>NC_141192.1:10932500-13332500 GCF_055505025.1 Bos grunniens
GGCAAGGGAACCAAGACCATTCAATGGGGAAAGATTAGTCTTCTCAGTAAATGGTGCTGGAAAGCTGGATATCCCCATACAAATGACAGAAGTTAGACACTTACATCATATACAAAAACCAACTCAGAAAACAGATTCAAGAAGTAAATGTAAGAACTATAAAATTTCTAGGATAAAAATGAAAAAATCCTCACGACATCAGATTTGGCAATGATTTCTTAGACATGACACCAAAAGCACCAGCAGCAAGAGAAAAAATAAGCTGGACTACATCAAAATTAAAACTATGCATCAAAAAACATTCAGATTGAAAAGACAATCTGAGGAATGGGAGAAAATATCTGCATATCTGATAAGCAATTAATATTCAGAATATATAAAGCTCCTACAACTCAACATTAAAACAACCTGATTTTTTAAATGGGCAAAGGACTTGAATAAATATTTCACCAAAGAAGACAGACATGTTTGTTAAGCACATGAAACAATGTTTAATATTACTAAGCATTAGGGAAATGCAAATCAAAATCATCTTGAGCTATCACCTTGCACTTTTAGGATGGCTACTATCAAAAAAGAAAGAAAATAACTGTAGTGTTGGCAAGGAAATGGATAAACCAAAAACTGTGTGAACTATCATTGGAACGCTAAAAAAGTTGCAGCCACTATGAAAAACAATACAGCAGTTTCTCAAAAATTAAAAACAGAATTACCGTACAACTTTGCAATCCCACTTTGGGATTTGCACACCTATGTGCATAGCTGCATTATTCACAACAGCCGACAGATGGAAGCAAACCAAGAATCCATTAACAGATGAATGGACAAACAATGTGGTAAACACATAAAATGAAATATTATCCAGCCTTAAAAAGAAAATATTCTAACATATGCTACGACATGGGTGAACCTTGAGGACATTATGCTAAGTGAAATAAGCCAGTCACAAAAACAAAATATGTTTTGATTCAACTTAAACAGGATATCTAGAGTGGTCAGATTTTTAGAGACAAAGTAGAATGCCAATTGCCAGGAACTGAGGGGAGAGGAGAATGCAGAATTATTGTTTACTGAATAACATAAAGTTCAGTTTTTCAAGAGAAGGGTTCTGTAGGTGGATGGTGATAATGGTAACACATCAACGTGAACATACTTAATGCCACTGAACTGCACATTTAATGGTTATGATGGTAAATTCTGTTATGTATTTTACCACGAAAAAGGAATCCAAGAAAACATTCCAGAAATAGAAGGCCTGAATCAAGACACTGAAGGGTACTGGAAAAAATTAACTCAGGATGATTAACACCAAGACATATCCTACTAAAACTATTAGACTGTAAAGATAAAAATTCCTCAGTACCTCCAGGAAAAAAGAAATAATTTATAAGAACAAAGGAATTATATAGAATATTGGATTTGTCAAAAACATACAAATGAAGACAATGTTAGTGCAGGATTCTCAAGCAACTTAAGAATATATGAACTAAAGATATTATATTGAACCAAGGGGGAACTGGCCTCCTTCCTCAGCTCAGGCTCTGAGAGGTACAGCGCAGAGCACTGCCCATCTGGCTTGAAGCTTAGATGTGAACTCCAGGTTCTGTCTCTTTCTGCTCATGTCCTTGGGCAGGGCACTTACTGTCTTCCAACTTCTGTTACACGTCCCAGGATTAAAGAGGTAAATTATAACTACCACCCTACATATGACTTACAACATTTGGAGCAAATAATTTATGGCATTCTGTCTCCCGGGGGTGAAAGGACATGCTCATGGTCACAAGAAGACAGAAAAGTTTTGTCCCAGGGAAGCAGATTTTAGAAAACTAGGGCTTCTTTCCCTAATTATCTTCTCACCCTTTCTGTTGATTGTGGGATTGGGCTCAACCCAGATGAGATTAAAAACATTTCCTGCAACATCTCTTTACAAACCCGAGGGTTAATTAACCTCGGGTTTGTGCAGAGATCACTCCACACTATCCTCATTTCCTAAATCTTCATTGAGGAAACATTTAAGGGGAATGGGAAGGAAATTACCATTATCTGTGTTCAAGAAATTCTTTGACCACTGTCTGGATTTTTTTTTTTTTTCATATAGTAACTAATCTTCATACTGCAGCAAGTTGAGGTGTCTGAGTATAATTAGAGACTATTAGCTATTCTCAGTCCTGAACATTCATTGGAAGGACTGATGCCGAAGCTAAAACTCCAATACTTTGGCCACCTGATGGGAAGAACTGACTCATTGGAAAAGACCCTGGGAAAGATTGAAGGCAGGAGGAGAAGAGGTCGACAGAGGATGAGCTGGTTGGATGGCATCACCAACTTGATAGACATGAGTTTGAGCAAGCTCCAGGAGTTGGTGATGGACAGGGAAGCCTGGCATGATACAGTCCATGGGGTCACAAAGTTGGCCATGACTAAGCAACTGTACTGAAGCTATTCTCACTGGGCAATCCCCTCACTGCAGACTGAGACTCCAAATCTGAAAGACAGAGATTCCAAATCTCTGTTTGCTCTTCATGAAGAAGTCTGAATTCCAGGGAATTCCAGGCTGATTTTTCCCATTAAGCAATCTTTAGTCTTTGTCAATTACTCTAGGAATGTTTCAGAGCAAGTCAGGGAAGCCTGGGTCTTTTTCTACTTTACTAAGTTGATATGGAGAGATCCAGCAGGATCAAGTCTCTGCCATCTCCCAGGTTTGAAAAGCTCCAAATTATTTCTAAACTTCACAGAATATCAAATCATTTGTGAACTGAGGAAAAAAAAAATCCAAGTCACTTCAATTCTTCCATGATAGCTCTTTCAGTTCTGGGAAGTTTTAAACAAACAAACCAAAAAAAAAAAAAAAAACACCTTTTTATTCTGTTAATTTTTAAACTACATGAAAGAGACAAGATGAAAATAATTAACCTGTTGACCCTATCACTCAAACCTGATATACCACAACACTTGGCAATTTCTCATCATCCACCCATTCCATTCCATTCATCTCAACAACTGCCCAACCCATTATTCTGAAGTGAATCTCAGACATGTTTCACTCAAAAATACTTCCAAACATCTCTAAAATATAGAAATATTTTTAACCAGTTCCATATTGTTAAATATTTAGGTTTATTCTACTTTTTCTTTTTTCCTGTTTTACTGAGCTATAGTTGACAAGAAACCCCTTTCAACTCTAACCAAAAGTTCATCTTTAAATCCCCAAGCCTCTCAGAAAGTCCACCTGCCAAACTCCACTGAACAAAACCACAGTGACACCAGTGACACGAGCGGTCTCCATCTTTTTAAAAATCTACATTTTTAAAAGATGAAAGCTCAGACTGCTGCAAAACACTAGCACACTAGGTAGGCTGCCTCCCATCAAAGGAACTCACCACTGGAACTCATACTGAATCTCCAATCCAGGATCTTTGAGGGTGAAAAAGTGAGAGCAGCACCAACGGACTCCTGAGGTGCGCAGCTTTGGTGAACCTGAGACGCAGCCCCAGATGTGGCTCCACCCCAGATACGCTTCTCAATCTCTTTAGGGAAAACTCCGTTTCTAATCATTAAGAACCAACTGAATCTAATTTTCTTATTTAATCCCCATAATACCTTTTAAAAGTAGGCACTATTTTATCCTCATTTAGATTTGAGAACACTGGAGGCAGAGACGTTTAAGCCAAAGTGAGCCTCTGACCAAGTTAGTGTGACCTCTGACCTCACACTTGTCTCTAGCACCCTATTATGTTATAGACTACAGACCACGTGAGAACAGTTTTGTCAGGCTCACAGATGATCCATATTGCTTGATATATCATTGTCTAAGCGATACTCACGGAGAAAGCAATGGCAACCCACTCCAGTACTCTTGCCTGGAAAATCCCATGGACAGGGGAGCCTGGTGGGCTGCAGTCCATGGGGTCACTAACAGTTGGACACAACTGAGCGACTTCACTTTCACTTTTCACTTTCACGCATTAGAGAAGGAAGTGGCAACCCACTCCAGTATTCTTGCCTGGAGAATCCCAGGGACGGCAGAGCCCAGTGGGCTGCCGTCTATGGGGTCGCACCCAGTCAGACACGACTGAAGCGACTTAGCAGCAGCAGCAAGCAATACTCAGATTGGAAGCCCAAAAGGCCAGAAACAAATATTGAATAAGGTTTATAGACATTTCCCTTGGGGCTCAGCTGGTAAAGAATCTGCCTGCAACGCGGGAGACCTGGGTTCGATCCCTGGGTCGGGAAGATCCCCTGGAGAAGGGAAAGGCTACCCACTCCAGTATTCTGGCCTGGAGAATTCCATATAGTCCATGGGGTAGCAAAGAGTCAGACACCACTGAGCGACCTTTACTTTCATTTCACTATAGACACTACACTTACTAATTCATCTTATTCTTAAAACAATGCTTTGAGATAACCAAACCCTTCATTTTACAGATGAGCAAACTTCAGACCTTTGGGTTTTCTTTCCAAATGTGTGGGAGAAGGTTATTTTATACCCTACTCATGTAAAACAAACATGCTCATAGCTATTTCAGATTAATTCATCTGAATTGAGAAGGGTTCACATGTTCCCCTTTCTATTTAAATAAATAGTTACAAATTTATGTGGCAAACCCAAAGAATAGATCTTTCACACATTACCTTACTTAAATTTTGTTGTGGTCCTATGTAGATATATAGCATTTCTACCCATCAACTCTGAGAAGAGGAAAATTCCTAGAGGAATGCAAGGCCAATAAAAGTAAGGTTTGTTTTTTTTGTTTTTTTTTTTTAAGTAAGCAAGTTAACACCTAAGATGCAGGTGGAAGGAGAGCCTATGTTTCTGATTTGATTCCAAAATAATTCATGTCTCACCAACCAAAATGAAAAAGCAGCACAAGGAACAGACTTGATGGGCAGATGAAATCCTGGGAGGTCAGATTAGTGACTTATGACTATAGTGGGGTCCTATGCTGTTTGCTTGGGGTCAGAGGTTTTGATAGCCCACCCAACCAGTCCGTTTGGGTGGTATCAGGGGCTTTGAGGTAGTTGACAAGAAGATTTGGGGAACTGAAAGTACTGGAGAAGTTTGGAGGCCCAAAGAGCAGAGCAAACCAAAATAAGGTTGGACCTAACTGGGTTTCTCTTTTTCCCCCCAATAATTTAAAGTTCAGATCAAAAATTTTTTGTTGTTTTATTTTTCTCTCAGTATCTGGAATTCACACTCAGTGGCAATGTTTCCTGTGCCTCCTCCATAAACCTGCTTCCAAAAACCAGTTTTACCAGATGCCTTCACTTCCTTGCTTTACATTTTTTTCCCCCTCAACTCCAGTCAGTCCTGCCTCTCTTCTCACTCCAGTTTTCAGAAGATGCCGGCAAAAACCAACACATTAGCCCCTCGAACACCCAAGCTGATGGTTAATCTCCCTGCCTAAGTGGAGAGAGGATCCTGGCAGGCTACAGTCCATGGGGTCCCAAGAGTTGTTCACGACTCAGAGACTGAACCACCACTACCATCTAAGTCATCAAACACTGCTGGCCAATTTTTTTCATTATTCTTAAACTCTCTTACTTCAAATTCTCTAATTTAACTTTGGCTTCAAGGGATACATACTGAGATCTTTATATTTCTAAAAAAACGCCTCATAACAGTAAGAGCTCAACACATAGCAGGTTGTGTAAAAGCTGTGCCCAGCACGAGTAGTCTCTGCTCTCAGAAAACCAACATTTAGGTTGAACTTTTAAGAGTGCTTGCCTCCCAATGATCACGTTCAAGGAAAAGTCAGAACTTTCTAGAATGTCTAACAGGAGGTTTCATGACCTGGCCACGACTCCGTGGCGTCCTGCAAACTCTCAGCTCCAACCAGGCTGAGCCATTTCCAGGCACTGAGGTACCCACTGCCCCCCTTGCCTATACATGTGCGTCAGGTGCTATGAGGAAGAGTTCCGGGTGACTTGAGAAGAAAATCACCAAAGGCAAATTGATCAACATGCCAATGTGACTAAAATGGTCATCTGGGGAAGAAGAAAAGGAGAAAGGCAGCATTAACAACAGATGAGTTTAAGAATGGGGTGCTCTGTAGTTTTGTTTCCCTAAAGTGCTTTTCTCCAGGGTGCACACCTCACCCCCCACCACACTCCAAATTTGGGGATTTCCTCTACTTTGGGGAGCTAAAGAATTGTTTTACTCATTTTCTCCATTGTTTTTGAGATGTGAAAGGTTAAAATTAAATGCCCAAAATATGGTTAGTCCACGGTTTGCCTACTTCAAAAACTTAACATTTTTCCTTCTACATGGAGTTTTCAAACAGAACACTGCATTCATTAATTTATTCAATAAATACTACTGAGATCCTACTATTGTGTTTGTTATATCCAAATCTGGGTCTCTTTTTTTCTTTGTTTTTATTTTTACAGAGATGTTGCATTTGCCTCTAGATGATACTTTTTTTTCTCTTTCTCAGTGTATGTATTCAAAGGGAAAATTTTAGGCAGTTTCAATTTCTCTCATCCCTTATCCTATTTGAAATATTGGTTATTCATGATGAAAGTTGACCTATATCAAACTGTATACCATGTGCAGCAATATTCCACAGAAAGGAGTAAAATTTTTCACACAGACATGAGGCTGCCTGGGAGGGTTAACCACAAGGTCACAAGCCTATTGGAGTCAACTAAAAACAGGCTAAAGGCCCCAAGGGAGCCTCCAAACCAGCCCTGGAAGTCTACATCTGAATTTGTGAAGGCCATATCTAATCCTAACAGACACAATGTACTATCTGAGAAACTGACTTTAAAACCCTTAAAAATTCTAAAAGTCAACAAACAAGAAGTGCAATATTAAAAGACACAGAATAGTATAAACAGAAAAGTTACTCTTTGACCAAAAGTAAACAAACTCTGACAGAGCTATCTAATATCCCTACTGAAGCATTAAAGCATCATATATTTGGTGTATTTGGCAAACTGATGATTCACAAGGTTGGCTTTGAGCACACTGGGTTTTGTTGAGATGATTTCAAGCAAACTGCCCATTGAATGCGGAGAAGGTGATGGCACCCCACTCCAGTACTCTTGCCTGGAAAATCCCATGGACGGAGGAGCCCGGTAGGCTGCAGTCCATGGGGTCGCTCAGAGTCGGATAGGACTGAGCGGCTTCACTTTCACTTTTCACCTTCATGCATTGGAGAAGGAAATGGCAACCCACTCCAGTGTTCTTGCCTGGAGACTCCTAGGGACAGGGGAGCCTGGTGGGCTGCTGTCTATGGGGTCGCAAAGAGTCGGACACGACTGAAGCAACTTAGCAGCAGCAGCAGCAGCCCATTGAATGAACTGTATTTTCTCAAACTGAATTCTAGCCATTTTCCTGCTTCTTCCTCTCATATAGGAGCACTTGGTTCACTGAATAAAAGAAAAACAGTAGCTAACATTTATTGAATTTTTGCCTTATGCTACCTCTAAATTGGGCTTCCCAGGTGGCACTAGTGGTAAAGAACCTGCAGGCCAACGCAGGCACGTATCAGAGACATGTGTTCGATCCGTGGGTCAGGAAGATCCCCTGGAGGAAGCCATGCCAGTACTCTTTCGTGGAGAATCCCATGGACAGAGGAGCCTGGTGGGCTACAGTCCACAGGAGCAAGGAGTTGGACACACCTAAAGCAACTTAATTGGAGAAGGAAACGGCAACCCATTCCAGCGTTCTTGCCTGGAGAATCCCATGGATGGAGAAGCCTGGTAGGCTGCAGTCCATGGGGTCACACAGAGTCGGACACGACTGAAGCGACTTAGCAGCAGCAGCTAGCAAAGCAACTTAACATGTATGCAACTGTAAATTAACCACTTAAAAAATCAGTGTCCTATAGGCCCCAAATCCCACAAAGATCTAATCATCATAATCCCCACCATCATTACTCCAATCAATCTTCACCATTATTTGAATTTGAAAATTTTTTTAGGAGAGGATAAACACATCCTGGTTCCCCCAGAGTTTCACCATTCCCTACTAGATACTTCTGCCTCCTTCATGCATTTAATTTGATGTCATGAGGACATTTCTTTCTTTTTTTTTTAATATAAATTTATTTATTAATTTATTAATTTTTAAAATTTATTTATTTTATTGGAGGCTAATTACTTTACAATATTGTATTGGTTTTGCCATACATCAACATGAATCTACCACGGGTATACATGTGTTCCCCATCCTGAACCCCCCTCCCACCTCCCTCCCCATACCATCCTCTGGGTCATCCCAGTGCACCAGCCCCAAGCATCCTGTATCCTGCATCGAACCTGGACTGGCGATTCGTTACACATATGATATTATACATGTTTCAATGCCATTCTCCCAAATCATCCCACCCTCACCTTCTCCTACAGAGACCAAAAGACTGTTCTATACATCTGTGTCTCTTTTGCTGTCTCACATACAGGGTTATCATTACCATCTTTCTAAATTCCATATATATGCCTTAGTATACTGTATTGGTGTTTTTCTTTCTGGCTTACTTCACTCTGTATAATAGGCTCCAGTTTCATCCACCTCATTAGAACTGATTCAAATGTATTCTTTTTAATGGCTGAGTAATACTCCATTGTGTATATGTACCACAGCTTTCTTATCCATTCATCTGCTGATGGACATCTAGGTTGCTTCCATGTCCTGGCTTATGTAAATAGTGCTGTGATGAACATTGGGGTACACATGTCTCTTTCAGTTCTGGTTTCCTCGGTGTGTATGCCCAGCAGTGGGATTGCTGGGTCATATGGCATTTCTCCACACTGTTCTCCATAGTGGCTGTACTAGTTTGCATTCCCACCAACAGTGTCAGAGGGTTCCCTTTTCTCCACACCCTCTCCAGCATTTATTGCTTGTAGACTTTTGGATCACAGCCATTTTCACTGGCATGAAATGGTACCTCATTGTGGTTTTGATTTGCATTTCTCTGATAATGAGTGATGTTGAGCATCTTTTCATGTGTTTGTTAGCCATCTGTATATCTTCCTTGGAGAAATGTCTGTTTAGTTCTTGGCCCATTTTTTGATTGGGTCATTTATTTTTCTGGAATTGAACTGCAGGAGTTGCTTGTATATTGTTGAGATTAATTCTTTGTCAGTTGCTTCATTTGCTATTCTTTTCTCCCATTCTGAAGGCTGTCTTTTCACCTTGCTTATAGTTTCCTTTGTTGTGCAGAAGCTTTTAAGTTTAATTAGGTCCCATTTGTTTATTTTTGCTTTTATTTCCAATATTCTGGGAGGTGGGTCATAGAAGATCCTGCTGTGATGTATGTCGGAGAGTGTTTTGCCTATGTTCTCCTCTAGGAGTTTTATAGTTTCCGGTCTTACATTTAGATCTTTAATCCATTTTGAGTTTATTTTTGTGTATGATGTTAGAAAGTGTTCTAGTTTCATTCTTTTACAAGTGGTTGACCAGTTTTCCCAGCACCACTTGTTAAAGAGATTGTCTTTTGTCCATTGCATATTCTTGCCTCCTTTGTCAAAGATAAGGTGTCCATAGGTGTGTGGGTTTATCTCTGGGCTTCCTATTTTGTTCCATTGATCTATATTTCTGTCTTTGTGCCAGTACCATACTGTCTTGATGACTGTGGCTTTGTAGTAGAGCCTGAAGTCAGGCAGATTGATTCCTCCAGTTCATTCTTCTTTCTCAAGATTGCTTTGGCTACTCAAGGTTTTTTTGTATTTCCATACAAATTGTGAAATTATTTGTTCTAGCTCTGTGAAAAATACCGTTGGTAGCTTGATAGGGATTGCATTGAATCTATAGATTGCTTTGGGTAGTATACACATTTTCACTATATTGATTCTTCCGATCCATGAACCATGGCATATTTCTCCATCTATTAATGTCTTCTTTGATTTCCTTCACCAGTGTCTTATAGTTTTCTATATATAGGTCTTTTGTTTCTTTAGGTAGAATATTCCTAAGTATTTTATTCTTTTCGTTGCAATGGTGAGTGGAATTGTTTCCTTAATTTCTCTATTTTCTCATTATTAGTGTATAGGAATGCAAGGGATTTCTGTGTGTTGATTTTATATCCTGCAACTTAACTATATTCATTGATTAGCTCTCATAATTTTCTGGTAGAGTCTTTAGTATTTTCGATGTAGAGGATCATGTCATATGCAAACAGTGAGAGTTTTACTTCTTTTCCAATCTGGACTCCTTTTATTTCTTTTTCTCCTCTGATTGCTGTGGCCGAAACTTCCAAAACTATGTTGAATAGTAGTGGTGAGAATGGGCACCCTTGTCTTGTTCCTGACTTTAGGGGAAATGCTTTCAATTTTTCACCATTGAGGATAATGTTTGCTGTGGGTTTGTCATATATAGCTTATGTCAAGGTATTTTCCTTCTATTCCTGCTTTCTGGAGAGTTTTTATCATAAATGGATGTTGAATTTTATCAAAGGCTTTCTCTGCATCTATTGAGATAATCATATGGCTTTTATTTTTTAATTTGTTAATGTGGTGTATTACATTGATTGATTTGTGGATATTGAAGAATCCTTTCATCCCTGGGATAAAACCCACTTGGTCATGATGTATGATCTTTTTAATGTGTTATTGGATTCTGATTGCTAGAATTTTGTTAAGGATTTTTGCATCTATGTTCATCAATGATATTGGCCTGTAGTTTTCTTTTTTTGTGGCATCTTGGTCAGGTTTTGGTATTAGGGTGATGGTGGCCTCATAGAATGACTTTGGAAGTTTACCTTCCTCTGCAATTTTCCGGAAGAGTTTGAGTAGGATAGGTGTTAGCTCTTCTCTAAATTTTTGGTAGAATTCAGCTGTGAAGCCGTCTGGACCTGGGCTTTTGTTTGCTGGAAGATTTTTTATTACAGTTTCAATTTCCGTGCTTGTGATGGATCTGTTAAGATTTTCTATTTCTTCCTGGTTCAGTTTTGGAAAGTTTTACTTTTCTAAGAATTTGTCCATTTCTTCCACGTTGTCCATTTCATTAGCATATAATTGCTGATAGTAGTCTCTTATGATCCTTTGCATTTGTGTTGTCTTTGTGATCTCTCCATTTTCATGTCTAATTTTATTGATTTGATTTTTCTCCCTTTGTTTTTTGATGAGTCTGGCTAATGGTTTGTCAATTTTATTTATCCTCACAAAGAACCAGCTTTTGGCTTTGTTGATTTTTGCTATGGTCTCTTTTGTTTCTTTTGCATTTATTTCTGCCCTAATTTTTAAGATTTCTTTCCTTCTATTAACCCTGGGGTTCTTCATTTCTTCCTTTTCTAGTTGCTTTATGTGTAGAGTTAGATTATTTATTTGACTTTTTTCTTGTTTCTTGGGGTATGCCTGTATTGCTATGAACTTTCCCCTTAGCACTGCTTTTACACTGTCCCATAGGTTTTGGGTTTTTGTGTTTTCATTTTCATTCATTTCTATGCATATTTTGATTTCTTTTTTGATTTCTTCTGTGATTTGTTGGTTATTCAGTAGCGTGTTGTTCAGCCTCCATATGTTGGAATTTTTAATAGTTTTTCTCCTGTAATTGAGATCTAATCTACTGCATTGTGGTCAGAAAAGATGCTTGGAATGATTTCAATTTTTTGAATTTACCAAGGCTAGATTTATGGTCCAGGATGTGATCTATCCTGGAGAAGGTTCCGTGTGCGCTTGAGAAAAAGGTGAAATTCATTGTTTTGCAGTGAAATGTCCTATAGATATCAATTAGGTCTAACTGGTCTATTGTATATTTTAAAGGCTGTGTTTCCTTGTTAATTTTCTGTTTAGTTGATCCATCCATAGGTGTGAGTGGGGTATTAAAGTCTCCCACATTTATTGTGTTATTGTTAATTTCCCCTTTCATACTTGTTAGCATTTGTCTTACATATTGCGGTGCTCCTATGTTGGGTGCATATATATTTATAATTGTTGTATCTTTTTCTTGGATTGATCCTTTGATCATTATGTAGTGTCCTTCTTTGTCTCTTTTCACAGCCTTTGTTTTAAAGTCTATTTTATCTGATATGAGTATTGCTACTCCTGCTTTCTTTTGGCCTCTATTTGCATGGAATATCTTTTTCCAGCCCTTCCCTTTCAGTCTGTATGTGTCCCTTGTTTTGAGGTGGGTCTCTTGTAGACAACATATATAGGGGTCTTGTTTTTGTATCCATTCAGCCAGTCTTTGTCTTTTAGTTGGGGCATTCAACCCATTTACATTTAAGGTAATTATTGATCAGTATGATCCCGTTGCCATTTACTTTATTGTTTTGGGTTCGAGTTTATACACCTTTTTTGTGTTTCCTGTCTAGAGACGATCCTTTAGCATTTGTTGGAGAGCTGGTTTGGTGGTGCTGAATTCTCTCAGCTTTTGCTTGTCTGTAAAGCTTTTGATTTCTCCTTCATATTTGAATGAGATCCTTGCTGGGTACAGTAATGTGGGCTGTAGGTTATTTTCTTTCATCACTTTAAGTATGTCCTGCCATTCCTTCCTGGCCTGAAGAGTTTCTATTGAAAGATCAGCTGTTATCCTTATGGGAATCCCCTTGTGTGTTATTTGTTGTTTTTCCCTTGCTGCTTTTAATATTTGTTCTTTGTGTTTAATCTTTGTTAATTTGATTAATATGTGTCTTGGGGTGTTTTGCCTTGGGTTTATCCTGTTTGGGATTCTCTGGGTTTCTTGGACTTGGGTGATTATTTCCTTCCCCATTTTAGGGAAGTTTTCAACTATTATCTCCTCAAGTATTTTCTCATGGTCTTTCTTTTTGTCTTCTTCTTCTGGGACCCCTATGATTCGAATGTTGTAGTGTTTAATATTGTCCTGGAGGTCTCTGAGATTGTCCTCATTTCTTTTAATTCGTTTTTCTTTTTTCCTCTCTGATTCATTTATTTCCACCATTCTATCTTCTAATTACCAATCCTATCTTCTGCCTCTGTTATTCTACGATTTCTTGCCTCCAGAGTGTTTTTGATCTCAATTTATTGCATTATTCATTATATATTGACTCTTCTATTTCTTCTAGGTCCTTGTTAAACCTTTCTTGCATCTTCTCAATCCTTGTCTCCAGGCTATTTATCTGTGATTCCATTTTGTTTTCAAGATTTTGGATCATTTTCACTATCATTATTTGGAATTCTTTATCAGGTGGATTCCCTATCTCTTCCTCTTTTGTTTGATTTGGTGGGCATTTATCCTGTTCCTTTACCTGTTGGGTATTCCTCTGTCTCTTCATCTTGTTTATATTGCTGTGTTTGGGGTGGCCTTTCTGTATTCTGGCAGTTTGTGGAGTTCTCTTTATTGTAGAGTTTCCTCACTGTGGGTGGGGTTGTATGGGTGGCTTGTCAAGGTTTCCTAGTTAGGAAAGCTTGTGTCAGCGTTCTGGTGGGTGTAGCTGGATTTTTTCTCTCTGGAGTGCAATGAAGTGTCCAGTAATGAGTTATGAGATGTCAGTGGGTTTGGAGTGACTTTGGGCAGCCTGTATATTGAAGTTCGGGGCTATGTTCCTGTGTTGCTGGAGAATTTGCATGGTATGTCTTGCTCTGGACCTTGTTGGGCCTTGGGTGGTTCTTGGTTTCAATGTAGGTATGGAGGCATTTGATGAGTTCCTGTCACTTAATGTTCCCTGGAGTCAGTTCTCTGGTGTTCTTAGGATTTGGACTTACGCCTCCTGCGTCTGGTTTTCAGTCTTATTTTTACAGTAGCCTCAAGACTTCTCCATCTATACAGCACTGTTGATAAAACATCTAGGTTAAAGATGAAAAGTTTCTCCACAGTGATGAACACTCAGAGAGGTTCACAGAGTTACATGGAGAAGAGGGAGGAGGGAGATAGAGGTGACCAGGATGAGACGAGGGGGAAACAAAAGAGGAGAGAGCAAGCTAGCCAGTAATCCCTTCCCTATGTGTGCTCCACAGTCTGGACCACTCAGAGATGTTCACGGGGTTATACAGAGAAGAGAAGAGGGAGGAAGGAGACAGAGGTGGCCAGGAAGATAAAAGGGGGAATCAGAAGGAGAAAGACAGATCCAGCCAGCAATCAGTTCCCTAAGTGCTCTCCACAGCCCAGAACACACAAAGAGATTCACAGAGTTGGGTAGAGAAGAGAAGGGGGAGGGAGGAGATAGAGGCAACCTGGTGGAGAAAAAGGAGGTTCCAAAGGGGGAGACAGCAGTCAAGCCAGTAATCTTGCTCCCAAGTAAAAATGGGTACTGAAGGTTGGATTCTTAAAGGTACAAAATTGATAACAAATACCAAAAAGCAAAAATTAAAAATCTAGAGTAGAGGTTGGATTTTCAAAAATACAATATTAGAGGAAAAAAGTCACAAAAATTATAAAATATATATATATATGAAGTTTGCTTTAAAAAATAGGGTCTCTCTTTTTTTTGCAAAGTAATAGGTTATAAAAATGAAAATTAAAGGAGTAATAGAGGACTTAAAAATAAGAAAAAAGTTTTTAAAAAATTAAAGAATGATAGTAAAAATATATCTAGGTCTTTCTCTGGTGTTGTTGTGGGCAGTGTGGGGTCAGTTCATTTTCAGATAGTTCCTTGATCCAGCTTATATTTTTCAAGATCTATAGGCCCCTTCCTATGTAGTCGGTACCAACTACAGGGTTTTAATCTATTGCACCTGTCACTTCCAAGGAGGTTCCCTCTGTTTTAGCTTCTTCTGTTTGCTGGTCTCTTCAGTGTCTAATTTCCACCATGACACAAGGAGGCGGTGGTGGACACTTTTTTAGGCTCACTTGTTCAGTCGTGGAAAATTCTGAAAGAGAAGGGAATACCAGGTCATCTGACCTGCCTCTTGAGAAACCTATATGCAGGTCAGGAAGCAACAGTTAGAACTGGACATGGAACAAAAGACTGGTTCCAAATAGGAAAAGGAGTATGTCAAGGCTGTATATTGTCACCCTGCTTATTTAACTTATATGCAGAGTACATCATGAGAAACGCTGGGCTGGAAGAAGCACAAGCTGGAATCTAGATTGCCGGGAGAAATATCAATAACCTCAGATATGCAGATGACACCACCCTTATGGCAGAAAGTGAAGAGGACCTAAAAAGCCTCTTGATGAAAGTGAAACAGGAGAGTGAAAAAGTTGGCTTAAAACTCAACATTCAGAAAACTAAGATCATGGCATCTGGTCCCATCACTCCATGGCAAACAGATGGTGAAACAATGGAAACAGTGACAGACTTTATTTTCTTGGGCTCCCAAATCACTGCAGATGGTGACTGCAGCCAGGAAATTAAAAGATGCCTGCTCCTTGGAAGAAATGCTATGACCAACCTAGACAGCATATTAAAAAGTAGAGACATTATTTTGCCAACAAAGGTGCTCTAGTCAAAGCTATGGTTTTTCCAGTAGTCATGTATGGATGGGAGAGTAGAACTATAAAGAAAGCTGAGTGCCAAAGAATTGATGCTTTTGAACTGTAGTGTTGGAGAAGACTCTTGAGAGTCCCTTGGACAGCAAAGAAATCCAACCAGTCCATCCTAAAGGAAATGAGTCCTGAATATTCATTGGAAGGACTGATGCTGAAGCTGAAACTCCAATACTTTGGCGACCTGATGCAAAGAGCTGACTCATTTGAAAAGACTCTGATGCTGGGAATATAGAAGGCAGGAAGATGGAAGGAGGAGAAGGGGACAACAAAGGATGAGATGGTTGGATGACATCACCAATTCAATGGACATTAGTTTAGGGAAACTCCAGGAGTTGGTGATGAACAGGGAAGCCTGATGTGCTCCAGTCCATGGGGTCACAAAGAGTCGGACAAGACAGTGATTGAAGTGAACTGAACTTACTTTGCCAACAAAGGTCTGTCTAGTCAAAGCTATGGTTTTTCCAGTAGTCATGTATGGATGTGAGTGTTGGACTATAAAGAAAGCTGAGTGCCGAAGAATTGATGCTTTTGAACTGTAGTGTTGGAGAAGACTCTTGAGAGTCCCTTGGACAGCAAAGAGATCCAACCAGTCCATCCTATGGGAAATGAGTCCTGAATATTCATTGGAAGGACTGATGCTGAGGCTGAAACTCCAATACTTTGGCCACTTGATGCAAAGAACTGATTCATTGGAAAAGACCCTGATGCTGGGAAAGAATGAAGCTGGGAGGAGAAGGGTTCTACAGAGGGTGAGATGGTTGAATGGCATCACCAACTCAATGGACATGAGTTTGAGTAAGCTTCGGGTGTTTGTAATGGACAGGGAAGCCTGGCGTGCTGCAGTCCACGGGGTCGCAAAGAGTCGGACATGACTGAGCGACTGAATTGAATTGAGAACTACACTGTGGGGACTTCCCTAGTAGTCCAGTGACTAAGACTTCGCTTTCCAAACAAGGGCATGCAGGTTTGATCCCTGGTGGGGGAGCTAAGATCCCACATGCTCCAAGGCCGAAAAAAAACAAAACATAAAACAGAAGCAATATGGTAATAAATTCAATAAAGACTTCAAAAATAAATAAGAAATGTATTAGAATTATTAAAAAACAAAAGAACTCCACTGTGCCCAACCTGAAGCCTGGACCGCATTTGTCTTATTCACACGTGTATCTCCAGGGCCTAGCAAATATCTATTGAATATTTGAGTGAGTGATGCAACCTTTTCTCCATTTACTTTATATTGCTCCATGAATCTTTCATTTTCCCTGCTTTCCCTACTTCCAACTTTACCTCGAATGCACACCAGACATTTTCACTCCAGTAAAAAAAAAAAAAAAAAAAAGTCCATCTCTGACTCACCATGGCTAAGGGATCAAGTAAAAACTCCTCAGTTTGACACTTGATGCCATTCATGATCAGACCCTACCTGCCCTTCCAGCCTCACCTTCCTTTATTCAGTTTTACACTGTTGTTTCTTGCAACAATAAATTGCTAATTCTCTGGACACACACTGCTGTATTCATATTTCCATACATTTGCTTTTATTGCTCTCCTCTGTTCTCCACAACCCTGGAAAGTGTGAGGGGTTTGCCGTATCAGCATATGCTCATCAGTATATCCTACAGAGTCATCAGAACTTGCCTAAGGGCTCTTGTGATACTGCATTATTTGTAAATTTGTATTTGGAGTTGGGGGAGAGTTTAAAATAATTTTGCCCAAAGAGATAGCCAATCAATAGTTCCCTTGTTCCTCTTTAATCTGAAATGGTGCTGAAGGGGAGCAGAATTTCTCACCTCAAAAAATCCCCACCTTGACATGAGGATTATTTTCTGCTAAAGGCAATCAGATCCTTAAAAATTCAAGAAGAGTTCCTCTCCCTCAACTGCCTAAATTCACATTGGCAGGGCTATCTGTAGCAGGAAGAGAGCTATTACCACAAATGGCTTTCCACCAAGAGACTTATTTGTTTAACAGGGCAACCTTGGTTTTCCATGAATGGCCTTCCTCACCTTTGTATCCCCAAACCCCCGCTCCCTTTCTCTGCTCAGGATATTACATGAGCTTCAGTTACGTAACTGCCCTTTCAGATTTTTATATCTTTATGGGAATTTGTGTAATTTTGTTTATTTATTTATCCTGTTGATCTTGTCACCAATCCCCAACAGGTCAGTGACCCCTCTTTCTTTGCCAGTCACAAATGCCTATCAAACAAAACCAGTTTCTATATAACAGAGGAGAAACTTTATTTGTTAATCAAGGAACGGAGAAGGGAGAGCTCATGCTCTGAAAATACCTCTCTCTTAAGGGAGGGCAGTGAGGGAATTCGAAGGGGTAGGAGGTAGTCATGTCATCAGGGCTGCAGAAAAGGGATGGATTTCCAGGGGTAGCTGAGGGGCAGCTGGAGTATGCAGTCTTCCATGCTTCTCTGCACACTGCATGACTTGTGCCTAGCAGAGTACAAATCTCCCCCATGGGGCAGAGTCTTAGCATGGTAATGAACCAAAGGTCATTTTCTGGACACCTCTAGGTCTTGTCTGTGCAGGTGTATTCCTGTGGTCAAGTCAGAGCCAGTTTGGGGTGCTTGACCACTATCTGTCTCTTAAAGCACAGCTGTAAAATATCTCTGTCAAATACCAGATGCTTTTAAAACACACAGATAAATTAAGGCAACGATCCTTTAGGTTTCAGGGCCTGATGTGGGTGACAACCTATTTTATATAAATTTAATTATTAGATCAGCCAAAGAACCTAAAAGAGAAGAAGAGAATATTTTTCTGCCTGCACATGATCTTTATCACAAATGTTTGGGTACATGTCAGATCTATCTCTCTAGTATTCTTTTCCATCGATGTATTTGATTCACATGTCAAATACCAAATGTTTGGGATTTATTTATTTATTTTGGCTGCATTGGGTATTGCTGAGTTCAGGCTTTCTCTAGTTGCAGCGATGGTGGGGGAGCTACTCTTCACTGTGGCACATGTGCTTCTCATTGCAGTAACTTCTCTTCTTGTGGAGCCGAGGCTCTCAAGTCTATGGCCTTCAGTAGTTGCATCACACAGGCTCAGTAGTTGTAGTGCATGGGTTTAGTTGCTCTGTTGTTGTTCAATCGTAAATTGTGTCTGTTTGCAACTCCATGGACTGCAGCACACCAGGCTTTCCTGTCCTTCACTGTCTCCCAGAGTTTGTGCAAACTCATGTCCATTGAGTCAGTGATGCCATCCCATTCTCTGTCATCCCCTTCTCCTCCTGCCTTCAGTCTTTCCCAGCATCAGGGTCTTTTCCAATGAGTCAGTTCTTCACATCAGGTGGCCAAAGTATTGGCACTTCAGCTTCAGCATCAGTCCTTCCAATGAATATTCAGGACTGATTTCCTTTAGGATTGACTGGTTTGATTTCTTTGCGGTCCAAAGGACTCTCAAAAGTCTTCTCCAGGACCACAGTCTGAAAGTTACCTGGATAGTGTTACTTTTCTACCACTCACCAGCAATTGGCTCTGTCAGATGGAAGCCAAGCTTGAAACTATCCTCAGATCTGTCTCCAAAGTGAGCAGCCTCTCCTCTTTGGTGTTGAATGAATCAGTGTGTCCATCCTCCTGTGTGTTCCTCCCCATACCTCCTGTAGTGGTTTTCTAGGGCTGAGTTTTGGAGGCTGGAAGTCAAAGATTGAGATGCCAAAATTGCTGGGTTCTAGGGAAAGCCCTCTTCCTGGTTTGCAGACAGCAATTTTCTCATGAAGTTCAGTTGCTGCCAAGAGAGAATCCCATTCCATGTAGTCAGGTAGGGACCCAGAGGGACAAAGGTACCAGCATCTTTTACACAAGGCTTGCATTGCTTCCATGGTTAGCCTGGATGTTATCTTCTAGTTGCTCTGAGGCATGTGGAATCTTCCCAGACGAGGGGTCAAACCAGAGCCCCCTGCATTGGCAGGCAGATTCTTATCCACTGTACCACCAGGGAAGTCCCCAATTGTTTTTAATTATTGTTGTTGTTTTATTCACTCACTAAGTCATTTCCAACTCTTTGCAACCCCGCGGACTGCAGCACGCCAGGCTTCCCTGTCCTTTACTATCTCTCGGAGTTTGCTTAAACTCATGTCCATCGAGTCATTGATGCCATCCAACCATCTCATTCTCTGTTGTCCCCTTCTCCTCCTGCTCTCAATCTTTCCCAGCAGCAGAGTCTTTTCCAATGAGTTGGCTCTTTGAATCAGGTGGCCAAAGTATTGGAACTTCAGCTTCAGCATCAGTCCTTTCAATGAACATTGACTGACTGATTTCCTTTAGGACTGACTGGTTTGATTTCCTCACTGTCCAAGGGACTCTTGGACAAGAGTCTTCTTCAGCACTATTAGAAAGCATCAGTTTTTCAACACTCAACCTTCTTTATGATCCAACTCTCACATCCATACATGGCTACTAGAAAAACCATAACTTTGACTATATAGACCTTTGTTGACAGAGTGGAGTGACGTCTCTGCTTTTTAATATGCTGTCTAGGTTTGCCATGGCTGTTCCTCCAAGGAGCAAGTGTGTTTTAATTTCATGGCTGCAGTCACTGTCCATGAAATGGAGCAGGACCCCTGTGATCTTTCCCCCTGCCCCACCATGTCCTCTGCCTGCCTTTTGTCTATGGAAAACTTTAATCAAAGAATAAGCTTAATCAGAGAAATAAGAATACGTGAAAACAAAGGAAAACAGTCAAAGGAGACCAAACAATAATAATGCAGTCATTAAGCATAGTCAAGGACCTTTAGTTCCTTCTCAAGGACTATAGATAATATTCGGAGCCATATCCTGCGAGCTGTCTTACAGATACTGAACCCCAGAGGGGAAAATTAACTACATGATGACCAGACTGTACCCAGGACATGAGCTACCACAATTTGGAAAACTGACCACAAAAAAATGGGAACAAATGGACCCTAGAACTGAAAATTAACTGTACCTAAAACAACCAAGATGATGCTGTTAAGACCACTGATGATCAATTTGAAGATGACTGTTAGAGATGACTGCACTGTTTCTGCTCGTAGCCCCCCAATCCCTGAATCTGTCCATAAAAGCTCTCACTCCCTGCTTGTTGGGGTGGGGGTGGGGGGTCTGGCCTTTGGACAGATGTTCACCACCCTCCTCACCATATTGCCAGCATCTGAAGTAAAACAAACTTTCCTTTCCACCAACGTGGCTGTTTATTGGCTTCTGAGCAGTGAGCAGCTGGATCCCACCATTCACCTTTTGGTAACAGATTTTGGTTCCCAGCATGGGGCTGGCCACTGCTGGCTCCAGTGCTTTCATGGCACCTGGCTCTCCTGACTCTTCCAGGGGAGAGCTGTGGCCATGACATGTATTAGCTTGCTTCTCATGGCTAGCTAGCCCTGAGTAGGGGATTTGGGGGGACGTTCCAAGCAGCTGCCAAAACCATTTGTTTTGAGGATCTTCCCTGTTTCTCCCCTGCTCGGCACTGGCTGCCAACTTTTCCTTGGTAGAATAGAAACTTGCACTTGGGACAAGCTGACGAGCTCCAAGACCGGGTAAGTCCACTGGTGTGCACATAGGCAACCTTCCCATTTCTGAGTACTGACTGCTATTTGGGTGTTTTTGCCAATTGGTTCTCATGTCTGTCTGCCATTGAGGACCATCTATGAGCATGAAGTGCTCTTTGGGCATTCTTGCCAATTGGTTATGACATCTGCCTACCCTTGAGGACCATTTGTGAGAACTGAATGTCATTTGAACATTTTGTCAATTGGTTCTGATATCTGACTACCATTGAGGACCATTTGTTTTGGGGGAAGTGTTTGCTTGGGACTCTGTACTAGTCACCCTAGGAGAGGGTTTGTGACAGATCTGTTTGGTGTGTGAATGGGTATTCCATTTGTATGATTGGTACTCTTGTTGCCTTATGTAAAATGGGAAATTTAGGTTCAAGTCATTAAAAAAAAGTTTAGCTATGAAATCATAACTAATGAAAAAGACACTTTTTTTTTGGACAATGTATAGCAACAATATTCTTTAGACTCTGGAGAAAATTGGTTAAGATGAAACTTAATTGGTTAAGTTTGGAATTAAGTTTGAAAATTGGTTAACATGAAATTTTAAAAAACAGTTCCTTTTGCATATGCAGTTAGAGAAAGCTAGCTTGATGAAACACTTTTTCAGATCCTGAAAAAACAAAAATATGCCTAGGAAAAAGCTTAAAGTTAACTTTTATCAAGTACTTGAAATACAAACACATTCCACTTTGCCTGGAACACCAGCCTTGGGTTAATTGTAAAACTTCAAGCTAAAATGAGTGTTTACAAATCAAATAAATCTAAATTTACCTTCTTTTGTCCTCTTGTAAGACCAGGAGGGAAACTAAAGATGTTTGGGTTTATTAAACATACATGTTGTACCACTAAAAAAAATATGCTATTAAAAAATGTATGTTTTTAGAGGTTGTAAAATATGTTCTTTAACTTGCCAATCAAAAAATACTACTGGCATACCATTTCAATCATTTGTGTCTTAATTTCGTTTCAAAGGTTAAAACTTGTAATATTTACAAATGATAAGGAAAACATCTCCGTGTGTAAAATAAGTAAGATATGTGTTGTTGACAAAGAGAAGATGGGGGGGGGGAAAATGGAGATATTTTTGTTAAAGAAAAAAAATAATAAATTTGCCCTGTAGTTGTTTGTTTCTGGATAGGGAAATACAGGATAAATTTGTTTGGATCCAGAAAATGATAAAAAGTTTATAAAAAAGAAACTTTAAGAAAAGAATTTTGTATGTTGTCAAGATTAAAATTAGACTAAATTTAATTAGGTATATATATATATTTGTTGTTAAGAACAAGCTGATACAAGACTAAACTTTTCCCTCTGTTAAGAAAACAAAGTCCTCCTGGAATAATGATCTGATTTTGGTAATAGAGACTTCTAGTAGTAGTAGTTGCTCAGTCATGTCCGACTCTTTGCGACCCCATGGACCCCGCCAGTCTCTTCTGTCCATGGGATTTTCCAGGCAAGAATACTGGAGTGGATTGCCATTCCCTTCTCCAGAGGATCTTCCTGATCCAGGAATCGAACCATAGTCTCCTGCATTCCAGGAGAACTCTTAACCCTTTGAGCTACAGGGAAGACTTCTAATGGAAAGTAACTGCTTTGTTTCTAATCATATTTTTGACCCTAATGTTCTGAATGGAAAAACCGTCCAGTAAAGTTCTCGCACAGCATAACCATTCATGATGTGTAGCACTACTGGCTTTAAGTTTACTGCTTAAAGCACATGTACAATGTTTGTGTGACAATTAGATATAAATGATAAAATGTATGGCCTATAAAACATTTCTCTATTAACATACCTCTGAGCCTGTTCATGATATCTGATAAAGAAAAAGGAAACCTAGCACCAAGAGACATCAATGGGATCAAGGCAGACAAAAGAGCCATTCTGGCGACGTTGAAAAATATATCGATTATCAATACTTCCTATGAAAGGAGTTACAATTAAAAGCGGGAAATGATGTCCATCTCCCTCCCCACCCTAGCTGCCAGCATCTGAAATAAACTTTCCCTTCCACCAACCTGGCCTGTCTACTGGCTTTTGAGTGGCAAGCAGCTGGACCCACACAACTCTTTCGGTAACATCTGCAGTGATTTTGGAGCCCATGAAAATAAAATCTGTCACTGTTTCCGCTTTCCCTCATCTATTTGCCATGAAGTGATGGGACCAGATCCCATGATGTCAGTTTTTTGAATGTTGAGTTTTAATCCAGCTTTTTCACTGTCTTTTTTCACCCTGATCAAGAGGCTCTTTAGTCCCTCCTCACTTTCTGCCATTAGAGTGGTATCATCTGCATATCTGAGGTTGTTGATACCCTCCGGGCAATTTTGATTCCAGCTTGCAATTCATCCAGCCCAGCACTTCACATGATGTACTCTGCATGTAAGTTAAACAAGCAGGGTAACAACACACAGCCCTGACGTACTCCTTTCCCAGTCTTGAACCAGTCCTTTGTTCCATGTCCAGTTCTAACTATTGCTTCTTGACCTGCATACAGGTGTCTTAAGAGGCAGATAAGGTAGTCTGGTATTCCCATCTCTTGAATTGTCCACAGTCTGTTGTAATCCATACAGTCAAAGGCTTTCAGTTCAGTTCAGTCACTCAGTCGTGTCCATCTCTTTGTGACCCCATGAATCGCAGCACACCAGGCTTCCTTGTCCATCACCAACTCCCGGAGTTTACTAAAACTAATGTCCATCAAGTTGGTGATGCCATCCAGCCATCTCATCCTCTGTCGTCCCCTTCTCCTGCCCCCAATCCCTCCCAGCATCAGGGTCAATAAGTCAACTCTTCGCATGAGGTGGCCAAAGTATTGGAGTTTCAGCCTCAGCATCAGTCGTTCCAATGAACACCTAGGACTGATCTCCTTTAGGACGTACTGGTTGGATCTCCTTGCAGTCCAAGGGACGCTCAAGAGTCTTCTCCAATACCACAGTTCAAAAGCATCAATTCTTCAGTGCTCAGCTTTCTTCACAGTCCAACTCTCACATCCATACATGACCACTGGAAAAACCACAGCCTTGACTAGACGGACTTTTCTTGGCAAAGTAATGTCTCTGCTTTTTAATATGCTCTCTAGGTTGGTCATAACTTTCCTTCCAAGGAGGAAGCGTCTTTTAATTTCATGGCTGCAATCACCATCTTCAGTGATTTTGGAGCCCCAAAAAATAAAGTCAGCCACTGTTTCCCCATCTATTTCCCATGAAGTGATGGGACCAGATGCCAAGATCTTAGTTTTCTGAATGTTGAGCTTTAAGCCAACTTTTTCACTCTCCTCTTTCACTTTCATCAAGAGGCTCTTTAGTTCCTCTTCACTTTCTGCCATGAGGGTGGTGTCATCTGCATATCTGAGGTTATTGACATTTCTCCCTGAAATCTTGATTCCAGCTTGTGCTTCTTCCAGCCCAGTGTTTCTCATGATGTACTCTGCATAGAAGTTAAATAAGCAGGGTGACAATATACAGCCTTGATGTACTCCTTTTCCTATTTGGAACCAATCTGTTGTTCCATGTCCAGTTCTAACTGTTGCTTCCTGACCTGCATATAGGTTTCTCAAGAGGTAGGTCAGGTGGTCTGGTATTCCCATCTCTTTCAGAATTTTCCACAGTTTATTGTGATCCACACAGTCAAAGGCTTTTTCCCAGAAATATATCTAATTATCTAATGGCCTGTTTTGCCTGTTTCCTCAAAGCACTAAGTGGATCATCCTGTTCTTCATCCTCAATTCCTTTTAGGTCAGCAACTGCAGTGATCCTTGTACAGCTGGATGATGGGCAACATATTGTTTTACAGTGCTTTTATTACAAGTTCTGACATTTAATTCATCCACATCTCTGAGGTAGGAATCAATATGTCCCTACTTTACAGATAAAAAAACTAAGGCACAAATGGGTTAGATAATAGTCTCAGCTTGGAAAAGACCCTGATGCTGGGAATGACTGAGAGCAGGAGGAGAAGGGGACAACAGAGAATGAAATTGTTGGATGGCATCGCCACCTCAGTGGACATGAGTTTGAGCAAATTCCAGGAGATAGTGAAGGACAGGGAAGCCTGGAGTGCTGCTGTTGTAGCCACGTATTTCAGGAAACAAACTCACTCAGAAGGACAATGCAGATAGTGGAGTGCAATTTATTACACCAGCAGGCCCAAGGCAGAGTCTCCTCTTAGCCAAGGACCTCGACCAGTTTTTGTGAAAACCTTATATAACCTAAGTATACGTGCCCAAACCCACCTCCCCACATTCCCTGAAACTAGCCTGAACAAAGGAAAAGAAAGATACAATCAAAGTTAACCCATGATTCATATGCCTTAAGCCTAGGTAGTTAACAGTGGACAATTATCAATAGGCCTGTGGTCATACCCTAATAATAATAATAGAATTTATGATTCTATTCAGTTACACAGATAATTAGGGTATTCCTTTAGGCGATGGAGAGTCTAGGTACGAGCTCTGGGGCTGTTCCATCGGCCGGGGGGCAGGGGGCGGGGGTCTGGTTTTCCAGTTGGTATGCCATTCCCATAGATCTGGGCATATAGCTCAAAGTCCATAGTCCAGCCCAAGATGGAGCCCTGCTTTCAAGATGGAGCCTGTTCTGTCTGTTTCCTCCTTCACTGCAGTCTATGGGGTCGCAAAGAGTTGTACACGACTTAGTGACTGAACAACAAGCTTACACAAAATGTTAATGGCAGAGCCAGGACTTAAACTCAGTTTCCCTGGTAGCTCAGCTAGTAAAGAATTCGCCTGCAATGCAGGAGACCCCAGTTCGATTCAGGGGTCAGGAAGATCTGCTGGAAAAGGGATAGGCTACCCACTCCAATATTCTTGGGCTTCCCTGGTGACTCAGCTGGTGAAGTATCCGCCTCCAATGCAGGAGACCTGGGTTCAGTCCCTGGCTTGCGAAGATTCCCCTGGAGAAGGAAATAGCTATCCACTCCAGGATTCTAGGGAATAGCTACCCATTCCAGGATTCTGGCCTAGAGAATTCCATGGGGTTGCGAAGAGTTGGACACAACTAAGCTACCTTTTCCGGAGAAGGCAATGGCACCCCACCCTAGTACTCTTGCCTTGAAAATCCCATGGATGGAGGAGCCTTGTGGGCTGCAGTCTATGGGGTTGCTAAGAATCGGGCACAACTGAGTGACTTCACTTTCACATTTTCACTTTCATGCATTGGAGAAGGAAATGGCAACCCACTCCAGTGTTATTGCCTGAAGAATCCCAGGGATGGTGGAGCCTGGTAGGCTGCCATCTATGGGGTCACACAGAGTCAGACACGACTGAAGTGACTTAGCAGCAGCAGCAGCAGCAAGCTACCTTTTCACTTTCACTTTCTATCTGTCCACCAACATTGCTCATAAGTTCTGTGCCATATGGATCCATACATCTTTAGTAATGAAGAGGAAGAGCATTATTTCTGTCGATCCAAAACAAATTAGACTGCGGTATATTTCTCCAGGAAAGAGATTTATTCCAGGATCAGCAGAGAATTACAATTTGGGGTCTGCAATCATGTGAACAACAACACAAGCTCCCGCCACCCCACCAAAGGGAAGAACACTTTGAAGAAGAAAAGGATGTTGGGAAGGCTGTAGAAAACAGAATCCATGGGTTTTCTTTGGCTGAGTCCTTGCCAGGAAAGAAGATTGGTCTTCCTATCAGCCTCTGCCAGCCTCACAAGGTGTGAGAGTGCCCCCTGTCAGCATCCCAAGTCTATTTAATTGTCGTTTCCATTTATTATTAACTTTTTACATTTCCCACAGAGTACAGTAGAGCTTAAGTTCAAAAATTAGCCCCATAATGAATAGGATACAGAGCCCACAAATAAACCCATGCACCTATAGTAACAAAAGAGGCAAGACCACGCAACGTTGGAAAGACAGTCTCTTCAACAAATGGTGCTGAGAAACCTGGACAGTTACATGTAAAAAAAAAAAAAAAAATCAGATCATTCTTGAACACCATACACAAAAATAAGCTCAAAATGGATTAAAGACCTAAATGTGAGACCAGGCACTATAAAACTTCTACAGGAAAACAAAGGCAGAACACTCTGACACAAATTGCAGCAATATCTTTCTCAATCCATCTCCTAGAGTAACGGAAATAAAAACAAACAAATGCGACCTACTGAAAAACTTCTGCATAACAAAGGAAACAATAAACAAAATGAAAAGACAACCTACAGATTGGGAGAAAATATTTGCAAATGATGTGACCAACAGGGGATTAGTATCCAAAATTTACAGACAGCAGACAGAAGACCTAAATAGACATTTCTCCAAATAAGAGACACAGTTGGCCAAGAGGCACATGAAAAAATGTTCAACATGGCTAATTAATTATTAGAGAAATGAAAATCAAAACTACAATGAGATATCACCTCACACTAGCCAGAATGGCAATCATCAAAAATCCACAAACAATAAATGCTGGTGAGGGTGGAGAGAGAAGGGAACCCTCCCACAATGTTGGAGGGGATGTAAATTGGTACAGCCACTATGACGAACAGTATGGAGGTTCCTTGAAAAAACCTACAACTAGAGCTACCATATGATTCAGTCCCACTCCAGCATGTATCTGGAGAAAAACATGATCCAAAAGGATACACACACCCCAGTGTTCACTGCAGCACCATTTGCAACACCCAAGACGTGGAAGCAATCTAAATGTCTATCGACAGAGGAAGGATGAAGATGTACATACATACAGTGGAATGTCATTGAGTCATTAAAAAGAATGAAATAATGCCATGTGCAGCAACATGGATGGCCTTACAGATTGCCATACTGAGTGAAGTAAGTCAAAGAGGGAAAAATATCACTGGACATCACTTATATGTGGAATCTAAAAAGAAATGATACAAATGAACTTACAAAACAGAATGAAACTCACAGACTTAGAGAACACTTGAAAGTATCACAACATTGTTACTCAGCTATATACACCCCAATACAAAATAAAAAGTATATATAAAAAAAAAAAAAAAACAGACCTAACAGACCTATAGTTATCAGAAACATAACGCACCATTCTATTTCAACACCATTATCTTAAGCTCCGGAAACCCAGAGAAGGTGGGGGGGGGGGGGTCTCCCCTGCAAGATGATGACCAGCCCACCAGGCCAGAGTGGATGGGGACTCTTTCCAAGTTTCAAGGCCACAGACTCTTCTCTCTTAGGGGAGAGAAGGGAGGAGCTTTTGCCGTGGTCCCGCCCCAGCCTTGCCTTTATCTCCCCCATGAACTGCCGGTGGCCAGCCAGGCATCCCATGATGTGCGCTGCAGCGATGGGGAAGGCAAGAGGAGATGAGGCTTACTTCCAGAGGAGTAGTCTGTTCTGGGTTACTATCATCATTCTCTCTTTTGGCTATTACACGGTAAGGACAGCGGGCCCCGAGGAAGGCGAGGCGAGGGGCTGGAGTGCTGCCTGGAGGTGCAAGATTCCACCTGGAGCCGTGGAGTGGTCGCAGGCGCAATCGCGGCTCTCGGGCGCTCTGAGCCAGGGGACTAGACCCGGGAAGAAAACGCAGGCGCACTCGTCTGTCTACGCCTTTCGCCTGTGTTGAGATCTTGAGAAACCAGCTGCCCACGCTTTCCCTCCCTACCCCATGACTAAGTAACTAGATCTTTCAAAATGGTGGCGAAGTCGGAGGCTGGCGGGGCTGCTGCCTCCTACTTCCGTGTAGCCAGACCCCTGCCCTCGCTGGTCACGGTCCTGGTGCTGGGATATTTCGGGGTAAGGTGTGTAGTACGGCGCGGCGCTTCTGTTTTGGCCCGCCGGGCTCCCGTAGAGCCAGGGGCACTGGGGAGGGGGAAGGAGGGAGGTCTTGCGCTTGCGCGGCTGGCGGTTGCCTAGGTAATTGGCGTAAGCTGAAGTTCAGTGGGCTTGTCAGGTTTTCGCTTGGAAATGTTCCTGCCTTTGCGTCTCCAAGGTTAGTAGGACTTGTTCAGGTCTGAGTAGAACTAGAGGAGAAAGAGGCCAAGTTGACAGTTCTAAACCTGCCAAGACAAGATAGGGCTTCCAAAGCAGAATGTCTGAGGCAGTTGGAATTGCTTGGAAAATGGGGATAAACCTAAAGGTTGGGTAGAATTTAAGTGGTAAGAAAGGATAAAGAGGATGTGCATATTATGACATAGATGTAAAATCAAGAAGACAATCTCTACTGAGATAAGCAACAACTTTTTTTTGAGAGACAGAATTCATTTAAAGAATACAGTGAAAGTGAAAGTTGCTCAGTCGTGTCTGAGTCTTTGCGACCCCATGGACTATACAGTCCATGGAATTCTCCAGGCCAGAATACTGGAGTGGGTAGCCTTTCCCTTCTCCAGGGGATCTTCCCAACCCAGGGATTGAACCCAGGTCTCCCGCATTGCAGGCGGATTCTTTACCAGCTGAGCCACAAGAAGATACCCAAAACGGTGGGTTGCGGAGTACTACATTGTGGAATTCAGTAAGAACAGAAGTCAGCTAATCTGGGTACTAAATCTGATAACCACATAGTTTCCTTAGCAGAAATCTTCCACTGAAATGGCTTTTAGAAAATAGAATTCAAGAATTGAAGCCCGTATGGCTTGGTTCAGAGTTGCTTTGGTCTGTTGTTTGTTCTTGCAGAATCAGGATTATTTCATAGCGTTGGTTAAAAATACATTGAAGTGATCTAAAAGCACTCTGGTTCTCTTTCAGTGGGTGATCTTCTGGCCTGAGAGTATTCCTTATCAGAGCCTGGGACCCCTGGGCCCCTTCACTCAGTACTTGCTGAAGCATCATCACACCCTCGTGCATGCTTGGTAAGTAGAGCTCCAGAAATGGGATGTGGACCCCACAGTTTCAGTCTCCCTGGAAGGCCCATGGTTGCCTTCTAAAAGTGGTGCTCGTTCATATGAAAGCACTTTTCTTTTGGAGGTTTTTCTGTTAGAGCTCATCAGCAGAGGACCATCACCTTAAACGAGGCTGACTTCTGTTTCAGGTATTGGCTTGCCTGGATGATTCACGTGGGAGAGTCCTTGTATGCCATTGTATTGTGCAAGTAAGTGTTTTTAACAGATCTCTGTTGCTTTTCACTTGGTATCTCACATAAGTGAAGAGTAGCCACATTTGAATAATTCATGCGCTTGTAGGCTGAGAACACTCTCAGGATAGAGTTGAAGTCCCACACCTAATACTGAGCCTCACTCATTACTCAGAGGGAGTACTCAGTAAATAGTTAATGAATGAATTCATTTCATTTATATTAATGAGTCAATTATTTAGTCACTTAATTTAGAAATTTTTTTTTCTTTTTTTTCCAAAAATCTCCCTGTAGCCCCAACTAGAAGGAAAGATTAGCAGGTTGCCTTCTAATTTGAAAAAGAGCTGTACTGACCTAGCCCAATGATTCTCAACCCCTAGTTTTGCAACTGAATTACCTGAAGAGCTTTCTTAAAATTCACTTGTTTGGTTTCCAGACCCAGAGATCCTAATCTGGTAGGCCTTGCTTCAGGCACAGGAATGTGTTATTTTTTTTCAAGTTCTGTAGATGATTCTGGGATGCAATGAAAGCTAAAAGTCCTATGACTAGGCCCTACTCAGCAAATGCCAGTGTAAATAATAAATGTGAGAAAACTACAAAAAACTTCTCTTTACATTTGGACTTTATGTAAGCATACACTGAAAGTAAATGGTTATAGTAATGCCAGACTGCTTTACAATTGAGTTTTTTTTCTTTGGCTCAAGATTAATTACCACCTCTGTTTTTGTGGTACTACTTCTAAAAGTGGAAAATAAGATACTTTATTATGTTTTAATAATAAATATAATTAATATTTCTTGGGTGCACACTATGCCAGACAACTGCTAACTGACTTAAATATATTATGTTACTCCACCTTCTGTTTTATTAAATGAGCTGGACTTTCTAGGAGAGGAGCATAAAGCAGCTTTATTTTTTTACCTCTCTCCAGTCCCCTGTGGATTATTGTCTGCCTCCCACCATAGCCCTGGATCAAATCTAAAGCAGGTCCATAGGTTGTCCAGTCAAGTTACAAAGTTATTAAAACTATGAACTTTCATCAGATTCAGTACATCTGTTCTTCAGCCAAGGCTCGGCAGGCTGCCATGGGGAAGAGGGTGTAATCAACGTCTTCACTCTCCCTTGGGGTGCCGGAAGTATATGTAAAGGAAGCAGGGCATGATCTGCCTTGTGATCAGGCAACTGGGTGATGTGGCAGTTACACACCCATTGTTGATTCTTTCTCTCCAAAGGGTCCCTGGTGGGTTTTTGAGAAACCGCTCATCACCAGGGATCTCCCTTCCACAGTTCCCCTGATGGTTCCTTCAACCTTAGTCAGCATGTCATTTGCAGTTTCCCCTTTGGGTTGATGATGTTTTCCTCTTATTTAGGTTTCTTCTGCCCTTTAGTTAGGCCTCTGGGGCAGGGTTGCTTTTAAGCCCATGCACACCAGTGCCCTTCCACAAGACCTGTAAGGCTCAGGATGACAGCTTCCTTATCCCTCCATTGGGATAAATCTGTAGGTGTGTGCTGTTTCCTGCACAGCCATGTATCCTATCAGGCAGCTCTACTGGTATTTAAACTTGTGAGTCAGATGTTAACCCTCCCGCAAGTCGCAGGGGACTCTGGTCAGGCTCTCTGAATGGTTCTTTTGAAGCTGCTTGTCAGGCTGACTTGTGATAGGAGGTGCCACAGCACCAGTACCTCTTTCTGAAAGCCTCTTCACTTCTCAATGACAGCTCAGCTTGGAGGTGTGCAGTCCAGCCCTCCAAATTACAGTGTTGGAGTACATGACACCTATTTTGCAATTGGCATATGAAGCCTCTAATGAAAACAAAAAGACTCAAATTGAACATCCAGCTCTCCAGTTCTTTGAGAGGAAGTGGGAGAACAGGCATAGAGAGGTTAGAGCACTGTTCTCATGTTCCTGAAATCATTTATTTATGGAGTAACATGTTGCAATGTATCATTGGTCACTGTAAATCAGAATGAATATTCCTTTTATGAATGAATGAATACATTTAAATGAAAGAATCACTAAATGTGTTGTTGTAAGGCAGAATAAAGCAGTTTTCCTCCAATTAAAAAAAAATCATGAAGACATGCAGAACATTTGTAGCCCTCAACCCCAAATTCCACTGTCCAACAATAGAAAGGAATTGATGAATTCCATTTAACTAGACATTAGATTGGACTGGATGTTTGACTTTATAGCTGCCATATATATATACATATAGACACAAACTCTTCTATAATTTTTCTGTTGTCATATATGCCTATTTTCCCATGTCTATGCCTGTAAATTGAACTCATTCATTTCATTAGTACATATTATTATATAGATGTGTCCTAATGTATTTAACTAATCTTCCTTCTGATGGACTTTTAAACCTCGAGCTTTTCTAAACTATTATAAATAATTCTGTGTGAATGAATTTCTTGTATGTCCTGGCCCACTGTGATATATATTTCACCTTTTTATTGTTTGGTGGTAGAATCTATGAATATAGTTGATGCTTATCTACTGACCTCATACACAGTGACCTTGGTAAATTCATTTTTTAGTTCTAATAGTTTATCTGTTCATCTAATTATTCATCATTAATGATTTAAAAGATCCCTTTACATTTTCTAGGTACCTGGTTGCCTATAGAAATAGACAGTTTTATTTCTTCCTTTCAACTCCATATACCTTTTATTTAAGTTTCCTTCACTGCACTAGCTAGTAATGAAAGGTTGTTGCTGAACAGTGAAGAGATGCCAGGATTCTTGGCTTCCGGAGGAGAGGAATTCAATCTGGGGCCAGTGATAAGCCTTGCTCGCTCAGAGGCTTTATTTTTGTGTAATAAAGTTTTGTTAAAGTATAAAAGAGAGAAAGCTTCTGATATAGACATCAGAAGGAGGCAGAAAGAGTGCCCCCCTGCTAGCCTTTAGCAGTAAGTTATATACCTATTAGCAAGCTGTTAATTAGAGAAGGGAGATGTCTCAAAATTCAGTGGCACCAGGCCCTCACCCATAACATGCATTTTTATATAACATTGGCACCAGGTGAGTCATCCCAGGCCATAAAACGATTGACATGAATCTTGAAGAAAGACAGGTTTCCAAGTAAATATATAGATAGTTTCATTAATATAGATTAGGAGAACAATATATGAGTAAAACATACAGGTTTGTTGAGCCCTTATCTGTTATGGAACCAGATGCCATGATCTTAGGTTTCTGAATGTTGAGTTTTAAGCTCACTTTTTCATCTGGTCCCATCACTTCATGGCAAATAGATGGGGAACCAGTGGAAACAGTGAAAGACTTTATTTTGGGGGGCTCCAAAATCACTGCAGATGGTGATTGCAGCCATGAAATTAAAAGACCCTTGCTCCTTGGAAGAAAAGCTATGACCAACCTAGACAGCATATTAAAAAGCAGAGACATTACTTTGCCAACAAAGGTCCATCTAGTCAAAGCTATGGTTTTTCCAGTAGTCATGTATAAATGTGAGACTATAAAGAAAGCTGAGTGCTGAAGAATTGATGCTGTTGAACTGTGGTGTTGGAGAAGACTCTTGAGAGTCCCTTCTACAGCAAGGAGATCCAGCCAGTCCATCTAAAGGAAATCAGTCCTGAATACATTGGAAGGACTGATGTTGAACCTGAAACTCCAATACTTTGGCCACCTGATGCAAAGAACTGACTCATTTGAAAAGACCCTGATGCTGGGAAAGATTGAAGGCAGGGGGAGAAGGGACCACCAAGGATGAGATAGTTGGATGGCATCACCGACTCAATGGACATGAGTTTGAATAAACTGTGGGAGTTGGTGATGGACAGGGAGGCCTGGCGTGCAGCAGTCCACAGAGTCGCAAAGAGTCGGTACATGACTGAGTGAACTATCAGTTCTGAGTCTTAAGCAGAACCGACTTAAAGAAAGACAGAGTCTAAGGTAAATACATAGTTCATTAACATACCTTAAGACAAACATTTCCATCAGAAAAACGCATTGGTTAGCTCAAAGTTTGAGAAAAGTTAAGTTTAGGTGGAACCAGGTGTGGTCACAGCAACACAGAATTTTAAGAGAAACCTCTTTTTAAATTTGTATGGAGAAGGGGGAAAAATATAACACTAGTAGTTTGTTTCCTGACCATTTAAGAGAGAGATAAAAAAATGTCTGACACTTGTAGCCTATTTCCTCTGTTTGGAGACCCCTGGCCTTTCTGCCTGTTACCCTCTCAGTAACCCAGTTCATTGTCAACCTGAAGTGGTAATAGTAGGCATCCTGGCCTTGTAAACTTTCAACACTCTGCCTCATGTTTTTTCTAGAGTTGTATATTGTATAGATCTTCTCTATCAGATTAAAGTTCTGTTCTCTAAGTTTTCTAAGAACTTGTATTAAGAGTGGATGTTGAATTTATCAAATGCTTTTTCTGCATTTTTTATGATCATACAATTTTTTTCCCTTTAATCTGTTAGTATTGAAAATTATATTGTTTTTACATTTAAAAAATATATATATATGAGACTTATTTATATAAAGATGAAACTGTCACAAGTCAGTCACTTGAACTGGGCCATTTTCTTTTGACCTTGGTGTTAAGCAGTTTAGTTTGAATGGGTGTATAAACAGTATTCATTATTTCCATGTGCCAGGCCCTTTACTAACCACTTTGTGTAACTTATCTCAAGGTGAGATAAACACTATTATTCCTGTTTTTTCAGATGAGGAAACTGAGAGTGAGTGAGTGTCTTGCCCAAGGTCATGCTGGTAGTTGGCCAAGCTAGGATTTGTTTTTTGTTGTCTAGTTGCTAAATCATGTCCTACTCTTTTTGCGACTCCACAGATGGTAGCCCGCTAGGCTCCTCTGTCCAGGGGATTTTCCAGGCAAGAATACTGGAGTGGGTGTCCATTTCCTTCTTCAGGGGATCCTCTCAACCCAGGGATAGAACCTGGGTCTCCTGCACTGGCAGCACTGAGCCACCAGGGGAGCCCAAGCTAGGATTTACATCTAATCTGTCTTTAAAACACTTGCTTTGAAGCCATCCCAGTGATTTTTAACCCTATATGCTCATCAAATCATGTGAGAAATAGTTTCATAATATCATCCCCTAGGCAGTAGCCAGACTTTCTCAGGGAGGAGTGTATCCTCCTAAATGCATAAGAAAAACTAAAGTAAATGAACTAACAATTCAAGTTAAGAAGTGGGAGGAAAGTGCAAAATAAATGCAATGAAAGTAGGTAGAAGTAATACATTTTTTTTAAAATGACTCCTGTGAAACCATAACACTAAGATTCTGGTGGATAGATTTTTCTCTTTTCTCTTTTTAGGTCTAAAGGCATCACGAATACTTGGACCCAACTGCTCTGGTTCCTACAGACGTTCCTTTTTGGGTTGGCATCTCTCTATTACTTGATTGCTTTTAGACCAAAACACCAAAAACAAACTTAAAGAAGATATCCAAAAAAAACTTGTCACTTTATTGTACACTTGAAACTAATATAATATTTTTAACCAACTATACTTCAGTTTAAAAACATTTTTTTAATTAATTAATGAATTAAAAAGAGAGAGAAAATATAGCATATAAAGTTCCTAGGGGGAGAAAAGAAGACATTCAAAAGCCTTCTCTATACTTTGATATTCAGCCTCATCTTTTTTGAGGGGTGCTGTGTTTACTTCATCTTCCTACTTTCTAGAAAGTTAAGGCCCTCTAGTTATTCATGATTCCCTCACCAGCTCTAGTTAAAGTTAAGTAGATAGTAGAAAAAGATTTTAGCTTTCTAATTACACAGACTAACGTATTTGGCAAAGTGCTCCCAGCTACCTTCCTGTAGTCCTTGGTTGCACTGACATTCTCCCTGTCACCTGCTTTAAGCCACATACTAAGTTTGATATACCCTTGCTCACACCTTCTGATTAAAACACCTTATCCTTACCACCACCATCTTATCAGCTCTCCTTTCCTCCAATTTTTTTCTCCCCACTTAGTCCAAAATAGAGTGAGGCCTCCACAGCACATCAATTCCACCCACAGTTATTAGACACCTGTGAGGCAGGATCTTCTCCTCTCAGGCTTCCATTTCACATTACAGAGAAAGATAAGGAAGACAAACAAGTGCCTGGAATGGGGTGGGCTGAGCAGCGACACAGAGGACATGCTAGGAATCCAGAATAAAGGATTGGAGAATGCCTTTCCTGCCCTCCCAGCCGGAAGTGGTGTCTCCTTTCACTCGGGGCCTCCGACACGGTGTTCTGTAGTGTGCGGGTCTGACGGCCACTTTCAGGTCAGGACGGCAGCTGAGACAGCTTCGTTTTTAACCCTAACACCTGTCCCATCGCCTCACACAGTGTTTACTCTGATTTCACATTGCACTAGTTCAGCAGCATTCCGGTTTTTATCTGAAAACTGCAGGGCCCGTACAGTGTACACCTGTCTCAGAGAAAAGCACAGAACTGCCCTTGACTCCCATCTTTCTATGGGTCTCCTTCAGTGTGGGAAACCTGTATCTTTTCCACACTTTCCTATTCTTAATTACTTTTCTCCAGACTGTAGATGTGTCCTTCCCGTTCTGACTTACTCAGCCGTTCCTGTTCTAGAGTCTAGCTCATGGTCCTCCAGCTAATGACTACCTCTCATTCACCTGGCTATCTCATGACTACTAACTGGCTGGGGCAGAAGGGTTATTGGCTGTGGCCTCTAGGAGACTGTAGCTTCCTTTCCTGAAGGCCCCCCTTGCTTGTTGGCTCACTAGGAACTAGACCTTAGTTTTTTCCCATGACACAGTACAGCATGTTATTTGTTTCAAACTAATATTTGTGAGAAACAGATCCCTCTCCCTGCTTCCCACTAAAAAGAGGCTCCTGGTAAAACCACAGCCATGAAAGATGGTAGACTATGAATTGCTTTTGGTGGAGAGTGACTTCTGCACAAAAATCCGGGTCTTTCCCACTGCTTCTTTTGTGATTGAGGTGTTATTAATGGTTTCAAAGATAATATAGCAGATTACTGAATAAAATGTGAATTGTATCTCCAATTAAATGCTTTTCTGGTATGTCAGTTTTTTATACACTCCCACACATTTGATACTTCTCTTTCTCCAACTGACTCTATTCTGGAACTATTTGTAACAGGGTTTTGTTTGTTTTTCCACTGAAAACAAAATGCAGGGGATTTCCCTGGCCATCCAGTGTCTAAGACTCTACACTCTCAATGGGCCTCCTCTATGCAGGGGGCCCAGGTTCGATCCCTGGTCAGAGAACTAGATCCTCCATGCCACAACTAAGATCCTTGCTTATGTTTCAAGAGCTGCCTATAGTCCACATAACTCCTCCACATCTACCAAGTCGTGGGTGGATATGAGCATCTCCTTTCACTGCAGGATTGGCCTCCTTTTGTTTCTATTACGTTTCATTCCGTTTGATACAGTCTATGCAGCAAGTAAACGGAATACTGTTTTTAAAGGCAGAAAGTATAAAACATGTAATTTTATTTGGGGTATTATCATGGCTTAGAGCAGAACACATCATAGCAAACTGTGGGTCGTTGATTTTTTGGACCCATAAGCTGCATCCTATGGGGTGAAGTAACACACAGAGGCCAGACTAACTGGATCTCATGTTCCTCCCCTCCCTCTCCCACAGCCCAGGAGTTTAGAAGTCTGTGAAGCAAACAATAAACATAGAGACATCTTGGACTTGTGTTGCAGTCACAGTGGTTATATGGGAGAAACACCTATGTGCAGTTTGGATGAGAAAAGGCCAAGCATGTTGGAAGCAACCATGGAGGGCAAATAGACTAAAACCCCAGAAATACCAACAGCAAGTAGAGTTTGGAAGAACAAGAAAGGACCAATAGAAGGAACAAAAACAAAACTAATGACCTTCAACAACCAGGACTTGTCTCCCTGAAGTTATCGGCCCGTGACCTTTTTTCTTAAATGCAGAATGCTACAAGAGAGTGTTGGAGAAGGAAATGGCAACCCACTCCAGTATCGTTGCCTGGAGAATCCCAGGGACATAGGAGCCTGGTGGGCTGCTGTCTATGGGGTTGCACAGAGTCAGACACGACTGAAGCAACTTAGGAGCAGCTGGTTTACATTTGGAGAAGGGAATGGCAATCCATTCCAGTATTCTTGCCTGGAGAATTCCATGGACAAAGAAGCCTGGGGTGGGGGTGGTGGGGGTGCGGGGGTGGGGGGGTGGGCGGCGGCTACAGTCCGTGGGGTCGCAAAGAGTCAGACACAACTGAGCGACTAACATACATACACACACACACACACACACACACAGGAGAGTGTAGGGGGGAAAGCAAGCTAGGTGCAGAGTGTAATCTGTATGGAGTCAGAGTAAATAAGCTCTGTGAAGGATAAGTCCAGTTACAATCATTTGTTGCTGCTGCTGCTGCTGTTGCTAAGTCACTTCAGTCTTGTCCAACTCTTTGTGACCCCATAGACAGCAGCCCACCAGGATCACCCGTCCCTGGGACTCTCTAAGCAAGAACACTGGAGGGGGTTGCCATTTCCTTCTCCAATGCATGAAAGTGAAAAGTGAAAGGGAAGTCGCTCAGTCATGTCCGACTCTTCACAACCCCATGGACTGCAGCCCGCCAGGCTCCTCCATCCATGGGATTTTCCAGGCAAGAGTACTGGAGTGGAGTGCCATCGCCTTCTCCTAGTAACAGCTAAAGAATAATGAAGATTGTTTAACTCTTGTAGGCTTGTTTGGCTGGTATGTGCCAAAGGCTGTTCACTCATTTCTGTTTTTGCTGCACAACCTCACAACTTAAAAACAGGCCACATTTATAAACTAACACTGTTCCCTATATTCAACGTGTTTATGACTCCAGGCAATCCAAGTCCAAACATATTTTATAAGCCATGATTTTAAAACAAATCTTGAGGTTATATTCCAGATGTGTAAAGAAGTTCTTTAGCAAAACAACTTACCATCTGGGGGCCTGTATGTATTTACATGAAGGGCATGAAAGCACCAAAGAGACACTGGAGAACTTGCCTTTGAGGTTACAGTACAGAACGCAAGCACATCATGAGAATTGCCAGGGCCCTTGCTGGAACCTTGTTAATTAAAGCTCTTAGTTGAACAATTTGGCTTATAAAAATATATAAATATTTTTCCTTCCATTCTTTACAAACAAAAAAATCTAGTGCAGTCAATTAATATATGAATCTATGAGACCCTTGTCTCTGCAAGGCTCCTTGTCCACACTGAATTGGAAATTATAGTTCCTTTTTCTGTCAGGGTTAGACAATGAGAGTGTGTGCTTGTCATTTTACATTTCTCTTTATTTATGATGATTTACACAATGGACACTTAAAAATCTTATCCAAAATACTGCATTTGTAATTCTATCAACAAACATTTTAAGATGGCTCTTAAGCTTTCTGAATAGGTTTGAGTTATACTGGTTATCACTCCTCCCTGGTGGCTCAGATGGTAAGACGTCTGCCTGCAATGCAGGAGACCGGAGTTCAATTCCAGGGTCAGGAAGATCCCCTGGAGAAGGAAATGGCGACCCACTCCAGTATTCCTGCCTGGAGAATCCCATGGACGGAGGAGCCTGGTGGGCTACAGTCCATGGGGTCGCAAAGAGTCGGACACAACTGAGTGATTTCATTCATTCATTCATACTGGTTACCTCATTTCTGTTTATAGTAAGGCGTAAGGTTGGATTAGGGAAAATACTTTTGCATGCTAAAACTATTCAGAGAAATACTCATGAAGAATTTTTAGTTTCTCCTTGTACCAACGCAATGCACTAGATGTTTGTAGTAAATAAAAATTACTCAATATAAATTGTCACTAAAATCAAAGTTTTGACATTGCTGTAAATGAAAGAGAGGAATGACATCTATAATATAAAGTAGGAAAGTGTTTCCTGAACCTGGAGCATGGAGGGACCATGCTCAAAACTTTAGTCATCTGAATTCACTTAAAAAAACTTCTCAAACAAGAATAACTGAAATGCCATGCCTGGTTAGTGTGTTCATTATATTTTTATATCTAAAATCACCATGCATACTAATGCTACATTCAGCACACTATTAATAATCAAAAAGTATTCTACCATCCACTGAGACTGAAGTTGGGGTTCACCTGCCTCTAGACATATGATTTTAGGCAAGTTTTTCACCTTCCTGGACTTCAGTTTCATCATTGAATATGAATAATTTTATATTGTGGCTGGGATGAAAATAAAATAATAAATTTAAATGAAATCAACTATGTAAAGCAACTTTGTAAACTGTAACATTAAATAAGAGTATAGTTTTTGCTTGAAGATTGGTCATGGCTGATGAAATATGCTATGTTTCTCAAATTTGACTGTGCATATGGATTCCATGAGGTCTTGTGAAAATGCAGGCTCTGATCTAGTGAGTATGGAGCGGGTCCAAGATTCCACATGTCTAGCAAGCTCCCTGGTGATCTGTAGACCACTTTGAGTAGTAAGAGTTTTAGAGAAATTTTAGAATAAGAACCCACGTGGTTTGACCCTGATTTCTTGATATCTGGGGATGATTTCTATACATGACAACATGTTTGTGTCAATAATACACATAATACCTTCACTGGGAGCCCAACACTCAGTGTAAACAATACTTGGAGTCCTGACAATGGTCAAAGAACACTGCTGCAGAGCTAAAAATGCTATGAATGTAACAAAACACAAATAGACTGAAAGATAGAACAAACCACTAGTGGTCACCAGTGGGGAGAGGGAAAAGGGGAGGGGCGAGATGGGATAGGGGATTAAGAAGGTATAGATAAGCTACAAGGATATACTGTACAGCACAAGAAATATAGAGTATTTTATACTAACATTACATGGAATATAAAATTTTGTTGTACACTTGAAACTAATTTATATCATAAATCAACCACAATTTTTAAAAAGCTGATGAAATTAGTGAATTGTCATACCTGCATACTCCCCACTCTTTGAAAATAAAAGTTTGGGATTGAGGTCTTTTGAAAGTGTTAGGTAGGAAGTTAGACATGAGCAATGAGGGGTGGCCTAGCCTAAAAGGATGCAAGCTTATCTTGAAACACCCCATCCCAGACATGCCCAGGAAAGCTCACAGATATGCTACAAAAATAACCACAGAGACTTTATCAACTCCTGCACATGTGCCCTGCTGCTGCTGCTGCTGCTGCTAAGTCGCTTCAGTCGTGTCGGACTCTGTGCGACCCCATAGGACGGCAGCCCAGCAGGCCCCGTCGTCCCTGGGATTCTCCAGGCAAGAACACTGGAGTGGGTTGTCATTTCCTTCTCCAATACATGAAGGTGAAAAGGGAAAGTGAAGTCACTCAGACGTGTCCAACTCTTAGCGACCCCATGGACTGCAGCCTACCAGGCTCCTCCGTCCATGGGATTTTCCAGGCGAGAGTACTGGAGTGGGTGCCATCGCCTTCTCCGTGCACACGTGCCCTAGGCACACAGTAAATACAGACTAACCACAGGGGCTTCTCCAAGTCCAGCACATGCCCCCTCGATGCACAGCTGTGTCCTCAAGTAACCATAGTCAGCGAGGAGCCCATTAAAGGTTCATAAATATTCTATACATACACATGTCTGACTATAACAGACTTAATTATGGGAACAACATGAGCAATAGAGCCTGTTGTTATGTAACTTGCAACTGTCAATTGGTCTTGAGCATATATTTGCATTCCCTTTCCTGATTGGTGGCGGGTACAAGCCCTATTTTTGGACAGGGCAGAACCAAGAAGAGGAGACAGAGTATAAAAGGGAAAGTCAAGAGGGATCGTGGCCACTGCTTTGCAGCCAGCCCACTCCTACATCTTGGGGTGAACTATCCACTGTCCATTTAACTGAGCTGTAACCAGTATGTTGTTTCAAGAAATCCTGCCTGCTTGAGCTGTAATTAATCCATCATTCTGTCAGGCGAGTGTATTCTCCTCAGTTCTGTCTCATCACAACAAAGATTTGGAGTGACGGACATTAAAGCCCTCTGCGCGTCACAGCTCTCGGGTCTTGAACAGACCATGTTATAGCTCTCCGGTCTCGAATAGACTGTTATAGCTCTTAGACAAATCAGTGTTAACAACTCTATTTTATTTAGAAGATAGCAGGAGAATCCATCCTCGAAGTATGAGGGCATGCCAACCCAAAGACACGAAGAGAAGAGAGTGGAGGAGAGAGAGAGAAAGAGCGCACGCATGCGGTGGGCGGGGGGGGGGGGGGGGGGGGGGGGGGGAGTGCGCCCTTTGGCTCCTCTTTTTATATGTTTTTTTCTTCCCCCTGGGCCTGCCTATGCAAATTGGGCTTAGTCAGAAGTGCTATTCTACCTGAAGTCCTCACACTGGTCCTTGGACCTTCCTTTGACCTTCCTCTTTTCTCTTCCTTGTCTTTTAGCCACCACCATTTTGGACTCTTTTTCCCTATTCTAACTACCTAACATTCCCCCAAGAGATGGGAGGCCTAATTCTTTGGGAATAGGGGCATCGAGGTCTTTCTGGCTACTTCCTGCTGAACTGGGATGGCAAGGGGCATTGGGCCTCCTCCTCTTGCTAGTCTCAAGCCTCAGAGTCCTTATAGCGGTGTCCGTCTAAGGGTGAGTGATATTTTCTGTGGTCGGCTGTAGTTTTATATCTTTGTTGAACTGGCACTGCATGTTGTAGCTTTGTTGACCTGGTCAGAGACAAAACAGGTTAGACAATTGATAATACATGGGGCAATCATAAGCAGCATCAATATGGCATAACGAGTAGGGGCATTAGCCAATTCTAAATTCACATCGCCAGGATGGCTCAAGTCCCTCCTTGTTCAGGGATCAGAAGATTTATCTCCTGTCTGTTTTGGAGTACAATCTCTGTCAAGCTGTGCTGGCTCTTTACAGCTCTCCTGAGAAATCTTATCCCCAGAAACCAGATTTTGGGGGTGTTCATTAGAATGGCATTCATTGGTAGTCCTGAATAGGTATCTGAGATCTCCCAGGGGCTCACAGGTGTATTGTGTCCTCTTCTGTTTTCTTCCATGGCTTGACTCGTGAGTAGTGAATCCAGGAGTCATGTCCTGGTACCTTGACTGCTGTGGGGGTAGAAAGTATTACGGGGTAGGGGCCCTTCCATGTGGGCTGGAGTTGAGCCTTTGGGGACCCATCTTTCCAGACTTTAATTAAGACTTGAGTCCCTGGAGCATATAGTGGTGACTCCTTAGAATCTTTTGGGTCCCAATTCATACCCCACAAGTGTATATCCTGTTTGAATTACCCAATGGCCATGGTATAAGACTGGAGGGTCTGAACCTCTGGGTCTAGGAAGAGGTCATTGACATAAACAAAAGGTCTCCTATATAGCATCTCATAAGGACTAAGACCAACCTGTTCCTTAGAGGCCATACAGGTGCAGAGGAGGGCTATTCGTAAAGCCTCCTTCCATCCCATTTCCTGGGTTATCTTTTTTATCACTGATTTTAAGAATTGGTTGGCTCTTTCTACTTTTCCTGAAGACTGAGCCTCCAGGCACAATGGAGATAATAAGTAATGCCCAGTGCCTTAGAGACCCCTTGGGTGACCTTAGAAGTAAATGATGTCCCATTGTCACTTTGTAATGACCTGGGCAGACCAAATCGTGGAATGATTTCATGGAGCAGTTTTTTACCACCTCTATGGGTTCGCACAGAGTCGGATACAACTGAAGCGACTTAGCAGCAGCAGCAGCAGCCTTCTCAGTCTGGGTGGGAAAGCCTTCAATCCATTCTGTGAATGTATCTATCATGACTAATAGGAATTTATACCCTTGAGAAACTGGCATCTGGGTGAAGTCCATCTGCCAGTCCTCTCCTGGATATGTCCCACGTCATTGGATGTGCTGGGCCAACTAGGATCTTCGAGCTCCTTGGGGGCTGTTTAATTGGCAAGTGGGACAAGAGGAGACCACTTGCCTTATAGTTGTTTGGAGGCCTGTTCCTCTGAAGGACCTTTCTAGTAAGTTTTGGAGGGCCTTTTCCCCTAAATGAGAGCTGGCATATAAGGAGTTAACCAACTTCCACTGGAGGTTCCCAGGAAGAAAAAGGAGTCCCTCCTTTTGGAACCACCCCATATGATCTTCTTGAAAGCCCTCACTCTTAGCTTTAAGAGTCTCACCTTCAGTATATGAAGGAGTTTCTGGCAAATTAGTCTGTGGAACTAAGGTGGCAATCCCTATTAGGTCATGGTTCTGTAATGCTGCTCTCTTAGCTGCCTGATCGGCTGCTTGGTTCCCTCGTGCCATTTCTGTGCTCCCTTTTTGGTGTCCTTTACAGTAGGAGACTGAAACCTCAGTGGGCAGATGGACTGCCTCCAAGAGCCTAAGGATTTGATCACCATATTTGATTGGGGACCCTTGGGTGGTCAAGTGGTCCCTTTCTTTCCAAATAGCAGCATGTGCATGTATCACCAGAAAGGGATACTTGGAGTCAGTGTAGATGGCTATTCTTTTTCTTTTTCCCAGCTCTAAAGCTTGGGTCAGGGCTATGAGCTCAGCTAATTGGGCTGGTGGCAGAGGCTTAGCCTCTATGATCTCAAAATTGGAGACTACTGCATATCCAGCTCTTCTTTTTCCATAGGCTTAGCCTCTATGATCTCAAAATTGGAGACTACTGCATATCCAGCTCTTCTTTTTCCATAGGCTTAGCCTCTATGATCTCAAAATTGGAGACTACTGCATATCCAGCTCTTCTTTTTCCATCTATGACAAAGCTGCTTCCATCAGTGTATCAGATTTCCTCAGGATTGGTCAGAGGATCTTCCGACAATCCCTCTTGGGGTTTTGTCCAGTGGTCCAAGGTTTCTAGACAAGAATGAAAGGGGAGAGAGCCCTCGGGGGTAGGCAGGAGGGTGGCTGGGTTAAGAACCTCACAAGGGATATAGTGAGGCCTGGATTTTCCATCAGCATTACTTGATATCTGAGGATTTTTTAATCAGACATCCATAAATGGCCTCTCCCCTTTAGGAGTTGTTTTACTTGGTGGCTAGTAAAAATAGTTAGTTTGTCCCAAAAGGAGAGTTTTAAAGCATCTTCAATCATGACTGCAATAGCTGCAAGATTTTGAAGGCAGGGAGGCCAGCCTTGGGAGGTTGGATCGAGTCTTTTGGATAAGCAAGCTACAGGCTGGGGCTCAGATCCCAACCTTTGAGCTAACACTCCCAAGGCTATTCTCACTCTTTCATGGACATAAAGTTGGAATGCTTTTTCTGGGTCTGGCAACCTCAAGGCAGATGCCTGAATTAAGGCCTATTTTAGTATAGCCTCTGTCTTCTTTTGAGGAGTTCCCCACATCAGTGGGATTGAATTATCTCATCCTTTTAAGCTTTCATATAAGGGCTGGGCAATTAGACCATAGTTGGGTATCCAGATTCTACAATACCCAGTTAGCCCCAGGAAAGCTCGCAATTGTTTTTGAGTCGTGGGGGAGGGCAACTGGAGGATTCCTTGTACCCGATCAGAGGACAGCTTCTGGACCCGTGTGTAATCCGAACTCCCAGGTAAGTGACCTTTGTCTCCACTATCTATGCCTCAGCATGGGAGACTTTATGTCCCCTTTATGCCAAAAAGTTTAGAACCTGAATTGCATGTTGTTGGGCATTTTCCTCATCTGGAGAGCAGATTAGTAGGTCATCTACGTATTGTAATATTTTCCCATTAGGTCCCAGGTCCAGATTTAAGAGATCCCAGCTAAGGGCCTGTCCAAACAGGTGGGGGCTATCTCTGAAACCCTTAAGTAATACTGTCAAAGTCATCTGTTGGTGTTTTTCTCCTGGGGCCTCCCACTCAAAGGCAAAAATATATTGGGATTCTTTAGCCAGTGGTATGCAAAAAAAAAAAAAAAAAAAATGCATCTTTTAGATCCAAGACTGTAAACCACTTGGCACTGGGTGGAATTTCTCCCAAGATTACATAGGGATTGGGTACTGTGGGATGGAGGGGGACTACAGCTTCATTTATAATCCGGAGATCTTGAACCATTCATCAGGTTCCGTCTTTTTTCTTTACTGAGAGAATTGGGGTGTTACATGGTGAACTGGTGGGGACCAATAGCCCACAAGCAAGGAATTTATTTATTAAAGGCTGTAGTCCCTCCTGAGCCTCTCTTTTGAGAGGATATTGTTTCCGGTTAGGAAACTGAGTGGGATCTCGGAGGACAATGATGACCGGTTCAGCTTGGTGGGCTCGCCCAGGAATCCCCTGGTCCCACACCTGGGGGTTGATTTTGTCTTCCCGTAGTTTTTGGTCCCTCTCTATTGAAGAAGGTGTAATGGGTTCTTCAGTAGTAACCAGGGGCTGTAGAGCTCTAGGGGCTGAAAAACTTCCCATCACAAGGGTGGTCCCCAGTTTTGTAAGTATATCTCTTCCCAATAAGGGAGTAGGACACTCAGGGACCACCAGAAACTGGTGGGAAAATATTTGTCCATCCCAGCAACAAAGAGCTCGGGTGAATCTTTTAGTTGTTTTTCCTGTAGCACCCAAAATGGTACAGGTTTGGGAGGAGAAGGCTCCAGAGTAGGAGATCAAGACAGAGTAGGTAGATCCCTGTGTCAACCAAGAAATTCTAGGACCTACCTGCCACATCCAGTTGCACCCTTGGCTCCAGCCCCGTGATGGTTATCTGTGACAGGCGGGCTGGCTGGAGCGGGCCACTTCAGTCTTCTTGAACCATCATGAGAGAAGGCTTGGCACTTGACCTTGAGGCTCTTGGGTCCCCAGGGCAGAGTGCCGCCCAATGTCCCATTTGATGGCATTTGTGGCAAGCCAGTTCTAGGAGACTTGTCACAGTTTGGACACTCTTTGGCCCAATGCCCTGCCTGTCTACAAATTAGGCATTTGCCTCGTGCCTTGTCCTTCAAGGAATCAGGGTGTGCCATGGGGCTTCTCTGGAGGGCGGCCAGAATCTGGGCATGCCTTGTCTCTTTCCTTCTCCCCCTCTCCTGGTCTTTGGCCTCCTTCTCCTGTTCTCTGTTATAAAAGGTATTGGTGGCTGCCTGGATCATCTCATCTAAAGGGGCAGCAGGGCCCTGCTGCTGTAGCTGTTGTAACTTAATTCTGATATCTGATGCACATTGGGACAGGAATTTGTCCTTTAAAATCACCTGTCCCTCGTAAGAGTCTAAGTCCAGATTGGTAAACTTTTGGAGGGCCTCTTTTAGCCTTTCCAGAAAGGTAATGGGGTTCTTGTTGGGCTCCTGAGTTATTGCTGAGACTCGGGCATAGCTGATTACTTTTCGTTGGGCTGCTTTTAGTCCTGCCTTCACACAGATTAGAAAATGATCTTTTTCTCAGATGTGCTCAAGGTTATTATAATTCCAATTAGGATCAAAGGAGGGGAATGCAGTTTCTCCTATGGGTATCTATCACTTGACATGCGAAGCCCCGCTGCATACCTTTGGGCTTCCTTTAAGACCCTACTATGTTCAGGGTCAGATAAAATTTGACTAAATATGACTATGATGTCTTTCCACATCAAATCAAAAGCCAAGGTTATATGTTGGAATGTATCTATATATTTGCCTGGGTCATCTGTATAGCTTCCCAGGTCTTGTTTGACTGTCTTAGTTCTAAGAGGGAGAAGGGCTTATGGACCCGGGTTGGTCCGAATTCTCCTCCAGTTTCAACTAAAGACATACTCGAGCTGGCTTTTGTGGACGGGGTGCTCCTGGATATGGGGGCACATTTGGATACAAGGAAGCACCACCAGACAATTCGGGAGCTATGGGAGGCTCTAGTCTCTTTGGGAGCAAGGGAGGTGAGCCTTTGTGGGGGCGGGGTTCCTCCTCTTGGTTGCCTGTGCCTAACACCATTTGCCTAGTAAGCTCACTTTTAGGGCGTACAACAATCCCATACTTAAGGCATAGTTCCTTCATATCTCTTAGTCAAAAGAAAATTTGGACATAGGGGATCTCTGTCCATTTCCCTTGTCTTTTGCAGAATAATTCCAGCTGCAGGATGGTATTGTAATTTAAGTTCCCATCCTCAGCCAGTGTTCCTAATCCCCCAGTGGGTATTGTGGCCATGCAGTGGCACAAAAGAATTTTAAGTGACTCCTCCTCGGAGTGAGGATCGAACAGCTTCCAGTTATCAAGGATGCATCTCAAGGGTGTCTGCCCAGAAGTGGATTGGTTATTTCCCATCTTAAAGACAGTCATGACAGGGAGGAAAAGGAAAAGAAAAAACTAATAGGCCTCCTTCAATTTCCGTGGGTGGACTTCCTTAGAGGTGAGTCTTTCTGAAGCTTATCCTACCCAGTACTGTTGCAACCAGAGAGCCAGGCGTCCCCGGGTCAGGGTGCAGATCCCCAGGCAGGCTGAGGCGTGACAGCCTCCTAGAGATCGAATCCCTGGGCAGGTCAAGGCGTGACGGCCTCCCGAGAATTGGGTCCCTGGGCAGGTCGAAGTGTGACAACTTCCTGGGACCCCTGGGACTGGCAGATCCCCAAGCAGGTTGAGGTGTGACAACCTTTCGAGGACCAGATCCCTAAGCAGGTCAAGGTAGGTTAACCTCCTGGGACCCCCGGACTGGAGTTGGGCATCCCCAAGATCTCCAGCATGACCAGTGCTGGGCAGGATCAAGGGGTTGTAATCTTAACTCATTGCTGGTTTCCCCACCGTGGATGGGAATAGATATCATGATGTAAGCTTATCCTACCCAGTACTGTTGCAACCTGAGAGCCAGGCGTCCCCGGGTCAGGGTGCAGATCCCCAGGCAGGCTGAGGCGTGACAGCCTCCTAGAGATTGAATCCCTGGGCAGGTTGAGGCATGACGGCCTCCCTAGAATTGGGCCCCTGGGTAGGTCGAGGTGTGACGACCTCCTGGGACCCCTGGGACTGGCGGATGAGGTGTGACAACCTTTCGAAGACCAGATCCCAAGGCAGGTTGACCTCCTGGGACCCCCGGACTGGAGTTTGGGCATCCCCAAGGTCTCCAGTGTGACCAGTGCTGGGTAGGATTAAGGGGTTGGATATTACACAGTATTTCCCTCCCAAGGCCAGCTATTTTCTGGTTGTCTCTCCAGAAGATCGTAGAGGAAACATTGTGGGGCTGAGAAAAGGAGCATGAAACAGGAGGGGAGGGGACAGAGCACAACCTTTGAAAGAATGACATAAAAATAAAATAAAAGAGAAAGAATGACATAGCACAAGGGCATAACATAAACCAATTAAAACCAATTGGGTCCTAGATGACAAGTCAAATTCAAGTAAACCTTAATGCCCAATCTATAAGCCAGCAGACACACCCAGGGGTGGCAGGACAGCTCTAAGTCACTGTCAAAAGATGGAGGAGTGGGTGGTTCCCCAATGGTTGTGATGATCCTCCCACTCATTAGCATATGAATTCACTAGCAAAACCTAGCCAGGCCTAATTCCATGGCCCCAGCCCTTGCCCTCGGCAATGGTTCACACCCTGAAGAGTGACTTCTCTCTGAATCCTAACAAATCCACCTCTTACTTATCGCTTTGTCTCTCAATGAATTTTTGGAATGAGACAGAGCCTGAGCTTCATTAGTTTTGGCCGGGCTTGAGTCCCGAGAGAGACCTGAAGGACAGGAGGAAAAAGCAGTGGGAAAAACGTGCCAAGGGATCCCCTTCGTAGCCTGCTGGAAAATCTGCTAAATACCTGACCTGTGCTCACAGTTTTCATTGGCCTGATTCTTGGCACAGAGAAGAGTAAGGATAGAAGAACCCCACCGGCTTGGGTATCAGCTACTGGGGCCCAGCAGATAGTGCCTTTGGGACGTACCGAAGAGTAGCCTCTCCAGAGTCCCTTAATTGCGCCCACTGCCGCCCACCTGTTCACGGGGTTTCAAGGAAAGAAACCAGAGATTGTAAAGGAATTAAGATTTTGTTAGGCATGTCCTTCCAGCTATAGGAGCGAGGACCTCCTACCTTAACCAGAGGTCTTCTGGAATCTGAGGCTGAGCCGCGTGAGCTTTCTGCTGAGTTCATTTTCTGGTGTCCTGGTGTCCAGCACAATGGGCCTCTTGTTAGTTCCCTTGCGCTGGGTTTTCTTCACGTTCCGCTTCAACCACAGGAGCTTTCGTTGAGTTGGGATCCTGCTGTGCATGGCCTCCTCCTTGTGGGGGGCCCGCACCAAGGATGTTTCAGCCAGGTTAAATCTGAGTCATGGCACCATAGATGTCAGGTGAGTGTATTCCCCTCAGTTCTGTCTCATCACAACAAAGATTTGGAGTGATGGACATTAAAGCCCTCAGCGCGTCACAGCCCTCAGGTCTTGGACAGACCATGTTATAGCTCGCAGGTCTCGAACAGACTGTGTTATACCTCTTAGACAAATCAGTGTTACAACTCTATTTTATTTGGAAGATAGCAGGAGAATCCATCCTTGAAGCGTGAGGGGCATGCCAACCCAAAAACACGAAGAGAAGAGAGTGGAGGAGAAAGAGAGAGAGAAAGAGCATACACATGCCAGGGAGAGAGAGAGAGAGAGAAAGAGCACACACACACGAGGGAGAAAGAGAGAGAGAGAAAGAGAGAGAAAACACATGCACACAGGGAAGAAAGAGAGAGAGAGAGAGCCCTTTGGCTCCTCTTTTTATACGTTTTTTTCCTTCCCCTTAGGCCTGCCCAATGAAAATTGGGCTTAGTCAGGAGTGCTGTTCTACCTGAAGTCCTCACTCCGGTCCTCGGACCTTCCTTTGACCTTCCTCTGTTCTATTTTCACGGGCTTTTCTCTTCCTTGTCTTTTAGCCACCACCATTTTGGACTCCTTTTCCCTATTCTAACTACCTAACAATTCCAAATCTTTGTTACCACAAAAACTGAAGGAAAGAAATAAACCAACCTGACAAAAGTTAAAAAAAAAAAAAAAAAAAACACTCAATACTTTTAAAATATTAATTTTGTTCTAGACACTGATATAAAATAGCCAACATCCACAACTGTCTGAGGTAACAACTTATACTTGAAGACAGGGAGGGAAGATCCCTGCCCAGACAGCCAACTACCTCAGGCCACTGAATCCTTCTCCCAAGATCAACCATGAAGAAATAGTAAACATATGAGAGAAGCATGAATTCCTAAAACCAAAGAGAAAATGTAGGGAATATCCTCCCCACTCCCACCCCACTCCTCAGACAAAAAGCTAGAATTGGTGTTGGGGTGGATGAATTGGGCAGTAGGGAGAAGGTTGGTGGAGAACTTTTAATCTGTTCTCGTCTCTCCCTCAAGTTGAACACAGCTATGGGCCTGACCCTTCTGCACAGAAATGGGCAACAACAGGGCCCATGACAGCTTCTATTGATATTAGCAACATAAAAGCCCACTGGATAATGAGAGAGAGTTCAGGAAAACAGACTGAGAGCCCCCGAGCAATCACCCCTATACTGCCAACCAAAGCACCAGGATTGTGGACTACACTGGTATCAAAAAGCTCAAAAGTGAAAAAGCTCAGGCAAAAGAGTGACCAATGGAATGGTGTCAAACAGGAAAGGATTCTTTAAGGGGTCTATGGCTCCTGGATATTCATCCTTAAATCACTGATTTCAGTGTAGACTAGGGCTTGGCCTTAGCCCTCCCTGCAGTGCATTATCAGACCTGCTGGTTGGTATCCCAAGGGATACAAGATTACAAACTAAAGCACTGGAAAGTTGAGAATCACAAACATATGCTAAGCCACACCTGTCATCTGAAACAGAAGTGTTGAAACAGAAGGACTGGAAATCTAAAAATTCTCCTTGAGTAGATGAGGAATTAAAAAGAGAAGATGTTAGCAATATGGTATGTGAACAAGAAATCATTTAAAAAGAACTAAGTAAAACTATTAGGCATGAAAAATAGAATAGTTGAAATAAAGAATGTATTAAATGAAAATAGAACACATGAAATAAAATGGATATAGTTGAAGAACAAATTTGTAGACACAGGTCTATGAGTGTCTCACAGTGGGAAAATATAAAACATAAAATACAAAAGAAGCTTGGAAATGTGGATGATAAAGAAAGGGGCATAAGTTCCAGATAGAAACGTAAAAATGGAGTAGAAAAAATATTTGAAGAAAAAATGGAGAGAAATTTCCCACAAACAACTGTATTTGGAAGGTCTTAAAAGGGCTTCCCTGGTGGCTCAGAATCCCATCTGCCAATGCACGAGACACAGGTTGGATCCCTGATCCAGGAAGATCACATGCCGTGGAGCAATAAAGCCCACATGCCTGTGCTCTAGAGCCTGGGAACCATAGCAAGAGAAGCCACCTCAATGAGAAGTCATGCACCACAACTACAGAGTTGCCCCTGATTGCCACAGAGAAAAGCCTGCGTAGCAACAGAGATCCAGCACAGCCAAAAGTAAATAAATAAAAATTTTAAAAAGAAAGGACTTATAAAGGGCCAAAAGAAATAAAGCATACGAATCTCTAGACATAACAATAAAAATTGACAATAATCAAGAGAAAAATTATAAGTTTCCAGAGGGAAAGAACAGATCACCTCCAGAGGAATGACAATGAACAGATACCAAACAGCTACACTGGGTGATAGAAGACAGTGAATAATAGTTTAAAAATACTGGGAAAGGTACTTTGAATGTAGAATCTTATCTTCGGTCAAATTATTCAAATGAGAGACAGTGGGGGGGTGGGGGGGGAGTTCCCTGCATTCAAGAGCTCAGAATGTTTGCCCTACAAAGACACACATTGAAAACACCTGGGGGAAAAGTCCTTAATAAAAGGGACATAAGTGAGAAAATGCTGCAAGAAATGTAGGGGAGGGAGAGGAAGAGACATCAAAATAAATAAATAAATAAAAGGAGGTAAGCCCAAATTTAAATTATATACAGTATAGTCAGTTTCCATGATGGGTAGGTGTATGTGTGTATGGAGGCAGAGGGATGGGGGAAGCAGCACTAGGATAAGTTAACCGGGCATAGGAGTAAGTTGAAATACAAAACTTCTTTGGTTATGTCCCAATAAACCCACTGTATATGCGTGCTAAGTTGCTTCAATCCTGTCCTATTCTCTATGACCCTTATGGACCAGGCTCCTCTGTCCATGAGATTCTCCAAGCAAGAATACCAGAGTGGGTTACCATGCCCTCCTTCAGGGGATCTTCCTGACCCAGGGATCGAGCCTGTGTCTCTTTATGTCTCCAGCACTAGCAGGTGGGTTCTTTACCACTAACACCACCTGGGAAGCCCAAACCTATTTGTACACTGAATAGTAAATAAAAAATTCATTTAATACAACTAACCTACCAGCATCATAGCTTTGCCTAGACTAATGTAAACATGCTCAGAACACTTTCATTAGCCTACAGTTGGGCAAAATCATCTAGTACAAAGTCTATTTTATAATACAGTGTTGAATATATCATGTAATTTGTTGAACACTGTACTGAATGGTTGTGTGAATACTATAAGTGTGCCCATTGTTTACCCTAGTGATGGTGTGGCTGACTGGGAGCTGCAGCTGCTGCCATTGCCCAGCAAAACCAGCACACTAGGGGCTACCAGAGAGGAGAGGGTTGGGAAGAAGGGCAAAATAGATGAAGAGGCTTAAGAGGTACACACTTCTAGGGACAAAATAGATGCTAACAAGGTTGTAATGTACAGCACAGGGAATGTAGTCAATATTTCATAATAACTTTATATGGAGTATAATCTGTAAAAATATTGAATGACTGTTGTACACCTGAAACTAATAAAATATTGTAAGTCAATCATACTTAAATATGTTTTAAAAAGAACTAAATTTTGAAAAACTTTCCACTTTTTAACCCTCTGCTGCTGCTGCTGCTAAGTCGCTTTAGTCGTACATGACTCTGTGCGACCCCATAGATGGCAGCCCACCAGGTTCCCTCGTCCCTGGGATTCTCCAGGCAAGAACACTAGAGTGGGTTCCCATTTCCTTCTCCAATGCAGGAAAGTGAAAAGTGAAAGGGAAGTTGCTCACTCGTGTCCAACTCTTAGTGACCCCACGGACTGCAGCCCACCAGGCTCCTCCGTCCATGGGATTTTCCAGGCAAGAGTACTGGAGTGGGGTGCCATTGCCTTCTCCGTTTAACCCTCTAGAATCATCTAAATCTCAATGAACTAGAATTACTCACACTGATACAACCTCAGAAAACCCAAGTTGCATTAACCTTAACTTTCCTACTACTAAGAAATGAAATCACCCAAAAAGATGAATCTGATAAAGAGAAAAGAGACAAAGATAAAGCTTCCTAAGAGGGAATCTTGCAGGTATTCTACTTTCCAAGGGAAAGGTAACAACATAACAACCCTCTGAGAGAACTAATATATTATTGTTGTTCAGTCACTCAGTCATGTCCGACCCTTTGGGACCCCATGGACCGCAGCACTCCAGGCTTCCCTGTCCTTCACCATATCCCAGAGTTTGCTCAAACGCCCATCCATCGAGTTGGTGATGCCATCCAACCATCTTGTCCTCTGTCATCCCCTTCTCCTCCTGCCTTCAATCTTTCCCAGCATCAGGGTCCTTTCCAGTGAGTCAGCTCTTTGCATTAGGTGGCTAAAGTATTGGAGCTTCAACATCACTAATTCCAATGAATATTCAGGGTTGATTTCCTTTAGGGTTGACTGCTTTGATCTCCTTGCAATCCAAGGGTCTCTCAAGAGTGTTCTCAAACCACCATAATTCAGAAGCATCAATTCTTCAGACTCAGCCTTCTGTATGGTTCAACTCTCACATCCATACATGACTACTATGGATAGCCATAGACTACTATGGTTTATCCATACGAAAAACCACAGCTTTGACTATACAGACCTTGGTCAGTAACGTAAGGTCTCTGCTTTTTGATACGCTGTCTATGTTTGTCATAGCTTTTCTTCCAAGGAGCAAGCATCTTTTAATTTCATGGCTACAATCTCCATCTGCAGTGATTTTGGAGCCCAAGAAACTAAAATCTTTCACTGTTTCCATTATTTCCCCATCTATTTGCCATGAAGTGATGGGACCAGAAAACATTTGTTTTCTGAATGTTGAGTTTTCAGCCAACTGTTTCACTCTCCTCTTTCACTTTCATAAAGAGGCATTTTAGTTCTTCTTCACTTTCTGCCGTAAGGGTAGTGTCATCTGCATATGAGTCTACTGGTATTTCTCCTGGCAATCTTGATTCCAGGTTGTGCTTTATCCAGCGTGGCATTTCACATGATGTACTCTGCTTAGGAGTTAAATAAGCAGGGTGACAATATACAGCCTTGACGTACTCCTTTCCCAAGTTGGAACCTGTCCGTTATTCCATGTCTGGTTATAACTGTTGCTTCTTTTCCTGCATACATGCTTCTCAGGAGGCAGGTCAGGTGGTCTGGTATTCCCATCTCTTTAAGAATTTTCCATAGTTTGTTGTGATCCACAGTCAAAGGCTTTGGCATAGTCAGTGAAGCCGAGGCAGATGTTTTTCTGAAATTCTCTTGCCTTTTCTATGATCCAACAGATGTTGGCAATTTGACCTCTGGTTCCTCTGCCTTTTCTAAATCCAGCTTATACATCTGGAAGTTTTTAGTTCACATATTGTTGAAGCCTAGCTTAGAGGATCTTGAGCATGATCTTGCTAGCATGTGAAATGAGTGCAGTAGTTTGAACATCCTTTGGCATTGCCCTTCTTTGAGATTAGAATGAAAGTTGACCTTTTCCAGTCCTGTGGCCACTGCTGAGTTTTCCAAACTTGCTGGCATACTGAGTGCAGCACTTTTACAGCATCATCTTTTAGGAACTGAAATAGCTCAGCTGGAATTCTATCACTTCTACTAGCTTTGTCTGTAGTGATGCTTCCCAGGGAGCCACTCGACTTCACACTCCAGGATGTCTGGCTTTAGGTGACTGGTCACACCATTATGGTTATGGGTCATTAAGATCTTTTTTATATAGTTCTTCTGTGTATTCTTGTCACCTCTGCTCAATATTTTCTGGTTCTGTTAGGTCCATACTATTCCGTTATTGTGCCCATCTTTACATGAAATGTTCCCTTGGTGTCTCATTTTCTTGAAGAGATCTGTAGTCTTGCCCATTCTATTGCCTTCCTCCACTTCTTTGCACTGTTCACTTAAGAAGGCTTTCTTATCTCTCCTTGCTAGTCTTTGGAACTCTGCATTCAGATGGGTATATCTTTCCTTTTCTCCTTTGCCTTTTGCTTCTCTTCTTTTCTCAGTTATTTGTAAGGCCTCCTCAGACAACCATTTTTACCTTTTTCTTTTATTATTTTTTAATTTAAATTTATTTATTTTAATTGGAGGCTAATTACTTCACAATATTGTATTGGTTTTGCCATACATCAACACGAATCCGCCACAGGTGTACACGTGTTCCCCATCCTGAACCCCCCTCCCACCTCCCTCCCTGTACCATCCCTCTGGGTCATCCCAGTGGTATTTCTGTTTCTTGGGGATGGTTTTGATCATTGCCTCTTGTACAATGTTATGAACCTCTATCCATGGTTCTTCAGGCACTCTATTAGATTTAATCCCTTGAATCTATTTGTCACTTCCACTGTATAATCACAAGGGATTTGATTTAGGTCATCGATAGATAGCAAGTCACATTTCAATCTATCTGTAATTGTTATGCATGTTTCCACTTAAGAGCAAAAGTCAGCAGGGTGTAATGTCCCTCCGTTGGCCTTTGAGTGACACCTCTCTTCAAACTGTCACCTAGTACTTACTAGCTATATTAGTGATACCTTGGATAAATTTCATGTCTTTGAATCCCAGTGTCTACTCCCTTCTTATTTCCTTTTATCCCCAACACCCCTACTGCCCCCACATCCAGGCAACATTCCCAACTTGTTTGCTGTGCCTGTTCTTCAAAATGTACATTGTGGTTTTGTGAGCAAGTATTTCTGATTTAAATAAAAAGTTGTATATACGTATACACACACAAACACAGGATTTAAATACCCAATCATGTTGCTATATGTCAACTGCTACTAAACTCAGGCATCTTGAGAAGAACTCCCAGAATGGTGAGTTTGGTAACTTAATCTAATTTTCATTTAATTCTTGACTATTTGCCACAGATTGCTGAGTTGCCCACATTCCTGTTGCTCCCTTGGAAGGGGAAAAAAAAATCATCCCTAAAACAGTGTGGAAGCCAACTGGAACCTGCAAGATTTGTAAGCAAGATGGGAAACAATAGAAAAAGGCTGGCCAGCTAGGATAGCTTATCTTGGATGCCTCCAAAAAGCTGCCTTAACCTTGTTTAGCTTCGCTAGAAGCGTTTAACTACACAGGGAATGAGATCAAATGATGTTTGTGACCCACTCCTAATCAGAATCTCTTTTTTTTTTTTTTTAGAGAACTACATGATTTAATCTGCGATAAATACATAAGTACATAATTCGAAAATCCAAACCTCCGACCCCAATCAGAATCTCTTGATGAATCACAGCTTTGTTGTGGTGAAGGGGCTTATGTAACTCAGTGAAGCCATGAGCCACGCTGAGCAGGGCCACCCAAGACGGAAAGGTCAGAGTGAAGAGTTCTGACAAAATGTGGTCCACTGGAGGAGGAAATAGCAACCCATTCCACTGTTCTTGCCAGGAGAACCCCATGAACTGTATGAAAAAGCAAAAAGATATGACACTGGAAGATAAGATACCCTTCGACCCCACCCCCACCAGGTCGTAAGGTATCCAATATACTACTGGGGAAGAGCAGAGGGCAATTACAAATAGCTCCAGAAAGAATGAAGCGGCTGGGCCAAAGCGGAAATGACGCTCAGTTGTGGACGTGTCTGGTGGTGGTTAAAGTAAAGTCGAATGCTATAAAGAACAATACTGCATAGGAACCTGGAATGTTAGGTACAGAGGAGCCTAGCATGCTGCAGTCCATGGGGTTGCAAAGAGTCAAACACAGCTTAGTGACTGAACAACAGAATCAGAATGTTGTAAGGGATTACAGAAATCTTCAGAAGGACACCCCACACACATACACACACACACCCTCATTTTACATTGGGAGAAATCAAGTGTCTACAAAGGAAGGTAACCACCAATGTCACACGATCAATCTGGTGGCAGACCTAGGTCTCTGGCTCCTTGGTATTTCACCAAGCTGCCTGTCAGCAGTGCTGGATGAACCGCCAAAGTAATGCTCTCAACAGCATGGCTCACCTCCCAAATATTTTACAAATATTATCCAAGAAAGATGCATTAAGAGTGAGAATATTTTCCATCACTGTTGTTAGAGGCCCTAAACCCCTACATCCTGTTCATGTTACTGGCGCCTGCCTTTGATACTGTATCCATAGCAATGTACAAATACTGTAAACATCTGCAGACCTAGGGGATGTTCTTGCCATTGGTTAAAGGTACAGCAATAATACGTTGCACATGTACACTGAAAGGGGGTATTTATAGCATTTATGAAGCTTTAACATCTGCACAGCTTAAGAATTGGCTGGGCTTATGTTCTGAATATTACAGAACATTTCCTAGGAAACTGAAAATAAATATATTACAAAATTTCCATTTTGAAATACATTTAGTATTGTCCTGGCATCCTGTAATGCCTGTTGCAAAATACACTGCAGATATTATTAACTAAAGTACAGATTTTGTTCAAATTTCACAAAACTTTATGCTCGTGTCCATTATTTGCTTTTATACTTTATTCGAGATTCCACATTGTATTTAGTTGCATTGAGCAGCTTCAGCTGCATGCAACAAGTTCTGATAAATTGTCTTTTCATTTTTAATCTGTTACAAATATTTTCTGATTTTCCTTGTTATGGCTTCTTAGATGCACCATCATTTAAAGTGGACACTTAATTCCCAATACATGGGGCTTTTAAAGTACTTTTAATATTAATTTCTCATTTAAATGCTTTCTTCTCTGTAATCACCCTTTGTGTTTTTGCAGTCTTTTAATTTTATTGAGGTTTTCAATGGCTAAGTCAAAGATCTCTCTTGGTAACTATGACATTGCACTTGAAAATATGTGGGCTATTTTCAAATATCTTTTTATATTTATTTTTAACATAATTCCACAGTGACAAGAGAACAGACTCTGTATGATTTCAATACTTTTAGACTATGAAATTTTTGCACCTTGCACCTGGATATGTTGCAGTGTCTCCTGGTTTATAGTCTATGGGAGCTTGAATAGAATTTGCATCCTCCTATTGTGTGAAAATTATATAAATCTTAATGATGTTGAATTGGTTCATAATGCTTTTCAGGTCTACTATATCCTTCTACTTTTCTATTTATTCTATTAATTTATGAAAGTTTGATATTGAAACTCCAACTAAAAATCTTAATGTATCTATGAAAAAATAACTGTAATAAGTAGTGGAACTATATGTAACTTGTTTTGTATTTTCAAAGTCTCCTGTAAATGTGTTATCATGCTTTCATAATTTAAAAAATAAAGAAGGAAAAGTTTTTTAAAAATGAAGAATGTTGTCTCCTCAGAAGTTCTGGTTAATGCATCATACAACATAAACTAAAGAGGAGGGAGGAGACCCCAACAAGTAAAGACAATGTTTATGTTTGTGTTTCTCGTCTTGTCATAAAGCATGGATTTCACTTCATCATATCATACAGTGGAAATACTATGTAATAGTGTGCTGTGTGTCTCTTCTCTGCTTGGTAGTTGGTAATGTCATGTTGGTAGCTTAAAATTGTCCACAACAGGAATATGTAAGAAGAAGGAATTCATAGGGTCTGGACTCCATCTTAGGCCTGTTCATGCTGATCATCATAAAATTTTCTGTATCTATCAGAGTGTAACCTCGGGTGGGCCAGAAGAGCATGAGAGAGAGCTAACTCAATTATTCCCTGAGGTCTGGGCGGAAGACAAAACCCCCTTTCCCCCAGGCTGGCTAAACATCAAGCCCCAGTGATAACTGAACTCAAACCAGGCACCATCCTGGTTAGAAAGTGCCAGTACCCGCTACTGATAGAGGCCTGGGCCAGCATACTGCCCCACATCAATAGATTGAAATAAGCAGGCATTCTAGTAGAGTGCCAGTCGGCTTGGAATACACCAATCCTGCCAGTCAAAAAGGAAGGAGGACAGGACTATAAGCCTGTACAGGATCTCAGGCTAGTCAACCAGGCTACTATGACTTTACACCCCACTGTTCCAAACCCCTATACCTTACTTAGCCTCCTCCCGCCAAGGACTAAAGTTTATAGTCGCCTAGATCTCAAGGATGCCTTCTTCTGCTTACACCTCGTCCCAGCGTCACAGCCCATCTTTACCTTTGAATGGGAAGATCCAGTCAGGGGCACCAAACAACAGCTCATCTGGACTCCCCTACAAGGGTTTAAGAATTCCCCAGCCATCCCCGGGTCTGGTGGCTCAGAGGTTAAAGCACCTGCCTGAAATGCAGGAGACCCAGGTTCGATCCCTGGGTCGGGAAGATCCCCTGGAGAAGGAAATGGCAACCCACTCCAATGTTCTTGCCTGGAGAATCCCATGGAGGGAGGAGCCTGGTGGGCTACAGTCCATGGGGTCCCAAAGAGTTGGACACGACTGAGCGACTTCACTTTCACTTTCACTTTCACCCATCTTTGGGGAAGCCTTGGCTTCTGACCTGAACTCATTCCATCCAGAAGAGTATGGATGTTGGCTCCTATAATATGGGGATGACCTGCTGCTGGCTGCTGAGACCAAGGAAAAATGCTGGAAAGGGAAAAAAGCACTGCTCCAGCTGCTGATGGAAGCAGATTACCAGGTACCGAAGAAGAAGGCACAGATCTGCAAGGTGGAGGTAAGGTATCTGGGGTTTGTTTTAAAGGACACAAGGTTCCAGACCCTAGTTGGGTCCTATATACCGATGGCAGTAGCCTGATAAAACAAGGACAATGGCTGTCAGGTTAGCCAAAGCAGAAGGGGCCACCAAGACTGAAAAGGGATGGTGGGAATTGCCAAGTGGTAAATTATTGGCACCAGAGGAGCTGGCACACACTCTGGTAAGCCAAACACACCAAGCGACCCACCTAGGCCATGCTGCCTGCTCACAGGTTAATGCTGCCTCTCGGTGTTCAGACAAAAACCTCCGGGTATTCAGCTGAAAGGCACGCTGCCCTTTGAACACCTGGGAGTGGACTTCACTGAAATGAAACCTCACCAACACGACTGTTCCCTGCTGGTCATGGTATGTGCGTTCTCGGGATGGGTAGAAGTTTTTCCTACCTGGACTGAAGGAGCATCACAAGTAGCCCGGTGTCTGCTTACGGAAATAGTTCCCAGATTTGGACTTCCTACCAGCATTGGTTCAGACAACGACCCGGCTTTTGTAGCTGATTTAGTACAAGTAAGCAAAACTTTAAACATCAAATGGAAACTGCACACGGCATATAGGCCCAGAGTTCTGAGATGGCAGAATGAACCAACTGGACGTTAAAGAGACTCTCCAAGTGGATCATAGAGACTGACTGCTCCTGGGTGGACTTGCTTCCGATGGCTCTGCTCAGACTCAGGATGACCACATGGTCCCAAGGCTATTCTCCATACAAAATTGTGTGTGGGAGGCCCCCTCCCATAATAAAACAGGTGTCAACAAATTTGCCTCAGGTAAAGGGGGATAGGATTTCACAGCAGATGGAACTGGGTAAGGTAATAAATCAGGTAACTAAGTTTGTACAAGAAAGGGTGCCGTTCCCCCTTGGGGAACAGATTCATGAGTTTACACTTGGTGACCAAGTATGGGTCAAAGATTGGAAACATGATTTTCTAGCCCCTTGGTGAAAGGGCCCTTGTGTTATTCTAACTACCCCTACTGCAGTTAAAGTTACAGGTATTGTCCCTTGGGTCCATCATACGAGGGTTAAGAGAACATACCACACAGACCCAAAAAATGGTGAATGGACTGCACAGAGGGACCCCACTGACCCTCGAGAGACTAAGACTATCCTAAGGAAGAAGCAAAAGAAGATCCTGGACGAGCCCCTTCAGGATGAAGCCGCACAATCAACTCCTGCTGCTTGGCCTCATCAACGTGATTTTGAATTTAACTTCCGTTTCAACTCAGGACAATGTTTTCGTCTCATGGGCACATTCCTATGCAGACGTCCACAGCACTTCCAACTGCGGGGTATGTGGGGCTGTGCCTCTGTTAGTGATGGAGGGACTTCCTTGGTGGGTGTCACCGCTCTGCCAAGGAGATTTTAAACCACTCTGCTCTTTTCTGGGATGACAGAAAGAGATTTTCCTCTCCTTGCTTTCTTGGTGTAAGACCTACAGTCAATAGACTTGGGTCATGGGGTTACATTTGATATAAATGCCAGTGTAATAAAAGCCTAACCTACAACAAGCCCCGGTAAATCTACCTTATTTACATGCTAGGTGGACAAGATCCGTGTTTCAATGATATGAGTATATTGCTGCCTTATTCGTATCCTCTACAGGGACAACAGATATCATGATTAAAGTAGAGGCCTTGACTAATTTCACAAAACAGGCCCTCCTAGATAGAACAAAAGTCATCCAAGCCTTAAATGAAGAGCAAATCCAAATGAGAAAAACGGTAATTCATAATAGAATGGCTTTGGACATACTCACAGCTGCTCAAGGAGGGACCTGTGCTATAATTAAGGTTGAATGTTTTGTATACATTCCTGACTTATCTGGCAATGTATTGACTGCTTTAGATGACAAGAAAAACCAGGTAAAAGCAATGTCAAATGAAAACATCCCTTTCTGGACTTTGGTCTTATCTTGGGTGAAGGGCGATTGGTGGAAAACTATATTTACCACTGTTATAGTTGCCTTGATAGTTCTGCTTTGTGGACCCTGAATTTTACAATGTATTATGAACTCTGTAACCCGAAGGTTGATGTCATTCTCCCAAATTGGCAGTCGGAGAGCCAGGGTGCAATAAAGACTCCATCTTTAGGCCTGTTCATGCTTCTCATGCTCAGCCACCTTTCCAATGGACTCTGAACTCTGTGTTTAGTGCCTATGAAAACAACAACAGAAGGTTAAGACCCCCTCCAGACCGGGGAATCTTGAAGGTCATATCTAGGTTACTCAGCGCCTAAGAGAAAACATACACTAATCACCCCTTCCTCCAAACAGGCCATACATTTTTCTGTATCTATCAGAGTGTAACCTCGGGTTTATTGACTATTGGCTAATTGTTTGTTTGGGCACATGAGCACATAGGACGTGAATGATGGGGTTATTGGGATCGTATTTTCCTTGGTTGATGTAAGTCTCAAGGAATTTGGGGTGGTGGGTTCGGACATGTACACATGGGGTATAAAAGATTTTCACAAATGCTGGTCGGGGTCCTTGGCTAAGAGGAGACTCTGCCTTGGGCCCGTCAGTGTGATAAACTGCGCTCCACTATCTGCATTGTCCTTCTGAGTGAGTTTGTTTCCCGGAACGCGTGGCTACAACATGTACACTAAGGAAATTGGCGAATGCTGTATTGGTTGATTTATTATTTTGTTGCTTATCTAGATTTAAGAAAGTCAAGGAGAAAATATTAATAATGCAGATTAAACTTCAGTCTGAATGACTAGAGCCCAGGATGAAAGCGGATTTAGTTCAATGAACATAGTTTGTACAAGAGTGAATTTATCAGTAGATCTTATCATATGTAAGACAATCCATTTATCGGGAAAAGAGCAGACTGAGATGCAACTTCATTTGTCAGATCAAGGTTGAAATGCACCCATGGTTTGACTATGGATTCAAGAGCATCCTGGGAGGAAAATCAACTATATTGGATTTGTAGGAAAGACAACTGTGTATTTTATACTATCTATAAATTTATTTTATAAACATACATGATTAATATCAGTAAAACTTACAATAATGTATGTATTAAATACACAAACACACACACACACAGGGTAGGCCAGAGACACGCATTCCTTGTGTAATCCCATTATATCCTTTGAATTTGCAGGAATCCCACAGAATGACTTCTATGTTAATAACAAGAAGAGAAACATTCATTGAACAGTCACTGGGTGGCCAGGCATTATGCTTAGAGCCTTATTTGCATTCTTTCACTTAATCCTCACTTTAACCCCTAAGAGGTTTGTCCTGCCAGCCCATATTTCCAGTTACAAAACTGAGGTCTGATGAAATTCAGTAGCTTGTTAACAATCAGAGCTAGTGAGTGGCAGAACCAGGAATCAAACCAAGATCCCCGTGACTCCGAAACCTATGTTTGTTACATGTGTGTTTGTAGCCTATTTGTTACAAACCAATTGGTTTGTAATTGGTAAATTACAGATGCAATGATAATGTATTCATGGTGAAATACATTGCTCTGTGAAATACTTATTTAAAATGAACTCCATTATCTAAATCCTTGTGTAGAAATTACTTGCTTTCTACCTCAAGCAAGCAATCCATATTGCCTTTTAAAACAGAAGAGAGTATTTATAAGGATATTAGGGGATTCTTGGTTCTTAGTGTTTAACAGAATAGATAATTCTACAATCCTTCCACTAAATATTCAGACAAACTGTAACAAGAATCTTTTAAATGCATGGATGAGCTTTCAAGGAAGTAACTGACCTCCAGAGGCAAAAAACAAAGTAAGCTTAAGTGACAGAACAAGACTAAACATCTGAGCTGATACTCTGCTGGGCCCCAAGGTGATGTGGTAGGATTGGCCTAAATAATCAGAAAGTGTGAGTTTGAATTATCATGAAAGAATAATGCAAATGGAAATTTGTAAAATAATCACTCAATAACAAAACCTGTCTCGATCAGCCTAGGCTCAAACAGGGAAGATATCTCTCCTCCCAAAATCCTAACCACACAGTTCAGGAAGTCACAATTCAGAAAACTGCAAATGACCCTGATTGAGTGATATATCCCTGGGATCTCTAGCACAAGCAAATACAAACTCTCTTTGCAACCCACTTCTGGCAAAGCTACTACAGATAAAAGCTATACTGCAGATTAGATCACAGCCCAAATGAAAAACATTGAAGGAAACAATCTACCACATATGTGTGTGTGCTAGTCGCTCAGTTGTGTCCAACTCTTTGAGACACTATGGACTATAACCCACCAGGCTCCTCTGTCCATTGGATTTTCCAGGCAAGAATACTGGAGTGGGTTGCCATTCCCTTCTCCAGGGGATCTTCCCGACCCAGGTATCAAACCCAGATGTCCTGCATTGCAGGCAGATTCCTTACCCTCTGAGCTACCACGGAAGCTAGTCTACCATTAAATCCTTTTAATAGTTTTGTTTTCATATACAAAACTATTAACAGGATTAGAGTCTCTGGCTTCCCTCATAGTCCAGTGTTTAAAAATCTGCCTTGCAATACAGGAGACACAGGTTCAATCCCTGAGCCAGCAAGATCCTACATGCCACGGGGCAACTAAGCCCGCGTGCCACGACTATTGAGCCTGCATGCTGGAGCCAAAGAGCAGCAACTACTGAGCCCATGTACCCAAGAGCCCATTCTCCACAACGAGAGAAGCCCCTGCAATGAGAAGGCCATGCACCACCACTAGAGAGGAGCCCTCGCTCTCCACAACTAGAGAAAAAGTCCACGTGCAGCAATGAAGACCCAGCACAGCCAAAAATAAATAAAAAGGATTAGAGACTCAAAGAACTTTTTAGGGGATCAATCTCTGCTGTCTTCAGACGTACAAGTGCTCCAGGGAGAAAAGGGGGATGTCACCCCTGCCTCAGAGGCAAGTTTTACATGAAATCTGGTCTTGCTGGCTAACCACCAGATACACTAGAATTGCCATATCACTCTCTGCTGCTTCAAAACGTCCCTTTGAATTGGCATCTAGAAGGAAAATACGTTTTCCATCTGAACATGAGTCTAACCAGGAACTGGTTAGAGAGGCCTCCTCTGAAACCACTGAAGCTTGGGCCTTGTAAAGATTGCAATGATGCTTTCTGATTTCTCATCGTAAGAAGTTAATTCAAGAGGTGGAGGGGGAAGGCCAGCTCAGGAGCACAGAGCCAGTGAGCTGGGCGGAAGGGTTGCAACATCCAAGGTCAAGTCAGTGGCACTGAGGGCTTCTGGGGGTGGCCCGACCCCCTGCCTGAGCAGGTACACATGCTATTTTTCTATAATCACCGTGGCAAAAATAGATCCAAATCCTTGTCAACTGTAACTATCCCCAGAAGTACCACGTCTGGTGTGAAGATACTGCCAGACTAGGTGGAGCAGGTAGGGAAATGGACATTGGCCTTCAGGGCCTGTGAAACCAGGCGTTTTTTAAATAGCATCAGGATGGAGGTTAAGAGGCCAGGGGAACTAGTGAGAGCTGGGCAGCGGAAAGGGCTGTGTCTAGGAATGGGGCGAAGCTGAATCATCCCTGTGACACTTGGGTGGAGGGAGGGGATTGCCTCCTAAAAAGTAGCAAGGAAAACTCAGCCTTATTCATTTAGAAGTTCTAAAATAGAGGTTTTCATCCCTGGGTCCAGGGATGAGTTAGTGAATCATTATCTGGGATCCAAAAAGACTCAGCAGACAGCCTGGGGCCTCCAGGAATTGTTCTCTGGGGAGAGTGGGGGGCACGGGTGGATACAGTACCAAAGAGCTCAAATGCACTAAGGAAAATGGACGTAGTAAATAAGACTGGAAGAAAGGAGCCGCTGCCACCTAACTAGCCATGCAGCCTTGAGCAAATCTTTTACCTCTTGAAATTGGGTTTCTTCATGAGGCAGTTAAACCTGAGATTTACATAAGTGTTCAGCTTTAAAATTCCATGAAATCCCAGAAGCACTATTGGTTAGTGAAATGATTTACTGGGAATAGTGAGTTTCCTTTCACTGGAAGTATTCAAGAAGAGTGAGGATAGCCACTTGTCCAGCATGCCAAGCCAAGAATTTCTATATTAGTTAAGAAGTTAAGATTTGATTTTGAGTAGTAAAAACAACAGAAATAGGGACTTCCTTGGTGGCCCAATGGTTAAGAATCTGCCTTGCAATGCAGGGGACATAGGTTAGATCCCTGGTTAGGGAACTAAGATCCCACGTGCCACAGAGCGACTAAGCCCACATGCCACAGCTACTGAGCCCATGCATTCTGGAGTGCGAGCAACATAACCAGAGAGCCCGAGGGCTGCAACTGCATATCACAACTAGAGAGTCTGTGTGCCACAACTGAGACCTGACATGGCCAAATATATATAAATAGATTTTTTAAAATTATCTTAAAAATCAAATAATAGTTACCATTGATTATATATATAATATGTGCCCAGCACTATTCTAGGCATTTAAACACATCTCATCTGATTCTCTCAACAACTTCCAAGAGGACACAGTTACTATTAACATCCGCATTTGACACTCAGGTCAGAGACAGCAAGTTACCAGAGATCTCTCACCTAGAAAGAGGCAGAACTGAGACTGGAAACCATGTTACTCTGACTCCCCCAGCTCTTAACCATCACCCAGTTCTGCCTCCAGCCCCTGATGCAGCCAGGATGGGCATGCCTTCCTCTGGCCTGGGCTCTTGAGTACAAGGCGATGTGACTGCCTCCAGCTACATCTTCCTCCAAAGTGAACAACTGAGCATGGAATGCAGCCAGCCAGCTTGCCAACAAGGTTGCTTTCCTAAGTCTTGTGATGTGAGCAAGAAGGAGCTGCCATCACTGGAGTTCCTTTCACCCATCACTTCATTTTGCAAAAGCGGACCCTAACACCCAGAGAGGGTGAGCTAACCACCCAAGCACACACAGCAAAGAGCAGCAGAGCTGGGAAATAGCTACCTTGTCCTAACTTTCAGGCCAGTTCTCAACGTTGTTTTGTTTTGTTTTTCAGCTTAACTAATATCCATATACAACATAAGACCTGTGAGCTGAGATCATTCAGTGTCTTAATGAGAACTACAGCCCAGGAGACAGCCCCTCAGACTGCTTTGAAGAACTGCTCTGAAGAGGTATGTGATTTTGAAGGAGTATGTGCAATCAGGCACACATCTCTGCAGAATGTTGCTATCAGTCACAAGAATCAGATATCTCAGCTAGTTATTTCAGTGCTTTTCTAACCATGGGCTGATGCAAGAATCTGGGTTCATAAAAATTTCTCCTGAAAATATCTAACTATCTGAGGGCCTGTTCTGCCAGTTTTCCCAGACCAGAGAGTGCCTCATTCTTGACCTTCACCTTGAATTCTTTCCAGAGTGTGCTATCCATCAATAACTGAAGTGGCATTTAGTGACTTGAGTCTTGTAGAAACGGGTGACAAGCAACATTCCTTAATTGGTGAGTTAATTCCTATGACCATGGTAGCTCACTTATGTCCCTTGGTTTTCAGATACAACATATACACATTTTTTCTGATGAACGACAACAAATTAGAGATCCACAAGAGTAGCAATTATTTAAAATTAAATTCTCTGCCTCTTTTAAAAATTCGAATGTAACCTTGCCCCACACAATGGAATTTACCTCTTATCGATCCTGAATCAGTATTTCTGCCCCTTCAGGCAAATTTCTTCACTAATATTGACCCAAAAGTACATATTCCCACCTACTAACCTTTGTCCAGGCCATCAGCCCAAGAATTTCCTCCAGGATCCTCTCTTCTTTATCAGGGCAAACTGGAAATTCAGGTTCAAGTAGTCACCCTGAGGAGAAACCAATCATTGGAACATCTGTTTTCAAACTAAATTTATATCTCAGTCAGAAACATGAAACTTCAGCACCCCATTTAAGCTTCAGCACAACACACAAAAATTTCAATATATTTTAGATTTACAAAGAATAAAATTTGCAGACTGGTTGGAACAGTTTAGAATTCTCCACTCATCTATTCATTGGTCCTAGGGAACAGAGTTAAAGCAGAATTATTCCAGAGATAAAATATCAACACTTGTATATACCTTCTTTTTTCTCTTCCTTCCTCTTTTTTCGTTTCTGTTCTGTTTTTGTTCCTTCTTGGTCAAGTTCAGTGCTGTTCAAATTTTGGTTGCAAAAATTCTCAATTTAAGTGTGATTTTTTAAAAGGATGTTCAAGGCCTAGGTAAGTGTAGGTAAGTGTCACACGCTAGTTTGGGGATCAACTCTTAGTAAAATGCACTTTTCATATCCAGAGGCATATCCACAGTGAGGAATGGGCTTTGGAGTCCAGTGTGACCTTGGGTAGGTTTCTTATCTGTTCTCAGTCCCATTCATAAAATGAGGGCAATGAACGTGGAATCAGTGGGTCCTGGGCTGTCCCAGCCTGCTCTCTGGCACTCACTCCCTGTGTCTCTTCACCCTCAGCTGCAGTTAGACTGTCCTCAGCAGCATTTCCTCAGTCAGCATTGTGGCCACCTCCGCCATACTCAGGATCTGTGTCCTGTGCTGGGGCGCAGAACTCTGCTCTCCACTTTCTCAAGGACCACAGAGCTTTCAGAGTTTGCAGAGGCAGGGCCCAGCCCCTCTTCTCCCTTAACAGTACATTTTCTACATGGTCTCCCCAACTGGCTGTCGTCTACTCACTTCTGGTCCCTCCCAGCCTTGCTTTCTCATCTACTTCTCATCGCGCTGCTAACCTCCCAGCTAGACTTGGGCAAGGCCCTTTCTCTGGGCCTCAGTTTCCTTTCCTGGACAAGGAGGAGTGGGGCTGCAACAGGAGTTGTAACTGCCATTACAAAGATATCCCATGCTTGCTGTGACACAGCAAATCATTCAACGATGAGAAATGTCTAACAAAAAGTTGCCAGTTAATTAGTACCCTCACTGTCATCCTAATTCCTGTGTATAACAGAGATTGCACCTTTAGCAGCTGACTGAGCATTTTTTCTAAATATCAGTTATAGAGAGAGAGACATGTATAAAACAGTGTATAATATACATGCATACAGATTCACAGATGTACTTTGGTTTGTGATGGGATTGTATTGTGCACATTTTTCTGCAACTTGCTTTCTTTATTCAACAGTAAATCTTGCAGGTAATTCCATGCTGGCGTACATAGATAGAATCCATTTATTTACTTACAGATTTACTGACATACAGCACTGTGTAAGTTTAAGGTGCACAGCATAATGATTTAACTTATATATACATCATGAAATGATTATTGCAATAAGTTTAGTGAACATCCATAATCTCATATAGATTCAAAATTAATAGAGAAAAATTCTTCCTTAATGAGAACTCATAGAATTTACTCTCTGAACAACTTTCATACAATATATAACATACAGCAGTGTTAATGTGTTAACTATATTTATCATTTTGTACATTACAACCTTATTACTTATTTATCTTATAATTGGGAGTTTGTGCATTTTGACGGCCTTCATCCAGTTCCCCCTCTGACCACCCACACATCTGATCTCTTTTTTTATGAGTTTGTGTGATTTGGATTTTTCAAAGTATCATTGATCTACACTGTCTTAGCTCCTGTTACTCAGTGATTTGATGTGTCTATACATTTCAAAATGATCACCATGATAAGACTAGTTGTCATCTGTCACCATGCAAAGATATTACCTAATTGACTCTAATTCCCTACTCTATTCATTTCAAATCTGTCACTCATTTATTTTCCAACTGGAAGTTTGTACTTAATTTCTCTCACCTACTTTTTTCCTCTCCCAACCTCCATCCCCTCTGGTAACCATCTTTTTGCTCTCTGTTTCTATAATTCTGCTTCTGTTTTTCTATGTTTGTTCATTTGTTTTTAGATTCCACATATATGTGAAATTATACAGTATTTGTCTTTCTCTAACTTCTTTCACAAAGCATAATACCATCCAGGTGGACCATGTTGTCACAAATGGTAAGATTTCATTCTTTTTATGACTAATATTCCATTTGGTGTGCATATATATATATATATATATGCACATACACACATCACCATCTATTAGTGGACACTAGGTTGCTTTCTGGGCTCCCCTCATGGCTCAGCTGGTAAAGAATCGCCTGCAATGTAGGAGACTTGGGTTCGATCCCTGAGTTGGGAAGATCTCCTGGCCAAGGGAACAGCTACCCACTCCAGTATTCTGGCCTGGAGAATTCCATGGACTGTATAGTCCATGCGGTCACAAAGAGTCAGACATGACTGAGTGACTTTCATTTAGAATTAGGTTGCTTTCATATCTAGGCCATTGTAAATAATGCTGTAATGAATGCAGGGATAGATATGTTTTTGTTTTCTTTGGATAACTACCCAGGAGTGGAATTGCTGGATCATATGGTAATTATATTTTTAATATTTTGAGGAATCTCTATACTGCTTTCCATAGTGGCTACAGATTCAATGCAATCCTTATCAAAATGCCAAGAACATTTTTCACAGAACTAGAACAAATCTAAAATTTGTACAGAAGCACAAAAGACCCTGAATAGCCAAAATAACCTTGAGAAAGAAGAACAAAGCTGAAGGTAATATGCTTCATGATTTCAAATTATACTACAAAGCTATAGTAATCAAAACAGTGTGGTACTGGAACAAAAACAAACACACAAATCAAGGGAACTGAATAGAGCCTAGAAACGAATCCAAACAATCTATGCTAGGAGGCAAGAATATACAATGGGGGAAGAAAACCTCATTAACATGATGTTAGGAAAACTGAACAGCCACATGCAAAAGAATCAAACTGGACTACTCTCTCAAACTATGCACAAAAATGAATTCAAAGTGGATTAAAGAATTAAATGTAAGACCTAAAACTATAAAACTTCTAGAAGAAAACAGGCAATAAGCTCTTTGACATCCGTACTGGTAATATCATTTTTCGATATGTCTCAGGCAAAATAAGCAAAAATAAACAAATGGGACTATATCAAACTAAAAAGGTTTTGCACAGTGAAGGAAAAGGCCATCTACCAACTGTGCAGTGCTTAGTCTCTCAGTCATGTCCAACTCTTTGTGACCCCATGGACTGTAGCCTTCCAGGCTCCTCTGTCTATGGGATTCTCCAGGCAAGAATACTGGAGTGGGTTGCCATGACCTCCTCCAGGGGATCTTCCCAACCCAGGGATTGAACCCAGGTCTCCTGAATTGCAAGTGGATTCTTTACTGTCTGAGCCACCAGGGAAGCCCATACCAACTGGGAGTAGATATTTGCAAATGATATATCTGATATATATATATATATATTTTTTTTTTTTTTTACTTGTGTGTGTGTGTATACAATGCCTTTTTAAAAAATTATTATTGATTTATTTTTGGCTGCACTAGGTCTTCACTGCTTTAGGCAGACTTTCTCTAGTTTGGCAAGTGGGGCTATTCTTTGTTGTGGTACCCAGATTTCTCACTGTGGTGGCTTCTCTTGTTGCAGAGCACAGGCTACAGGTGCATGGGCTTCAGCAGTTGCAGCATGTGGCACAGTAGTTGTGGCTCACAGGTTCCAGAGCACAGGCTCAGCAGCTGTGGTTCATGGGCTTAGTTGCTCCACCACATGTGGAATCTTCCCAGACCAGGGATTGAACCTGTGTCTCCTGCACTGGCAGGCAGATTCCTATCCATTGTGCCACCAAGAAGGTCCCTGATAAGATGCTAATATCCAAAATATATAAAGAACTCATACAACTCAACTCATACAAACAAACAATCTGATTTTAAAATGGGCATATCTAGACAGACATTTTTCCAAAGAAGACATACAGACAGTCAATAGACACATGAAAAGATGTTTAACATTATTAACCATCAGGGAAATGTAAATCAAATTACTGGGGGGCGGGGAATGCTGCACCATGTGGTAAAGAATCCACCTGCGATGCAGGAGCCGCAGGAGATATGGATTAGATCCCTGGGTCAGGAAGATCCCCTGGAGGAGGGCACAGCAACCCACTCCAGTGTTCTTAGCTGGAGAATCCCATGGACAGAGGAGCCTGGTGGGCTACAGTCCATATGATTGCAAAGAGTGAACACACCTCATGACTGAAGCAACTTAGTGCACATGCATGTACCATGCTAACTTCTGTGACCAAGGATTAAAACTATGCCCCCTACAATGGAAGTGTGGAGTCTACACCACTGGATCAGCAGGGAAGTCCAAGAGAAATGCAAATCAAACCACATTGAGATACCATCTCACACATGTCAGAATGAGTGAAAGTCACTTAGTCGTGTCCAACTCTTTGCGACCCCATGGACTGTATAGTTGAGGGTGGGTATAATAGTGACCGCCCCACAAGATACTCATTTATTACAAAAGGGAAAGCAGAAATTTTGCAATGGAGGAACCTGGCAGACATCACCTTTACCATATCATCTTTCAAAGTTAACATCACCAGTAATGAGACAGAGCAATATCCCATGTGACTTCTGATGTGACTTACTAGAAAGAAAATGAAAGTCACTCAGTCGTGTCCGACTCTGTGACCCCATGGACTATACATTCCATGGAATTCTCCAGGCCAGAATACTGGAGTGGGTAGCCTTTCCCTTCTCCAGGGGATCCTCCCAACCCAGGGATCGAACCCAGGTCTCCCACGTTGCAGGCGGATTCTTTACCAGGTGAGCCACAAGGGAAGCCCAAGAATACTGGAGTGGGTAGCCTATCCCTTCTCCAGCAGATCTTCCTGACCCAGGGGTCGAACCCAGGTCTCCCACATTACAGACAGATTCTTCACCAGTTGAGCCACAAGGGAAGCCCAAGAATGCTGGAGTGGGTAGCCTATCCCTTCTCCAGCAGATCTTCCTGACCCAGGAATCAAACCAGGGTCTCCTGCATTGCAGGTGGATTCTTTACCAGCTGAAGCACAAGAGAAGCCCAACACAGCATCACTCATGTGAGATTCTCACCAAAAATGTGTGACCTCAAAGTCTTCATGAAAAACTCAAGTTGAGGGACATTCTAAAGATTAATTAGCCAATATTCTTCAGAAGTATCAAGGTTATGAAGGACAAAAATAACTAGCCAAAACTCTTAAAAACTGTTAAAGTTATGAGAGATTTAAAAGAAAAAAGACTGAGGAGCTGTTGTTCTAAATTAAAGGAGCCCTTTGGAGAAGGAAATGGCAACCCACTCCAGTGTTCTTGCCTGGAGAATCCCAGGGATGGTGGAGCCTGGTAGGCTGCCATCTATAGGGTCGCACAGAGTCGGACACAACTGAAGCAACTTAGCAGCAGCAGCAGCAAAGAGATATGACAACTGAGTCAAAGTGGGATCCTGGATTGCATCCTGTGCCAGAAAAAGAACATTAGTGAGACAACCAGCAACATCTGAATAAAGTCTGTAGCTTATGTTGCCTCCCACCCCACAAGGCCACAGGTGTGAGGCCTTGCACCAAGGCCACAGAAGTGGAGTCCAGAATCAAGGTCACCTCCGAAGCTGAGTCCCTTTGTAACCATTGCCAAAAGTCCCTGATCATCACTAACAAGCTTCCTGACTCTCACTTAGGCAAAGATGCCCACTCCAGTAAACACTCTATATGTGCTACCAACTCTATAGCACCCCAACCAATCACCTAACACCAACTTTCCAGCTGGAATTTTCTTTGAGGCTATGCTGCTGCTAAGTCGCTTCAGTCATGTCCGACTCTGTGCGACCCCAGAGATGACAGCCCACCAGGCTCCCCCATCCCTGGGATTCTCCAGGCAAGAACTCTGGAGTGGGTTGCCATTTCCTCCTCCAATGCATGAAAGTGAAAAGTGAAAGTGAAGTCGCTCAGTCGTGTCCGTCTCTTAGCGACCCCATGGACTGCAACCTACCAGGCTCCTCCATCCATGGGATTTTCCAGGCAAGAGTACTGGAGTGGGGTGCCATTGAGGCTATAAACATTAGCTATTAACCCACAAAAACTGTCAATTCTCCCTGGTCTGTCAGGAGGTCAGCCCGCTGTGCTCGCAGTGCCCATATTATCTCAGCTCTTTGTTCTTAATAAACTCATTCCCTTCTGAAATACTCTGTGTCTGGAAATTCTTTTCCAACCTGTGCTCTGACTGCCCCAATAGCTTATTTAATAGTATTGTGTTAATGTTAACTTCCTGACTTTGATAATTCTACTGTAGTTTGTAAGATGTTAATATTTAGGGAAGCTGGTGATGAATATTCGAGAACTCACTGTATAATTTTTGTAAGTTTACACTTATTTCAAAAGAAAAAGATTTTTTTAAAAAGAAGGGGGTTGGCATGATTGAGTCATCCTTCAGCCAAAATCCCTGCCAGCACCTCTGCCTACAGCACAAAGGGTGACTCTCCTAGAGTGGCATTCAAGGCCCTCAATAACCTGGCCAAACATTCCCCAGATTTATGGCTCCTCTCCTCCTGTCACCTATCTACATCCCACCAATTTCCATGGCACATAATACATACTGCTTAGAAACACCCTATTTGGGGGGTGGAGTGGAGGAGGGAGGTTTAGAAGCGAGGGAATATATGTATACATATAGCTGATTCACTCTGTGGTACAGCAGAAACACAATGCTGTATAGCAATTGTCCAATTAAAAAGAAAGAGAAAAGAAGAACCCTACTCATCTTCAAAGACCTCCTTGATGAGGCCTTAAACTCTGTACGTACTTCAGGAAGCAGAGTCAGCCCTTGCTTGGTCTGCAGTTGACTTTCCTGACTCCCTGTGTAATAGGGAAGAGCGAATCTGACTCCATATTGGATTTGTTTCTTTTACTTTTACCTCTGTATTCCATTGCTTTTTCTACAAGTTAGTCACTAAAGGGATGTTGTCTATACCTTAAAGTAGGGGTCCCCAACCCCTGTTAAGAACAGGGCTGCATCATGGATCAGAAGAATCAATACAGTGAAAATAAGTATACTACCCAAAGCAATCTATAGAGTCAATGCAATCCCTATCAAGCTACCAACGGTATTTTTCACAGAGCTAAAACAAATAATTTCACAATTTGTATGGAAATACAAAAAACCTCGAATAGCCACAGCAATCTTGAGAAAGAAGAATGGAACTGGAGGAATCAACCTGCCTGACTTCAGGCTCTACTACAAAGCCACAGTCATCAAGACAGTATGGTACTGGAACAAAGACAGAAATATAGATCAATGGAACAAAATAAAAAGCCCAGAGATAAATCCACACACCTACGGACACCTTATCTTTGACAAAGGAGGCAAGAATATACAATGGAGAAAAGACAATCTCTTTAACAAGTGGTGCTGGGAAAACTCGGAGAAGGCAATGGCACCCCACTCCAGTACTCTTGCCTGGAAAATCCCATGGATGGAGGAGCCTGGAAGGCTGCAGTCCATGGGGTCGCTGAGGGTTGGACATGACCGAGCAACTTCACTTTCACTTTTCACTTTCATGCATTGGAGAAGGAAATGGCAACCAACTCCAGTGTTCTTGCCTGGAGAATCCCAGGGATGGGGCATCCTGGTGGGCTGCCATCTATGGGGTCACACAGAGTCGGACACAACTGAAGTGACTTAGCAGCAGCAGCTGGGAAAACTGGTCAACCACTTGTAAACAAATGAATCTAGAATACTTTCTAACACCATACACAAAAATAAACTCAACCTGGATTAAAGATCTAAACGTAAGACCAGAAACTATAAAACTCTTAGAGGAGAACATAGGGAAAACACTCTCCAACATAAATCACAGCAAGATCCTCTATGACCCACCTCCCAGAATATTGGAAATAAAAGCAAAAATAAACAAATGGGACCTAATTAAAATTAAAAGCTTCTGCACAACAAAGGAAACTATAAGCAAGGTGAAAAGACAGCCTTCAGAATGGGAGAAAATAGCAAATGAAGCAACTGACAAAGAACTAATCTTAAAAATATACAAGCAACTCCTGCAGCTCAATTCCAGAAAAATAAATGACCCAATCAAAAAATGGGCCAAAGAACTAAACAGACATTTCTCCAAAGAAGACATACAGATGGCTAACAAACACATGATAAGATGCTCAACATCACTCATTATCAGACAAATGCAAATCAAAACCACAATGAGTTACCATTTCATGCCAGTCAGAATGGCTGCTATCCAAAAGTCTACAAGCAATAAATGCTGGAGAGGGTGTGGAGAAAAGGAAACCCTCTTACACTGTTGGTGGGAATGCAAACTAGTACAGCCACTATGGAGAACAGTGGGGAAATTCCTTAAAAAACTGGAAATAGAACTGCCTTATGACCCAGCAATCCCACTGCTGGGCATACACACCAAGGAAACCAGAATTGAAAGAGACACATGTACCCCAATGTTCATTGCAGCACTGTTATAATAGCCAGGACATGGAAGCAACCTAGATGCCCATCAGCAATTGAATGGGTAAGAAAGCAGTGGTACATATACACAATGGAGTATTACTCAGCCATTAAAAAGAACACATTTGAATCAGTTCTAATGAGGTGGATGAAACTGGAGCCTATTATACAGAGTGAAGTAAGCCAGAAAGAAAAACACCAATACAGTATACTAACACATATATATGGAATTTAGAAAGATGGTAATGATAACCCTGTATGCGAGACAGCAAAAGAGACACAGATGTATAGAACAGTCTTTTGGACTCTTCTGTAAGAGTGGGAGAGGGAGAGGGTGGAATGATTTGGGGGAATGGCATGGAAACATGTATAATATCATATAAGAAAAGAATCGCCAGTCCAGGTTCGATACAAGATCCTTGTGGCTGGTGCACTGGGATGACCCGGAGGGATGGTACAGGGAGGGAGGTGGGAGGGGGGTTCAGGATGGGGAACACGTGTACACCCATGGCGGATTCATGTTGATGTGTGGCAGAACCAATACGATATTGTAAAGTAATTAGCCTTCAATTAAAAAAAAAAAAAAGAACCGGGCTGCATGGCAGGAGGTAAGGGGCAGGCGAATTAGCCAAGCGTCTGCTGCTCCCCATTGATCCCCATTGCTGGCTCAAGTTACTGCCTAAATCACCCCCTTCATTGCTCACATTTCAGTCTGAACCAATGCTCACCATACAGCCTGCCCCAAGCATCTCCCCCCACCCCCCACCACCAATGTCCATGGAAAAACTGTCTTCCACGAAACCGGTCCCTAATGCCAAAAAGGTTCAGGACCACCATCTTAAAGTATACATAATAGCCCATCTCCGAGAACCCTGCCTCCCACGCCTGAGCACTAAGCTAAAATATTTTTGTTTAAACTCACAGGAAACATCCTGACCAGGCCCATCTGTGAATGGCTTCAGGAAAGAAGAAATTAACACATTGGCCAGAAAATATCTGGCGAATATTTTGCAACAACTTATCTCCTTTTTCACTTGACACCCTGGCCTCCCCCTCTTTGTTCCATAAAAGAAACTAGCATCCAAACCTGGGTAAGATGGCTCTTTGGGAAACTAGTCCACCATCTTCTCAGCCTGCAGCTTTCCAAATACAGTCAATATTCCTTGCCCCAACAACTCTACTCTCAATTTACTGGCCTGGCCTGCCCTGCTGCGAGCTGTTCGAGCTCAGGCTTGGTAACACCTGAAAACCCTGAAGTTCATCTGAGGGCCTCTGCCAGCCTGTGCATTGTCCGCACCTTTTCCACCCTCAGCAAACTCCCAACCTGCAGACAAATAAGGTGAGGAAACAACAGTGACCAGCCCAGGAAAGCTTCTCAGAAGCAGGTGAGGGAATTCTCATTTCTTACTGTTACTCCCTCTTTGCTGGTGAGGCCGTTGCGACTCACCTAAGGCTACGCGACCAGTAAGGGCAGAGTCAGTGGCTGAACTCCTCTTTTGATGGATTCTAACTCCAAAATGCTTTGAATAGTCAGCCAACTGACTTGACCTTGGACCTTTATGGCAGTGTTTGCACCTGGCCAACTGTCTCCTGGAGCAATGGAATACAAATAAAACTATGAAAATGACTGCATCTTGCGGTTGGAGAGAATCAAAAACAAGATACAAAAAGACTATAAACCCAACGGCCTTTTAGGAAGTGATGGAAACAAAAGCAGGATACTGTGCGTGAGCCCTGCCTGCAGCACCACCAAAGGGGTGGGCACACCACCCAAGCCACTCTTCTAATTCAACTTGCGATCTGCCCCTCCCCTCCCATTTAAAGGACCAGCTCCCCCTCCCTCAGGGAGCAAGCAAGGACACCTGTTACTTGTTTTCACTCCCTTCTGCTGCAGCACAAGTCCGAGTCCGAGTAAACCTTTGCCTGCATTCCTCATCTGGCCTCTTATCACTTTCTGCTGATTAAAGTGTCCAAGAACCCACATCACTACACAGAGTGTCCTTAGTTTATATTTTATCCCAGCGCCAGCCTTGAGCAAAATGAGATCATCGCCCCCAGAGAACACTGATAACGTTCTCACAGAGCTGGGGGAAATGCCAGACGACTCCCTACCCGCCAAGTCCACAGGACCCTGGAGTCATAAATGAACACATTGTTGGGAAATGTCTATGGCCTTGACAATGGACTGAATTGACCCTGAGCAATGTGAATCTGTGTAAAAAATATCTCAAAACTAAGCAGGGAGGATACCTTTAAGCTGGTTTCCTCCACTTTTAAATGTGGATTCATCACACTTCAAAAAACACTGGGTGGAAAACTGCCCTTACCAACCTCCGGGATAACCACAGAACGCTGCTCACACAGTACCAGCCGGGATGACCTGAGAAACAAGCACACAGTGCTTGGAATGGTGCTTGACATAAAGTCGGAATCAAGGAATGTCAGCATCAGTGAATGTCGGCATCTAGGGATGACAGTTACTGACGGGATACTGGTTAACATTAGGCCTGTACACAGCAGATTTCCCTACCTTCCTACATCTTCCCCTACCTGGGAGAATTTGGGACTGTTTGCCAGAAAGGGGATAGAGTTTTAAACAAAAACAAAACACAAAAGACTTCTTAAATCTCACCTTGTTAGATCCCCTGCACCTTCTATCCTCTACAGTTCAGTTCAGTTGCTCAGTCGTGTCTGACTCTTGGTGACCCCATGAATCGCAGCACGCCAGGCCCCCCTGTCCATCACCAACACCCGGAGTTCACTCAGACTCACGTCCATTGAGTCAGTGATGCCATCCAGCCATCTCATCCTCTGTCATCCCCTTCTCCTCCTGCTCCCAATCCCTCTCAGGATCAGACTCTTTTCCAATGACTCAACTCTTCACATAAGGTGGCCAAAGTACTGGAGTTTCAGCTTTAGCATCATTCCTTCCAAAGAAATCCCAGGGCTGATCTCCTTCAGAATGGACTGGTTGGATCTCCTTGCAGTCCAAGGGACTCTCAAGAGTCTTCTCCAACACAACAGTTCAAAAACATCAATTCTTCGGTGCTCGGCCTTCTTCACAGTCCAACTCTCACATCCATACATGACCACAGGAAAAACCATAGCCTTGACTAAATGGACCTTTGTTGGCAAAGTAATGTCTGAGGCATCTATACCCACACTCCACTGGTTCATTCTCTCCGCCTGTAACTTGTGTGGCCATGGGCTAGCAGCCCTGCTCCAAGTGTGTGGAGTGGGGGTGGCCTGGCCCCCGCGGGGCTAAGACCTTTCTGGAACCAGTCTTGTCTGCCCAGAGACAAGAAGACAAGGAGGCTTTTGTGGACTCTGACCCTCCCAGCCACTGAGCCCCTTCCAGCTTGGCAGTCCTTCTCCTCCGCTCCACCTCCAGAGAGATGGCCAGCTCCCACTAACCGTTTGCCTTGGCCCCTTGCCTTTGGGTGTGGGCCGGGGGAGCAAGCCCTGCCAGATGCCCCCTACCCCCTTTTAGCACCACAACAGGCCAGCTTGGGAGGCCACACACATCCTGCAGCATTGCCAATGGGTATCCTGGGAGCAAGTCTCCACATTTCTGTGTGACCTTAGGCCACCCCCTGACTTCTCCAAGCATCATATTCCAAGTGAGGGTTCAACTGTGAATCTTGGTGGTAACTGCCAGAGCGGAAGCATGAGAGGAAAGGATGACTTCGCACATTACAGCACTTTAACTACGCAGGCAGTTATGGGTCATCTTTCCTTAACTTAAGAACTTGCCACTCTGAGCCTCCAAAGACCCAATTTGCCCTCTTCTACCTCCACCTCCCTCCAGATTTCCTCAGTGCCTAGTTACTCACCTGGGGCCTGATGATACTTCAGAGCATGAATTTTAGAATCTGATCCACCTGCCTTCCAACCTGGGATCTGCAGTTTTCTGATCTAATCAAATATATCTTCTCTGAAAATATATGGTTTTCACTGGGTCATTGATGCCATCCAACCATCTCATCCTCTGCCATCCCCTTCTCCTCTTGTCCTCAGTCTTTCCCAGCATCAGGGTCTTTCCCAATGAGTCGGCTCTTCACATCAGGTGGCCAAAGTACTGGAGCTTCATCTTCAGCATCAGTCCTTCCATTGAATATTCAGGGTGATTTCCTTTAGGATTGACTGGTTTGATCTCCTTGCTGATATTAATATATCAGATTAATAATCAGAATACATAAAGGAAAGAGGGAAAATAGAAAAAAAAAGTATTTGAATAGGCAAATAAAACTCAAATTCACTCATAAAAAATTGCATGTAAATAAAAATAACAAGGTCATTTTTTTTCATCATCAAACTGTCAAAATATTAAAAGATAAATATCCAGTGTGCAAAAATGTATAGGGCTGCCAGTACTACAACTTCAGGTCTCCCCACTGCAGAAGTATTTTATGTAAACGGCGCCACCTGCAGCACAATTGCAATATAGACTGCAGTGTAACTGGGTGTGCCTTGGAGCCCTGCTCTCAGTGGCTGGCCCCTCCTTTGGGCTTAGTAAGAATCTTTGACATATCCAGCAAGAGGCCAGCCTGGCTAGATTCAAGTCCAGTTCCCTCAGCTTGGTAAACTCTCCCAATTCCTTGTCTGCTGCTAAGCCACTTCAGTCGTGTCCGACTCTGTGCGACCCCAGAGATGGCAGCCCACCAGGCTCCCCCGTCCCTGGGATTCTCCAGGCAAGAACACTGGAGTGGGTTGCCATTTCCTTCTCCAATGCATGAAAGTGAAAAGTGAAAGTGAAGGTGCTCAGTCGTATCTGACTCCTAGCGACCCCATGGACTGCAGCCCACCAGGCTCCTCCGTCCATGGGATTTGCCAGGCAAGAGTACTGCAGTGGGTTGCCATTGCGTCTATGCGGTTCCTAATATAAATTCAGACAAAATATGTATATATGGAACTGAATAATATATGGAAAGTGAAAGTCGCTCAGTCCTCTACAACTCTTTGCAATCCCATGGACTATACAGTCCATGGAATTCTCCAGGCCAGAATACTGGAGAGGGTAGATGTTCCCTTCTCCAGGACATCTTCCCAACCCAGGGATCGAATCCAGGTCTCCCACATTGCATGCAGATTCTTTACCAGCTGAGCCATCAGGGAAGCCTACATTTGGGGATTTTTACTGTCATGCTTTTATTTTCATGTTCATCTCATCAACATTTAGAGATCATTCCATCTTAGTACACCTAAATCTGAGACAGGCTGGGACTTGGGACCCTTTGCTGCAGTGCTTGCTCCTGGACAAACTGTTTTCTCCAGCAACAAAACACAAAGAAACTATAGGGGACTAAAAGTAACTGTGTGGCTGTACAAACTAGAAACAAGAAGATACAAAAAGACCAAAAACCCAACTGCCACTTCTGAGGGGTCAGAAACAAAAGCAGGGTACTATTCATCACACCAAGAGGGTGTGCAGACCTCCTAAACACACCCCTCCAGCCCAGGCACGGATCCACCCCAACCCTGGAGTCACTTAGGGACCAGCTCACCCCCTCCCCCAGGGAGCAAGCAAGGGCACCCATACCTATTATTTGGCGTGCTTAGGTAAGAGATCCAATAAAGCCTTGCCTCATCTGGCATTTTATCAATTTCTTTTTTTAATTTATTTGGTTGCCATCATGTGGGATCTTCCATTGCGGCAAAGGGACTCTCAACTTGTGGCTCTAGGGCTCAGCAGCTGTGGCATATAGGCTTAGCTGTTCCTCAGTGTGTGGGATCTTAGTTCCCTGAACAGGGATCATACTCAGGTTCCCTTCATTGCAAGGTGGATTCTTAACCACTAGACCACCAGGGAAGTCCCAATCAATTTCTATTTAAGAACCCGGGTCAATAACAAATCCACTATATTCCTTTGGAAAGTATCTTTTAACAATACTGTTACTCCTTTAGAAGGACAAAATTTCTGTGGAATGCAGACCCTCCATTTCTGAGCCTCCCTCTCAGAGCGACACTATCTGATGTCATCAGAGCTGATTACTCCGTGAAGTTAGGGATTCAGATCCTGTGCCACAGGCGTAGGTGGCACTTCTGGAAACTGCAACTTGCTGGTCTGTGAAATGGGCTCATAACGGATCATTGGGCCTCCGGTTCTATCATCCTCTTCTGTGCTCGAGCCCAGGGGGAGGTGAGGGGGCTCAGAGCGCGGCCCCTTCCTGGGGAGACGCCCAGCCTGGCACATCGCCCCTCCGCTCGCGGGGTCTCTGGAGGGGGCGGGCTCGCTGGAGCCAGAAAGCCCGGAGCCGCCCAGGAATCTTGGCTGGAACTGCGAGCATTTCCTCCCAGGCGGGCCGGCGCGATCCCGGGGAGGGCGGGGAGGGCGGCCGTCGGCAGAAGCGGCGCTGCGCTCCGCCGGCCGGCAGGATGCGGCTCCTGCTCTGCGCGCTGGCCGGGCTCGCCCTGCTCCGCGCCCCGGGCGCCTTCGCCGGTGAGTGGGGCCCGGGAGCGGGGCGAGGGCTAGGGAGACCGCGGACCTCGAGGAAGGAGCAGAAGAGAGGGAGGGAGATGGGAACGGAGCCAGATGGAGAGAGATGGAGAAAGAAGGAGATAAAGGGAGGGAGAGAGAACGATGGGGAGAGAAAAAGGAAAGACGAAACAGAAAAAGGCAGAGGGACATAGAAAAAGGAAAGAATAAAGAGAGAAAGGGAGAGGCTGGGACTGAAAGATATCGGAGGTAAACAGATGGGTGTGAACTGTGTATGAGGACAGAAAAAGGAGTTTAGTGGGAAAGAAACAGAGGAACTAAAATGGCAAGAGAAAGGGGAGAGAGGCAGAGAGGATATTGAGGAAAAGAGGAAGATCCGAGAGAAACAAAAAAAGGAGAGAGGGTGGAGAAACCCAATGCCCCAGGTGGGGAGGAGAGGGAGGAGGGGGCCAGGATCAGGAGGTGAATGGTCAGGTCTGCAGGGTGGGGCGGGCCTGCGAAGCACCCAGGCCTCCTTTCCTGGGGAATTCACTGGGATGCTGAGCTCCAGCAGGCAGACGACCCCGGTCTGGTCCGGCCCAGCTGTAGGGGCCAGGCAGGCGGCCCCTGGAGGTCTCGGCTTCACCTGCCTGGTAGTCTGAGGAGGTCCTGCAGTAGAGGAGAGGAGACCCGTTGTCAGCCTTTTGGAGAGCTTCCCAGAAGGCGGGAGCAGCCTTGGGTGGGTGGGGAGGAGGCCGCAGGAAGGCCTCTGGGTGCTCCAGGCTGGGTTCCTTGCAGTGCTTTATCCCCTCTAGCTCCCCTGACAGCAGCCTTAGAGCTGTCCCCTCACAGGTGAGGCTCGGACAGGAAGGCTGCAGAAGGACTAACTGTACTGTACGCACAGATGTTCCTTCCACCACCCCAAGACTCTGCACTTTATGTACCACTTTACAGTTGACATTTACCCAAGCTCTCTTGCCAACCTCAACCAGAGACAGCTGGTGCTCACAGCTGTACAGTTGAGGGGAAGGCTCAGTCTGCCCAGGCATGCAGGTCTCCTGCCCCCTCAGCCACACCCTTGCCCTCTGTCAGGCTGCTCCCCCATCCACCTGGAGCCAGAGGAAGTACCCCGTGTTAGGATGGAAGCTCCCCTGGCAGGGAACTGGGAGCACCAGGGAAAGGGCTGAGGCCAGTCCTGCTCCTGGCAGCCCCCGGCTGAGTGGCCTTGGGTGAGTCATGCCACCTCTCTGGAGCTGTTTCCTCTTCTGTAAGTTGGGGAGAATGGTAGCCACCCACAGAGCTGGAGGAAAGGGAAGTGCCCAGCGCAGAACACCTGTGAACACACATTGGCTTCTTCCCTCGCGCCCTCAGACAGCTCCACTGACCTCTCTGAGCCAGTTTCTCCACTGAGGTTGGCAAAGGAGGACCAACAACCCCTTCCTCACAGGCTGAGTGAGGAGTGGCTGAGACCACCCAGCATAGAGCCCGGCCCACAGTGCCATCCCTCTACCCCCTACATCCTGGCCCACCGCCTGCCCCCTCTTTCCAGAGTCCCCACCTCCAGGAGCTGAGGGGACAAAGCTGAGTCTGTGCTCCCCCAGAGGGAGGAGCTGGCCACTGCCCACAGTGGCTGACCTTCTGTGGCCCCTTAGCTATGACTGGTATATAAGTTTTGTCTTAAAGCCATTTTAAACATTATTTTCTTCCTAATTGTGCTCATTGCTTCAGATTAAGAAAAAAAGAAAGTATAAATGTATTTATGTGATTTCACATTGTGTTCGAACATTTTTTTATATAACCTTTCAGACTTCAGACAATTATACCATTTTTTTTAAACTGTTGATTATCAAATCTTTTGGCTATACACACAGAATAGTGTAAGGAACCTCCATGGATTCCTGACAGATCTTAATTCATCTAATCCACCTTCTCTCTGCTCCCTCAGATTAAAGGAAACTCCAGGCACTAAGTATTTTCATCTATATGTATTACCTTATGTATTATTAAAGCATCAATAATCTTTTAATAACTAAAATACCACTGTCACTCCCTAAAAGTGGACAATAATTCCTTAATATCATCAGCTATCTAGTCAGGATTCATGTCCCTAATGGTGTCATGGTTTTATATTTGGTCTGTTTGATTCAAACGAGGTGGATACATTTGGGTTTTGGTTGATATGTCCATTAAGTTTCTTTTAGTAAGTTTTAAGTTTCTTTAGAAGGTTCTTTTCTCTCTTTTTTCTTAAAATTTGGTAAAGAAACTGCGTTGCTAGTCGTATAGCTTTTCAGATTTAAATTTTAGCTGATTGCATCTTCTATATGTCATTTTAATGTTCTCCTTTTCCCTATATTGTCTATAAACTGGGAATTAGATCTAGAAGCATTGTCTAATTCCAATTAGAGTTTTTTTGCAAGAATACTTTAAGATGGTTTATGTGGTTTATTGCTTTAATTTTAATTTCTTTGATTACTGCCAAGTTTGGTGGGGTTTTTTTTCAATTTTTTTTTTTCAAATGAATATTGGTCATTTCTAATTCTTGCGAATTGTCTTGGCCTTTTCAATTGTGGTATTAGGATTTTTCGTATTGCTCTATAAAGTCTTTTATGTGTTGAGTGAAATAGACAGTTCTGTGTTATTTGTAGAGAATTTTTTTTTTAAGTTAAGACTTCAGCTGAGTTCCTTTTCTGTTTTGCTATCAGAGGGGTCTCAAGTCCTAGAGCGTAGTCCCATTAGCCATTCTCATCCATGCCTCGGCCTACAGGAATCCACCATCACTCCAGGTCCCTGTGGACTGTCTTCCATTGGGATTCTGCTTTTTTGCTTTGAGTGAAAGAAGATGCTCGAGCTATGGTGAGACATCTTCGCAGGTGGCATTAATGGTAAAGAACCTGCCTGCCAATGCAGGAGACTCAAGAGACTGGGGTTCAGTCCCTGGATCAGGAAGGTCCCCTGGAGGAGGGCATGGCAACCCACTCCAGTATTCTTGCCTGGAGAATCCCATGGACAGAGAAGACTGAGAGAAGACTGGCAGGCTACAGTCCAGGGGGTCGCAAAAGTCGGACACAACTGAAGTGACTTAGCACGTAGCATGCGTGGTAAGGATCACTGCATTTCTTCTTACAAAAATGGATGACAGGGAGTGAGCCTCTCAAAGACAATTTGATCCAATGTACACATTTGGGCTCTTGTTGGGCCGCAGGACAGGTGCACAGGTGTCGTGGGTACAGGTCCCTTTTGCCCCATGCTTGTCCAGCCCCTCATTTTACAGAGGAGGCAGCTGAGATCCCAAGATGGGAGGCCCTTAACTCATCACAGAACTCCCAAAGCATAGCATAGTGTCAATCAGGTAGGATTCAAATCCTGTCCCCATCACCTACTAGCTGTGTAGTCTTGGGCATGACCCAACCTCTTTGATCTTTGGTTTTCTAATCTATAAAAAAGTGATGTAAGAGTACTGAGCTTATAGATAGAATTAAATGAGATAATAATGCAGGTAAGCACTGAACAAAAAGTTTGGCATGTAATGTGATCATAAATTGATAGTGGATTCAAATATAGAGTATGGCTGTACCCATTCTAAAGGTGGAGAAACCAAGGATCCAGCAAGTGGGACTGGCTTATAACAGAGCCCAGAAAATCCGGTCAGCCTTGAAGCCTCGGTGTGCTTGTTGGCAAAGCCCCTCCCAAGCACCCCTTGGACCCCTGTACAGTGTAGTCCCAGAGCAGATGCCTCCCCACCTTGAGGAGACCTAGCCAGGGTTACCTAGTGAAGAACACTGGCTCCATGTGGAGAGAGAAGACCACAGGGGCTTACACTGACCTGCTCAGTCTCCAACCCACCTGGTGAATGCCTTACCTGGCATCTGCACATCATCCGGCAGTTCTCAGATACCTTCAAATGTGGAATCCCCTTGAATCAGCACAGCAGTCCTGCCAAGTAGACAGGGCAGGGAGGATCCCTTGCAGAAGAAGCTGAGTGAGAGGCAAAGAGCACAGTCAGCCAGCAGTGGAGGTGGGACCACTCCTCTGACTCCCAACCTCATGTTCTGTTCACAGCATGTGGAGAGAAGTTTATCCTGGATGGCTTCCTAGGGTTTGGTGTGGTGGGGGTTTAGGAAAGTTCTAGTACTTTATAACCCAGTGGATTAAAAAACGTAGGATTCTGAGGTAGAAGGAATCTGGTTTCCTGTACGGCCTTGAGGGGAGCAGAGCTGCCTGCCAGCCCGGAGCATCAGCCAGTCCACCTCTGAACTGATTAAGTGAGAAAGAAAGAAACACGTGTATGACTGGGGGGCGAGGGAGGGCTCTTTGTTACAGCAGCTCAGCTTGTATCCTCACTTTAACCACCCGCTGACTGCATTGGTAAGCTCTCAGAGTCACCGGCAAGGCTCAAATCCACCTCTGGAAAATGACCAGAGAACAAGGGAGAAAACATATCGCTCCCAAAATACAAGTTTCCCAGTATCTGAGCTCCCTCTGAGGGGGCTTAAGCAGCCTTCTCCTGTTTCAGCCAGAGCAGGTCCACAGATTAGAGTTCTTCATATAATTGTTTGAAAATAACATTCTTCTGCTTAAAAACAACAACAACAACACTGGTTTGGAATGAAGCAGAAATTTTAATACAAATATTGAATGTGGTCAAATTTATTAGATACTATATTGAATGTGGTCACATAGAATTAAGCCCCAGGCTACAAGTGTAGCTGGTCAGAGCAGCACTTTTCAGGATCAGAAATCATTGAGTTGTGCACTTTCTTAGTGAGTGTTCAGGTCTAAAGGAAAAAAAGTTCTATGTCTGTCATTGGGAGGGGGCCGTACTCCCGCCTCAGAGGCTGGGGGTCCAGTGGCCACGCCCCTTTAACCGGAGCGTCTACCCCTCGCCTGCGCTGGGCCTCTGGCCCCACCCCACCCGCCACCGGCAGCCTGCTCTCACGATGTTCCACCCGAGGCGCAGTCCAGGGTGCACACAGGCCCTGAGCAGGCGCCAGGCCAAGGAAAACAACCTTGCATCCAAGAAGGTCCATTCCCCAACTGGCCAGGCAGGGGACGGGGGAAGCAGAGAAAGGGAACACTGGGAACCGCAGCCTTGGCCCTCCGTGGTCAGGCGGGATAATCTGCCACCTCCCCCACTCTTCTTCCTCTGGTTTGAGTTTCCCTGGAGCCCCGTGAGGCCGGCAGGCATTATCATGAGCTCCATACTGGCAAGACAGTGCGAAGGGAGTCCTTGCCTAACTCTTGCCTTCCTGGAGTTTCTGGGCAGACAAGCAACTTGTCCTTAGACTCATCGCGGTTCTGTCCTGGTAGCTCATTTGAGGTCTGAGAAACGAACCTTGGGTGCGCTGCATCTGTTCCGGAGCGCCTCGCCCTCCCCACTGCCCCAAAAGCCTTGTTCTGAGGAGGCAGCAGAGGCTCAGGGAGCAGGAAGTTCCCACTGGCCGCACCAGTGCGCGGCTGAGAACAGAGGCTTGCAGTGTGCTTTCTGCTTTCAGGCTTTGAGGTCAGCGCCCTGAGAAACCCCGTGGGCGAAGGGCGCGGCGGGGCAGGGTGGCCGGGCTCTTCCCAGCCACCCCACCCCCCACCCCCAAACCCCTACCCGCCCTCTCAGCAGAGCTCCCCGGGAGGCCTGGGTGAGCTCACAGACAGTTGTGCCGCAGCCCAGGGCGCAGTTGTGTCCAGATGCGACGGATTACTGCCGTGTGATGTGGAGAGCAGCCTCAGCCCAGCCTCTTCCCTGGAGGGGTCTAGGAGCCAAGTCAGGCCTCATCACAGACACGCAGAGAACAGGGTGTTTTAGGCTGAGCAAGGGGAGCAGATTCACGTTGCTTGTGACTTAGAGGGCTGATAGAGCCCCGCTTGGCCGGCAGGGTCACCCTGCTTCCTCTTGGCCTAAGTGCTTGGGGGAGGGGGAGGAGAGTATAGGGTCTGGGAGAGGGCAGGTGGGGTTCAAGGGAAAGGCTTGGCCAAAGGCTCCTCTGGGCGGAGCCTGCAGAATGTGTGTGTGGGCACAGACCTAGACCAGGCAGCCCTCTGTGTGGCTGAGAACAGCTCTGCTTGCCCCCTCCAAGTCCTTTATCTCTAGCTGAGCACCCCAGGTTTCTTAGCTGAGACATATGAGTCAACATCTGGAGTTCCTTCACAGTGGCCCCTTTAGACCTGCCTCTGCCTGTCCAAAGCCTTCTCTCAGTGAATGACCCAGAATGGAGCACAGCCCTCCAGGTGGGGTCTCTCAGAACACCCCCCAACACCCATCCAGAACATTTTGTATCAATGCACAAAGCCCACAGGGACTCATACTTTTTGCTGACAACCTCATTGGACAACTGCCTTATATTGTGGAAAGTTTCAAACCATGCATACAAACGTAGAATAGCAGAGTGAACCCTCCAACCCCCATCCCATGACGCCATCACTCAATTTCAACAATTACCAGTCTTGGTCAACCTTGACCAATGTCCAATACTCCCGCCCATGCCTCGTCCCACTCCCAGGCCTGGATTATTTTGAAGTAAAGCCAAGACACAATAGCATTGTATCTATAAATATTTCAGGATAGATCTCTAAAAGGCTCCTTTAAAAAAAATAACCAAAGTGCCACTATCACATCCCCTCCCGCCCCAAAGTCAACAAGAAGACCAGTGTTTTTTGAAGTGGTTTTTCTAAGTTCAGTGGATGGATGTAATAAAAAGCAGAAAGTAAAAACCAAAATTGTTCTCCGCTAAAGACGCTCAGAGTGAAAGGAAGTTTTGTCCCTGTGCTTGGCTCTCACCCCTGTGTGGAAGACCTGGGGTCCAGATAGAGTTGGGACCAGAGACTCTTAGGGCATGGGGGCTCTGGCAGAGCTCCAGAAAACCAGCTGGCTGACCAGCTAGTGGGGCCAGGAGGAGGCCAGGGTGCTTGGGGTTCAGTCATTTGCCAACTGTGTGATCTTGGACAAGTCACCCAGCCTTCAGAGTTACACATTCATCACCAGCAAAATGGCTTATCATCTCCATCCTTACTTCAAGGCCTGCCAACCTTCTAGGCAACTTTATATGTCCCCTCGGGCAACCCAGTCAACACTGGGGTTTTAGAGTTACAAGAGTTTTGCATTTACAAAGATCAAGTCCAATAACTCTTACCCCACTCTGCTTCAGATGCCCACAGCCTTAGTATTGTCACTGTGAAGCTGCTCCACCTCTCAAAGCTAAAAATTGCAGTATCTCTTAAAAAATGCAGTAAATTCTGTTACCCCCATCATTGCATCGAGACCTCCAGTGCCTTCAGCCCCTCCGTTTCTCCCAATTATCAGTCCTCTGATTGGCCTTTTCCCCTTCCTTATTCAGCCTAGACTCCAGAACTCAGCCACTTAAGCCCTGGATGGTTGAGTCCTCAGCTCCTTTCTCTTCTGTTGCCCTTCACCACACTCATCCCCTGGACTCCCAGGTTTCAGCTTGTCCACCCATCTGTCTTTGCTGCTAATACCCACCTGCTGAGCTGCCGGGGTGGGGCTTCCTTGGCGCTGTCACTCCCTACCATCCTCCTAACTGCCTCCATCGTTCTCCTCACCCCCTCTGTTTATTCAGGCTTCTTACCCAGGGGTGCTGATACACTGGCTCTTGAGAAACAAGCATGTGTCAGTTTCCATGGTGAAAGTACTCTTGCCATGGCTCCCATTTTAGTGGCTGTGTGTATCAGCCTGCTCATAGAATTCCCAATAACTTCACAACGAACTCTCCTCTTTGCTAACCCTGCATGAGTTTTCAGCAGATGATTCCCCTCTTCACCGAGTGAAGAGCGGTTATTAGGTGGGACTCGCTCAACTTCTTGACCCTTTTAAGTAGAACTTTTTACCCATTTCTGCCGCATGTCCTCTTTCTTCCTTCCACGTGTGACCCCCCACCCCCACCCCACCACCATTTCTGGATTCTGTGGCCTCGTATCTCTTCAGGACATGCATTCTTTCAGTCCTCCTGGGTTCTTCCTGTCCTCAGGCTAAAAGCATGGTTTAGTTTCTTCAATGCTTAAAAACCTGGAAATAACAATAAACACTTCTTTAGACCTTGTGATCTGATCTCCATTCACAGCCAAGCTTGGTGGTAATGTTTTCTAGGATCTCTGTTTCCTTCTCTTGGCCTTTCCTTCCCTTCTCATCCCACTGCAACGACTCTGGTCTGCTGGCACCTCTTTACTCCAAGCGCTGGGATGGCATTCAGCATCAACTTCTCTGTTGCTCTGTGTTTCAGACTTTATCTTGCTAGGCCCCAGTGCCTCTTTAGGCCATGCGGTTTCATCCTCTTTAAAGTGCTTGGCTTCTCTTTGTTTCTGGAGCAGTGTCCCCCTTCCTGAGTGTCCATGTTTTCCAAGGACCCAGCCAACTTGGATGCCCTGAAAACATCTCAGAGCCACCAACCCCGCAACTTGAGCTCAAAACCAGGCTCTAAGACTTCTGGTGTGAAGGTTGCTGGTGCCAGGAAGAATCAAGGAGGAGCCAATGGTGGGGAGGAATATGATGTTAAACAGGTTGAGCCTCAGAGCTTCCACTTACTAGGTGTGTGACGCTGGATGTATCCCTTCACCCCTCTCAATTTCCTTATGTGTAAACTGTGGATAGTCATTGGTTGTAGAGGTTGGCTGAGTTTATGCATTTGTTGAGCACACCATGTGGCACATAATGCTATTTCTAAAGTATCTCCACACATACTTTTCCTCTTTTCCTACAGCTGTCTCCTTTCACCAGCTCTTACACCGGTTACTATGATACTTCCTGCCTTTAAAGATGAATCTCTCCAATTCATTCTCTGTATTTTAAAAATTCATATACGACTACATGACTCTCCTGTTAAAATAACCCCCCAAACAAACATCATGATTGATTAGGACCCCAGCTTTGTTTCCATCATCCACCTCTCTAGTCTCATCCCCCAGCCACCTGGTACTTTCCAGCCACTCCAGACACCCAAGGGTTTCTGCACTGAACCACGCTACCTCATGTCTGTCTTTGCACATTCATTCTTTCTGGCTAAAACATTCCTTCCCTTCCTTTTCTTACCCAGTTCAGGCCGCACCTCCTTGAGGATGCCCGCTTGGGTCTGTAGGTGACCATGGCCCTAGAGATGAATGAGTAGGGTAGCCCTACATTCACATCCTGGCCCTCTCTGCTTCTCTTTGGACTGTTTCCTGGACTCACCTCCTTTGAGCCAGGTACTTTGTAAGAGACTCTAATGTTACAGGGAAACCAAGGGCCCCACAGTGACAAGACTTGTTTTCCCACAGCTGATGAACCCTTCATCCCCTCCCGAGGAGACTCGGCTCAGAGCACAGGGTGTGACACATACATGGCTGTCCACAGTCGGCTGGACGTCATAGAGGAGGTAATGAGGGTGACCTGGGAAGACATGCAGCTTCAGGACCATCTGCCAGGCTGGTGGTGGCTTTGGAGGGCTCAAGCCAATCTGGTTTTTGAAAATTGGGGCGATCTAGGCCAGTCCTGCTCCCTGGCCACCATGTTAAACATCTCCATGCCCTACCTGTACTGTTAGGCTGCCAGCCCCCAACAGACCCTGCCTCCCCTGGGAACTTGCTTGCCCCCAGCGGGGGATCTCTGCATATTCACCAGATGAGAAGCTGGAAATTCAGTCGCTGTGTTTTGTTATACAGCTACTGCTTGTAACTCGAGGTCCATAAACTTGTGTGCACTTTATTTCACAAACCTTTAGCTAACGTTTAGCGCTCTCATTCACTATAGACAAAAAACAATTGTACCTTGACTTTGTCATCAACAGAAATCAGATAATTTCATATCATTATAGTCACTGTGAATATCTCAACTTATATCTCAATTTATTCTAATCAGTGTGTTAAAAATTCAGTAGTTGTTAAGTCTGCTGTTACTTAAGGTAATACGTTTTATATCAAAATTTAAATACTTTAATATTTTAATGCAGTGTATGTCCTTGGATGGAGAAGGCAATGGCATCCCACTCCAGTACCCTTGCCTGGAAAATCCCATGGACGGAGGAGCCTGGTGCGCTGCAGTCCATGGGGTCACGAAGAGTCAGACACGACTTAGCAACTTCACTTTCACTTTTCACTTTCATGCACTGGAGAAGGCAATGGCAACCCACTCCAGTGTGCTTGCCTGGAGAATCCCAGGAACGGGGGAGCCTGGTGGGCTGCCGTCTATGGGGTCGCACAGAGTCGGACACGACTGAAGCGACTTAGCAGCAGCAGTAGCAGCATGTCCTTGGAAATCCTATATATTTTATTCTCTCAATGAAAGCATTCTTCTGATGGGAGTCTATAGGTTTTACCAGACTACTAAAGGGGTTCATTTACAAAAAAAGAACCCTGAATAAAGAAAATTTCAAAATGCCAAAACGGTCATTTGGCAGAGTCGCCACCAGGGGGCGGGGCAACAAAAGAAATGTGAGCTCCCAGGGGTGTCATCTTGAAAACGGAAAAGGGATCCGAGTCCATCCACGCCCCAAACCAGTGATTAAGCGAAACCCCTGAGCGCGAGAGCCAGGAGTGGCCTTGAGTGAGCCCCTCGAATCTTGTCATCTGGGAGCTGAGAGGCAGGTGGGGGCAGTGCGTGAACCAGGAGGACCCAGGTCCCCTGGCACCTAGTTCTCTTCCCACTGCACCCTACTTGCTGCCACGGGCTCCGGAGGATGTGGCTGATGAAGCAAGACTGACCCCACTCTTGTCTTCACTCCCCTACTGTCCTCCGCCTTCTCTCCTCACTCTAGACGGTGGAGAAGACGGTGGAGCACCTGGAGGCAGAAGTCAAAGGCCTGCTGGGTCAGCTGGAGGAGCTGGCCTGGAACTTGCCCCCGGGGCCCTTCAGCCCGATCCCCGACCTCCTGGGAGATGGAGATGGTGAGCAGCTTGGGGAGCGGAGATGACAGCCTCTGGGACTGGGCAGCAGGGTGGGGACGACTACGCCACTTCGTGTAACCTGGACAAGCCAGGGAGTCCCCAGCTTCTCCTTGGGACAGAATTGGGAGGAATCTCCCCTCCCCGCCCCAACAGAGTGGTCTGCCCACACCCCGGGGTTGCTGTAACCCAGCATCAGGAAAGGGCACCTGGCAGAGTTCCACTCTCAGCACCACCCTAACTCGGAGCAGCTGCCTCCTCCTTGAGCTCTGTGTTCCTGGCACAGGAGTCCCTGGGGGACTGGCAGGGGAGGGCAGGCAGCAGTCAGTACCCGTTCACTCACCCCCCAGGTTGCCCCCTCTCTTTCAGATCGCTTTTGAGCACCAGAGCTGGAGCCGCCCAGCAGCTGGCAGTGACACAATAGCCCTCCTCCGAGAACAGAACAGGCATTCTGGCCTGGCTTCCTCAGCTTTGTGCAAAATAAAACCTACTCCTTTGGTCCTCTCTGTATCTGCTGACAGTGACCTCTGCAGCCACAGCCCCTTCTCCATCTGTCCCCATGCCCTGAGGCTCGCACCCCTGCAGACTCAGACCTAGGAGCACCAGTCCATCTGCACGCTTCCACTCTCCTTATTTGCAGGGATGGACAGGGCAGGGGTGGGTTCAAGAGGTGAGGCACCCGAGGCCCAGAATTTTAAGGCAGCACAGTGGAAGGGCCCTCTGAGTAGCCTTGTTACTCAGTATGTGGCCATGGGTGAACAAAAAAGGAGTCACCTGGGAGCTTATCAAAAATGCTGAATTTCAGGGCCTACCCAGAATCTACATTTTAATGAGATTGCCCCCGCGATGTGTGTGCACATTAAATTTTTTTTACCTTTTTGACTGAGGTAAAATTCACATAAAATTCTAAACTTTAACCATTTAAAATGGTACAGATTCAGTGGATTCACAGTGTTGTGCAATCACCACCACCTAATTCTAGAAATTTTCATCACCCCCTGTACTATTAAGCAGTCATTTTTCCATCCCCTCTCTCACCCTCCCTTGGAAATCACTAATGTTTTGTGTCTGACATTTTTTCACTTACCATGTTTTCAAGGTTCATCCATGTTGTATCAAATACTTCATTTTTGTTTACAGCTGAATAATATTCCATTATGTAGTTATATCACATTTTATTCATCCATTCATCAAATCTGTGGACGTGGGTTGTCTGCGCTTTGGGGGTATTCTGAATAACACTATGAACATTCATTCATGCCTAAGTTTGGGTGGGTATGTGTTCTCATTTCTTTTGGATGGAATTGTTGAGTCAAATAGTAACTCTTTGTTTTTGAAGATTCACCATTTTTGCATAGCAACTGTACCACTTTATGTTCCTACCAGCAATATATAAGATTTTCAATTTTTTCCTTATCCTCCCCAACACGTCTCACTGATGACAGCCATCACACTAGATGTGAAGTGGTATCTCATGGCTTTAAGTTGCATTTACCTAATGATTAGTACTCTTGCCTGGAAAATCCCATGGATGGAGGAGCCTAGTAGGCTGCAGTCCATGGGGTTGCTAAGAGTCGGACACGACTGAGCGACTTCACTTTCACGTTTCACTTCCACGCATTGGAGAAGGAAATGGCAACCCACTCCAGTGTTCTTGCCTGGAGAATCCCAGGGACGGGGGAGCCTGGTGGGCTGCCGTCTATGGGGTCGCACAGAGTCAGACACGACTGAAGCGACTTAGCAGCAGCAGGAGCAGCAGTGATGCTAAACATCTTTTCATGTTTGTGAGTCACTTTTGTTATCTTTTTTGGAGAAAGTCTATTCAAATCCTTTGCCCATTTAAAAAACTAGGTTGTTTTTCTGCTGTTGAGTTCTAAGAGTTCTTTATGTTAAGGTGGATACTAACCTTTTATCAGAAATATGATTTGCAAGTGTTTTCTCCCATTCTGTGGGTTGTCTTATTTTGATAGTGTCCTTTGATATCCAAATTTGTTTTGATGAAATTCAATTTATCTATTTTTTGCTTGTTCTTTTGGTATCAATCTTAAGAATCCATTGACATATCCAAAGTTATGAATTATTTATTCCTGTCTCTAAGATTTTTATAGCTTTAGTTCTTACATTGTTCTGTTTAAAGCTATTTCAGGTCAATGTTTATATGTGGTGTGAGGTGAAGATTCAACTTCATTAGTTGGTTTGTGGATAGTTGTTGAAGAAAATATTCTTTCCCCACTGAATGGCCCTGGCACCCTTGTCAAAAATCACTAGTATAAGGTTTACAGCTCAATTCTAGCCCATGTTTCTATATACCTTCTTTATGCCAGTATCACACTGAATTGCTACAGCTTTGTGGCAAGTTTTGACATTAAGAACTATGAGTTCTCTTTGTTCAAGACTCTTTTGGCTTTTTAAGGAATTCCATGCAATTCCTTATGGATTTTAGGATCAGCCAGTCCACATGGACAAAAGGCAGTTGAAGTTTTGATACATATTGAACTTATAGATCAATTTTTAGTGTATTGCTGTCTCCACAGTACTGTCTTCTAATCCATGAGCACAGGAATTTTGTGTGTGTGTCTTACACCACCTTGGTTAAATTTATTCCTAAGTATCTTACTCCTTTTGTCTCTTCTATCCAATAGGGTAAGTGAAGTGTTATTGCTTAACTCCTCCTCCCTTCCATTGTCATGTTTCTGACTTTTCGGGGCTCTACTGTTAGATGTGTATGTATTTATAGTTGTTATGTCTTGATGGGTTAATTTTATTAGGGTGTGCCCTTGGTCTGCCAACATCTGCCTCTTAATTGGAGCATTTACTCCCTTTAAATATAAAGTACTTATGGGCCTCCCGGGTAGCACAGTGGTAAAGAACCTGCCTGCCAGTGCAGGAGGTATAAGAGATGCGGGTTGAATCCCAGGGTCAGGAAGATCCTCTGGAGTAGGAAATGGCAACCCACTCCAGTATTATTGCCTGGAAAATCCCATGGACAGAGGAGCCTGGCATCCATAGGATGGCAAGAGTTGGACACAACTGAAGTGACTTAGCCACGTTAATACCTTAACAATGTTTTATTTCTTCATGTGGATTTTAATTACAGTCTCCTTTCTTTTCAGTTTGAAGGACTTTCTTTGGCATTTCTCATAGTCTACTAGCAAAAAACTTGTCTCAATTTTTGTTCACCCAGGAATGTTAAGTTTTCCTTCAATTTTGAAGACGATTTTGCTAGATATAGGATTCCTGTTGGGGAGAAGGCAATGGCACCCCACTCCAGTACTCTTGCCTGGAAAATCCCATGGATGGAGGAGCCTGGTGCACTGCAGTCCATGCGATCACTAGGAGTCGGACACGACTTAGCGACTTCACTTTCACTTTTCACTTTCATGCATTGGAGAAGGAAATGGCAACCCACTCCAGTGTTCTTGCCTGGAGAATCCCAGGGACAGGGGAGCCTGGTAGACTGCCGTCTATGGGGTCGCACAGAGTTGGACACAAATGATGCGACTTAGCAGCAGCAGCAGGACTCCTGTTGACATTTTTTCCCAGTGCATTGAATATGTCATCCCATAACCCTCTAGCCTCCATGGTTTCTGACAAGAAATCAGGTGTTAATATTTTTGAAGATCCCTTGTATGTGACAAGTCGGTTCTCTATTGCTGACTTCACAATTCCTTGTCTGTCAACACTCTGGTTATAATGTGTCTCAAAGGAGATCTTCATAAAAATACCCCTTATGATTTGAGTTCCTGGGATGTGTGGTTTAATGTCTTTCATCAAATTTGTAAGATTCCAGCCACTGTTTCTTCAAATATTTCTGCCTTCTCTCTCCCATGACTCCCATTATGTGTATGTTGATATACTTGATGATGTCCCACAGGTCTTAGGCTCCGTTTTCTTCTCTCCTCAGATTGGGAGATCTCAATTGACCTATCTTGAAGTTTGCCAACTCCTTCTTCTGCTTTCTCAAATATCTTCTTGAACCTATGTGATCTTGTCTTTCTGTACATGGGTCATACTTTGTTTCCTTGCATGCCCTGTAATTTTGGTTGAAAATTGGGCATTTTTTGAACATTACGTGAAAACTCTGGAAATCATATTCTTCCCCTTCCTGAGTTTGTTGTTGCTGCTGCTGAATTTCTTGTAGCTTGTCTAGTGACTTTCTGAACTGATTTTTAAAAGTTTGTATTCTCTGTCAAGTGTGGCCACTGAAATATCTGTTCAGCTAACTTAATGGCCTCTAGTGATTCAATGTTATCTCCTTTAACTCCTGGAACAACAAAACCCCAATCTCCCAGTCTTTACGTATGTGTTGTGTGTGTACTGGAGGCAATCTTTTGATACTCAGCCAGCCAGTCTGTGACTCTGCAGTAGCATTCACTTCCTGCAAACGCAGAGCCTGAAGGTCTGCCAGAGGCAAGTCTTCTGAGCATATGCCCAGCCCTGAACATGCGTTTGGCCTTCCAGATTCCCAGGAATTAGTGGGAGCACTCCAAAACCATGACTCTGCAAAGCATCACACTGTCAGCCTGTGCTCCCCAAACTTTTCAACCTGTCACCCATTTGCCCCAACTGTTACCCCTCTCTCCAGGCATTAGTGCTCATGAAACTGCCTTCAAATGTCCCTGAGGGCTGCCACCTGCACCTTGCGAGAGTTCCGAATTAGGTAAAATACAAGAAAGTCATTGAGTCAGTCTTCCTGGAAGCAACCAGACAGATCAAAACAACCAACCATAATTCTTGAGAACAAGGTCCATTCTGCTCCATCCATTGCCAAGAACCTATAAAGGACTGTGGATGCTGTTCTTGAGGCTGCAAGCTGGGGTGAGGAGGATAAGGCTGGGTAAGTGAGAATGCCCCAAGACCCTCTTACCAAGACTGTTTTTGTTTTTTTAAAGCTTTTTATTTTTGGTTGCTGCAAACTTTCAGTTCATTGTCAGATTTCTCATAAAGTTGATTCTGACAGTTTTTACCATCTTGTCACTTTTTTGGAGGAATAGGCTTTTCAAGTTCCCTACTCTACCATTTTTGCTGACTACAATGAAGTTTAAGAAGCTCTGATCTAGTCTCCCCTTCATTTTAGGCCCAAAGAGGAGAAGTAAGTTACCCAACGTTACACAGCCAATCAGTAGCTGAGCTGAGGCCATAATAGGGATGCCTGACTCCTGGACCAGGGTTATTTCTGCTTCGGGGCTGCACTGGGTTCAGAGTGGACACCAGTATTAGGCCAAAGTGAGTTTTCCAAGGAGTGGGAGGGGATAAGAGCCCCTTGTAGAGTTGGGGGCTTGACTGATTGGATCCTCTGCTGAGAGTGAACCCTGTATAGGGCCAGGTGGAGGAATGAGAAACGATGTCCTTGTTTTTAGAAGAACACAAGCAGAGAGCTTTCAGGTTTGATGAAGCAAACATTTTAAGCTAGTATCTGCCTGGGGGAATGATTTTGCTTGATTTCTATGCTAGGAATATAACTCCCTGACAAAGCACGAGGATGGGCAAGCATGCTGGATCTTGGTCAAGGGCCTCCAGGCACAGGAACTGAGGCAGAGCTGAACTGACAAGCAGGGCCTGCCTGCCTTCCATTCCAGAGCCCACAGCAGCCTTCTCTGGTAGGGTAGACCAGGCTCTGTCCAGCTCATGCCCCTTAGGCCATCTCCTCTTCTGTGTCCAGAAGGCAGGGAGGAAACAAACTGGTGTCCCAAAGCAGATGTCTACTTTGTGGACAAGGCGCTCCCTAGGGCCCTTGCTAGGGCTCAGCAGACTTGGGCTCACACCCTAGCCTCTGGCTTCTCTCCTTTCTAAACTTTCAACATAAGAAACCAGGAAGGGAGTGGAGACCACTGACCAGAAGACAAGCTCTGGGCTTCTGGATGAGACACAACGATTTCTACAAAGTCTGCCCCTTCTGGACTCGACTTCTCCTGATACGACCAACAAAGGGGCAAAGGGCCCACCGTGAGACCACAGCCTGGAGCCCCCTTTCAGACCGAAGCGTCCCTGCGGGGAGGAGCTGATCTCATGCCTCTCCGACTTTCTGCTGTAAAGCTACCCCCAGGAGTCATGCACACTCCCTTATGCCTGTGGCCTTCCTTCCAGACCTGGGGGAAGGACCACACTCCTCCTCCTTGCCCTAGTGGACTTCACTGTACCCACGTCTTACCCACAACCCTGTGTGCCTTTTCAGCATCCAGGCCCTGAGCAAAGATTTCAGGAACCCCCATTTCTCATGTCCTTAAGGCCCAGTCCCTGCAAATTACTTACATTCAGGGTTTCCTAAGCACAAGTTTCTATTTAAAGCCATATAACTTTTCACGAGTTAATAAGGATGGAACCCCTAAGCTACAGGGCAGAGTCATGAAGCATGAGAAAGCAAACTGGCACCAGGAAAACACTTCCAGAACGTTCCAGAGCTGGCTGACTTTAATTTGGAAACAGCATTTGGCCATCAACATTCAGGTTTAAGGCACATTCTCAATTACAAGAAGCCCTGTCACTGGCAGGGAGCTGGCTTTGTTCTTGTGGTTTGTGTAGAAGAAAGAACAGATGACTTTCTGGCCTTTTCTTTTCTAAAAAGGAGTGAGTTTGGCAATAACAAAGCTCATGACACATTTTCACCAGATGCAGAGTCTATCCTGAAAGGTTTTCCCTTTTACTCCTCAGTGAAGACATGGCACTCCAACCCCCCACCTCTTTTATCCAAACTTTGTATGCAGCAAAGATGTGTATGCAACTGTCTGCAACTATATATTAAAAAAAAAAACCTCTAAACATACAAAACTACATGACTAGAAGGAAGCCAAGAGTTTCAACCATAAGCAAAGAGGAATGACTGCATGAGTCAGGAAACAAAACATCTACTTTAGCTGCAAGAGGCTGTGAGGGGTCGGGATGGGGAGGAGGCGTCCTGAGAGAGTTCGAGACTGACTAGGTTCTCCGGCACAAGCACAATGCACGGATCGAGGGCGGGGGAGGAGATGGGGCCAAGGCTCTATAGTTGGTCTGAACTGTGACACCTGGGGGCTACTTTGTAGATTTGTTAGAAACAGACAAACGTTCTTTTGGCCTTTTCCTGGCATTGCTGTTGCCAGCAGGTGGACAGAAGTGACCCACCAGCCACTGCTCAGTCATTGCCACCACAGATCTTCAGCAGAATCTTCTGGTAATCCCCTGAAGTGTCTCCCTGGTCACAGAAAGGAGTAAGACATCAAATTAAGAAAGGCTTGACCAGTTCTGGCTTCCTGGCTCTTGATTTTCTTCTGCCCAAAGTGCCCTTACAGAGAGGTGGCCCTATCTTATGGAATTTCCCATTTTGCTGAGCAGGTGAGCAGCTCACATGCTGGCCTCACAGGTGCATGGACCATGGACAGTGCAGCTCAGCCTCCCTAGTCTCCTCCACCAAAAAAACTGAAAGCTGTACTCACCCCAGTGATCAAAGTCAGAATTTGAAAAACAAACACAAAAAATGTTTAAACAGCCAGAAACACCCCTACCCAGGTCTAACTGATGGCGGCCTCTGCCCAGTGCATTTCTGTTGCACTCAACGGGGATTATACCATAAGGCACCACTGTGTCCTCTACCGGAAATGTCATCTACTGTGATACGACCGTCCAGTGGAGGAGACAGTTACCATTTTGGTTCCCGGTTCACATTGAGCTCTCCTCCAACTGTCCACTGCACTTAGAAGTAAGGCCACAGTGAGCTAATTTCTGATCATTTTCTTCCTTGAGGGCAAGGCCTATGCCTTATTCCAGATGCCCACAGCCTACTGACACACACAAGACTGCTATCGGCAGCACTGTTTCTATAGCCAAGGAGAGAGAGAGAAGCTTCTCTCAAAAAGATGCCCAACATCAAACACCAGTGAGTCTGAAATCAGGGCCTGGGTGTGGCAGTTTCAATTTCAGGATTCATGTGAGTTCAGAATTTGACTATCAGAAGCCCCTCCTCCCCACCGCTCTGCAATAGGAATCAATTTGTCAGACTGTCCCTGGCACACAGTGATAAAGAGGCACTAGTGTCTACTAGACACGCATACGTCGTACAACACGCTTCACATGGGCCACTCCCTTCAAGTCTATTAGACACGCATACGTCGTACAACACGCTTCACATGGGCCACTCCCTTCAAGTCTATTAGACACGCACATGTCGTACAGTACGCTTCACATGGGCCACTCCCTTCAAGTCTATTAGACACGCACATGTCGTACAGTACGCTTCACATGGGCCACTCCCTTCAAGTCTATTAGACACGCACATGTCGTACAGTACGCTTCACATGGGCCACTCCCTTCAACATCCAACACTTTTGGGGTGGGGTCATCTTAAGGGTGATGGAACTAGGGTTCAGGGAGGTTTATGCAAGCTGTGTGAGATCACACAGTGAGCGAATATTAATAGAAAAGCAAGAACTGGACCCCAAGTGGTGTGACCCCCGATCTCTTGCTCTGAACTGCCTTCCTGTGCTGCCCCCACCATAAAGCTGAAAGAGGTGACTCGTCAGGGAGCCAGAGCCATGCACCCTCTGGGGGGCTTGGGACCTGAGTTCTCACTGATGGATGCCAGACCCACAGGGTGGCTGGACTCTGAAGGCCAGGCCCCAGGTGTACATGTGTGTGGGGGGGTGGTACTGTGAGTCTCTCGTGCTGATTGTGGACCCTCCTCTGCCAACCATTTCCTGAACAGCAGTTGTGCTGGATGCTGGGATGGAGGGTGGGGCGAGAACAAGGTCAAGACTCCCCCTGCCATCAGGAGCTGACAAGCTGCTGCTGTGCATGCAGGCGAACAAGTGAAAGCTGACGAGGGCAAGTAGAGGACCACAGATGAGAAGCCCACGCTTGGCTGAGGCCAAGCCCATAGGAGTTGTGAGGAGGAGGAGCAAAGGGGACAGGGGGAGCGGCCAGGCAGACAGCCCAGACGGCCCCCGGAGGCCCGTACCGTGATGTCGTGGTACAGCGACTTGCCATACAGCCGCTTATACTCTGCTCTGATGTCCAGGAGGTCGATCTCGCTGCGAGACACCATGATGCGGATCAGGGTCCGGTCTTTGGTTCCGGCTCCCTAAAGAGAGTGGCCCAAGGGCGTGAGCTATGGACCTCCTCAACATCCAGTCCCTACCTTTCCTGGGCCCTGGGCCCCTCCCCGCCCCTTCTGGAGGAAGGCTGGCTTTCCTCAAGCTTCCTCCCCTGAGCAAGGTCCCAATCACAGGATGGGCTGAGATACCCCCCTCACCCAGACCCTGCACCTGGGGATTACCTACCCTCATGGCCTTGTTGAGCCTTTCAGCAAAGAAGGCTGGGGTATTCTTAAGACATTTCACTGGAAGAGAGAAAGCATAAGTTGATCTGCAGAAAACTCAGTCTAGGGGGGCATGGTGCACACAGCCTCCTCTTAGAAGGCCGAGTGTCCATCAAACACACCACTGCATCCATCTTCCTCCCTCATCTCCTTCAGGCTCAATTATCCCACGATCCTGGCTCCAGCCCTCTGGAATAGAAACAGGCAGAGCCTGGACACCAATACAACCCCTTTCTTGGTAACCAGTGTGATGGAGGAAGCTGTGTAGGGAAGGAATGTGGATGGTAGTTAGGAATCATACAGCTGCTCAGGCAGGAGGGGACCTGTTGGGATGGCGTGACACTGGGGGGAAGGATGTCTGAGCAGAATGAATATCTAACTAGGGTTCTCAGGCCATGATACCTACCATGGGGGACACAGGGGAACCTGTCCCATTGAGAAAGCTCCAAGAAAAGCAAAGCAGAAGATGGACAACCTGTGATAGTCCCAAGTGGGTATAAAGAGGGGCCAAACCCTCAGGTGGAGGGCTGGGGGAGGACTGGGGGAGGACTGGCCTAGAGCCTGCCAGGCCCTGCTCTGGAGGACAGAACCCAGGCACTGTGGGAAGCGCACAGCGTCCTGGGAGCTACGCCAGCTTTCCTCAGCCAGGGCCTGTTTTGCTGTTGCAAGTAAAAAAAAATCTTTCCACGTGTTTCCATCACAAACATCTGACAACTGCCTGCAGGGATGTATTTTTAGAGAAGACTTGGCAGGATGTGAGTCATCTTCCTCCCGGAGAGCGGCTGGTCGTGCTCCCACTGGTGCTCACACTGCAGCTCCCTCCCCGGGGCTGGGCTTGAAATACAAACAAGACCGCTGGGGGCACAACTACACAGTGATCCAGGAAGCAGCCTGATTTCACTGCGTTGGCAGCTGGATTTAACAATCTTGGACCCTCTCACTATGCTCGTCCTCAACCAGAGGGTGGGTGAGCACCCAGAAAACTCACAACACACCCCAGGCCCCAGCAGGCGGGCTGAGACACCTACCCACAGCCAGCATGCCCTGCTCCAGGTCCCCGGACATCTCCCGGCAGATGCTCTTCTCAATGTCACGTCCTGTCATCCTCTGATACTCATTAAAAACTAGTGGGAAGACAGAGGGACACGTTATGAACTGAATTCTGTCCCTGACGCTTGCCCCAAATTCCTCTGTTGAAGTGTCCCAACTCCCAGGACTTCAGAATTTAACTATACTTGGAGATAGTCCTTAAAGAGGTAATTAAGTTAAAATGAGGCCCTCAGCATGGGCCCGAATCCAATCTGATTGGTGTCTTTATAAGAAAAGGAGATTTGAACACACAAGCAAACACCAGGGCTGTAAACACAGAGCTAAGAGCATACACAGACACAGCAAGGAGGGGCCACGTGCGAGCCAAGGAGAGAGCCCTCAAGAGAAACCATCACTGCCGGCACCTTGATCTTGGACTTCTGGCCTCCAGAACTGGGAAAAAATAGATTTCTGCTGTTTAAGCCACCCGGCCCGTCGTATTTTATTATGGCAGCCCGAGCTGACTCGGACAGGACGCATGGTGAGAGCTCTGCCTCCTCCCAGAGCCCCTCCCACTCTGCTCCTGGCACCCTAGGCGGTCCCAGTGACCACACTGGCCCAGTTCTCAAGTCTGCCGGTTCTTCACCCCCAGGCAAGTGCACTCCCCCGCCCCCCCGCCTGCTCACTCAGTCCCCTTACCAGCGCCTCCGCTTACCCACTGTACCACAATCCCCTGTCCAGGAGCCCTGACACCAATACGCTCTTCTCAGACCCACCACTTCCAGTCCCAGCCCTTCTCCATTCTGTGCGTCAGTCTTTCTCAATCTGACTGTAAGCTACCACCACTCTGGCACCCCAGCTTACCCTGGGTTGGGCTGAGCACCCACGGGTTCCAAGAGAGGCAGGTGGAGCCATGGAGACCCGGGTCCTACCTTGAGCTCTGCCCCCAGGATATAACCTCCTCTTCCCTGGCCAGGGTCTCAGTTTCTGTCTTCTCCAAACTGCTGTCGTGTGCATATCAGAATCATGATTCCTCCTACCTCTGTGCCCAACTCAGCTCAGCTCTTTTCTCCTGACTAGTATCATTCGTGCAGTTCTGATGTGCTACAAACACATTTCATACTTATAAAAATAACTAATGACCAAGATGAACATGTGTGCGCACACGCTCCATTACAGTGCAGTGCAGAGGCTCACGTGTGTGCTGTGGAGGCAGGCAGCTGAGGGCAAACGCCAGCTCTGCCACATTACCAGCTGGGTACCTGACTTCCCCGGCTGCCCTTCACCCCCTTCCTCATCTGTAAAGTGGGAGAATGGCGTCCACTGGCCTTTATTAAAGGCTCAGTGCACGCACACAGTGGGTGCTGGAGACCCCACCCCGCGGCTAGGTGTGGTCATTGTTCTCCGTCCTCACCTGCCCTCTTATACGCTGACCCTGCTGGCCTCTAGGACACCCCTTTCTCTGGGTGTCCCTCCTAAGTCTCCTGCCATGGCCAGAGCCCTGTCCTCAGACCGCTGCGCTCCCTCCCAAGGCAGTCCCGGGGCCTCAAACTCCTTCAACCCACTCAGCTCCCAAACTTCCACCTCTAGCCAGACCTCTTCAGCCCTCCGGGCTCACAAACCTAGAGGCTTGCACGGCATCTGTGGCTCCTGGCTCCCTCCCTCCTTAAAGCCTCCCACTCTCAGTCAAGGGCCCTGCCCTCTCCCACTGGCACAGCGGGGACAAATCCCGGGGTCCTTTCTCTCTCTCACACCCCACATCCACTTCATCCGCAGACAGAGCCGGGATCTGACCCCTTCTCACCACCGGCCCCTACCAGCTGTCCACACCACCATCACTGCTCCCCTGGACTGACGCAGCCGTCTCCTAACTGGTTTCCTTCTTCACCACAGACCCCATCACTCTTCTCAGTACAACTGCCAGTACACTTGCAAAACCTAAGTCAAATCACACCCCTCCCTCACACCGAGCCCTCCACTGGCTCCCTGTTTTATTCAAGATAGACACCTAAGTCCATGCAACTGTCAGCAGGGCCTCCACCTGTATAGTACAGGGGACTATATCCAATCTCCTGGGATAAACCATGGAAACGAAAATTTTAAAAAGAATGTATAAATGTGTAAAACTAATTCACTTTGCTGTACAACAGAGATTGGCACAACATTATAAATCAACTATATTTCAATAAAAAAAAAGAAATTAAAAACTGCTCACAAACAAAAAAACTCTGAAAAAATTCTAGCAGGTAAAGATACCAACCATCAGGACGACCCCCTTTCTCTCACCTCCTCCCTCGCTTTCCTCAGAACCAGATGCCAGCATACGCTGGAAACATGCTGATAAAATCCTGTAAATCGCCACTAGGGGGCTCTTTCAAGGAAGTGAAAGGCCCCTGCAGTGAGGAACTGCCAAGTGTTTCTGCAATCCGTTTCCTGGCTACAGGGAAGCCAGGACAGCCTTACCTGCCACCAGGTGGGCCCGGCTCCGGGAGCACAGAATCGCATTGAACTTGGACTCATCTGTTCCCAGGCGGTTCTCCCCGGCTGCATAGAGCTCCTGGACAGAAGATGGACAGATAGGCATGCAGGCCTCACCCCTGACTCCAGGCCCAGGTCACCTAGGACAGCTGGGCAGAATCTCTGGGCCCTGAAGCCCAGAGGGGTGGGAAAGGGGGGCAGGGCCCCAGCTGAGTTCCATTCACTGTGCTGAGACAGATGCCATCCACACATCCCCTGGGCCAGGAGAGCCAAGGCCGCTGGGTCCGGGACAGGCAAGGAACCAAGGGGCAGCAGCACAAAGGAGAACACAGGCCTCAGCTCTAGCTCGACTACCCTCTTGCCACGGGACTCCAGACAGGTCACTGGCCCTCTCAGTGCTCTCAGCTCTAACGTGGGAAGCGTGAATTAGATTCAGGGTCACCAACCTGAAAGCCCGAAGGGGCCACTGGGAACTTAAATGCAGGAATCAGGGCAGTTTAAGGCCGGAGAGTGGTGGGGACCATGGGGACTACACAGAGGTGCTTCTCAGCTGAGAACAGGACAGAGAAACAAGGCTCACAGCCCCCAGATCCACTTTTCATGCAGTGGTTTAGTTGCTAAGTCGTGTCCAACTCTTACAACCCCATGGCCTGCCAGGTTCCTCTGTCCCTAGAATTTTCCAGGCGAGAATACTAGAATGGATTGCCATTTCCTTCTCCAGGGCATCTCCCCAACCCAGGGATCAAACTTGGGCTTCCTGCACCGCAGGCAGATTCTCTACCAACTGAGCCTGGGTCTCCTGTACTGCAGGCAGATACTCTACCAACTGAGCTACCAGGGGAGCCAGAAATCCAGATGTCCATATGAAATTTCTCATCTTAAAGGCAATTTCCCTATCTAGAAGCGGAAACACATAAGACAGTAACTATTACAATTGATAGATCGCAGCTATGGATGTGGGACTTCATGTGATAGGTGCCTACCATTTCATTGCATACACCACTTTATGTTTGTAAATGGGAAGAATGTGCAGTTTCCTCTTAAGGTCTAAGCTCAGTATATATGCCAATTGGTAACCTTTGAACCAGACAGCTCCAAAGTGCCTTCCGAGCCTCAGGTAGCAGCAGCTCGTGGACTTAAAGGCACAAATGTCTGAGGGCAGAAGGTGCCCATCAGGGGCTCAGAGACCCCACAAATCAAGGTGAAGCCAAGCAGGTCCAGAGGTAAGAAGGCAGAGTAGTTGGCACGAAACCCTTCAACCAAGGCAACTTCTGCCTGAGCTAAGAAACGGCCTGGACAGGAAACAGCAATGGAAAATCCCCACAGGGCCAAGGCCAGAGCCTGGGGCTTTGAGGATGTCCAGCCCTGAGTTCAGTTATGGAAATGGGGGTCCCAAGCCAGGGAGATGTTAAGGAGGGGTCCGGGACCAGGGCAGGGGCAGGCGCTGTCTGGGCACAGGGAGTGAGCGAGGCGTCTGGGCCTCTGTCCAGGCTCTGCCTCCAGGTCTCTTGGGACACAGCTCTGCCTTCCTGGGCCTCAGTGTCCTCACCTGGACACCTTGGTGCCCGCCAGCCCACCAGGAAGCCAGGGCCCTCTCCAACCAGAACTGCTACGGTGGTCTGACATCATCAGTGGGAAACCCAAACTCCTCTTGAGAGGCGCTTGGATGCCTGGACAAAGAGAGGAAACGGCCAGAGACAGTTCCCATTTTGGTCTGCAGTTCACACCAGGCTGGGGACAAGGGCAGAATTCTCAGGCTACACAACTAACATGGCAGCTGGTTTCTAGGTTCAAATCAAAAGCTTAACAGAATAATGGTCTAGTCAATCAAACACAAGACAAGTACCGAGTCACATGAAATCCCACATCCATCACTGATCTCCCAACTGTTAATATTATCCCACATGGTCCCTCCTACAGGGCAGGAGACTGAAGGCTATGGAGGTGGGGTGACCCGCTCAAGGTCACACAGTTGATAAGCAGCAGAGCCTGTGAAACTCAGAGAGTCTGGAATCCACTCCTAATCTTTGCTGTTTCCACCCCTCATAACACACGGAAGTGGGAAACGCCCCTGCTCAGGAAGCCAGGGAAGCGGCCATCACACTCACCTGCACATCTCTCTGGACAAGGGTCATGTCCACGTTTGTGCTTTCATCCCGGTTTCCCTGAAAGGAAGCAGGCAGTGAGGCAAGGGCACTCCTTGGAGTCACATCCCTCCCTCCATCCCTGCTCCTCTTCCCCGTGACTCAGACGTCCACCTCTCCCTACCGTAGGCCCAAGCTCTGCCCTGGGAAAGTACCTGAGAGAGAGAGATGAGGAGCCGCTGGAAGTGCCCTGAAGTGTCGCTCCGAATGGCCTCCTCCAGGGTCTTTTTGAATTCTGAAAGGGAGATGCAGGGAAGGGCCACCCTGTAGCTCCGTGGACCAAGCTGCCCACTGCACACAGCCAACAGTGAGCACTGGCACGAGGAGACAGGTGGCCCACCCGGCCCCCAGGAACATACAGCTGGAGACCAGGAGGGCTATGACTCCCAGGCTGACCTGGCCCTAGTCACGCCCAGGTTCTCCCTCAGCCCTCCCTTAACCCCAGCTACCTGCTTCTGTGTAAACAGCAAGCAGGGCTGGGCCTGGGATGGAAGCCCAGTGTACTAGGGATGGCAGGAGATGAGGAGACAAGGTCAGGAAGGAAGAGTTCAGGCCCCTGGAGGGAGAGGGTGTGGCCCAGGCGGGTGAGGCCCTGGGGCCAGCCTCACCTGTCTTGTAGACTCTGTTCAGCTCCCGGATGTGCTCGTTGCTGCGGGAGGCCAGGATCTCGATCAGGCAGGCTTCATCAGTGCCCGCCCCCTGCGGAGCCAGAGCGCATGACAGAGCAGGAGCTTGTGACAGCCTCCTTGCTGGCACGCAGGGGAGAGCAGGTGCCATGATCCCGCAGGAAACAAACCCCAGTGGGAAAGGCCACAGACACAGACCCACCTGTCACGCTGCTGCTGCTACCCTGGCCTGAAGCAGCCAAACTCCCCACACAGTCCCAGGAAAGTCCCAGGAAAGATAGCAACATGGTGACAAATAGAGGTCCATTTGAAGGATTATCCCCATTCCATCTTCCAGGACACCAAGAAATCAGAGAAGTGTGGTGACTTGTCCAAGACCACACTGTAAATGGTGGGGCTGAGAGGCGGACCTAGATCTGTTTTATTCCAATTCAGTCCATGAATAAGGTGACAAACTGAGAAAACGGTTTGAAAGCAAGAGCATGAACATGTGGGAAAACCTGACTCCCATAGTGGAGAGGGGAGCATCTGGAGACACCTAAGGAAAGGGAACAACATTGAGGATGGAAGAGACAGCTGAGGAAGGGACAGTGAGGAGGCAGGGGACAGGGTCAGTAGCCTGGCTTCTGCATCGGGTTGCCTCTTGGTTCTGATGATCACTAGCTGTGTGACCTTCGGCATGTTACTTCACCTCTCTGTGCCTCTGGCTCCTTGACCATAAAATGGGAGTGATACTGGGGGCACATATGGTAGGTGTCCTGGCAGCAAGAGAATGAGGAAGGACTTTCTTGACATAAGAGAAACCATTTCTGGCCTAAACCATTTTGTGACCTAAGCCTGGCCACAGTACTTGTCCTTAAGGAACAACAGAGCAATAGGCAAGATAACAAAACATATGTAAAGACCCTGGGTTCTGCGTCAATGGTAAAGACAAGCCCGAAGCACTTTCTTGAGCTGTTCTACAGAATTTAAACCCCCTTGGGCACTCAACCACCAGAACAACTGGAACCTAAGGGATGATGATGTTGACCTTTTTAGGTATGGACTCTGTGGACCATTCAAGCCCCTTCATGAATATGTATGTGTTAGCTTAAAATTTCCCCAATTTTGCAGTTCCAGGAGACACTGCTTTGGGAAAGACCCCTGATGTTCTTACTTGCTGCAAGTAATAAATCCTTCTCCTGCTTCTTGGGCTTCCCTGGTGGCTCAGAGAGTAAAGATTCTGCCTGCAATGTAGGAGACTCGAGTTCGATCCCTGGATTTGGAAGATCCCCTGGAGAAGGGAATGGCAATCCACTCTAGTATTCTTGCCTGGAGAATCCCATGGACAGACAAGCCTGGCAGGCTGCAGTCCACAGAGTCACTTTCTCCTGCTCCTTGGCTTAGTTGTGTCTTTTGACACCCACGGAGAGATGAACCTAGTTTCAGGGGATGTCCCTTCAGGGCAGGAAGAGTCACTGTGCCCACTAGGCCCTGAGGAATCTTAGATTCCTTCTGGGGCACCTGCTCAGCTCACAAGGACTCCCCCATCTGTGGGAGTGGCCCCAGCCCATCCACAGGACCCCTGCTGAGGGTCTTGGCAGTCACAGGACTAGGGGGAGGCTGAACCCAAACAAAGTCCATCAAAACCTGCCTCCTGTTCGGAATTTGGATCAAGGGACAGCTGGCCTCTTCTGCGGCTGGATCTCTGACAGGTACTCAGGGAGGGGCCCACAAGGATGCTGTACCAAAGAAGGAGAGGCACAGAAGCAGATGGAAGAATAATGCAGACACTCAAGCAGCAGGCATGAGAAATGCTGCCCAGTCCCGTCCTTCTCCGAGTCAGGCTGCTGTCTCTATCCTCCTGATTCTACACCCTGGTTCTGCTTAAGCTCCTCAAGAGTGTCCTGTTATCTGCTAACAACAGAGTCCTGATGAATGAGGATGACGTCAGCCACTCCTCCCACCCCTACTACCACTGATCACTGATTTCCTCTGAACCCCAGCTCCCACCATTTAAGGCAGAGAGACTCAGATGCTCCCTGATGATGAGTGATGCCTCATTTGCCTCTTGGAGGAGCCACCAGAAGTTCCCTTTTCTACGGCACTTGGAGCCCAGGAGCTGTGCTGACAACAGTAGCTACTAATTGAGCTAAGACACACACGTGGTCTAGGTCTTTGTCCATCATGCCCACACGCCAGAACATACACACCTTGATAGCTTCCTTTATCTCATAAGCGTCAAAGAGGACAGGGGTCTTCATCAGGGCCAAGATTGTCTTCTCAAAGTTTCCTGACAGTTCAGATTTCAGATCTTTGATCAAATCCTAATTGGACATTTAGACAAACAAAAAAACCTATTTTGAGAATCCACGGAGGTGACCAATAGGGAACAATATCCCAGATCCAGCAGCATTTACAGAAAAGACAAACCTCAGGCCCCAGACTGACCTACAGAATTGTAACCTGCATTTGAACCAGATTCCCAGGGAACTCATAGCCCATTAACGTAGGAGAGACACTAGGCCAGAACACTAGCCTGCATGTACTAGCCTATATGTACTCAGTGGTTATCTTTCTATTAATAAGATCCAGAAGCCCCCAAATTCAAACTTCTATGTGTTCAGTACTTAAAGCCTCTTCCTTCAAAGAGAAATAACTTGCCCATGGTCTCGGTGAGTCACAGCAGAGCCAGGACAGAACCCAGATCCCTGGGCACCTCTCAGCAAACTTCAGTACCCTGTGGACTCTGGGATTTCTGCTTCAGAGCATCCTTTGCCTCTAGAAGATGCCATCAGTTGAGAGCCACCAAGAAATGCCCTAACATGTCTTACGGTCCATCTAGGAGATCCAGGTCCCAGGGAAAAGCAGGAGTAGGCTGCTCCTATCAGGAGGATATGCCCTGATTCAGAAAGGAACCCCTGACCTTCCCTGTGGGTCCCAGGAACCAACACTCACCTTCCCATACGCTGTCTTGAACGACAGGAGGATCTGCTGTCGTTGCTTGTTGGAGCGACTACCCAGGCAGTCAATGATGGCCTGCTCGTCAGTCCCTGGTGGAAGGAGAGGTGGGAGTGGGCGTGGGGTCACAGGGATGTTCTGTGGCTAGAGACTTTCTTGGCCTGGGCCCTCCAATTCTCCTGAGCATCCGAGATACATCCCCACATCCACTCTCTTTCTCTAACACGGGGCCAGGCCGCCTCCACCCAGCGACCCCAGCCCACAGAGCCACTGTGTAACTGCCGAGGGAGTCAGGGGGGAGGCAGCTGGGACTCGTGCCACCCAGGGTCTCTCACCAAAGCCCTTCATGGCCTTCCGCAGGACTTCAGCATCTCGCAGGGGGTCAAAGCCAGATGCATCTGTGATGGTGCCTCGGTTTCCAAACTACTCAGACAGACAGACAGACAGACAGTAAGATGCTGCATTTCCTAGACGTGAGACTGCCTGTCCAGACTCTGGAAATGACCTTTCTTCTAAAAGTTGGGGTACCTGAAGGAGCCTGCAGTTGACAGCACAGGAGACTCAACACTGAGTCGGCCTAATGTGACCATCGCCTGTCCTCGTGTCCTGGCACTGAAGCATCTGCCGGGCTCCCATGGCGAGGAGCCTACCTAGAGCTGAGTCCTGATGCTGAAAATCTACCCTATGCCCGGGTCCTCCAGGCCAGGGCTCCAGATGAAGGGGAGGCCTCAGAACAGGATTCCAGCCTCTCCTCAAGGCCTCAGCACTGCACATCGGGGCTCCCCTAACAGGCCTGCTTAGCCCACTCTGTGCACATCAGAAACAGGTGTTCCTCCGGGATGCCTTCAAGTGTCCAGCCTTCACGATGGTACATGCAGACCGGCTACCTCCTGGATTCACTCTGGTTTCCTGGCACTGTGTTCTGGACTCTAGGACCTTCTTGCCTGCTGGACTTCTTCCTCAAATGACGGCTATGCTCCAAGCACACTGGATTTTTCCTGCCTAAACTCTCCCTTGATGGATGATCTAGGACAAACTGGCTTTAACAGAGGAAATAAGCTGAGAGAAAGATGAGGGGAAGGCAGAGAGGGATGATGCAGAGCAGGGCAGGGGTAGGGGGATGTGTGGGTGTTGGGGAAGGAGGGGAATGGACCCTCTGGCTAAAAATATTAGTCAACCACATTCCACTAGCCCTGTGCTTGGCTGGTTTGGCTGTGTAACCATGACAATGAATTCTAGGCTCTGCAAACATGAACTGCTCTCCAAAATGAGCCAAGAGCAGTCCTGAAAGAACCGCCAACAATTTTCCACACTCAAAGGGGCTGGTTTTGAGTCTGGGAGGGCACATCCAGAGATTAAAGACTAAGAGCCACTGGGCAAAGGCCTTTTGAGACAGTTCTCACAACGCCCAGGCTGTAAATAACACAAGAGGAATGAAGAGTACCTGGAGCGTTCAGACCCGCCTCGCACAGGGACCCTCTAACCAAGCTGGGACAAACAGGGCGGCTCCCTGGGCCCTCAGGAGCGCAAGCAGGGGTGGGGAGTCCGTGAGAAAGTGACACTGAAAACCACAAGTCAGAGCTACAGGGCTGAGCCCTCCCGCATCCCTGCGAGGGGACACTAGGCCACGTGTCTCTGGCCCTTAGGGCCAGGCCTGGACAGGCAGCAGCACAGGGTTGGCACTTACCTGAGCTGGGGACACGGCAGGGGTGACAGTCCCAGAACCTGAGTACCCTGGATAGCTTGGCACTGGCTGCTGCCCAGGAGGTGGCACTGGTGACTGTCCAGGGTAGGTCATGGGCGGCTGTCCAGGGTAGGCCCCTGGGGGCTGCTGTCCAGGGGGCAACATGGGCTGGCCTGGCACAGGGGCCCCTGGGTATGGCGGATATGAAGGCATCCCGGAGGGTGGGTTTCCTCCAGGGGGCGGGTACATTCCATACGAAGGAACAGGCTGCTGGGCGGGAGGGGGCTGCCCGAAACCCCCCGGGGGAACTGGGGGGTAACCACCCCCAGGGGCCCCCGGGTACAGGTTTGGCACGTTGGCTCCTCCAAACGTCCCGGACATGTTGGCTGCCTGAAAGTCCACAAAGCAGAGCCTTAGACTAACAGCCCTGGAGAGGTAAGGCCACACTCCATCGTCTGTCTGCCCTTCCCCACCCTGAGCCTGCAGCGGGCGCCCCGGAGCCACACTCGGCTCAAGCTGACTCCGAGCACCACCAGCCTCTCAGCAGGCCCACCGAGCCCACCCACCTGTCCCACATGCCCTCCACCTGCACCACTGACCCCTTAACCTGCCTGTGCACCACAGCAGCCACACTCACTTTAACACAACACCACTGTCTCCCCCCAGTGGATGGTAGGCACTCCTAGGCTAGGGTTTTCTATCCCCAGCACCTACAATGGGCCTGGTGCAAATTAGGCTATGTAGTGGTTGCACTGTTTACACTGCGCATACGTTTATCTTTAGATTATAAAATCCACCATTTTATAAGCAAATCAAAAGTAGCACGCCTGCCTGTGTTACCTGCCCCCAGGCCCAACCAGGACAGTCATCCACATGTACAAACACAGACAACACACACCTGCATCAGTCACATGTGCGTGACACACACACACCCCCTCACCCCCCTCCCGTCCCTATGCTGAGCGCATACAGAAGGTGCACAATGCATATTCCTCACCCTGACCCAATCCCTCAGCGCTGAAAGGAACCTGGAAGACCACACAGCCCAACACACTCCCCCACCCCTCACTTTACCGTCAAGAAAAACGAGACGCACAGAGGGACAGTGAACTGGTGGGAGCCTTGATGGAAACCCTTCTGTCCTAAGATATGGTTCGACACCCTCCGTGCCCTCGGGTAAACACACACCCCTCTGACACCATGGAAGCCAGCGGCCTTTCTCCCTCTGGTCCCACGAGAGTGGCCCCCAGGGCAGCCCAGTGGGCGGGCTGGACTCACCACTCCTGAGAGGTAGTCCTGGTTGAACTGCCCTGCATAGTTGGCCACATTATCCAGCCCAATGGGAGGCATGGTGGGTGGCGGGTAGCCAGCACCTCCCCAGGCACCGCCACCTGAAAGCAACACCCAGTCCATCAGCCCCCCGATCACCCACCAAGAGGACAAGGCAGAGACATCAAGCTCCCAGGCAGTCAGAGAGGAGGCCAAGCAGGGCCTTGGGCCGTCCTACAGGCAACAATGAAAACACTCAGGCAACAGAGTCTAGCCTGATCCTGCTGCCAGAGAAGAGAATAAATAAGGAACCTTCCCCACTTTTCAGGGAGGAAGGACCACTCAGCAAACACTCCCAAGACTCTCTGTGGGCTAGTAAGGCAGGAGGGCCAAGGGCAGACCTGCTCTCCTGGGCTCACCACCATGGACCAGGAGTACAGACAGGTCACTCAGGGAGGCTGTGCCGCGCCCAGCAGAGTGCGGAGCTCAGGGAGCACTCAGAGTGCAGAGTGACGGAAAAGCACAGCGGGTGGGGTGGGCTGTCCCGCTGATTTGGTTGTATGCTGTCACCACACGTCTGTAGGAGGCAGGGAGAAGCAGGATGACAGGACAGAGGCAGACAGGGCTTGGCTGTCAGGAGGACAGTCGGGGAACAGCAGTAAGAAGTCCCAGCTCTGACACCAGCAGGACCGGGGCATGTGCCCTGAGCGAGCACTCAGCCATCCTGGCTCAGCTTCCTCGTGTGAAGTGGGGATAACTGGTGATGGCCTCGATTGCTATAAGGAGGATTAAGAGAGTTACTGCCAGTCAGGGCTTAGCTGGGAGCCCGGTGAGTGTTCATGTGACAGCCCTCACCGTAGCCCTCACAAGTAGCACAGCAGCTAGCATCATGGCTGGCCCGTCAGAAACAGCCCTGTCCATGGCAGCGAAAAGGCCCTGGGGGCCTCCAGTGTGGCTTTCCAGCTCCGGGACACCTAGGACAGAGCTCCCCAGAGTCACTTGCCAGTTCCCACTCTTCCTGCTCAGGTGCCGACAGAGGTGGAAGTGCTACTGGCCCACAGCAGCAGCTGCAGCAGCAGCATCTGACCTTCAGCGACCACCTCCCCGTCCTGCGCGCAGGGGCCCTGCTGCTGGGAACCACGAACCGTGCGCATAGGGCAGGAGGAGCGACGGGGCAAGTGCCACCGCGCAGTGCTCCAGAGGACCCTGTGCCAGAGCCTCTACCCGGCTATCGAGGCCCTGTCTGGGCCAGCCCCGTGATGGAGACGCTTGAATTCATTTGCAAAGGAGAAAACTGAGTCTCAGAGAATGGAACATGTTCGTCTGTTCCTATCAGCTAATAAAGCGAGAGACTGGGGCCTGGCCTCACCCTGGCTTTTCATAAGTGGCTTCAAACCCTGGCCTCACCTGGCCCCAGGACCCAAGCTCTTCTCCAGCCCCTTCCCATCTGGCTGCACTGTGCAGGTATGAAGGGAGCAAGGAAATGACTGGAAAGCACCATCACTCCCCCACTCTCCATGCCTAGACCCTCTGAAGAGAGGGCAATCCCTCCCCCACAGGCCCCAGACCTTCTTACCTGGTGCACCTGGTGGGTAGCCACCTGCGGGCGGGGGGTAGCCTGGATAGCTCATGGCTAGATCTGAAAGGAAAGAGTAAAGTGTGCTCAGGCTCGTTGGAGAACAGTGACACCCACAAGCCAGCCCCAGCAGGAGGAGCTGCATCAGGCCTGACCTGGGGTGGGGCAACCCAGCTCACCCTTTACCCACCAGGCCCCTGCCAGAAACAGCAATCGGGGCATTACAGGATTCGCCACCCACTAGCTGGTGAGTTACCTTGTACACCCCTTTCACCCAGGCTCCACTCCCACCTGTGCTGACAGGGATGCTGCACGTGTGACGCTGTTCTCCCATCTCATTCTCAGGGGGCCAGGTCTATCTGCCTGGATTTCTTTGTTACCATCCATCCAGCACTGGGGAAAGCCCATGCTCCCATCTCCCTGCACCCAACCTACAGACCCTGAGCAATCCACAGCGGGCTCCAAACTGGATCTGCCCCAAACTACACTTTTGTTCTCCAGCCTCTGGTTCACCCGCCAAGGGAATCCCCGGGTACGGGATGACCATCCCTAGAAGTAAGGAGAGCCCTCAGGAGGGCTCATCTGATCAAGCGAGGCAGTACCATCCTGTCCCTACAGATGGAGCTCAGAAAGGGCAAGAGCCTTGCAGGTCGGCAGTGAGGGAAGGAGACAGGCCCAGAACCTAGAATTCTTGGTGATGGTGGGACACCTGCCCTCACAAACCCCTCTCTGCACAGATCCTTCTGCCGTGTCTCACACCAGCGGAGCTGCCCGGAGGGACACGAGCTGCTGTGATATTACAGTCTCAGACCATCAGGAAACCTGCTTACTCTTGCCAATCAGTGGCTATTACAATTTAAGAGGCACCGAAGGACCAGTGAAAGCGAGGAAACCTGTAGGCTTCCTTAACAATCACACCTGCTGAGCCCAGGTGAGCAGCTCCTCCTTGCACGCCCAGCCCCAAGCTAGTTCTCAAACTGCAGTGTGTGTCAGAACCCACATGGAGAGCTTGTTAAACACACTGCTGGGCTCCATCCGCAGGCTTTGAGTCAGTAGAGCCAGAATTCGTATTTCTAACTAGTTCCCAGGTGATGTTACTGGTCCAGGAACTCTGAGAAACACCTCTCTAGACACCATTGCTACTGCTGAGTCACTTCAGTCGTGTCCAACTCTGTGCGACCCCATAGACAGCAGCCCACCAGGCTCCCCCGTTCCTGGGATTCTCTAGGCAAGAACACTGGAGTGGGTTGCCATTTCCTTCTCCAATGCATGAAAGTGAAAAGTGAAAGGGAAGTCGCTCAGTAGTGTCCGACTCCTAGTGACCCCATGGACTGCAGCCTACCAGGCTACTCTGTCCATGGGATTTGCCAGGCAAGAGTAATGGAGTGGGTTGCCATTGCCTTCTCCCCCAGATACCATTATCCACCTACAAAATTCTGGGCCGCCCTTCCCGGCTGCACTGGAGAACTGCGCACGCTGTTTAAGGAAGATGAAGGGCTTCCTTAAGGTACCACTGGTCCCCACGAGTCTGGTTCTCAGCCCTCTGGGCTTGGTAATTTATTTGGGTCAGTGGGTCCACGGGTGACTGCAATGGGAGGCCAGATGGTGGCCTAGTGACCTTGCAGAGAGCGAGAATCGGCGACCCGTGGTGTGGGCCAAAGACCTCCTCCCAAGCACGCTGCAATGTGGCGACTAAGGTCCCCAGTGTGCTGCTTTCAGTCTGACCCCTGTGCCAGAACCCTGAGGCCTCGCTGGTGAGGCAACACCCTGGGGATCTGAACTGATGGATAGGCCAGGAACCTCCTCGTGGAATAAAGAGGAGCCGCCCGTCTGAAAACCAGAGGAGCTGCAGTCCTGTTCGTGACACCTTTCTCCCTGGAGACCACCTCCCAGAGGAATGAGCCTGGCGGCCTCACCCACAGCGCGATGGGAAAACAAAACGGAGGAGCAGGATACTGCCCTGTTCCCCACTTCAAAGTAAAATGTCAGCCAGACCTAAGCTTCAGACTTCAGAAGTAGCCCTTATCCCCAAAGATAAAATTAAGCTTCTGTGTAAGACCGAAATAAGGAAAATAACATAAAGACAAGAGAAAGGACAAACTCAGGAAAAACGTTTTATGGTAAGAAAAAGACCAATAACCTTTAGAGAAACTCAAATGATGCAAACTACGACAGAAAAGGAACACTAGATGTTCACGCTCACTAACATGGTGAGGCTCGCCGAGTAAAAACAGAGATGTTGAAATTAAAAATGACACAGTCTTTGACTCAGAAACTCTACTGGAAACCTATTTCCCAGATGCACTTAACTGTGACATTTACTATGACAACAAGAAGGAATCCCTAAATACCCACCTGCAAGAGGCTGGTTAAATAAATCACAACGGATCCATACAAGGGATACTCTGTATATTACATTCGTGTATCTATATATTATATTATACACTTCAGAATTAGCCAGCTCTATGAGTGGCGATTTGAAATGATCGCCATTATTAATCAAGGTGTAGTACTGTGTGTACGCTAACTTTAAAAAAAGAAAATGTACAAATTTAGCGCTGAACACACACACACACACCCTACAATCCCTGGAATGTTAAACAAGAAACTGGGTAACACTGATTGCCTCTGGAGGGGAAAACTGGAATAGAAATGAAATTCACTGTTTATATTTGCATTTCTTGCCACATGCATGTGTGCCTATTAAAAAAACAACTTTAAAAAAGACCCAATTCAGGTAGGGCTTTCTGAGCTCACTTGAGGTTGTGGCTGTTCTTCCAAGATTTGAATAACTCACACAGGGTCCATTCAGTGCAAGGCAGCCCGGCTCTGAGCCTGGGCTTAGGATTATTACATAAACACACCACGGAACTTGGACCTGGAAGGACTGCTAGGGTTCCTGCCTGGGGCCGGGCCGCAGGCCAGCCCCAGCCACTCACAGGGAGATGGTGCTCATTCCCAGAGCTCCGCCCTGGAGGGTCCCACAGGCCGGGTCTAATCCCACATCCAAGGAACAGTGCTTCCTCCCGTGCCCCCTGGCTTCCCCTCTCCCCAAAAGCCCACCTCCAGTCTTCCCCTCTTCTGAAAGAACAGTCTCATTTGCTTCCCACCATTTGCTGCCTGAGGCAGTTCCACGCCTGTGGCCCACTCCCTTCTCGTTCACAGAGCTCCCTGGGAAGCAAAGGCTCCAGGTATGGTGTGGAGAGCCCACGGCAGTAGCTCCCCAGCCTCCCTGCACTGGTAACACTTGCATGTTCTGGACAGTGGAGACAGGGTGCTGACTCCTGTTGAATTTCCCCCCCATTCTACCTGTTGCTCCAGCCTACAAGATCTCCTGCAACCCGGGCCGGTATCAGGCATCTTAGCACTCTCTCTCAGCTTTCTTTTATATTCACTGGTTGGGAAAAAACGGCATTTGCGTTCTTCCCAGTGAGTGACACTGAAAAGGCGCTCCTACACTGTCGCCGCCAACCCCTCCCCACCCAGGACCACTCAATCAGTTATTGGACCACCTAACTCTACCACAGCCCGATCTACACCTGTTTCCTCATCTAGTTCACGACAGCAGGAAGAGGGCCTCTGTCAAATAAAGATGTAACACATCTCTCCCCATCCCCCACCCACCTACAGCGCTCCAGTTTATCTGTCTAGGAACCTCCATGAGAAAAGCAAAGGCAGCCAGAGAGCCTGGGTTGAGACCTTCGGGGGCCCAATACTCATTCCCAGTGCCCTGACTCGCCCCTTCCCAACGACGACATGTCCTAGATCAGCAGGCAACTCTTAAGACTCCCAACATCTACAGTCTTCCCCTCACCTTTTAAAAATAATTTTACTTATTTATTTTTGGTCGTTGGGCTTTTGTTGCCGCGCAGGCTTTTCTCCAGTCGTGGCCAGCGGAAGCTACTCTCCAGCTGCAGTGTGTGGGCTTCTTGTTGCACTGGCTTCTCTCGTTGTGGAGCACGGGCTGCAGGGCGCTCGGGCTTCAACAGCTGCACACGTGGGCTTAGCAGTCAGCAGCTTCCAGGCTCCAGAGCATAGGCTCAATAGCTGTGGTGCATGGGCTTTGTTGCTCCAAGGCATGTGGGATCCTCCAGGATTAGGGATTCCACCCATGTCTCTTGACTGGCAGGTGGATTCTTTACTACTGAGCCACCAGGGAAGCCCCCCTCTTTTTGTGACAATTAGGAAATTTTTATGGCCCAGGCTTTACATACTCTAGCCTCCACTTTTTCTCAAGAGGTCACCAGCAGGGTCCACTGCCCTTGGCAAAGTTAGTCTAGCACCCGGGGTACCATATGCGACTCAGAGGGGAGTTTGGGCAGGGCATAGTGGGGTGGGGGGGCCCTCACCTTCCCTTCCACTCTGTCCAACCCTCACTCTGCACAACAGAAGGTAATACAGTGACTACAATCCTGCAGATCTGCTTTCTCTTGGGAACTACAAATATCACACCTTCCATGCTGACCAATGCCTTCCTCCTACTTCTGCCCTTTAACAAAGAAAAAAGGTGCCTGAGTGGGATGCTTCACAGAGTGGACAGGCCGGGATTCTGACAGGCCAGGCACATCCCTGTTCTGTGCCGGCTCTCATCAGGGCACTCTGTCTTGGGACTCATTGGAGAGGGCCTCCAGGTGCCACAGGCAGCTGGCCTCTTCCGGGACTAATCCAGTTCCTAGACACCAGCCTCTGGGGAACTTTCAGCCTCAAGTACTGCCTCTCAAGATGCAGCACAAATACCACCCTTCCCTTCCTTCCTCACTGGGACCATCTACCTGCAGCTGTGCACCCAATTTCATCCAGCTGTGGCCCTCTCTGGCTAAACTAGGGCTTCTCATGCTTCAGGCTGCAAAACAATCACCTGCTGGACTGTTTTAACCCAGACTGTCAGGTTCTGGCCCCACAGTCTCTGCAGGGTGGGTTTGGGAACTGGCCCCAAAATGCTGATGCTGCTTGACTCTGGACCAGTTTCTGTAGCACTGCTTCCTCATGCATGAGAATCACCTGGACAGCTTGCTAAAAATGCCTAGGCCTTGGCCCCAGTCATTCTGGGCACTTCAATCTGGGATGGTCCTGGGAATGTGAAATATAAACAAGCACCCTATCCCCATCTCCAGGGATTCTGACGTAATTGATTCTGCAGTCCACAATCTAGGAAACGCTTTTTTCTTTAAGGTACTTGGACACTTTCTAGTTTATTCTATCTAGTCTTTATTCCCAGCGGTAAGTAAACTCTGAGGATAAACAGCAAGATCTGAGCATCCCAGGATCCCTTGAGACCAAGCCTCAGCTTACTTGGTGAATGTTGAAAGCAAACAGCAGGTACACAGGGGGCTTCTCCGGGCCTATAAAGTGGCTTGTTCCCTAAAACTGTGTACATGTACACAAGAATACCATTACATTTCAAGGATTCCACAAGAGTAGGCACCCGGAGTCCTCAAACACAGCAATCTAGAAACACTGTATTGGGAGAAGAGGCAAAATAACCCAGAACGAGAGGTATCTCACTACCCTGACCTAGTCATCATTCCCCCACCTCAAGAGTGAGAGATGGAGACATATGTTAGGAAAAAGGATGGTGGCAGGGCCATGCATGCCTGGCACAAGGATCATGCAGTGTCCTCCCCAGAGGGGCAGGGTTGCAGCAGGCTAACACTGACAGGAGGCAGAAACCTGGAGCTCTTCCTGGTCCAGAAGTCACATGCTGTGAGACCTCCCGCCCAATGCCCAGCAGCAAACCAACAGGGCCTGGACTAGAGCGCGTGCTTTGTTGGGATGACCCCTTCCCAGTCTCGGGGCTAGAGTATTTATTTGTGTGTTAGTTCATTAATGTTAAATCTTCAATCTGTTTTTATGTAAAAACTTAAATGTAGATCTTACACCATACAGTCCAGATGATCCCTGCTGGTTTCTTTTTAAAAATCAAAGGAAGAGAAGACAAACCACAGAATGGGAGGAAACGTTTAAAAAGACACATTTGATAAAGGACTGTTATCCAAAACATAAAAACAATTCTTAAAAACTCAACAGTATGTATATCTGAAACTAACACAACATTGTAAATCAACTATACTTCAAGTTTTTTTTAAAAAGTAAGAAAACTCAATTAAAAAATGGGCAAAAGATCTGAACAGATACAATCCCCAAAAATACATAAACATGGCAAAAAAAAAAAAAAAAAACCCATACGAAAAAGAGGCTCAACATCATACAGCCTTAGGGAATTACAAATTAAAAAAACAATGAAATACTACCACACACCTATTTGGATGGCCTAAATGCAAAACACCGATGACACCGAATGCTGATGAGGGTGTGAAGCAACAGAAACTCCTTCACTGCCGCTGGAAATGCAAAATGGTACAGCCACTTTGGAAGGCACTTTGGCAGTTTCTTACAAGCTAAACGTACTCTCGGCTTACGGTCTAGCAATAGCACTCCATGCTATTCACCCAAGGGGGCTGAAAATATATGTGCACACAAAAGCCTGTACGTGGATATTCGCAGCCGCTTTCTTCATAACCGCCAAAACTTGGAAGCAACCAAAATGCCTTCAGAAGGTGAACGGATAAACGGTGGTACATCCAGACCATGGAATATTATTCAGCAGTAAAGGAAATGAGCTGTCAAGCCATGAAGAGACAAGGAGGAACCGTAAATGCATATTACTAAGAGAAAAAAAGCCAGCCTGAAATGGTTATGTCCTGCACAATTCCAACCGTACATTATTCTGAAAGAAGTAAAACTATGGAGAAGTTAAAAAATCAGTGATTACCAGGAGTTAGTGAAAGGAAGGCATGAACAGGCAGAGCACCAAGGATTTTTAAGACAGTTAAGCCATTCTGTATGGTACTAAAACAGTGGATATATTGTCAAAACCCACAGAATGTACAACACTAAGAGTGAATGCTAGCAATAAACCATGGACTTGGGGCGATAATGGTATGTCAATACAGGGTCATCAACTCTAACTCTGATATGAGATACTGATAGTGGGCGAGGTGATGCTGTGAGCCTAAAGCTGCTCTGTAAATTAAATTACATTTAGAAATTAGAAATAGGGCTTCCCTCGTGGCTCAGTGGTGAAGAATCCTATTGTTCCTCCTGCCAATGCAGAAGACATGGGTTGGGTCCCTGATCCGGGAAGATCCCACATGCGGTGGAACAACTAAACCTGAGTGCTACAGCTATTGAGCCTGTGCTCTAGAGCCCGGAAACTGCAGCCACGGAGCCACATGCCACAGCTGCTGAAGCCTGCGCGCTCTAGAGCCTGTGCTCCACACCCAAAGGAGACCACCGCGATGAGAAGCCCACGCACCGCAACCGCAGAGTAGCCTCCATTTGCCGAAGCTAGAGAAGAGTCCGGGTAGCAACAAAGACCCAGCACAGCCATAAATAAGTAAATAATTATTTAAAAAAAAATAAAACGAATATAAACCCATTGTATGGAAATTCAAACAGAACAGAAAGGCACAAAGAGAAAAGCAAAATTCACTCTCCCCTCTAATCCCCTAAGCAAAGGTCACCACTGAGCGGCTTCCAAAGTAAAATTCAATTTCACACACACACACAAAATGCCAATACATACATGTGTATATATAGTTTTTATATGTTCATATTTATAGAGAGAGATGTAGAATTTTTTAAAAACAAGAAAGAAATTTGTCTATCAACAGACTCTCGCTCCAGTTCAAAGCTAGGTTTGGGCAGGCTCTGGTGTAATTAGTCAACCACATGCCTCCCTGGCCTACTTCCTGTACCTGGCTGTTGGGAAGATGAACAGTTAGCCAGCCCTGAGCTGGTCTGAACAGCTCCTGACCACCACACACAGCCGGGAGGCAACGACCCAGAGCAGGGTGCACAAGGGGCCCAAAGCAAGACTAGTTACGGTAGTTCAGTTCAAAGAATCTCACACGGAAAAGGGCCCCAACCAGTGACCTGGAGCTAGGCCCTCACCTCCGCACACCTTGGGTGTGACCGGTGGCTTCACCTCTCAGGGCTCTTCCTAGTTGGACTTTACAACTTCTGAAGGTGACGCCTCTTCAGGTTTTCACCCCAATCCTAGACTTAGAGGCTCCCAAAATATCTATACTGGAAAGAAATTTGCAGTTTCCAACAGTTTCCAACCACCTTGGTTTTGCAGCTAAAACATGCCAGGGACCCAGCTTACTCAAGTCACACACACATGGGAGAGGGTCCAAGGCGGAACTCCACCTTCCTGAGAGAGAGCAGAGCCTCCCTGCCTTCCCGAAACAGGGCTGTGTTACAAAACCTGTGACCACTGCCACCTGGGCTGGGCTGGTTTGTTTGGTGGTCCCCATCGGTCTTGCCATTAATGACCTACTTTAAGATCTCTCTCTCCTCCAAGGGCAAAAGGAAGACAGTGCAGTAACTGCTTTGAACTGGGGTCAGCCAAGGTCACTCCTCATGGCCAGGAGGTTCCAGGAACCCTCAGGTGCCTCAGCTCACACCACAGGCCTCCACCCATACCTAGAAGGAGAAGGGGAGAGAAGCCTGGTACAGCCAAGCTCTACCGCACACATGCCCTCCAAGTTTCACTCAGATCTAGCCTGGTGCATCTCCAGCTCAGCCCAGCCAAGCAGAAACAGGGAGCATGATACAGAGCTCAGTGCTCCCTCAACTGCATTCCCCGACACCAACTTACGTCTCACGAGTGGGAATTTACCAGGTACCCACTTAAAAAAAGAGGCTAGCTGTCCAAAAACTTTGAAAACTGCTGCCTACTACATCCTCTTCCAGGAAAGTGCTCATTTTTGATAGCGGATTAAAGACTCTGAGAAGTTCTCTAACAGATGCCTGCTTAACTTTACCCCTCAATTTCCCAAACTTACTAGACAACAATAATAGTTAACATTTATCAAACACTCATTATGTACTAGGCCCTCTGTTAAGTGCTAAATATGAAACTGAACTTTACAACTCCCTAAGACATATAACACTAAGATCATGATCTCTGTATTAGAGATAAGCAAACTGAGGTGTGGAGAGATTACACAGCTTGCCCAAGGTTATGGCTAGTAAATGAAGAGCCAGGATTCAAACCCAGGCAGCCAAGCCCCAAAGTTCAGGATTTCACCCCTACAGTGCACTTCCTCAAGGGCCCACCAGCCCCAGAAACTACTATTTCAAAGACTGAAACTTTAAAAACACTGGTTGATGACACAGAACAGAATCAGGAAGCAGGACCCTAGGCTTTACTGCGATCTCAGGTATTTCACTAAAGGCAGTCTAGGGTGGTGGGAGGAACATGAACTCTGACGCCAGGTGGCCCAAGTTCAAATCCCAGCTCTGCTGCACTGGGATGTGCGGTCTTGGGCAGGTTATTTAATACTCTGGGCCTCATTTGTCCACATCTGTAAAGTGCAGATAATAACAGCTTAATATCAAATATGTTCTCATTATATCATCGTGAAAGTGAAAGTTGCTCAGTCATGTCTGACTCTTTGCGACCCCATGGACTATACAGACCCCATGGAATTCTTCAGGCCAGAATACTGGAGTGTGTAGCCGTTCTCCAGGGGGTCTTCCCAAACCAGGGATTGAACCCAGGTCTCCCGCATTGCAGGTGGATTCCTTACCAGCTGAGCCACCACGAAAGCCCAAGAATACTGGAGTAGGTAGTCTATCCCTTCTCCAGTGGATATTCCTGACTCAGGAATCGAACAGGGTTTCCTGCATTATAGGCAGATTCTTTACCAGCTGAGCTACCAGGGAAGCCCCCAAGAAGTTCTAGTCACTCAGTCATGTCCGACTCTTTGCGACTCCCTATAGTCCACAGAATTCTCCAGGCCAGAATACTGGTGTGGGTAGCCCTTCCCTCCTCCAGATCTTTCCAACCCAGGGATCTAACCCAGGTCTCCTGCATGGCAGGCGGATTCTTTACCAGCTGAGCTACCAGGAAAGCCCTATATGTCATCTAACCTCTCACTATATCAGTTTCCCTAAAACAGCAGGTTAGATTAGAGGGTCCCGGAGGACCCTAGACCACTGGATAATACTCAGGATGAGAGATGTGGGGGCAGGGAGGGCATGCGGTGGAACACAAGAGCTTGGAGAGTCAGGACAGTGTGAAGGGCAGAGGGCGGGGGGGGGGCAGCGTGGAGAGTAAAGTCTGCTGGTTCCTTCTCCACTCCAAGCCCAGCCCCTAGCAGCAGACCCTGGGTGGGGATGGCTGTATTGGATTTTCCAATCTCCCTCAGAAACCACCAACAGGAAACTGGCAATGTTTTCTTTCTATTCCTGCCTTAGGCCGAGGTGCCCAGGGGCTTGGTCCAAACTCCATGAAAAAAGCTGGGGGTGAGGGGCGTGGAGCCTCCCAGGTGATGCTAGTGCTAAGGAACCCATCTGCCAATGCAGGAGACATAAAAGAGGCAGGTTCGACCCCTGGGTCAGCAAGATCCCCTGGAGGAGGGCATGGCAACAAGGAGAATCCCATGGACAAAGGAACCTGGCAGGCTACAGTCCATAGGGCTGCAAAGAGTCGGACACGACTGAAGCGACTTAGCACACACGCATTCAGGCACACAGGGGCCAGGGGTGGAGGTGATGGAGGAGGAAGCACCTCTGAAAAGAACTTAAGAAGAAACCTGCCCCGGGAGGAGTGACTGGCAGAAGCAGAGCCTCAGTCTGCACAAAGCTTCAGCCCTACCAGTACCTAGGAGCCTGCTGCCTGTATGCCCACTCTGGGCTCGGCCCTGACAGAAACCATTTTTTCTGCTCTTAGGACCTTCCCAGACCATGTCCTGGGAACTGAGAAAGAGGGAGCGAGGCAGGAGCGGACGCCTCCACGGAAAGGCACCTGCAGGCAGACACAGCCTCGCAGGCAGACACAGCCTCGCAGGCAGCCTCTCTGCCACCCTCTGCCCAGCACAGCCCTGGCCAACCTGCATCTCTTCAGTTCATGGCAAGGGCCCCTTTTGACAGATGCCCACACTAAACAGGCTTCTGGAAGCACCAACACTTAGTCAAATGCCAACCCTGATTCAGGATTTCTGAGGAATGAAAAGTGGCCACAGAGGAAGCAGATGAATCCAGATATGGTGTCAATATCTGGCAGACATCCAGGCTGTGACAGGAGATCAGGCTGAGGTCCCTGGAGTCACCAAGGTTCTACTGACGGACATAATTTTCTGTCACAAAGGCAGTGACAGAAAATCCCCCCCACCCCCACCAACTTAAGTCCAAGGTGTGGCAAGGACCTTATTAGGAAATTCCCCCTCCCCCAAAGGGAAACGGAGGTTTGTTTCTAAGTGCCTCTGGGGCTGGGGAGGCAGGCCTGTATCTGTCAATTTCACCACTTCCGCATGCGGAAGCTGCTTGCAATTACACCGCCTGATCAGAATGGGCTCCTCAGGATCAGCTGATGATTTAACAAGCACAACTCTGAGAGTAAAGAAAGCCTCCTTGCTGTCCCCGACTTAGCTCTCAAGCCCCTCCATTTCCTGCAAAGTCCAACCCAAGAGTTGTTCCTCTAGAACCACCGGGGCCCACAGGGGTGCACCCTCCAAGCTCTGTGGAGGGTACTGTCTGCACAACAAAACCAGCAGCTCAGCTGGAAGGGAACTTGGGGAGTTCCTTCTCTGAATCCCTCCTTGGTCTTGGTGGGGAAAGGGAGGCTGGACAGCTCATGCAGGTCACGCAGCCTAAGCATCACCAACACTGGGTCTCGTAACATTCAACCCCAGGTCCTCCGCAGATTCTTGTACCACCTCCAATTACTCTCTCTTCCATCTGTGCACAACCCACACTCCCCTATCGAGCCACAAACATCACAGGACCGTCGTAAGAGACTTCTCAGCTCTGTCATGTGAACCTTACCCGTGGCCCACCAGCCCTGATGCCATCTTCTAACACTGCTGCTGGGCAACCGGGTGAAAGCACGGTCCAACGACAGCAGCTCTAACGCTTGCTGGCTGTGAGCTCAGCACGCGCCGCGACCTTGAGCCTTTCTCCTTAAAACCGGGGAAGGTACATTCATCTTACTATGCAGCCGTGAGGGTCTGATCCACTGACAGAGGCATATGAAGCTATCCACCATGGACTTATTAGCATACAGTAGGTGCTCAGTTAATCTTAACTTACTTCCTAAGAAGCAGTAGCTTGGTAGCTAGGGTCTAGGTCCTAACTTCACCATATGCTGTGTGACATTTTCAGAACAACTTAACTTCTCTGAACTTCTATCTGCAGAAATATGACCTGCCGACCTACTTTGGTGTCACTGTAAATATGACCTGCCGACCTACTTTGGTGTTACTGTGAGGACTGAATGAAGTGAGAACAGGGAAGACTTGTAAAATAGGGACCGTTTTCTGTGCTCTGTCACCAATTCAGCCTGGGTTGTACCCTTCCAAGTGGCCAAAGAGCACAGGCTCTGAAGTCTGGAGACCCTTTCCCCCCGAAAGGGTCATCAAAGATCCTGAACAGACATCCCAACTTATGTAGTGTCTGCTAGGTGTCCAGCCCACACAGCGAGGGGAGTATCTAACCAATCGTTACGGTCTCAGATGGTTCAAGACAAAGCTGGGAAGGGAAAGAAAGGAGTGCTTTTCAAAGCCCATGATCAAGGCACCATGAAGTTTCTGGATTAGGTCTGTCAAAAATATCCCCAACAAAGAGTCAGCATCCTGACCCCCAGAATCTGTGACTATGTTTCCCTAAACTACAAGGGAGTTTGCAGATGTGATCAAGGCTACAAACCCTGAGATGGGGAACATACTGTAGATTATCCAGGTGGGCCTATGAGTCCTTTCCTAGCTATGGTAAGGATGAAAAGAAAGAGATGAGAAGCTTGAGAGGGATTCCATCCTCCCAGGAAGGGTGCCAGAAGTCAAAGGATGCAGATGGTCTCTAGAAGCTGGAAAAGACAAGGAAGTAGATCCTCCTCCAGAGCTTCCAAAAGAGACATAATCCTGCCAACAAACACCAGGAGACCCGTGAGACAAAACCGTACAACAGAAGGCAGTGCTAAAATGGGGCCGTCGCAGAGGCAAACAGGAGGGCAGCACCTCAAAAATTAAACACATGACCTAGCCATTCCACTCCATAAATGCACCCCAAAGAACTGAAAGCAGGACTCAAACACATTTGTCCACCAGTGTTCCCATGTTCACAGCAGTTGTTATTCACAACAGTCAACACGTGGAAATAACCCAAATGTCCATCAACAGATGAATGGATAAACGATATGTGGTGTATACATAACAAAAGAGTATTTTGCCTTAAAAAGGAAGGGAATTCTGACACATGCTAGAATATGGGTGAATCTTGAGGTTACTATGCTGAATGAAATAAACCAGTCACAAAAGATATTCTATGATTCTACTTATGTGAGGGGCTTCCCAGGTGGCACCAGCGGTAAAGACTCCACCTGCCAATGCAGGAGACGCAAGAGACACAGGTTCAATCCCTGGGTTGGGAAGACCCCCCCGGAGAAAGAAATGGCAACCCCTCCAGTATTCTTGCCTGGGAAATCCCACGGGCAGAGGAGACGGGAGGGCTACAGACCACCGGGTCACAGAGCTGGACACAACTGAAGAGACTGAGTCCTCATGCTCAACTGAAGCGAGGTAAGCAGAGTAGTCTGATTCAGAGACAAAGAGAAGCAGTGATGCCAGGAGCTGAGGGGAGAGTGGATTGGGGGTTAATGTTTAACGGGGAGAGAGTTTGTTCGGGAAGATGAAAAGTTTTGGAGACGGACGGTGGTGATGGTTGTACAATAACGCGGTGCTGGAGATGACTCTTGAGAGTCCCTTGCACTGCAACTTTAAACCAGTCAACCCGAAAGGAAATCAACCCTGAATATTCACTGGAAGGACTATGGCTAAAGCTCCAATACTCCCGCCACCTAATGCAAAGAGCCGACTCACTGGAAAAGACTCTGATGCTGGGAAAGACTGAAGGCAGAAGGAAAAGGTCAAGACAGAGGATGAGATAGTCGGATTGCATCACCCACTCAGTGGACATGAATTGGAGCAAGATCTGGGAGACAGTGGAAGACAGAGAAGCCTGGTGTGCTGCAGTCTATGGGGTCTATGAAAGAGTCACAAAGAGTCAGACATGACTTAGTGACTGAACAACAACAACTTAAAACAACCAGACAGACAGCTAAAAATGGTTATTAAAAAAAAAAAAGGCACTGTGATATTAAGCCCCTAAATATGGATATTTTGCTACAGCAGCAATAGAAAGCAAGTTCATACAGAGACCACTACTTCTCTCCTTCCCTCCAGATCCTTCCATGGTATGCTCTTTGAAAAGGCTCCCTCTGTATAAGAGATCAGTGCACAGTTTGAACTCACTCAGCAGAAGATGCAATAAACCCCAAGACCACAAGAAAAACCATTCCACCAAGAAGGGAAGGCCCAGGTACATGCATCTCCTACGTGTCTGGGAATAAGAACTCAGTCAATAAAGCTTTGCTTGCTTGTATTATCAGTCAATAGTCACCATGGTGAGACCTGGGGCTTGTGAGGAGGTTCTGTATGGCCAGCCAGACACACCCAGCCAGCAATGCAAATGCTCCTGGGAGGGAAAATGTGGGTAGTGTGATGCTTGGGTGGGTGTTGTAGGTGAACACACCCAACCAGCCGGGACCGAGCAACTGGAATACCAGAGCTCATTCAGCCTAGAGATGACTCAGTTCATTCCTGCCCACCCCACCTTGGCTCCTATTTCACAAATGCAGAAACTGACAACCAGAGAGGGGAAGTGACAGGGCGAGGTGACACAGCAAGACCCTCCCAGGGCTAGTTCAGGACCCTTCCACTCTTGCCTCCAAGCCAGGGCCCACTGTCCAAAAGGCAGGACCGCAACCAGTTGCTGACTTTTCACAGCATCTCTAGTTGGGGAGGCAAGGTTTTATGGAGCCTGAAGCCTATATAATTTTAGGGGCCCTTTTTAAGATGCCAGAAACAGGATGCTTTTTTTTGCAAATTCTACAAAACTATATGACTTAGTAAATTCACTGCGAGGGCCTCTCCCACAGCCTTGGAGAGACCACATGCAAATGACTAGGGTGTGGGGGTTGGGAGACTTCAACTAAGGACTGTATGCCCAGCAGGCTCCTCTGTCCACGGAATTCTCCAGGCAAGGATACTGGAATGGGTAGCCATTCCCTTCTCCAGGGGATCTTCCCTACCCAGGAATGGAATCAAGGTCTCCTGTACTGCAGGCAGATTCTTTATCGTCTGAGCCACCAGGGAAGCCCTACGTTTCATTAGTTTCACAATGATTTCACCTCTGGGCTCAAAGAGGCACCCAACGCTGGGGCCAGACTCCCCTGAGAACAGGTGTTAAAAAAACAGAGCTCTGGCCTACACTAGGCTTTCCCTCTAGCTGGAGCTGCTGCTGCTGCTAAGTCGCTTCAGTCGTGTCCGACTCAGTGTTACCCCATAGACGACAGCCCACCCGGCTCCCCCGTCCCTGGGATTCTCCAGGCAACCCACACTGGAGTGGGTTGCCATTTCCTTCTCCAATGAGTGAAAGTGAAAAGTGAAAGTGAAGTCACTCAGTCACGTCTGACTCCTAGCAACCCCACAGACTGCAGCCTACAAGGCTCCTCCATCTATGGGATTTTCCAGGCGAGAGTATTGGAGAGGGGTGCCATTGCCTTCTCCTGTAGCTGATAGTCACAGGAAAACACTCACCAAGTGTTTTAAGAGCCACTCCCAGGCAGAATGGAGATTAAGGTTGAGAATCAGGAAAGGGCTCTTTGGAAGCAGAAAGGATATGTGTTTAGGAAACCTACTTCTCTCTGATGGGCCCTGGCAAACCCAAGGCTCCCCTGGGCACCTCTCCCTCATCTGTGAAATGAGTGAGCCCGCAAGGGATGCATGGTAGTCAACTTGTGCTGCCCAAGACCTGGGGCTCTTTGGAGGTTCTGTAGTTCACAAAGATTAATTTTGTTGTGGGGAGGAAAGGGGCGGGGCTGCAAAAGAGTCTCTCCAACTTAAATTTTGTTTTAAATGGAAAAAGAGGAGGCCTGGACACCAGGAGCCCACGTGGTGGCACACAGCTAGGGCTGCGGCAGCTGTTCCTTCATCCAGGGATGCCTGCCTCCGCTGCCCACTGTCCCCACAGGGCTGTCCCTGCAGGCACCTGTATTCGTAATGAAAGGCACAGATGTTCACCCAGGGCCCTGCTAGGCCCACCTCACCTTCATATGCAAGTCAGTCACAGATCCTCTCACAACAAACTGGGGGAGAGGGATGGAGGACAAGTCAAAACATCAAAAGGCAGCAGAGAGTCCCTGGGGCTTCTACAGACCTGGGGCCTGTTCAAATGCCTTTGGAAAGGCCTGGTCCCTTCAACTCTCGAAGACCTGAGAGAGTACCTATTTCAGCTCCAAATAGCGGAGCACCCCACCCTGCCTAGAAGTCCCAGAAACCTCTCCTTCAAATAGCACTTCTCAAGGGCAGCTCTTCTAATGGTGACCAAGTCCCCAGCCAGCCTTGTTCAGCTAGAAAATGAAAAGAAATCCCCACCAGAGCCTACAGATCACAGTGGAGGAGGTGATGCTCTTTTAGACCTCAGGTGGGCCTGACTGATGTGCAGGTGGAACCCTAAGACCTGCCAAGCAGACCTGGGCTGTACCACAACAAGAAAATGGAAGGTCCCTGGAGGTCTCCATGTGATGGCAAGAAAGCAGGAAATGCATGTTCATAGCTCAGTCAAGCCAATACCTCAGCATTTTCCACCTTCAGAACTTCTGCTCAGTCATCTCTCTACCTAGCCTGTCCTCCTGTGTCCTTTACTCCTCTGTCTGCCCTCCTTAAACCTAAGTCAATTCTGGCTTTTCCTTTAAGCCAGACGGAGGCCCGCTTCTTTCAGGAAACCCACACTGATCTCTCCACCCAGAACAATCACCTCTCTTTCTGGAACTTACCACCACTTGGCCTAAAATGTTTTCTACGTCCTCTAGTGTTCTAATAATACTCCCCTCTTTCCAGTACCTAAGTCGCTTTAGTCATATCTGATTCTATGCGACCCTATGGACTGTAGCCCACCAGGCTCCTCTGTCCATGGGATTCTCCAGGCAAGAATATTGGAGTGGGCTGCCATTTCCTATTTGAGGAACACATATTACTTCATCATGTATCACCTCATTAACCTTCATTAACCAACCCTCATTAACCAACGATCCTACAAGATAGGTATTATCACCTCAAGAGGACTACGGCTCAGAGATGGTTCTTGACAAGCAAGGATCACACACCTGACGTGTGCCAGGGCCAGAATTATTTTTTCTAGGCCTCCCAGCGAGAGTCGGTGCCGCGGCTGTAGGACAGGCCTCTTCTCTCCTCCTGCACCAGTTAGCACGGGCAGGGCACTGTGAGGTTCCTGACAGGACATCAGTGGGTCCTGATTATACCTCCTTCACACCCTGGTGGCACCTGTCCCAGTGACATCTTTGGTATGGAGGCTCCAGAATTCTGGGGGCAGAGAGAACTCATCTAAAACATTCTGTCTCTCCCTCCTACGACAAGGCCGGACCTTGAGTGACGTAAGAGGCGTCGAACATTCCTGACTCTGCCGGGGCACTGCCTCACCTCCGAGGTGTGGGTCATGAGGTCATCAAGCCCCAGAAGCGATCAAGGGAGCCCCAAGGCAGCACCCTACCAACCCAGACCATCCTTTCCCAAGCACTGAATAGAAAGCCCACAGAAGGTGCTGTTAAGACGTTCAACTCACCCCCACACACACCCGTGAATCAAGAATAGCTGGAGCACACGTCAATCATTAGACAAGCAGTGCCTCCAACTCTGCCCCCACCCTGCCCCCCGCAGAGGCTGGCACCTGTGGTGGCCCCACCTGGAGGAGCTCCGGGTACAGCAAGCTAGGAGAGTGGCCACGGGCCAGTGTCCAGGCCTGACCAAGAGGCTGAACGTGAGCAAGCAGGCTCAGAAAGACACCGCTGGGAAATAAAGTCAGTTTCCAGCGTGCTAGCTTTGGGATTACACAGGAATCCTACAACATCAGAGCTGGAAGGGGCCTTCAGGAGACCCTTTGACTCCACTGGCTTATTTTACTTAGGTGGGAGCCAAGGCCTGGAGAGCAAAGCCTGCCTGGGCTCTCACCATTGGCTGGGGCAGGGCAAAGACTCAACTCATGTTTCTTGACCTCCAGGCCAATGCACCCAGGCCCAAGCTGGCTCCCCTCCACTCACGCTGCTGGGTTCTACTCCACCTTCCTGGGTTGGAGAATGGACTTGGAAATGTGAAGCCTATCCTGGGAAAGACAGAATGAGAAGGTGACCCTGCTGCCTACAAATAAAGTCCCATGTCATCAAGTCACAGAGAAACTGTCCTCTGCCCAGGGAAGCCTCTGTGACACTGCTTCTCCCCAGGTTCTTGCCTACGAGTTAACAAGAGCAGAGAGCAGGCATTGGCAGCCACTTGTTTTGATCTTTCTGGGGTATCAGGAGCTGCACTGACCATCAGTCTAACTCAGCTCACGGTTCAAATGGCCTCTGTCCCCACGCTTTCCCAGAAATAAGTTACTAATGTGTCACACCTGGAGTTGAGGCAGGTCAGTCAGGAGAAGAAAGCACAGTTAAGATACTCTCTATCCCAAAGTTGGGTCTTGGAGGGACACCTGCCCCCACATCCCTAGGGCCTCTAAGGTGGTTCCACATGCAGAATGCATGGCTGCCAAATCCGACCACTGGGAATGGCCTGGAAGCAGTGATAACCCTCAGAGCATCAGCAAAGCAGGAGCCTGCTTAGTCACCAGCCCACTGGCTCAGCCGCTGCCCTCCTCTGCACTGCCTGCCGGCCTGCCACTGTCATGAGACCCCATTCTTATTTCCCAACCAGAGGAAGGCTGGCTTAGAAAATGGCAAAACCGACAAGCACAGTAGTGGTTTCAGACTGAGGACAGCAGTGGGTGGTGTTCCAGAAACTTCTGGTTGTCCCCCCTCAACCATCTGCCCATCTCACTTCCATAACAGAACACTTACCAGTAGCCTGGCACATGGCAGCCCCAAATTAGGACTATGCTTCCGAGCTTCCCTGGCAGCAAGGCAGGACTCTGTCAGGAAGTCAGCTGTCCTGGGCCAGCAGGTAAGGGAAGCCAGAGCAGCACTATGGTCCCCAGACTGGCCGCAGCAGCACAACCTGAGTGCCGTTAGAAAGGAAATTTCTCGGGCCTCACCACAGACCCCCTAAATCAGACCCTTTAGGGATGAGGCCCAGGAATCTGTGTTTTAACAAACCTTCCAGATTATTCATAAATGTGCTCAAGTTTGAGAACTAAAGCCCTGAAGAACGCCAGGAGCAACTGTGCCTAAGGAGTCTGGTGCCTGGACAACCTCACAGAACAGGCACTTATTAACTCTGGACTCCAATTTCTGGAGATAGAGGGAGAGAGAAACTCCTCTTAAATCATGGCCAAACCTGAATCCTGATGCAGGTGGGTGAAGAAGAGGAACAATGAGAAACTCAACCAAGAGGGCAGAAAGTAGGAAAGAAACAACATCCAAGTGTAATAAATAATAAACAGACAACAAGAGGCAAGAAATACAATCAAGACTACCTGGCATGCAAACAGTCTGAATTCTCTACCAAAGACAGAAATGACCAAGTTCGGTTTGTTGTTATTATCACTGCCTCCTGCCATCTCCCCTGAACCCCAGTCACGTGCTGATTACAAGAGAAACACTTTAAAGAAAAATTGAAAATTAAGGCAAAGACATATTAGGTGAGCACGGAGAAAAACCAGAAGTGGAAATATTAATATTAAAACCATGTTGAGAACTTTCCAATAACCCTGCCTCTGCAGACTGAGGGTTTTTTCCAGCCACTTCTCAGCCATTTGCCTTTATCTGGAAACACAGGACTTGGAAAACTACTCACTAGGATTTCATGGTACAACAAGGCTTAGGCCATTCTAGTTCCATGAAATAGTTTACATGACTTAAAACACAAGCACAGAAAAGATTGTAAAACTTGGGGCCCAAGCCTTAATAGCTGACATTTGGTCTTGGGACATTTTTGTGTACTATTTTGTCATATCCCTTGGGGAACAGAGAGTCTGTTTTGCTGCTGTAGATGAGGAAGGAAATATAACTGTGAGTGAGAGCCATCTACTTGGACCTATGGGATAGGGGAGGAACCAACCGCAAAGTCAGAGGTCCTCTCCTGGGTTTTGCGAACTGACCTCCTTTTATCCACCCCTCCTAAAACCTGGCTATCGTGGGGGCCACTGGGACAGACAAGAAGGGGGAGCTCACAGTCGTCATGAGTCTAAGAAGCAGGCAGAGCCTGATCACTGCCTACTCTGCATAAGCCTGAGTGGGAACTAAAGGGTGTGGCGTACCCCCTGCCTGACTGAGGCTTGCTTCCAAATTTCTGAGCCTTTTACTTACTGTCCTATAAAATGCATTTAATTACTAATTTCAGGACTACAAAGAAGGAATTCTCCCAGATTACTGACAATATATGCTCCTAAAATAGATAATATGGAATTTAAGGCCAAAGGTACAGAATAAGTAACGAATGACACAAGGTACAATCCACAAAAATGAGCTTGAAAAGCTGTATACACCAGACACGCACGCCAAATTCACAAATCCAGAGCAAATGTAAGTCGAGTTTCACTCAAAAAAAAAAGATTCAATAAGCAAGGATGCAGAGGGCACCCTCAAGATCACAGAAATATCTGATGTCTGTGTGCCACAGAGAATATGTGTCAGGAAAGTTCTTCAGGTTGATCATGTAGCTGGCCACAAAGAAAATCTTAATACAGTCCCACAAGAGATTCTGCCAAGCACCTTCCCGCAACAGAACTGTATCTGTATGCTCAGTTGCGTCAACCCATGGACTGTGGCCCGCCAGGCTACTCTGTCCATGGAATTTTCCAGGGAAGAATACTAGAGCAGGCTGCCATTTCATACAGGGAATCTTCCCGATCCAGGGATTAAACATGCATCTCTCGCATCTCCCTGCATTGGCAGCTGAGCCACCGAGGAAGCCAAGAGAACTAGCAGCCAACATTAAAATATGATCAGACTGCCCCAAAACTGCTGCAAAAATTAAAGATCCTGCCTTCTAAAAAGTCCTTGGATCAGAACTGATCTACAGAGTACTAGGAAGCAATGGAAAGATGAGCATTTCATATAAAGGCCCACTGGCTAGACTGGTACTCAGAAGAAAATGCTGAGCTCTACATAATTTTTAAATTAAAAAACTAAAAATAAATGAACCAATTTAGACATGAAAACTAGAGCAATGAAATAAGTAAAAAGTAAGAAGACATGAGTAACAGTAAAGGTTGAAATTAATGACCAAAAAAGTAGAATTTTTTAAAAAATATTTACAAATAATTTCCAAATTATATAACATATTTTATGAGATATATACCTCCAGCATATCCAATTAGAATCCTATTCTTAGTATCTAATGAAGACATTCTATATCACAAGGCCTGTAATCTGTCCTTGATTTGGAAGACTTAATATTATAAAGTGTTAACTCTTCCTTATAAAGATTCCTACCGGTGGCTCAGTGGTAAAGAATTCGCCTGCAATGCAGGAGACCCAGGTTTGATCTCTGGGTCAGGAAGATCCCCTGGAGGAGGGCATGGCAATCCACTCCAGTATTCTTGTCTGAAGAATTCCATAGACAGAGGAGCCTAGTGGGCTACAGTCCATAGGGCTGCAAAGAGTGGGACACAACCGAAGCGACTGACCACGCACAGACTATTTACTCCAACACTGTTTCAAACTATAAAAATAGTCAATAGCCTCCATACCCAGCAATAAGGGAAAGGTTGAATAAATTAATTTACATCTGTACTACAAAACAGCCAGGGACGACCTAGGGTGGGTGGGGGTGGCCTCTGCTTTTGTGGTCACAGTACAGGGCTAGGCAAACAGTGGGTACTCACTAACTATGAGTTCAACAGCAACATCCTTGTCACAAGCTTCCTAAAATAGCCATGACCTTTTAGGTGAACACAGCAAGCTCAGTCGGCTGTCACCAGCCCCCTCACAGACACATCCTTTTCCTCAAGGATGCCATCCCCAGGCTTAACCTCCACCTCCCTGTCATCAGCTCTGAGTTTCTCTTCGTCCCTCACTCACTGTCCTCCAAGCCAGTCTCTGCCCATGCTACAGGTGTAAGAGGCTCCAGGCACCTGACTTCCCTTCTCAATTTCAGGAGTCATTCCACCCCCTTTTTCCTGCTAAGGCAGTGGCACCTTCAGGACCACAAGCCCCTGGAAGACTAGAACTCAATCACAGAACCAGGAGTCAGCTACCTACCACCCACACACTCCAACCCCAGCTTCAAGATTCCTTGCAGCAACCCAAGATATCAACACTGCCATTGCCACCCCCTAACTGATCTCAAGCCCCTTTTGCAAACATCTTCTCACCAGATTCTGCAAACAACCATTTTACTACCCAGAACACTGGACCCTGTGTGGCTATGTGGCTTGTCCCAGGATACCCAGCACAGATGGGACCTCTGCCTCCTCACCCCTCCATTGCCCCCCTGTTACTTTCTCACATCAGGAGCAAAGTCAGCTGTGGTTTGAGTCACTATTCACGCCACACTGTCAAGATCCTCCCAAACCACCACATGACATCTGACCTTATTTCACGGGGTCCCGGGGTCAGGGTCAGTAGGCCTCCTGTGGTATGGTTTCAGCGTTATTAGAAAGCTCCGTTGAATTTCAACAACTGCTTTTAAAAATGCGAATTCCCAACAAAGACATTTCAGTTTCTCCATTTCTCCTAAGACCTTTCCTGTCTAGGTATCCCTCAGATTTCCTCATGTTCTACAGGCCATGGGCTCACAAGGTGCTGTTGAGAAAAATCCAGAGAAACCTGAATCCGTTCACTTGGCTGAGATTGTGAAATACACCTACACACAGAATCTTCCTCCAGTGCCCACCACGGGACAAGTGCTAGGAACTGCTCAAGGGGGAAAAGACAGCAGCTGAAAAGAGGGAGGAAAGAGCAGGAAAGACAGTGAGATCCAGAAAGGCCCTCGGTTCTCTGAAGATCCAGCACTCAGCACAGATTTGGTTTCTACATTCACCTCCTGCTCACACCAGTTTTTTTTGTTGTTGTTGTTGTTGTTGTTTTGCAGTGAATACCCAGGAAAATCCCACACTCACCTATTCTGGCTCAACTCTCATTCCTACCACCCCAAGCTACCCATCCTCCCCAAATCACATGGCCAAGGCATCACTAATCAATCGTAGCCTTCTAGGTGCCGCGATCCAGGACAAGCCCTGACAACAACCCTGGACCTGATAACATAAAGGAGTCCACGGGGACTTCCTCTTGACCTCTCTGCCAGTTCCTATGCCCACCTCTCAGTCTGAACTCAATTCCATCTCACTCTTCCCACTTTTTCTTTTTTTTGCCTATCCCAATTCAGCTTCCAAGGTCAAATATCCTTGGCCTGTCTCTTCACTTAGCTAACATCTGCTGAGTACCAACATCAGGCAAGGTCCTTTCTGGATGCTGTGAGACCAAGACACGAGTGAGAAACACCACCCACCCTCCAGACACAGAGGACCGGGCAGAGCCATGTTGGCTGTACAATCGCTACTGCACGGCGAATACTGAGAAGCGATGTTAAAGGAGTGGAAGAGGGCTGTGTGGGCTCACCGCATGTCTTGCCCCTTCCTGCTCCAGGTACCCGGATGGCTCCTAGAGGGGCGATGAGTAACAGGCACAACTGGGGGAAGGAGGGCAGAAGAGCATGAGCGAAGACAGAGGAACAGGTCAGGAGAAGAGCAATTCAACTAGGCTGACCTTCAGCTGCATGAAGGGAGTAATAAATATTATTATTACTGACTCTTACAGATGAATACTAATGTGTCAGGCCCTGCTGTAAGCTTTACGTCTATCTGGGACACAGGAGCATGGTCACCACCTATTCAGATCAGTGACTGAGCTGTATGGTTGTTAAGTATATTAATTTATTTAATGCTCACAACAACCCTGGGAGGTAGGTATTATTATTGTTGCTGTCGTCATTTAGTCGCTAAGTCGTGTTTGGCTCTTTGTGACCTCTTGGACTGCAGCCCGCCAGGCTCCTCCGTCCACGGGATTTCCAAGGCAAGAATACTGGAGTAGGTAGCCATTTCCTTCTTCCGGGGATCTTCCTGACCCAGGGATAGAACCTGAGTCTCCTGCACTGGCAGGCAGATTCTTTACTGCTGAGCCACCAGGGAAGCTCCAGGTATTATTATTACCCCCACGTTAAAGATAAGGAAACAAAGGCACAGAGACCAGTAAGAGGCGAGATTTGGAAGAGATGCCCAAAGTAGTGTGCATCCCATGCCAGGGCAACATACGGCCCTGCAACCTCACCTGGTCTCTCCTGTCAGGGAGAACCTTGTGGCAAGGAGAGTGCCTTGTGCGGAGGGGCCCTGCTAACTCTCCTGGCATCCCCAACAACTGACTCAAACAAGGAAGGAACATAAGGACAGCCAGTTGGGGGATGAGCAAGATAACACGCCCTGCCTGGACTCAGCCCGGCACTGCCCTCTAAGCCTTTGTTCCTGCTGTGGGAGTTGGGCAGAGGCTCACCCCTTGAAGGGTCACTCCAAGTCCAGGTCAAAGCAGCGGGGGAGCAAAGTGAAGGCAGAGAGGGAAGGCAGAGTGGTTGGCTACCAAAGATACCCTGGGGCTGTCCTAAAATACCCCATCGCCAAAGAAAGGTCGCTGATTTAGAGGGGAAGGGACAGAAATGTGAAAGGCAAACTGCTCCCAGCTTGGGCTGGAACTGTCTAGCTAAGCTTCTGCTCCCCAAAGTCTCAAATGGATGAACTGCACAACTTTCCGTTAAATCAACATACTCTTTATTTCTTAAAGCTTTTTCAGGGGGAAGAGAAGTCAAGAATCCCTCCCCGAAACTGTAGCTCAAGGCTGAGATGAAGGAACAGGCTGAGAAGGTAAATACACAGGTGAACACAGCACCAGGGGTGGATCCCGCATTCTCTCAAATAAAGTGCCTTATAAATCAACTCCAACAGCAGCAGCTCCCAGGAATTTCCGTCTTTCCAGTTCCGGAGGAAAGTTCCTGAAGGCAGCCAGCCCTCCTAGGTCTCCTCAACAGAAGCCTTTTCTGGAAGGATACACACACTGTCCAGAAGTCAGCGGGGTCAGGGGGGTCGTGGCCACCGCCATCCCCACACCAGCCAGCCGCCTTCTTGTCGCAGGTTAACGGGCTCCCAGGCCCTGAGCCCCGGACCCCAGCGGAGCAGCACAATCACGCGGCCCTGGCCACTGGGGCCCCGCCTGTGCACCGCCCACCCCACAAGGAGGGCCCCCAGCCGCTGACAGAGCTGGGCAGGAAGGCCGACGAAGCCCGTCCGGGACAGCCCGACACCCGCGCCTTTACCCCCATGCTGTGTAACCAGGAAGCCGCAGGGCCGGGCTGAAGGTGGCGCGGGGCAGTCCGGGGCCTCCCGGCGGGGGTCGCGGCGCCCTGCCTCCGCCCCGTCCCGTGCCCGCCTCAAGCCGGAGAACCCTCACTCACCTGGCCACGGGGCAGTGGGGAGTCGCGAGGGGAGACGTGGGACGCGGGCAGAAGCAGCTCTCTCTCCGGGCGTCCCAGGCGCAGCACCTCCGACCGGCCTCGAGTTTTGTCCCACTTCCACACTCGGAGCACTCAGGGAACTCGCGACCCGCAGGCTCCTCAGCCGTCAGGGCGGGGCCGGAGGAGGAGCCCACTGGCCGGAAAACCCCGGGCCGAGGACCAACGTGCCCCGGGGCGGGGCCGCGTGCGCCACGGAGGGGCGGGGGCCGAGGTGGGCGGGGCCGGGGCGTGGTATGCACGCGGCCCCGCCCCCAGGTGAGAGTCGTTCTGGGCCAGCACACTACGGAATGTGTCGGCTGGTCTGGGAAGGAAGCCACAGGCCTTCCGCCGCGAGAGGTTACGGCAGGCGCCAGGAGGTCGGCGAAGAACCGGTTCGCCGCACCGCCTTCCTTGACCTGTCCTGCCCTGCGCCTCACTCCGGGGGAGGGGATTTCCCAAGCCCCCTCCAGCTCAGTGTACCTTCCTTATTGACTCTGTACATTAAAAAGTGACACAACAGGATGGAAGTGGAGGTGGGGGAGAGAAGCTTTATGGTGCAGAAACTGCTGCTGCTGCTGCTGCTAAGTCGCTTCAGTCGTGTCCGACTCTGTGCGACCCCAGAGACGGCAGCCCACCAGGCTCCCCCGTCCCTGGGATTCTCCAGGCAAGAACACTGGAGTGGGTTGCCATTTCCTCCTCCAATGCATGAAAGTGAAAAGTGAAAGTGAAGTCGCTCAGTCGTGTCTGACTCCTAGCGACCCCATGGACTGCAGCCCACCAGGCTCCTCTGTCCCTGGGATTTTCCAGGCAAGAGTATTGGAGTGGGGTGCCATTGCAGTCAACTACTAATATCTCAGCCGGCTGATCAAGGTCAACGTCAAGAATGATAGATCAACAGTGATAGTATGTACAGATTGTGGTCTTCTTTTCAAAAATGCATAATCCTAACCTAGTCGTGAGAAAAACACGATTAATCCTGGTTCAGGGATATTTTACAAAATACTTGACCAGTATTCCTCAAAATTGTCAAGGTCATCAAAACCAAGGAAAGTCTGAGACACATTGGTACAGCCAAGAGAAGCCTGAGAAAATGTGAAAACTAAATGTAATCTGGTATCCTGGATAGGATCCTGGAAAAAGGACATTGAGTGAGTGAGTGAAGTCGCTCAGTCATGTCTGACTCTTTGCAACCCCATGGACTGTAGCCCACCAGGCTCCTCCATCCATGGAATTTTCTAGGCAAGAGTACTGGAGTGGGTTGCCATTTCATTCTCCAGGGGACCTTCCCGACCTGGGGGTTGAACCCGGATCTCCCGCATTGCAGGCATACCCTTTACCGTCTGAGTCACCAAGGACATTAGATAAATACTAAGAACAGTGAACTTCCAGTTGTTCAAGCTGGTTTTAAAAAAGGCAGAGGAACCAGAGATCAAATTACCAGCATCCTCTGGATCATTGAAAAAGCAAGAGAGTTCCAGTAAAACATCTATTTCTCCTTTATTGACTATGCCAAAGCCTTTGACTGTGTGGTCACAATAAACTGTGGAAAATTCTGAAAGAGATGGGAATACCAGACCACCTGACCTGCCTCTTGAGAAATCTGTATGCAGGGCAGGAAGCAACAGTTAGAACTGGACATGGAACAACAGACTGGTTCCAAATAGGAAAAGGAGTATGTCAAGGCTGTATATTGTCACCCTACTTATTTAACTTATACGCAGAGTACATCATGAGAAATGCTGGACTGGAAGGAGCACAAGCTGGAATCAAGATTGCCGGGAGAAATATCAATAAGCTCAGATATGCAGATGACACCACCCTTATGGTAGAAAGTGAAGAGGAACTAAAAAGCCTCTTGATGAAAGTGAAAGTGGAGAGTGAAAAAGTTGGCTTAAAGCTCAACATTCAGAAGACGAAGATCATGGCATTCGGTCCCATCACTTCATGGGAAATAGATGGGGAAACAGTGGAAACAGTGTCAGACTTTATTTTGGGGGCCTCCAAAATCACTGCAGATGGTGACTGCAGCCATGAAATTAAAAGACGCTTACTCCTTGGAAGGAAAGTTATGACCAACCTAGATAGCATATTCAAAAGCAGAGACATTACTTTGCCAACAAAGGTCCGTCTAGTCAAGGCTATGGTTTTTCCTGTGGTCGTGTATGGATGTGAGAGTTGGACTGCGAAGAAAGCTGAGTGCCGAAGAATTGATGCTTTTGAACTGTGGTGTTGGAGAAGACTCTTGAGAGTCCCTTGGACTGCAAGGAGATCCAACCAGTCCATTCTGAAGGAGATCAGCCCTAGGATTTCTTTGGAAGGAATGATGCTAAAGCTGAAACTCCAGTACTTTGGCCACCTGATGTGAAGAGTTGACTCATTGGAAAAGACTCTGATGCTGGGAGGGATTGGCAGCAGGAGGAGAAGGGGACGACAGAGGATGAGATGGCTGGATGGCATCACTGACTCGATGGACGTGAGTCTCAGTGAACTCTAGGAGTTGGTGATGGACAGGGAGGCCTGGTGTGCTGCGATTCATGGGGTCGCAAAGAGTCGGACACGACTGAGCGACTGAACTGAACTGAAGGACACCTGAATAAAGTATGGAGGTTAATTGATAATAATTCATCAATACTGGCTCATTCATTGTGGCAAAACACCATGCTAATAAAAGATGTTAATAGAAGAAACTGGAGTTTATGAGAACTCTATCTGAAATTTTTTGTAACAAACTGTTCTAGAAAATAAAGTTTATTTGTTGAAAAAAAAGATCATCTATATAATATATTAGTATGTTTATTGTACTTATTTTAAAATATAATGTATATTAAATATTATTTAAATGGCAACCCACTCCAGTATTCTTGCCTGGGAAATCTCTTGGACAGAGGAGCCTGGCCGGCTACAGTCCCGGGGGTCGCTAAGAGTCCGACAGGACTGAAGCGACTAAGCATCCATAATATAGTTTTAAAAAACAAATTCAGTCTTCATTCTCTCAGCCCACTTTCAGGCGTATCTTTCGTACAGCAGGTAGATGTACTGTTTACAAAACGCTGCTGCTGTGTTTTTCTGCAACGTGGATTTTTAGTCACTATATATTCGAGGGTCTTAGGTAGCAAGTGCACCGGGATCAACTTGGTTCTTCCCAACCGCTGCACAATAGGAGCGGTTTTGCGCGTCATCATTCTTTGTTACTTAGCTCCTTACAAGGGACTTTTAGATTGTTGCCCATTTGGGGCCGTTAAAAACAAAGCTACTGGTTCGATCTGCATTTTAATAGCGAAGGAGCTGGACATGCCGAGGAGGATGCCAGGTCCGTGTGCTGCGCTCAGGGTCCCTGGTGCAGGCTTGGCCGCAGGAGCCCAGCTAAGAACCCTGGGTATCCATCCAGTCATCTTCCGCAGCCTCTCCAACACCCCCACTTCCCCCAAGGCGCGGCTCTTTTGGGGACTGTACTGCATTTTTTGGAGATGATTGGGCGGGTGAGGGTGAAATGCAGGCCAATGGCTCGCGAGCGGCTCGAAGGAAACGCTCCCCGAAGCAGAAAAAGAGCAGAAAGGGTCAGAGGCACAAGGCGACTCTGGCAGGGTTGTTGTTACTCTGATGGGGCGCCTGCAGCGTTGTTAGTGCGGGCGCCCGCTTGAAGCGCCCAGCCGAACCCGCAGCTTTCCGGGGGCGGGGACGGGGAGGCCTTATCTGTTGCATGGCTCTCTCTCTGGGCTGGGGGTTTTGTCTGGTAAGTTCACGTGGCACCCGTCCAGCCCAAAAGCCTGAACACCCAGCACCCCCGACCCGCGGTGTTCCCAGCTCCTGCTGCTGCTGCTGCTAAGTCGCTTCAGTCGTGTCCGACTCTGTGCGTCCCAGCTTCTAGGTAGTTGCAAAAGCGAGTTGTTTTTTTTTTTTTTTTTTTTGGCTCATTTTTCTCCTGACTGAGCGAATGCTTTTAAATACGACGTTGATAGATAAGTAAAGTCATTTACCCTGGAATTCTTTCTTTGTGTAGCACAAACTTTTCTGCCTTATAACTGAGCCCCTGGAAGCCAGAATAGTTGCCGCTGGGTTTTGTGACTTGATAGGAACACCATGTGGGGAAAAGACTAGATTTGGTGTTCAAATACCTGGGTTCTAGTTTCCATTCTGACACTTGGAAGGGATGCGTTCTCCAAGCATTGGTTTTCTCACCTGTAAAATGTTCAAATTAATCTAAACAATATGTAAAGTAACCTCTACTTTATTCTTGCTCAGGGCTGATGCAACATCGAAGCAAGAAAAAGTAAGTGCCTTGTAAAACTGTCAGGTGCTGTAGACCTCTGAGTAGTACTGTATTAAATCTTTTTCACATTGATTCACTCAACTGACCATGGTTGAATACAGCCAAGGTGACCCAGCCAACATGACCAGCCCAGTACTAGGTGCCTCAGGAAGAGGCACAAAAGAAAATCCCATTACTCTAAATACAGTTCTTCTTTAGTATATGTGCTGCCGAAGCGAGCACTAAATACAGTTCTTCTTTAATGGGAAAAAAATATTAAGTTGTAAATTCCTCACACAATAGAGACTTGCAAAAAGGACCCCGGGGTAAATGAGCGGCAGGTGAGAGGCTGGGGTCCAGAAAGTCCGCTGATCAGTCTTGTCAGACTTTGCAAAGTGAAAGTGAAGGTCACTGAGTAGGTGCCAGACTCTCTGCGACCCCATGGATTATACAGTCCATGGAATTCTCCAGGCTAGAATACTGGAGTGAGTAGCCTTTCCTTTCTCCAGGGAGTCTTCCCAACCCAGGGATCAAACCCAGGTCTCCCGCACTGCAGGTAGATTCTTTACCAATTAGGGAATCTTCTAATTTTTAAAATCATGTTAATCCTGTTTTGTTTTTTTTTTTTAAGGATCTATTCCTTTTATTTCTGCTTTTATCTTGGTACTTTTGTTCCTTCTACTTTCTTTGTGCTTGCTCTAGTGTTCTTTATCTGGTTTCTAGAGTTGAATGTTAGAGTTATTTATTCTTAGAATCTTTTGTTGTTGTTTCCTCTTGGAAATGCCATACAATTATTTTTTACAAGATTTAAGAAATAGATCTGAGTATCTGCTTTTAATTGGTGAGTTTAACCAGCTTATATGGATAATGACTACAGAAATACTGAGATTTATATCCACCCCTTTTATGTTGTTATATTTGTGTATGTGTGTGTGTGTGTGTACGTGTGTGTGTGTGTGTGTGTGTGTATGCGCTCAGGACTGATATAACAAATTGAAAAAATTCCATCCTGTTCAGTAAAATAGTTGTTGCCTTGAGATCTTACAGTACCCCACCCTTGACCTTCCCCTGGATCCAGCAACAAAAGAGGCATTAAGCCTTACAGGTGGCACATGATATGTTGAATATCACATGGTATATACTTTCTCTTTGTTTCTTTTTTCTTTTTCTACCTTCCTTTGGATTGTTTGAATTCTTTCATTTAAACAGGGGATTGATACTAGAATTACAAATGTGTGAATCAATAACTGCTATATACCTTTACCAAAATATTCCTCCAAAAACTCACACTTATAATGTCAAAAAATGAACTAACCATCTTTCCCTCTCAATCTGCTTTCCCTCTGGGTTCTATATCTCCAGTGAGATACCACCTCTGTCAAGGCGTCCAGGCTAGAGCTCTGGCAGCTATTTGCTTTCCAATGGCACCCCACTCCAGCACTCTTGCCTGGAAAATCCCAGGGACAGAGGAGCCTGGTGGGCTGCAGTCCATGGGGTCGCTAGGAGTCAGACACGACTGAGCGACTTCACTTTCACTTTTCACTTTTCATGCATTGGAGAAGGAAATGGCAACCCACTCCAGTGTTCTTGCCTGGAGAATCCCAGGGGCGGGGGAGCGTGGTGGGCTGCCATCTCTAGACACGACTGAAGCGACTTAGCAGCTGCCAGAATCACCACCATGAAGTTGCAAGCCCCTGGTTTCCGTGGATTCCTCATGGGAGAGGCTTCACATGTTTTTACTTCGTAGTGTTTTACGTCATTATCTGTTCTTGTAGGATTTGCAGAAGTAAGCAAGCTATTGTAGGGACGAACAGTTCAGATGGCAGGCTCTGCCTCTCCCTTTGCAGCAGCTTATACAGCTCTAATCTCTCTCAAAATGTCAATTGCCCCCAGGGGGAGAAAACCAGGAGAAGCCAGCTATTTCTCTCCACCCCACCCCCAGAGTCTCAGAAAGACTCAGCCCTTAAAAATGTAAGGTACATGTAAGACTGCTCACAGGGCTGCAGGGCATGGGTGAAAACTCTAGATCACTTTCTCTGTTTCCTTCAGGGAGATATGGGAAAAGGGAGACTTATTTGTCACATATGTTGAACTGTGGGGACTGCAGAATGGTACATGTAAGGCAATGAACTTGTTTTTGTTCTTGTTTTTGTTTTTTAATTGGAGGCTAATTACTTTACAATATTGTGGTGGTTTTTGCCATACATTCACATGAATCAGCCATAGGTGTACACGTGTTTCCATCCTGAACCCCCCTCCCACCTCCCTCCCCATCCCATCCCTCAGGGTCCTTCCAGTGCACCAGCCCTGAGCACCCTGTCTCATGCATTGAACCTGGACTGGCGATCTATTTCACATATGATAATATACATGTTTCAATGCTATTCTCTTAAATCATCCCACCCTCGCCTTCTCCTACAGAGTCCAAAAGACTGTTCTATACATCTGTGTCTCTTTTGCTATCTCGCATACAGGGTTATCATTCAGTTCAGTTCAGTTCAGTCACTCAGTCGTGTCCGACTCTTTGCGACCCCATGAATCGCAGCACACCAGGCCTCCCTGTCCATCACCAACTCCCAGAGTTCACTCAGACTCACGTCCATCGAGTTAGTGATGCCATCCAGCCATCTCATCCTCTGTCGTCCCCTTCTCCTCCTGCCCCCAATCCCTCCCAGCATCAGAGTCTTTTCCAATGAGTCAACTCTTCACATCAGGTGGCCAAAGTACTGGAGTTTCAGCTTTAGCATCATTCCTTCCAAAGAAATCCCAGGGCTGATCTCCTTCAGAATGGACTGGTTGGATTTCCCTGCAGTCCAAGGGACTCTCAAGAGTCTTCTCCAACACCACAGTTCAAAAGCATCAATTCTTCAGCGCTCAGCCTTCTTCACAGTCCAACTCTCACATCCATACATGACCACAGGAAAAACCATAGCCTTGACTAGATGAACCTTTGTTGGCAAAGTAACGTCTCTGCTTTTGAATATGCTATCTAGGTTGGTCATAACTTTCCTTCCAAGGAGTAAGCGTCTTTTAATTTCATGGCTGCAGTCACCATCTGTAGTGATTTTGGACCCCCCCAAAAAATAAAGTATGACACTGTTTCCACTGTTTCCCCATCTATTTCCCAAGAAATGATGGGACTGGATGCCATGATCTTCGTCTTCTGAATGTTGAGCTTTAAGTCAACTTTTTCACTCTCCACTTTCACTCTCATCAAGAGGCTTTTGAGTTCCTCTTCACTTTCTACCATAAGGGTGGTGTCATCTGCATATCTGAGCTTATTGATATTTCTCCTGGCAATCTTGATTCCAGCTTGTGTTTCTTCCAGTCCAGCGTTTCTCATGAGGTACTCTGCATATAAGTTAAATAAACAGGGTGACAATATACAGCCTTGACGTACTCCTTTTCCTATTTGGAACCAGTCTGTTGTTCCATGTCCAGTTCTAACTGTTGCTTCCTGCCCTGCATACAGATTTCTCAAGAGGCAGGTCAGGTGGTCTGGTATTCCCATCTCTTTCAGAATTTTCCACAGTTTATTGCGACCACACAGTCAAAGGCTTTGGCATAGTCAATAAAGGAGAAATAGATGTTTTTCTGGAACCCTCTTGCTTTTTCCATGATCCAGCAGATGTTGATAATTTGATCTCTGGTTCCTCTGCCTTTTCTAAAACCAGCTTGATCATCAGGAAGTTCATTACCATCTTTCTAAATTCCATATATATGCCTTAGTATATACTGTATTGGTGTTTTTCTTTCTGGCTTACTTCAGTCTGTATAATAGGTTCCAGTTTCATCCACCTCATTAGAACTGATTCAAATGTATTATTTTTAATGGCTGAGTAATATTCCATTGCGTATATGTACCACAGCTTTCTTATCCATTCATCTGCTGATGGACATCTAGGTTGCTTCCATGTCCTGGCTATTATAAACAGTGTTGTGATGAACATTGGGGTACACGTGTCTCTTTCCATTCTGGTTTCCTCGGTGTGTATGCCCAGCAGTGGGATTGCTGGGTTGTATGGCAGTTCTATTTCCAGTTTTTTAAGGAATCTCCACAGTGTTCTCCATAGTTCCTGTACTAGTTTGCATTCCCACCAACAGTATAAGAGGGTTCCTTTTTCTCCTCACCCTCTCCAGCATTTTTGTTTGTAGACTTTTGGATTGCAGCCATTCTGACCGGCGTGAGATGGTACTTCATTGTGGTTTTGATTTGCATTTCTCTGATAATGAGTGATGTTGAGCATCTTTTCATGTGTTTGTTAGCCATCTGTATGTCTTCTTTGGAGAAATATAAGGCAATGAATTTGAAAGAAGGAGGTAAGATACTGGGCTAAGCAAGGAATAAACAGAAATTTGCATATTGAATAATGGGACCTCAGACCCTGGGAAGTCAGCAATCTGATTTACCATCCACAAGCAGGGAACTGGAGGATTCATTTGTGCAGAAAATGAGCATCTCAGACAAACATCCTTCAGTGACTGATTATTTACTGTTTCCCTCAGTGCCAGCACTGATGGACGGTTAAACAGCCTGCAGCAAACTCCATTGGTCGACAAACCCTACTCCCAGGCAGAGATTCCAGGCAGTTCCCAAATGTAGATGTCCAGCCTAGGATCACCAGCTTGTGAGGAAGGCTCCAGATAGGGTGACCCACCATCCTGGTTTGCCAGGGACTGAGGGTTTTTCAGGACACTGGACATTGAGAGTCAGACTGGAAAAGTCTCTGGCAAACTAGGGTGAGTTGCTCCAACAAGTATGAGCAACATCTATCAGTTTGGCTTTGGTTTAATAATTTGCAAGCCTGACTTTCTCCATGCATGCATAGTCATCTGCTATAATTTATGGGGTCTTGAGACAAAGTCTGCCAAAAATTGGATTAAATGGTTTATGACTTTTGCTGATCCTTTCCCAGCCTCTGACACCATATGTAGCGAAAAATATGGTCTACATTATTTGTAATTTCCAGCCCAGTCAACTAAAGATGTGTCCTGGCTTCTTTTATTATTAACTTGATCTTCTTCTTTTTTAAAGATCTAAGTAGCTTTAGCACTTCCCAGGTGTCTCGGTGATAAAGAATCTGCCTGCCAATGCAGGAGACGAAGGAGAGGTGGATTTGGTCCCTGGATCAGGAAGATCCCTGGAGAAGGGAATGGAAACCCACTCCAGTGTTCTTGCCTGGAAAATCCCATGAAAAGAGGAGCCTGGTGGGATACAGTCCATGGGGTCGCAAAGAGACAGACAACTGAGCAACTGGGCACACAATCACAGTTAGCTTTATTCAGCAATTATGATTGGGTGGTAAATAGTCTAGTAAATTGACTAGATCATACTTAACTCGATCTTTAATCAACTGAAACCACTTTTGGCTGTTGAAACCACTGATGTTCCTGCTGGACTCAGTTGCAGCCCACCAGCCAGAGTCAGTTCTGCAGGGTCAGTGTCTGGATCAGGCAGGTAGTTAAATGTGGTCTTACCATGCCATCCTGCCCTGCTCTGGAAAGCAGAAAGCCCAGCAGTCTCTGGGATGTAAATTACCTGATTTTCATGTCATGGACCAGGAATGGTCTTAACAGACAGTTGATACTACTAATTATCTCCGGAAACAAGGGCTACCAGTTCTGGATCTGAAATAATAATTATGATATTAATAGATAGCCTCCAACTTTAGGGAGATTTATAGAAAATAATTATAAATAGTAAGTTTATTTAGTTACTTTGGGAGGACATTCCACAACCAGTTTAACTAGCAGGATCTGTTGCTCAAAATGAAATGTGCCGCAGATTTTTGTACATGTTGCCAAACAGAGTAGATGGTTAGCAACCCGCTTTACCATTTTTCCAGGCTAATTTTTATTGCTGTCTCACTTCAGGATGTTGAAGTGTGGGGCTTCAATTACCTCCATTACTTGTTGCACGGCTAGAGAACTCTCAAAATTCCTCCCAAAGCAAATCTTGGCTCTGCCGGCAAGGACTCCCTTGACGCACTTTGGAGGGGATGTGGGTTGGCCTTCTTTTAGGAACATGTACTTGTCGGCGCCTGAGTTTTCATAAGAGGACTGAATCAAAGTCCCAGCCCAGTTTATTATTAAGGCATGCGGCTCATTTCTTAACTGGCAATGGAAAGCACCACCATTCCAAGTAGAATCTAAAACCCACAGCCACAAAGGACTTTTCAAAAGCTTGGCTAGGTGAAATGCTGTTTGTGCCTATAAAGTATGTATTCTGTTCAATCTCTAGACATGTGTTCTTAAATATATCACCGATTCAGCCACAGCAGTAGAGTTCTGGTCTTTGACTAGAACTCATGGCTTCTTGGAGAAGTCCTTTCCATGCTTTCTGCTTTGGCTGGAGGCCTTTGACCTACACTCAGGAACATTATACATAATACAGTTTTGAACACTGATCCCCTATCTGTTGTTGGGATGTTGTTGAGGGCATCGCTTAGTGGAATCATTCACAGTGGCCACTCCATGTGGACCTCTCATAGAAGGGAATCTGCTCTTTGGTCTTACTATCTGGAATGGTTGATTTTTCTTAGCAAGCTGCAAATACTCTGAATCTTATACTGTGTCATCTTTCCCTCTATCAGGTGCTAGGTCACTAAAACAACCATGTGTACCTGTGTGCTAAGTCGCTTCAGTTGTGTCCAACTCTTTATGACTCTATGGAATCATAGCCCACCAGGCTCCTCTGTCCATGGGATTCTCCAGGCAAGAATACTGGGGCAGGTTGTCATGCCCTCCTCCAGGGGATCTTCCCAACCCAGGGGTTGAACCCAGTTCTCTTACATCTCCTGCATTGGCAGGCAGGTTCTTTACCACTAGCACCCCCTGGGAAGCCCAGAGAATAACTACGAGATCATACAAAGGAGACTCATCACTCAGGTTGAGCATGGAATCAGAGCATACAGGACTGGCAAGATGCTCTAGGGGACCGTACCTGCCATGTTAAGTGTCCAAGAATCCCCTGGAGGAGAGTTGGAGACAAACATAGGTTCCTCCAAACCAGTCCTATAGAGGTGCCTTCAGATCATCCCTCTTCCTTAGAGTGAGGTTTAGGGTCAGGTGTAGTAGGGCAATGGCAAGGGGAGAAAGACATAGCTGGTCCTATATCCTTCTCCCTCATCAGATTCCTATCATGTAACACACAGGACATGATTGGAAACCGATGGGCACTGAATATGAAGTCAAGGACCATGTGCTTTCTGTTTGTTTCATCGTGGTCCCCGGGTCAAGGTGCATTCTTACCCCAAGTTCACATCTATTATATGAGCTGGGAAATAGTACACTGTAGAAGTTAAAAATGTGGGCTCTGAATTTCACACTGCACATATTTAAATTTTTTTTCCAAGCCATTGTTGGTTTTTAAATTTTATTTTTGCTATCTTTTGCCATTAGAGATTGTTATTATGTTATCTGTTTAGGGTAAAGTCTTCTGCAGGGGTGGCAGAGGATGAGGTGGTTGGATGACATCACTGACTCAATGGACATGAATTTGAGCAAACTCCAGGAGATCCTGGAGGACAGAGGACCCTGGCGTACTGTGGCTGTGGGGTGACAGAGTCGGGCATGCTTTAACAACTGAACAGCAACTTATGTATATGGGTATGAAATTCAGCCTATGTGTGTAATCAAGTCTTTTAACAATTTTCTTTATACCTGTGCTCTTGTATGTTTAATAAAGACAGTCCTTACTAATTCCAACATTATGAAAAAAGAAAAAAGGCTCTGGAGTCAGAGAGCTAACATCAAACCCTACCTCCACACTCACTAGCTAAGTGACCTTGGATAAGAAGCTCTCTTCATCTCTAAGTGTATAGAACTGCTTACCAAACACAGTTACTACAGGAAATACATTATATAACCACTGTGAATCATCTAGCCCAGAGCTCGACATTGCAATGGATAGTGGCTATGAAGAAATACATCATGGTCGCTTAGAGTTTGGGGCTTTGGAACTGGGTATACTGGGGGTTCAAATTCTAGCACTCCCTGGGCCAACTGTGAAACTTTGGGCAAGTTTCTAACTTCTTTAGATCTTTGCTTTTTTTTTTTTTTCCATCTGTAAAATGGAGCTAATAGTACACATAAAACCCTTGCATGCCATTTGAAATGTGTGCTCTGTAAATGATGCTCTTAATTGCTCGTTATTTTACTGCTCCACCAGAGAGCATGCAGCTAAGCTAAGCAGGCCAGAGAGACCATGTAAGGGAGATTGTCCAGAGCTGCCAACCCTCTGTGGCAACAGGGAAACTGACCTCCATCCCCAACATATGGTAGTAACACATTGTTCTCTGTGTGCTCAGCAGGGAGCTGTGAGTTTTATATTTTTGTTATATCTGGGGCTAGATCAGATGGATCTTAATATTTTAAGGGCCACAAGTACACAAGTATCACTCCGGGTCCAATCAGGAGGCAGAAACCACATAGGGTTTAAGAAATGGAAGTTTGATATGAAGAGTATTACATACACTATGATCAAAGAGTAACTATAGGATGTAAAGTCTTCCCGGTGGAGCTAGCGGTAAAGAATCCACCTGCTGATGCAGGGTTCAATCCCTGGGTTGGGAAGATCCCCTGGAGGAGGAAATGGCAACCCACTCCAGTATTCCTGCTGGAAAATCCCATGGACAGAGGAGCCTAGTGGGCTACAGTCCCTGGGTCACAAAGAGACAATACTAAGGACACATCATAAATATCTAAAACGTAAGTGGACCCCTGTAGGGCTACTCTTCCTTCAGCTGAGAAAGAGGGCCCATGAAGGAGGTCCCTCCCCAGGCTGGGGATCAAACCTTGCTGGAGGAGGTGTCATGGCCCCACTGGAGGCAGAGAGATTAGCTGGTGCCTGGGCCAAAGCTAATTGGCATCTGCTGGACAAGCAGAAAGCAACCTGGTAGGTGGGTATGTGGACAGATAGAGGGAGTTGAGTGGCGGTGTAGGCAGGTGGCACAGAACGTACAGTGTCTGTATTGGGAGGGTCATGGGAAAGTGATCACCAGGCCAGGCAGGACTGCAAAAGTCACTGGAGGCCCTTCTGGGCACGTGGCTGGGGCAGAGCACCACAGGATGCCCTACGCCTGCCCAAACCAGCAAGAACTGCCCCTTCCTCCTGCGGTGTTCTCCCAGCACCCTCTCCTAAGAAAACTTACGTTATAGCGTTTATGCTCACTGTAGAGGAGAGTCGCCTGTGGGAATTCTGCCCATTATCACAGAGTAGGTATTGGTGAGTGAACTTGGAGTTGAGGAATAATACATGAATAACTAGCACAGACACCTTGGGGCATTTGAAGAAAGCTGGGAACATAATTAGTGTGGATCCATATGCTCATGCATGTGCTCATATATAGATAATTTCCTTTGCTTGTTGGGGTTGGGAGGGGATACTACTCCTAGGGTGTTCACAGACCTCAGGTGAAGAGCACTTGGAGGGGAAGTTATCCAAATGTAGGCTCCTCTATGGATCCAAGGCAACTACAGGAAAGCCTCCACAAAGCACTGAACTTCTGCGGGGAGGTGGGGCATTCTGAATTATTTTTTAACTTGCAGATTTCCTGTCTGCGTATGTGAACTGAAAGTGCCTTCAGAGTAGATTTTGCCTTTGAGAAACTAACCTGGTCCCTTGAATTAGGAGCCAGAAAATCTGACCTAGCTGTGTGTTCCGGAGCACATCACCTTGGCTCTCTAAGCCTCAGTTTCCCCAAGCGAAAACTGGAACCTTAAGTCAGTCACTTTCCCTGCAACTGTTTTACACCAGCATTTTAAGCCTCCAAGGAGGGTTCCGATCCCAGAGTCAGGAAGATCCCCTGAAGAAGGAAATGGCAACGCACTCCAGTATCCTTGCCTGGAGAATCCCATGGACAGAGGAGCCTGGCGGGCTGCAGCCCATCAGGTCGCGAACAGTTGGGCAAGACCGAGCACACGCAGAGAGTAAACGGTTGTTGGATTTCCCTGTGCTCTTCCACCAGCGTGTCCCAAACTGCAGCTTCTGCAGATGCTCACTACATCTTTTCACCAAAGGAGTAGGAGGACGGTGCTTCAAAAGGGAGCAATGGGCATTTCGGAGGCATTCCGGAGTTCGGAGATGGCAAAAGGACAACCAACTTTTCTCCCCTTATCCTTGCGATAGGGACGTTAGGAGCCGGGAAAGCTCAATTCTGCCATCTGCTGGTCACCTTTTGTATAGCAGCACCCAAATATTCACAGTTTTATAGTGCTAGAACTAGAGAAGATGCTTGGATGGCATCACCGACTCAATGGACCTGAGTTTGAGCAAGCTCGGGGAGACGGTGAAGGACAGGGAAGCCTGGCGAGCTGCAATCCATGGGGTCAGAAAGAGTCGGGCACGACTGAGTGACTGAACAGCAACAAATTTAAACTCACCTAAGGATCCGAGAGAGGAAGTGGCATTTACTGAGCACCTACTGTTTACAGGCGGCTTTCCAGGTGACTTAGTGGTAAAGAATCCTCTTGTCAATGCAGGAGACTTCCAGGAGACCTGGGTTTGATCCCTGGGTCGGGAAGATCCCCTGGAGAAGGAAATGGCAACCCACTCCAGTATTCTTGCTTGGAAAATTCCGTGAACAGAGGAGCCCGGTGGGCTACAGTCCATGGGGTCACAGAATCTGACACAGCTGAGCACAAAAGCATGCACTGTTTATAAGGGATCCACCCTCTTCAAGGGTGGTCTGAATGCAGATATAAGTTATCCTTGAACCTTGCCTGTAAGGGCTTCCCTGGTGGCTCAGTGGTAAAGAATCTGCCTGCAGAGCAGGAGATGCAGGAGAAGTGAGTTCAATCCATGGGTCGGAAAGATCCTCTGCAGGAAGGCATGGCAACCCGCTCCAGTATTCTTGCCAGGAAAATTCCATGGACAGAGGAGCTGGCGAGTTACAGTCTATAGAGTCACAAAGAGTCAGACATGACTGAAGAGACTGGGCATGCACGCTGCCTGTAAAGAGGGCATGGGTTCCAGAGAGCCAGGGCTGCTTCTCAATGGCTGTGTTCCCCAAGCACAGGCTTCGGCTGCTCTCAACTTCAGTTTTCTCATCAGGTGGATGAACGAAGGATTTGGAAGGACGGCCTTAAAAGATAAAAGAGGTTGTTACAGGTGGGTACTGAGAAGGAAAGGAGGGCATCCTAGGCAGACCAAGATGAGGGTCTCAGAAGACACCCATGGAAAGCCTGACACGTGTCCTCTTCTTGTCCCCTTATTTGTGAAGCCAGTTAATCTCCAGATCTCTAGGTGTCTCACCTCCTGACGTCTGGTCAGGGGCAGGGACAGAGGAATTGGAAAGATTTCTTCAAGGAAGAATGAAACAAACACCTGTGTAGACTCCACCAACTTTAATAGGAGCCATATCATTGTCTTCGAAGTATCCTATTATATGAACATATTGCCATTTATTTACACATTCTACAGCATATGGACATTTGAATTGTTTCCAGTTTCTTGCTGCCTTGGACATTCATACACATAATTTCTGTCAAGTATATAATCAGGGAGTGGCATTGTTGGGTGGCAGACCATGTGCATTTTCAACTTTATAGATAATTACTATTTATCCCAAGAGGTTCCACCAGTCAAAACTCATGTTAAAAGTGCGTGTGTTCACGTGTGTGTGTGTGTGTGTGTGTGTGTGTGTGTGTAGGAGGGAAGGTATTCCTGTTCACCAGATTCACTGCAAGCACTTGATATTGTCAGTTTTTTTTAAGTTTTGCTACTTTGGTGGGGTGAGATGATGTCATTTCAATTTCCCTCCAAAGGTGACTCTGTAATTGTTAGTCATTTTGAAGTATACCATAATTACTTTTCCTAATTTGTGCATTTAGAAATTTTCTTGGAATAAATAATTTTTTCTTTAGTAATTTCAATATGTTTATGTACTCAGAATGTTTCATTCCCAACTCTTACATCACATGTAAAATATTCTGTAAATAGCAGTGCCTTGGAGATCCTTTTCCTGGCCTGGAGCTTTCTGACCTGCCCTCTTCTGTGTTAGCTCTGCAGGCTCGCTGCACGGTTGCTAGATTGAATTTTTTTGTTTTTTTGAACAGTCATCCTGGGCATTCTCGTTGCCATTTTCTTCTGTTTTCCTGGATCCCTTAGCAACTTCCTCCTTCCTGATTTACTCTCTTTTTTTTTTTTTCAGTACATCCTCTACTAGTTTCCTGAGAAAGAATTCTCAGAAGGTAAGTTTTTGGAAGTCTTGCACGTGTGTAAATATCTCTACCCACAAACGTGAGTGATATTTTGTCTGGATATCTAGTTCCATGTTGGAAAACATTTCTGCTGAGTTTTGAAGGCATACCTGCTTTGCCTATGGGGTATGATTTTATTAAGAAGTCTAATGTCTAAGTCTTGATATTTTTGTATTTTTTATTCAAATTTTTTTCTTGGAACTTGCTTTTTATTCCTGGGGTCTGTAATATCCTGGTGGTGTATTATGTATGAATTTGTCCATTTCACAGGGCGCTTTGGGTGTCCTTTCAACCTGAAAACTCACACCTGTCTATTTCAGAAAAGTTTTTTTTTTTAATTATTTACGGAAAAAGTCTTTCCTTAATCTGTTTTTCTCTTATTTCTTTCTGGAAGCTCTACTTATCAAATGCTTCCTCTCTGGATGAATTTTCTAATTTTCTCATTTTTTCCCCTCCCATTTTCTATTTCTTTTTCTTCTCATACTAGGTTTTGGAGAATTCCTTTATTTTTATATTCTGTGGAATTGTCATCTCTGCTTTTTCTTAAAGAAAATTCATTGGATATTTTTGTCCTGTGACCATTCCTTTTTTTTTTTTTAACTACCTGCTCTTGTTTCTGAGTATGTGACTGGCATAGTTTTAGTTTTTCTTCTACCTGTGTGGTTTTTGTGTTTTCTAAGTTGTTTTGCAGGTGGGTTGTTTTTGTTTGGCCTCCATCTTTTACGTTAAAACTCTGTGATGATTTCTGGAAATACTTCAGTGAGACACTAGACGTCTATTGGCGGGTCTCTGTACATGAGTGGTGCCTGTCACCTGGTGGGTTTCACTTTAGGGTCGTTGCGACTTAGCAGCAGCAGCAGTCACGTTGCTGTGGTTCATCGCTCAACCATGACTGACTCTTTGCAGCCCCATGGACTGCAGGCTTCCGGGCTTCTCTGTCTATGCGATTTCCCAGGCAAGAATACTGGAGTGGGTTGCCATTTACTTCTCCAGAGTATCTTCCTGATTCAGGGATCGAATCCGTGTCTCCTGTATTGCCAGCAGATTTTTTACTGCTGGCTCCTTTGGTACAAATGCTTGTTCTGTTTATGGTTATCCCCAGGAGGACTGAGATACCACTACATTCTAAAATATCACAGGAATTTAATTACATAAAGAATTTTCAAAAATTTGGAAGAAGGGACCATGTAACACGTGTTTACAGCAACTTATCATTGATTACTTGTTTCTTTATATCTTAATTTAAGCTCCTTCTGGGAAGAAAGCATGTCTTTTTAATTTTTTTCTTTTGATGAAGTCAATGTACTTTTAAAGTCTTTGTATCTTGTAGGACATAATTTCTTCATTGAACTAACGTGTAACAAGAAGGTATTGAGATCATCATATGGGGTAAAAGGGAACTAACATTTCTTGAGCACCTACTGTGTGTCCAAGGTTATGGGAGAGTATCTTAGAATTTGGTTGACTTTGAGAATAAAGACAGCTAACAGAACTGTTCAGAGCGGGCCTTCAAAGGAGAGGAAGCTGCTGTGTCTTGCTGGTTGTAGGCTCCAGCTGGGCTTCCCTGGTGGCTAGATGGTAAAGAATCTGCCTGGAATGAAGGAGACCTGGGTTTGGTCCCTGGGTTGGGAAGATCCCCTGGAGAAGGGAATGGCAGCCCACTCCAGTATTCCTGCCTAGAGAATTCTATGGAGAGAGGACCCTGGCAAGTTACACCCCATGGGGTCACAAAGAGTCAGACATGACTGAGAGACTAAAAACACACACAATTCAGGCTCCAGCTAGGGGTCACAGGGGAAGGTACAGCCTTAACAAGTGTACAGTGGAGCTCCATGAACACCAGTTGTGACAGTGATAACTGGTACTGACAGGCTAGATTTACTAAAGCTGATAGTTTGCATCAAGAGCTTCTCTGGCAGCTCAGTCGGTAAAGAATCTGCCTGCAGTGCGGGAGACCCAGGTTCAATCCCTGGGTGGGGAAGATCCCCTGGAGAAGGGAATAGCAACCCACTCCAGTATTCTTGCCTGGGAAGTCACATGGACAGAGGAACCTGGTGGGCTACAGTCTATGGGGTCACAAAAAGTCGGACACGACTGACCGACTAACACTTCACGAACACCAAACCTGGGGATCTGTGCTATAGACACATTCAAGATCCACAGAGATCTTGTAAAGATGGATGAAAAGCCAAAATGAACAAGGAGAAATTCTCTCTTTGTTAACATTCTCTCCTTGGATTCAAAAAACTAATTTCACAAATTCAGGATTAGGGAAGATCTGATTCAGGAAGAATCCTTGGGGTAAAGTATGGGAATTTGGGTTGGCACCAAAACTAAAATAAAGCAAAACCTCTTTACCATCTTTAGCTACAAGGACGCAAAACCAAGGACACGGGAGGTGACAGTCCTATTTCATGTTGCTCAGTATATTACACAAGGCCTGTACTTGGTGTTGAGACTGTCCACCGCACAGATGTTCAAGGATGGAAACGCCATTTCACAGAGGATACCATGTAATGAGTACTGTAGTCAGAGTCCAGAGGATGCTGAGGCCGTATTACCTCACTGTGCAGGACCACAGTGGTAAGGGGGGGTGTCAGGAACGCTTCCCAGAGACCCCACATCAGCTGATATCTGAAAGATGATTAAGAGCTCTATAGATGGATATTTTAGCCCAGATGGCTAAAAATAGACACTGGTACAAGGACAGTTCTGAGAGGGAAGAGCATGGATAAAACTACAGTCCAAAGAGCACTGCTGCTTGTTCCGTTCAGTTCAGTTCAGTCGCTCAGTCATGTTCGACTCTGCGACCCCATGGACTGCAGCACGCAAGGCCTCCCTGTCCATCACCAACTCCCTGAGCTTACTCAAACTCATGTCCATTGAGTCGGTGATGCCATCCAACCGTCTCACCCTTCTCCTCCTGCCCTCAATCCCTCCTAGCATCAGTCTTTTCAAATGAGTCAATTCTTCACATCAGGTGGCCAAAGTATTGGAGCTTCAGCAGCAGTCTTTCCAATGAATATTCAGGACTGATATCCTTTAGGATGGACTGGTTGGACTTCCTTGCAGTCCAAGGGACTCTCAAGAGTCTTCTCCAACACCACAGTTCAAAAGCATCAATTCTTTGGAGCTCAGCTTTCTTTATAGTCCAACTCTCACATGCGTACATGACTATTGGAAAACCAAAGCTTTGACTAGATGGATCTTTCTTGGCAAAGTAATGTCTCTGTTTTTTAATATGCTCTCTAAATTGGTCATAACTTTTCTTCCAAGGAGCAAGCTTCTTTTAATTTCATGGCTGCAGTCACCATCTGCAGTGATTTTGGAGCCCCCCCCCCAAAAAAAAGTCTGTTACGGTTTCCATTGTTTCACCATCTATTTGCCATAAAGTGATGGGACCAGATGCCATGATCTTAGTTTTCTGAATGTTGAGTTTTAAGCCAGCTTTTTCACTCTCCACTTTCACTTTCATCAAGAGGCTCTTTAGTTCCTCTTTACTTTCTGCCATAAGTGTGGTATCATCTGCATATCTGAGGTTATTGATATTTCTCCCAGCAATCTTGATTCCAGCTTGTACTTTATCCAGTCCAGCATTTCTCACGATGTACTCCGCATGTGAGTTAAATAAGCAGGGTGAAAATATACAGCCTTGATGTACTCCTTTCCTGATCTGGAACTAACCTGTTGTTCCATGTCCAGTTCTAACTGTTCCTTCCTGACTTGCATCCAGGTTTCTCAAGAGGCAGGTCAGGTGGTCTGGTATGCCCATCTCTTTCAGAATTTTCCACAGTTTATTGTGATCCACACAGTCAAAGGCTTTGGCATAGTCAATAAAGCAGAAGTAGATGTTTTTCTGGAATTCTCTCACTTTTTCTGTGATCCAATGGATGTTGGCAATTTGATCTCTTATTCCTCTGCCTTTTCTAAATCCAGCTTGAACATCTGGAGGTTCATGGTTCATATACTGTTGAAGCTTGGCTTGGAGAATTTTGAGCATTATTTTGCAAGTGTGTGAGATGAGTGCAATTGTGCAGTAGTTTGAGCATTCTTTGACATTGCCTTTCTTTGGGATTGGAATGAAAACTGACCTTTTCCAGTCCTATAGCCACTGCTGAGTTTTCCAAATTTGCTGGCATATTGAGTGTAGCACTTTTCACAGCATCATCTTTTAGGATTTGAAATAGCTCAACTGGAATTCCATCATCTCCACTAGCTTTGTTCTCAGTGATGCTTCCTAAGGCCCCCTTGACTTCACATTCCAAGATGTCTGGCTCTAGGTGAGTGATCACACTATCATTATTATCTGGGTCCTGAAGATCTTTTTTGTATGGTTCTTCTGTGTATTCTTGCCACCTCTTCGTAATATCTTCTGCTTCTGTTAGGTCCATACCATTTCTGTCCTTTATTGTGCCCATCTTTGCATGAAATGTTCCCTTGGTATCTCTCTAATTTTCTTGAAGAGATCTCGTCTTTCCCATTCTATTGTTTTTCTCTATTTCTTTGCATACAATTGGGGAAGGTTTTCTTATCTCTCCTTGCTATTCTTTGGGACTCTGCATTCAAATAGGTATTATCTTTCCTTTTCTCCTTTGCCCTTCGCTTCTCTTTTCACAGCTATCTTCACTGCGGCTTGAGATGGGTGCAAACCAAACTCAAGTAGGGAGACCTCTGGTGGTGACTGAGAAAAGTACAGTCTCACAGACTAGGCTGTGGGCCTGGAGGCTATGGAGGGATTCTGAGTCCCAGGGGGACAGACACGACCACTTTGGAGAAGGGGACAGCGAAGGGGAAGAAAGGTAAGTATCAGCAGGATACAGAAAGATACATAAGGATAAAGGAATTTTGAAAGGAAAATCAAAATGTTTACGGGGAAATGTTAGTAAGTTTCTGCTGTGTGAGGTGAGATGTTATTCTTCTTCCATCTCCCCAGGAAATAGTCTGTAAACTATTTATATCAGGGAAAGAAGGGAAGGAGGGAGGGAGGAAGGCCCCTGAAAGTAATAGGGAGGCTGGGTTAGACACACGATGCATGGAGAGAAGGAGACTCAGGAGGACACAGTTACTGACATCTTCAGTCACCATAGTTGTGTAACAGTCACGACTGTGTCCTGTGGGTAGAAACTGGGCGGAGATAGACTTTGATTCTCACTAGTTTGAGAGCAAGCCATGTAGAAATAGAATGGACTGCTTCAAGAGGCACTGAGCTCCCTGTCACCAGTAGGGCACAAGCAGAAATTGGTTGGCCATCCTCCAAAGAGGCTGCTCGTGTGATTTCTGCAAGAGATGGGATGTTGAGAGGTGAGCCTGAGACCCCCAAGCTTTTGATGGAGGCTGAGAACATCAGTCTCTTCATCCTGGGTCCTCCCTTCTCAGCCAACTCATTCAGGTACTGAGGTGGAAGGTTTGATTGCATTCTTTTGAGGGAAGGTGCTAAGTTCCACCTATGTGTTCAGGTTAAGTCTGTGGAGACACAGGGCACATCTAGAAAGAAATGTAGGAGAAGGCAGAATCTGCAAGGAGAAAGGAGGGAGAAGAGTCATTGCTGATGGTCCAGAGCTTAGATTGCAAGAGTCAGGCATATTCTATCTGCTCCAGGCATTTAGACATCATTTTCCCTTGAGGGCTGTGTCCATTAAGGTCTCTTCAGGAAACAGAACCAGTGCAGGTGGTGCCCACGAAGATGCTGTAATAAAAAACTATTGACAGAGTGTGGGCAGGTTAGGGGAACAGGCAAGGAAGCAAGAGGCTCGTAGAGACTAGCAGCGAGGGGAAGCCCCCATTGAAGGGGTTAGGAGAGAAAATTGTATTCCAGGCCCCTTGAGAGCAGAAGCCATGGAGGAGGGGTCTCCTGAGGGAACCCTGATCGTGGAGGTCACACTTGCAGGTAGAGACATGCTGATGAAAAGAGAGTGGGGAGCACGGGAGAGATAGCCCAGTGCTCTCTCCTTTTACCTTCCAGAATCCCCCTTTCCCTTCCTCATTAACCCAACCAGAAGCCAGAGGCTGAAGAGCCAGGAGGACTCAGTCTGCAGGGATGAGGTCACCCCAGCACAGAGCCGAGAGACAAGGAAAGAAAAACGTGGAAGGGGCGACAACAGAGAATGAGCAGTGTAAGGGCTCCTTTCCTTGCCTTTTGTGATGGAGACTGCAGGCTGTGCCACAGGATCCCGCTGTCTGGAATGCAGACACATCAGTGGGCCAGTTTGGACCATGAAGATGAGGGCAGAGAAGCTGCGGAGAGCCTGTCACCCGAAGACACAGGGCTGCTGCCCTGAGCCCACACAGCTGCCCTGAGGATTGTTACCTGAGAGAGATGCAAAGTAGCAAGTGGCTCCAGCTGCGGTCCTGTGCCCACAGAACTTATTACAGCCTTTATGGATTTTGAGAAGGACAGAGTCCCCATCTTTGAGAAGGCTTCAAGAGCTTACTGCATGTTCTGATAGCACTCCACAGGGACCTAGTTCCTCCCTTCTTGCCTAGGACCCCCATCCCAGTGATGGCTCAGAGCAGCTGTTACCTTGCACAGAGAAGCTCTCTTCCAGTGTGAATGTCCTTCCAGTGATCTCTGCGAAGTGTCAGCCTCGAGTAGGGTGGGGCAGGCTGGGGCTGGGTTAGGATACTGCGGCTCTGTGTCTTCTCCCCAATGGGTGTTCTCCCCATCGTGGCTGTGACTTCTCAGCCCCTGACAGCCCATGGTAGTTGCTAGTAAGAATCACTTCCTGCTGGGTTCTGAGTTGAGAAGACAGAGATGGCCCATCGTGCAGCACCATCTCACTTCCTGTGTAACTCCATTAAGCTTCCCCTGGAAGCAGCCAGGGCCACTGCTCAAGCCTCCCTGATGAGTGTAGGATGCCTGGACTTGACAGGAAGTGTGAGGGGGTGGGGATGAGGGAGGAACAACAAAGCTTAGACCATTTGTATGAATTTCTGACGTCTATTTTGTGTTGATATTTCTTCAGCTTACAAAGCAATTTCTCAGAGTTTCACTCCATCTGAGAAGTTTGGAATAAACATTTTTCGTTCTCATTTTGCAGATGAAGAAACCGAGCTTTCCAGGGGTAGAGAAACGTACCCAGTGACGTGTCACTCGGAGCCAGCCAGGCTAGGAGTAAGGCCCAGTTTCTGGTATTTATGCCAGATCTTCTTCTTGTCCCAGAGACCTCTGCATGGTGAAAGAAAAACTCTTCTTTAGTGGATGTTTTATGAAACAACACTTAGAAAATGCTGAAGGTCTCCCTCCTCCCTGCCCTGGTTGTCAGGGGACACATCATGGTGGCCCAGTTCCGTGAGTGACAAAGGCAGTTTCAGAGAGCTTGTCTGGACTCTTCAGGCCTGTACTTTACCACAAAGTGTGGGGTGTGTATGGCGTGTGAGTTATGTGATGACTGGGTATATAATGTGTGTTGGTGATGTGTGGTATGTGTGTGCCTGTGCGGAGTAGCATGTGTGTGTGGAGTTGTGTGTGTGTGTGTGTGTTGAGTCTTCATTTGAGGGTGTGTGGGAGTGTGAATGTGTGTGACATAATGGTTGGTGCGTGTGTGATATATTGTGTATGTGTGTTGTGTGTCAGTGTTGTGATATTCTTGTACATGAGTGTGATTGTGGGTCTTTCTGAGTCTGCTGGTTCAGTGAGTGTTGTGGGTACATTCTCACGTGTGCTGATGGATGCGTGATATGCCATATGTGTGCTAGAAAGAAAAAGTGTGTGTGTGTGTGTGTGTGAGTGTGTGTATGTGCAGATGGCAGGTCTGGCACAGAGGCAGCCAAGACAGGAGGCTCACACCTTAGCAGTGTGTGTATCGTGGCTCGCAGCCCCCAGGTGCTTGCCCCGGCGTCCCCACCTCGTTGGTCAGTTTGCCCAGCTGAGGCCTGGTTCAGTGTCAGCTGGGGCTTCCTCTGTTCTGAACAGGCCGGCGTCCTTGGCACAGACCGGGATTTCACACTGGCTCGTCCCCAACTGCAGGTCCCCTCTGGGCCAGGCCAGCTGCCCCGCTCCCTTGGGACTTCCACCCACAAGAGAACCCCTCCCTGCCTAGGATGGGAGGAGCCAGCCCGGAGCTGGACGGAATGGCCACGTCAACAACTCTGCCCTCCCCGCCCCTGGAAACGGTCAGAACGAGCACCTGCCGCCAGCGCCCTACAAACATCAGCCTCACTGGTGGGGACGGCCGGGCCTCCTCGGCAGTCAGCCTCTTAGTGAGGCCTAGCCCACCTTCCCCTTTCAGATGGCAAATCGCCTTTCATGCTCACCCACCTGCACCCTGACCCCTCACGCTGGTCTCTTTTATCTCTTTTAAAAGAGTGCTTTTCACCTTCTAACACTTGGTATGATTTACTTGATTTGTTTCCTCTTTGTCTCTCCTTATTAGAATGTAAGCTCCAGGAGGGCAGGTACGTGTTTGGTTTTTCATGTACTTAGAGGAGAGGAAGCAGGATGTTTAGAAGACACTCAAAATGTTTGTGGAAAGAAGGAAGGAAGGATGGAGGGACTTGATGCCAACCTCGCACCTAGGCCAAGCCATGGTGAGGGGTGTCGGGGAGTGTACTCGGTCCTGCTGGGGTCAGCCAGAGGCCAGAGGGCAGCTCCAGGGCTTCGGATAGAGGCCTGTCAGGCTCCCAGCCACCGGCCTCATGGGAGGGCACAGCTGTGGGTGGGAGGGGAGCCGGGAAGGATGTGTTCAGTTTCTGGGGACGGAGCTGCTGGCTGGGGATGCATTTAATTTAGCCCAAGTCTGGCACGGAGTCGGGGGAGGCGATTAATACAGACGGGGTGCTGTTCTTTCCTTGGGGCTGGAGCTGTGGCTGGGGGCCGGGTTGGATCAAGTGCGTTATTGGCCCAGAGCCGGGTGAGATAAACACACTCTTGGGACAGCCCTTCTTCCAGGATAGGATGGCCAGATCTTGCCTGCTGGGGCCACAGTGAACCAAGGGTTGGCATAGGACGTTAGAGCCTGCTACCCGTGTGCCATGTATGGACTCGTCTGGACCCCATCACCACCTGCCAGGGAGCTAAAGTTTCCACTTTACAGGTGGGGGGTGGGGAAGGGAAGCTGTGAGGGTGGGAGGGGCTTGCTGGAGGGTGGCTTGAACCCAGGGCTCTAGATCCAGTGCTTGCTCCTTCCTCTTCTGTCCCCCACATATGATAGAAAGAGACAGACCCCTTACCTGCTTCCGGTTGAGGAACAGGCCCACCGGAGAGATGGGGCAGCCCCTCTAAGCCTGCACCAGGCCCCATGCTGATGTCAGGAGGGCAGAGCCCCCCCAGGCTGGGAATCATCCAGCTTTGATCTCTGGTTTGGCTCCAGGTTCTTAAAGCCACTGCCACTCCCTGGGGCTCAGTTTCCCCACTCGGACAAGCCCCGTCCAGCTGATGGTGGTCAGTTGGGCTCCAGTGAGACTCAGACACAGCTAGGCTTCCTACACGGTGGACTCTACTCACGGGCCAGGAGCTTCCAGAGGCCTCCGTGGGAACTCATGCTCAGCTTGCTTTCCTCCACTTTCCCTTCTCTTCCCATCCTCTTTCCCTCTTCCCTGGGTCAGGGGATCTGAATGGAGGCCAAGCAACTCAGCTGCTCTGCAGGGCATGCTGCCCAGCAGCCACTCCAGCATGCCACTGTGGCCACCGTAGCAGCTGCCTGGGCAGGAAAGGACTTCATAGGGGGACTGTGACTTCATGGGGGAACTTGCTTGAAGTGCTGCTCACTCTAAGGTTTGAGTGATGATGGCGGGACCTCAGTTTATTAGTGACTTTCGCCTCAAAACGGGTCCAATGGAGGAAACACCCCAAACATCCACCAACAATGAGAATGGTTGAATGATGAATAAACAAGATGAGGTGTATCCATCCAACGGAATGTTGTTCAGTCATAAGAAAAGAATGGAATACTGATTCATGCAGCAACATGGATGAACATTACGCTGAGTGCAAGAAGTCAGTCATACAAGGTCACATGTTGTTTGAATCCATGTATCTGAACCAGAATAGGTAAATCCAAGAAACAGAAAACAGCCTGGGTGGTGGCGAGGGGCTGGGCAGAGGGGAGACTGGGGAGCGATGGCTTAATGAGTAAGGGGTCTCCTTTGGGGATGATGAAAATGTTTTAGAACTAGATAAAGGTGGCAGTTGCATGCTATTGTGAATGTGCTGCTGCTGCTTCTAAGTCACTTGAGTCGTGTCCAACTCTGTGTGACCCCATAGATGGCAGCCCACCAGGCTCCCCTGTCCCTGGGATTCTCCAGGCAACAAGTGGGTTGCCATTTCCTTCTCCAATGCACGAAAGTGAAAAGTGAAAGGGAAGTCGCTCACTCGTCTCCGACTCTTCGAAACCCCATGGACTGCAGCCCACCAGGCTCCTCTGTCCATGGGATTTTCCAGCCAAGAGTACTGGAGGTGAATGTGCTAAATGCCACTTAATTATAACTTTAAAGCAGTGAATTCTGTAACATGGATTTTAATTTTCATAAATTGAGTTAACACATTAATCTCAGCACCACCCCTCCTTCCCCAACCTCTACTGCCTCCAGATCCCACCACTAGCCCACCAATACCCCTTCCTCTTCTATAACTGAGATTCAACCCATCTTCAATTCCAGGCCAGCCCTGAGTGCAGGCAGAGGATTCTTAAGCCCCCTTAAACCGAGTCCGTCCTTCCGGGGATTCACTCAGCTTAATGCCGCCATCCCCATTTAGCTAGTACTTACTGTATACCACCCCCCACTGAGCAGATGAGAAAATGATGCCCTTTCACAGAGGAGGAGCTGTGAGGTTCCCAGTGCCCCTACAATGCAGCTCTTCCATGGGTGGCTAGACCTCAACTCAGCCCATTGCACTGCCATGGCAGGGCTATAATCCTCCCAAACCACTTCAGACAAGTTTCCCCTCTGCCCCACTCCCAGTCTTCCTCCTTACACAGGGCCCTATGGATACAAGCCTGCCCCACCCAGGAGGATACGGGCGTGGGTCAGATCCCTGAGTGGCAGCTGGCTTGTGCTTCAAGGTCACACCTGAACGGACCCTTATGTTCACTCAGAATCGCTCCCAGCATGAAAAGGAGCATGCGTTGAGCTGGAGACAGGAACCCAGCCGAGGGTGGTCGATTTGGTCCTCCCATCGCCCGCTTCCTAAATCACCAGCTCTATCATCCTCTATCATCCTCTCCTCATTCCAACGCTTGGCCAAATGTGTTCAGCTGAAAGGGCACACACATCCACGGCTCGTGGGACACTCATGGTCCAGGTCGGGGTGAATCATGCAGCCCCACTGTGTGCTCCAGGCCAGGGGACCGGACTGGTGTTGACCAGGCCAGGTGGCTGGGTGGAGAGGGCCCATGGGCTCAAAAGTCATCAGCACATCAGAAGTGAGTTCAAATCCTAATTTTGCCACTTCATATTTCTGTGAAGAAGTTAGTCTCTCTGGTTTTCCATTTCCTTATTTGTCAGAGAGGAAAAAGCAAGATAGTTGAGGAAAAAAGAAAACAAGCTTTTCATGTACCAAATGTTCAGGAAACGGTGGCGAGCGCCCACACACACACACCTCTGCTGGAGGGCAGGGTGGGGGGCTTTTGATGGGGGTGTGGAAAGGGAAGTCAGAGGTTCAACCCTGGGAGATATTTAGGGACCTGGGGGTGGGGAGGATGAGGCTGGGAAGGCTTGTAGGTGGGGGTGCCGCTGAACCAAGAGGCACCCCCCCAAGTCTGGCTCCGCCTGCCATACTGGGGAGGTATCTTGGGAAGGCCAGCCAGGCAGGGAGCAAAGGGGCAGACACCAATCCAAACATCAAAGTCAGTCCTGAGGTTTTTGGCCAAATGAAGAGCCGCAGGAAACAAGCAGAGAGGCCCGAGAAACCCCATGTGTCTGAGCTCCCTGGGGTTTCAGAGACCTGAGCTGAGTGTCTGGGAGCCTTCTGGATTCTTTCCAGACCCCTGGCTAGCCCTGCTCAACAGTCTCCTTGACTCATGTCAGGAGAAGAGAGGAGAGAACACGGAGGAAGGGAGGGGAAGCCATGCAGCTGTTCCGGAGCTGGGGCCTTGGAAATTCGAGCCGAGCCACAGGCCGCCGGCAGGCAGGAGAGGGCCTCTTGGAAGCCCACTTCTAAGGCGCTGGCCCAGTCTCGCCAGCAGCCCTGGGATTAGCTCAGCAGCCTTCTCTGAGCTCTGAACATCTGCAGCCTGGCGTCCACTTCCCTCTCTCCCAGCCCCACGGGGCAGCCCCCTGAGATGGGGGTAGGGGGAGCAGACAGCTGCAACCTGGGAGAGGAGGTGGAAGGGGCCCTCCGACTGGCTTGAGACTCAGGGAGCACTGCAATGGTATAGGAGCCGCCTGGGCCTCATTCCAAAAATGCCTTCTCCTCCCCCCGCTTTGTGAGCCTGAAAGACATGGGGTTTAGGAGGAAAAGAAGGGAAATGACATCTGTACAGGCCCACTAGATACCAGGGAAGAGCTGGGCGCTTGGCTGATACAACTATCTCAAGGTTGGTCTTATCATTTACATCTTTTTTTTGAAAACAGGCTCAGAGAGGTTAAGTAACGCCCACAGTAACTCGGTAAGTTAGTAGCAGAGCCAAGATATAAATCCAGGTCACTCTAATTCTAAATCCTAAATTCTGTCTTTAGCCAGGGCCCAGAGGCTTCCTGGGTGACTCAGTGATAAAGAATCTGCCTACCAAGCAGGAGATGTCAGTTCAATCCCTGGGTCAGGAAGATCCCCTGGAGAGGGAAATGGCAACCCACTCCAGTATTCTTGCCTGGGAAATTCTTGTCTATGGGAAATCCCATAGACAGAGGAGCCTGGTGGGCTACAGTCCATGGGGTCGCAAAGAGTCAGAGACGACTTAGTGACTAAATCACCACCACCAAAAAATTGGAAACAGGCAGGTCAGAATGGAACCCAGGGACAAGACTAGCCTTTTCTGCCTGCCTCAAGCTCAGTATAATCACTGCAAGGCTGAGGCCGAGGGCTGAGGAGGTGGGGAGAGGTAACGGGCTTTGCCAATTGCGCCTGGACTTGTTCTCACATTGCAGTCTGTACAGAAGAAAAGATCAGGTGACAAGTCAGCAAACTCAGTCCTAAGAGGCTCAGTTGAAAAGACAGGAGTGGGTAGCTTAGAGAAGGCTCAGAGGAGGCTGCATTGGTGCTGGCTTGGAGCATAGTGACTTACTCTGTGGGACCAAGTCAGTCAGGACAGGCTAGGTTTGGCTGTGATGATGAACAATCCCCAAATCTCAGTGGCTTACACACTCAAGGCTCATTTCTTGCTCATGTCCCAGTACGGGACAGGAGGGACTCCGCTCATCCTAGTCATTTAGGAATCCAAGCCAAGGGGGCTTTCCTCCAGACATGATTCCCCACCCTCCCTCCCCTCCCCTCAGTTCAGTTCAGTTCAGTTATTCAGTCTTGTCTAACTCTTTTCAACCCCATGGACTGCAGCATGCCAGGCTTCCCTGTCCATCACCAACTCCTGGAGCCTGCTCAAATTAAACTCATCCATCGAGTCAGTGATGCTATCCAACTATCTCATCCTCTGTCATCCCTTTCTCCTCCTACCCTCAATCTTTCCCAGCATCAGGGTCTTTTCAAACAAGTCAGTTCTTTGCATCAGGTGGCCAGAATATTGGAGCTTCAGCTTCAGCATCAGTCCTTCCAATGAATATTCAGGACTGATTTCCTTTAGGATTGACTGGTTGGATCTCCTTGCAGTCCAAGGGACTCTCAAGAGTCTTCTCCAACACCACAGTTCAAAAGCATCAATTCTTTGGCGCTCTGCTTTCTTTGTGGTCCAACTCTCACATCCATACATGACTGTTGGAAAAACCATAGCCTTAACTAGACAGACCTTTGTTGGCAAAGTGATGTCTCTGCTTTTTAATATGCTGTCTAGGTTTGTCGTAGCTTTCCTTCCAAAGAGTAAGCGTCTTTTAATTTCGTGGCTGTAATCACCATCTGCAGTGATTTTGAAGCCCCCCAAAAATAAAGTCTCACGCTGTTTCCATTGTTTCCCCATCTATTTGCCATGAAGTAACGGGACCAGATGCCATGATCTTAGTTTTTTGAATGTTGAGTTTTAAGTCAACTTTTCCACTCTCCTCTTTCACTTTCATCAACAGGCTCTTTAGTTTTTTACTTTCTGCCGTAAGTGTGGTGTCATCTGCATATCTGAGGCTATTAATATTTCTCCCGGCAATCCTGATTCCAGTTTGTGTTTCACCCAGCCCAGTGTTTCTCATGGTGTACTCTGCTGCTGCTGCTGCTACTAAGTCACCTCAGTCGTGTCCGACTCTGTGCGACCCCACTGACGGCAGCCCACCAGGCTCCCCCAACCCTGGAATTCTCCAGGCAAGAACACTGGAGTGGGTTGCCATTTCCTTCTCCAATGCATGAAAGTGAAAAGTGAAAGTAAAGTTGCTCAGTCGTGTCCGACTCTTTGCAACCCCATGGACTGCAGCCCACCAGGCTCCTCCATCCATGGGATTTTCCAGGCAAGAGTACTGGAGTGGGGTGCCATCATGTACTCTGCATATAAGTTAAATAAGCAGGGTGACAATGTACAGCCTTGATGTACTCCTTTTCCTATTTGGAACCAGTCTGTTGTTCCATGTCTGGTTCTAACTGTTTCTTCTTGAACTGCATGCAGATTTCTCAGGAGGTAGGTCATGTGGTCTGGTATTCCCATCTCTTGAAGACTTTTCCAGTTTGTTGTGATCCACACAGTCAAAGGCTTTGCCATAGTCAATAAAACAGAAGTAGATGTTTTTCTGGAATTCTCTTGCTTTTTCTATGATCCTACACATGTTGGCAATTTGATCTCTGGTTCCTGTGCCTTTTCTAAATTCAGCTTGAACATCTGGAAGTTCTCCATTCACCTATCTAGAAGCCTCACTTGGAGAATTTTGAGCATTAGTTTGCTAGCATGTGAGATGAGTGCAAGTGTGCGATGGTTTGAGCATTCTTTGGCATTGCCTTTCTTAGGGATTGGAATGAAAACTGACCTTTTCCAGTCCTGTAGCCACTGCCGAGTTTTCCAAATTTGCTGGCATATTGAGTGCAGCACTTTTCACAGCATCATCTTTTAGGATTCGAAATAGTTCGGCTAGAGCCCCCTCTCTCCCTCCACTACCCTCAACACTGTAGCAAGAGGTGAACCGCACACTGGCTTCTAAAACTTCACATTTTATTGGTTGAAGGAAGTCACGTGGAAGCATGTAGTTTCAGGGGGCTGGAAGTGCAAACCCCCCAGTGCCCAGGAGCTGATGGAAATGTTTGATGGGCAGCATGAAGGACTCAGGACTGGAAGGAGTAACTGGGTTATGGGTAAATGCATTGAGGTCAATTTCAAGTCCATTGTGGTGTGACCTTCCCTGGGAAATTGTGAGTACCCACCAACAGAAGTATGCCAGCCAAAGCAGGATGGGCACATGGGAGGAAGGTGGCAGAAGAGACTCTGCCATCACTGGGATGATGGGATATGGCCTGCATGGTGTTGGGTAAGGGCAAGGGCATTGGAGCCAGAGGTGCCTGTGTTCAAATCCTCTTCTCTCTTTTTAGCTGTGTTACTCTGTGCAGACTACCTACCGTGTCTGGGCTCCAGCAGTTTCCTTTGTTACATGGGGATAATAATGATGCTGGGAAAGACTGAAGGCAGGAGGAGAAGGGGGAAACAGAGGATGAAATGGTTGGATAGTGTCACCTACTCAATGAACATGAGTTTGAGCAAACTCCAGGAGATAGTGAAAGACAGGAAAGCCTGGTGTGCTGCAGTCCATGGGGTCACAAAGAGTCGGACACAACTTAGAGACTGAACAACAACAACAATAATGCCAACAACATCTGTGAGGATTAGATGTCTATAGCACACAATGCCTGGTGCGTGGGAAGCTTGAGTCAAGTACTGCACGCATGCTAAGTTGCCTCAGTCATGTCCAACTCTTTGTGACCTGATGGACTGTAGCCTGCCAGGCTTCTCTGTCCATGGGATCCTCTAGGCAAGAATACTGGAGTGGGTTGCCATGCCCCCCTCCAGAGGATCTTCCTGATGCAGGGATCAAACCCGTGTCTCTTATGTCTCCTGCATTGGAAGACAAGTTCATCAGTTGCTCTTATTGTTGTTCTCACTCCTACGCAAGATCCTATGACCTTCCCCTCTTGAAATCCTTGGCAGCGTCTCTTCCTGGGCCTCTCACATCCCTAAGACATTAGTTAGCTGCCAAGGCAGAGCTGGGAGAGTGCTGTGCATGGCCCAACAGTTTCTCCCCCACCGTTATGGCATGGCCTAAGAGGTAGAATGCTTTCTGGGACTTTCTCTAGCCCACTTCTGCCCCCCAGCATATTTTCCACTCTTCCTGCCTCCAAGTCTGATTACAAAGCATTTACCTTCTCCAGCTCATCCCCAAATCTTCCCTAACAACCATTGATCCAACTTATGTCTGCAAGATTTTGCCTTTTGCACACTGTCATAGAAATGGAGAGTCAGAGTATGCAAACTTTCTGCTGTATCCTAATTTATCTACTCTCGAGGTTTGGTTGTATTAGATGAGAGATTATTCTATCTTCCTTTTCCCTTTCTCCCTGTCCAGCTGCATCGCTGGCATTTGTTCCTTGGTTGCTATCTTCATAACTCTAAGTACTATATGCATATCTCCAGCTTAGAAGATATCCCCAAGGCTTTCTGAGATAAAGCTTTTTACATCCCCACAAGCATTAAAATAACCATTTCAGAGACATCAGCAGGAGGCTTGGTAGAGAGAGGTGGTGTGTTTCAGAAATGAGGGCTTTAGGAGCATAGATGATAGAATAAAGTTAAGAGAAGTTTTCTGGAAGAGGCAAGACGAGCTGAACCTTGTCCACTTTCCCAGGGCAGCTGCTCACCCATCGCTCTGTCTGTGAGCCTTGACTTGCAGTATCTCATTCAGACACCAGGGGGAGGACAAGGGGCTTTGCTGGGATGTCCTCTCCTCTGATAGAAAGAAGACAGCTCCGCTTTCCCCGCCCCCATTCCTCCGAGCCTGTAAGGAGTTGCCGCTAGGTTCTCAGCTCCTAGCCCTCAATCTGATCAGAGGTTTGAGTCTATGCATGATATCTGTAGCTTCCAGGTCTTCTGTTCGTGAACAGGTCTCATCTGCACTCCATGTTCTCAAAGTCCTTAGAGCCCTCACACGGGTACCAGTCTGTAGACACGTACATTTCTGGGCCCTGCTCCAGACCTCTCATCAGGAGCTGGGGCCCAGGAACATGCATGTTTCATACTCAGCCCAGGTTCCTCTCATACACAGGCAGCACCAAAAACTAATGTTGAAGGCTTTCCATGATCTTACCCCATCAAACCCCTTCCTCATTTTCTCCCCTGTTCTCCATAGTCATTTCTCTGTAATGGGTTCATCATTTGAGGAAACACAGCATATTTGATTCTTGGAGGTTGAGCCTCTCACATGGAATTAATGTATCTTTAAAAAGTCTTTCAGGTGGCTCAGTGGTAAAGAATCTGCCTGCCAAGCAGGAGACGTGGGTCAGGAAGATCCCCTGGAGGAAGGCATAGCAACCCATTCCAGTATTCTTGCTTGGAGAATCCCCATGGACAGAGGAGCTTAGCGGGCTACAGTCCATGGGGTTGGAAGGAGTCGGACAGGACTGAATAGGGCCTGTAAGCACCATCTACCCCACCGCAGTCTGCAATTTGGAAGACTACATAAGACTCCCCACATTTTAGTTTCCAAGAAGTCCATTAGAATATTATCTGATCTGCACTTCAGTTTTCCCAAAATGTAGTTCCTGGAACCTTTGAGTGGGAATCACTCATCATTTTATAAAACAGTTTTAATACACATCTTAATATCGATACTTTTTATTTTAATACCAAAATAAGGAAGAGGAACAGAGTGTCCAAATAAAGAAAAGTCCTCTGCATTAATAAATTTAACTTTATGGAACTTTCATTCTGTTGCCCTCAGTTTTTCTGTTTTGTGCAAACAAATGAAAAATTCACCACAGACCAGCTTGTGTTCTTGGGCTGGAGTTTGGGGAGCAAGCTGATGTGAGGACTTGGTTTGAGAACAACTCCATGCTAGGCGGCTGTGTTGTGATTGCAGTACTAAGGCAGAGTATCAATACTGGACTTTTGGTACGTATTTTGTGTAATATTGATACGTGACATTTTAAATGAAAGAGAGAGGTGGTGGTTTTCTACATTTGGTCCTCATGATGTTTTAAGGGTTGAGAGTTTAAGAAAATGATGCCATTCATATATCTACTGTCTGCTGTGAGGACTCAGATGGGCCTAGAACCTGTGGACAGTTGTAGGTGCTGCCCTTTGGGCAGCAAGGTCAGGCGAGTGAAGGGTGGAAAGTTGCGTGGTGGGGTGATGAAGGAAGGAGCTGGGAGTACATTCTACACATGAGCACCAAGAAGGTCGTGATGTGGCTGTCCTGAAGGACTGGTCCATGAAGAAGTGAGCTGCCCTACACTCTGAGACACTAGAAAGAAGAGCTAGACCCAGTAGCAAGAACTTTCAGCGAGGAAAATGTAAACTTAATAGAGGAAAGATGTTCTAGGAATCAGAGATGCCTAAATATAGAAAGTGAGCCTCTCGTTATCACACACAGAGTTTGAAGAAGTCATTCATCTGGGAAGTGATGGAGAAGCTTACTGCATTTAAACAAAAACAATAAAATTAAATAGAAATAATGGAAATAACAGTTTTACATTGATAGTACTTGACATATATAAAGTTGTTTTGGTACAACTGCAGTTTTAAAATACTCTTGAGAGGTAGATTGAAAACTATTCTGACTTCAGGTTCAAGATGGCAGATTGAGGATACACAGCAGTGCCCAAACAGAGGAAAATGCCAGCTCCTGAGGCGCTTACAATCTAGAAATTCTCTAGCTTCCGTATTATCCTTGAGACACTGGAAAAACTTAGGGACAGGGCAAAATAAGACGATATAAGGAAAAAGAAAGGCAGTTATAAGCTCCAAGGGAAAAAAGAAAAAAAAATTAGAGACAATGTAATTATAGTTTCCGCAGTGTAGTGGTTATCACATTTGCCTCAGAGTGTAATTACAGTATCCTATTGATTACATAGGAAACCATATGTAGTCATAAGAATGTAAACACTATTTTTGACTTTTAGAAACAATTTACAGAGCATAGAAACTTAGTGATGACTGAAGATAGAATGCCAATGTTAACATTTTTGACAATATAAAAATAAATGCATAGTCAGCGGAATACTTGTGTTAGAGATGGGGAAGTGAAATAAAAAGTAGGTGTGTTAATAGCTTCATTCTCATTCAAGATTGTTGAGATATTGACTAGAGTTGATAAAACAAGGGATAGAAGTGTAAGTACATTCTTTAAATGTTCAGAGGTAAACAGAAGACATAGACTGGACAGATTCACAGGCAGGTGATGAAACGGAGGAAGAGAAAAAGGAGGATGTTTTGTGAACTAAATTTTTGTTTGTCATACCAGGGAATCCATAGGTTACCTAAAGTCCGTAAATCAACAAATGGAACCACAGGACTTCCCTGGTGGCTAAAACTCTGCATTCTCAATGCAGGGGGCCTGGGTTCTAGTTCCCTGGTCAGGCAACATGCTGGCTAAGAATCCACACATTACAACTAAAGATTCCACACGCCACAGCTGCAGGGTGAAGATCCCATGTTCTTGCTGCAACTGAGACGCGGCACAGCCAAATAAATAAGATAAACATATATTTTAAAAAATAAATGGAACCATCAGCATTTTATTTAGTGTTTCAGAGGCTTATCACCTAAATAATAAGATAAATGGTTAAACGAGGTTTCCTTGAGGCAATGAGTCAGTGGTAGAAAGGACTGGAGCAAGAACCTTGTTTTCCATGACATAATGGGCATAACATTTTTTTAATTACAAAAAAACCCTACAGTGTAATATATTATTTTCATGTTGTTAAAAAATCAAAATAAACCATCCCCATTATAATATAGGAAGAAACTGAGGCTCAGAGAGGCAAGATGACTTTGTTTAGGTCACAGCACAAGGAAGGAGAGTGACCAGGAATGAATGCCATATCTCAGGACACAGCTCCTCCGAGCTCCACGGGGCTGCTCCAAAGAGCCGTGAGAGCTCCTTTCATCGTGCTTCTGTGATTCACCATCCATTCGAGCTGCTCTGCCTTTGCACCTGCTCTTTTCTCTGCCTAGGGGGCCCCTCCCAACTTCTTTTGCTGGCATGCGTCTGTTCATTTATCACGACCCAGCCCTATGTCAGTTCCTCCATAACAAGGACTCTTCTTTTGTCTTCTTCCTGTACTCTGTCCCTGTAATGTTTATTTATGATCCCACTGGATCATAAATATTTGGCTATCCATCTGTACATGTTTCTGTCTCATTTGCTAGTCTATGAACCTTTCAAGGCAGAGGTCTGTGTCTGATTCAACACCATACCCTAGCTCCCACCCCACTGCCTGCCCCTGGGTCTTCAAAAGCGTTTCCGGAATTTGTGAATGGGTGGAGCGCATGTGTCTGTGACTCTAAGATTCTGGGCTGGTGGCCGAGCCCCAAAGCCTGGCCGTGGGCCTGACAGCTGTGGAGGAGCTGCTCCGTCAGGCTCACACGCATCCCCGAGTGACTGTCCTTCTCTCAGCCTTCATATTCCATCCCCTCCTATTTACTTGTTCTCCACTCACATCCCAAGGCTTATCCGCAAATCTCAGTGTTCCCAAAAGGCATGCTTTGGGAGCCAAGTGGAACCTTCCATCTGGATTGTATCAAGTCACTGACAAAGTTCTGTCCCCAAGTCAGCAGAGGCTGGAGGAAGGCTTTGGGGGAAGACCTTTTCTCCGTAGAGGAACTAACCCAGAGAAAATGATAATAATGTGCTGGTAGGAGCTGCTGAAAGTGGTGGAAACAGAGGAATGCACAGATTGAGCAGCCCTTAGACGTGTGTCCCCAGGCAGGCTCTTGGCGTCTCTGGGCCTCTGTTTCCTCATCTGGATCATAGGAAAGTGGTAGATGCCTTTATGTCAGACGGGGTTTGCATGAGACAAAGCATGAGAACAGGTCTGGAACGACACTGACTCCGAGTTGGTGCTCAGTCTATCTGTACCTCTTCCTTTCTCTACAGTCATTTTTTTTTTAATTTTAATTTTTTAATTTTTATCACAGGGAGCCACTAACACGGCTTAAGAGGCAAATCCTTCTGTCATTACAACAAAAACTAGTTTTCCACCCCATCCTCACTATTAATTTTTCCCCAGAGGCAACCGTTTTCAATTCTTTAAACAATTCTGGTATTTACTTGCATATTTCAAAATAACTTGCTTGTGTTGTTATTTTTGTTTTGTTTTCAGGTTTCATCTTTTTAATCATCCTGGTGAAGGATATCCTAAATGTTACGTGAGACACAACAGAACATTTTTTATTTTCAGTATTAAGAAAAAAATGAGGGAGTTTCCCAGCAGCCTAGGGGTTACGAATTCCGTCTCTCACTGCTGTGGCCCAGGTTCAATCCCTGGTCAGGGAACTAAAATCCTGCAATCCATGCAGCACAGCCGAACAAACAAAAAAAGAAACTTCCATATAATCAGACAGAGTGCTGAAGTGAAAAAACCTCTAAGTAATCATGTTCTTGGCCTTCCCTGGTAGCTCAGATGGTGAAGAATCTGCCTGCAGTGCAGGAGACCTAGGTTCGATCCCTGGATTGGGAAGATCCCCTGGAGAAGAGAATGGCAACCCATTCCAGTATTCTTGCCTGGAGAATTCCAAGCACAGAGGAGCCTGGCAGGCTATAACAGTCCATGGGGTGGCAAAGTGTCAGACACGACTGAGTGACTAGTACTTCACTTCACATTTCAGTCATGTTCTTGATTTCTTATAGTTAACCGTTGGAAATTATTTCCCAACAATGATTAAAAATTGTGTACAGGTTTTTAAAAAATGTTCCTAGATGTACTTTATTTAAAACAATCCATCTAGTTAAACTTTTATTTTTTTTTGGTCAGAACCAAATAATCCTGGGAGCCTGAACTGAAAAAGTGGTAAAAAAGGAAAAAAATACCCAGACTCTACAAATGTCTCAGAATTTTTCTTTAAACAGGAGAAAAAAAATTTTTTAAACACATGGAGCTTTCTGAAAGGTCTTTAACAAGCTACCTTGGGAGCTCAATTGAAAAAAGAGGTAGATGTACTAAAAACAGATGTTTCCGTGCAGCTCCAAAAATCTTTATAAATACAGCCATTTGGAAGGATGGTCCTGGATCAGAAGTTTTATTCCTTGTGTATCTACACGGGATGTGCATGCATCTCAGTTGTCATAATTGTCCCTGTAATTTCCTCCTAAATAGTGGTCATAACCACCCTGACTTCTGCCACCATAGTCTCTGGATCTTCCATGTCCATATCCATATCCTCCAGGTCAATTGTTACACCTGTCACTTCCATAGTCCCGGTCCCCACCTGCTCTAGAGTAACTGTGACCACACCCACAGGCTCAAAGTCACCTCCTCTTGTTCCCTGAGGCCAACTTGCCCGAGTGGTCTACATGGATCTGACAATTATCAGAGACTTTCCATTCAAGGCTCTCATAGCATCGGAGGCACACTCTGGACTGTTGAAGGTGGTGAAACCAAAACCCTGGGATAGCTGTGTCTTCCAGTCTTTGACCTTGACCACCCCAGAAACAGGTCAGAAGCTGCTGAAATGATCTTCCAGAGCGCGCCCATCAGGGCTGAAGTTGAGTCCTCCCACAAAGAGCTTCCCTTCTTCAGGGCATGGCAGTAAATTCAAGTCCTGGAAATGAAGACGTAAAAAGGCCAAAGAGACAGCTACTGTGAAGGAGCTGAGAGACTGGGCTGTAATGATACTTTTTAATTCATCTACTGAAGGGCATCTTGGTTGATGCTAGCTTTTGGCAACTCTGAATAAAGTTGCTGTAAACCTTTGTGTGTAGGTTTTTGTGTGGACTTAGGTTTTCAACTCATTTAAGTGAATAGCAAGGAGCACCATCTCTGGATTGTATGGTAAATCTATACTCAGTTTTGTGAGAAATTTCAGACTGTCTTCCAAAGTGGCTGTACCATTTTGCATTCCCACCAGCAATAAATAAGAGTTCCTGTCATTTCGCATCTTCACCAGCATTTGGTGTGATCAGGCTTTCAGATATTCTAATAGGTGTATAGTGAGAGAAAAGTGAAAGTGAAGTCTCTCAGTCACGTCCGACTCTGCAACCCCATGGACTGTAGCCCACCAGTTCCTCCATCCATGGGATTTTCCAGGCAAGAGTACTGGAGTGGGCTGCCATTTCCTTCTCCAAGGTGTATAGCGGTATCTCACTATTTTAATTTGTAAGTCACTGACATATAATTTTGAGCATCTTTTCATATGTTTATTTGCCATCAATATATCTTCTTTGAGAAGGTATCTGTTCACATCTTTTGCCTATTTTTTAGTTGGTTGGTTTTTTTATTGTTCAGTTTTAAGAATTTTTTGTATATTTTAGACATAAGCCTCTATCAAATTGTGTTTTGCAGATATTTTCTCTCAATCTTTGACGTGTCTTTTTATTTTATTAATGTACTGAGCTTCTGTTATTATTATATGTTTAACTTCTAAGAGTTCATTTTTGTTCTCTACATGTTCTTTTTAATAGTTCCTTCTTTTTGTTTCATGTATAGAAAAATTCTTCCCATCTCTCTGAAGATATTCATGACAGTTTTTTCCTGAAGTGTTCCTCTCCCTGCAACCCTCTGTTTTTTTCCAAAGTGCTTTTATTTCTTAGTAGAGGCTCTCCCCTAACAACAGGGGATTCTTGTTTGCCTTCTTGTCTGAGGAAGACACCAGAATCTGACTGTACACTCTGTCTGTGTTTGTGTTTGGGGATGTGGGGGAGGGGAGGGTGTGCTTCTTTCTAGGGTAATTGGGCCAACATTTTTGAGGGGAGACTTCTTATCCAGTCCTTGCTGGACCTCACTACTAGTACTTTGGGATTTGAGTGGGAGAAGAAGCCTAGAAGTTCAACATCTAATAAGTAAATTTCCATTTCATCCCTATTTTAAATACTCCATACTCATCTATGTCTGCTCTCTTCCTGTCTGGAAATCCTTATTTTATCTTCAGATAGTGAAGCTTCAGGTTTCTGCTGAGGTGCAGAACAGTTTACCACCTGTCTGGTGAGGCAGGGAATGGGTCTGGGATTAAACTGCTTTTTAGACTTTTGGGGGCATAAAACATTATGAGTTTATTCCATGAGGAAATTTTCATTTTCCCCCAGTGTTTTAATACTCAACAAGAATAACATCTAATGTCTTTTCATATTATTTGTAGGCTTAAATTTTTAAATTAGAAGTGGTGATACTAGATAAGATATAATTCACACTAGTTTCTAATCATCTTCTTTTAATAAGAATTTGATGAGATTATTTTGTCACCCTAAAATAAGATTTTACTAAAATGTATACTTTTCTGTCATTTGTTCATCCAAAGATCCAGCTTTATTATCCTCAGTCTGTATTTATAATGAATGAATTTGAATGAAAAATTCCTATCAAAAAGTATTTCTATACATTTTATTTTAACTAGTTTCTATTGGAATATTGGAGAAGGCAATGGCACCCCACTCTAGCACTCTTGCCTGGAAAATCCCATGGATGGAGGAGCCTGGTAGTCTGCAGTCCATGGGGTCACTAAGAGTCAGACATGACTGAGCGACTTCCCTTTCACTTTTCCCTTTCACTCACTGGAGAAGGAAATGGCAACCCACTCCAGTGTTCTTGCCTGGAGAATCCCAGGGATGGGGGAGCCTGGTGGGCTGCCGTCTATGGGGTCGCACGGAGTCGGACACGCCTGGAGCGACTTGGCAGCAGCAGCAGCATTGGAATATAGTTGATTTACAAGGTTGTGTTAGTTCCTGCTGTACAGCAAAGTGAATCAGTTATACATATACATATAGTCACTCTTTTTTAGATTCCATGCCCATGTACGTCTTTACAGAGTACTGAGTTCCTAGTGCTATACAGCAGGTTCTTATTAGTTATCCATTTTATAGTAGTGTGTATATGTCAATCCCAATTCCCAACTTATCCCTCCTGCCTATATTTTATTTGAGTAGACTCTTCAAGGTGTTCTGTGTTCTAGCTAGCATTATCTAACATTTATTGTTTCCATGGGTTTAAAAAATAAACTTTCTATCTAGTAGTCATGTCTCCTTAGGCTCCTCTTAGCTATGACAATTTCTCACACTTTTTGTGTTTTTTATTATTATCTTCAGTTTTGAGAAATACTTTTCAGGTATTTTGTAAAATGTCTTTCACTTGGGATTTCTATGATATTTCTTTGGTGATGACACTTGGGTTACATGTTTTGAAGAGAAAGACCACAGAGGCACAGCACCATTCTCATCATATTGTATCCAAAGGACATGATATCAACATGGCTTATCACCAATGATATTAACTTTGATTACCTGACTGAGACACCACCGACTGTCAGGTTTCTCCCTTCTAAAGTGAATCTGTCCATCCACTCCCAACCCTGTAATCTTTGGAAGGAAGTCACTATGCACAACCCATATTTAAGGACTGGGTGTTATGCTCTACTTCTTGAGGGCAACAATGTGCATAAATTATTTGGAATTCTTCTGTACAGGAGATTTGAGTAGTCTTCTCTGATTATTTATTTAGTCCTTATTTGTATCAGTGTGAATTCAGGAGCATTTATTTTATACTTTGAGTTATAATCCAATATTACTTTAGTTGCTCAAATTGTTCCAACTTCGGCTGTTAGGAGCTTTTCCAGCTGTCATCCTTGCTCTTGGATATGCCCTCACCATTGTGTGTGCGTTGTGTATGTGTGAGCACTTTCCTACTTTTTGATCCCCGGCTTGTTTGTATATTTCCTTCCCCAACTCTAGAACCATCCATTTTTCCAAGGAGTCCTGGTTCCTTTTGTTGGAGAGGGGTATTGGAAAACAAGATCTGGGTGCTGGATATGCTCACTGATATTGGGATGTTGTAGCTTCTAGGCCTGCTCAGCTGACAAAAGAAAAATTGTGTGTGTAAATACTAAACCACACACACACACACATACACACACACACATACACACACACATCTATAAATAGTTCTGTATGTAACCATCTATATGGTATGTATATTAAGTTAAACATAAATTCATCCCATTTCCTTCCCCTTCCACTCTAATCCATTAAGAAGTGGATCATCCTAGCCTCTTCTCACTCATTTGTAACCTCCCACTCCAACAGTGAGAAACCATGACCATTTACCTGTTCATTTACCTACTCACTCACTTCCACTACACATGTATAGATCATCAGAACTGTTAATCTGTAAAGTCATGCGAAAGAATTAGAGTACAACTAGAAAATAGTGATTATGCACAGTTTCTTTTGCTTCTACTCTTATTTCATCTCCAAAGTTACTCAGGTCAGCAACTTTTCCCCCGTCTCCTTCAATCAGCCTCATTCATACATTTGCAATGAAGTTAGATCATTTCATGGAGAAGGCAATGGCACCCCACTCCAGTACTCTTGCCTGGAAAATCCCATGGATGGAGGAGCCTGGTGGGCTGCAGTCCACGGGGTCACTAGGAGTTGGACAAGACTGAGCGACTTCACTTTCACTTTTCACTTTCATGCATTGGAGAAGGAAATGGTAACCCACTCCAGTGTTCTTGCCTGGAGAATCCCTGGGACGGGGGAGCCTGGTGGACTGCCGTCTATGGGGTCACACAGAGTCGGACACGACTGATGTGACTTAGCAGCAGCAGCAGATCATTTCATCATATTATACATTCCATCCTGGGATAGATATCCCATCCTAGATGAAAATCACCTAAGTGTTTTTTAAAAATTTGCAATGTTAAATTTCATTGTGCTATAAAGTTCTATGGATTTTGACAAAGGCACCATTACAACAACATATAGAACAGTTTCAAAGTCCTTAAAAATTCCCCAATGATCTACCAATTCAACCCCCCCTATTTCCTGGCAATCAGTGGCAATTACTTTCTCTACAGATTTTCCTTCTCCAGAATGTCACATATTAATACTTGGAATCATACAGTATGTAGCCTTTTCAAACTGGCTTCTTTCTGTTAGCAATATGTGTTTAAGATTCATTCATGTTTTTTCTCAGCTTCGTAGCTCACTTCTTTTTATCATTGAATAATATATAATTGTATGTATATACAATTTTGTGTGTTTATCCATTCACCTATTGAAGAAATCTTGGTTGCTTCATTTGGGGGATTTATAAATGAAGCTGCTATAAATATTTGCCTGAGGGTTTTTGTGTTGGCGTAAGTGTTTAAATCAGTTGGATAATTAAATAGACTTTTGACTAATCATTCCTCGTTTTGGCTTCCCCTTCATACCCACTTCCAGAGAAAAGGGATGTTTTTTATTTCCAAGCCTTGAAGGGTTCTGCAATGTAGATCAGCTTGCTTCATGTCTCCCTACCTGCCCGCTTGTGGTTCAGCTCTCTCTGGTCTGCTACATAAGTTACACTCCCATCAGCTTTCCAGCCTGGAAAAGTATGTCGCATAATCCCCTCTCATAGTCCCATTAGTTTTGTGGGTTTATATCTTGACCCTTTCATGGTCATTTTGGTGGGATGGAGTGAATGCTAATGTCAGTGTTCCACCCACCAGTTTCAACCAGAAATTCCAACTCCCCCAACCCTTACCCCTGCTTCTTTTCTCAGGGATGGAGATTTGATCTCCTTGGGGATGTGAAGTCAGGGCTGCTGTGACTCCAGGAGAAAGCAAAGGGAGAAAAGACCCTTTGCTCCCAGTCTTTCTCGCAGTGCCCGTGGGTCAGGATCTCATTTCCAACCCCCTGCCCTTAACAATCTAGACCTTAGGACTTTGAAGGCTGGAACCTGTCAGGAAGGGAGGGGAACTGGCTCAACATTCATGAGCTGGAGGCCTCAGAGCAAGGTCCTGTGTGGCTATGGCTTACCCTGGGAAAATGGCCCAAATGGCAGGATAGGAGGGAGGGGCAAAGAGAGCAAGACTCCAGGAACAGATTGGAGCCAAGTATTTCTCGAGTCCCTGTTTGGTACCTCCACGCTCACCTTCCTAACAAACAATGTCTTGTAGAAAACCTTCTGGGGGGTGGGGGCATGATAGTGATAGAGAAACCAAGAAAGAAGGTGAAGTCAGGGACGCAATGAAGAAATTAGATAATTGGTCATTGAAGAGAATAACCTCTGTCTGCCCAGCCTCTGATCTCCTTTACCCTGATCTCTTTTTACTCTACCCAGAGCAACTTCTCCCTGGGTGATACCATCCTGAATTGTTCTCACTCTCAGTAGGGATCGAAAGGCCTCCCCAAGTCATAGCTCCAGCCCCAGTCCCCTTCCTGAACTCTAGCTGAGTTGCGATGCCTTGCCCTGGATGTAGCATACCTATCACAGCCACGGGTACCCTGTGCCACGCTTTCCCTCCTCCCATCAGAGCCCATCATCTGTGTTGGGTTTCCTAAAGATTCTTCCAAGTTCCTGATTCACTTATATATCATCTTATCTCTGTGAAGTGTGATGCATTTATTTTGTAGCTTTAAAGTATCTTTGCAATAACTTTTTAGGTCTTTGGGTGAAGGGCTATGTGACATGAAACTTGAAAGAACAATTATCTCCTTTGCTGGGGTTCTTTTTTTTTTTTTTTGGCCATGCTGCGAGGCATGTTGGATCTTATTAATAGTTCCCCAACCAGGGATCGAACCTGCACCCCCTGCCCTGGAAGAGTGGAGTCTTAACAACTGGACCTCCAGGGAAGTCCCTGCTAGGGTTCATTTTGGAAGGGTCTTGTGGCACTCCTTCAGGCCCAAAACCATCCTAAGACTGGTGAAAGTTTGCCTTCTTTGGAAAAGGATGTTTCCCAACGTCTTAGGAGAGCACAGTTTAGGGTCTCACAAGCACTTGGAAGTTTTTCTTACTTTATCTTTCATTCTTTCTCTTACATCATCTCTTATCTCTCACTGGGGTTAAGAACAGCTTCCCAGGTCCCTGGTTTCCCTTTTGGAAAATGCACTGGAGGTTTTGTTCCCATGGGATGGATGGGATGAAAGTCTGGTTCCAGGGATGACTCAATAACAATTTAAACAATTAGCAGAGGTTTATGCAATGCTCTTACTGTCCCTGGGCCTGTGCTAGCAGAGCTTTACTGCCTATGAGCAGAGCCCAGATGCCTTGTCCTGTCATCAAAGCTACTCAGCATCTGTAGCATTTCCCTTATGTTGGGGCTGAAAAGAGTCAATGGAGCATTGAGGTTAGGAGTGTGGGCTCTGTATTCAGACAACTTGGCTTCCCAACCAACTCTGCCACATACTGTGTGACCTTGGGAAAGTTACTCAACTTCTCTGTGCCTCAGTTTCCTTCTCTGTAAAGTGGTGAGTGATGGTAATAATAGTATGTGCCTCATGGAGTTTTTGATAAGACTAAATGAATTTATAAGTGAAAAGGGCTCAGAACAGTGCCTGATGCTGAGAAAGTGCTGTCAGCTACTCCTTGCATCCCAAAATAGTCCCTCTCCAATCAGCCTGGACCATTTCCTGTTCCCCTAATTCTGAATTTCTGTTAACTAGGCACAAAATAAATTCTCTTTCTCTCTTTATCCTCTTCTTTTCCTTCTATTATCAATGATAACTATCATTTATTGACCATTTGCTACAGGCTAATTATTTTTCAAGTGTTTTTTTTTTTTTTTTCAAAACTCACAACCCTGATAGACTGTGAACATCACTCATTTTATGGATAAGAAAACTGTGCCTTAGAGAGGGAAAGTCAGTGTTTGATCCAGTAAAATGCTAAGTGGCAGATCTGCAAGTTTAACTATTTCCATCTCCTCTGTCTCCCATAGCAGGCTACCTCTCCCTGTCTCACTAACAAACTTTCACTGCCCGTCACCCCGACCTGCAAGGCTATGCTTCAGTTTCTGCACATTGTGAATCACATCACTCTCTATGCTTTTGGCTGCAAGTAGTGGAAAATCAACTGCAGCCAGTTGATTAAACTAGAAAGGGAATTTGATCACAAAAATGCAGTGTCTAGAAGGAAGGCAGACTTCAAGCATTGGCGGATCCAGCAGCTTATCAATGTCCCCAAGGTCCCACTTTTCATTGTCCTGTGCTGCCTTCTTCCATGTCGTCGTCTCAGCCTAACCCTGGTTCCCAAGTAGCCTTGGGATGGCTGTCAGCAACAATCTAGGTGCCTTAATCTAGAGCTCCACCCCCTGCCCCAGATCCTAGGATGAGGATATGAGAATAAGCAATATATTTGGGAAGATATCCCACAAAACACTAGTAGGAAAATGGGAAACTGAGATAGAAAAGACAAACAGTCCATAAAGAGTTATTGAGAAAATTATCTTTGGAAAACTAGACTGCAATCTCACAGAGGAATTTTGGGAACCATGTAGACCCTGCACAGTTATCCCACCAAGTGGCCCAGCTACTTCTGGCCTGTCCTAGGATCAGGCAGAGTGGGCTCCAGCAGCCAGAAAAAGCCTGAGGCTGAAAAAAAAAAAAGAAATCAAATGCTGGCAACTGGAAATGGGACAGAGAATACGGGAAGGGCGCTGAATGCACCTGTTACAGTGTGTGTGCTTCTGCAGTCATGCCCACGGGGGACAGGGAGGGGTCCTTCCCACAGCCATCACACCACAGTCCTTGACTGCACTCGGTTTATCCTGCTGAGGTCCCGTGCCCACCCCACACCTGAACCAAACCTGGGTGTGGGGGAATACTCTGCCCTGGTGTTTTCTTATTTGCGTCAGTTTTCCTGTTTGTCTTCAGTTCCTGCCCGCCCAGCAACCCATCCTTGTGGCAAGAGATGGGGTCATGCTGATTGGCTGAGGCCAACCAGGGCCTCCTCCTGTGCTGGAGGTGGGGTCAGTCCCATCAGAACTGCATGGCAGCTGTTCTGGAATGCTGGGAGAGTGGGAAGGATGCTGAGAAGCAAACGGCAATGTTCATCACAGAAGTATTTCCTAAAACAAAAGAAATGGAATGAAAACAAAGCTTGGAAGAGGAGGAGTACAGAAACCATGAAGTCAGGCCTGGAAGAGGACTTTGAAAGTCACCTAGCCTAGTCCACCAAAGCGACTGCAATTCACTCCTGGTCTGTCCTCCACAGACATTCAGGCTTAACTGGCACACTTCTAACGACAGGGAGCCCACTCAATCTCAGAGTGACCCACATCTGTTCCAGAGACATCTCCAACCACTAGAAGACTCTAGTCATATCGGGTGGAAATCTTCCTTTCTCTGTCATCTCTGGGGTTTGCAGGACACATCTGCCCTAAAGCTGAGCCCTACAAGGACATGTAAACAGTGGTTGCATTTCCCTCAGGACTTCCCTAGAACAAACTGACCACTTCCAGGCCTGTCACCTCAGAGTTGGTGACCACAGAAGGGCCCCCACATCCGGAGTCGGGGGCTAGGGGAGGCCCAAGGGGCAGGCATCTCGGAGCTGGTGGAGCATTAGACGAGATTCTTTCCTGGAAGCATCTGCCAGTCTCCAGGTCAGCCACAGTTTACTGCTCAGAAACAAATGGCCACAGTCACAGGGAGGTGCCCCAGTTCGCTCACAGATGTGTTTATTTGGAGGATGTGACCTCCCAGACACACAAATACTCCGCCTGCCTCCCGCCCCAGCGGCTCCCACAGGGGGCTTCAAGCAGCCTAGTTATGGCTGCATGTTCTGTAATGGGAGTTCCTGAGGTCTGGGCTGCTCCCATCTGGCTGCACACATTCAGGCCCCACACCCAGCCCCAGCCGTGACCCCTCCCACCGTCTCAGAGGTCTGCAAAGGGTGAGGCAGGACAGGACAATGGGTGGAGTCTCAGACGGAATCAGAAACCCTCCAGTGAACCCTCCTCCATCGGGATGGGTAAGACTTTGCCTTTCAGAGTCTTGGTTTCCCTTATCTAAAAAACGGGGAGAGGAACTCATTTATGGAGGTGCTCTTGGATATGGAAGTACTGAGCATGTGCTGGGTTCTTACCAGGCACGTGTGTTAGGGTGCTTTATTGGTGAAGGCTTCCCTAGAGGCTGCCCTGATTATCAGAATCTGTTGAGATGGTTCCCAAGGCCTTGTTCTAGTGACTTCACAGCTTTCAAGGCACCTGATGTAATCTTCCATCACGGAAACACCCCTCAACTCCTGCCTTCCTCCAAGGTGCCCTCACATATTGACCAGATAGGCGGGAGGTCCTATCCTCTCCCAACCTCCAACTTTCACAAACCCTATAGGAGATCCTGTAGTTCTGGATCCCACCCTCTTCCTGGGAGCCATCCCTACCCCATTCACACATCTATGGAGGGAGCACCTTGCTGAATTCTTGCCCATCCTCTGGATCTCCACTGACCTCAGGAACCTCCCATGACCTAAACTGGACTAGACAGAAATCTTCTCTGGGGTCTTCAGGCTGGAAGCAGATGAATCTTTCCTTCTCTGAGGCCTGGAGCTGCTGGCAGCCACACGGAAAACACCAGCTTGTAGCGAGGGGACAAAGCCGATGCACATAGAGAAGCAGAGAAAAGTGAGCTTCAGACCTGCTTGTTCCACCCTTCGCAGAGGCTCTTCTGAGCTCCAAGTGATCAGACTATGGGTGAATATGATCTGGGGGAATCAATCCAGAAGCTGGATTCGGTTCAGTCATATTGTGTCTCCTAGAATCAGAGCATGGCATGTCAGCATCAGCTATTAGCTGGTGTGGACCTCTTCAAGGATAGAGCCTTTTTCGGCAGTCATGAGGGTTCGCACATAAAGAGAGACAGAGAGCAGCGCCCCCGACTTGTAGGGCAGAGGAGCAGGAAGCAGAGACAGGAAGGAAACTGGGAGAGAGGCTACCTTGGTTCCAGACAACTTTCCCTTCCTGTTTTCACTCCTTGGGTCCTTCACTGCCTGCCCTCAGGCATCATGAGACATTCTTGCATCTACCTGGCAAATCTTCCCCTTTTGGCTCCAACTACTTGGAGAGGGCTCCTGCTCCATGCCGCCAGCTGTCCATTCTTTCAACTCAGACCAAGATGGAGGCAACAAACCAGAGCCTGTTCACCCCCCACCCCCTCACCCCCCCCCACCCCCCTGACTCTTTGCGACCCCATGAATCGCAGCACGCCAGGCCTCCCTGTCCATCACCAACTCCCAGAGTTCACTCAGACTCATGTCCATCGAGTCAGTGATGCCATCCAGCCATCTCATCCTCTGTCGTCCCCTTCTCCTCTTGCCCCCAATCCCTCCCAGCATCAGAGTCTTTTCCAATGAGTCAACTCTTCCCATGAGGTGGCCAAAGTACTGGAGTTTCAGCTTTAGCATCATTCCTTCCAAAGAAATCCCAGGGCTGATCTCCTTCAGAATGGACTGGTTGGATCTCCTTGCAGTCCAAGGGACTCTCAAGAGTCTTCTCCAACACCATAGTTCAAAAGCATGAATTCTTCGGCGCTCAGCCTTCTTCACAGTCCAACTCTCACATCGATATATGACCACAGGAAAAACCATAGCCTTGACTAGACGAACCTTTGTTGGCAAAGTAATGTCTCTGCTTTTGAATATGCTATCTAGGTTGGTCATAACTTTCCTTCCAAGGAGTAAGCGTCTTTTAATTTCATGGCTGCAGTCACCATCTGCAGTGATTTTGGAGCCCCCCAAATAAAGTCTGACACTGTTTCCACTGTTTCTCCATCTATTTCCCATGAAGTGATGGGACCGGATGCCATGATCTTCGTCTTCTGAATGTTGAGCTTTAAGCCAACTTTTTCACTCTCCACTTTCACCTTCATCAAGAGGCTTTTTAGTTCCTCTTCACTTTCTGCCATAAGGGTGGTGTCATCTGCATATCTGAGGTTATTGAGATTTCTCCCCGCAATCTTGATTCCAGCTTGTGCTTCCTCCAGTCCAGCGTTTCTCATGATGTACTCTGCATATAAGTTAAATAAACAGGGTGACAATATACAGCCTTGACGTACTCCTTTTCCTATTTGGAACCAGTCTGTTGTTCCATGTCCAGTTCTAACTGTTGCTTCCTGACCTGCATACAGATTTCTCAAGAGGCAGATCAGGTGGTAAATTCCCATCTCTTTCAGAATTTTCCACAGTTTATTGTGATCCACACAGTCAAAGGCTTTGGCATAGTCAATAAAGCAGAAATAGATGTTTTTCTGGAACTCTCTTGCTTTTTCCATGATCCAGAAGATGTTGGCAATTTGATCTCTGGTTCCTCTGCCTTTTCTAAAACCAGCTTGAACATCAGGAAGTTCACAGTTCACATATTGCTGAAGCCTGGCTTGGAGAATTTTGAGCATTACTTTACTAGCGTGTGAGATGAGTGCAATTGTGCGGTAGTTTGAGCATTCTTTGGCATTGCCTTTCTTTGGGATTGGAATGAAAACTGACCTTTTCCAGTCCTGTGGCCACTGCTGAGTTTTCCAAATTTGCTGGCATATTGAGTGAAGCACTTTCACAGCATCATCTTTCAGGATTTGGAATAGCTCAACTGGAATTCTATCACCTCCACTAGCTTTATTCTCAGTGATGCTTTCTAAGGCCCACTTGACTTCACATTCTAGGATGTCTGGCTCTAGGTGAGTGATCACACCATCGTGGTTATCTGGGTCATGAAGATCTTTTTTGTACAGTTCTTCTGTGTATTCTTGCCATCTCTTCTTAATATCTTCCGCTTCTGTTAGGTCCATACCATTTCTGTCCTTTATTGAGCCCATCTTTGCATGAAATGTTCCCTTGGTATCTCTAATTTTCTTGAAGAGCTCTCTAGTCTTTCCCATTCTGTTGTTTTCCTCTATTTCTTTGCATTGATCTCTGAAGAAGGCTTTCTTATCTCTTCTTGCTATTCTTTGGAACTCTGCATTCAGATGTTTATATCTTTCCTTTTCTCCTTTGCTTTTCACTTCTCTTCTTTTCACAGCTATTTGTAAGGCCTCCCCAGACAGCCATTTTGCTTTTTTGCATTTCTTTTCCATGGGGATGGTCTTGATCCCTGTCTCCTGTACAATGTCACAAACCTCATTCCATAGTTCATCAGGCACTCTATCTATCAGATCTAGGCCCTTAAATCTATTTCTCACTTCCACTATATAATCATAAGGGATTTGATTTAGGTCATACCTGAATGGTCTAGTGGTTTTCCCTACTTTCTTCAATTTAAGTCTCAATTCGGCAATAAGGAGTTCATGGTCTGAGCCACAGTCAGCTCCTGGTCTTGTTTTTGCTGACTGTATAGAGCTTCTCCATCTTTGGCTGCAAAGAATATAATCAGTCTGATTTTGGTGTTGACCATCTGGTGATGTCCATGTATAGAGTCTTCTCTTGTGTTGTTGGAAGAGGGTGTTTGTTATGACCAGTGCATTTTCTTGGCAAAACTCTATTAGTCTTTGCCCCTGCTTCATTCTGTATTCCAAGGCCAAATTTGCCTGTTACTCCAGGTTCTTGACTTCCTACTTTTGCATTCCAGTCCCCTATAATGAAAAGGACATTTTTCTTGGGTGTTAGTTCTAAAAGGTCTTGTAGGTCTTCATAGAACCGTTCAACTTCAGCTTCTTCAGCATTACTGGTTGGGGCATAGACTTGGATTACTGTGATATTGAATGGTTTGCCTTGGAAACGAACAGAGATCATTCTGTCGTTTAATACCCATTAGCAATCATTCTTCCTTCTTCCCACTTTCTCCATAGCCCTTGCATCCGACTCTGTGCGACCCCGTAGACCTTGGCAACCCCTAAACTGCTCTCTCCCTATATATAGAATTTCGTGTTCTGGACATTTCATATAAAATGGAATCTTACAAAATGAATTATTTTGTGTCTGGCTTTTTTCACTTAGCAGAGTGTTTTCAAGGTTTATGTTATAGCATATATCAGTAGTTCATTCTGTTTTATGGCTGAATAATACATTTCATTTACCCATTCGTCAGTGGAGGGACATTTTGGTTGTTTCCACCTTTGTTTTTTTCCTGAGCCGGGAGGTATGCGGGATCAAACCTGCACGCCCTGCATCGGGAGCCTGGAGGCTTAACCACCGCCCCACTGGAAGCCCTGTTGTTTCTAACTTTTGCCCCTTGCGGGTAGTGCTGCTGTTAACATGTGTGTACAAGTATTTGTTTGAGTACCTGTTTTCAACTCTTTGGAGTATATACCTAGGAGTGGAATTTCTGGGTCATGTGGTAATACATTTGATTTTCTGAGACACTGTTTTCTCCAGCAGCTGCACCATTGTATATTCCCACCACTAATGTCTCCATATCCTCACCAACATTTGTTATTTTCCTTAAAAAAAAACAAAGTAGCCATCCTAGTGGCTATAAAATGGTATTTCCTTGTGGTTTTAATTTGCATTTCCCTAATGATTTCCCTGTTGGCTCAGTAGTAAAGAATCTGCCTGCTAATGCAGGAGACGGAGTTTCGATCCCTGGGTTGGGAAGATCCCAAGAGAAGGAAGTGTCAACCTACTCCAGTATTCTTGCCTGGGAAATCCCATCAACAGAGGCACTTAGCAGGCTACAGTTCATGAGGTCGCAGAGTCAGACATGACTTAGCAACTAAACAACAACAGCTAATGATAGTGAGTGTCTTCTCATGTGCTTAATGGCCATTTGTATATCCTCTTTGGAGAAATATGTATTCAGATCCTTTGCCGAATTTCAAAAAGAATGAGTTGTCTTTTTATTAATGAGTTGTAATAGTTCTTTATATATCCTGAGTACAAATTTTTTTATCAGATATATGACTTGGAAGTATTTTCTCCCATTCTGTTGGTTGCCCTTTTACTTTATTTTATTACCTATTTAAAAATTTTTATTTTGTGCCCTTTCAGGCACAAAAAGATTTAATTTTGATGAAGTCCAATTTAACTATTTTTTCCTTTGTTGTTTATATGTTTGGCGGCATATCTAAGATACACTCAGTGTCTTTATCTTAGAGTCTCCATCCGTGGACTTCTGAATTCTACGTAAGATTGGCAAAGTCTTTTCTATCACTTGTATCTTGAACAAGTCTATCTGTCTCAGATTACAAATTCCTGGGGTGGTGACCAACTCTGAAAAACAAATCCATGCTGTGCAATTAATTAAAGCTTTAATGATGATCGTGATAGTGACCCAGGGATCAGTGAGCCCACCCTGGAGTCTAACCTCATATTCCAGAACAAATCCATTTCCCCTTTACAGGTTCTAAGGATGTGAAGGCTCCAGAGAAAGGGGAGACTCCTGGACCCAACAGACAGAACAGTCAGGAATGGCTGTCCTGCTTGGAGCCTGCTCACCCGAGCCAGAGTTTCCGATAAGCCTGGCTTTCCACCAAACCAAGGGCAGGGCTTGTGCTGTGACGATGGTAGGGGCTGGGAGGTGGGTGGGCCTGTCTCCCTGCAAGAGAGAAAGCTGTGCTGCCTGGACAAGATCAAGTGTCCAGCCCTGTGAGCTCTGGCTAAAGGGAGTCAAGGGTGAGAAAGGCAGGTGCAAGGACCCACAGAGGGTGGCTGCTCGGCTCCTGGTCTGCAGGGGCATCTCTGTGGGCTGTGGCTGTTTTAGGTCTGCCGACTTGGAGCTGACCCCTGTGGGAAGCTTGTATCTGGGGATCTTCCTAGGCTGTGCCAGGGCAGGCCAACCCTGAACCCAGCATGCTGTGCCAGAGGACGGGGACTACAGCTGACCTGCCTCAGATTCTGGGTTGCACACAGCTGTGGACTTTGGCAGAACTCACTAGTACATTGTGATCTGGAGTCATCTAGAGGGTTCCTACTGTGTGCTTGTGCCAGGACCTCAGCACCGGGCCTAGCACACTGCCTGTGGGTGTTTGGGTTGAGAGTCCAACATCCCTGCTAAGCTCAGAGGCCCTGGAAAGAGCCACCATCGTTTCTTGCCTGGATCACTATGGTGGTTTCCAATCAGTGTCTCTGCTTCCATGCTCACTTGCTTCTAGTGAAAGTCAGATCTTGTCATTCCACTTAGAACCCTCCAGTGCCTCTGCACGTCACACCCAGTAAAAGCTACAATCCTTGCAATGACCCTCAAGGCTCTGCAATGGGACCCCACTTCCTCTCTAAGCCTTATCGCTGTCTATACTTCCTCTTGCTCTCCTAGGTTCTACTCTGTGTCCCTTGAATACGGCCACCCTAGTCCCACCTTGAAGCCTTTGAACTTCGTCATTCTTCTCCCTGGAATGCATTTCCTTCTAATATCCCAAAGTTCTACTTCCGCACTTTATTCATGTCCTCATTTGTCGCCTCCCCAGAGAGGCTGACCCTGACTGCCCCCATCAAAAACAACTGCTAACTTTTCTTGTCTTCCTTTCTTGCTTTGTTTTCTTCTCCTTAGCACTTGTATTTTCTAACACGCTATTTTAGTTACTTACATATGGTGTCGGTTTATTTGGTCAATTTTACCTTGTGCCCAAATATTTGAAAGTGAAAGTCTCTCAGTCTTTTCCAACTCTTTGTGATCCCATGGACTATACAGTCCATGAAATTCTCCAGGCCAGAATACTGGAGTAGGTAGTCTTTCCTTTCTCCAGAGGATCATCTTCCCAACCCAGGGATCAAACCCAGGTCTCTGGCATTGCAGGTGGATTCTTTACCAGCTGAGTCACAAAGGAAGCCCAAAAATACTGGAGTGGGTAGCCTATCCCTTCTCCAGCAGATCTTCGTGACCCAGGAATCCAACTGGGGTCTTCTGCATTGCAGGTGGAATCTTTACCTACTGAGCTATCAGGGAAGCCCGCCCAGATACTCGGTCAAACACTATTCTGGGTGTGTCTGTGAGGGTGTTTTGGATGAAATGACCATGTGAATTCAGAAGATCGTCCAATCTGTGGAAGGCTTCAGTAGTATAAAAGGTGGAGTTAGAAAGAACTCTCTCTCTCATCTGACCGTCTTTGAGCTGGAATGTTGGTCTTTTCCTGCCTTCGGACTCAGAGTGTGACCACAACTTTAATCATAGGTTCTGTTTGTTCTCAGATTTTTGAATTTAGACTAGAGTTGGGCCGTCAATGCTCCTGGGTCTTCAGCTTGCCATATGGATTAGGGGACTTTTCAGTCTCCATAACCAGAGGAATCAGTTACTTACAATAAGCTTCTCTCTATATGTAGATATATATGCTATAGATATAGATCATACATATATATCTCTTCCATTGGTTCTGTTAGTGTTACACAGGTTAATACACTTGTCTACTGTCTAAATCCTTCCACTAAACTGTTAGTTTGCTGAGAGCAAAGATTTGGGTATGTTTTGTTTACGGTTTATCTCCAGCGCCTCTCGCAGAGCAGGTGCTTAGTAAACTCTTGGCGAACGAACAGCTTCTCTCTAGTCTCCTGCTTGCTGGCACCCCCCTCCCCACCCCAGTGTAAACTGCTTGCCAAAGCATCCCGTCAGAAGCACATATTCAATGATGCAACATCTTTGATTGAGAATTTATGGCTTCAGATTGTGTGATTGTGTGAGGTTCTCGAGCATCTTTTGACAGTCCAGGCCAGTCCAGAGAAGGCTGATGATAGATGAATCTACCCTGGAAAATTTCTGGTGAGTGAGATACCAGGCCAATGAAACCAGTGGGAAGCTGACCTGCGTGATTGACAAGATGCACCAAGACATGTAAGGCAGATGGGGGAAAAGAAAAAAAAAAGAGTAAGAGAAGCTGTGTAGAAGGAGAGGGGTTCAGAGACTGATGCTTGCATATTCCATGTCAGATGTAGGAAGGCTTTAGTGGCATGGACAGAATATGGGAAAGCATGAGTACAGCAGTGCAGTGGGGCGTGACGGTCCTGGAGATGAGGCAGACTGGGAGCTGAGAAGGCAGGGTGGTGATGGGTCACAGATCATTTATTGTCCACTTTTGAAAGTGAAAGGCAGTGTTATTAATTTACAGTCCCACATAGGAATGACAAGTAGGAGCCTGGACTTTCATGAGCAAACCAACACATAGGGATCCCAGTGTTTAGCCTCTTGGGTTGATGGCAGGTCTCAGGATGGAGAAAAAAATCAGTACCCTGGTGAGAGGTCACTGGGGACTGATGGGACTTTCAGGCAGTTGAGGACAGAGTGGGGGCATGGTATATGCCAAGAAGATCCCTGAGTGGGGGCTTTACAGAGATGGGGAAGCCCAGGTGGGAAGCTTTGCTGGGGAGGGTGGAGGACACAGGCCCCACCTCCAGACCTGGTGGAGTGTTTTAAGCTTGAGAATAAGATTTTCTCAATCTTGTACACAAGTCACACTTTTGGGGGACTTTCCAAAGCATTTTTTTCTTTTAGTCTCATAACTTTCTTGAGAGCTATCTACTGTGCTTCCTGTTTTCAGAAAGTGAACCAAGGCTGAGTGTGATCTAGGTTATTGACCCAAGACAAATTGAGGAAACCCCTAAAGTGGGGTTGCCAGATAAGATACAAAAGGATGCTGTGCTGTGCTGTGCGTAGTTGCTTAGTCATGTCAGTCTTTGCAACCCCATGGACTGTAGCTTGCCAGGTGCCTCTGTCCATAGGATTCTCCAGGCAAGAATACTGGACTGGGTTGCCATGCCCTCCTCCAGGGGATCTTCCCAACCCAGGGATCAAATCCAGGTCTCCTGGATTGCAGGTGGCTTCTTTACTGTCTGAGCCACCAAGAAAGCCCAAGAGTACTGGAGTGGGTAGTCTATCCCTTCTCCAGGGTATCTTCCCGACCCAGGAATCGAAGTGGGGTCACCTGCATTGCAGGCAGATTCTTTACCAGCTGAGCTACCAGGGAAGCCCAAGATACAAGAGGATACTGAGTTAAATTTGAATTTCAGATAAATAATGAATATTTCTTTGAGTTGCTTCCTTGGTGGCTCAGACGGTAAAGCATCTGCCTGCAATGCGAGAGACCTGGGTTTGATCCCTGGGTCAGGAAGATTCCCCTGGAGAAGGAAATGGCAACCCACTCCAGTACTCTTGGCTGGAAAATTCTATGGATGGAGGAGCCTGGTAGGCTACAGTCCACAGGATCACAAAGAGTCGCACACAACTGAGCAACTTCACACACACAAAAAAGATGTCCTAAATATTGCACAGGACATACTTACACACACACAAAAAAAATAAAGTTCTGGGCAACCTTGCTTGTTTGTTATTTATTTAAAATTCTGGGCAACCTTGCTTGTTTGTTATTTATTTTGCTAAGTCTGGCAATCCGGGAGGAAGGGGAATAGGTCTGAGTAGCTGTATGCATCAGAGAGCCTTGTTATTGGCCCAGGAGGCTGGGAGGGCAGGGCCAGGTCTGAGCCAGGCTGAGAGAAGCACGTCAGTTAGAAGAGGCAGACAGTGTGCAGAAAGGGCCCCAAACTGGCCAAGTCAGCCTCTGGATGGAAAGGCCAATGGTCTAAGTAAGAAAGTCTTCCTGCTCATAACTACAGAAGCATGCTTGAGATCAGACAGAACCTCAGGGCCCAGAAAGGATGCTCACAACTCCTATTTTAATTGGATCCTCTCAGCCCTGGGGTGTAGGCATAGCACAGACCCTTAAGCCCAAAGCACTGATAAGGAAGCTGAGGTTCAGGGAAATTTCATTAAGGTTCTAGAGTCAGAGCCCACAAAGGAAGGGGCCTTAGGGAAGGGCACTAGCTCATGCAGGGTGAATGAGGCAGGCCCTAAAGCCCACCCAGCAGGCCCTGGGGAGCATTGCATCTTCCTCCCAGTAAGGGGACAGGTGAGGCACTGTGGGAAGGGAATCGGCCTGCGAGAGCCAGTGGTGAGGAGGAAGGGAGAGGCAGCGAGAAGAAAAATGACCAAAGCTCAGGATCCACTAGCAAATCGTTAGCCTTCACTGGAACGCAAGAACTGTGGACCATTATTAGAAAGTGATGAAATGAAATAAAATACAGAAAAAAATAGAAGAAAGCAAGACAAAGCAATCAAACTAAAAGGAATAAAGGTAACCCTCTGGTAAAGGTCCAGGAGAGTCAGAATTACTACAGGTCCAGACCTGAGATAGGCTCTAGGACAGAGCCTTTGGCTGCAGACTGGGCTGCCCAGGGCCGCAGAGGACAGTGGTGTCAGGACCCCAGGGCTGCACAACCCTGCTCATTCCCTCAGTGACCTGATGGCATCTCTTATCTTTCGGGTCTCACTTTCTGCTGACGAGCTTAGGGAGAACTTTAAACTAGTTTCCAATTGTCAGACGTGGAGCGATGACCCCATGTGCTGGCATCAGTGCATTCATTCACCGACATGAACTGATGCCCTACTGTGTGCCAGGTAGCATGCCATGTGCTGGGCAAAGTTCTTGTCTTCCTGGGGCTTATATCCTGGTGTGTGTGGGAATGGGGACAGAGCGGGTGAGACACACAATAAGTGAACAAAAAGGTGAGTAGTGAGGCAGCATTTGAAATCTGAGTGGTCTGTGCAGCCAGGTAAACATTTGGGGCCGAGCAGTCCAGGCAGTGGAGACAGCTAGCACAAAGATCTTAGTGGCAAGCAAGCTGAGGGTCATGGGAGAGCAAGAAGGCCAGTGGCCAGAAGGACTGTGGGTGAAATGAGAGAGAGGGCGGATTCTGCAGGGCTTGTGGACAGGATCAGGCCTCTGGGCTTTTTCCGAGTATGGTGGAAGCTATTGGAGGATTTTCAGCAGCAGCGTAATAGCAGCTGATAGATAGTAAACAGTGGCTTAAGAAATACATCTGAGGACATTGTGCTAAGTAAAATGAGCCAAACTTGGGAGGACAGATACTACGTGCTACCACTTACATGAGGCAGCTAACATAGATTCATTAAAGCAGAGAGTAGAATGGTGGGTTCCAGGGGCTTGGAGGGGTATGGATTAAAGGGTACAAAGTTTCTGGGGTAAAAGATATGTCCTAGAGATGCACTGTACAGCTTAGTGCCTATAGTCAACAATACTGTATTGTTTACTCAAAAATTTGCCGAGAGAGTAGATCTTATGTGACGTGTTCTTATTAAAAAAAAAGAAAAAGAAAAGCTACATGTTATATCATGATCAGGTACACCAGGTATGTATACAAGGGCATGTTTTCTATGAATGGAACAAAAGTGTCACAGTATTTTGTGTAGTGTTTTTAATAATAGCAGAATGTGATGAAATAATCAGGATGTGATGAGTTTTGAGTATTCATTATCTGTGCTTTTATTATAAGTTATTTAATTGTAATACTATAGAATTTAATTTTTAATAATGACTGTGCTTGACAACAGGCTTACAGAATCCAGAAACACTGAGCAATTTGCTCCGGTGAGCCAGTGTAAGCCAACTCCTGCACGCCACTGCCTAGGAGCCTCTGACAATCTGAAGGTCCAAGGTTAGAAGAAGCTAGGAGCCCACTGAGGCATGGAAGGTGGGCTCTGAGCCCCCTGCTCAGCAGCCCCACAAGGCATCTTGGCTTGAATCACAGTCTCTGGGAGGAGAGAGAGGAAGGAGCACAGGAGAATGGACTCAAACCAGGAAGGCAAGTGGCAGGAAGGACTGGCGGCATCAGTATCGTGGGAGCTGTTTTTCTCTGTTTTATCAATGGCAGAGACCAGGGAGAACAATACCCCTGACTTAATATCACTTCATGAGCCAACAGGAAAACCCCTCAAGTGTGGGTTGGATGAGCTGGCTAATCTGGGTGGACCTGGAATCCTTTCCCAGCTCTGAGCTCTCAGGGTCGGCCTGCTTCTATTTTCCACATCCCAGCATGCTGGTTGCACATCCTGAGTCTCAGCGTCTTGTATTTTGAAATGGAGAGAATGGCCAGGAGATTTGGGAGGGAGTAGCTAGCTGCCTGTCCCTCACTGTGCAGACCACAGCAGAGCAAGGCCAGGCTTCCTGCGACCTGCGTGAACATCACCCATTTTCCCTGTCGGCTTCACTTTGGGAGCCACACGTGTATACATGCTAAGTTGTTTTAGTCATGTCCAACTCTTTGTGTCCCTATGGACTGTAGCCCACCAGACTCCTCTGTCCATGGGATTCTCCAGGCAAGAATACTGGAGTGGGTTGTCATGCCCTCCTCCAGGGAATCTTCCCGATCCAGGGATCAAAACTGTGTCTCTTACGTCTCTTGCATTGGTAGGCGAGTTCTTTACCACTAGCATCACCTGGGAAGCCCTTGGGAGCCGTATAGGCATTGAGACTATCATCTCCTTTCAGAGTATTTGGAAATTGAGGTCAGGGAGGTCAGGGAGCCTGCCAGGGCGTCAAGAGAACTGCACACACTTTGTAAAACTAAAAAAGTCTAAAATCAAGTGTTGGGAAGGGTGTGGACCCATGGGACCTCTTCTGCTGGACAACAGTTAGCTGTATCTTGCAAAGGTGAACATTAATGGATCTTACAGTGCGGCAAATGCATATACTCCAGAAATACTCTTGCAAAGGTAGGTCGGGAAAGTCCCAGCTGCACTGTTGCAAGAGCCATCAACAGAGCATGGTTGAGGAAGCTGTGCTGCAGTCACACAATGAAATAGAATTACAGGCATCGGAATGAAAGGTGATGGTGGCATTTCTCAATAAGGTTGCAGTTTAGCAGTACTATACAAAGTGAAATAAGTCAAAGAGTTCACAGTGTGATACTCTTTAAATAAAGTTAAACAAGTCAAAGATATATATTTTTAGAATATGTGTACAAATATGAGACAAAACTCTGAAAATAGGAAAGCAAGGGAATGGTTCTGGAGGCTGGGGAGACATCGGAGATTGGCTAAGGGTCAGCCTCATAGGTAGATACAAGGTATTGTCAAGGTCTGAGTTTTTGCTTTGACTGACTTGTTCATAGAGACTTATATTAATAAACAAATTAAAATAAAACTACAGAGTGAGGATTATGGTTCATGCCCTCTGCTGCCCAGGCCGAGGAGGAGGGGGAAGGTTGGCACTGCAGATCAGAAGGCTTGGCTGCTTTTACCAGGTAGTCTTCAGGGCAACAGTTCAAAAATCACAGAACCAGAAGCCACGTGATTTTCCTCTTCTAGGTGGCAGTTTTCTTTTTCTTTTTTTGGCCACATTGCGTGGCATATGGGATCTTAGCTCTCAGAGCAGGGATAAAACCCACGCCCCTTGCATTGCAAATGTAAACTGGACCGCCAGAGAAGTTCATATTTCTTGTGTGTGTGTGTGTGTATATATATATATATATTTTTTTTTTTTTTTTGGCCACACATACAGCTTGTGGGAGGCTTGTGGAATCTTGGTTCCTTGACCAGGGATTGAACCTGGGTCCATGGCAGTAAAGCATTAGCCCTAACCACTGGACCACACAGGAAACTCCCTATGTGGCAGTTTTCATATCAGTAAAATGAGGTTTGGGGACCATATCATCTTTGAGCCCCCCTATTCGCTGACTTGGCTTCCCTAGTGGCTCAGTGGTAAAGAACTCGCCTGCCAATGCAGGAGACAAGAGTTTGATCCCTGAGTCAGGAAGATCCCCTGGAGAAGGAAGTGGCTACCCACTCCAATATCCTTGCCTGGGAAATCCCATGGACAGGGGAGCCTGGTGGGCTACAGTCCATGGGGATGAAAGGAGTCAGACCTAACTTAGTGAATAAAACAACAACAGTTAGCAGGGCTAGAGCAGGTTCTGTTGCTGTAACAAAGAATCTCTCACCTCCACCTCTGTCTCAGAAGCTGAACACCAGAGAGTTTCATTCCAGTTCCCACTACAGTCTAAGAGGCCCTCCTTGTCAGCTCTCCTGAAATGCTGACTTAGGGATCTGGCCTTTTCTGCCTTGGAATTTTTCACTCTCCACCAGCAAAATGGGAGAGAGAAAATGTGGAGAAGCCCCAAAGACGCTTGCTGCCTCATCAGAGACACACTGCTTCTTCTCACCTCCCTGTCACTGAGAACGCGTCCCATGGCCCCAGCCCAATTGCAGAGGATGCTGGGAAAAGGAGGGAGGGCATGGATGTTCAGAGAATGGGGACTCTCCCTGCCAGAGCCCCCTGCATTTCTGCAATCCTTTGAGCCTCTGAGTCGTTCCAGACCAGATTTGACAGTCTCCTGTCTCTGAGTCTACAAACCACAAAGGCTTTCTGAGTTTATTCGTTCATTCCTTAAGTAAACAGAGGACGTGCTCTGATCCAGCACTGTGTCGGGCAGAGGAGCTCATAGTCCAGTCAGCAACGGCGCTGGGTGGAAGGGAGTGAGAAGGGGGGAACAACAGTTTTACAGATATCATGATACCATGCAAACACTGATGCATACATGGTCAGTAATTTCAGTCATGTGTGACTCTTTGCGATCCTATGGACTGTAGCCTGCCAGGCTCCTGTATCCAGGGGATTCTCCAGGCAAGAATACTGGAGTGGATTGCCATGCCTTCCTCCAGCGGATCTTCCTGACCCAGGAATCGAGCCCGAGTCTCCTGCATTGCAGGCAGATTCTTTACCACTGAGCCACTGGTGTCAAGAGTAAAAGAAAAAATATCTACTGGGTGACAGTGGAGCTGGAGGTTGTGATTACGAAAGTTTTCTTTGGGAAAGTCATTTTTTCAGTTGGATCTTGAAGGGTAAGAGTAGCCTGCTGGGAGAACTGAAAGAGGGGGCTCTTGCTGGTAGGAGAACAGCATGTGCAAAGGCGTGGAGGCCAAGAAGGCCTCGCGTGAGTGGGGAAAGGCCAGTGTTTTCACTTTATTGGAAGGCAAGGCACATGTGGTGTAGGGGTTGAAGGGTAGATTGTAACAGCAATTTTTTTTTTTTTTAATTTGGCTGTGTCAAGTCCTTGTTGCAGCATACTGGCTCTCTAGTTGTGGCTTGTGGGCTTAGTTGCTCCAAGGCATGTGGGGTCTTCTGGACCAGGGATCGAACCCGTGTCCCCTACATTGCAAGGAGGATTTTTAACCACTGGACCATCAGAGAAGTCCCCTGTAACAGCGGTTAAGGTAGAAAGGTGGTCACGAATCAGAGATCAAAAAGGCCTTGAATGTCATGCCTAGTGGATGTTTGGACTTTATCCACTGGGCAGCCATGGAAAGATTCTAAGGAGGCAAGGGAGACCAAGGGTCACTGGAAGGGCCACTTCAGCCACTCCCAAAGTCTCCATTAACCAGTTTCCCTTCCCTCCTTTGATATGGACAAAACATTTCCCAATATATGTACACAGTTCTGCACATACAACTCTGGGTGAGCGTCAGTCCCCATCTTCCAAACAGATGCCCCACGAGCCTAAATACATACAAATTCCAGAGCCTTTGTACCCCACACATTTCCATCACTGGTTCGCAGCGACCAAGCATCTTCTTTCCCATCCTGAAGGTCTGGGGTCTCTCCATGGGGTTGAGGTGGTTGAGACTATTGGCAAAATTTATATGGCTGTTTTGTTTTGTTTAAAGAAAAGTGGATGGGAAATTAGAAGGAGGGGAGAAAAGTCGCTGCTGCCACAGTCCCTGTGAGGAAGGCCCCATCTCTGCCCCACCATTTTTCTGAAGGCCGTTCCTTGGGGAGCACAGGGTCTGCTAGGGCTGTTCCTGTGACTTCTGGGATCAGAGATGAAGGGCCTTTTGTCATCTTGCCCTAGGTCACCTCCAGAGGGCTGGGCTGAGAACCCTCAGAGATATCCAAGCTGGTGCCCCTCACATCCACTTCACAGAATCTAGCCTTGAAACTGGGCAAGCACTCTCTGAGGGCCTTCCAAGGACCAGGGCCATCAGGTGTCCAAGTCCAGCGGAAAGGTTTTACACATGAAGAGAGGATATTCAGCTTTCCACTGTCACACAGTGAGGAACGGGGTAGATTCCAAAGGCCCTGGCACTATTGCACAGCTGCAAACCTGCATGCAATGGCCAGCTGAGTTTAAGGCTCACGGCTCCGCCCACTTTGTATGGCTCCCTTCTGGACAAGAGTTTGTAAGCGGGGCCTGGAGTGATGAGGCTGCACCTCTGGTTTTCTCATCAGAGAAACTGAACAATCATATCTGGGATTGGTGGGCACCAAACTCTAGCTGGCATTCACCAAGCCTTGGGCCCTGGCAACAAGGGAGCTGCATCCATGGGAAGAAGGATTATCTTTTGTGTGTCTGTACAAAAGTGACTTGTATACAAGATTTGAGCCCACTGGGACTGAGGGCAGCCTCTTTCTAATTCTGCACAACGTCCCCATATATGTCAGAGAGTTCTTTGGGATTGTGGATTTGCGTCAGGGATGGCAAATAGTTTTCATCTTGTGGACCAGCTCCACTCTTAGCAGCAAATCCGGAGTGCTGTGTGGAGATGGAGCCTGGAGCCCTGTCTGGGAAGGAGCGCTGCGCTCGGTGACTTCTGCCCTCAGTGGGGGATGGGGCAGTGGAGTGTGCAGGGAGAGTATTTGCCATTTTGCTATCACTGCTGTAAACTGACACCTTCTGTGTCAACACACAGCCCAAAGGAGCCCAGTGCGCAGCCCTGGCCCAGAGGAAAGGCAAACGTCAGCCTTCCCAGTGTGTATCAGCTGTTTAATTCCTGACACATGGAGTGCAGGTGGGTTCAAGAGGGTTAGGGGTTTCTTTGCATTACAAATCACCATGAGATGTTTTCTAGTGAAATAAGCAGCATCAATTTGCACAGGACTGTGAAGTCCCTTCTTCTTCCTCTGCTCATCTCTGCCAGCCTTTCAAGCCCAAATTGAAGGCTGACTCCTGTCCCTCTTCCCCCTCCCCCGCCCAAGACCCCCACCCCAGATCCTTGCTTGCTCTTCTGTCCAAAGTTCCTCCTGCTCAGAGCCCAAAGCTCTTGGTTTGAAATGCCACCAAGGAACTATCAAATCTGTTGCCTGGGCAACTTTAGGGGCAGACACTTCCCTACACTGGTCCTCCTCCTCCAAACACCATGCCAGGAAAGTTGAATATCACTCTTATTGAAATTATTAATACCACACTTCCTTCCCACATGATTGCTTATTTCCAGCTAGCAAAGCACCTTCCTGTTTGCCTCTTCGTTTGACCCTGTCAAGCACTAACTGAGAAAACTGAGGTTTACAGAGTGGACAGAGACTTGCCCAAAGCCACTCAGCCAGGTTTCTTTTCTCCAAATCCTGTCTTCTCTCTGTTGTCTCATCCTGGAGACCACAGGGTGGATGGAGTTGCCAGAAAGGGGATGGGATGTGGATCCAACCCTCATCTGAGAGTTCCCTGTGGTCCTGAGGACAGTGTAAGGGCCAGAGTGGCCATGCAGGAGACTGCCAGACCAGGGCCAAGGAAGAGAGTTAGATGTGGATTGGATTAGGAGCAGGTGGCTTAGCCCTCAGGCTTCCTGGGTGACCCTGGGCCAGTCCCTTTCCTTCTCTGGGTCAGGGTGCTTCCTTCTCTGTAACCTGAAGGCTTGAGATAGGACCTCTGACATTTTTTTTAAAGTTATTTATTTTTGGCTGTACTGGGTCTTTGTTGCTTTGCATGGGCTTTCTCTAGTCACTGGGAGCAGGGCTATTCTTTGTGGTGCTCAGGCTTCTCACTGTGGTGGCCTCTCGCTGCAGAGCACAGGCTCTGAGGTGCATGGACTTCAGTAGTTGTGGCTCTTGGGCTTAGCTGCTCTTCAGCATCTGGGATCTTCCCAGACCAGGGCTTGAACCCATGTCCCCAGCACTGGCAGGCAGATTCTTATCCACTCCACCACCAGGGAAGTCCCCTCTGCCATTTTGAATGCAAGGCTTCTTAATGTGTACATGATGGGGGGTGGGGAAGCACAGAGTTTGGGCCTGGACCAGTCTTCTTATCCTGGGACCCAGGCCTCTGATACCTCTCTTGTCACTCTTACCCATCACTCTCCATCCCATGGGAAGGGTTGTCTCGGGGATATGAGGGGCCAAGTCAGCTGCTATCCAGGCAAACTGCCTGTCAGTTGCTCAAATTTATTGATCACTGACTGGGTACAGAGCCCACGTGTTGAGCAGGTGTGTTGTGGGCAAGGGGAGGGAGAAAAGTACAAAGCAAAGAAGCCATTCAGGCTTCAAAGGGGAGCCTAATCTGGCTCCCATAATCCCTCCATCCAACCATTGACCTAGCAAACATTTTTTGGATCATCTCTTATCTATGTACGGGCCCTGTGTAGGAACTATGAAGTGGGGGTGGTGGTGAAGAGAGCAGAGGCCATCAGTATGGTCACCAGGTAGGACCAGTGCCCTTGCAGCATGGAGGGTACTGCAACATCGTTCTTAGGGACAGGGGATCCCAGACCAGGTGCCTGAGACTCATAGTCTCTCTGAGGCTAAGAACCATAGCAGTAGGGTTTTGTGTGGCTAGCACTTTGGCTCTCCACATGCTCCATCATTACCTGTTTATTGCCTGGTACCTGCCTGGTCTCTAAAGCAATTTAAATTTGCAACCCATACTAGGGAAAAAATATGCACTTCAAGATAACAGGACTATCCTTGCCCAGAAGAAGAGTGGTGGGTAGAGACAGAGTTCTGGGCTAATGCTGGAAACCTTGGGGTCTCCTTTAGGCTCCCCAACTGCCTGCTTTTGGAACTGGAAGATGTGCAATTGGAAGACATCTCCTCTCTGACTAGCAGTTTTCTCTGTAAAACTTAGGGAAAGTTTAGATCGGTGGTTCTAAATCCTATCCAGCCCCTCCCCTTGGAACCTTAAAGATAGTATCAGAGTTCCAGAGATGACCCCAAATGTTACCAAAAGTAAATGGTAATAACATTTATTCCCAACAAATGTGTACTTTCTCTTTCAAGGGATAGGTTTAAAATATAAAGGGTACTATATATGTGTGTCTCTGATGATGAAAATATTAAGATTGGTATGTGTGTTATCATTTGTATTAATAATCCCAAACTGTTTGATAGACAAAATCTTTGAAAACGTAATCAAATGAGACCAAAAAAAAAAAAATCCAAGGGGTTCTTGGTTGGTGACATGGTTGGAAAGGGTGGCATTTGGTCACCACTGACGTCCTTTCACTTCCAAGCATCCACAGATGTGTGCCCATGCAGGTGGTGGGAGAAAACCTCTTGGAGGGGATACCAGAGAGCTGACCTTCATGGAATATCTTCTGATTTTCAAGCTCAAACTGGTAAGCTCACAAATATCCCTAGAGGTAGGACAGTGACCCTCCCCATCTTACAGAAGAGAAAGGTTCATCAGCAGAGGTTAGGCGCAACGCCAAGGCCACTCATCTGGAAGGTGGCCAAGCTGGCACTTGAACGCCAGGCTGAATGGCTCCAGAACCACTGGAGGTTGGAGAGGTCACTCGCGTCCCCCTCTAGGCGCCTTGTCGCTAGGTCCCTGGCGCTGGCGCAGCGCAGGCGCCCGAAGATTACCTAAGTTTGAGAGGGTGAAGGCCTCGGGGCTTCGGAGTGTGTCGGGCGGGGCAGGGCGAGGGATGGTTGTGGAGCCCCACCCTACCCCCGCCACCCCGCGGCATACTTGAACTAGCTGGGCTGCCCTGGGGAGCAGAGTGACAGACGTCTTCCTCAGTTCCCCAAACTCATCTAGAGTCCTGGCGACCCGCAGAGGCATTGGGGTGGGCTGGGACCGCGGGTTCGGGCCGAGGAAAAGTGCAAGAAGTGAGGCGGCCGCAGAGCAGAAATAGGAGAAGAGAGAGGGGGAGGGAGGAAGGCGAGGGAAGGGGGCGGGGAGTCCTTCCTGGGGCAGGAACCCAGGCCCCCCTTGGCTAAGCAGACCCGAAAAACGATTCTGCAGATGGAAGGAATTAAGTGGGAGGGGGAGGGTCCTTTGGTGATAGTGAGAGGAGGGGGGGAGATGTGTGTGTGAGTATGTGTGTGTATGTGCGCGCGCGCGCGCGTGTCTGGGTCTGAGAGGGGAAGGGGAGAGGCAAAGACACATCAGACTAGACGAAAGTAGAAAAGACGAGAGACTGAAACAGATCCGCCGAGAAAGACGACAGACGATGGACACAGGAGATGTTAGTCTGAGAGAAAGAAGAGTATGTGGAAGCTAAGAAAATAGGGGGGAAAAACAAGTGAAAATGAAATCATTGTAAAGGAGTTGGAAAGAGAGACAGCAGTGAGCCGAAAGCAGAGAGAGCCTGGACATATCAGGCCCGGGGAGCACAGAGCTCCTGCAGAGCTGGGGAGCTGGGCCGGCCACACTCAGCGGGCGGGGACTGCAACGGGACCGCCCATGGGCGGACCCTCCCCGTGCTACCTATGTAGATGAGCTCCCTTTCCCCCCTCTCACCCCGCCCCCACTACTCTATATTCAATGATACAGCCAATGGAAGGCGAGGATGGTGCCACAAGGGGCGGGGCCTCATAGAACCCCACCCCAGGAGCGGCCGCTGAAGGGGTCAGCACAGAGGCAGATAGCGGATCGCGGGGCGGGGCGGGGCGGGCGGCTCGGAGGGGGCGGGCCCAAAAGTTTCCTGCCCAACTTTCGCTGCCTCCTTCCTCCGCCCGCGCGCGCTGCGGCTGCAGTTGGGGGGAGGCGGCGGCGGCGGCTGCGGGCTGAGCGCGGGGTGCAGGCGATCGCCGTCCAGGCTCAGGCGGCGGCAGTGGGCGCAGGCTCCCCGGTGCCCGCCCCTCCGCTGGAGGGGGGGGCGCGAGCGGGCGGCCGGGGTGGGGGGCGGGGAGCCGGCACCGCCGCCGCAAAATGAGCCTGCTGTCGGCCATCGACACGAGCGCCGCCTCGGTGTACCAGCCGACCCAGCTGCTCAACTGGGTCTACCTGTCGCTGCAGGACACGCACCAGGCGAGCGCCTTCGATGCCTTCCGGCCAGAGCCGCCCGCCGGCGCCGCGCCCCCAGAGCTGGCCTTCGGCAAGGGCCGCCCAGAGCAGCTGGGCTCGCCCTTGCACTCCAGCTATCTCAACAGCTTCTTCCAGCTGCAGCGCGGAGAGGTGGGTGCCCCCGCGCGCCCCCGCCCTCCGGCGACCGCGCAGGGCCTTTTCCTATCTGCCCAGCTCTTCCTGGCTTGGCCCCGGCCCGGCTCCGTATTGCCCGGCCCTGCTTGGCTTGACTTCGCTCAGCTCTGCCAAACTCGCCTCCCGAAGTCCCCGGGGCGCCGGGAGCGCGTCACCTCCCCGCCTGAGCCCGGCCCGGAGTAGCTCTGGGGCGGGTGGAGCCCTCCTTCCCTCTCTCCCAGCCTGGGGCGCCCTGCTCCAAGGGGGCTGGGGAAGCCGACCGGGTGGGTGGGTTCCGGATTGTCTCCAGACAGCCGGGGCGCGGCTTGTGCGGGGAGCCCCTTCCAAATGTCCTTCCCACGCCCAACCCCATCCCCCCCTTGGCCACCGCTCGCTGGGACGGAGAGTGTGGATTTGCTCCGAGTTCCTCCGGAGGGCCCTGAAATCTTCTCCTCCGACTTCGGTGGTTTCCGACCTGAAGGGCACTCTGAAGAGCAGTGACTGACCCGCAGAATTTTTCTGCTGTTCTCACGCAGGGACCCCCAAATACACTCTTCAGCCGCTCGCCCTCCCCCAGCCACATAGGAAGTGGTTTTTGAGGGCTTGACCCCACAGACTGTGCTGTCCCCCGCCCTTCCAGCCTGGAAGGAAATGAAAGGGAAATCTCTTGAGCTCCTGGGAGGGGGCTCGATAGGGGGAGAGGTTCCAGCTGCCCAGTGCCTTCTCCAGAAACCTGGGCCGGCTGCCGTTGCAAAGTCTGCCTGTTGGATGGATTCAGTTACAAAGTCAGACGGGCAGCTAGATAAATACCCAGATTGCATCTTTCCCCAGCTAGATAAATACCCAGATTGCCAGGACCTCCCAGTCCCTTGGAGAGCTCTTCAGAGCCTTCCTGGATACCATCCTCTCTCCCTTCAGCTGGATTCCTCCTGGGCCCCACTCTCACTTACTCCTGCCTCATGTGAGAACCGCAGACACCCTCTGTGGCCTTCCCTCACTCTGCTTCTGGCAGCTCTCTCTGCAAAAGTGCAGAGGGAGGGGCCCGGGAAGAGGACCCACGGGAGGGGCACTTGTCTTCTAGACCAGGGCACACTGGTTAGTTTCAGGAGAGTCAGAGTCCCTTACCAGTTTGCGGGAGAAGACCTGTGTATACACCAGTGTGCTGGTGATGAGGTGGGAAAGACAGAGGGTCGCCCTTTGTGACCCCATAATGTGTTTGCCTCTGCCATTATTGACTAGGGAAGACGTGGCCATGTGAACTGCTGGCCTGAGGCCTAGAGATGGGCCGACGGCAGGACAGCAAAAAGAAGGGATGGTTGACCTGTATTGATCTGTCAGGCATAGCTGGGGGAGATGAATCTGGAAAGCACCCTTTGGTGCCAGGCGACAGCATTCATATTCCAGAACTCTTTGTAAACTGTAAAGCACTCTCTCCACCTGAGGAATTGTTCTTGGCTGGAAATCTTTCTTTCTTACAAGGGACTTTGCCTTCTCTTCAGGGAACTGGCTTCTGTGACCAGGGGCTTTGGAGGACAGTGCCTGGGTCTTGTCAGTTGTTTGCTTTCTTACCAAACATTTTTGAGCTCTGCGTGGCCCCCTGGGGATTCCACCAGAGTCCCATGGGGGCCCCAGATTAGAAGACAGATAAGATGATACTGTGTGAATGGTGGGTGATTTCATGGGGATCCTGTAGGAACCCAAAGGCAGAAGGGAGACCATGGTTCACAGATCAAGTGGGGGTCCCTAAGCAGCCTCTGCTAGCTGCTTACCTCGGTGTCCCCATTGAAGGGGCACATTCCTTTGCTAGGGCCAGTGTAGAAGGAGCTGGTAAAGGTTATCTAGAGCAATGGTGGAAAACACTCTCTCATGATCTGACTTTGGAAGAACCCTCATCTCTATCTGGGCTTCAGTTTACCTATCTGTAACATGTAATTTCTGCTGTCCTCCAGGGTGATGTGTGTGGGATTTGAGAGCTGTACAGGAGAAGATGTACCTACAGACAGGCTGAGTTGGGAGAGTAAGGAGGGGCTTCTCCTATGTTCATGAGCCAGTAGCTTCCATGCAGGGGCTGGAAGGCTGTGTCTGCTGACTTCTGGAAGACTCTCTTGGCTTCAGACTCACCCGCTCTCACCACCTCCCCCCAACCCGTTTCGCCTCCTAAACCCTCTTGAAGCCCCAGCTGTGCTTCTAGGGACAGGCCTTTCCTGCATCCAGGGCTTAGCTGGTGACCTAATATGGCTCCAAAATAGCAACTGGTTGAGAAGGCAAGAAAAAATACCCCCCACCTGAATGCCACCAAGGGGCTTGTCCGACAGGAAGCAAGTTGTATGTGGGCCTGCAGGAACTCTGCGAAGGGCCCCAGGGCCCCAGGAGCGTCACCATTCCATGCAGAGCCTGGCAGGCCCAGTGGCAGTGCCTGCGGATGTGACTTGCATGCTGACCACTGACCATGGCCTGTCTGCGCCAGTCCCCGTGCCAAGAGCCCACCCCCTCCTGCACCACCCCCAGGCTGCTCCCACCACAATAGCAGAACACCATGAATGCAGCTGGGGTTTGGGCGGGGGTGGGGGCTGAGGACATGGGGGCACAGAAGCCCATTGTGCCCCTAGAACCTCAGCTCTGGAAGCTGAAGATAAGCCAAGGGTTCTGAGTGGAGCATTGGCTCCGGGAGCAGAGAGGGAGATGGTGGAGTTCATGGGCAAGTTCAGAAACTGGCACCAGGGGGTGGTTGCTTGTGGGGGTTTTCTCGGCTTCTTAGTGTGGTAAGCCTGCCAGGCCAAAGCACACACAGGTACTTGGTGCAGTTCTTAAAAAGGCCTCTGGGTACAGAAACTAGACCCTGTGAATGAACCCCTGTTTCAACCCTGATCTGTGGCAACAACTATTAATGTATGTCTTTGGAGGGAAATTTGTGAGGCCCTTGGCTATGCCCTTCCTCTCTTTCTCCGGGTACCCGAGGAAGGCAGGTCTTAGAGGCAGCTGGGGTTGGTGGCATGAGGGTGGGGGGTCTTCCCTGCCAGGTTTTGTTTGGAATTTAAATTCACAGCAGTGTGGAGGCTGTGGGACTCCACCTGCAGAAAAGTAGAGTTACCCTCATGTTGAGAATTAGTGCTTAAGCACCTCCGAGTGATGCCAAGAGCCCCTCCTGGGTAGCTCCTCCACCCTCTTAGGGAGACAGAGCTGTCCCATTCCAGGTCAGATGTTTAGGGCAGCTGTTTTCTTTTCCTCTTCCTCCAGGGCCAGATGTGGCTTGAAGATGTGGCTCAGCTGTCAAGTGATGCTCTGTGGAGGTTGAGGGGACGGGCTTTGGAGTCAAATACATTTGGGGAACACAGCCTAGTATCCTTCCCTTGGAGACACATACTGCCCACTAACACAGTAAAGGCTCTGAGAAGTCCTGCAGGACAGAGCCTGCTAACCTTTCCTCAACCCGACATTCTTCTGAATACCTCCAAGTTCAGGGCGTGCTCCATCAAAGCAGACCTCTTCCTTGTTGGATATTTTCAACCCTTGGGAGGCTCTTCCTGCAGCTGTTAACCCAGATGCCCTCCTGGGTCCTAGTGCTATCTTCGTAGCACCGAGGACACCCTCCTCTTTGCCTCTCTGGTCTCACTGGAGATTTGAGAACAGCAGTAAGGGTCTCATGAGGCTTACCAGACAGGGCTTCAGGCTCCTACACACATGAGGCTGTTAGAACCCTTTGAGGGGGTAACCACAGTGTCCTGATTTAAAAGGTTCTAGGTATTGACACCCACTCCCGATACTCTTGCCTGGAAAATCCCATGGATGGAGGAGCCTAGTAGGCTGCAGTCCATGGGGTTGCTAAGAGTCGGACACGACTGAGCGACTTCACTTTCACCTTTCACTTTCATGCATTGGAGCAGGACATGGCAACCCACTCCAGTGTACTTGCCTGGAGAATCCCAGGGACGGGGGAGCCTGGTGGGCTTCCGTCTATGGGGTCGCACAGAGTCGGACAGAACTGAAGCGACTTAGCAGCAGCAGCAGGTATTGACAGTCTTCTGAAGGTTTGGAACTTTTTTGGAACTTTTGCTGTCCGTTCGTGCATCTGAGCCGAGGCGCTGCCCGACTGGCATGGATGTGTAGAACAAAGCCACCTATTTGTTGAAGGTGGGAGTTTGCCTAACGGGTTGAATGGGCTTCAGGAGCTGAGGTTTGTTCCCAGGAGCCTTTGTGGTCTGTGTGAAGTGGTGGGGGGCAGCCCCAGGGCCTGGGAGGAACAGCCGTTCCAGCCCAGCTGGGAGCTTGGGAAGCTGCCCGGCTCCCTCTGGCCAGCCCTGGAAAGCTGAGCTCTGACTCAGACAAGGGAGACCGTCGTTCGAGGGCCTGTTGGCCGAGATGGCATGACCCTCCCTCCGTCAGATTCAGTTGACAGGGCGGGCCTAGACTCGGAGGGAGACCACACCTCATGGACCTTCTGAGTCAGGTGGAAGGGAGGAAAGCAGGCAGCATTAGTAATAGGGAATTAGCAGTGACAGAAAGTCAGGCGCGGTCAGCACCAAGAGAAAGACTCTGCGGAGAAGCGTCCCTTACTTTGGGAGGTGGTGCTTTATTCTAGGCATCTTTTCTTCATGGCCCCATTTTACAGAAGAGAAAATAGAGGCCTGATTAGTAACTCAGCAAGTCAGTGGCAGAGCTCGACCTAGAAGTCTCCTCCATCCTGACTACAGCTGTCCCATTGGCTTGCCTTGCTGGTGCGGATGGCATTCACCTGGATCGTGCCCTGGGTGCCAGTATGGGGCATGCATTAACCAGGGTGCTCTGTCAGGCTTCAGTGCCTCACTTGCTTTGTCCCCAATCCCAAACCTTCTGAGGAGTGGCAGGCATTGCTCATGGGTCCTGGGTTTTCTGTCATGTCCTTGCTCCAGCCTGGGACTCTGTGGGGCATGAGTGCAAGGGTGGCCTGGCTTGGGGGAGGCAGAGGAGATGGACACCGAGGACTTCCTAGCACTCCTGTCTCGTAGCACCCACTGGGTGCAGCATCTCCATTATGCACATGGGGAAACTAAGGCTCTTCAAGAGGAGGAAGATAAAGTCAGGGAATCAGTTGAGGATCAGGGCTCCAGGGTGTGTCTCAGGGTGCTTGGTCTCTTGTGTGTATGTGTGGGGGTGGTGGTGGCTGTGATGTATAATTTTTATCCCACCCTCCTCTGGCCATGTAGATTCACTTGAGGTTTCTGAAAACACTAAGCACCAAGCTTTCACTCTAAGCTTTTGCACTTGCTGTTGCTTCTACTGCTTCTAATGCTGCGGACTGTCCTTGTATAACTGACAGATTCCAACTTACTTCTTTATGGCCCCAGAGGATGTCTCTTCTCTGAAGGCTTTACCTGAATACCATGGGGAACACACCTCCCTCCTTCCACGTCCCGTGACAGAGAAATGGTGCATGCTTCTGGTAAAGCATGTCTGAACAGTCGGTATTGCTGTCAGCACTCTGAGAATAGGAATCCTGTCATATTTCATTTGGTAATCCCAGCATCCGATGCCTGGTCAGTGTCTGGGACAGACTAGGTGCTCAGTTGACATTCGCTAGGTGGATGGGTGGATGGATGACTTGGACTCTCTCCTCCTCTTCCTTCCCCAGACTTGTGACTAGGGAACACTTTCCTCAGCCTCTTAGCCTTTTGTTTTATCTCACAGAAGAAGTGTTTATGAATTGCTTGATAAATTTTGAAGAGCTGATGTGGGAGTCATGAAACCCCATGCCTAGAGGTGTCCCAGCAGAAGTTTAGGTGTGTGAAGTGTTCTTGACCTTCTTTGGCTGTGGGCCTCTTTGAGAATCTGAAAGCAGCTCAAGTTCCTCTCCTCAGTGCAATGCACACAGCACACCTGTCCATGCACATACAACTTGCATTTGCACATGATTTCAGGGGGATCATGTGGACAGTGGACCTCAAATCCAGGCCCCTTGCTGTAGAGGCTGCAAGCCTTGGTGGTGCCCCAGACTGTCTAACTATTAGGGACCGTCTAGTCCTCCGATTCTCAGATCCATGCTTTCTGCTTTCATTCAATGCATTTGGTCTAGAAGCAAGAGCCAGTGCCTATGCTTGAGCTGGGGAGCTGGGCAGCAGGCACGTGGCTATGAAATGTGAACCCCTGCCAGGTGAGTGGTGACCTGCAGGGGAACAGGAGAGACTAAGTGGGGAGGGGCACCCTCCCCTGGGTCTGTTCCACTCCATCTTGCTGTCACTGTGCTTCTCCATCCCTTGGTCCTTTCTTTTCCCATTTCTCTTTCCCAACTCCCCTTACCAAGAAGAACACAGCCTTCTTATTGAAATCTGAATCTCCCATCAAGTTCTGGCTGTATCCAGGGGGCTGTGTTTTGTACACCCCCGGTGAATGGACTTCCAGGAGGCAATGGTGCCCTTAGGGGGTCCTGAGTAGAGGGTTGCTGCATCTGTCCTGGTCAGCACTGCTGCATTCTTGGCCCACAGGTCATCTTCAGACCTTGGAAATAGGAGCAGAACTGGGGTCTAACCACAGCTGGGGAAACCCTTGGTCTGACTTCACTTTCCCATTGGCCCACTCCATCCTTGGCCATGGCTGTCTCCTATCCCTGAGCCCAGCCCATATCCACCCCTGCTTTCTGTATAGAATGTATGTGTGTATGTGAGCATGTGTATGTATCTGACCCCAGGGGCTGGAGCCCCAGATAGACCCTAGGGGTGAAAAAGTGCAGATCTCCTTGGAGAAGGGGTGGAGTCATTTGTGAGATGAATGGTTTCTTGTTCCAAAGAGAGGAGTGTGGGCGTGCGTGTGTGTGCGTGTGTGTGTGTGTAGCAGTGTGGACAGGGATGGCTTTGGGGATAAGGACGCGGTTGCTCAGCTGCTGGAAGAACGGAAGAGCCCCACGGAGCTGGGACCTAGGGGCAGAGGGCGCCTCCTCTCAGGCCTTCTCAGGCCCCGGGCGCAGCGGACTCCGCATTTGCTCTGCACAGAGCTTACCTGTGGTGCCGCGCCCACCTCTGCCAGCTGTCCCCTCTTCTCTTCTTGCACCCATCTCGTCTTCTTCTTGGCTGCCCTCAGAAGCTCCTGCCCACCTGCCTCGACTCCTGCCTGCCTCTCCCACTGTGCCCTCTTTCTGTCCTGGGGATGGTGGCCGAAAGGAAGCACAGTTGGTCAGGTTGACTTGGGCTTGAAAATCTCTCCTTGTGTACCCTCAGCAGAACCACAAACCCTGGGGCCCGAGCCCCTCACACAACCCAGAGAAGCTGGTACTCTGTCTTACCAGGCCTGAGGGGCTTGGCAGTGTGGAGTCACAGGGCCTCTGTGCCAAGGAGGGTGGTCCTTGCCAGGTGGCTCCCCTTCCTGTCGGGGAAGACAAGCCTTGGAGGCCATTCGGGAGCTGAAATGTAAAACAGGCCAGCAGATCGGGCTGCGAAGCTCCTCTCAGACACGTGCTGCTTGTGTTTCCTTGGGAAGTTACTCAGCCTCGTTGAGCCTCAGTTCCCAGTTCTATAAACCGGCCAGACAAGGCCCATCCGAACAGTGTTCTTGGCAGGTATGAGTCTAAGAGAAGGAAAGGATCCAGTCGAGTATGTGACACAAGTGGGCTCGGAATAAACCGTAGTTCTTCCCATCTAACTTTCCCCAACAGTCGAGCCAGAACCTTGGAGAAGTTCCAGCCATGGACAGGAATCTGATGCTTTGTTCCCTGCATGTGGCTTAAGGATCCCACACTTCCTGCTCGCTGCTGGGGTCACTGACCCGGGGAGGAAGGAGGTGGTCTCCTCCCCAAGGCTGTTCATTTGGGCCTAGATGACCCAGAGCCATACTCTAGTGGGGCTGCCCTCACCCCCCAGCCAGAGCAGCAAACTGGGGTGAGAGCACCCTCCGACTTAGTCCATGGGAACTCAGAGACCCTGAGCTCAATCCTTCAAGGTATTAGAGCATCCATACCCCCATCTGTCAAATGGAGCCCTCTTCCTGCCTGTGACTGTCTATATGCAGGACTATCAGGGGCTTAAAGAACACTGGAGTCTGGTCTCTGGGGCAGTGGAAGATAGTAGAATCTTTGCCTTTGGGGATGTTCTGCCCTTTGGAGAGATGAAGAGGTATCTCTGTATAAAGAGATGAGAGACAGACTTCAGAGCTCCTTCAGGCCAGGGCAGGGGAGTCCGCATCCCAGCCCGCAGCACAAGGCTATGGTCAGGAGGCCTGGAAGGTCTCTGGAGGGGGCTGGGCCTCTGTAGCCAGTGGGACCTCAGGAGCACCTGAACCGGTGGTTTTCACACTGTCCCTTGGAGCCCAGGCCTGAGCAAGAAGAAGGGGTGGTTTCTTGGCCATATCACTGGAGTCAGAACCAGGTCAAGAACCAGATCCTGGAGGGTTTGGATCCAGGGTGGGCATCCCAGGGGTGGACAGCAAGTGCAGGCCTGGAGGGAGAAAAGCAGTGGCCAGTGGGACACCGAGGGGAGTAGCCTCGCTGTTGTAGAATTAGGGGCTGACTGATGAAGGGAAGCCCTGCCCAGCCTTGCCCTCCAGCCATGAGCGGCAGGACTTGGGAGAGGTGGTGCCTTGTGAATGAAGTGCCCTCTTGTGTACCATGCTCTGGGGACATCTTTCAGTACCTGAGTGTCTGGACCTTAAAAAAGCAGGCCTGCAGAGATCCTAAAGTTTGCCCTCCTTCCCTGCTCCCTGTTACATGTGGGGAATCCAAAAGCCCGGGACCCAGCTCCATGGGCAGAGGGGAGGGAGCTCTGCATGTCCTGGCCTCTGCTCCAATCAGTCCCCACAGGCCATGGAAACGGCTGAGAGACCGGCTTGCCTTTTACCTCCATGGGCCGAGCTCCTCAGGGCTTCAGAGAGGAAACAGCTTGCCGCCCCACCCGCCCCTCCAGCCAGCCGGCAAGCAGAACTCCTGGCCCTTAGGCCTGGCTGCGTGCCCCGGTCTGTGCCCCTGGCCTCACTTTCTCTATCGTGACTTCAGAATGAGGTTGGGTCGGCTGGCTGCTCCTTCCTTTCATCTTTTCCTGGTGTCGTCTTGAATTGGGACTGGGGAAGGCCGTTGGAGCAGCTGTGAGGGCCAGGCCAGTGTACACTGGATGGGGAGAGGCAGCGGGGAGGGGAGCCCTGGCCCCGCTCCTCTGACCCACAGCTGCCTGTGTGACCCTCCTGAGGGACAAAGCCATGACCTTCCTGAGGCGGTGGGAGGGGTGTCAAGCTGCCAGGGGGAGGACAGCCTACTCAGAGGCCTCTGCCTGCCCAGGGATACCCGCGGGGCTGCCCGTGGGCAGGGGTGTGTGGCCACAAGATGGGGGAGAGGTTTTTCAGGGTATAATTAGTGCAGTTTCTGGCACCCACCAAACTTCCCCTTCCTCTTGACAATTTGCTGCCAAAACAGCCCTGATTCCTGTGGACTTGCTTAAATCTTATCCAGAAAAAAAAAAAAAAAGAAAAGAAAAAAAAAAAGAAAAAAGGAAAGAAAGAAAAAAAAAATAATAAGAGGGTTGTTATTTGTGAAATTGCATTTCCCAGTCATGAGAATGAGTCACACCATTTGGAACTTCAAGTCTCTTGTTTGGATGAACTTTTCTCTGGGAGGCTGGGGCGACACTGCCCTCCCCCAGACCAGTTTGGATGGGGAGAGGCCTAGAGACAAGCTAAGGAGAAACCTTGATGGTTGGAAAGTCCCAAGGTTGGTGCTCCCAAGGCCAGGTAGGGCTAGGAAGGTTGTACCTTCCATGGAAGATTGAAAAATGCTGACTTGGGCTTAGGGGTGAAGGGGGTGTGGCGAGTTAGTGTTTAATGGGGACAGAGTTTCAGTTTGGAATGACGAAAGATTTCTGGAGATGGATGGTGGTGATGTTTGCCCTATAAATAATGTGAATGTGCTTAGTGCCATTGAGCTGCACGCTTAAACATCGTTAAAAGGATAGGTTTTTACGTAACATATATTCTACCACAGTGAAGCAAAGCAGATTCTGGGCCTTCAGTCCCTGGTGGCTGCTTTGATAGGTCTCAGGTGGGACCCAGAAAAACTGTGTTGGTTAAAAGTTTCCCAGGTCATTCAAAGAAGTTTGAACACACTGATCTAATCTGTAAAATGGGGACAGTGACTCATAGAGCTGTGGTGAGCCTTAGTTATCTTAACACACGTAAAGCTTCCAGCGCCAGGGACATTGAAGTGCTCAGTTTGTGTGACTAATATCATCTAATCCCACTTCCGCTGGGACTCTCCCCACATCCCTTAAGGTTGTCCGGTCTTGGCTCGCGTACCGCTCCCCCAAGGATGGGGGACCCTCTGCCTTTCAGAGAGCTGGAAAGTTGCCCTCAGACTGGATGCAGGTTCGTGTGGGATCTTCCACAGTGGCCCTGTGCAGTGGTAGAGCAGAGATTTGTGACCCCATGAATTATATAGTCTGTGGAATTCTCTAGGCCAGAATACTGGAGTGGGTAGCCTTTCCCTTCTCCAGGGGATCTTCCCAACCCTGGGATTGAACCCAGGTCTCCCGCATGGCAGGTGGATTCTTTGCCAGCTGAGCCACCAGGGAAGCCCAAGATGTCATCAGGAGCCTTTAAGTTCAGTGCAGAGTCACTGAGGACTGACTGTGTGTTGGGCCTGAGCTGCCCTGGTTGTCGTGTCTCTGTCTTTCCTTCCAGATCCCAGAGAGAAAAGAGGCCCAGAGAGGGAAAGGGCTGGGCCAGGGTCGAAGAGCAGGGTGTCCAGAGAGCCAAGAAGAGTGAGGGCTGTGTCCTCCAGGGAAGTGCCGGACCTCCAGAGGCATACATGTGCTAGGTGTGGGCTCCGTCCTGGCTGGAGGAGGGGTGTCTTGACTCCCTGGGACGAGCTCTCAGCTTACTCCCCTCCCTTCCTACACTGAGGGGATCCAGAGAAAGAACTGTCCCCACTGGTGTGCGCAAGAACTGGAGCCTAGTAAGCCTGAGCCTCGTGCCCAGGTTTGCCATCAGCCCCTGGGGAAGCTACCTCTTTCTAGCCTTGGCCTGGCCCCAGGAGAAGGGTCTCACGGCCATTCCCTGCCAGCCTCACAGCAGGCCCCACCTTTGCTGAATTCCAGTGTGCCTGGCCGCCCAGAGCCCGTGACTCCTATAAATAGAGGCTGTATACACCAAGAGGGGGCCTGGGCCGCGTCTGCTTTGAAGCCAGGCAAGACATCTGGTTCCTGTCAACTGGAGGTGGGAGAGGTGAGAGAGGTGGGCCGTTTCCTCCCCGGGCTTCCAGAGAGCTGGCCCAGGCTGGGCTGAGGGCTCCCCGGACACACCGTGCACAAGCTCGGGCTGCAGGAGACCAGGCAAAGTGCCGAACATCAGTCTCCTCTTCTGAACAGTGGAAACGAGACTGCGAGCTGATCACCCCACCAGCACACGGCAGAGTTCGGGCTCTAGCAGGTGGCTTTCTGCTGCTTGTCTTACGTCCTGGCAGCGTGTAAAGAACTAATGATCACCATCATCACCATCATCCTATACTGAGCACTTCCCCAGTGCCAGGCAGGAAATAAAGGGTTATGTATGCCTCCTAGAAACCCTTGGAGGTAGCTGTCATCAATCCTGTTTACTGGATGGGGTCACTGGGGTCCCGAGTGGTTCACTGGCTTGTCCATGGATGCACAACTCGAGTTGGGATTTGAACATGGGTTCCAGGAAGCCAGAGCCCACAGGTGACTAAAGAGTCGGTATGAAACTAGGAATAAAACCACCATATGACCCAGCAATCCCACTCCTAGGCATATACCCTGAGGAAACGAAAATTGAAAAAGACACACATATCCCAGTGTTCATTGCAGCACTATTTGCAATAGCTAGAACATGGAAGCAACCTAGATGTCCATCGACAGATGAATGGATAAAGAAGTGGTGGTACATATACATGTTGGAATACTACTCAGCCATAAAAAGGAACACATTTGAGTCAGTTCTAATGAGGTGCATGAACCTAGAACCTATTATACAGAGTGAAGTAAGTCAGAAAGAGAAAGATAAATATCGTATTCTAACGCATATATACGGAATCTAGAAAAATGGTACTGAAGAATTTATTTGCAGGGCAGCAGTGGAGAAACAGACATAGAGAACAGACTTATGGCCATGGGGAGAGGGGAGGAGAGGGGGTGAGATGTATGGAAAGAGTAACATGGAAACTTACATTACCGTATGTAAAATAGATAGCCAATGGGAATTTGCTGTATGGCTCAGGAAACTCAAACAGGGGCTCTGTATCAACCTGGAGGGGTGGCATGGGGAGAGAGACGGAAAGGAGGTTCAGAAGGGAGGGGATATATGTATACCTATGGCTGATTCGTGTTGAGATTTGATGGAAAGCAACAAAATTCTGTAAAGCAATTATCCTTCAATAAAAAATAAAAAAGAAAAGATCAGGGAAGGCAAAAAAAAACAATCGGTATGAATTTGTGTGTGTGTGTCCGAGCCTGTGGAAGTGCCCACGAGGCCATGGCTGCACTGGTGGCCAGGCCTGCAGCGTGCTCACAGCCTCTGTCCCCCCCAGGCACTGAGCAGCAGCGTGTACAAGAGCGCCTCACCCTACGGCTCCCTCAACAACATTGCCGACGGCCTCAGCTCCCTCACGGAGCATTTCTCCGACCTGACCCTGGCCTCCGAGACCCGCAAGCCCAGCAAGCGGCCCCCACCCAACTACCTGTGCCACCTGTGCTTCAACAAAGGACACTACATCAAGGACTGCCCCCAGGTAAGGCAGCCCGGCCCCAGCGGCGGCTCAGGGCCCTGGCTGGCCTGTGGACCAGCCTCCGTGGGCGGAGGAGGCGAAACAGCTCGCCGGGGCCCCTTCCTCCAGCACCTCGCCCCGTGATCACTGGCCGCCACTTCTTTGTCCCCTCTGGTTTTCCTGAGGCAGGCTAGCTGGTGTGGATGGGACAGAGCCCCAGCTTGGGCCTGCACTGGCCAGTCAGCAGTCTGGGAGAGGCACCCCAGAGTGAGATTCTGAGCCTTCGAGTCTCCCCTCACCCCACCCCAGTCTTCCTGCCAAGGTGGGTCCTGTTACCATCGGGCAGGAGGGGCCAACGGCTTCCTCACGGCTCTCCTGAGAGCCCATCACCTCCCACTCACAGGGAAGGAATGTGGGCTCCTGGCCAGGAACCCAGATGTGCGCCCCCTCCCCCAGACCCCACCTCTGCCTGCTCTGCAGCCTGCAGCCTGTGAAGGGGAGGGGTGCCCCCAGGATAGGTCTGGGTGAAAGCCTCAGGCAGGGGCTTCCCAGGTGGCTCAGTGGTAAAGAATCTGCCTGCATTGCAGGAGACGCAGGAGACACTGGTTCGATCCCTGGGTCAGGAAGATCCTCTGGAGGAGGAAATGGCAACCCACTGCAGTATTCTTGCAGGGAAAATCCCATGGACAGAGAATCCCATGGGACAGATGGACAAAATCCCACGGGCTACAGTCCGTGGGGTCACGGAGAGTCGGATGCAATTGAGCACGCACACACGAAGGCCTCAGGCATGGGGGGCTGGGCATTGCTCCCTTGGGGTGGGAAAGGGGTCAGGAACAGCCCCCATTTCTCCCCTAGTGTTTCGCTGCAACAAGGTGAGGCTCTGGGGGCAGACCCCACTCACTGGATGACCCCTGACTCTGACAGATGTGGTTTTGGAATCCTGGGGAGAGAGGTTAACAGTTGTGTTACATACAGTATGAGATTATCAGCGATTTTTTTTCCTATTTTTTTTTTGTACTTTCCACTGTTTTTATAGCATGGTACTACTTTTATTTTATACGTGTAATGGAAATGGAATCCTGGAAACTCAGAAAATCCGTGTAGTCTTGCCCTCCAGATGTTGGCAGCTGAGGGTGTGGCCAGGCAGGGCTGGGTCCCTCCAAGACCAGTGGGGGGTCCGAGATGCCAGTCACCACTCTTCTCAGGAATGGCCACACCATGCTTTGGGTCCCTGCTCCTTCAAGTACAGCCAGCCATCTCCACATCAGTGTCACCCCAGAGCTTGTTAGAAATGCAGAACCTCAAACCCAACCCAGAACTATGATCCTTGGTGATTCAGCTGGTGATCTCAGCCTCCCCCCGCCCCTGGCCAAGAGAGGCCCACCCACCCTGAACCCACTGCTGGCTGCCCTCCAGATCCACACTCCCTGGGCAGATGTGTGCAGTGAGCAAGGGACCCTTGGCATGAGGGCGCCCTGGCAGAGGGTTAGGCCCCTAGCCCCCAGGGTTCTAGGTATGGGACGAGAGGCCAGCAGGTGGCTGAGGATCTGGTTGGTGCTCACAGATGTGCCTGGGCCCACCCAGTAAGCAGCCCCCCATGCCTTCCCTGACTGAGCCCCCCACGCCACCCCACACACAGGGCCTGTCTGCTCTCAGTCACCCTGCCTCCAGGGTGGAGCAAGACTCCACCCTGTTTAAGGAGGAGATGGACACTGTGCTAAGTGCTCTCCAAGCATTTCCTTTAACACTCACATCTGCCCAGTGTGCTGAGTGCTTTTAATAACCTCCTGTTATGGGTGCATGGGTGCACCTCCTCAGAGCCCCCCGAGAGTGTCTACTGGGTGAGCAGCCCGGGAAAGCTTCCAGGAGAGGGGCTTGAGTGGGGCTGGCAGGTTGATGAGTGAGAGGTGACCAGTATCCAAAGGCAACGGACAATGAATCCAAGGCAGAGGGACAGTGAAGAGGTGTGTGTGTGACTTTTGTGCACGCGCTGCTCTTTCCCAGATGGGGCCAGAGTCCTGCCAACGTGCAGATAGAGGGTGCTTCTCCTCAGTACCTCTTGCTTCCTAGCAGGGTGCTGTATGTTACACAGTGTGCTCACTAATCTTGTGCAGGGCTCTCAACTCTGTGGCCAAGTAGGGATAATAGCCCCATTTTACAGCTGAAGAAACAGAGTCTCAGGAGAGGACACCCGCAGATAGGGCTGAACCTGCTCTTGGGGCCTCGGTGCTCTCTGCTCCCTTGAGCATCTGTGCTGTGCCAAGCTGAGAAGCCATAGCCTGTGGAGCCTCACGTTCTCCCTAGAGGCCCTTTTCTAGCTCCGTCTCAAACCTGACTCTGTCTAGGATGCATGCAGGCCCGAGGACCTCCCTTTACTCTTCACAAGGGTCACCATTTGTAAAATGAGGCTGTCGAGAACACTAACATCGTGGATTGCTGTGGGGACTCAATGGAGTAATGCATGAAAAGTGCTCAGCACAGTGCCTGGCTCCCAGTAAGTGCTCAGTATCTGTTGGCTAGCGTTGTTTTTGTCTCCCTTATGTCACAATGTGGAGTGCACCTGCCTGGCTAAGGATTTTAGCAGGCTGGAATAGGACTGGATGCTCCCCACGTCTCTGCTGACCACAAGCCCCACGTGCTAGACTGAACTCATCTCTGTAGCCCTCTGCCTGCCCAGGTACCACATGGTGCACACAGGTTGCTCAGTATAGCTTCCTGAATGAAGGAACAGGTGGAAACCCTTGTTTCAAATGAACTATTGTGTAAGAGCTCAGCATTTTTAATATGTAAAAGTGGAATGCTTATTTTGGGGAACAGCTTTAGTGAGATATAATTCAACTATTTATAATAGACAACTCAATGATTTTTAGTATATTCACAGAGCTGTGCAGCCATCACCACAGTCAGTTAAAGAATTTTTCTTGTCACGTTAAGAAACCTCATACTCTTTGGCTATCACCCTCTGGTCCCCCATTTCCTAATAATCACTAATCTACCTTCTGTATCTGTAGATTTCCCTATTCTGGACATTTCATATAAATAGATTTATATAATATGTGGCTTTTTTGTCACTGGATTCTTTTACTTAGCATATTGTTTTCAAGGTTCCTCCACGTAATAGCATTTATTAGCTCCATGATTTGGGAAGGATTCCATCCGCTTTTACTTTCTGGAAGAGTTTATGGGGAATTAATATTGATTCTTCTTTAAATGGTTGGTGGCATTCACCTGTGAAGCCATCCAAGTGTGGGTCTTCTTTTGTGGGTAGATTCTTTTAAATTACCAGTTGGATCTCTTTATTTGTTATGGGTCTATTCAGCTTTTCTATTTCTTCTTGGATCAATTTCTGTAGATTCTGTACTTCTAGAATTTTTCCATTTCATCTAAGTTAGCTAATTTCTTGGCATGAAGTTTGTTCATAATATTCTCTTATAATCCTTTTTATTTTATTTTATAATGTCCCCTCTACCATGTCTGATTTTTATAATTTGAGTCTTCTCTCTGTTTTTCTTGGTCATTCTAGCTGAAGGTTTGTTAACTTTGTTGAGCGTTTCAAAAAACCAACTTTTGGTTTGGTTGATTTCTTCTATTTTTTTCCTATCCTCATTTCATTACTTTCTATGCTAATCTTTTACAAAATTGTGGCAAAATACATATAACATAAAATGTACTATTTTAGCCATTTTTCAGCGTACACAGTTCAGTGGCATTAAGTACATTCACACTCTTGTGCAACCATCCCCATCAACCATCCCCAGAACTCTTTTTATCTTGCACAACTGAAACTCTGTACCCATGAAGCAATACTTCTCTCCCCTCCCCTCACCCACCCCCTGGAAACTATTATTATACTTTCTGTCTCTAAGAATTTCACTACTCTAAGTACCATGTATCAGTGGAATTATACGGTGTCTATCCTTTTGTGATTGGCTTATTTCACTTAGTATAATGTCCTCGAGGTTCATTCATATTATAGCATGTGTCAAAATTTCCTTCCTTAATTTTTTGCCTTGTGATATATTTTTATTAAAAACTTCCTTCTCTTTTAAAGGCTAAGTAATATTCCATTGTGTGTGTGTGTGTGTGTATCTGCCACATTTTATTTGCTCATTTATTCATCAGTGGACAACTGGATTGTTTCTGCCTTTTGGCTCTTGTGAATAATGCTGCTTTGAACATGGATGCACAAATATCTTTGAGTCCTGCTTTCAATTCTTCACTCTAATCTTTATTATTTCCCTTCTTCAGCTTGCTTTATGTTTAGTTTTCTCTTCTTTTTCTAGTTTCTTGAGGTTGAAGGTTAGAATACTGATTGTACATTTTTTTAAATTAAATGGAGGTTTTTAGCTATAAATTTTCCTCTGAGCTGCATCCCATAAGTTTCGGCATGTTGCATTTTCATTTATCACAGGATATTTTCTGATTTCCTTTGTGATTTCTTCTTGGACCCACCAGTTATTTAGGAGTATGTTATTTAATAGCCATGTATTTGTGAGTTTCTCAAGTATCCTTTTTTAATGATTTCTAATTTTATCCAATTGTGGTTGGAAAACATACTTTATATTATTTCAGTGCTTTTAAATTTATTGTGGTTTGTTTCATAGTCTAAAATTTGGTCTGTCCTGGAGAATAGTTTTGTGCGCTTGAGAAGTATACAGTTCGGCGGAGTATTCTGCAGATGTCTATTAGGTCTAGTCGGTTTATGGTGTTATTCATGTCTTCTGACTCCTTGTCGACATTCAGCCTAGTTATGTTGTAAATTATTGTAAATAGGGGTATTGAAATCTCTATTATTGTTGAATTGACAATTTTTCTTCAGTTCTGTTGCTTTCTGATGCTCTGCCATTAGGTACATCTGTGTTTCTAATGGGTTTTCCATGTGGTGCTGGTGGTAAAGAATCTATCTGGCAATGCAGGAGGCACAAGAGACATGGGTTTGATCCCTGGGTCAGAAAGATCCCCTGGAGGAGGGCATGGCAACCCACTCCAGTATTCCTACTTGAAGAATCCCATGGACAGAGGAGCCTGGTGGGCTACAGTCCATAGGGTTGCAAAGAGTCGGACACGACTGAAGCAGCTGAGCAGGCACACATGCTTGTTTATAACTGCTGTATTTTCCTGATGGAGTGATCCTTTTGCCATTAGAAAAAGTCCCTCTTTATCTAGCAATATTTTTTGTTTTAAAGTCCATTCAGCCTGATATTGGTGTAGCCTGCCTTCTTATGCTTGTTGTTTACCTGATATGTCTTTTCCCATCCTTTTAGTTTCCATCAGTTCATATCTTTGGATCTAGAGTGTGTCTCCTGTAGGCAGCATATAGTTAGACCTTGGTTTACTTTTTATCCAACCAGACAGTCCTTGCTTTTTGTTTGGGTTGCTTAATCCATTTACATTATTGATAATGCTATTGTTAATGCACTTTTTATATGTGCTGTTATTGATATAGCTGGATTTAGAGCTGCCATTGTACTTTGTTTTTGAAATTGCTCATGTCCTTCTTGTTCCCTTGTTTCTCCTTCACTGCTTCCTCTTGCATTAAGTGATAATTTTCTAATGTAACATTCTAATTTCTTTAAGTATTTTTTCACCATTTTTTAGTAATTTCCTTAGTGGTTGCTCCAGGTCTTAAACCCCTTAACTCATCAAAATATGCTTCAGATTTATATTAACTCCAGTGAGAAATGTTACTTAACTCCAAAATAGAAACGTTACTCCCTTATGGTTCTATTCTTTGTTCCTTGTTCTGGTGGCATTACTGTTATACATGTTATATCTATGTATATTACACACTCAACAATGCTTGTTAGAATTATTACTTTATTTAACTTTATGCGTTTTAGAGAAGCTGAAAGAAGAAATGAGACCAATTATATATCTGTTGCTTTTTTCATGTTAGCCTTCTTATTTCACATTTTGAATTCTCATCATTTATTCCTGTGAATTCAAATTACCACTTGGTGTCATTTCCTTAGCTCAAGACACATTTTCTCCCACCCACCTTCTTTGTGCTATTATTGGAAAAGGTACTATATTTCTGTATGTTATAGGACAAATATTTTGAATTAGCTAAGAGAAGAAAAGAAGTACACACTTCTACTGTGTTTTACAATTACATAATCACCTTATCAATGTGCTTGCTTTTTCATATGTATTTTCATTAGTCTTCGGGGTCACTTGTTTTCAGCCTGAAGAACTTCCTTTAGTATTTCTTGAAGGATTAGTGAGCTAGCAATGGGGAATTATCTGGAAATGTCTTTAACTCACTTTCATTCTTTTAAAGATGGCTTTTTTGGGTATAAAATTCTTGGCCGACAGATATTTTTTAATTTGAACACTTTGAATATGTTATCCCCTGCTTGCTGGCCTCCATTGTTTCTGATGAGGAGTCAGTTATTATTATCAGAAATCAATTGTAAATGACATGCCATTTTTCTCTCACTGGTTTCAAGATTTTTCTCTTTAGCTTTCAGCAGTTTTACTGTGATGTGTCTATTTGTGAATCTCTTCATCTTTATACTGCTTTGGGTCTGTTGAGCTCCTTGGATGTGCTGATTAAAGTTTTAAATCAGATTTGGGAAGTTTTCAGCCATCATTTCTTTGAATGACTTCTCTACTCCTTTCTCTCCTCCCTTTTTGTGGAATGACTTTTAAATGGTTTAAATGCTTTTAAAATCTTAAATGGTCTGACTAGGGGTGGAACGTGCAGAACCCTAGGCCAGCCCTCCCTGGGTCCTGAAGCTGCCACGGAGCCCCAGCCTCAGAGAAAGGTCGCAGTGAAAACGGGGTTAGAGCATGCACTGCCAGCAGCCTGGGTGGTGGGACACAGGCACCAGAGGACGGAAACCTGTTAACTGATTCTTTTCCAACCTTAAGGGTAGAGAGAGGTGTCCAGAGTTCAGCTCCTTAGACTGGTGAGGCTTCTCATAGCTACCAGGGGCAGTGCAAGGGGCTTGGGCACTGTATGAAGAGGAGCCCCAAAAGCAGAGGCAGAAAGTGCTGGAGACAAATTTCCAGTGTTGGTGAGAGGCGACCCCTCTTTGTGGGGTGAGGCTGTGCCTGGCCAGGACTTCTCTCCAGCCAACGTCAGCATTGCCCCAAGAAAACTAGGATTCAAGAATGTTTATCATCTTTAAAAAATCTGTCCCTGTAGCTATCTGTGTATAGCGTGCCAGGTTTCTATTCAAGGGTAATAATAATAATATGAACAGCAATAATAGTATTCTCTAAGCATTGGGTTTCCCTCTGAGCTTAGTGTGTAATATGTCCCAGTTCCTTTAATTATCTCAAAAACTCCATCAGGCCAATTGCCAGATGATAAAACCAAGGCCCACAGAAGTTCGGTGGCTCGCCTAAGGTCATATGGCTAATGAACAGCAAAGCTGGAATTGAAACTCAGGCCTTCCCGACTCCAGAGCCCGTGTGCTTTTTAGATGAGACCCTGCCACCCACGTCAGCATCCAGGTTTTTATCTCCACCATCATTCTCAGAAAGTCAGCGTTCTTTAAAAAGATGGGTTGCTGGAAATAAAGAGGGACAAGACAACGTGGATGAAAACCATATCAGGCCTGGTCTGGCCCCCACTGGTCCAGCCCCAGGGTGTTTGCTGCCCCGGTGCAGTCAAGGAGGCCAGGGCTGGTTGGGGTGCCGGCTGTGGTGCCCGCAGAAACTCCAGGTGGCTGTAGGGGAGTCATGCGTGCTCTCTGTTGGGCCTGCCCTCAGGGTCACCCGCGTGTCTCGTGTTGGCTTCTGCACACCAGTGTGGCGGGACCTGCTCTGCGTCTTCCACATTTGCCTGTAATGGTACGTGTGTATGTGGTGGGGCCTTGACTAAGTGCCACATCTGTGTTCAGGACACACAATCTGTCCAGGACAGAGCCCAGTCCAGCCCTCAGTACAACCGCCCGGCGCTTCCTGAGCGCCTACGGTACGTCAGGCCTGTGCTGGACGAGTGCTCGACCTTTGTCCACCGTGGCAGAGTGTGGACAACAGAAGTGCTGTTGACCGTTCAGGGTGATCAGGGCTGTAACGTTTGCAGTGAGGGACCAGCTTTGCCTGGGGCTCCATGGGAGGCCTCAGAGAGGAGGAGTCTGAGTCCGGAGCGGGGAAGGCTTCCAGGAAAGTGTGTTAATAGTAGGAATTTGCTTTCCGGGAACCGCGAGCCCTTGGCGACGGCCAGCACTCTGGGTGCCTGAGGGGAGGAGTGGGAGGTATGGCTGCAGCAGGTGGTGGGGGATTTGTGTGCCAGGCTACACAGTCTGGACTTTATCTGGAGGGCCAGGAGAAGCCATCCAGGGGTTTTAGGTGACACACTCAGATTGGCATTTTGAAAGATCACGCTGGTGGCAGTTGGGAGGCCAGGCTGGAGGAGGCAAGACTGCAGACCAAACCAGTCCAGGCACATGGAGAGATGATAAGATCAGATACAAGGCAAGGGCAAGGAAAGTTGGAAGTGAGGGGACAAACTTTAGACATGATGAGAAGGTTGCATTCATGGGGCCTGTGACCAGGTGGGTAGGAGGAACAGGGGCAAGCAGTAAAGGAGGTGCTGCTAGATCGCTGAAGTGGCCAGTGGGGTGCCACTACCTAGGATTCAATACTCTTGCCTGAGAAGATAGGTTCCTCTTCCTTTATTTATTTACTGACATTTATTGAACACCAACCATGTGCCAAGCGCGTAGCAGGCATTTGAGGATGCCATAGTGAACAAACTAGGAAAGAGCTCCACTCTCTTGGAGCTCATGTAGTATTGGGTGAAGTCAGACAATAAGCACAAATCAATTAGAGAAGAAGGAGATATGAGATGACAAGAACTGCTGTGCAGAATGTGAGTGCTTTGACCAAGACTGCCAGGCCAGCTTCTCTGGGAGAAACAGCAGGCATGCTGAGGCACTGTTCTCTCAGGGGCCCACAAAAATATACTAATTTTCATTTATCTTAAAACCAGAAGGAAAAAAAATGAATAATAGTAAGTGCATAATAATGAATCCAGTCTGAATGATATTTATCTTTATGCCAATAAGGTCATAAAATAGTGGCTCAGATGGTAAAGAATCTGCCTGCAATGCAGGAGACCCAGGTTCGATCCCTGGGTCAAGAATATCCCCTGGAGAAGGGATATTCTTCAGTATTCTTCAGTATTCTCGCCTAGAGAATCCCATGGACAGAGGAGCCTGGTGGGCTACAGTCCATGGGGTGCAAAGAGTCAGACACAACTCAGCGACAGACACTTTCACCGAGGAGGAGGGGATCCACAGGGGTCCTCCCTGCAGAGTGTCTGAGGCTGCTTTAGGTTGGATGGCCACTGCAGGCCTCTCTGATGGATGATATGATGTGAAAACTCCAGATACTACCTTTCCTCTGAAACTCAGACAGGGCTGAGGGTCCATAGGCCAACAGGAAGGACCCTGATGTTAGTGAAGGGACATCTTGTTGAGGTCAGAGGAAACAGCTTCAAATGTATAACCTCAAAGCCAGAGTTCAAGTTCCAGCTCTACTTTTTACCAGCTGTGCAACCTTGGATGAGTCACTTGCTCTCTGGGCCACCTTTCCTCATCTCCAGATTGTATCTGCTACTGGGGATCAGTGCAGGGCTTGGTGCCTCTGTAGGAATGGAGACTGGGGCACAGATGGAGGCAGTCCATCCAGGACCTAGCGTCCTTTCCTGCAGCCTTCATGGTGGTCACGCCCAGCCACGCCCAGCTGGCAGCCACCCATCAGGCAGGCGCTGAGCTGGGAGCAGAAATTCTCTAAGTCCTCAGCCTCCACCACACCCAAGATGTTCCTGGGGGGGCTAGTTACTCCTTTGGGGGAGGTCTGAAGGATGTTGGCACCTGCGCCTCCTGCGTCCAGCAAGGACCAGGCACCGTGAGGGGTCTGGGAAAGGTCTGAGCCCAGGGGAGCTGCCATTCCTGAGTCAGCATGCCCAGGGCTGCTAATGAAATCCAGATGTCAGACAGAAAACAATCATCTCCCCCACCCATCTGGCAGCTCGAGTTTCTTGGAGATTGCAAAAGAAGAAGAAAAATAGAGCAGGGAGAGAATTGAATCCTAGAACAGCTGAAACCTTAGAGGTGGGATGTGAATAGTCTCAGGGTCTTGCTGGGGGAGGGGCAGGAGATAAGGGGAAAGTGAAGGCTGGCTGAGATCTCCTCCTCCCCACCCAGTCTCTGCAGTTCCTGGACCCCAGCCCTTCCAACTCTTCCCAGGCTAGAGCAGGCTGGTCCCTGTGGGGTGTCCCAAGGAGGCCGGGAAGGCCGTGGCCCCCAGCCCATGTCTGACTTCTGCTTGGGTTTTCCAACCTCTCACTGTGGCCCTGACCTCCCTGCAGGCCTGGGTTTCCTCTGGGGCCAGAGTGGCTGAGCCTGGGGAAGGAACAGGCAGAAAGGGACAGGCAGAAGCTCAGGGCAGGGACCACTGATTAGTTCAGAGCCATCAATATATGGATGTGGAAACCGACGTTTTCTCATGGCGCTGGGCCAGGACTGTAAGGACTGCAAGTTACAAAAGATCAATGGAGAGAGGAAAGGAAGGAGAGAGGGAAAAGGAAGGAAAAAAGGAAGGTCAGGAGGGGAGAGAGAAGGAAAGAGGGTGGACACACAAGGTCACTTTGTGATTCCAGTGTGGAAGGACTGGGCTCAGGAAGGTGGCTTGCATTGCACGCAGCAGGCATCATTTCTCAGGCTTCCTCCTAATCTTGGTGCCTGGGCTTGATACTCCAGAGCTCCGCGCAGAACCTGGGATGTCGTGAGTGCTTGGAGAATGTTAGCTGGGACGGGTGTTCATAGGGATGGTGTAGTGCCTGCTAATTTTGGGGTGGTCCCCCCAAACCCTGTATTGTGGCCTCGAGTCTTTCCTTCCTCCTCTTCCAAGGCCCTCACCTTCTGCTGTGGTAGTTCCAAGCAGAGCCTTTAAGCCAGCCCACTGGGGTTCAACCTCCAGCAGTGCCTCGGACTAGCTGTGTGCCTTTGGGAAAATCAATTAAAGGTCTCTAGGCTTCAGTTCCCTCCTCAGTAAAGTGAAGATGATAGAAACCTAGCTCACAAAATGTTGTGAGAATGAATGACTTATTTTATCTGAAGTGCTTCACAGAGAATACTTCATATGCACCGTGTTAGCTGTTATGGCTGTGTTAATGACCATCATGATTGCAATGCCTCAAATCAACTGCTCCAAACTTGTTTGTGAAGTCCCAGAGGTCTAAAACAGTGTTTTAAAGCTATGGGGTCACCAGAGGGGTCTCTGGTCCTCCTATCCCATTGTTACCGTACAGGACAGGCTGCCTCCAGGATGGACTGCAGGAAGGCCATGTGATGAGCCTGGGCCTTCCCAGGAGGCTTGGGAGGGTGACTGGGACAGGCTCTGATGACTTTGGGACTGGCAGGTTGGCTTGAGGGATGAAAGGTTATGAACTGGGTCCCGGAGGCTCCACTCTGTCCAGGGTGGGGGCTCTGGGAGGAGGGATGATGAGCCATGGCTAGAAGGTGTCAAGTGCCACCTATGGGTTGTCAGCTGCCCTCTGGCCGGGCAGAGGGATGGCCCCGCCAAGTGCTTACCCTGGCAAAGACAAGTGGGAGGGATGGACAGACAGCGTGTGGGGGCTCACGGGACAACCACTTTTATATCCTTCCTGCTGCCCCAAGCCTGGCAAGAAAGAGTCTGAGAGGGGCAGTTTCACATCCTCTGCTGCCAGTTCTTCTTTTAAATGGATCACAGAGAGTGACTCAAGGCCCCCAGGAATCTCGCCGTGTCAGCTGGCCTCACCTCAGTTCTCTATCTCTGGTCCCTGAGGGACAGGGGTGATGGCAGAGCCTGGGAGCCAGAACTTGTACCTGGTCCTTTAACCACCTTCAAGGCCCAGGGGATGGAGGGCTGGAGCAGAGTGATTATATTCTTGGGCTGATTAGCTTGCTGATGTCACCTCCTCCAGGCAGCCCTCTCTGATTTTGCCTTTCCTCTACGCTCAAAGGGACCACCCTCTGAGTCTCCCTGAGCTGGGCTCAGAGCTCACTCTTGCCCTTCCCCAGCTCTGTCGTTGTGTTACACAGCGACCCAACCATCTGTGAGGTGGGCTTACCCACTTGCAAGATATTTGTGGGAAATGGGCTGGCTATTCCAGTGCTTGGCATCCCATGAGTGCTCAATGGCAGCTCTTGTTAGCATTACTTGCTGGGCTGCTGGGCCTCCCTGAGCCTTATCTGCTCTTATTTGTAAAGGGAGGCTCCACGAGCCTGGCTTTGTAGAGTTGATATGTAGGGGGTGAGAGGCAGCCTAAGACGCCATGGTCCCCGAAACCTCCTCTTTTCCCTGCCCCGCTCCAGCCAGGCTGCTCAGCCACACATACAGGTGAACAGTGCCCACGGAGCCCCCCAGCCTGCAGTCCTTTCCCTAACATCTCCTTCCCGCCCCCTTTCCAGGCCCAGCTTAAACTCACCTCCGTGAAGACTCCTTCCCCAGCAACGCAGGCCCACCAGCTCTTCTCTACAATCCCACTTTTCAGGATCTGCAACCCCATCCAGAGCCTGGTTCTAAGGCCTCCCATGGCTTCTCACCTGTCTGCCTCCCCACCTTATCCTCGGAGGACAGATGATGCCCCCTCGTTGTGGGCTCGGTGCCCTGCCCTGGAGTGTGGCCCCAATTGGGCCCCCCAGGAGGTGGTCCTGGCTGTTTGCCATTTGAATTCTCCTAACCCCCTCCCATCCCAGGGCTTTGCCTGTGCTGTGCCCTCAGCTGGTACTTTGCTCTCATTTGCTCCACCCTTCCCTCCAAGCCCAGCACTAGTGTGCCCTTTCCTGTGGAGGAGCCCCTGTGCCCCTCACCCTCCCACCTTGCTCCTACTCTGCCTTGCTGAGCTTTGCCTAGCCGGGAGCCCATTCTCACATGACAGTCTCTCCTGCTTCCTGGGGGGCCCACCGCAGGTAGGGTCTGTGTCTGCATGGCTGGCAAGAGGACCTGGGCTTTGGGGTCGAAAGCCTTGAGTTCTTATCCCAAGCCTCAGTAGCTGGTCCACTTTGGCCAAGTCGACCCTGCCCATGAGCCTTCACGACCCCTGAGTGCTTGCAGCAGGGTCAAGCCATGAAGCCCATCAGTCAGGGCTTCTGTGAGCTCCAGGAACAATGAGGTAGGGGCAGGCAAACCCAATTAGAAAACTATAAAGTCATACCATTTGCCCCACTACCCAGTGAGCAGCTGAGCACAGGTCCTGCATACAGCAGGCGCTCACAGAGTGTGTGTTGAAATGAGTAAGAGTGCATATGCTCCTAGAGTGAATGTGAGCCTGGAGGTTGCCACGGACTCTGCCTTCATCTGCTGGGGGTTCTCGGAGGCACGTTTTCATAGTGGCAGTTTCCCTTCCCATTGCATCTGGGTGGCCCCTCAGGACGGAGTCTGGACCCCATGGCTTTGTCTGGGGTAGGAGGTGGCTCTGTCTCTGGTTTCCAGGACTTGATACCATTGACTTGGCTTGCTTTTAAGATCGGGGCTTCCTTTCTCTCACCAGCCCCTCCCACATCTAAGGTTTGGGCTACAGAGAAATCAGGCAACAAATGCAAGGAAGGATCCCCATGGAGTGGGGTGGAAAGCCTAGAGAAATGTGCTCGCCCTCATACCCAGCCTGCAGTGTGCCACCACCTCATGATCTCCTAGGATGCTCATACTAGCCTGCACTGTGTCTGCAGTCCATCTGGCCACCTTCTCCCACTTCGTCTTTCCCTCCTCTCTTCCTTCCTTCTTTTCTTTTGTAACAAAGTAGCACAGAGAGGTTAGGCAACTTGCCCTTGGTTCCACAGATGATTAGGATCAAGCCAAGTCTCTCTGACCCCAGGAGCCCACCTTTGCCACTGGCCCTGTCTGCCCATGAGAATAGACCCATCCTCCAGGACACACTGTACACCTGCTGTGCTCTGGCCCAGGCAATAATCAGGCTGCAGGAGAGAGTGTCCCCCCCGCCCCCGCCCCTCGGCTTTCTCCCTGCCTTGCATCCCAGTGCTTCCCTGACTTTGGCCAGAGAGGGAGGCTTTGTGCAGGAGTTGAATGTATGAGGAGGCAGTGAGAAGAGCCGTGTCCCCAAGGCGGTAAGCATGATGACAAAGGGTAAAAGCAGACAGAAGCCCGAACTCCCCTCACTCTTTGGTACTAAGTATGATGCTTAAGCAGGGCTGTTATCTCCTCCCCTCCCAGGCCTTCTAAGCCCTCCCATCCACCGGTCCTTCCTTCCTCTGTGTTCCCAAAGGACTCTTGCACAACCAGCCTGGTATCTTGGTCTTCTCTTCTGCCTGTGATCTGGGGTGGGGGCGGGGATGGGCAGGAGTCCGTGAAATCACTAATGGCAATGCTGCTTCTCACTGTGCCCCCAGCATCTGCCATGGCACCTGCTGCAGAGCCAGGCCATCGTGTGGAGATGCTGTGGACAGTATGGTGGCTGACAGGTGCAGGGCGCGTTCGCTGTGTCCTAGGCTCTGCTCTAAGCCCTTCACATGTATTGACCCATTTAATCCTCACACCAGCCCTCTGTGGGCTCCTATCATCCCCATTGCCCAGAGGAGGAAACTGAGTCACAGAGACAGTACGTGACTTGCTCAGGGTCACACTGCTCAGCTCCAATCCAATCAGTAGTCTTGCTTCAGAGGCTGTGCTGTCATAAATGTGTGAGGGAGGAAGGAAGAAATGCACAAGACTCAGCTGGGAGGTGGGGAAGGAAAGGAAGGCAGGCAGTGAATGTTGGCTGAGCACCCTGCAGGTACCAGGGAGCGTGCTGATTCCTGGCACATCATCTGTGTCCTCAGAGATGTCAAGGAATCCTCCTAGAGTCACCCAGAAGCCAAGCACAGGGTGTGGGTTTAAGCTCAGTAAGCCTGACTGATTCCTAACCCTCTGGTCCATCAGCTGAGGCCACTGGGAGCCAGATCAATAGCCAGCACAGTTCAGTGAGGGGCCCTGGAGATCCCCAGAAAACTTCAGAGCACAGGAGCTGGCCTCTACCTCCAGGCTGGCACAGTTGAGTAGAAGGCAGGACAGGGAGTCACTGGGTCAGTGCGCTCGTTGCCAAGGTGTGTGTGGTTCTGAACAGCCACGGAGAAGGAGTTTAGAGGAGTGACTGCAAAAGACACAGGTTCAATCCCTGGGTCGGGAAGATCCCCTGGCGAAGGAAATGGCAACCCACTCCAGTAATCTTGCCTGGAGGATCCCATGGACAAAGGAGTCTGGTGGGCTACAGTCCATAGGGTTGCAAAGAGTTGGACATGACTTAGTGACTAAACAACAATGGTAACCAGATGGGTGACCTTGAACAAGCCCCATGCCCTTGCTTCACCCTGGTTTTCCCTTCTGTGCAGTGAACCCAACAATCTGCATCCTTTCTGCCCCTCAGGGCTGCTTTGTGGCTCTCATGAGCTGACAGAGCTGGAAATGAATGCCTGACAAAAGTAGAGAATTCTTAGGAATAGAAAGATTTTTATTTATGAACATCTAGAGGCTTGCTTCTCAAAGAGTGGTCCATGGACCAGCAGCAGCAGCAGCAGGAGCTTATCAGAAATGTGGAGACTTGGGCCCCACCCCAGACCTACTGAATCAGTGTGGGCGTTTTCACAAGCTCCCAGGTGGGGATGTTAATATTTGGGAAACACTGGTCTCGGGACTATCTGGGCTCCTACTTCCCCATTCCTGGAGACTGCCTTTTGGGTTTTCTTTCCATGGCCTGGCAGGAAATCTCCATCTTGTTGGAGGAAACACTCTGGCCCAGCAGGATCCCTGCCCTGCTAGACGGCTTAGGGGCTGTGAGCACATCCAATTGAAACTGCGATCATCACACAGCTCTGTCGGCCTCTGCTGCTCTGGCGGCCCCTGAGGAGTGCCACCTCTTCATCATTTGTTTGGGAGGTTAGCTCCCACCAGAGTCAGCAAGGCCAGCCAGACCTGCAACAGGGACACCCTCAGGTGGGCTGCGGGATGGCTCTGGGGGTTTCCTCTGAGCAAGTAGAGGGCATTTGTGGCCAGATAGGCTCCATCCTCATGCAGGAGGGCTAACACTGCAGCAGGAGTGTTTCAGATTAGATATAAGAAAGATTGAGGACAGTGTGGCAAAGGCTGCTGAGGGCGTCCGTTCAACTAAATGTGTGGCCATGTTGGGTGAGGTCAAAAGGCAGAGGAAGAAAGGATTTCCAGAAGTTTCCTGTCCTTGAGACCATTTTTGCTTAGAGAGGCCAAGTGACTTATCTAAGGCCACTCAGCAAGCTAATGCAGTGGGGGACCCCTGTCCTCGGACCCCTGTCCTCTGTCCCCTGTCCTCTGACTCCCCACGCCTGGGACACCCCTGCATTACAGGCCTCCTGGAGGCTGGGGATTGACCTTGATGACCTCCACAGTACTCCTCCAACTCGGGTGGATACCACCTGGAGGACTTTGAGTGTGAGGGGTTGGGAGCAGGGAGGGAAGGGCTGGCTTTGTGAGCCTAGCAGTTTCTGTACCGGCCTGCTTGGCCCCCAAGACCACTGGGGACACCCCTGGAGCAGGGGAGCTCTGAGGCAGACACAGAGAGTTGGGAACAGGGTCCCTGGAGCCAGCAATGTCCAGGCGGAGTTAGAACACAACCTGAGGGGCATGGCCTTGCTGTAGAGACTAGGGACCACTGCTGAGTGCTCTGCGGCCAGCTACTTGCATTCTCTGTTACCCTGTCTGGAATAAGACGGTGAGGTTTACCAGATCAGTGCTTCGCAACTGGGGCTTCACAGTAGAATCACCTCGGGATTTTTTTGTTTGTTTGATGCTGGACATTCTGACTCAATAGACCCAGGATCAGCCTGGCCACGGGCATGTTTTCAGCTCTCCAGGTGAGTCTGATACACTTTTGCCCAGGTCCAAAGTGGAGCTCAGGCAGGTGTGTGGGAGGGCCCTTCAGGTAAGCAAAACCATATTTGTCCTTCTGAGGTCTTGGGGAGGCAAGATTAGGTGGTTCTGTGAGATTGAAATGAACATTCCAGGAGTTCCTACTTGCAACCCTGTGTGACGTTCAGTCCTGGGTTTCTGAGATCCTGCAATTCCCACATTTTATTATTCTGGGAAATGAGGCTTCCCACACAGGATGATTCTGACACTTGGTTGGTCTGAGTTTGTTAAGAGTCTGAGGTTCCTACAATCATTCCATGTCTCAGCTGTGGGATTCTGAACTCTCCATTTCTGTTTCACCATGCTGTTATTCTTATTCTTCGAGATGAAGATTCTGCACGTCTGTGATTCTAACACATAATTCTTCTGAATTTTAGAGATTCAGAATCTAAGCTAACATTAAAAAAAAATTCTAAATTCAGCAGCTCTGTGATCTGTCATTCCATCCGGGCAGTTGGCCGCCAAGGCCCAGAGCCTGGCCTTTGTCTCCGCCAGACAGGGTGCTGATTGTGTAAGCTTGGGCAAGTGCCCCCTCCCCTGCTCGGCCCGCACGGCCTCTCTAAGGGAAGAGTGGGGGTGGGGAGAGAAGAGACCCCACAGAGCTCTCTCTCTGCTCTGGCTCTTGCTCCATAGCTATCAATAGAGGAGTGGAAGGTAGAGCAGGGATGAGGGGCGTGTTTGACCATGCAGTAGGAAGGGCTGCGGGTTAGACGTGTAGCAGCATCTCCTGTTCACTCAGTGCATTAACCCCATCCCACAGCAGAATGGTCAGTCCCCAGGGGGTCAGCTGTGGCTCAGACTTTAGAGTCTATTTCATCTGAAGCATCTCTAGACACATGCACCCTGATTCCAGATGGAAAAACTGAGGCCCAGAATGAGGAAGCAACTTGCCTGGTAGAGCTTGTGTCCAAGCCCATTCCTCCTCACTAAGCGTCCGGCTCCTGCATGTATTTTCCGTCTAGTCCTTCCCAGGCCTTGCTTTCTGCACAGAATCGTCAACCTGTCACAGCACCCAGAGGTGACAGGGACCAGTCTTGAGATTCAGGATATCATATTCACAGCCTGTAGCCCGGTGGATTTTGCCAGGCCCAAGAGTGACTCTCCCTGTGCCCTGTAACCCCCCACCCCTGGCTGTTCTGTGCTGGCCGGACCACGCCATCTTCCGTTTCACTGCCCTGGGAGCGGTACCACACCCACCAGCGCAGGGCCGGCTCAGAGACCAGGAGGCAGAGGGACAGCTGGGGTCCTGGGCTGGCGGTCCTGCCACTCACTTGCTTTGTGACTTTGAGAAAGTCCCTTCTCCTCTCTGGGCCTTTCCATGCTGGGGCCCATGTATCGCAACTCCCAGTCACTGAGAGGATGACGTGAGATCCTATATGGGAAAACCTGACGTGATCGGAGGGGACAGAGGCCAGCCTCACACTCTGCCGGCTCCTTGCCCTCAGCAAAGAGCCCAGGTCTGACCAACAACTCGTGTTTGTTGAGGGAGATTGAGTGAGTTTATTTATATTTGCTGAAAGGATGAAATTTGGGATTCCAGAGACTTTTCTGGGTTTTCAGAAAGTTGGCAAGATAGAAGGGAAAAAATATAAATGTAAATTTTGGACATGTGAAGTTTTATGTGTCCAAATAATGATGAGAAGGGTGATGAAGTCTACCAATTACTGAGTTCCAACTGTGTGCCAAGCACTCTGTCTTCCCAGGTGGCGCTAGTGGTAAAGAACCCGCATGCCAACAGGGGAGATGTAAGAGACACAGATTCGATCCTTGGGTTGGGAAGGTCCCCTGGAGGAGGGCATGGCAACCCACTCCAGTATTCTTGCCTGGAGAATCCCCATGGACAGAGGAGCCTGGTGGGCTACAGTCCACGGGGTTGCAAAGAATCAGACATGACTGAAGTGACTTAGCATGCATGCACGCATGCCAGGCACTCTGCATTCACGAGTTCAGGAAATCCTCTCAACTCCCCAGTGGGTAGATATTATGATTCCCACTTGAGCAATGGGAAACTGAGGCTCAGGGAGCTTTAGAAACCTCCCAAAGCTCCTGTTGCCAGGAATTACAGAGCCAAGACTCAAACCCAGGTCTCAGAGCTGCACAGCCAGGGCTCTTTCACTTTGGGCTCAGCTGGCTGAGAAGATGTGGGGTCATGGGATAAACGGTGGCCAGGGACTAGAAAGACATCTTCCAGGAGAGATGAGTGGTTGCAGTTTTTTCTTCCTTCAGGATAATTCTCCCAGTTTTCCATGCGTTTATGTTGATGGTTTTGAGAAACTCTTTGAGCTGCCCATGCTGCCCTGCCCTGGGGCTCCCCCCAGTCCACAGTAGCTTGTGGGGATGGGTCCAGAGTGGAGGGTTCTGTGCAGTCACATGCATGGCACTAGTACCCGGAGCTCCAAGTGTGCATGCTGCACGCATTCCCCTCTGCAGCACCCAGTTCATATGAGCCCACAGAGGCTCTGCTGCTGCCGAGCCCCCGGGAGCTGCCAGGTCTACGGGCAGTGCTGTGAACTGCATCCCTTGGGCCCCAGGCAGGGGTAAGGCCATCTTGACCACATGCTTCCCTGTCGGCGGACTTAAAATGGAGCTGGCAACTCCCCAAGTGTGTACCCCAGAGGAACACCCGTGTGTGTCGTTCCTTAGGGCGCTGCGTGTGCACCTGCGTGTCTGCAGACATGTGCCCGTCCAGGCCCAGTTCAGGACCCAAGCTCAGCGCCCTTTTGTGGGCAGAATAAGGAGGCTTTTCTCCACAGCTTCCACATGCCAGTCTTTCCCACGCTCTTCCTTCCACTCCCGTGATTCTGATCTTCGGGGATGCTGGGAGTGAGGCAGGGATGGGAGAGATGGTCTGGGACCCGTAAGGAGCACGTGTGGGTGGGCTTCAGGGACCAGGACAGTGGGCTTCTGGGGAGCTTGCTGTGGGTGCCTGTATTGAGTGCTGCCCTGGTGCCACCCCTGGGGAGGAGATATATCCTCCTGGGGATGAGGCTGGTGTCGGGTGCTTTTCTGGGGCTGAGAGACCCTCTCAGGGAGCATAGCCAGGTCCCAGGGCTGAGGAGGTGCTGGAAGAGCTTCTGGAAGTGCCCTCTACTCTTCATTCTCCGCCCTAGCCTCAGGCTTTCCCCCAGCACTGGACTTGGATCAGGGAGGTCTGAGCCCTGTCCTGCCCGTTATGGGTTGTGCAATGCTGGAAGTCCCCTCCCTGCCCCAGAGACCCTGCTAATCCCCTGCTGTGCACACTGTGTGGCTGGACCATGGAGAGCCTGGGGCATCTTTCCCTCTGAATCCACCTTCTTCCCCTTCCTCCTGAGTTTTCTCCCTTTTTAAGACCCAACACTTCTTCCATCAACTCTTCCTTCTGGGCTCTGAAGAATTGCTCCGGGGCCTAGCAGGCAACTCAGAACTGTAGACAAGCCTTGGGACTGAGTGCTTGTGGTACTCACGGCCTGGCTGTTTCTAGCTTGGCCCTTCCTGGAATGAGAGCCTTTTGCTCACCTGCAGGAGAGTGTGTGTGTGTGTGCACGTGTGCACGCATGTGTGTGTGTGTGTGTGTGTGTGTGTGTAATTGCAGCATCACACCAGGGTATCTGATCCCCTCTCCACATCAGCTTTGGGGCACACCCTCCCCACAAGGGCAGCTTGTACAGGCTCAGGGGACAGGTTTATGGGCAACTCCTGACTCCTGAGGGCAGGCCCCTGGGCAGGAGCCCAGCAGATAATTATCACGAGGCTGTCCCAGCCATCAGTGCCACCAGCTGCCCTGTGACGGCCAGTCCTCCTTCCATCTGTTACTGTCAGCCTCTAGGCACTGCCATCGTCTCCCCCTGCCCTGCCCAGCCCCAGCCAGAGTTAGCGCTGTCACCAGCCAACAGAGGGGGCCTGGCCCAAGGCCCACAGCCAGGCAGGATGGCTGAGGCTTGCTCCCTGGTCTGCCCTTCCCCAGGGCTACCCCAGAACCTGACTGTGCTTCCTGTCTGTCTCTGGCGTCCCTTCACCTTTCTCCTCCCTGCCACTCCTCTCCGACCATACCACCGCCGCCTCTCACCAGCCATGTGGCCACAGCCCCCAGGGGGTCCTCTCATGTTTTGCCCACACCCCAATTCAGTTCATTCTCTAAACCCAGCCAGACTTCCTGAAATGCCAGACTGACCTTGCCACCCCTGATTTTAACTCTTTCCCTAGCTTCCCGTGACCCCCACCTAAAATCTGGCTCTGGAGCATTGTCCCAGGGCCTGGTGTGGGCTGGCCTCCAAGCCCTAAGCCCTCTGCTTCCTGCCGTCCCAGCCTTTGCACATGCTGCCTGGTCCACATGGATCCTTCTCTACTTTATCTTCACCTGGCTCTTGCTGTACTTTCCACAGCCTCCACCCCAGCCACCCTGTCATATCCTCCCAAAACACAGGACTCTGTTCCCCCAGAGCACATCTCTTGGTGTGTGCATTGATATTCAAGTGTGTTACTTTTCTCTGTTCATTCAGCATGTTTTTATGGAGCACCTATTATGTGCCAACCACTGCCCCAGGCACTGGGGACAGTCCATAGTGAACAGGAGGGACTTCCCTGGCAGTCCAGTGGTTAGGACTCTGTGCTTCCCATGCGTGGGCTGTGGGTTTGATCCCTGGTCTGGGAACTAAGATCCTGCATGCCATGTGGCATGGCCCAAAAGTTTTTTAAAAAGGGAAAAGGAAAAGGAAAAAAAGGTGGTAGAATTCTCACCTGCCATAATGAACAGGAAAGACAAGGAAAGAATACAGCTCAGCCTGTGCAGAATGACCTACAGGAAAGATCTAGGTGCAAACGGACGTGCTGTGGTGTTAGGTCATGTTCAGACAGGCTTGTCTGGGATAGCCTCTGCGGCAGCGGCAGCCTGAATAGAGACAGATGAAGCAGGGAACGAATGGTGGGGAGATGCGGGAGAGGGGCCCTCCGGGCCTGGGAACGGGAAGAGCAGAGGCCCTGAGATGGGGCAAGGACGCGCTTGGCCTGTTCAAGGAAGAGCAAGAGGGCCAGAGTGGCTCTGCCGGCAGCTCCAGCTCAGAGGGAGAGCTGGTCGGGAGGACAGAGGCAGCCGCACAGGGGTGAGCGCGTCCCAGTGCTTCTCCCGCCTCCTCCCCCAGCTGGGCAGCCCTCCCCTAGGGGACATAGATGGGTGCTTGTCTGGAGGGGCCCCCTCCCCTCTCCCTGCCCCTCGGAACACTTGTGGCGGGGACAGGAAGCGTCGGCCCTTGCCTCCCAGCTGCCCGGGTGGGACGCCACCGAGCCGGCCGGCCTGCCCGAGGAGGGACAGAGGCCCCATTGAGCCTGCTCTCTGGACCAGAGGGGACAATAGCCACAGTGAGGACCAGGACCGTCGCCGGCATGCTTGTGCAGGAAGTCACCAGCCCGTTGCTACCCCCTCCCCACGCCTCCCCAGCCCTCCTCACTTGCTCCTCTGGCTACTTATTTCAGGATGACCGTCATTTCCAAAATGGTCACTTTGTCTTTCGCCTCCTCCCCAGAGGCTCCCTGCTCTGTGCCAGAACCATGCTGGGCCTGGGGATCAGAGAGGAATCTACATGGTCTCTGTCCCTGGGGAGAGGGCTGGGCGGAGACAGCAAGCACACAGGCTAAGTGGAGCATCCTTAGTGCTGGGGGTGCGGTGGCACAGTGTCTGCCAGGAAGGCTGATCAGGAAGGCTTGCTAGAAGAGGAGTCACCGTTCTGAAGTGTTTCTTCAGCCAGAGCCACAAGGCAACAGAGCCATAGACATAGGCAGGGCGAGACTAGCATCTGTTATAGGGCCAGAGGCGGGAAGAAGCGATGGCTTCTGTGTTATGGCAAGCCAAGGCTCACGCCCGCCAGACTCAGCACCTGTCTGCTCTCAGCCACGTGCTGTCTTCTCGTGGAACATTTGCACTGGAAGGATTTTCAGGGATCACCTGGGCCTAGAATGCCAACACAAGTCACGTGTGCCTGTCACCCCCAGCCCACGGCCATGGCAAGGCAGAAGTCACCAAAGTCACACTATTCTTGCCTATCAAGCTAGGATGCTGCTGCAGAATCTTTCTTAACACAGTACACTGATGGCAAGTAATTGGACACACAAGATGAGGTATTTGCTTTCCCTCCTGCCGTGCTCTCATTGACAGAGGGGGAAACTGAGACCCAGCAAGGAAGGGCCTTGTCCCAGAGAGCATGTTGGGGCTGGCTAGGGGTGGGGTGTGTAAAGAAACACCCACCTTTGAATACCAACTGGTTCAGCCACTGTGGAAAACAGTATGGAGGTTTCTCAAAAAACTAAAAATAGAGCTATCATATGACCCAGCAGTTCCACTCTTGGATATATATCTGAAAAAAACAAAAACACTAATTCCAAAAGATATATGCATCGCAGTGTTCTAGCACATTATTTACAATTACCAAGGTATGAAAGCCCCCTAAATGCCCATCAACAGATGAATAGATAAAGAAAATATGGAATATATATGTATACACCCATATATATATATTTATATGTGTATACACACACACCCACACAATGGAATACCACTCCACCGTTTCATAAGAATGAAAATTTGCCCTTGGAAGTGACATGGATGGATTTGGAGAGTATTATACTAAGTGAACGAAGTTGAACAGAGAAAGACAAGTACTGTAGAATATCAGTTGTGTCATCTAAATATAAGTAGAATCTAAAAAATACCACAAACTAGCGAATATAACAAAGGAGCAGACTCACAGATGTAGAGGAAAAACTAGTACTTACCAGTGGGGGGGTTGGGGGGCGATATAGGGGTGGGGGGTGGAAGGTATAAACTCTTGGATGTCAGATAGGCTCAAGGATGTGTTGTACGACACAGGGAATATAACCAATGTTTTCTAATAACTGTAAATGGAAAATAATCTCTAAAACTGTATGCAATTTTAGGAAAGAAACACCCACCTTGAGTCTAAGTTGCAAAACCCCAGAGGCTGGGACAGACCCCACAGTGGCTGTTTCCCTCTCTGTTAGTTGCCTCTGTCGTAGCATGCCATTCCTTCATAGCTCTCATCACAGCTGTGATTATTTGAATGAGATACTTGTTTTTTTCCTTCCTACCTGGCTGTAAGTTCAGGGGTCTGGGGTTACATCTGTCTTAACCATTCTGCTCCAGTGCCTCGTGGACAGCAGATGCTCAGTACACGTGTGTTGCTGAGGGCGTGAGCGGAAGAGCTGACGGCGGGCGGGGTAAATGTACGCAGTCCGATCCCTTCCCGACTCCACGGCTGGCTGCTTGGCCCCCGCTGGCCTGCAGAGGACAAGCGGGCCCCTGGGGGCAACAAGTGGACCCAGGTACCAGGCTGGTCAGATCTATGCCAGTACATGGTAATCAGCCAGCCCAGGTGGTACCTGAACTTCCTGCGGGGAAACTGAGGCCTCCCCCCGACCCCCCAGAGCTACAGTAATACAGAAGTGTTGCTCACGGAGCTGGAGCTGAGTGGGCGGAGTCTCCTGACTTCTGGCCCGCTTCTGGGCACCCAACCTGGCCACCAGCCCCCGTGTCTATAGTTCAGGGGCTGACTTTTCCTGACAGCCGGGCCCCCTGGGAGCTGTGTGTGCAGAAGCCAAAGCAAACAGCGGTGATGGAGGTGGGGGCGGGAGATGGCTGCAGGGCCCCGGTTCCTTTGCTTTCCTGAACAGTCGGGGCCGGAGCCCCCGAGCAGCCAGGCCCCCTGCTCCCTCCATTGTTCCTCATGATGGTTTCCAGATGCCGAGGAGTCACAGGTTTGGGGCTGGGCCAGGAGAGCAGGCCAGCCCTCCCCCAGCACCCCGCCTCCACCTCCACCACCAGTCCCACTTTTAAAGAGGTGGCTCTTCTCCTCACCCCCGGCGGTTGTACTGTTTTGCCTCGCAGCCTCACTGTCCTGCATCCAGACCAACTGCTGGGGTGAGGAGCCCTGGGCTCCATTCCCAGCTCTGAGCCTAGTTTCCTGTATGGCTTGGGCTAGTTACTTGCCTTCTCTGTGCCTCTTGTATTCTGGGCTGTAGAATGGGCATGAGGGAACGGGGAAGTGTGGAAAAGACAGTATCTGATCCATGTTCCTACTCTAACAGACTGTTATCAGAATCATCTAAAACAGCGGTTCCCAAAGTGGGTCCCTGGACCCACAGCGTCAGCATCACCTGGGAACAGGTAGAGATGCGGATTCTCAGGCCCAGCCAAGACCTGTCGATTCCAAAGCTCTAAGAATGGGCAGTGGCCAGTGTGATGACAGCCCCCAGGTGGCTCTGACGCAGCTTGAGGTGAATAACAACCTATGCTCCAGAAATAAGAGCTTAGGCGTCTGGAGTCAGAAAGATGGCACACAGACTTCGCAGCTCTGTGGTTTTGGAAATGAACCTTGGTTTCCTGGTGAGGGAAGTGGATAGATATTCCTACACTGTGCGTGGTGGGATTACTGTGCTGATTAAATGAGACAGATAACACACAGCAGGGTCAGCCCAGCTCCCACACCTGAGCTCTTCTGGGACAGATGCCCCATGAGGGCAGGTTCCACACCTGGCTCACACCACCATCAGCACTTTAAAGGAGCAGATTCAGAACCCTGGTGAAGGGGCGTGTGCCTTCATAGAAGTGCAGTGGGCTCCGGCGCTGCCTGGATCTGGCCGCAGAAGACACGAGATGAGCTACGGAAGGGGTTGAGACCAGAATGGTGCCTGCAGGAGTAGTCAAGGAAAGCTTCCAGGGGGAAGTGCAGCTTCTCATGGGATTTTATTGGGAGATGAGGTATGCAGAGTGTGCACACCAGTCCCACTGGTGAGATGATGTGAGAATGAGTACCACCGGCCAGCCTCCTCCTGTAATGGGTACATATCCCTCCCCTCCCATCTCAGCATCTCTACCCAGTTCCCAGGTGATGCTGCAGGTCCAGGGACCCACTTTGGAAACCGCTGTTTTAGATGATTCTGATAACAGTCTGTTAGAGTAGGAGCATGGATCAGATACTGTCTTTTCCACACCTCCCCATTCTCTCATGCCCATTCTACAGCTCAGGATACAGAGGCACAGAGAAGGCAAGTAACTGTTGCCTTCTTACAAGGATCAGGCTTATTGTCACGTGGGGCCGCCCCAGAAGGTCGGTGCTGGAGACCATAGCAGAGGTCTGTGTGCTGCCGTGGGAGTCAGCCAGATTTGAGTTTAGATCCCAGCTCTGCTGCTTCCTGGCTGTGTGATCCCAGGCAAATCTCCCAACTTGTCTGTGCCTTGGATTTCTCATCTGTAAAGGTTATAGTGAGGATGGAATGGCTGGTGGAGGTAACTGCTTATGTCAGGAGCTGTAAGGATTTTAACAGCTGGGCCCAGGGAGGAGGATGGACCATCTGAGGCCAGACAGTACGGCTCCATCATCCTGGCTGCTACAGAGCCCACTGCACTGAGCACCCTTGCTCTTGGAGACAGTGGGGGAGGGTTTCGTCAGCTTTCCCTGCGCCTGGGAGAAAAAGCAATGTCAGCTGCAGCCTGGACTGTGGGGGTGGCAAATAGCTTGCTTCCTCCCTGTGACCACCTAGAAAAGTCACGTAAGGGCAGCTCTTCCTCTGCCAGGCCCCACAACAGGAGGATTTGTGCCATGGTCTGCTGCCCGACAGTGAGCATGAGAGGTACACGTACGCCTCTATGCACACAAACATACGTGCATTTACAAGTACACGCACCCTCCTCTCCACGGCCCATCCTCTGATTTTAATACCAACCATCACCGTGGAACCACAGTAAAGGCTGGCAGATGTCTGGGCTGGCTTCCAGGAACCTCTTTAACCCCTGCTGTGCTCAATGACAGTTGTCACAGATGACCCTGAAACCTGTCCTCAGCCGTGTGGCCCTCATTCGGCCGTGGGGGAACTGGATACGGCCAGAAAGACTGGGGTTGAAGGCCTCCACTTACTTGCTTTGTGACCTCGGACAGGTGACTTAACCTCTCTGGGCCTCTGTTTCCTCATCTGGAAACAAGGTCACAACGAAGCCGCCTACAAGCCAAGTGCATGGCCCATGCCGGCGCTCTGTTCCTCCCCGCGGTTGTTGCCATCTCCCAAGCATCTCAAGTGCCAACACTCACCTGAGGAAAGTTCTCAGAGGTGGACAGCTCTCTTCTCTTTCTACCCCTCGGGATCAGGTCAGGAGGTGGAGACCCAGAGAGAGGAGCGACTGATGTCAGTACAGAGCCGAGGCTGGAAGTCGGGCCTGCAAGTTCTCACCAGGCCGCCTGGGAGCCCCAGCCCTGGCTCCTGCCAGAGTGGCCCCGAACTGCTGACGTCAGCGTTTCATTGGCCAGGGCAGATCAGATTTCTTTTCTGGCGCTTGGCCACCCTCCACACCCTTCCCCCACTGCTATTTTGAGCTGAGTTCCCCTGTCCTCCCCTCCCAGGGCTGTGACCCTCACACCCAAAGCATCACTGTAGGCTGAGGCCATCACCTCTTACCCACATGCCTTCCTGCCCCAGCACTGGTGCAGAGCCTCCCTCCAGCCAGGTGGAGCTGGGCTGGTTACAGCCACATCTAGCCAGGTCGCGTGTGGCCAGACCTCGCCAGGGTTGCCCTCAGATGCAGACCAGGGCCAGACAATCTGTAAAGATGGTGCTGGTGTCCCAAGGTGGCCCTCCAGAGAGCTCAGCACAGCCCAGGAGGGGCATCCTGGGAGGAGGCTCCTGCCTGCGGGACCCGCACCCGGACCCACACCCATCACCTCCCCCATCACCAGCATTGCCCACACCTCTGACCCCTCCAGCTTTTGATGTGGCCTGAGCCCCACCCAGGTGCTTCAAGAGCCCCTCGTGGTCCCAGCGCACTCAGAGACTACTGGGAAACTAGACGAAAGAAACGGCAGTTTTCAAAAAGTTCTTTAAATTCAGGATGAAATCTCTGGCATGCCAGATCATCCCTGGCATGCCAGAGGCCGGGTCAGGGCGGGACATGACCCGCAGCCAAGCGAGTGGTGCAGACCACAAAGTCCCCTGGGAGTTTGGGGAGCCAGGGCTTCTCTGAGGGAGGCAGCAGAAGGGCTCTGTGCTAAGGCTCAAGCCTGGGACTCGAGTGGCATGAACACCCCAAGGAGGGCAGTTAACCCTGTCTGGGAGTGGGAGGCCGGATGGAGTGGCCTTGGAGTTTGGCCTTAAGTACAGGAGCATCCACCAGGTGTAGAAGGTTTGGGGGGTGGGGGCAGGGAATAGCAAGAGCAAAGGTGTGAGGGCAGAGGGGGGTGAGTTATTTGCAGGAAGTGATTTCGTTGTTGTTGGAATAGAAGTTTGGTAGGAGGGAGCAGCTGGAGAAGGCAATGGCAACCCACGCCGGTACTCTTGCCTGGAAAATCCCATGGGCAGAGGAGCCTGGAAGGCTGCAGTCCATGGGGTGGCTGAGGGTCGGACACGACTGAGCGACTTCACTTTCACTTTTCACTTTCATGCACTGGAGAAGGAAATGGCAACCCACTCCAGTGTTCTTGCCTGGAGAATCCCAGGGACAGGGGAGCCTGGTGGGCTGCCGTCTATGGGGTCGCACAGAGTCGGACACGACTGAAGCGACTTAGCAGCAGCAGCAGCAGGAGGGAACAGCAGCGACAAAGGTGAGGTCAGCCGGGCCACATGGGGAAGAGTCTGAAAGTCTTGAGTGTTTTGCCTCCATCCTGCAGGTCCTGGGGGCTCCCAAGCCTGACGTGGCCATTAAAGCACCTGAGGGCGACTCTGCCTGGCTGGACCTGGGTTGTGCCCACCGCAGGGGAGGGGCACAGTCTGAAGAAAGGGTTTGCCAGGCAAACGGACCACCCAAACAGGGATGCACCAGGCTCTGGGAACCCGCTCAGGAGAACAAATGGTTTTCAGAGCAGCATCCAGCTCTCGGCCAACCACACAGTGGTTGCAGACCTTCTGTCCATCGCATCCACCCATCAGCGGCGGTGGCGGCAGGACGAGCAATCGCTGTCTCTGCAGTCACAGGAGGGGAGGAAAACCCAGGCCTTTTGCAATCGCTCTGATTCGGATGTTTTCCACCCCTCTGGACTGGCCGCCCTTCCCCTCCCGCCCCTGAGCTCTGATCCGTGCGGTTTTGCTGATGGAGGAAAGCCAGAAGCAGGAAACAGATAGCTTAGGGAGTGGCTGTTCATGTGATTACAAAGTCTCTGGTTTCCAAAAAGTTTTGCCGGAGAGCAAGTCCAATTGCCTGGCCTTGGGGTGGGATTTGGAGAGAGGGGTTCCTGTGGCAGGGAGGGTAACTCCTAGGGGTGCAGTGCCCAGAGGCGTAAGAGGGGTGTCAGGGGCCTCTGCACCGCTCTGGGTCCTGGAGGGGCTTCTTGGCCTCCGTCAGGGCGCCCATCCTGGATCTGTTTTCTCCTTCCCTTTCGGTTGTCTCCGCACTTCTCTCTCCCCTCGCCTGTCACTCCTTGCCCCCGCCTCCACCCCGCCGCCCTGTCTTCTCAGTCTCCTGGCTCCCAGCCCACACCCCCTCCCCACTCCTGCCTGCCTCTGCCTCTGGCCTCTGCCTCTCAGCCGCCCCTTGTCTTCTCTGCTCCATCTCGGCGCTCTCCCTGTCTCCTCACTCCCCCTCGGTGCCCCCTCCCCAGGGTTTTCCTGAGACCTTTTCCTGGCACTGTGAAAGCGTCATTGTTCCCTTGCACTTTGACAAACCCTAGTGTTGTGGAATCAGGATGGCATTTTTGCGGTGGCTTTGGGCTGGGAACGGGGTGGGAGGGGTGGCGAGGAGGCTGGGCCTTCGGGGCTCCTGCTGGGCTGCGGCAGGAACCCAGAATAGGGGAGGGGGTCTAGGGGAGGTGGCCAGGACGCCAGTGCTCAGACAAGGGGGCCCTTGAGGCTTGGGAGGAAACCCAGGGGGCCTCTTGCAGTGTCCTTCCTCCCTCCCTCCCGGCAGCCTGCGGGCCGCAGGGCCCAGCCCACCTGTCCCTCTGATCTCCTGCTTCCTCTCGGGCCTCCGCAGAGCCCGCAGCTGCCTCGACCAGGCTGCAGAGGCCGAGGAAGCCCTCCTGCCAGCCTCCCCGGGCCGTGTGTTGGACACATGAGCATGCGGGACTTGGGAGGGTGGCTTAAGCGGAGTCACAGAAAACAGGGGAAAGAGCAGCGTGGGTCCTGGCCCTGCACAGGCTTAAGCTCAGATCCTGGCCCCACTGTTTCCCAATTCTGTGACTCTGGGCACCGCTGCCCCTGTCTGCAGCCTCAGTTTCCTTGTCTGTCGGTAGGGTTCAGAGTTTATAAGGCTGTTGCTTCGATTAGAGATCATTTCACATGTCCTGCATTGGCCCCGTTGCCTGTCATCTGGGAGGACTGGGTGAAGAGTAGCCTCTACCCGAGGACGCGGGTCCGAGAGTGTTTCTGCAGGTGTGAGTCTGACTTGAGCCAGAGCCTGGAAGTGCGTGTCCGAGGGTGTCTGTGACTGGTGTAGGCCATGCTTGGTGAAAGGGTCACACAGGGTCGATCCTTTGGAAGGCCCCAGACTGTGCAAGCCTTCCTTGTCTGTCCTGTTTATTTCCATATTCCTGGAATGTTCCACAGAGCCTGGTGCAGAGCAGGTACTCAGTAAATGTTAGTTGGATGAATGAATGATTGCAGTGGTAGCCAAGGGGTGGTGCTCAGAGGTGGGGCCGTGGTCCTAGAAACAGGCTTGTTCTCTCATTTTCTCACAACCGTCTCAGGAGCAGCTGTGCATGAGGTAGGAGGTGTAGCAGATCAGGTTCAAGTGTTGGCGTCACGGCTGTGGGGCCCTGCACAGGTTGCTTGGCCTCTCTGGGCCTCCGTTTGCTCTCTCATACGATGGAAGAGCCGTGGAGTGACAAGTTGGCAAGCGGCTGGCACATGGTGGGTGCTCATGAAATCTTGGCGTCCCAGCTCCTCTACGTCAGCCCCTTCACTTGGCAGAAGAAGAAACTGAAATTCCAAGTTGGGCCTACGAGAGCCAGAGCTGAGCCCAGGCCTCTGATCGGAGCCCCTGCTTCCTCCCCATGTGTCCAGGCTTGGGGAGAGAGTGCCAAGGGCAGAGGTACCCCCATGGGCCTAAGAAAGGGGGGCTCGAGAGAAGAAGTTCCAGGGAAGGGGTGCTCCTCCTCCAGGGAAGGCCCCCAGCCCTTAGCGAGGGTCCCCAGAACCCTCTTGGGCTTTCCAGGAAGAGTCAGCAAGGCTGCACCAAGAGTCCTGGGCCCTTCCGCCTCTGTGTCTTCATCTATGGAAAGGGCATCTCAAACCCAGGGCTCTTTCCGTCTTTACTCTAGGCCAGCACCACCTCAGCCACTTGACCGCAGAGAGCATGCAGACAGGGGACAGGGAGCCAGCAAGGAGCCCGTCTGATCCTTATTCCTTCCCCTGCTCTCCCGACTCAGCCATTTCCTCTCAGCTGGATGCACTGTGGGGCCAGCCTAGTGCTCCCTGGCTGAGAGAGCCAGCGTGCGTGGGGCTGCCAGGTTGTCCTATGGGCCTCAAGAAGGAAAGCCTGCCCAGTGGATTGCAGCACACCAGGCCTCCCTGTCCCTCACTATCTCTCAGAGTTTGCTCAAACTTATGTCCATTGAGTTGACGATGCCATCCAAGCATCTCATCCTCTGTCACCCCCTTCTCCTCCTGCCCTCAATCTTTCCCAGCATTAGGGTCTTTTCTAATGAGTTGGCTCTTCACATCAGGTGGCCAAAGTATTGGAGCTTCAACTTCAGCATCGGTCCTTCCAATGAATGTTCAGGATTGATTTCCTTTAGGATTGACTGGTTTGATCTCCAGGCTGACCAAGGGACTCTCAAGAATCTTCTCCAGCACCACAGTTGGAAGCATCAATTCTTATTCTAGAGATGGGGAACAGAGAAGGCAATGGCACCCCACTCCAGTATTCTTGCCTGGAAAATCCTGTGGATGGAGGAGCCTGGTGGGCTGCAGTCCATGGGGTCGCTAAGAGTTGGACACGACTGAGCGACTTCACTTTCACTTTTCACTTTCATGCACTGGAGAAGGAAATGGCAACCCACTCCAGTGTTCTTGCCTGGAGAATCCCAGGGACGGGGGAGCCTGGTGGGCTGCCGTCTATGGGGTCGCACAGAGTCGGAAACGACTGAAGCAACAGCAGCAGCAGCAGCAGAGATGGAAAAACTGAGGCCCAGAGAGGAGAAGGGATGCTCCCGGGCCAGGGCCCATGGCAGTAGCAACCCTTTCCTGTCTCTTACTGTCCTGGCTGTGTGAGTTCCTCATCTTTGTGCCATCCTGGCACAGTGCAGGGCAATTGAGAGAGTGGGCTTGAGTCAGCGGTCTGGGTTCAAGACCAGACTCCACCACCTGTCCCTCACTATCTCTGAGAGTTTGCTCAAAGTTATGTCCATTGAGTTGACGATGCCATCCAAGCATCGTCATCAAAGCATAGCTTTGGGTGAGTTACTTAACCTCTTCATGCCTGTGTTCTCATTCTAACCCTGGGACTAAGCATATTTGCCTCACAGGTGATTGTACAGAGCACCTGCCTCCTAAGAGACACCTAGTGAGTGTAGCTGTTAGTCTGTCCCAAAGCTCACCAGGGCACAGGATGCTCTGTGGGGAGGCAGAGGTGGCATGACCAGGGCTGGGCTGAGACCTTGCAGCTGGGGCCCGTGGCCGAAACCGTGATCCTGAGAACAGAGGCTGTACCTCTTGGGACAGAAGCCAGCATGGAGTTGTCATGTGCAGGGCACAGCCTCAGGTCCTCATCACCCCAGCTCACTGCCTCCTCCTGAGCCAGGGTCCCTGCGATGCTCTCCTTCGAGCGACCAAAGGTGATGATGTCATCTCCCTGCAAAAAACTCAATCTAAAAGAGGCCGAGAGGAAAACAAGCTTCACCCTGAAGCCTGACTCACTCCTGGTGGGACTTCAGGAAGCAGGGGCAGGGAAACTGATGGGCAGAGTGACCAGCCAGACTTACGTTACGTGACAGGTGTGGGTGATTCTAGCTGTTCTCAGAATTGAGGGAGCAAATGGGTAGAGGGGGTGGGAAGCCCACACCATGGCCGAGGGCAGGGCAGCTCTGCGAACACACATGTTCCAACAGACCCAGCAGCCAGAGGTTGACCATTGCCCCACACCCAGGCCCAAGAGGCCAAGTATGGACAGAACTGCCATCTCCGGTTCACCACCTTGGGAAAGTGCAGGGCGCCCCCTTGTGGGCGGGAGGGGCCTGCAAGTCAGGGCCCTCATTTTCTCTATTAACGTAATGCCTACCTACTCGTTTGAGATAATTAATTAGAGCAGAGCATCCTGTCTCATAGAGGCAACCTCTGAACGTTTCTGACTGATTTCCCTCCTGCCCTCTTGTTGCACACATCTTTTCTTTTTACAGTTTTACTCTGGGAGCAGACTGTATTTGATTGCTTATCCTGCTTTCTTATAAAATGTTTTCCCAAACTCTTTTTAAGAAATCCTCATAAATGTTTTAATGGCTTTGCTGTCATTTGTCCAATGGGTGTAACATCATGTAGGGAACCAGGGCATTAGCTTTTTCCGACTTGTCACTATTATAAACAGTGATGTGATGGTCATCTTTGAACTTCCCTGTGGTCTGCATCTCTGATCTTTTATTTCCTTAGAATGGTCACCCAGATATAGATTTGCTGGGGGGAAGGAATGGACATCTTCTCAAGTTTGAAACCTTACCGCCGAGTTGCACTATGGAAATGCAGTAGGAAATGTTCCTGTTCAGCCTCCACCCCCAGCAGTGTCTGAGTGTGTTCCCTTTCCACACCTGCCTGGTTGGCCTTCACCAGCAAGAAGAGTTGGGAGGACTACAGAGTTGAAGTGTCCTCAGAGTGCCCTGGGCCCACTGTCTGACCAGGGCAAAAGTCCCCTTGGCAGTGTCCCTGAGAGTTGTTCACCCAGTCACTTATTGCATACCCCTAGTGACAGGGAGCTCACTACCTATTGGTCAGCCACACAGGAAATATCATGAGCTGTTGGAAAGAAAACACTGAGCCACCCCCAAGAAGTGTCCAGGTAGTGTCAGCATCATCTGCATCTCTCCCCAAGCTTCTGGCATGCCTGGATGACCCCACCCCCTACCCTCTGCCCAGCTTTGCCCTGGCTGCTCCCTGGCATAAGTTCTCCTTCCCACCTCCATGCCAACCACCATCTCTCACTTCCCAGGCTGCCCTCCATGCTGATTCTAGCCTGGTCTGGAGGTCAGAGGATCTGATCTGTCGTCTCAGCTCAGTCCCTGATTGGCTGTGTGTCCTTGAGCAAGTCCTTTGGCTTCTTTGGTCCTTAGGGGGGCCTGTCTGTGCTAAGAGGGCTGGCTCCTGAGCCCCACTGAGCTTTGCCTGGGCTCCTGGCACATGTGATCTCCCAGAGGGGAACGTGGCAGGGGCCCAGGTCAGGAGAGCCCAGTCAGTCTTGGCCTCCTTCCCAGCCGGGGTGGGTGGCGGCCCCTGCGAGGCTGTCAGCAGTCACTGCTCACACTGACGTTTATGAGCAGAGGCCGTGCCTTTCTGGGAGGAGAGGCAGCGGGGGGAAGTGTTGGGGGTAGGGAAGTCTTTGTCCCATCCAAAATTCCTACTCCCTTTGGCCCGGCCCTCATCTGTAAGCACAGCCACAATGGGACTGAGCCCTTCCGGGAAGCGGGTGCTGTCTACCCAGAGCTGCCTGCTGACCTGCCTTCCTCTCCATCCCCTGCCTCCCTGTCCCTGCCCTACAGGTCATCTCTCCCACTCTGACCCACAGGAGAGCAAAGCCACTGGGCTAGGCTGAGCTGGAGGCCTGGGGGATTTCTCCTCCTGAGCGCAGGCCTCTGCTTTACGGTGCAGACGCGCTTGGGAATGACAGACAGAAAGGGCGAGTTAACTGTAGGCTCGTGGGAAAGCCTGCTGAGCCTGACCTCCTGCCCTTGTACTCTGGAAGCTCTTTGGCAAGTCCTTCCACATGCCCCAGTTTCACCATCTGTTAAGAGGGTCGATGATATTCCCTGCCCCATAGGATTATGGGAAGAGTTAAATGGGAGCCGAACAGGCCGTGGAGCCATGAGCACAAAGCCTAGCCCACAGGTGGTGCTTTGTAAAAACCCGTTCTCTTCCCTCTTTGTCCTCTCCACAGCATCCACAGAGCTTTCACAGCCTTTCTGTACTTTTCTTGGCTCTCTCTCTGAGGATTCCAGCAGGTGAAGACACCTAATGCTGTTCATCTTTTGCCTGCCCCCTCCCTGCTCAACCGCAACTCGGGGATGGTGAGCCCAGCCTCTCTCTAGGCTTTCCTCTCATCTTTAGGACTTCCCTCTTACAGTTTATGCTCAGTGGTCTCAGCCCCAGTCTCCACATCACTTGGAACATACCTGCTCCCTCTCCCTGTACAAGGTCCAGAGGCGAATGCTACTGAAATCACTAATGGTTACTGAGCACTTGCAATGTCCATCTGCTGAGCTAAGACCTTCATCAGTATGAATGCATCAAATTCCTCCAGTAGCCCTGGGAAGGCTGGCCCATTATCATCATCCCAGGTTTCTGGTTGTGAAAACCAAGGCACTGAGAGGTTGTATGATTTGCTGAAGGTCCCCCAGACAGTCCCAGATAGAGACAGAATATGTCATTGCTAGCATCTGGTCCTCAAATCTGAGATCTGAGCCACGTCCTATATGGTGGGAAGTCAGAGCTGGCCCTCCTGGTGCCTGGCCTGGTGACAGTTGTGTGGGAATGGTGTGTTGGTCCGGCAGAAGCCCCTGTCCCTGGGACCTGCCTGGCCACTCACAGTCCCTGATAGAAGGCTCTGGAATGGCTGGTTTTCTGATTACACAGTGTGGCAATACTTCCCGACTTACCCCTTGCTCTTCTCTCATCTTCCTGCTTCTTCCTTTGCTGCACACGCAGTATCTTCTTTATTTGAGTAGCTTTCCTTCTTGTTCATTTCTGAAGCAGAGACTTTGGGGGCACTGCATTGTCAGGCCCGCCCCAATCCTCACGCTCTGTGCTGCGGAGGGCCCCAGGATACCTCGACTCCCACATCTGACACCTTGACCCCTGCCCTTGACCCCAGCTGTATGAGGTCGGGTGCCAGGTCCCATCAATCTCTGAACCAAGAGGCCTGCAGAACCAGATCTTGGGGTGGGTCTGGCTGGTGAAGAACCTCATTTCCCACTTCAACCAAGGAGTCTGGAATCCTACCATTGGTTCGGCACCCCATGCCTATCCCAGTTCCCCTGTGAAATGTAGGTCCTTTCAAGGGCTTCCTTGGTGGCTCAGATGGTAGAGAATCCACCTGCGATGTGGAAGACCTGGGTTCAATCCCTGGGTTGGGAAGATCCCCTGGAGGAGGGAACGGCTACCCACTCCAGTATTCTTGCCTGGAGAATTCCATGAGCAGAGCAGGCTACAGTCCACGGGTTTGCAAAAAATTGGACACAACTGAGCGACTTTCACTTTTACTTCTGGGCTTCCCTGATATCTCAGTTAGTGAAGAATCCGCCTGCAATGCAGGAGACCCCGGTTCGATCCTTGGGTCGGGAAGATCCGCTGGAGAAGGCAACAGATACCCACTCCAGTTATCTGGCCTGGAGAATTCCATGGACTGTATAGTCCATGAGGTCGCAAAGAGTCAGACACGACTGAGCAACTTTCACTTTAAGAACAAGGACCACGAGACTGAGTTCATCTAGTCTCTTACTTCAGGATTACTGGAGAAGGGAGGCTGTGGAAGTTGTGGGCACCAGGAACCAGGTAGAAAAGGTGCCCCCAGAAGCGGTTGGAGGGCTCACTGCACTGTCCCTATCTTGAGACCATCACAACGCAGAGCGTCTTCAGAGTCATAAGGTGGCCTCTCTACTGCACACTGACTGGACCCTGGGCCTTGACCGCACACGGAGCGCTCTTCCTGCATAACTGGTCTCTCTCCTGAATCTGATCAGTGCTGAGAGTCAGCCCTGCCTCGGAGCTCAGGCAGAGTCTTCTCCCCAGGATGTCACGGCTGCCAGGAAGGCCAGGAAGGGTCCAGAAGACATAGGGCAGTGGGCCCAGAAGACTCGGCGGCACTGCTGCCACCCTCTGAGTTTAGGTTTACGCATTCGGCACGTATCTCCCTTTTTAGGGTTCTGTCTGTAATTCTAGTAGGCTGTCACCAAATGGTGGTAATGGTGCCTGGGCAAAAAAGACATGATTACCGGAGGAAGAAGTTATTATTTTATATGCTGCTATTGTTCTACATTAGTAAATAATACCAACAAATACTCCTGTTTTATTTGCCAGACATTGTTCTAAGTGTTCTGCCTCACTTAATCCTCGGAACAGGCTTTTGTGGTAGTTCCTACCACTAATCTTGTGAAGTAACTTGCCCAGCATCACAACCAGGGTTTGGATCCAGTCTGTGTTCTTGACCTTTATGCACTACTTTGGAAACAAACAAATACCCAAGGAAACATTACTGTGGAAGCAGACTGTCTCACAGCACAGTACTTCTTTTTTAAAATATTTCTTGCTTTTATTTGGCAGCGTCGGGTCTCAGCTGCAGCACGCAGGATGCTCGTTGCATCGTGTGGACCCTTCTAGCTGCCGTACACGAGCTCTCTACTTGTGCTGTGCTGGCTCCAGAGTGTGTGGACCCAGCCACTGCGGCACGCAGGCCTAGCTGCCCTGCAGCACGTGAGATCCCAGTTCCCCAACCAGGGATCGAACCTGCGTTCCCTGTGTCGAACCTGTGTCTCTTGCTTGGCAGGCAGATTCTTTACAACTGAGCCACCTGAGAAGCCCTAATGGGATATTATTTGGCACCAAAAAGGAATGAAGTCCTGATACATGCTGTAATGTGGATGAACATCACACTGAGTGAGAGAAGCCAGACACAAGAGGGCAATTATTCTATGATCTACTTACCTGAGATGCCAAGAACAGGAAACCTATAGTGAGAAAGTTAAATTAGTGGTTTCCTGGGCCTAGGTGGGATGAGGAAGTGGGGGTTGGACACTGAATGACTGTTAATGAATGCAGAGTTTCTGTGGGGGAGTAACAGATAATGTTCTAAAATTAGACTGTAGTGATGGTTGTATAACTCTGCGAATATACCAAAACCCATTGAACTGTACACATTAAATGGGTGAAATATTAGCTATATATATTACTATTATATAAATATATATTATATATAAAAATATATATATAAGCTGTATAAATAGTATCTCAGTAAAAATGCTTTAAAAAAAAAACATGTAGGAGAGAGCTAGTTTCTTTAATATATAAAGTACAGTTGCAAATCAACAAGAAAAATATCAAACCCCAGCAGGAAAAAAGAATCACAAAGGAAACACAAATGATTCTTAAATGTAAAAATTCTCTCTTGTTTACAATACATATCATACAAGTCAGAGCTACTCTGAGAAGTCTACCTCCTAGATTAGCAATGATGAAAACTATTGATGAGGAGTTGGAATGTTAAGTTGATACAACTGCAGCTGGGGGTGGGGGAAGGAGGCTAATGGTAACTGTCATCCTTAAAAATGAAAACTGCACACACCCATGTAGCCAGCAATTTCACTTTTAGGAACGTATTGGGCAAACATACTCTCATATGTGCAAAATTATATACACACACATGGAAGTCTTAGTTGCTCAGTTGTGTCCAACTCTTTGTGACCCCATGGTGTGTCCATGGAATTGAATTCTCCAGGCAGGAATACTGGAGTGGGTTGCCATTCCTTTTTCCAGGGGGTTTTCCCAACCCAGGGATTGAACCTGGGTCTCCTGCATTGCAGGCAGATTCTTTACCATCTGCACACACACATTCATATATGCAAAGTTATTCATTGCAGCGCTGCATGTAATAGAAGAGTAGAAACAATCTAGACAGCTGTAGTAGTGATGAGAAAGCACCATAAAACTTGCACAGAGTTGCATACTATGCTACTCTTAACAGCACAGAACAGTAGCTCGGTTTGTACTGATTGACCGGGGGGAAATACTTTATATATATATGTCTAGGATTATTATTAAGTGAGAAAGGGAAGACGCAGAACCAAGTTTATAATCTGTCTCCGTATGAGTGAGGGAAAAGAAAGGATGTGCATACATATGTATGTGCTGTTCAGTTCAGTTCAGTTCAGTCGCTCAGTCATGTCCGACTCTTTGCGACCCCATGAATCTCAGCACGCCAGGCCTCCCTGTCCATCACTAACTCCCGGAGTTCACCCAAACTCATGTGCATCGAGTCGGTGATGCCATCCAGCCATCTCATCCTCTGTCATCCCCTTCTCCTCCTGCCCCCAATCCCTCCCAGCATCAGTCTTTTCCAATGAGTCAACTCTTCACATGATGTGGCCAAAGTATTGGAGTTTCAGCCTCAGCATCAGTCCTTCCAATGAACACCCAGGACTGGTCTTCTTTAGGAATATATATGCTGTATGCATTTGAAAATGGAGAGCCCATCTTTGGGGTGGTCTAAAAGAAATTAACACAGCTGCCAAGCAAGGGAGCAGGGCTGAGGAGAGACACACTCTCACTGCTTTTGAGGTGCTGTTCTGCCTATGTTGCCCCTTCAGTGACCATTTAAACCACACCACTGTGGGCCATGTGTCGGTAGGTATGTGACTGCCAGCTCCCCCTTAATGACTGCGGTGTTTAAGGAGTAATTCCTCGCCACCAGGAAGTACTTGCTTTCTTCACTCTATAAACCCACCACCAGCTCCATTCTTCATTCCCATGTGAGTCTCCCAGCCTTGGGATTCCCACGTGCGCTCTGGGGTGACTGGTGTCCTCCAGACCTGGGACAAAAGGTGTCCCCATGTCTGCACCTGGGGACGCAGGGCATGAAGGCTGAAGGGAGAGACCGTGGGGACCCGGTGGGGCATTATTTTGGCCGGGTGGACCCCAATCCCTTGTGTTTGCTTCCTGTCCTCTAGGCACGCCCCAAAGGCGAGGGTCTGACCCCGTACCAGGGCAAAAAGCGCTGCTTCGGCGAGTACAAGTGTCCCAAGTGCAAGAGAAAATGGATGAGCGGCAACTCCTGGGCCAACATGGGGCAGGAGTGCATCAAGTGCCACATCAACGTGTACCCGCACAAGCAGGTGAGGGGCGGGGGCAGGAAGCAGGCGGGACGGAGTGGGAGGAGGAACAGGGGGGCAGGCGGGAGCAGGGGAGCCTTCCGAGGGGGAGGAGGCACAGGGGAGCCGGCGGGGTGTATTCCAGGGCCTTTATGTAGAACAGATAGAAGAGGGTTACCTTTTCCCTTACTGAGCTTCAGTTTGCTCCTTCATACGATGGCGATGAGACCACATCTATCCAAGCGAGCCCTTTCCTTTCCTTGTCTCATCGGAAATGGGAGCTGGGGGTGGTTGGAGAGAGAGAGGGCCTGTTTCCCCAGGCAGGGAAGGACTGATAAAGAGGCCACTGTACCAAGACCCTGCGACCACAGACCCAGGTGAATTTTGAAAGTAATGAACTGGGGTGCAACTGTGACACTTGGGCAGTCTGGGCTGGGGGCAGTTTGGGGTAGGACATAGGTGCTCTAGATAGAGGCAAGAGACCTCTGTTACATGTTACATTTGAGATATAACATTTGAATGTGGACAAAGTAGAGAAGGGATTCCCCAGACCATGTGCTGTGGAGTCCCAGCGTTCAGAAGTCAGATGAAGGAGGAGCATCCGGTGAGGAAGGCCACAAAGCAGGGAGTCCCCGAGGCGGGAGGGAGCATCGTTCCCGGCCTCAGGCGATGGCTGCTGCTGAGCTGTCAGCTGTCATGACCACGGAGAAGGACCCTTGAGGTTTGGTAACAAGGAGATGGTCCTGAAGCTTTTGGTGTGGAATCACTTTTATCTGGAGGATTTTTTGAGCTGCAACCCAGGTATGAGAACCACTGAAGCCAACACCCTGCAGGTCAGGCTTAAGCGGAGTGAAGATATTGATTCACAAGGGGATCTGTTGGCCAGGATGGTGGCCCTGGTGGCATAGGTTCCCTGGGCCAGGCTGCAGAGGAAATACCTTCACTGTCCACTTTTTCAAAGGGCATTGATTGTGGAGAGAAGCAGAGAAATGGGACCATAGCTGGAGTAGAGACAGGCCATTGAGATGGATGTTATATGGTGAGAGAGCCTGGAGCATGTTACGGGTAAATGAGGGTGGCCCAGAAGAAAGTAAAAGGCTGGTGATACCGGGACAAGAGGCATGCCATATGGTCGGCCCAGGAGGGAGGGAGGGGGGATGCCTGGGGACGGACATGGAGCAGAGAAGGGGCTTCACTTCCAAGGCTTCTGTCTTCTCAGTGAAGTGGGACGCGACGTTTTCAGTCAAAAGCCAGGGTGAGAAGGGGTATGGTGGGCTGGCTGAAGGATGAGGGCGGAATCGGGTCTACCAGGGAAACATAACCAGACTGGCCAGCAGCATCCAAGCCCAGGGGAGCTTTGAGACTGTAACTGTCACCAAAGCCATCAGCTCAGTCCTGCACTGTGCCCAGCAGTGTTCGCTGCACGCAGGCGCAAGCCAGACACGGCACGGGCTCAGGGCCGAGGTGTGCCAGGAGAGTGTTTCAGAGGGAAGAGGGCCGAGTTTGGGGCATATTTGGAAAAGTGTGCTGTTGGAAATGCCTGGTCCGGGGGCATCAGCTAGTTGGTCAGGAAAAGAAGCCAGAGGAGCCCTGATGGAGAGGTGGCCCAGGTCTGGGTTCAGGGGAGGAGCTGAGAGCTGCCACGAGAGCGGGTTTCTGAAGACCAGGTCCAGGGTGTGGCCAAGGGATGGTGGGAGAGAAGGTTAGGGTTGGTGAGGGAGTCGGATACTGAGGAGCTGGGGGTAGGGCGAGTCTTCCCTGAGGATGGCAGGAGCGGAGGGTGGAGGAGGGCACAGGGAAAGGGAAGCCAGAGGGTGGGGGAGGCTCCCCTGAGGCAGTAGTGTCAGGCTGAGCCCTGAGGGGGCCATGGAGGGTCAGCAGACCACGGGGACTAGACTGGCGTGGGAGTGGGAAGAGCATGTGCCAAGTGCAGAGGACAGGAAAGCCTGGAGGAGCCGAGGAGGGAAGCAGAGTTTGGAGGGAGTTTGGAGGGAGGGGCTGGCTCAGAGACTGTGACCCAGAATTTGGTCTTTGTCCTACTAGGAGGTCTGGGAGTTGTCCAGGAACACTCTCGTGGCTGAACTATTCTGTGATTTTATGACTGTGTGCAGGCCTCCGTTGTTGCTGCGTGCAGGCTCTGTCCCCAGGGTTCCATGGTTCCCAGCACCCACCCTGTGGCTCCCAGGCAAATAGATAGGGAGCTGGCCACACAGCCCAGCGGATGAGGGTCTCCTTAGTGCAGGGGCCTGGTCCAGGCCTAATGACACCGAGGGAGACACTGAGGCCCTGGGGCGCCAACACAGGCTTGGTGACCCAGTAGCGGGGGCACAGGACACGTGGCATGCACATGTTTTGGAGCACATCAAGGACGGGGCTGAAGGCAAGCAGGGTAAACAGTCCTCAGCATCCAGGCTCCTGAGGTCTTCCTGGCAATTCCTAAGCAGGTCTGGGACCCCAGTCCAAAACCACCTCCTGTAATGTCCAATCATCAGCACACGCACCCAGGGCCCTGGGGCAGGGCCAGTGCTGTCAGAGGGATTCCTTCTTTCCCTCGCTGGACACACTCCATTGAGGACTGCTTGGCTGGTCTGTGTAGGTTCTAAAGGAAGACGAAGGTCAGGGTGCTGCCAGGCCTTCCAGGAGCTTCCTCTCCAACCCAAGGGATGGGATTCCATCAGACAGAGTTACCTACTGGCGTTCAGAGAATTCCTAGCCTGAGTCACAGGTGTGGCCGCGCTCTGGGTGCCATCTGCTAAGCCCCTGTACACCCTTCCTGTGTGCTCTGCCCACAGACCAGGTGTCCTGTTCATCCTGCTTCACTGGGAGTGAGCGTGCAATCTTGAGAAGTCATGTGGCCTTTCCAAGGCCCCCACATAGACATGGGGCCTTGGAATTGAATTTGCACCTGTCTTTGGAGCCCGGTCCTGAGGCCAGGTGGGCCTAGCACCGCCCTCCTTGAACTGGGTGGGCTGGAGCACACCCCTGGTCTCCCAGCACAGGAGGGAGGAGGCCAGGCTGCAGGTCAGCCTCAGCCGCTGGAGACTCGGGAAGATCCTGACAGCAGTGTGCAGTGGGCAGGCACTCCTCTGTGTGTTTTATCCCTTTATCCTCTCAGCCATCCCAGGAGGTCAGCTCTGTTGTATCCCCATTTTACAGGGGAGGAAACTGAGGCAAAGGGCATAAGTGACTCACCCAAGCTCAGTAGAGAAGCTGAAACTCATGCAGGATGGGGCTAGCCGAGAACACCTGCAGGGGACCCGTGGAGGGGAGGGGCGGGCGAGCACAAGTGCAGGTCAGGCCAGCTGGCAGGGGCAGGAGCTGGGGATAGGCCAGTTCCTGCCAGAACTCAGATGTATGGTGCTGGAGTCTGTGCTGGCGGTCTGGAACGCTCAGTCCCAATGACTCTCACAGCCCGTGACCTAAGCAGAGGGGTCCCGTCCATGCACCCAAGTCCACCAGGGCCCCACTCCCTGCAGTGGCTCCAGCCTCCTTGACCCCGCCCCTGCATTGCCTTAGCACCCCTTCCAAGAGGCCAGGGCTGTACCTGCCGTCCCCAGACTGGCAGCAGCCTCATCTGTTTCACCGTCTCCAACCTGAAATCTCAGTGCAAGCACCGCCTCCCTGATTACCACCTCGGGACCACAGGATGTGTGGCTCTGCTCTTCCCTCTCCCAGTCATTCTGTGCTTGTTTGTTGAGCACCTACTGTGTGCAACAGGGAGCCTGAGACCCAGAGAGAAGAAGGGACTTGAGTGAGGTCACTCAGCCAGTCAAGGGGGCCTGGGACCCCACTCTGCCCTTGCTTTACTCCCCAGTCTCCTGTCACAGGGCTCTTCTTCCTCAGGGAAGTGGCAAGCTGGGGGCAGGACAGAGGGGGTGATGGCCCTGCCAGGCCCCCCAGCAGTCAGGAGCCTTTGAAGAACTGAGAGGAGGGGCTTGGAGCATCTGTCCCCCCAGGCTCCCCCCGGCCCCTGCGGTGGAAAGGGGCTGCTTTATTTCTCCTGCTCCCTGAGCTCTGACCTGTCGGTGTCCATCTCTTGAGAACTCTCCACTTCCCCTCTCCCTGCTCCCCACTACATCTGTTTCCCGTCAGACTCCAGCTGTGGCTTCCCCCTGCCGGCCCTGCCCTCCAGGAGAAGAAAACAAGAATGGGCTTTGCCTCCCTGCGGGGGGTGGGGGTGGCCCTGGGGTGATCAGTCCCAGCTGCTGACTGTTTTCCCTCTGCAGAGGGGAGTTGCCTTGACAGCTTCCCCACCTCCTCCACCCAGCGCCTGGGCAAGGCTGAGCCAGGACCCATGGGGGGAAGGGGCACTGACAGGTCACAGCCGAGGAGCGGGAATGGCCAGGATGTTGCAAGTGCGTTTCCCCAGGGGTTCAGCTGGTTCCCCTGTTCTCAGCCTGCCCCCTTCTACATAACAATAGCAATGATGCATGATATTAATACTAACAGACAGTTTGCTCTTTATGTACTAGGCACTGTTCTAGTAACCTTGCATATATTAACTTATCTACTCTTCCCAACAACCCTACCAAGTAGGTACCCTTATTGAAAGTGAAAGTGAAAGTGAAGTCACTCAGTCGTGTCCAACTCTTTGGGACCCCATGGACTGTAGCCTACCAGGCTCCTCTGTCCATGGGATTTTCCAGGCAGTAGTACTGGAGTGGATTGCCATTTCCTTCTCCAGGGGATCTTCCCAACCCAGGGATTGAACCCAGGTCTCCCGCATTGTAGACAGACGCTTTACCGTCTGAGCCACCGGGGAAGTCAGGTACCTTTATTAGCCTATTGTATAGATGAGAAAGGGGACTTCCTGGGCTCAGTGGTAAAGAACCCACCTGCCAATGTAGGAGATGTGGGTTCAGTCCCTGGGTCAGGAAGATCTCCTGGAGAAGGAAATGGAGACCCACTCCAGTATTCTTGCCTGGGAAATCCCGTGGACAGAGGAACCTGGTGGACTACAGCCCATGGGTCGCAAAAGAATCAGACACGACGTAGAGATTAAACAACAACAGAAATGGAAAAAATTGAGGCCCAGAGAGGTTAAGTGACTTTTGAGAGGTCACACAGCTCATAGATAGTGTGAGCCCAAGCCTGACATGAAGACAGACTTTTTCTCCTCTCCCCTGGGCAGGAAAGTTGGTCATCTGAAAGTTTCTTGGGTGAGGGCAAGGCTCCTGCCCTGTTTCTATGTCTTCCCGATGTGGCTGTAGGCCTAGAAGCCGGAAATGACTTTTTATGACTCTACATCAGGACCCTGCCCACCCATAGGCCGTCACCTCCCAGAGCCCTCGGACGTGTCCGCTCCCCACCTGCTCTGAGTGTCAGCTGCAGGCCAGGCACTGCATAATTACGCAGACGAGCTGGTGTGCTCCTTTTGAGCAGTCTGCAGCCTGCCCAGGGGCAGCGCTCACACTCAGCTTCCCTCCAGGACCATCCTGGGTCCTGGTCACGGGCACCAAGGCTCCCTGGGCCCACACCAGCCTGCAGTTCCTGCCCCTCTCCTTGGCATGTGGCTGCCATCTGGCCCTGACCAGCTTCCTTTGAGTCCCCTCCGAGTCCTGTACAGGGGACCTCGCTACAGGTAGGGGTTCTGGGCTGGGGCTACAGCTGCCAGCCAAGAAAACGTCTGCTTAATAGCCTCCATATGTTTTCCAGAGAAACAAGCTAGCTTTTGAGAATACCAGAGGGAGCAGGGAAGCCCCCCGTGTAACAGAAATGTGCTTTTACATGCTGAACACCCCTCAGTTTACAAACATCTAGACACCTAACTCCTCCCTGTAAACAAGCTGCAAAAATGGCCCACTTAACAGATGTGGAAACTGAGGTTCTGTGAGGTCACACTGTGAGTAAGCAGCATCAGAGGTCTGACAAGTCACCTCCTCTCTCTGGACCTCAGTCTTCCATAAATAGGCAGGCACTGTGCCAGGCCCAGGGGTGCAGAATGAATCAGAACACTGCCTACTGACCTCATAGAGCTAAAGACTTGCTTACCCCAAGCCTGAAATGCCATGACCCCATCCAGGTTAAACTCTATGTTTAAATTTACTTTAAACTGGAGGGCAGTTGCTTTGCAATGTTGTGTTGGTTTCTCCTATGCAACAGCATGAACCAGCTATGTATGTCCACAGACCCACTCCCTCTTGAGCGTCCCTCCCACGGCCTGCTGCCCGCTCCTCTAGCTGATCACAGAGCACCAAGCTGAGCTCCCTGTGCTGAGCAGAAGCTTCCCACTAGCTGACTGTTGTGCACAATGCAGTGTATATATGTTAGCATTACTCTCAGTTCACCCTACCCTGCTGCGTTCACAAGTCCATTCTCTGTATCTGCATCTCTATTCCTGCCCTGCAAATAGGTGCATTTTTCTAGATTCCATCTATATGTGTTATGTGATACTTGTTTTTCTCTTTCTGACTTACTTCACTCTGTATAACAGGCTCTGGGTTCATTCACCTCACTTCAGCTGACTCAGACTCATTCCTTTTCATGGCTGAACTCTTGAGTCTTTTTTTTTTTTTTGCTGCACCACATGGCTTGCAGGATCTTAATTCCCCAACCAGACATTGACCCTGGCCCCCCATAGGGAAAGCGCCAAATCCTAACCCTTGGACCACCAGAGAATGCCCTAAACTCCCCTTGAGTCTTGAGGCACAGAAGCAGGTGTGGGGATGACAAGTGGCCTGGGAAGAAGCAGTGTGTGCCGGGAAGCAGGGGATGGAGCTTGGGTCTCCCTTGAGCTGGGCCTCCATTTCTCCAGCTGGATCACGTCTGTGCACCATTTGTGAGCTTCAGGTGGTGGCGGCTCAGAGAGTGCTGGCGGTGGGTGGGGTGTTGGGAGGTGGTGGGCGAAGTGGGTCTAGACCTAGGGCTCTGGGCACGAGATGCCCTCCCACAGCCCTGCTCCCAGCTCAAGGCCTCGGCCTGTGCCCTTCAGTTCGCAGGACACGTGTGTTACCTGCGGCAGGCGAGAGGCAGGAAGGGTCCTGGGCGCTTTGGGAAGCAAACTCTGATTACAGGTTGATGTGCTCTCTCTTTGCGCCCTTCCTGTGTCTCTGTCACCTTCCTCTTGTCTGCCTGTCCTCTCTCCACATCTGTCTCACTCCCCCTACTTGGGTGTTTCTTTCTGTCCACCCTCCTCCTCCCCACCCTTGGGCTCGCTTCCTCCTTCCTCTCTGCAGAGACCCCTGGAGAAACCTGATGGCCTGGATGTGTCCGACCAGAGCAAGGAGCACCCCCAGCATCTGTGCGAGAAGTGCAAGGTGCTGGGCTACTACTGCCGGCGTGTGCAATGACCTGGCCGCCGGCCTTGCCGCGCCACCCTCCCGCCCGCCAGAGAAGACGCCACCCCCCGCGTGTCCCCTGTGTGTGTGCGGGGGTGTCCTCGCAGGCTGACAGGTCTAGCAGGGTGGGCTCTTAGGTTCTTGGCTCATGTATGTTGACAGTGTTACTGATGTTGCTATGTGCCCCCGGAAGGCTGAGTCTCTGAGACTCCCTGCAGTGGATGTGGGTCTGTGTGAAGGGGTCGGGGTGAGCCGAGGTCAGCACACAGGACCCCACAGAGCCCTTAGTGTCCCCCGCAGGCTCTTCTCTGAGACTCCCTTTGGGGTGAGCAGCCTCGTATTGGCCACAAGTGCACTAAATTTACTGTGAATCCTAGAGCCTGCAGGGGACTGTCTCCCCGAGACCAGCCAGGCCGCCTTCTCCCGCCCAGAACCTTCCAGTTGGCCCTGTGTGAAAAGCCACTCTTGCAAAGCCCCAGTTTTCCAAGTCAGCACTCATGGTGAGCTGACACCTGTCCTAGCAGCTGCTGGGGAGTGGGCACTTCTGCCCCCAGCCACTTTGAGCCCCAAATCTGACCGCCTCTAACGTCACTGGCTTGGCACCTGGGTGCTGCACCCCACCCCCCACAAACCCAGGGGTCAGGGACGGGAGGCACTGAATGTTGGAGAGTGTTCCAAGGTGTGACCTGGTGCATGTCCAGCTGCGCCTCCACCCCCCCACCCCCCGACCCCCGCCACATACTTCCCCTCTTGCTTAGATTTTGTCGGTCCCATTCCCTTCCCTCCCTCTTCCCCTCCCACCCATGCTGGGGGGCCACCCTCGGATGGAGGCTGTAGAACCCAGCAGTGGAGCCACTCTGGCAGGAAGTACACAGGCCTGGAAGATCCAAGCCCCAGGTTCTAATGCTAGCCCCGCCAGTGACGCCCTATGGAGTCTTGGGAAGGATTCTCATCTCTCCGTTTCCCCACTCGTCCCATGAGAGAATGACAGCAGAGAGGTGTTCTGATGTCCTGGGGTTCATCCTGGCTACACACCGTCTCCTGGAGCAGAGAGCTTTATTTGGAGAGGGTTTCCAGGTCCTGTACACCCACTATCCTGTATGCCGCGGGAGTCAGTCAGTCACTTAATAAGTGAAACCCCAGCTCTTCCTGTTGTCCCCTACCCTGCAAACATGAAGAAGTGTCCCCCCCTTACATAGGCAACCCCAGTACAAGCTACAGAACCTCTCATTTGCAAAGCCGGGTTGATGATTCCTACCTCCCCAGGGGACAGGGAGGCTTCTTGGCGCTCACACTGGCCAGGGCCACGCTGTCCCAGCAAGCGGGAGGGATCACCTTCCTCTTCGTTCTCTCCCCAGTGAGAAGCCCTATTTTTATTGTTATGTCACCCCTTCCTTTCTCCCGGGGCGAGGGGAGGGGAGCTGGCTTGTCAGAGCTGAGTCACTTGATTTTTGCCCCAACATTATGCCTCTGTGGGGGGAAAAAAAAATCAGACCATGAAATGGGCCTGAAATTCAGTGTTTACCATGGCTCAAGGACACCCAACCTGTGTCCGGTCGCCTTTTGTTTTCAAATGAAAATGCTTTGTACAACTGAGGAGTTACAGCGAAGTGTTTATCAGGGGTCCAGGGAGTGAGACAAAGAGATGGAGTGAGTGTGTGTGCAGCCAGAGGGCTGCAGGGCAGGTTTGTGGGGGAGGCCATGCCCTCTGAGCACTTAAGAAGAGAGTATTTGCTCCAGCCTGAGCCCCATAGCCGCCTCCTTCCGGCCACAGGGACAGAGTGTGGGTCCCTGGCTGAGAAGACGCTCACCGCCCACCTCTGAGGAGGCCCTCCCGGCTGCTCCCTGCCTGCTCCACGGTGTCCGTGAGCCAGAGTCACCCTGGCCCAGGGCTCTCCTTCCCGGAGGGGAAGCTGTTACTGTCAGCCATACCAGTGCCCTGCTAACGAGAACATTTGTTGTGGTGGACATTGTGCTGGTCTCTGCTGTGTGGACCAGGCTCAACACTTCCAGGGACCTAGCCCCATGGGGGAACCTTGGTCTCAGAGTGCCTGGGCTGCAGTTGTGGGGGAAGCCCACACCCTAGAAAGAACCCAGGCTCCAGACCCCAGGAGGCCAGGGCGTTCCACAGGTCAAGAGGGGAAGGGATATCACCCCAAACTGACCTTTCCAGTGGGCTTGTCCAGCTGGCAGCCACTGCACCCCACCGTCTGTACAGAGCCGGCCAGCGGGGGCTGGGCCTCCCCCGAGGCTGCCCTTCTGCACCACCCCCTCCGGTACTGTTTGGCTGAATTGGGGAGCTCTCTGGGCTCAGCGAGAACCACTGCTGTCCAGGCTGGTGCTGTGAGAATTAAGTGCTCAGAGGGCCTGGGTGCCGTGGAGACAAGAAAGTGTGTGGTTGTAGTACATTCAAAAGGGACAATCGCTTGCAGTTAGTAGGTCTAGAGATCCAGTTGGGAGAGAACGGTGTTTACCCCATATGAAGTATTCAATAGTTCTACTTGTGAATTTGTATTTATTTTGAGTTATACTTGACACAGAATTCCTTTTGTGTTGTTTTTTTTTTTTAAGAAAAAAATACTATGTGTGTATTTTGAAACGAAAATTCATGGATGTTAAAATTTCTGCATGGTTTCCAATTTTTCTCACAACACTGAATTTGTTACCTTCTCCCGAAAACTTCACAGTGATTTTTGTCTGTATATATTTGAGGGCTTTTTTTAAGAAAAAAAAAAGAAAAAGAAAAATACGATTGCTTGATTTTTGAGGTTAAACAAAAAGAGAGGCATTTTCAAAACTTCAGAGCTTTCAGGAGGGCAATAGAATATCAAAGGAAGATTTCTGGAAGTATTTTTTGCAAACCTTCTGGTCAAGCTGCAAGAAAATATTTATGGTGAGAACTTTTCTCTGTTTCCTGTTTTGTTTTTGCTTTTTTTTTTTTGGTTTGGTTTTTTTTTTTTTTTTTTTTTACTATGCTTTGGTCTGTAAAAAGTCTGCAACTGAATTACATTAAGAAGGAAATATTGTCTACATAGAATATTATATGAAGTTGGTACATAATTCTGATGAGGAAAAAAAAATCTTTGCAATTCTTTAAGCCATATTATTGTTATTCTCTGTTGTTTTCCTTGGATGAAAATATCAGTATTAGGTAGCCAGCATATTATTCAAGTGCTTAGACTTATTCATGTGTTCCGGTCCTGTATTTATACATATGTGTATTTGGGAAAGTATTACTTTTTGTAAGGGAAGCTATTATTAGATACTTAGTGAAAAAGGGAATGGTGAACCCTTTGAGCCTCTTCAGCTGAGGATAGCACAGCATTAGAACCCATTCTCTTGCACCTTCTTATTATTATCTTGTTATCATGGTTATTAATCTTGTGGGGGTGGAAGTGAGCCAGGTTAGGAGGAGGCGACGTGTACATAGCCCCTCCATAAGTCGGCCAGCTCCAAAGATGGCCTCCTTGGCCTGGTCCAGGGCTCCCAGTCAGCAGGGCCCAGGGAGGGAAGAGGAAGCAGGAGGGGGATTTCTCCAACCTCCCTCTTTGGAGCTTTGCCATCTGAGCCATGCCTCAGGGCCCTGTGCTCTTTGAACTTGGATTTGTCACCCAGAGCCCTGAGACCTGCCCTCCAGCATCTAACGGACTTGAATCTACTTGGAATAAATATTAAATCCAGCATCACTACATCATAGCCCAGAGTGACAACTAACCCTGACGTTTGGGAGGCGTCCGGTCTTACGGGAGCTCACCGCTCTCTGTTGTCAACTTCACCATTCAACCTCCTCCACTCCTGTGTGGTGACCCTGTCGGTGTCTGTATCTGTTAATATGTGTGTGTCCAGCTAAAAAGACAAACAGAACCCGTGGGCCAGCTCGGAGGGTGCGTGGAGAAGCCTCCCAACCTCTCCTGAGGGCCGCCCTTGGGATGGCATTCCGTCGTGTGCCTTATTCTTGGAGAATCTGTATACGGCCTGCCTATAGAGATATAGCCTTTTCATGCTCTATTAAAAGAACTTTTAAAACCAAGAGAGGCTCCTGGGTTTCCTTGTCTACACAAAGCATCAGTGGGGAGCTGGACATTTTCACAGACGCAGGAGGCCACGAGGGGTGGGGGGCCTTGGGGCCGCCCCTCTGGTCTCTGAGTGTCTGGGATGTCTTGTCTCACCTTGTCTCTACCCCGAGCATTCGCCTCCTCCCAGCCCCTCTGTCCCCAAGCAGACATTCTCCGGGGCGAGGGCCCTTCCCAGGCAGGGCCCCAGACTGGGCGAGATTGTCGGCACATTAGGTCACGGCTCGCTCTGCAATGGGGCTCCCGGTGACCATATATAGGAGTGAATCTTCCTCAGAGACGGCAGCCCCAGGCCTCCGCTGCAGCTCCCATTTGGCCTTCTCTCCAAGCCCGGGATTTGGGCCTCAGATGCTGAGTATCCCACAGTGAGCAGACTCAAGTGTCCAGAACCTCCTGGAAAGTCCCTGGGAGAGGAAACAGAGGGCCCTTCTTCTGAGCAAGGACCTGGCTGGGCTTTCTTGACGTGGGGCTCTCACCGAGGGCCATGGCTCACAGAGCCTGGAGCCACAGCCAAGTGAGCCTTAAGGAACCACCTGCATACGGAGCCCCTCCACACAGAGTTAGCGCACTTGTGGTTCTCAACCCAACTGCTCACCAGAATCACCTACGGGAGGATTGGTCCCACCCCAGAGATGCTGAGACACTGACTTGGGTTCCCTGAGGTCCTTAGAGTCCCTGATCAGTCCCACATGCATGCTTGAGAAGCACCAGGCTTGGAAATGGGCCTTATGGCCCTGTGAGGCTGATGGGGATGGGAATGAGACTGTGCGCAAGGGGCTCTGCCTCCCCGCTGGCCACCCCATCCTCAGCTCCATGCACTTGCTGCCAAGAATACAGCACCTGGGGTGTGGTGGGAAGTGGGTGGTAGGGGAGACTAGAAGTCCAAGTTGTTACATGGAATTTTCAAATTTTTAAATTTTGGCAACTAGTTTATTAAATAGCCAAACGACATGTCTATGGGCCAGTCCATGCCTCCAGACTGCAGCCTCTGAGATGGAGCAGAGAAAACAAGATGTAAGTCCTTGGGATCAGGGAACACAGATGGGGAAGTGTGGGGAAGAGGCAGGAAGAGAGGTCCCTGACTCCCAAAGCGGGATCCCTTGCCTTCTTTGGGGTGCACAGTGAATCCTGAAATCTATCAAGCCCTTTCCCTTTATTGGCGCAGAGAAAGAATTCACTTCTGGGTGCCTGGCCTCAGGCTTTGTGAAATGATGGGCAGGGCAGGTGGGTGTCATTGCAGCCAAGCAGTGAGCAGAGAGGGGACCCAGTCCAGAAGAGTGGGCGAGGAAGAGAATAAACCCCCCAAAGAGGGCATCTCCCCCTGCAGCCCAGGGAGGGCTGCGCTCTCGGTACAGGTCTGAGGACTCGGAGTCCGTCCATCTCAGTGGCCCTGTGCCCTGTCGTGCTGGCTTCCAGATCAGTCCTGTCTCCCACAGCTGGGTGACCCTGAGCAGTTCCCCTGGCCTCTCTGAGCCGTGGCTTCCATGGGGATGTTGTGTGGATAAGTCAGCCCAGTGAACGCAAGGCCCTTTACACAGCTTGGCAGCTGGGCGGCGGGTAGGGGGCCAGCACTGTGGATCGCTTGCTCCCACTGTCTGTGGCTCAGGCCAGAGATCACACAGGGTGTCCACGGGGACACCAGGCCTCCAACCCAGGAACCTGGTTCTCTTGTTCACTCTCTGAGCGACCCCATCCTGGGCCTGAGGAGTCAGGGCTACCATTCGATTTTCTGCCCTTATGTGTCGTGTGCACGTGCCCATATATTTGTTTTGCTTTGTTTTCTGTGGAAAAAAAAACAAATCCAAGGCAAGCACAGCCTGCATTTCGACATCTCCTGGAGCTGTGGAAACCAGTAATTCCCCTGGACAGGAAGGATTTCCGGTTAGACTTAATATCCACGTCCAGAAGCAGCTGGCAGCCAAGAGTAGAGAGAGCGGAGTCCACAGTAGAAAGGGGCGTCAGTGGACCCAGATGGGAGGGCCCAGCTCTGACCCACCCCTGCCTCTCTCCCTGTGGCGTCCTCCACCACCCTCACACCCCTAGTTGAGGCCTTCAGAGAAAAGGGCTCACTTGAGGCCACTTGGGGGGCAGAGCAGGATTTGAACCTTGAGATCTCACCTCCTGGTGCAATGTTTCAGAGGCAGAGCCGGGGCTCTGCCTGGAGCAGCGTGCTGTGCTCACAGCTGCAGAGGTGGGCGAGGAGGGCTCCAGGGCAGAGGTGGTTTGGGGAGCGGGCAGCTCCAGCCCGTGAAGGCCTTGGTGTAAGACACCAGACACAGGGAAGGGAAACCAGCCAGTTCCCCAGCATTGAGTTGGTTGGGGAGAATATGAGCTCAACCACCCCCTCACCACCACCTCAGCACCAAAGGCCTTGGGGGCTCAGGGGACCCTCGTGGGGCCCAGATAAGGCTCCTAGCACCACCCTCTTCTTGAAACACACGCGTGGAGCCCCCGTGTCCTTATCTATGAGCTGGGGCACGCGGGACCGACCACAGGCTGCAGAGGGTGCTCTGTGCCGAGTATACCTCCTCTCACTGGCTCCCGCTGCCATGTGGCTTCTGCCCTGGGCTCTGGCCACAGGCACACATCTCTCCTGTCGCTCGGGGCTCATATGTGCTCCTAACAGTCAAGGCAGGAGCCAGGGCAGAGAACACTATGGCAGGTGGGGAAACTGAGGCCTAGGGATGGCCCCGATGCCCCATACTGGCAGACGGGTCCTTCCATCTCCACGCCGTGTGCTTTTTCTGATTCCAGCCAGAGACTCCAAGTGCCTTTCCACCAGCCTGCTCAGGCCTTCAGCAAATGACTAGGGGTGAGCCAGGGCTGGGCCCCGTGATGACCTGGGTGGGGAGTCAGGTCCTGCCTACTCCCAGACAGCTGGACCCCAGCTGCCCACAACCTAAGGTCGGGCATCCAAAGGCCACCTCAGCTGCTCCCTGGCCTGCCTCCCACATGGTGTTGGGAGGGGAGACAGGGCAAGAGAAGCTGACATGGAGGTGGTGATGACTGGGGAAGCGCTCCCGCAGCCGGAGGCAGGCTTTTGGGTGTTCTTGGAACTCTGGCTGGAGCCAGGAACAGCCTGTCCTTGGGCACAAAGGCCCCTCCTCACACCTCTCCACACTTCTGCAGAATGGTTAGAGGCTTGGGTTCGTGGTTCCCCATCTCTCTCACACACACACACATTTACATACCTCTTTGCACTTGCTTGCACTAACACATATCCACACACGGACACACGTGCACTCACACACTCTCAGACACATTTACACACACATACCACAAACATGCATGGCTGCAGCCCGTTGGGAGTACTGAGGGGGTAGGGAGCCCCGAGGGCAGCCCCTCTCCCTGACTCCTGTTAGCCAAGGGTCACTTTTAGAGAGAAAGAAACTCCCGCCCAGAGGGCCATGGACTTCATGTGACTCTGCCACCTTCCCCACAGGCTGTACCTCCCTGCCATGAGCCAGGGGTCTCTGGAACCATCCAGTGGGTGAGAGAAGTCAAGCCCCAAACAGGGGTCCAACACACTGACCACAGCCTGTCCTCGGATCGAGAACAGTGGGGCGAAGTCTCAGCTTGCCAGGCGTGATGAGGGCCCTGTGAAAAGTGGGTCGTGTGAAAAGTGGCCTGTGATGAGGGTTGTGCAAAAAGTGACCTCATCTGTTAGACACGCGTGTTGAAGGTGAAGCGAGGCGGTGCCCAGGCTTTGGCTTTGTTCTCAAACAATCTAGAATATAGACGGGGGTTGCTGAAGCGAGACTGACAAAATGGTGAGCCTGTCCTAGTGAGGGTCCGGGACCCTGGAGACCCACTGCCCTGCACTCTCTGTTTCATGTTCCACTCCTGGGCGGGAGATGAGCTCAGGGGAGCTGGACCAAGGAGGTGCGCGGGCATCGTGGGGGCAGGGCCTCCACACCTGTCCCTGGCCTCATTCAGCACCATCCCCCCCACAGCCTGTGTAGCCGCAGCGCTGGTGTGACCTGGCTCACCCCGGGGTTAAGTGTGGAATGAATGAGTGAGGTCTGCCCAACATCCAGTGCCAGCTGCTGGGCTGCGTGATCGGCACGTGCATCTCAGTCTCAGTCTTTGCGACAACTCTGTGAGCTGGGTGCTACAATGAGCCCCGTTCACAGAAGAAGAAGCCAAGGTCCAGAGAGGTTGACGACTTGTCCAAGATCATACGGCTGATGACAGCAGAACCTCTGCCTGTGCCCCTTCCCAGACCCCCTTCCCATCTCTCAGCACCAGGGGTATGTCAGGGCCAGGGTTTAGTCCCTGCCTCTGGCAGCTGTGCCACCACCCAAGACAGCCAGGCATGGGGCCGGCCTGCCTCAGCCCCCAGGTCTCTGGGCCCCTCACACCTGCCCGGCCGAGCCTGTCAGCCTTCCTGTGGTAGTCTGGAGCCAATAACCAGCTAGTGCAGCTGCTGCAGTGGTTACTGCAAACCTGGGCAGAAGCTAGAACTGAAGCCAAGCCACTCAACACAGAACACAAACCCCCAGGAGGTCTCCACTCCCTTCCAACCCTCTTGAAAACCTCCCTGGGGGCCTCTTTCCCAGTTGCAAGGGAGCCCTGCTGCTACCTCCACTACCTCCAGGAGAGCCAGGCCAGCACCTGTGCCTTCTCTCCTTGCACGATCACCCATTCTGGCCCTCCCCTACCCCCTCTCCTCAGCCCTCCCACCACTGGAACCCTGTCTTCATGCCCATTCCCCATCCACATGCTCCCTCTTGGTCCTGGAAGTGAAGGTCCACGCCAAGCCCTCCATGCTGGGAGCTGAGTAGCATCCTCCTCTCCTACCTACTCAACACCCACCCTCTCCTCTGGTCACCCCCAGAGGTCAGGGCCCAGCCCCCGCCGCCCCTCTGCACCCAGCTACTGCAGCCTGTGGGGCAATTTGGGATCCAATCCTGCCTTGTATGTCCGGGATTGTGGTACCTGCTGTGACCTCCATTTCAGCACCCCCTCAGTTCATCCTGGCAAGGACTCTGGGGTCAAACGGACTAGATGCAGAACTGCAGCTTCACTATTCATCAGCTGTCGTCGTGAGCCGAGCCTCCCCCACCCCAAACCCCAGGTTCCTCTCTTGTAAAATGGAAATGAGACTGCCTGTCCCCCAGCTGTCCCCCAGCTGAGGGTCATTGTCATGATTAAACACCTGGGACGTGCTTGAGCGTTTTTTAGCTACTGCGCCAGTCATGGAGGGGTGACAGACCCCTGGGCCTGTGCTGCCCTTGAAATGCCATCCTCCCCCCACTCCTCATAATTCCCTCTCTGTCTTTTGCCTCCTATTACACCTCTCAGCACCTTGAGCCAGGCCTTCTGAAAATTGTATACCAACCAGGCGGCAGATGAGGCTTTGCCCCAGGACAGGATGTGAGTCTGTCTGGTCCTTGGACTGTAGACCCTCCCCACACCCTCCCCAGACACCCACACCCTGTTCCCCTCTGACTGGGCTTCTGCCTGAGTTTCCCTCTTGCGCTGCAGCAAGTGACTTTGCCGAGCACATAACTAGTCTTCCTCTCTCTGGAAACCTGACCCATCCCGACCCCACAGTGGAGACTGCTTCAAACAGTTTGGCCCAGATCTCTCTCCCCCAATATCCCTGGCAGCTCAAAATTCGCCCTCTTTCCTCTTGCAGGAATCTGCTGGTCCCCTGGTGCCTCCTGGTGGTTAAGTCTGAGAACTGCGGCTCCCTGCAGGCTGCAAGCCTTCACAGGGGGACTAAAGGGGATTTATCTTTTTGCTCTCAAACCCAGATGAGTCCTGATCACTCCAGCACAGTACTACCCAGGCCTCATGCAACTTTGCTTGAGTAAAACTGTCAAGTGGTAATATATGAGTTTTCCTTCTTGATTATAAAAATAATACATACACAATGTGAAATGGAAAGAATACAAAAATAGGAAGATGTGAAAATTCTTAGCAGCCCAATTTCCTCCAGAGACACCACTGTCGAGTTTGGCCCTAACCTTCCCTAGACTTTTTGCTTGTAAAAATATTTGTATCTGTAATGTACACACACACACACACATACACACACACACACACACACACACACACTGGGTTATACTCGACATGCTGTTCCATAACTTGCCTTGTTCTCATCATCACCATTCCCTGCTAGCACAGAAATCTGTTTCGTTTGACTAACAGCTGATTGCACTCTTTTATTAGGTAATGTATTTATCAACTCCCTATTGAACAACATGGGTGTTCTTGTTTTTAAAAGTCAATTTTTTTTTTCTTAATTACCTTTCTGTTTGGTACAGTAGGAGGATCTAGGGTCAGGACTTTTATCTAAAATAAATAAAGAGCTCTTACAACTCAATGATAAAAAGACAAATAATCCAACTTAAAAACCAACAAATATCTGAATAGACATTTCTTCAAAGAAGATGTCCAAAGGGTCCATAAACCCATGAGAAGATGCTCAACCTCATTCGTCATTGGGGTATGAAAATCAAAACCTAAGTGAAATACTACTTTGACATCAAGACTCAGAAAGATGAATAATAAGAAGCGCTGGTGAGGCCATGGAGAAATCAAAACGCTTATGCATTGCTTGTGAGAATATAAAATTTTCTAGCCACTCTAGAAAACAGTTTGATGTTCCTCAAAATCTTAAACATGAAGTTGCCATTAAGGCTAGCAATTCTTACACATATGTAAGAATTACATGTGTGTAATTCTTACACAATATTATTTACAGGTAATCTGTGATAAATCAAGCTACATACTCTAAATCCTAGAGAAACCACTGAAAATACGAAATGAAGAACTAAGTCTAATCCGTCAATAGTGGAGGTAGAATGAAATCATTTGGGAGGAAAAACTCAATGCAAAAGAAGGCAAGGAGGGGACAAAAACCAGATGGGACAAAGATAAAATAAATAGAAAGGAGGTCAATTTATATATTGATAAGTTGAATATAAGTGGCCTAAACTTTTAATTGAATGGCAGAGTTTGTCAGATTGGATAAGAAAGCAATGCCACCACTTACAAGTTCCTTGTCTTTTAACTCGAAATCTTCCTTTCAATACCCTGTTTGTGACACAGTGACCATTGTTTCTTGCCACCTGAAATTATATTAGCCTTTATTAGTAGAGGGGCTCCCCTGGTGGCTCAGACATTAAAGAATCTGCCTGCAATGCAAGAGACCCGGGTTCTATCCTGGGTCGGGAAGATATCCTAGAGAAGGAAATGGCAACTCATTCCAGTATTCTTGCCTGGAGAATCTCATGGGACTGAGGAGCCTGGAGGGCTACAGTCCATAGGGTGGGAAAGAGTAGAACATGACTGAGCAACACACACACACACACACACACACACACACACACACACACACACACACACACACTACCAGCAGAGGGCACTAGAGAGACACTTTGTTAGGTAAACCCATGTGTGGTTAACAATTTTTCATATTAAACTTTCCGTGTTAGAATCACTGTGTTGTTTCTATATTCTGTCTGGATCCTGACCAATGCATTGACACTGGCCGTGATCCTAGGAGATAACCCTACAAAGATGGTATTTAGACATTTGTTTCGCTGTGCCCTTGGGCTTGAAGGCATGGCTGAACAATAGGAAGTGGAATGATGGTGATGCATGGCATGCAGTGACACCACAGTGCTGTCACCTGCGGTTAAGTGACGAGAGAAGCACATGCCTCGGGAAGCCGGCTGCACACATGACGGTCATGGCAGTATCCATGACCATAAGGACGACACTGTGGGGAGAGTTATTTTGAGCACGCTTGATTGTTTACCAAAAGAAAATGACAAACATGTCCTTTAATTCTCGGCTTATGTTAATGTCTGAGAACCAGAAAGCTTCCATGACAACTCGAAAACATCTTTCATTTCTTATACAAATGGACTGACATCACTCAAACAAAAGTTTAACTGTGTAATCAGTTGAATTACAGTATCGTTTGAATTCACAGTCTCGCTAAGGCTTTCATGTGAAGGGCATCAGTGGAAAGGAACCGGATCCTGAAGTTTGTGATGGGGACATCTGTTTGGGCCCAAATGAAACTAACAACTTGAACCCTCCAGCCACTCCATTCCTCCCTTGCCTGTGCAAGTAGCCCACTCTTCTGAGTCTGAGAACAGACTTCACCATGGATGGGTGCTTTGAAAGGTAATACCCAAGACCAACCAAGACTTCCATCACCAGGTCAAATCTCAGCATTTTCCAGAGGGACAGGACTTCAGAGAAACAGCGTGCACACCCAAAGAATTCTGAGACTTTACATCACATATTTTTAAGCAGATTTATTGTGATATTGTTCACATGTCATACAATTCATCCACCTGAAGTGTATAATTCAATGTTTTTTCCAGTATATTCGCAGATATATGGAGCCATCAGAACACTCAGCATGGAACCAAGACTTTCTCTATTCAACCTATTCCAGTGGACCTCAGATACAGATCTGACTTGTGGCCTCCAGAAGCTGTTCACTGAGAAATTTTCTCCTCTCTGGGCCCACCCAAGCCACCAGTCCCCACAAAGCTTGGCTGAACAGGCTGACCTACCCATCACCCAAGAGTGTCCACCTGGAAACTCAAGCGAAGCATCTTTCACAGGCGGAGGGTCTTATCCCAGCTTCCCGGAACACGCAGTGAATAACGTATCACAAGTCAGCCGTGACTCTAGTGGTCTGGTGGCCTCCCTTTTCAGTCTTGCCCCCTCTCGCCTACACTCAAATTCTCAAACCTTAGTTGAATTGTTATCTGAAAATTCAGAGACCTAGATTCCACCCTCAGAGACTGGTATTCCACAGGTCTCAGCCATGGCCTGGGAATCTGCATGCGTTCCCAGCACCGCATGATTCCTAGGAGAAGCATCACTTTAGACCTTACCAGACCTTGGGAGCACTGACTGACATTCCTTTTCATGGAGCAACATTCTATAAAGCCCAGCAGTGTGTTAAATTCTCCCACATCCTTATACTTGCTACTCGAAAGAAGTCAGACACAAAAAGCAAATCTTGTAGGATTCCGTTTCCACCAAGTTCTAGAACAGGTAAAATGTATCCACAGAGACAGAATCACTGGGTTCCTGGGAGCAGGCACAGAGGTAGCTTTCTGGAGAGATGGAAGCTTTCCATCTCTTCATGGAGATATGTTCTTTAATTTAATTTGGTGGCGATTACTCAGTGTATGAATTTGTCAAGTCATTGATCTGTACATTTAAAATGTGTGAATTTTACTGCAGGTAAATTATACCTCAATGAAGTCATTTTTTTTTAGATTTTATAATTTTTTTTAGTTTTTAAATTATGAAAGCATTATAACATATTTACAGGACACTTGGAGACTACAAAGTTACATATAGTTCCACTATATATTACAATATTTTTAAGTAGATAAATTAAGACTTTTTTAGTTGGAGTTTCAATATAAAACTCTCAAAAATTAATAGAATAAATAGAAAGTAGGAGGAAATAGTAGACCTGAAAAGCACTATGAACCAATTCAACATAAGTAAGATTTATACAATTTTCACACAACAGCAGAATACTAATTCTATTCAAGTTCCCATAGACTATAAGCCAGGAGGCACTGGAACATATCCAGGGATGTAAAACAAGGTACAAAAATTTCATGGTTTGAAGGTTCAATGAAGTCAGTTTGAAAAGCTCTCCTGTGTTGTCTCAGAAAACTGCTATTTCAGGTATTTAAACACGTTGTGTTTACATGACATCTGCATATGAGTCCATCTGTGCGAGCACGTGTATGACTCACCGTTTCTTTCATGCATTCGGCGCTGTGCGTCAGCAACAAGTCAGTATCCTAATTTGTCTGTTGCGTAGGCTCTGCTTTGTATAGTAAGACCAATTCGGGCCCTCGTGCAAGAGTTCTAGGAAAAGAAATATAGGGAATAGTCCCACCTTTGGGAAATCTGTTTTTAGGAAATTCCTGAATACTTTGTTCCCCTCCACCACACCAGACTCCTCTGCATGGGAGGCACGCACACGCACACACACGCACACACACACACACACACACACACACGCTTCCTCCTCGTCAAAAGGGAAATGCTCTGTGAACTGAACACACGCCCCACAGGCTCTGTGACCCTGCGAGTCCTCAGAAGTCATCAGGGGTCCAGTGGTCACACCTCAAGGAGATGGCCCTCACACTTGTCAACAGCACCACTGCCTCCTCCCAGAATCCCCAGAGGTCAAGAGGAAACCACAGGGACCAAAATCATGGCTTTGACCTAAGAAATTCAAAGAGCTCTGAATGTGTGTGATCTGAAGACAAAGGAGTCTGTGGAAACGCCTCCCACGGAGAGCCCTCTGGTCTGTCAGGTCCAGGATTCTAGCCCCTGCTCTGCCAACTGACTCCGGAAGTCACCTTGGCAACCATGACCACTCTGGCAGCCTCAGTTTACCCAACTGTAAAACGCTGGATGGACTGACCAATAACCGTTATTGATACTTGGCTCAAGACCCCACACTTCAAATGAAATCCCTTTTAGAAAACATAAGAGGGTATCTATGGTTGAAAGACCACCTGATGTGAAGAGCCCCCTCATGGGATAAGACCCTGATGCTGGGAAAGATTGAGGGCAGGAGGAGAAGGGGTTGACAGAGGATGAAATGGTTGGATGGTATCACCAACTCAATGGATGTGAGTTTGAGTAAACTCCAGGAGATAGTGAAGGACAGGGAAGCTTGGCGTGCTGCAGTCCATGGGGTTGCAGAGTCGGACACAACTTAGCAACTGAACAATTGAAGGGAGGTTCAGGGGCCCGTGCTCATGTCAGAAGACGCTTCAAGGCTCTTTGAGAGCTGTTTGAGAACTACTAGGTGAGCCGAGTTCCCAACCCACGTAGCTGAACTGACTTCATAGAAACTCTCCATGACGCTAATGACCCAAATCCTCTACTTATTTTTTGCTTTTAGTTGCTAAGTCATGCCCACCAGGCTCCTCTGTCCATGCAATTATCCTAGCAAGAATACTGGAATGGGTTGCCATTTCCTTCTGCAGAGGATTTTCCCAGCCCAGGAATTGAACCCAAGTCTCCTGCATTGCCAGGAGGATTATTTGCCGCTGAGCCACTATAGAAAGTCCAGCCACAGTGAGCTGAGAATGACTACAAGGACCTGAGACCACACACCATCACACTCAGGGAACTCCAAGGTGAGGTAATGCCAATCATCTTGTGATTCTTCTATTATTCAGACTGTCCTCCCTTGGCTGTTTAAGGAAGTTCTTACTCTCCTCCCACCCCTCAATCTGCCCTCCATGTGAATTTAGAAATACCTGTCATTTAACTCCAAATTTAAATGGCACAGAGGGAAATAAAGTCCACATCTAGTCTGACATAATCAGAGCTCCTTCTTTTCTAAGACCCAGACACACCAGAAATGGCGCCCTTGCCCCTCCAGACCACATGCCAGGGCCCGTGCTGTGCACTTTCCACAGATCATGTTCAACCTTCACCACCTGTGTGCTGGGCACTGTTATCCCATTATTCTGCTGAGCAAAACTGAGGCTCAGTCAGCCAGAGGCACACCAGGGCTCTCAGGTGGGCTGTGGGTGCTGACAGTCTGAGCCTGTTTCCTCTCCTGTTGAACAGGATGACAAGAATGCCCTCAGAGGTTGCTGGTGGACGCAAGTTCACGTAAAGGCCCTGCTCAGAGCACGGAGTGACGGCAGTTAACAATAAACGCTGGCTCCAGACACTTGTGTTATAGACAGTGCTTGCTAAAGGCATGGACACCAGACAGTCTTTTATAGAAAATAGGATTTATTTTCACATTTAAGGTGAACATAAAGAAATTTTCCAAAAGTATATTGTGTACATAATCAATAGCTTTAATTTATTAAACACACAAGAAAAACAAATCAAAGCCCACCAGGAAAATACACTTTGACTTCCTTCCAGAGCACATAGCACTTACAGGTTATTGCTATTTTCAACCTGGGAATTCACATTGACAAGGCACAGCTTGCAGTGGGTCTGTCCCCCGGTTCAGCTGCTTCCACCCCCACGGGCTCTCCCCAAATACAAGAGCAGCAGACCAACGGGATTCACAGTGGCTGGGATTAAAGGCCTCGGCTGCGGGACCATCACAAAGGCCTGGAGTGTGCTCCAAAGGCCAAGCTCTGTAGGTCTGTGGCCTGTGCCACCAACTCAGGTCACACCACAGCCTGGAGTAGTTAGTGTCACAGCTTCAGCTCCAGGGAGTCTAGTGAAATTATTCCGATCAGAAAGACAATATTAAACAGATATGACAGCCCTTTACAGCAACTGGCTTTCCCCTGTGGTCAAAGAAAAGGCAGAAACCGCCTTCAAAGCTAACCCATCATCTGTGCCCGAGGCGCAGGTGAACTTGAGCCGGGTGGTCACAGGCGATGCCTACAAGGAGCGGTGATACTGTGTCCACGATGCGTGTCCAGGAACGGGGCGCTGGGGAAGGGAGGACACTGGGGAAGCTGCCCGGTGGGCCCTGTGGGGTCTGACATTCCTGAGAGGCCTCCTGGAAGCACACAGGGTCAGCTCAACTGGCCGCAGTCTGTGATGACGATCTTCTTGGACGTCTTCCCACTCTTGGAGCCGAAAGATTCTATTTTCTTCACGACGTCCATGCCCTCTTTCACATGGCCAAACACAACATGTTTGCCATCCAGCCTGGGAGGAGAGGTGAGCCAGGTAAGCAGAAATGAGAGTGCTGCAATGTCGCCCGGGGTCACAGCCCCTAGGCCATGGAACTATTTACTGCAAACAGCAGTTCTGAAAGGAGCTCAGACCGAAAAGCTGGCCCAGCCCCTCACAGGTCCCGTGTGGAGCCTTGCTGAGCCCCCAGCACGCACCAGAGCGTGGCTCCCTCCCAGGCTGTGTTCTGCCTCACCTGCTGTGTGACCTTAGGCCAGGCCACTCAACCTGAATCCTGGGAACCTCACCTACAAAGGGTGAATTGTTCTCATCCTGCACAGGGAGATGATGGGATATTGAACTATTCTGAAGAAATAAGTCTGTGTAAAATGGAATCATTTTAAGTTTTGTTTTTTTTTTGATGTGGACCATTTTTGAAGTCTTTATTGAATTTGTTACAATATTGTTTCTGGGGTTTATGTATGTTTTTTGTGGTTTTTTTTGGACACGAGGCATGTGGGATATGAACTCCCTGACCAGGGATCAAACCTGTACCCCCTGCATCAGAAGGTGGACTCTTAACCACTGGAGCACCAGGGAAGGCCCTTATAGAACTGCCTTAACAGTCAGGAATTCTGGGGTGAGAGCCAAGATGATATGTATGGTGAACCTACTCGAGTCCCAAGCAGCTCTCAGTCTGAGAGAGTCCCGAAAATCTAAAAGGCAGCTCAGTTCAGGGCCACCAACCAAGACTGGTTACCCTTTGGGATCCACTAAGGGTTTTCATGGAAGGAGGGGAGTCAGGGCCAGCAATAACCTGCCCACTCCAACATCCGTGTCCCTTCTGGCTCAGAGGCTACAGACCACTAGTATCCACCACCACCTGGGTCTCCCTAAAGTCCTGGGAAATGGGCTTTATTAAGTCTTAGCTCCAGGCCAGCTGTTGTCCCCTCACCCTGCTGAGACGCCTCAGGGTGAGGACACAGGGGACTCTGAGTAGAGAAAACTGATTAGGTAGTGGGAAACTGACCTGGGACGACATCCCTAAAATACAAGGGCAATGGGAAAGAGGGTCCGGGGGCGCTGGTGGCTGCCACAGGCTGGTGCTAACGCCTGATGAGAAATCCGGTGTGATATCCAAATGCTGTCTACTGCAGCATTTTCCAAGGTGCAGCCCAGGGTTAAATAAGCTGGGAAATGGCAGGTTAAACCAAGTGAGCAAGCTTCTGCCACAGGCCATCCTGAGGCCTGATAAGTTCTGCAGCATCTCCCCAATGCATTTGGTAAAAGAATTCTTTCCTGTGTGTACGTGTGTTGCGCATGTGCATGCTCAGAGCACTGAGAAATTCCAGCTACAGCAACAATGGGAAACCTGATAAAAGACAGAGTTGCAAAATAGCCCAAATTCTTCCTCAACCCTTTCGGGGACTTTCTCCTCTTACACACTCAGCCGGGTGAGGGCTACTGCCCCAGAGCAGAGAGTTTGGCCTCAGACTATCCTCCCCCTCCAGCTCAAGGCCACCCCTGCTACCAGAGGGCCTGGACCAGGAGCCAGCAACTCACCAGTCTGTCTTTATGGTGCAAATGAAGAACTGGGAGCCGTTGGTGTTGGGGCCCGCGTTGGCCATGGACAGGACGCCTGCAGAAACAAGTGGGGTGACCAGGCTGCCCAGGAGGCATCTCACCTGGGAGCTGTTCCAGCATGGATGACGCAAAGCACAGGAAGGATACTTGAGGCTGAAGATACTTGGGGCTCAGAAGAGAGAGCCAAGCCCAGAGCACACAGCCACCCAGGGCCTGTCCGCCTTGATGACACAGGAGGGAAGGGCCTCCTGGGAGCTCTCAGTGATAGAGCAGGGGCGGGACCTCCAGTCCTGAACTCTAGCTTTTTCCACATCGCACGTTGGGTCCTAAAGGTAACACAAAGCTAGGGCTTTGCTTAACAGCTCTCAAAGAACGGTGGTCAAAGAAAGGTTTGTTTTTGAAACTGAGCGCTCAGGATGAAAAAGCCTCTGAGACAATCCAACAAGCCCACCCTTCACACTGAAGGAAGGAACGTGTGCCCTGGATGTGGAGCCATCAGGTTGCAGCCTCCAGGCCTGCTGGGGTGGCAGCACCAGGCTCACAGCTCAGGGCACATACCCAGGTGGGGACTGACAGCCTTACTCACCTGGCCCCTCGTGCTTCAGTTTGAAGTTCTCGTCAGGGAATCGGCTTCCATAGATGGACTTTCCCCCTGTGCCGTTGTGGTTGGTGAAGTCACCGGCCTGCGAACACGGAGCGCTGGCTGAGTGTCGCCACTAGAGCTGGCAGAGGGGTGCCATTCCCATGCTGCGACACAGCCCCCAGCCCACACAGAGCCCACCCAGCGGGGAGCCCTCAGGCAAAGGGGTCAGAAAATACCCGATGATAGAAGGGTTAATATAATGCTAAGGAGCATAAGCAGCAACAAAATAAAGATTTCATACTTTCTGCCCCAATAACTACCCTGGTTTCCGAATGATTCATTTTTGTCTGAGTGAGATTTTAAATGATCCTTAAAAATTCTAGGTCATTTGGAGCTGCTTCTTAAGTGACCTAGAATTTTCTACCCACAACTCTTGGAGGGTAAACAAGGAGGAGGCCAGGAGTCCCTGCTCCCCAGTGTGGTCTGTGGGTAGCTGGCACAGAGCCAGGTCCCTCCACTGAGCCCCCGTTCCTGTCCCAGCATCTCCTTTTCACCCGGCCCAGGACAAAGTCCACCCAGGGCCAGTGGTCTTCCTCAAAGCTTGCCCGAGGCTGCCACAAGGAGCCACAAACAGAAGAGCCCAGGGTCTGCCAGCCCAGCCCCCAGCCACCATCATATTGCTGTTTTCCTGAGATGACCTCCTCGGGTGAGAGGGATGACCTGACCAGCTCTGCTTTTGAAGCATTCACAAATGCCAATAAGGTGTCCCCAGAGAGGACTGGGCCTCCCGGTGCCCGGTCCCACCATCCCGTGCTTCCAAGAGCCCGCCAGCTTTGGAGTCTCTGCCCTTGCCTGCTGTGGTGAGAGGAAGACCCTAGCCCAGCTTGGACATCCACTTCAGCTCCTGCTCAGTCTACAGCCTCAGGCAGAGCTGGGGGCCTCTGCAGCTGAGAGCCATGGGCTGTGGCCAGGCCTGTCCCACAACCACAACCCCCGCCAATCGCTGCATTCCTCATGTCCAACATGTCAGCAGGCCCAGCCCCAAGCCATGCCACTCACCATGATGTGACGACAGCCACCAGGTCAGGGCAGAGGGAACTGGGGGGCAGAAATCCCAGCTGACAGGACTTCAAAGAGGTCATGACAGCCATGCCCCTGCCTCTAGGCCTGCTGGCCTCAGACATAAGCCCCTGTCTTAGCAGGGTCTGACCTAACACAGGACAACCCTTAGCGTGGCTCAGGCCCTGGCACCAGCGGAAATTCTCACCTGCCACACCTACCCACAACACTTCTAACACAGCAAAGCTAATGCTTCTGAAAAGAGGCTGAACACATGACTAAAGAGCAAATGCATTTAACCGAGAAAGGCGCCCTAGGCTGGAGAGAGGCTCCAAGTCTGGACCTGTGTGTTCTTGTCTGTGCCTGGCCTCCCTCCTCCCCTTCCTCCTTATCTCCTATGCCGAGTGCTCGGTGGGACACACTGGGGGCTGTGGGCAGAGACCGAATACGCTATTACTCCAAAGCCCCCAGCACATCCACACCCCGATGCCATTCTCCCTCTGCCGCTCCACTCTCGCGGTGCTGCCAGGCAGGGCCGACCTGCTGCTTATCCTGTTGCTTAGCTCCTGGGGCAGGGAAGGCACTATGGCTGCCAGGACAAGCTCCAGACTCTCAGAAGGAGAGGACAGGCTGAGCGAATGGCCGCAGCTGCCCTCCTTCCAGTACTCTCCAGGCACAAGCACACTGGCTAATCCCCGTGACATTCTCCAAGGTCGCCCCATCAGTATGCTACTTACAGAAGAAGAAGTCGAGGCAGGAAGAGGCCCACCATACCTGGCACATGAAGGACGGAATCACTCTGTGGAAAGTGGATCCTTTGTACCCGAAGCCCTTCTCCCCGGTACACAGGGCTCTGAAGTTCTCTGGGTGGGGTTGGGTGGGTGGTGAAGGAAAAAAGCAGGTCAGCAGGGCCAGGCCTCAGTGCAGGGGCCACAGCTGGTTCTAGCCGGCACCCTCTCTACCCACCCACCCCCGGACATGGGAAGATCCCTACCCCGGGGTCTCTGCTGACGGTGTGATCTGGGCCAAGTGGTCCTGTGCCCTGACCTCAGCATCTGAGCACTGCGGCAGGAGTAGCACCAGGCCAGTGGGGCAGGGAGTCCAGGTAAGTCCAGCCTCCACCAAGAGGCTCAGAGGCTGCACCAAGGTCCCCAGCAGCTGAGCACATGTGGTGGTGTACTCCAATCTGGCCACAGGTCTCCGCCCTGACTCCTCTCACCATCCCACCCACCTCACCATGCCCCTCTCTCTTCCACGTGGCCCAGACTCAGAAGACCCCGGTCCCCGTCTTACCTGCTGTCTTTGGGACGACATCTGCCTTCAGCTGCGGGGAAAGGAGAGGGAAGACAGGCTCAGTCCAGAGGCAGGTGAAGGAAGGACCCAACCCCCTACACGGTCCAGGAGCGAGGGAAAGCACCATTCCTGTCATTCTCAATCCTCCGTGGGAAGCCACCTAAGCAATCATTTCTGCCAGATGCTTCCTGAATTGCAGGTTGGGAGGGGCAGCCTCGATTTCCCAATCTGTCAGAAGAGATGACAACACCACCCTGGCCTTCTTCTGGGGGCAGAACTGACAGAGCTGCTTCAGCTGGGCCCAAAGCATCAGAGACGCAGAGAGGGTGGCCCCTGGGGGGAGCCAGTCCAAGCTTCCCAGTGGGCAGGTGGGAAACTGAGGCTCAGAGAGAGGCAGGAGGGTGGGGGAAAGGGAAGGCTGGAGCTCCATCCAAGCCTGCCTCTTGCCTCCCAGTTGCAAGAGCCACCCTAGTGTCTAACCTTTAAAATAAACGGGTGCTCTCCATTTTCCAGAACAGGAAACCGAAATTTAACTAAGACCCCTTTGTTCAAAATGGGCTTGAAGGCTACACCCAAGCTTCCCCTCTGTTATTTTCTGGACTATGTAGGTCTCTTTGTTCTTCAAAAAGGCCCAAAGAGCTGGGGCAGGCACTGTGTCACCTTGGGAGGGTGACTGGGGTTGGAGTTGGGGCAAAGAGCTCTGAGCACAATGCCCTGACCCCAAGAGGTCTATGCCACGTCTGTCTGGTGGCTGGAGCCTGCGGCCAGACCAGCGCGAACTGCTGGGAGAGGAGGCGGCCCAAAACCACCTTAGCTCTCGGGACAGCCGGATAGCAGGGGGCGGGGCTGAGGCCGGCTCCGCCTTCTGCAAGGGCCAACACGTGAGCTCCCCGCCGGCCCGCCGCCCCGACCCCCGAGCCCCTGACAGCCACCTCGAAGCTCGGGCCTAGGCGCCCACCCGGTGAAGTCTCGGAGCCCCTCCGCGGCCGGCCAGCGGGGCGGACCCTCCTAGCCTACGATCTGACCTTGAGCTTTCTCCTCCACACGCGCCTTCCCTCCCGCCTCCACTAGTTCAAAGATCCGAAGGGGAGGCCTGGAGAGACCAGTCCGATGCCCCTTCTTAAGAGATGGGGAAACTGAGGCCCAGAGCCCGGGGGCAGGAAGCAAGGTCACCCAGCGAGCCAGACACAGCGCCGGCCTGCGGTCCAAGGCTCTTCCGGGACCGTCCCCCACGCCCAGTCCAGAGCGGTCCGGTTCGGTGGTCTCACCTCCAGCACCACGCGGCCGAGTGGCTGCCCGTCAGCGCCCACGTCCAGGTACACTAGCGGGTTCCCGGAGGAAGAGGACGAGCCGTGGGAGCCGCTGCCGCTGCTGCAAGCGCGAACCGCGGGGAGGCGCAGGTGCGCTGAGCGCGGGCCGGAGAGCAGGCCGAGCAGGCGGGGTCCGCAGCGGAGCGCTAGCATCATGGGCGCGCGGGTCCGAGCTAGAGATCAACCGGCGAACGGAGAGGACGGAAGAGAGGGTCACTAGTGCCCAGTGGGCAGAGTCAGCAGCTGCCGCGCACCGCCGCCTTTATTGGCCCAGCCGGCCTCGCGGCCCCGCCTCCATCCCGCCTCCTCCAACCTGTTCGCGGGCTCCCCCTGCTGGTCCCAGATGGCAGCGCACCCCGGCTGGTGGGGCGGTGGGGCGTGAAGTCTGAACACACCCCAACCAGGGCTGGAAACCTGAGGGACAGACGCGACTTTGCCAAGGGAGGCCGGTTCTATTTTGTGAGGGTCCCAATAGATGAAAATAAGGGGTAAATGCTAAAACGTGGTTAACTCCAAAATAGGAGCCTCCATATGTTTTTCTTTGAATATAACAGAAGTCTGCCTTTGAGGCTTTTGTGTTCACTGTCCCTCGCCCTATCATAGGCCCTGCAAATGGACAGACAGACCAAGAGAGACTGTGGCAACTGAGAGTCAGACAAAGAAAGTTGGAATCGAGAGGTGGAATTAGAATGAGAGGTGACAGGAGGAGACAGGCAGACTCCTCCCATTGTGAACACAGGGCTCCTTGTCCAAGCCTGGGCTTGTCTCCAGATGCTTCCAGAAACCAGTCCCTCTTCCAGACTCAGCCTGGGCCTGTCATGCTCTTACCAGACCCCCAGCCCTCCGCCAGGACTGGGTCTGACTCCCCCTCCCTGACGCCCAGATAGTCCTGAATGCCAGCAACCAGAACAGATGGCTGCTAGCTCCCCTCCTGCCCCCAATCCTGCCCCCAAAACTGCATCTGCAGGTAACAGCACAGGGGCCAGTCCAAGGAAAAGCGAGAAGGCAGGATGGGAAGGGGAACTGAGAGCGAGGAACCACAGTGAGGGGGAATCTACCCCACATGCTGAGGTGGGCTTCACAGAAGCCTACGGGCATGAGAGGCCCACAGGAAATGAGTGACGGGCAGGGGACTTGAGAGAGCATCTGAGCCAACATCTGCAATTCCCAAGATGTATGACTGAGGTTGGGAGAGAGGAAGGCACTGCCCAGAGGTCAGCGAACCGGGAAGTCCCCTGCCGCCAGCCAGGGCCAGTCCTCCCAGACCTCTCTGCAGAATAGTGTGTGATTCTAATTTCTCCCCTTCTTGTTTTCCAGGTCTGTTCCAAGAATAAAAGGAACAAGAGTAAGGGGGTTGGTCAGCTATTAAGTGCTGTGCCATGAGCATCAGCGGTGGACAGAGCGTGGATGGTCTTTGCTCAGACAGTGGTGGGCCTCGGCTGCAGGGGCTCAGAGTTCTGAGTGGGCAGAGAAGAGGGTGGGATCTGTGCCTTGGAGTCAGATGAACTTAAACTCTAAATTGACCTGCCCCAGACCCTGAAATGACTCCTGGGAAGAGGTCAGTCAGCAAAATGCTGACCTAAGGCAATTCATGAGGGCAGAGCAGAGGGTCCTAGCCGCATGGGAGTGCTGGCTTGGCCTTTTTCTGGAAGTCCACAGTCCTCTTCTCTATTTCTGCCCCAGGAGGAGCCTGGTCACTCAGTGATATTCCGGCTACATCCTGGAGCCCAGATGCTCTCCAGGTCCCAGTCCAGGACAGGGCCTCACTCTATCCTGAGGAATAGCGTCTCCTCTTTTGTGATTGTGCCTTGAAGTAGAATAGGCTTGCTTAGGAAGCCAGCTTGCTCTCTGCCCTATGTGGGCCCTCAGCACGTCTCCCACATCCTCCCCTATATCAGTGCATTCTGCAGATTCCAAAGAGGAAGAGAAGAATCACCTTACATGTCAGTTCCAGGCCCTGGGCTCATATAGCTCGCAGCTAACCAAGTGTGTTCTCAGTCCCCCATTGTCTCTCAAGCTGGCTCCTGGAGGGACTCTGTCTCAGTGGAGCATGAGAGTCCAGTGCCAGGGGAGAGTTGCCCTCATTTGTGTAACGTCCCTAATTTCCAAAGCCCTTGCCTAGCCCTCACCGCAGCCTGAGAAGCAGTTCCATTGCCTAGATGGGGAAGCAAGGCCCAAAGTGTTAGGCGAGGAGTTGCCTAAGGACAGAGCTGGAAGGAGTCTGACCCCGAAATCAGGGTTTGCATTTGTCGTGATTATCAAGGAGCTGGTAGTTGGGACAGAGTGGGGAGGGAAACAGAGACCAACCTTGGACAGATGACACAGCAAGAGAGAAACTAAGGAGTTAGCCAGGGGGCCGTGGAACTCAGGGGACAAGGAAGATGGTTTCTGTCTGGGGGGTCAGCCTGGAGACAACTGCATTTGAGGGACAGAGACAAAAAGATGCAGAGAGGAGATTCCAGAGGGGGAATGAGCCAAGGCCAGCCCAGACCTGGGAGAGGTCAGGGCACCTTCAAGGAAAGGCTCCAGTATTAACCATGAGCTGAAAGCCTGGCAGGGGATGAGGCGTGGCGGTCACGGAGAATCCTGAAGGCCAGGCTGAGGTCTCACGTTGTTGAATAGCACTGGGAAACCACGGATGGTGCAATACTTCATTCCACTGTGTTATACCTTCTATCCTCTTTGGAAAATCAAACATCATCACTGCCTCTTGCCTGAGCCAGAGAAAATTGCACCTGCTCCACAGGCTCAGCTGTGAAATCATTTCTTCCTGTGCTGACCTCAGTCGGCATCAGGAGCAGGGACTGTCCCTGGCCTGAGCCATGGACTGAAACATGCCCAATCCCCACCCAGGTGAGACGGGGTAGGTGTCACACTCACCTGGCTCTGAGGTTATTTATAAACTCTGTGTCATCCTTAGAAACAGCAGTTGCTCTCTGCTCAGCCCAAGTGGCTTCTTATCCAGGGTGTTAATGGTTTTCATCACTCAGGGATCCTGTAAAGCCATCTGTAGGCCTCACAGAGCCAAAGAGCTGTCAGATTATGCTGACATCTGGGGTTGCAAGCTCAGATACCTGTGGGGGCCGGGCAGTGACACCTCAGGGTGAGGCATGCTGGGCAAGGCTATAGGGAGAAAGTGGAGGCAGCACTGTGTCCTGTGTCCAAACAGCACCGTTAAAGGGCAGCTCCTACCCCAGCCGGTCAATTATTGTATGTATACAATGGGTCCAGTGTAGTCAGGTCTCATTTTTCAATAAAAACTGAAAACTTTGGGTTTTATGGAAATCTCCCAACTCATATATTGGCAACTCATTTTAAAATAAAATTAAACCCTAAATAAGCCCTAAACAGCATATTCACACCCTGGCTGGGGCCTCTGGCCCTGTAGTTTGCAAGCTCTGATCTCTACTGTGTAGATGAGAGACCTGAAGTTCAGAGAGGGAAAGGAACTTGCCTCTGGTCACACAGCCTCGAAGTACTGGGACTGTGGTCAAACCCCTCTCTTCACACTTACCGGGGCTCTTTCTGCAAGATTCACTCAGCAGACATGTTTTCAGGGCTCCTACTAAATGCAGGGTCTGAGCTTTACCCTCAAGATACAGAATAGCTCCTGTTTCTTCTAGGTGGTCTGTGAGGTTACTAATGTCTGCGTCACAGAACTGTTCATATTAGGGAGCTGGTGAGGGGCATTGAGCATGAGGGCCTCTGTGAATGAATGAATGAATGAATGCACACCGCCTGACCTAGGCCAGCTGAGGACTCGGTCAAGGTGGGAAGGCTGGCTTTGAGTGAATGATGTGGTGCCCTATGGATGTGTACCCTAAGGTGCACTCCTGTGAGTGGATTTTTTTATGGGTGGATTTAAAAACATATATATTTATTATTTTTATTTGGATTTGCTGGGCCTTAGTCAGAGTATGTGGGATCTAGTTCTTCAACCAGGGATCAAACCTGGGCCCCTACATTGGGAGGGTGGAGTCTTAGCCACGGGACCACCAGCGAAGTCCCTGATAGATGGGTTTTTTTTATGGGTAGATTTTTACTACTGCTGACCCAAGACTCCCTTTAATAATGTAAGAACACCATCATCACACCAACTGATGTGTAATATTTGGAGGCTTGCTTAAGTATATTCATCAGACCGTGTGTCTTTTGATCCACAACATAACTTGTGAGGTCAGCTGGGCTGGAATGTTATCTCACCTAGTAGAGGAGGGAACTAGAGCTGTAAATAGCAAAGTGGCAGACAGCCTAAGGCTATACTGAGGAGCCAGCCCTTGAGCCAGGGTCACTGAGTTTGGGCTCTTTTCACTCTATAAAATGGTTATGTGGCTAAGACTCCATGCTTCCAATGCAGGGGGCCTGGGTTCAATCCCTGGTTAGGGAACTAGATCTCACATGCTGCAGGTAAGACCAGGGCGGCCAGGTAAATAAACCAATACAAAGTTATGATGGCATCTTTCCCTGATCCCACCCCCAGTGAGTCAGGCGGGCTCTAAGATGATCCCCAGTGATGCCCAGTAGTCACAGCCTGGCGTTGCCCCCATCTTGGATGTGGGCTGGACATAACAACTTCCTCCTAGTGAACAGAATAGGGCAAAAGTGGTGGGGTGCCTCTTCCAAGATTAGGCAACAAGGAGACTGTGCTTCCCGCCTTGGGCTCGCTCTCTCTGTCTCTCCTCAGCCGCTGCCCTTTAACACACTCAGGCAGCCCGTGGAGGCCCCGGTGGTGAGGAACCCAAACTGGCCAGCCACTGCAGGAGAGACTTAGACATGCATCTTCTGCAGGCAGCCAGCAGCCATGTGAGCCAGCTTGGAAGTGGATCCTGCAGGTCCCGTAGAGCCTTGGGGTGACTGCCGCCCAGCTGGCGCCTTGACCACCACCTCCTGAGAGACCTTGAGCCAGGAGACCCAGCTAAACCATGCCCGGACATCTGACCCACAGGAACCCTGAGACAATAAGATGCTTGTTCCTTTAAGCTCCTCAGTGTTGGGTCACGTGTTATGCAGCACAGATAACTAATAGATAGATGAAACCTGTAGCCAGGGCCCTTTAAAACCCAGCTCCTATCCCATTGCTCCACACACAGCTCCACTCTGACCTGCCATCTCAGCAGGCTTGTGTCTTCACCCACTCTTGGCAGAGACCTCAGGGCCGAGTTGGCGACAACTGGCCCTGAGAGATGGTCTGATGGGTCTTGGTGACCATGTGGGCTGGGCTGCTATTGTTGTCTCATTCCCCTGAAGGAGAGAATACGTGGAGCCTGAGAGAGAGGGGAAGGTGTGAGGAAGCCATTGGCAAGAGGGCCTGAGCTAGGGATTAGCCATGGCATTCCAGTGGCCTCAGAGAAAGGACAGTACTTCTTAATAACTTGGTGCAGGGCTTTGCACTAAGCACTTTCTAGACATCACCCCATCCTCAGGAGGAACCTGCTAACTGGGGGATTAACTCTGTTTACAGATGAAGGAATGGGTGTCCAGAGAGGGTAAGCAATTTCTCCAAGGTCCCTCAAGTGTCAAGTGGAGACTGGCATTCTTCCCCATTCTCCTTGGCTATGTGTCTTCCTTCAGGAACTGGTGGGTTCCAAGTGGCACCTCTTAGGTGGATCATACCAGATAGCATCCCTTTCTTACAGCCTTTCTTCCGGCTAGCCTGACACTGCTTGGCGGTTTTGATCTGCCATCCCATCTATCCTTGTGATAACTCCACAAGGGAGAGGCTCCTGTCTGCACACGGTGAGGACAGCTCCAAGCCAGTGACTTACCCAAGCCGCACAGATACCAGGTGGCTGAGCAGGACTTGCCCAGGCCTGGCTGGCTCCAAAGCTTGCATTGCCCCCGCTCTGGCTGGGTCTTCTTGCCCTAGAGAATCTACCATTGGTTTTCAGCCCTGCTGGAGATGGTGTCCACTTGCACAGGTGAGCGATGTATAAACACACATATACTGTTATTCACACAGAGTCAACAGGAAAAGGAGCCCGCAGCAGGACTCAAGAGCTTCCCAAGCCAGCTCAGGTCAGCCATCGTGCACACCCACTCCCACCTGTGTTGGCTAGCCCTGGTTGGTATTGTTATCCTAAGGATAACAATATCCTAAGGACAGGATTTGCCACATTCCCTAAAAGTGGGACTCGAGCCTCTGCCAAGACTAAGGGGCTGCTTGGGCCAACCTCATCTGAGCTCTGAGCTCTACTCTGCGGCTGCCAGGAGGCAAAGAGCCTGCACTTCCGCATCCTCATCCCTGCTTTTGGTTTGTTTGTTTCTCCTGTTGACCTGTGTGATTTTCTTGAATCTATTGGCTTTACCCTCAGTCTCTACTTATTAACATTTGTATCTCTTCATCTTCCAGTTGAAGAAATTCCCTTCGAATTAACATTACCTACCCTCTACATAATCAAGATTGCCTACCAATGATGGCAAGTTTTGTTTTTACTTCCAATTAAAATAAGCACTATAGTCTTAGATGCTTGATAACAGTAAGAATACTTATCATTTACTGCACACTCAATATAATTGCACATGGTAAGAATTTACATTCTTTCTTCCTATTTTGGCTGAGCCATGTGGCTTGTGGGATCTTAGTTCCTTGACCAGGGATTGAACCTGGGCCTTTGACAGGGAGAGCATGAAGTCCTAACCACTGGACTGCCAAGGAATGCCCTATATTACTTCTTAATCCTCCACGGCCCTTAGGAACAGGTACTAGTGTTAACTGATCTTTATAAAGCAGTTATAAAGAGCTCCTCTTTGGAGGTCTCCAAAACTAACAGAGGTTATATAAGCTGTCTGACGTTACAGTGTCTTCCTCACTTTAAGTGGCTAAGCCTGTATTTGACTTGACTTGGCCTAATCTCAGAATTAATCTCCATTGTCCTTGAATTTTAGTACAAAAGGTTAGCAGATAGTAGTTAGACTGGAAGAGGCCTCAACTTATATAACAAAGATTTCAGATGTTAGATGAGCTTGGAAAATTGATTGACTCTCAGGCTGTGTTCCTAAGACTGCATGTCAGTATCACAGGGCTGTCCCTGGCCTAGGTTCAATCCCTGGCTGGGGAACTAAGATCCCACAAGTCATGTGGCATGGCCAAAAAGAAAGAAAGAAAGAAAGAAAGTACATGAGCAATTCAACAGTTCATTATAAAATAGGCTTAGTGTTAGATGATTTTCCTCAACTGTAGTCCAATGTAAGTGATCTACTTATGTTTAAAGTAGGCTAGGTTAAGCTATGATGCTTGGTAGGTTATGTGTATTAAATGCATTTTTGACTCAGGATTTTCAACTTGAGATGTGTTTATGGGGATGTAACCCTATTACAAGTTGAGTCTGACCCTCTGAAAGTTGTTGTGAGGTCTGTTGAGATGCTGCAAGTCAAGCCCTTGACACCATGCCTGGCACAAAGAAAGGGTGGAAATGACTTTCTTTTCAGCCTGGATCTGCCTCTCAATCATCCCAGCCATAGAGCCCACAAGGGGCTGACTTCAGGGGGTATCTGTCACCCCTAAGCTCTGAGCAAACAATGAACAGAAGGGCCACCCTTGGGCTCTCTTTGCCTATTGAGGGATCAGAGAGGCCAGTCCAGTCACCCCTGAGCCAGACCTGGCAGAGTCACCGTGAGGGCTGGGCTCAGCAAAGAGGTGGGGGAGGGAGAGAGAGGAGTCTGCGTGGGGGCAGGTGTGTGTCTGGGGAGGGTCCTATGGCCAAGGCTCGGGGGTTGCTCAGCCTCCTGTCCTCGATTCTTGTTTCAGTCTCATCAGGCACTGTGGTTGGACTTACTGTCTGATCCTTCTCCAGCCCCACAGGCCACTCTCTAGGACGCCTTGTTTGCTGAAGCCCCCCTGTCCCTTGTGGCACCGGCCTGGTCTGCTCAGCTGTTCCTCTCCCCAGGGCTGTCCCCACAAGCCATCTCCTTTGACAAAGGGCCAGTGTTGTTGGGAGGGCAGGTGCTATGCAGTCAGGATGGCAGCCAGGCCCGCATGGATTCTGGGCGGTCAGATCACAGAGGAGTGACCAAGGCCGGGCTGGTTGGGGCCAAGGCCAACAGGCTCTTCTTTGTTTTTATTGGTTTTGAGCCACTTCCCCAGAAAGAGGTCAGGGAGGGAGCCAGTCCGATGCTTGGCTTGGGGAGATGATATATATTTGCCAAGTCAGTGGCCAGAGGTTAGATGAAGGCCCCCAGGAAGGGTACAGTTTCTCCACCCTCCTCACTACTGGCCCAAGTCCCCAGTGCAACTTGAGACCAGCAGCAGAGAGCTGGAAGCCACTCCTTTCAGTCAGGAAGGAGACCACCCTTCTACATGACAGCTTGTACCCCCAGCCCCTGTCCCCATTTCCTTCTTGGTCAGCTCCATCAGATGGTTGAACTCCTGCTTGGGTCCACTGCCTACCTCTCTGCTGCCAGGTTAGGCCACCTGCTGGTCCCACAGGGCCAGCCTTCAAATACCCATGCTGGCTAGTCAGCCCTGGTGAAGGTGTCTCCTTCTGACCACCCCCACCCCCCAACAGGGGAACACTTCTCTGAGTACAAGCTGGTCACAAGCAGGATTTAAGCCAACGGTGGGCCAGGGCTGTTGACCATCTCACGCCTTATCAATAAAGACCAAGTACCTGAAATGTGAGAGGTGAGAATCACCTCTGCTATTTGTAGCTCGTATTTGTAGGAACAGGACTATCTACAGATATTAGAAGGGGTCACAGAACAAAGACAAATCAATGGGAGTTTCAGAGAGGAATGAATGAAAGCTACAGATTTTAGGACGGTAGGAGGATAAGCAGGAACCTGTCAAGGACTTCATGTGGGTTGTATTTTCCCACCAGATCATAAGCTCCTTGGGGGTCTTGTTCATCTCTAACTCCATCACCATCCCATCCTGTAACTACGTGTCATCACTCAGCTCATGGTGATGGCAAATGTGGGCAAGATAGATGGATGGATAGATGGATGGATAGGGGCGTGAGCAGGTGGGTGGATGGATAGGTGGGTGGACAAACTGATAAACAGCTGGCTTCAGAGACAGGGTTGGGTGAGTAATAACTGTCTGAATCCTGCCCTGGGAGGAGGCCAGAATGGAAGCTGCATGACCCTTGCCAGCACAAAACCCGGGCTTCTCAGCGATTTCTTAGAGGATGTAAAAAGCATCAAACACAAGAGAAGAGACGGATAGCTTAGACTTCACTAACAGTAGTAACTTCTGTTCAACAAAAGGCATCATTAAGAACATGCAGTAAAGAAGTGAAGCCATATCTATGTGAGATGATGGACATTCACTAAACTTACCGTGGTCATCATTTCATGATGTAGGCAAGTCACGTCATTATGCTGTACACCTTGAACTTACACAGTGCTCCTATGTCTCTTACACTGCAATAAAACAGGAAGGAAAAAAAAAACAGAATTCAAAAAGAAGTAAAGAAGTGAAGCCATGAACTGGGAGAAGATATTCACAATGCATACATCTGACAAAAGTTCATATCCAGTAACATTAAGAACTCCTATAAATCAATGCAAAAAGGCAAACAGGCCTAAAACAGTGGTCAAAAGACTTGACTAGGTATTTCACACACAAAAAAGCATATCCACATAACCCATAAGCATATGAAAAGCTTATCATAAGTTATTATCATAAGTCATTGCTACTGCTAAGTCACTTCAGTTGTGTCCGACTCTGCGCGACCCCATAGACGGCAGCCCACCAGGCTCCCCCATCCCTGGGATTCTCCAGGCAAGAACACTGGAGTGGGTTGCCATTTCCTTCTCCAATGCATGCAAGTGAAAAGTGAAAGTGAAGCGCTCCGTCGTGTCCAACTCTTAGCGACCCCATGGACTGCAGCCCACCAGGCTCCTCCATCCATGGGATTTTCCAGGCAAGAGTACTGGAGTGGGGTGCCATTGGAGAAAGCAAATGTTTTAACCATCCATCATAAAGGAAATCAGTCCTGAATATTCATTGGAAGGACTGATGCTGAAGCTGAAACTCCAATACTTTGGCCACCTGATGAGAAGAACTGGCTCATTTGAAAAGATTCTGATGCTGGGCAAGATTGAAGGCAGAAGGAGAAGGGGACGACAGAGGATGAGATGGTTGGATGGCGTCACCGACTCAATGGACATAAGTTTGAGTAAACTCTGGGAGTTGATGATGGACAGGGAAGCCTGGCGTGCTGCAGTCCACAGGGTTGCAGAGAGGCAGACATGACTGAGTGACTGAACTGAACTGAAATGTTTTAAAGCCCTAGTGAGATAGCAGTATATAGCCATTTGGATGGCTAGAATTAAAAGAGTGAGGATGTGGCATAGCTAGAACTTTCATGCATTGTTATTGGGAATGTAAATGGGTTCAATCATTTCAGGAAACTGTTTGGCAATTATCTACTAAAGTTAAAAATATGCTAACCTATGACTCAACATTCAGAAAACTAAGATCATGGCATCTGGTCCCATCACTTCATGGGAAATAGATGGGGAAACAATAGAAACAGTGTCAGACTTTATTTTTTTGAGCTCCAAAATCACTGCAGATGGTGACTGCAGCCACGAAATTAAAAGATGCTTATTCCTTGGAAGGAAAGTTATGACCAACCTAGATAGCATATTCAAAAGCAGAGACATTACTTTGCCAACAAAGGTCCGTCTAGTCAAGGCTATGGTTTTTCCAGTGGTCGTGTATGGATGTGAGAGTTGGACTGTGAAGAAAGCTGAGCACCAAAGAATGGATGCTTTTGAACTGTGGTATTGGAGAAGACTCTTGAGAGTCTCTTGGACTGCAAGGAGATCCAACCAGTCCATTCTGAAGGAGATCAGCCCTGGGATTTCTTTGGAAGGAATGATGCTAAAGCTGAAACTCCAGTACTTTGGCCACCTCATGCGAAGAGTTGACTTATTGGAAAAGACTCTGATGCTGGGAGGGATTGGGAGCAGGAGGAGAAGGGGACGACAGAGGATGAGATGGCTGGATGGCATCACTGACTCGATGGACATGAGTCTGAGTGAACTCCGGGAGTTGGTGATGGACAGGGAGGCCTGGTGTGCTACGATTCATGGGGTCACAAAGAGCCGGACACGACTGAGCGACTGAACTGAACTGAACTGAACCTATGACTCAAGAAAAATTCCACTTCTAGACATATATTCAAGAGAAATGAGAATGTCCATCTGTATTGAACATTCATAAGAGCTTCAAACTCGGAACAACCCCAATGCCCATTAACAGTGAAATAGATACCCACACTGTGGTACATCCATACAATGGAGTACCACCCAGCAATAAAAAAGAGCCAACTACTGATACATACTGCTTCATGGGTGAATCTCACAGACATATTGAGCAAAAAAGAGAAAAAAAGCCAGAGTGTGTACTGGATGATTCCATCTTTAAGAAGTACAAGAGAAGGTAAAACTCATCTAAAGTCAGAGAAATCAGCAGTTACTTTTGGGGTCAGGTGAGTGAGAAGGTGGTACAAGGAGCCTTCTGGAATTCTGGAAATGTTCTATATCTTGATCTGGGTGTGGTAGCTATGTGTGTACAATTCGTCGAACTCTACACTGATAACATGTGCAGTCACTATATTATTATGGTATACCTCAATAATGGGCTTCCCTGGTAACTCAGATGGTAAAGAACCTGCCTGCAATGCAGGAGATCTGGCTTCGATCCTCGGGTTGGGAAGATACCCTGGAGAAGGGAATGGCTATCTACTCCAGTATTCTTTCCTGGAGAATTCCATGGACAGAGGAGCCTGGCAGGCTACAGTCCATGGGGTTGCAAAGAGTTGGAAATGATTGAGCAACTAACACACTTTCTATATCTCAATAAAACATGTACCCAAGTTTAAAAAATGTATCGAAGTTTCCTTTGTTCAGGAATAATTCAGTGCACCAATAATTCAGTGGACGTGGGGAAAGGGAGAAACCAAGAGGAAACCCCATCATGGCCCTTCAGAGATGCTCAGTTCTTGGGACTCAGTGGAAAGCATCTCGAGGAACTTTTTGACCAGTGATTGAGTCCTTGCTGAGGCCGATGACAGGGAGAGAACACGCTTAAGGGAAGTTCAAGGGTGGGGTATATGATGACAGAGTGACGCATGACAGGGACTTTCCTGCCAGCTCCACCCCAGGCCCCGGTGTGCTTCATCTGCTGAGGCCTACAGAGGGAGCTGGCTGAGCTTTTATGCTTCCCTGCCCTTCTGTGCCATGTTCTGAGGGGAAGGGTAACCCCTCACCAGCTTCCCATCCACCTCTCTGGGAGGGAAGGGTCTGTGTTGGCCACTGTACCAGCAACTGCCCACCCAGCTGAGGTCAGAGTCGCGTGGGAGGAGGCGGGAGAAAAGCAGGCCTTGGGCTCCTCCTCTGCCCTCCCAGACCTTGGTTGTCTCCTTGGTTACACGGGGAGGGTGGGCTACCCCTCCCAGGTGGCTTTTACTGGAAGTTCTAGTGGTTCCCTGGGTGCCCCAAACCACCATGAGTCGAGCTGGCCCACCCAGCCTGTAGTCTCCTCCCTACAGCATAGCAAGCACGTCTGGAAAGCCCCAGGGCCCCACTCCGCTGATCTCAGGGCCCAAGTTATCTGGGCTTCTTCTGCCATAAGTCATGGAGCATCACAAGATGGTGACACAGGTGACAGCTGGAAGTCCCAGGGATGGAGTGGGGACAGGCTGGTGACTAAAGCACCAGAGGTGCAGAGAAAGGGGCCCACGAGTCACACCCGCCTCCTCCCCACTGCCCGCCTCCTGTCAATCAGGAATGCCTCTCCACCTCTTTAGCATCCCTTGTGCCCATTCTGCCACTCCTGCCCCAGCTTAGAGACTGGAGAATGCCTCTCCCTGTGCTCCAGCCTGAGCCCCTCTGTCAGACTTCCTCAATGCTTCCAGGAGGTGCTTCCCACCCCACCTCCAACTTTATTCGAGTGTAATTTACCTTCAATAAGATGCACCAATCTGAAGAGTAGAGTTTGAAGAGTTTTGACAAATGTTTATCTTTATGCAACCAACACCCCAATCAAGGTATAGAATGTTTCCATCATCCTGGGACATTCCCTTATATTCCCTTTCAATCAGCCACCCCGCACCCAAAACAATCTGTGTTCTGGTGAGTTTTGCAAGTTCTTGAAATTCACATACAATGGAATTTCATAGTAATTAATTATACACAACACATTCCTTTACATCTGGCTTCTTTTATACAGCATAACGCTTTACCAGCATCCATCTTATTCATTTATTTATTTGACTGCGTCGGGTCTTGGCTGCCGCACGTGGGGTCTTTGTTGTGGTGTGTGGATCCCACATTGCGCTGCACGGGGCCTAGTTGCCATGTGTCTTGGGGGATCTCCGTTCCCTGACCAGGGACTGACCTGCATCCCTGCGTTGGAAGGCGGATTCCTAACCACTGCACCACCAGCGTAGTCCCTACCCTCATCCATCTTTGGGACCCGCTGGAGATGTTTCCATTTTTGAACATAACTCAATTTGCTTATCCATTCTCCTGTTGATGAACAGCTAGGCTGTTTCCAGTTTTTGTCCACACCAAAACTTGTAGAATTCTTCATAATAGTAAAAAACAAACAAACAAACAAACAAAAAACAACTGGAAACAGCCTAGCCTACAAGTTGAATTGCTGGGATATACCGAGTGTATATATATATATATATATACACATATATACATATCTTTGTGCAAAATTGCTTTTCCAAAGTGGTTCTATCATTACAAGCTCCCACCAGTAATGTATGAGTATTTTGGTCAAGTCATAACCATTCCAGCATTTGATGTGGTTAATCTTGTTAATTTTAGCCATCAGAAAATCTTTTTAAAAGCCACATCTTAACAACCCAAATATACATCAACTAATGAATGGATAAAAAAAGTGGTAAATCCATACAGTGGAATATTACTTGTCAACAACAACAACAACAATCAAGCAGAAATACATGCTGCAACACAAATGAACCTTGAAAACATTATATTGACTGAAAGGAGCCAGTCACAAATGACCACAGATTGTATTCCAGTTATATGAAACGTCTAGAACTGGCAGATCTATGGAGACAGAAAGTGAATTAAAGCTTACCTAGGGCTGAGGGGCTGGGAGGGCTGAGGGATGATAACTAATGGGCATGGGTTATCTTTTGGGGGTAATGAAATGTTCTGAAATCGATTGTGGTGATTCACAACTCTGTGGATACATTAAAAGCCATTGAGTTGCACACTTTAAATGGGTGAATTGTGTGGTCTGTGAATTGTATCTCCATAAAGCTGTTTACAAAACCCACCACATTTGATTAGCTAGCTACCCCCTGCAGCGCCCCGGTGTCCTCAAGGTAAAGACCCAGATTCTCAGGCCCAGATTCACCCACATCCTCTGGCTCTTCCCCAGGCGCAGTGGACATTCTGCCGTTTCCAGATGCCCCGTCTCCTGTCATGCCTCTGAGCCTGTGGACATACTTGTCTTCCTAATCCTTGTTCCACCTCATTCTGACTCACTCTTTATGGTCCAGCTCACCTGACAGCCTTCTCTCACCTTTCTTCTGATTGCTCATTTGTTCGTTCATTCATTCGTTTATTCATCAAGTAATTATTAGGCTCCCACTGTATACCAGGCTATAGTCTAGGCACTGTGGATACGCCAGCAACAAAACAGACAACATCCCTCACAGAGATTGCGTGACTGTCTCGTGAACAGTATCAACTGAGCACTTAGTAAATGTGAAGCCTCATACCCCAGCCCCTGTCCTGCCAGCCTCTGCTGCTTTCTATTCGGACACTAACCCTTCTGGACTTTCACAAGTTGATGGTAGGACTTGTGGTCCTCCAAAATTGAAGGCTCTGTGGGGTCAAGACACAGGACTGGCTCTCCTGGGCATCAGAGCAAGGCTGCCGCTTTTTCCATGGGCACCTCCTTCCACATCTTATAGAACCCTGGCTTAGCCCTGCTCCCATCTACCTGGTCACTACCCTTCTTGAGCAAGACAGGAGTTGTGATGAGATGAGAAGGTAGGATGCCCACTGCCCAGATGGGTCACTGAGGTCCTGAGAGGAGAATGGGTGAACGTTTGAGGTCACACAGCTTGTGGGACTGACAGGAAGCCGGGTTCTCTCTCTCTCTCTGCTCTGGGCAGGTTCCTTGTGTCCTGGCCAGCTCTGAAGGCTGAGGATGGATGTCCCCCAAACCAGAAAGTGATTCCAGGCCCAGCCAGGACCATTGCTCCCAAGGCTGGTGTGGTGGGCATGTCTCAGGCTGGAGCAGCACGTGGCAGGACTACCATATGGCAGCCATGTGTCTCCCGAGCCTCCTTTGCCCTCGGCCTGGCTCAGGTGAGTCACACACCTGAGCATGCAGCTGTCCTCTGGGCAGCCTCTCCCCAGGGAGTACAGTTTACAAGGGCAGCCACAGGAGCAGGGCTGAGAGCACACGTCCTCAATGACTGGTTAATACTCAGGTGTCCTTCTCATGATGACATTGCTTCTGAGGCCTCGCAGACACGTGGTTCCTCCTTGCTTTTGTTCATTCAGGTCTGCTCTGGCGGCAGCAGGGCGGAGCTGGGTCTTCAGCAGGCAGTTCAGGGTACCTGAGGCCTCCCCAGAATCCTCATCCGTGGGTCTTTTTAGCTCATTTCTCCTTGCTTGCTGGGGTCAGGGCCCCTAGGGCAGGGGGATCACTGCCTGGGGTTGTGTCCCTGTTCCTCTTTCTCCTGCTGCACCACGAGGCAGGGGAACTCCCATTATGTCCATCACCCAGTGCTTCCTGGGACTCGTTCCTCTTTGGGCACCAAGCTGCGGGACTGGAGGTCTCTTTCCAGCCGCCTCTGGCACTTGGAGGAAGAGGCTCACAGGACATGCTCCTGCTTCTCCGCTGCACACCACCAGGGGGCAGCTCAGAGGCCGCAGTGGGGGCGAAGCTGCCTCCTCCGCACCCTTGGCCCCTAGCTGCAGCCCTCACCTTTCCCCGAGTGTGGAGCAGCTGTGAAGGTGCTAAAGGGGTTGAGTGATCATTTCAAAGTCTCAGGATGTTGAGGGTAGGGATCAGGCTCTGCGCCCTTCCTGGCGTTAGTGGTGTCCTCATGTACCAGAGCGGTAACCCCACAGGCCTCTGAAAAGCTGCCCACATACACCCTCTGCCTCTTTCTCCATATCCTCTCTCTCTCTCTCTTTCCCTTTCTCTTGCGACACCCCATCTTTCCCCAGAGCCATGACAACACCTGGGCCCTAGTCCTCGGGCTATGATGGAGCCCAGCGGTCCTGGGAGGACTGGCCCTGGGAGTGACAGGGGAGGATGGCGAGGGTTTCTCTCCATCCCTCCGTGCCTTGAGCTTGGGCTCTTCTCATATAAGCACCAATCCAGCGCATCCTGCATGGCATATGTGAATTTGCTTCACGCTGATGGTTTGGTGACCTATGGTTGCATGACAAACCAGCCTGAAGCAGCAGCTTCAGTCAGTAACAATCGCTGATTCGGCTTACGGACCTGGAAGCTGACTGGACCCAGCCGTTGCTGACAGTCCTCCCTTGGGTTGTTCTGGGCCAGATACTGGCTAGGCTGGGGTTATCTTGAAGTCTTCCTCACTCTCGTGTCTGGTGCTCAGGCTGAAACACTTAGGCAGGACTGGAGACAGCTAGGGCTCCGGGGGCATCCCTCACTTTCTCTGTGGTCCCTCCTTGTGGTCTTTCCAGACTGTGGCTTCAGAGAGATGGACTTCTTCATGGTGGCTGAGGACCCCCAGATCTCTAACAGATATCCATGTTTCTCCATCTTATATAACTTGACTTTTTTCCTGACAGTAACCTTAATGTTCTTGAATGTTTGGAGAGTTCCCACTCCATCCTGCTATGAACTGCATAGCAACACGTCTTCTGTTAACTTGACAATGACAATGAAGGGCACCTGGTCCAAATCACTTCACTTTAATTCCTGGGTTTCCTCCTGGATCACAGAACTGATGGGGAGACATCTCCATTTGAAGACAGACATACACACACACCTCTTTGTCATGTCAGGCCTCCCACAGTTTTTCCCCTTCTTAACAACACTCTCACGTCCCTTGGAGGGAATCTTTTTCCCTCTACATCTTCTGAGTTTATAAATCAATGTATCCAGGTGCCTGAGCCCTACAGTGTAAACCAGAAGTCCGCAAACTTTTTCCTAAAGGGACAGATAATATATTCTTTATGTTTTGTGGGCCAAGAGGCAAAATTGAGACTATGATATAGGTACTTATATATGACTTGAATTATGGTAAAGCATGAGGATGCAGAGAAGACATCAGATTAAATAGCTATTTAGGGGGCTTCCCTGGTGGTCCAGTGGTTGGGAATCTGCCTGCTGGGGCAGAGGACATGGCTTCGAGGCCTGGTCAGGGAACAGGGATCTCACTTGCCACGGTTACTTACACTCTGTGATTACCTGCATGCTGCTACTACTGAAGCCCGAGTGCCCTAGAGGCCATGCTTGGCAACAGGAGAAACTGTTGTGGTGAGAAGTCCTGCATGGCAACTGGAGAGCAGTCCCCACTTGTGCCGCTAGGGAAAGCCCACACGCAGCAACAAAGACAGAGCAGCCAAAATGTTAGAGACAGAGATTTAGGAAGTCAAGTCATCAAAACTTGGTTGTTAAGATCGTGAGAGGGATGGGGAAATTGCAGATGAGGCCAAAGGGCACAAGAGCAACATCCAGAGAACTGAGGCGTGCTGCGTTAGGTGGGGTTCTCCAGAAGCAGACCTGAGATTGAGATCCGTGTGACAGTGATTTGTTGAGGGACTGCTATTCAGAACAACCTGTACGACTGGGAGGGGTGGAGCAGGGAGAGGCTAGCGTTGGCCTGATCACAGAGCAAGGGCTTTGGAGCATAAACTATACTACATGACATCTTCCTTAAGGCAGAGGGCCAGAATTTTAGACTCTGTTCTAGCCATTGCTTGTGGGCTGCCCCTTTGGGGTATAAGTTCCCAGATAAGACAGTTCTTGACACCTCAGGGCCATTCTCTAGAGAAAAGGCAGCTGTGGGCTAAGAGCCCACACTCACGGTAGGTCTGGGCTTTGGCCCTGCAGAGGGATGTGGGCAGAAAAGAGCAGTGTTTCCTATAGTCCTTGCACTGCTCAGACCCACCTGCTTCTCACATTAAGCTGATCTTGTCTGCCTATTGACAGACCAGAGTCATTATTGGTTTGGGTTGTAACCAAAGGATAGTATCCACCCTCACAGGGTGTCATCTCCAATCTGATACCTCAGCTGCATCTTGACGAGGCCGTTCTACCATCTCTCAGGTCCGCAGCCTCTGTGTAGTGTAGAACCTAGGATCATGGAGTCATGGCCACACCATCTTTTCTGTAACTCAGACCTCTAGTCTGCAATGATCTTGTATGAGAACCCACATCAGTGAATTAGACACTCTGTGAGCCCTCAGATAGGGCTTCCCTGGTGGTTCAGACATTAAAGAATCCGCTTGCAGTGCAGGAGACCTGGGTTCGATCCCTGGATTGGGAAGATTCCCCTAGAGAGGGGAATAGCAACCCACTCCAGTATTCTGCCTGGAGAATCCAATGGACAGAGGAGCCTGGCGGGCTACAGTCCATGGGGTCACAAAGAGTCAGACACGGCTGAGCGACTAAGCACGAGTCCTCAGATAAGGGTGCTGGCCTCAGGCCCTATAGGACAGAGAGGCAACCCCTTACCCAGAAGATGTATCAATTTGAGTCAAGGTGAATCACCCCCCCACCTCTCTGATAGAAAGGGTCCTATGTAGTAAACTGGCACCAAGTGGCTTGTTGACCTCCTTGTGGAATGTTGTTGTATCAGGGGCTCAGCTTTGGTCTTCATGGCTAACAAGTTGGACTTTCAGCAGTGGCAGTAGCTAGATCAGCCCTGATGACAGGGAGCCTCTGCTGTTGGGCTCACACGTAACTTGATCTCTATCTCCCTGACACTCTGTTCTCCATGACACTTGCTGGAAGCCCATATTATGCAAAACACTAGATAGAGAGCAAGGGATGGGGACAGATTCTGGCTGATCAACTGGTGGAGTCACCCTGCCTCCTTGGTTGTTCGGTGCCTCTTCTGTACTGGACGCTCCCTGGCATCTGATAAAATGTGCTCTGTGGATCCTCATGTTTTCCCGTCTCATAGGTCTAACCACATACCTCTTTACCAGTCCTCCCATCTCAGGTAGGCCACTCTTGCTCTTTCCAGTCCATTATTACTCTTTCCAGTGCATGGTCAGGACACTTCAGGAGCACTGAAGACCCAGAAGAGGGGACTGTCATGGAATCCAAGACAAGGGAGTTTCAAAGCAGAAGCGGCAATTATCAAAGGTAGCCGTGAGGTCCAGTCTCCAAAAGGGGAGCAGACTTGAGAAAACAAGGGGTTGTAGGTGAGCTTGTGAGAGAAGTTTCAGAGAAGAATATCAGAGACTTTGGCTGCATGGTGTCAAGGATGATGAGCGATCAAGGGAAGATCGAGAAGTCTGCATGAGAAGGAGCAGAGAGGCTGGACAGTCAAGGGTAAGGGTGAGGCTGTTAGACCCAGAGCCTTAAGCTCCAGGCCTGTGGAAGGGAGTGGGGGAGGGTCGGGGAAGGGGCTGAAGTCCTTCCCAGAAGAGATGGAGGTGACAGTTTCAGAGGCTGAGGAGGGACTGGTCCTGACTGGGGAAGGAACACCACATCCTCTGGGCCTGGGCGGAAAAAGATAACTCTGGGGGAGGATGAACACAGGTTAGTGGGTGGGGGAAAGTTAGTGGGGGTCTATATAAGAGTGGGGTAGCTTGCTAAGCAAGGTGGGCATGGTGTAGCAGGAGGCAGGAGCTGAAGAAGAGAGAAATTGGTGGGCAGGTAGGAGTTCCTGCCCTGAGGTCTCAGTGAAGCAGGAGATGCTAATTTGTCCTTGAAGCCACAAGCGGGGCTGAATAACTTGCCCTACCAGCACTCTATGGCCTTATGTGGAGGGACAGTCATTTAATAGAGGGTGGGGGCTCTGTAGGGTGGGTTGGGAAGAATGGAAACCCAAGAGGACCCATGGGCTGAAGGACATGCTGAAGATGTGTGAGGGGAGAGAGGAAGCAGAGGGGAGAGAGCGGTATGGCAGGAGGCTGAGTTCCAGGCTGCTCTGAGCGAGGCCCTTCCTGGGATTTTCCCATTGGCTTCTCTCACTCTAGGCCCACAGAAGGAAGTAGTCAGTCAGGAGGAGTTAGAGGGGGGGGGTGGGCGAGTCTCCATGCAGCCTTGCTAGGAGGTCACCTGACTCTATTAAGCTGTATCCCTGGCTTCAGGCTCTGAAGCTAGAACAGCAGGAAGGTTTGCTTTTTATCTTAAAGTTAGGGGAGCATACTGCCCTGCCTCTCCCTCCCCACCCCCTGCCCACTTCCTGCCTGTAAGGCAATGGCATTTAAACTTTTTGTTTTTAACCACAACCCACAAGTAAGAATTAATTTTACAACATGATTCAGCAGACACAGACACACAATTGCAACACAAGTTTCATGATACAATCGGCACCCTCACTTTGTAAGGGTGCTCTTTGTGTTTTCCATTTCATTCTCATCTATTTCTTTAAAAAGTGCTTGTCACAACCCACCAAAATGATTTCAAGAGCCACTGACAGGGCCATGGGAAAGCTCTGCTCCTGGGCAGTGGGGAACTGGGGGCCCCTTTGGGAAGCTGTTGTTGATGCTACTCATCCCTCTTCCAGGAGTGTCGGTTCTCAGAGAAAACGCCTCTTGCCAGCAGAAGGCAGTGGCCACAGGATTCCAGGTTTAATGTAAACTCTCCTTCTGCCCTTCCCTTCCATCTCCCTCCAAGAAGAGAAGCTGGCCACCCTGGAGAAGTCCTGGAGGCAGGGGACTTCCTGGCCCCCAGTTCTCCACGGGCAGTTCTGTGGCTGATGACACCCTGCACACATCCTCCTGGCTCACTCTGGCACACACACACCTGCTCACATGCAGATCTGTGCTCTCTCCTGACACACATCCCCCCCACACTCACCTGCTCATGTGCAGATATGTGCTCTCTCCTGACACACATCCCCCCCTCCCCCCACACACATAGGCTCCAGGGGATATACTTCGGGGTGCCTCCCAGATTTCACTTCCTTCTTTGGACCCGGTCTCACACTGTCTCTGTGGAGGGAAAGCCACAACAGTCAAATTCTAGTCTGTCCTATTCTCTGAGTCCAGAGCTGAGAGAAGAGGGGAGCTCTTCTGATGCTGGGCTGAGAATCAGATTCACTTCCCTGAAGTTCAGGAGGAGACACAGGAAGGGAAATCAGTTGTGTGTCTGAGGCTGTAAGGACAGTTAATAGAAACAGGACCTGGGCAGCGATTGTAGCAAAGAAGCCTATGTAAGTTGCAATCATGGGCAAGAGAAGACTCAAAGTCCCCCTTAAAGGGGAAGGGGCCGAGGGTGCTGAGAAGTGGGATGGCCAGAAAGAGGTGGTCAGAGGGATAGCAGCTGTGTTAATGTGATGAGATTCCTGTTTCTAAGCCCAGAGAATCCACCAGGGGCTTGCTATTAGAGCCCAGACAGCACTGTATAGCCTTTGAGTCACAAAGGGCCTGAGGCCCAGCACTCCATACAGGGCCTGGCACCATTCAGGGTCCTTTCCTGCCTGCCAGGCCATCCCTTCACCAGGACCAGGGATGCTGGAGACCTGGAGGTGAGACCACTGGGCGCTGCACATTCATATGGACTAGGTTCCAGGTTCTCTGCAGGGACCCTTGTATCAGGGGCTCCTCCGACTTAACACCTGTCTGCATAGTTTTGTTTGTTTTGTTTTGCAGGGTGATCGGGCAGGGGTGGCGGTTGATAAAGCAAAACCAGCAAACACCCAAACCACTCCCTACCATTCACAAAATCGCTAGTTCGCCAAACCTTCGTTTTTGTCCATTTATTTAGAAAAAAAATTAACATGGGCAAATGAGATACCTCAGTGTTACAACAGAGTATAGAAATGTCTAGCAATAGTCAAATAATTTGATCTTTAAATACAAAATAACCACATGAACACCTAATATACAGGTTTCATCTGAATACATATTTATTAGATAAATATTAGAGGCTGTCACATCATCTAACTACATACAGTTTTGCAAGACTAGAAATCACAATTAGTTTTCTGACCAGTTTAAAGTATGAAATGATTGCATTGTACAGAGATGTACAAAGACGATGACGTCGCTGTGGGGGTTACTTCAGGCTGCACGGTGGGTGTGTGTTCATGTGTGTGTGTGTCAATCACCTGCGATCATGATATCAAAAATTATACAAAGGATGAATTTGGTTACAATTTTCTTCTGAAATCCCCGTTTCTTTTCATTATTTCCATAGCACCCTAAAAACACACAGGTGGTGGGACTAGTACACTGAAGCTAAATAGTACATGTAGGTAAAATAAAAACAAAAACGGAACAAAAAAATTCCTTTCCACACAGAGTCAGAGTATATTACATGATGAGACAGATGCGGAGAGACCTCACAGACGCTAACAGACAGGATCTAGTTTTTTTTTCCCACATTAAGATGGAGTTCCAAGCCTTTTTGTTTTGTTCCGTAAAATAAGAACAATACACATTCCGAGGGAAATGAATGCATCTGTTAACATGTCTCTATTTCTCATTTACATATGTACACATGTCCCTTGAGTGGCTGCTGCCTGCGTCGCCCTGTCTGGTTGGGTGAGGCCGAGGGAGCAGGCGTGGAGCTCTCTGGGGGCTCAGGGCTTCCATTAGGGAGAAAGTATTAGTTCCTTAAAAAATAAAAATGGCTACAGGAATATGATCCGTGGGTAAAGCTTCAAACCAAGAAGACGGGGTGATTGCTTGTACTTGGGCCTTCCTGCCTGCCTGCTGGCGCCCTGTCCATTCCGTGGAGTGGAGGCAGCAGCGTGCCTGTGGCCTGGGTGGATGCTTGTCATGGAGACGTGGCTTGCTGAGGCATCGTTTTTGCTGAGGTTACGTATGGCTCCAAGTAGTCATCCAAAAGGGTCAGGGAAGCATCTCCCCGGAGTTCAGAACCGCTCTTGCTTGGGGAAGCCGTCGTCACCTGAATGTGTCACCAACTAGGGCTTGTTCCAGCCCCGGACACCTTGATGCCTACCCCCCTACCCCTACCCCACCAACCCGGCTCCAAAATCGCTCTGGAAGAGTGTGTGCCCAGAGTGCAGGATGCAGGCACCGCAGGTCTGGAAAGCTCTCTGCTGAACTTGCTGGTGGAGGCTTGCTTGAGAGGGGACCCAGGAAATCCACCTCAGGGTGCTGAGCCCACGGCTTACTCAGAGACGGATGAGGGAGGTGCCCAGAGCCTGGGTTGTGGGCAGTAGATAGACCCTCTGTGCTAGAAAGCTGTGGGTAAGTTGGTGAGCAGAGTGGGGACACCCTGATAACAAGAACACACCCAGGCCTTTTCGAGACAGTCTTGCAAGGCAGGAAGCGGGAAATTCTAAGGAAGGCATCTATAGGTCTGTCTGGGGTGGGGCATCCCCAGATGGCCTGACACAGCTGGGGCTAAGGGTCACTGGTCGGAGATGGCCGCACGTGTCCCCACCAGCCAACTGGGGATGGCTCCCAACAGCGGGTGGCCTGGTCTTCGTCTAACTCACGGTACAGCCACCCATGCTTTTCATCCCTTCATCTGTACAAATGGCCCTGGTTGCTTTTTTGTTTTTGTTTGTTGTTTTTTTTTTTTAAAAAAGGGACTCGGTCTTTGTCGTTGAGTCAAGGTATTTTAAAAACACCAGCAAAGGCTATAACCAGGTCATGAAAATGTTGAATATTATCAAAGACAATACTAAAATATTCACAAAGATATTTACAAAAGCAATTCTTAAAATAATTGATTTGCATACGGAACACCACGCTGTTTGAAAAAACCTCAACAACGGGACAAAGGAAAGGGGTGGGGGAGGGACGATGGCAGCTTTCCTACAGAAAACTTTGTGCCGGGCCACCTGGTTCAGTGACCGGAAGTCAACAGCTGGGGCCAACGTTCCGGTCAAATCCAGAGGAGTGCTGGGTGTCCCCCGGCCAACAGAGGGGGAGACAGAGACTGAAAACACAGACAGTGAACGGGGGAGCGAGTGAAGGTCCCGGGCAGCAGCAGGGGAGGGGCACGACAAATTTACAGAGGTGACCCAAGCGACCCAACCGCCCAACATCACAGCCCACGTGGCTCGGGGAGCACAGGGGAGCCTGGAACAAAACGGACGCACAGAAAGCTACCCGGGGCACTGTGAGAGCGAGCGGTTGGCGGGATGGAGCAAAGCACGGAGGGTAGACCAGAGGCTGCTTCTGCTGGAGCAGGAGTGTGGGGTGAGCTTGCAAGAGCAGAGGGACACGAAGCGAGGGAGAGGCTGGCGGCCAAGAGCTGGGGCTGAGACAGCCACAGAAACACCATGCGATGCTTGATCCCGGCACACACGGCGATGGGCTGGGCTGGAGCCCGGGGCAGCCTGGAGCACAGACCAGACAGGCAGAGGAGCCGGAGAGGGAGCGATGCCCGGGGTTCCTGCTGCTGAGCCCTTGCATGCCCTGCCTTTCCACCACCAACCCTGCCGTCCGGGCGGACACGGGCACTGGGACAGAGGGACATGGGCATCCCACGTAACAGTCTCAGAGGGGCTGGGGCGGGGGAGCAGAGGAAGGAAGCAGAACACATGGGGAGAAATGGTTCACTTGCTGTCCAAGTCCAATGTTCCTCTTCTCCAAGTGACTTCGTAGCTTTGTTGCGGTCGTTTAAAAAAAAGGAGAGGCTTGGAGCAAAACTGTAAGTTGCTGATTCTATTGGACTCCAACTTTGACTGGTGGCCCCCCCTCCCTCCAACTAAGGGCACAATAATTTCAGCTGGGTTCCTTCTCTGCACCCCCGTCCCCCCAAGGCTGGACCCTGGCCTGAGTCAGTGGTTCTAGGGCCATCCTGGCTTTGAGAGGCCCTGACTCCCTTTTTCCACCCATCCCCGAGCAAGAGGGTGAATGGCTCTCCCTCTCCCAAACACAGAATCTTGTCTTTTTTCTCTGCTTCTGAGACTGTTCATAGGGTATCCTGGCTTAAGAGGTCTGGGGTCAAAGCGATAACCTTGGCCCCTGAGAGTTCTCTTGCCCAGAGGTTTGTGCTTTTCTGTGGGTGGTGGTGGTGGTGGTGGTGGTGGGCAGGCCGTTCTCACTGCTGCCGACCGCCGCTGCTCCTCCAAGGCTTGGGGCCGCCAGGGTCTGGGGGGCTCTCTCTCAGGGTCACAGTCACTTGGAGATGGCTCTGGGCCAGGAAGCAGGGAAGCTGGGTTACAGTTTACAAACTGGAAGAATCTGGGGGGCACTGGAGGGTCGTCTGGAAGCCGCCATCAGCGTGTGCCCCCTCCCTGGGCTGTTGCCCCATCTCGAGGGTCATCCTCAGGGCCTGCTCTGGGCGTGGGCTCCAGACCCGCACCGCCTTCACAGCGCACCCTCCTGCCCCTTGGCTCTGAAGGCCGCAGAAGGGGCGGTCCGAGGGCTCGGGCTCCCAGCGGGGAAGTGTGTGGGGCAGACGGGGAAGGAGGCCGAGTGGGGAGGGGTGGCCCCGATGCAGGGGTGGGCTTCAGTTGTTCTCAAAGAGAGACAGGAGGTCATCGTTACTATTGCTCGGCAGGTCAGGGGGATCCAGATACGAGAGGAGCTCGTCAGGGTTTGTGAGTTCTGGAAGGAGCTGGAAGAGAAGTACAGAAGCCCAGTTGAGGTGTCGGCCGAGGGCTGGGCCAGCCCAAGGCGAGGAAGGCAGGGCACCCCCCGGCCTGTTCACTTGCCCTCGACCTGCCTCCTGGGGTCCTGGCCCAAACAGGGGAAACTCAGTGCTCATGGTCCCCAGATGCACCCAGGCCACCATGCTGGTCTGGGGCACACCGTGCTCACTTCAAGTCTGGACGGTGGGGCCCTCAGTCCACCAGCTGGGAGGCTCCTCAATGAACAGAGTAATCCTCATACTTGCCACAGCAACTGGGGGTCCCTTGGGCCTCCCAGGAAAACCAAGTGGCTTTGCACGTAAGGCTGGGTGATCTCTTTGGATCCCACCACCCCACACCTCACCCAAGAACTCCTGGCTCCTTGCTGAGCCCGTGGCTGGCTGGCAGACCAACACTACCCTCTCCTGCGAGGTCCTTGGAATCTTCTGATTTCACAGGGGAACCCTCATCAATCTACAAGCACCTTCCCTGGCCTGGTCTGGGGAGGAGAGTCAGACAAGAACTCAAGATGGCCAAAAAGCCGAGTGAGCCCCATCCACTACAGAGATCAAGGGTGACTCCTGCTGGGGCTGGGGCCTGAGGGAAAGGAGTGATGGAGGAGAGGGCGGGCCTCCTGTCTGTGATTCTAGAGTCTAGGGATGAGGGATGGGAGGGGCAAGTGCTGTGTCCCTCTCCCTGCAGCCCTGCCCAGCTACCCAGCACCCATCACCCAGTGTCCCCCCGCCCCACCTTCCAGATCATTCAGTTCTCAACGTGGGGGGGTGAGAGGGTGGTGATCCCTAAATCTCAGCTTCCCACTCCCACCTCAGTCACCACCACCCGCAGTGTGACCCGGGGCCTCTCACAGTGAGCGATGGAGCGAGCAGAAGCACAGGGCATGGGCGACACACAGACTAGAAACTGCAGACAGACATACACCAGCGACAGACGGACAGACCCTGTCCCTCCAGCCCCGCCCGTGCCGCGGGGCCAGAAAGTGTGGCAGACGCGGAGATGGCAAGCCGATGTGGGGGAAGGGGAAGGGGGGGACGGGTGGGGACCCTCTCGGGCTGCCTCCAGGACCAGCCCAGAGGGACTCTACAGGGGCCTGGGCGAGGCGGGGCAGGGCTGGCCTGCGGGACTGTGGCCAAGGGGACGGGGGGGGGGGGGCCAGCAGCGAGGGGGAGGGGGCTGGCCCGCTGTGGGGTTCCCTGGTCCTGGAGCCAGGGGAGGCAGGTTGGCGGGGCCCACCCTCCGGCCGCCCACCCCTCCTCACAGCTAGGCCTCCTCCACCCCGGGCCTCGGGCCCTCAACACCCGCCCCTGCTCTCGGACAGGTCCCGGCGCCAGGCCTAGCCCCAGGCCAAGGCATGTGGCGACCCCAACTTACATCCAGCGAAGGCTCCGGCATGTCAGATGCTCCCTGCGCTCCGGCCTGACCCTCTAAGGCTGAGGAGGGGTTAAAGGTCAGGTCGCTGTGTGGATGGTTGCCGGGAGCGGCCTGTGGCGGTTGCCGGGGAGGCTGGGAAGGAGGAGGAGGAGCCCCACTGTGATGTAATGGAGGCCCTGACTGGCTGCTGGGGTGTGGGACGTGCAAACCTTGTTGTATGGAGGGATGGGGCTGGTCAGAACTGCCAGCGTGTGGCATCTGTGGAGGAGGAGAGAGCAGGAAAAAGAGAGGTGAGGTGACAAGATACAGCGACGAGACGCCTGGAGAAATGAAAACCAAACCAAACCAGGAAAATAACAAACCCCCAAAACAAAGCCACCCCTCTACAAAGCTGAATGCTTTTTTTTTTTTTTCCCCTCTGCAGAGAAACAAACAAACAAAAATCCTCCCCCCGAAACCGCCTGTCAGGGAGGCTGAGGCCACGTGGGGCCAGGAGAGAGGCGGCCAAGGGCTCTGAGATGAGCGGAGACACTGAGACCTCGGGGTCCAGGCAGGCCCCTGGGAGCCCCTCTGCCTCCCTGGCCCGGACACCAGCACAATGAACAACAGCAAGGGCAGGATGGAGAAGCGAAATGGGCACGTGTCCAGGGGGCAGGGAGGTGGGCAGGAGCGCTGCTGGCGGCGTGCTGCAGGCCCGCGCTGGGCTGGCGAAGAGCAGACATGGACGACAGCATGGGGCAGGCGTGCAGCTCGGGGTGGGGGTCTGCGCCCCGACGTGGGCCCTGGGCTGGGGGTGATGCTGGGCGCACAGGCTCCGGTGCGAGCTCTGCCTGCTGCCCCAGGTAGGGTGTAATTGAGCCCATGGAAAACGAGCAGACCCGGGGCTTCCGAATCCTGCCTGCTGGCCGCCCACCGGGGCATCCACAACATGCTTCTCTCATAGACAACCTAAGGACCCACCCCCCGCCCCACGTGCACAGGGGCTGTGGGCGGGCAGGGACACAGGCGTGAGTGAGTGAGAGTTACACTTCCCCTGTTGGTCTGTTTGCTGCCTCAAGCAGTCCTGCCTGCAGAGCTCAGATTCTCAGAGTGAAAGGCTGAGTCCAGGTCCTGGCCCCGTCTCCGGCATTCCCCAAGCGACGGCCCCAACGCCCGTCACACTCTGCTAGTGCAGGGAGCTCCCTGATGGGCCAGGCTGCTTGCTCACTTGGAATGGGCAGCCAGGTGGCCACTTGTCTCTGTGGTCTTTCATTACCCTCCTCCCCACCCCGTCTTCTGGGCCACACAGAAATATTGACACTTCCTTCGTGGGTTTGCAAACAGCAGCCACACCGTCCCGATCTCCAGAGAACCAAGTTCCTCTTCCTGTTTCTCCTAAAAGTTGTTTTCCGGGCCTTGCTGTGGGCCGGCCTCTGCCCACAGTTCGGGTGGCCCCCTGCAAGCACTGCCCCTACAGCCCGGAGCCCTGAGAACAGGCGATGTCCACATGACCTTAAGGCTGGTGACCCTGGGGGAACATGTGTGGGATGCAGACGAAGAAGGACCAGGAGGGGCTGGAGGGACGGCCACCACGGCTGTCAGTGTGAGGCCAGCCTGTGACTCCTCCCCACGCCTGCGGTGCTCCACAGTGACTGCTCTGGGAAGCGGGGGGCAGGAGGGGGCTCCACACACCTGGAGCAGCCCAGCCCTAGACAGACAGTCCCCTGGATCTGCTGACACAGCTGCCCTGTTTGGCCCTGACATCTTGCTGGAATTATCTCGGAGCCTGGAGGGGCGGGTGCTCTCTGGTGCTGCCGACACACCCATCAACCTCCCACTTGGCACAGGAGAGCCCTTGGGTGAACGAGCGCCTGCTTGGGGCCCTCCCACCGTGCACTGTGAATCCTTCTGGCCTCGCGCTCAGCCGGGCGAGGCTGCTCTGCTTGGGCAGGTGTGGGGGGTTGGTCGCCTTGTGATTGCACCCCATCACCTTGTGCATCTGTACTTCTGGGTCTAGTCACCATCTAACACAAGCCCAGAAACGGGCGACGATGGTGCATATTTGAGAAGCATCCTGGGGGGCTGTGGAGTCAACTCACAGGCTTAGGTCCCTCTGCAAAGACCCCAGGCAGCAGAACTGACAAGGTAGGAGAGAGTCTTGTTGGACAGAGGAAGGAAACACTGCCCCCGTTGCCATGTTCGAGTGTTGGGAATTGTGAGGACTCAGAAGGTGCCATGTGAATATGGGGTCAGGGGGTGATCTGGGTGACTCCTGGGCATGGAATGCTGAGATCCTGGGGAGCAGGGCTAGGGAAGGGGGCCAGGAGAAAGGCTCCCAGAAATCAGAAGCCCCACAGGGCAAAAAGTAACTTACAAAAACATGGCCAAAGGCCTGTGAAAGCAGCTGTTTCTGATGTGGCATTCTGGGTTCCTGTGGGCAAGCTGCTACAGCGCCCCTTACTCAGAGTCCTGGTTAATAGTCGGTCTGGCTGAGAATTAGTGTCTCTGGTGTACAGGACAATCTCCTGGCCCAGTGGCAGAGCCAATTCCATGTCAAGTGTGGGGAACACAGTACAATCCAGAAGCCCCTTCCTTCGAGGCCACACCGTGGTGCATGGAGAGCCTGGAGAGGTGCCTTTGGGTACAGGCCCAACCCCACCGCTGGGCGCTGACGAGACCCCCTGGCCCCTTCCCTCTGGCAACTGTGACCCAGGACCTACTGACAGGCCCTCCGTGACTGCCCCTTAGCTAAGATGAGAGACACAAAGAATAACGGAGGCCTCAGTCTTCAGTGCCTGGGCCTCAGCTCTCCCAAAACACCAACTGTGTTTCCTCCATCCAGGCACCACCAGAACTTCTGCTCCATGAGCACGGGGCCTGCGTCTGTCTTGCTTGCAACTGATACAAGGCACAGCTGGGAGGTCAGGCTCAGAGAATGCCCACTAGACCAAGTGGGATCATCTATCGCCGCCTAGATGAGGACCTGGGGGGTGGTCAGACCTCCCACCACTGCTGTTGGGGCCACAGGAAGAGAAGGGACAGCACAGGGCACCTCACCCAAAGGAGCTTTCTCAGCAATAGAGTGTGTGTTAATATGTGAAACAGGATGAGAAGCGAATCCTCTTGGGATAAGTAGATGTCCTCACTTTTCTTTTTGAAGAAGGAGGTAATCAGACTCTCAGGGAGTAAAGTGATTGGGTTTGGGACAAAATTCTAGATGGCTGGATGGAGCTATGATAAGTCAGTGTAAGTGTGTGTAAGAGGGGACGGCATGTCTGTGTGTGTGCGTGTGCATGTGTAAGATGTGTGCCATGTGTACGGCAGTGTGTGGGCCTGCGTGCGGGGTGTGTGTAGGCATCCGCACGTGTGCATGTATATGCAGTATGTATGTGCAGGTAAGAGCCTGAAGTTTCCCCCATCTGAGAACCTGATGTCCTGGGTGAAACAGCCAAATCCAGGGATGCTGTTGAGCCATGACCCAGCCTCAGTTAGGCCCCCCACTCCCTCCTGAGTCCCCAGACTCAACTCTCCACCCTCTCCTTTGCCTGGGAGGGAACCAGGCAAACATCAGAAAGGTCCAGGGGAGCCCTCTGTCCCAAACAGCCCCACACTGGGGCTGGGGGCACCGGGGAGGTGGAGGGTCAAGGGCGAGGAACAGGTACTCACAGTCTCCTGCATGGGGTGACTGAGGGGCTTCTCGAGGGTGGCCATGTTGTTGGGCATGTCCGGGGGGTGGGAGAGCTGGGGGGGCCCATGCATGAAGTCGTTCATGGACGTCCCGCCGGGGTTCCCGTGGGGGAAGTCAAAGTTGCCATGGCCTTGGTAGTTGTTTCCTGGAGATGGAACCAGATGGGGAGGGGTGTTATCCAGAGGGAAAATGCCCCCCCACCCCCTGCCCAGGGAATCAGAGTGTGGAAACGAAGAACCCAGGCCTAACCCCCTGCAGGGCTAGGGTCGGCTCTGGCAGCTCAGACCTCCAGGCTGTATGGTGGGGCCCAGGGTGGCCTTCTCCTGTGGTCCTTCGCACCCCCAGGTGTCTGCTGGTTTACAGCTACAAGCAGGGCCAGCGTAGGGGGACGGGGTGGGTGGGACTCCTGTTGGCAGAGGGTCCTAGAATGAGGCCCAAGTCTGAACTCTCTACAGGATCTGCTGAGCTAGCCCCCAGACCTGCTCCCCTGCAGCCACCACATGCCTTCCCTTCATCACTGGTACGACCCAGGCCCAGAGCAGGTGGCCAGAATCTGCCCAGTAAAAAAGGAAGCCATGTTAGATTTGAGAGTCCACCCTGAGAAGTCAGCTATCTGGCCCCCAAGCCGCTGCTCCCTTCACCGTGTGCTGGTGGCGAGAGCTCAGAGGATCAGCACGCTGGAAAGCTGGGCCCCTCAGTACGCTGCGGGACTCTGGCTAGGTAGGCTAACCTCTCTGGGAATCTGATCACTCTGGAGCCCCGGGGACCTGAGGGCAGGGATTCCGTGGGGTGCTGCCATCCCCAGCCTTCTGGGGGGCAGGGAGGGTGCTCTCTGGGAACCGAGGGCAGTGCAGTGCAGCTGGGTCTGGGTGGCAGAGACAGTGAGGGACAGTGACGGTGACCTCGGCGGCTGAAGGCTGGTGCTCCAGGCTCCTGGACTCTTGTCTCTCAGAGGGTGGCAGAGTCACAGGGACAGGGCCAATATGCAGACCATCGGAAGGAACACAGGGGGCCTGGGGAAGGGCCAGAACTCAAGGGGCAGGTGGTGGCAGCGTCTCAAGCAAAGGAGCTCGGAAGCCCCTGAGATCGGCAGCTGCCGGCCCGGGAGCTCCAGGAGTCAGGAGAGGAGGCTGAGCAGGGTGGGGTGCGAGGGGCAGGAGGCTGGCTCACGGGGCAGCATCTCACGCATGCCTTCCCAACTGGGTACCAACCCGCAGGGCTGGACGGAACCAAGCAGTGGGACGGAGAGGGAAGGATGGCACTGCACCCAAGGCCAGCGGTGCGGTGTTTCCAGGGGCAAGTTACCTCTGCCTCTTCACACTACAGCTTCCTTGCACCTGCCACCATCACCCCAGAAATCCTGGGCCCCTGCCGTGGCTTCTCCCTCCCTCCTCATCGGCCGTCACCCACCTTGGCTGCTGTAGTCGTTGGAGTTGGTGCTCCCAGGTGGAGGCGGGAGTGGATAGGGGGACGGGCCAGGGCCCAGGGCGGCGATCATCTCCATGACATTGGGCATGATCATCTGGCTGGGACTCATGGTCTTGAACCTCTTGGAGGGGATGCCATCAGGGTCATCTTTAATGTGTAGGTCCGACTTGATGGGCACTGGCCGCCAGCTGCACGTGGGGTCGATGGTGACCTCTTCAAACTCGGAGCTGGGGGAACAAAGGGGCAGAGCTGGGGTCCTGGGTACCAGGTTGTAGACACAAGAGCCTCCAGCTTGAACAGACTTTGTGATGCTCTCATCCAGGCTCCCTCTGCCCCCATGCCCATCACACTCTGCCTACAACAGAGGTATGGGAGACTTTTACATCGTTGGAGAGAAGGGGAGACTGAGGCTAGGAAAAGCAAGTGGCTGTGCAGCTGGCCCCAAAGCCTGTACTCCCGGCATGGCCACCACTGCAGGCATTGTCAGCTTCCTGCTCTGACTGAGCGTAGTCCTTTCTGGAAAGTTCATTTGCCCCTAGGTAAACAAGTCCTTAAATTTGCAGAGAGGTGAGGAATGTGGGAAAATGGTCTGCCGGCCCAGTGGGGGATAAATTATCAGGGGCAACCATGTATGCTCACCTCATACCATCAGGGCCCGCATTCTTGCTGCCCCCCCCACCCCTTCCCCACATGGAGAGGCCTACTTACTGTTGGATGGCATTCAGGATGCCCCACATGTACTGATCCACTTCCAGGCCCTCCAGCAGAGCGGTTTTACTGGAAAAGAAGAGAGGCAGGGCTTGGGTTTGGCTCCTGAATCCTAAGGCGTGGAGACATAGCCCGCTCCTCCCCACTGTGTCCAAGAGACTCGGCGCCTGCCTCTGGTTACTACTGGGGCACCAACAGGAGAGGGCAGCTTTGCAACAGCTTGGTACAAGGGGACTATGCACTGCCCCTGTAATCTGAGCCCCTCTGCTATGCATTTAGGGCAGGTGGGAGGTGGCTGGATCCCATAGAACAGGCCCAGAACTCCTCCCACAGCCAGGTGACTGTGCTTATGCTGAGGCAGGTGTCACTTACTTGCACACAGGACACCTCCAGGTCCCTCTCTCGCAGTTCAGCTGCAGGTATGACTCCAAATCAAAGCACTGCAGAGGCCGAGAGACAAAGACAGATGAGCCCAGGGCCCTCAGAAACCACTTACATGCAACCCGAACTGCCTCTGGGACCCTCATGAAGATGTCCCACCAGGGAGGGAGACAGGTGATGGAGAGACCCAGGGCTGGGGGGCTGGGTGGAGTGATAATCTTGCCTATTTTCTGCTGTGCATACAGCCTATGGGCCACACCAAGTCCCTGCAACGCTGTGCCCGGCCCTCCTCATACCAGCCCTGTGCACCAGATGACCCATAGCCTCCGAGCAGCTTTCCCCTGCAGCCGCCCCTCACCAATCCTGCCCCTCTCACTGGCCGAGCCCACGCAGGGAGGACACACCCCATCTGGTTCATCAGCATGTATGAAACAAATTAGACAACCAGACGTCCCCTGCCCCCGTTTTCCCAAGGAAAGAGCTTTTGATGGAGGGGGGCTCCTGACCCACTATGAAGCCCTTGGGGCCTGTTGTGAGAGGGTGAGGGCTGAGGGTGTGGCTGGCCTGGCCCCAGGGTAGCTCCCACCCAATGCGTCTCACCCTCTAGGGCTGCCTGTGTTTAGCCACCCAAACTGTGACCAGGCACTCAACCCACGGCCACTTCCTGAGCACGTGCTCAGGGCAAGGCCTCAAGACGAGCCGGGCAGAGATGCCCCTGCTCTCAGGCTCACATCAGCCATGGTGGCCAAAAGGGCAGTATTTCCAGCTGGCTTTTGACATCTGCCAGGGCTGGGACTGTCTAAATCCAGTTCTGGAGCCCTCTGGGGCTCCAGAAGAGGTCTCTTTAATTCTTTCTCGCTCCTTCTGAGAGAGGAAACAAAAAGAAGTGAGTGGCTACCTCTCCCATTTATAGACATCATGACGATTGTCATTATCTGTCAGATCCAAAGAGTTCTGTAAGTTGGACAAGGAAACTGTCCCCACGGCCCAGAGGAGGTACTGAGGCTTCGAGGGGAAGAATGAATTGCTATGATGGTGCATAACCAATGAAGCCTGAATTCCAAGTCCCCAGCACTTTCATTTTGGGGGTGGGGGCTCCATCCTCTTATTTCTAACCTTGTTACTACTTCATCTTCTGTACTGTTCACGTCTCTTGGTGCATAGGGAAGAAGCAGGTCCCACCAGTGAGGTTTACATCCATCCTAACTGCTCAATAGAACCTCCTGCTGCTGCTGCTGCTAAGTCACTTCAGTCGTGTCTGACTCTGTGTGACCCCATAGACGGCAGCCAACTAGGCTCCCCAGTTCCTGGGATTCTCCAGGCAAGAACACTGGAGTGGGTTGCCATTTCCTTCTCCAATGCATGAAAGTGAAAACTCAAAGTGAAGTCGCTCAGTCCTGTCTGACCCTCAGCGACCCCATGGACTGCAGCCTTCTAGGCTCCTCCGTCCATGGGATTTTCCAGGCAAGAGTACTGGAGTGGGGTGCCATTGCCTTCTCCGAAAACCTCATGAGACTTCCTCAAATCCAGAGAAGTTAAGTCCTGACACTTCAACAGCTCGTTGACGATTCACAAACCAGATGGACCTAGCTCTGAGTACACAGAGAAGTTGCTTGAAGGATAAATGATGTCAGGAATGAGTGAGTGAGATCAGCTGCTAATGGCCATGGCATCCTTCCAGGGTTGGAGACAGCCCTGAGGCCTCCGCCTGCCCCATCACCATCCCAGCCAGGTTGCAGGAGGCTCCTCCCAGGACCGCTCACCTGGACATGCTTGCAATCATGGCCTCGAGCAGGCAGCTGGATGCGCCGGAACGTGATGGGGCACTTCAGAGACACCTTGATGGCTGTCTGCTCCACGCCATCCTCCCCATTGAGGGTCGTGTTGCCTGATGAGGCCGCCACACTGCTGAAATTCCGCTTGACTGTAGGGTGGAGGCAGAAGTGGATAAGAAGGGCAAGGCTGTCCTGTACTTCCCCCACTCCCTCAAGTGGCTGATGCACACCCTGGTTCTCCCTAACACTGGGAGGTCTCAAAAACTGGTGCAGGGCACCTTGGCCTGGGTGAAAGCGAGATCGGCACGCTGGGGGCCCGGGGATGCCCAATACTCTGGAATGACACTCTTCGGGTGAAAAGTGTGAAGTGTCCCTGGAGGTGCCATGTCGTCAGCCCCCCAGTCTCTGCAGTTCATGCCCTGTGTCTTCAGTAGGAAGGCAGGACTTTCTGCAAAACCTGCAAAAACAGTCTGGCACTTCACTGATTTTCTGGGTCAGTGGGAGAGCCCCACAGGCACTTCTGCACTTAGTTCTCCGAGTGTGGAAATGGCCTGGCAGGATTCTAGGGCTCAGCATACGCAGAAGCACATTTGAAGAGGGTGTAGGAATACTTCCCACTGCCTGCATGGTGCCCCCGACCCCAAGTGTCTGCACCTGGGACTCGGAGCCAAGTCCCTCCCTCTCAAGTTAGGCCTGGGCTGTTGAGGTAAGAAGTCCAGTCTGCAACTGACCTCTGTGCTTCCCCCACAATGAAGAACCCTCTTCTCCAGTTCCTCCCATCCTTCCAGGTGATCACCTCCAGGGAGCCTGTCCGGACTACCTACACCACGGTATCTTGGTTTAATCTGCCTCATCTCCTGTGATAACAGCACCGTGTACTCATCTGATTGTCCCCACAGCCCGAGGAGGGGCACTGGAGGGGAAGGGGGAGGGGCTGGTGCCGGGGACCCTCAGGGCCCAGTGGTGTCAGGCTTGAGGGACAGTGCATGCGGAGAGACTGGGGTCTGGTTCCAGCCCTGAGCCCCCACTCACTTTTCGTGATACAGTGCTCCGCAGGCAGGAGTCGCTTCTTGAGCAGGCCTTGCAGCACGGAGCGCACAGAGGGCCGGTGGACCAGCTGCAGCACAAAGAGGTGGGACTGCCAAGAAAAAGCAGAGACTCGGACCCTGCCATGTGGCTCCCATGCCCACTCACTGTGTGCCAGAGGCTAAACACAGCAAAGGGCCCCACATCCACAGTGATGCCCTGCTAGGAGAGGGTCCCTGGGACCTGGGAGAGCCCTAAAGGACCAGGATGTGTCTTGGGACCTGTGATCTGGGGACCTAGAGAGGGGTCACTCCCCAGGGACAGTGGGTCTCCACCAAAGCTGACTCTGATGCTCAAATAGCAACGCCCACCCCCCGCCCCCACCAAAGGAAGTCACAGGACACAAGGCATCAGGATTGGAGCCAAACACTTCCTACCCTTGCACCCTGCTGTTCGCCATCATGCCTACTCCACCCTTCCCACCAGAGGATGCTGTCTTCACTCCTCCAGGAAGCCTTCCAGGACTGTCCACTCCAACAAGCCCCCACAAGCTCCTCACTCTGACAGCATCCCTAGTCCTGTGACCCCTATCTCTGGGTGGTCTTGAAGCCCCAACCCTCATGAGGGCTGGATCAGAGCTCTTTCTCCTCCAGGGGAGGCCAGCAGGCACGGGCAGGTAAACTGCAATTCCCAAGCAAGCCCTGAGTACCAGACCCTGATCCTGGGGGAGAGAAGCATGGCTCAGACGTGGTCCCAGATCAGTGAGTCACAGGTCAGGAGACACACACACACACACACACACACACACACACACACACAGAGTTCTGAGCTAGCACTGCTGGGTGATCAAGGGAGGGTAGTTAACTCCAGACTTGGTGGAGTTGGGTCTGAGGGAAAAAGATGATTAGAATATAAAAATTTCTTGCAAACGAGGCATGAATGCAGCCTAGCTTTGAGGGAGACACAGAACTTCCCCAGTGGAAGAAGGTGGTGGGCATGGGGGCAGGTGGTGTCCAAGAGCTCCGGGAGGAAGTGGTGCAAGGCTGTAGTGCAAGAGGGGAGAAGGCCAGAGCATGATGGCCTGAATTTCATCCCACAGTCCCGGGGGGTGGGGGGCAAGGACAATGGCACATTTCTGGGGTACTTCTAAAAGATCACTCCGGGAGCTGTGGGGAGGGGGACCCCAGGCCATGGCTGACCCCACGGGGCGCTGAGGGTCCCCCACCCCCCACCCCCGGCACACTCACGCAGCAGCAGGCAGTAACGGTGATCTGGATGGTGTTGCGGCCTGGCTGGCACACGTGCTTGAGGTGCAGCGGCTTGTGGGATGTCTTGTTGTCCCCGCGCTCGATGGTGAGGGGCGTGGCGTTCACGCTGACCTGCACTGAGGCCGGCCAGTTGGTGTTCATCTGCCGGTCCTCATGGTGGTAGCACTTGAACTGCAGCTCCAGGTCAGACCTGGGGGTGGGGCTGAGGCTCAGGGCGGCTCTGCTAGGGGGCTGCCCGGGGCTTCCAGGATGCCTGGCGGGGCCACACACCTCGGCCTCATCACAGCCCCCGTCAAGTCGCCCAGGACTCTGTCTTCAGCCATAAAGTCTCCTCTGACCGCCTCCTCTCTTCTCTCTCACCCTGGACATTCCCACTGCCCAGGCCCCCCAACCCCATCAAAACCCATTGCAACAACCCCAGTTCCCCCAGGACTCCCACACACTGTTTAACCATAGCCCCACGGCTCTGGCCACTGTCTCCCAGCCCCCTGCACGTAAGGACAGAGACAGAAAGGACACTAACTCAACGAGACCAGCTGGAAGACTGATTATGTTCTAGGCTCCTGTGGAAGAAGCATCCCAGGCCAGGGCCGTGTCTGGTTCAGTCCCCGCATTCCCCTCCATGGTGGGCCCCAAGGACACAGCCCTGAAAGAATCCCCACAAACCCAGCAGGGACCACACATGCGTGAAAGGCGAGCAGGGGCAGTAGCCAGGGCACAGGAGGTCTCGGGTGAGGGTATGCACGGGTAAGGAGGGGTGGGTGAGCAAGGCCCCTGCACGGGCGTCTCTCCTGCCTGAGTGTGCTCCCGAGCCCTTATGCTCACCCTGGCTGTCTCAGGCCTGCTCTGCAGCCCGATCAGCCTGATCAAGGCAATGGGCCAGCTGCGTGTGCACAGCTGTGTGTACACAGGTGTGTGTGTACAGGCAGCCGCTCAGCTCAGACACATCTCATGCCCTCAAGGTGCTCAGCGGGCAGCTGAGTCCTGGCAGAGAAGGGACCGAGGGTGGAGACACCAATGGGTTCTGGTGTCTAAGAGGTCTGAGCCCAACTCCCAGTTCTGCTTCTTGCTCCCTGTGCGGACTCACCCAAGCTAACCACTTCCCTGGCCTCAGTTTCCTCACTGTCAATGGGGCAAGCAATGCCCGCTCATAAGATCAAAGGAGATCAGGTATAGGAGGCTCAGAACACAGAGCCCGGGCTAGCAGGGGGCCTCTAGACCTGACGCTCCAGTGCTGGATGTTTGAGCAGCAGCCCCGTCCAGTGGCCAGCTGCTTGCCTGGTTCAGGAAGGACCCAGCCCTGCTCCGGCACCTGTCTATATTCCTGGCTCTGGCCCCATGAGCCACGGTCAGGGGCCAGCTTAGAGTCCCTGCTGGAATATCCTGCTTCTCAGCCTTTAGGTCTCAGCTAGCCACCGTTTCCACTGGGAACTTGCCCTTGAGCACTTGCTGAGGGCCGGGCTGAGTGACAGCTGACCCCCACGCTCGGGCCCCGAGGCCAGGGCAGCTCTGTCTGCCTCCAGGCACCTGCAGGTTTCCTGTGACAACCCCAAGGCCTTGCACGCAGCAGGGCCCAGTCAGCGATGCTGAACGGGTGACGGTGTCCAACAGATGCTGCTACCACCTCTCCCAGGCGAGGCCGCCTCCCCCTGGCGTGGGCCGTGCCGCACGCTTACACTCACCTCCACATCAGCGTCTGGTGGACCGTGGGCCGCAGGTGAAAGACGTGGTTGCTGACGGCCAGGTTGTGCTCCAGGCGGAAGGGCTCCAGCACCACGCCGTCCCGCACGGGGAACGTGAGCCGCAGCTCGTCATTGTGGTTGGCTGCACAGGGGAGGAGCCGGTGAGCCGCATCGCCCTGGCCGCCGTGGCACCTGACATGCGCCCTAGGCTGCATGCCCCGCGTGTGTGTGTGAACAGGGCCACAGCAGCCGGGCACACCAGACAGCTCCTGGCATCTTCCGGTTCACTGGACCCCATCCTGAGCATCCCTGCATCCCAAGTCCCACGTATCCTGTTCTTGTCCCACCTGCGGTCTGCCCTGGAAGCCCTGAAGACTTCTCCCAGTCCTTTTGCACAGCTGAGAGCCACTTTGCCTCCCAGCCTCCCACTGCTCAGGCAGGGGGAAGGAGGTCTGCTCTCACACCCTCCACTCTTCACACGCCCAGCCCACACAGGCCAGCAGCCAGACTTCCAAGTCCCCTGACTCCTGGTGTACTCTGAGGGAAGGGGAGTCGGGGCATGTGGAGGTGTCTGGACAGAGGAAGGGAGGACGTGAAGGAGAGGGCGGGCGCTCACCTGGGGGCGGCGGCAGAGCGCTCATATTTGGCTTTATGTCAGGCGGGAAGGGTGGCTTAACGTCTTGGCTGGGCGACAGGTATGGGGGGATGCTGCTTCCGGGGGTCATGGGGGGCGTGGGGTTCCCTGGAACAGGTGAGTGGGGGTAGTTTGCCACAGGAACTGGCCTGGGAGGCTGGAAGGAAAGAGAGACCATAGATAGGTTACGGGTTTAAGAAATAAGGAAGGAGGAGCCCTGCCTCTGGACACAGACCCCGCCCACCCTAGCATCCCAGGGCTGCGGCCCTGGCTCCCCCAAGGGGAGAGACACCCCCCGGCCCCGCAGGGAAACCCCTTCCTCCACTCTGGGCGCACTCAGGCCTCTGCTCCCATAGGAAGACAGGTGGGTCTGGAAGGGCATCACCACCCTTCACTTGGGTCACGACATCGAAAGACTGTAGGGTCCCCAGCCCATTTGACCAGCGAGGACACAGGCTCAGGGCGATGGAGGACTTGCCTAATATAGTCTGGGGAGAAGAAGAAAGCTAGAAACAGTTCCAGGTCTCCTGCTGCCCACAGCATTTTTGTAGGCCACGTCCTTCATCCCCCTCCCACCACACTGGGGTCCCTGGATGGAGTCAGGCGCGAAGCATCTCCAAGAGCCCCTTCCCTTAGTCTCTTAGTCCCCACATCACTTTTTTCCAGGGCTGGTCAGGTCCACACTCATTCCCATCCCACCCATCTGAACTGTGGATTCTCCAAGCATCTCTGTGGCTTGGAGCAGATGGGCCTACTAATGTCCAGAAAGACTGGGGCAGAAACAGTGAGGCCCCCTCTAACAGTGCATATGGGTTATAATTCCCGAGATGGAGACTGAAACATACCCTATTGACGTTCCCTTGGCTGTAGTTGCTGTAGCTGCTTCCAGAGAAGGTGTTATTTTGTCCATTAAACTGCTCTGGCTGGTAAAGCAAGATAAACAAAGCCATGAATGGAAGGCAGAAAATCTACCAGAAACCCTCTCTCCCTCCTGAAATGAAAATCTTCCAGAAGGACAGCGGATGGTGAAGAGGCCCACCCAGTGCTGGGGTGGGGGGCCGGGTGGGGGCAGAGCAGCTCACTGCCGTGGTCAATGTTTTGCCTCTCTCTACCCATCGCTACCAATTTAGCGAGTTTCTAGAAATAGCAACACCTAACGTGCTGAAGTTGGGGTAAAAATAGTAAGCCCGCGTAAGCCAAGTGGTGGGTGGTCATGTAAGTTGGCATGATTCATGAGCAAATAGGTGTAAATTATTTCCAGAGTCTTCCTCGCTCCTGAGAATGTACTTTACAGTAATCCCAAAGAAGGAAAGAGTTACGTGCATGAAAATATTATAGTACTATTTCAAAAGTGAAACCGCAGAAAAATCCCCACACGTCCAACAGAAAGGATAAAATGCCGTATGGTTCTCAGTAGAATGTTAGGTAGCCATTAAAAGTGACAACCACTGGGACTATAGCAATAAGTAACACACTGTGTCAAGTGAGAGAAACAGGTTCAAAATTACAACCGTAATAAGAACCATATAACATTGTTGGTGCCCATGTGCATAGAATAATCGAATGTAAATATATTTGAGCGGGTGCTTTTTCTTAAAAAAAAATATATTTCCTTCATTGTTATTATCTTACATGCACTATAAATAGTAAAAGGAGAAGGAAAACCATCGTCTGAGCCCCGTGAGAACAGGAACCAAGAAAAGCCAGTCTGTCATTTTGGTCACCACATGCATAGCTCGGAGCATACGAGGTCACATCCAGAAATCTCCGCCTGCCCCCTGGTGACCTCAGGGGGTGCCCGGGGCCAGGATGACGCAGGTGGGGGAAGGGAGCTGAGCTGGTGAGGAGGGAAGGGGCCCGTAGGGCAGTGGGACTCACCTTATAATACTGCCCCATGTTGACCGTGGGGGGCGGGTACTGCCCAGTGCTCGGCTGGCTGGGCATCCGCTGCCCGGGGTAGTTGGGAGACGTGAGCGGCCGCGGGGGGTTGGGGGTAGGGTACTGGCCTGGCTGGGTGGGGAACTGGCTGTTTGGTCCGTATTGCTGGTTTCCATAGTTAGGCTGTGGTGGCAGAGAAAGGAGCAGGGAAAGGTCATCAGTGTCTGGAAGCCAAGCTGCCCACCGATGCTGGGGCCGCCTCCTCTCCTCCCCTCTGCCCCTGATGGCTGCTACCCACAAAACATCCACCCCGCCTGCAAAGAGGAACAGCTCAACCAGATGATGCCTGGGACCCCTTTCTGCTCTGACATGCAGGGACGTAACAGCTGGCCTGTCTTCTCAAGGGCCTCCCCTAGAAGCTGTCTTTCGGGAAGCCCCACGGCCCCGGGTACTTCCAGAGCCTCTTGTTCACACCATCAGGAGGGCACTTGATTCCAAAGTCCCCTTTGGGTTTCTCCTGGTGCTTGGTTTGTGACAGACAACAGGAGGCAGATCTGTAGGGTGAGCCCCTGAATCTGGGAGGCTCTGTCCCCCTACCCCACACTGAGTAGAACACACTTATGTTGAGTTCTGGGTCGTCCATGCAGAGGTTGGGAGAACCAGGCTGGTGAAGGGACAAGACAACCCCTCGTGGGGAAGGCAACCGTTCCTGGGAGGGGCAGGATCACTGTCCTGGGAGAGCCACTCCCCACCCTCCAGTTGCCTCCTCATTCGTAAGATCAGGTGACCCTGGGGCACCCCACGTCATTCCATCCTGCAGAGTTGGTGCTGCTTCCCTGTCTGTTGAAACTCCTTGTCTATTTGCTGTCTCTACTGCCCTCTCGGCTCAGAGGTGCAGGAGATGGCTATGTCCCAGTGTCTGGCAGCGAATAGGCCAGCAATTAATACTTGCTCAATACATGAAAGAAGGGCAGAGAGTAAGCAGCGGAGGAGAGCCAGCTTTGCATCAGCAGTAAAGAACTCGGTGCAGCTCTCATTACTGCCATGCGGCAGCTGCTCTGTGTTATGGTGGGATTTCTGTCACATCACTGCAGGACAGGAACTGGAAGCTGAGACTGTCCACCAGCAGAGTCCTGTGTGGGACCAGGGGACTGCCCCCAGCCCCTGCCCCAGGGTTCCAACAGCCTGAGAGGTTCTATGAGAGTGTATGTACTTAGAGATTCCAAGACAGGCTAAAGCTGTGTAGGCTGTGGCCCCTGGTGTCACAGCCCAGTATCAGGAACTGTGTAGCTGGGTAGCATCAGCAGTTCACAGGAGATGACTTAGTAAAGATAGAGAGCCTTTGGTGTGCCCTGCTGTGGCAGGCAAGAGGTGGGGAGCCAACAACCTACAGAAGCAGGGCTGACACCAGGCTGATGCTGGGTATTCTGCTGCCTCTTCTGGGGTCACCTCCTTGGGTGCCTGCAGTCCCGAGGCTGGACCTACAGATGCACTCCCAGCCCAGCCAGTGGGGACGCTGGGCTTCTGAGCACAGAGGGGGCTGAGCAGGCCCTGAACTCGTATGGGGACTGTATGGGAGTGAGATGCACAGGTCAAGGGCCCCTCCCATCCCCAAGGACAGCCAGGGCCTCAGGAGCTGCCATCCTTCTCCGGCTTCTCCCTGAGCTGGGGCCACCCTGGAGAAGGTCTGGGCTTGACCTTGTTTGACCCTGACCTCTCCTGTCTTGGACCCAGGGCACCTCCATCAGTGGCCAAGCCATCTTCTAGACCAAGGGAGCGGTGGATGCCGAGGGGAAGCACACAGACCTTCGATGAACTCGAGGTCTTTGGGCTCTAACCGCATGGTCAGCCCAAGCAGGAGGCACAGTTCTGAGAGGGGGAGGAGCCAATCTGAGGAGATGTGCAAGCAGACACTGGGAGATGCTTGGGATGGGCTCTATCCAGGTGAGGAATCAAGGTGGGCCTCCCGAGAAGCATCTGTGTCTTCTGCAGGTGAACTAAACCTTTACCTAGGTACCCACATAGGCCACTCACTGCCAACCTATTTTCTGAGTGCTCTCTGAAGGCCCTGTGATGCCTGCTCCAGGAAGTTCTTCTTCAGACCTCACACTGAGTTCCAAACACCCCATCGTGCATCATTCCTTTGTGGCTTCCGGCTTAGACCTCATCCTTCCGGCTGAAGTCCTGGCTCCTGGAGGACAGGAGGTGTGGGTTTGCTTCCCTTGGTCTTCCCCAATCCTGTGGCTGAGCGGGCCGGATAGCCTGATAGGCAGCCTCGCCCCTGGCAGAGCCCCAGGAACATGCTGCCTGCCTTTCAGTCACTTCTCTGAGATGCAGGGCCTTCAGATCACCACAGGGTTTTGTCTCCTCTCTCTCTCGGGTGAGATGCCCTCACGTGGGTGTGAGGAATGTGGACCCAAGATCTTAGTTCCTTAGCCTAAGTCGCCCAGCTACTGTCTGCGCTAAGACAGAAGAGAGTCCTAAGGGCGCTCACTGCTTGCTAAGTGCCTGCTCATGCCAGCCCCAGGGCGAGGAGCTCCAGGTACATCCCCTCATTCAAGACTTCCAGGCAGCCCCATGACACGGGCTGGATGGTCATGAAAGAAATAAATGGAGATTCCAGGAGAAGACATGGCTTGCTCAAGGTCTTCTCGATGGGACATGCCAGTGCTGACCTTGAACTCAGAAGCACCCGGCTCCTAAGACTCTGCCTTTTGGTTCAGGCTTCCTGAGGGTCAGTCCACGCCCTTTTCAAGGTACTGCCCACAGCACCCGTGTCTTCAAGTCCCAGGTCCTCCCCACTACCCACGCTGCCCGCCATCTGCCTGCTGCCAAACTCACCTCTCCAGGGTATGGCCTCTTTATGCTCTGAATGGGAAGGGACTGGGGCCGGGGGCCCGGGTACGTCTGCTGGGGCATCCGCTGCCCGTGTGTGCCAAAGGGGCTGATGCCGGGCGGCCGGGGCTGGTTCATGCCCATGGGAGGGCCGCTCATCCCCGAGGGTGTCATGCCAGCCGCCATGCTTGCGGGGTTCATGCTGCCCCCCATGGAGGCAGGCCCCCGAGGCCCGGGCTGGTTCATGAATTGGCTGTTATACGCCTGGGTGGGACCCATCTGGAAAGAGGAACAGACCTTCAACGGGAGAAGAAGAAAAAAAAAAAGAATAAAATGCCACATGCATTGAAAGTGCAGGGAAGGAGGGGTGGGGGAAGTGGGGGCTCAGGACTGGAGCTGGGGCTCTTTCCTGTGCGGCTGCAGCTGGAGACCAGGCTCCAAAGGACCACCGGCCGCCTGGGCTCACGGCTGCCCTCTGCAGGCCGCACAGGGAAGATGCAGCCCGAGGGGGGTTAAAGGGTGGGGCGCAGTCACTCCAATGCACAGGCGGCATTTCCAGGGAGGCAGGCAGGGAACAGGGAAGGGGGTGCAGGGGTGGGGAGGGGCATGGGAGGATGGAGGTGGATGAGGATGGAGGCAAGAGCCCCTTTCCTGGAAGCCCTGGCCCCGCACTTGTTTCTCAGCCAATAGATACACACCCTCTATCCATCAAGTCTGAGGTGGACTCAGCTCTGCCTATCTCTGCCCACCTGCCCTGCTGTCCCCAAACTTAAATCCCCAACCTCCACACCCATCCTGCATTTCTGTGAGGGCTCCCCGTCTCCTCACACCCCATCCCATCCTTCTGAAGGTCAGAGCTGGGACCTGGGCAAAATCCACAAACGAGACAACTAGCGGAGCCCCAGTCTTCAGAGGACATCAGGGCACAGACTGGCATCGAGGCTGCTTTAGACACAGCCTGCTCTTGGGTTAAGTGGGGGCCAGACTGCAATATGGAGCATCTTTCCCCATACAGAGACATACAGGTAACACGCAAAACCAACACAAGCTCCCAAACACCCCCACCACACTCATTCACACTGACACACCCACACCTCAACACATAACCCCTCCCTGTGCTTCTAGGAAAACCTAAATGCACCCTGACGCCATCCGCTCCTCCCAGCACACAGACACGGACGGCCCAACTCCGATCCCCGGGGCCGTCTGCTGAGTGGGCCAGGACTAGTGTGGCCCTTACCGGTCCATACTGGTTTATATCCTTATTCTGTGTTTCTTGCAAGGCTGCCACGGTGGCCGTAGCTGTGGCTGTGGCCGTGGCTGCTGCCGCCGCCACTGCAGCTGCTGCAGCGGCAGCTGCTGGCTGAGTGAAGTCAGCGGGTGGCCTGGTGTGTGGAGGGACACCCATGCCTGCAGGGGCATTTGGACCCCCAGGGTAACTGTGAGGGAGAAAAGAAGGGTGAGTTAGATGTTGCCTGAGCCTAAAGATGAACCCACGACCAGCCTTGGGTGGGGAGAGAGAGGTTGGGCCATTCCAGGCCCTCCTGCCCACAGCTCATGGAGCAGGGAGGTCTAGACTCACAGCCCAGCAGGGCCAGGGGCCTCCTGTGGGTTGTCAGTCCCTCAGCCATTTGGCAACCACCAAGTTGCTGTGTGCCTGGAGCCCCCTCTAGGTCCTAGTGGGTGCTGGCTCCTACACCCTAGGTCATGGCACTCTCGGCCACCGCAGTGAGCCCATTTCCTGGAGGAGGACATCGAGTCTCAGAGAACCTGAGCCACTGGCCCATGGCCCCCAGCAGGGGTGGCAGGATGGGGATGCAGCTATGTTTCACCAGGAAGCCCCACTGTACCTGGAAGGGCTGCAGTCAGCCCTGGGGACCTGGGGGGGTGAGTCCACAGGGCAATCCTGGACAGGGCAGGATGGACAGTGAGGGGAGGACTGGGGCCTCTGCCCCACCCCACGTCCCCGGAGTGCTTCCTGCGGTTCCTTGCTGTCTCCCTCCCTTACTCCTGAGCCGCGGGACTCCAGTCCCTGCACACTTCCGCCTCCACAAGCAGCACGGCAGAGCGGACCCTCCTGCACCCCAGCTCTCTCGGTGTCTCCCAACTTGTAAAGGTGCGACGCAGAGCAGCATCATTGGGGGGAATGAGAAGGTTGTCCTTCAACCCCAAGGGCTGATGGCCCTCAGAACGCCACCCAGCTGCGCCGCATGGGACCTGCAGGCTGGCCCTGCTCACCTGGCCCCGAAGCCCCCGCTGCCGGGGTAGTTGGGCCGGCCGTACATGCTCTGCTGGATGTAGGGCTGAGTGGGGCCAGCCTTGGCTGAGAACTGCTGCTGCTGCCCAGCGAATTGTGGGGAGTTGAGGCCGGGGTTGCTGGTGGTCATGCCCGACGCCATGGGGTTGCCGCCTGGATTCATGGGGTTGTTGGCATTGGCCATAGGGTTCCCAAGGACCTGTGGGCAGAGAGAGCGGCTGTCACCCACGTGGGTACCCCAAATGGTGTAGGAAGGGAAAAGGAGAAATGGCAGGGGGTGGGGGAAGCATCAAAACACAGGGAGGACAACAGAGAAAGAGGAGGGGGAGGAAAAGGGCAGGGGGCTTTTCAATTTCCTCTGGGCATGAACTGCTGGCGCAGTACACAGTATTAGAAGCGGGTAACCCAGCCCGGAAGCGGGCTTTGTAGATAAGAACGTCAGCCCAGGGTGGAACAAGGTGAGGCTGGCCTGCACATGCTCCAGGTGGGAAAGCCCTGGACTTCTCAGTCTTCCCGTCCTACAAAGCAGCCTGGATGCCCAAGGGTCAGGCCCCACGGAGGCCCTGCTCTGCTGCTCTGTGAGGGCCAAGGGAAGCCCAACCCTCTAGCTCTGGAGGGTAGCAGGGCCCTGGACAAGGGGCTCCCTGTGGCCCAAGACTGCAGATAAAGGGCGCTGGTTCTCTACAGGGTGGCAAGTGGCCCTGAGCCATTCATGTGGCCAGGCGGCGGGAAGGAAGGCGTGGAGGAAAGAGGAAGGAACAAGAGCGGGAGGCACGGCAGACGAGGGATGTGGGGTGCAGTCTGTCACGAGTTTTAGGCTCAATCTTTCGCTGAAATCTAACCCAGGCCATCCAGGGTCAAAGACTCCAGGTGTTGGGACCCTAAGGTCAATAACCTCCAGGAAGTTCTCCTGTTAATCCAATCTAAGTAAATGTGAGCCAGGAAAGAACCCTTTGCTCTCTGTCGGGTGAAAGCCATTGCCCCAGCAAGGCCCTAGAGCTGGGGCAGGGCATAGGGCCAGGTGCCATCCTCCTGGGGCAGGTGTGGGCCCATCCTGGGTAGAGCCGTGTCCACAGCTGGGTGTGCCCTGACAGCCGGTCTTTCCAGCAGGGGACGAGCCTGGGAGAGCCAGCAGGGCTAGCATGGCAAGGTGACCGTGATGGATGGTCCCACCTGGAAGGGGCTGTGGCTGGGGGGGATGACAGGCTCTTACCTGGCTCTGGGATGTGTTGGTCACTCCCCAAACCGTGGTGACCACGGAGAGGGAGCCGGGAGGCTGGTTGGTGTTCTGCTGCCAAGGGACAGAGTCATAGGGGAATGACCCATCACTGCAGAGAGAGACAGAGGAGGGGCCTCAGGGGTGTTGCAGACACAGGCTCAGAGGGAGGCAGGCCCCATCACCCCACCATGCTCTGTGGCTCCTGGCCACTCTCCATTCTGGACCCCCTGAGCCTGGCACGGTGGCCTGTTGTGTAACAGTGACCAGCTCTCCCGGCATCACTGCGGAGGTGCCACCCCCCTGGCTGTCTGTCTCCTGTGAGACCAAGTCCACAGGTCATGCTATGGAAGAAGGGACCTGCAGCTCAGTTTAAGCTTTGCCTTCGACCACAAGCAGCTCTAAGAAGTTCTCCAGAAAGAGCCCTGGTTCCTTGGCACCAACTTCCCCTCAAAACTACCCATCCCTTCTCAGAAAGGGCTTCCCTGGTAGCTCAGATGATAAAGAATCTGCCTGCAACGCAGGAGACCCAGGTTTGATCCCTGGGTCAGGAAGATTCTCTAGGGGAGGAAATGGCAACCCACTCCAGTATTTTTGCCTGGGAAATCCCATGGACAGAGGAGCCTGGCAGGCTACAATCCATGGGGTCACAAAGAGTCGGACACAACTGAGCAGCTAACTTGCACTTCTCAGAAAAGGTCAGCAGGGCCCCGGTCTGAGTCTTGGCTCTTCCCTCCTCCTAAGCCCTCATGGTGAGTTGGCCGCCCTGCTCAGCTGACTTGGCCTTTGGAAGGAGGGTCCTCAAGTTGCTTTTTCTTCCCAGATGACAGGTACTGGCCTCCCTGCTGTGCTTCCTCCCTTGCTCCCACCCAAACTCTCATGCACATCCCACCAAACTAATCTCCCTCGGACACCTGAGACACAATCAAAGACCTTCAGTGGTTCCAGTGTTCACAAAGTCCCCACTCACACTGCAGAACAGTTTACCCCACTGACTAATCCCACCGTACCCTGCTTGCCACCTTGGCTCTCACTTCTCCAGGAGCCGACCCCCACCCCAGCCACTCCCCCACCTCCCCAGTCTCCTCTCTAGTACCAGCAGTACCCACCTTGCTCAATGACATCTCCCCAGGAGGCCCCAGTCATCAGAAGCAAGACCCCATGCCCGGCCCGTCACATCAGAAGTGCTCAGTAATAGCTTTCTATTAGTTGCCATGGCACAGATGGAGAGTGAGGTCCAGCAGACCCCAGGGAGGGGAGCCGGGGCACAAGCTTGAGAAGGACCCGCCAGGGTCCCAGTCCCCGGGAGTGCTGGGCTGGGACAGCCTATGCCCTGCAGCCCGTCCTTCGCTGACTTTTCTAGCACCTCTCACAGAGAGAAAATCTCAGAAGTGGCCCCAGAAAGAGAAGAAGCACCGAGCACCCATGTCTGTGCTACCACCTCTGCCCACGGCATTCCGACTGGGCTGAGGTCGGCAAGGCAGCAGGGGAAGCGGGTTCTGGAGGAGCGTGGCTTGCTAGGAAAGCACCTCATGCCTCTGACTTGCACCTTCATCACAGGAAGTCAGCAGAAGACCAACGCGCTCACTCACGCCTGGAGACACCTGAACCCTAGCAGAGCAGCCAGCTTAGGCCCTGGAGGTCAGACGTCCAGGAAAAGGCACAGGCCTGCAGGACAGAGGGGCAGAGGGCCCCGGGTTTGAGGGAGTGGGGGGTCTGAGCCTCGTGTACTGCTCCTTGCCGGGCAGGGCTCTCGGTCACGTTGGTCAAGTCAGGTCAGACTGAAGGGAGGTGTCACTGACTGCCCATGCTTGCTCCTCCCTTGCCCCTGGCTTCCTTCCTGTCTCTGTTCAGAAGTCACCTCACTGGAGCTGCTGCCCTGACCTCCTGGGGAACAGCAACTCCGCCCCTGTTCCCTTTTCCTCTCACTCTCGTCTGTTTTATTTGGTACCCTGGGTACAAGTCCTGCCCCTCCCTGGTTCGGGGACCCAGTGCGAACTTCCAAGGCTATCTGTACTCAGTCTCCTCATCTGTTAAATGGGCGTAAGAACAACACCTACCCCCACTCCCATTCTATTCGGTCTTCAAACTGCAGGTCATGACACATGATGTGTGGTGTGACATTGAACCAGCATGAGGGGGAAAACGGAGGGAATAAAATAGGAAGCTATCCAGTGTGAGCACAGAGTAAGGAGGAATATCACCCTTCGGACTGACTTCCTGGTGTTACACATGAGCACACACGCACCCTGGATCATGGGGTAAATCTGCGCGTTGCTGAAATTCTCAGGTGTGTGTGTTAATTTGCTTCAGTCACGTCTGACTCTCTGCGACCCTGGGGGCCACAGCCCTCCAGGCTCCTCTGTCCATGGGATTCTCCAGACAAGATTACTAGAGTGGGTTGCCATGCCTTCCTCCAGGGAATCTTTCTGACCCAGGGATGGAATTCAGCCTCTTATGTCTCCTGCATTAGCAGGCGGGTTCTTTACCACTAGCACCACTTGGGAGCCCGCTGGTCTCAGGCAGGTAAGTCCGAACACAAGCCTCCGCGGCCTAAGTCTGATGATGTGGCTCTAAGAGGAGACTGCAAACAAAAAGTCTTTCTTAACTGGAAAGTGACACTAAGTGACTTCAGCATTACTCATGATTTCTGAGAGGAAAACAGTGGGCCTAGAACTGGGGGGTGAGGAGCTCTCCTCAGGGAACCAGTCCGTCTGCCTGCCTTCTCCCTCTGCAGCCCAGATGTGATGTGGGTCAGCGGAAAGGAAGTGAGGCCCAGATGCACAGGCCAAAGGTGACCGACAGCTCACACTCTCTACACCTGGGGGTGCTGCTGGGGGGCCTGAGAGCCTGGGCAGGATGGAGAAGCACAGGAGAATAAGCAGAGCCTGCTCCTCGGCACAGCTGGGCTGGAAGCAGCCCTGCCCTCCCAGGAGGTCGCTGGGGATCCCAGCGTAGCACCCAGTCCCAGGGCTGCCGTTCCAGTCTCACAGGGAGGCCGCACAGGCTACAGTTTTAAACAACAAAGAGGAGACCCCTGGATACCCTGCCTCCTGTGGAGCCCTTACCCTACATGCGCCTGGACTAAACTAAATGGAGCAGAGCCCAGGCCGAAGTCCGTCCTCTCTCCCCAGAATTCCTGCCCCACAAACTCCCACCAGCCCTCCAGGCTGAATCTGCTTGTGGCCGAGGTTCTTACCCAGCAGTCAGGAAGCAGGGCCCCTGGGAGCTCCGCACGAGCCACCAGCTGCTGCCTCACCACCTCAAGCGGGGAGGCCCCGGCTCAGCGGGATACAGGCCTGTGAACAAGCTCCCAACTGCCCTGCAGCTTGTGGGTGGGCCTTGTGGGCGGAGACCGGCTCCTTCCTGTTTTGTCCCCTCCACCCCAGGCTTAGTGAGAAGCAAACTTAACCCGGGTTCCCAAAGTGGGCATCCCACTGTCTGGCTGGAGGGTTCACCCCAGAGCCCAGATGCAGACCCAGTGTGTGTGGGGGACATGTATGTGTGTGTGCACACAGAGGGGCCCCGCTGGCATGTGCGTGCGTGGAGGAGGAGACGGGCACCCGCATGTAGGGGTGGTCTCGGGGACTTGCTCGCCCCCACTCGCACCTGCTGCAGAAGCAGAAGTGGCAGGCGCACCGACACGGCTGTGACTCATCTCCTGGGGAGACGGCGCCCGCTGGCGCGGGGGAGCTGCTCGCCCCCACAGGCCCATGGTGGCAGTCAGCCCTGCCGACGACGCCTCTGCCCAGACTCAGACACTGCTGTCGGGGGAGGGGAGGAGGCCCGCTTGGCTCCCGGGGCCCCAGCATGAAGGTCAAGCCAGGCTCCTGGGTCCAACCAGGGTGGGAGGGGCTCAGGGCAATGAAGAGGAGGGTCTGGGGGTGCCCTGAGGCCGTGTCCCTCCTCCGCAAGCACTATTTCACCAGTATGTGTGCTCAGCCCGGGTTGGAGGTCCCTGGCATTTCAGAGCCGCTCTCCTCCTGTCCACAGCTGATCTCAGTTCAGAGGGAGGCCCCCCAGGATCTGAGAACCCACTCTAAGTAGTCCTGCCCAGCTCTGCACACCTCCAATCCGGCATGGCCTGGTCTCAGGCCATAAGCCACAGTCCTGACCAGCCAAACCTGCCCCACCTGCAGAGGCACCGACGCCAGAAGCCCTAGTAACCTCAGCAGCGTTCTACCTGCCGAGCAGCTCCCAACCTAGCGCAGCCACTCCCCTGCCCCTGGGCCTCCAGGTGTAGGCCTGGGGTGCTCCATCCTTGCCTTGAAACGTGTCACTCACCTTTAGTCTCTTCCTCCAAAGGCCGCCTCTAGCAGGAAGCCCTCACCACATCCACGGACCTGAGCTCCACTTGCTCCTCATATGCTTGGGGCCCGAGTACCTCCCTGCCCTTTTCCTTCTGCCCCAGGAGCCCTGAGTTCTCCGGCTACCTGCGCCTGGCATGGTGTCTTCACACACCTGCAGGGCTCAGGAAGCCTCTACTAACCAAACCACCCCTCTGTGCCAGCCCCCAGAGCGATGTCTGAGGATCAATGAATGCATTCTCTCATTCAGCCCAACTGCTGACCACCTACAGTGCGCTTGTGACCCCATGGGCACTGCCACTCAGGAAGGGAGAGGCCCTACCCTCCAGGGAGGGGGACAGAGGAAAGCTAATGAAGTGGCTACCCTCTCACGATGCCTCCGTGTCCACTGAGGCCACCCCTCACCACGCCCAGGGATAAGAATAGCCCCTCTCTCAGAGGCGGTCATGAGGATTTAGTGAGCTCACATGGGTAAGGCAAGGCCTAGCACACCTCCTGCAGCCTGAAATTACTGCCTGCTAGTATCGTTATTATGATTCACTGAAAGGCTTTTACATGCAAGGAACTGTGTGAAGGGACTTTCATCCAAGAACTCATGTGATCCCTTGAAGTGGGCTCAGCAGATGCCTCTCATAGGATCTGAGGCTCCCAGTCTCACAGGGCTAATTGAGGGCAAGGCGGACAGTGGGTCTGGCCAATGCTAAAGGAAATCAACCCTGAATATTCATCGGAAAGACTGATGCTGAAGCTTCAATACTTTGGCTACCTGATGCAAAGAACTGACTCACTGGAAAAGACCCTGATGCTGGGAAAGATTGAAGGCAGGAGGAGAAGGCGACGACAGAGGATGAGATGGTTGGATGGCATCACTGACTCGATAGATGTGAGATTGAGCAAACTCCAGGAGATGGTGAAGGACAGGTAAGCCTGGGGTGCTACCGTTCATCGGTGGCAAAGAGTTGGATCCGATTTAACTGAACACCAACATGGAGCTCAGAGTCCAGTAAGGTGGCACTTCCCTTTACAAAGATGGCAATGATGCAAGCAAGCACACATTACAAAGGCAATCCAGAAGTCCATGAGAACTCCAAGAAGGGGCAGAGCTTCCCAAAAATTCCTGGGGAAGTTGTCTTTCAGAAGCCACCCAGTGAGGGCATACAGGGGACATAAAGTTATGCTTCAAAGACTGGCTGCAGACGAAACCCAAACAGTGTCCCAGGAAAAAACACTTTAATACATCACATCACTAGCTTTGGCCTCGACTGAGTGTATTGGCAGATATTCAAGGGCTCTGACTAAACTTTTTTTAGCTAATGTTCAAATGGCAGAGGGAGGCCTCTCAGCCCAGTGGTTAACTAGGCTCTGAGCTTAAGATTCTTTGAGGTCAAACCTTGACTATGGTTGGCCACTGATGATTCCTGTGACCTGAGAAATGTTACTTAAGTCAGCCTCAATGTTCTCATCTGTAAAGTGGGACTAATACTCTCTTAGGATGAAACATGCAAATACAGGTAACGTTTAGCCCACTGCCTCGCAGTCAGTTGCTGCTCAGCGGTACCTAGACCTTTCTCTCCATTTCTCCAGCTCAAATGGGATCAAAGTACTCAGATGTATTTGATGATACAATGATGGCGCTTAGAAGTTTTGCAAATAGGCTATCAATGGGAGGGGGTGTTATTATCATTCCTGCCTGCTGAACCTGTGTTCCAAGCCTCCAAGGCCTTCCTCAGGGTGCCTCTGCCTTTCTCGAGCTAGCAAACTCCTATCCATACTTTGAAGCCCAGCCTGGATGTTCCCTTCTGTGACTCTCCAATGCAGAACACCAACGGCATTTTCCCCTATTCCTTCAGCACTTTTTTTTTTTTTTAAATATATTTTACAAAAAGCTCTTCACACTGCAGTTACAGCAGACAGTTTATCTGTCTGTTTGCCAGCCCCACGGGCACTGACCAATGTTTGCTAAATTTGAGAAAATGAGTAAAGAGGGAACTATGACCGTCAGTTCTTGGGCACCTCCTGTGAAAGTATCTACACAGACATTCAAGGAGGGAAGAAGAAGGGAGGGCTGAGTTATTTCTTCCCTTGCACTTCTAACAGCCACTTTATTTGGAGGAAATAACAAATTCCTATTAAGGGTATTGTCAGACCCTAATTCATTTCCCTGATCTGGCTATATCGGTCCCATTTCTGCGCAAGGCTGTAACATTACCACTAATGAAACACCAAGCCAGTGAGGAGCTGAAGCTCCCACCCTCTTTAATTTAGGGGAACCATTAACAGCGCTCTCCATCATCACAATTACTGGGGACCACTTCCTTCCCTCCCTGCGGTGAAACTCGGAGAGGAACTTGTGCAGCTAACTGCGTACTAGAGGGTTTTAAATTTTTTCCAGAGGAAGGAGGAAAGGAAAAGATCCTTGCATCTTGGCAGTCTGAAACTGATGAAGCAGGATTTATAGATCCTCCAACCTCCCTTTCATTGCTTCTTTTTTCCTGGGGGTAAGAGGGGGATCTATAACAAACTGAGCTTTTGGTGTGGCTGTGCAAAAAAAGAGCTAAAAATGAAAGCGGTGAAGGCGGTGTGATGGTACCAAGGAGAGACAAGCACCGGGGTCAGCTTTACTAGATCCCTTCTTTGTTAGCTGGCCGTGAATGAGGACATTTGAGTCTGGTGGCACCCGGCTGAGGGTTCAGAGAATAAAGACTAGTCCGTGGAGCGACCTGTGCCCAGGCATGGTGACAAGCGTGTTGTTAAGTCCTGTGCGGTGGTTGTTCCATTTTTACACATGAGGAAACTGAGGCAGAGAGAGAGGTTACAGAACAGCCCAAAGTGACCCACCTAGGAGACAGCAGGGCTGAAACTAGAGGCCCAGCAGCTTGGCTCCAGGGCGTGTATGCCACCTGCTGCACAGACAGCAGCCCTGGGCCTGCCCAGGGCCAAGGGGAGCCCCAAGGCCCCTCTCAGGAAACCCCTCCGGGAGCTGCAAACCCCTCACCTGGAAGAGGAAGGGTGGCACCCCTTGGTCTTGGAGGCTTCCCCAGCTCTGGTGGACTTTGATTGTAATCAAATTAAGAGTGTAAACAAGATTTATTAGGCTTTCAGTTACCTTCATGACACTGATTTGCATAAGGACAATGTGTTAATCACAATGGCTTTTTAAGTCACTCATTAAAAATCTAGAAGAAGGCAGAAATCTTTGCAGGCATCATGTCTGGGTCACCGCAGGGACTATTAAGGGATCCTGCTGCCTGGCCCCCCAGGCCTGAGGCCCCAGCTGCCCTGGACTGACCTTTCCAGGGTCCCTTCTATGCAGCAGTCTGTGGGCGTCTGGAAAGTGGAAGGACAGCCGGTCGACAGTTCAGTGGTCAGGACCAGACAGGGACGAACCCACAGTGCTCCACAAACCACTGAGCTCCAGCCAGACATGTGGGTACCCAGGATTCCTCCCAACTGCCGACATGCTCAGAAGCTGGTTCCAGAGGTTAGAGGCACAGGCTCCGACTCACAGAGTGATGCTGCAGTGCCGACCTCCATGGCCTGTAATGGATGTGACCGTGATGCCTGAACTACAGATATACAGCAGTCACAGCCTCCCCACCCAACAGCCTGGGACTTCGAGCATCTTGGCTCCCTCACCCTTCCCTGTTTGCTTGTCCTCAGAGAATTCAGACAAGGACCCTGAGTCTTGGAACAGCCACATACCTCCAAATACCGAATCATGAACATGCAGGGTCCCTAAGCTCACCCCCACCCAAAGTTTCCTTAATGAAAGGCAGAAAGGAGGTTCCTCCCTCTAAGTCACCTGACACAGCTGTGGAGGAGGGCAGGCATAGAGTTTCCTTCTGTAACAGTACCTGTCTTTCTCTTCCACTTCCTTTCCTTCTCGTTTGGGAAATTACAGGAGGGACTTAGAAGGTGAGGCACCCCAGTGGAGTTTCTCTAAAAATGAGAGACTCACCACCTGGAGGAAATTCACGAAGTTATAGGCAGAGAGCAGCCACTCTCCAGTCACAGGCCACAACGTGCCCTCGGAACAGCTCTGGCCTGAAGGGACATGGGTTGGACCTTGTTCAACAGATGACACTTCTTTCTGGTCTCAACTGCCCCACTATAAGTTGGGAAATGGGGCGAGGTGTGGATCAGGATTGGGTTAATGACTAGAAACCATGTCACTGGTCTTGAATGGCCAGCGGGGAGGAGGGTGAAGGGCAGAGCGCTGTGTGTGGTTCACTGCTCTGTCCCTTCCTGGCTGTGCATTCTTGGGGAAGTCGCTGTCCCACTCTGGGGTTTCCCTCCCAGTTCTGCCACAGGAGGGAAGGATATTGCCCAGAATGCCCATTGCCTTGCTGTGCTGCTATTCATCAACACTTAGCAAGTCTACCCGCAGGCAGAGCTCTCCCTTCTCTCAGAGGCCACTGCTTTGCCCTCTCTAGCACCCCATGGGCATGCACAGGAGGCTGAAGCGGGGGTGGTAGCAGAGCACTGGGTGCCAGACAGACAGTGGCTCTTCAGTCACAGCATTTCTTTAAAAAGCCAGTTCGAATTCTGGAATGCCATCCAAGTCCTTCAAGGTCAAGGTCCACCTCCTCTGGGCAGCCTCTTGACTGTGTCAGCCTGGCCACCTTCCTCCTGCTGCTGCTGCTGCTAAGTCACTTCAGTCGTGTCCGACTCTGTGCGACCCCAGAGAAGGCAGCCCACCAGGCTCCCCCGTCCCTGGGATTCTCCAGGCAAGAACACTGGAGTGGGTTGCCATTTCCTTCTCCAATGCATGAAAGTGATAAGTGCAAATGAAGTCGCTCAGTCGTGTACAACTCTTTTCGACCCCATGGACTGCAGCCTACCAGGCTCCTCCACCCATGGGATTTTCCAGGCAAGAATACTGGAGTGGGGTGCCATTGCCTTCTCCACCTTCCTCCTAGAGAACCCCAAAGCCAACCTGTCACCAAACCCTAGCTTTGCCTTGATCTGCCAGCTCGCAATTTTGCCTCACCAAGTCTTTCTTCCCCAACCAGCAAGAGTCAGCTCCTGGAGCAGAGACCCCCTTCATCTATGTGTTTAACCCCAGGACCAGGCAGTCTCATGCTTTCAGCTCAACTCAGCAAAGACCTGGCCAAAGGCTGGCTGTGGTCATGGCCAGGCAGGTCTGTGGCAGGTCTCCAGAGGAGCAGGCCTGCCATCAGCAGCAGCAGCTTTACTGAAATGGCTCAGAGGAGGGGTGGCTGAGAAGGATGTGAGATGTGGGATGACGAGACGCAGGACGATTCTGGCAGGACAGGGAGTTAAGGAGCCAGAAGGTAACAAGGGTAAATGCAAAGGGTGTGGCTTGGATTGCAGCGCCTGTGCTCAGTGGCTGGCAGCACTCAGCCGGAGAAGACCTGTGGCTTCTAGCCAGGCCGGGGTCAAGCAGGCGAAGGTGGATGAAGGAGGGTTTGGCCTCAAGAGTGGTGGGTCTCAACCACAGGTGGTATCTCTGTCCTTTAGACGTGTGAAAGTCCTTTAGCAATGCCTGGGGTGGGGGGTCACATAGGAACTGAGTGGGCAGGAGCCAAGACGTGACCTGCCCCACAAAGTCCTGCACCATTAAAAACTACCCTGGCCCAAAAGGCCAGTAGTTTCCCAGAAACACCCACAGAAGGGGGCTGCTCTAAGCGACTGGGCTGTCAGACTGACGGTGCGATGAGGCAGTGACCCTGAGAGGGGGTGAGGGGCTAGGTGGTGAAAAGCACTTCGCAGTGAGGCAGGGAACCAACCCCCATCCTGCCCGAGCAGGTGCTGGACCCGAGGAGCTCTAAGCGCCCCTTCTGGCTCCAAGAATCAATTGCCTCTAATTCGATTTATGAGCATGGCCAGTACCCGACTTCCCGGCAGAGCCTCTATGGTGTGACCCAGGTCTCCTGCAGCGCACTCTGGGCTGCAGGTGCCGCGGTCAGGCCTGGTAATGAGTGTGGAGTGCCGACTGCAAATGCCCCTCCCTGTGGTCAGCAGGGACTCACACTGGGAGAGCAGACCGCACAGCAGGCCCCGCTGTTCCAGGGTCAGCCTGCAGAGCGCTCTGAGAGAACAGCCCTGCTCAGCGAGGGACCTGCGAGATAATTAACTAGGACACGGGCCGGTCCTGACCATGTGCTCCCTCTGGGGTTGGTGGAGGGCAGACTGGCCGGTTCCTCAGTGCCTGCTGCCTCTGGCAGGCCCAGTATCACCTGTGACGCTGGGTTTCCATAGCCCTGCCCCTATGTTGAAGGTCCAGCCTCCCTTGACTCCTGCCTGGGTGGCCTTCAGCCCAGTGACCTTCCTGAATCCCTTCCAGACCTGCCTGTGATTCTGCTCAGGAAAGAGGGAAGGCTCTGGATTTAGGGATACTAACTTTCTACCGAAAGTCTAGAACCTAAAGAAGAGACAGCTCTCCACTGAAGGGATCAAGCAGTCAGGCTGGATAAGATGGCACTTTCAACTTCTGTTTTGATGGTGGACAAATAGCACTCACCCATGAGGATTTAAAATACGACACCCGGATTTTAGAAAATGTACTGCCCTCCTGACTATTCAGGGGCCCCACCCCGGTTCTCTGACCTGGGGACATGTCCAAGGAGACCTGGGGGCCCGAGGGGTGGCTGTCCAGCACCCACGCAAGCGGCGCCTGGCCCCAGCCCGGGTGGCGCACGCCCACTCACCTGTGCGACAGAGTGGGTTTCATGGAGCTCATGGAGTTGAGGGGGGGCTGCATGGGGAGTTTCCCGGGGGGGTCGCTCTGGCGGCTCTTCTGATGTCGGAGCAGCAGCAGGCGGCCGAGCTCCTCGCACCAGGAGGACAGCAGGGCTGCAAGGAAGGACAGGATGGTCAGCGAGCTCGTGACTGGCCACCGCGCCTTGCCGCGCCTGGCCCACCTCGCCCACCCAGGCTGGGCGCTCCCCACGCAGGGTTTGCCCCCAGCTTGACACAAGTATTCTAGCCCTCTCAGTATTCTTGCCTGTATAGTGGGATAAACATCGGAAGGAAAGAGGACCGAAAAGCTGCTATTGCTGAAGGAGAAGATCAGAGGAGGGCAGAGTGTAACGGCAAAGCGGGGAGAGTCAAGACGACGGAGAGGACTGCAGAGGCAGGGCCAAGGTGAGGCCGGAGGCCAGGCACAGATCGGCGTGTGCCCAAGTTAGGGACTGCTGGTTGCCCCCACGCATCTCAGTGAGGCCCACACCCTTGGACTCTGGATAGTCAGCTCAACATGGCTTCCTCTCCATGAGTGGGACCCCAAAATCACAAGGTTTAAACAAAATCTGGATCCTTCCTAGAACCTGTTGCTGTTTCCAGGAGTGTTTGCAGAGTTCTCCTTTCCCCCAAAGTGCCCGGAAGAACACAGGTACACCCACCTTCCAGGCAAACCCGTGATGGGTCCCTGTGCTACTGGGCACAGATGCTGGAAAGGACAAAGCATTTCCAGGGCACAGGGTGGCCCAGGGGTGGGGCAGGGGCCGAGCCAGAGTCTGCCGGGGGCACCAAAGGCAGGAGCACAGGAGAACGCTTCACATCCAGGCTTGGGGAGGCCTCAGAAACTAGGAAACGCTACCAGAATAAGCTAGGTGTTGGGGGATGAAAGAACAATTCTACTTCATCCTGAACTGTGCCAGTGAGGCCACCAGAGGCCAGAAGCACCCTCAAGGTCAGTGTTTCTGGCCAGTCCAAAAGCTGAGGTTTGGGGAAGGAGTCAGAAATCAGGAAGGCTGGGTTGTCAGCACCTCGCTGCATGATCCTAAGGAACACACAGACCCTCTCGGGCCTCGGTTTGCTGGCAGGGAAAAAGGAGTCATGACTGACGCCCTGTCTTTCCTCCAGGGCTGTGGTCAGGGGCAGAAGGGGACACTGTGGAGACTGTGGCCACAAAATGGGTTCATCACAGCCCAGCCAATGCTCTGCTCCTGCCGTCAGTAATCAGTCACACTAATTACTGTTCTGAGGAGTTCTAAGGAGTCGACCCCGTCAAGGAGTCAGGAGCCTTCTGAAGCAGGACAGGACGCACAGCCCCCTAGCCCATCTCCAGGGTCTGCCATCTGAGCACTGTGCAACATGCTTGTGTGTCCTTTTCTTGAACCCATCCCCTGTGATCCACGGTATCAGCTGTTCTCCCCATTCTACAGATCAGCAGACTGAGGCTCAGGCAGAGGAAGTCACCCGCTCACAGCAACCACTGAGGGAGGGGCAGACACTCAGATGGTGCCCCTCCTGTGTATCCTGGTGGGTGCAGCCCAAGGCTGAACCAGAGTGTGGGGGAGAAGATGAAACTCTTCAAAAGGCCCAAACTGGGGCTTCCCTGGTGGTCCAGTGGTTAAAAGCCCCACCTGCCACTGCAGAGGATGTGGGTCTGATCCCTGGTGGGGGAACTAAGATCCCACATGTCACAGGACAACTAAGACCCAACATAGCCAAATAAATTAAAGAAAAAAAAGGGGGGGGGGCCCAAACCAGGCAGCCACGGTCTCCAGCGCCCTGACTCAATGAGAAACTCCTCCTGCTTCTTCTGAGTCACACCTTTTACCGTGTTCAGCGGGTGATGGGGGAAGAAGCATAGATACACACGGCCCTGGAGAGACGGCACAGGGCTGCCAGTTCAAACCACCCAGATCTTGGATAGGCTCCCCTAGTAGCCCAAGGCCCGGAGAGGCAGGCTGGGCCCCTGGCCCAGGGAGGCTGTATCAGGAGTGTAGAGAGTGGGGCCTGGCATCTTGAGGGGCAGCAGGCTCTTTCCTGCCCCTCACCGGGTGGGCAGGGGCCAGGAGGCAGCTTTTAGGACCAGCAGGAGAACACTGTCCATCCAGCCGTGCTGAGTGCTGGCTAGGAGGGAGGTGCTCACGCTCCCAGGGGCCCGCTGGGGACGGAAGGGCGAAGGAAGGGTGGTGGTTCTTGTGGGGATGGGGTGGGGTGGTGAGGGGTCCTGCCGGCATCACTGAGTATGTTTGCCTGGCCTGTGTGGTGGGCAAAGATGCTCAAAGAGGCAAGAGAGGCTGACATACAATCTGTGCCCTTCCCAACTGGGCACCTGTTTCCCCCCCTCCAGGAGAGGGGATCAGTGGCCGAGCTGTGTGTAAGAGCTGCATCCTGCCCCCTCTGGGGGCCTCACCATGCCACCACCTGCTCAGGGAGGAGGGTGCCAGAGAGGAGAGGCCCCCACCCTGGCTTTTGTCTGCCCAGAAACCACGGCAAAACGCCCCCGATGCGGGTGCCCAGCAAACATCTGCCACAGCTGGAGCGGGAAGCGGCCTATTCATCGAGGCTGGAACAAACAGAAATGAATTTCCAGATTGCTCCATTCTTCTCCCAGGCCCCTAGTTACCGCTTCTTGTGCGGGGGGGCACCGGGCATCTGGAACCTCATTTGCACGCCAAGCACGAGGCCCAGCGGATCACAGCGATGGAGGGGCCGCTCGGCTGCCAGCACAAAGGATGGCCGCAGATGGTGCCGCCTGCTGCCTGCCCTGCCCACGCTGCCCCTCCTGGCCCGTGCTCCTCCTGGGGGCCACCGAGCCATGGGAGGGGCTGGGGCACCTCGGGGGGCCTTCGGAGCTTTCCTCCAATGTCACAAGCCACTCCCCCATTTGGTCAAGGACGGCCCTTGTCTTCCTATTGCTAGCAGAGTGGTTTTCCGTAGAATAAAGGGAATGGTGTAGAGGGGCCTGGGATGCTGTGAGCAGATGTGATGTGGGTATTAGGCGGCCCCGACACAACACAGATGCCAGGACAGCCACATTCCTACAACCAAGAGGGAAAGGACCGGGAGCGAGGCAGGCACCACCCGTCACCCCCTCGGCCTGAGCGGCCAGCTGGCAGAGGCCACGCGGGCAGATGCAGACTGGAGAGACACAGGGTAGGCTCTCATCATGGTGCAAGCCAACACAAGCCGTTCCGAGGCAAATGCTGGTTAGTGATAACACGTGGGGATTTGCAGCCACAAAACCAGAGACTCAGGAGGACAGACAGACAGAGACAGGCAGGGGATTATACAAGGACAGACAGACAGCCTGGCAGGGTGAATGTCTGGGTGTGCGTCTGTGGGTAGGCCTGGATCTGGGCTGTCTGTACACGGCTGAGTTGAGCATGCCTCTCTGATGAGGTGATACCAATGTCTACAATACTCCCAGGACAGGGGAGGAGAGGGGACAATGGTGAGCAGGCTGTGGACGTGATGACTAAGTGTCCTGGCTCTGGGGTTCCACAGACCCGGCTTGAACTGTGCCCTGACGCTCTCTAGCTGGGAGATTTCACAGTGGCTGCTTTACTGCTTGGAGCTCAGTTTCCCCATCTGTGAAATGGATTTTTATAGGAGCCGCCCACCTCAGAGAGTGGATGTAAGCTGTAAATCAGTGCTGTTAGTCAACCAAAAGAGAGGGAGGGTCGGCGGAACATCCGAGCAGAAGCCAAAAGAGAAGCAGGGTTGGCGGAGGCCCAAATGACCCGTAACTCACAGCAGCCCCAGGAAAACCACCGCTCGATCGCGCGCCCACCTCTCCCTTCACATGGCACCTGGGTAGCTGGTGAGGTACGGACCCCACGATCATCCCAGCTCGCTCTCTACCGCCCATGTGAGACCTTGAGCAAGTCACCTACGTTCCCGTGCCTCAGCTCCCTCATTTCTAAACGGTGGTCGCGGTAATTCTACTCCCTGTCTCACAAACCAGCTGTCAGGATGCTGGTCAGGTGCTGAGTTACCACCATGCAGTGAAGGAACAGCATCGGGCACAGCGTAGGTGCTCTACGTATGTTTGCTACAAAGATGATCAGTATTATTGACCTTGGTAGGTAGATAAGCAACCAACAGGATGGGCTTTGGTGTCTCTGTCCACCTCTGACCATACAGCAGCAGCCCCAAGGGGTCAGTGGAAGAGAAAGGGGATTCCAGCCGGGGAGAACACAGACAGGTTGCCCTCTCAGAACTCCCACTGCCTGCATGTGCCTCTACCGCTTACCCGGCAAGCCACAAGGGGCACTAGGGTTCCATGGGCTTAAACAACCAAGTCATCTGCCAGCAGCACGTGTCTTACAGTCGAGGCCACAGCACGGCGTGACGGGTGCTGTGTTTTCCTTTCCCAGTGGTACATCAAACAGTGGTGTGTGTGACAAAGGGGGCTGGCTGTCTCCTATTCCTGGGACCCAGGAGATGTGTCTAGGGGCCCCTGCACCAGAGGGTGCTATGGTGAGGTGGCACAGACATCTACGGAAGAGAAGTGGAAATGAATGTGGGGTCTGAGAATCACACAGGACACAGGAAGCAGATCTGAGGAAGGGCACTGGGGGAGAGCCCAGTTCCTGATATTTGCTCCCCAAGAGCTCCCTGGCTCCTGCCCCTACAGCTGGCAGCCACCACAGTGTCCCTTAGAGACCAGTAAAAGGAAACCAGATGTAGAAATGAGGGGAGGTCTGGCGTGAAGCTCTGGGGCATCTTAGTCCAGGCCTGTCCGAGATGTGGCCCGCCTGGAATCAGTGACAGGCCCTGTGTTTGCCTCTGACTGCAGCTCCCGGCAGAAGAGATGCCCAGGCTGGGCTGGTCCAATGAACTAGTGTGGGGCTGCCAGTCTTGAGAGAGGCGGCAGAAGGAAGGGGCTGCGTGGCTGGATCTGAGAACCGTCGGGGCCCCAGGTAGGGAGGGTGGATCTGTAATCTCCAGACCAGCAGAGTAATCGGCAGACAATGAGTCACTCGCGGGTGGAGGGGAGGCAGAGGCTGGGGTCTGGGAGTCAGAGCATCAAAGGGGCAGATGAGCTTGCCTAGGCACATGCGAAAAAACTGCCCCTTGCCAGGCAGGGCTTGGGCTTAAAAAGGAGCCAGAAACCACAGGCACTCGTGTGGCCACACACACACACACACACACACACACAGACACATACACACACACAGACACACACACAAAAGGCGTTTGTTCCCTATGAAGGCAAGCAGAGGGATATTAAGACAGTGAGAGGCCAGGATATTCAGTCCTGGTGAGGTCTGGGAATGGGGAAGGGATGGGAGCAGCTGTGGGGGGATGCAGGGAGGATGAAAGGCCGTCTGGGGAGGAGGGTGCAGAGACCTGGATGTGCGGGCCAAGCAGGAGAATTATCAAATGTGCTGCAGCCTGGGGAAGCTACATGCAAAATGAAACAAAGGCGTATTAAGTATCAAAGAGCATCTTAGCGGCTAAAAGGCTGCTGGAGAACAGACGAGCTCTGAGTGTGTGAGTGTGTGAGAAGGAGGGCTTCTGAGACTCAAGGATGAGGCAGGGCTCAGGGTGCCCAGGAGGCATATCTGCCAGGCAGCAGCCCCTCAAATCGTGCTTTTGGAGGGGGCTGGAGAGGAAGAGTCAGAGTGTGGCAGAAAGGGCCCCTGGGAATATGCAAACGGAGTTCACTGTGCAATGAAATACACTAATGATACATTTTCAAAACGTTTCCATACATTAGCTTACTACATCCACACAAGACCCTCTGAAATGGCAGCAGGAGCTCAGTGGTCCCTCTCCCAGCAGGGAAGACTGGCCATGGGCCGTGCCTGGTGAGTCAGGGCAGAAGAACCAGTCCTCCATGCTGGGCTCCTCCCTACCTCTCCTCCTTTCCTCCCTGCCACAACTGAGATCCACTTGAATTCCCCAGGATCACCTCAAGCCACCTCGGGAAGATGGGCACGCCACCCCGCCCCACCCTTGGGTCACTGCAGCCTGATTATCTTTGCAGTCTGCCGCCTCTGCTTCTTGCCTGTTCCAATCACCTTCTGCAGCATCGTCCTTTCTCTCCCGAATGATGACAAGTGCGTTCTATCATTAATCTCAGTCTCCAGTCCCGCCTCCTGCCAACCCACACGCTACAAGGCGGCCGGAGGAATTTTTCCACAAATGTATGCTGTTCACCTCTTTCCAGTCTGTGTCCCCAGAGGCTGCATAGGGCCTGGGAGACAGCAGAGGCCCAGAAAACATGCTGATTTCACTGAGAGTCAGGCTACCTGGGGAAAGTTGGGGAGCAGGGTGTTCTACAGTGAGAGCGTGAACCCCAAGGGCCAGGATAGGATTCCAGGGGTTTGCTTCTGCAACCCTGGCCCCCAGCACAGGCTACGAAGCCAACACACCACTAACAGATTAAAATGTACTGCATCTACATTACCCAGTGTGCAGAAGACAGGCGAGACAGTCAGACACTGGACACACTGCATCTGAGACCCAGTCGATCAGGCTCATACACGTGACCTGGCATCCTATAGCTTTTCAGCCTGCCAGCAGCTCCCCATTCCTCAGGGTCAGGGACCCAGTTCCAGGAGCACCAGCCCTGAATGCAATCTGATTCACCATGTGTCCGGGTTGCTGCTGTCGTCAAACAAAACCTACCACCAAGTCAAGTGACACCTGATTGTGACATGCACACCCCATCAGCCGACCACGCCCAAATAGGGAACGAAAGGTAAGCAGATGACAGAAACAACACCCTTTCGTTAATGCAGAAGAGCCAGCTGTGGGCACTGTGTTCATGTTGATGTGTCCGTCACACCCAGGATGACAAAGGGACTTCCTAGAGCATCTCACCCCAGGCTCCCTGGAGATGCTGCTGCTGCTCCTCCTTCTGCCTCCTAGACGCAGGCCACACCCTCCTACCCTCTGACCTTCTTTTATCTCCCAAAACATGGGGTCCTGCCTGGGGCCACTGCCCAAGGAAGCTTGGGAGGGTGAAAACCAGCGAGGACTCCTGCCTGTGCCGGGGGACCAGGGTTCTTCTACTCTGCAGATCCGGGCAGGGAAAAGGAAGCACAGTGAGAGCCCAAGAGGGATGGGTGAAGGGGGCTGCTGAGATGATGATGACGGCCTGGCCTCTCCATCTCATCTGTAAACTGGGGAGTCAATAAGAGGAAGCTCTCCTCACAGGCCTGGTGTGAGGAGCCCTAAGATGAAGGAAGGGCCTGAGATTTAAACCACATGCGCAAGATGGCAAGTCTTCTGCTAGAGTCTCAGCTGCAAACTGGAAGCTGTGAAGTGCTCTCTCTTGCTTTTAGAAGGCAGAGTGGCTAAGAGCACAGACTCCAGCCAGCCTTCTGGGTTCAAATCCCAGCTCAGCCACTTAGCAGTTGCGCGACCGTGGGCAAGTTACTTAACCTCTCTGTGCTCTTGTTCCCCTTTTGGTAAAGTGGGGATAATAAATAACACCTATCTCCGAAGCCATCATGAGGATTAAACAAGCTGATACATATAAAATGCTAGCGTGATGCTGAGCGCGCTTCCCCAGTGGCTCAGTGGTAAAGAATCCACCTGCAACGCAGGAGCCACAGGAGACGAGGGTTCATCCCTGGGTTGGGAAGATCCCCTGGAGGAGGGTGTGGCAACCCATTCCAGTACTGTTGCCTGGAGAATCCCATGGACAGAGGAGCCTGGCGGGCTACAGTCTATAGGGTTGCAAAGATTTGGACACGGCTGAAGCAACTTATGACACATGCACGCACATGATGCTGAGCATATAGGAAGGACTGTAAGAATAAACTGTTACTGTTTCTGTTATTAAGAGGTTTCTCTGTTTCCCCATCTACACACTGTAGCTCAAATAAAATACAATTTCTTTCACCCATCTCCAGGAGGAGCACAGAGAAGGCTTATATGCCCTGGACCCAGTCTTACACCACTTTCCGCACACTGGGTGTGCTCTGGGTGGTGCTGTTCCTTGGCACCCAGTGGGAACCACGTCGTGTTTTTCCCTGCCAGACACTCTGAATTCGGCAGACCAGGGCCCCCATGGAATTACGTCCCAGCAGCCACACACTCTGACTCAGCTGAGGCCATGCAGTGCAGGGGGCTAATCTGGGTGGGCTCCTGCCTGCAAAGTGCCTGGGCGGCAGGCAGACCCTCGCCCCTCCTCAGTCCCTATGTCCCTGTGTGTCCAGCAAGAGGCGGGATGGGAGCCAAGTTCAGGATTCCTGCTCTGATCCGTGACCCCTGAGAAGAAAGCTGTCCCTGGAATTGTCCGCCTGTCCTCCTCTGTGGGCGCACCATCGCTGGATGCCCCAGAAATAGAGAAAGGGCCTCCTCCCTGCTGTCCCTGGAATTGTCTGCCTGTCCTCCTCTGTGGGCGCACCACCGCTGGGTGCCCCCTGCCTGTCCTCCTCTGTGGGCGCACCACCGCTGGGTGCCCCCTGCCTGTCCTCCTCTGTGGGCACACCACCGCTGGGTGCCCCCGCCTGTCCTCCTCTGTGGGCGCACCATCGCTGGGTGCCCCCTGCCTGTCCTCCTCTGTGGGCGCACCACCGCTGGGTGCCCCAGAAATAGACAAAGGGCCTCCTCCCTGCCAGTTCTCTTGGATCATCTCCTCCCAGGAAGCGGCACCGGATACATGTGACCACAGAACGTCAGGGCGGAGGGCCGCGACTCAGGGCTGGGTGCTGTGGCTGTCTGATCCAGCGGGCAGCTGGGGCCACGTGTGTATCTGTGAAATGGGGCGAGAGCACCGCACTACGGATGGGGAGGACCTAATGGGATCACGGAGTGGCATACGAACAGGCCTCTTGCTTTCCCAGCCGACTGGTGCCCTCTGCCTCACTGCAGCCTCACGATGCCCAGCGAGCAGCTGGCCAAGGATGAGGCTGTCCGTGTTTTATGGGGCAGAAATTGAGGCCCAAGAGGTGATCCAAGCAGCGCCTCCACTGCTGGTCTTGGATGCTTTCCCTTTCACCCCCACAAGTCAGTGATGTCACCTATCTGAGAGAAGGTACATCCTCCGGAGATGCCTCCCACCCACCTCCCCCTCCCAAGATTCGGCACCACCCCAGTGCACTGTCCCTGGTCTGCTACCAGCGTCCTGTGTGACCTCGGGTAACTTCCTTCCCTCTCTGGGCCTTATGTAAAAGAAAGGTGAGAACCTGTGCTTTCTACAATCTGTTCCCCATGAAGCAGCCCTGTCCCCAGAGGACCCCTCCTAATCCCCTCCTCTTGGTCCTGCAAATGCCAGTGTACAACAGGATCCAGGTGTGACAGGGCCCAGGGACGTGGGTGGGCGGGCAGGACTCAACCTCAGCAACTGGGACTACTGACAGGTGAGAACCTCCCCGTGGTTACAGGAAATGTCATTCCCTGGGGGCTTGTAGGTTGAACTTGGGTGACCCTGACAGCTGACCCCTAGAACATAAAACCAGAGATGTTTTCCTTGAGGGAAAACCCTGCTCTCCTGCAAAATGGCTGCATCATCACGCTGGCACCAGCAGCACACTGTCCCGAGTTTCAACTGCTTCTGGCATTTCTAGATCATTCCCATACTTTGCGGCCAGCTCTGTCATCTCCCATCACTGTGGGAAAGAAAGTCAAAACAAGAAAGGATCGACGACTGGCCCTTTGGCTGTGAGTGACCCTGTTCCTCTCCAGCTCTTCCTGGCTGCCCCTCACCCACCCACACTCGGGCCCCACGTGCAGGGAGATCGACCAGGGGGGTGGTACCCGGTCCCAGGATTTGCAGAGAGGCCTGTGGCCCAGCCCACCCAGCCCTGCCTGCTTCCCCAGGCAGATCCTACCACCTGCAGTCCTGTGGTCCAGGCAGGCAGGAGAGGGCTTCTGGGCTGTCCCTCCCTCGGGAAGGCTCCACCAATGTTCCCACCCCCTCTCCCCATGGGCTGCCTGGGATGGCAGGAGCCAGAAGTCTCCAAGCCTGTGAACTCACCCTGGGAACTGAACTCTGGGGGATCTGGAGCTGGGGACAGCTGATTCCCAAACCAGTTCTGCTGTCTGTCAACCCCGTGGCGGAGGATGCTCTGGGACCCAAGAGAAGTCAGACAGGTTGAGCCTGTCCGTGAACTTTAGGAAAATCCCATCCCGGAAAATTCCTTGTCCACCTCACACTATCCTCTGGGCCTTGTGAATAACTCAGATTCAATTGGAAAGATGCCCGAAACAAGCTCAAGGTGGGGTTGGGGGTTTCATCAGAAAGACGATGAGCCTTTCTTCTCGGGGGTACCCTGCAGACCTACTGGCCTGAGGGATGGGCCTGGACAGGGCAACAGCCAAAGAAGCATTGCTATTTGCCGAGAACAGCTGGTAGGGCACTGCCACCAGGTACAGAACCCCGCAGGAGCACTGGCTCACACACTTTTGCCCCCGCCTTGGACTTTTATAAGCCACCTGATGGCCGGGAAGTCACAGCTCCCATCTTAGAGATAAGGGGTCACAGAGAAGCTAGCTAACCTGGCTTGGACACACCTGAGCTTGTGGCAGGCCAGGACCTGGGATATTTGCTGGTGGTGGGCTGAGTGTGGAGATCTAGACCATCTCAGTTGAAAATTATGCAGCGTTAGTAGCAAAGCAAGTGTTCTGAGGAGGGGAGGTGCCCTGAGCCACCTCCACAATGGACCGAGGCCAGGAGGCCTCTGTGCACTTGACCCCAGATTCCAGGAGAACCTAAGTTCCAAAAGGACAGACGTCTCTGGCTACCCAAGCATGGACCAGAATATCCATGGGGGCTGGGGAGTGGGGTGAGCTGGGAGCCAAGAGTCTCCCCACCTCCCTCTCATTCTGAAGTAGCCCTAGAGCAGGATGGAGGAGATCCAGAGGCCCAGGGTGGGGAGGATGGTCTGCCCAAGCCACCAGCCCCGGGGTGACACTCCCAGTGCATTTGCAAGGACAAGATGGGAGCCACACCCGCCTGCTTACTGGCAGAGACCACGCCCTTCATTCCTACTGGCCACCTGTCCTCTACTCCATGGACAGTTTCTCCGGGGGTTAAACACTGCTGCCTGCTGCTCCCCACTCAGGGAGCCCGAGGGTATGGAGAGGCCACAGGAATCAACTTCTTCCCTGGGCACTTCACTTTCCTGAGGCCTCCCAGCTGTGCACTCCATTTGGCTGCGTCCTCCTGCTCCCAGTTTAAGAAGGAGAGGCTGATGTGGGGCCAGGCCTTGGCCAATCAGACCCCCGAGACCAAACACACAGCCTTCCACCTTTGTAGAGGGCCAGAAGGCTGTGAGTCTGAGCGCTCTCTCCATCTGCTCCGGCCCGCTTGTCTAATTTCAGGCCCTCGGCTCTTCCCGTGGGAGCCAGGAGCCAGCCACAGACCCAAGGACCCTCAGATGGCAGTTTCCTTCCACCCAGTCTGGGCTCATAAAGCCAGGGTCGACCGCCTTGTTTCAGAGCCTCAGGGTTTCTATAAAGAAACCACCTGGAAAACCTCCCAGAGTGGCCACGGGGACCTCTGGTGTGGTGGCAGGGGCAGGACAGAGATGCGGGGGCAGGCGGCACTTTGCTGGTGATCTTTGATCACTGGGAGTCGGGTTCAGGTCACTCACTGCTCTTTCAGAAAGAGCAGATTCTGGAAAAAGCTCCTCACCAGACCTCCAGCTCTCCTGCCTCCAACTATGTGGACCCCACCCCACTCCCTGCTTCCCCTGAGTGAGTTACCTGGTTAACCTCAAAGGATCTCAAGTTCCTGGTGCAAGAAACGCGACAGCGGTCCCTACCTGCCACTCCCAGCTCCAGGCTGGTTAGGGGGAGGCCCAAGCACTGGGCAGATGGCTTAGAGGGGGGACAGGCTGCTCCAGCTGTAGTCACTCTGGACATCAGCTCAAGGGCACCTGACCTGGCCCCATAGGTGGCATTTGGTGGCACAGGCAGATGCTACTTCCTGACCCCGCACTATGGGAGATGACAACCCTCCAGTGGGTTCCCTATCCAGAACTGTGTGGCAGGGTTTTCTCTTATCCCCTTATCCAGCAAGGGAGCCAACTGCCTGCACATTTCAAAGTGTCTATGTCTTAGCTTCCTAATTGGCCACTCCACTATTTTGTGAGAACCCCCGAGTGTGGGTATTTGCTGGAACCCTGGCAACCACCCATGCCTGGCTATCACAACCCCTCCAGGTGCTTAGCAGGGGTTGGCAGTGGGTGACCCAACTGCCCCCACACGCCGAACTGGCTTCCATTTGTTCCACGGTGTTCTCCGTCTAAAAGGCAGGGGTTCCTGATGTACTTTGGAGACTATCTGCCATTCATATAGCAGGCTGTCTGCCTGTTTTGTTTATGTGTAGGTACACACCATTCAAAGAAAACCTGACATAGAGACAGAATTTATAGAACACTTTGGGGGAAGCGGGGCAGGAAACGAGAGAGGAGTTTTCTCCTTGCAGAAGCTCCTTTATGTGATGAAATGATTCTCTGTGAGGTTTCTTTAAATATCCAGCTGCCTCGTTGCAATGAAAATAAGATTCATTTATAAGAATTCCATTTACATCGAGCACTTCCTGGCTGCACCTGTCACTCGGAGTGTAGCACACCTGGTGATGTCTAGGTAAGTGTGGCCTGGATGGTGAAGTGCCATGGCAGGACTGAAGCACCGGGGTTTCCAGGCCAGCGGTCCCTGGTCCTGCCTGTGCATCAGAAGCATCTGGAAGGCTTGTTCAAACCCAGAATGTTGGGTCTCACTCTTAGTGGGGTTTCTCATTCAGTGGGTCTAGGGTAGAATTTAAGAATTTGCATTTCTAACCAGTTCTCAAGTGATGCTGAGGCTGCTGGGCTGGGGACCCCAGTTTGAGAACCACTGCTCTAGCCTGATGGTTAAGCTCAGTTGCCATTTTCTGCATGAGCAGGGGCTGGGTGGGGGGAGGGCATTCCTCCCGCTCCCCTTCATACAAGCTCTCCAGCCAGGAGGATTGAGTGACTGACAGATGGCCTCTGACTACGCTGCTGATTCCCCCTGATCGTTGTGTTCAAGGCTCTGGAGGTTTGACCCTGGACTCTCTTCCAGGCATCAGGCCAGGAGAAATAAAACTGGCCAGAGGTGGGTGGGCCTGGGTTTGACCTACTGTGTGAACTGGGTGCTCCTGGGCAACACCCTAGCAGATGTGCGCGTACCTCAGCTTCCTCACCTGCATGTCAACCTGTCTCACCCAGCTGTTCTGAGGTGTGACCGGCCAATCTAGGTCATATATACTTGGCCACATGGCATGCGGGATCTTAGTTCCCTGACAAGGGATTAAACGTGCACATCCTGCAGCCAGAGCTTGGAGTCTTAAACACTAGACTGCCAGGGAAGCCCAAAGGGCAACCTTGACAGTGGCTTCCGTGGACCGAGAACTTGATTCAGACCAGGCGCTGTCCTGGCCACTTTGCACACACCATCTCACTCAGGGTGACACTTTAAGAGGTCACTACTGATACAGCTGCCTCCTCGTAAAGGTCTCCCCTCCACCACTCACAGGCGTGTTATCTGTGTGGCCCTGAGACCTCCCTGCCTGGGGGCTTGCTTCCTGGGGGCCATCAGGACTGAGCTGACTCCTGCAGGGCTCAGCATCTCTATGGCTCCCCGGAAACAGCCCTCAGGGCAGCTCCAAGTAGGCAGGCGGGGGCTGACAGCAGCCTGGGCCATCTGCAGTTCAGGCGGCTCCCTGCTTCTCTCCCAGAGCAGCTGGGGGAGGGAGTCGCCATTTGTTTAGGCCTCTGCAGTGTTTAATCACCACGCAGTGCTGCCTCCTTCCCTCCTCCCTGCTCCAGCGCCTGCTCTCTCCCTGCAGGAAACGGCACTCTGCCTTCTGCCTCTGAGGGAAGCCATGAAAAAATGAACACAGCACCCAGAGAGAAGGAGACAGGGAGCAGGGAGGGGTGTCGGAGCCAGATGACCAGCTGGAGAAGACAAGCTGGTCCCAGCAGAGCAGGCTCTTGTTGGGCGAGCTGAGGGGGCTCTGACGGGCCCTCCATGGGGTCTTGGATGGCCATTGGTCTCGGGGTTCAGAGCAAATTCATCTGCCTCTGAGCGAGCTGGAATGCAGAGCCTGGGCCTTCCTGCAGCTTTCGGAGAATCTGAGGACAGTAGTCTCTGCCTTTGCCCTGCAGAGGGCCAGCTCACGCAGGGACATACCTTCGGGAAGGTCAAGTCCAGGCCAGGCAGAAACTTGACACACTCTTCTTCTCCATCCATTTTCCCAACAATCCCGTGATGGCACTATCACTACCCCTATTTTCCAGGAGGAAACTGGCACTCAGAGAGGTGGAACCTGCCCAACAACAACCAGCCAGAACAATCGAGTGAGATCTACTTATTTTTAATTAATAAAATGACTTTCATTTACTTAAATAACGCACACATAGTCTCCTTAGAAAGCTATCATTTCAGATAGAGGGATTAGGACCCACATCTGTCGGCCTTCGACTCCACAGTTTTGCTATGACATCTGATGGTTCCACCTCGCTGTTAGCACTTACCCACCCTCCCTTCTTTACTTCTCAATGGTAGTTTTTGAAGAAGTAGTGTGTGCATGTGATTAAAAATATACAGAAGCAGAAACAAGATATGTTCTAAAAAACGCAGTCCCAACTCCCCAGTCTTGTAGCTCAGTTCCTCCCACCAGGGAAATCGTGCTCGTGGCTTTGGTTTTCCTTCCAGAATTGTTCCGTCATTGACATGTATCGTGGTCTTTACACCATCTGCCTGGAAGTTTCCTGCCCTGGATATTCACATGGTTCAGCCCTTACCGGCTTATTCAGGGAGGGCTTCCCTGACCTCTCTAGCTTGTAGGTGGCAATATCTACACCACCACCTGACTCTATTAGCCTCCCCTGCTCAATCCTTCTCCACGGCACTTGCTGCCTTCTACTTTATTTCATGTCTCATCTGATACCCCACTCCCTGCCCTGGAGCAAAAGGTCTTCCTTTTTTTCTGTTGCTGTATTCACTGCCACACCTCTGTGCCTGGAACAATACCTGACGCACAGGTGATGATCAGCTTCACCAGGAGCACCTTCACAGGTCCGGCCTGGGTCTGCAGGGGCGACCCCACCTCGACCCAGAGGGTGGCATGTCATACATGCTGAGCTCAGCCTCCTTTTTAAGAATACAAGTTTCAGCTCAAACTGATCGTTGTTCCTGGAAGACAGGAACATGCTTTTTCTACTCCTTGTTTCAACCGAGGACTCAGCCTGGTCTGGGCACATAGAGCCCAGAATGGCTGGACTGGAAACTTGACCCCTACCTCACACCACAGACCAAAAAAAAAATTAGTAAAATAATACATTGTCTGGAGATGGTATATGGAAGAAACCCCCTCCATGAAAATGAAATATCTCCATGACTCTGGGACTAAGGAAGACTCTCAAAGAGGACACAACAATCACTAACTACATGGGAAAGTTGAGAATTTTTCAACATTAAAGTGAAGAACTTCTGGTATACCCCTCGAGACGAGTGAAAAGGCTCTCACAGGGGAGGGGAGCGTCTGCACGAGACAGAAGGCAGAGTGCATGGTGAGTCCTAGATTAAAGGGCTCTGGGGGTTCAGGCTCCCCAAGACTGCCTGCAGCCACCCAGGAAGGGTTCTCAGAAGAGGCAGAAGGTGACTCCATCTCACTCATCACCCAGCTCCAGCCACTTCCTCCTCCTCCATGAAAAGCCAGAGCATTAAGACAGACGGAAGAGCCCTAGCCCCCTCCTCCTTACCCCACTCGGAGATAACCAAGCAAGAAAAAACAAACGAGAGAGCCTTGGAGCCTGGCAGGGCCTTGAGAAGCTGGGCTTGACAGGGCAACACCATTTAGCAAAGCTCACATCATCCATCACTGGGGCCCAGTCATTGAGATACTGGGCATTTGATTAAACTAATATGGGCGGCTGGGGCGAGGCATGGCTGGGCGCTTCCTACCCTCGCCTACAAATGAGACCGTCACACACAATCCGATTACCTTGACTGCCACATTTATCTCGGGAGAGGGGCCATCCATCACTCCTCAGCAGCTGGCTCTGCACGTCCTTCTGCAGGAGGGGAGTGAAGCATGCCCCAAGTTTCAGCAGGCAGTGCTCACTCGGTCATTCATTCCATCATGCTCTCGGCAAACACCGCCCCAGATGCCCAGTCTGGGCTAGGTCATGGGATGGGCACTAGGGTTCCGAGGAGACACAGTCTTTGGCCTGGAGGGGCCCACGGAGGGCGCGTGAGGAGGTATGTGAGCTGGCAACCGAGGAGAGCTCAGTGCGTCCCACACCTGGGGCCCAGGTTTGCAGCCCAGCTCCCACTCCACCAGCTGGGACCCTGAGTATGACCCATCATTGATCTAGTCCTCAACTTCACACCCGAGAAAGGGAATGGCAACACAGGGCAGCCTGTCCAACAGAATTCCTGCAGTGATGGAAATGTTCCATCTCCGCGCTGCCCAGAAGAGGGGCCACAGGCCACGCATGGCTATTAAGCGTTTGGAACAAGGCTGCTGTCCTGAGGAGCGGAGTTTTACACTGTATTTAATGTTACTTCATTAAATTTGAGTGTGACCGGCCACATGGGGCTCTGGCTCCTGTGTAGGACACCGCAGATACAACAGTAGCTGCTTTTTCAGGGTTGTGGTGAAGGGTCAAACCAGGCAGCCTTCAAATGCCCAGCCCTAAGCTCTGCATGTGACACTTGCTCACTGAAGGCTGGACCCCTCCTTCTCTGAGGCCAAGGATAACAGCAGTGGTTATCTGATAACATGGTCACCACTACCGTTGAGTTGTCCAGCAGGGCGGACACTCTCGTTTTAAAGAAAAAGAAGCAAAATTCAGAGGTTAGGATGACACAAACCGTGATGTGGCAGACATAGCTTGAGTCCAGGCTGTTGTGGGTTTGAACTCCCTGGCTCCCCACTGAATACCTGGTTAACCAGCAGACGTGCAGCAGGAGCAAAGGCCCGGGGACAGGGCATGTGACGGCACATCAGCTGGGTAGGCAGAGACCACCACAGTGTGCAGACCAGCTTGCCCTCTGGACTGGACCCTTCAATGCCAGTGCCAAGGTGGGTGCCAGGTACACAGAGGCACCCCAGAGTCGCCCCAGCCCCTCCCAGTGCAGGGCAGCACTGGGACAGCCGCCAGAACTTTGGGTTCTAAATATACCAACCCTAGGGACTTCCCTGGAGGTCCAGTGGTTGAGACTCTGTGCCTAAAAGCAGGGGGCACAGGTTCGATCCCTGGTTGGGGAACTAAGATCCTGCATGTTGTGAGGCATGACCAAAAAAACAAAAGGTTTTTAAATATACCAACTGTAGATGGGGCCCCCTCCTGAGACTCTGAAAGAGGACAACCACACAGGGGGTCTCCATGACACCGCAGGGGGAGCCTGGGGACCTTGGGCTGCCTTCTGCTTTATAGGATGTCAGTCTGCACAGACTGGAAGGCTGGCACACATGGGCTCAAGCCAGTTTCACCAGGAACCTGAGCGCTGAGAGTCACGTGTCCTCAGCGGGGGCCTGGCCATCCCTTGCAGGGCTGAAGTGGGGATGAGGGGCGCTCGTGAGTGTGCGAGCAGAACTCAGCACCTGCAAGCGTCGGCACTGGGACCTGTTCAACACCGGCATTGTCCCCAGCTCTCAGAGCGGGTCAGAGACGGGGTGAGTCGCCCCCTAGCCTGCATCCTGTACGTCTGGGAAGGCTGGAGAGACAGCTTTCAGAAACAAGCACTCCAGTACGGACCTGAAGACCTCGCCCTTCACTGGTAGTCTGTGTGACCTGGTGCCAGCCACATCACACCTCCATCAAAAACGAGAATAAAATCACCAGCACGCCCTAATCCTTCTGTAAGGATCAGATAGAACATGCAAAAACACTTCTAACCTGGATTTGGACAAATCTGATAGAATCTAAGCATGCCAGTGGACAAGCTTTCTCGGTAACTTCAGAGCAGCCTGACCCTGGAGAGAAATCACCTCCCTAAGGGAAGACAAGCCCCCCTGCCCGCCTCCGCCCCACAGAAACAGCTGGAGCTCAGGAGTCCAGTCTCCAGACATTCAAGAGATGGCCTGCCGGCAGAGGACTCGTCATAAAATCAGAGGCTGGAAAGGGGCAGGCCCGGGTCACTGGAGGCCTGCTTTGTGAGCTCCTCCCGGAACCTGCCACGGGGGTGGCTGGCAGGCTCCCAGGAGTGGGCTGCCCTGGCTCACTGGGCCAGGCACGGGGGCTCCCAGCTGGCCAGGGTGTCTGGGGAAGATACAGGGGACATGCTACAGCTGTAGGAGGGAGTAGGCTGCTCTGGATGGAAGGCAGGAGGCTCCTGGCAGGAGAGCACCACTGGGCTGGGAGATGGGGAGAGAAGCCCATCTGGCTCCAGGTGGGAGCCAGGCCAGGAGAAGAGCCTAGAGGGATGAAGTGACCTGGAAGAGGCAGAGATGAGATGGGGCTGGGGAGAGGGGAAATCAGGGGACTTGAGGAAGCCTCCCCTGAACACCCTCTCCCACCAGACTCACCCATCTCTGCTGGCCCAGTCGAAGGCATACTTAGCCACTCACACATTAGTATAAAGGGAGTTTGTAACAAACAGTACCAAGATGAGCAAGGAGCAATAATTAAAGGAAAAATAACGAGGTGGGGGAAGGTGGCCGGCAGCTCGCCCTACCAGGCAACCTCCACAAAGGCAAGGAAGACACCAGTGGAGACCTTCTGCTGCCAGGACCACTGGCATTTCCCCCCACCCACACCCCTCCCCAAAATGCCAAAATGCCAACACTCTTTTGTTACCACTTAAACCAATTTGGGGGTAATTCTGCAGGCAATTGTCTTCCTATTTACAATGCGGCTCAGTGATTGCATGGAGGCTGCCGGTTCAGGCTGTAATTGTATGGTAATCACTTCTGTTTATGATCGATGCGGAAATCACTATTGTTTTCCAGCAGGCTTGTTAAATCAAAAAAGTGCAGGGGTTGAGAGGGAGGGTTTATTTCTGTGAGTTGGAGCCCCGGGAAAATGAAATTAAGCAGAGCAACTCATTGTCGGGGGGAGGCGTCTCTGACGGCAAAGATACCCTCACCAGCTCAGAACTAAGAGACACAGAGGGACACGGGGATGCAGGGACAGTGAGAGAGATGTGGACGGTGTGGATGGAGAGACAGGGAGGCAGGCAGGGACGCCGAGGGAACGGCCAAGCTCGAGACAGAGATGTCAGATATTCGGGTGCTCCAGAGGTGCCAGACAGGTCCTACTGCCCACGTATGCAGAGATGCCAAGAGAGAGGGCACCCCCTTCCACGCACCCACACTTCACCAGCCCTGCTCTCATCCATTCCTAGGGAGGTGGGGACAACCCAGGTGCCAAGTAGCAGGCCAGGCACCACCTGCCCCATCTGGGATCTGCCTGCGTTCTCCTTGCCCCTGCCCCAAGGCCGCCTACCTGCCACCTGGAAACAGGGTGGCAGATGGCACCTGGGGGGCTCAGGTGGCAGGACCAGGGCAGCGTTGTGAGTTGTGTGCTGTGAAGAATGGGGTGGGGGTGGGGGGAGCCACCCACCTGGTGGGCAGAAACCTGAACCTCCCAGAGGCTGCAGGGGCGAGCGGCAGTGCCTCCCAGGCGGCCGTGGGCACTCCATGGCACCACAGGACCCAGCCAGCCCAGGCTGGAGGCCAACGGCCCGCAGGGAGCGAGCAGGCACCAGCTGTGTGTGCAGCTCGACAAACCCCTAGGCTGCAGGCTGAGCTTGGCTGAGGGCATGTTTATTTTCTACTACATGCTCCTCTTCCCCAGCAAAAGAGACCATCAGGCAATGTGTTGAAAATCACGACTCTGGCCAAAAGCATTAAGTGTTTGGTTTCTAAAGCCTCCAGGCCCGACGCCCCTTGCCTCTGCCAGCTCTCCTTGCGGTGCCTGGTTCTCTACACCTGTCTGAACCACTCTCTGTATTTCATGGTTCTGCCCCCGCCCCACTCCAGGAAAGCCTGTCTGGGGTTCACCTGGCTGGACCCTCCTCTCCTGGCCCCACGGTACTGAGTGTCACACTGCTGTGACACAGCACTGTGGTGGCCCACAGCTGGCTTGAACCAGCTCAGTGAATGAACAGTGAACGGGTGACAGGCAGGCTGGGCCCTATCACAGCTGACCTCGCAGTGCCCAGAGCAAGAATACCACTCGACGGTGTGGGCAAGAAGGCCAGCCTGACCCGACGAGGTGGCTTTCTCCAACCCAGGGTGCCTCAACTCTGTTTTTGAGCCCTGCATGTTGTTCTCCAAGGCGGTGAGAGCCCTGGGATGGAGGGCAGTAAGCCTTCCCCGTCCTGAACGTACAAGACCCTTCCTGTCTCTTGTAAGACCTCCTGAGTCCAGGTTCAGGCCCTGAACTTGCCCTGGCCCGGCCTTCAAACAGGCCACCTCCCAGTCGGGCTGGGCCGTGAACTGGGGTGCCCTGGCTGCCTAATTAGGGGCTCGGCAGGGCATACCAGGCAGCCGCTGGAAAAACCTTAGAAGTGGAACAATCACTCCTAATTGGACTTCCAAGATTCAGCTTAAAAAAACAGACTGCTTCTCCCCTGGGACCTCACTTCTGAAATATATACAAACAAGAGACAGTTGTTCAACATTAAAAACAAAGTTGGCTTAAATGAGAATTTAAGCTACAATGAAGTTGTCTAAGTGGAGAGGGAGCCCCAAGGGCCATGAGTTAATGTGTGTGCATGCGTGCATGTGCAGACCCGCACGTCCACACAGGGAAGGCTGGGTGATTAGCAGGTGGATTACCTTTTAGGGTCATGGTCTCCTCTCAGCCCCTAACCAAGCCTGGGATCCTATGGTCTGGACCCTCCGCCCTTCAGGCTCTGTCAGGGAAAGGGACAGGAAGGTCTCTGGCGGGCCAAAGACTTGCACTCTGAAGGTGGGAGGCCAGAGCTGGAGCCTCAATACCACGCAACAACCCCCGCCCACCCTCAGCCCCCGCGCCTGCCCAATGTTGGCAGCAACTGTATCCCCTGTCCCAGGGGAGAGATGGTGCCACAGAAGTGGAAGCATCCTTCTGGACCCTGAAGCACTCTAGAAACCAGGTGTTTTTACTCCCTGCTCCCACTTGTAATCTCAGAGCCAACGTCTGACCTCTGTTTATTTAGCACCCTGGAGTCAGGACTCTGGGTGGGAAGTGTAAGGTAAGACCTCCTGGCCGGAGTGTCCCCCCTCCCCACACGACCCCCCAGAGGGGCAGAGCGGTCCAGGTGAACCTGCAGAGCCGCTGACAGGAGGCCGAGGCTGGAGGGCAGAAGCCAGGGCTGCTTGAGAAGGAGCCAGGCCAACCGAGGGAGGCGCTGGCCCGAGAGATGGGGCAGTGAGGCTTGGAGACTCAGTCTGGACTCATCCCGGTGCTAAGCATGACAGGAGTCAACCACCCGGTTTTCAGAATGGGAAAGTAGAGCCCCCGAGAGGCGAGTGACTTCCCGATGGTCTCCAGACTCTACTGTGCTCGGAAACAATGACCATCTGAAAGTCTCTCTCTGCAGGCACCTCTGAGAACAGAGAATTCTCTGCCATCCCTGAGACAGGCAGAAGGAAGCTGTAGATAGCCAGGGCTGATTTCACCAGGAAACCATGAGACGCCTTTCCTGAAGGTCTGGGAGGGTCCAGTCAGCTACCGGAGGATGGGAAGTGACTTCTGGGGTAGGTTCCACGAGCCTTCCCAGGCCTCTCCTCCAGTCCCCAAGTTGTGCAGGGAGAGGGCTGCGGAGCCCGATGCCCTCAGCTGTGTCTGGGGAGGAAGAACATCCCTAGAGCCTTGGATTGGGCCCCCTCTCGGAACACTGTGTCTTCCCTCTGGTTTGAGTGGGCTAAGGGCGTGCCTGCATGGGAGAAGGGGCAGGAAAGGTCCAGATGCAGTGCCTGCCTTTGTCCTGGCCCTCAGGCCGATCGGGGGACCGTCCCCCCTACCCCAGCATAATGATAACAACTAACATTCATGAAACGCATCCCCTGTGCCAGGCACATGGATGTGGGGGGTGCTCACAGACACCTGGAGGTCACTGCTGTGACCACCCTGTTTCTGTGGAGGCTGAGGCATCTCAAAGCTTCAGTAACTCGCCTGAGTTCACACAACTGGTAACTGGAGGGGCTGGCCGCACAGCCTCTCCCTGCCACTGCCCACCATGGTGGGCACCTGCCTGCCCCAGAGGGAACAGGACTTGCTAATTCTTACACGCATATGCCATGCAGCTCCCAAGGTGCCCCTCCCACATCACAGACACTCTCAACATCCTCCAAGTTCACAAATCTACACAAACCCACAAGAACACCATCATATACACTCATCCAATAGTCTGGACACATGCCTGTCCAATCTCGTGGTACATGATGTATGTACGCAGATGCAAAACCCATGTAAGATTCTCCAGCATTCCATCTTATACTCTCCTACAACAGGCACACTCCCACTTCACAGACGGCCCTGCTCACCTGGTGCCTTCCAGAATTGCCATCATCATTTGAGGACTTTAAGCTCCCAGAGGGCAGGAAGCCCCTGTCTCTCTGCACATGCCCCACAGTGCCCAACCGAAAGCCAGCTCTTCAGTTGTTCGTTCATTCATTCAAAACATACTAATGTGTAGTTTTTGCCTACTTGGATGCAGAACATACAAACTTGAATGAGCTATAGCCATGAACTGGAGGGGCTTCCCCCGTGGCTCAGTGGCAAAGAATCTGCCTGCCAACGCAGGGGAGGCGGATTCGATCCTTGAGTTTAGGGAAGATCCCCTGGAGCAGGAAACTGCAACCCACTCTAGTATTCTTGCCTGGAGAATTGCATGGACAGAGAAGCCTGGCAGGTTACAGTCCATGGGGTCACACAGAGTCAGACATGATTGAGCGCACATGCGCTTCATGAACTTGAAGAAACAAAACATTCCCGTGCAAACCTCACAATGAACCCAGAGAGGGCACAGGCGTGCGCACACGTGTGGAGGGCATGAGTGCAGTGCCTTGGCAGGACGCCTGCTCCAGGACTCCTAGAAAGTAAGGGGGCCCACATTTTACAGAAGAGGCAACTCAGTGGCTAAGGGGAATCACAAGCTCCTGACCACCTGGGTAGGGTGCCAGCAAGGCTTCAGGTAACAGGTGTCTAAGGTCAGGGAGACATCTGGGGAACCCAGCCTGTGGGTGGCCAGATCCATCCCGGAAGCACCCCCACGTTCATCAGGAAGCCACAACCTGAGAGGAAACCTCCATGGCGGGGCTGTAACCCGAGGACAAAGATCTTATCCAGGTCATCAAATGTATTTCTCAGAGAAGGTATAACACCACACAAAGCTTTGAGAGGATTATCGGCCCCTGACAGGACTGATGCTGGGAGGCTTAATTCCAGGGAGGTGGGTGGGCTGTGGGGACTGCTCCCAGGGTGCAGGGTGGGGTCAGGAGGGTGGATGGGTGGTGATGATCCCTCTTCTGCTCAGTGGCGCCTTGGGGCAGGGGCATTCGGAGAGAGCGGAGGACCCATTTCTGTTTCAAGGATCAAAGTGGCCTGGACAGCAGGAGCCAGGGCCTGTGCTCAAAAAATGAAGCCACCGCTTGGTCCTTGCTCGCTTTCCTGTCCTGATGCTGACCTCTGAGCGCCCCGCTCCATGGGCCGGGCTGTCTCCCTGGGGCAGAAGTCATTAGAGACCCAGTGGTAAGGCTGCCCTGGGTCCAATAAGGTGGGGGGTGGGGGGTTTCCTCTGCTTTGGGTGCTACTGCCCTGAGACCCCTCAGGACAGTGGTGTCTGTCCTCCCCTGACCCAGGCCCTTCCAAAACTGCCCACGAACTTTGGGGACCTGATGTTGGCGAATGAAAAGCAGATACATGTGAGGGCTGAAGCCAGCAAACGGTGAGGGAGCCCTGTGCCGGGGACCAAGGAGAAGGTGGAGGGAAGGGTAGGGAAGCACGTGGGCAGACTTGGGCTCTGATGGAGGATTATGAGGAGGGGAAGCAGGAGGGTGTGTCCCCAGAGGAACGGGCCCAGCAAAGCACAAGGAAACCCATGACGGAGCAGCAGGACAGCTGATGCCTACTCAGGGCTGAGCAGGTCCCAGTGCTGTGTTCCAAGCTGCAGCTAGAATATACTCTTTAATCTTTCCACGACCTGATGAGATGGGTGCTATTCCCCCATTTTACAGATGAGGAAACTGAGGCTTAGAGGGGGTTAGAGGACCTTGTGTGGAACAAACAGGAGAGAAGGGGAGAGATGCTGGTGAACAAGGATGTCAGGGCCGGGGTGCGGGGGGTAGCCTCTGAGGCGTGAGGGCCTCCAGTCCCTAATAGCGGGGAGCCATGGGAGGACCATGCCCTCTCCACCTGGAACTCCTCTCCATACCCACTTCTCTGGGAATACCCAGCCCTCACCTCCTCCAAAAATTCTCCCCAAGGAGACACATCCCTCAGAAGCCACGTGACCTGGCCCTGCAGCCCCAGGCGCATGAGGTCTGATCCCCAAGACTGTGGCTGCCTCAGACTCCGAGGCTGGGCCTGATGCTGTCCAGCCTTCCGGAGTCCAGCACCCAGCTGTTGTCAAGCCCTAAGGTGTGAGACAAATCAGCTCACTGGCTCCTGGGACCTCCCCCATCTCTGAGGATTTCTTTTCACTGAGTGTCCTTCCAGGAGCCCTCCGGACAGCTGGAAGCTGGGCCTGGACCCGCGGGCCTTATCCTGCCAGTCTGCCTCCGCCGGGCTGCTGGCCCCCGAGGCCGCCTCCACACAATGCGGCTCAGAGACCCTCTGCCTGGCAAATGCACTCCACACAGGCTGGGGGCTCACGGACCCCAACAAACTATCCATGGACCTCAGAAGGGAGGCATTCTTGGACAAGCCGCCTAGAGGGCTTCCAGAGTCCAAAATGTAGCGTACAGCTCCTTTCCCAAGGGAGACATGAAAGTGCACACCTATGTTGGGCTCCCCCCGCCCACCCTGCCCTTGCTCCAGGGCTAGGACACAGACAGCTGCCTGCAGGGCAGCCCGGGACTTCTCAGGACAGAACGAGTGCAGGCACACTGGCACCCCTGGGGCTCCCCTGTTCTTCGCAGGTTCCCGTTATAGCGGCCGCACAGAAGAGGGGCAGGAGCCCTTGGACAGCCCGCCCTCTGCCCTGCACGGCTAGGTCTCGGGTCACAACACATAGTTTAAGGAGTGCCTTACAGACAAGGGAACTGAGGCCTGAGGTGTGGTGCGACCCAGGCTCTTGGGCTGGAGAACTCAAGAGAAACCCTAAGCCCAGTAGTCTGGAAGCTGATCACACGCCTCGAGGGTATTAAGTCAAAACCTGATGGTAATGAGAGTTGCCACTCACTGAGCAATTATTATGTGCCAGACACTAACCGCCCGAAGCCCCTTCTCATCTACTCCCTGCCGCAACCCTGCGGGCACGGGCAGCTCAGTTTTATTAATTTAGGAGACAGAGACTTGGAGAAGTTAAGTGACTTGCCCAAAGTCACCCAGTAAATGACAGATGTGGGTTTCATAATTACTCCCCTGACGCTGTCTTGGGAAGGACGCTGGGAGGCCTCGCTGAAGAGCCCGGGGTGGGGGTGTGGTGAAACAGGGAAGTCCTGCAGGGCCCGGTGATTCACAGAAAGAACAGTGGGGAAAGTCCAGGGCCCTGTGCATGGAGGGAGGGCTGGCAGCTCCCAGCAGGAGGCAGGCTGAGGCCCTGGGACCCAGCATGGAGGGAGGGGCTGGCAGCTCCTAGCAGGAGGCAGGCAGAGACTGTGGGACCCAGCCTCCCTATAGATCCGCAGTGACAGAGCTACGAGGCCCCTTAGACACCCTCCATCACTGTCCAACAGAATCTTCTGTGATGATGGAAATGTTCAGCCACTGCTGCCCAATGTGGTAGCCACCAGCCCCATGGGGCTACTGAGAACTTAAATATGACTTGTGTGATTGAGGGGTCTGAATGCTGAATTTCAGTTAATTGTATCCAACGTACACTTAAATAGCCACCTGTGGCTAGTGGCCTTTCTATCAGACAGCAGGGTAAACCCAGTGATTCTTCATACAGGCGGGATCCCAGAGAAGGATGAGGGCTTCCGCACATCACAGGGTCACCTTGGGAAGCCAGAGCTGGCCTGAGAGCTTGGAACTCTCCTTTTTTTTCCTGGGTGACTGCCTTCGCTGTGACCCACCTAAGGCTGGGCTGGTCATTTAAGAGACATATATATGAGTACCCAGCACTGATACATGCATGGATGGCCTGTCTACAATGTACAAGCTAGTGGGGATGACGGGGGCTCCCCTGGTGGCTCCATGGGTAAAGAATCTGCCTGCAGTGCAGGAGACCTGGGTTTGATCCCTGGGTTGGGAAGATCCCCTGGAGAAGGAAATGGCAACCCACTTCAGTGTTCCTGCCTGGAAAATTCTACGGACAGAGAAGCCTGGCAGGACACAGTCCGTGAGGTCACAAAGTCAGACGTGACCAAGCAACAAATACACTTTCCAGTGCGGATGATACCTGGTGGAGCAGGGTCCAAGATGAAGAAAGAAATGAAATAAAGCACAGCAGACAGGTCCTGTGTGCACTGGGGGCAGGGACCAGGGGAGGCTTGCTGGCTGGTGACACTCAGGGTGGGCCTGGAAGCGGCAGGGTGGAGAGGAGACGGTAGAAGGAAGGGCTCTCCCCTGGGCTTTTCTGCCCTCCCCTCTGAAACGTGGCCCCCCATTTTCCACAGCCTCCCTCCCACACATAGGGTCTGAACCAGATGCTGCTAAGGCTTCCGTGCACAGCTACGAATCTGCTAAACAGATCACACTCTTGGGAGGTGGACCGGGTGCCTATAAATCACCAGCTGCCTCAGGCTCTGCCCGGAGCGGGCACTGAGAGGGTGTGAGGCCAAAATCCAGTTTAGAGGTTGTCCCCTGTCACCTGTCCCCTCCAGTCCCAGCCCCAGGGAACCGCCCACAGAGATTTAAACCCTCCCAGGGCGTGGCTGCAACCCCCGAGGGACTAGGGGCAGATTCCACAAACAAGGTTCTCTTTTTTTTTCCACGAAAGAGCAGAGGGGAGGCCTGGACAAGTTCCACCAAGTTCCCAGAGCTCCTCAGAAGAGCTGGCTGCCCTGGCCCCCTACCATGGGCGACCGCAGAACAGGAACCCTGCAACACGACAGGCTTTCCATTGCGTCAGCAGAGGCAGGGACATTCCCGCAGCAGAGCTCCTACCTCGCAGGGCTCTCCCACTTCCCTGCACAGATTCCTGCCTCAAGCCAGCAACATCCCTGTTCCCGGAAGCCCTTGGGAGCCCCACAGGTCTCCCTGGCTCCTCCCTGGCTCTCCCCTCCCCTGGGGATCAGACCTGTGCTCCTGGGATAAGATCTGTTTCAGCAATGACTCCACTTCCTGTACTCGTCTCTGTTGCTTCACCTGGAGGAACCACCTCCCTAGGTGTCCCAGCTGATATTCATTCCCTTTCTCACCCAAGACACCAAATTCTACCCATTTCCAAATTCAAGGACCACCTGGGAAGTTTCAGGCTATCCCAGTCCCGAAGCCACCACTTTCCCTTCCTCCTTCTCCAGCTCCTGGAGCGTGGAACACAAGACTCTATTCATTCAGTTTTCCTCATCCCGGCATCTCTTACTATCACCTGCTGTACCATCAGATGCTGGGGGTAGGTAGCACCCACAGGCAGGACCAAGCCTTCATCACCCTCCTGTCCATTCTAGCTCAAGACTCCAGTAGTTTAACTCTTGGATTGGAGTCTACCATTTAGAGCTGAGACACAGGGCAATATTCTCAGTACAGAGATGAGAACACAGGCCCCCAGAGGGGAAGTGACTTGCCAAAGGTCACACTAATTTGGCACCAGATCCTAGATGTTATCACTTGAACGCTAGGCCCTGGAGCCATGCTGCCACCAATGGTATGGGAATTATCTGAACCAAAGCCAAATCACAGAGGCTGGGATGTACCCCAGAGCTACCGAATCTTCAGGGCACCTGGGGAGTCGCAACTTCAGGGAATGTGGGTGTCCTGGCCAAAGTCCTGACCTTCATTCACCAAATATGCACGAAGAACTGACTTCAGCCCCAGTCCAGGAACTCGGAGGGCCTGCCTTTGCCCCAAGGGGTAGTCGGAGAACTAAAAATGATCTCGGGGCTCCAAGCAGGAATCTGTGCCATGTCTGGGGCTACTGGCTAGCCCAGCCTGATGCTCTGGGTGCCCGAGGCAGAGCCTGGCTGTCAGTCAGTTGTGAAGGGCACACAGCACATCAGATACGGGGGACCAAGAGCGTGTGAGCATCCCCAGGTGGCCCACCTCGGCTCCAGGGAAAGGTACAGCAAGCAGAGGCCCTGAACACCGCCCCCACCTCACTCAAGGGGACTGGGAACCTGGGGTTTTCCCCAGAGCTCCTCTCATCTCTCAAGCTCCCCTGGATGGGCCTTAAGGAGCCTCTTTTGGGTGTGCTGGGGTCCCTGGCAGAGGGCCAGCCCCTACTGAAACATCCTCCTTGAGTCAGCTCAGGCCCCAGGGGAGCCGGAGGCTACAGTGAGGCCTGCTGTTCACAGCAGGTGGACACCTCAGGATACCTCAGGACAAGGCCAGAGACAAAGTGATCTAACAGGGCTGGAGGAGGAAAGTGAAGCAAGGCACAGTGAAATCTCATATAAACTCCAAGTTCAAAATGGCAGACAGGGATTTGCAGTGGGCACGAGTGGGCATTAGCTCCACCACTAGCCTGCCCTGCCATGTGACCTGGGGGCAGGAAGTCCCTTTACCTCTCTGGCCCAGGAGCTCCTGGAGAGGCTGCAAATGCTTGGAGGGTAGTGGCCTTGTTTTTCCCTGAGCAGGCTCCCTTGTGAGGCTGCTGCCTCTCTGCTGGGCCCGGGGAGAGTTTCCTCCTGCAGCTGAGGCTTCAGGGAAAGCGAAGGAAAGGGTGGCACCTCGAATGCCCCATGACATGAGAGGCAGCAGGCCCTGGCAGGATAGGAGCAAAGGGCATCCTGTGCCAGCCAGATGGCCCCCAATCCTTCTTCTTTGCAGCCCTGGCTGGGGCCTGCACATCTCCCTCTGGGGTGGAGCTAATGAACCTGGCCACAGGCCCGCTGATGGGGTCCTCCTCTGTGGAGAAGAGCCGCCTCTCCCTTGGGACCAAAGCCGCATCCATCAAGGTAAACACCTCCCTCGCCTGGAGAGCCTGTCTCCCTTTCCTTCCAGCTCTGCCAGCAGAGAACTCTCTGTTCCTGGGGACGCGAGGCTGAGCTGGCTCTCCCACCCGATCGATGGATGACTTCACAAAGACTGACGCCTACCGGGCACCAAGACAGTCCTTGGGGAGGTCTGAGGCTGCTCCGGGGACTGTTGCCCACCCGTGACCCCTGGCTGACCTCTGCTGGGTGGGAGTGCTCTGGCGGAGGAGCTGGAGACCTGGGGCTCATGCCACTTACTAGGTGACCTTGGGCAGAACTGAATCTCGGCCTTCTCCCATGCTAAGTGGGAGCACCTGGCTTGTCTATACCCCCCTTGCTGGGAGGCTGTCGGAAAATGGAAGGTCCCTGCATCCTATGGACTCCTCCTGCACTGTCACACTGTCTAACACCCTTACCTCACGTCTGTCCTAAATCTCCATCCTTCCAGGCCAGAGATATCCAGTGGAACTTTCGGCCCCAGTGGACATAGTCTATGATTTGACCTGCCCAGCCTGGTAGCCACTAGCCACATGTGGCTATTGACCATTTGAAACGTGGCTGGTGCAGATGAGAAACTAAGCTTGTAATTAAGTGTACAAACAGCCACATGTGGTTAGTAGCTACCATACTCCACAATGCGGTTCTAAACAGAGCTCTGCCATCCTTGTTCCCTGGGGTGTGACCCATAAAGCTCCCAGGTAGGGTTCTGGTTGAACAGCTGTGGGAGCTTTCAGTCTGATTGGCTAACAGCAGACCTGGAACTCATCTCAGAGTTCCCAGGGACTGAGCTTGGCCTGATGATTTAGTGCTCAGCCAACACTGACTTACAACCAGAAGCACGCTTTCAGGCTCTCCATCACCTCCCCACTCCAACAGAGGAAAGCAGCACACGACCAGCTCTCTGCTCATGCGCTCCCTCGGGAGTCAGAGCGCTCACCACCTGCCAGGCCCAGTGGCTGGCACCAGGCTATACTGTGATGAGTAACATACAGCTCCTTCCTGCCTTCAAGGAGCTCACAGTCAAGGCCACCCTCGGGTCACAGTTATGACTGGCTTCCTCTGTCCCCTACTGGGTGGTCTCAGGGACATCAGTTTTTCCATCTGAAATGGGGCTCCCGAGTCCCTGAGCACACAGGCTGCGGTGAGAACCAGTACGTGAGAGAGAGAGAGAGAACAAGAGGCAAAGGGGCTCTTGCTGAGAAGGTGGCTGTGCAGGGGAGCAGAGATGGCAGAGTGAAGCAAGTCTCAAACTCTGTGCAGGCTGCTGCTTCCGGTAAAGACCCAGATTCTCACCAAAGCATCACTGTTTGGTGGTTTCTCACTAAGGAAGTTCAGGGTAAAAATAGCTCAGGAGGGGACTTGAATCCTGCTAGCAGTGGGGGTAGTCACCGCCTGGTTCATACACACAAAAAAGGGGAACAAGCTTACTAGTAGCCACGTGGACTTCAAGGCTCACCTCCCTACACCCCCTGTCGTGGGATAGGGCTTTCTACTCTGCAGCAGATGGGAGATGACCTTCCAGCCCAGAGCCTCAGAACTGGAAGGGGCTGAGTCCCTATAAGCCATCTGGGGTCACCCTGATCTCAGGGAGCCATCACCCTGCCCACTCCAACTCCCTCCCCAATTGGATTTCTGGCCCACTCTCAAGGATGGGCCATTAAGAAGCTCTCTGGGGCCAACTCCTTGCCAGCTGCCTTACAAGACCTTCCTGTGGAAGGAGTTTCCAGCCATGCCTAGCAACCATCTGCCAGTCCAGCCTGATGGTCAAGGGTAGGGAACCTAGGTCTCCATCCTGAGAATGATGGTCTCCTGGAGCCCATAGGTGGTGCAAAGGGAGGGAAAGACAGGGAAAGACAGCCTGATCTCTCCTAGTACCACCCCAGCCAGCTTTCAGTTGGACTCAAGAACAGAGGCTTATCTAGTGCACCAGGCGCCAAGGTTTTTAAGATTTCCCCAACACCAAAACCACGTGCTCCCGACCACAGAGACAGACCTTCAGCCCAGGCAGTCCTCTGAGAAACCCTCTCTCCAAGGTCTTAAATGAGATCTTCACAGCCTGGTGTCAGGCACCACAGAAAGGCCCCTTCCTGCTCTCTGGTGCAGACCCATCTCTCTTCCTCCAGCCCGCCTCCCAGCAAACATTTGTCAGAAGTATGTTCTGCACCCACCACCTCTCGGAAGGGCACCCTGCAGCAATGGTGGCACCACCAGCGCCCATCGGGGTCTCTGGGCGCTGTCAGCATCAGGGCTGCATCCTGACAAAGGAGCAGCTTGAAGTTAAGGACCCTCGGCCACTGTCTCCGCGGAAGGCTTCCTGGCCCATTCAGATTTTTGCAATAGCAGCAGCCAATTGGGGACGCAGCCTTGTAAAATGTCTGCTGGAGAGCCAACACTTCACCTTCGAGAGTGGCGGGGGTGGTGGGAGGGGAAGCAACCTGGCCCCGGGCCCCAGAGAAAATGAGGGGCCCCTGTATGAGCGCACAAAACGGCCCGGTGCACGCCGGTGCCACTCTCGCCGCCAAGCCTCGGGCTGACACCATGCAGCACACGGCGCTACCCACAATGCACCGGCCCTTCTCTGTCACACACAGGCACGCACACTCACCCCCGCTCCCGGAGGGAGCCCGGCCCGACCCGCGGGCGCCCCGGCGCCGACCCTCCAGTCCCGCACTTACCTGGAAGTTGCACCGGCCGCGATCCCGCCCTGGCGCCCGCAGCGGGCTGGGCCCCGGCCGGGGGCGGCCGCAGCGAGCGACTCCGGGCAGGGTTCAGCCGGCGTGGAACAAAGGCTGCGTGCAGGCAGCGGGCGCCGCCTGCATCCCCGCTCCGCGCCGGGGCGGCGGCGGCGGCGCGGGGGCCCGGGCGGCTCCGGCGCCCGCTCGCTCCGAGCTGCCCGCTCCGAGGGCGCTCCGGCTCCCGCGCTCCCGCTCGCTGCTGCCCGCCACCGCCGCCGCCGTCCGGCTACCGCACCGCACACATCAATTATTCATCGCCCGTCTCCAGCTTCCCGGGCGAAGCCAATCACAGTCGGAGGCTCTGCTAATGGGGCCGCCGCCGCCGAGGAGGCAGCCAGCCGCGCGCCCGGGCGCAAGCGACAGCCCTCCGGGGACGGGGATGGGCCGGGGGCGCGCGGGGGCGGGGGCGCACAGGGCGCGCCGGCGAAACTTCCCACGGCCCGCGCCCTGCGCGGCGCTCCCGCACCCCGCCGGCGCGACCACCCACCCTGCTTGCGTCCGCGTGGGGCTGGGGGCTCCGGGGAGGCCGGGCGCGCCGCGGCTGGGGGAGGGGTGGGAGGAGGAGGAGCGCGGGAGAAAGATGAAAGGCTAGCAGACCTGCCTCGGCGTCTCCAGGGAGCCCTGGCTCGCGCGCGCCCTCCCCGCCCCGCTAGTCTCGCCGTCCGCACCCCCTCCCCGCAGCCCGCCGCCCGCACTCACTCGCGCGCGCAGACCGTCAGCCCAGCCACTTTGCTGCGAGGGAGCGCGAGCGAGTATGAATCTGAGGCAGCTCACATTTCAAACTTGCACGCAGGGGTGGTGCTGGTGCACGCCGCCGCTAAGCGAACGCACGACCCGACGAGCGGCGCTCCAGCCTCCGGGCGGGGGCGGCGACAGGCCCCCTTCCCTCCCCCGCCTAGGCAATTAATTGGAAGCAACACTTGTACGAGTGGGTCTCCCGGAACGCTGCCGCCCAAGGGGGCCGCCGGGAAGGCACAGCCGGTGGATGACTTCGGGTGTCTCCTGCCCCCCAGGAGAATCCTCCCAAGTGGTCTTGCTAATAAGGGTCCAAGGCCGGGTGGGGGCGGAGGAGGGAGCAGGCCTGGAGGCGGCCTCGGCCCCGCGGGAGGAGAGGGGGCGGGGCGGGACTGGGGCATCCGGATTGTGACCTGGTTTAAAGGATTTTCGGAACGGGCTAAGGGGCGGAGAAGGCAGGCGGTCTGGCATCTTCCCTGGCACAGAGGCCCCTGGCACCCCTGGGATTCCCCGAGGCAGGGTGAGCGGGCGCACGTACGCTCGAGCTCGCTGACTTCGGGGAGTCTCTGCGCCCTGGAACCAGCGGTAGGGAAGCCGGGGGTGGCGGCTGCGCGCGGCCCTGCCCCGCCCTGGGAGCTGCTGCCTTCTGACATTGCATCCTGTGGTGGCCGCGGCCTCTTCCTTCCAGCCTGTCTGTCGCAAGGGCTCCTGGCGCTGAGCTGAGCAGACACCCTTGGAAACCAAACCGCCGCCCTGCCACCCCAAAGGATTCTTCGCTCCTTCTTTCGTAGGCACTTCCCATCACCGCGATCCTCTTTGGGACAAACTTTATTTTAAGCCCCTTTCCCCCAGCCCCGCCCTCTCTCAGTGAAAGTTTCTTGAATGGCAACCTAACTGCCCAAACAATTAGGAAGGTAAGTGGGGCCCCATCTTTCACTCTAATGAAAGCCAGCCAGAATTGTCTTGAAAATCCCCTCTATATGAGACTTCCCTGTACTGCTCTCCTTGCGATCATGGGAAACTGACCAGGTCTGCTAGCCGTTGACTTAGCTTCTCCTGTTCTCCTTCCTTCATTCCCCATTACCAGCCCCCTATTTTCAGTCTGAGCTCTGGCTGGCCCGGAAACCTTCCTGTCTGTCCTACTGCCAGCCCTGGAAGTGCCTGAAACAAATCACTTATCTAGAAATTATGTTCTTGCTCCCTGTTTGACATAAATCGTTAGCAGGCTCTAATCCCACCCACTGCCACTTGAAATATCACTTTCAGAGATGGCATTTGGAAATGCAGTTGTCATGGGCTTTCCCTCTGAGGGGCTGGTTAAATGGATTAATTCATACTTCATAACTTGCTGCCTTTGGACAAGAGCTAGCTTCCTGCAAGAGAGATTAATTGGCATTACCTTCCTGCAGGGCCAACCCGGGGGCAGCCAGCATAAGGACTTTCCTGCTTTGTCCAAATTCCAGGCTTTGCTCAGTCTCCCATCCTCGGAGGAGCCTCCCCTCATCCTGAGTTACAATGGCTTCTTTAGGGACAGTCATTTATTCACTGAGACATCCATTGGAGGACCTGCCTTCCCAAGTAGCTACAGAGGGGTTTGAGAGCCCATGAGGGAAGAGCCTTGGGGCCAGTGAAGACCTTCCCATTCTTCTCTTTGGTTGGTCCAATTCGCTTTGCAGATCCCGTAGAACACAGACTCCTATCCAAATCCCAGTGCTCAGCAGTGACACCCAGAAGCAGAGGAGACACGACAGTTTGGTCCACTTTTCAGAAGAAAACATTGAAATGGATGTCTCTAAGACCCGTTTTTCTAACACAAATCTGGTTTTAATAGGATGTCAGGGCTCAAACCTCGATGATACAGAACCCAAGTCATCAAGACCTCAAATACCCGAAACACCCGTCTTCTGGATTCTTTCCCCCCAGAAGTTCTGTGCAATGATAGTTCACAATATTTGCCTGGTCCTTAGTGCCTTGGGAGCCACCAAGGACCCTAATGTTTGGAACTTCCGGATTCATTCTTGAAATACTCTGTATACATTGGTACCTGTGTGGCTCTAGGCACTGAATTCAGAAAAACCACTCCTGTAGGTTGAACCAGAATTTGGTCTGGAACGGAGCGGAGGAATACCTGAGAAATACAGACCTGGAGGCCCAGCCTGGGAATAGTAACAGTCCCACCCCTTCCCCTCCCCTATCTCTCCGCTCTCCCCAGAACCCATTCTTGAAGGAGCCCCAAGGTAGGGTGAGAGAAGAGTATTGATATGCTTATTTAAACTTCACAGGCCTGGGACCAACAGACTTTCCCCAGGTGAGAGGGAAAAAAAAAAAGGTAAATACTCTGCTAGCAGATTTATGTAATTAGGAAAACAAATTGTTTTCAACAATCCATTCACCAGCCCGCACAGAAGGCCTCCAGGCCAAAGCTAGGGTTTTCACATGCTAATTTCAAGACCTGCTTGGTCCCATTCCAGCCCCACTTGGTTAGCAAGCTCTTAATACTACAGCCCAGAGCCTAGAGAAACATGGATACTCCGACCAGTTCCTGCTTCAGAAAGGCATCCCCCTACTTATTCTACATTCCAACTCCACTTCTCTAACTTCCAAAGATTTTCTTAAAAGCCCAAGGTCCAAAGTGGCCCGCTCCACCCCCTGGGCGCCTGCCTTGATAAGGATCTACAGGAAAGAGGCAGCAGACAAAGGCGCTCTCCACCTCTGCACGCAGTCACTGGCGAGCTCTCCGAGTGACCTCGGCGAGGGGGGCACAGCCTGGGGGAATGACTTGGGAGGCAGAAGGAAGGAAGAAGAAAGGGAGAGCTGCGGCCCCAGCGCCATGGCTCCTTGATGAATGCCCGGGAGCGCTTGGGAAGCCCGATTCGGGGATCAATAGCTGGTGGCTTTTCTTGTGGGTGTTTGAACTCCTCCTGCCGTGGGCCCTGGCGAGGAGGAGCCGCCAATAAATCACAGCACTGCAGCCGGGAAGGCAGCCGTGGCTTGCACTGGAGGGCGGGGGAGGGAGGGTGTTTCACCCATCTGGGGAGCCTGTCGTGTGGAGCTCACCTCCACAGGACCACCCAGGCCACGGAGGGTGACTCTATGGTGGAGTCTGGCGTGTGGGAGGAGCTTCTTCCAGGCCTCCTGAGCTCACCTCTAGAGGGATGGGCTCCTGGATCCTGTTCCAGCCCAGGCCAATGAGTATGAAAGAGCAAAGCCACTGGATGTAGGTCCCCCGTGAGTGGAGAAGTGGTTCCCAGGCCCAAGGCAGGGTGACCTCCTCTGCAAGGCTTTGCGGGGGGAGGTGGAGGTGGCTAGGGACATACAAAGCCCCAGTTCCCTCCAACTGAGACTGAGAAGCAGAACAATGAACCCCAGAGTCACCCCGAGCCAGGTCTTCCTCAGGCAGGGCTTGCTGATTCAGCAGGTTTCAACAAGGATCCCAGTGACTCAAGGATGTCATCCATGCAGGCTCTAGCACTCAGCTGCTGCTGCTGCTGCTGCTAAGTCACTTCAGTCGTGTCTGACTCTTCTCGACCCCATGGACTGCAGCCTTACAGGCTCCTCCGTCCGTGGGATTTTCCAGGCAAGAGTACTGGAGTGGGTTGCCATTGCCTTCTCTGCCAGCACTCAGCAAGGAGAGTGAAATAGACAAGGAGGCCCCGTGTGGTGTCCATGGGAGTGTGGTCGGCATGAGCTCAGGCCTTGGGAGCTGCTTGGCCATCTGTCTCCACACAACTGGGCCTTCTCGGGGTGCTTGGAGGGGCGTGTGGGGCATGGAGTGGGTTCAGAAAAGGCACACACACATATGGGGGATAACTGGCCATGGGGCATTTGTCTCACTGCCAGCTCAGTTGCCCCAGGAAGACTCAAGCAGCTGCACTGGGCGTGAGTTGATTCAGGCACTCTGCCTTCAGGGACCTTCTCCTGGGGCTTCTGCCCACCTCTGAGGGGTCAAGACACAAACTCCCGTGTCCTTCACTAAACCTGTTACCTCTGCCTCTTTCCCTCCCTCCTTCACCCTGGGCAGCCTCCCTGATTCTGCACATACAATCTCAAAGAAGGAAGGCCCAGCTGAGGTTCGGCTCCCAGCCAGCCAATGCAGGAATCTCAGCCAGCCCTGGGGCCCCTACCCACACACAGGGACAGTGGGAGGGCACAATCCCACTGGGGACACCCAGCTGAGAGTTCCAAGCTGGCTCCAGGCCTCTCCTCTGTCCACAGTCATACAGAGATCCTGATGTCAGAGTGTCTGCCAGTGCCAGGCACAGTTCTAGGCACTTTCCAAGTATCAACATGCCATCCTCACCCAAAGCCTCTCTGATGAAGTATGATTAATTCCGCACTGCAGAGGAGAACAGTGAGGCACAGAGAGGGTTAGACAACTGGCAGAAGGATTTAAACTAACCGGCCATCTGGCTATAAAGTCTGCACCAGTAACCTTCAGATTGTATTCCCAAGATGGGACTCCAGAGAGTGATCATCAAAGTCACACAGTGAGTTAGAACTGTGATAAGAGTCGTGTCTCCCTGACTCATATTCTTTCCAGCACACCATATTACATATAAGGAAATGTCTACTTTCTTTGTATTTCTTTTTTCCTGTTTAGCCTCTGTGCGATTTAACCATCCACCCTGCATTCTGGCTTGTCCAGGGCTCCACCTGAAGGGGGGATGGGGGTGACAGTGGAGAATGAGACTTCCCTGGCTCTGAACTTCCTGTCACTGCTCCCCACCCTTCCTGGAGGTATCCCACAGTGGGGCCCTCATCCCCCACTCAGGCTGCATTCCCAGCAGTCTGTATTTGGCATCAGCCCAAATCTTACAATCATTTCGTTAAGAAAACAAAACCAACCCCTGCCCCACACTCGATGGGCACCTCTGAGAAGCCCCACGGTCGTGAGGTTATCGGGGATCCAGGAAAGCCTCCTGCCAGACTGGAGAAGGAGAGAGGACGGGGGCGGGAACCCAGAAACCAGGCCTGAAATGGGCCCTCAGGTGGCTTCTGCCTTTAAGAGCTGCTGCCTGCCCCTCCACCCACGCAGCTGGGAAGGCAGCCACACCCAGGCTGTCTGCCCATGTCACGGGGATGTCCACAGCCTCTCAGCTACACAGAGAGGTCGGAGGGATTTCAGCAAAGACGGGAAGGCACTGACCATGTCTTTGCTAGCTGAGGAGTTGTGGAGGGAGGAGATGTGCCCGGATTTGGAGGCCAAGGCTTAGGAAACAAGCACTGACTAGCTGATGGCCTTGGACAAGTCACTTTGGCTTCCTTGAATCTCTACCTCCTCCTTTGTAAAATAGAAGCGAGGCCAGCAAATACCAGGTGCCGGGGAGGACCAAAGAGATACAGCGATCATTCTCAAGAGGCTGAGAGGCCACAGGGTTGTGGGTCCCCACATCTCCAAAAGATGCTGAAGTGCTAACCCCCAGTTCCTGTGAATATGACCTTTTCTGGAAACAGGACAACAGATGATCGAGTTAAAATGAGTTCATTAGGGTGGACCCTAACGTCATAGGGCTTCCCAGGTGGCTCAGTGGTAAAGAGTCCGTCTACCAATGAAGGAGATGTGGGTTCGATCCCTGGGTTGGGAAGATCCCCTAGAGAAGGAAATGGCAACCCATTCCAGTATTCTTGCCTGGAAAATTCCATAGACAGAGGAGTCTGGTGGGCTACAGTCCATGGGGTCGCAGAGTCAGACACGACTGAGTGACCAAACAGCAGCAGCAGCTAACCCCATATGGCTGGTGTTTTGATAAAAAGTAGAAATTTGGACACAAAGACAGACATGCACCCAGGGAAAGTGCTGTGTGAGGATTGGAGTTCTGCTCTCAGGAGCCGGGAAACTACCAGAGGCCCAGAGAGGAGCCTGGCAGAGGTCCTTCCCTCGTGCCTTCTGCGGGAACACAGCCCTGCCACCACGACACGTGGATCTCAGACTTCTGGCCTCCAGAGCCGCGAGACAACAACCCTTGTTGTTTAGGCTGCTCCTGGGCTACTTTGTTATGGCGTCTCCACAACCTGATACGCGTGGCGACGCTGCCGAAACCCAAGTTCACAGCTCATCATTCCTCTGCTTAAACCGCTCCGGCTCAGTCAGTGGCAAAATTCCACGTCTTTATGGGGCCCCACAGGACTCTGACTGACCGGGTCCCTGTCGCCTCCCGACCTCATTTCCTTCCAGTCTCCCGGACTTCAGGCTGCAGACACCCCCAGCACTCTTTTCCAGGTGGCCAGACTCACTTCCCACCTCCCGCAGGCCTCCACCCAGGGGACACCCGAATCTCAGGAAGCCTTGCTCAGCCACTCTGCTCAAAGCTGCGGGCCCTCCTCAGTGGCTACCACTCCTCCCTGACTTAGGGTCTTCCTTGATTGATAATCAATTATTCCAATTATTTCTCTTGGTACCCCTGTCTCCCTTGGTAGAAGTCAAGCTCCCTGCCAAAGGCAACTTTTGTCTGTTTTGTACATGTTTTATTGATAGGATCTAAACTATGCCAAGCAGATGCTTGATATCTGCTGCGTGAATGAAGCACAGACCAGCAACCTGAATGAATAAAAGAATGAGGGAATGAACGAGTGAACAGTAGGGTCTGTGGTGCCCTGCTTCTGCCCTCTGATGCTGCTCAGAGACTGGGTCCCTGACGTACTGTCTGCCAGAACGTGGGATGTTCTCAGTGGAAGCTGCCTGTGCAGACAGGAAGCTCAGGTCAGCAAAGGGGCTGCCAGAGGTGGTGAGGAGCTCACCACCCAGGCCCCTAATGAATCTCTTCCCATTGATTTTTGGAGTCGCCTTTGAAGGGATGGGACGGCCAAGGCAGCTCGAATGTCCATGCCTCAGCACTCCTGGGGTTTTATTGCTTCTCCGGGGGGGCTTCCGGACAGCCCCCCAGTTGGACTGACATGAACTCTCTGCAGTTGGAAAGGCAATTTCCCTTCCTTCTGTAGCTGTTGGTCTCTCTGCATGCCTGGCTGGGCGACACACCTCCCTGTCTGGGCTGGGGCAGCCAACTTCACTCCTGATGCTCCCCAGACAAAGACTCGTGCAGGCACCAGGAGGGTGCTGTCCTCCACTCTGTGGAGGAAGAAATGGAGCTGGGATGGGGGAAGGATTTCAGTCCGGACACTCTGACTCAAGGCTGCGGCGGGTGGGGGCCGGCAAGGCTGAATCAGGCTGCCCCAACAACCACTTGACTCCAGGGTGCCCGGAAACCTGCACAGCCTGTTACATGCAGCACCCTTCCCTGCAGAGCCTCTGCTTGCGTGTTTGGAACCACCAACTCACTTAGCACTGGAGTAAAGAGAGCCTAGTCTTAATTTTCAGATGAGGAAACTGAGGCTCAGAGAGGGACCAGGGCTTCCTCCAGTCACACAGCCAGTTAGTGGTAGAGATAAGACTAAATCCAGGGCTTCTGCCTTATTCCAGAGCCCCAAGCCATCTTACCATGTTGTGTTTCCACCAACGGTAATGTCAAGGGTGTGTTCTGCAAATTGTAAAGTCCTAGACACATGAGGACTCACCATTCTAAAGGGCTCTTGGCCATGCACTGTCTCCTTCTATGAGCTGGGATTCAGATGGGGATGGCCTGCCCCACTCTGTTCTTCCCCCTCCTCACAGGGAGGTTGGGGACCAGACCCTGGACCTTTGTCCTTTCCTCATCCACAGTGGGGGGGGGGGTCACGTGCACCAGGAAGATAGATGTGGGCATCAAAAGAAGATAGGCTTGGGCTCAGAAGAAGGAAGGAGCTCCTGACAGAGTTACCCATGGTGGCAGTGAACACCTTGTCATCCAAGGTGTGAGGATGGAGAGGGGATTCCCGCAATGGTAGGCTTATGTTTCTGAGGCCCTCTTGGTTCTGTGGTGCTGTGATAGGTAAGAAGAGAGGAGGGTGCTTGAGAAGCATGCCCAAGCACCTCAGTGCATCTTGGGCAGCAGTACAGCAGTTTTATGAACTTCCTAAGCCCATTAAAGCTCACCAGGAACCCTGCGTCCTCTGGTGTTCTGCCCACCGCCTCTCCTGACAGTCCCGTGGGAGAGAACACCCTGCAGGCACCTGCTCCTTTCAGCCCCATGCCCCTGCTCACGGCAGCCCCGGGGATCCAGTGACTTCCCGCACTCATGCAGTGTGGTCCCCAGGTGTCCCCCACCCCCAGGGCCTCTGGACGTGAGCAGACAGGCCACACAGGAACATCTGGGGGAAATCCAAAGTGGCCGCCAGGGCAAGGCAAGGAGTGGGAGGCCTGATGTTGAAATCAGGATCCGCAGAGCTGAGCTCAGCAGGCGAGAACAGCACACCCCTCAGCCAGAAGCCAAGTCCCACACTGAGACAGATGCTGCCTGGGAGAGGGGCTTGGGGGTTTGCTGTGTGACCAAGGGCAGGTCAGTATGTCTCTCCGGGCCACAGCTTCTCCACCCAGTGAAGACATCTAGTGCAAATGCAGGACATTTCTGCTGGGGGCACTTGTCTCCCCAGTTCTGGCTGGGAAGGCCTCAAGAAGTGGCACTATTGATCTGACCCCCACTGATTTCCTGTAAAGGATGGAGCAGGCTAAGCAAGATGCTTACGATATAGTCTGCCCTCCATAACCATGGACGCTGCGTCTGTGGATTCAAGCAGTCGTGGATCAAGAATATTTTGAAAAAACTTTTTTTTCAAAAAGTTCCAAAAGGCAAAACTTGAACTCACTACATGTTGGCAACGATTAACATAGCATTTACATTGTATTTATAATGATTTACTTAGCTTTTGCATTGTACTAGGATTTATAAGTAATCTAGAGATGATTCCAAGTAAATATAAGCACATCAGTTTTGGTAGACTGTGAGTTCCATGAGGACAGAAATCTTGTGTTTTGATCACTGCTGAATCCCTAGTGGCTCATACTTGGAACACAGTAGGTGCTTAACACGCATTTGTTGAATAATGGTTATTCATCAAGTTATTATCCCATGGAAGTTAGATTTCAGCTATTCTTTAATTTCTTTTTAATTTTCTGCATGCCATAATTGTTCTGCAAGGAGTTTGCTAAGAGAAATAAACACCCCCATACAACCACTCTCATTTTAGAATTAAGTGAATTCAAAGTTAAGACTTTGCCCACCCTGAAAAGCATTGTGCGTCATCTTCAGAAGCAATAACTCGTGAGGCAATCATAGAACAACTGTGTGTGCACGCTCAGGCGTGGCTGACTCTTTTGCGACACCACAGACTGCAGCCCGCCGGGAATCTCTGTCCATGGGCTTCACCAGGCAAGAATACCAGAGTGGGTTGTCATTTTTTCCTCCAAAGGATCTTTCTGACCCAGGGATCCAACCGGTCTCTCCTGCATTGGCAGGCGGATTCTTTTACCACTGAGCCACCATATCACCAAATGAGCTTCCCAGGGCCAACCTGTAGGCAGCCAGGGTGGGCATATCTGGAAAGTCCCCATCCATCCCTTTCTTTCTGCATATATCACAATTTCACCTCCATAGTTTCTTGACTGGGAGAACAGCCTCCAACCTGGTTTCCTGCCTCTGGTCTAGGTCCCTTCTCTACCCTGGGCTTTCTCAAAAGCAAATATGATCACATCACTCTGTCTAAAACCTTCCCTGGCTCCCCAGGGCTGTCAGGATCAAGTTCAAATTCAAGCGCCTTAGATTGGCACTCAAGGCCCTTACGCATGGTCTCTGAGAGCACCTGTGTGCTAGCCTCAACCACGGTTGCCCCTGTCTGGATGCCTCCAGCAGGTGCCTCAAAGACATTTACAAACCCTGGTTCATCCAACTTTACTGGAGGTGTGTTCTCTCTCTGAATTCATATGCCAATCAAAGTGTTGAATAGTGGCTGGTACCAGTATGTAGCTAGGAGGAGAAACTGCCACAAGTCCAAGGATGGCAGGGAATCTAAATCTTGACGTGGGGGGTCTTGTCCAGGGGGAGAGGAGCCAGGACCCCTGTGATGAATTTGAGGTGTGGGACAAGCCATGGGCCCTCAGCTTGGGTTGGGGCTGTCGAGGAGGAAAAAAATCAGCCCTGAGGTTTGGGGCTAAGCAGCTGAGCCTCTTCCCTGGCTCAGTTTCCACATCTGGGGTGCAGGCAGTAGTTTGGGATGCATGGTAGGAAAGCCCAACTCTGGGAGCAGGACTCCAGCTGTCCCTTCCCCCATCCCAGCAAAGGGAGCCCAAGCCCCCCTTGGGCCTCAGACAGACCTGGGAGCGTGGTGTGTAATTGAATTTGGCCTCATTACCTAATTGTGAGGAGGAACAATCAGTACCAACAGAAGCCTCAAGTGTCAGGGGTGGTTGGAAGCCAGGAGCCAAGAGGCAGCCTGCAGCTTCCCTAGGCATTTAGGGGGACAGTGCCAGCACCCGCACCTTCATATCCTTTAAGCTCTCAGTTGCCTGGAACCCTGGGAAGCTGGGGGCAACAGTTCTCATTCTACAGGTGAGGAAACTGAGGCTCAGAGAGAAGCATCTTGCACAAAGTCAGAAAAAACAGAAAGAACAGGTGAAGCCACATTCCTTCTGCACCCAGGGCCTTTGCACATGCTGTTTCCTCTACCTGAAATGCCTTTCTCTGTCCTTCTCTTTGGGCAGACTTTCTCCTGGGAGCCTTTCTGTGAGAATCATTTCCTTGAGAAAGCTTTCTCTAAGCTCCGAGGCTCAGTCCCCCTGCCCCCCTCGGCTCCTATAGGGCCGGTCATAACGATTATATCATCACTGGAGGGCGTTTATCCCAAGTTTGTCCTCTCTATCAAGCCCTGAGCTCCTAGAAGGTAAGGATTGCACTGGGCTCACTCACGTGATCCAGGCATTCAGCATAGGTCCAGGACGCAGGGGTGCTCCATGCTTGTTTGCTGAACGAATGGATGAACGGCCTCTGAATTCTGGGTTTTTTTTTTCTATATGCAGTCTATTGGTTTCTTGCCATCACTGGCCTGGGCCTTGGGAATGGGGGCCTCATCTGTAAGGAGTGCTGTGCCTGGGGGTATGACCAGGGCCCTGCGGAGTCACGGGGAAGCACAGAGGAGCCACTCTGTGGGGCCCTGGGCTGGGCGCTTCAGATGTGACGTCCCACCACTGGGAGATGGGCGATGAAGGGACCGGCCCAGGGTCGCCCAGCCTGCAAGCAGCTAGAACGGGAATCTAGGATTGCCTGAGTCTGGGACCTGGCCTTACCACCCCTCACCACGCTCTTATCAAATGACAGACTGAATGGACAAGGCTCAATGACAGAGGGACATGCAATTTAATCCAAAGAAAATCATGTGAAAAGCGGAATTTCAGGTCTTGTGAAACAAGGCAGGAGACAGACTATTAGATCCCTCCACAAAGGCAGCTGCCCAGTGAGCTAATCCCCGTGCAGCCCTACTCTCCAGGTGCATCCAGGCTTCCATTCATCCAGGCTCGGGGTTGTCAAGCCTCCTTCCTTTTTCTATAAGGCGGTCTGACCTGGTACCCAAGTGTGCAGGAGCGGGACTGCCTGGGTCTAATTCTAGCCCTGCCACTTGCTAATTGTGTGGCCTTGAGCAAGTAATTAACCTGAGTCTCCGTTTCTTCTCAATATTTTTATAAAGATGAAAGGAGAGGAAGTCTGTGCAGTATTTTGCCTAGCGTCTGGAACATGGTAAGAACTCAATAAAACTTCACTTAATTGATTCATAGTAGTAGTAAAATAATGGTAGCACTAGTAGCAATCGGCTAGTGTGAGTAATAGCAATAGCAGTAAGAGTAGCTGTCCTGGGAGTAACAGTGCTCCTGCTAGTAATGGGAAGAGTATCTATGTTAAGCACTGTATCAGGCTAGGGCTTCCCTGGTGGCTCACTGGTAAAGAATCCGCCTGACTATGCAGGAGACGTGGGTTCAGTTCCTACGTTGGGAAGATCTGTTGGAGAAGGGAATAGCAACCCACTCCAGTATTCTTGCCTGGGAAATCCCACAGACAGAGGAGCCTGGTGGGCTACAGTCCATGGGGTCACAAAAGAGTCAGACACGACTGACCAACTAAACAACAACAGCTGTTATCAGGCGGGTCGTGCCCCTGGCACCATGAGGGATGCTGGGGACATTGCCCCGTCTCTGTGCCAGTCTCCCCTCAGATAAAAATAGGCCAGGTGATTCGGGAAGGCCCTCTGCAGTCTGACAATCACATCCAACAGTATCAGTGGCAATTAAATCGATACTACTACAGATACTATTTATCCTTATTATACACCCACTGTCCTCCACAAGGGCACTGTCCTCCTGCTTCCCCCTTTCTCTCCAGGACACAGTATCCTCCTCCCCGACCCAGCCTTCTTCCTCCCACAGCTCATTTTTTGGGAGAGGGTACTCTCCACCCACCTGTCTTGCTGCGCTATGTATGGCAAATGGATACTGAGTCTTCACCACGCGCAAGGCACAGCTTCCGCCACATCATCTACTAATTCTCAACACCCCAGACACCACAGACAACTGGGAGGGAGGTATGGCTATCATCCCGTTTCCTGGTACTACTGCTAAGGCTCAGAGAGGTTATGTCAGGTACCCGAAGTCACACAGCTTGAAAGCAGGGAACAAGATGCAAACCCAGGGTGGCCTGCGTCCACGGCTAGACAAGCCACATGGGTGATTTCTACCCTTCAGAGGTCCTGTTGCCCCACTCCACCCCGTTCAGGTGCTCCTCACTGTCAGCCCTCCCCTGCGGACATAGCATGAGGTCTCTTTCTGTACTCAATGACGATGACATAGCACCATAGACTCCACAGACAGGCCCCTCCTCCTAGCAGCCATGAATCAATCTGTCCCCACTTGGTCCTGAATGATCTAAGTTCCAAGCCCCCATTGGCCACCTGAGAGCCAGCCCTCAGGCCCATTTAGACTGGCCAGCGCTGGGTCTTAAATAGGAGATGCATGACAATGTTAAAGCCTCAGGAGATCTGTCATGGAATCGGAAGCCCTGGCAGTTGTGGGTATGTGTCTCACGCGGCCTCAGGTGGCCCCCCATGCCGTGGCTGCCCACTGGTGGTGCTGGGCTCTCTGATCCCCAAGTCATCCTGTATTTCCTGATGCCATCGCTCTTGACATCACCTCCTGCCCTGTGGACATGTGGATCTTCCAAGCTGAGGAAGCCCTTCTGTACCAGGAGGAGGCCTGGGACCTGAACTCAGACATCTAGCCTTGGCCAGACTGGGGCACCAGCAGCGCTTGGGAGGGAACAGACCCCATGGAAGGGGCCACCTCTCCACTCTCTGTCCTCTCTCTCTAGAGGGGCGGTGCCCTTCTCCTCGGTTGTCTTTCCCCCTCACAGTTCTCTCTCTGTTTGGGGTGAGAGGAAAGAACCAGACGCAGAAGCCCTGTCCCAGGGGGTAGGCTAGTCTCTCCCCAGAGATGCTGAGGCGCGGCTCACAGTCACACACGGGGCGGGCGGCTCGCCACACTTGCCAGCACTCGGCTCCCCCATGGAGCTCGATGGCAAACAATTTCCCGCCGTCTGTGCCTGGGGAGGGCGAGCTCCCATTTTCTCTCTTCCTGGCCCCGTCTGCACAGACGTGGGCCCTTCACACGCACGCGGCCCCTTGCCTCCCGGCCTCCCGGCAGACGCTTAATTGGGCGGCAGTGATTCTAAACATCTGGGCGGCACATCTGAGAGTGGGCTCGGGACCACACGGAGCCTGGAGGAAATGGGAAAACATGCAATTATGTCACTTCCTCGGCTGAGGGTACTCAGGAGGGGGACAGTGCCAGACAGCAGCAGGCATTTATTTCTGGGGGTGCGTCCCAGGGCTGGGCAGTCTGGGGGTGGACTGGGCGGTGCCCCCAAGGACAGTGAACCTGAGGACGGAGCAAGAGGCTGCAGGTGACACCTCGGCAGAGCTGAACTGCAGCCAGCGGTAGCAATGGTGCATGGAGCTGTGGTCCCAAGGGGAAAGGAAAGACAAAGGAAATGAAGGCGAGAGGAAAGGAGAGGGGAGGACCTGCGGGGGAGAGAGAAGAAACGAGAGGGCAGGAAGGGGGAAGGAGAGAGGGAGGGGGCGTGAAGTGGGGGGCAACATGGGCAGAAGGAAAGAGAAAAAGAGAAGGAGCCAGAAGGACAGAGATGGAGGATTATTTTATTGTATTCATCACAGAGAGAGCGGTTGCATGCTTCCAGGCGATGGAGCTGCTCCTGACAGCCCACCAGGAGAGCGGGGGTCCCCCTTCACCGCCCCGAGAGGATGCATGGTGGATACAGGCCCAGTTCTGATCTCAGCTCGCCTACTCTCCAGCTCTGTGAATCTGGGCATGGCCTTCACTCTTCTGAGCCTCAGTTTTCCCCATCTGTAAAAGGGGACAGAGCTCTCCCTCATGGGCTGTTGGAAAAGTCAAAGCTCTCACTTGTGTGAAGTGCTGGCAGAGCCCAGGGTGTCCCTGAACTGTTCCTGATTTTTCTAGCAGCTCTGGGTTGGGAGAGCTTGCTGCTGGAAGTGGCTGGCCCCAGGGGATTCTGCATACCACCCCTCCTCCCCTTCAGCTTCTCCCTTGGCTGAAGTGGGTCTGTTGACATTGTGTTTTTTCTTAAGCTGTCCGGGTCTGTGAGCTTCTCACGGATATAGACAATCTTGATCTTCCCTGGTGGCTCAGATGGTAAAGCGTCTGCCTACAATACAGGAGACCTGGGTTCAATCCCTGGGTTGGGAAGATCTCCTGGAGAAGGAAATGGCAACCCACTCCAGGATTCTTGCCTGGAAAATCCCATGGATGGAGGAACCTGGTTAGGCTACAGCCCATGGGGTCGCAGAGTCGGACACGACTGAGCGACTTCATTCACTCAAGGTTACCTGAGTGCCATTCATGAAGTCTGCATATAATAGTTGCCCATGCACGTCTGTGGAAGGGGTGAATTAGTTTATCCTTTGCACCCAAGTTTCTGCTGTTATTATAATTATGTGCCTGTTTCAAAGGCAGGCTCCAAATTTTTCCCCGCTAGTAATTCCTGTTTCCTGCCAGAGACAATAGTGGCTTTTCATCCCAAACAGGTGAGACTGGGTCTTTTGGAATTCCCTACAGGAGTCCAGCCCCAGGCAGCGTTTTCCACCTGGCCAGCCTCGACAAGCCAGAAAATGTGCGGAGGAATATAATGAAGCATCTGTTAATAGCTCCTCAAGGAAAGTCATTGGCTAGAGTTCCCAAGCTCTGGAGTCGGTTTCTCTGTGCACCAGGAATAGCAAGGGCAGGCAGTGACTGAGGCAGCGAGGATTCCTTCCAGCCACCTGCCTGGCCACCACCCTGTCCCCAGTGAGAGGAATTACCACCTTGCAGAGCTTCCACTGCAGAACACAAACACCTGGTTGCCTGGGCAGCACCTTGCCAGGACGACGTGATCCAGATGGTCCCTTGAGAGGCAGCTGGGTTGCCAAGGAAACAGAATTGCTGCCGCTCCAGCCAGGAGACCCGGATTCTAGATCTTTGGGACCCCAAGCTTAGAAAAGTGAAGTGATTTGCATAAACTCACGCAGCAAGTAGGTTTTAGAGACTGTACTGTAATGCAGGATGTAATAATCAAAATGGTTATGTACGAAGCCCTTCTGAGATGCCAGCTTGAGTTAAGTACTTTGTACTTATCGCTTTGTGAGAGACTGGGAGATACAGCTGGGGTCACATGTAGCACGGAAGTGATGGAGCTGAGCTGAGCCCAGGTCAGCTTGATGCTTAAACCTGAGCTTGGACCCCTGTCCCACACTGCCCTGCCTGTGGCTTCTAGATCTTTTTCTCTGCTTGTCCTGAGACCAGTGCTGTTCCAGCAGCTGGCTGGACCTGACTCAAGGGCCACTGAAAGTGTGGAGACCAGGCTGGGAACCTGCAGGCTAAGACTACAGTTTCCAGGGCCTGGTTCCTCCTAAGCCCTTGCTCTGCTGTGCACGTGACTTGGGTAGCTTATGAGGGGCAAGAGGATGGGGGTCTGTTGACCAGGGTCAGATTGCCCCGGGGACAGGCCGAGCATGACACTCACAATGAGCCTGATCCATGAGAGAGAAGGTACAGCAGCCATGGAGGAACAGAAGAAGGAGTGAGGCTTGGAGGTGGGGCAGGCTGGTCTACATCATCAACCTGATTCTCTTGCTTGTTTTCATCTTTTCTTTAGTCTCAACCGTCCAAATATCTATCTGGTGAGTGCCATCTATCCACTCATTCCTCACCTTGTTACACAAAAGGATTTGGGCAAGTGAATAAATTTCTTTGTCTATCAGTTTTCTGATCTGTAAAATGGGTTGGTTTGTCATGAGAATCAGTGCTGATGTTCATAAAATACCCAGCATAGAGCCTGGCATGAAACAAGAGCTCTATAAGTAGTAGTAGCGAAAATGTTAGTCCTTCAGTCATGTCTGACTCTTTGCGACTCCATGGACTGTAGCCTGTCAGGCTCCTCTGTCCATGGAATTCTCCAGGCAAGAATACTGGAGTGGGTAGACAGCCATTCCCTTGTCCAGGGTATCCTCCTGAGCCAGGGATCGAACCTAGGTCTCCCGTATTGCAGGTGGGTTTTTTACCATCTGAGCCACCAGGGAAACGGTATTTTATTTTTTAATTTGAATTTTATTTTTTTGTGGGGCCATGCCTCACAGCATATAGGATCTTAGTTCCCCGACCAGGGATCGAACCCTTATTCCCTGCAGTGGAAATGCCAGGTCCTAACCATTGGGCCATTATGGTCCTTTAAATGTCACTTTCTCTTGAAAGACTTTTGAGAAGGGTTGCTGGGAAACTTGGAGAGACAGAGGCCCTCAAACCTCCCAGGCCAAGGCACAGACAGGGTGCTGCTGGCCCTACCTAGGCCGCCTCAGCCAGCTCTCTACTCTCCACTCAGCAGGCTGTCTACCTCCCTGACTGGAGCCCAGCCTCCTCTTCTGGGGGAAAAGAAGATGCCGTCTTAACCCCATGTGATCCTCTGTTGTCTTGGAGACAGCTGTGGGCTTCTGGTCCTGGAGCCTCAGAAAGGGGCCATTTCCTGGACTGAGTTAATAGGATCCCATTCACCTACCTGGGTTTCCCGGTGGCTCAGTGATAAAGCATCTGCCTTCAGTGGAGGAGATACAGGTTCTACCCCTGGGTCAAGAAGATTCCCTGGAGAAGGATATGGCATCCTACTCCAAAGTGCTGGCCTGGGAAATCTCACGGACAGAGGAGCCTGGCGGGGTACAGGCTATAGGGTTGCAAAAGAGTCGGACATGACTTAGTGACTAAACAACACCCTCTATCTACCAACTTGGAGGTGGGTGCGGTTGGCATTGACTTTGGCCCTATCTAAGTAGATGTTTCATATTTTCCAGACCCGAAACTACAACACAGGGTCAGGCACAGGGTTTTAGGCTACTTCCAGCTATGTGAGGCATCCTAAGAAAGTCTGAATGCCAACGCATTGGAATAAGATTGCTAACATGTATACAGCATTTGGAACTTCCCCGATGGCTGAGCGGTAAAGAATCTACCTGCAATGCAGGAGATGTAGGTTCGATCCCTGGGTTGGGAAAGTCATCCTGGAGAAGGAAATGGCAACCCACTCCAGTATTCTTGCTTGAAAAATCTCATGGACAGGAGCCTGGCGAGCTACAGTCCATGGGGTCGCAGAGTCAGACATGACTGAGCATACTCAGTATATGCCAGGCCTCATTCTCAGCACTATACATGTACATATACTATACATGTACTCACTTAATACCTACGATGTAGGCATTATTAGTATCCCCTTTTATCGAATGAGGCAAGCTTGGCACAGAGAGCTTAAGTGACTTTTCCAAGGTCACACAGCTGGGGAGTGGAGGTCCGGGTGGTTTTCACAACCAGACATGCTATTGCAGAGTCCATGCTTTTAACGACTACTCCATTCATGAAATAGCTGAATAGTTTCTGGAGATAAAAACATTTGGAATTGGGGCCAACCAGGAAACCATGATAACAACACTTGACATGTACTGAATGTTTACTGAGTGCTAGGCTCTCTGCTCCTCACCAACCACGAGACCATGAGTATTGAATGAGCTCAAAGATATGAAGGTGTTTAACCCACCAACAAGGACAAATCATTGTCAAATACTTAATATTTCCACCTGCACTAGTTCAGGTGATCTTGACAAGCTCTCTTGAGTCATTACCCTGTCTTTCCCAGAATTTGATTTCAATCTGCACATAGAGGAAAGGGCAGCTGATGACTTCAGGACTAGGTATTCTTGTTTGAATTACAATTCAGACCTTGGTCAAATTGCTCAATCTTCCTAAACCCCAGTTTCCTCATCTATAAAATGGGGGCAGAGATGGGTCTGGGATCACTGAAGATGTTGCATTCAGTGCCTGGTACTGGGAAAACACTGAGAAGATATTTGCTATCATCATGATTGAAAGGGGCTATAAATCAGATTCTTTTCTTAAGCCAGCTGCCCTGCCCTGGGCTCTGTAAGTCTAAATAAGCAAGGCTGATGATACCTGCACTGCTGTTAATTCCTGTCCGTCTGTCTAACTCAGAAGGTATTTACAAGGCCGTGGCTTGCAATGCATGCCTTAAAAGTTCCATAACCACCTCGCCCACTTTCTGCCAAGTCCCTGCTCCATTTCATTCTCACACCCTTGAATCCCCTGAAATCCTTCCTCTGGGGGTGAGAAAGCTAAGCTCCATCTTAAAACCAAAGCTCTGGCTTCCTTAATCCTCTTACCTGGCTCTTTCCTCTGCAGAATTAATTGCTGCCCATGGCTTTATTAACTTCTAGGCCAGCCATGGCATCTTCAGGGCACCCTAGGGTGGGGTGGTGGAGACTGTTTTGGCAGGACCTCTGTCCCAGATGCACCTTTGGTCTGGGTGGTGGAAGGCTGGGTGGTGGCTGGAAGGTGGTGATACCTTGGTGCCTGAAGGGCTATAATCCTGTGGTCCTGCATCTCCCCAGAGACCATGTACCTCCTCGGGGACACCAGCAGAGAAGCAGAGATAGCCACAGCTCTGGCTCCACTTCTGCCTGCTCTGAGACCACCTCCCTACCCCTCAGAGCCTCAGACTCCTCCCCTTTAAATGGGAATAAGCCTGCCTTGGGCTTCTCTGGTGGCTCAGATGGTTAAGAATCTGTGCCTGCAATGCGGGAGACCTGGGTTCAAGCCCTGGGTCAGGGAGATCCCCTGGAGAAGGAAATGGCAACCCACTCCAGTATTCTTGCCTGGAGAATCCCATGGACAGAGGAGCCTGGCAGGCTATAGTCCATGGGGTCGCGAAGAGTTGGACGTGACTTAGCAATGAACACTTTCAGTTTTCACTTTCGAGCCTGTCTCGGGGACCTCATGGGGCTGGACAAGGAAGGCCGTGTAAAGGGCTGTGTCTGTGTGTAGGATAACTGTCATTTCTCACCCTCAGAAAGGGAGCATTGATTTCAAACCCCGAGAGCAGGGACTGTGTGGGGTGCATTTATATGTGTGTGTAGCCCCCGTGCTTGGCACGGAGTGGGCCTGGCACAGGACGGCTTATCGTTCCTTGCCCTGAACATTTCTGTTGAGTATTTTTTATTTTGAGAGGCATTCCCACGCCCTTGACCTCATCATTGTTCCTGTAGCCGTGAAGGTAGAGAAATGGTCTGGATGCATGAGACTGTGGAAGAAATGGATGCTGAAGGTGGGGGAGCATGGCCTGCCCAGGGGAGGTGGAGATGGAAGGTGGCCCCCAGACCCCCACGGCCTTGTTCAGGGGCTGTCTTCTTTGTCTGGAGCACCCTGAAGTGTGGACTGGGGAGGCAGCCCCCGAGATGGCTTAAGGTGGTCACGGGACCAGACGAGAAAACCACTGCTACATCAGCTCTCTTCCCATTTTGGGGATGTTGCTAGTTCAGGGAGGAGAGTATCAGTTTCCTGAATCCCAGGCTCCATTTTTAACTGGCAGAGAGCTGGCCCAGACTCTACCATGGGGCAGGCACCTGGAGCTATACCTGGATGCAGGGTCCACTCTCTACTGTCTTTACCTGGACAGTTAACATCTAAATATAGTCAGGGAGGCTGGTTTGCCAGATAAGATGGTAACAGAGAGAAGAAAGTTTTCTTTTCAAATTTCCCTCTTGAAGTCAAAATAAGTAAGCAACCACATGAAGCATACAATCAGAGTATGAGTGGGACTGGAATACGGCAGGGTGAGATGAGGATGAGACGCAGGTGATGGAAAGGGGGCCGTGACTTGTTGCTGGGGTTGTGGGTGCCTCACTGCGCACCCCCGGGTGACCATGGGCACTGTGGCTCTGCCGGGCATCTCCGCCAAGGCGTGTATTGGAGGGTACATCCACTCGCCCCGACCCCAAGGAGACCCCAGCCAATAACAGATGCCAGATGCTGGATAAAAACCTCCTCGTTCTGGCCTCTTAGGCTGACTGAGGGGTGCATTCTACTCCATCTCCAGGAGCTCCCCGCACCAGGTATGGCACTTCACATCACACTCTTTCAATCACATCATTCCCTTCCCCATCTCATTTCTCTGCTTCTCTACTGGTGTTTTCTGGGCTCTTCCAAATAAATCGCTTGCACTGGAAACGTCATGGTGGGGTCTGCACCTGGGGGAACCCAGACTCGGACACACATCATGTGACTGAGGCGCCTCCAGCAGCCTTTCCTTCCCCCATCGCGTCACAGACCCCCGTCCCCATCATGTGGTCCAATCCTGAGTGTGGAGTCCCGGCTGGGGTTCTGGACTGGAGCGGTGAGGATCCAGGTAAGACAAGTAGTCCCCTCTTGAGAGGGTTCTGTATGATCTGTTGGGGTCCCAGCCCCTAGGCAGCCCTGCTGTGAGCTGATGCCCTCATCCCCCGACCCTCTCTCCTCCGGACAGGCCTGGAAAGCAGATCTCCAGCAGCTGTATCCTAGCACACCCCGGCTCTGTGGGGAGCCAGCGATGAGCTAATCCTGAGAAGAGAGGGAGGCAGGAAGAGTAGCCTCCCCTACAAGTAGGGGCCTGCCCCTGGGGCCCTCAGGGAACCAGAGAAGGCCATGCTGGGGAAACTGCTGAGCCAGCCTAGAGACCAGGGTGCTCTCCCCTCCCCCAACCCCTGCAAACTCCAGCCAAACTCCAGAGAAACCCACAACCACCCTGGAGGCTTCTGCTAACAACAGAATCCATGCTCCCTGCAGAAAATATGGGAAACAAAGTTGACGATCTCCCCACATCCAGATAGATTCCTGATTTCTAAGTTGACATTTTGGTATATTCCCTTCTGTTTCCTGTTTCCTGTGCCTAACCAAATGTATATTTTGTTTCTGCACCTAGCTGAGGTCTTACTGAGCATGACATTTTGTTACCCTCTAAAAAAATTAATATTATGTCATAAGCATTTCCGTACGTACAATCATTCTTAAGGGACCTCACTTTTCAAGGCTGCAGAGTGGCCACTGAAATAGTTCCCGTTTCTCCGTGCCTTGAAGCTATTTCCAAATCTGCCCTCTCATTCTTCTGGGGCACTGCCCCCCTCCTCGTTCACTCTGGTCACCCCAGGGACCATCACACACCCCTCCCCCAATTCCTCAGCCTGGGAACGCTGCGTCCACAAACCCTCGGTCACATGGGCTCCTCCCGCGGCCCCCCCCCACACCCCCGCCGCCGTTCTTTTTCCCCAAGAGCAGAGTGAGGCCACTGGATCCCAGGCCTCAGCCCTCAGGGAGCCAGGGAACAGGAGGGAGCCCAGGGCCACCAGTCCAGGACGACCTATCCCACCTGCTCATTCAGGGTTACTCAGAAGGGGCACACCTCCCCTGGAGGTGTTACCCTCCCCTGGAGGGTTACTCAGAAGGGGGACACTGCTCCATCTGGAGGTCCTGCTTCCAGCCCTGGAATTCAGATAACTGCTCTGTCTCTTCCCTGTTAGAGCCTCAGTTTCCTCCTCTACAAAATGGGTGTGCTGATAAGAGGCCCCCGTGGCCTCTCCCACAGCAGTGACCCGATGGAAGATGACTGATAAACAGGTTCTGTCCTTTAAACAGAGCTGACTGCAAGTCGGTTCCCAGGGGCCGGGTGATGAAATCCAGAGCCCTTTCCTGAGCAGGACCTGACCTGGAGTGCAGAGGCGGCTGAGCAGGAGGAAGGAAGCCAAGTCCCTCCCCCACAGCCCAGCTCTGCTGAGCTCAGATGTGGGGGTGGGGGCTGGTGTCCAGGAGGAAGTCTGTCCCTGGCCTTGACGAGGTGCCCAGCCTGGCGGCCTGGCATTTCAAGGGCAAGGGCCCGCCTGCCCGCTGTCTCTGGGGGCAGCCAGCAAGCGTTCACAAATCCCCTGCAATTTGCACCCACCAATCCCTCCCGCTCGCTGGGCGGCTGCGAGCCGTTTTTCACGCAGAGCTGCGCACAGCTTTGTCTTAGACAGATCTGGCAGGGTGTCCCTGAATAGGACCATTTGTCCTCTCTGGTGCTGGTGACGGGAAGGCGGCTGCATGCTCTGGGGTGGGCAGAGGCAGAGGGGGTGCAGAGAGGCCAAGGGGGAGGCGTGAAGGTAGGATAGGAGCTGGGATGCCAAGAGAGGCCAGGACTGTGACCACCACTGCGGGGATCTGAGAATTCCACCCTCCCACCTCCACCCAATTCAGTCGGATGGGAGCAAGAAGGAATGTCTTTAACGACAGAGGAAAATGGTTTACGACCAGCTTTCTGCTCAAAGAGTCCTGGGTGGAAGTGGTGAAATGACCTGGCTGGCCTCTGAAGCCTGTGTCCCATCCCAGCTGTCCAGCGGGGGTGGGACACTTGCCATTGGCTGCCCCCAGGGCTGGGGTCTGTCTCTGAGCTGCAGAAATCCCCCTGGGACTGAGGGTTTCCAGGGAGGTCCAAGATTCTCCTGAGCCTCTCCTGAGTGGATCACAGGCTATAGATCGACAAGGGCAGGGCCGGGGCCCCATCGCATTCCTAATTCTTCCCCTCCCAGGCTGGCCAGGGGCCCAGGGCCGCCCTCAGCCCCCTCCCGCGGTCTGCTGGCCGCCTGGTCTAGGGGCTGTCAGCGCACTGGAGAAACCAGACCAGGCAGATGGTTGTCGACACAGAGCAAGTGATCCACTTTGCTTGGGTTACCACCCCTGGGCCCAGGGCTCAGGCTGCAGTGCTGGGATGTGAGGGTGTGTGTAGGACAGAGGTAAGAAACACACATGTCCACAGGGCCCAGCAGGCTTCCAAATTCAGGAACTGCTTGGGGTGTGAGACATGGAGGAAACTCAGCACCTTTTCCAGGGGTCAGCCTCCACCCAGTCCATGGCAGGCTGGGAGCCAAGGTTGCCATTCAAAGGAAGCCAGGCATTTGACTGGACAGTACAGTCTCGCAAAGAGTGAATGCTGGAAACTAATATGCATTTTTAAAAACCTCCAGTTAGATCTCAGCTGTCTGCAGGTCACATCCAGCCCACAGGCGGGTGACTGACAACTCCCTCCGCTTGTCCCTAAGAAGTCTGGCCTCCTCTTCCTGGGAGGTTTCGGGGGCTGCCTTCTCCAGCCCTGACCTCTCCCGAGTTCTCTGGTCCCTGCTCCAAATGCCTGTTGGTCGCCTCTCCCAGGATGCCCCCGGGATACCCTGGCACCCCCAGACCTGCTGCTCTCTTCACATCTTCCACTCTGCCAGCAACCTCATGCCTCTCACCTCTCACCTCTCAGGCAGGAGCCCAGGGAGGCAGGAGGGGTGTGAGGACAGGCAGTGGGCACCTGAGGCTTTTTTCTGGGCTCCACCCTGCCTTGCTGTGACCTGGGGCAGGTCCCCCTTTCTCTGGGCCTTGGGCTCCCCATCCTGTGGGTTCTGACATTCCCTATTCTATTATTTTAACACGCCACTGGGCTGCTCAAAGGGGTCAGCTCAGGGGACTGAGTCATTCAAGGACAATAGCAGAGGCACACGGAGGGCTCTTGGGGACCTTGGACATGGCGACTGCCTGGAGCCCGGTGCCCACATAGCCAGCAGACGTGGGCCTCTCGGAGCCAGGGAGGTTGACATTTCAGCACTGCCTGCCAAATTGCTGAGAGCTGGCATGCAGCAACCTGGGGAGCAGGGTGGGCCTGCTGTGGCCAAGGAGGGGGAACAAGGGGAGGTGCAAGGCAGGTGACTTTCTAGATTGAGGCAGGGGGGCCCTTGCCCCCCAAGGACCTTCCCAAGGAGGAGGACGCTGCCACGTGTGCGTGTGTGCGCGTGCTTCCGTGTGCGAGCACACAGGCTAAAGGCTGCACCAGAACAAAGAGCTGGGGGCTGGGTATCAGAGGGGCCCACGTGGAGACGCCTGACTTGGCGGTTTGCTGCAGTGTCTGCTCTGCGCTCACGCTCCATCTCTGTCTCTCTCTCTCTCTCACACACACACACAGACATGCACGCACCGCACAGCACTGCCCCCAGGCCTGAGCTCGTGTTCCAGAGCCCACACACCCAGCGCACCGCCATCTCTCCTGACAAAGCACCGCTCTGCTCCTTGCTGCATGAGCTCATCCCACCGGCCCTCTGGCCCCAGCCTGGCCTCCTGACAAGAGAGACAGACAGGGAGAGGGAGCTGGAGAGGGGTGGCGGAGGCACAGAGAGGGAGACGCACACACAGACACACACGTTCACCACCACACATGCACGCACACACACAGACACACACGTTCACCACCACACATGCACACACACACACAGACACACACGTTCACCACCACACATGCACACACACACACAGACACACACGTTCACCATCACACCTGCACGCGCACACACAGACACGTTCACCACCACCACCACACACACACACATGTGCACACACACACATATTACAACACAGGGAGAAAGTCAGAGGCAGTAGGGAATGGAAGGAAAGACAGGGACAGACACACGGCATTAGAGACCCTCAGAGAGAAAGGAGAGGGAGACACCGGGACTGAGTGAGGCAGAGCGGGAGCCAGGAAGATGGGCAGGCAGAGAGGCTGCAGGAGCTCCGGGGACAGAGCGTGTTCTAGAACTGCAGAGGCCTGGCTGGGAGACGCCCAGCTGTAGCCAATGTGTGCACTGCACACCCCGAGGACCTTCCCAGCTGTACCCAAAGTAGGGGCTAGACAGGTCATGCACCCACCCACAGAGCCCCAGACACAGAGAGCAGTGGGAAGCAGCTTCGCTGGTGCGGAAGGGGCCTTAGAGAGGTTGGGGACCACGCAGGGGACAGATGGCAGAGAAGGGCGGCCGGAAGCGACCTGCCGCGGCACCCACCGCACACCAGGGAAGCTCAGTTAGTCCCCTGGGCAGCCTGTGGGATGGGCATATAATCCCTCCTTGCAGATGAGGCCGCAGCTCTGGGAGGTGGGCAACGTGGTAAAGATGGGGGCCAGTGCTGGAGCCGCTTCTGAAATTTGGGGTCACTACCCTGTGCTCCACGGTCTCTACCCCTCTCCTGGTCTGGCTAGTCCCCCGCAGACCCTTTATCCCACCAAAGAAACTTTCAGCTGGCGCTTTCCCCATCAGACTGGCACCCTGCCTTCCCAGAAGATGGGCCAAGCAGAGGATGGCTGGGACCCTGAGAGCTATGAGGCCCATACTTCTCAAGGGGGTGTTGGCAGCCTGTGAAACGTGGTTAGTCATGGCTCTTGGTGCTGACCAGGCTTTGACTCTTGGTAAGTGAATTTATGTGACAGCTAAGGCACAGGTCCTGCTGGGCCTCGGCATTCTCAGCTATGGAATGGGTATACTGAGAACTCACCTTAGGGGCCCAGAGCCTGTCATGTGACTAGATAGACATATATATGGGAAAGGGCTTTATAGACTGTAAAGAGCTACCCACACCTTGGGGTTACAGATGGAAAAGGAACAGAACACTTATCTCAGGAGCAGAAGGGATGTTGGAAATACCATTGAGAGACAGGCAGGGCCATGTTAGAGAGACTTGAGGGAAGCGAAGGGCTATCCCAAATGGAGGAGCCTCTCAGATCCTGGTCCAGGGGGACAGAGGCCTCCTAAATTTACATCCCCAACCAGCTTCAGAGTCAGCTGCGATGCAGGGGGCACAGCTTTAGGCCTGAGTTAGGAGGCCACGACTTCAAGTCCCAGCCCTATAACTTACAAGCTGTGCAACAGCAGGCAAGTCACAAGACCTCTCTGAGCTCCAGAGTCCTCCTCTGTAAATGTAGACAATACCCAGTGTCTCATAGAGGTGGGCACTGAAGCAGAATAAGGGAAAGCCCCCAGAATGTCCTGGCAGGCTGATGAGACGCCCTTGAGGGCGGGGCAACACGGTGGCCGAGAGAGCAGCTGGGGTTCCTGGAGCAGCCCATCCGCCTGGTTTTCTTCCCAAACCCTGTCTCTGTTTTGATGCTGCACATCCCCTGGAGTCATCCCTTGGTCTCCACTCTACTCCACAGGAAGTGGAACCTTCCTGGCCCAGCCACCATCATCCGCACCCTGACACCCCAGCACTCTGCCATCTGGCTCCTTCCATCCACACCGGCCTCCCCTGTGCAATCTGTTCTTTGAAAAGCTGGAGCCATCTTTGCAAAATGAAAATGTAGCCATGTTCCCTTTAGTCTTAGGACAACCCTCAAGACGGGCCCTGTGTGTTTAACTGCCTCCGACTTCTGCCTCCGGGCTGTGGAACCACTGGCCTCCTTTCAGTTCTGCCAAAAAGCCACGCTGGCTTCTACTGCAGGGCCTTTGCATAAGCCTGGTTGCTCCCTTTGCCTGGGTAGCTTTTCCTCCTTTTCTTCACCTGCTCAACTCTGACTTGACCTTCAGGTCCCGGGAAGACTTCCCTACTTCCAAACTGTCTCAGAGCATCCCCGAGACTGTTCCTTCATGGCACGTATCATAGCTTGAATTTACACGCACGCACACACACACAGAGCTATGATTTTTCTGCATGTCTTTTTTTTTTTTTTTAATTGAAGTTTTGGGCTTCCCTGGTAGCTCAGTTGGTAAAGAGGGGGTCAGAAAGATCCCCTTGAGAAGGGATAGGCTACCCACTTCAGTATTCTTGGGCTTCCCTGGTGGCTCAGACAGTAAAGAATACTCCTGCAATGCAGGAGACCCGGGTTCGATCCCTGGGTTGGGGAGATCCTCTGGAGGAGGGCATGACAACCCACTCCAGCATTCTTGCCTGGAGACTCCCCATGGACAGAGGAGCCTGGAGGGCTACAACCCATGGGGTCGCAAAGAGTAGGACATGACTGAGCGACTAAGCACAGCACAGAGCTGATTTACAATGAGGTGGTAGTTTCTAGTGTACAGCAAACAGCTGTGATTATCTGATCCCATGGTTTTCTCTCCCTCTAGACCAGGCATCAGGAAACCCTCCTGTCACCTACTTTTATAAATAAGGTTTTCTTGGAACTAGCCACACTTATTTGTTTACATATTGTCTACAGTTGCTTTTGTGCTCTGCCTGCAAGGCCTGAACTATTTACGATCTGGTCCTTTACAGAGAAAGTTTGCTGATCTCTGCTCTGGACAGTACGTTTCCCTAGCAGAGACCACATCTGTTTTACTCCTCGGCACAACCCAGCCCCAGTCAGGCACCTGCAAAGAGCCAGTGCTCAAGAGCAATACAGATGTATATGCTTCTGGGATAAGTAGCAATTTTTCCCGTCAAAATTGTATTGACTTAAGTTATTATTAAAATTGCAGATTTCAAGAGGAACAGACGTCACTTATGAGATTCCAAGACTGTTGTCTGGCAAACAGCTCAATACACGAGTGACATTCCCAACACAGGCTGGCGCGTCAGGGATCGCAGAGCAGCTACTGGCTAACGAGACCTTCACCACCTCTTGTAAGTGACCCGCCATCCACGTGCATGGGCCATCATAAACTTAACAGAGAAAAGCACAAACCCTTGTTCAAGTGATTGTGGGCTGTGCAGACCGATGAAAACCTATCATGAGAAGTCCTTTAAACATTTGCATTACGCTGTTTCTACAAATGCTCCAAAGAACTGATGGACGAATTCAGAGAAAACGTCTGTTTTATTGTTATACAGAGGAAATAACTGACTTTTGTTCTTTTTCAGTGAATTGTTCAGACTCGAGAAAGAGTGTTAACCACATATCGCGACACGGCTCGGCACTGACCCCAGCACGGTAGGGCTCGCTGTCACTCCTGCCCTCCCGAGGAGATAAACTGAGGCTCAGAGGTCACACACTGAGCAAGTGCCAAGGCTGGGTGGTCCAGGTCTGTTCGAATAAAAACTTACGCAGCATCCCCTGCTTTGAAGCAAGGTAATGAAGATGGAGGGGCAGGTAAAGCTGCATCCTTGGTGTGCTTAAAGCGCTTGCAGAGAGAACGCTGCCAGGCACCTGCTGTGGCCTCTGTTTACTAAGGGGTCAGAGGTCCAGCGTGATGATGGAGTTGTAATGGAGATTACGACACAGAACAAACTTTTAGGACCCTGAAAGTACTGATTCAACAAAAAAGTTTGAATGAATACAGCAAAGCCTCAGGGTCGAGGGTGCTGACTCTGGAGTATAGGCCTGGATTTAAATCTCAGCTCTGCCACTTCCTAGCTGTGTGACCTGGGAAATCTCTCCAGCTTCTCTGAGCCTCAGTTTCCTAGACTGTAAAATGGAGATGATCCTAGGACTAACACCAAAGGGTCACTGTGGTGATGGAATAAGATGATAAGCATCTCCCTTTAGCCCGTTGTAGAGGGGTGTGGTGTGCCCTGGACCCCTTGCTGGCCCTGAGATGAGGTGAGCTGCTGCTCCTTGGAGGCTCACACCACACCTGAACGAACCGAGGCACCAGCCGACAACGGTGGTGACAGCCCTGGGTTCGAGTCCACTGCCCAGCCTGCCTCCCGATGACACCGTGGAGCCCCCAGCCATCACCTACCGGCAGACTTCGGAGTGAACTTGTCTCGGTTCGCGGCACACACAGCCAGCAGTCGGTAGCCGAGGTCCAGGTCGAATCCTTGCTGAGCTGCCACCCGACTGACCACCTGCCAGCAAGATGGGGAAGAAGGGTGGGGTGAGTCACTGTGCATGCCAGGCCTTTGAACCCAGAGTGATGGATGCGCCCATTTCACAGGTGAGGCGGGAAGACTAAGGCAGGTCCTCAACATTAGGCAGAACTGGGACTCAAAGTGTCTTGTTCAGTCACTCAGCAAACACTGATAAGCACCTCTCCCATGTTAGGTCCTGGGATCCTGGGCTTTGCCCTCAAAGGTGGGCCTGAGCCCAAAGCCCAGGACCTGCTCTTTCAAGGGCCCAAATTTGGCCTCATTCTAGAGGTTGGCAGGCGAAGCTCTACCACCATGTTTAGCATGGCCCACGGCCAGGGTCTCTTCTCCCTTCAAACTCCATCACCCCAAATCTCCGACCCCCAGGAAGTCTCCTATGCCCACCACCTCTCCCCCATCCCTCACTAAGCCCCAGCACCAACCACCACAGGATACTCGCTACTCTCGATACTCCAAGAACAGTCCCCACCCAGCAGCAGCATCCTCTCCTGAGTCAGCCTACATCTGGAGAGAAGCACAGAAGTAGGACTCACCACCTCCCTGGAGCTCCAACTTGGAGCTGCCCAAATGGACTACTAAGAATACCCCAGAGTGCACGTCTGGTGATCGCCAGCTCCGTGCCAAGCGCCCTGCAGCGTCTCGGACCCTAGTCCCCAAACTGCAGGGCTGTCATGCTCAGCCTGGGGTCTGTCGCCAGCGCCAAGCACTGGCCCCCCGCCATGGGAGGCGCCTGTAAAAGCATGGGCTGTGCATTTGGACCGGAGGTCCCACCTGTCTCCCCATGAACCTCGGAAGCATGTGCTGGAATGGGGAGAGGCAAGGGGCTGGGAGGGCTGTCAGTCCCGGGGGGTCCATGCAGTGAGGGACAGGGTGCTTGGGATGGCTCACGAATGGCTCTGCAGGCTCACACCTGCCCACTCCCAGGTGTCCCACCAGCCAGATCAACTCCCTCCTGCCCGCCTTCCTCATTAACAGCAGCCGAATTAGGTTTCCTTATTAAGAAGGAAGGACCTTGGAAAATGGAGTCGTTTTAGGAAGCAGCTGGGGTGGCTATGGCTGACTGGGAAAGGAGGGCTCCCAGATGGGGGGCTCACTCTGCCGAGAAAGGGAAGGCTCCATCACTGAGCCCCTAGAGACCACCTGCTCCAGAGGCGTTTCGAGGCCCTCCGAGGGTCTAGGCTGCAGTGGAGTTTGGCCCAGCCCCTACAGCCATTAGAAGAGTGCCCCATTGTAGGCTTTAAGGGCTTCCCTGGTAGCTCAGCTGGTAAAGAATCCACCTACAATGAAGGAGATCCTGGTTCGATTCCTGGGTCAGGAAGTCCCCTGGAGAAGGGATAGGCTACCCACTCCAGTATTCTCGGGCTTCCCTGGTGGCTCAGATGGTTAAGAATCTGCCTATAATATGGGAGATCTGGGTTTGATTCCTGTGTTAGGAAGGTCCCCTGGAGAAGGGGATGGCTACTCACTCCAGTATTCTTGCCTGGAGAATTCCATGGACAGAGAAGCCTGGTGGGCTACAGTCCATGGGGTCACAAAGAGTCGGACACGACTGAGCAACTTTCACTTCATTTCATAGGCTTTCTATTTTAGGGGTTTATTGCAAGAACTCTAGAGCTACAGAGTGTGGGAAAACCAGTTGTCTTGGCCAACCCTCTCATTTAAAAACTATGGACACTTGAGGCCCAGAGAGAGAGCGTCCATGGTGTACCAGGAAGGAGCCAGTGGATCCCTCCTTCCAGGACCAGCATGATCTCCTGACCCTGCCTCCCCGCCTCCATCTCCAGGGAGCTCTCTGTGCAGGGAGGAAAAAGGACTTTCTCAGGTTCGAATGTTTGCTCAGCTTCTCTGCTGCACACAGAAGCCCCTGGCGCAGGAATCTTCTGTCTCCCCAGGCCTCTTTCCCACGGGATCTATCTGTCCCTGCACTGCGGCTCTTACGCAACTCCCACCCGGCTCCCCACCCCCATCTGCCACACGCACCACGTTCCGGAGTCCCCGAGCCGCCTCAGGGCCAGTTATTCCTTACTGTTAGTCTCACGGTCCAGGCAGAAAAAATAGGGCCCTAATCCTTTTTTTTTGTAAATATATATATGCTGCTAAGTCGCTTCAGTTATATCCGACTCTGTGTGACCCCATAGACAGCAGCCCACCAGGCTCCCCGGCCCCTGGGATTCTCCAGGCAAGAACACTGGAGTGGGTTGCCATTTCCTTCTCCAATGCATGAAAGTGAAAAGTGAAAGTGAAGTCGGTCAGTCGTGCCGGACTCTAGCGACCCCACGGACTGCAGCCTACCAGGCTCCTCCATCCACAGGATTTTCCAGGCAAGAGTACTGGAGTGGAGTGCCATTGCCTTCTCCGAAATACATATATATATACATATATATGTATTTTTGATATGGACCATCCTGTAACCCCTGAACTGGAAGGTGAAGTCTTTTTTTTAAATAAAATAATCAATTAATAAATTAAATCTTTGTTGTGCTGGGTCTTCGATGCTACACGGGCTTTCTCTAGTTGTGGTGGGAGTGGGGGCTCCCCTCTGGTTCTGGTGCGCGGCTTCTCATTGCGGGCTTTCTCTTATTGCGGAGCACTGGCTCTAGGCTCACGGGGTTCAATAATTGCAGCACGGGGGTCCAGTAGTTGTGGCGGCCTGGCTTAGTTGCCCCCTGGCATGTGGGATCCTTCTGGACCAGGGATCGAACCTGTGTCCTCTGCAATTGGCAGACAGATTCTTAACCACTGGACCACAGGGAAGTCCCTGGAAGGTGAAGTCATTACCACTGGACTGCCAGGGAAGGCCCCAAGACCGCTAATTCCCTCTGGACTGTTGAGCATTCCAGTTCTGGAGACAGACACTGTAGAGTAGGGAGAAGGGTCACTGCAGCTCGATGTTGACTACAGAGCCCTCACTGGTGGGCCAGCCTTGGGGTGGGTGCGAGTGAGCCCGGGCAGTTTTTGGACTAGGGCATCAGAAGGCTGCTGCTTGTGGGCTATGCTGACACGCTGGTGCAATGAGAACGCTGGCTTCCATGAACGAAGGCTAAGTAAATGCTTTGTAAGCAGTGAGGTGCCAAATTGTCACAATAGTTCCATGGGGTGGTATGACCGTCTGTTTTACAGGTGAGGAGTCTGAGAGTGAGAGAGCTTAGATGCTATGCCAGGCAGTCAGGCTGCAAAGCCTGGGCTCTTTGCATGAGAGGACTTCTTTTTCAACCCACAAAGGGTTAAGGCCAGAACTCCCCATCTGCATGGAGAACCCTCAGGCTCTGGGTTGAGGGCAGAAAGGCAAAGGTCCCTCTGTTTGGCCAATACTGGCTGAACCTGTTGCTCTGGTTCCAAAAAAAGAAAGAAACTAGCTAGATTGAGCAAGAGGGGCCTGGTATTGGTTCTAAGGGCTCTCCTGCAGGCCTGGAAGGGCCTGTCACTAAGTTCCCCAAGCCCAGTATTCAGAAGGGTTATTGGCTCCAACAATTTCCTTTTATCAAGACATAGAGAGGGCAGGGCCTGGCTGAAGGTCACTCAGCGCAAGTGTGGCAGAGCAGGCTAAGCTGGACCCTGCGATCCTAGACTACTTCGTGTAGCCCATCTTCCCCTGGCCCAGCCTAAGGACCCCCTGCAAAGTCCCGTGAGGAAGGTCTGATTGTCAGTGGTAGGGAGAGTGGGCTCAGCTGAGTAGGCTCCTGTCGTGTTTCAGGGATGCCTGCTCCCACCCCACGGGTGTGAAGACCCCTCCGTGAAGAGCCTGCGGTGAGCGGCCGCAGCACCGCTGCCCTCTGCTGGCTGCCTCGGTCCGGTCAGCTTGGCCCAGCCTACAAGGTGCTTCTAAGGCTGACTGGTGTGACCTGGCTGTCTGAGACCCAGACCCTGGCGTGCTACAGGTCAGGGAGTCCAGTCCCTCAGGCCACAGAGCAGGAAAACTGGAGCCCAGAGGCTAGAGAACAGGCATGTTCAAGGTCATATGGCAGTTGCGTTAGTCCCATAAAGGCAGTGCGTTGCCTTTGAAGGCAGCAAGTCTCCTGGCTATAAAACAGGACAGATTGTCTAGGAGATGCTAAAGAAGGGGTTCCTGCTCCCAGCTGGTGGCTGGATTCTGTCATCCTATGAGGCAGTCACGGGAACCGGCCTGTGCTCCAATCCTGCTCCATCCTATACTGAGCAACCAAAGGCATGTGACTTAACCTCTCTGGGCCTCAGTTTCCTCATCTGTGGAATGGGTACACAATCTCCTCTTTGCAAGGATGACAGCCAGGACCAGGCACACGGCTCAGTGAATGCTGTCTGTGAACGTTCACCCGCGACTTCGGCAGTGAACGCTTTGAGGCTGTGGGGACTCCCTCCTTGGAGGGGTGGCAAGGGCCCTGCTGCTGTGCTCACTGGTTTTTGGTTTCTCTTTTCCGTCTCCTCTTATACCTGTCTCCCTTCTCCTGTGTCCTCGCTGCCTCAGCCTTCTGTCTGTTCCTCGAGCAGATCAAGCATGTTCCCCCTCAGGGGAGGAAGGAGGAGCAGGTCCAGAGAGGCCTGACTTTGAGGGGGACCCTCAGAGAGGACAGTCAGCCCTGATGCTAAGGGGAGGGCCCGGGAAGGAGCTGGTCCAGAAGAGGAAGTGGTACCTGGACTGACGTCCCTTGGGAGAGGTTGCAGGTCTTCATCCTGGGGTCAGAGGGCATGAAAGGGAGGGTGGGTAGGGGACTGCCAGCAGCCCAAGGTTCTTCAACCCAGGGCCGGGCCCTGGTATGGCAAAAATGTGTCCACTTATTTCCTGAGGCTAAGTGGTTTTTAATTTATATCCTCCATGTAAGTGGAATCCAGAGGAAGTTGTTTCCAGAGGTCACCGAAAGGGTGAGGGCAACCTGGAGGGCTCAGGTAGCCCTCGGGATGGGAAGGGGTGCGAGTGTGTCTGTGTGTTGGGGGGAACCCTGACTAGACCCCGTGGGATCACTCACCTGTCCCATCCCATCCCTTTCCCGGGGCACAGCTGGGTTGAGGACGCCCAGGGGATAGGAGGGCTGGTGGCAGGCCCCAGGGCTCTTGCGGGGGCAGCGGTCCCACCTGGGACTGTAGCAAGCTGCTGCTCCCCCCGACTCCGTTGCCTTGTTTGTAAAACAGGGTGATAAACCCTTCCCTGCCCCCTTGCAGGGTCCTCACAAGGCTGCAAGGAGACAGTAACAGGGAGACACGTGGGCACCGAGGGTGTCTTCTATAAACCACTCCCCGTGCCCCCTGCCAGCCTTTCCTGCTGCAGGTTTTATAGGGCCCTAAGCAACAATCACACTCAGGTCTCCACAGCTGTGGCCAGTGGCCTGAGTCCCCTTTCTGGCTAAGTGGCAGGTTGGGAATGGGGTGGGGTTCAGAGCTGGCCATTCAACCAAGTGAGTGGCTTAAGCTGGGGGCACAGCCGGCACTGGGCTTTTGTCTAAACAGTTTCCTGTGCCTGGGAAGCCATGGCCTCATCCCCCTTCAATCAGATCCTACAGTTTCCCCTGGGCTTCCTCCTCCACGAAGACCTCCATAATCCCTCCATCCTACCCTCCAGGGATGCTCCCCTTCAGAGCTCTTGTCCTCAGATAAATTATATCCCATCACTCACCTGCTGAAGACCCTGCAAGGGCTCCCCACTGCCCTTCCAATCACATCCAAACTCTTCTCGGTCTGCAGCCTCGGGGTCAGCTGGTTTCTGCCCCCCTCTTTGACCTCCTCTTGTACCCCTCGCCCACGCCTGTGATCCTGTCACCTGAGACCGGCATCAAGCCTCAGGGCCTTCGCACTCCCATTGCCTCTGCTTGGACAACCCTTCCCGCTCATCTTCCCTGGCAGACTCCTTTTTGCTCTTCAGGTCGCATCTCCTCCAGACACTTTCTGATCACCATCCTGCTCCCTCTTACAGGGTGCTGGGAAACATCCTTAACTTACTCCTTCATGGGCCTTAGTGTCAGCCTCTCAGACAGAAAGCTAAGCTGCTTGCGAGAGGACCACACTGCTCACTGCCCGCCCCTCCAGGGCTGAGTGTGGACTTGGTGAATATTTGCTGAATGAATAGATAAATGTCAGGGCCATGGTGGGGCCAGTTACTGGTCATCTCATGCCCACCTGTCCAGCCGCCTGACCGAGGCCATCACTGGCTTCAGCCTTAGGTCCCTGCAATCTCACAAGGTCAAGCTCGGGACAGGGAGCATGGCAGCGCTACCCCCTCCCTTCCTCACGACTACCAGCGGCGGGACAGGAGTAACATCTGGCCCTGCCCTTGGGGCTTAGCCTGAGCCAGGATCCCCACAAAGAGGATTAAGGGAGCTGGGTGAGGGAGGGGCAGCCCAGGGGCTGGAGGATGAGGAGGGCTGGGAAGTGCAGGCGGTCGCCTGGTTTGGCCCAGTGGCCCCGAGGGAGCCAGATGGTGTCAGCTTCGGACAAATGGAGAAACCTTGGGAAGGTCTGGGTTGCATCCCTGCCTGGCATCCCTAAAGGCCAGGAATAGAGGTGGACGGGTCCCGACCTGAATCCCAGGTCCACTTCTAACTGGCTGTGTGAACCTGGGAAGGTAGTCCCCACTTCTCAGCTTCCTTCTCTATACAGGAAGGATGAGGGCAGGACCAGTGTGCTCTGAGGAGTCAATGAGAAGGCACATCCTGGGGGCCACGCTCAGTGTCGGGCATGGAGGAGGTGCTCTGCAGGGATGGCCTGTCACCTCTCTCCTATCTGGAGGTCTTTTCAGAAAACATGGTGGCCTTGGGTTGTACCCACTGTTGCTGCCTGATGAGGAGTACATTTCGGCCCCTCCTCCCCAAGTGCTGGGGTAGCCGGGCTCCCTGGAAATCTGTTTACCCACATTCCCTTCAAAGCTGACTCTGGATGGTCTGAGCAGCTGTCCCCACTGGCCGCAGAGGTGCCCTCACATTTATGGATACAGGCCACGTGGCTGGGGACAGTCATAAGCTTTGAGCTCCTTCCACGTGGCTGTCAGCCAGTGGGCTCCTAAGTTTGGCAAATCAAACCGCTAGCCCTGGGCCTGGCCTCTGCCCAGCTTGGATCCTAGACCCTTACCAGGATGAGTTAATTTCAGTTTCCTGGATTCTGCCGTACATCCGGGCACTGGCGTGCTCTGCTCCACGTGCTCAGGACATTCTTGCTATCCTCAGGTGCTGGTGTAGGTTATCAGACTCCTACAGACGGATCAGGGGCGCCTTTCCTGTTTTCTGCAACCTGCCCCACCACCAAGATGGGTACCACTTCCCTTCTCCGTGTTCCCTCCACCTTCTCATGATCTCCTCAGCTGTCTCTTCCCACAGCTATCTCCCCATTGAAGAGGGAATCTTTCCCATCTTCAATTTCCCAGGACTTAGCAGAGGGGATTGTGCATGATAACTGAGCGATCAATCAGTGTTTATTTGCATAGATGGATAGATGTAATAGAAGCTCGATAAATGCTTATATGAATGAATAGATGAATGGATGGCTGTAAAAAGAGCTCAACAGATGTTTACTGAAGTGAATGAATGAATGGATAAAAAGAGGGCTGAAAACCTTCAAGAGTCTCTCTGCTTTACTTATGATGGAACATTTACTCTCAAAAGTTTAGAACTCTTCAAAGTAGGATCATGTCTTTCTCATCAAGGGTAAATAATGCACGTAACCCCGAGAAATGTGTCTCCCCATCAGACTAGATTCCCTGCAGGTGTAAGCCTATCAGGGGTCCATGCAGACGGGTCCTCCCCTCCGGCCGCAGCCCAGCACGTGAGTCCCCAGCCATCCTCCCTGGGTGAGGGCACAGGCTGGGAGGAGGCAGACTCACCGTCAAACAGCCCATCAGGCTCTGCTCAAAGGGCCGCTGGAAGGCTCGCGGGTCTCCACACCAGTCCAGCAACTCCGTGGCGGCATTGTGGAAGTTGGCGGGGTTCTGTAAGTGCTGTGGGAGAGGGAGAGGAGGCAGCGTGAGGCTCCAGAAGTGAGGCCAGTGCAGTGTGAGGGAGTCCGGGGCAGCAAAGACCCCAGGTTTCCCTGGGGAGGAGACACACAGGATGGGGCAGGCCAGGATTAATGAGTTCTCTCAAACTCCTCATTCACTTTCCCCCTGAATCTCCACTCCAGCCTGCTTTCTGATGGGATGGGAACTGCGGCCCCATTGCAAAGATGGAAAAACTGAGGTCTAGAAAAGGGCAATGACGTTAGATATTAAAGTGTTTTCTGGTGCTGGCAGTGGGGGTTAGGAAGCCCTGTAGGGTTCAAGAGGGTGGTGTGTGTGGCTTCCATCCTTGGAGCTGGTTCTCCCTGTGTCAGGCAGATTCCTTATTGATGAGCACCCCCACCCCCACCCCCTGCCTCGCAAACCACCACCATCACCACAGCCAGGTCTGCATGCTACCTGCTCTGGCTCCAGCAAGCCCTGCTGGAGCCAAATAGCAGGAGCAGGGTCACAGAAAGAGGCCTCCAGGCCACACCCAGCTGGGAAGGTGCGCTCAAGCACAGGGCACCCAGGTGACTGTCACGTCGTGATGAGGTGCATGTGGCTCAGCCATTCCTGTTCCCCTCACCCAGGATTCCTGGGCTCAGGGATGCTGGCGTTGCTGGGAGGGGACCCTGCCCAAGCTCAGGCCCCACCCAGTTATGGGGTCTAAGTCAACAGAGGCTGAATTCTGGTGCCAAGGCTTCTAGATTCTGCTTCAGAGCCAGGCCATGGGGCTGACGGGTTGAGGGGGCAGAGGGGAGGGGGCTGCTGCAGCTATCCCTTCCTTCTTTAACACTGATCCGAGTCTTCCTAGGCCAGGCTGAGTCAGGCATCGAGTCCAGGGACACGGAGCATGTCGGGGCAGAGTTGGGACATCAGGGCTGAATGTGACTCCCTGTGAGGTCCCCAGCAGGACAGGCAGGTGTCCACACGGGCTGGAGTAGAAGCCAGCTGCAAAGGGGATCCCCATGTCCTTGGTACTGGGAGAGACTGCGAACAGCAGCTGCCCTCGGACCAGCGACTCACTCCCACCCTGCAGTGAAGGTCTGCCTTGGAGCCACGGCCAGGAGGGGTCTCAGGAGCTGCCAGGTCCCAGAACTGCACAGCGAGCAGGATGTGCTGGGGGAGCCCCTGTGGGGCTGGGGCCCTGGAATCACACTGCCTTCACCCACAACCATCTACTGACCTAGGGCATCCCCTCCCCTCTCTGCGCCTCAGTCACCCTACCTGTAAAATGGGGATGGCAGATCACGGCTTAGTGGTGGGGATTTTTGTTTCCTTTAGAGTTCCATGATTACTATTACAATGTGGTTTATGAAAGGCCAGATTTAAAAATGGATGGAGGAAAGAGAAACGCATCCGAGTATTCTCCCTCCGTGGGAGCAAAGGGACAGGGAGAGGTGAAGGGGGGAAAGAGGGCAGGTGTGCAAGCCCTCTGTCATGGGGCCGTGGTGAAGATTAAACAAGAGGAGGCTTACACGGCCCCTGGCAGAGCGCCTGGCACGTGGGGCTGCCCTTGGCCCTGACTCTGTCTTCCAAAGGCTCCTCTGGAGGCGCAGCTGCACTCAGCACCTCCTGCCCTGGCTACACATACACACACACACACACACACACATACACACACACATACACACACGGCTCTTTCTGCAGACAAAGCTCATTGCATATGAAGATAGGAGGATGTCTGTGGCTGGAAGCAGATCCTCTGAGCAGGCAGCAGTGGGCCCTCTGACTCCTGTGTCCTCTCTAAAACCTGCCCCCTCCAAGGCCATGGGCAGCATCTGGTCTCCGCGTGGAAAGCCATGCAAATCGGTTAATCCCCTGCCCAGCAGCCTCCCTCTGCTAACCAAGTTATTCCGTTTATTTACGTGATGTCACACCCAATTAACAGGGTCAGCAACCACCGCGTGGTGCTCTCAGAGTTGCCCACCCACAGCATCCCATCTTTGACATCCCTTTTTGGGGTTTTAGGCTTGCAAGGGGTCTCCGAGGCCAGTCTCATGGGTCCAGTTTTGTTTTGGCCCCAGGCAACCAGCCTTCCATATCTGGCCAGCCCACCTCTGAGCTTCTCCACTCTCGCCCCAGCCAGCTCATGAGGTCTTGGTTTGGGCTATGGGAGGTGACTCGTGGGTGCAACTCATTGGTACAAAAGACCTCAGGCATCCCATTTGGTAGCTACTGCTCAGTGGCTGTGCGGCCTTGGCCAAACCTCCACCCCCTCTGTGCTTCTGTCGTCCATTTAGAGACTCTGAGGTGGCTGAGGGATGCAGTGAAATGAAGAGGACCCCATCTCAGCCACTGAGTCTCATGGCCCTGAGATTCAGATCTCTCTTCTGCAAAATGGGATGCGGACAGCGTGCAGGGCTGCCGCAAAGTGTAGAAGCAACATCCGTAGTGGCATCCCCATTACAGAGCAGGTGTCAGGCAAGACTGCCATTGCTTGGTACACTAGGACCTCTCGATGGCTTCTTGTTTCTCCTCCAAGCTCCCCCAGAATAGAATTAGTGCCCCCTTCATCTCCAGAACCCCCCAAACTGGCATGAGGCCAGGTCCATGCAGAAATGGTTTGTGAGCAGTTAGCTGCCCAAGGCATGCTGTGTACAGAGCAGGCCAGCAATCTCGTAGCTTCAGACTAGGTCCCCAGTGGTACTTGGAGGGCCAGGACTGGGTGGGGTGAGCTTGGCAACCCTTTGATGATCTGGGGATGGGAGTACAGATGTGAATCACAGGCAGAGTTCTCCCTGGCTGCGGCTGTTACTGGATACTAACAGCCCACCCCCTCACCAGGAAGCCTGCTCATCTCTGTAATTCCTCAGAAGACCTTCCTGGGCTATATCCACTGGCCACTGAGTCTGCTAGAGCAGGAACTGGGGACACCAGTGCCCAGATGAAGTGATGAATGCATCTTATCAATCCATCTGTGAATCAAATGACCCATCCATCCATCTACCCATCCATCTATCCAAAAATGAATCAGTTCACCCATGCATCCATCCACTTGTCCACCTACCCATTCATCCATTCTCTACTTTATCCATCACTCATCCATCCATTCATTTACCTACTTATCTTTCATTCCATCCAGAGTTTATCCAACCACCCACGTATCCATTCGTTCATCATTTCTTTATCCATCCATCATTTATATCCACCCACCATCCACTCACCTAACTGCCTATCCATGTGTCCATCCATCTATCCATCCATCCATTCCCTTAGCTACTGATCTGTGATCACCTACCCCACCCCCATTCTTCCCCAACATATTTAGGCCCCACCCTGGCCTGGACTCTGCTGACGTACGATGAATACAGCTCATCTTCTGCCCCTGAGGAACTCAGCCTGGAGGGAGACCTGATGCACACCCTGTGGGGCTTATAGCTTAAGGGAGAAAGAGCAGGATGGGAGCGGTAACTGGGTGCTCAGGGAGCACCAGGGCTCAGGAAGGGGAAGTGCAGAGACTCAAAAGAGCACCTGAGGTTTGGGGAGGCTGCTGTGCAGGAATTAGTCGATTGGCATGGCTTTGCACGTGGAGCCCAGATGTGCCTGTGGGGACAATTTAAGGCATGTCCTAGAGAGGGCACCGGTTCTCCCAGCACCTGAAGCTCAGAAAGCACAAAGGCAGCTGAGCCAGAGGTCTGGAGAGAAGATGGACAGACAGCTGGGTGCTCGGGGGCTGGCAAGTGCCAGCAGTGGGGAGAACTAGGGCGGGTGGACAGGGAGGGCTGCGCTGTAAGTCAGGCAGGGTGGAGAGTCGGAGGCTGAGGCTCCGATGGGAGCCACAGCTCCACCAGCCAGAGGGAGGCGCAGCCAACGCATGCATCATCCTCAGAACATGCAGACCTTTCTCTTCTGATCAGTCTACGGGATGTCTGAGAATCAACAGTCTTCAGTCACCACGGCTGCCCTCTGGGGCAGCTGAAGAGCAGACAGACATCAGCGCTGAGCTGTGTCTGACTGGAGATGCGGGAGCAGCGTGGAGGACGCAGGGAGCTCTGGACAGCCCAGGGGCATCTGGACAGCCTGCTTACCCTCACAGATGAGCCACAGTCTGGCCCAAGCACAGAGCTATGTAGTGTGTTTGTGTGTGTGTGCATGCATGCAGACGTGTGTGTGGGGTAGGTCAGGCGAGGACAGTGGAGATGATCCCTGGCTTTTAAGCAGCTCCAGGACCCAATGACTGGCTTGCATCACGATGCCCATTTACAGACGATGGGACATGAAGTGGCAACTTAATCAAGGTCAGGAAACCAGCGAGTGTGGAAGGGAGACTCAGGCTTACTGACTGGTGAATCTGAGTCCATGTGCCACGCTTGGAGAGGCTGCTCCTGGGTGGGCTCTGGACCCTGCTGGACCCCTGGGTAGCCCAGGGGGTAAAGGGCTCCTTGATTCTTGCAGAGAATCAGATGCAGGGAGAAAAGTCAAGTTGTGAGTAGGTTGTAGGGGGAGCCGTTTGCCCAGCAGCACACAGAGGGCTCGGGCACAGGGGCTTGACTGTATTACTGGGGGTGGAGCCACTGACAGCTGATCCCTCCTGGGCGGGAGAAACTGGGTCAAAGGCAGAGCTGGGAGAGAGCCCCACGGAGCCTAGAGGAGGAGAAGAAGGAGGAGGAGGGACGGGCAGGGGAGGAGGAGCCCATCGTCTGGTTTCTATTCTGTGACCGTGAACAGAGGCGTAATTGGCGTTTGGGAGAGCTGTTCGGCTGAGTTCAATCTGTAACAAGTCGTCTTCAATTTCCTCTCCGCAGACCCAAGGCCCCGGCTTCCGAGATTGCTCTGCTTGATGCTAATGAGAGGACGCACATCCCTCATTCCTGCCGACTAGCCTCAGTTCCCCTGGGCCCTGGGGATCGGGGAGGGCAGGCAGGGCGGGGGTGGGGCTGTGCGCTCTGCCCCCGCCTCCCCCGGGGGGTCCTGAGGCTGGAGGCCTACACTGGCTCCCCAAACTGCCAGCTAAGCCCACCTAAGCCAGGGGCGTCGCCCCAGCACTCCCCTCCCCTAAGACATCCCCTGTCACTGAGCCACCAACGACAGCGCCCCCCACCACAATTAGCAGATCATCTGCCACCGGGCCAGGCTCTGCGCTCCACTCATAACGTCCTCAGAGCATCCCACGATGATGGCCTTACTGGACCCGCTTGACAGGGAAAACTGAGGCTCGGAGAAACAGGGCCAGGCCTGATCTCAGAGATCACACTGTGGGTACACGGAGGAGTGAGGATTTGGGCTCGGGTCTGTGATGTCAAAGCCTCTACTCCTTCGCTCTATCTCCTCTTTCCTGGAGTAAAATATCACCAGAGTCTGTGCACGGACATGCTGCCTTTGGCTTCAGGGAGCCTGAGCCCAGAGGGAGGGAGCATCACTCCTGATCACCACTAGGGGGCGCCTGCCTGCCCAGGCTCAACCAGGCTTCTTAAAGTGGGGACTTCTGAGCCCACTGTGAAGGGTTCCCTATGTCTGAATAATCCAGAAGCGTGTGTGTGTGCCAAGTCGCTTCAGTCGTGTCCGACTCTCTGAGACCCCATGGATTGTATCCCTCCACGCTCCTCTGTCCATGGGACTCTCCAGGCAAGAATATTGGAGTGGGCTGCCATGCCTTCTTCCAGGGGATCTTCCCGACCCAGGGATCAAACTCCTGTCTCTTTTGTCTCCTGCGTCGGGAGGTGGGTTCTTCACCACTAGCATCACCTGGGAAGCCCTGGCAGGCAAATCACCTCTTACGCTTGGTGTGAGCATAGGCAGGAGGGGGAACTCGCACCCTCTGGGACGAGGCCCTCCCTGCACCAGTGGGGCTACACTCTGTGACTTCAGGCGACAACTCTCTTCCCCATTCTGTGCCTCGGTTTCTTTTTCTGTAAGATTATTGATTTTCCAAGACCGTTCCTTTTCTATTTCTTTACAAAGAACCACTAGAGCAAAGAGGCGGGGAGCTTGGGTCTGGGAGGGACATTAGGCACTTCACTGCATCCTCAAAGCAACCCAGAGAGCAGAGCCCAGAGAGGGCATGACACTGCTTCAAAGTCACACAGCTGGGAAGGGCAGGGAAGGGGTGAGGCAGAGCTGGCATTTGAACCTAGCGGAGTGATTCTAATGTGAGACTGGTCCATGCCAGTTCTCACGAGGTGGGTGGTCGGGGAGCCTCAAGCAGTCGGCCCTTGCTGACTGTCACCTCCACCCAGCATCTCAGGTGCTTACTACACAGTACATATCAGTCCCCACTCTGCTCTGCCCACCTCGCCTGCCCTGCCCTTGCCAGCGGCCAGGCTGGCAGAGGAGGTGGCGGGAGCCCGGCTGCACACTCACCTGCTTGATGCACTGCAGTCGGTCGTTGGTCTGTTGGATGTGCCTGTCCATAGAATTCATTCTGGCCGTTTCGCTGGGCTCTACCCGAGAGCCATGAACGTTGTCCAGCCTGTGAAGACAGAGGACAGTGGGTGTCACTGGGGCTGTGCCAGGCCCGCCGGCCTCTGCCCCGGGGCAGCCTTGGGGTGGGAGGAGGAGCTATGCCCATGGCTGCCCAGCCCTTCTCTAGGCTCAGGGCAGGAGGTGTTCCTGGGTGTTCTTTGCGGGTGGCTCATGTGAGCACTGGGCAGGCAAGGCCAAAGCGCATGTCTACACGCACGTGTGTGTTGGGTGGTGGCGGCGGCAATGGCAGCCCCATCTTCAGGTTCTTGCTGCAGGACTTAGCCCACTTGCTGTGGCTGTGTGTGCACGTGTGCGCAGAGATCTCCCCATGTGACAGCCCTGACTGCAGCATGTATCGTTTAAGGCAGCAATCCTGCCGTGGATGCCCTCCCCGCATCTCCCATGCCTTGGAGTTTACAAACCACAATTTCATGTTTCCCCTTTGCTCTCCCAGGAAAGAAAGAGGGTAGCCATCAGCACCACTTCCCTTTTCCAAACAAGAAGACTGAGGTTCAGAGAGAGGAAGGGAGTTACCCGGGGTGGCACAGGGAGCCCGAATTGGGCCCCGGGACTCTGACTGCAAGTTCCTGGCCGAGTGGTTGGGGCACAGGGCTGTCCCACTCAGCAGGCTCACTCTTCCTGAATGATGCTGGGCCTGGGGCAGGTGAGCATGTGTGTAACGAGGTCCCCTCGATTCCGCAAAGCTCACGGAGCCCCCAGGCTTCTCCAGGGAGGCCACGAGCGCAAAGGCAGAGATGGAGGAGAGGCAGACAGATGGAGAGACGTTCAACTCTGGCCCTCCCACTGCTCAGGAGTCCGGGTTTCCAGGCCTAAGCAGAAGTCTGCTCCTCACTGGCTGTTTGTCTTCCCATAACCCCAGGGCATTTCTGGCTGCAGACACCTGGGTCAGACACAAGGGACTCAGCAGAGGTTCCCCACCCCTGGCCTTCTCTGCTATCCCAAAACCTGCCCCCCTGAAGGCCTTTCCTCTCTGGCCATGTCACCAAACGTCCCATCCACCAAGCACTTGCTGTGTACCGGGCCCTTGCATTCTCTCCTCAACTCCTCACACCCGCTCTGTGAGATTAGAATCACCTCCATTTTCCAGATGAGGAAACTGAGGTCTGGGATCTCCCATGGCAAGTGGCGGTTTGGACTGTGTCTGCCTGTCTGCTCCCATGTCCTGTCTCTCTGCCCCCACCCTGGTTCAGAAAGCCGACAGTCTGCCTGACCACAGCCTTGGGAAGAAGGCCCTGTTCCTCTCCCAAGGAGCTCTTCACCGCACAGCTCTTCTCAAGCACTTCTTATTGTTCCGTTTGTGCTAGAAAAGGCGACTCACTGGCGTGGTTCAAAAATCCCAGGTGTCCAGGGTCATGCTGGCCTTGTCCCCTGCCCCCAGGGACCCTTCCAGAGAGAACCAGTGTCATCTGCCTCCTTCTGAAGGACTCAGAGAAGCAAATATCTATGTGTACTATCCTCTGCCACCCCTTAAAAAGCATAAAATGATAGCATTCTTCACACACTCTCCGGACCTCGCTATTTTCCTCTTAACGATATCTCAACGTGTATTCCACATCAAGACATAAAGAGCCTTTTCAGTTTTTAATGGCTGCACAGCATCCCAGGCACTGGTGAGTCATTTATCCAACTGCCATCTGAACATCCACCCCGGCCAGGTGCTGTTCTAAGGCCTGAGGCCCTAGACAAGGCCCTTCTGCTCCAGGGGCTCACACTCTGGCCCGAGATGAGGCCTGCGCTAGCCCCAGATTTCTTCATTGCAAACAGTGCCAGAGGATCGCCTTTTATATCAGCCACATCATCATGTGTGAATTAATCTAGAGAGCACACCCCTGGAGGTGGAGTTTCTGGGTCATTCGGGCATCTGCACTTTGATCAGTGCTTGCTGGGTTCATCTTATCTTGTAGCTCTCCAGAAAAAGTAAAAATGGGGGTAGCATCCCCACATTGATCTCTTCTACCCTCACCTTCCAGCGTCCTTCCTATCACACCACCTATCACACATTTACACACCCAGATGTACAACTTCTCCATCACTTATCCATCTAGATGCTTGTCTGTCCATCCATCCACCCACCCATCCATCCACCCATCCGTCTTTATTCTCCACTTGTCCACCCTTGCATGCTTCCAACTCACCCAGTAAATACTTGTCAACATCGTATACTGTGCTAACTCTATGGAACATGGGGAGGTGAAAATGGAATCATTTTCTCGAGCTCATGGAACCCTTGGTCCAAGCCTCTATCTAGTCCACGTCACCTTTTATATGACTATTTGTTGAACTCTTCTCATGTCAAGTGCTGGTCCAGGCACTAGGCAAAGACACGGTTCCTATATCCCCACTTTACAGATGAGGAAACAGAGGCCCGAAGGTGGCCTCTCAAGCACCACAGGGTGCACACCGAGCTGGGCCTCTCCAGCCCCCACCCAGGGCATGAGCGAACACTGGTTACCAGGGTGCCAGTTACAGACTGCTATTTCCGCAGCTAGCAAGGCAGGGGCACTGAGCCAAAGGGCCTCATTAAAAAGGAGGAGCCTGAAGGGAAGTCAAAGGGAACCCCAGGCCTGTGCAGACCTCAATCCCGTGCCCACAGGCAGTAGCCAACCAGGACAAAAGGCCTGCGCTGGCCCATGTGGCCAGCGGGGGGTGCTGTTGATGAAGATAACTGCCCAGGGGGTTAGAAATCTGAACTCTGGAAATTTGGTGAGGGATCTCAGAGGGTAAAGCGTCTGCCTACAATGCGGGAGACCCGGGTTCAATCCCTGGGTTGGGAAGATCTCCTGGAGAAGGAAATGGCAACACACTCCAGAACTCTTGCCTGGAAAATCCCATGGACGGAGGAGCATGGTAGGCTGCGGTCCATGGGGTTGCTAAGAGTTGGACACGACTAAGCGACTTCACTTTCACTTTCATGCATTGGAGAAGGAAATGAAACCCATTCCAGTGTTCTTGCGTGGAAAATCCCAGGGACGGGGGAGCCTGGTGGGCTGCCGTCTATGGGGTCGCACAGAGTCGGACACGACTGAAGCGACTTAGCAGCAGCAGCAGCAGCAGCTACACTGACTCATGCGCTGTCCTATCTGGAGGCCTATGTGATCTGAGATAGCTCCTGGATTCAAAGATGCTCAGAATATCATTGACCAAAGGTTCCTTGAGTTCTTCCACCACCTCGAGTTCAGCTGGCTTTATTCTTGGGGGGCCTGAGACCACAGGTGGAGTGTCTAAGGCCACACAGCACCTCTGAGCTAGATCTAGATCGCAGGGGGCTTTACTCCCAGACCCAGGCTCCATGTTGTAGGAACCAAGACATGAACGGTGGGCGTGGGACACCTGTGAGACCCAGAGGGTTGACAGGAGAGACATCACATATCACAGGGACAACTGTAAGTTGTGTGTGTCTCAATCTGTAAAAGAAAAAACGTCTAAGTGATTAAGGGGACACTCACAGGTGAGGTGACACTTCTACACCACCAAGATCAGTGGAGAATTGGGGCTAGTAACACCCGGAATGGATGGGCTAGTGCTTCCGGCCCATGAAGGAAGAGGGTCAAGGCCTAGAAGGCTAAAGATCACAGACATGAAGAGAAGAGAAGGTGCTGAAGGAGGCATGAAAATGGTGGCTCCCTGAGGGGCAGTGTGAGATTTTCCATTAGCTCTGCACCTACTGCGTTCAGGCACTAGGCCAGGCCCTGTGCATTGCTAATTCACTTAATCCTAAAAGGTTCAGAGAGATGAAGTGACTTTCCCAGGGTCACACAGCTGGGACGGTGTTGGGCTGATTCAAACCCTCCACTTTTTTAACCAGAGGCATGTTCTTTCCAATGCTCCAAGACTGGAGGTCAGAGCCTCCTGGAAGTCCCCACCCAAGACTGTGCCTGAGCCCAAAAAGATGTGCCCCTGGCACCTGTCCACACCCACCCACTTGCTTCCAAGGCCATCCAGTGCCGCTGGGCTCCCTGCATGCTGGCTGGTGTGGGAAAGTGGGAGCGTCAGCGGCCAGCAGAGGTCGCCCTCCACCACAGGAGCGCTGCTGGGCTTGGCTGCTGCTTCCCTCCTTCCAGCTTGGACACCTCTAAGCCTTTACAGGTCGCTTCAAATCCTCAGTGGTGGCTGTAACTCCAGCGCCCACTGCGGCCAGGCTCGCTCCCAAATGGAGATCACTGGTGGCCAGGCCCTGGGTGTACCCATGCCTCGGCCCTTCCTGCCGTGTTTGCCTCCAAATGGAGAGTGGGCTCAGGCGGTCCACCTCTGTGGTGCCTGGCCCTCTGTCCTGGTCTGAGCAGCCAGCAGCCTGCAGGAGATGCAAGGCTAGTCAGTGTGGGGACCCGGAGGCAGCCCAGCTCTGCCACCCTCCTTGGTTTTTCCGTCTGTAAAACGAAGCCTAGCCGCCTGCTGGCAGCTCTTCAAACTCAACATCTTAGGATTTTGGTGTCAGGAGCTCCAGCTCTTTGGAAAACGCCATCTCAACAAGTGTAAGATGGTTTGACTCTAGAATTGCAAAGCCTGTCTCAAGACAGGCCTGCGGGGAGCCTGCTGGCCCAGGAAACTCTGGAGGTGGTCACTCTTCCAGGGTCACCTCAGACCTCAGATGCTTCCCCTTTCTCTGTGACATGCTTTTCCTTGAAGCTAATGCTCGACTTGACTTAAATGTGTGTAGGTAAGTTTTCCAATGGTGACATCTGGGTTAGCTTCCCAACTCACAGGGGAGTGCTTGAAAGGGCCAAGCTCTCATTTCGCATGACTCACCACTAGTAGGGGAGTTCGGGTGAGTCCAGCCTCAGGGGAGCTCAGCACAGAAGATGCGCTCAAGGAAAGCTTGCTGCCCTCAGGCAAGTAGGGCGGCTCGGAGAGTAGACTGTGGAGAGTGGAAAGGGCGCCTGGGGACCACATGGTCCCGGCGGGATGGTAGGCAGGGGCGGAGAGAGGGGATGGACACAGGGGAAAAAGGATGAGTGGGACTGGAACCCATCTTGCTGGGCCCAAGGAGAGACCTGGGCCACCTCCTGGCTCCCTGGCAGATTCTCACCTGGTCTAAAATGTTGGAGGAGGCACATGGCCCTCACAGGCTCCTCCTTAGAAATAGAGAGTGAGTTGCTCTAATCTGCTCCACGGAAAGTGGGGCCCTGGAACCTTGGCGGCAGCTCCCTAGGGCTGGTATCAGGGGTACTAACATCAGGGTGTCTTATTTTCCCCCTTTGAGGCCAACAAGTTAACTGGTACACTTAACAAACGTGAACTCAGCCAAGAGGCTTGTGCATCTGTGTGTGCACACCCACATGCTTATGTACCCCCTTTGCACACTTATGTATAGGCACATGCACACACTTGAGTGCTGACCCAGACGCATGGAGCACACACATCTCCTGACAGCTTGCACAGGCAAGTGGCGGGTCCCCAGGGGAGCCGTGTGAGCAGCGGTGTGCAGAAACGATTCAATCACCATGCACATCTGCAGCTCGGGTCCCCCGGGACGAGCGGTGCTGGCAGCAGGGGTGGGGGGGGGGCTGTACCTACAGTCTGCAGAGCAGAGGCTGCATTCCAAGGCATCGTCATGGCCAGGGAGCTTGGGATGCGCCTGCTGCTCAGCGTGGTGGGAGACCTGGGGTTCCAGGGGATGGATCCTGGTCGGCCGGTTTACCAGCTCTTGGACTCTAAGAGGGGTGGATGTTGTGGGCCCTGGGTTCAGCAGTGACCTCTGTGTAACAGTGTCAGCCCCTGTCTGGCCCCCACCTCCCACTACTCCCCGCTGATCCCATACCCTCCGCGTGGGACTGCTGCCCGCCTCTGGGACCGTGTTCTGAAGATCACACCTCTAGGTCTTTACCTCTGTGCCTCAGCCCACAATGCCTGGCCCCCTTCATCCATCAGGGCCTGGTTCGGTGGTCACCCTCTTGGCTGGTTTCCCCCAGCGGAGCCACTCACTTCTGCGTCCTCAGTGCCCCGTCACGAACCCCCAATTTGGTGGTACTAGATAAGGGCGATGTCTTTGCATCTGGCTCCCTCATCAGTTGAGATGTCTTGCAGTTATGGGTTCCCAGAGTCTAGCCTAGCCTAGGGCCTGGTACTCAGTGGGTGCTCAGCAATGCTCATTAGAGGGATGGATGGATGGGTTTTCAGCAAGGAGTCAGTTCTAATCAGAGGATCTTATCAGGGAGACTCTGATAAGCCAGGCTGAGGCTCCCAGAGAGTGATACATGTACCACTAGAGGAGGAGGAGGATTTCAGGTGGTCCGTGGGCAGAGGTTTTACATCTTCATAGTGAAGTATTTGGACTAGAACAGCCATCACTGGCGAGTCTGTGGATATTATTATTGGGGATGGGTTAAATAAGGGAGGGGCGGCAAACCTGGAAGGATTAAAGAACCATTTTAAACATAATATAAATGGTATGAAAGAGACGGAGGTTAAGAAAGCACTGATACAGTTGATGCCTTCCTCATCTTAAAGGTTAAGGCGCTCAGAGAGGTGTAGCAGGTCTCCAGGCACGCTGCTTGGAGGCGGAGGAAGAGGGTGATGGTAAAGCAAACACAGTCGGGGTGACTTTGTGCCCTGGCCCAGGGAAGTCAGGGAGGAGGGCAGAGGGACAGACACGAGTTGGGAGAGGGAAGAGGCAGCTCCAGGCAGCTGCCCTGGACCAGCTGCGTCCCATTCTTGGCCAGGCAGCTGGAGCAGATCCTGGGGTCAGCCTGTGGCCTTGCTCTTGGTGGGGTCCCTGGGTAGGGGTGGGCCCTGAGAGCCAGACCTTCTTGGCAGGGAGGCTGTGGGAGGGCCCTTTATCTCCCCAAGCCTTCATCTCTCAAACAGGAAGGTGTATCCCCTCCCTTCCCACTGAGCGGAGGCGCTGAGTAAGTGAAGTCACGCAGGGCACATTGTTCTGAAAAGGGAAATCCTGATTTGGACAACAGTCTCTTCCAAACGCAGGACCCCTCCTTAATTTGGGGAGTGCCCCTTATGCCAGGACTGGACAAAGCTACATACCTCCTGACCACAGAGTTCAGATGCTCTGACTTGGCACGGTTGCTGGAAGGGTGGACCCGCTTCTCTTGATGACCCAGTGTCCCAGCACCCGCCTTCCCTACAGGAACCCCCGTTGTCAATGGTGGTTAGTGGGACACCACCATGTACACCTGGGTGTCTCAGAGGGGCCGCTCCTGAGGGCGGGTAGGTACACCTGACAACCTGTTCCGGGACACACGAGCTGATCCAGAGGAGAGGATGGCTGATTGGGAGGACACGTGTCAGTGTCGCTCTGACAAAGGTGCCAGCCCACTGTCCCAACCCACACGGTCCTGGGAGTCCCAGCTGCACCCGGGTGTGCTCATCTCCCTGGGGCCCGTGATGCCTTAGCAGGCCCAGGTCGTACTCTCGGGGTCAAAACCTCCCACCACCCTCTGGCCACACTGCAGGTCCGTGACCTTGCAGTGAACTTTCACTGACAGCTTCTCTCCCAAAAGGTGGAAGAGGGCCAGCTTTAGTCCTGGGTAAGGTTGCTGGGTTTCCTCTCCTCCCCAAGGCTATGCCGCCTCTGCTTTTTGTTTCCTCCAAATGGAAAGAGAAGCAGAGCAAGGGCTACATAGCCCATGGGGTGGCAAGAGACTGACGCCACTTGGCAACTGAACAACAACAAATGAACTTATATGTCCAGACACTAGGTTCTCTACGTGTATTAGCTCACTTTAAGCCCCAGAATTCCACTGTGATGTTCCAGTTATTATTACCATACTATCGATGAAGAAACTGAGGCTCAGAGAGGTAACACGACTTGCCCAAGGTCACACTACTGAGAAGTGGCAGTGCCCGGACTTGAACCCCAGGCTGGTTACACAGCCCACGAGGTTTCACTGCATCATGCTCTCCGTGGGAACGTAGGCTTCCTCAACATCTCTGCGAGGGACAAAGGTGACTGTCACTGCAGAGCCAGGGAGTCACGGTCCTGCCTGATGCTGTCTGGGCCGCAAGCCTGCCCTAGGACAGCAGTGCTCAAGCAGCGGCCCTGACCTGGCTTTGTTTTAAGGTTCTTGCCTGCGATTCCAAAGGCTCAGATGCCATGAAGTGGGGAAGAGGGAAGGCAGAAACAGTTTCCTGGGGGAACTCAGAAGACACAGTGTGGGATGAAGTTGGAGGTGGAGCCAGGGTCCCCTGACCACCAGCTGGTGTCCTATAGACGGCTGTAAATGCCCTGAAGATGCCTGCAGCTCCAGTTCTGGGGACAAAAAGGTGTTCTCCACCATCTCTTCCTTACCCTAGCTCCTCGAGCCTCCAAATCCACCCACCTGGCATTCTCCAGGAGCTCCAGACAGGGGTGGGGCAATGGCAGGTCCAAGGGAGAGTCAGTGTAACTAGATTAGCCCTTAAGAAGCGCCCAGCACACAGAAGGTGTGTGGTGTAAGGATGCCGCCCCTACCTCCTGCACCCCTGACAGGCATGGCTAACCAGTCACTGCATTCTTCCACTGGGCCCACACACGACCCAGCCAGTCATCCACACACCCTTCTGCCCAGTCATTCTTAACCACTTGGTGCCAACACATGAGAAAACACCTGGGCAGCTCCATTTTTAAAAGGAGGGTGAATAGAGGCTCAGAGTGGGGAAAGCTTAGCCAAGGGGCACCAGCCAGTCAAGACACGAGCAGAGATCTGCATGCAGATTTCCCAGTTCCCTATTTAGTCCTCTTTATTGGGAGTCAGAGCCAGGCTCTTCTCGAGCTGAGAGCCCACGTTCGGACCACACAGGCAAACCAGCCACATGTCAAGCAACCTTTCATCAATCACAGCCTCACAGCAGCTGGTGGGCAGTATTAGCCTATTTTGCAGAGGAGAAAAATGAAGGCTCAGAGTGGGTGGGTCGTTACTCCCCTATCATGCAGGACTGATATGGCTGGTCTAGGACAGCAGCTGTTTCTCCTCAGCCTGGGCTCTTATTTTCACTAACTGGGTATGCCTTCTCTTTTAGTGAGTTGCTATGAACTGAAAGATTTGTTTAAAAATTTCTCAAGAAAAGGGAGGTGGGGAACAGAGGAATCAAAAAGCAGGAATTTATTTGACTTAAAAGTGGTAGATGGCAAAAAACCAACCACCCAACACAAAACCAGTCCTCATGGCTTAGATCTAGAACGGATCTGGGGATCTGTTCGGACACATTGTTCACAGATGAGGAAACTGAGGCCCAGGGCAGGAGTGTGGGTGGAGGTACAGCAGAGCCTTGAGCCTCTGCGACAGGTCAGAAGTGGGGCCAGGGCGACATTCAGGCCTCGGGAGCTCGGGGCTGCCCTGAAGGTCTCGGCTCTCCCTGCTCCATCCACATCCAGGCCCCTCCTGCAGGTGTCTGCTGAGTGCACACCTGTGGCCCCAGACAGACAGCTCAGACAGGGACCTTACCAGGGAGCTCCCGGGGGTCTCCAGGTGGGGGTGAGGAAGGACAGGATGACCGTGGCCAGCCATGCCAAACCGGATGGCGGCAAGGGCTCTGCTCCTAGTGGGAAGCATCTGTGATTTCATCTCTGCAGAAACCCCGTGACGTCCCCACAGCTCCTTGGGGACTTTGGCACCCCAGCTGGGCTGATGCTGGCACACTGACCCCGTACGTCCGAGCCTCTTTCTAGAAGGCCTGTGTTGCAAGGGGCTGAGTCAGCTGGGTCTGGTGTCCATCACCCTGCTGTCATCAGATCTGCACTCAGGGAATCTCTGGGTGTGAGGGACTCAGGGACTAAGCCACCCCGACCCATGCTGGGAGTGGGGGCCTCATCTCTGGGGCCCTTTGGGGACAAGCTGGGTACCCCACAAGCAACCTGAAAACATGCCTCCTGAGTGTCTATTGAGAGATAAGGATTCACACCAGGTGCTCCAAAACCGAGTGCTGACTTGACGCTCTGACTGTGCAAAGCACTCTACAGTTTACAAAGCCCTGGTGTCATAACCTCATTTGACCCTTGTTGTTGTTCAGTCGCTCAGGCCTGTCCGACTCTTTGTGACCCCGTGGACTGCAGCACGCCAGCCTTCCCTGTCCATCACCAACTCCTGGAGTCTGCTCAAACTCATGTCCATTGAGTCGGTGATGCCATCCAAACCACCTTATCCTCCGTCACCCCCTTCTCTTCCCGCCTTCAATCTTTCCAGCATTTGGTCTTTTCCAATGAGTCAGTTCTTCACATCAGGTGGCCAAAGTATTGGAGCTTCAGTTTCAACATCAGTCCTTCCAATGAATATTCAGGGTTGATTTCCTTTAGGATTGACTTGTTTGATCTCCTTGCTGTCCAAGGGACTCTCAAGAGTCTTCTCCAGCACCACAATTTGGAAGCATCAATTCTCAGGTGCTCAGCCTTCTTTATGATCCAACTCTCACATCCGTACATAACCCTCATTACCACCTCATTTATGTGGGTCATATAGCTTAGTGGATCAGCTCACCAGGCTGCTTGGGTTCAAATCCTGGCTCTTGCATGTGCTAGCTGCTGTGACCTGGGGCAAAATGCTCTCTTCTACGTGCCTCAGGCATCTGTAAAATGGATGCAATAACAATGGTGCCAACTTCATAGGCTGCTGAGTTCGTTAAATGAGTCAGTGAATAGGAAGCACTCTGCACAGCCCCAAGCACGTGGGCCCCAGCTCTGCTCAGGACCAGGTGGGTCTTATCATCTCCATCATAGGCAGGAGGAAAGCAGGGCCAGAGAGAGGAGCCGGTATCCGCTAGGGGGGTGGTGGGGGGAATTAAAAGCCACCACTCTAGACGTTAAAGACCTTCAACTTTTCTCCCTCCATGCACCCTCACACAGGCGCCTCTGGGAACCACCCTGCGTCTCAGAGCCAGGTGCCTTTGAGGACGTGGGTGGTTGAGGCAGGGGCCTGTGCCCACCGGCCAGAGTGCTGGGTGGGGGGATTTGTCCTTGAGGCAAAGGCCAGTCCTGAAAAGCTCAGGAGGACACAGGGATAGGGTCACTGCTTTGGGGCAGATGGACAGAGTGCTGCCGCTCCAGAGCGGCACCGGACACCCACACAGTGTCTGTCCAGGTGGGCAGTGTCACAGGAGGAGGCAGGGGGACCAGAGGAGAAACACTGCCTATTCTGGGGAAAAGGAGGGTAGCGGCCAGGACGCTGCAGGTCAGGCTGCCTGCAGTGAGTTTCGCGGAAAAGGGTCCTTCCTGCCGAAGGATCCTCTGGTAAGACTGGCTGGGGAGAAGCTGCATATTCCAACCACTCTTGGTGAGGAGGAAGCACATAAAGGGCCTTAGAGCATCTGGCTTTTCCCAAAGTGAATGGAGTGCAAAAAACTTTTTTCACTAAACACATTTTAAAATCCCATAGACTAGTTTTCCCTGGAACTGTCTTTGACAGATTCCGAACTAAGAGGAGTGGCTGCGGGGTGAAGAGGCTAGACAGCAGGCAGAGAGAGAGGGCAGAGAGGATGGGCAGGCTGGGGCAGTGGTGCCTGGCAGGGTAGGGGACCAGAAACTGAAGTGTCTGCGGGAAGAGAGGCCACAGAGCATCCACACCAAGATCTGGAACCCACCGCCCAGGAGGACTGGGGCCTCAGACGCTGAATCCAGGATTACGGCCAGCGTCATGAGGCCACCATCACTTCAGTCGCTCAGTCACGTCTGACTCTTTGCTACCCCATGGACTGCGGCACACCAGGCTTCCCTGTCCTTCACCATCTCCCAGAGTTTGCTCAAACTCATGTCCATTGAGTCGGTGATGCCATCCAACCATTTCATCCTCTGTTGCCCCCTTCTCCTCTTGTCCTCAATTTTTCCCAGCATTAGGGTCTTTTCCAATGAGTTGGCTCTTCACACCAGGTGGCCAAAATATTGGAGTTTCAGTTTCAGCATCAGTCCTTCCAATGAATATTCAGGGTTGATTTTCTTTAGGATTGACTGGTTTGATCTCCTTGCTGTCCAAGGGACCCTCGAGTCTTCTCCAGTACCACATTTTGAAAGCATCAATTCTTTGGTGCTCAGCCTTCTTTATGGGCCAACTCTCATATTTGTACATGATTACTGGAAACACCATAGCTTTGACACTATGGACCTTTGTTGGCAAAGTGGTATCTCTGCTTTTTAATAGCTTAGATGTACCCAATCGGCCAGGACCTGCCCATGGGCCCGGCAACTCCCTACGCTCAGCAATGCTGGCCTAGGTCAGGAGGAGAGAGGCCCAGGTCACTTTCTAGAAGGGCAAAGGCCAGAGTTGGAAGGTCAACTGAGCTGCCTGAGGCAGAGGCTGGGTTGTCTGGGGAGGCTGGCACCTTCTCTGCCCCCTCTAAGCCAAGAAATCTAAAGGGACAGCACAGGCCAAGGTAGCCCCGGCCGCCAGAGTCCCCTGCCCCAGGCTGCCGGCCTGTATGGCCCTTCAGCAGCCACTCAGAAATCTCTGTGATTGTGATTAAGAAGAAGAGCAATATCATTAAGTACCTACTGTGTGTTGGGTGGCACATTTGCTGTCTCACGTGACTTTTCTTTATGACAAATGATAAAGATATAGTTAGAATGATTAGCGCCATCTATAGATGGGGAGAAATAAGACTGAAAATGATTAAGTGACTTGCCCAATATCTGAAAATGGCACAGCTGGGATTCGAACCTGTCTGTCAGACTTGAAAGTCCAGCATCCCTCCCCTAAGCCAAGCCACCTCCACACCATCCAGGGGCTTGGGGCTGAGAAAGCTTCTTTGCAGACGACCCAGCTCAAGGCTGTTCTGGAAGAGGACTTTCAGTTCAGCCACCCACTGGGTACCACCCTTTGCTAGCTCTGCATTGCTGTGCCCAGGCTAGAGTTGGAGAACATGGATAAGAGTCATCTGTGCTCAGGGGGCTCCTGGTCTTGGGAGGGTTCCAATCATGCCAGTTACATGCACGGTATGTGGATCACAGTTGGCCTCTCTGGGCCTGTTTTCTCAGCCTGTAAAGGATGGGGCTGATTGAGATGTCACACACTTCTCCCTGTACCCCCTAAACCTCTGAGGACAGCAGGGGACACTCAGGATCCAGTGAGCACTCCCTCTGCACCAGGCCCTTCCACACACAGATTACTCCCCTAACTCTCACACCAACCCAGCGAGGTGGGCATCCTTGCTCAGACTTTACAGATGAGGAAACTGAAGTCCAGAGAGGTTACGCAACTTGCCTAAGGTCACACAGCGGACCAGTAGGGTGGCTGGGATCGGAACCTGGGTTTACTCATTGCAAAGGCCCACCCAGCCTGATGTAAGACTAGGAGAGATGCAGAGAGAGATTCCTCCTAGGCCTGAGCCCACTCCACCAGGTGAGTGTAGAACTCAGCCCCTCAGTTCTTAGCCTTGGTGAAATTCGGCCTAGGTGAGACCATCCCTAAGGCATTTTCTAGCTTCAGCGCTCTGGCAGGAGGCTGGGGGAAGGAAAGATCAAATCACAGTAAAAAAGTAAGATGAATCCCGGATTTCCAGAAGCCTGGAATCCAGGTGAAGGCAGCCAGGCTGAACTAACCGACCAGATGGCCATGCCCACCATGGAGGCCAGACTGTGGAAGGCCCGGAGTTGGTCTGGCGACAACCCCATAAGCTTCCTGGAGGTGGAGGGGCAGAGCCAGGCCCGCAGGAGGGGCAGTGTGGCTGGGGACAGGACCAAGACATGGGGGTGGGCTGGGCTGGGGCAACGAAGACCTGACTTATTTTGGAAATAAAACCATCCACGCCCAGTGTCCTTTCGTCCAGGCCTGGCCAGTCAGCTTGGCAGGATGGCATCAGGGTCTTTCTTAACGAAGGTATTGAAATGAAGCAGGACGCATACAATTCATCTGCTTTTTAATTAACTTGCCCCGCTGCCTTAAGTGATTCCCTGCTTACGTTCATTCTTTTGAAAATTCCAAAGTGCTATTTCTGACCTGTGATTTACTATTGCCGCACGTCTCTATAAGCAGTGTTTTAGCTTAAGTGGCAGTTGCATATTAATTACAAAGTTAATTATGTGCTGTGTAATCATGCTGTAATTCATTAGTTTACTCTACACTCTGAGAGCCTCACGCTAATAGCAAGATCTGACAGAGGGGTTTAGGAATCACCAGGAAAGATCTGTTGAAGACCTAGAATGGGGCTGAAAAGGACTTGAGCCCTCTCAGGATGGTTCCTTGAGACACATCTGGCTGCCTGGAGGCTGGGTCTCTGGGCCCCTCGAGGTTGTCCTCCTGAACACAGTACAGGACCCTCGCTGCCCCGGGCTCTGAGGGATCGCAGCCTGGAGTACATACTGCGTGCAAACCCTTGTCTGCTGAGGATGGTGGAAAACCCAGCTGGGTTTTGTTTTTTTCCCCCACGGAAGTGCAGGGACTGGAACAGAATTTGTTTAAAATTACTTACGGAACAGAGAGTTACTTCTAGGTGAAAAATTAACTGCTCAGATTACCAAGACAAAATGGTCCTGGGAACGCTGACCGTGGGGCAGACCTGGGAGGGGCTCTAGAGGCTTCAGGTCCAAGACGGCCATTTAGATGGGGAGACCCCAGCCTGAGAGCCGGCGGGGCACGCTGGGCTTGGGACCAAGGTCTCTTCACAGCCGTTTCCTTCCCTACCATCTCCCCTGAAGTGTCAGGGATCTTGATATGAACACTGGCCACCTTTCTATTTCCTTTCTTTCCTGTTTTGTTTTGTTTCCTCATGAATTGGGCTTCTAAGATGGCTCAGTGCATAAAGAATCCACCTGCAATGCAAAAGACCCAGGTTTGATCCCTGGGTCAGGAAGACCCCCTGGAGAAGGGCATGGCAACCTACTCCAGTATTCTTGCCTGGAGAATCCCCATGGACAGAGAAGCCTGGCAGGCTACAGTTCATGGGGTCACAAAGAGTCAGACACGACTGAATGACTTTCACTTTACTAATGAACTGACCCACAGGGTGGCCTTGGCTGTGAAACCCAACTCCACTCTTTAGCCGATCTGAAAACCCTGCTGAGGCCCAGGTACCTTGTTTCTGAAATGGGGTGAAGGTTCCCTTCAACCTGGCATAGAGATCTGCCCCTGTCAGACCACTTGAGCAATGTTCCAGAGGATTCTTTTCTAGAACCACCCTTTCCCAGCCAGTGGAGAATTCCCCATGATGTTCCAATGGCATTTAAAAGTCGATATGAATAAACACAGGCCTGCTGCAAAAGCCCCACTCTCTGCAAATCTGTGGGTCAAATTTCAAGCCTTTGTCACATGAGAGGATACAAGGCTGTGACCTACCCTGGACATAGTGATCTGGTGGCTGAGACCCTCTGCTTTCCAAATATAAACCTACTTGTTTTATTTTTGCTGACAGCTGAACGAAAAAAAAAAAAAAAAGATGTGGAAGTCCTTCCCTTTCTGGCTCCAGTCAACAGAGGAGAGAAGGGCTTGGAGCCCCAGCTGGCATGGGAGGAAGATAAATAAGAAAAAACAAAACATGTCCTCATGCTACAGTGGAATGTTTAAAAAACAGGTGAAAAGCACAAGGTCGGGGCAGATTTCATTTTCTATAATTTTAGCAGGATCAGGGAGGAGGCAAGATGCTGCCGACTCAACAGTTTTGGGGGAATCAGTTTTGGAGGGAACTCATTTTTTTTGGTGGGGGAGGGAGGGGGGGTGTCTTAACAGCCAAAGGCGCTGTGGTTTCCTTTCCAGGGAACACACTGGTTTCCCTGGCAACAAGAAGTCCAGCCTCCAAAGTTCTGCCGCGAGACCAAGGCTTGGCCTGGGATGCTCCCGACTATTACCCACGGCCAAGGTCTCACCATCCTACTCTCCCAGGCAGTGAGCTGGGTGGGAGAGGGGCAAAAATGTCAGCTCTGCAAAAATGTGGGCACCAGTCCCCATCTCTCCCCCCTGCACTCATGCAAGCAGCTACTCATCCCTGGATCACTGCTTTCCAGGGCTTTATGGCTGAGCAGGTGAAAAAAAAATGCTAGCAACAGCTTGGAAACAAGCCTGCATTTGACAGCACCTGGGGACCTTGTGGGAACAGTAAAGTCTCTGGGGCGGGCGGCCAGTGGCCCAGCAAGGCTGGGTCTCGTGTCTAGCATGCTTTAGCCTCGTGTGGCTGGCACAGGGGGACAGCATGGGAAGACAGAAGGTCTGAATTTCTGAAGTCACCTCCCTCTATCCAGGCTCGCTCATGTGGCTCCAGAGGCGTCTTGTGGATTTTTAGAGCCCAGTTTCCCAGAGAGAAATATTTAAATGTCTGGCCTGGGAAGATGCGATTCCTGCAGCAGGTGTGGGAGGGGTGGGGTGTGAGTGGGAGGAGGAGAGGAGAGGAGGCAGAAAGGGGCCAGTGATGGAATCTGCAGAGCGCTGATCCCCGGGCGCGCTGTGCTAAGTGCTCCACATGCTCTGTGTCTAACTCTCTCTCCAGTTGCCAGGGGAAGCAGGCACAATTATTCCCGGCTGGAGGGAATGAAGGGGTCAAGTGACCTGCACAAGGCCACCCAGTAAGTGAGTGGCAGAGCCATGAGTCACACCTGTCAGTCTTGACCCTCTTCTCAGGAGAGGGGTGGATGGAATGACAAGGGCAGGGAGGGGAGAGTCCTCTGGCTAGTGCTTTACTCCCCTGGTGGTGAAAGGGAGACAGAGGTTCCTAAAATTCTCCCTTGTGCTCCCCTGCTAGTCCCCGCTGTTATCTAAACATTCCCCAGGAAGACAGGCCCCAGAGCAGAGTTATCCGGAGGCTCTGACCCAGAGGGCCCAGTCCCCACACTCCACCTCGAGGCAGATGTAGCACTGGCTGATGTTTCCCGAGGGCCTGACATTGCATCCTTTACAAGCTCTATCTCCTTTAAGGCCAGAATGGTCCTATGAAGTAGGTAGTAAGAGTCAATTTCACAGATGAGAAATGGGAGCTCGGTAGCATGTCCAAGTTAGTCAGCAAGAGGCAGCGCTGGAATTCAAGCCCTGGTCAGATGCCAAAATTTAGGTATATCCTTAACTAATGACGATGATAATGATAGCCAAACTTCCCTGAGCTCTCATTATGTGTCTGTCCTGTTTTAAGCACTCTGTGAAGACTCTTGAGGGTCCCTCGGATAGTAAAGAGATTAAACCAGTCAATCCTAAAGGAAAACAACCCCGAATATTCGTTGGAAGGTCTGATGCTGAAGCTCCAATACGTTGGCCACCTGATGCAGAGCCGACTCACTGGAAAAGACCCTGATGCTGGGAAAGATTGAAGGCAGGAGGAGAAGGGGACAACAGAGGACAAGATGGTTGGATGGCATCTAGATTCAATGGACGTGAGTTTGAGCAAATTCTGGGAGACGGTGAAGGACAGGGAAGCCTGCCATGCTGCAGTCCATGGGGTCGTAAAGAGTCGGACACGACTTAGTGACTGAACAACAATAAGCATTCTACAGATATTTACTTATTTTATTCTCTCAACCATCCTATGAAGTACATGTTACAATTAGCTCCATTTTATAGACCTGAAAACCGAGGCACAGAGCTCTGTAAGCAACATGGCCAGGGGCACACAGTAATCTATAAGGCCAGGCAGACTCCTGAAATTCATACTAGTGATTCATGCTAATGACTCATACTACGACCTGTTTCTCCAACCACTGGGACATCCTGCCTCCCAGCCTTGAGCTCTTGATTCTGGATGGTTCTGGGACCCTGGAAGGCCAGGCAGCCACTGGGAGCCGGGGCTTTTCCAACAGAGTGCCTTCTCCCACCCCAGGGATATGGCAGGCAGGACCTGGACTGTGCTTCCGAGTGTGGATGTGAGTGTGCACGTGTGTGCACCTCAGGCTGGGCAGCATCAGGGCGTGCATGCAGCTGATTTATGACCCTCAGAGAAACAGAATTGCAAAGCTCACTCACAAATCTTCCCTATCGAGGGACTTGTGGCGGGCAGACATGCAGTGAATTCCCAAGAACAGGCAGGCCTCCCTGCAGCCTCTGCTCCTGAGACGAGTCCAGGTGACCTGGCCACCTGTGGGTCAGCTACACAGAGGTCCAGGCCAGTGGTGGCCAGCCAGTGGACAGCCGGCTCAGCCCTGGGAGTGGTCACCGACCTGGGGTGGGGGACCCGTTTCTGTGTATCAGAAATGCTGGCTCCAGAGTGACCTGGCCCCTGAGGAAGCACCCCCAGACACAGGTTACCCATCCTCTACCCTCTGGCAGGTCCACCCCACAGCCAGCCCTTATACTCTGGTCCTCATTGCTCAGAAGTTTGGGATCAGGACCCTTAGCACCTACTGAACTGAAGACACTAGCAAATGTCTCTTGACTCATACTACATGCTTTTGTACTGTACTAAGTTTTCAAGGTTTGTCTCATTTGAGCACATGTCACATGCAGAGGCTGGAGAAGTCTCCTGAAAGTCCCTTGGACAGCAAGGAGATCAAACCAGTCAATCCTAAAGGAAATCAACCCTGAACACTCATTGGAAGGACGGATGCTGAAGCTGAAGCTCCAATACTTTGGCCACCTGATGCAAAGAGCTGACTACATCAGAAAAGACCCTGATGCTGGGAAAGATTGAGGGCAAGAGGAGAAGGGGATGACAGAGGATGAGATGGTTGGATGGCATCACTGACTCAATGGACATGAGTCCAAGCTCCTGGAGATAGTGTGCTGTGATTCATGGAGTCACAAAATGTTGGCACGGCTTAGCAACTGAATAACAACACACGCAGAGGCAAGGTTCAGAAAAGTGACGTGACTTGAGATGGGATCCTAACGGGAGTAGTCTGATTCCAGAGCCTGTTCAGAGAACCATTCCACCGTGTTGACTTAAATCCTCAAACTCCTTTGCGGTCCCCAGGCTGTGTCCCTGGCACACAAATGCTCAATGCGCTTTCCCCAGAGGGGACAATGGAAGGGGGGCTCCAGGGTCCAGGCTTGGGTCTGGCTGGGATCACTCTACTGGTATTAAACCCCATCCCAGTTCCCACAGCTGTAAACTATGAGATGTTTCCAGCTTCTTCATGCCCAGAACTAGCGGTGCCACACTCTTGAGTCTGGCTCACAGTGACCCTTCTAAACCAGGCCCTGGGGGCTGCCGTGAGGACAGAGCAGTAAAGGGATGCATGCCTTTTTCCCAAACCTGGCTTGGCAACACCCTCCCCAGCAGCAGGCACAGGGTAGCACACCCCATAGGGTACCCAGCCCTTGGGCCCTCTGTGATCTCCCAGCCAATTCTCTTGATGCCCCACCCCCACAGGTGGGAGGATGGGCAAGGGCAGGGCAAAGAGGCTGCCAAGCAGGTGGCAGTTGAGGGCCAGGGATAGGCCAAATCTTGGTTCTGCCCTAACCTGCTGTGTGACCTAGGCCAGCGTGTAGCTCTTTCTGAGTTTTGTCTTTTCTAGCTGGGAAATGAGTCAGGCATGCCTGTGTGATGGTTGGGGGGATTACATTAAATGAGCATGAGTGAGGGCCTGACCCTTCTGAGAGGTGTCATCCACGCACACACGTGCACACGCAGAGCTGGGAGGACGTCGGGTTACAGGAATCCCCATCCCGGCCTGCAGAGCACGCCAGGCTGCCCTACCCAAGAGGTGTCTCTGGGGCCTGGCACCAGGGTGAGAGTCTCCGCTCCTCCTCCTCCAGCTCAGACTCCTTCAGCCCCAAACCTATAATCCCCAGCTGGGAAAATGACAGCCTTGCCCAGCAGCCGCCCTCGGCCGCCGGGCGGGGAGCCGGGTGGTGGCCATGGTGGTGGCCGGGAGGCGGGTCCGGGACACACAGCCGCCGAGTCAGGGGAGGTCAACGGCGGGGGACAAATGCCGTGGGGACTGTGGGCTCTGGGGTGGCTGGACAATGGATGAGAGGGGAGAAGGGGAAGGGAGGGCACAGGACTGCAGGGCCGGTCTAAGGCTGGCCCTGGGCAGGACAAGGCCCAGGCAGATCAGCAAGGGGTCATGACCCTGGAGCCAGGAGCACAAGGAGGGGGCCTCTGTATAAACTCGAAGGCTGGGGCCCAAGACCCTGAGGCTGGGCCGGCCCCTGGAGGCCGCAAGGCAAGCCCTGCCCACAGGTTGGGGAGCAGCAAACACACTGATTCCTGGCTCTGCCCCAGCCTCCCCTGGAGGGTGGGGGATTCTGCGTTCTGGAATGAGCTCTGGGATCTGGTTTCAGCAGAGTGGCAGGTGGCTGCGTGGGGACCTCTGGATGTCCCCTGTCACAGGGAGGTGCTGGGGTTTCTCCTGCCTGTGCCGCCTTCCCTGCCACTTGGCAGGAGGCAAAACCACAGCAGTGCCATGGACACCATGTCTGCTGAGCTTTGCTGCTCACCACCTGTCTGCTTAGAAGCACATGACCCATTTGTGGGCGGGGCTGCAGGATGGTCAGACCGATCAGCAAGGCTGGGGCCAGCCCCTGAGCACCCGTCCCGGGCTCCTCCCCACTGAGAACAGCTGTCAGGGAGCTGAAACCCTGGCGCTCTCTGCCTCCCCTCCAAACCTGCCTGGACAGGGAACTGTCACCAGCCCTGAGCTGCTGGGCTCTCGTCCAGTGTCACGTGGACCCTTGCCCCATCACAGCGGGGAATGAATGGCCTGGCCTCCTGGGACATCCTGCCCCAGGCCATGCTGCCCTGATTCTCCAATCGCCTTGGACAAGTCACATATCTCTCTGGGCCTGGGTTTCCTCATCTGAAATAGGAAGTGGGGGGAGGCTGGACTTGGCAGCAGGCAGGCTGTGAGGGGAGGGCATTCCAGGTGGACGGAATGTCTTGAACAGCAGCTCAGGGGTGGGAGCACATGGGAAACACACCCATGTGGGCTGGGCCAGGAGACTGGGGTTGAGGCTGGATGTAGCCTTAGGGTTAGGGTCAAGGTTGAAACTGGAGTTGGGGTTGGCACTGTCTGAAGGGGAAGTCTCCTGAGGGCACTCAGTGTCCCCCGAGCAGGGGCCCTTGGTGGCTGTCCTGATGGCTCTGGATCATGGGATGGGACTAGCTGTGCTGCATGCTCAAGAGGGGAACGGCAGACTTTACTCGAGGCCACCCCAGGGGGCCACCAGGGAGCCCGGAAGAGAAATGAGGGTGCAGCCAGCCTCCCTTGGATCAGCCTGAGCACAGCGATGGCAGGGCCAGGGCCTACCCTATGGTGCTGTGCTTAGAAATCAAGCCCTGGGGTGACAGGCCACGGGGCAAGGGGATGTCCAGGCCTTGAGGAGACAAGGGCCCATCTGGGCATAAGGGTCCCTGGGTCAGGGCCATGGGGAAGGTGCAGCTCAGGCCCGGAGGTCAGGACACGTGCCCGGGGCCTCCCGGGGCACAGGCTGTTCTGGGTCCGGATTCCCCACTGGTATCCCCACAGCCCCCATCACACCTGTTGTCCTGTGGGGTACCTAGAGACCCTGCCTCCAGTAAGAGGGTTATGCCTAAGGACCGGGGTGATGCCTCAGGGCACACAGGAGTGCTGGGGTGTGCACTGCCTGGAACACTCAGCCATTTCCTTGGGCCATGCCACTGTGGAGGCCAGCAGAGCACCACAGCTGACCTCCTCAGGGGACAGGCCCCTGCCCTCTCCTGGCCCCCAGCTCCTATGTCTGCCCTCCATCTTGACCTCCAGGATGGTGTGAGGCACCTTTAACCCTCCCCTGAAAGGAAGAGATGGACAGGCGGCAGGACAGGTGAATGAGGGGCCAGTCATTGGAGGATGGGGCCTGCCGGCTTCTCCCTGACCAAACACTGGGATCTGAAGCCAGGGGCCCAACAGGAGGGCAGGGAGCATGAGGGCCGGATGCTCCTGGGGCCTGCCCACCCGGAGCGCCTGCTCACCCGCTGCCCGGTCCCACTTGCCACGGCCTCGCCAGCCCCTTCCCTGCCCCCTCGCGGGCCTGAGATGGCTGTCACCATGGCAACCCTGCTCATTCAGCCCGGGATAATGAAGCCAATGTGTTTTTCATTTCCATGAGCTGGAGTGTGGAGCAGAGCGGGGGAGGGGGCTTCCCCCTCCAGCCCCTCCTCTTGGGCGGAGGAAGGCAGGCTGGAGAGTGTGTGGGGGCCTGAGCAGCAGAGGAACAGACACCAGCGGGAGGGGTGGGTGAGACCTGGAGCCACCAAGCTCTCGACCCGCTGCAGCAGCCTTGCAACTGGATAATGCCAGCCAGAACGGCAGACCTCCCTGTCAACACCCAGGCCAGGAGCGGTGGCTTGGAGCCAGGCAAAGGGGGGCTCCATTTCTAGCTGTGTGACCTTGGGCTGGTGATATCACCTCTCTGGTCTTACTTCAGTAGAACCAGCAGCATTTGCTGGGTCCCTTCTGAGTGACTGGTCTGCTGCTGCCCCCAGAGAGTTAGAGAGGACCAGACAGTGCCTCATCCCTCAAGAACCCAAGGTTCCTGGGAGAAGGAGTGTGTAGTGGGCACATTTCTAAGCTGTAAAAATAAGGCCAGTAATTCTTACTCGTTGTTATCTTTGAGTTACGACTGGGAGCGGGCAGGAAGGGGAGGAAATGTGAAGTCGAGCACGGGAACATGCCTGCTGTACATCGTAGGTGTCTTACCAGTGCTGACCTCCCTTCTTTTCTCCATCCTGAGTCCCTGGCCCACAACACACAGATAGCAGATGTTTAAGAATTTCTCATATGTGAGTCAGCAGTCACAGCTGCCTGGACGCCTTTTCTTCCCCTTGGCGTCAGGACAGAGACCTGCCCGTTTGGCGGGAGGGGAAATCGAGGCCTGAGCAGGGCTGGGGTTGGGGGAGAGCAGGGTGGCAGAGCAGTGGCCCTGGGCCAGCACTGTCGGTGGCAGGGCTCATCTGTGGTCCAGACAGGGGAGAGTGGGCGGGGGCAGAGCGTCTGGGAAACCCATGGCCCACAGCCTCTGCCATCACACCCCTCCCCCTCCCCAGCCCCTTTCCAAGGGCAGGAAGCCAAAAGCACTCACGCAGAAAACCCTGGCCTATCTCCTCCATCCCCCCACCCCCACCCTGCGCAATAATTCAATCACCTGGAGGCCAGTGGCCCTCTCTCCTGGCTGGGCTGACAGATTAGAGGGGGAGGGGAGGGAAGCCTGCCTAGGGAGGGGGCAGGGAGACGGAAAAATCAGAGCAGGGCTTGAAAAATGAAGAAATAAACCTGCCAGGAGGAAGACAGCCTCGACCCGTCCTCCATAAAGCTGTCTTAGGGCCACCAAGGATGCTGGCGGGTGGAGGGGGTCGGAGCTGGCTCCTTCCGGGACCCCTGCCACCCCTGCCCAGCTGGGTTCCAGCCCCCCGCTGGTGAGGGGTCAGGGAGGAGGGGGCTGGATGGGCAGGCATGGGGGAGGTGCAGGTGTCGGGAGAACATGGCGGGAACAGGGGCCTTTTGTCGCCCAGGCTGACTGACACCTGAGCGCAGTAGGCACTTGACGTCCAGCCGGCCCTGGGAGGAACGCAGCCCCATGTGCCCGTGGGGAGCTGGCGTCGAGCCGGCCCTCGGAGAAACGCAGCCCCGTGCCTGTGGGCAGCTGGCGTGGAGCCGACCCTCGGAGGAACGCAGCACCGTGCCCGTGGGCAGCTGGCGTGGAGCCGACCCTCGGAGGAACGCAGCACCGTGCCCGTGGGCAGCTGGCATGGAGCCGGCCCTCGGAGGAACACAGCCCCGTGCCTGTGGGCAGCTGGCGTCGAGCCGGCCCTCGGAGGAACGCAGTCCCGTGCCCGTGGGCAGCTGGCATGGAGCCGGCCCTCGGAGGAACACAGCCCCGTGCCTGTGGGCAGCTGGCGTGGAGCCGGCCCTCGGAGGAACGCAGCACCGTGCCCGTGGGCAGCTGGCATCGAGCCGGCCCTCGGAGGAACGCAGCACCGTGCCTGTGGGCAGCTGGCGAGCAGGCCTCAGAGCAGGCTGACTGGCTCGAGGGCGAGATGGAGCCTAGTCCTCCCTTCTGAGCGATGGGAGACAGGCCAGAGTCACACACAGCCCGGGGTGTCCAGGCCAGGCCCCCTTTCACCATGAACTGCAGCGTGGGGGGACCTCTCCTCCCCACCGAGGGGGGAGACCCCCACAGAGTCCCCATGATGTGAGTATGCCAGGCTGGGGCTGAGCAGACCTGTGAAGGGGTTGCAGCCCCGGCCCTCATCTGGGCCCCTCCTCAGGGCCGTCAAGAATCATGTTTTTAGGAACACCGAATGACCCTGAAAACTGTTCATGATGTAAGTCCAAAGGAGAAGGACAGAAAATTATAAAGTGACCTGAAAGTAATATACCAGGATGTTGACCAGGATAACTCCTGGTTGGAAGGATGATGGGCAGTTTTTGTTTTTCTTCTTCTAACTTTTCTGTGACTTCCAGACTTTCTACAACAAGCATGCATTACTTTTACAGTAAGGAAAAAAAGGACACTATTATAGAGTTTAAAATCAATAAGCCAATTCCACTAAATGCTACTTGTGCTACATTCTCTATGTGAAGGACATCAAAGAAACTCTTGCTGGATTTAGGTGGGTTTGATCCCTGGGTCGGGAAGATTCCCTGGAGAAGGGCATGGCAACCCACTCCAGTATTCTGGAGAATCCCACGGACAGAGGAGCCTGGCAAGCGACCCATCCCTGGGGTTGTACAGAGTCGGACAGCTGAGAACTGACGCTGACACTCGGTTCGGGCACGCGCCCTCCCCCACGCGAGCCTCCACGTGAAGTCACTTCAGGCAAGAGGGAGGGACCAGGGCTGCTCTTTATGTGTTGGGTGGCTTTGGGTGAGTCCTGCGCCTCTCCGTGCACCGCTGTTTTGCTTTTACTCTGCTGGCCTCACTGGATGGATGCTGAGGATTGCTAGGTCCTGGTGTGCTTGAACTAAACTCAGAAGGCTTCGTGAATTCCGGGCACGGGGCTTCTCTGATCAAAGGGGCACTGCTGGGGGCAGAGGGGCAGCTGAGGCGCCTCCAAAGACTGGGCAGGCCAGCGCCGGGTGGAGGAGGCGGGCCCAGCAGCGCCAGGAGGCAAGGGGCCAGCTTTCTCCCCCTGTTTACAGTGGAAACACAGACTTGAAAAGGCTTCACTTTTCCACTGTTTTTGTGGCGGTGCTGTGGGGAGCAGGGCTTCCTGAGAGCGAGGCCAGCTTTCCAAGGCCACACCGAGTCCAGCCCTGCACTGGCCTCCGACAGGAAACATCATGTTTTCAATTTACCGGTCCCTGCCAGGCGCTGTGAGCAGGCCCACGCTCCACCAATCAGCTGTACGGAGAGAGCGATTGCAGACCCTGCCGCAGCTGGGAGCCCTCAGCCGGTCAGCGGAGCTCCAGGCCCACAGAGGGACCTCGCTGGATCCCTGAGGGCCCTGCTCCGAGACAGCTCTGGCTGCAGGTCCCCGGCAGTTTGTATGGCTTTAGCAGCAGATGCACCCAATGATCCCACTCCATAAACACCAATCCCTGGCCTTCTGGCTCCCACATCAGTTAGTCCTACCATCTTGCTGACAGATGGGGAAACTGAGGTCCACAGAGAGAAGAGGTTTCCCAGTGCCATCAGATTATCAGTGAAGAAAGAACACCTCAGATCGGATTGGCAGATTCCCAACTGAGTCCCCTGGCAAAATGGGACTGCCCTGCAGCTGCCCCCCTATCCCACATCCCTCCATGATGTGACGACAGCTGAGCCCCACCGCACACCTATGAGCCAGGCATCGTGACCACTTTTCAGCCGCAGAACCAGCTCGTGAGCTGTCTGACCTTCCTATCTTACAGATAAGGAAACTGAGTCCTAGAGAAGTTTAGAAACCTCTCTATGGTCATGGGGCTATGACATGGAGCTGGGGGTCTCAGAGTGCACTGCGAAGCTGGCCTTCTCTACCCCTTCCCAAGCACCCCTGGTTCTGTGCCCCCAAGGCCTAGGGAGGTGCCCCAGGTGAGACACACTGATCCTCCCTCTCCACCCGGCTCATCCCTCACCTCCTGCTCATGCTTAGGGAGAGCCAATGGGAGGAACGTTAGACAGAGAGGGAGGTGGGGACCACCCCAGGGAGGGCGGGCCAGAGCAGGAGTTGCCACACCCAGCTCTGCGGGGACAAGCCTCTTCCTGTCTCTGGGCCTCAGTTTCCCCGTCTGGGGCAGGTGGGATCTGCCTGGCTCCTCCAGCCTGTGCATCTGGGGTCTCCAGAACACCACATTTTGGTATCTTTGTGCTGCCTGGTTTCTGTGTAGTCCTCGCCCTCTGCCCCTATTTCTGGATGAACTCTGAATTCTCCAACCTCAGTGCCCAGTGCATTCGGATTTTAAAGCCCAGACGTGCTGTGGGACATCTGAGCTACAAAGGGGCTGTCGACATGACCCCCTTTCCTGCCAGAACCCGGGGGAGCAGGGCTCCCTGACACAATGGATTTGAGGAAAGCTTGGTGAGAAACGACACAGTTGTATTCATCTATAGATCCGTAGCTTCACTAGCTCCTTGACACCCATCAGACGGAGGTGGGATTCAGCCTGGGGGCCTCATCACGCTGCTCCTCCTACACCCCTCTCTGGAGCCAATGCCTGGGTGGCCAGGACTGGCTGCGCACACGGTCTTCCCCCAGGGCCACTTCTGTCCACTCTGTCTCAGCCTTCTCCTGCCCTCTCCATGTGTCTGGGCATGGCCTGCAGCTCAGCCCATCCTGGCTGTGAGAACTACCTGAGTAGATGCTGGGAAGGGATCTGGGCCCCGATACACATAGGCCTGACGATGGCTGTGCTGGCAGCTTCAGAAGCCCGGCTAAATCTGGAGAATGCATCTACAATGTGACCCATCCTCCAGGCCCTGGTGAGGAGGCCCCATTCTCCTCATTTTATGATGAAGAGGAAGAGCTTTTGGGGGTCAGGTGCCTTGACCTTACACAGCTCAGGACCTGAAGATTGAAAGATACTTGACTGTCAGAGATGGAACTGACATACCTCCATGAAGCCCCCTCCGATCTTCTTGGTTGGTGGGGGGCTCTTCCCCAGCAAGACCCAGAGTGAGTGCTCTGTGTCTTGTGTCTGGCTGAGGACTCAGGCTTGAAAGTCAGGTGGAGCCGGGTTCAAATTCTGACCCTAGCTCCCAGGGACTGCACGAGCTATTTAACTTCTTTATCCCACAGTTCACTCATTCGCAAAGCAGGCTCTATAAGTATTAAATTAGATAATGCATATAAAGTTCACACAGCTGTCATTAAGACTCCCCCAATACGCACACACACACACAGAGAACAATATACCATCATGATTAACAGCAAGGACAAGGACTTAAGTCCTGTTTGGGTGACCCTGGGCAAGTCACTAGCTCTTTTTGCTGATCAAAGTCTATTCTTAAAATTTCTCCTTATTACTCTCCAAGAGATCCCCTTCTCAGCCCCTAAAAAAAGCAGTGGCTTGGGGCTTCAGTGGTAAAGAATCTGCCTGCCAATATAGGAGACGTGGGTTCTATCCCTGGTCCAGGCGGATCCCACATGCCACAGAGCAAGTAAGCTGGTTCGCCACAACTACTGAGCCTGTGCTCTCAAGCCCAGGAGCAGCAAGTACTGAAGCCCGTATGCCCTGGAGCCCGTGCTCAGCAGCAAGAGAGGACACCCCAATGAGAAGCCCGTGCCCCACACCTAGAGGGTGGCCCCCCTCACCAGAACTAGAGACAAGCCTGTGCAGCAATGAAAACCAACACAGCCAAAAAAATAAATAAATAAAATTATGCATATTAATATTTTTAAAAAAACCAGCAGAGTTGTCCTTGGGGCCTGAGGGATTTTCTGACTACTCCCTGATTCTTTGTGTCCTTTTCCACACTCACAGCCCACCGAGCTCCAGCCACTTCTCAGAAGCTCCATGGCCCAGGCCCTCTCTGGGGGAGCCAGGCAGGCCTGGTGCCACTGGCTTTTCAGAAAGCCCAGCATCAGCCCCCGCTGGAGACATCGTGGTGTTTCCAGTTAGTTCATTCTTGGTGCAGAGGCGGCATGTTTGAGAAAATCATATTGCATTGAGATTAAATGCCTTTAATTCCTATTGAATCTCCCGTCTGACTCACTAGCCTCTTCCCCAGGCTGGCCCCGTGGTCATTACCATTTCAACACCTGAATTATCAAACTGCTGGGCACCAAAGGCTGGCAGATAAATTATTTCCGTTACAAAAGACTGATTCAGGGGAAGGGCCCATTCTCTAACCGCTGGGCGTTCATCTTCCCACGGAGCTGGGAAGGTGCCGGAACGACCTGTGCAAAGATCGATAATGAAAGACTTCAAACGATCTCTCGAAGAGTTTGCACCCTCCTTCTTCTTTGTGTCCAAAAAGATGCTCCAGAGGCTTTGGGAACCACAGGACAGTAAGGGCTGATAGGGGTGAGCCCGGGGAGGCAGGACAGGGTGGAGTCCAGGAGGGTCAGACAACACGAGCCCCACCCTGGCTCTGCCACTTGGAGACTGACTGTTTTCCTGGCCTCCCCCTGCCTCAGTTTCCCCATCCCCAACATGGAGACGACACTTCACAAGACGGTGTTGGGATCAACGGAGATGCTGCCTCGCCTGTGACACTGTCCTTATTATTGCTGTCACAGGGCCCCATGGCTTGGTTGTTCTTTGCTTTTTAGCAACAGAGGTGTGGCATGCAGTCATTGTCCTCTGCTCTGGGGCGTGCACTGAACACCATGTACAGGGGCGCCCCAGGGAGGCTCCCCCTGCCCTGCAGCTAGGCCCCGAGGGTCTTCACCCACCACATCTCCACTTGGGCAGGTCCCAGAGCGAGCCCTTGGTGGGCACCAGCTATCCAGGATGCTAAGGAATTCTGCTGGGCTGCTCCAGGCTCTGCTCCCTGTCCCCCGGCTGTGCCCCCACCTCTCTGTCCCTGCTGCCTCCTGACCTGGGTTCTCAGTCACTAGGCTGATGCTCGAGTGTGCATCATGTAGCCTTCATTCAATCTGCATCTACTGAGCACCTACTACGTGTTCCTTTCCACAACCCTCAAAGGACAGCTACTCTGTGCTGCTCACCCACTTAATGGGTGCACAGTCCTGAGCACACAGTGCCAGGCCTGAGCACACAGCAGAGCCACAGCCCTACTCCATCCAACGGGCCTCCCTGCTGCCTCCCGAGGCAGGAGAGGGCCTGGGTGTGGTAGACTGTCTGTGGGCCTGTATGCTGGGCACTGGTACAAATGTCACCTCCCCCAACTCCAGGCACAAGCACACTCACACACAGGCATCTATCTATCTAGGGTCCTGCTTTGGACCACACACAACCTAAGGGTATGGCTTTTCCTGCCTCACCCCAGCCCTACCTGAAATCCTTGAAAGCCTTTGACCATCTATTGACTCCATTCAGCCTCCTCCAGGAAGTCTTCCAGAACCCTTACTCAGCAATAAGCCCTCCTGGTGCCAGAGGCACTGGGTAGCATTCATTTGTCCTCTGCATGTGTGTCTTGGCCTAGACCGTGGGCCACCTGAGGGCTGCCACGGGGTCTTCTGCTTCCTTATCACCCCAGCAGCTAGGCACAGACCCACACAAGGAGTAGGTGCTTGCTAAATACTAACACCTTACTGACTGCAGATGGAGAGCTGCGGGGAGGATCAGCCTGTGCAAGGGCCCTCTGCCAGGTGCTGGCGTGAACCAAGGACCCGGCCGGGCTCTGGGCCCAGGGAGGGACAGAGCCACCGGCCCCAGCCCACACCAGGACTGGCGATGCGAGCAGGCTGCCAGCGGTCAAAGGATCATAGCCCAGACCCTGAGCCCCAGTTCTGACATCATCCCAGACAGGGGGTGAAGGCCTTGGGGGGGAATAATTCCTCCTCTGCCACCTGCCAGGGCCCAGCCAACTCAAACGAGGTCTTATTAGAGCAAGGGCTGGTTTTTCACCTCTCCTTATTAATTCTCCAGAGCGCCAGTGAGTGGAAAATGGGAGGGAATCTGGGATGGAGAGCCTTGTCGTTTCTGGAGCACAATGCCCTCTGCGTGGATATTCCTGGAAACCTTCCACAGGGCGTCCTTGGCTGGGGCAGGAAGACTTGGGGCAGAGCGGGGGTGGTTGTTTCAGTATAGCAGTGTGGTTCCAAAAGGGCCCAATGTTTGGAGCAGCTAGCTCCCTGGTCCCTGTCCTAAGACAGCCCTCATCTCTTCCCAGGAGCTGATTTAGGGCTCAAGCCTGGCAGGCCTACCCATCTCAGATGGACTTTTTAAGGAGAGGGGTGGTGGGTGGCTTGGTGTGGCCCAGAGACCAGACCACAAGCCAAGAGGCTTGGTTCTGCACCTGCTTCCCTCTTCTCCCTGGCCAGGCATGTTCCACCCAGGGCCTCAGTTTCCCCAGCTATAAAAAAGAAAGGGTTCCACAGGGCCCTTCTTCTAGTACTGACATTCCATGTATCCATGTGGGTTAACTAATAAAGCGCCAAGGTCCCTCAGAGGAGCCAGACAACCCCATTCCCCTGCCTCGCTCAGCCAGGACCAGGCTAAGGGGCTAGTTCAGCTCAGGGAAGAGAGTTCAGATCTGCAGATGCCTCTTGATCTAAGGCCTCCTGCAAGGCCCAGGGGAATCGCCACTAAATGGCCCATCGCACCCAGGGAACAGCTTTTCTGTCCCTAGGGCTCTGGGGCTGGTGGGTGGCTGCTGCCCTGAACGCTCTGTGGCCAGAAGGAATGGGGCTGAAACTCACAGATGTGACTTGGGAGCCTGGCAGACGGGACACCAGGAAATGTCCTTCTGATTATCACAGGGTTTTTAAGAGCAGGAAGAACCTTTACAGATCATCTAAACCCCGGGTTTATTCATGAGAAAACAGCCACACACAGGGACAGGGCTTGTCTAAGTCCACCCAGTGAGGCTGTGATACTGTCCACGGCCTTACATCTTGGCCAGCTTCCTGTGACCAGCATCCGTGTGTTCCAGACTGTCCTGACTGCAGGTGTTGTATGGGTTATTGGTTAGAAATTCAGAGTCCAAAACCCAACTCTAACTCACAGAATCAGACTCCAAGAGAGAGGCCTAAGAACAGGCATTTAAACAAGTGCCCCCTGGTCTGTGTGTGTTGGCGCTTTGGAGAAGAGCCATATTGAAGTGTCATCCTGACAGTTCCCACCCCAGAGCTCCAGAGAGGACTCAGAAGGCCAGCATCGCTGGAGAAGGGAAGTATCTAGGTCCTGCATCTAACAGGCGCCAACCTCAAGCAGATGGTCCAGTGCTGAGGGGTGGGGGCGTCTCTCTCAGGGCATCTATTTACAGTCAACAGGGAAGCCTACCATTGCTGCATTCCAGCCCCGCAGCATCCCTGCAGGCGAGTGGGTTTCTCCCCACTTATAGATGAGGAAACAGAGGGAACCAGTGACAAAGTAACTTGTCTAGACTCACCCACTTGATCAGGTAGAGCAGGGATTTGAGCCCCAAAGTGTCTGTCCCAGGTGGTGCTAGTGGTAAAGAACCTGCCTGCCAGGGCAGGAGACATAAGAGACTCAGGTTTCACCCCTGGGTTGGGAAGATCCCCTGGAGAAGGAAATGGCAACCCACTCCAGTATTCAGCCTGGAGAATCCCATGGACAGAGAAGCCTGGCGGGCTACAGTCCATAGGGTTGCAAAGAGTCGGACACGGCTGAGCGACTTTCCACGTGTCTGTCCTGCTTAAGTGCACGTCCTACTGTGTGCTGTACGCACAGACACCAGTCGGCCCACGGGTGGTGAGCTCTCCAGCAGCAGAGGTGGGCAAGCAGCCGCTGGAGGATCTTGGCAGGCAGGGATGACCTTGAACAACCTTCCTGGAGCTGTGACTGGGGAGAAAATAAGCTGGATAAAGGGTGCAAGAGTGTTCCTTGTGTTTCTTCCACACATAAGGAAAATGGTCCAGATTATTTCCAGGTTCTAGTTCACTACAGTCCTCTTGGCTCAGTCATCAGAGCTGCCAGGCAGGGGACAACTAGGGGCCTCAGCTGAGGGCATTTGTTGGGGGTGGGAACAGGGGGGTGAAGGGGGTTGGCTCAGCCAGACAGTGACAAGGGTGGGGGATGACTCGGGTGGGGAAGGGAGCGCAGCAGGGACCACCTGGAGAGAGCTGTCCCATGCTAGACCGTCCACCAACCGAAGCGTGGGCCAGACGGAGAGGCACCGGGGAGCATTCCACGGAGGCTACGAAGCAGAGATGCCCCCACACGTACTGAAACAGGCCCCCAAGGACGCCTCAGGATGGCAACGAAGGGTCCCAAACAGCGTAAGGCAACACGCACCACTTCCCGAACTGGAACTGAAGAAGGGCGACAAGCACTTGACAGGGGAGACAGGGAGGGGCTCCCGCACGCCCCCTGCTCTCCAGTAACCAGAGGAGTATGGCAGACAGGGGCTGGTGCTCCCCAGTCAGCTCTCTAGGGGCGTTCTGTGGTCCTCATAACCTGGGGACTCTAGAAGTTTCCCTGAGCTCCGTCCACACAGCAGCCACGGCAGACCGACAGCTGTGGGACCACACTGAGGTGACCGCCTCCTCCCCACACCCCCACTGGCCATGGCTCAGAGTGGACACATCTGACAAATAGACGCGATGGTCAGGGAGCCGGGGCTGAAAGGGCGCATATGCACCAAGCAGCGCACGATACTATTCCTCACAACCTGGGCATAGCCTCAGAGTCCTTCTTGACACAGCCTGCCCAACACATTCAAAACCGGCACGCCGGACAAAACCTCCTTGCCATCTCCCGAGGAAGCTGAGGGCACACAGCCCTGGTGCCTGCTGGCTTCCTGCTGCCGTTTAGCACTGGCATACCAGGACCTTGGGCTTCCCAGGTGGCGCTAGTGGTAAAGAACCTGCCTGCTAATATGGGAGACAAAAGGACTCGGATTCGATCCCTGGGTGGGGAAGATCCCCTGGAGGAGAGCATGGCAACCCACTCCAGTAATTTTGCCTGGGAAATCCCATGGACAGAGGAGCTTGGCGGGCTACAATCCATGGGGTTGCACAGAGTCGGACTCGACTGAAGCAACTTAGCATGCATCCCAGGACCTTGTGGACGTGGTTCAGAGCTTCCCTGAGTCTTCAAGGGGCATTCACTCCAGCAGGGAGGGGGGCCAGCACCTGAAACTCCTGACTTTCTGCCACAGCGCCAGAGTGGAGGCAAACAAGAGTGCGACTGTCAACTGAGCAGGCAGCAAAGTGCAGCTGCCAGGGCCGTGGGTGACAAAGAGGAAAGTCAGCTCCAGACGGTGGGGCTGGAGCCCCTCCGGGTGGGCAGGGGCAGGGCCAGGCTCCAGGGAGACAACTCCCTTCTCCCAGCTCCTGTGCCTGGAGCTGGCCCTGCTCCACCGTCTCCTGACCCTGTGGGGAACCTCTGGGTTCACAGGTACACCCGCCGCGCGCCTCTGCAATTCAGACTGCATCCTGGATGATGTGGGAGGGGGTGGACGACAGGGGCGTCCTCCCTTCCTGGGCTCCAACCCCCAACCCTGTTTTCTAGAGAGGTTGGAAAGAAGCTGGGGGTGACGGGGGCAGGGACTGGCCCCTATCGTGGCATAGCCTGTGAGAGGCACCTCAGTCTGGGGCTGTTTGGGGATGAGGTGGGGAAGCTCACAATTGCTGAACCCCTTTTGGGGGGAATGGAACCCTCATAATTTCTCCCCTAGCCTTACTGAGGTTCAGTCACTTGGGTATGGGCTACAGTCTTGCCTGATTCGCTTTACCTTTCTGACCAGTGCGACGTGCCCAGTTCTTTATTCTGAACAGCAGGACGGCAGCAGCCTTGTCTTACAGAGAGCACACTGGCTTTGCAAACTCTCATCTGCAAAACTTCCTTCCCCTGCTTCAGTTTCCCCCCGTGTGAACCAGAAAACCGGGGTCACCAAGGCTGCACGTGGTCAACTACGGCAGCTAAGAACCACACGTGGCCACTGACCACCGAAGTCTGAAACGTCTTCTCCGCATTAGATACACAACAGCCTTCGAAGACTGAGCATGAGAAAAGAGTATAAAACATCCAATATGCTATTATCCCAACATGTAATGAATACAAAATAAAAGATGATGTGCCCAGCGGTCTGCTGAGCACCCTGCAGGGCATCAGAGCAGAAGGAGATGGTGGAGAGCTTAGGGTGGAAACAACCAGGGCCTCTGAGGACTGGGGGCCTTGAAGTCCCCGGGGGACCAGGCCATGTCCATCCCTGGGGGGAGGGGGGAAGCGCAGCTTGAGGAAGGCTCCGAAAAGGTCCAGCTCTACAGCAACAGGGCCAAGGGCTCTGGAGGCAGGAGCAAGCGCAGAAGAAAGGTGCAGCCTGGTGACAGGTGATAACGATGGGGAGGGGGCAGCACAGTGGAGCTGCAGCTCAGGACGCTGGCCGGCAGCTAGTGTGTGGTGTGGCCGTGAAAGAGGCTGGGGCCAGACGGTGGCAGCCTTGATGCCAGGCTGAGTCGGCCTGGCACACAGATGGCACTTACAGGAAGACTGGCTGGCCAGGGATGGGGACTCAGAAAGACGCTAAGGGCATCCAGATGAGTGGAAACCACTAGCGCCCATCGCCCACCTCACAGGTCACAGATACCCTCCAGGCCTGCAGTTCTCCAGGAGCCCACCCTCTGGCTCCTTCTCTCCTCGGAAAAGGACAATTTATTTATTCATGAGCATACACCCGCTCCCGCCAGGCAGCCAGCTCCTGGACACCTCACTTCTAATTATAGCAAGAATTTCATTAGTGCTGGAGGGAAATGCTGGGTTTCCAGCTGCCTCTGCTAGTGGACGCAGGCCTCCCCCCTCTCCCCTGCCCTAGCTTGTGGCCAGGACGTATGCCCAGGACGGCACAGAGGGGCAGCCATGGGGGCAGATCTCAGCCAGGAGATCAGGCTCCATCCTGAGTGGCTGGCACAGTGAGGGTCCATGGGGATGGGATGGTGGTCATCCCCAGCGGGTAGGAGAGGGGGGACTCATCACACATGGCTCAAAGCCTCCAAGCAGCAGGACTGTGGGCTGCTGCCTTGGATACCCTGAAGAGAAAGGTGGGAGGGAGCTGTGTGTTGCCAAAGTTGGGCAAACAGGGGGAAAGGTAGGCACTTCGGAGCCTGGGAGGTCTCGGTTCTGCGGAGCCCTGGGATGACGGAAGCGATGACGCAGAGCTGGGAGGGAGGCAATGGGGCTGTGGGACTGCCACTGTGAGAAGAGAGGGGAGCTGGGCAGGTGAGAGGAGCCCGCACAGAGAGAATCAGACAGAAAGAGACAAAGACACGGAGGGCGGGCAAACAGAGAGACAGACACACACACACACACACACGAGCTGGATTTGCAGGCCAAGGAGAGAAGTGAAAACACTGGGCCAAGTTGGTCAGGCTGTTCAGAGGACTACCCAAGCAGACCCCTGCCTCCCCCCGGGGGCCTGGCTGCACCCACCCACTCTTAGGCCTAGACTCAGGCATTGGCATGGTCAGCAGGGCCCATCTGGCCAGTCTGAATGTGCGGCTGAAGCCAGGCCTCATGTATGGGGATGGCCTGAGGTGCCAAGGTCTTGCTGGGAGCCGCACGCGTGGGTGGGGGCACCCACACACAGGGGGCACTCTCCTTTTCTTGCACACTCACACATATTCACACACTTCACACCCTCATACGTAGCCTAGCTAATCACACACACATCGCCTCACACCGGTTCAGGGGCACACACTGGCACACACACCTCAGCACACCTTCCTTCCCTCCAGGGAACAGGCTCCAAAGCTTCAGAATCCTGCGCGGACAAGCCCCTTTCTCAGTCTCCGCTGGGGGCCCTGGGAAGGAGCTCCAGGGGGAGAGGCTTTCCTCTCTGCCAGTCCAGCTTCCTCGGTGTCCATCCTGGGGAGCCTCATGCTCTCCCCCAAACTCAGGAAAGCTCTGAGCCCCTCAGTCTGCTACCTGAGTGCCACAGCTTGCATAGTTTCTAGTGACGAGGAACTCACTACCTCCTCAGAAAGCAGCTTAAAAAAAAGTCTCCAGACAGCTCAGACTCTTGGAAAGTTGAACTTGAGGACACCTCAGTGAGGTTGCCGCCGAGGGGCCTGAGCTCTGCTGGCCAGAGTCTGTCAGTCAAGACTGTCCTTTCATCATTGGCTTGGAAAGTAACACAGCCAGCCAATCACCCCGGCTTTCACTCTACATTAGAACAGAACCAGAGAATCAGTGTCCTACAGGATCCCCTCCTTGACTGATGACTACTAATAAAGACCCAAGAAAATCATTCATTCATTTATGCACTCAATTGATAAACCATCAACCAGGCAATGACCATGTGCTGGGGAACTCGGATATGCCCCGGATCGTTTAAAATTCCTTCCTAGTCTGACAACTTGACTTTAGCCCATTTTATAGGTCAAAGGTGAGACTAGGGGGAAGCAGAGACTTGCTTAGAGTCACACTGGGGGCTGATGGTCAAAGGCAGAGCCTCACTGGTGACGCTGCAGGCACTGACCATCTGCCAGCCCCGGGAAGGACGGGAGAAGGCCGCACGTCTGCCACCCCCATCCCCAGCCGTTTCTAGGACACCGAGGTATTGATTACCACCCTCGCCTTGGAACGGTTTTCTTTCCTTTTCTTTTTTCCACCAAGGCTTTCTATCCTCCTCCTTTTTTTTTTTTTAAAGAATAAACTCCAAGCCGCTCCTATGATTAATTACCAGCTGCCTAATGCTCCTCCACCAGCAATTTCTGGAAAGGGAATGAATTACCTTGAAAAACATCCGAAAAGAGAACCCACCGTGAAGGAGAATTTCAAAGGTTACCTCACAATTAGCAATGGGCTCCCCTAGCCTGATCGAGTTGCCGGTAGGTCCTGTGGGGAGGGACAGGCCACCAGCCCTCAGGGGCCACCCACTGGCTCCTGAGAGGGCCACCAGGCGTGGAGGGCTGGACAAAGGCTGCCCGGCAGAAATGGGGTTGTTTCCTGGGCACCCACCTTGGGCCTGCCCTGTGGCTCTGCCCCTGATCTCTAAGGCATCGTGGGCTGCTTAATTCTAAGGTATCTCTCCTGGTTCAAATCCCCACTCCACCACTTACAGCTCGGTAGGTTTCTTAACCGCTCTGAGCCTCCAGAGAATGAGGCATTAAACACACCTCCACATGGGATTACTGAGTGGGGAAATATGCATTTACGGAGCACAGTGCCTGGTCCACAGCCGACTCTCACCCAGCTGTAACACTTGGAATATTCCAGGTTTTTAAGCATCCTCCTGACAGCCCTCTCAGCAATGTTGGTATAATTATCCTCGTTCAGATGAGAATTCTCACGGAAGTGAAAGGACTCGCCCAAGGTCACGAGGAGGATAGGAGGAAGCCAGGATTTCCTATGGCAGGAAGGGAGATCAGAGTCTGCTCCCTGGTTCCAGCGCCTGAGTGAAGCACAGAGGATCCCCAGGGCTCGTCTGAGTGTGGGTACCTGGGAGCACTGGGGTCTCAGGAGAGATGCTGAGAGCAGCGGGGAGACCATCGGGCGGGGCCTCCCACCAGGACGAAGACTCGAGCTCGCCTGGCTGGGCCCCAGAGCCTTGGGACAAAGGGTCCTGGCCCAAGTCAGCATTTCTGAGACAGCCTCTCATCTCTGGGTTGGGAGCCACCGAATAAAGAGGGATTACATGGGTGGCCCTCTGGCACAGGGCCAAGTGTCATCAACCCTGAAAAGCCACTCTGTGATGAGACACGCTGGTGTCGGGGCCGAGGCAGGCCTGGGAGGCTCAGCTTGGGACCCTCGGGCTCCAGCTGCTTCTGGGAGCTCCCTGGGGGCCCAAACCGCCTCATCAGGCTGAATGACCACTTGGTGTCCATCCTGGCATGGTTGGTGGGAATGGAGGTGTTCGAGAAGCAAGGGAAATGCCAGATCCTGAGCGTTGGCTGTGTCCAGCTGCGCCAGTGCACATGTGGGGTCAGGGGCATGGTGCCCAGCCCTCTTTCATAGGCAGGTAAACTGAGGCACAAAGGAACCACACAGGGTCATGGTGGATGAGAGGCAGGGCCAGGATTTGCATGCAGGCACTTTGACCCCAGAATTGTGGGTGCTCAGGGGACTGTGGGAGAGAGAGGGTGGGGCAGCCATGGCCCCCATCTCAGTGAACAGGCTTCTCTGCCCATCCCGCCTCTTGCTGTGTGGCTGCCATGTTGCTTGGCACATGAGGCCCCTGTGCCACGGGGCTGAGTGGTACAGACAGGGCTGCTGAGCTAAGGTTGGGGACGTCAGACCGTCCCTCTTCCTGCGTGCATCTCCCACCCCTGCCGGGCAGCCACTGTAGACACAGGCTAGGCCTAAGAGGCCCCAATAAGTCCTTTTGAGGACCAATGAGATCTCAGTGGGGGTGGGGTGGGGGCTGCATCCAGTCCCACCCAGGCTGTGCAGCAGTCAAAGGCCAGGGCACTGGGGCCAGCACCTCCCCCACTCAGGACACGCCTCCTGCCCCTTCCTCGAGCATCCAGGCCAAGCCGCCCCCACCAGCCCGGCTGCACACCTACCTCAGTGACCCGTGAATCACCAGCGTCCCACGTGCCGGTCAGCAGCTGGCGGTTCCTCCGCCTCACTCCAGCTCCATTCTCCTGCAATGAGAAGGGTGGTCAGGGACCACTCCCAGGAGGGACCCCAGAACTGACCTGTGGCCACAGACCCCCACCCACCTGCTGGAAAGTTCACTGTCGGCTAAATCAAATCATCTCCACTGGACAGATGGGGAATCTGAAGGATGGAGAGGAAAAGGGGCCTAATGCCAAGGGGCCCTAAGAGGCCCCCGACACCCCACAGCTGCCAGTTACTGGCTGTGTGACTGTGGGTAAGCTCCTGGCCGCTCCGGGTTTCAGTTTCCTCACCCGGCAAATGGAATCACAGGGATCTCTCCGAGGGTTTCTGGGAGGATCTAAGGGCCTATGGTGACAAACGCACTTGATATCCATTCATTCACTCAAGAAACATTTAGCGAACACCCTGAGCTGTAAACAGGATCATAGAGCAGCCCTTGTGGGGACTCATAATAGGCAAAGAATCAAACAACACATAATTAAAAGTGGCATCTGCCAGGGTGACACAGCATAGACTCAAGGTTCAGGGCTGTCTCTTTGGGGAAGTAAAGTTGAAGGATGAGCCAGAGAGAGGCAGGCCAAGATGCATGGAACAGTGTTCCAGGCATGGGGAACAGTATATGTGAAGGCTCCAAATAGGGAAAACACCCTGGCTCAGCAGAGTACTTGAGAGAAGGTGGTGTGGTGGAGGAGGGAGGTGGGGAGGTGAGAGGGCCAGAAGGCAGGGCTGACCATCGCAAGGGTGGATGGGAGGGTCTCAGCAGCTGAGCCGCGTGAGCCTGGGTCTAGTTTGAGAAGATCCCCCAAGGATGCCAGGAAGAAGGGCTTAGAAGGGACAGGAAGAGGCAGGGAAACCAGTGGGGAGGCTGCCCCTAGAGTCTGGGCAAGAGACAATGGTGTTCAGAGTGGAGGGAGCAGAAGGCAGAAGTGGAAGGATCCCCTGGGGCACTGGGCGGATGAGGACCCCAGACTCTGTCCCCCCAATGCAGTGGGTTCACCTGCCCCATTTCCACAATGGGCCAGCCATATTGCCCTCTCCTCCCCACCCACAGGGCCCCTCAAGAATCCAGAAGGGCCAGATCCAGACCCCAGACCCAGACCCTGGCAGGCTAGCTTCTCTGGAGTCCTGGCTGTGGGGTGGGAGCCACAGAGCCCTGAGTTGGAGTCCCAGCTACAAAAGCATCTCGCTGGGTGGCTCCGGGTGGTTGCCATGCTCGCGGCACCTGCGTGCCCTCCTCTAAGAAACGGGAAACCTGCCAGCAGGGCTGAGTGCCTCTTGGGATGAGGCCCGTGGCTACCACGGGAGTGGGTGTGCACAGGCCACATGAAGGCTGGGTTCCCACATGTGTTGGTGACTGGCGGAGGGGTCAGACCTGCTGTGCAGTGGGCAGGGTTCCCAGGGAGCCAAGTGTGTGCCTATGGCCTCAGTAAGGGGCACCAGGGCCTGATATTTAAGAAGTGTGCTCAGTACTGTAATAAAAATGATCTGGTTCAAGTCCTGGGTTCATCCCCTTACCATGTGGCTTTAGGCAATTTCTTAAACTGCTCTGGCCCCCAGTTTCCTCATCTGTGGGAGGTGATAAAGCGATAAGGAGGGGTCCACTCTCAAGGAGTGGTACAGACAGCATAAGGTAATGCATTTGAGTGCCGGACACACAGGTCGCTTTCCAGCCGTGTTAGGTGAGGTGAAATTACTTCCAGGAGCTGGTGCTGGGCTCCACGGAGCACTGGCCCCTAAACCTCGGGCTCCCACAGCCCGGCTCAGCACCCCTACTCCACATGGGGGACAGAATGTCTCTGGGGCCTGACTCTGACTCTGACAGGCCCCAAACTCTGCTCACCGTGGGGACACAAATGGCCCTTGACTCCAACTCTCCCATTTCACAGAGGAGGACAGTGAGGCCTGGAGAGGGCAGCACCTGCCCCCGTCCCAGAGTCACACAGCAAGTCAGAGGCTGGGGCAGAACAGGAATCAGCCTCCTGCTTCCCCACCGGCCACAGCTCAGTCCTTTCCCAAAGGCTAGCTGGCCGCAGACCCGCTGACAAAGAGAAAATAATTATTTTGGCAGCTGAGACAGAAGCCAGAGCCGGAAAGTCCTCGCTCACTCGGTGAGCAATGTCCCGGCCCCGAGGAATGACGCCCGCCCATCCTGCCTCGAAGAGGTGCTCCAGCTCACGGCGACACATACGTGTCTCTCCACCCCAGCCATCCTTGGTTCTTTGCTGTTGGACTTGTGCAAAGAGGCAAATAGACCAAGGTCACACAGAAAGGGTATCACACAGAGGGTCACCAGGATATGAACTCAGGCCCTGATTAGGGACTATGAGCCTTAGGACTATGAGCTCATAGGACCCTTCCCTGTGAGCCTGCATTGGACCCTCATCTGGGAAGGAGAAAAGGACCAGGAGCTTACCTGAACTGGGTCCACACTGGGGACTATTCCTGTGATACTTCTTTAGCCCTCAGCAAAATGCTATGAAGTGGAAACTAAATAGCACCCCCAATTTACACATGAGGTCTAGAGAGATTCTGTAGCTTCCTAAGGTCACACAGGTAATGCAGAGTGAAAAGTAATAAGAACAGAGGCGGGCATGAGTGGGTGATCTGTCTACACAGACTCAGCTTGTTCAAGATGACCAACTGGACACCCGGGCTCCCTGGTCTGTGCCCTGGGCCCCACTCTCGCTGGCTGCACAGACAGGTTGGGGTGGAGGTGAGGAACTCAGGTCCAGGCGGGGCTGTGAACACTCAGGTGAAGTCATCCGCCCTCATCCCTGGCCCCCTGGGTGCCCGTAGGTGAGCCTCACCGCCTGTGGGGCTCTGGCCACCTGGGGAGACTGGGAGAGGCATCCCACGTCTGCGCCCAGCCTGGCCAGACCACAACTGTGAAGGACATAGATTCACATAGGCGAGTGTGCTCTGCTTAAAAGGCCCTCCATGCCATGGAGCGGAGGGCAGCCTGAGACTCAGGGCTTGAGAGGGGTGGTGGGGCCCACCCAGGCTCCCCAAGGGATGGGGTCCCCACTGCCCAGAGACAGGGCTCTGCTGAGCTCAGGACTCTCCCTCTGGGTTGGATGAGGGGGACACCCCGACTACAAGGCCGCGTCTGGCTGCGAGGGCAGGAGGGGTAGAAGGGGAGGTGTGCAGACCACAGGTTGAAATGTACTTCCACTCTCATCTCATGTCTGGCGCTCCCAAGGGCAGGGCAGGGTGGGAACGAGCTCCCTCTTTGCAGAGCAGGACAGTGAGCTCCGAGGGAGGGTAGAGTTGCCAGGGGTGAAATGGCTAGAAAGTGTCGAGGTTGGGTCCGGGACTTGGCAGAGGTCACTTGGGGTGGGGACTGTCCCAGGACCCAGATGGATTCTCCCAGCCCCACCCCCTTCCCATCCCTTCCTCCTCTAGGGATCCCCTGGGAGGAAGGACCCACCTGGGTGTGGGCTTGAGTGCAGGCTCCAGACCAAGTGGACTGGGGCTGGGGCTGGCCCAGAGACACGCAGGGCCGACTGGGGATTCCGGGAGGACAGAGGTGCCCATGCCACGGTGCATCCGGGATGTGGGGCTCTGTGACAGTGGCCAGAGGCCCATGGCTAAGTGACCAGTGTGCTCTAAGCCACCAAGGGTTGGGAGCCCAGATTCTGGACTGGAGCCTGGCCCTGTCCTCAGAGGTAAGGTCCAGGGCACGGATGGGTAGAGCTGAGTTTGAATCCCTATTCTGCCCTTTAATGCTGGGTGACCTTGAGCAAGTCACTTGGCATCTCTGAGCCCCCATCTCCTCTCTAAAAAGGGACTAATCACTCCTTCAGCTACTCACCCGCCAAGAGAGGCTTCACATTGACCTTGTAGAGCCTGACATTGGCCAGAGCACTGACTTATCCACAGGCTTCTGGGAGAGGGGCTCGGGCTGCCCCAGTGTGGTCTCTAGGGCATGGGACCACATCAGTGCTGAGCTGAAGTTCTGGACTCTTGTCAACTGCTGCTAATCACGCACACATGCCCTCATGTTCTGGTGGCTGTGAGAGCTTCACAAGACACGGGATCATAGACGCCAGTGCACCGACATACAGGTCAGTGAATGGTGACTGTCAAGGTCATAGGTGGCCAAGTGCAGGCCAGAACATGGTCATGTGGGCACCCACCCAAACTGAGTCCAACCTGCTGTTCCACGGGCTGAACTGACCAGCACTGGCTCCCACGTGGGTCTGAACCTCCTCATCTCAGTCGGGCCAGGCAGCTCTTCCCACCCTCACTTTACAGGTGGGCCGAGCAGCTTCTGGTACTGTGGGCCAGGGGCCCTGTTTGGGAAGGTGGCCTCAGACCCAACTCCCAGGGTCGCCGGGGAGACACGGGTTCCTTCACCTCAAAGACCCACCCAGGGACGCATCCCCTTACATGACCCTGGGAGCAGGCCCCCTCGTCCTCCCCTGGCGGCCAGTGCTGGCTCCGGGAGCAAGGCAAATATTTACCCCGATGGTTATCCAAACCGGGCCAGCTGCCCCGCCTCCCGCATTCCTGGAATACATGTTCCCTGACCTCACCAAGCTGGGGGAGGGGGAGGAATCCAGACGTGGATGAGACAGACCGAGGGTCCGGGGCCTCGTGGAAGCCAAGGCCTGCTGGCCAGGAGGAAAAAGGCAGCTTCGGGTTGTCTCTCCAGCTACTCACCCACTAGGGGAGGCCCCTGCTGACCTTGTAGAGCGGGGCATTGGCCAGAGCACAGAGCTACCCGTAAGGCCCTGGGGGAGGGGGCTGGACCACCCCGTTTGGCACGGTGGGCGGGGGCTGCACCAATGCCCGTCTCGGCCTGCAGTTCAGGGCTGTCACTAGGCCTCAGGGCCTCACACCTGCTGCCAATAACACACGTGCCTGTGCACACCCATCGTGCTCAAGATGTGAGGGACTCAGGCTGCCAGAAACCTGGCGCGTTTGCTGCCTGCCAGAGCCCTTCCTCGATAACCCAGAAGCTGTCAGTGCCTCAGCACAATCCTGTCACCAGGGAACCGTAAGCCCATTTTACAGATGAAGAAACTTCGCAGCAGACACCAGTGGTCATGCAGCTGAAAAGTGGAAGGGGGTGCCCTGTCTTACCTCAAACCACACTTTCAACAGTTCTGCAGTCCCAGCCCTGCCCATCGGAACCCTGTCCACCCTCTGACGCCCCAAGGACCGCCTCCACCATGCTGCCTTCCCTAACAGTCCCCTCAAGTGAGCTTTCCCTGCCCTGAACTCCCAGATATGTGGACAGTATTTCTTTCTCCTGGCATGATTAAAATTGGGTGTCTGGTTATCTCCTGTTGTGAGACCCTTGCACTCACTCCACGCACAGCGGGGTTGAGCTCAGAGGCTCAGCGAGCCCTGAGTGTTCAGGAGAGGCCTGAAATCCTGAGTCTTTTCCCCAAAGGACAGTAGCTGCATTTGGTCTCAAGGAAAAGATAAGTAAACAGACCTAGGAAGCTGGTTGGTTGGGGTCTGGGCAAACTCCTGGCCCAGTCTGCCTGAGAATCACAAACTTGGCTCAATGATCCCATCTGTCTTCACTTTCCCTGAGAATAGCTGGAGCTGTCCTCACAGCCTGCCCACACCCAGCACGTCTGGTCTGGCCCTGCCCTGCAGGTCCTCACTGCGCGCCCCTCGCTTTCCTGCCTCCCTTTCCTGCAGGGAAACTTCGCAAGTGACTGGGGCAGGGCAGACCGGCAGGTTCTGCTGCATGAAGTGCAGGCCTGGCACGTCTGTTGCTGGGCCCTCAGGGATGCCTCTAAGTGGGAGGAGCTGGAGATGCCCAGTGCCAACCTGGGTCCACACCTTGGCACCATGGGGACCCAAACAGGGGGTGCTGGGGAAAGGAAGAGGCTCCCAGAACCTCCCGACCCACTGAACACCTCTGAGACGTTTCCCAACATTTGGAAAATGGGGGCTGTAAACGGACTTGTAGGGGATGTTCCTTCATGTTTGTTTATTCCATCTATTCACTTCCTTCTCCTGACAATAATGACACTGCCTACCATGTGCTGGAGGAGGAAGAGGAGAAGAGGAAAGAGTAGGGGTGGACGGTGGGCAGAGGAGGACAGGGTCAACATCGCCAGCCTGGATACTTCCCAAGGGTGTTTGCACACTGTCCAATCGAGGTGGGCAAGACACAGAATAACTCTAGGACAGAGTGCTGGGGGGCAGCAATGGGGGGTTGGGGGCATCGAGGTCGTGGGCAGAGTCTCTCAGGCAGGAGGGCACCCCTTCCAGGCAAAGGCCCATAGTCTTGTCAGGAGAAAAGCCTCAGACTGAAGAGACAATGATAGAGGAAATCAGGAGCAGGGACAGCTGCATTCAAGGGCACTTGCAGACACATCTGTGAGGGCTCCACCAAAGCTTCACCCAGAGCCTAAGCCTGATTTGCTGCGTTTTCAAGGCCAGGATAGACAGGCACCCCTCGGGAGAGCCCTATCAGAGGGAAAGCCCTCACGGTCTCCACTGAGCATCACCCAGGCCCTAAGGAGCAGCATTCATCCATCCTGACTCTCAGAGGCACTCTAGCTCACGGTGTGCATGTGTGCCGAACCACCTAGCCTTCTGGCGTCAGGCTTGCGCGAAGGGGCAAACTGAGACCAGACAGAGCTTGACTGCGATGCGTGGCTGCTCCCAGTAGAGGAAGAGGGGAGTGGCTCCCTTTCCCCCAAGCCATCAAATGAACAATTTCTCCTCTAATCGAGGGGTGAGGTACAACATGGACTAAGAGTGCATAATGTGGCTCTAGGTTTGACACAGCAGAATGCATGTGTAGAATAGCTCTGCTCTTCACTGACCTGTGAAGCTGGGCAAGGAACTTAGCTTCTCTGGGCCTCAGTTTCCTCATCTGTAAAATGGGGATACTGAGTCGCTCCTCTCACAGGGCTGCAAGGATGTAACTAGATTACACCCACACTGCACTTGCGCAGGAAGGGCTCGGTAAATAGGGCCGGTCCTTGTTCTCACTGGCTCAGGTTTGCTGTCAAGTATAGACTTGGGGTCTTGCTGGGGATGGAGGCACTGGGTCTCTTACCAAAAAGATGGAGAAAGATCCTGAGAAGATGAATCCTGGCTTCAGACCCTCTCTGAGGCGAATTCAAGAGTCAGTCCAGTGGATCTGCTCCCCAGAGACGGCCTGCACCCAGGAGGAGAGGCCTCCTGTCACTCCCCACAGAATGGCCAAAGGTGCCGAGCATCCTCTAGATACAAATGCCATGCCAGAGGCTCTCTTCCACACTCACCACATCATCAGACGCCATGGGTGGGTATAACCTTATGCTTCCCAGGGATGAGGGTCTTGTCCAGAGAGGTGTCTGACGGGGGCTAGCCAAAGTAGGGCCCCTGCCATACACCTGGGTACTTGCCACTCCCAATGTTGATGATTGAAACTGAATTTTCAGCCAGTGGCCCCTCTTAGGGGCTTTGTCTCTTGCACCTGCTCACTCTGCTTGGGGTGGTCTGGCTCTGCACTGCCCATCTGAGCTCAGCCCTGGAGGAACCTCAAACCCACCCCAGTGATACCCCTGATCCCCAATCCCCTGCAGCATTCATGGGGCCTGGCAGAGGCTCTCAAAAGAGGCTGTGGAGGCCCTTGGTCTCTGCCTGCCACCTTGCAGAGTAGGGGACTGAAGTCCGGAGAGGGGCAGGATGAGAAGCCAGGCCAGCTGTAGTTGGAGGTTAGATGGAGGAGCTGAGGACTCATATGGGAGGCCCCTGTCCCTCCAGGTCTCTGTTTCCTGGTTCGGGCTAAGCCTGGCTAGAGGATTAGCCGAGCTGACACGACACCCATGGTTGGTGCAGGACTGGCAGCCTGGACTCCAGGCCCAGGGCAGGCGGGAAGGTCAAGAGGCTGAAGGGCACTCTAGACAGCACACATGAGACACCCAGGACTAAGTGTCCCCAGCGATCCCCTTCCCGGGCCGGGGGCCAGTCCCCTGCAGCCACACTCTCCAAACAGCCGTCCCTCTGGGATTCTGGTCACACGTGGGCCAGGCCAGTCTGAAGCGATGGCTGAGACCCAGGTTTACAGATGCCAGACAAAGGAGAGCAGTGTTCTTGCTTGCGGGAGGTGGCGGGTCAGAGCACGGGCACGGACGTCACCTGGGCCTGGATGAAATCCTGGTTCTACTGCTTGCAAGCCACGTGGCCTCAGCCAGGTCCCTGCACCTCTGCCCACATCAGTTTACTCGACGGTGCAATGGGGAGGGAGAAGGCTGAACCGGGGTAAGTGTGTGGCCCGGCCCCTGGCCCTCAGAGGAGGCTGGCCATGGGAACTCTGCCTACTTGTAGGGACGACAGCCTTCCCTGTCAGGGCAACCCAGTGGCGGTCTGCAGGCTTGCTGCTGGGAAGGCTGGGGAAGCAAAGGACTGCAGGATGTGTTAGTCATCCAGCCTGTCCTGAGATGCTCCACCAGTGCAGCAGCCCAGAGAAGCCTCCCATCAGAAATTGTTTACACACAGGTGGGCTCCAGCCCTGACAATCCAAGTGCCTTCCAATCTCGTAGGTCTCCACCTGCCATCTGAAAGTGGAAGAAATGAGGCTTGCCTAACATCCTTGGTTGCTGAGAAGACTCTAGGAGATGGAGGATGGGGTCAGGTTTTGTTTCATACCCTGCCCACCTTGGCTGCTCCTGCCTTGCTGGGCAGCCCCAGGGCCCAGGCCTGTCTGCACCATCACACACCCAGAGCTTGTGCCAGGAGGCACTGAGGACCCCTTGGGTGCTTCCTAGCTGAGGACTAGCCTATGATGCCCCTCCTCTTTTGAGTCCGGAGTCTCTCTGCGCTCTCTTTTTGGCCGTGCCACGTGGCATGTGGGATCCTACTTAGTCCCTGACCAGGTATCAAACCTGCATGCACTCAGCGGAAGCACAGGGTCTTAACCACTGGGCCGCCAGGAAAGTCTGTTTTTTGTTCTTTAAGAAAGAAGGGCCCCTTCAGCTCAGCACCTCGGTGGGATTCTTAGGGGAGACATCCCCCACCTGCCCATCAATCCTTTGGACTGACAGAACCTACCCTCTGGGACTGGACCCCTGGATGGGCCAAGGCCATCCCCCACAGTGGGTGTCTTCTTCCTTCACTCACAGCGCCCAGCTCAGGGCTTGCCCCCAGAATGTTTGCTGGATGGATGAATGAGCAGTGATGGAGGGGTGGTGTGAAAACAGATTTAGATCAGAGAACACAGAAGCTGACACTTTCGTGGTGCTCACCACATCCATCCTAAGTCTGGCTCCAACAGACACTGGCTATGCTGGTTAATCCATTAGTCCCCACAGCGATTCTATAAAGTGGTAGGATCCTCCCCATTTCACAGACGAGGAAACTGAGGCTCAGGGAATGAAGTCACTTGCCCACAGTGTTAGAAAGTGGCAGAACTGCAATTGGTGTAGGCCCCGGGCTCCAGGATCCATGTGCTGGTCCACAATGTTGCCTGGGGGCTGTGGGGAAGGTGGAGAGAGCAGCTCATCAGAGGCCGTCCAGACCAAAGGTTCCTGCCCAGGATCCAGGCCCTGCCCCAGGGATTTAAGTGGTCTAGGGTGGGCTGTCTTGCAAAGCTGCCTGGGATCTTATGGACAGCAAGGGCTGAGAACCCCTGCCCAGCTCCATCCTCACTCTCCAACCAGAGAAACTGTGGCTCAGGGAGGGAGGGGACGTGTCCAAGGTCACCCTGGGCGTTGGGAGAGCCTGGGACCCGGAGTCCAGCTCCTCTGACTTCTCCGTCGTGGGCTTGGAGCTCTTGGAAACAGCACTGTGGCCCCAGCAGAGCCGTCCACAGGCGCAGACGCGGGCGGGAGAGATGAGGCAGACGGACGCAGGGAGGCCAGCACAGCAGGCAGCCGGATGACACACAGGCCCAGCAATTCCTGACTCACGGCCACCCATCCCGTGACTCCACCCACCGCCGGTGTCCCCACCCTGGCTCACACTCCACAGCCTGCTGCAGCCTCTGGAGTCCCCTCCCATCTAGGACCAGAAAGCCACAGAGGGAGGAAGCAGCGGCGGGGGCCCCACCCATGGTTGGGTGGGAAACCCAGACAACCCGAGTCAGGGGGACTTCGGGACACACAGAGGAAGAGGCCTGAGACTGCCCTGTCCTGCCCTGCAGCACCCACACTCCCACCCCGGGCAGGCCAGCGCCCGGTGGACCATGGACCAGGAGGAGCGCTGGCACGGACACCCACCGGGGCCAGCTTTCGTAGCCACGTGACTCCCTAGCATCAGGGCCGCACACCTGGACGAGCATGTTAGGTTTTCCAGCTGCCAGGACCTCTCCCAGAGGAGGCATTACTCCTCCGGCCAAGAACCCTCAATGGCTCCCCATTGTCCACGAGGCCCCAGACGGACTCTGACCTGGAGTGTCTGGGCTCTCACCTCTGTACCCTGCCCACATTAATCCCGCTGCCAGGAATGTCCCTGTCCCTGTGGCCTGACGCCCCGGAAAGGAAATTCACAACCTTCCCTCTACTCCCAAGGAGCCATGAAGGTCAGAAGCTACATTCCAGAACCTCAAAGACTTCTCACAGCTTCCTATATCTCTGGTTCTCAAAGGCCCATTTGACAGATGTAGAGGCTGAGGCTCAGAGTGGCCATGTGTCCAAGAAGGCTGGAGGCTGAGATGTCACCACACAGGGCAGGGGCTCGGGCTGCTTGGACCTAAGGTCTTTCCTGTTGCTAACAAGCTCTCAGCTGATCCACAAGCTCAGGTGGCCTCGAGTCTATTAGCTCACCCAATGCCATGGCGACTTGGGTCTGCTCACCTTGGCATCCTGACCCTTCCTCCACCCACTATGGGAAACAGGCTGCACCCTCGGATACTGAGCTGGGCTTAGACTGGGGCAGCTGGCTGGGGGAAGTAGGTCTGAGAAGCTGTGTGGCAGAGTGGCCAAGAGCACAGACTCTGGGACCAGCTGCCCAGTTCAACCCCAGAGTAACCACCTGAGCAGGTCAATTCACCTGGCTGGGCCTCAGTTTCTTTCTCTGGAAATGGGGACGATAGGATTAGTGAGCTCACAGAGATGCTAAACATGAATTCCTGTAGATAAAAGATCAGAGTAGCAGCTCTGAAGACTGCTCTAGAAAGGTCTGGAGTTCTAAGCATTGTCGCCCTGTTCCTCCCTGCACCTTAAGCTCAACATCACAACCAAAGAAAAACCGAAGGCCTCAGAGCACCAACCAGGAGGGAGGAGGAGGACCGGGGAGGGGCAGGAGAATCTGCTCTCAGCACTGCCCCCTCCCAGGCTTCTGGTCCATAGGCTGCTACCCCGGCCCATCTGCCTGAGCAGGGCTGAGCAGAGCAGAGAGAGCTTGGCATGTTCCACCTCAGCTTCTGGGAGGAGGGAGGATGGGGAAGAGGGGAGGAGGTAATGGGGAGGAGGAGGGGGGAGGGGAGAGGTAGCAGGGAGGAGGGGGTGCTCCTGTCCAGGCAGAGGTGCCCAGCTGGCCCCTGTGTGGTCAGTGGGATGACCCAGAGAGGGGTAATGCCAGCATCACTACTTCCACTCCCCATGAGGACACTGGCAGCACCCACATCTCTCTCCCCGCTTAGGGGCCATCACAGACACTGTGCCCCACTGAGCTGGATACAAAGATATCTGAGAGGCAGTGGCGTGTGGGCAGGGAGGTCTGGGCCAGTTAACTGCAAACATGGCTGTCCTTACAGGGTAGAGATTCATCCTACCTCCAAACCCTTTATCTCATGGGATGCTCATAGCTGGCAAAGCTTCTTCCTCTCCTCTTTCTACAGAGTGGTCGAGTGACTAGCCCACATGCACCAGCAAGCTAGTGATGGATCCCAAACAAAAAAAAAACCCTGTCTCTGGGCTCCCAGGCCTGGCCCTACTGTGAGGTTTCTCTTGCCAGGCTCCTAGAGGTGACTGATCGTCTAGGAGAAGATAAGTCACCAGCATGTGTGGCTGAGGGACGGGTGTGGACCCAGAACTTCCACCCACGGGAGGCCCTGGGAGGGGGCTGGAATAGGTCAGAGGGAGGGCAGCCTGCGAGCCTGAGGTCCAGCTTCCTTTCTCAAGAGGGCATGATTCCTGGCAGCAGCTCCCACGGGAAACAGTAAAAGCGCCACCCGCGGGAAACACGGGGTGGGACAAAGAGGGTGCCGGGCAGGGTTTCCTGTTGGGTGGGTGACCTGTGCGCCTGTGGTCCTAGGGCCAGGCCAGGGCTGGGTCTCCCCTCATCCCTGGCTCCGGCCCAGGCCACCCTGAGTCCCATCCTCCAGGCCTGGCCTGGCTTCCTGTCCCACTGGCCCCTCCCAGCCCAGGAGAGAGCAGGGCCCCGTGGAGGCTTCCTGAGAAGCATCAACTTTTGTAGGGCAGGAAGGGGCAGCTGCACTGGCCTCCTCGGTGGCCTTTGGCCTCTGACCCCCAGACCTCCAGCTCTCTGTTTTCCAGCAAGAGGCTTCGACAAAAGCTCCACTGGGTTTTATTCCTGGGACTTCGGGCACAGCTGAGTAGGGGCTGCAGGAACCGGCTTCTCCCTGCGATCAGTCACTGTCTGCCCCGCTCTGGGCAGCGTCACTTCCAAGGAGCCGTGCTGAAGGGACCGGGACAAGGAGAGATGCTAAAGAAGGATGGATCTCAGGCCTCAAGGACAGATTCTCAGGGGGGCAAAGATGAGAGACACTTCTGAAGAAGGTGGGTGTGGCATCCCCACTGGGCAGGGAAGCCCCACACCAAGGACAATGTGATGTCAATCCATGGGAACAGCACCCAGAGAGAGATGCCTTCATCCCCACCGCCCCTTCCCCCCAAGTTTGGGGGGGAGGTGTCAGGTGTCTGGGTGGGATGGGAACTCGGCCTAGGGGCTAGACCCATTGTCTCCAGTGAACCAAACCCATTCCATGTGCCTCAGGAGCTGGGGATTCACCTGTCCACAGGTGGAGATGTAGTGGGAGTGGAGAAGTTAGTGGACTGGCCCAGTGAGGGGGAAGAGGTTTGAACAAAGGCCCTCAGGCTAGGGCACAGGCTATGGCAGAAGCACCCCAGGTCTGTCTCAGGGCTGCTGGGCAAACAGGCGACTCAGAAAGCAAACAGCCCAAAGAGGGCAGAGGACTCTTCCAGCGGCCGCCACGGGGCCCACCACGGACAAAGGCCTCTTGTAGCTCAGAGCTGGGGAGGAGCGCTAACGGGAGGGGGCCTGGGCTGAAGGGGGCTGGTCCTTGCCTGGGATCACCCTGGGGACAAGGATGACGGGGATGGAGCTAGGATCAAGGGGCTATGCTGGGAAGACGGGCCTGCTGACTGGGCCAGGGGCTCATGTGGGCTTCACCTCGGCTGCCCAGGGTGGGACACGGATGACACGGCCACACTAGTCCACAGAAACAGGCCCCGATGGGGCTGTCTGGGGGCCCAGCCTGATGATCTTCCTGGAATCACTTAAGTTTGGGGAAGACTAGGTTAGGGGGGCTAAAACCTCAAGTCTGTGGGCCTGAGGTGGGCAGGGTGGAAGACAGAACCAGACTTCAGCCTGGTGGCAGCCAGGCCTAAGTTACCATGGAGAGTTACTAAGATAGCCATGGGGCAGTAGTGAGCCTCCTGACCCTGGGGCATGCAAGTCAAGGCTAGAGATACACAGACTTTAGAATTACTCTGGCCAGAATCCATATTCAATCATGGGTGGAAGGATGACTGGCCCGTGTCACCAACTCAATTACTGGCCACCCCACCTCCATTCCTTTTCTGGACTGATGTTTTCCAGCTGTATCAGAACAGCCTTGAGCTCATAAGCTTGTGGGACCCTTAAGGCTGAACACCCCCAAATCGTATCACAACAGAGATGAGATCTAGGTATGCTCTGTGTGGCCCTGAGGCCAGCTCTCTGCGCCCCTCAACCTGAGAGCCTGATAGAGTCCGGCTGAGCCCATCCAGAAAGCATGCCTAAGTCTCCCCTGAACCCAGCGCAGCCTGGGGGGTCAGCCGCAGCCTGATGCCCACCAGTGACTGCTTCTCCCTGGGCCTCAGCCCTCCTTGAGATGTTGCTGATGCCAGCTTGGCAGTGAGCATCTCCAGGGCTAGGGTTGAGCACAGACCTGGCACAGACTTGGTCGCCAGGAAATGTTTGTCAGAGGAAGGATAGAAAGAAGAGCAGGGGAGATGGGGGATAAACAGATGCTGGAACCCGGGCAGGCACTCAGAAGTGAAGCTCCCCAGGCCACCACACGCTTCTCCTCCTCCTCCAGGACCTGGGGGGACTGTGCCCTCTACCGCTAAGACATAGTATGCAGGTCAGGTAAACACAGAAGACCAAGGAAGGCCCTACTCAGAGGATTCCCCTGAACTCTGCTGTCCGGGTGGGCTCGGAGAAGGACCCCAGATGTCTGAGCTCAGCCTCTGTACTCTACCCACTTCTGCTCTGGAAGTCTGGCTCTGATGTCAACCTCTCTGGAGGACGGGGACCCTAGCCCCCGCTGCTTGGTCCACGAGGGATTCAGTGATGTCTCTTAACCCCTCCTGGAGTCCCTTGCCCAATGCTGAAGTTTCATCCTTCTGGAGTGGCAGTGGGGTGGGACACGGCTGACTCATGATGGAAGCACAGGGTCTTTGCAGCGAAAGGTGATCCTACCCATGCCACAGGAAGAAAATACGTCACAGGTGTGGGGGTCCACAGAGCTTCTGGAAGTCCTGTGTGCTGACAACCCTACCCTTGGCTCAGTTCAGGTCCTGGCACACAGTAGCTGGATTAATCAATGGCATGCTGGATGCATGACCACGTGCTGACCTGGGCTCTGCTGCTGAGGGTCCAGGATTCGGCAGCATGCTCCAGGGACACCACGGGGGTGGCTGCGTCCACGTGCCCTTTCTGGCCTTTCTGAGCTGCTCCTGGAAAGAGGGTGCCCTCCCTCTCTGGCTCAGGGTTGGGTGTGTTTTCTAGCGAGCAAGCCCAATATCTTTTCTTAACAGATGGAGCGGGGGGAGGTCCAGGAAGGGTTGGGGATCAGAAGCAGGGCCATTCCCCAGGCCAGGCCTCCCCACACCAAATCGAGAGCCCGAGGAAATCCAGGACCTGGCTCAGAGCTGCCCTGTATCCACCACCACCTCCCCCACTCTCCCCAGTGTGGCCCCCTGCCCCTAGCTGCCTGTCTCAGCCTCCTGGCTGCAGCCGGCCTGAACTGCTTACTTAGACAAACAGGGAAGGCAGCCACGTGACCAGCTAAGGTTTCCTGGACCAGGGACACACACAGATACGCACACACACACAGCCACTTGCAGCGGGTCAGGTGGTCATGGAGCCCAGCAGGCAGGGAAGGGCCAACTCGGGTTTCTGTGTCTGAAGGACAAGGGACCAAGCCTGCCTTTCTTCACCCAGAAGAATGCCTTCTCCAAACACTTGTTTTCTGCTTCCTGGACGCGCCAGGGACGTGCTGGATGGGAAGAGAGCGGAGGGGGAGGAGGGAGAGGAGAGGGGAGGAGCAGCGCCCGCAAGGCTGTGTCTGGTGTTTTCCTTCCGCCCTCCCCACCCAGAGGGCAGATGCCTGCTGGGAAACTGTGGCCACCTAGCCGCGGATGGTGGGGAGAACCCCAAAGCCCAGCGCTGGATGTGGGGCAGCAGGGAAGCTGGGGCTCAAGGGGGAGTCTCCAAGTGAGTCAGTGACAGGCCTGTCGGGGCCTAGTACCCACCGCAGTGATTCTGCAGCCTCGAGGCCATGGCGCAGCCCAAGGGGCATCCGGGGTCACACACAGACATGAAAGAGTGGGGAAAGGGGGCATCTATCCAACCTGGTGGGAGCAGCTCTGCATCTGGTCTGTTGTTGGGGAAAGGTCTGGGACCCAGGGTCTTCAGGCTCTCTGGCTTTGGGAGTGTGTGCTTCTCAGAGGCTCTCCCAGAGCAGCAAGCCCGCCCCTGTTCACAGCCCCAAGACCAGCCGTCTAAGGGAGAAGGAAGTCACATCTCTTGACAGGCAGGGTTGAGACCTGGCTCCTGGAGGATGGCCACCAGCTCTGTGGGGGCCTGTGGCTGGCTGCCAGCCTGCCCTGACCTCAAGGCTGACCTCCACCACCCCAGCAGCACCGACACCCACTGGCGAGGCACCTCAGGAAGGCCACAGAGAAATGAGGGGTGTGGCTGAGAGTTCTCAAATGAAAGCCAGTACGGGTCAGTCTCCCTGGCTAAGCTAAGCCCTTCTTCATACATGATCTTACTGAATACTCATGACCTTACAAGATAGGTAACGTTGTCACCCCGCTTTACAGACAGCAATCTGAAGGTCACACTGTTAATAAGGGGCAGATCAGAACCTGTACCCAGAGAGTCCACATTTAGCATCCACACTCTTAGCCAGCTCCCACCGTACCAGGGCTGGGCCCCCAGCACCGGGTGAGGTCCTTCCTCTCCAGTGATCCTCACAAGGCCTCTGAGTCCAAGCCCTGGGCTCACCAGGGATGCACAGCCAGCCAGCCCCCCTCTCATCCTCCGTCCGTCCCAGGCACACACGGAAGCCACCCCTACACACAGCTTCTGTGAGCGTTTACAGGGTAGAAGAAGAAGAGGATGGAGGGGTGAGGGAGGAGAAAAGTTGGGGAAGGGGAGACAGGGGGTGCAGAGCAGGAGGGGGGTGGCTAGAGTTGGGGGTGGGAAAGGGTGGAGGAAGACACAGAAGAAATGCAGAGGGAGGAAGAGCCAGCAAGTGAGCGAGAAAGAATGACAGAGAAATGGAAAGAGAAGGAAGACACCGGAGGTGGCAAGGACAGGAGGGAGGAGGGGACGTGGAGGGAGGGAGACACAGCCAGAAAGAGCAGAGAGGAACAGGGAAGGAAGGAGGAGCAGTTACAAGAGGAAGAAGGGAAGGAGGAGAAGTGGTGGAGTGAGTCACAGGGAAAGGGCAGGGGATGAAGGGAGAGGGAACAAAGGAGGAAAGACAGACGGGGGTCAGGGAGGGAGCGGGCCTTGGAAAACCGAGAGACAGAGGGAAAGCGAACCCGCCCACCCGAACATTAAATACCTAACAGGAGATGACAAATCAAATGGGAATTACTGTGGTAAAAACATAATTAGAAACTTGATTGAAGTTAAACAGAATTTACATAACACTGCAAATTAACTTTACATGGAAACTATTCACTGGGAAGGCAATGAAAAGGCATTTCATTAGTAATCTATATTTAAACAATAGGCACAATGGAGCCTTCTGATGAGGAACTTGGTGCCTTCAACCCGAGGGAATGCCAGAGGCTGCTGGAGAACAGGAAGGCAGTGGATGCTCCAAGAGGAAGCGGGCAGGGTCCGGGGTGGGGTCCCCCGGCCTGCGGATGGCGGGGTGGAGCTGGGTGGACACAGTGGGCCAGATCAGATTCTGGTACCGGTTCTGCCCTGGGCTTGCTGTGGAGTCCTAGGTGAGTGTCTCACCTCCTCTGGCCTTTGTTTCCTCACTGACAAAATGAGAATGTTGGAAAGGTGGTTTACCTGGAGGTGCTTACAAGTCTGGATATTCTAGGAGAGCCTGGGGGATGGTAGAAGGCAGGGCTGAGCATGGACTTGGGGTTCAGGTGGACGGGTTGGTTCAAAGCTCCATCCTGCCAGCTGCAAGCTGTGGCATCATGCAAGCCTCTTCCTCTCGGGCCCTGGTTTACCCATGTGTTCAATGGAGATAAGTGCACTGCCACTCGATGTCACCCAGGCAGTGGAAGGATTTATCGAGAGATTGGGTGGGGGCAGGCTTAAAGAGAAGTGAGTCTAAAGGCACAGGATTACTTGGCCCGTCCGCCTGGCACACTAATTAGATTACCCACAGCCTCCTGCCACCGGCCTGCCACTGAGCCACGCAGCATCAAAGCGGCTTCCCACGGATCCCTGGTCCCCATTCCGGAGTCAGAGGCACACCTCCCTAGGGAACTGGTGGGTCACCAAGTCCCCACCTGGCTCCATCGTGTACTATGTATGGAGAAGTCTCCTGGGCCTTTGCACATCAGTCGTGTCCAACTCTTTGCGACCCCAGGGACTATAAAGTCCATGGAATTCTGCAGGCCAGAATACTGGAGTGAGTTGCCATTCTCTTCTCCAGGGGATCTTCCCAAGCCAGGGACTGAACCCAGGTCTCCCACATTGCAGGCAGATTCTTTACCAGCTGAGCCACCAGGGAAGCCCAAGAATGCTAGACTGGGTAGCCTATCCCTTCTCCAGCGGGTCTTCCCAGGCACAGCAGGCTGTGTTTGCTGAGCCAGAGGAGCTGGCCTGCTCTGCTGCCCCACCACTTGCCCTCCCTGCACCTCCCATCCAACCTCACACCCTGTGGAACCCTTGCCTAGCCTTCCTCTCTGCAACCTTCCCTGAATGAGCCTGGTCCCTCTCTCTACCATGAGTTGAGTGCTGGGTATGAAATACTGCAGGTGCACCAAGGCTGACCCTTACCCACCCAAACACTCATGCACTGGCCCACCAGAGGCAGTGAGCGCCCCTGCCAGCGGAGCATGAGTGGGCAGCTCATAGTCCAGGAAGTTTCTCCAGTTTCTTTTCAGATATAGGATCAGGCAGTGCTTAGAGATTCAGTAGGAAGCTATTGGGTGTCCTTGCCCTGCAGACAGTTCCTGAGCTGCTGCCTTGAGCCCTGTGTTTTCACACAAGTGCTCTGGCCAAGGGGGAGGTCTCAGGGGCCCAAGAGACCCAGAGGGGTGGTGGGAGGTTGGGAGAGGTTGGCAAAGGTTCTTAAAAGAAAGTGCAAAGTAGAAGACATCATCAGCTGAGATCAGGGAGTGCCAACCAGGGTGACAGGGAGGGTCCTTGGAACACGAACTTGTTCACAGCTCAGCCAGACACCCCGTGGGCCCTGGTCTCTGTGTGGCCAGGTGTGCAATGGGGAGCTGCTTTGGTCCCCTGCCCCTCTCCGCCGCTCCTCTCCAGATATGGCTCTGTTACTGAGGTCTCTGAGCCTTTGTAATGCTGTTCTCTCTACCTGGAGAGTCCTTTCCCTGATTTGCCAGCAAAACCTTCCTGATCCATGAGGAGCCTGCCCCCTCAGTTCTCCTCCTCCCTCCCCAGCTGCACCTTCTCCATCTCCTTCACGGCCTCCACCCCACCTTCCCTCCCTCTAAGGACTGGATGCCCCATGACTCAGACACAGGCGTCTGATGCGCTCTATCTGCACTCACTCCCAAGATGACCTCATCAGCTTGCAACACCATCTATACATGACAGCTCCCACACTCATATCTCTAGTCGGGACTCTCTCTGCCTCCCAGACTCATATATCCAACTGCCTTCTCAACCTTTCCCCTTGGATGTCTCAAAGGCGTCTCAAACCTAATGGGTCTAAAACACAGCTTCTTGGCCGCTCTCGGCCCTCCCTCCCGTCATCCCCTGCTGAGGGAAACAGCCACCTCTGTTCTTCCAGTGGCTTCCTTCCCAAACCCAAGAGCCTTCCTGGACTGCCCCCTCTTGCCCCGTCTTCCACTTCTAAGCCACCCACAAGCCACCCTGCAAGATCTTTGAAATACAGACTTTGACAGTTCCCACTGTTTCCCCTGCAACCCTAGCCCAAGCTACCACCACCTTCCACCTGGATGTGGGCAACAGCTTCTCAGCCATCTCGCTGCCCCACTTTTGTGTGCCGAGGTGAGTGGGCCCCCCAGGACTTCTCTGGTTGCCCCTCCTACCTCTCACTTCCCTTCTTCCACGTGCATCCCTGCCACTTCCTTGAACACGCCAAGCGCGCCCCGGCTCACTCCCTCCTTCCACTCATGTCAATGTTCAAATGTCACCTTGTCAGAGGCCTTCCTTGATCATCCTTTGTCTAAGAACACTTTATCCATCCTGTAGGCTGTTTCTTCACTCAGCTAATTTCTCTTCCTAAAACTGAGCATCATCTGACATGACATAATCTTGTTTTAAGTATTTACTGTCCATGTCTCCTCATGAGAACGTACATGCCATGAGGAAAGGGAGTTTTGTCAGTCTTATTCCCTGCCAGGTCTCCAAAACATCAAGCAGTTCTCAGCACAGAGACTTTCTCAATAAACAACTGGAGCATTGATAAATGAGCAACGCCACCTCCCCTGGAAAGCACTCCCTGAATGCCTGCCTGCAGAGCCGCTCCTCCCTTCCTCATATAGTCTCAGACACCACAGGGGCCTCGAACACTGAACTTATGGAACTGAGCCTGGCTCTGAGATCATGGATCAGCCTCTATCACAGAGCAAACCATCTCCAGGGCAGGGCTGGAGCTGATCTATCTTCAAAACCCAGCCCTTAGTGCAGGGCTGGCCTGATATGAGTCAGTGTGTGTTTGATGTGTGAATTCATGAGTAAATACATGGTCGGAAGAATGGGTGGATAAAGAGATGAGTGAATGGATGAGTGAATGGAAGGATGACTGGGGTGGGAGGACGATGGGTGGACAGACGGATGGGTGGATGGGTGGGAGGGAGGTTGAGGCGGAGGATGTACAAATGGATGGGTGAGTGGATGGACGATGGGTGGATGAATGGATGGGTCCCACCACGGGCACACAGTGAAGACTGGTGGTTTATTGGGCTCAACAGCCAGACTTCTCTGGCCAGACCTGCAGTTCAGCAGGCGTACAGAGACTGATCTAGCAAGCAGGATAAAGCAGAGTTGCTACAGTGTGGCCAGAGCTTGCTGTGTGACCACAGCAGGCACACCAACTTGCCTGTGCCTTGGTCCCACAGTCTAAAAATGCTGATGGTAATTCTTGCCCAGAGCTGCCAGGGAGATCACTTTGGAGTTTCAAATTCTGCCACAAAGGAGACCACAGCCACACCTCCAGTGAGACACATCTCCAGTCAGGGCTGCTCTAGAAAATCCTTTCTTCTCAAGCCCTGTCTGGCCCTGCAGACCCTGTGATTTTAATACTACACCCCCAAGGGCTGGGACCCTTGGCTCTGCTCCCAGGTTCAAACTGAGCTAGGCTGAGAAGATGGCTTAGCTCCAAATAACAAGGAGGCGCAAGTGATTCACGGAACCCTCAAGAACTGGAATCAGTAGGGGACCCATTTTAGAGATGGACAAACTGAAGCCCAGAAGCATTTTGTACTGAACACACACAAGGCATTAATAGAGAAGCTCTGAAGTCTGGGCAAGAAGGGCTGGGTGAAAAGGCTGATAACTCCTGCCTCACCACCACCCACTGCCCGACCTCACCCCAGGCCAGGTTTTAGGTGAAAGCCGCAGTGCAGCCTGGGCATCAGGGCGTCGGGGGTCTGGTGTTACCTTTCTCGCTCTGGCAGGGGAATGATGGACGGCAGCTCTAATCCTCACACCCCTCACAGCATTGGTCCAACGGGCCTCCTCCTCCTCGTCCTGGGTACGCGGGGAGAGAGGACGCATGTGAGCAACAGGGACGCAGGTGGCAGGTCACTCTCCCCAGCTCTGTCCCCATCAGTGGTCTAATCTTGGTGGCCTCTTGGGCCCTGTAAGCATGCCCCGGGATGCCTGGTTTATCAGAGCTGGCTATCTTCCCCACCCTGTGGTGCTCCAGCCAGCAAGCCAACTCCTCCTGGTGGGAGTCTTAACAAAATGTGAAATCTATGTAAGTTTTGTTTTTTCTGGGCTCGGTGGCTTTATGTTGTTGTCTTTTTCTTCCTGGTAAGAAAGGCAGAGCCAGGGCCTTCCTGTGCGGCCCCAGGCAGGGTGACAGGGAGAAGTTGTCGGGGGTATTTTTAGCTGGGCCTCTAAGCCCGTGGCGTACTCTGCGCTGTGCCTGGCTTCGGGGAATTATCTCATACGGCTGGCCAGCCGGCAGCCACTTCCAAAGCCACTCTTTGACCCCTGCCTGAATTCTTTCCTCATTATGAATTGTTCACCAGATCCCAACACTTGGGAGTCACTCTGTGTGTGCACCTCCTTGGAAAACCAGCCTACTCCCGCCTCGTCCCCTCCTGCCTGTGGGGGTCCAGTTCTGGAGGAGGTCAAGAACCAGAGTTTAAAGCAGAGAAGAGCCCTGGTGTTCCCCAAACTTCAGTCCTTCTATGTATTTCACGACTCTCTCAGTCCAAGCTGAGTGCTATCTGTATGACAACTTAATTAATACTCACTCATTATTATTATTATTATTATTTTTAGCTCTAATGAATCTGGCCTTATCCAAAAGGATCATATCTGTGAAATCATTGGTTTGCTAAGTTAGTTATACATTTCTAATATACCTGAATAAGGATATAAGTAATGAACAAAAACACATGTTCTTTCAAGTACTCATTCTAGAATTGTGTCCCAGGTTGCCAGAGTTACGTAGGCCAAGCTTTGGTAAACTCTATTATTTATCATCCCTCTTCTTGTAAGGGAGGAGAAAGAGGTCAGGGGGAGGGGTGGTTGGTCAAGCAAGCCCAAGAACTGGCTAGCAAACAGGGCCAAGGGAGGTAAAGGGGTCGAAATCACAGTATGCTGGAAGCTCTTGGTACTGTTCTTCCCAGAACCAGGCATGACCATTCCCTCCAGTGAATTTTGCTGTGAGAATTTAGCTGGGTGGACACAAGGCCTGATGAGGAACTTGGTCTCAGGATGGGATGTTCCCACTGGGGGCTGCAGGCTGTGCAGAGCCCCAGGGTCCGAGCATCCTCTGTGCCTTTACCCAGGATCCTCTGAGGCTCTGGTTTACCTCTGCCCTCTTCCATTGGGCTCCCTCAGAGCTGGGGTTGGTCAGTAGGGGCTAGATGCTTAATCTCCTCTCCAGTTAGATATGGAAGCACAGAGCGTACCCCCAAGCCCCGCTGCCTGATCTCTTGCTCCTTGGCTCCTGTGTGCTCTTGGGTGGCCCCTGACACTCTCTGGGCCTGGGTTTCCCCGTGTGCGTCCTGAGGGGTAGATCCTGGTGACCCCAGAGGCCCTGCCGTGCAGCTCTGGGGTTTCACTGAACTTCTCCATCCCCTCCAGCTCTGCCCACAGGTTACAGACCCCTGGCTGCCCCCCATCCACCCCCCGGTGCCCCAGCTGTCCGCCCCTCCCACCCAGAACAGGATGTGGGTGTCAGGAGGTGAAGGAGAGTGTGGGGTCGGGGTGGGGAGTGGCCTCAGGACTCGACTTCCTGAAGCCTGATCGGTTTACCACAGTCAGTTGGGCCCAGGACCGCACAGCTGTGAGTTATAAATGTCCCTGTCAGAGCCTGGGCTGAGAGGCCCCGCTGCTGGCAGAGGCGCCAAGGCCCAAGGCACCCACTGCTCTGGGGGCCTCCCCAGGCAAGGGTCCATCCTCCAGGAGGCGCCCCCACTCCCCACAAGTGTCCAGCACTCCTGACCTCTGGGCTCTCTCAACTCCCCCCTGAGACGCCTCACGCAACAGGGTCTAATCGTGCCCACTCTCTACCCCTCCAGGTGCAAAGCTTGTGGTTCCAGCTACCTCGAGAGCTCTCAAAGGGCAGGGGCCATCCTGAGTCCCCACCTACCTGACATGAAACCCAGGGATTGGCGCACAGCCAGCCCCACCGGTGACAGCCTCTGGGGCAACTGTTCCTGCTCAGCAACCTGCTTCCCACGGCCCCAGCCACCCCCTGTGCCTGCCCACCCAGCCCACCCAGGGTGGAGGGGGCGGAGGTGGGGGGCAGGGCTTCAGCCTGCAGTGCAGGGCACTCAGACCCACTTGGCCCCTGGACTCTGCACATCCAGGGTCTCCGTCAAGAGAGGGTCCCATTCTCCCTGCCTGCCCTCTCTGGGGCTCCCTTGACCTGGAGTGCAGGGTAGAGACTGCAGTCTGGGGTGCATACACAGCTGTACAGGGTACAAAGTTAGGTTCCTCCAGCCCCAAAGCTTCAGCCCTCCTCCTGAGGTGGCCAGGTCCCAGAAATACAATCAAGGGAACAGGAATCAGCAGGGGACCGTCCAGGTTTGCAGGACCTGAAGCTTACACTATTTTGGAGGTCCTCTTTAGAAATACATGTCCAGTTACATTTTTTTCTTTTCTCCTTTTTTATTTTGCCAAGGGATGTTAGTTCCTCGACCAGGAACTGAACCTGGGCCCCTGGGGAAGTAAAAGCACAGAGTCCCACCACTGGACTGCCAGGGAATTCCTGACACATACACATTTGGAATGAGAAAAGAAGTAACAAATTCCTAGAACCTTAGAAGTCAGGCCCCTTTAAACAATTCACCAGAAATGCTTACACAGAAATGCTGTGATGGCAACCTCCTGCCCCTCCCCAGCCGCCAGCAAAACCCCACCTTCATCCAGGCGGTACAGGGGTGGGGTCAGGAGGCTGAAGGGCATGAGCTTTCCTCTAAAGAACAGTGCTAGAACTGGTGATAATAATAACACCCAGCATTAATGGATCTTATTCGGTGGGTATTCTTCTAAGTCCTTTACGTGAGTTAAGTCCTGTAAGTTCAACACGGCTTATGAGGTAGGTACTATACCTATTTTAACACATGAGGACACAGTCACAGAAAGTTTAAGGAAGCAGCCCAAGGGCACACAGCTAGGATATGAATCCAGACAGCCTGGTGTTGGGGCTCTTATGAGCCCTCAACCATTCCTCTTTGCAACTGCTCTGGAGGGTCCAGGGGTTTCCCCTTCCCTTGGTGGCTCCAACAGCAGCAGTGACCACAGGGCTGACAGTTAAGCCTCCATCTGATTAAGCCATTCATTCATTCCAGGCAAATGCTTACACCCAGCACCAAAAGGCTGTGAACACAGGCTTCCTGTTTGCCTCGCTTGGCCCCGGGGAACTCTGGGGTCCTCTCTATGGGTAGAAGTGGGCACTCAACTTGACCCTCTGCAACCCGAGGGTAGGAAGAAATGCGTTGGCCTCAAAGAGACTCCAGCAGAGGTGAGAGGGGTGGGGTCTGCTGGAGAGCACTCTGCAAGCTGTCCCACTTCCTCATTTACAGATAAGAAAAAGGTGGCTTGGAGTGGAATGACTTTCCGAGGGTCACCCAGCAAGTGGGGAACCCCCTGTGAGGCTAGGGCTAGTCTGGAGGGGCAGGCCAGGTGGCCTGAAGCCTGGGGTGGCACAGGCGCTGGTGGGGACAGGCTGGCCAGGGCCGGAGGGGGAGGAGGCCCCTGCCTTTTGGCCTCTTGGAAGCAGTGCCTTTGTTCTCTCTTTGTTTTCCATCTGCCTGCGCCCCCACCGCCTTCCAGGCTTCCCCTGATTGTGCGCAGGGCGATAAAAGGGCAGATGAGCGGGAGATCTCTGGCAGCAGCGGGTCACCTCGCACAGACATGGTGGCGGCGGGTAGGAGGCAGAGGGGCCCCCCACCCCTGGCCCCCAGGCCAGGGCTTGGGCTCACCACCAGCTGCACAGAGCGCTCCTCTGAGGAGTTTTGCACATGGCTCTCAGAATCCCTTTGGCAACCCTGGGAGGAAGGCACGGTGACCTCACGATCTACAGAGGAGGAGCATGAGGCTGCAGAAAGCTGCGGTCAGGACCGGAACCCTCACCTCGGGGATTTCCAACGGGCCACGCTGACCCTGGCCCTGACCTGGTCAAAGCTGTTCTCCCTTGCCATCTAGAACCAGCCATTTTCAGACTTTCGGGATCGAGGAAGACAGAGTAGAGGGTCAGGCAGGCTCTCGCCCACGAATGCAGGGAAGCCGGGCTGGCCAGGGAGCCCAAGAAGTCACACGCTCTACTTCCTGGCCGCTCTGAGGCAGAAACAGAGTCCCGGATAAAGTGTCTCTGAGGGCAGAGCTTTCCTCTGCTGGGGGCTAACTCCACTAGCCTCCGGGCTGGGAGAAGGGCATGACGCAGGGGCACTGTCGGCCCAGCCATGGGATGAGGCAGCGGTGGCCTGCAGGCCAGGGACTGGCCAACCCTGCCCTCGAGTCCTCGCTGCTGACCCGGGACTCGCCACCCGGCCCCTGATCTGTGTTCTCAGACCCTCTGCCAGTGTGTTCCCAACTTTAGTTTCTAGAAATTTTAAACCAGGTCAGGTTTCACCTAAATCATTTACATATTGTTCTCTAAATCACTTTGAACCAATCGCATTCTTTTTATTTAAACTCACCTAAAGCAATATTGTCTGTGAAATCACAAGTTTGATGTATTAATTCTATTTGTTCCTAATTCACACTGAGATAAACGCGTAATGTTGAGATGTGAGATTCAGACCCTCACACAGGTCCTAGCAGCCCACGGTGTGTAAGGCCCAGACTGGGAGACGAGACGAGCCTCAGGAAGTGATGTCAGGAGGATCCGAGCCCTGGCTGGGTGCGAAAGTGCGAGCAGGCAGAGGTTTACAGAAGGGCAATTGAGGGTCTGGCTTGGGTCACGGGCTCAGACCAGACTATGTCTTTCCTCCATCTGGGCTGGAGTTTGGTCCAGATGTTGTTCCAGTTGCAAACAGAGGCTGCAAATTCCCCCAGACAATACCTCTACACAGAGGGAGCACTGGAGGGGGTGCCCAAATGCCTGGTTTCATCTCTGTTACTGGACCCAGTAACAGAGTCCTGGGTTAGGGAGTCACTTAGGGATGCTGGACCTGTCCGAGCCTCAGTGTCTCCATCTGTGCAGAAACAGTGGATGAGTCAATGGTTCCTCCCAGCTCCATGGGTCAGACTGCAGCCCCCTTGAGCCCTGGTGACATGTGGTGATCCAGAGGATCCCTGGGCCTCAGATCGACCCTCTAAACATGCATTCAGACCTCCCTGGGCCTTTTCCTCCCACACCTGATCAGGGGCCTCGAGTGGCATCTGGGGTTCAAAGGGGAGACAGGGCAAGCCTGTGTGACAGCTATAAAATTAGATAATCAGCTAATCACCAGCGAATTAGCATCCCATCTTTACATAGAACAAATATAGTATTTACGTAAAAGTTGTTAGGAGTTTCTCTCTTTTTAATTAGCAGAAATAAATGCAAAATGAATGGTAATTAGGCAGCTGATGGATTCGGTAGTACAATTATGCTTGCAGCAGTGCCCTAGTCCTTAAACGCTGCCTGCTCTGAGGAATCAGAGGAGCCTATTTATATAGTTTATTTATAAAACAAAGTTAGCAGGAACAGAGGGGCAAGGCCTGGGTACTGCTGGGGGAGGGGTCTTGGCTGCAGGGACGGGGCCCTGGGAGGAGAGGGGAGCTTCTGTGCCCAAGGAATGGGTGGTGGTGGTTCTTAGGACTGGCCTGTCCAAGTGCACCACCAAGGCCCCCACATGTCTATTTCAGGCCCCACATGTGTCACCGGGAATGGCCTCCCTGGCAGGAAGCAAGCTAGAGTGTTGTGGAGGGGCTGGGAGCAGCTGTTCTGTGCACTCCTGTCTGTCTCTTTCTTCGGCCCCCACTTCTCTCTTTTTTGCTGGCCCAATTCCTTCATTGCTGCACCTTGAGGCATATTCTTCTACAATGTTCTCCCTTTCCCCCAGAAACTCAAGGGGAAGCGGGTCTCAGAATAACGCAACCAAACACAGTAGCACTGAGTTCCAGATCAATGGAGCATCTGGTGGGAGACAGAGGCAGCAGAATCTTGAGAGGAGGCAGCCCAGAGGAAGAGACCAGCATTGGGTTTTGAAGGATGCGTAGGAGTTTCCAGAGAAGTTGGGAAGTAGCAAAAGGACCTGCATGTGCAAAGGCAGGGAGGTAAGAAATAGCCTCCTGTGGGCGTAGTAAAGGGGTTTCCCTGGTGGCTTGCCAAGCTGGAGACGTGGGTTCGATCTCGGGGTCAGGAAGATTCCCCCTGGAGAAGAAAATGGCAACTCACTCCAGTACTCTTGCCTGGGAAATCCCATGGCCAGAGAAACCTGGCAGGCTACAGTCCACGGGGTTAACAAAGAGTCAGACACAACTGAGCGCCTGCGTACGCACACGCCGTAGTGAAGAGTCCACCAGGGCTGTGGAGGCTGGGGAAGGAAGTGGGGCCTCATTTTGATGAGTCTTGGATGCCAGGCTAAGGGTTTGGACTTAATCCTAGAAGCCGTGGGAAGGTCTGAATCCAGGGAGTTGGGCAGCCCCTTCCCACTCACAGTTCTTTTCTGAGCTTCCCCTCCCCCACCCGGGAGCCAGGGGGAGGGCCAGGTCGACAGGCCATTAGAGGCAGCTGGCCCAGCTCAGCAGAGTGAGCACGGAGCAGGAGGCTAACCTGATTAGGAGGGACAGGAGGTTTGTCTGCAGGGAGGGAGGAGGGGAGGGTGACTGGGTCTGAGGGCCAAGGAAGGCGGGGGTCTCCTGAGTGAGGGGTCTGTCTTCCCTGCAACGGAGCCTCTGCCCTGCCCCCAACCCTGGCGGCTGGGGGGAGGTGCACCAGCACTGCAAGAGGGGCCTTGCCCCCATCCCCAGCTCAAACCCCAGCCCCTCCACCGCCTTGTGCTGTGACCTTGACACAGCCCTCCCAACTCCAGGCCACATTCTTGTCTAAAACAAAGGCTTGAATTAGACTCCGGGAGAAGCAGTAGGCAATCCAGCTCACAGCCCCATCCAGGATAGTTTTAGGGGTAACTTTGAGGGTTTTCTGCCTGCAATGTAGGAGACCTGGGTTTGATCCCTAGGTTGAGAAGATCCCCTGGAGAAGGAAAAGGCTACCCACTCCAGTAGTCTGGTCGCAAAGAGTCAGTCACGACTCCTAGGGGTCGGTGAGGGGTTTCAGGGAGGCATGCACTCCAGTGTACCCCAGTTCCTCTGCGCCCAACTCAGGCTCCTGTGGCGGCTGAACCTCCCTCTCCAGGGACTGCCCGTCAAGCAGGATGCCCAGCTCAGAGGTGGGAAGAATCATTCGTGTCCACCCAAGCCCTGGCAGCCCTCCTAAACTCAAACAAAGTCAGTGATCTGAAGGGGCAGTCTGACCCTGACACTGGAGGTTGGGGAGGATTTCACAAAGGGAAGTTTCTAGCTCCCTGGTGGGGACAGCTCCCTCACCTCCGAGTGAGTGAGTGAGTGAGTGCTCAGTCACTCAGTCATGTCGGACTCATTGCAACGCCATGGACTGTAGCCCGCCAGGCTCCTCTGTCCATGGGATTTTCCAGGCAAGAATGCTGGAGTAGGTTGCCATTTCCTTCTCCCCCTCACCTCTGAACCACCCCTTTAAAACACAGCAGTTCCATGGAGGTCTGGAAACCTGAGCTCCGCCTGAGCCGGTATCTGCTGCCACTCAGGACTGTGCTCTGAACTTGTAAGCGAAGACAGAGATCACACCGCACGGCCTCTCTGCTCTGTAAGTTGTGCTCCTGCCTTCGGCCAAAATCAATACAGTTCTCCACTATGATTGCTTCACCATCATGAGGGGCCAGGCCCCTTGTGATGACATCCCCACCCCCGCACTGGCAGAGGATACTGAGGGTCCCGCTTTATCACCCAGCCTCAGCCCCACGTGAAGAAGTGTGGGGTGGGGGTGGGGTGGCGATGGGGGGCAGTGCGGGCGAGGAGTAGGGGGGCTGCCCAGAGCTGCTCTAAGTGCCTCTCCAAAGACAAGCCCGGTGCTATTCATCAACTGGTTTTCAGGGCTGTGAGAAATCAATGGCATTTGTGCTGCAAACTCATCATTAGGACAGGAAAAACTCTGCAATGGAATTGATTTGTTTAAATATAATAACACGATTTAACAGAGAACCAAGGGGGTGGGGAAAGGACCCAGGCAAACAAAACACAGGGATGGCACAGAGGACCACAGAGGAACCAGCTCTGAAAACCTTCCAATGCAGTGGCCCAAACCCACCACCCTGTCTCCCTCAAGCCCTGCGCGGGGGAGCCCAGAATGGGCACAAGCAGGGACCTGGTGGGAGGTGGCTCAGACTTGGTCTCAGACAGGCCCTTCATCAGCATAAGGATGCGCCCAGGGACCTGACTGGTCACTGCTGTGTTGTTCCTGGAGGTGACTTAGGCTCCATGAATGTCTGTTTAACTGAACAAACTTTTTTATCAGGCACCTACTGTGTTTGAGGACCCTGTAAGGGTTGTGGGGTAAACAGAGATTAAATCCTGGGCCCAGCTCTGAAGGACAAGGTCCACAGGGCAGCTATGCAGGTGACAACTGGAGACCAGGGAGGGCTGGGCTTCCTGGGATTTTAGGAAATGTGGGAAAGGAGTGCTGGGGACAAAGGTCAAAGGGAGCACAGTGAGGAGCAGAAGTGGACGGTGCACTCAAATAACCAGGAGGAGAGGGCCCTCATCTCATGGATATGGTACCCCGCTGGCCTGATGATGATGGAGTTGGTGATGATAAAAGGTGACTTTATTGATCCTTAAAACGTTCCAGGGTCCCACAAACATGTGTCATTTCAATGAATCTCACCATCCTGTGGAGAAGCAACTATTATTACCCACATTTCACAAATGACACCACTGAGGCTCTGAGGGAAATAACTGCCTGAGGTCATACAGCTAGTAAGTGATGGAGCTGGGGTCAGACCCCAGAGCTTGTGCCCTAACCACTGTACCTCCTGCCCTCACAGGGGCTTGTCCTTCACATGAGCTGGGGAGCAGATGGCCCCTGGCCTCCAAGATCTGGGACAAGCGATGCACGGAGCAGTTTAAGGTGGGAGTCTGAGGCATGGTGTGGGGGGTCCCTGCACTGGGCTGGGGCCCTAGTCACAAACCTGCTGAGGCTCAACCCTAAAGGAAGGGAGAGGCTGGAGCACTGGGTGCAGAGCTGGCCTGGCACTCAGGGTGCCCTGATCCCTTGCACACCTCTTCCAACCTCTCCCAGAGGGTGTGAGTCCTGGGGGAGGGAAAGTCATGGACTGAGCTCCCGAAAGGCATGTCTGGGAGGAAGATGGCCCCCTCCACCCCACCCGGGGCTGGGAGATGCTCATCTGAGGGTGGGGATGGCAATCTCAAGTCCTCAGGGAAGGACCGGCAGCACTGGGCAGCCTCACTGAGCTCAAAAAGAACCTTTATGTCAGTCTCGGAATTCAGACTTTATTCCTGGTGACAGTGGGCAGCCAGGGCGGGCAGGGGCGAACTGGGAAGAGCTCAGTAACTGAGACCAAGGAAGACAGTAAGATCTGAGAGCTAGCAGAGGGTTAGGGGTGCTGAGGGGGGACCCGAATCCAGAGGTGGCTCAGAGAATTTAATCGACCACAGGGGTGAAGAAGAGGGAGGTACCAAGGATGACCCAGGCATCTCCCCCAGCCCTCTGGGGGCTTCGATGCCCAGCTTTGCTGAAGCAGCGGCTGCCTGAGTCAATATGAATTGACCAGGACCCCAAGGAGCCCTGGGCCCCTCCCCCCAGGAAGCCCTGACTTGGGGGAGGGTGCTGCTAGCCGGCAGGCCGACACCAGCCCCACTCTGTCCCACTGCTGACCTTTCTCCTTTGTCAGCAGTGCTCTCCATCAATGCACCGGAAGGGCCAGTGCAATCTCTCCCGACTGCCTGGGGCCAGGGCTGGGGGCGGGGGCCCACTGCGTCTTCCCTCTTTTAAGGAAGAGGTTTCTGAAGCCTCTCTGGAAGGCCGGGTGCAGAGGAGCCAAAGCCCTCAGTGCAGATGGGGAGCCTGAGGCCTGAGAGAGGTGGCTCAGGACCCAGCAACCAGCTGCAGGCACAGCCCTGGGCACAGAGAGCCCCTCGGGGGTGACCCACAGCCCCCGAGCTGGCAGAGGGGAGGGTGAAGAGGAGGGGAAGCTGGATGGGGAGGCTGGGTCAGGCCATGGAGGGATGGGCAAGGATATCTGGTGAGAAGAGGGACCAATGAGGTGTGGGAAGGGGGCAGGGGCAGAGCAGGGCTGTGCCCCAAAGTCAGGAAGGGGTCCGGAGGCGGTGATGGGAACAGTTGTGGAGTGGAGAATCAGCGGGACTAGCTCATCAACTGTCCCTGTGGGTGAAAATTAAGAGGTTTCCGGGATGTGAAACTTTGAGTGCTGAGACCTGGCAGTCCCAGGCAAAGCGAAAGGGCTGATCACCCAGCAGGGCTGAACCTGAATTCTGGTTTTCAGCGCTACCACTTCCAGACTGCGAGTGACCTCTCTGGGCCTCAGATTTCTTCCTTTGGAATGTAGAGATTATAGGAGTACCTTGTGTAGGGCTGTCACGGAGATTAAGTTAAATAATGACTGTTAAGTGCTTAGCCTCTGACATAGCCTCTGATACTAATCATTCAACCAAGGGTGGGGGCTGCTCTTATTACCGTGGATGGTTACGACTAACGTGAACACGCGCCCAGGGCTCCCCCCGTGCCAGGCCCTGTCCTAAGCACCACACCAACACTCCTGGTTTAATCTCACAGTGTTGATGGCAGAGGAGCCATTATTATCCCATTTTCAGAGGACACTGAGGCGTGGAGGGGCTAAGCCACCAGCCCAGGTTCTCATAGCGGGTGAGAAGAGAGCCCAGAAAACCACTTCCATTTCCATGGGGCTCACCCCACAGCCAGGGACACGTAGGCCAATGTCAACACATCTGATCATACTGACCAAGGGCAAGAACTGGACAAAATACACAGGTGGGATGGCTGTGGCAGGGCACTCAGAATGTGCACAGGAATGGGCAGGAGAGCCCTGTTTTTGAGGGGTACCAGTCCCTAGTTCTCAGCCTGGGTCTTTTAAGACCTTCCTCTTCCAGTCTACATACATCAACCAAATGTATGAGGCTTCCAGGGCTGACTTACAGAGCAAGAGAAAGGAAACCTCCCAGAAGTGCTCAGGCCTCCTCCTGGCCTGGGGCAGGCAGGGCGGGGTGGGGCCGGGGGTCAGAAGGGAGCAGCTCTCTTGACCTGACACCTTCTCTGTGTTACCTCATTTCATTCCTGCAACGACACTATAAAGTCAGTCACGATGCCCACTTCAGAGATGAGAGCACAGAGGCTCAGAAATGCGCTAAGGTTTCACAGCTGGATTTAAACATGTCCAGCCCTCCAGTCTGGGCTCCTCTTGCCTGCAGGATGGACATGGAGCATGAAGGTAAGAAGCCGCACCTTGGACCACTGTGTTGGACATGGCACAGGTCTCAAGGTGAGCACTGGATAATCCGGAGGAGGAGGGGCACCGGCATAAACTCCAGCAGCTCAAGGAAGGGGCTTAAGCATCCAGGGCTGGAGTGGCCAGCCTGGCAGGATACTGCACCCAGGGAGAAAACGGGGTGGGTGATAGGGTCTGGGCAAGGGCCCATCACCCCAATACTGGGGGGTAGGGAGGCCCTGCAGAGAGCTCTCTTCAGTTTCAGGAGCAATGCCATCCCTGCTCAGACCCCTAGGAAGTCCTCAGCACGAGAAACTGTACTCTCGCGAAGCAATTAGCTTCCAGCACCCAGGAGAAAGGTCGCCGAGGCAGGCAGGCAGGCGATAGCTGGGCAGGGGCCCTGGGAAGCTGGACCCGGTTATTTTTAGCATCTTGATTCGAGAGGGATGAGGCCTGCCTCCCTACCAGGTAAATGTCAGCACCACTGGCGGATCCGCCAATTAGAGTAACTGGAACCAAGGAGGAGAGACTGACTCGGGGCCTCTCCCTTGAGCTCCTCGCCCCCTAGAAGCTCTCCTCCTCCACTCCCTCTTCCTGACCCTGGCCCATCTGCATGTAAGCCTGAGCAGAAAACCCTGGCTCCATCCCAAAAGGAGTTTGACTACCACCTGGAATTCAAGGTGAGTCCTGCCTTGGCCCCATGACCCTGGCCAAGTCTCATGCCTTCTCTTCTCTGATTCTAATTCCCCCCTGGAAAATGGGCCCCTGAGAAGCCCACCTACTATTTTGAGGGTACAGGAGCCAGGGGTCATGGAGAAGCTTTGCTATGAGGCCAGCTCGCCCTTCCTGGTGTGGATGGGCTGTTGTATTATTCCGGGAAATGAATTCAAGGCTTCCTGAGTGGGACCCCGGACCAGCCCCAAGCTGATGAAGCTTGAGCAGCTGCTGTGCAAAGTACTGGGGGGATGTGTGAAATCTTGGGTACCAATAGGCCAAGGGCCCCTAGGTGCTGCTCTGCTGATAGGCAGGGTGAGAGGGAGGATGCTGTGGGTCGTGAACACAACCTGGGCTGAGCCCTTGGCTATGGGGAGGGGCTGCACCCAAGGGGGCATCCTGCACCCACAGCTCCTGCAGCAGCCCACAGGCACATATAGCTCAGAGGGCAGCCCCTTCTCCGTCAGGCTCCGAGCCAGCCCAACGTCTAGGGCAGGGTCATCTACTCCCACCTTGCCCCACACACCTTCCCTAGAAGGAAAGAGGAAACTGGTCACAGGAAGGAGAGGAAGCCCATTGCTCAGCCCACCTCCCCCTCAGACTCTCAGCTTCATAGTCTACTCTGGGAGTTGGATTTTTAGCAAGCAGGAGAGTTCCCCAAGGGCTGAGTCCCCTATCCTCCCTGGCTGCGGAAAACTTCTGGCAAAGCCTGGGTCCCCTGGAATCCTTGGCCAGTTGCCCAGCTCCCGGGGGAAGCCTAGGACCCTGGCACTTGCTCACACCCTCCCCAAAGGTAGGCTCTTCCACTGCGGCCCTGGCCTGCTGTGGCCTGCCTGGAACTCCGAGGAGATCCGAGGCAAACAGGCACAGAAACGGAGAAGGGAATCTCTCAGGGATGTTTAGCAAGTTAGAAACAAGTACAAACTTCCTCCTTCTTCTGCCATCTGGCCTGTAGGGGGCATCTCCAACCTTATTTCCTTCACTGCCCACTCTTGGCACGACTGATCTGTCCCCAGAGTGCCTGCCTCAAAGCCTTGACCCAGCTGATCCCTGTGTTTGGAATGCTTTCAGATCACAATAATGTCCATTCTTCAGGAACCAGCTAGAACTCCACCTCCTCCAAGAAGCCCTCCCTGACTTGGAACCCTTCTTGGGGACCCTGAGAACTCATCCTAGCAACTACAGATCCAAAAGCCTCCTGCAGACTGGTCTCTGGGCACCCTGCTGTGGCTCGGCGAAGGGGGCTGACAGGGGACACGGGGGGCCTCAGGTTTCCAGAGTCCACTTTCCTTCCGCACCCCTTGCATCCTGTCAGCTTTCTGATCAGAGCCTGACTCTGGAGCATTCTCTCTGCCCTGGCCTCCGGGCCTACAACCTCCAGACCCCACTGGGCTCTCAGCGTAAACAGAAGCGAGGAGAATAATAAGGGTCGCAAACCTTAGCAGGAGCTGGTGATTACAGGAGGCGGACTACAAACAAAGCCTTCACAGAGCCAGGTCTGAGGGCGCCCTGCTCTGCTCTCCACATCCCCAGAACTTCCCAGGGCCCCCACTCTGCACCCCCAGCCCCTCAGGGGTGGGTCCTGCCTTTCTGCAAGCACCACGCCCCACAGATGGGTCACATCAGCTGTAGGACTTGGGCCCTGCTGGCATCCACATCCGCCACACAGTTTAGGGTGGCAGCGAGCTCAGCTGAAAGCCTGCAGTGCCATGTTGGGCTCCTTTGGGGTGCACCCTCCATTCTCTGAGCCTCAGTTTCCCCATCGGTCATGAGGGGGTGGGCCAGGTGATTTCCTAAGGCCATTCCTCCCCCACGCGACGGAGATGCTATGATTCAAGTAAAGAGGCCACCTTCACAGCTCCACCCAGTGTCTGCTCCCTGCCCGCAAGGTCACGGAGCCTTTGGACCTGGGACATGGGGCATGGGTGTGGCTGCCCTCACCCTGAGTATGTGGCTCCCGGACCAGAGGAAAACAAACTCTAGGGCTCAGAGAGGGGTGGTGAGCAAACACCACAGGGAGGGAAAAGCACCCGCTGTGAGTAACACCCAAGGAATCCTTCCTGGTGTAGTTCACCAAATCCCTGCTTGTCCTCAGAGAGCCCTGCTGGTGGCCGAGGCCAGTGGTCCCTGGGGTACAAGGGCAGCCCCACACACCACAGACAACAGAAGGCTCCCACCAGACTCTGGGAGGACCAGGGAACCATCCTTTCACCCCCTGAAAGGATGCCTCCTGTCTAGGCCGGCAGCCTCCTGCAACTGCTGTGATGATGCTGTGTGACTCTGGGTTGGGCTCTGGGTCTCTCTGTGTCTACCATGTCATTGGACAGGTTTGTTCATGGCTCCCTTCCAGCCCCACCTCTGGGCTAACGTCAGGCCTGTATCGGGAAGGGGTGCAGACTGTGGCCATAGAAGGCGGCACCTGGGCTCTGCTCCGGGGCAGCTTCCCACTTCAGCATTTGGGCAGACTGGCATCCCTCTGGGAAAGAGGCCCAGCTGCTAGCCCAGGAGAGGTCCCAAGGTGCCTGGGTTGCTGAAGAGGACTCGGTGTGCTGGAGGTTCAGCCAGCGGGGGTACACAAGCCCCCAGCGCTGCCCCTCCCCTCTGCCACTGTCTCTGGGTGAGCTGTGAGCCTCTGCTTCCAGGCCGAGGCCAGTCCCAGCTCCTGGCCTTCACAGAGGAGCTGCCACTGCCCCACAGCCCCCTTTGGCTCCCTGCAATCTGCAGGATCAAGGTCAAACTCTATGGCCCCTGGGAGCTGCCTCAGTACCTGCTCCCAGGTGTGGCTGAATGAAGTGTCCTCTCCCAGGAGACTCCTGACCGATCCCACCAAGTTGTGCAGAGACCCCAGGAAGACCCTGTTTCCTCACTCCTCTGTGTAGGGATCTAGACCCCTCCTCCAGGCAGTCTCCCCTGCCTGCCTCCTCCAGCACAAGGGAAGAGCTGTCCCTCCCATTTCCTACTGCCTTCACCTGCTGAGAGCCTCCACCTAGCACACACTGCTCTGTAGACTCCGTTGACCTCCGTTCAAGTCCAGGGCTGTGCTCACCCAGCACTCAAAGAGGCACTTGTGAATGCCAGCTCCTAGCCCAGTGCCGGAGCCCAGTAAGTGTTCAACCCACTATGACTGATGGAATGAATGGTTCACCAGCAAACATACCTGTGGCTACCAGAGACAGAAGCAGTGGGGAAAACACATATTATGGTGTCAGGTAAAACTGGGCTGAATTTCAGCTCCACGGATAGCACTGTGACCCTGTGTATATTTCTAAACCTCTCCGAGCTTTGGGGCTTCTGTCATAGCTCGGTTGGTAAAGTATCCGCCTGCAACGTAGGAGATCCCGGTTTGATTTCTGGATCGGGAAGATCCACTGGAGAAGGGATAGGCTACCCACTCCAGTATTCTGGCCTGGAGAATTCCAGGCACTATACAGTCACAGGGTCGCAAAGAGTCAAACACGACTGAGCTTTGAGCTTCTTCATCTACAGGTGGGATAATCCAAGTGTCCCTGGGTTGTTGAGATGTTTGAGAATATTGCAGGTTGTGAACCCTGACCTGTCTCAGCAGAGCCTCTGGTTTTACAGACCAATGAACCGCTGCTCAGAGAGGGACGGTGACTTGTCCAAGGTCACACAACAGGTCTGCAGCAGGACTGAGGCTTGAACTAAAACTTTGCTCGACGGGCTTGGGGGGGGACAATGGCCCACCTTGCTGACCCAGAGGGTCCCCCACCTCGGGGAGGAACGACTAGTGGGCTGTGGACTGTATTTCCAGCTTCAGGTTGGGTGAGGGGTCAGTGCTGGCTGCAGAGGCTGGGGGTGGACAGGCCTGGACTGCTGGCAGTGAATTCCAAGGAGGGAAAGGAGTCTGTGCATTCCCAGCTGGCGCTGGAGACTGACATGCACGCCACATGGGGACCCTGGAATTCAAGCTCTGTGTGGCCATGGCCAGGCCCACCATGAGCTGGGCTTGGCACTCAACGTCGTCGAAACCAGCCCCAAACTTGCCTTGTGCCATGTAGCCCTGGAAACGTGTTGACTGACAGCTGATGGTGTTCATGCTGTCAGTGTGAAGCCACAAACTCAGGGCTAGAGGGGCTGTCAACCCAGGTCCCTGCCTACAGAGCTCTCATCCACAGCTGTTTGGAACTGCCTCATGTGACACCCCAACCCCCGCTGTCCCCCTACAGCCTCTCTGAAATGACAATCCAACCACGTCTCTCCCTGTGTGCCCACAGCCCTGGGGATCAGCCCCATCACTCAGCCCCACCTGCTTGCGTACCGTCAATGCCGTGGAGCGCTAACCTCATCCCAGGCACTGCAGCAAGGGTTTATGTGGATGACTTTATTGAATTCCTCACAACTCAGTGGGGTTAGTTCTATTATTATCCCTATTTTACAGATGAAGAAATGAGGCACAGAGAGATTAAGCCACGCTTCTAAAGTTACAAAGAGAGGAGTGTGAAGAGTCTGGAAAACCCCAATGCCGAGGCTCGGAGTCCATACCTTTCACCACATCTATGCCCTCTGCACTCATCCACCAAAGGTGTGCTGAGTACCTTTAATGAAGTGCCAGCCGGGGGGGCAGCTGTCACGGCCCTGACTAGACATTCTTCTGTGTCCAGCTGGGTTGGCTGTCATGACCCAGACCTGGCTCCACTTTGCCAGGCTGAGGGAAGTGGGCCAAGCCACTCCCAGGGGTGGGTAGGGCTGGGGGCTTGTGTACTCAGCTGAAGAGACCTTCAGCCCGCTGGGTCCTCTTCAACAGCCGTAGCACCTGCGGGGCCTCTCCTGGGTAAGGGGCTGGGAGAGCCCGTCTTCCAAAATGCTGAAATGGGAAGCTGCCTCGGAGCACAGCCTAGGTGCCACCCTCTGTGGCCACTGTCTATATCCCTTCCCGAGGTAGGCCTGACCTCAGCCCGGGAGCTAGGCTAGGGATTGCAACTCTGGGCCTCTGTTTTCCAGTCTGGCAAAGGGCATAGGACCTCTCAAGGGCTTTCTCAATGGCCTGATGGGGTGTGAAAGAGCTTACACACTGTAAAGAACTCTACAGTAACAGGTCATTGTAGCTACAGGAGCGGGTCACAGGGCGGAGGTCAGGAGGGCAGGCCTGGGGTCAGAGAAGGCTCCATAGCATCTGGCCCACAGAAGTGAGTTTGCCAAACAGAGAAGGGCAGGCAAGGGGCAACAAGGCAGAAGGCTCTGCAAATAAAACACAGAGCAGCCCCCAACCCCCTCTGCCCTTGTGGATTAGGCAAAGCACACAAACACCAGGTTTCCAAAGTGTGTAGGGACAGGGCTCAAAGGCAGACAGTGCACACCGGGACACCCCTGGACACCACTGCTTGCTGGGGGTGGGGCTGGCATCCCACCCTCACCGAAGCCACCGTCCCCAGATGCTTGAGATGAGCTGGATGCTGGCTCCACTGGGGCTTCTGCAGCTGGTGGAGAGGGCAACATCTCTGCCTTGGACAGATGAGTCTCACAGGGCGATGCGGGACCTGCCCAAGGTCACTGGGTCTGTCAGTGACTGGCGGAGCCTGCATGTGAAGTCCGTTCTTCACTTATTCTAGGCAGTGCTGGCTTCATGGGCAGTTGCCTGGGGCCCCAGGCTCAAAAGGACCCACTCTTGGTTTAATGTTCTATGGCCACCATCGTGAAATCCTTAATAATTTTTGAGTGACAGGCTCCACAATTTTGTTCTGAACCAGGCCCTGCAAATTATTTAGCCAGACCTGATTCTAGGAGATTCTGGTGGACATGTTGGGAGAGGAAGTAGAGGGCCAATAAATGAACTTTTTTTCTTTAACTAGAGGATAATTACAAAATAGTGATGGTTTCTGCCATACGTCAACATAAATCAGCCACAAACTTTCATTTCTCTGGGACTTTGCAAGAGCCAGACCTTCTGCTTGGGCTTCTCTTTTCTCCTTTATATCAACCTAGCAAATTTTTCCCTGCCTTCCAATGCTCAGCTCACTTGTCACCTCCTGGGGATTCTTCCCAGATCTCTTCCCTCACCAGAGAACATACCAGTCAGAACTCATGCCCCCTGTGCCATGGTCCCTTCTCCTTGGAACACATCCCTCCCTGTGTATGCATGTGAGTGCATCCCTGTGTGTATGTGGAGATACCATGTGTCCTGAGAACCTGTGTCTGTGTATCTGTGTAAAGAGTCAACACAGAAGTTTGTGAACGTGCCTCTATAAGCGTACGTGTGCAGCAAGTCTGTTTGTGCACATGTGTGTCTATAGTGTGCACGAGTGAGGTCTGTGTGTATACGCATGAGAGGGAGTGTGCCTCTGCAGGTTTCTGTATGTATCTGTGCACACACAACCACTCATGGCTGTGTGTGCACGCACATCTATAGCCCCTTAGCATGTAGGGACAGGTTTACAAGCACACGTTGCCTGTGTAGAGTACATATGTACACGTGTTCATGGACACAGGTATGACTATGGGGTAGAAGACCCCTCTGGGACTTGTATGTGTATCTGTACTTTCAGATGAAAAACCTCATGTTCACGTGCAACTATAAATGGTCTTCTTTCTCAGGAAAATCTTAGTCCTCTCAGAGACATTCTGGATCATAACTTGGGCTACCTTCTCCAAGATTTCCTAGATTCCAGCCTCCCCATACTCACATGAAACTCCAGTGTTAATCTCATCCCACATCATGGCAGCCTTCCTAACCTCATGCTTCCCACCAGCCAACTGAGGACACCCATGATCTCTTGATGCCCACCCACAAGAAAAGACCAGCAGAGAGGGGGCAAGGCCAGGGGCAGAATGAACCAGAGGTCAGGACGTGGCGCACTGGAGCCACACAGACCTGGAAGTGAACCCCATGGGGGCTCAGCCAGGAGTGCGGCCTTGGGCATGCTCCTTTCAGACCACAAACCTCAGTTTTCTCGCCTGTACAATGGGAAGGATAACAGCACCCACCTCACAGGGCTGTGATGAAGATGAAAAGAGTGAATAACTACACAGTACTTAGCACAGTGCCTGGCATACAGTTAAGTGCTCAGAATGTTAGAGGATATTATTATTATTTTCATGAGCTAAATGAGAAAACGGAGGCTTTCAAAAGCGAAGGGACAGGGCTACCCAACACTACACTGGGAGTTGGCAACTGGATAAAACCTGAAGTTCAAGTGCCAGACTAGGGTATATCCCTTCCCACAACCCTCCATTCTCTGGCTCCCTCTGAAAGGAGGATGCCAAGGAAAAGTGAAAATTAAGAAATAAACCCCTTCCCCTAATTCCTCAGTGATGACAGCCCAGCTCCCGCTTCTCTAGGCCCTGAAACAGCACCAGCCGCTTGGACTGAGTCCCACACCTGCAGACACCCAGGGTCAGGGCCCAGCTCATTCTGCTTACCTGCCAAGGTCTCTGCTGACCACGGGGACTGGAGGCTGCTAAGGGTGTCAGGAAAAGGCAGTCACAGGGGAAGGAAGCTGTAGCCCCAGCAGTCCAACCTGGCTGAGCAGAGCTGCTGCAGGTCCTGTGGAAGAGAGGAGAGGGTGCAGTGAGCTCCAAGCCTGAGCCTGAGGGCCCCGACCCTCTTCACCCACCTCTAGGTCCTGCCTGCCCAGGCCCCTCTGGCCATCTCCTGGAGAGTTGAGCAGGCCCACAGAAGTGGAGCCACCCTAGAAACTGGATAACTGGATGCTGTCCCCCTCCTCCACTCCAAGTAAAGGTCAGAGGTCCAGAACTGGCCCCAGCACCAAGGTCAGCTTCTCTGTACCCTGTCCTGCAGCTTCGGCCATGCTGGGACACCCACCACTGTGTTGCAGTCAGCCTAGCCCCCTGGAACCCCATCCTTTGGATAAACCGGGTACTCTGTCTGGGTCAGCCTAGCCCCCCTGGAACCCCATCCTTTGGATAAGCCGGGTACCCTGTCTGGGTCAGCCTAGCCCCCCTGGAACCCCATCCTTTGGATAAGCCAGGTACTCTGTCTGGGTCAGCCTAGCCCCCTGGAACCCCATCCTTTGGATAAGCCGGGTACTCTGTCTGGAGCCCTTTCCCACATGTCTCTGTCTTTCAAAGCCCCACTCTGCTCAGAAGTTCCCATGGAGCCCTCACTGACCTGCTGCTCCTTTCTTTGTTCATCCTGCAGTGGCTTGGGTCCAGCTGACCATGTTCCCTGCCCTCCCCCCAGCCCCAGCTTTCTATTGGCCGGGTTCCCCTGTGAGCAGAGCTCCTGGTCATCAGGAATGAGGTCTAGTTTATGTCTGTCCTCTGAGGCTCACAAGGCCACAGCGACTGCTGGATGGATAAATGGAGGGATGGATGGATGGATGAGTGGGGCAGTGAAGACAGTCAGTAAATAAGTTGAACAAAATGGGCCATTTGACATATGCCCTAAAGTCCAGAAGCCTGCTGAGCTTTCCACGGGCCTCCTCATACCCTTGCCCCTGTTAGATTCCAGAACCCAGAGTTCAGGGTGGTGAGACCAAAGAGGCTTGGGGAGGTGGACTCCCTTCTCTGCCAATTCACATATGAGGAAACTGAGGTCCCGATAAGGGAAGGGTTCCCATTGCAGGGTTCCCAAGGTCCCATTGCAAGAAAGAGCCAGGCCAGAAATTAAGCCCAAATCTCCTTGTCTTGTCCACTGCCTGGAGGCAGCCACGGCAGTCCCTTCCACCTCCTGCATCCTCATGTGTCAGTTCATGCAGGCACCTAGCTTCCCTGATTGTTGGGGGATGAGGCTAGCTGTAGAAGGCGGACTCTGGGTAAAAGAGGGAGGGCAGTAGAAGGGCTGTGGGATAGGAAAAAGTGCAGTAATGAAGATCAAACTCAGAAAAGAGCCATCTGGTCTGATGGTCCTCCTTTCCCAGCCAGGAGGCCTGAGGCTAGAGGCAGGCCAGAGAGGGGACATTACAGGGAACCCTGGGGTCAGAGACACCTCTCCAGCCCACATTCAGCTGGGGGGCCTCTCCAAAACCCCCATTAACCACTTCACTGTCCTCCACAGAGGTCTTCTGGGCCTCCCAAACACGGGTTGGTGGGGCATGTCATGGGCACCACCTTGAACAGTTCGCATGCATCCCCTAGCCTGTGGTCTATCCTCAACCCAGCATTTTCAGCTCCACAGAAATGTGTGCATGTGGTCACCCAATGATGCATACTAGAATGTTCACAGCAGTGCTAGTCAAAACGGCCCAAGAATGAAAACTTCACAAATGGTCATCAACTGTAGAACGGATAAATCAGTGTATCCACACAATGAAATACAACACAGCAACAAAAACAAATAATCTGCAACTATATCCAACAATACAGGTAAGTATTATGAACATAATGTTGACCAAAAAAGCCAGATACAATGGATAATATACTTGTGTATTCAGTCACTTCAGTCCTGTCTGACTCTTTGCAACCCTGTGGACTATATAGTCCTCCAGGCTCCTCTGTCCATGGGATTTTCCTGGCAAGAACACTGGAATGGGTTGCCATGACCTCCTCCAGGAGATCTTCCTGACCCAGGGATCGAACCTATGTCTCCCGCTTTCTTTCCCACTACACTAATAGGGAAGTACCGAGAATATACTTAAGGAGTCCACTTATTTAAAGATCACCTGATGCGAAGAGCCGACTCATTGGAAAAGACGCTGATGTTGGGAAAAATTGAAGGCAAAAGGAGAAGGGGATGACAGAGGATGAGATAGTTAGATAACATCACCGATGCAATGGACAAGAATCTGAGCAAATTCTGGGACATTGTGTAGGACAGAGGAGCCTGGCATGCTGCAGTCCATGGGGTAGCAGAGTGAGACATGACTTAGTGACTGAACAACAGCAACAAGAATAGGCAAAACTACTCTAGCCTGGGGTAGACTAAATACATATGGCCAGATTCTCTGCAGCTGCTCCTATCAAAAGGCGAAGTCCAGGGACTTCCCTGGTGGTCTGGTGGCTAAGATTCTGCAACCCCAATGCAGGGAGCCTGGGTTCAATCCTGGGTCAGGAAACTAGACCCCACGTGCTGCAACCAAGGGATCCCATATACCCCAATGAAAATCGAAGATCCTGTGTACTGCAACTAAGACCTCGTGCAGCCAAATAAATAAATAAAATAAATATTTTTAAAAAAGGGTGGAGCCTATCCTCTATCCCTGAATCCAGGCTGACCACGAGACTTGTTTTGACCAAGAGGACTTGGTGAAAGTAGTATTTTGTGACTTACAGAAACTAGGTCTCAAGAAATCCTGCTATTTCTGGTTTGGGCCCTCTTGGAATGTGGCCTGGCCAGGGAAGGAAGCCAGTCTACCCTACTGGGGGATGGAGGAGAACTGAGGCTGCCCAGCCAATAGCCAGCACAACCTGCCAGATGTGACTGAGGCCATCTTTGACCATCCTGTCCAGCCGGCCTTTCGGGTGACTGGAGTCACATAAGCCCAAGGGAAACTGGCAAAGGGACTGCTCAGGCAAACCACAGAATTACGAGACATAATAAATGGCAGTTGTTTAAGCCACTAAGTTTCGGGGTGGTTTTGGGGGCAGTAATAGATAACTTATAGTATACTGTTGATATTGTAAGGATAATGTAGTCATTATCCTTGCGGGGCAGCAATGACTGGAAGGGGGTATGTTGGGGGGCTTCTAGGGGATCTGGAATGTTCTGTTTCTTGATCTATATGTTGGTCACATGAGGGTATTCATTTTGTGAGAATTTGTTGAGCTATGCTTAGCATATACACACTGTTTCAGCATGGATGTAATACTTCAGCTGAAGCTAAAAACAAACAAACCTTCCATGGCTTTCTGCCCAGGCAGCCAAGATCCAGCCCCGCCCTGGCCTGCTGGCCTCACCTCACTCTCCTCTGCACATTCACAGTGCCACCTTACACCTCTGTGCTGGGGAGGCCCCTCCCTTCCTGCCCAGCTTCAAGCTTGAGGGCAGGAAGCACCTCCTCCTGGAAGCCTTCCCTGACTGCCCTTGGCCTTGCCCGAGTATCCATATTCATACAACTATCTCTCTGGAGCTGGAATTTCCTGAGCACAGATTTAAGTCTGTCCCTTCAGTCTCCCCAGCTCTTGGAACTCTCCAAGTGGGAGCCCTGTAGGGTTAGGGGGCACCCCTTTTCCTATTTATTCCCCTAGGGTCACAACCTCCACAGTGGAGCTGTGATGATCAGCCAGGCTTTGGGGATGAAGGGGAACAGGGAGAACTGGTGATCACAAGAAGGGTCATATGTCACCATCTCCTGGGAACCCAGTTTCTCCCAGGTAGACCAAGGGCAAGGCTAAATTTGGGGGTACAAAGAGGGTTTACAAAGAGGGGGAGGACTTAAGGAGCCACCCATTTGTAGCCAGATGGTGACACCTGTGAAAGGGTACTACTCCTTCCCTCTTAATTATCTAGTGAAATAAAGTGCACAGCAGGGCCGACGGGCAGTCAGCACTGCATCTCTGCCAAAACAGTGGAGAGTGGTAATGTCAGACACATGGGCATCAGCTCTGCTAAAATCCTTCCATACACTGACTCCGTGACTGTGACTCAGGTGGGCACCAGGGCCTCGGTCCTAGATGCCCCTCTCTGGGCCTCCTATTCCATCTCTGCAGTTCCAGCTTTGTCCTCAATGGATGTGTGGCCCTGGGGTAGCCCCCTCCAACCTCAGCCCCCTCCACTCTTATCCCAGAGATCGGCTTAGTCAACAGTCTCTGATGAGTCACATTTTTCTTTCCTGTGGGAGGGCTGGCCCCTGAAAGGCCAGGGAATCTTTCTGCCTCCTCAGAGTCCCTGCCACAAGCAGGCGGGTGTGGCCACTGCAGGCCATCGATGGCAGGCCACTGCACCCTATCACCCACCTGCCCCTGGGAAGGGGGTGCTCAGGCCTGGAGGGGAGAGTCCATCTCCACCCTCATGCTTTCCCTGGTACCCAGATTCTTTCACTAAGAAAGGAAGCTCCTTGCCCAACAAGGAGGCTCAGAGAAGCCAGAGCGTTCACGATGGGAGATGGAGACCCGGCTATTTGCCGGTCAGCTTCGGTCTGTCCTGTGGCAGAGGTAACTTGGTGTGAGGAGCCTGTGAGGGCAGCTGGCTGGGTCCAGACTAATGACAGAAGGAGCTCTGGACTGGGGTACACCTTCCCCAAGCAGGTGTGCCGTCTCAGAGTGGTGAGGGCCCTGTCCACAGAGGCGTGCAAGCCGATGCAGTGGCCAAGTGGTGCTGTGAGCGCACAGGAAGCGTCGGAACTGGAGCTGAACTCTGTATTTCCCAAACTCCTCTGATGATAAGAATCACCGGGGCTGCTCGTGAAACCCACAGCCTCCCAGGCCTCTCCCCTGAGAATGGAAGTCTGTGGGTCTGGAACGCAGCCCAGAAATTTAAATTTTTAACAAGCCCTCCCAGGTGATCCTGCGCATCTGTAAAGCTTGAGGGGAACACCGGCAGATGACCTTCCAGGTCCCTTTGGGCCTTGAGATGAGTGATTCTGAGCCCCACACTCCACACCTCCCGTACCCTATCTGGAAGATGCGGCTGGCAGGAGACTAACTGCATCATTAAAATAAAAATGATTTAACAGCTTTAGGAGGGGCAGAGATGTCAGGGGGAGGGCGGTTCTAGCCCCTGGTGGTACCGGCAGCCGCTCCCTCCTTGTGCCCCTCGGCCCCCCAGAGTTATCCAGAAAAGCTCAGCATTGGGGAGGGGGTGAGTTGACAGCTGTTCAGCTGCTGCTCAGCGAGACCCGGAAAAGCAATTATCTTGCTCTTAGCAGAAAGGCACTGGCTTTTACCCGCCCCCTCCCTCCCACCTTCACACACACACACACACACACACACACACACACACACATACACACACACACACACACACACACACACACACACACACACACATACACACACACACACACACACACACCCACACCCACTCACCCAGGCCGAGACGCTGCTGGCTGGCTCTGAACCCACCTCCCCCTAACCCCACCAGCCCCCAGATTCCTCTGACTCTCAAACCTCCATCCTCAGAGCACATTTCCAACACTTAAATCATTTAGCCCGCTAAACCGGAGACGGCGAAATGGGTGCTATTTCTTAAAAACATACAGAGAGCGTATTAAATTATTGATAGCCATTAAACAGGGGGAAAAATTAAACAGCTCTCAGCTCTTATCAATCATTCATGCAGTTTCCACTGGGGTGTTTTCTGGAGAGTGATCACACGGGCAGCCCAGGGAGCCGACTCCTGCTGGCAAGGAAGGCTCTGGCTGCGTGGAAGCGGGGAGGGGGCCGCTGCAGCCCCCAGCTACTACTCAGGCAGGCAGAGGCTGAGAAGGGGGTCTGGTGGGGGGTGGGGAGCAGTCAGCCTCTCACTTGACTGCCCCCCACCATTTTCACCACGTTATTAACAAAAGGACACTCTGATACCGCTCTCAGGAACCCCCTTCATTAAATCCAGCCTGCTCTTATTGAGCATCTAGTATGTATCAGGCATGCAAGGTGCACAGATAAATCAGCCTCAAAGCACTCACGCAAAGGTGGGAGGGAGCCCTTTGAAGGAAAACGTGGTTACGCTACGTTGTGATAGGAGCTGCTGTGGAGGTCAACTCCGAGGGTGGCTCCAAGGAAAAGGGAACCACTTTGGCTGCAGTGGGGTTGTTAAGGAAGGCTTTGCCACCGAAGTCATTCCTGGGTAAATTCTCACCCAGAGCACAAACCTGGGAAGGGCATCCCAGGAAAGCTGGACAGCCCTGGCAGAGGTCCGCAGCCTCGCTGAGCCTAAGTTGAGCATTCCATCCTGTCAACAGCCCCGCAGGTACTGGCCATGTGGGCTCAGGGGCTTGGCCACAGTGTGTGGAGCAGGGAGCCGGCCGTCACCTCAGCCTCTCTTCCAGGCCCTGGTCAAATCCAGGCCAGGCCAGGGGAGTGATGCATGAGGCCAGGCCCCCACTGAGCGCTGACGCTGACGGGCAGGAGGTTGGGGTTCACCCCAGCTGCCCGGGGCAGCGGCACCTCCACCCTCGCACAGCAGATCCATTTCCTGGCTCTGACTCAGGACACCTAAGCCAGCGCGTGACGCAGGCCACGGAGGCTGCAGGGCCGGGGCAGCGCTGCTCTCCCAGCCTCAGACAGGCCTGGCAGAGCTGTCCTCGGGCTCCCTCCTGTCGCTGAGCTGTGCCAAGGACCAGGGCACCAGGGCTGTGGGAGCCAGCGGACACTCGATACCGCCCCACCTCTCCGCTCAGGGACCGTCCACAACCAGGGGCCATCTGAGGCTCTGAGGCCAGGCCAGGCTGCCGGCTGCTGCAGGGAACAAAGAGGCCAGGCCCACGCCCGCCAGGACCCTGCAGTCCCAGCCCCCCCGGAGAGCACGGCATTCTTGAACGCCTTTCAGGAGCTCTCCTTGCTCAGGAGCCCAAGCCGGGAGCTGGGAGGAGGCCCTGCCAAGTGTTGATAGCACCCTCTCCAGAGAAAGCTGCTGTCGCGGGGAAACATTCTGGGGAGAGTAGCTGTTTACCACCAACGCCTGGGACTGTCAAGAAATAATCAGAAGAAACTGAATGTGCAAAGTTGAAAAGACATGTAACGGAAGCCCCCTCCCCAAGCCTGGGACTTTTCAACCTGGAGGACCAGGCTGCTGTATATTTTGCCTGGTTTGGGGAAATATTCTTAAATTTGCATCAGGGTGGAGGAGGATGTGGGAGGTGATATACATACAGTCAGCTAAGGACTGGGAGACCACGGCCCCGAGCACCATCATCAGCCTTGGCCTCTCTGGGCCTCAGTTTGTGCACGTGCAGAGTGACAGATACCCATTCGACCTTCAGGAAGACCATGCGGTCTGAGGGGACAGGGTTAGCCTCCAGGCTATCTCTCCAGTCTGTCAGGAACATGCAGTTCCTTAAGATGACCTGAACATGCCACATGCTCACCTGAAGACTCGGAACAACGGGGCTCAGCGAGTCTGAAAATGTCAGCACAGACCCGTACATCTGTCAGCAGCACACGGCTCTGCCGGGTCCCTGCCACCCCACCTGGAGTGCTGCACGTGATCTGTTCCCTCTCATCCACCACCACACCTGTGTAGGGCTTGGGCCTGAGTGGGCACAGAGCAGGCTGTCAAGGGAGGTTTGCTGACCGGCAGAATCAAGACTCATATGGGCAAGTGACCCCCCCCAAATTCCAATCATAACATCTATCCCTATTCAGGCAGCAGCCCTGACTCCCCACTGCCAGCACCTCCCACTGCCAAACCCCCAAGTCTAAGTCCTTCACCTGGGAGTTGTGTCTGAACTTCCAGATGTTTCTTACAGCCTCTTTGCTCCAGCCAGAGAAGAACGACTCAATCTCCCCTGTCCATTCATGCTCTGGGGCCTTTGCACATATTATTGTTTTCTTTCCTACAGCCTAGTCCTACTCCAGGTCAAGCTCTATGTCCCCCTTTGTAACTGTTGTCACACTTTTCACATTACACCAGACTGGTTTCTGTTTGCATCGGCTCTGCACTCAGCGTGGAGCACCATGAATGCAAACAGGGCTCCTTCCATCAGCACCTCGCCCAGGGGGTCAGAGAGGGGCCTCTAACTTCACTACAGTTCAACAAGCACCCCAGCCCCCAGCCTGTAGGTCAGAATCAGTTCCTCCTAAGGGCTAACCAGCATCACTACAGCTGTAATTGTAAAAGCCATTCCCTGGATAGTGGGGGAGATGTCCTCCGCCAAGTGTAAATGAGACTGTACTCTTGGAGCTCCCGGAGCCAAGGGAAGGGGCAGGCTTGGGAATTTCCAGGCAAAGGCCAGCAGAAATTGGCCACAAATGAATCATTAACTCTCGAGTCGAGAGCTCCGAGTGGCCGGTGCCAAGGTCTCGGGCTCTGGCCTGTGTGGGCCACTTGGCCTCTCTTGGCTCAGGCCTGAGGGTGGCCCCCCCTCCCTGGCCATCTGCTTCACCCCATGGCCACTGGTCACTGACAGGCGAGGCCATCTGGACCAGAGCGGCCCAGATGTCTTATGGGAGAGGGCACGCCTTTCCCCAGGAATGACTCCAAAGCTTTGCCACACACGTCTGTCCTTCTGAAGTGCTGTCCCTTCAGTGAGCTAAGTCCCCTCCTCCTTTAAGGTCTGGCTCCAGTCTGGCCTGCCTCCTCTCTGCCCTGCCTATCTGGGCCCACCCTGGCCCACCACCTCTGAGCGCCTGTTGCCTTGGCTGTGCCTGCCCACCCTGCCCTGGGTGCAGGGGCTCATTCCTTCTGCACGATGGGGACTTGGCCCCTCTCCTGGACCCCGTCAGCCAGTCTGAGGCAGAACACAGGTCAGGAAGCCCACGTGTGATGGGGTTGCCCATGGGCTCAGTCTGCAGCTAGCAGGGTGAGCGCCTGGCTGGCCGTGGGGTCTTCGGTCCTCACCTGACTCAGGGACAACGTCAAGTCCTGCTCCAGGCCTCTTTTCAGGGCTTCCGGCAGTGAGGGTGCAGTTCAGGCAGGTCTAGACATGTCTGCCGCACTCCCACTGGAGAGCCAGGGAGTTGTGGGGGGCCTGGCACCCTGATTCCCAGGAGGCAGCAGAGGTCAGCACTGACCACCTTCCACCTTAGGGCACCATCCTGCAGGCTAGGGTGCAGTTTCATCACAGCCCCTGCAAACTGCCCTAAAGAGGCACCCTAACTCTTCTTGGGTAGGGACTGATGGAGACAAAGTCTCAAAACACAGATTCTATTGTAATATGATGCCAATACATCATTCACCTGTGTTTCTGAACTTAGTGTCCACCTGCCTGGCAATAAAGCTGGCAAAAATAAGAACAAATACTGCTGACTCGAGCGTTTACTTTGTGTTAAGCTCTGTGCTGAGCTCGACACACATTTTTCATGAGTCCTTCCATCCCACCACAAGGTACCTACTATTAATATTAATATGACTGCTTGAAAGAGGAGCAGTCCACGGTTCCTAGAGATGTGGATGAAGATGGGGTAATGTGCCCATGTCCCAAGGCTGGAGTGTGGTAGCTGGGGATTTAGATGGAGCATCTGACCTGGATCCCCACACAGCACCTAACCCCAAGGACCCTGAGCCCCTTGTCTTGCGCTCAGAGATGGAAGACGCCATGGTGCCCTGTGATCACCACCCCACTCTCTTCACAAAGTCCTTTTCTCATCTGATCCTAAAAGTAGCCCTATGAGATGGCCAGTGAGGGTTATTATTACCATTATGTGTGTGTGTGTGTGTGTGTGTGTGATAGTCGCTCAGTCATGTCCAACTCTGTGTGACCCCATGGACTATAGCCTGCCAGGCTCCTCTGTCCTTGGGAGTGAGTAGCCATTCCCTTCTCCAGGGGATCTTCCCGACCCAGGGACTGAACCCAGGCTTCCTGCACTGTAGGCAGATTCTTTACCATCTGAGCCACCAGAGATGGGGAAACTGAGGCTTCACGGGGCAAGGCCTTGACTTATTATCAGCTTTTACAGCCCTTTAATCCTCACAGCAACCCCACTAGGTGGCTGCTGTTAAAGCCACTTTGCAAATGGGAAAATGCTGAGGATGAGAGAGGCAGAGGGAGCGTGTCCCACATGCTGGGGACGGAGCCTGGGCTTATGCCCTGATCTGCTTGACCCATGACATAGGGCTGTCCCCAAGGCTTGGGCCAGAGTAAGTGTAGGCTTGTGAGCATGGTGGAGAGAGGTGACTGAGGAGCAGGACGTGGGGGCCTGGGGATGCGGGCTGTGTCCCTCCCTCCCAGCCTCACACTGCAGGGATGGCAGAAAGACGAGTTGCTCTGAGAAAGATCCCACCTCCATTTCCCCACAGGAGTCCTGGGCGGAGGCACTCTGGACTTGTTTACCATGGTGGAGTCTTACTGATGAGTCCAGTGATCAGGCTGAGACATCTCCACCAGCCACACGGGTCACCGTCTGCAGGTGTTAAGGGTGGATGGCATCCATCCGAGGAAAACAGGATGAGGTAGTAGCTGCAAGTCCATAGGCATGCCCAATCACACCCTGACACAAGCCACACACGTGCATGTACACTTCCCTTACTAGTGTCTGCAGGCTCCTGGGCACACGTGCTCACCGGTGTACACACTCATACCCAGGACAGCACACAGCTGCATTCGGGGCAACTGGGGGGCCCGAGCAGGGGCATGGACAGCTCTGACGCACGGGCAGGGCCCCTGCAGCTCTGGGGCCCAGGAGAGCGGGTGCGGGGAGCAGGTGGGCAGGTGGCCATCTGCAGAACCATGCAGGAACTCGTGGCAGCCGCTGCGCTCATGGGGTTGGGCCTGTCCAGAGCAGGCCCATAAATCAGGAAGCAGCCTGCCGCCAGCACTAAATCACTACCTCTAGGACATGGTGCTTAGAACAGAGAAGCAGCTGGCATCAGGCCCAGGCCCACCGTTGGGGTGGGGGCTGGAGGGGACATGGTATGTGGCACCCCCTCCACCCTGTGCCGCTGCCCCCTCCTGCCCTGTGTCTGCCCGCCTTGTCCTAAGGGCAGGGGCTAATTCCTCCCGCAGTCAGACCTTCTCTCCCACTCGATTCCTGCCTCCCCCTGGCCTTTCCTCCCATTCTACCTTTCTTCCTCTGCTCCTGGCCCCAGACTCCTGAGTTCACCCCCTACGTTGAGTGCTGCCCTCCCACTCCGAGGGCAGCACTGAAGGCTTCTCCCAGTGTCTAATGCCTTAGGACCTCAGAGGGCTGGGGTTGGGGGCTGTGGAGAGTCCACTTCTGGGCAGGAACACGGGGGTGCCATCACCAGACCTGGGCTGTGAGCCCAGGGGCACTCCCAGCTGTACTCCCCAGAGTTACCTCCTTCTTCCTGGCCTCGAGCGCTCCACTTTCCAATCTGTAAAGTGAGGACTGACTGGGGAGAGACCTCCTGGGGCTGCCTGCCCTGAGGATCTGAAGCCCAGGGAAAAGAGCCTCCGTGGATGCTGATTAATTATGATTATTAATAACACAACCATCTGTATCTAGTGGTGGAGTGAGGATGATTAAAACTGGGCTCCAGGCTCCAGCCGCAGAATACATGGGTTTCCAGGTGGGCTAGGGTGTCACCCCCTAGGCCTGCAAGCAGATCCCTAGTGGCTATATGTCGGGGAGGGGCTGTTTATACTGCACTGCACGGACGGATACAAAGAGGAACGACATACAGGAAGGCAGACAGACAGACGGTGGGGAGCTGGCTCATCAGCTGATGAACAGTAGACAATTACCTTGTGCCAAGGCTCTGGGCAGGACTCTCTCTGCCTACCACTAGGACAGACCACTTGGTCTTCCCATCTCTCCTCAACCTTCGCCTTAGCCTGCAGCAGAGCCAAGAGGACTCGACGATTCCTCAGTGCTCAGCACAGCGGGGGAGCCCGTGCACTGCCCAAAGGGGTGAGCATGGCCAGCTCACCCTCGAGAAACTCACCCTGAGCCAGGCACTGCTAACCCATTAATTGTCACAACAGCCCCATGTGATATTTACGCCCATTTCCTAGATGAGAAAACTGAGGCACAAAGAAAATGAGTGTTAGTCACTCAGTTGTGTCTGACTCTGTGACCCATGAACTGGAGCCCGCCAGGCTACTCTGTCTATGGAATTCTCCAGGCAAGAATACTGAAGTGAGTTGCCATTTCCTTCTCCAGGATATCTTTCTGACCCAGGGATCAAACCCAGGTCTCCCACATTGCAGGCAGATTCTTTACCACCTGAGCCACTGTGGAAGCCAAAGAGATAGAGGAATTTGCCAAAGGGCATATGGCCAGGAAGCGGCTGAAATGCAAAGCAGACCATTTGGCTTCAGAGGTCTCATCTACCCGGGTACAAAGATTTCAAATGAATGAATGAATGGATAACATTTAAACAGCAGGATACATAAAGATTTTTTTTGCTAGTTCATCTGATAGTTCATCTGCTTTAAACTATCTCTGTGAGTGGAAGGCAAAATGGCCAGAAAATACATGTCATGGGTTCAGGCTAGGTCTCCAAATTATAGGCTGTGTGACTGCAAACAAGTCACTTGCTAACTCTGGGCCTCAATTTCCTCACCTGTAAAGTGGTGGTAAGTGGGGCTGCCTCATCTACTGGCCAGCTATGAAGGCAACGGTAGAGAGTTCTGAGGGTGATGATGGGACATGATCGTAATGTTTGAATACACAGCAGCCAGGATTCCAAACCAGAAACCTGTACACATGTTCTGTTAGGAACCCCAAGAACAATGGACAAGGGATCCGAAACCTTGGCAGCACATGATCTCTGGGTCTGGTCAAGGCCCTCCTGGGCACGTACCCTGTGCGCAGCCCTGGGCTGGCCATGATGGGGTGGGGGTGTGGGAGGCACACAGGCACACATCACGGTCGTGTCTGGTCATCACCCTCAGAACTCTCTACCGTTGCCTTCATAGCTGGCCAGTAGATGAGGCAGCCCCACTTACCACCACTTTACAGGTGAGGAAATCGAGGCCCAGAGTTAGCAAGTGACTTGCTTGCAGGTACACAGCCTATATATAATTCAGAGACCTAGCCTGAACCCATGACACATATTTTCTGGCCATTGTGGCTTCCACTCACAGAGGTAGTTTAAAGCAGATGGACTGTCAGATGAACTATCACACAAGACCTAGAGTAACTGAGATCTCTGTGAGGGGAGGGGCCGCAATACCTGCTGGGGCTTGTCTACACCTGGCGGAGGTAAGGCCTGGATCCCAGGAGAGGAGGACTGTGTTGTGGAGTTAGTGGTCACCTCCAAACACTGTGCCGTCGCAAGAGATCTCATCCAAAGTTCTCCAGCACCCTGCCACTCCTCTATGAGGAGACAGAAGGGTAACGGAGATAAAAAGTTCACACAGGTGAACAGGAAGGAAAAGGGACCCCCTGGGTGCAGACCCGCCCCCGGCCCCACGTTTCCTAATGTCTTTCTGGCTTCTGTCATGTCCTTCTGCCGTCTAGCCTTCCATTCGCTTAATATTTGTCTTGAAATCTACTCACAGATTTTGCAAAAATACATTTCTTAAAAAAAAAAAAAACTTTGTAAGATTACTGTAAGTATGAAATTAGCCTCACTCACCACAAACAGAAGTTAAACAGAAAAACAAACGCAGAGAGAGGAAACACTGGCATTACTTTGCTGCCTGCCTGCTAGAGTCTGCGAGCCTCACCAGCTCTCTCTGTGGGGGAGAGAGAGAGAGAGCAGCAAGGGGCCTGGGACTTGGCGGCTGCCCTCCACACGGCCAGGGGGCTGGACAGGGCCGGGGGCTGAGGGGTTTTCTCTAGCTGTGATGAATGCCGCAGCTGAATCCTGACGGTCACCAGTGGGTACATCTGAGGAGCAGCAGCACCAGCTCTCAGAGGTGGTGGGTGATATGTCTCTGTGACACAGATAAGGACACAAGAGGCTCCGAGAGGTGAGCCCACCAGCCTGAGGTCACACAGCAGTGAGTGGCCGAGCCAGGCCTCCCGGCTGAGCACAAGGGTCTTCCCCTTCTGCCGCCACCGCGGCCTCAGTGCACGCGTGGAGTCACTTAGGCGGAGCGGAGTCGGCCTGGCCCGCGGCTGGCTCAGTAACGGCTTTTACACCTGAGGTTAACAACAGTGATTTAAGAGGTGATTTGTCTTAATTTTCGGGGAATCAGTTTTTCGGGGAGGAGATAACTAACACGTCGGGCTCGGGAAGCTAGTCTTTTTAGAAAATATTTATAGCATTTCAAGACAGTTTGGTGGCAAACGGATACAGCATCTGCTATTTTCCTCACTTTCTACCACAGCTCTAAAACCCGGAGCAGTTACAACACACACACACAACACAACAACAGCAACCACATCAATGCTGATAGGAAATCAAAACCCATCTCTTCTTTGAGAAATAAACACAAAACCGGAGTGATTTCAGAACTGCTCCCCACCTTGGGTTAAAGCCCCAGCGTGCCTCCACTGACACTGAGAAAGCCATGGCCAGTGGGTTGGCCCCCAAGGCCACGGCGGGGTTCACTGCTTCCACACTTAGGTTTGGCAGGGCTCCCAGGCCCGGGATTGTGGCTCTCACAGGAAGCCCCAACAGCAGAAGTGCCCGCCCCTGAAATGTGGATTCTGGTTGCAAACTGGAGAGGGCCAGGGAGAGGGCAGCCACCAGAAACTGAAGATCTTCCATGAGCAAGGGCTGAGCTGAGGCCTCCGCATGGTCCCGCAGCAGTTATTCATCCCTCTGAGGTCAGTGATGTTTATCACTCCCATTTGGCAGACGGCAAAACCGAGGCTTTAAAAAGTCTAGAGAGCTTCCTGCAGGCACAACCGCTGGTGTGGTTAGCTGGGCCCTTCGACCCTCCACAGGCGCCCGGGCGTTCCGGCTCCTGGTAGCCTCTATCCCACACTCATCTGCTCCCCATGTCCCTGTAAAGTGTTTCCACAGTGCAGCCGCCAGACTTTGCTCACACCACGACCCTAATACCAAACCTCTGCAATCAAAGCTGGAGGCATTGTTGCTATAGGAGCCCGAGGACCTCCTGCTCCATCCTGGTGTCTCAGATGGGAATTCCGAGGCCCAGAGATGGGAGGGAAGGGGGCATGTTTGGGGTCACACAGCTGACCGATGACAAAACGAAGGGGAACCAAGTTTGCTGTTAGAAATCCTAAGCATGTTGCTACTTCCACTGTCCTGGACATCCTGATCCAGATACATGGGGGGCCGCTGCTACTTCACAATAAGAAGTCAATCCAGTTGGGCACGAGGCATGGTAGTGACACCCAGGGCTCAGTCAAAGGCAAAGGTATGCCAATATGCCCCAGAAGGGTGCCTTCTGGCCCGTCCAGCCCAGGCTTTGGGGCTGAGCCTTCAGGCCTCTCTGCACCAAGTGCAGGAGCTGCCCACCCCCACCCAAACCAGTCAGCCGGAAGGGCTTTGTCCATGAGGCACTGAGATGAAACCCCAGGCCAGGCCTCAAGGGAGCACCCGCCCACACAGCCTGGCTCAAGACTGGCAGAGAGCTCCTGAGGAGGAGAGCTGTGCCAGCCTGGGGCCTGGGGTGCCCCCTCGCCCAAGTGACCCTCTCCACTTGAGCTTGGATAGTCGCCTGTGCATTGTCTAGAAGAGCTTTCCCCCTGCCCCAGGTCCTCCTCTCCCTCCACTCTCCGGGCACCAGCCCCTTCTGACCAACTGCCCTCACCTCCCCACAGTCCAGCCATCAAATCCCAAAGTCAAGGAGCCATCCCTGATTCTGAGGCTCCTTCTCAGAACCATCTGCCACCTCCATGGGTTCACCTTTCCTGCGCTCTAATCTGCCCACCACTCGCCAGCTCCTTTGCCTGGGTGAGGGCAACAGCCCCTCGCTGACTTCCCATTCTCACTTCCTTCCTGCTTTTCCCTATAGCTGTCAAGCAAATCTTTTCCTGTTTTTAGTACTCTCCAAGGCTTTCCCATGGACCGCATACCCTGCTCATCTGGCCCCTGCCCATTTTACCAAGTATACTGCTTACCCTCCAGCCACTTTTCCCTGCCCCAGGGCCTGTGCACCTGTTTTCCCCTCTAACCACCTCCTCTCTCCACTGTGACTGGCTCTGTTTTCTTTGTTTCTCAGGGGTTCCTTTCTAATTGCTCTTGTTTAAATATGTGCCCTGTTCCCTCACCCCATGTGTGCGTACATGCTAAATCACTTCAGTCATGTCCGACTCTTTGTGACCCCATGGCCTGCCAGGCTCCTCTGTCCATGGGATTCTCCAGGAAAGAATATTGGATTGGGTTGCCATGCCCTCCCCCAGGGGATCTTCCTGACCCAGGGATTGAACCTGCACTGGTAGGCAGGCTCTTTACCACTAGCGCCACCCGGGAAGCCCACCTCCCTCACCTCAATCACTCCTTAACACATCACTCTGTATTACTCCTCTACTGCACATTGTAAGCAGATTATTGTTTATGCAAGTGCTTGTTTATTATCTGTCTCTGGCCCCGACCCTGATGATGTTAGCTCCAGGAGAGTCAGTACCATATCAGCTTGGCTCCTTGTTCTATATCCAGTGGCCAGAAGAATGTCTGGCACAAAATCAATGCTGAGTGTTTGCTGAGTGAATGAATGACCAGCCACGACCTTGTTAAGCTCACGCTCAACTCCCACCAGCCAGGTGGGGAACGATCCCACTTCAAAGATGAGGGCGTGGATGAGATGCTGAGAGCTGTCACACCCATCAGAGCACACCAAGGCGACAGTGGCAGCACGTTCCTTTGGGGCCAGGCCTCCTGACGCCCAGACTGGGGAAGGGACAAGGATTAGGGACTAAGAACCCACAGAACAAAGCATGAAACTGTGTGGCTCCAGTATCTCTCTTGTAACATGAAATGTCGCCTCTCTGCAAACCACATCCTGCCCCCTTGTGAGCTGGTCTTGGCCTCAGCTCCTGGCTGTGGGCAGCCTCCCTGAGACTCCCCCACTCGGCTCAGTCTCTTGGTGGACCCTAGAATTCACTGGCCCAGCCCTGAGGCTGGTGGGAGGGAGGGCAGAGGGGCAAAGAAGGCCCCTTCTGCTGGGTGGGGCAGGAGGAGGGGGCTGAGCCAAATGCAGGTCACGCTGCTGCACCCACAGCCCTCCCAAGGCTAAAAATAACCCTGTTTACACGCTTCCAGAACTGGGATTTCTGCCTCCCTGTCAGGAGCGGTTCAGGACTCTACTAGGTCCACGCTTCCCAACGTACGTCTTACACTCGGGCTGGGTAATGCTGGCCCAGCACACGCAAGGAGCGGAGCTTTTCTGGGTTTAATTCCCTGGGTTGTTTTAGGTTGGGGGGAATAAAGAAGCTGCACAAGCTGATTCCATCAGGAGAGTGCTTACTGTTGGCAGACAATCCCTCTTCCCGGGGCTTGGAGACACAGCTAACACAGGAGCCAAAGAGAAGGTGGCCAGATCCTGAGCCATGTGGGGGTCCAGTCAGTTCCTCCCAAAGCTTTGGGGCCATGGTGCCATGGGGGAGCCTGGGAGCTGACTGGTGGTGGTCTAACTTGCTGTGTGACCTGGAGCGGGTCACCTCCCCTCTCTGGTCCTCAGTGACCTCTGTATGTTGTGGCAACTGGGGGTCAGTACTTGACACCTTCCTGGTTCCTCATGTCATGTCCTCAGAGTGGGGAGGGCTGATGGTACATCTTCAGAGTGTGTGTGTATGTGTGTGTGTGTCTTTGGGAGGAGGGGACGGTGCTGGCCCCTGGGGCCCCCTGGTTTGTCTTCACGCAGGATGACAGGGCACACCTGCCAAGAAGGCTATCACCTGGCCACCCTCCCTCCCTGCCCTGGTGTACTCAGATGGACTTTGGCACTGGTGGGGCAGGTGCCAGTCACCTGCCTAGAGGCAGCCTCTCCCTCTGGACAAACAGGCCCTTCTCTGACTCCCCAGCTCCCATGAATGTGGTCATGCCAGAAAGAAACACACAGGCTGTCAGAGGGCTGGCACACTGCGCTGTCACCTTTCTCGGGCAGGGAGAGCCCAGCAAGCACCGATGACTCCCCCTCACCCTCAAACACCCACCAGGATAAGGACCTCAGGCCTTCCAAGATCTCACAGGCTCAGGCCTTTCTTCTCTGACTTAGGGAGTCTGGCTGACTTGCTGTCCCTAGATGGAAACTTAGTCCAGGCCCACTAGCCTGAAATTCAGGGCTGCGTTCCTCTGACAACATTGCTCTGGTACTCTGAGTCTTTGCAAGTTCTGTTCCCTATGCCTCAGATGCTTTTCCCTCACTTCCTGACCTGGGAATTTTCCACTCATCTCGGACGACTGAGTCAGTTGCCGCCTTCTCCGGTAGTGTGAGCTCAGTATGTAGCCAGTGCTGTGTGCCTGCCTTGGTTGGACAGTCAGGAGGGCTGCCCACCCCTGTCACCTACAGGGCTGGCACAGGAAGGGCACTCTGTGCCTGTTTGCTGATTAACTCTTCTTCTCTCCTCTGCCCAGCCCACTCCACCCCGTGCAGCTCCTCCCTGTATCCTTTCAAGAGTTTGCAATCAGCTCCACTCTTTCCCTTCAGAGGCTCCTGTCCTATTGGGACCCCCTCAGACACCCTGCCTCTGTGCTCCTCATCAGACCTGCAGTTCTCAACCCGGTTTCCACATGCTGGGGTGAGGCCCAGCACCTGCGCAGTTAAGCAGTGCCTGAGGGTTGTGGTGCAGAAGCCCAAGGACCAAGGGCACCCCTCCCCCACCCCTTGGTGCTTGAATTCACTCCCCTTGAAAACCACCACCAACCACCATCCAGCCTTCATACAGCACTGCTGTAGCCAGGCCCAGCCAGCACTAGGCAACCCCTTCGCTAGGCAGCCAGGCCGCCTTAGGGCCCCTGTGAGGACACCCTCCAGCCAGCCCCCATGGTGATCATTCTATCAGTCAGGTCTGGCTCCCTCACTCTTCACCCCAAATCTTTTCTCACTGGCCCTGCACCAAGGGTAAACTTTAAGGCACGGAGGGCATTTAAAGCCCTCCAGGGTGTGATGAGATCCCCGCTGAGCAACCTAGCCTTGCTTCCCACCCGCCAAGGCCCCATGTCTCCGCTGCTCCTTTTCTGCTGAACATTCCCTGGCTCATTCTTTGGGGTGCAGCTTAAAGGTCACCTCCTATGGGAAGCCTTACTGAATGCCCTTCCCCTGCAGTCTGACCTGAGCCACTCCCCAAGGCAGGCCCCTCATGGTGGCCACGGGGTCTTCCTGCTGTAGGAACACAGGCCTGTCTTGTTCTCTAGTGAGGCTCTGAGCTTCTGGGGTCAGGCCAGGACAGGTCAACCAGAGTCTGGGACAAGGTTGGCACTCAGGAACGAAGAGGTTCTGAGCATCACATGTATGCCCACCACACCTCCAATCAGGTGGGCATGAGGACCCCCATTTTGGTGATAAGGAAATTGATGCTCAGAGGAGCTGAGCGGTGCTCAGAGGGGCTGTAAAGGCCATAGAAGCAGTAGTGGTGGGACTCGATCAGGGTGGCACCAGCTCGCACCCGTGCTCTGCTGGGACTAGGCCCTCCAGGTAGTGAAGAGGGCCCCTTCTCCTTCTAAAGCGCTTATGCTACTGCACCTTACAGCTTCCCCTCAGCCTTCCCCAACCACCCCACCCCCAGCTCCCACTCCCACAAAGGGACACTTCCTCTAAACCCAAGCCACAGGCAGGGGGCGGGGAGGGTTATGGAGAGGGATTTTTCTGGGCAAGTCACCTGCTAAATGCAGAGCCAGCCTTCTTCCCCAACCAGGCAAGCGCCAGTACCCCAGGCTCAGCAACAGGAGGACCCACAGGGGTCACGGAGGCTCCGACAGGGGCAGGGGCCTGGGGCAGACCTGGGCCCAGTTGCCACCTCTCCTCGCCCGTAGTGTGGTACAGGCCCCTGGGTCATCTGCACACTCCCATCTAACAAGACTGCTTCCTCTTTCCTGAGGCCCCAGGAGAACTCACCACCTTGCCTTCCTCTCAAAGCAAACAATGCAGAACCAGTGAGTAAGTCCTGGGGTGCCCGTGAAGTCACGGGAGGGAGGAACATGGTAAAGGCAGACTGTGGGGGCCCCAGTTCAGTGGAGTGAGGGGTCCTGAACCCAGGGGGCCTCGGGGAGCACCAGCCTCTGGGGAGCACAGGCACACCCAACTCCCAGGCCTCCAGTGTGGGTCCCTAACAGGTCTGTGGCAGCATCAGAACACCCCCCGAATCTTTCCCACCGCTCAGGGATCCTCTCGCTCTGGTTTCCAAGGCCGTGGCTCTGGGGTGGGTGTCAAGGAGGCCGTTGGCTCTCAGGGCCTGACCCCTGGCAGGGGGCACCCAGAAGCATCTGGATCCCAACCCACTGCTGGGATGTGCAAATAGAATGGCTCATCTGACAGAAGCGGCAGCCCTTGCGCAGCCAGACTCCAAAGCTCCACCCTCAGGTCCCAGAGGCCACTCAGAATCTCCCCAGGCCACCGAGGCCACTAGCAAGCAAGACCTGAGCCCACCCACCGCCCACCTGCGAGCTAACCCCCAGATGGTTACCTAGCAACCTCCCAGGCCCCGTCCTCATGCCACCACCTCCCAGCTTCAGCAGCAGCTCTGCTCCCGCCAGCTCTGTGAGCTGGGATGCCCTGCTCTGCCTCTCTGAATCTCAGTTGTCAGGCTCTCAGTTACCCAAGGGTTAACTGATAACTGAGCAGAAGTAATGCCAGTGCTGGTCAGGTGCAAACAAGGTACCAGCCCTGTTTGAGGCTCTGTACTGGGATTAACTCATTATGCTCCCAAGATCCCTCCAGGAGGGTGGTTCTGCTACTATATCCCCCACTGCACCTCCCTGATGGAGTCTCTTCTCTGAGTTGCCCCGTGGTAAGGGGAGCTAAGATACAACCCCAGAAGGCTGGCTCTGGAGAACACGCACTAATCGCCATGCGACGCTGCCCCCAGGAAGGTTCCAACCTTCTCTCCCTTGCTGCTGGGGCTTAGCCTCATCAAACTCCTCACTCCCTGATCAACCCCAGGGTCCTGAGCATGCCCCCTCCCCACTTGTCTACCAGCAGACACTGCCACTGACCTAGGCCTTCTCTCCACTTGCCTTCTGCCCCACAATCTCAGGAAGAAATGACCACTTGACTGTTCCTGCTCCCCAAGCCGTAGACTTCCACAGCAGCTCCTGCAGCCCCCAGGGCAGGGCCCAGTGGTCTCATGGACCCAACAGGACGCAATAAATGCTTGTGGACTGGCTGAGTGACCCATGGGGTCAGGCCCAAAGGCCTCTGGCTTTGCCCATCCAGCCTGTGCTCGTCACCTGAGCAGCTCTCAGTAATTTCCAGGCCTGGATGTCAAGGCCCCTCCAGCAGCTGTTCCTCCTCACCCTGGTCGGGGGGCAGTTAGCATCCAGGCAGCTCACACGGAGGTGCCATGAAGACCACATATGTAGTGAGCACAAAGGCCCAAAGTGACAGAAATTGATAAAAACTTCACCACACGGCTGACACCCCATATATCAAAGGCCCCAAATCTCATTCTCTGCTTGCCTCCAATTTCTATCAGAGCTTGCCAGCTGCACATTTATTGAGAAGTTTGTGATCTGACAGGCACTGTATTACCAACATTAATGATGCATCAGCCTCTAGAATTACTGGGGAAACAGTCCAATTGATTTTATTATTATCTCAAGTTCTTCACATTTCATTCCAGGCAGCTTGCTACCAGAGTTCTGGAGCAAAGACCAAAGTAAATAAAGAAAGGTTTGTGGGCCAAAGTTGACCTCAGGTGGGAAAACTCGGCTTACCTTGGGACCCTTGGTGATGGACCTCCCACCCCTCTGCCGTCTTCCTCTGTGAGAGCAGGGGGTCACTCAAATGACAGGTGACAGAGAGGGCCAAGTGTGGATCCTCATGGAGAGGAGAGCTGGGGGACAAGATCAGGAACTGAAGTCAGGTCTCCCATTCAAAGATGGAGGCAACCGGCAGAAGGCAGAAGTAGTCACTGATGTTACTGGTCATCTGCCCCTTGGCTGGAGTAGAGAGCTGCCCTGAATGGAACCCACACACAGATATGGGCTCAGGTCCACATCTGGCCTGGCTGCTCTGCTGGCTTTCTGGGGGCAGGAGGGAGACCCAAGATAGGATGGAAGGTAGTAGGTGGTCCCTGCCTCAAAACCCGAAAGATTCCTCCAGCCACACAAGGTTCCTCTCTGTTCTAGAACATGCCATTTCTGGAGTCAGGGTCTGCTTTAGCACAAGCTGCTCCTCTGCCCTCAGGTGCCCTCCAGCCCACCCCCACCATTGCAGGGCCCTCCCCAGAAAGGTCCTCCCATCTTGAGGCCTCTTACCCCACCCTCTGTGTCTTCATCCAGCACTTTACTTGTTTCCTTCTTAGCACCTATCATCGTGTATAAAAGGGACATCTATCAGCCTCTTGACCTGTTTCCCCTCTGGCTCCCCACAGACAGGGATCTTATCTGTTCTGGTCACCACCCCAGGGCCAGTAGGAAGCTGAGGGCTGGAGGTCCGGCCGGGAGCCAGGTTCAAATCAGAGCACGTAACTGACAGCATCAAGTTCTGCCCAATCACCTCCCCGGGACCTTAGGAGACAACAGGGGTTCCAAGCAACTATGAGGACTGAGGTGCAAGGACCCCAGGTGGCCGTGAGATGTGGATCCCCCTCATGTGGAACAGTGAGGACCGGACTCTGAGGGAGAGACACCCATTGTACCCTGTAGAAGACGGGGGTGCTTCACGGGGTGCAGGGGTCCTGGGCAGTATCTCTTGGAGAATAGGTCCCAAGGGCCCTTGTTCACATGGCAGGATTATTAGGTGCAGTCCAGCCCCGAGGCGACAGACAGGTGAAATACAAAGACAGGGTAAGCAGCCCGGCGGCCCTCAGAGCAGTCAGCCAAGAAGGACACAGAGATCCTTATCTGAGCAGAGAGGCAAGCTGGACGTCCGAAGGCTGAAAGGCCAGATGAGAACTGGTGTATGTTCAGCCACGAACGGGGCTTACCCTGAAGGCTCCAAATGCTCACGGGGCCAACGGGTGGGCCTTGCAGGGGTGGCCTTCTAACTACCGGTATTATGGTTATTGGCGTTGTTTAGTGTTTCCTGAGATTAAATCACAATGTGACTCGATAGGTAGTGTTCTGTTTTGAAAATAGATTTTCTACTGAGATGAATATTTCAGTATAATTTATTTATGAGCACTTCCCATGTGCCCAGCTCCACACTAAGCACTAACCAGACATTGTGTTTCATCCTAATAAGTCCCAGTCTCCCCACCTCATACCCTGGAAAACTGAGGTGCTCAGATCGGACATGGAAACACCTGAGGTGCCACCGGTGGAAGGACGTGGGTATGAATCCTTGTATATCACAGAGTCAAGCTCCTGGGCCCCATGTGGAGGGAGCAGCCTCTCTGGACCAAAGGTCCACCCCCCGAGCAGCCTCCAAGCCCCATCCAAAGGCCTTGGATGTGCCCCAGATCACGTAGTTATCCCATGTAGGGCAGGGACAAGAGATAAATCCACTGTGAACCTCGCCTCACTTAATTCTCAAAGCAACCTGGGAGGAGAGTACTACCAATTTCACGGCCAAAGAATTAAGTCTCCAGAAAGAGAAAAGACTGCTGGGCAGAGCAAGGGTCTGGACCCAGGCGGGAGGCCGTCTGGTAACCCTGTGCCACTCAGCCAAACGCCTGGAACCTGGCCCTCGCGCCTCTCTCTAGGCGGCCCGGCCCCACGCTCGCAGCCTTCTGGGCCGCCCGGTGTCACTGCCGGCGGGCTCTGCACCCGGCAGGTGATGCCAGCGGCCTCGGTAAACAGGCCCGGCTGCAGCCGACCTCCTCCGGCTGGCCTGTGCCTGAGGAAGCCAGGTTGGGGGACGGATTCCGTGGCGTTTCCAACAGTGAGCTCTTACTCAATTAGGCCCTTTCTGTCCAAAGGACAGCTGTGACGTGTGGAATGGCCTGTGGTGTCAACGTGAGCCCAGCATTGTGCGACTGGGGACACACCATGCTCTCGGCCGACTGTTTATTTATAAATCCACCCGGCGCTCACCGCGGCCTTTACACTCAGCTCTTTCCCAAAATGCAAATTGGCTTCTTCCTGTAAGTCAAACCGGCTTGCTCAAGCTGATAAAAATCATCCCAAACGGGCTCTTTTATCTGCTCAATACAGAAAGTCCCACACCTCCTAGAAAGAGGAAGATGTCTTCTCTTAGCTTCACGGGGACTGGCCCGGGGACAGGCCGTGCAGAGGCGTTCAGGGTGGGCGAAGGGGGGTCAATGAGAGCAGTGGGAGAGAAAGTTCCAGGCTCTGAGACTTGTGTTCAAACTCTGCCCCTGACACGTTCCCAGCTCTGTGGCCTTAATCCCTCTGAGCATCACTGTGTGTGCTCACGTGTGTGTTGTTGTTCAGTCGTGTCTGACTCTTTTGTGACCCCATGGACTGTAGCCCAGCAGGCTCCTCTGTCCACAGGATTTCCCAGGCCAAGAACACTGGAGTGGGTTGCCATTTTCTTCTCCAGGGGAATCTTCCTGACCCAGGGATTGAACCCACATCTCCTGCATTGGCAGGCAGATTCTTTACCACTGATCTACCAGGGAAGTCCATGTGTATGTTAAGGGGGATAAAAAATAGTCTCTCCCTTATAGGGTTCTTTGGAGAATTAAATGAGATAATGTATATAAGCTGCTTGGCACAGTGCTGAACACTGGTAAATCTTCTGAATGAGGTGGTGGTGGTGGTGAAGAGGAATACAATCATTACTATCTGAAGCTTGCAAGTGCCACCTAGTCACACTTGCTAGGTGACTTCAGGATGGCCCCTTTTGCCCTCTCATCCTCGGTTTAAAGTGTAAAGTGAGCCCCCAGGAGCCTTTCTCCTGTGGGGTGGCCACTCAGCCCTTCGAATGCCTGCATCACAAACAGCTTTGGGGGTGCTCTTTCCAGTACCCTATCTCTTCACTCTCTCAAGGGCTCTTTTATCAGAAACACACAATCTGTTCTTTAAAAAAAACCTCTCCGTGTTTCATAGAAAAGCGAACTATGTGACCAGCTTGTGTCGGGATGGCCACAGAGCCGTGAGCATCACTTAGAGGCACACGCCTTGCACAAGGCTTGCTGAGGGATAACAGGGGACTGATAGGAACTCGTTACCTGCTAGACTATCAAAGGGCCTCCAGGGGGTGGACAGGAAGTGCAAGTGAACTCGATACGGACCTGCTGCTGCTAAGTCGCTTCAGTCGTGTCCGACTCTGTGCGACCCCATAGACAGCAGCCCACCAGGCTCCCCCGTCCCTGGGATTCTCCAGGCAAGAACACTGGAGTGGGTTGCCATTTCCTTCTCCAATGCATGAAAGTGAAAAGTGAAGATGCTCAGTCATGTCCAACTCTTAGCAACCCCAAGGACTGCAGCCTACCAGGCTTCTCCGTCCATGGGATCTGCCAGGCAAGAGTACTGGAGTGGGGTGCCATTGCCTTCTCCGCAATATGGACCTAGAAGTCACCAGAGATCAAGATGTGAACTGGAAGCTCTTGGTGGAGGTTACAAGGAGGCGGCGTGAAGCTGTCGTGACAACTGGGTTTGGCAGGCAATGTGGGCCCTGCCCACAGAGGGACACCCAAGCCTCAGTCTCCTAGCAGAGAACACCAGCAACCGTGCATGTGGCATGCATTCAATGCAACGTTTAGCACCTGGTGAGACAGGGGTTACCAGGATGGACCCTTTTATGGAGGAGAAAGCTGAGGCCTGGAGAAGGGCCGTATCCAGCCCAAGGTCACACAGCTTGTTGGTAATGAAACCAGCAGCCTTGAAATAGCCATGCCACTGCAGCCACCGATTTTCCCGAATGGGATGAAACCTGATGGATGATGTCAGCTCCCAAAGACCTTCCCCTCCGTGCACCTCATTTACTCCTCATAGCAGCTGGGCAGACAGGCTGTGGTTGTTAAATCTCCCCACTCTGCCGGTTGAGGGCAGAGACTCGGGGCCATGACACCCCATGAGGGGACGGCTGGGCCAGCCTGGACTTAGACCTTCAGAAACACCGGCTGCTTTCACCTCCTCTCCCGCTCAGTGTGGAGGGCCCAGCTGAAGGAGGAGCCAGTCCCCTGGGCCCCATCCCCACCAGCCCTCCCACCCAGCACAGGTGGGATGGCCCTGAGATGCAGCTGAGGGACTCCACCTGTGTTAACAAACAGATTCCAGTCTCTCCCTCCAATCCAAGCAGTTCTCTGCCTCCTGATTACTCTCCTCAAATGCTACCGCTCCCTGACCTCCCTTGCCTCCTTGGGAGGAGACAGTAAGGGTCTCCTCCCAACACTGCCTTCTCGCTGAGGTTCCAGACATCGCTGGAGACCTGGCCTCAGTAACTCCCCTGAAGACACAGGCACTGGCTGCGCTTCCCCGGAATCCCGGGCCCCTGGGGCGTGCACACCTGTCTTCCTCTCTTCACACCTTTCTGCCTCCCAGAAGTGCCCTTTCTCCCCCTTTCCTCCTCGCCTTGTTCTAGCTAAAGTCTCTGCATTTTCAACACTGCCTTTAAATGTCCCCTCCCCCAGGAGCCCCTCCCTGACTGCTTTAGCCCGTTCTCATTGCTCATTTGTTCCAAGGTCTCTTTGGAACTTCTTGGATTTCCCTGGTACTTTGAGTAGGTATCATTCCTGTTCTGTCAAATAGCCAAGGCTTAGTTTACAATTAGACCTTGAAACTCACTGAAGTCAGAGTCTCAGGAATTTTGTTTGGCCATCCTTCCATTCAAGAAATATTGCCTTAGCCTGTGCTCTTCTGCCCATGCCATCTCCTTGATAACTGTGCTAGGGGATACAGGAAATGGGGTTCTGGCTTTCTAGAAGGAGTTCATGTCTAGAAATGGGAACATAATCAAGCAGTTGGCACCTAGCATGGGTGGGGCGGGGGGCGCTGTGACAGGGAAGCAGGAAGCGATGGGCCCACTGCCTGGTTTAGGCTCTTGTTCCCCATCAGGAGCCCTCACTATGCCAAGCATGGGGCCCTACCGTAAGGAGATGCTCCAGCAGGCCTCCTGCTGGGACGAAATTACAGGTGAGTGACTCACCTGTCAGATTACAAGTAAGACAAAGGAGGTCTGGGTTGGGGTGTGAGGGGAGCAGTGTGGGTGAATGCTGCCCCACAAGGCCGGGGCCTCTACCAGCACAAAGGCAGGAAGAAGAGCCGAACGCAAGCGATAAGAAGGAAGCCCCGTGGCCTGGGTCTGGGGGGTGGTGGTGGGGAGGCCAGTCCACCCTGATGGAAAAGGCAGGGAGAGAGAGGGCTGAGCCTGACCTGGCAGGGCTCTTTGGGGCATGCACATCCCCCACCCCTCAAAGCCAGTGCCCCCGAAACCTCAGCTCCTGAAATGCATGTCAGCCTTGTGGGTGGGGCCTTTTTGTTTTCTGTTTTTCTGAGCAGGCCTCTCCAGATGGGCCGGCGATGGGAAGTGCACCACCACACACCGCTGGCTCTTGGCCCAGTGGGCCTGGCCACTGTCTGCAGCTCTGAGCCTCTCAACGAATGGTTTCATTGTTCTTCCACCCTGAAGCCTTCTCTGGAGAAGTGCATGGGTTTCTAGAGAACTAAATGGAGTGCTACATGCCAGTGTGGGGGCCTCAGACCATACCCCATGTCCAGCTCCTTGTCACCCAAGCTTGTGTCCCTGCACCCCAGAAGTGGGTAGAAGCTTCTTCTTTGGCTCCAAGCAGAACCTCCTTCCTTTAAAAACCTCTTCCGTGCTTGCGCTCTCTGTGGGTCTCATGGCCAGGGTGGGGTGAGGGGGCTCCAAACCCCTGGGGTGATGAGGAAAACCCTCCATTTGCAGTGTCCCAGGTTCCCCAAGCAGCCTCCCTCTCCACTGCTTCAGGGGCAGCAGAAACACTTGAGTACCCTGGACACTGGGCCTGGGAGTCCCTGCTCTTCTCCCTGAGCTTGTTTTCCGGTCAGTGAAATGGGACTGCTAAAGTCAGCAATGGGCCAGCTGTCTCCCAGCTTCCACTGTCGTTGGAACCAACCCCGCCTGAAGAAACAGCGGAGGGACCAGTGCCCAGCGCAGCCAGGGGTGTTCAGAAGGCTGGATGGGGAAGGCGGGGGCTGTCGATGGCTGCAGAAGCCCTAAAAGCTGGTAAAAGGCTTAATCCTGCATAATGATTTACAAAGTGACAAGTAAAATAGATTTACCGTGACAGCTTGAAAGGCGAACCACAGAAATAAAATTACACTCGGGCTCATCCTGTCTCTCTGCCACCTGTCCCCCTTCCCTTCCGAAAACCAGGAAGTCCTGTGTGCGCACACACAGACACAAGCTTGGGAGAGGGATGAAGAAGGTGGCTGCTCCGGGCCCTGTGCTGGGAAAGGGTGGAGGGTGCCCTGTGCCAAGGACAGTCCATAGAGGTGATGTGCATGGCAGGTCTCCAAAGGCAGAGGGTTGTCCCCACTGACAGGTGAAGGCACACCCAACTGACATGCCCTGAGTCAGGTTCCACCTTCAGGAGCATGCAGAAAGCACCCCAAGTGCCCACGGGGCCCAGCACTGCCAATTTCCATCTAACCCCCGTCTGATCCAATATCGCAGTCCTCTAGGTTTTCAGGGCTCAGGGAGAACAGTTCACTGCTTCCCCTGGCATGAAGAGGGACTCCAACAGCACTGGGCTGAAACCAGCCAAGAGGAAATCAATAAACACCTTAAACAAGTTCAAGAATGAAAGTTGAGTGGACGCTCCCGCCTGCAGTGCTGGGTTCACGGGCGGCATCTGGGTTTCTCTGACAATGCTATGGCCCTCAGTCTGTGCTTACAGGAGTACCACAGGGTACATTTTCCTTCACTGCAGCGGGTTCATTTGGCATCCAGCTGTGTGGGGGAGAAGGATCCAGCATGCCAGTGTTCTACCCATGGGCCACAGAGATTCTCTCCTTGGTGGCAATGAACTCTACCAGAGGCTCCAGGCTCTCTGGCCATCTGTCCACTTTCCCTAGAGACGTGCCCACCTAGGAAACTTCCCAGGCTCCCCAGTTAGAGGCTGGTAACCATGCCCATCGGGTTATTCAGCAGGGTTACTCACCCCAGCAGGGAAGGATTTGATAAGAAAATTCTAGAAGTGGCCATCTGTAGGGAGAAAGAGACCAACATCCCCTTGGTATTAATAGATTCAGATGGTAAAGAATCTGCCTGTAATGCAGGAGACTCCGGTTCGATTCCTGGCTCAGGAAGATCCACTGGAGAAGGGATAAGCTACCCACTCCAGTATTCTTGGGCTTCCCTTGTGGCTCAGCTGGTAAAGAATCCACCTGCAATGCATGAGACATGGGTTTGATCCCTGGGTCAGGAAGATCCCCTGGAGAAGGAAATGGCAATCCACTCCAGTATTCTTGTCTGGATAATTCCATGGACAGAAGAGCCTTGTGGGCTAAAGTCCACAGGGTCACAAAGAGTTGGACACTACTGAGAGACTAACACTTTCACTTTCACATGGAGGGAGAAAGAGACCAGCATTGCCTTGGTATTAAGAGCTGTGGGGCCTGAAGCAACTTCACCTCTTTGAGCTCCAGCTTCTGCCTGGTTAAAATGGGGATAACACTACCCACTCCAGAGGGTTGTTGTAACAACTGTGAGGTCCCAAATAACCATGCCTGGTGCGCAGTGGGTATTTCCAAGGATGTGAGCTTTGCCTCAACTGAGTATGGATTAAAACGTATTGGGTTTGCCAAAAAGTTTGTTCGGGTTTTTCTGTAATATCTTCTCCCGAATGATTTTTTTGGCCAACTCAGTATTTGCAATGGGGATAGCTAAAAAGAAATTTTGCTCTCAGTCTTGGCTTAGAGAAATCACCTGCCCGTGGCCCACCCAGCCTCCCCGGGACCCCAGGAGCTGCCGGAGTTGAGGTAGTGAAAAGATCATCAGGGAAGGGACAGACAGCAGTCAGACAGGTCTGGGGATCCCAAACCTCCTGCAGCCTCCGCTCTGCTGCAGGGGCCGAGTCCCAGGAAAGTCTCCCTCCCTGTCACTCTCTGGCTGACACCTGGCAACTCCCAGCTCAGTGCCTCTAACCAATAGAGCACTGGGATGTGCCTCGGCAGGCCCGGACACCCATGTTCACCCGACAGAGGATGTCCCTCCCTCCTGCCCGCCCCCAGCTCCGTGGCAAGCTGGAGCTCATTCGGCCGCAGACTGGCCTGGTGCGTAGGCTGCATGGATGAGGCTCCAGCCCCTGGCCCTGCCCAGGGAGTCTTGCCCAAGAGGCCCTGAGGCCCGGCCAGGCTGATGCTGAGCCAATTCTCCCAGGAAGCCAAGCCGAGGAGGGCGGCAACCCTGGGCAAAACCACTCAGGCCAGCTACCCCTCTGGCTCTAAGTGGAGTGTTGAGGGAGTGAAGAAGGAAAAAGTGAAGTCGCTCAGTCATGTCTGACTCTTTGCGACCCCATGGACTGTAGCCTGCCAGGCTCCTCCATCCATGGGATTTTCCAGGCAAGAGTACTGGAGTGGGTTGCTGAGTGGGGGACCCAAAAGAAGTGACTGAGGGGTCAGACCATGTACACGGGGCAGCTGGGACTCTGGGACTGAAGTTACTCAATTCCTTCTCAAGCAAAGCATGCAAGTCTCTTCTAAGACACCCACCTAAAATGCAAATATATATATGTATATATGTTTGTATATTTATGCATTTATATTTGGACTTCCCTGGTGGCTCAGGGGTAAAGAATCTGCTTGCCAATGCAGGAGACACAGGTTCAATCCCCAGGTCAGGAAGATCCTTTAGAGAAGGAAATGGCAACCCATTCCAGTATTCTTGCCTGGAGAATTCCATGGACAGAGAAGCCTGGTGGGTTACAGTCCACAGGGTCGCAAAAGAGTTGGACACGACTGAGAGATGAAAACAGCAACAACAATTTATATTTATCTCCAAACCACAAAACCTACCAACTCTGTGTAAAGTATAGCCATCATTTATTTATTTGCCTCTTTAACAAGCATTTTGGAATGTCTGCTACATGCCAAGCTTGGTGCTGGGTATCAGGGAGTCAGAGCCTGTATGTGGATAGGGCACCTTGAAGGTAGCTGGGATCCTGCCAGATGAGGGCTGCAACAGTGCTGGGGAAACTGGGGCAAAGGCAGAGGACCCACCTCCTTGACCTAGCTGGTGCATGAGGGCAAGCTCCACCTTGAGCAGAGCTTTGCAGGATGCCTAGGAGTTCACCAAGCAGACAGAGCAGAGAACAGAATATGTAAAGCACACACAAGGGGAAGTTCAGCTGGGGCCAAAGGGCCCTGAGTAGGTGCTGTAGCACCTCCTACATCTAGCATCTAGAGATGTGGCATCTCTAGCCGGGCTGTAGGTGCTAGAGGGCTACAAAGGAGTTTTAAGTAGAGTAGCGGAGGTGACAGCATCAGAGGTGCCTTATATTAAGGTCATGCTGGTGGCCAAGTAGAGAGAGGACAGAAGGGAAGCTGGAGGCAGACACTGGAGGGAAAGGCTGCTTCATAAGAGTGGAAAGGAGAGGTGACTTTGGAAACATTTGGAAGGTGGAGTCTGAGGTGTCAGTTCCCTGACTACATACTCCCACAGGCCAAGTTCTGGGCAGCGCAGCAGGGACATGGAAACCCAGTGTCATAGGTAGCAGTCCTAGGGAGGAGCCAGCGATGACTCCCAAGTTTCAGCTGGGGCAATGGGCCAATGACAGTCCCTAGTCCTGAGAGTCCCTAGCTCCTAGTCCTGACAGTGGCTTTACAAGAACTAGAACAAGGTTCCCCTTTCGCAAAACACTTCCCCACTATCCACCAGAACTTAATAAATGTGTAATCTGTGGGGACTACACTGTGAGCGCTCCTAAGCTGTGTAGTGCACAACATGTATGATCAAACACGACGGTCCCAACAGACACAATGCACTGAGCAAGCGCATGGTGTATCGGAGACCTGGAGTTCGGAAGGGAGGAACAGACAGATAAAACCTAGTCCCTGAAGGTAGAAACATAACAAAGAACAACCAAAGCAGAATGTTTACTAACCTTCCTTGCTTTCTTGGCATGAGAAATGAGAAATGGGATTATTTACTCTATGTAACTCAAAAAAGAGATAGTAGCTGCTCAAACAATGTGAATACATGCAACTATACAAGTCAGAGGGAGAAGGCGATGGCACCCCACTCCAGTCCTCTCTCCTGGAAAATCCCATGGACGGAAGAGCCTGGTGGGCTGCAGTCCATGGGGTCGTGAAGAGTTGGACATGACTGAGCGACTTCACTTTCACTTTTCACTTTCCTGCATTGGAGAAGGAAATGGCAACCCACTCCAGTGTTCTTGCCTGGAGAATCCCAGGGATGGGGGAGCCTGGTGGGCTACCGTCTATGGGGTCACACAGAGTCAGACACGACTGAAGCAACTTAGCAGCAGCAGCAGCATACAAGTCAGAAAGCACCAGTTTTGAAAGACAAGGATTCGCCAAAACCCAGCCCAGGGATTGAACCCAGGTTTCCTGCATGGCAGGCAGCTTCTTTACTGTCTGAGCCACCAGGAAAGCCCAATTCTGGCCTTGGAGCTTATTAAAAATTAGATTTTTTTTTTAAAGGATCCTATATCCTGAGCAAAACATCAGCAATTGAACATAGCTGAGTGAAACCCATATGCTGAGAAAACTGGTACTTTCTGGATAACTGAGGGTTTCTATTTCCTTATCCTTCTATCTGAGCTTTACTGAACACCTTGGCTGCTCCAGGCTGTCTGGGATGCAGGAATGAGACCAAGCTGGTACCCTCACGAAGGTGGCAGTCCAGTCAGGGAGAATGCAGAGGGCTAGGGGAGTAAAGGGGAGCACCTGAGAGACCCCCGGGAGGAGGCAATGATAAAACTGAGATGTGCTAGAAGGAGAAGCTGAGAGACTTTATGCCAGTCTCCACAACAATGTCCAAAGCCCTGTGGACAGATCCCTGTTCTACAAATGGGAGAACTCTGTGAGTAGAGGGGAGATGATCATAGTCAGTGTTGGTGGGGGGTGAGGGGGCTTGTACAGACAGCCTTGCCTACCCAGGAGGTACAAATACTCAAACAGACTTCTTCAAGAGTCCTAGCTAGAAAAGGCCTCAATGCACACACAGGGAAACCGAGGGCAGACTCAGGGCCACCAAGTGGCTCCCTGGTGGAGATGGGAATTGGGTCTCCTGACTCTGATCACAGCCATTTTCCGGGGCCCCTTACTGCCCTGAGGATGCTAGTCAGCCCAACATCAGAGCAGTGCTGGGCAGGGAATGCACGTCTGGTTGGCTACATGAGTTCCCAACCACTGGAAACCACATAGACACAGAGGGGGAGGTATTTCCACACGGCACCAGATTCTCAACCTTAAAAAATTTCCGGCTTTCATTTCCTGAAAAAGATGTTTACAGGGGCATCCCTCCGGCTGAAGTCTGCTGGCAATCCAGTAAGAGTTTTTATTGAGTACAAACTACCTTCCTCGGCCTCCCCTCCTGGCGCCCTGGGAGGCGGTGCTCTCCACCCATTTTACAGATGAGCAAGCAGACCTGGAGAGCCCCAGAGGCCCTCTCATCCCAGGTTCCTCCTTACGGGCCTGATGGGAAAGACCAACCCCCTGCTAAGTGTCAGGCGGGAGTTGAGGTGGACTGGTCCAGGCTGAGTCCTCTGCCTGCAGGCAAGCCCAGTTGCTCATTCATGTCTGACTCTTCGAGACCTTCTAGACTGTAGCCCACCAGGCTCCTCTGTCCATGGGATTTTCCTGCAAGAATACTGGAGTGGGTTGCCATTTCCTCCTCCAGGGGCTCTTCCCAACCCAGAGACTGAACCCACATCTCCTGCAATGGCAGGCAGATTCTTTTACCACTAAGCCACCTGGGAAGCCTGAGCCCTCTGCCCACTGAGACTAGTGGCAGGTGGAGACCTGGCTCTGGGTCAGGCCCTTACTGGGCATCTCAGATCCTTGGTCTCACTGGTCTGGGCCCTGCCTGATTGTCACCAAGCCCTGGAACCACCCCACTCAGACGCTGCAAGGCCATGAAGGGTGCCAGCAGCCAGGCTGCGGTTTTGTGTTTGGCTAACTCTTGGCTTCTAAGTAATGAAGTGGAGAAAAGAGAGTCATAGTGAGAAGGCACTGTCCACCCACTCACCCTGCTGCGGGCAGTCTCTGGGGCCGCCCAGGACCAGCCCTGCTCAACACCAGTATGCTGGGTGGCAGCCAGTGGAGACAAGGCCCATCTGACAAACACCAGCTGTGGTCACCTTCAAGGCAAGGGAAGGAGGCCCAGGGGCCTGCACAGGCTCAGACCAGAGTGAAACCCACCCCTCGCTGCCCCTGTTGCCATCTGGGAGGCAGGACTTCCCTCCTGCTGTCTCTGTAAGTCACACGAATCCCAGTTTAGTTATCAAGGGCTTCCTGGCCATGTACACCCTGGGATTCTGGAGTGGCCTGACTCAGACAGGTTATCCTCTTGGAGGAGAGACAGGAACAGAATAGGGAACTGGAGGCCTAAAGAGGGCGAAGGGCCTGCCTGTGGTTACAAGGCAGAATCGGAGGTCCAGGGTGGAAACGACCTCAGCGAGCCAAGAAGTCCCAGTGCCCCCATGTCACTGACCGGTAAACTGAGACCCCGGGATGGGAAAGGACCTGCTGAAGATGACGTTGAATCAGTAAGAATCCCAGGATGGTCATCATGGGTTGACCCTTGGGGCCAGGACAGAGCTACCTGCTGTGACCCCAACCTCCACAGTCAGGGAAGTTGCAACACTTCCTTGTTTCCATGGTGACCAGCTATTGCTCCAGGAATACACTGCGATGTTTGTGTTCCCTCCTCTGTGCCAGTCCTGGGCCAGGCTGTGAGGACCTAGAGTGGAAAGAGGGGGCTTAAAGGGGGAGGCACAGACCCAGTACCCATTCTGGTGGATCACAGGCAACAGAGGGCAGAAGAGAGAGGAACAGGAGAATTTTCAGTGGAGGAAGAAACCCTAGGGTCGGAAAGCATCCAGGGGAGGGAGGTCAGAGGTGGCAGCTCTGGAGCTGGGCTCTTAGGGACGCAGAGGAGTTCACCAGGTAGGACTGGGTAAGGACTGATATAGGCAAGGGTGCCAGGGCTTGCGGGTGATGGCGTGTTAGAAAGTGACGGTGCAGAGCAGAGGGTATGAAAGCAGAAGGCGAATGCAAGACAACCAGGATGGGAGCCAGGTGCTAAGTGACAAGTGCAGACTAGGGTGTGAGAAACACCTCCCCATGCCTCTATTTTCCCAACTGCTCATTGGGCACTTTATGACAAACAGTTTATAGTTTCATGGGAGGTGACAAGCACGAAAGAAAAAGTGCACGTACCCACAGGACTCGGAGATCTGGGCCAGCTTGCCAGTCCCGAGCCCTCAGCCTGCTTGGCAGAGATCGGCAGGCATTCCCAGTGGGCTTCTAGGCACTCAAATACATCCACTAACATCCGCTTACTAACATCCATCTCACTAACGCCACTGACTACTCTGGTCAAAGTCACCAGCATCCTCATGTGGGTTCCTGTAAAAGCTGCCCAGTTGCTCTCCTTGTTTCCACCCTTGGCTCCTAGAATCTATACTCAGCTCACTAGGCAGAGGGATCTTTTTAGAAGATATGCCAGATAGTCTCAGTCCTTTAATTAAAATCCTCCAATGACTTCCAAATTACTGAGTGTGAGGTCAGAAGCCCTTCCTGGGCTCCATAAGGCCCTCTGTGACCTGGTCCCTGACCACCTTGCTCACTTCCTCTCCTATCTTCCTCCTGATCCTACTCCATCCAGTTACACTGGCCTCCCTGCCTGTCTTAGAGTATGCCAGAGGGTCTTTGCACACTCTGTTCCTGCTGTCTAGAGTGCTTTTCTCCCAAATGCTTATGGGATTCACTCCCTTATCTCCCTGAGATATCTATTCAAAGGTAGGCCTCTTCAGAGAAGCCTTTCCTGATCACTCTATCTAAAGAAGCCCAATTCTCTCATCTCCTTGTATCACCTTATCCTCTGTTTTCCTCAAAACACTTACCCTAACTCGGCATGACATTGTACATTAAGCTGTAGACTTGCTGACTGTCTCACCTACGAGAATGCAGTGGGCCTCTGTCAAGTTCACCACTAGATCTCCAAGGTCTGGAATAGTTCCTGGCAAATAGTAGGTGCTCAACAAACTTGACGAATGCATAAGTAATCCATCTTTCTTTTTTTTTTTTTTGCTTTTCTTTTTTTAAAAAATTAATTTATTTTAATTGGAGGCTAATTACAATACTTCAGTGGTTTTGCGATACATTGACATGAATCAGCTTTCGTGGGTGTACACGTGTCCCCCATCCTGAAGCTCCTTCCCAACGGCCTCCGCACCCCATTCTTCAGGGTCATCCCAGTGCACCAGCCCCGAGCACCCTGTCTCATGCATCAAACCTGGGCTGGCGATCTATTTCACATATGGTAATATACATGTTTCAATGCTATTCTCAACTCATCCCACCCTCGCCTTCTCCCACAGAGTCCACAAGTCTGTTCTTTATATCTGTGTCTCTTTTGCTGTCTCGCATACAGGGTCATCGAGTAATCCATCTTTCTTAAAGAGCAGGGCAAGGGGAGGCACAGAAAGATCCCAGGCCTTGTACCCTCAGGGACAGAACACTGGAGGCTCCAGACCGGCCAGGAAACCTGGTTCTCAGGCTGGCAGCAGGCAGCAGGTGCTGCCCTCCCAGCGCACGGGCTCCCAGGTTTGGAAGGGAAGCAGGGCCTGGCCTCAGGGTCTGGACAAGCCCTGAAGGGAAAGCAGCAGCTGCTATTCATTGCGTGTCCCTGTTCCACACACACTCGCTCGACCTGGGCAATCCAAGGAATTAGCCTCGGGGAGCGGGCGATGGAAGGAGGCCAGGCTGGCTCACATGGAGGATTTAGTACCTTGCTGGCTTTGCAGCCAGCTTCCTTCCCTCTCTGGGCCTCAGTCTCCTAATCTGGGAAATGGGGATGAGACAGGGATAAGATAGGCTGGTTGCCCAGGTCCCAGCTGTCCCAACAGTCTGGGCATCTTTGCATCTTCAGAGACCTGGAAGGGACTGCACCAGGTTGAAACAAGGGTCACAAATTCAACCCATGGTCCCAGGCCAGGGTAACATTCTGCAGCCAGTTAGGCTAGACACCTGTGCAAGGGGTCTCGGGTGGGCTCCTGTTCTAGCCAGTGGGACACTGTTTCTAGCCAAGGTGACAGCTAGCAGAGTGCAGGGCAGCCCTGTCTGAGTCAGGAAGTGAAGGGGAGAGCCTTGTATTAGGGCAGCAGCCCCGGTGTAGGCGGGGGGGCGGGGAGGGAATGGGGGGCTGCTCGGCTCGGGGAGCCAGCTGGGTCTCTGGGGCATGGAGACCCAGAGGTTCTGGTGAGTACAGCCAGAGAGCCAAGGCCCAGGAGCTCTGTGAGATGAGGATGGTAGGTCCCAGGTGAACCAGGTGTCACTACCACAGCCACAGTGGGGCTTCCCTCTGAGTCTCAGTCAGCAAAAGGTTTCTGCCCAATGACAAGGCGGAGGATGGGCACACGCTGATGGTCAGGATGCCTGGGTTTTAGCTCCAGTTCTCCAAGCCAAGGACTTGCTCTGTGACCTTGGGGAGGCCTCTGTCTCTTCTGAGGTCAGACCCAGCAGCTAAATGAGAGGGTTGGCCTGGATAATCTCCAAGGCCTTTCTGTGCTGACACTGTCATCACGGCACATGGTAATAAGTGCTGTGACACTGGGCAGCATGCAGGGCACTGGCTCGCCCCTCTGACAGCCTAGGCGGGCACTGTCGGCACGCAATGCCAGAAGTTCTGACTAAATCCAGCACTCTCTGTAGACATGCCGGGTCTCTGGGGCCTCAGGATGCTTAGGCAGGAGGTTCCGACAGTGAGACAGGGGACAGAGCAGGGCAGAGAGGGGCTTGGGAAGAGGCAGATGGAGACAGACAGGGAGGGAGCAGTACTCACAGCCCCCTGGCTGTGCTCCTAGAAAGGGACCCCAGTTCCAGCGGCAGGTAAGCAAGCTGGGAGAAGCTAGAAAGATTTCCTTCTCAAAACAACGGGCATGTCTGACACTTAAAGAGCAGGTGCCAGGCCACTTTCTCTCCCTTGGACCCTAATGAGCCACTGTTGGGACATCCCCAGCCTGCTTCCATGTCTTAGACCATTTTCAGGTCAGGCTTGAGTTCTCCAAGCTGCCCAGGCTCTTACCAGAAGGCAGAGATAATAAGAAGGCCTGGAGAATTGAGGGGAGAGAAGGCGATGGCACCCCACTCCAGGACTCTCGCCTGGGAAATCCCATGGACGGAGGAGCCTGGGAGGCTGCAGTCCATGGCGTCGCTGGGAGTCGGACACGACTGAGCGACTTCACTTTAACTTTTCACTTTCATGCATTGGAGAAGGAAATGGCAACCCACTCCAGTGTTCTTGCCTGGAGAATCCCAGGGATGGGGGAGCCTGGTGGGCTGCCGTCTATGGGGTCGCACAGAGTCAGACACGACTGAAGCAACTTAGCAGCAGCAGCAGGAAAACTGAGAAAGGCTACCTCATCCAGGAAGCCCATTCTGCCCACTCCAGCCTGAACTCAGCTAGAGAGGAGAAGTCTCTGGGGAAACACCCATGATGCGAAAGGGAGTTCCCAAGAACTGACTTTACCCTATCGGCACAGTTCTGAGAGATAGTGAGAGGCATTCTTCCAGGCGCCACACAAAGTGGAACTTCCCAGGAGGAAGCAGATAGGAGGCAGGGAGCTGTCCCTGGAGGCATGCAAGCCTATAACATGCTCTGTGGGGATGTGGCAGAAGGACCGGAAGTCATCTGTGTAACAAGACATCAGATGAGGTGGCTGCCAAGCTCCCTTGCAGTCTTGAGAATCAAAGGTCCCATGAACACCCAGAATAGTAGTGTTTGGAGCCCCCAGAGCGGCAGGTCTGGAGGACCATCTCCCCTGGCTGGACAACCACACCTCTAGGGAGCTAGCTAGGAGGGCAGCCATCCACAAGGCAGAAAACTCTGAGAATCCTGGGCCCCATGTGGATTCCAAGCCCCAAAGCAGCTCCACTCCTGTGCCTATAGAAATCAGCCCTGTACACAAAGCACACACAGAAATGAAAGTGTCAACCTGGACTGGGGTGGGAGGAATCACAAAGCGATCCTTTTGCAGGAAATAAATCAATGCTGAGCTCACAGCTTCAGGGAAGTTCCTTTCACAGCCAGGCCCCATCACCAAACACCAGGCAAGAAATCACACTTGAGGTTTCCTCTCTTTTTCAAGGATTGGAAGCAAAAGGGGGTCCAAGAGCTTGGGGTGGAGTTGCGGGGGTGCTAAGCAAACCAGGCAGAGGGGCTGAGTGCCCAGGAGCCCCCTGACTTGCCCCCTGCCAGCCACAATGCCCACTCCCCAGAGTCCCACAAAATTAAGGGCAGGAGGGGTGTGAGCCAGGGAGGGAAAGTGACACATCCGCCGTCCCAGAGCGGGCCTGCCGGCGGGGGGAAAGCCAGCTGGGGCCCACGGCTCTCCCCAAGGCCCCAGGCTGCCCCCGCTCCCATCCCCGACAGCAGCATGACACCCCAGCTAACAGCTCACAACTGACTGATTCCGGCCCAGCATTCAGAAGACACCGCGCACTCCTCTCTAGGTAATGTTGTCAGGCCTCTCAGCCCAGGAAGAGGAGACATTAACCGGGGCAGGATAAACAGGCAGTGCAGCCAGCAGGGCTGAAACTGGCCTCCTGACCCACAGCAGGTAAGCCCTAAACCAGTCCTGCTCAGCCTCCCTAGAAAAGGGAGTGGGCGGGAACTTCCACCCTTCACCCTAATCCTAGCTCTTTCTGTCAACGTTGAATCCCGGTGTTCACGGAGGATGAGACAAAATGGTTTCAGCGGCAAGGGCAGCTGGCACAAGAGGCCACCCCCTGGGGCCACCCCAGCCGCCCCACTCCGAGCCAGGCCTGGTGTCCCAGGGGACCTACTGTTCTTAGTAATCTTGGTCAGGTCCGTTCTCCCTAGGCCTTGCCTTCCTCACCAGTCAAGCTGGTTTGAGAGCGGGGGTTTAAACACAGTGCCTCCGTGACTAGAGAGGTGAGACACAAATGAGTGGGAATCAGAGGGTCTGGACGAGAGGAGAGGAAAGACAAACCGCCAGTCACACTAACTCCAGTGTGGGTTCATCCCTCAGTCGTGTCCACCTCTCTTGCAGTGACTGCAGGGACTATACCCCACCAGGCTCCTCTGTCCATGGGATTCTCCAGGCAAGGATACTGGAGCGGGTTGTCATTTCCTTCTCCAGGGGATCTTCCCAACCCAGAGATCAAACCTGCATCTCCTGCATTGGCAAGTGGATGGATTCTTTCCCACTGCCACCATCTGGGAAGTCCAGTTCATTTCAGTCGCTCAGTCATGTCCAACTCTTTGTGACCCCATGGACTGCAGCACAGCAGGCTTCCCTGTCCATCACCAACTCCTGGAGCTCACTCAAACTCATGTCCATCGAGTTGGTGATGCTGTCCAACCATCTCATCCTCTGTTGTCCCCTTCTCCTCCCGCCTTCAATCTTTCCCAACATCAGAGTCTTTTCAAATGAGTCAGCTCTTTGCATCCGGTAGCCAAAGTATTCAGATTCAGCATCAGTCCTTCCAAGGAATATTCAAGACCGATTTCCTTTAGGATTGACTGGTTGGATCTCCTTGCTGTCCAAGGGACTCTCAAGAGTCCAGAGCCAGTGTAATTTTAGACCCTCAGATGAAGGCTGTGGTTCTTACACTGCTTTCAGCTGTTCAAACTCATTCAAGGATTGGAACAAAGCTGGGGACCACCTCTGCAGAAAACTACATTAATTGCCAAGGAGTGCAGGCAGGCTCACCACCCCTGCAGGTTGGGTGCAAGGGCCTCTCCTCTCACAAAGCCAGCAGATCTTCAAGGCCTATCTCTAGGGACAAGGAAGGGTCCCACCCCTCTGCCAAGCTGGCCTTGCTTTGGGGCCTGCCCAACCACAAACGGATTTGTGGTCTGGTAACAATAAAAGAAAAGGAGGCCAGCGAAAGTGACGGACCTGCAGGTTTGAGGGGGTGGAGATCAGGTAGAACTGCTGAGAGACAGGCTGGCGGGCTTCTGTCCTCACACTCCCCATCACGGACACCCCCTGGGGAAGGCCGCTCTTCACTAGGAAAACCAGCCACTGGCTGAGCTGTAAGATGGCAGAGCTGGGGCCACCTAGGCTCACCAGGAGGTTCCACTGGGGTCTTCATGAGTTATTGTGCATTAAAAAGGGAAGTGAGAGGTGTGTCCTATGGCTTAGTAAAGCCTGGGTGAGCCAAAGGGGCTGGTGGTTTCCCGGGAGAGGCTGTGCTCTGCCATCTGTCCTTCCTTTTGTGTACTGGTGTCCGTGAGGACCCATTTTGAGAACCTGGATGTGGTCTCAGCTCGCGATTTTCAGGTGAGGAAACTGAGGCTCAGCAGAGCCTGTGACTGGCCTAGGGTCCCAGAGTCAGTGACCATCCCGCACAAGTCTGCACAGAAGTTGACGGCCGACGAGACTCAGCCCCTCCTGCCTCTCCTTTGCTCCACACCTCTGCCCCAGGAAGAGTCTGCGGGGGCAATACGATCATTGCTCACCTCAATTTATAGGGGACGAAGATGAAGTTCCGAGGCAGGAACCCAGATACAAATCTCTGCCTTCAGAACACCTCTCCCAGGGGAACAGGCTTCCCTGCTAGGGTGAATGAGGCCCCATGGATCGGGGCCTCCCTGAGATGCCCCAGCAGTCCTGCCTGCTCCAGAGGGGAGACTGCAGACCACGGCAGGGGCCTGGTGTCAGGAAACCTGGGTCCCAAGCCTGCCTTGGTTGGCCCTGAGGTACCAGGTGGCCTTGGGCAACACCTCTGAGTCTCTTCGTAGTTCACTCTGAGGTGAGGCACTGCTAACAGCTGGCCAGGGGTCATGGGAGCAACGGCCGTGACAGCGACCGAGGCGACCATGTCTTGGGCACATACTATGCGCCAGACCCTGCCTGTGCTCCATCTTCTCAACCCAAGGGGAAGGCCACATGCTCTTTTTTTATACTATTAGTGAACCTGTTCTGCAGACATGGAGCTGCCCAAAGTCATAGATGCCACAGAGGCTGGAGTTGAGAGTTGATCCCGGGCAGTGTAAGAACCTAAAGCCAAGGAGCTGCCCAGGAAATGCTGGGTATTAGGATGTTTATGCAAGTCTTGGGTTAGTTGCTTTAAAGATGTAAACAGCAGAAGCCCCAAAACAATGACATCAATAAGGAAATTCCACCCCTCCGCACTCAGAACACTCAGTCCCCCTCAGTGAGACACCCTGGTGCAGGGGATCCACCTCAGTGTGTGACATGCGGCCAGCCCCTTCACCTCTCTGGACTTTGGGTTTCCCCACTGCAAAACGCGAAGGTGGGACAGGGACCCTGGGAGGGCCCTCCCCACCAGCAAATGCCGAAAGGTTTCGGGACCCTTCCCCCAGAGGCTGCCATGCCCTAACTGTCCCTCAGTCGGAGTGCTGCCTGGGCCGAGCCAGGTGCCCCGCTTCCCAGCGTTGGCCGCGGTCTACCAGGGGGCAGGATGGGAGTTTGGACAGGAGCCTGTGCACAGGGTGAGGTCCAGGCACCTGGGTCTGCTTCCTCGTCCCGAGATGACACAGGTGACTCCCAGGGCGGAGTGAGCAGGCTCCCTCCCTGCTTCTCCATCCACAGAGGAAGTGTTAGCAGGAACAGGAGAGCAGACCACTAGTCCTTCCGGGTGGGGCTGGGGGACTGGAGGCAGCAGTCACCCATCTCCTTGGACTAAACAGGCCTGGGCAGATGAGAAATCTTGTACTCTCCCTAAAGAGTTTCTGTTTTCCTCCCCTCAAACATCCAGTGCAACCAACCTATTATTACCTTTCAAGAAATATGCTGCTGGGTTGGGGCTCACTGCCATATCCTTCCTAGCTGCATAGGATCTGAGGGTCAAGACAGAAAGTGTCCTCCTTAGATTCATTTGGCCCTTCCCAACTCAAAGATGGAACATCACTCATTTCTGAGCACCAAAGGGTGGCTAGCCGGACCGCACCAGGCCAACAATAGGTGCTCAATAAATGTTTAATGAACTAATGAGCTGGAGAGACAGGGTTCCAGGCTCGGGTCTGCCATTAATTCGCTGTTGTCTTTGGATACAGACAATTGTTTCTTTCCATAGTTGGGTTTCCTGGGCCAGAAAAAAAGGACAGACCAAGTAATCCTTACAGCCCCTCAATTCTATAACACATACTTAGGGGTGCAACACATAGGCAGGGAGATGGCAGAGTAGGAAGAGGTTTCAAACACCTCTCCCCACTGCTCCAGAGAGAAGAGAACAGGATGTAACTGCTGGGTGGGACCCTCCTGGGCAGGGGTTCTGAAAGCATCGCTGCCACCCACCGCCCCCTCTTCTGCAAGTGCCAACCTCTGTGGGTGAATGACTAGAGCTGTCAGGCAAGGAAAATGGGGGCAGGGTAGGAGAAAGGACAGAAAGTAGGTGCAGTGTCCGTTTAAGCCAGATATCAAAATAATTCCAAAATAATTTTAGAAGAGCCATTGAAAGTACAAAGAGACTATATTTTAAATAACCCCCATCCCTGACATTCAGATTAACTCTGCCACTCTCTGGCAAAGCTATAATCTGCACTGAGGTGGACCCTCCAAGAGATCAAGAATCTGGAACAGACTGATGGGAGAAGAAGGAGAAAGGCCCTGTGGTCTGGGAGCCTGGGAAAGACAGGCCTGAGTCCTCAGCAGAAACCCTGGCCAGCGGAGGCAATGACCCTGAGTCTGTGTCTAGAGAATGCCAACTAGGGAGTCAGCTTTGAGACAAAAAAGTGCCGAATAAAGTAGCCTTCTCCAGAGGGTTTACTGGCCCTTGGACAATTCCAGACCTGTCCTGATGTCTACAGGTACAAAGATTACACAGAACAAAAGTCCCTGCCACCCTGACACTACCAGCCATCCAGGCACTGGGCCAGTCCCTACCCCTCTGAAGGCCTCAGTTTCCCTACTTGGCATAGTGAAGACTTTTAGCGAGATGGTATCTCAGGCCACAGCTGCTCTGACAGTCCACGATGCTAAGATTCTATGGAAAAGCACATCACCTACACCATTCAGACCCCCACCCCGGAGACCTGGGAGGGGAGTCCCCAGTCCCCAGCCGGCTGGCTGAGGCTGGGGCTAAGTGGAGTCCCCACACCGTCTGTCCTCAACAGCCTGCCACGGCTGAAATCTTCGAGTGGTTACAATTACAGCCGGGCTAACAGGATTAGGGGAGCATTGAAATCTAAGAAATCTAATTAGCTCAGACACCCCGGCCTCCCCCAGCACGATCCACAGTAACCCCAGCAGCTGGGCCTGATAGGCGGGGCCTGGGGCCCTCCTGGGCCACAGTCATTACCTGTGCAGGTGTGCCAGGCTGGGCCAGGCTTCCTGGGGAGCCGCCAGCTCAGCTGCCCGACTGCTCCCTGCTCTGGACCCCCGCCACCTGCAGCCTGGTCCTGGGATGCCACTGAGATGGGCTCCAGAAAACTCAGTGCAGGGGCCTGGTCAGCAGAGGGGGCAGTGCTAAGGGGCAGAAGGAATCCAAGGGCCCCCACAGGGCGGCTACCCCACACGGCTTGGGGACTGACTCAGCCAGAGGAGGGGCAGGCTGAGTCAACGTCTGTATCTATAGAAACCATCACAGCCCAGGGAAGAGCCTTGGTCTGCATGGGGATCTGGGGCCTAGAAACATCTCTGCTTCCTGCTCCAGGGCCAGGGATGGGGGTAAAGCCCCATGCACAGACATGTGTGCCCTGGGCAGTCATGGCAGGATCTGGGGTTCAGAGCAAGCTCTGGCTGTAAGACACTGTGCCCTAAGAAAAGGGCGCAGTTGCTCAGGGCGTGAGCCATGTGCTGCCAAAGTGGGGGGCAAGTGAGCCTCCCCAACCCCTCCTGGGCACACCTCCTGCTACTTAACCTCAGTCCCCAGTTCCCCATTCTGGGGGTCCACATGGATTTCTGCACCCTTGTCCCTGCCTGGCTGGTACACTGGGAAGGCACCAACACACTCGCCATCTATAAGGCCTGACATTGAGAACGGCTGCAGCAGGGGATATTTCACCTCCCTAAACCTCAGTTTTCTTCTCTGCTAAATGGGGCTGATTCTAAACAGCAGCTAGCTTCCGCCACTGCTCTTGGAGTTAGGCAAAGTTGGACAGCACTTCTTAATCCACCAAGTGCTGTACAAAGGCGAGGGGCTGTGGTTATTACTGTCATCATGCGCCCATGGCAGGCAGCCAGCCGGTGGTGGTTAATTATTTATTTGGACTGATCTTCCTGCCCTTGCTGGACTGGAAGCTCCTAAGGAACAGGAACTGTCTTACACATTTCAGGGTCTCTCACAGGCCACGGTCCTCACACTGGGGACTCTCAGGAAGTATCTTCAGCAGCAGTGCTAGGGCCCTGACCCAACCCCACTCCCTGCTACATATCTCCTTTCTTCTTCTAACTGATCCAAGGCAAGTGCCAGGAAGCAGAGCTGGCACGCAGACACAGACAAGTGACAGTGAGCCCCTAAGACAGACCCCGCTCTGCTCCCCACAGGTCACTCCCAATAAGGGCTGAGGCAGCCAATTGAAAGGTGTCCTCTCGCCCCAGGGAAGTGTGGCCTGCCTGGGCACTGGTATTGAATCTGGGATCATTCATCAAAGTGCTAGTCTGTGGTCTGGAGAACCCCTAGTTCCTTAAGCCCAGCGAAGGTCAGCAGGGGTTGATTTCCAGAAGGTATGCAGCCGAGCATGCCAACAGTCAGAGCTATCCACTAAAGGCAGAAGCTGCCCAGAGGTGGTGAACACCCTGTCATGGGGAGCATGCAAGCCAAAGCTGGACAATAAGCTTCCAGGAGGTGTGTGGATGGGAGAGCAGTATCTGGCAAATGCTTCTAACACCTCCAATTTAACCCCTTGGTGCTCCATTCATTCTGCACCCACAGCCTGCCAGGCCTTCAGGGGACACACGTCCAGGGATTTCACACCCATATCTGCCTCATCCTCACAGCAACCATGTGGCATCAGAGTTGGGGGTGGGGTGGTCCTGCCTTTGGACCCATTTTACAGATGCGGAAACTGAGGCCCAGCTGAGTAAAGCTATGAGCCGGAGGCAGCCAGCCAACTACAGCCTCCTGACACCTTTCCCCTATCTCCTCAGGTGATAGGAAATGTTTGCATAATCCTGACAGGTTTCTGGACTCTTTCCTCAGAGCCTGTGCTTAGCACTGGTTTTCTCAGCCTCTCATCTTCCCTGAGGGCCACAGGGTCCAACCTCAGGATCACCCCTGGAGCTTCTAGCCTAGGCAGGCTTTGCCTCCCCTTGTCATCAGGGTAGAGCTCTAGGGATAAAGAGCCACCCCCCACCTCCGCCCAGAGGGCGTGGACAGAGGCCACTGTGTCCTGCTGAGAGGTCAAAGCAGTCACCAGGCAAGGCTGCAGCAGGGTTCAGAGTAATTACAGCAGCCCAGCCTTTGTTGTCCACACAAAACCTAAGGAGCCTCATAAAGATGAGGTGGTGATAGGAGCCAGGCTAGGGCCCTGGGGAGCAAAGTTATGAATGAAAACGTATGGGACTCAGTCAGAACCTGGCAGGCCCTGCTTCCTGGTTCTGTGACAGAGTGCCCAGAGAAGCTTCCGGAAATTAACTTGTTGGTGCCTGAATCTCTTATAGCAACATCTCACGTGAGACGAGAGTCATGGCTGCCTGTTGGATGCTGGCCCATGCCAGAGAACTCAGAACTTCACACACACGGGGACTCTTGTGACAAAACTCTCAGGACACAGCAGGCTGCCAAGTGTCTACCTTCTTTACCCACCCCCATCTCTGTCAATCAGGAAAAAAGTGAAGCCTGCTGCTTAGGGGGGGTCCTTGTCTCTGCAATTTTCCATCGATGGCGGACACCTGTCCTAGGCTGGGGCACGTGTCTGGAGACCAGGGATGGAGATAATGCTGTCACTGGGGGAGTGTGTTTGTGGGGGGGGGTGCGGGGGGTGGGGAACAAAGACAGAGACAGAGGAAAAGCCCAAGTCTCTGGACCTTTTTTTGCTCCTGGCTGAGAAAGGAATGAGGCTCCTCCTCTTCTCCCTTTCCTTAGGAGGAAAAAGGGACGTTTTGTCCCCATAAAGAAGCCAGCAATCCTTTTATGCAGAGAGAGGACTAGTTATCAAAGTTTCCCGTAAGTCCAGCCATTACTTATTCCCAACTCTTCTCTGTGAGCCATACCCCGAATGACTGAAATCCCAACTCCAAAACCATTTAAAACTCTTGAGAAAACTCCCTACTGTTCCCCGCCCCCTGCACCATCCCACCCAGGTCACCAGCTCCGAAGTCTACGGTTCTAAGATTTACACCTGAAAACAGCATTTCCTAACCTCGTGACTTGGGACCAGGAGATGCTTCTGTCCTGTTGGGTAAAGCAAAACCCAACTGAAAACATAAAACTCAGAAGAAAACACCCTCAGTCACACGTGCTCTGCGGCTTTCAATGTGTCTTTTGTTTGATGCCGGTGCTTCAGTATCTTCAACCTGAAGACAGAAAGGTCAACACAAGTCTCGGGGCATTCTCAAACCGGGCCACAAGGGCTAGGCAGCGGGCAAGTGAGAAACCAGGAATGTCCCCCAGTCTGGATTCCCTCAGAAAGCAGCCAGGACAGAGAAAGTTACTGGCTTACTCGCTCATCTAAACTTCCCTGAGAGCAACTTTTAAACTCCCGGGACCATACTACAAACGGCAGCACAGGTCAGTCAGAATTCTTCACCAGCCAGGCTGCCCATTCTCCAGCGACAGCGCCTGCCTCTTTATCTCTACCTTCAAGAAACAATAATAAGCAAACCCAGGCACCTCTGGGAACAGCCTCTGGCCTCCTGCCCTGCCCTGTGTAACCAGCCTGTCCTCACACCCACCAGGGAGGAGACGGCACTGGTTAACCCTCTGGTCTACCAGGCCCTGTTCCCGGGGTTGCGGCAAGGAGACAAACTGTTGCTCAAGAAAATCCTCCAGAAAACCCTTGGCACCAGGAAGCAGCTCCAGGCAGCTCCTGCCCAACGCTAAGCCAGGGGCTTCCAGAAGCAGCTTTCCCCTGCCCTTCTAAATCAGTAAGGGTTGGGCCCTACTCTCCCATGCCCTAGGCTGTCCACCCAGGGGGCTCCAAATGGCCATGGCAGAGCAAGAAGGAAGAAAAAGCCTGGCCGAGCAGTGCCCTCACCCTGCCAGCCCAGCCGCCAGCTTCTTGGAGGACCTCTGAGAGAACATTTGTTTGGGCTGCCAAGTTAAATCTTCCTCCCTCATGTCAGGGCACTGGAAAAGCAGTCAGGGGGGAGGAGAAGGGGGAGAGCGGGGGAAGCAGCGGGAGGGAGCCAGGCGGGCAGGCTTTCAGAGCCCCAGTTACTCCGGCACTGCCTGCCCAGGAAGCTTGCGGCTCCCAGGCAGCCAGCCGGGGCTCTGGACACCCAAGCAGGGGCCCGGCCGCCAGCCCTCCGGGGTCAGGCGCCGGGTGCCAGGCGCCCTGGGTCCTCGCCCGCGGAGAGGCCCTCCCTCAGTGCCCTGCCGGAGGAGCGAGGTGGGAAGGGAAGGCAAGGGAGGAAAAAGTTTGTGGGAGGTAGAGGGGTCGGGCTGGGCCGCCCTGCCGTCCGGTTGTCCCCCGGGGAGGGGTGGGGGGCCCCGGCCGGCAGCCCTGGCGCGCCCCCGCCCGCCCGCCCTCCGGCTCGGGTTGTTTACATTCCTGGAGTGTCTTTTAAACCCGGGGCTGAGGCCGGCTCCCGGCCTTCTCCGGCGGCTCCGGGGCAGTCTCCCGTGAAAATCTGCTGGCGCACAATGGCCGGGAAGACGGCTGCCCCTAGCCCGCGCCCCCGCTGCTCCAGGGCGGGGAGCCTGCCCTCCGCACCGCGCCCTCTCCTCGCCCGGCTGGCTTCCTGGACAGATGTCCCTGGCGAGGGGGCGACGCGCGCCCGCTGCCCGCGCTCTAGACGCCGAGGCCGCGCTCCCCACTGTTTTCCCCCCAGCCTAGACGCCAGGAATGTGAATCAAGCTTCCAGAGCCCGCCCCCCACCCCAGCTCCAGCCCCAGCCCCGGCCCGGCCCCCCAACCTCCGCCCCGGCCGGCCTCCCACTCCCCCGGGGCCGCCGTCGCCGGAGACGGAGAGGAAGAAAGAACACGGGGAAATTACTTTCGTATTTGCAACGCGCGCGCGCACACACACGTTCATCTCCCCCCTGGGCTCCCCTCCTGGTCGGGGCAGCCCCATCCAGGCTTTGGCCTGAAGGCTCCCCGGGTTTCTAAAGATCTACCGGAAGACCCTTCACACACCCCTTGGCGTTCCCCGCTAGTACGGTGCACCGCGTCTCCCCGGGCAATTTGCACACAAACAACTTAACCGCGCCCCCCACTCCCATTTACCAAAGTGTGTGTTTCCCCTGGAAATTCAGATGCACAACTTAACACCACCACCCCCTTGCCGCCCCGAAATCCGGCGCCTTCCCGGGCGGCTCTCCTACACACAGGCGCACAACTTCGCGTCTTTCCAAAGGAAAGGAGGGAGACAGAGGTGATCCTACCCCGGTCCTTCTCTCCCTCCTTGCCCGAATCCTGGTCCTGCCCGGCCCCCGGGTGTACGGAACCAGGGTTGCAGGCGCGCCGGCAGGAGGCGGGCACCAGGTCCGCGCGCGCACAACTGCACTCACGCCCCGCACACCCGAAGAGCCCCGAACCCCGCGCGCAGACCAAGCCGGCTCCGCGCAGCCGGGCATTCCTCGGTCGCCTGGGCCTCGGCCCCGGGTCGCCAAGAAGAGCGCAGCGGAGCTCTGCCGCCGGGCACTCGCCCGGCTCGCCAGGTCCCAGCGGACCCTAAAAGGGAAAAAGCTCCAGCACCCGGCGCTCCACTATCGCACCCCAGGAGTACAAGGAGAGCGGGAGGAAGGCCTGGGGCCAGCGGACGCCCGGGTCTGGCCCCAAACTTACCCGGTGCTGCGAGCGCCGCTGCTGCCGCTGGAGGACGCGCCGCTGCCACAGCCACCGCTGCCCGGCAGGGCCGGCTCCGGCCGGGAGGAGCTGCGAGGGCGCCGAGACGGGCTCCGCGCCGGCTTCTGCTCCGCGCCGACCGGGGCTGGGGTCACCGCGCTGCGCCGGCGCTGCTCGCTTGCTCGGCCGCCCGGTCGCTGCTCGCCGCCCGCCGCCTGGCCGATCGCTCTCCCGGGCGCCCGCCGCCGCTCGCTTTTTTAATGTCCACAGACAGTGAAAAGGAACTCGGCGTTAGGGGGTGAGTAAGTGAATCAACTCGCCCGGAGCCGAGCAAGTTGAAGTGTCAGATTACATTGGCTATTCTATTTCCAAAGGGCCCCGCGCCGCCGGCCGGCCGCAAAAGCCGGTGCGGAACTAGGGATGGAGGGAGGAGCGGAGCGCAGCGCCAGCGCCGCCGCCGCCGCCGCCGCCACCGCCGCCGCCAGCGCTCAGCTCGGCTTGCCTAGCGCTCTCTGCGGTCTCGCCTTTCTCTCGGTCTCTTTCCGCCTCTCTTTCTCTCCCTTTCCTTTCCCTCTTTTTCTCCCTTTCTTCCGAGATTCTCGGTCTGGGCGCTCTCCAAGCTTTTTCCCCTCTAGGGCTCTGATAGGCTTCGTGCGTCACCCACTCCCCCACTCCCACTCATCTCCTTCTCTCTCTTCCCTCCACTGCTCCCTGGACGCTCCCACCCACCCCCTCCCTAAATGCGACCTCACCCCCAGCTGCCCCAGCAAGTTTGGAGCAGGAGAGAAATACTGAGCCTAAGATGTGTTCACACTGGGAAGGAGGCTGAAATCACCAGTCTCATCGGAGTGTCCCCCGCTCTGCTCTCACGCCCCCGACAGGAGTGCGCTCGGGGCTGCGAAAGCTGTCAGGTACCAGTACTAGGGCTGAGCGAGTTGCTAACGAGATTGCCAAAGCCTTCCGCTGGAGAAGGCTTTGGGGTTGCTCCTAAAGCCCGTGGGCTGGCGGGTCGGGGGAGCAGAGGACGCCAGCCCCCCTCCCACCAAAGGCCATGTTGGAGAAGGCTGGAGCGCTGGGTAGAAGCGGTGCGCAGGGTCTGTCCCCCGCACTCCGTGCGGTCCAAAAGCGCTTGGATTCCCCAAGGCCCCGCGGGAAACATCCCAGGCCCAAAGTGCGCGGGCGGTGGGCGGCAGGGGCTGGGGGTGGGCGGGAGAGAAGGGAGAGGTGGCGCAGGATTCCGGCTTAGGGCTGTGCACTGTCCCAGGAGTCGGGGAGAAGGATGGCACTCACAAGGTGTAGTTGGATACAGCCGCTCGCGGGGTTCCCCGGGCAGACCCACCCTTGAGAGCACCTAAGTGTGCACCCACTTCAGCTCACGTCCGCTGCCCCTCACACGGAAACTCCTACCCAAACGGCACACGTTTGCACCCACACTCAGTATTACTAACACGCTTCCACACGCACACGCACCCACACACACGTACACTTGCGCTCTCAAATATGCCAGTGTACATGGCAAGCGCGCACACACCACTGTACAAACCCACATACACTCAAAACACAAAACATCTCCCTGTGCACGAACTCCTCACATTCAGGTACACATACAAACACATCCTTCCACGTCCTCTTCCATACCCCTTCCCTTCAGCCCCGGTACTCATGATCTGCGGTACCCTCAGTCCCAAATCATAATCAGCGCCCGCGCAGCCCGGGTTGGACACAAACACGCGCGCACGCGCGCACTCCCCTCCCCGCGCCAGCTGGGGAGGCTTCGGCCGGGCGCCGGCTTCGGATTCCAGGTGTAGTGGCGGTTCCGCGCTCCGCGTTTTCCAATCCGCCGCGGTGTTGGAGGCGAGGCGAGGAAGGGAGCTGGAATAACAAAGGCAAGTTGGGGAGAGCGCAAGGGGGCGCAGCCCCGGCCGGGCCGCGGGGGGAGCCTTGCTCGGCCGGGGCTTTAGAGGCTGCTGGGTCTCGGGCGCCAGGAGCCGGAGCCCGGGAGCCGGGATGGGGGTCGAGGGGCGGGGCCTCTGCGTGACGTCAGAGAACAATGACACCGCCGCTGGGGGCGGGGTGGGGGGAGGCGGGCACCGGGAGAGAGCAGAGGCGGGGGTCTCCCCGGGGGCTTGAGACTAGCGGAAGACGTACTGGCCCGGCTAGGGCCGCTGCCTGATTGACGAGGCCCGCTTGGGAGAGCGGACGTGCCACGCAGATTCGAGGATGGCCCCAGGCCTCCTGAGCAGGGATCAGCGCGGACCCTGGGCCAAAGAGGGAGCAGGCCGGAGTACTATCCCCCTCAACCCTCTTTTTAGAACATCCTTCAGAGGGCTTCTCTGACCCCGGCTTGAACTCCTTCAGGGCCGGCGAGATCATTCCTTCCACCACCGGAGGGAGAAGAGGCAAAATGAATTTGCCAGCCCTGAATTCATTCTCAAGGCTACGCTATTCTGACAGCCAGCAAACTCAGCCTGGATTCCTGAGAGCTCAGAGGACTGCAGCTCAGATCCACAGGGCTGGGGGTAGGAGGAGAAGGGAGAATGCCGGGAGCCTGCTTGATCTTCCCATGGGAAATTCTGCCTCCATATAGGAGCCATTAGGTACTCCTTTCTGGGCCTTAGTCTTTCCACTTGTCACATGGACTGTTATCAGGCGGCTACTTTGCTTCAGCTCTCACACAGGTGTCAGCTGAGCAGCCCTGAGTATGGTTGATGGTCTGAAAACCTTTGAGACCTCTAGGGACACCAGGGAGGACGGTCCCAGCACATTCCTGTGGGAGGGCACCCCAACCCCTCATCATCACGGTGGCCTGGGTTCCCTAAGTTGGGAAATGAGAGTAAGCTGAGAAACCCTTGAAGGCCTGACCCAGTGCTGAAAGGCGCTGAAAAGGTGATTCACTTGATGAAAGGTGGCTGGAGCAACAGCTGCCTTCCTTCCACCACCCCTCCACCCTGCCCCTCCAAAACCCGTAGCATTGCAGCAGTCAGAAAGCCATCCCTACCCCAGGTCCAAAACCTTAGGACAGAGTTTCTGGGTGTTTAAGAACCTGAAGGGCAAGAATCAAGCCCCAGCTGAGAACTAGGCCAGTTCCTCTTGCTTTGATGACCACCTCGGTCAGGTTGTTCAGTCAGTTCTCTAAACAATTTGTCCAAATCTCTTAGCCAGTGACAAAGTGTAGCTACTTCTAAAAAATGGGGGATGCAGATGACCTGAGGGGTAACCACTCATGTTCAAAAGCCCTATCCAGAAGAACTCCCGCTTCCACCTCCCTTGCCAGTTCCTTTTGCATTTGGAAACTAGGGGAGTGACTGAAGAGGACACAGGAGCCAAGCCCAGCACACAAAGAGGGCCCAGCTCTCTATAGCATGGAGCCAGCGGTAATCTCAGCTCTTCCCAGCTGGGCAAGCATGACATTTGATGGCAGCAACTCTAAGAAATCTCACCTCAGCCTTGAGTCTACCCTAGCCTCCTGAGGACCCTGGGCTCCAGTTCTTGAGACTCAGACACTTGCTGTCCCTATTCCAATTTTGAGAAATAATAAGGCATGTTGGATCCATATGGGCTCTTGGAAGATGCTGTGACTTAGTATGTGCCTACTGTGTGCTGGGTAGCGTGCTGAGGGCCTCTGAGGCATGAGTTCATTGAATTCTCACATTGCCTTGAGTTAGGTGCTATTAAACTGCACTGTGAGGGACTTGTCCGAAGTCAGCATGAGTTGAACTCAGGTCCTCATTAACAAAGTTTCCTGCTGGTCTCTCAGTCTCAGCTCTACATCCTCATCCCTAGACTCTCTGTGTGACCCTGGGGCAAGTAGCTAGCCCTCTCTGGGACTCTGTAAACCAAGAGCAGGGTTTCATGATGGTAATCAGGCCTCTTTGGGGACTGTTTGTTCTGAGCCCCCACCTTCATGGCCTTGGCCTCTGTGGGCCTGGAGGCCTGGGGTGAGGCAGAGAGGATGATGCTTTCACTTCCCAGCCACTGGGAGCTGGAAGATGAATTCCACCCAGCCCATGCAGGCCCATAAATCACCTGGCTTCACAGGCAGCTTCAGTGGCCAGCAGGACGGTGCAGGCTGCAGGAGGCTGGCCTATGGGCACCGGTGTGGGGCCCAGCCCACACCCACCTTCAGAACAGACTTCATTGCTATTAATTTCCTCACCCTCCACCCTCCAGGGATCCCCCAGCAGGAAAAGAAGATCATTGCTTAGGCCTTGGTAAGGGGAGCCGGGGGCCCAGAGGAAGGCAGTGGCTTAGGTCTTATGTAGGGTGTCCTGACTATGGTCCCCTCGAACAGGGGGCCCTCCATGGGCTGGGAGTGGGCAGGGGCCTGGTACCAGTGGGGATGAATTCCTACCTCTCCAGGATTGCCTCCTCTGTCTCCACTCCTCACAACCCCATCCCTAGAAGGGAGCCAGAGGGCTGAAGGCACTGGAGGAAAGTCACAGTTATTGAGTGCTTACTGTACACGGAACACTTGGGAAATAGGCTCTCATTACATCCTCTCCACAAGCCAGAAGGTGTAATTTGCCTCTGAGGAAAGAGGCTCAGAGAGATTTAAGTGACCCGCTCAGGACCTCACAGCTACTCAGTGGGTGAGGTCTGGGCTGGGCCTCTGGGTTGAGAATGAAGACTTGTCTTCATCTCCTCACCAGGCCCAGGCTCTGGTGCAGACAGGTTGACCTGCCAGGTGCTTCGAGGTGGAGGAAAGACTTGCTCACCAGGCAGTCATGGGGCCCTCTGGGGGTGGTGGAGTAATGGGGAGGACCTTTCATCTTCACACCTTGGTTGGATCTAGGAGGCATTTGGACCCTACCCAGCTCTGTGCCTCTAAGGGTGGGTGGAGATGAAGTCTGGCACAGAGCAGACATGCACAGAAGGCTCCTCTGGCCTGCCTCCTTTCTGTATTCCAATCAGATGGCCCGCTTCATTCTCTGAGGCCCTGCCTTCCCAGCCTCCAGAGCCTGAATCTCCCAGGCCCTTCCGCAAGGCTTGTTATCTTCTCAGTTGCTGTCACGGTGTTCTTCCCCCTGGTTCTAGTTCCACCACCATCTACTTCTTCCCATCGGGGGCCTCAGAGAATAAGCTGAGAGCCTCTCTCAGGAGCTGGGACATCCAGCCCAGCCCAACCCACGCACCCGACCTGCTGCCCAACTTACTTGGTGGCTTGAGCACGTCACAGACTCCATGCCTCTGTTTTCCCATCTGCCCTCAAGAGAGTGCGTGGCTCACGAGGAACGTCCAGGGCACTTTTGCCTTGGTGCGTCCTGCAGCTCTGTAGGTCTGAGCCTTCCACTTTAGGGTTTGGGGTTGGGGGGTGGCCGCCTTGGGGAGTGTGCTCAGTGGCCCCCTTTTGGCCTGGTGGGGACAGGGAAACTTCTGTATGTGGAGGGAGCTGTCCAGGACTGAGAATAGGTAACAGCCTTAACACCTCTTCTCACGGGGTACCTCTCACCCTCCCAGCCTTGCAGCGGCCCTTCTATGGGTGACTAAACTGAGCCTCAGATGGAGGCGGTGGTTTTCCCATAGCCACACAGCTGTAAAGTGTCAGAGCTGGGACAGGAACCAGGTCTCCTAATTCTTCACTTGTACCAGGGCTCCCAGAGCGGGTGATGGAGGAGCTCGTGCATGGGAACTCTGGGACAAGCGACTGGAGGAAGGTCAAACCTCCTACTTCCTTTCTGACAGGTCCAGTACCCTGAGGGGGCCTCCTTTCTGGCACTGGAGGGGGTGGGAAAAGATCTCAGAGCCTCAACCTCTGCCCTGCTCACCTGGCTAGCAGTTGCCTGGCCTCTCATACCCCTTGCTCTGACCCTGTCTTATAACCATGCTGGGTGGTTCCCAGAATTGTCTGTATTATACACATACTCTCCTCTGCTCTGCCTGCCTCCTGGGATGCACCCCTCCCTGCCTTTCAGGCTACATCTGCAGCCAACTGCTGGGAAGCTTCTTCAGATAACTCTGGCAGATCTGCTATGTAGTTGGTCTCACCCCCATGTGCTTCTGTACCCATAGCATTGTCATCGTTATAGAAACGACTTGGTAAGTTACTAGGTGTCAGGCACTGTGTATAAACTCCTCTAGTCCACACGTGAACTAATTATTAGTATTCATGTCTCCATTCTACAGACGAGGAGACTGAGGCACAGCGTTTCATTTGCCTGGTGTGACACTTCACTGGTCAGGGAGGTTATCTGGTGGGAACCCATGTCCTCTCCCTGGGGACTGCAGGCCGTATTGACTCACTGGTTTATCCTAGCACCCAATTTGCTGCTGAAAACTGATGGGCAATCAGGTGTCTTGGGAGATGCAGGGGGCACACAAGGATGAACTGGACCCAACCCTCTGGGAGCTCACAGGCTATAAGGGAGGACTGTCTATACCAAATGCCTCTCTCATAGTTTGGGAGAAAGAGGCTGATGGTCACCATATGAGGCCCAGTAAGCAGGTAAGGAGGTCTTGGGGAGACCATGGACCAGAGTGAAGTGTGGACCTGCCCAAGGTCACACGGCAAGTTTGAGGCAGCAGCCAGGTTGAGACCCTGGGCTGCCAGCCTGACATGCCTTCTTACACCTTGCAGCCAGCTGTAAGGTCCCTGTGTCTGTGCTTTTTCAAGGACACATGGTCCCAGACGCCTCCACGATGCTGAGCTGTTCAGTGAGTGGCTCTGGTCCTTCTCTCCCCTCTATTAAAATTTTTTAAAAAAAGGAAGAAAGAAAGAAAGAAATCCAGGCATTGTTCCTGACTGCAGCTGGTGCCAACTAGAATCCCGCCGAACAGAATGGAGCCGAGAGCGAGCCTGCCGCCCAGGGGCCAGGCTGCTGACACAGGGCCTTTCTCTTCTGCTTCCCACCGGGGGCCCAGGCTCACACTCTGCGGGCACCCTCTCCACCTGCCTCTCTGGCCCCAGCGCTGAGCCTCCCACTGCCCTCATGCTCTTTGTGAAAATCCGATGCCACTTGGGAGGGCCGTAGGGGCACTGCCGCCTCCTGCCTGCTTTCCTCACTCCACCAACCGCCCCCACCCCCTGCCCCACACAGCTTGAGGTGAGCCGGGCCTCCCTCCCTGCCAGCCCGGCCTTCCACCCTACCAGGAGGGGCCTGCGGATGCCTGTATGGGAGAATCACAGAAATCTTTCCTCCATGGAATCATTTGGAACACTGGTTTGATTTCAGAACACGCCAGGGTTTTCCATCCCACCCTCGACCTGATTTGTCAGGTACCAACCCTCAGCTCACCCACTGAGGCAGTCGGGAAGGCCTGGGGTCCGGTGACAAAGAGCACCGCAGAGATACACATGCGTTTAAACTCACTGATTCTCCTGTTCCCTCTGCACAAGAGACTAGCTAGGTCTTAGGAGAAAAAGCCTTCTCCAAATTTCCCCTTCATGTTCATTTCATCCACCCTCACTTGCCCCTTTAGAACTTTGAGCTCCGCTTTGCAACCTCACACCCCACCCCTACCATGAGCTGGTTTGGCGCAGGTTTCCCCAGATGTCACCTGTGAGAGTGACAGCCTGGCCACTACCCAATGTCCACTGTCCCAGTGCCTCTGAGCTTGACCCGGCTAGCAAAGCTAGCTTCCCGATCTACCACCTTCCTTGAGTGGATACGGGACTTTACAGTCTGTAAAGAGCATTTTCTTTCTTGCCTGAATGCCACAGCAGCCTCAGGAGGCAAGCAGAAGTTGTGCAACCCACTCAGCAGAGGAACAAACCGAGGCTTCAGGAGGCCTGGTGGTTTGGTCAAGGTCATACAGGAAGGGGCAGACCCTTCCTTTGGTCTGTTGGTTCCACGTCACTAAACAAGAGTGGGGACCCAAGTGGTAATGGCCTCAGACAATAGTATTCCCAGCTCTTTAAATGCTGCCAGGAGAAAGAATCTCAGACATATTGATGCTTTCAACAAATATTTATTGAATACCTGCTAAGTGCCTGGCACGAAACTAGGCACTGGAAATCCAACATGGCAAAATAGGTGTGATCTGTGCTGTCACAGAGCTTATATTTTGGTGGAGGAGAAAGGCCCCAGACAAACTGTGCAAGAAGCTGTGCCTGTCTCCCTTGCCCACTGGCCCAGCCCATGTGCCCATGGGCCACCACTGGCCCAGCCCGTGTGCCCTGGAAGGAGCTCTGGCAGGGAGGTTGCAGACGTGGGTTCTGGTCCCAGTGTTGCCACTGACTCCCTGTGTGACGTTGGACAGGGCTTTCCGTCTGTGAAATCTGCAAGCTTGTGGCTCCTCATGCCCTACTCCCAGCCTCTGAGTCAAGTGGTTAATAATTTCCTGGCATGAGTAATTACCCTGATTAAGTTTTTTTTTTCTTAAAACCTGACTTTCCATAGGCTCTGGAGCCAAAAAATAAGGTCTTTTGATATCATCCAATCCGAGTCTCCTCACTAAGGATGAACCCCTTGGCCTCATTTCTCCCCAGGCAGTAGACTGTCTCTTCTTGCATCCTTCCGGAAACAGGGAGCTTGCTCCCTTACATAGCAGACAATGCCCCGTGGTGCGATGGTAAATGTTTAACAGCTAGCTCTCCAAGGTAGGGAAAACCGGATTTGTAGTATTTGCCAATTTCCCAGGGTAGAAAATACTCCCACCATGGACAATTTTAAGCTGCCTTAATATCAACCAGGTCAGGCAGTTCCTGAAAATTTTAACAATCGGCTCCTGTGAGCCAGTCAGAACCAGCTCCAACACACACTGCCCCGCCCCACAGAGAAGCCCTGTCCAGCTTTACTTGCTGGGGAGTTCTTCCTGTTATTGAGCAAAACATCTAATTGTCAGGAACTCCAGCCTGGAAATGCTGAGCTACTTCTCTGGGGTGTCATAGAACAAGGGGTCCTTTGGTCCCCTGAAGCCCTTTAGAAAATTGGAGGAATTGACCCTGTCTCCCAGTGAGAGGGGTAGTTCCTGGGCCAAATGGGATCAGGGTATATCCACCCTCCTTCTCAGCCTCCCTCCCTCCTTCCATCCCCTGTTCCTCCCTTCTGTCTCCCCTCCACCTTTCCCTTCCTCCTTCCATCCCCTTTCCCTTCCTTCCTCCCCCCTTTCCCTTCCTCAGTGACACGACAGGGGCTGCACCAGGTGCCTGGGACCCACGTCTGCTCACACTGCCCACCCCCTTTGGAAAGTCTTGCGGTGCAGCCTGTCCACCTTGGAGGCTACACTCAGATGCCACCCACTCTCAGAAGCCTGCCCTGACCTCCACCCCTTCGCTTCCCTCCCAGAGCCCCGCCCTCCCAGAGCCCTTATCAGTCCCTGTTTGGCACTTATCACTTTCTACCTTGGATTACAGCTATTTGTGTACACGGCTTATCTCGCTGCCAGACTGAGAGGCAGCGCGGGCTTGTTGAAAGAGCATGGACTTTGGAGCCGTACGACCTGGCCCTGAATCCCAGCCCTGCCGCTTAGGGCTGTGAGCCTTTGGGAGCTTACACCACCTCTTGGAGCCTCAGTTTCCTTATCTGTAAAGTGGGGCTGATGATAACTACCAAGGTGGTTTGACCATTAAATGAGCTTAGAAATGTAAGCCTCCTTTCCTGTTTCTGTCTGGACTGTCATCCCCTTTGGGACAAAGGTTGTATCCAGCATCTGTTTGTATTATCCTGGTTATAACAATAACAGAATAATGACAACAATGGGAACGACTTAGTGGCCTTGAAACTATAACTATTATTATTCCTGTTAATAGACCTGAGGCTCAGAGAGGCTAGATAAAAGCCCAAAGTCACACAGTAAGTGGAAAAGTTGAGATTTGAATCCAGGAAAATCTGCCCCAGAGCCTTAGCTGTTAATGCTACATCACATGGCCACAGTACAAGGGCCCAGAGGGGCTTCTAGAGAGATGTGGGAGGGTGTGAACTCACAGTCCGCCACAGCCTGTGGGCATCTTTGTCCTGACCTGTGGGGTGGGAGTGGGTGTGTACAGAGATGCTCCTGGTCTGCCCTCTCGGACCTCCCAGCAGGTAAGTGGTTAGTACTGCTGAGAGGAGTGTCTCTAGGTCCCTGGGGGGAAGAGGACCGAGAGGCCACCAATGGACAAGGCAATCAGAAAAGGCTTCATGGAAGAGGTGGCATTTGCCTTGGGCCTTGACGGATGAAGACGACTTGGACCAGGATGGACAAGACCGAACAGCAGGAGCAAAAGTGGAGAGGTGCGAGAGGTACAGGAGGATTCGTTTAGGTGTCAGGCTAGACATTCTTGAGGGTGGGATGGAGAAGACGAGGTGAACGTCAGGGAAGGGGGTGTCTTTGCCAAGTCTGTGTTCAGGAACAGTCGAGGGAATTGTTTTAGGGATGTTGAAAGCCAGCACAGACCCTGAAGAGCTGAGAGCCGATTGGGCTGCTCTAGGGGCCAGGCTGTGATTTTATTTCTCTGTAATCTACTCGGAGACGCCTGAGTCCAGCTCTGCTTCCTGCTCCCGTCCATCCATTTCTCTGAGGCTCAGTTTTACCACCTGCAAAATGGGCATAAAGAATGGACCTTTTGAGCCAGTTGAAGGATGAAACAGGGCTGGTGGGAGGGACGTGCCTCACACTCCTGGGGCAGAATGTGGGTGGGAGGTGCAGGAGTGGGGGAGATGAGAAGTTAGAAGGGGAGGAGGCAGGAGGAGCTCTGTGCGAATGGCCAGTGAGAGCCAAGCCTGCCAAGTTGGCCGAGGCTGTGCCTCGTGATTCCTCCAACACCGCATGCTCCGTTTTCCCAGCACTGCCAGAGGCTGCCCAGCTCTGCTGGCTTAGAAGCAACCTTCCTTCCAGGCTTCAGCGAGGACAGCTCCTGGCAGGCTCCGGGCTGACCCTGTTCCTCCGGCCAGCCTGGTTCAGCCCCACCATGCCCCCTCCAGGTAGCAGTAATTGTACTGACACATCCCTGAGGGCATTCATTGTGTGCCCAGGGCCTTTTTAACTGCTTCCCTTCTATCAACTAATTGAATTCTCACACGCACACTATGATTACCCACGTTTTAAGTAAGGAAACCGAGGCCCAGAAAGGTTAACCTAGGTGGTCCCACGACAGTTCCCTGGTAGGACAGGTAAAGCCTGAGGGATGCAGACAGCCCATGGAACTTAGAGGCAGGGCCTGTGAGATTGTCACTGGGCACCATCTAGCTGTTTCCCCGTGAGAAATACTCCAATTCGACTCCCCTCACGTTTCCTTTCTGTTCATTTCAAAGTTCTCAGGCTCCTCTGTCCACGCGTGTGCCCATGTGTCTGCACCTTTGATACCTTGGTCATCCAGATTCACGTGGACACCCACACATGAGGCTCACCATCTCAGCATCATAGATACACACACACACACACACACACACACACGCATGCTTTTATGTCCCTGAAATGACACAGTGGGGTCTGTGAACTCACATGGCACTCCCCTTTCCCCAAGTCCAACCTCTGAGGATGTCCCTCCGGCCCAGGCATCTGAATTCTTGTCTGTTCAAACCACTGACTCCAGGCGTGTGCACGGAGCATCTCCTTTTCCACTGCAGGTCCCGCCCAGATCATTGCCCCTGCCCGGCTCCTTCTGTGAGAACTGGCCTGGGGGTGTGGTAGGGGCTTGGGGGTGGATGGTTACCCTTCCCCCAACTCCACAGGCTGCTGGAGAAACAGCAGGAAGAGGAGAATGAATTAATCCTGGCCTCCCCTCCCCCGGGCTCTCTGTGATGCTAATTCCCTCCGCCTTTGATCCAGCCCAGGCCCCTAACTCTGAGCGGGAGCTGGCGCTGGGCTGGCCTGAGATTAGGGCTGCCTGGGTGAAGCTCCGGGCATATCCCTCTCGCGGCAGACTGGGGTTTCTCCTCTGGGGAGGGGTCTTGGGGATTAGAGCTCTGGTTACTGACCCTGGTGTTCACAATGCACTCTCCTTTGCCAGAGCTTTCTCATTTTCTCTCCTCTCTGAGAGGGCCCTGGGGTTCCCATTTTACACAGGAGCAGAGAGAGGCCTGGGGTGAAAGGCCTCCTGAGGCTTCTGGGCCAGTGAGTGGTGGGTCCAGACCCAGAGCGCAGGTCTTCCAATCTCTTGTTTCCACAGAGGTTCTTCGTTTATTCTGGTGATTGAAAAACAAAAGCAAGAAACCCTTGCTTTATGGAGTACTATCTGGTAAAGAATCCGCCTGCAATGCAGGAGACCTCGATTCGATTCCTGGGTTGGGAAGATCCCCTGGAGGAGGGTATGGCAAGCCACTTCAGTATTCTTGCCTGGAGAATCCCCATGGACAGAGGATCCTGGAGAGCTACAGTCCATGGGGTCGCAAAGAGTCGGACACGACTGAGTGACTGAGGTCAGCACAGTGCATGCCAGGAACTGTGTCTTCAAGCATCATTCTGCCCATTCTTCATGGGCAGCTTTGTCATGGGCCCACTTTCCAGGCAAGGAAACTGCTGCCTGCCATTGTGCTGCAGTGATAACATCTGGGTTCAAACCCAGGACTGAGCTGAGCAGTTCCCTCACGGTACAGAGAGGACACTGAGGCTCACAGAGGGGAAGGTTGAAGCCCATAGCGGTAGTTGACTGGGCAATTGTCGCCTTCCTTTCGAGCTGCACCTGGAATGACTGGAATCTTCTATGGACTTAGTGAAACTGGGACAAGAGTCCAGCCCCTAGACTGCCCTAAGCCGGGGAGAGGGCATCTGTGAGGATGCCAAGCTCAGGTAATCATGCAGAGGCATCTCAGCCAACCTGGCCTTGGAACAACCTCATAAACGTGAGCATAAACACAATTAAACCTTTTATTACATTATATTTCGTACATATAAAAGACTATTTGTAAGTCACGAAGCAGATTAAATGAAGGCTCATGACCCCCGCATTTAAGAACCGGAGCATTAGGGACACCGGTGAAAATCCGCCCTGCCCAGTCCCTTGCTTCCCAGAGAGAAGCTGCCTGACGTTCGTTCACTGTTCCCTTCCTCTCTCTCACAGAAGGTTTTAGCACACATGAGGGATCCCTGGGCTAACTGTACTTCTGAGACATTGAATTATATGCTGCAGTTCCCTGGGAAGTGACTTCTTTAAAGGGCAGAGGGGGAGTTCTGAGGGCCAACTCACACCCCATATGTTAGGGGTGTGACAGGAGCTGCCTCCTGCCCTAGTCCCCTACTCAGGGTCTCTTTGCAGTGTGGTACCCTGTTTTGCCCTCTCTCTCCTGGGAGTTCTCTGAAAAGGACACTTCTTGCTGGTACAGCCAGCAGAAGCAGGGTGGGTACCCGGGCAGCTATGCATTGCCTGAATAAGGGCATTGCCTAAGCTGTTCCCTCCATCCATCCATTCTGCTGGGGAAGCCCAGCTTCTTCTAGGTCCTGCTGCAAGGTTCTGTTTGCTGGGAGAGGTTCCCTGTGACCCCCATCCCTTCACCCTCTCCAGCAGAGTTGAATGTGCCCTCCTCTACCCTGCCAGAGCCCTTGGGCATTCCTCTGTCAGCTCTTATCCCAAGGCAGATGTTCTAGTAGCTCCCAACAGCAGCCTCTATTCCCAGACCCCAGGCACAGCTGGTCTCAGACCCAGGCAGATGTTCCCAGAGTGACCAAGATGGAATCTGGGTGAAGATGACCGCAGATGGATTTCCCCGTTGGGCCCCGTGGACCTGGACCGCCAAAGTCTCAGCTTGTTTGCTCCAAGACCCATCTTAATGGGGGATTTGAAGGCAAGGCAGGGAGGAGAGGCTTGGGGATATTGTTTACCTGTTTATCCATCTGCTGTGTGTAAAAGTCACATGTGCAGAACAGTGGGTACATAACTGAGTGTCCCCACTCCGATAGTTACATGTGTGGTCACAGGAACGCACACGTTCCAGCACGTGCTTGCGCACACGTGCATGCACGTGGCCTCAAGGCCACAGGTCTGTGGAGCGGGCAGGGGACTTCCTTTTCTTGCTTTCAACTCCCCCTCCTAGACAAGCCTATCTTTTCTCTGAGCAGCACACACTCACATTTATGGAGTGCCTGCTATGTGCAAGACCTGAGGGGCTGGCCAGAGCAGAGTAGGGGGCAGCTGGCCCCTGAGGGACAGGAATGACAGAGGAGTCGCACACCATCCCCTGGTCCTGCTCTCCCCCATGCACTGGCCCTAAAGCCAGGTGCCACTGCCCCCACTTCCTTTAAAAGCAGACCCTGAGGTTCAGAGACCAGAAAGAGGCACTGATGGAAACAGGGGGACATGACTGGAAGCTCTGTGGTCAGTTCCCCGTCTCGGGAGCTGGATGGTACAGGGGTTCTGGTTTCCAAGGGAAACCTCGATTGGAAGGGGCCGCCCAAAATCTTCCCAATCACTTGGCTTCTCCTCCCCACTCCTGACCAGTGGAGAGCACACTTTTTTGGGTGGTATTTCCCTGAGTGTCCTGTAGGAGGGCGCCATAACTGTTAGCAGCAGCAAGGACTGAGGGCAACTCTGACCTGAGTCAGAACAAAGTGGGGCAGACCCAGGAGTCTGAACTGGGGACTGGGCACTGTCCCCAATCCAGTAGTTACATGCACATGCATACATGTGCATACACAAATACACGGATGCACACCCATACACATGCATGATCAGAGAGGCCATGGGAGTTACCTAAGGTCATACATAGCCAGTGCTGGCCCTCTGCCTCCCAGCCTGGTTTGCTCCTTTAACTCAGGCTGCCCTAAAGGGAACCTCTGGCTGCCAGGGGTCCAGTTTGCCTCCATCTGAGAATTAGGACCCCGTGGCTGAGGGAGAGGATCTTAGGGGTGGTGAGGTGCTGCTTCTGGAGCACTGTTGGCCTGTGTTTCGCGTAAGAGGGGGACATGGGTTACCCAGCATGAATGTGGGGGCCGGAGGAAGGAAAGATCCCTGTCTTCTCCCCAGCACCCAAATGCAACCCGGAAGGCCATGGACGAAGGCCTCTCTTCTGTGATGAGGATGCCCTACAGCCTGGCAATCAGTTAGGAACTGGGTCTGGATTCTGAAGGCTCTGTCCACTCTGAGGATTCCTCGTTCTAGTTGCAGGGTTGTGTGCAGGCCGCCTCACCTGGCAGGAGCTAAGTCCTGAACCTGTATCAAGAGGAGGAACACAGTCATTTCTCGGTATTTGGAGACTGTGGCCCAGGCCAGTGCCCAGGTTACAGCAGTCAGGTGATCAGCGCTTGTTCTTGGAAGTGGCCCTGCAAGGCCAGGCTTCTCTGTGTCCAGACTGCCTAATCCACAGGACTTGGGCTTGCCTCTGGGCCTCTGGAGAACGAAGTTCTGTGTTGGTGCCACCTCACAGCTGGGCGACCTTGCGTGTGTCACCTGTCTCCTCTGGTCTCACCATCCGCACCCCCAAATGAGCATATCAGTTTGAGGAGCAGGAGTGACTAATTGGAAGGGAAGGGCCTTGCAAAAGCCCATGTAGGGGATGCTGGCGAGTAGGGAAAATGTACTTGTTGCCCCTTGGAGGGACCTCTTCTTTCTGGCGCCCGGCTGGGCTGAGAGCTACTCATCCCTTACGGAGGTGAGAGTGTGTTCATCTGGGGACCCTCTCTGAGTCCTGAGCTACCAGGTTGGAGAGCTGTCCCTTGGGGAGTCCTCAGACTGCCCTTTTGAAGCTGCAAAGGCAGCCTGGATTCAAAGCGTCTCTCCTGGCCCTTAATTACCCTTCTTCACCCATAGGTGGAATTTCCACTCAAAGAGCTAAAGAAAGGCACCCGCGCTGCCCCTGGGGACTGGGTTTCCCTGCTGCTTTTGTGTGACCGCCGCCAGCGTGGCAGTGGCGCGCAGCTCGAGTTTCTGATTCTAATGATTTCCTGAATTCATTCCGTTTCCTACCTCGGGGAAAGGAGGAGAGGTGATCCTCTTGAAAATTCACATAATTGCTTTTATTTGATTTTTATTAAAATGCATTCAGGAATAATGTGATTGCCCCCTTTATTACGCTGTTCATCAATCTGGCATGGGAAGCCGCCTGGAGAAAGAGGTAGGTACAGGAGCCTGATGTGCAGTGGGGAGAGGACCCGGCCCACACTGGCCGAGTGGCACTCAGGGAGCCCAGCCCTGGCTGCTCCCGACCGGGAAAAGGGGGTGATGACCCCCGCTGAGCCTACCACATGGCGAGCTGGAGGCGTGGGAGCCAGCGCTGTGCCTGGAGTGCTGTGAGCACACTCTAGCGGCCCTCCCCGCCCTGCCCCCTCTTTGGTGCCTCCCCCTCCCAACTCTGAGTCCCCAGAGACTGAGAGCCACAGGGGTCTGCCCTCCCCACATCACTTGCCCCCACACTCCTCTTGGCTCCCCCAGTTGCCTGCACCTTTATCACAGCCTCCTTGCTGGTCTCACTGGCTCCAGACACAAGGCCCTCAGGCCAGCTTCCCACCGCCCACAATCACGCCACTCCCCTGCTCAGGACTCTGGGTGGCTCCCAAAGGCCCCTTCCCTGCCAAGGCCTTTCTTTTGCTTTGGGGCCTTCACCTGCAGCATCAGGTGCCTGTATCTCTTGTTGGCCCTGGTTCTGAGGATGCTGTGCTTTATTCTGGGCAAGACCCTGCCTCTCTGAGCCTCAGTTGGTTTAGGAAATGGGAGCACAGAGACCTTTGGGCTAGGGTCACTGAGAATACAGAGTGAACCAGGGGGCATGTAACTCATATAGTGGGTGGGACGGGGCGCAGAATCATGTGACTTGACCAGGTGAGAGGTCAGAAGAGCTTAGTAAGTGCTTGAGGAGAGAGGAAGGGTGGATTCAGCCCTGGACCCCACGGAGGCCCCAGATCAGCCAAGGAGGCCAGAGGGATGGTGACAGCATTTACTTTTAGCTCTCTTGCCCTCATGCCCTGTGCGGCCCTTCCCCTCCTCCCAGTGGAGAATTCTGGGTAGGACTGGGCCTAGCTTTCAGCCCAGCAGGTAAGAGTGCGCACCCCCTGCCCCCACCTGCCTCTTGCTGCCCTTCTTGAGGGTAGAGTTTGTGGTTTCCAGAGGAGGATCAGAAATGCATTTACTGGCTTCTTGGAAGCCCACTCACCCCTTAGCTTGGTGCATGCACCAAAGACCCATCGTCCCCCACACTGTCTTGTTGCCCTCTTTTAGCAGATGAGGTAACTGGAGCTCAGAGAGAGCTCAACAAGTGACTTGTTCAGGGCAGCCTAGCTAGAAAGTATGAGGGCTCTTGGGCATAGGAAACTAGGATGGACTAATGACTCCCCTGCCAAGAATCCCAGGGACGGGGGAACCTGGTGGGCTGCCATCTAGGGGGTCACACAGAGTCGGACACGACTGAAGCGACTTAGGAGGAGGAGCCATCCCTGAAACTGTTGGTGAGACGCTTTGACAGAATGGGTTTGACAGCAAGGCCAGGTGGAGCCGCCCTGTGCCCTGGGGTGTGAGTGGGTCCTTGGATGCTGTCTCTGCGCAGCCTTCAGTCTCTCCTGGGGGATCTGCCTCTGCTGGGGTGGGCAGCACAGGGAGTCAGGAAAGCATGGGGATGTGGGCATATGCATTTAGAGCCCCGCTGGGTGCTTTTAATTTCTGTGGAAAGCCCATCTTCACTTAAAAAAAAGAAAAAAAGACAAATCTTTGTGATCTGTTACGTTTTTTTTTTTAAGTGTTTGTTTTTTCATGCAAATCGTCTGGCAGTGGATGCAATAGGGGGATTCAGAAAGTGCAGGCAGTACATTTAGAAATTCACTGCAGGGCTCTTGAGGGCCAGCAAAGAGTCGGACACGACTGAGCGACTGATCTGATCTCATCCGAGGGCCAGCTGGGGCCCGACCATCTGACCAGCGCCCAAGGCCTCAGCCTGAGTGAAGTTGTTCCCTCCGTGAAGCCCAGGTCAAGCCAAGCCTGCCTGGATGTGCTTGCCCTCCGGTTCCTGATACCTGCTCCCTCTGCCTGTCTATCCTGGGGCCACCTGGGTTACCTGGGACTATCCCGTCTTCTCAAACAGTCTGAGGTTGTCCAAGAGGACAGGCCCAATCCTCGGGCTTCAGGAAGCCCATGCAGGGAGCTTGGAGAGTCCTCTAGTCTCAGCAGAGGAAGTCCCAGCCCAGAGGGGCAAAGGGGACCATTTTCCCCAGGACCAAAGGGTCCCCTGGGATGCAGACTTTCAGTGCTAAACTGGGACATCTCCATCATGCCACCTAGGGCTACTTGCTCGGGGCCCCATGGGAAGCCCACAGCCCTGAACCTCCTGATTCCCAGGCTGACACCATGTCCTAATGCTGTCCTATAGACAGTCAGTACCTTCTTTTGGGGGAAGCGGACACTGAACCCCTTGGTCTCCAAGAGACTGTCCCCAGGCCAGGGATGCATGCCTACAAGGGACCACCAACCTTTGAGCCTCTGGCTGGTTCCTGCATCCAGGGTAAGGGCCTGCCCCAAGGCAGGGGAGGATGCCTGAGCTTTGAAATCCTGAGGCCCAAGTGCAGGTGGGGCTGAATGCTACCTCGGGGGATCTCAGACCCCCACCGCCCAGCTACCTGGTTGCAGGGGCTGAGCAGGGGCTGAGCCTTCCTCCCCTGCTCCCCGGGCCCTGAAGAGCAGAGCTCCTTATCAGATCTCTGTTTCTCTCCTCTGCTGCCTCGGTCTGGCCTCCGCCCCCGGTAGCTCTTTCCTCTCTGAAGCTCCTTTTCCCGTCACCAACACGCAGCCTACAGAGATGTTGGTTTCTGTTGCTTTTTAAAAAATGTTTCCTTTTGGCGAGGGCGGTGAGGGGTTGTTTGCTGGGCCTGCAAAGCTTCCCTGTGGGCTGTGGCTGGGGGTGGGTTTGGGGCCAAAGGCTGCACCCCCAGCCCAGAGCCTCTGAATCCAGTGCAGAGGCAGCGAGTGTGGAATAGACACCTGCTGTGCACCCAGCTCCAGGCCGGCTCGGCAGCACCTACCTGGTGTTCACAATCCCTCAAGAACCTGTGCCTTGTAGGGAGCTTTATTGTCCATTTCCCACAGGAGGTGGCTGAGGCCCCGCAGGGATGGCTGGGCCCCAGATCCCCGGATTCACGGTCTGGGCTCTGCCCACCACACTGGTCTGCCTTCAGAGTTCACCACTCTTCCTTCCTTCCCTGCCTTTCCCCAACCACACAGGGCCCAGGCTCTCCCCAGCGGAGGGACACAGCTTCCTGAAGCTTCCTTTCTGGCATTGTGGCCCCTCTGTAGGTAGGGCATGAACTCTAACTGCATCGCCAGAGCTGGATTTGAGTTTCAAGTTGCTTGACCTCGCTGAGCATCAGATGGCTTAGCCATCAATTGAGAAATTCGGAGAAATCCCTGAGATAGCTTGGTGGACCCTGAAGGCTGTTGAACATGGAGCTGGGGCCTCTGTCTGTCTAGCAGGGCCTCAGGTCAGGAGGACTGGCAGAGGTGGTGGGGAGCTTCTGAAGGTGGGTGAGCAAGGGACCACCGTAGTTAAGACCATGCTCCCGGAGGCTCCTGTAGGCTTCAGGGTGAGTGAAGACTGCAGGGGGAAGTGGAGGCTGGGGAGCTGTTGAAGGACTTTGATTTCCTTTTCAAAAAAGAAAGGTGATGTTCTCCCCACCCTCCACCCCACCCACATTCATGCTTCCACAACCAGGAGCAAGAATCAGGAAGGCCAGGCCATGATGATACCAGGGTCCTGCCCCGGACAGAGTCACCACCCTTGGGATCCTCCCAGCTTCGGCTGTTAAGTCCTGAGGGAGGAGGAACTGGAGGTTTTGAGGTCCTGAACCCTATCCCACCCTGCTGACCAAGTGTGAGATGGTATGTCGTCTCCCTAACCGTCCCAGTGTCTCTTGGGTTGTTGTCCCACTCTTTGCGACCCCTTGAACTGCAGCACACCAGGCTTCTCTGTCCATCACTATCTCCCTGAGTTTGCTCAAGCTCAAGTCCATTGAGTCAGTGATGCCATCCAACTATCTCATCTTCTGTCACACCCTTCTCCACTTGCCCTCAATTTTTCCCAGCATCAGGGTCTTTTCCAATGAGTCAACTCTTTGCATCAGGTGACCAAAGTATTAGAGTTTCAGCTTCAGCATCAGTCCTTCCAATGAGTATTCAGGATTGATTTCCTTTGGGACTGACTGGTTTGATCTCCTTGCTGTCCAAGGGAGTCTCAAAAGTCTACTCTAGCACACAGTTTGAAAGCATCAGTTCTTCGGTGCTCAGCCTTCTTTATGGTCCAACTCTCACATCCATACATGACTACTGGAAAAACCATAGCTTTGACAATAGGGACCTTTGTCAGTAAAGTAATGTCTCTGCTTTTTAATACGCTGTCTAGGTTTGTTATAGCTGTTCTTCCAAGGAGCAAGTGTCTTAATTTCATCGCTGCAGTCACTGTCTGCATTTATTTTGGAGCCCAAGAAAATGAAATCTGACACTGATTCCACATTTTCCCTATCTACTTGCCATAAAGTGATAGGACTGGTTGCCATGATCTTAGTCTTTTGAATGCTGGGTTTTAAGCCAGATTTTTCTCTCTCCTCTTTCACTTTCAATGAGAGGCTCTTTAGTTCTTCAGTCCAGGCCCTTCTGAGAACCATGGTTTCCATTTCTCACTGACCTCTGTCCACTGGCTTCCTAACTCTCTGCTCCAAGTCTCCCCACACTAGCTGAGCCCTCCAGAGAACTCCCTCCGACTCCTCACCTTATAGGTGAAGAAATCCCCCCAGAGTAGGGCAGCAGCTGTGCATCTGTGCACAGTTTCCCCACCACGCCTCTGCAGCTGGGACAGGGAGGGAAGTTCATGATGCAGGGAAGAGGGGAGCAGGGGCTTCTCTTCTTATGAAAGGAGTGTCTTTTTTGTCCTGTGAACCAATCCCCTGGCATGCATCTCTCTACGAGTGACACGGGCATTCTCAAAGATGAACAATCCTGGGCCACCTGTGTCCGGTTTCCCTGGGGATAAACCACCGCTTGGAGGCACTGAGGAGGCTGGGACCCTTGAGGAAACTTTACTGTTTCCCCTTTCCTGAAATTTGTCAGCTGGAGAGGGGGAGCACGTTTCCCTGGGTCCATTCAGGCTGCTATAACAGAAAACTATGAAACAGGAAGCTTATAAACCAGACATTTATTTTACTTTTCACAGTTCCAGAGGCTGGGAAGCCTTCAAGGAGCTGGCAGATTCAGTGTCTGGTGAGAGCCTGTTTCCTGGTCCATAGACAACTGTCTTCTGGCTGTGTCCTTACGTGGTTGAAGGGATGAGAAAACCCTCTGTGGTGTCATCTAATAACGACACTAATCCCATTCATGGGGGCTCCACACTCAGGACCCGATCACCTCCTAATACCATCACTTTGGGGTTTGGGACTTCAGCCTATAAGTTTCCAGAGGAAGCATTCGGACCAAAGCCGTCTTGTTCTGGCAGAGTTGCTTTAATGGCAGGACAGTAGAGTGTTTAAGGGCTTCCCTGATAGCTTAGATGGTAAAGCGTCTGCTTACAATGCGGGAGACCGGGGTTCGATCCCTGGGTCGGGAAGATCCCCTGGAGAAGGAAATGGCAACCCACTCCAGTATTCATGCCTGGAAAATCCCATGGACTGAGGAGCGTGGTGGGCTACAGTCCATGGGGTTGCAAAGAGTCGGACACGATTGAGCGACTTCACTTCAGAGTGTTTAAGCCTTACAGCCTCACTGTGGCATTTGTACCCATTTCCAAGACAGGAAAACTAAGATCTGAAGGGAGATCCCAGATGTCCTTGGACTTTTGATCAAGAGCGAGAGTCTCTCTGCTGGTTTCCAAAGCAGTGCTGCCCTACTGCTTCCTCTGCCCTCAGCGTCTGGCCAGCACACAGTCTCTTGCACAAGAGGAGGAATGCTGTTCTTGCTGACCCTGTGCCTGTTCTTGTGATATGGGGCTCTTCTGCTGCCCACATGCTCTTCCCAGTAATAAAAACACTTCTCTAGCTAGTTCTAATTTTAACTCTCATCAAGATCTGCACTGCCTACAAGATCGGCAACCAGATACCCGGAGGAATGTACCTGCCTCACCCACTGTCCTAGCGATGGAGGGCAGGGAAGGAGTGTTCACTCTGCTTTGCTGTGTGACCTTCCCCAAGGCTCTTACCCTCTCTGGGCTTCTCCTACATCACCTGCAGTGCCTGCTTTGTGGGATTGCAGGGCTCAAAGGATATCAGTTCAGTTCAGTTGCTCAGTCGTGTCCGACTCTTTGCAACCCCATGAATCACAGCACACCAGGCCTCCCTGTCCATCACCAACTCCCAGAGTTTACTCAAACTCATGTCCATCAAGTCGGTAATGCGATCCAGCCATCTCATCCTCTGTCGTCCCCTTCTCCTCCTGCCCCCAATCCCTCCCAGCATCAGGGTCTTTTCCAATGAGTCAACTCTTCACATGAGGTGGCCAAAGTATTGGAGTTTCAGCTTTAGCATCAGTCCTTCCAATGAACACCCAGGACCGATTTCCTTTAGAATGGACTGGTTGGATGTCCTTGCAGTCCAAGGGACTCTCAAGAGTCTTCTCCAACACCACAGTTCAAAAGCATCAGTTCTTTGGCGCTCAGCTTTCTTCACAGTCCAACTCTCACATCCATACATGACCATTGGAAAAACCATAGCCTTGACTATGATCAATGCAAAGAAATAGAGGAAAACAACAGAATGGGAAAGACTAGAGATCTCTTCAAGAAAATTAGAGATACCAAGGGAACATTTCATGCAAAGATGGGCTCAATAAAGGACAGAAATTGTATGGACCTAACAGAAGCAGAAGATATTAAGAAGAGGTGGCAAGAATACACAGAAGAACTGTACAAAAAAGATCTTCATGACCCAGATAATCATGATGGTGTGATCACTCACCTAGAGCCAGACATCCTGGAATGTGAAGTCAAGTGGGCCTGAGAAAGCATCACTACGAACAAAGCTAGTGGAGGTGATGGAATTCCAGTTGAGCTATTTCAAATCCTGAAAGATGATGCTGTGAAAGTGCTGCACTCAATATGCCAGCAAATTTGGAAAACTCAGCAGTGGCCACAGGACTGGAAAAGGTCAAAGGATATAGGTCCAGGGAATTGGAAGCCCTTTCTGTGGGCCAACACTGGGCAGCCATGTTCTATATGTTTAATTTGCCTTTACAACAGCCTTACATGTCCAACATAGAGTGGACTTCGTGGACCACTTATTGTCCATCCATTGTCCGAGGGGGTACTGTGCAGGAGGATTTTTGCAGATATTTTCTAGGATGATGGCCAGGCCTTTGTATTCTTTTACCTGGGGCTTTGGGGGCTAAAGCAGAAACTGCTCCAGGACCAGAGCTCTCTCTCATCATTTCCGACAAGATGCTGTAAGATGACCTGGAAGGTCTTCAAGCGACAAGACACTGAGGAGGGCGGGACAGACTGGGAAGGAAGGCGGGTGAAAGAGACACAGACCTGAGTGTGTGACCGTGCCTCAGTCTGCCTGGGAGGTCAGTCCTGCACCTGGTCCAGCAGAGCAAGACCCCACAGGGCATCAGAGGCACACAGTCTTGGGGCACGAGAGCCTTGTCAGTGTCCAGGACAGAGTGGCCACAGCTCTTCCTACCTCCTGGGCACCATGGAGCCTCCCACTTCCTGAGGCCGAGAGTAAGAGCCTATTGATGATGGAGGTGAGGTTGTCAGAATTTAGTTTCTTGAAAGAAAAATCCAGAATGTGCTATTTCTTGCAGCTGTACATTTGGTACAGCGTCGCGTCCTAGTAATAGTCCTATTAGACCCAGTGGAGAGATGAGGAAAGTGAAGCTCAAGAGACTTTATGATTGTTCAAAGACATCTTGCTTGGGGCTGGTGGATCAAACCCCAGCACCTTGGTTTGTTGATGTGAAAGCCTCTGCAGCTTTTGCCTTCTCTCCCCGTTGACTGGCAAGACCACCCCACAAGGACAGATGGAACAAGGCCAACTCGGGTAAGTGACACAGCTAGGCAGGGAGTGAGGACGACCCAGTCTGTGCTTGGACCCTAAGCTGCCCGCCTCTGAGTCCAAGCTGCCCACCCAGTATCTCCTCTTCTTCAGCCTAGGGCCACCCACACCAGGGCTCCAGACCCTCTGTCCATCACGGAGAAGTTCTGACCTCCTCACCTGCTTCCATTGCCCTTGCTTGCTGCAGAGTCTGCCCTGGACCCACTGAAGCCATGTCTCAATCCCAGAGGCGGCAGCAGGCACACCTTGGCCCTGCCCAGGCCTGCCATGCGCTCCTCCTCCCCATGGGCGCTGGGCCTGGGAAGTGACATCCACCGGCTCAGCCTGACATTCGGTGGGTGGGGTCACATTTTTTATCAGCAGATCCAAGGTCAATGTTTTTGATTTCTAGCATTTCTTTGTGATTCTGTTTTTAGAATGTCCATTTGCTTGTATTATCCATCTGTTTTTCCATGTGGCCTACTTTTTCATTAGAGGACTTAGCATATTAATCATAGCTATTTTAAATTCCTGGTCTGGTAATTCCAATCTTTCTGCCATATCTGAAGCAGGTTCTAATACTTGCTCTCTCTTCAAAACTATTTTCCCCCTTTTATTACATCTGTAATTTTCTTTTTTTCACTGAAAGCCTGACTTGATGTACTAGATAAAAGGAATATGGCATGGTTCCCACACAGGTTTCTGCTCCAGTAAGTTGTGATGCTCTATATCTGCCTTATCTGCCTGTTTGTCTCTCCAAGTTTTTGAGGCAGTGGTTTGCCCTTTGACCTCAGTCCTCTGACTGATGTAAGAAGGATTGCTGACTTCCAGTTTGTTTAGCCTTTTTCTTGTTTTGCAGATGGGAATCAGGACTTCCAACTTCATTACATGCCAGGCTGGAAACTGGAACTCTGATATCTATTTGTCTTAACACATTTTCTTGCAAATAATCTTTGGTCCACTCAGTAACCTTGTCACTTTTGTTAAAAAAAAAAAAATCAATTGGTCATGAGTATGTGAGACTATTTTGAGACTTTATTCTGTTCTGTTGATCCACATGTTTTTTCCTACACCAATACCATACTCTATCCATTACTGTAATTGTATAGTAAGTCATAAAATCAGCGGTGTAAGTCCTCCAAATTTGTCCTTCTTTTTCAAATTTGTTTTTTGACTTTATAGGTTCTTTCCATTTTCATATAAGTTTTAGAATCAGCCTGCTAATTCTTATTTATAAGAAAGTCTGCTCTAATTTTTCATTTGTTGGTCTTTTGGTAATACATTTGTCTGGTGTTGGTATCAGGGTAATCCTAACCTTGCAAAGGAGAAGGCAATGGCACCCCGCTCCAGTACTCTTGCCTGGAAAATCCCATGGACGGAGGAGCCTGGTGGGCTGCAGTCCATGGGGTCGCTGAGAGTCGGACACGACTGAGCGACTTCACTTCCACTTTTCACTTTCCTGCATTGGAGAAGGAAATGGCAACCCACCCCAGTGTTCTTGCCTGGAGAATCCCAGGGACGGGGGAGCCTGGTGGGCTGCCGTCTATGGGGTCACACAGAGTCGGACAAGACTGAAGTGACTTAGCAGCAGCAGCAGCAACCTTACAAAAATGTTGGGAAGGATTCCATCTTCCTCTGTATTTTGAAAGACTTTATGTTTGACTGGCATTATTTCTTACTCAAATGTTTGATAAGATTCTCTGTGAAGCTATATTGGTCTGGAATTTCCTTTGTGGGAAGGTTTTATGAAATAAAACATATCTATCACAGATATGGAACTATTTATGTTTTCTGTTTCTTCTTGTGTCAATTTTGGTAATTTTGTTTTTCAGGGAATATTATTATTTGACTTAAGTGGCCAAAGTTATTTTCTTGAAACTGTTTAAAATATTTTTTACTGTCTTTTTAACATCTGTAAGAGCTGTAGTGATGAACTCACTTTGATTACTAATAGTAATAATTTATGCTTTATTTATTTTTTCTTGATCAGTTGAGCAAGAAGTTTATGATTTTTAATTATCTTTTCAAAAGCATATACTATTGGTTCCATTGGGTTTCTTTAATATACGTCTGTTTCCTAGTTCACTGATTTTTTTTGCTATTATTTCCTTTTTCTACTCACTTTGGTTTTAGTTTAGTCCTCTATTTTCAAACTTCCTCAGGTGAGTCAATGGTGTGTTAGCAGTCCCCAAGACCACCCTCCGGTTCAGTGATTTTCTCGGAGGACTTACAGGACTCAGCAAATGGTCATAATCACTGCTAAGACTTATTACAACAAATGATACAAAGCAACATTGCAAAGAGAAAAGGCACATGGTGTGAAGTTCAAAGGATACAAGGCACAAACTTCCAAGCATCTGCAGTGGAGCCACACGGGACGCACTTAATCCCCAGCAATGGAGTTGCGATGACACAGGTGAAATGCTGTTTATGAGGAAGCTCATTGGAGAGCCGGTGCCTAGGATTTTTACTGGGGGTCATCATACAGGTGAAACAGGAGATTAAAAAACCTGGCTTAAAACTCAACATTCAAAAAACTAAGATCCTGACATCTGGCTCCATCACTTAATGGCAAATAGGTGGGGAAACAATGGAAACAGTGACAGACTTTATTTTCTTGTCTCCAAAATCATTGCAGACAGTGACTACAGCCATGAAATCAAAAGACACTTGCTCCTTGAAAGAAAAACTATGACAAACCTAGATAGTATATTAAAAAACAGAGACATTATTTTGCAACAAATGTCCTTATAGTCAAAGCTATGGTTTTTCCAGTAGTCATGTATGGATGTGAGAGTTGGACCATGAAGAAGGCTGAGTGCCAAAGAATTGATGTTTTTGAACTGTGGTGTTGGGGAAGACTTTTGAGGGTCCCTTGGACTGCAAGGAAATCAAACCAGTCAATCCTAAAGGAAATCAACGCTGAATATTCATTGGAAGAACTGATGGTGAAGCTGAAGCTATAGTACTTTGGCCACCTGATGCGAAGAGCTGACTCATCAGAGTCTGAAAAGACCCTGATGCTGGAAGAATTGAGGGCAAGAGGAGAAGGGGATGACAGGAGCTGGTTGGATGGCATCACTGACTCAATGGATATGAGTTTGCAGAAACTCAGGGAGATAGTGATGGACAGATAAGCCTGGTGTGCTGCAGTTCATTTTATGATTTTCATTCATCGTTTGCTATTTTCTCTTAAATCCTTAAATATTTTTATAATAATTATTTCAAGTCATCTAATTTCTGGCATATAGATCTGTTTCCACTGAATTCTTCTTCTGGTTGTGGATTGCATTTTTATACTCTCTTGTGTGTCTATGATTTTTTGTCTGGATGCTGGACATTTTGATATTCTATTGCTGAGTGTTTGAAATTTATTGTCTTCTTTTAAAGAGCATTAAAGATATTGCTTTGGCAGGCAGCTAGTTTGCTTATGGATCAAGTTGCTCCTTCTAAGGCTTATTTTTAAGCTTTATTAAGCTGATCAGTGAAGGCTTTCTGCTCTGCTCTGGCTGGTTGGAACTCAAAGTCTTTCAGCTCTGTGTGAGCTCTGCAAGTTGTTAAATCCATCTGTCCCTGGAAGTAATATTTCTCTGATAGTTGGTCCTTGCCTGGCCTCATCACATCTCACCCCAAACACACACAGTTTATAATTAATTCTAAGGCTCAGGAGGACTTCTCTGCAGATTTCTGGAATTTTCTCTTCCTATCTGCCTTCTCTCTGGTACTCTGCTCACGATTTCCTACAGCCTCAGCCTCCCTGTTCTCCAACCTTTGTCTCATCAGCTCAGTGAGACTGCTGTGCTTTACTTGGTTTCTCTCTCTGTGTTCAGTGGCCTGGAATGTGTGTCCAATTTGAGAGAATCATAGAGCTTACCTCATCTGTTACCCTTCTCTTGGGAATCGCTGACCTGAGCCTCTATGTGAAAATAGAGGTTTCCGTGTTTCTTTAGTTTTCTTTTAAGTTTCTTTCTCATGTTGCTGGTGCTAGTCTGATTATCAGTTACTCTGTCGTGGTTAGGAGTGGAGAGCATTGACTCCCATCCAATGTTCATGGTGAATAGAAACTCAGCAGGAAGAGAGTGGAGGGGCATTCTAGGAGAAGTGGCTGCATGGGGGAAAGTTGTGAGTGTGGGGCATGTTCAGGGATGGTATTTGTGGTATGTTTGTGGGGAGGGTTATTGGTGAGCAGAGGAATAGGCAGGAATGCGTTTGTAAAGGACCTGGAATGACATCTAGGAGTTTGCACATTATCCTGAGGAAGGCTTCAGGAGGCTACAGCAAGTAATAATTATAAACTTAACAAACAATAACATGTAACTGATTTATCTTCGTGTGCCAGCCAGGCACTGCTGTAAGCTTTTTCCATGGATCATTTCATTTACCCCTTTGCCAGCTCATGAAAGACTACAATGGGACTTGGAACTGCCCCGTGTTTTTCTAAGCACTTTACACAGTCACCTCATTTAGTCCTCAGAATAACACTATGTGGTAGGGGCTATAACTGTGCCTATTTTACAGATCAGGAAACCAAAGCACGGAAAGGAGAAATGACTGATGGCCACAAAGAGAATAAGTAGCGATTAGAGATGCTTTTCTTTTCTGCCAAGATACTCTCTTAACATTATTATAATATTCTTTTTAAAATAAATCTATTTTGTTTATTATTATTGGCCACACCTGTGGCTTGTAGGATCTTAGTTCCCCAGCCAGGAATTGAATCCATGCCCTTGGCAGTGAAAGCAAGGAGTCCTAACAACTGGACCACCAGAAGAATTTCCAATAATGTTCTTAAAGCTGCCTTTGGGTCATCTAGGTATCTGTGGTACCCCACTCCCTGCAAGGATTGTGACGGTTAGGGTGTGTGGCCACTGTGCCTGGTGGACAAGGCATTGCCATGTGGTCAAGTGTACCTGTGATAACTTCAAATCACGTCTGCACATTCTTCAGCACCTTCCATGGGAAGGTGGACTCTAATTTCCCTCCACTTCCGGCTTAAGTGACTCACTTCTAATGAACAGAATGTGGCTGAAATGATGCCCAGTGACTTCTGAGGTTGGTTATAAAAAGACAACTCTATGTCTTCCTCACTTGTTCTCTATGACACATGACTTGGGAGTCCCAATCTATTTTCTGTCCCTAAAGTTTTGCCTTTTCTAGAATGTTATATGAATGGAATCATCCAGCATGTCATCTGTTGTCTGGCTTCCTTTAGTTAGTATATTGCTTTTGAGGTGCATCCATGTTGTTGTGTATACTGGTACTTCGGTCCTTTTTATTTTGGTGATGTTTTGTTAATCCACACATCTGATACTCATTTGTCCATCCCAGGGCTGGGTACCCAACGGTTGCCCAATAGATAGATGTTGAGTAGCCAAGGAGGTGAATGGAGGCCAAAGACAAGGACTTTGCAAATCTTTTAAAGCCAGGCTTTGATGGGGATTGGAGGAGGCAGGGTGGTGATGCTTTCCCGAGACTCATTTATCATTCATTAATTCACAGATGCTTATTGAGTATCTACTCTGTGCCAACTGTTGTGCTAGGCTGTAATGAACAGTCCCTGCCTACTCCAGAGCTGACTGTTGAGCTGAGAGGACAAATAACTCACAAAGCAGTTAATACCAAGGGAAATCAGTGCTGGGAGAAAGGAAGACAGAGCATGAGTGGGAGATGGGGGAGCACAGCAAGGGTATTGTGAGGCGGACAGCAGGGCAGGGTGGTTGGGGTGGACAAGGCTTCCTGGGGAAGCCAAGGTCTGAAGGAGGTGGTGCTTTCTGGATTGTGGAGGAGGGAAGGGTGTGCCTGGCAAAAGGACCGAGGCCAGTGTGAATGTGGAGAGTAGTCAGATTTGGGGCTGGAGAGGTGGTCCTAGGGCTCATATGTTGCATCAGTGAGTTTGGTTTTTATTCTAAAGACAAAGGGGATCCATTGAAAGACTTTAAGTTGCAAAGTGGTATTAATTAGTCTTTACTTCAGACTGGAGAAAGACTTGGTGCATAAGTGCAGAGAGGAAAACCAGTTGGGGTGTTGTAAGTATTCCAGGTAAGTGGTGGTGGTGACCTGCAAGGGTAATGGGAAGCAGAGATATTTAGATCAATTTAGGGGTAGATTTTCCAGAATGTAGCGACTAATTTTATGTGGGGAGGAAGCAGAGTGTATTAAAACTAGATCTGGGGCTTGAGCAACTGGGTCCCTGGAAGGGGAACATGTAAGGAAGGGGCAGGAGGTATAGAGATGATGCATGAATGTGGGCACTGTTGAGGTTAAAGAAGTCCAAGTGAAAAGTCCATGAGGCAGTGGCCTGGAGAGGGAATTGGCTGGACATGCAGAATTGGAAGGCATTGGCATGGACGAGGGAGCAGATGAGTGTGCCTGTAAGTGCATGAAGAGTGTGGAAGGCCAAGGGCTCAAGACAGAGACCTGAGGAATGCCAGGATTTAAAGAGAAGGAAAAGAGGTATCCACAATAGGCAGAAGGAAATGTGGGAAGTAGGAGTGCAGACCAAGGAGGGCTGGAGGAGCCGGTGGGTGAGCCTTGAAAGGCAAGCTGGTGCTGCTCAAGGCCATCAGATAAAGGGCAGGACTCAAGCGTGGCCAGCCCCTGGTGACCTAACGGATGGCCCACTTAAAGGAGTGGAAGGAGCAAAAGCCGGAGCGCTGGAAGTGGTGAGGGGTGGGTGGCAGGGGAGGAGAGGGAGGCAGCTTGGAGCATGGCCTCTCTGTCTTTGCTTGCAGTTTGGTTGCAAAAGGGTAGGGGCCGGTGAGCCAAGGCTGGAGCTGGTGAGGGACGTGGTATCCAGGGAGAATTTGAGATGAGAGCAGCCTGGATTTGTTTAAGCGCTGATGCAGAGCAGCTAGTATGGGAAGGGTGTTCCAGTTGTCTATTGCTGGGTAACAAACCACCCAAGTCGTAATGCCTTAAAACAACAGCCGTTTATTTTCTCTCACAGTTCTTTGAATGACTTGGCTCTGCTGGCTCACCTGGGGCTGCAGTCACTTGCAGGTTTGACCAGAACATCAAGGTGGCCCATCACACGGCTGGTGGCTGGTGCTGGTCCTTGTTGAGGACTTGGGCTGAGACTGCTGACTGGAACATCATGGTTCTTCTCCATGTGGTCTTTCTGTCTTGGTTGGGCTTCGTACAGCATAACAGCTGCCTTCCAAGAAGAGTATTCCAAGTGCTCCAGTGAAGCTGCAGATATCTTAAGACCCAGTTGTGGAAGTTACCCCATGTCACTTCCTCCACGTTCTATAGGTCTAAGCAGGTCTCAGGCCAGCCTCGATTCAAGAGGGTGGGGGCGGTAGACTCTTCTTGATGGGAGTAACTGTGAAACATTTGGGCAATCTTTAATGTAACTCAGGAAAGGGGGAAACTTTGAGGGAATAATTGATGGATCCATCAAGAAAATGGCAAAGCTGGAGCCCAGGGCACATGCAGTGGGATTGGCTTTAGAAAGAAGAAGCGTTAGAATGGGATTCCAAGAAGGCAGGGTCATCTTATACTTTGTCAAGGTCTGAGCAGGTCAACCAACCACAAAGTTCTAGATTATATAAACCACTTTGAACAACTTCTTCCTTTGTAGGATAACAGAGAGACTCTTATCTTAGTGTCTCAGCACACATTATTGAGTTCTAATATGTGGCCTTAATCAATTCTCCCAGTGGCCCTGTTTGGTTAAATGAGGACAATATGGTGATGCCCATTTTACAGGTGGAACAACTGAGGCTCAGCAAATCTCTGTCTTTGAGTGTGTGTGAATGTGTTGATTGCACATAAAAAATGTTTTCTCTGTTCTGTCTAACGAGCATGATAACCCCTTAGAGGAGTGACCCCATAATGGATGTGGAGTGAAATTCTCACCCAGAAGAGGGGATCAGGCAGTGGGGGGCACCAGCTTAGATCCTGGCAGCCTGGGGGTCTCTTAGGCAGGAATGGAGGCTGGGGCTGTGAGGTCTGAGCCTCTCAGGACTAGAAGTCAGGGGGTAAGGAAGAGAAGGTTGACTGCAGAAACCTGGACTAGTGACCACCATTCCCGCCACCCTAATCATGCACTCGTGATATTAATAAAAATAATTTATGTCATGTGACTGCTTTTTAACTAGCTGCTTTCAAGACTTAAGACCAGGATTATAAAAGGCATGCATTTATAAATTATTAGCCTAGAGCTCATAAGCACATATACTTTGGGGAACACTTTGGTAGCACTTTAAATTAATTTATTGTCATTCATTCCAGCTGTCTGTGATGTAAACCTTCAGCTATAAATTTGTACCATCATCTGACACACCATTAACTAAGGTGCTGCCCGAGCCAGAGCACATAATAAAACATTGGAGTACAATTTCTGTAGGGACATAGAGCTCCCCTTTCCTTCCTTTCCTCTCTTCTTTTTCCCATCCCCTCTCTTCCCCTCTCCTCCCCTGTCCTTTTAATGATAAGCAACATGGAGAGAAGGCAGGTGATTGAGAGTTATGTTGACAAAGAAATCAAGGCAGGTAAGACCCACTCTACCCTGTGGCCAAGCACAGAGCTCATGGGGTTTCACCCTATTGTACAGACAGGACATCAGAGGTCCCGAGAGAGCATGGGTTTGTCTAAGATCACCCAGCCAGCAGAGACCACAGCATTCATCCTACCCTAATTCCTCTCTTGGCAGGAAGGCTGAGTCTCTGCTCCTGAGACTTTTGGCCTGGGCCTGAGTGACCCCCTGAGCTCAGAATAAAGCTAGGAATGGGGAATAAGATTTCTTTGAGAGGAATTTCTGGTGGTGCTGCTGCTGCTAAGTCGCTTTAGTCGTGTCTGACTCTGTGCGACCCCATAGATGGAAGCCCACTAGGCTCCCCCATCCCTGGGATTCTCCAGGCAAGAACACTGGAGTGGGTTGCCATTTCCTTCTCCGATGCATGAAAGCAAAAAGTGAAAGTGAAGTGGCTCAGTCATGCCTGACTCTTAGCGACCCCATGGACTGCAGCCCACCAGGCTCCTCCATCCATGGGATTTTCCAGGCAAGAGTACTGGAGTGGGGTGCCATTGCCTTCTCCAATTTCTGATGAGGCAATCAGAAAAGCATTCTGGGGATAGTAGGCACAGAGAAGGAACGAATTGGGGAGGGGGGAATTACTCCCACGAATACTACTTTTAAACACTGGAAAGGCTTGTTTTGAGGGGACCCAGAAGGACAGAGTTGGCACAGTGGAAAGCAGTCCTGGGGGACAACTTGGATCCCATGAGGAGGGATTTGGTAATGATGAGAGCTGGCTGAGGCTGGTGGGAGCTCCCTGTCGCTGGAAGGATGCAACTGGAGGGCTTCGGGGGACGTGGACCCATGTATTAGTTTCCTATTGCTGCCGTAACAAATGACCATGGAAGTCGTGGCTTCAAAGGATACACATTTATTATCTTATAGTTCTTTTGAGGTCAGAACTCCAAAATGGAACTCACTGGGCTAAAATCAAGGTATCAGAAGGGCTACATGTCTTCTTGAGACTTCCAGGGGACATTCTGAGTTTTTGTCTTTTCCAGCTTTTGCAGGCTGTCTGCTTCCCCTTGACTCGTGACCCCTTTCTCCATCTTCACACCCAATGACCTTAGGCTGTGTCCCTCTCAAGCTTCCATCTCATCTCCCTGCTTCTCTCATCTGCCTCCCTCTTCCACTCTATGTACCTTTGTGACTACATTGGACCCACCTGGATGGTCCCAGAACATCTCCCCGTCTCAAGGTCAGCTGATCAGCAACCTCAATTCCATCTGCAACCTTATTCCTCTTATCCTGTAACCAACATATTCCTAAGTTATGGGGACTAGGATGTGGACATTTTGTTGGTAAGTTGCCAAGTCGTGTTCGACTTTTTGTGACCACATGGACTGCAGCATGCCAGGCCTCCCTGTCCCTCATCATGGGGGTGTGATTACTCCACCTGTCACAGATGGGGGGTAAGACCTCTGAGATCTCCCTTACCCAGAGAAATTTTCTAATCTGGAGCCAAAGGATATTGTGTTGCTTCTCTTGGGCAAGATAAGGTATGAGGTAGAAGAGAGAGGGAGAGGAAAAGAGAAAAAAAGAAAGAGGAGGCAGGGTTTGGAGGGAGGACAGGAGAGGAAAATGGGGCAGGAGAAGTAGCAGAAGAAAGAGGGAGAGGTTGAAAAATTGACTTTCATCCCACATCACATGGACTCAGTCACTCAATATATGGTCAGGCTGAGCATCAGGGAACTTGGACTCCAATTCTAGTCCTGCGATGTGACCAGAAGCCTGTCTGCTCCCTGCTCTCACTGACTTCAGTTTCTCCCTTGGTCCTGGCCTTTGATGGTTCTCCAAATTACCTGTCTGAAGTGAGCCACATTGAGGAGGTCACAGGAAGGTTATACTCGGGCCAGGCCAGTGGGGACGTCTGGTGGGGACGTCCTAGAAGGGCTACCTGGCAGGGCGGAGGCAATATCCACTCCCAGGAGCCAAATGGCCATCACTGCCCCTTGAAGAGAGAACCATGGCCCCTAATGGTCCATGAACTCCATGTCCTAACTGCAGGGGGCTGTGAGTTTGCCCTCCTTGACCTGTCCAGCCCCCTTGCCTCCCCTGTCCCAACCAGGCCTCCTTGCCTTCATCCCCAGAGCCCTAACCTTTCTGAGGATCAGTCCTGGGAGGCTTCTGGGACAGCTTGCGGGGAGCCTGCTAGAAGTTGGGTGTTCTGAGCTGACAATTGTGGCATCATCTCTCTCCGGAGGGCAGGGGCTGGGTCTTTCTAAAACCTCATCTGTCTACCTCCCTCATTTCTCTCAAATACTACTGATAAGGTCCTTAACTTGAGTAATAACAGTACTTATCCCCAGGGCTTTGGACAAGGTGGAGTGACCGTCATTCTATTAATAAATGGCTCGGTGGGACAGGGTCTGGCATGTAACAAGAAGTAAGTGGTGGGTGGTGGCCTTCCCATCAGTGCTGCCCCTGGGCAAGCCATGTCCCTCCATTTCTCCAACATGCCTTCCTGATTGACGTCTCCTGGGGACCCCAACTCAATAACTGCAGGTCTCAGCTCTGGGGCTTCTCCTGATGTGACCAGGCCTTTGGGGTTGATATTTCTGTCCCCTTCCTGTCTTCCTAGTCTGGGGTGGCCATGTGAACTGTGGTGTCCCTGAGGCAGGGCCTGTGTCTCCTCGGCCTCCCTGGCTCTAGGAGCCAGCCCTAGTCAGGCACTTGGTAGGTGCTGGGTCAGGTGTTGGAAGGTATGAGTGGATGCTGAGCTGAGAACTAATTCACTCAGCAGCATTGCTCAGCCTGGCTTGGTGCCAGGCCTGGTGAGGGTGCGCCCTGCCCCAGTCCCCATCCTCCAGGCACCCACTGAGCCCCTTTGCCTGTCACATGCTCCTGCCCTGGGTGTGCGGGTCACTGGCCACAGAGGGAAGAGAGGAAAGGCTCCGATGGATGGAGGCATCTGTGGTCCTTGAACCCTCAGCACCCACTCCGTGCTGGTACTCACGCTCTTATCTCTGGCCAGACCTTGAAGAGCCAAGAACCAGTCCTATTCATCAATTATCTGCTGTCTGTGCCGAGAGCAGAGCTGCCTAACCAGATAAAGACTACAGGAAGGGCAGGGGGCCAGGAAGCAGACAAGGTGCCGGAGTGGAGCCCTCTTCAGCTGGTGGGCACACACCGCGGTGGGCGTGCACCCTGACACTCTCACATTCAATGTCTCTGGCACACCTGTCACCCTCTCACACATACACGAAGCCCTACACCATTGAAAGGCCCTCCTGCATACACGTCTAAAGCACACAAACCCACGGCCACGGCTAGATCGCTCCCGCAGCTTGTCCCCTACACACAATGCTTCCAATACCCACAGACGCACATGCCTACATAGACACACCCTCCCCCAACATCTGCCAGTGGAGCCTGGTCCCACCTGCCCGCCACCTCCTCACACTCGTCCCATGCCTTGACAATCACATGCAACTCCACAAACCTCTGGCACACACATGTGCCCATGCACAGGTTCTCCATGCACACGGCTTGCCAGCGCCCATGTTGAGGGCTTCCTCCAATGTTCCCCGAGGGGCAGAGTGGTGCCAGCATGGGCTGGCTTTATGGGGTCTCTGAGGACAGATGGATTGCTGTCTGGAGCTGGTTGCTTTGGTCTGAATTATTGGCCGCGGAATCAGGGGACCTGGATTTGAGTCAGAGTTCAAAACTCACTAACCATGCAGACGCCTGGCAGAGTCCCTTTCCCAGTCCAGACCTCAGTTTCCTCATCTGTGAGATGGCAACAGTCCCAATCCCAGTGGATGTTTCCAGGATCTACTCAAGTGCTGTCATGGAAGTGAGAATGTGAACACAGAGAGGGGCAGGGTGTATTATTATCGCTGTTTGCTGCTCTTGATGGGGGTTAGTCAGGGTCCTTTGGAGGTGCTTGTGACCAGGAAAACACAACTTGATCTTGATAAGGGTTCAACACCCTCCACCCTAAATCACCTGGACCCTGCTTGGGTCCAGCGCCTCCCCCAGGCTGCCCTGCAGCAAGCCTGTCCCCGGCCATGTCCTCAGCCAGGCCCCATAGTGGCACGCCCTCCATGGGCACCCAGGCCCTTGGGGATAGGTATCCACGCAAGACTTTCCCCCGGCCGAGTCCCAGGGTCACAGCAGATGGGCGATAACATAGTCCTTGGGGGCCAGGATGGTCTGAGGAGCCGTGGCTCACGGCGGCTCTGCAGGGTGCCCAGATGACAGCGCGATCTGGGAAGCACGGTGGGAGAGCACGCAGAAGTGTAGGGCAGGGGGCGTGTAGGGCTGCGGGTCTGTGTGGTGGGAGTGTAGCCTGTGGGGCTGTGAGGATGTTGGCTGTGTGGTCTGGGGGCGTGGGCAAGTGTGCGTGAGTGTGCTGTGTGTGTACACATCCATTTTGGTGTCTGAGAGGGCAATGCAATGTGTGTGTGTGTGTGTGTGCACGTGCGTGTGTGGATGGGTGAGCCTGACCTTGTGGGCAGGTGGTGGTATGCGTGCTAATGCTTCTATAGTGCTGGAAAATGTGAGTGTGGAGATGTGTGAGTGCTATGGAAGCGTGTGTGTGTTGTGGTGTGAGTCTGTCTGTCTGGGTGTGGGTGTGTCTGTCTAGGAGGCTGGCTGCCGTGCGGGTGTGGGTGGGAGTGTATGTGTGTGTTGTGGTGTGGTGTGTGTCTGTCTGTCTGGCTGGCTGTGGGTGTGTCTGTCTGGGAGGGTGGCTGCAGTTGGGGTGTGGGTGGAGTATATGTGAGTATTGTGTTGTGGTGTGTCTGTCTGTCCAGGAGGGTGGCTGCAGGGCCGGCGGGTGTGGGTTTCTTTGTGCTTGTGTGGTGTGTGGGGTGAGTGTGCGGGGCGGTGTGATGGGGAGGTGGCGGGTGGGGGGAGCAGCAGGCAGGCAGGCGGCCAGGGCGCGTCCCCGCTTCCCCGCACAGTGGCTGGGCTGACAGCCGGGTGGAGAAGAAAACTAGACGTCAGGGAAATCAGTCAGAGACAAATCGATTCCCTTTAGAGGTGAGAAAAAGCAGATGCTGCGGCTGCTGGTGGCCTGTTAGGCTCTGAGCCACATCCCTCCCCAGCCCGAGCCCCTCCCCCACAGCTCTTGGCTGCCAACGTCCCCCCACCCCTCCGCCTTTGTTAGGGGCCCTGCTGCGGGCCTGCTGCCTGGGCTGCCTGCATCCCTTCCCCGGCAGGCAGGAACTGGTGCTGGGTATGTGTGTGTGTGTGTGCTTGTGTGAGTGTGCATGAGTGTATGTGTGTGTGAATGTGTGAGTGTGTGTGCCTGTGTGAATGTGTATGTGTGAGTGTGTGTGCGAGAATGTGCGAGTGTGTGTGAGAGAGTGTGAGTGTGTGCGTGGATGTGAGTGGGTGTGTGTGTGTGTTTGTGGAGACCTAGTTGTGGGCCTTACCTGATGGCAGAGCCCCCTTAGGGACTTCAGAGACGTTGGCTCAGCAGCTTGGCTAAGGACATCCAGGGAGCTGGAGGTGGCACTGGACCCAAACTCAGGCCTCCTGGGTGCCAACCAACAGGGATTTTGCCTGCCTCCTGCCTGCAAACCCCACCCCAGGGATTCTTTGAAGGAAGCCCCCCTTTATCCGCTCCATCCTGTGTTTGGGGTTAGCACAAGAGTTGCTGTCCCCAGGTAACACCAGTGCCTCGTCCTTATTCCCTGTGCGTCTGTCGGCCCCGGGGGGTCTGGGGCTGTGAGCAGAGCTGCTGCAGAGGGGCCCTGACCCCCTGCCTGGGTCTTGCTGGCACCTGGCTGCTGGGTGGTCGGTCCCCAACTCCAGGACCTCCTCTCTGCCACCCCTTTTTCCACTGGGCCTTAACACCCAGAACAAATCAGGAAACATGGCTGAAGTCTCTTTGAAATAGAACCTCCTGAAGTCAGGGCTTTGTTTTCTTTGCCCTGGGCTCTCATGGTCAGTCTCTGCAGGTGCCCATTCAGCAGACCTGCTGAGCTGCTGTTCTGGGCCAGGCCCTGGATCTGGAAATGAGCAAGAGGACCCAGGCCTGTGGTCAGGTAGCCTCATGTTGGACTGGAAGGACATGTTTTGACTCCAGCTGGGATGAGAAGTATGGGGAGGGGAGAAAAAAGGGAAGGGTCCTAACCACGGGCAGCCACCTCCCTGGCCTAGGCTCCACTCTCCTTTCATGGGGCCTGTCGGCTCCCAGCTTCAGCTCAAGCTGGTTCCTTGGCCACAGTACACCCCTTCCCTGCAACTTGCCCACCTCCTCCCCAGCGAGAGCTCCCCTAGACGCCCTCCTCTCCTTCACACCCGACCCCTGGCTAGGACAGGTGGCTCTGCCAGGCCCGTACTCCATCTTCCCTCCTTCTCAGGACAGTCAGCTGCGTCCAGCACGGATGCTCCGCTAGTTGAGAGTGAAGTCGCTCTGTTGAGCAGAGGGTGCGAGAAGTGGCTGCTCCAGGGGCTTGATTTCTGGGACAGCTGCACCAGCAGACTCAGCTCCCAGACCCTGTCCTCTGCCCATGGAGACCCTGCTCTCTGCGCCCCACTCTCAGGCACATCCTGACCAGAGTCCATCTGCTCAAGTCCTCCACGGTCATCTCTGGCCACAGTCTGGAACCCAGAACCTATACTGAGAAGCCTGTGTTCTCTGGCTCTCCCAGACCTGGCTGTGTGTCCCAGGCCAGGCACTAACCCTCTCTGGGCCTTGTGTTCTTCCCAGCTAAGGGGATGAGGAATCAGGCCGTTTTTTTGTTTTGTTTTGTTTTGTTTTTACCCGGAGTGTCCCAGACTGGGATCTGCTCAAAGTAACAGCTGTGTTTTTGTTACTGGTGGTCGGGGGGATGGCTTAGGGAACCCTTTCCAAACTCCACCCCTGGCCTAGATTCCCAGTGGCTGGCCAGATGGGAGAGGCCACGAATTGATCTACAAACATTGATAGAACCAATATGGGGCCAAGCCCCATTGTGAGCAGACAGCACCTGGCCTAGAGCCTGGCCCATGAGATGTGTCCAAAAATTAACTGTGGAGAGAAGCAAGGGATAAAGTCATGAGTGTGGACGTGGCTGGTGTGTCCCTGGCCCCCAGGAGCTTTTGGTCTCACTGGGGCACGTTGGGCTTCTGACTCCAGCTCTGCTGCTGACCGCTCCTGGCCTTCCTGTTTGTCCCTCAGTAACATGGGGAGCTCTGTGACCTTGAAGCTCATTTCCTGCTGGGATATTAATACCACCACTAATAATAACAGTAGCCATCGAGGCAGGAGCAAGCATACTAATATTAGCTGCACCTGTTGAGAGCCCAGCACCTGCCAGGCCCCCACATGTGTTCTGACGTCAGTCCTCACGAGCCCTCCCCTGCGCCGTGAGCTGGACTCACCATCACCATGTTGACAACGAGGGGATGGATGCTCTGAACTTGCCCAGAGTTTCATGTCTAGGCTAGAACTCAGGCTATTTTGGTTGGGCTCTGTGGGTGGCAAAGAACAGAGGTACTCAGCTGACCTCCAGTAAGGGAGGGCTGAATGAAAAGAGGAAACTCGTGGGGACCTGGGGTGAGCCAGTTCTCTGGGCTGCCAGCAGGGCTGGACCATGGTATGGAGCAGCTGGGGCCAGGGGGTGTCGTGCAACAGCGAACCCCTGGGGGCTTTGGCGCTGGCATCACCCCTCTTAGATATTACTGAGGACACTAAAGAAGTCTTGTTTATGGGGTTACATTATTGATATTTACCGTGTTCTAAATGAAAATTGAGAAATCAAAAATATTTATTCTCGAAGAACAATAAGAGTAAATCATAACCTATTAACCATTAGCATATTTTTCAGGACAAATAACTAGTTTTTAAAGTGAAAACACTGGAGAGTGTTGCCACTGCCCTTGTGGGTCTCTTTGACCATTCACTTAGGAGAAGATGGTTGGGTTCTCATGTCATCTGTTGAAGCCACTGGAAAATTCTGCCGTATGCTTGCACAAGGAAGAAAGTAAAAAAGGCAAATAACACCTTCTCACCTTGCAGAGCCTCCGAAAGCATTGGTGTCTTAGGTCGTTCCTGATAGGACCCCTGCATGGACTCCTCAACCTGACATATGCTGCAGGAACTCAGCCATCAGCGGAAGGCTGGACATCAGGTCTGAGAGCTCAGTCACCCTGGGAGCTGGCAGCTGGAGCAGTGGGAACTGGGAGAGTGAATGGGGCCGAGAACAGCTTCCTGGAGCAAACAGAAGGTGAATGGAGCCACGGCAGACGGGCGTCTTTGCAGAGGCAGAGGGGAGAGGAGTTTTCGGGGAGGGGAGTTTTCCGGGCCCTGGGGAATAACTGGGCACATCTTCAAAGTGAGATGGAGGGGCATGGGGCCAAGCCTGGCTGAGACCTCAAGGGCCCCGGGCTCCGGGAAGATGCTTGCTCCCACTCGGTGTAACCCTGGATAAAGTTTACTTTCCACAGTGGTGCTAAGCTTCCTTGTATGTTGACATTAAATTAGCCCCTTCCTAGCTTCTGGGTTGCAACCCTGGTTCAGTGCACAGAAGCACAATGTGGCCCAATCTGGGGCGCCCTGTTGGGTCAGTGCTGGCGCTGCAGGCTCGCTCTGCGTTGTGGGTCACGCGGACATGAGTAGATGATGAGCAGGGTGGATGGGCGATGGGGGACTTAGAAGGATCTGCCAGTGCTCCCAGAGCACCCAGAGATCCCGGGCATCTACTGCTGAAGAGGGTCTGAGTGGCCTGGCCTGGAATTTGTGGAAGCAGGGCAGAGGTAGGGAGCCCTGGCTCAGCCTGGAATTCCCAAATCTGGAAACAGTCACCATCATAGCTACTGATCTTTCCACTTCCTTGTGAGGCGGTGGACCCTGCCAGGCAGAGGGAAGGGCAGCCTGGAAGGAAAGATTCCCACCCAGAAGAGAGCGGGAGGAAGTGGGGCTTGGTTAGGGCAGAGGTCTTGGGGCCGTGTGATGGTCTGGGGAACTCCAGCTCGGAACCCCAGCTCTGCCACTTCCTCCAGGCCACAGTTTCTTCATCTGTGAAGCAGGGATGAGGTCGTCCGGCTCCCGTGGTTAGGTGGAGGTGACCTGAGAAGGTGAAAGTGAAATAAGATCAATGGGATGAAGCAGCCGGTACAAAGAACTGGGCCAGTTCCATGAGGCGTGAGCTTCCTTTCACTTCTGTTTGTGCTGTAGACCAGATCCTGGTTTATAGAAATTGCTTGGTACATATCTGTTGAATGAAAGAATTTAGTAAACAAACACATCAGTGGCCCAGTTAATGCCAGTTCTTTCCCTAGGTGAGGCTAGCCAGCCGCCTCTGGCAGGGAAACTAAGACCCAGAGAGGGGAAGGGACTCGTCTACGGTGGCGCAGCAAGTTAGCGTCTGAGCAGAGTCCTGGATGAAGGCTTTGCTGCCATCAGCCCTGGCCAGGAAGCGTGTCTGGGGGAAGGGGTGGGCCCTTCTCTGTGGCAGATGCTTGTGTGAATGTGTGTGCTTGTGCCTGTGTATGTCTGGGAAGCCAGGAGACTCAACTCCCTTCTTTGCAGAGTTCTTCCCTCCTGCCGGAAGGCCTGTCAGGGGTGGCTACTCTGTGTGGCCCCTGCACACCTCACCTATTTCGTGGATTTTTGTGCAGCCTGAATTGCCTGCAGGGAGGTATTCTCATTCAGGGCATAAGCCCTGTCTGAAACGAAGCCATCACAGCTCTGAAGAGAGCCCAGGGGGCCGCTCCAAGCATGGGGTGGAGATGGGAGCTGAAGATTTGAAGAGGTGGGAGGTGGGAGTGCTGTCACATTGTCCTTCGCATCCAAGGGCTGAGGGGGGAACCTTCCTCCTCCCTCCTGCATGAGTGCCCCAGGCCAGGGACCCCACCCTGGCCACGGGCTTGTCAGTCAAAGGGTGCTGAAGTCAGTGGCTCTGCTCTGTTACAACGCTTCTCAGAGTGCGGCCTGAGGAGCAGCAGCAAGTGTCAGCTGGGAGCTGGCTAGAAGTGCAGACCCCGGACCCCATCCCAGACCTATAGCCTCCAAATCAAATAGAGATGGCACCCAGGAATCTGTGTTTTACAAAACCTCCTCAGATGCTTATGAACGTTTAAAAATGACTGCTTTACACTGTTTCTCAACAAAAATATGACATTTAGCAAGTATAGAGTTAAAAGAGGATGGGTGTTTCTTGGTTAGACTTAGGAACCTATTGAAATTGTCTGGTTGTCTGTCTGTAGGTCCATCCATCCATCTGTCCTTCTTTATTTGGTAGACATTTAATTCAGTTGCACCTAGAAGCTGAAATGGGAAAGTTCACCCCCACCCTGCCCCCTCCAGCTTATGAGGAGCTGAGGAGGTGGGCTTCCACTGTCCTGAGGCTCCAGGTGGTCAAGGGCTTCTGCAGGGCAGTCATTTGTTTGAATCTGAGCCTAACGAGGCCACCCTAAGACAAAGTGTACAGGAGGGAAAGGGGAGGAAATGACTTTTACTTGATATCTATTGTGTGCCGGGCCTTTTCCCCTTCCAATCTCCCTTCCCACTGGGAAGTACTATTCTCATTTTACAGAGAAGGAAACTGAGGCTCAAAGAGGTGGACATGACTAAGGCTGCAGAACCTGAGATGTGATAGAGTCAGAATGTGAACCCAGTTCCTCTTGCCCCCAGAAGCTGTGCCCTTTCTTCTGTTCCACATTGCCAGAATCTTGGGGGACCTGAGGATCAACAGCTAGAAGCTGAAGGGTAGTCTGATTTGAGATGTGCTTCTAACCGTCTGTACTGTCTGGAGGTTAGTAGGCTCTGTGAGGCAGTGAGCTCCCTGTCACTGAAAGTGTGCAAGCAGAGACCAGGAAATCCCGGGGCCATGGGTGTGGTCATATGTGTATGCAGGGCAGGACTGGGAACAGGGATCTTTGAGGCCTTCTGCCCTTCTCGGTGGGCCTGCTCAGGCCTGCTCTGGGGTCAGTGTCCCCGTGGTTGGAGGCTCTGCTGCCAGCTGCTCATTATCTGTGGCTCCTCTAAGAGGATCCTGCCAGCTCCCAAACAGGAAATGTGTCAAGAAAGCTGTAATTAGAGCCGGGAGCCACAGGCCCGAGAGGTGCCTGCTGCAGCTTCAAGTGCAGGCATGCTGTCCTGGTGAAGTCCCTGGGCAGGGACCCAGTGAGTCAGGCCCTCAGATCCTCTCCTTGCATATGGCACCCGTGCCCCACCCCATTCTCCCTGGAAGAAAACCAGCATTCCCTGGGCGCCTACTGGGTGTCTGGGTTTCACATATGTTCTCTCTTCTGTTCCTCCCCAGAAACCTGGAAGAGAGGAAGATTTTATCATAATGCAGTGAGGAGCCCGAGGGCCTGAGAGGTCATATGACTCACTCAAGGTCATCCTGCAAAGGCAGAGATGTGATGAAGCCCTGCCCTTGTGAGTACCTGGTCTAACCTTGTCATCATTCTAAGAGGGGCTTTGAGTCAAAGGTGGGGTGCAAGAGGCCAGCCGCACAGGTAGAGGAGGCCTAGGTGGGCCTGACTGGGTCCTGGCTCTGCCCTGACTGCATGTGACTTTTTTCAGCTTCTGTGAATCTGCCGCAGAGGCATAGATTCCTGCGGTGTTCCCCTATCAGGCTGCTGGGCCACCATAGCCATTGTGGTGGTTTAAAAGCATGACCACAAATTCTTCAGCCCATTTTCTATGGAGAAATAACCTCTAGGGACAAATAATCGTCTGTAGTCTGGGCAGATTTGTGACTGCTCCACCCCACAGAGAGTGGCAGAAATGATGCTAAGTCATACCATATGACTTTCCTTTTGCTCACTGGAACACTTTTTCCTGGAGCCCTGAGCCACCACGTAGGAAGTAAGAAGAATCACTAGCCTGAGGCTGCCATCTTGTGAGGAAGCCCAAGCTACATGGATGGTCTGTGTCTGGGCTCCCTGTCCCCGCTAAGCCCAGCCATCCTAGCCTCTCCAGCTGTTTGAGTTTTTCCAGCTGAGGCCTCAGATATCATGGAGCAGAGACAAATCACCCCTGCTATGTGCTGTCTGAACCCCTGGCCCGCGGAATCTCAGGATAAATTGTTTTATGCCACTGTTTTTGGCTGATTTGTTATTCAGCCATAGTTAACCGGCACAGCTATGCAGCTGGGTTGTACCATATGGTCATCTCAGAGGTCCCACTCAGACCATCTTTCCCTCACGGCCCCTGGGAAGCTGGCTGGGCTCATGCTCTCCATGCAAAACATTGCTCCAAGGAGAGGGTATGGGACTGGGGTGGCGGGGTGGTGAGGAACTCTGTATCTCCTAGGGGTTACATCTGCTCAGCTTCCTCTGCCCACTTCTTTCTCAGAAATAAGCTCCCAAATCCAGATCTGCCTCAGGCCCTCTCATGTGTGATTAAGAGTCCTGATCCCTGCTTCACTGCTTCTTAGCTCTGAGATCTTGGGCAAGCTACTTAACTCAGTTTCTTTAGTCTTAGATGGGATGATCAGTGTGTACGTCAGAGCAGTGCTGTGCATGTAGCAAGCACTCTGATGGATGCGGCCCCTTAGTATCCACGAAGGTGCCCTCTCCCCGGCCCCTGTGCATCTCCATGTGCACGGGGCTTTACAGTTTACAAGGTGCCTTCCAGTTCCCACGGCAACCCTGTGGGCAGGTCAGTATCATCACCATTGACCAGATGAGGAAATGGTAGTTCTCAGATGTGGCTCATGTTCATGGCCTCAGATATGAGCCATTTCTCCAACTCTGGCTGAGCTTCTTCTGGAATCTTCCTTTGTGTCTGATCTCCTTCTTACTTCCACTCTCTACTGCCTCTGGAATTCCGGAGTCTCAGCCTATGTGACTTTGGATGATTTCCGCTTTCTGGGTCTCAATTTACCCTTCCATGAGATGAGGGAATTGGGCTAGCTGATGTCCAAGGGCGCTTTCAGCTCTAAGACAATCGAGCTGTTTTTCACATCTGGGGGTGGCTTGCTCACAGGCTTCCCTGCTGCTCCTCTGCGAGCTGTGAAGAAATGAAGAGGGCCTCACACCCCGGTTCCTGGGTGGCAGGGCCACGCTCTGAGAATCAGGGAAGGAGCACCCCCATCCCATCCCAGGAGTCTGAAGGACCAGAGGACACTGAGGCATTTGCTCCCAGCTTGGCCATACTTGCAGTTCTGTCTGAGACTGATCCTGACAGCAGCCAGGTGAGGGACCCAACCCAACCAGGCTTGGCCTTGGGGCCACTCCTAAGGCCATTCCCAGTGGAATCTCTGGGCAGTTATGGGTTCTTCAGCATCCTGACTGCTTGTGGTACAACCGCTGCAACTTCACCTTCCAGGTATTTCCCAAGCCCACCTCAGGCCTCACCTCCTCCAGGCAGTCTTCCCTGATATGAAACGTTAGGTCTTTTCTCTGTCCTCCTGTAGTGACTTGGGCTTCCCATCAGGACCCTTTTTGAACTGTGATCTGTAGCTACCTGTTTACTTACAGATTCTCTTCCAAGACCTTGAGTCACTGGAGGCCAGGGTCCATGTCGGTCCTGCTCTCTTCTTCTTCTCCAATGCCCCACACAAGGCTGGTACTACTTAGGGGCTCAGTAAATATAGGTGGCATGAATGAATTTTAGATAAATGAACAAATAGCAACAATCCTATTAGCAGTAAACAGCAGTAATTTTCTCTGCTTAAACTACCCCAGCCTCATCTGCCTGTGCCTTAAGCCTGGCCAGGAGAGAATGACTTCCATAGAACATTATTTTGGTTCCTGTAGGGTTCCTTCTCTTGAATTGTCTGTCTATATGATGTCACTCCCCAGAAAACATCTCTATGAAGTTTGTTTTGTGTCTATTCTGAGAATTTTATAATGAAGACTGCCAGGAAAAATTCTTGCTTTATACTTAGAGGCAGTTACGATTTTCCTAAATATCAGGCTTTATTTATATACTTATATTTTATTTCATGGGTGCTGTGTAATTGATCAGGTTTCTCCTTTTGCACTTGCTACCAGGAAGCTCAGATCAAAAATCTGGATCCTTTGAAATAATGTTAAGAACTTAATCATCTTCATTTTTGAACTACTCAGATTCGTGTCTCATCTAATGTCCTTTCCTCTGTACTTCAGGGACTTTGCCTGTGTACTTTCCTATCAGTTTCTAATTTCTGTCTTATTGTAAGATTTTAGTTATCCTTATAAATTCCATATGGGTTTGTGTATGCTTTTAAATCATTTTTCTTGGGACAAGGCAAGATATACCCAAGTGCATACACATAGTACTTCTGAGCACATTCTTCCCAGGTTGACCCAGGATTTGATTACAGGCTGCAGGATGCTGGCGCTAGGTCTGCTCTTGGCCACACCAGCCTGTTTCCTTCCATGCTCTGGCCCCAGAGGCAGCCTAGCCCATGTTCTGTGGGTGTGGCCTGCCAGGCCTCTTGCTAGGTGATTTTCCCTGGCAAGAACAGGGTTTCTCCCTGAGCTGCTGGCCTTGCTCCCCTGCTGCTGCTTCCTGACCAGCCTCACGTCTGTGGCTCCTCACCCCCTGCTTCATGTCCCTTCTGTGATGATGCTTAAAACTGCTCCCAATAAACTGACTTGGCTGCCTTCTCAGCTAAGACTCGACCTTGTCCCTTGGATGCAGCCTGATTCCAGTTGCCATGGGCAATCACACTCACCATCAGTCAGGCCAGGGCAACTGACCTCCAGGCTGTGAGAACACACCCTGGCCAGCCTGAGTCAGCATCCTGGGAGGGGGAGTCATAGGAAAGCAGGCATAGAGTTAAGTGTTATCATTTTATCTCTGGAGATGGACATTTACCCCCAGAGGTAATGAGGGAAGGTAGTATGAACATGTTTGACAAATGGAGACAACTGCTTGACAACTGTGGTTCCAAAAGACGTGATTGACCCAAGGTCACACAAGACATTAATGGACCAGAGGGCTTTCCCTTCCAGCCTAGGGCTGGCTCCTCTTTACTTTCTCCCATTGTTGAAGGCCTGACTCTGCAGTGGAGATTGGCTGAGGGTCTCCAGTCACTCCCTGGCAAGAAGAACGCTCTGAGGCACACAGTCCTCTGAGAACCCCATGCCCAACCAGAGTCATCAATTGCCAAGAGGGCGTAGGGCCCCCGTTTCCTCTGCAGAGCTACGTGGTTATGGAGGTTCAGCCCATGTGATATGACGATCTGCCTGCTGGACATAGAAAAGAGAAAGAAGGGGAGGTGGGAGTAGGCGTGTGGGGTGCTGAGGCCTCTGTGCTAGAGTTCGGAGCCCGGCCCCTGATCAGGTAAGACTGCTGTGTGTCTTCACTAGAGTCGTGTTCCCTATGCATTTTACGAGGCTGTGGTGTTCAGAGCGGGTCATTTTGGAAGTAGGGGAGTGGAGGAATTGTCAGTCTCCCGTTTGGGCATCAAGAACGGTATGGGCCCTCATTCTCTAAGGGACCACAAAAATGTCCCTTGACTCTGGGGGGTCTGAGTGCTGTCGTCTGTTAAGTGGGACCCCGAGCCTTTCCCCACCTCTCTGGCAGGGGTGTTGTGATAACCAGAACCTATTTGTTTTTAGACTGTTTCCCCACCTCACATCTGAGATGCTGTGAGAAACAGTTCCCCAGGGGACTCTGTGTACCTCCTCACCGCCCACTTGCGTTGCTGGAGGAAACAAAACCCCTCCAGAAAACAAAAGACATCAGTGCATCAGAATGCACCAAGCCGATGATGGTGTTTGAATTGGAAATCAGTGAGGCGGTTTGGTTTCTATTCCGTATCAGAGCTTGATTCATGCAACGCGAATTTGTCAAGGTTTTGTTCAGTCTACAAATATTTGTCGAGTGCTTGCTTCGTGCTCAGCCTCCCCCTGCTCCGTGGTGGAGCTGCAGAGGTGATAAACCACTCTGGGGTGGGGGATGCAGGCAGAGTGGGACCTGGTTCTGAGTCCTGGCTCTGGTTCCCACCTTCTTGGTGACCTTCGGCAAGTCACGTCTCCTCTCTGGGCTTGTCCCTTAACCACCTTCCTCATAGCATTGTTGCAAGCAAGGATCAAGTGAGGAAATGCAATGCTTTTATTAGCAGTGACTGAAACCCCAAGTGTGGCTATTGCTTTATGCTTTATGAGAAGACATGGGCTCTGCTCCCATAGCAGCGTGGTTGGGGAAGCTGTTAGTTATGGTAACGGGAGCTTTGGGCTGAGGGGAGTGGACATACGATGCTACGGATGCACAGGGGAGTCAGGGAGATTTGTGGCCTTCATGATGATTTCCTAGCAAGCAGCTGTGAGCCCTGCCAGGGACTGCGGATGGAAGGCATGCGTGGGATTTAGAACAGAACTTCCTCCATTCCTGGGGAGATGAATCTAGTATATGCCAGCTTTCTTACTCAGATACCACCTTCAAATCTCCTGTGGGCACTTTCAGGAAATTTACAACCATGTGCATCTTGGGACAGGGTTCAGGGGAGGGGAAGGGCAGTTGTGGGGGTGGGAGTCTTAGTCGGGCTGGCTGCTGTAACAAAGACCGCAGACTGGTGACCTAAACAACAAACACTTATTTCTCGTGGTTCTGGAGGTTGGAAGGCCAACATCAGGGTGGCGGCTGATTCTGTGTCTTGTGAGAGACCACTGGCCGGTTGGCAGATGGTGCCTTCTTGCTCTGTCCTCATATGGCAGAGAGAAAGATCGTTTATCTACTGCCTCTTCTTATAAGGGCATTAATTCTATCAAGAGGTCTCCATCCTCATGACCTAATGACCTTTCAAAGGCCTTACCTCCAAATGCCATCACTTTGGGGGTTAGGCCTTTAGCATATGAAGTTTTGGGTATCTTCCCGGGTGGCTCAGTAGTAAAGTGTCTGCCTGCCAAGTAGGGGATGGAGGTTTGATCCCTGGGTCGGGAAATCCCCTGGAGGAGAAAATGGCACCCCACTCCAGTATTCTTGCCTGGAGAATCCCATGGACTGAGGAGCCTTTTGGGCTACAGTCCACAGGGGTCCCAAAGAATTGGATACGACTTAGCTACTAAACAAAAATAACAACAACAACATATGAAGTTTGGAGGGACACAGACATGCAGTCCATTCTGGAGGGTTACTTCATTGAAGGCATTGTGGTACTGGTAGCATTGGTGTGGTAGGGAGAGAGTTCCAGGCGAGGGGAGGGCAAGGGGTGTGTGGGTACCTGGTGTGTGTAGGGCAGAGTGAGGAGGCGGGTCCCTCCAGGACCTCCTGCCACCTCCTTGTTTCCCCTGCCAGGCCAGAGCGTGCAGAGCTTCTGCTGGTCAAGAACAGAGTGCCCAGGTAGGAGGGGTGAGCTGCTTCTCTGGTGGTGGGGGAGGGCCAAGTTGGGGTGGGGTAGGGAAGACAGGTGGGAGATGCAAAAGGCTATTTAGGCAGCTGGGGCAGTAGGGCAGGTTAGTAGAACTGACCTTGGATGTAAGAATGAGTTTTCAGATTCTGTCTGGCTGGATCGGTCCTAAAACCCCTGCCCTGCATGTGCCATCCGTGCTTCTGGTTTTTCTCCATTTCCCCTCACATTCTTCTACCCTTCTCCATCCTATTCTGTGTTCTGGGAGCACGACCCCTATGGACTGAAGGCAGCAATTTACATAACTATCTACCCCAAACATTATGGCCTAAAACACCCACCATTTGATTATGCTTATTGACTCTATGCTTACCAGGAGGTGCTAGTGGTAAAGAACCCGCCTGCCAGTGCAGGAGACATAAGAGATGGGAGTTCGATCCCTGAGTCAGAAGATGCCCTGGAGGAGGGTATGGCAATGCACTCCAGTATTCTTGTCTGGAGAATCCCGTTGACAGAGGAGCCTGGCGGGCTACAGTCCATAGCGTCATAGAGAGTTGAACATGACGGAAGCAACTTAGCACACATACGCATGCACGCGCTAATTCTGTGAGTTGGGAATTGGGATAATGTGCAGGAGGGACTGCTTGTCTCTGCTCCCACAGTGCCTGGGACCTCAGGCTGGCAGCCTTGAAGGCTGGGGATGGGATCTTCTGAAATCCAAAGGTTTGCTCACTTACCCGTGTGACGACTGATGCTGACCGTGGCCTGGTACCTCCGTTGCGGTGGTCCACTGGAACCCCCGTACGTGGCCTCTCCATGCGGCTGCTTGGGCTTGCTCAAGGCAGGGTGGCTCACTTCAAGGCGTGAGCATCCCAAAGAGGGACAGGTAGAAGCTTCATCGCTTTTTATGACCTAACAGATATCACAGTGTTTCTTCTGCTGTAATCACACCTGTGGCCAGATTCATAGAGTGTTAAGGTCCCACTAAGAAGAGCATGTGGGAGGCGAGATATTGAAGCAGCCATTTGGAAAATGGGATCTGCTGCAGGATAAATCAGCAGGAGATCAGATTCACTCCTTCACTTATTCTCTGGTTCCATCAACAAACATTCCATGGCTTCCTCCCTGATGGACTGTGGGTCAGTACTGACTTGTGTTCCTGTAGCAAATGCCATAGCTCCTGTTGGTCTGACTTCTCCTTCATGGCAGCTCCCACCACCCCCCAGGCAATTCTGGAAGCATTTTAGGTGTGGCAGCAACTCCCACTGGGGTGCTTCACCAGTCTTTTCTGCTTTCCCTTAACCCTGCTCATGCCTATTAAAAAGTCCCTATTATAAAGACCTCCTCAGTCACCCTCTTGAGTGATCATTTCTGTCAGAACTGTCACTGATACACCGAATGTCATGGGAAGAAGCTGAGGCTCAGGGCACCTCCCACCGTGAATGTCTGGAGCAGGTTGGCTTTGAGCCCTCCACTCCGGTCTCTGGGTCCTGTGCCCTTTCCCAGGCACCACTTGTGATGTGTAGTTGGGGGAGCTCATCCGGGAAGCAGGGCCAGCCAAGCCCTGAAGTTCTGTTCTCCCAGGTCCTCTAGCACCCTGCCCCTGCCTTCTGGGCTCCACTTGTGGCCCGTGTGGCCGTGTTTGTCACGTCCCCAGGCTGGGGGACTCCCTGCGGCCTGCTGGATCCCTAGCCCTCCCTAGGTTAACTAGCAGCAGAGCGCCCCAAGGGGTGAGAGATGTGCCCTCCCGCCTGCTCACAGGCACTGGGGCATCAGGGCCAGGAAGGATATTGCGTCACAGCCGGACACCTAAGCCAGGGAGGTGAAGGGGCTTGCTGGCCGTCACAGAGCGTGCATTCCCGGCCCAGTGCCAACCCTGCACACCCACCAGGCTGGGTCCCTAGAGTTCTTAAAGAGCTTTCATTTCTCACTAGATGAGTGAGTGATATCCGTGACTTCAATGATGCTGATGACAGTGGTGATGCTGCTGCTGCTGCTGATAATGTTGATGATGACGACGACGACGGTGATGGTGGCAACGAGTTTGCCGAGTATTTCCCATGAGCCAGACACTTGGCCTACATCATGTCATCTAAAATTTCCGCTTTGTAAGGGGACATGACATTTTTGGGGCCTTTTTTCTCAGGACCATGCTGGGTCAGTGGCTCCCTGGGTGATCTCCTGTCTCGTGGCTGTCTGTGCCCCTGCCCACAGTGTCTCTGTGAAGCAGGTCATGTTTCGCAGGATGGCACCACACTGCAGGGTGAAGTGACTTGCTCTAGGCTCCACAATTAGTAGGAAGCAGGGCTGGGATTTGAGCCAAGCTATGTCTGACTCCAAGTCCATGTTTTCATGTGTCCTTCTCACCCAGGAACAAACAGACTTGAATGGATCAGGCCACTTGCTTCTGGCCACAGTGGTGTGAGGACAGGGAGGCCCCTTGAGCCCAGGTCTTCTTTCTCAGGGATGCCTCCGTGTGAACAAGTGTCTGAATTTTCTCTTTGCAGCCCTACTGGTGTCACCTCAGGGTGGGGGGCACTCATGGAAAGATGAGGGGCCATTCAAGAAGGTGTCCATTCTTTGAGGACAAGGCTTTTCTGTCTTAATCCACCCCAACTCTCCAGCTCGAAGCCTGGGTACAGCCTAGGGCACGGGCCGTGGGGCAGTGTTTGTTGATTGAGTCAGTTAAGAAAGAATGAATGAGTGAATGAGTGGGCTCTGAGGATGAGGAGTGACCCAGTTAAGAGGCCAATGACTAAAGATTACAGAGGGCAGAGGACTACCTTTCACCTGGATGGCTACATGTTTATTTATTCCAGGGGGGCGGAAATAAGAATATGATTCTGACAATGAAGCAAGGCTGTGTGCTAATTCTATTCCCAGATCAAATCACAGTGCGGGGAATGCGTTATCATCAACATGATTACCTTGGGGGAACAGAGACAGGGAGTTTTATTAAATGAGACAATCTCGCTAAAAGGAAGCCTTACATTAGACTTTAGGCCTTAAATAATATTAGTGTCAAGAGCTGACAAACATTCTGCTCTGATTTGGGGGGCAAACTGACTCAGAGTGGGTGACTTAGTGGAGGGTTGCTGGACTGAGGTGACCCGGCAGTGGCAGATGGAGCATCTTCTTGGCCCAAGTAGCCACTAGAAAAAGAGGTTCAGGCCCCACTTTTCTTCAGGCCAGCAGGTGCCTCCCTCCTGGTAACATGGCCATGCCACCCTCCACAGCCCCACAGGGAAAGGGTTGTGCCATTCCTGTGTAGGCACAATGACCCTGAAATTCAACAGACCCCAAGTTCAGGCCAACAACCATTTCTTAGATCAGTTTGCCATTCCCCTCCCTGAAAACGCTGCCCTGGGACATTGCCCCTGTCCCCCTACCCTGTCTCTCCTTCCCTCCGTCTTGCGTGGAGACCCAGAGTCGGCACCACTCTGAAGCTCAGAGCAGGGCGCCATGAAGATCAGGAAGGTCTGTATTCAAATCCTCCTTCACCAACCCTGTGACCTCGGGCACATTATTTCGTTTCTTTGGAAGTCAGTTTTCTTGTCTGTAAAAAGTGTTAACCTGTTCTGTCCTCATAGGCTTGTTCTGAGGATTGAATGCATTAGTCTGTGGACAGCTCCTAGGATGGTCCCTGAAATACGGGAAGTGCCCCATTCAGGTTCTCTTTATTCCTGCCCCTGCTTCTCCTAACACATCACCCACATACCCAGTCCCGGAAAAGGACTACAGGCTGCTGGAGAGCAAAAGTCTCCAAATCATGGTGGGAAAAGGGCATCTTGTGGAGCTAGAGATCTTCTTCTGTCCAGATGATAGATCCATGTGTTTCCAGAGGTCACTTAGTCCAGCTCCTCCTGTTACATAAGGGGAAACGGAGGATGGAGCTGGGAGCCTCAGATGGGCAGCAAGATGGCTGCTGTCCTGGGAGTGACTCGGTCTCTAGAAGACAGTCCTGGGATCTGCCTGGGGCATACAGATTTGCCAGGTCAGTGCACCTGGAGTTCAACGCCTACCTCTCCTTTCCCCCTCAACTCTGGAATAATTGATGGAGTTAGAGTAACAGTAGTTCCCATTTTCCAGAGACCTAAGTGTGCTGGGCTCCATGGTGAATTTGACATGATGGACTGTGCCGTGTAACCAGGGAGGGCTTAGTCCTAATCACAGAGGAATAAACTGAGGTTCATAGTGGCTACTCGACCTGTCCAGACTGTGCAGCTAGTGAGAGATGGAGCCAGTCCTAAAAACCCAGATGGTCTGACTCCTGGTCTGGCTCGGGCACAAATCGCAGTTCTCATGGCCACAAAGCAGAGCGCTCTCTGTAGGATGCCTGGGGGCACGATGGCTAACTTGGACTCCGTTTTTCTCTGCTGACCTTGAAGAAGTCAATTACTCATTCTGAGCCTCAGTTCTATCAGCTAGAAAGTGGAGGTGGTAATTCGTAGGGTCATACCTGCAGTGATCATTGTGAAGCCCAGAATCCTGGAATTTCAGACTGGAGGGTACCTTAGGGACAATCCCATCTGGCCCCTTTTTCATGCCCGGAGAAATTCAGCAACTTGCCAGGGTTGTGCAGCTGGAAGGGGCCAGGGCTGGGATCTGAGGCTTGACTGCAGAATGTTGTGGCCGTGTGGTGACACCTGGCTTCCAGTTCTTCCCTGGAGGGCTTATGCCGCCTACCCTAGCGCCGTTCCTGCCCTACTTCTCTGTGCCCCGTCACTCTCTCTGCACCAGGCATTTCCCCTGCGACACTGCACCCTCTTCATGGCCCTTGCCTGCAGCTCGTCCCAGCTCAGAGAGGGAACGGGGCAGAGCAGTAGCATCTGGACTGGCATTTAGGGAGCTGTGGGCTCTGGTCTGTCTCTGATATTGATGTGGTGTCTGGATTCTGCAAATCCCTTCCTCTTCCCGGTTTCCATAGTCAAAAAGGACCATGGTTTTATCTTTTCAAAACTAGACAAGTTTATCTTTCCCCAGAGTATATTTTGTGCACATCCCCAGTTCTGGTGGATGTTTCTGGGCATTACACAAAACAACAATTCATCATCAAAAAAGTTCGGGAAATGCTGGGTTAAACAGTTTTCTTTTCCTAATGCTACTTTATTTAAATAATTGATTTAATTTCAGGAGAAATGCATACTCACTCTGATCAGTGGAGAGTGTAGAGTGATATAAAGCAGTTGCCAACAGCCACCACCCTCAACTCGCACTTCCTAGGGCATCTGTGTGTGCTAAGTCTCTTCAGTCATGTCCAGCTCTTTGTGACCCCATGGACTGTAGTCTGCCACGCTCCTCTGTCCATTGGATTCTCCAGGCAGGAATACTGGAATGGGCTGCCATGCCCTCCTCCAGGGGATCTTCCCGACGCAGGGATCGAACCCATGCCTCTTACGTCTCCAGCATTGGCAGGCAGGTTCTTTACCACTAGCGCCACCTGGGAAGCCCCACTTCCCAGGGCAAGCGATGCTAATGACCTGACCTGTGTCTTTACACATGTCTCGGTGTTGGACTTCCCTGGTGGCTCAGACAGTAAAGCGTCTGTCTATCAATGCGGGAGACCTGGGTTCGATCCCTGGGTCGGGAAGATTCCCTGGAGAAGGAAATGGTAACCCACTCCAGTACTCTTGCCTAGAAAATCCCATGGATGGAGGAGCCTGGTGCAGGCTACTGTCCCTGGGGTTGCAAGGAGTCGGACATGACTGAGCGATTTCACTTTGTCTTTGTCTGTGTTCATAAAACACACTTGCACGCACACTTGCATATATGTAGGGTGTTTAAGAGCCTTGTCTCATTTTCTCCTGAAAGCCTTGTCTGTGCCTTTAACATGTGATGGGCTCTTCATCTCCAAGACCAGTGATGCTGCTTTTCTGAGTCCTGGGCCCTTTTCATCCCTGCAGAGCACCTTGGGGCAAGGCTTTGGGCCAGGCTGAACTAGATGACCAGACACTTGGGCCCCAGTGACTCACGGGCCATCAGGGGAGGCTCGGTGAGGTGGGTGGGTGGGTGCTGGCTGCTGCCTGGGATTTGGCTCAGACCACAGGAGCAATGGGCCTGGGTGGGTGAGGGCCAGCCCCAGGGGCCTGGCATTTACAACCTCCCTGAGAATGCCCTGGGTAGCTGCTGTCTGCTGGGAGCTGCGCAGGCTGGATGAGAAGGGGCAGTTCATGTGTTGGTGCCTGTGTCCAAGGAGGAAAGAGAAGCCCACTCGGCCACAGAGCCCTCTCCCACCCACATTCCTCTGGCTTTAGCTTGGATGATCGCTTTGGCCTGGCTACCCTCCTCAGGCTTGCCTGTGTACCCCCAGGCTTATACTCTGTTAGTCATCCTCACCTTGAGGTCCAGGGGACCGGGGACAAGCCTGGGATGATATAGAAAGTCGGGGTAGATCCAGTCCACACCCTGGGGCCCAGGATCAAGTCCAGCCTTCTCTAGGTGACTCCAGGTGGGCCACCACACTTTCTGGGAGCCAAGTCCAGGTGCCTGAAAACCTTGGTTTGACTGCTGGTTCTGTCACTCAAAGTGCTGTCAGATGCCAAGGAAGCTGTAACACCTGGCCCAGGTCTCCGTTTCCCAAGTTGCTGTGCACTGGGCCTTGGCCTCGTCTGGGCTACACGTCAATTTGAGGAGTCTGGGCCTATTTCCCAGAGCCGCATGCCAATGTCCATACGTGCAGAACATTGTAGGGGGCGAGGGGCGTGTTCTCTTGCAGCTCTAATACTTTGGTGTTACGGCTCATTTTTGAGGACCTATTGTGTGCATGGTCCAGGGCTAGGTATGGGAGAGTGGAGGAGTGGAGGTTGAGTTGGATCTGTACCCTCTGGGAGCATCTGGTCTGTCTGAGTGATCAAAGTGCAGCCACAGGATACACACATCCGGGTGAAGACCAGAGGGTGTGAGAGTCCTGATGGCCTGCGGTGGAGCAGCTCTGTACCAGAGTGGTCAGGGAGGGCTTCCTGGAGATGGCAGAGCCTTGATGGTATTCTTGGTGAGTGGCATGGCACAGACAAAGGCATGGAATAGGAATGGTTAGGTGTTGGGAGCCAGCCCTGGGCAGCTTTGTTGAGAAGATGGCTCAGTGAGCCAACACGGCCCACAGTGAGAGGCTGCACAGGTTGGCCTTTACCTCCACTATTGGCACAGCTCTGATGGCGAGAACCGGGCATCAGCAGCCACCCACCTCCACTCTAGGGAGGGAAGCTGGAGTCTGTCCCCACAGCAGACTCCCACAGGCCAGAGCTAGCTGAGGGATAAACATCGCTAATCGTTAATTACCATGCGCAGTGTGATTTTATGACTTTCCAGATAAATGCTCTCCAAGGGAGTGTCAGCATTACAGACCTCCAGTTCAATGATCTGGGGTGATGGTTTAAGGAGTGGGGTGCCAGGGGGGCTGGAGGAGGGTGGGGCCCCTCAGGAGTCAGGTCTAGGATTTCTGGCCTGGTAGGGGAGGGGGCTTGCCCAAGCCTGAGCAACAGACTGGAGCAGAGCTGCCCGCTCTTCCTGTTACTTTCCTGAACTGTCCACCTGCTGGCTGCCCCCTGTGACCCACAACCCTGGCTGGGCACTGCGGGACTTTTTGCAGTGGGAGGTTCTGACGGTCCTTCCTGTTGTCTGTCTGCTGCCTTGGCCTTGTCTGATAGCCTCTACCCCCAGCTCTCGCTCAAGTCCAGTGGCTCATCAGAATTGCTGCTCTCCCTTCCTAAGACACAACTTCACCACCTCTGCTAAGAAGCCCTGGCACGTTGGGGCCCTTGACCCCAGCTTTACCTCTGTCTTCTTTGAACCAGAGACATTTCTTTCTTTCTTTTTTTTTTTTTTTTGCTATGCTGTACAGCATGCAGGATCTTAGTTTCCTGACCAGGGATGGGACCTGTGCCTCCTGTAGCGGAAGTGCAGACTCTTAACCACTGGCCCACCAGGGAAGTCCCACCAGAGGCATTTCTGAGTCTGTCTAACTCCACACTCAGGCTGGGAGTCCCAGGAGACCTGGAGCTGCTGAGAGCATCTCTGGACTCTTCCAAAGGCTGGCTTGCATTTTGCATGGGGGGAGCCTCCCACAGTGTTCACTGCATTTGGCTTCCTTTTTGGGCTTCCCAGATGGCCTAGTGGTAAAGAACCTGCCTGCCAATGCAGGAGACATGAGACACACGGGTTCGATCCCTGGGTCAGGGAGGATCCCTGGAGGAGGGCATGGCAACCCACTCCAGTACTCCTGTCTAGAGAATCCCTTGGATGGAGAAGCCTGGCAAGCTACAGTCCATAGCGTTGCAAAGAGTCGGAAATGACTGAAGCGACTTACATGCATGCTTGTGTGCATAGGAAGGGCTGCCCCAGGGTAGAAAGGCCCCTTCTCTGAGCCTGCTCTGTGCCATGTGCTAGGCACTTGGTAAAAGGCCCTTTCATACCTTTGCACAGGATCAAGGTAAAGACCCTGGAGCCAGACTGCCTGGGCTCCTCTCCCATTTCTGTCACCCATGAGCCTCTGCTTCTTGGCTTCCTCATCTGTAAACGGAGGTTATACCGGGACCCATTTCGTTTAGGGTTATTGTGAGGATTAAAGGAGTTCATCAGTGGAAAGTTCCTGTCACTGTTTCAGCCCATAAATCTGTGTCGCTAGTTCACTGTTAGTGTATTTCATGACAGGAGGAAGAAAAGGGGAGCGGCCAAGGGTGGCCCATGTTTGAATCCTGGTGTGTAACTCAGAGTGGGACCTGCGAAAAGTCATCTCATCTTATGGGTCTGAGTTTCCTCATCTGTAAAATGCTGATTATAGTAGTAGTAGCTACCTCCTAGGATTACGGCTCTGATTAAATGAGTTCATGCCCATAAGATTGGTAGCAAGGTGCCTGGCACGTGGATGGCTCTCTGTTAGTGGGATTGTCATTTGTGTTTGACGGAAGGCAAGGCAGCCTTGGTAAGCGGAAGGGACTTGCCCAAGAACTTCGTTTAAACTCAGCTTCACCTGAGACGAAAGCCAAGGTGTAGTTTTCTCTAGTTCCATCTTCCTTCCATCCACAAGGGTCAGATTCTGGTCCCTTTAGGTCCCCAAAGCTCTCTCTTCTCTCTTATAGTTGGAAAACCTCCGCCACCCTCCTTCCACCCTAGCACAGCTTATTAGCTAATCGAACCTCAGTGAACTGAATCTCTGAGGGCACGCTTCCTCTAGGAAGCAGGGCCAGACAAGGCCACTCTGCTGACCTCGGTAGGCACAATGGGTCCCAGGACAATCAATCGCTTTTATGACCAAGGCCACCAACTCTCTTCCTCTTGGATCCCTCTGTGGAAGCCCGGTGTGAACACTCAGCGCCTGGTCCACCTACTTCCTTTCCTTCTGGTTCCATTCTGCCCCTGCTAGGCCGTGTAGACAGCTTGTCAAGCACAGGGTCTGTCTCTTGCTGGGCACGTGGGGAGCCTCCCCCCATTCACTGCACTCTGCAGAGTGCTGACCCAGCGAGCAGGAACTGCAGCTGAGCGCTGCAGACAGCACTCTCCCACGATAAGGACCAGCAAGCACCCTTGAACGGGGAGTGTGCCATTCTTCACTGACCCTGGGCAGCTGGGCGGGCAAGGCCGCCTCTCAGACTCAGGTTGGGGGACAGGCCAGCAGACAGCAGGGGCGGCCCACAGCAGGCCTGGAGGAGGCAGATTTGTTTCCCTTGAGGTCTGGGAACAGGGGTGTTGGAATAACAGAGGCTCCTGCTGCTACCCTTGGAGAGAGAGCAGTGTGATTTCAGCCAGATTGCCTGGGTGCCCCATGAGCCAGTGCTTAAGAGCAACGACTTCAGGCTCACCTCCGTGCTTTCCGATGACCTAGAGAGGTGGGATGGGAGGGTGGGGTGGGAGGGAGGGGATGTATGTATCCATATAGCTGATTGACTTCATTGTACAGCAGAAACTAGCACAACATAAGCAATTATGCTCCAATTAAAAAGTTTTTTAATTAAAGAAAAAAAAGAGCTAAGTACATGTGCCACAGCTACTGAGCTCACACGCCCTAGAGCACGTGCTCTACAACCAGAGAAGCACCACAGTGAGAAGCCCACACATTTAGAGGAAGAGAAGCCCCCACTCTCTGCACCTGGAGAAAGTCCAAGTGCGGTAACGAAGACCCAGGACAGCCAAAATAAATAAATAAATGTTTTTAGAAAGAACTTCAAATGAGGCCAGCTTGCACCCTCAGCTAGCTGCCACCGCAGCTAATGACTGCGAGATCGAACTCCATCACATATGGATGCCAAAGGCGCGGCTTTAAAATCATGCCCGTTACTTTTTGACTCTCCTTCCCTCACAAGTTGAGTCTCATCCCCCTTCCCTTGAACGTGGGCTGGGCTGCCCCTGCCTTTTCCCCTCACCCAGGCTAGGGAGGGACCCTGAGCACCACAAACATTCTAACAGCAGTCCTTGTTGCAATTCCCAGAGCACCCACTGCAGGCCAGGTGCCAGGCTGAGCAGTTTCCTGGAGCCACGCATTTGATCCTAACACCCAACGGTGGGGTAGCAACCCCACATCCCCCACTCAGGGATGAGGAAATGGAGGCACAGAGAGTTAAGCAAAGCACTCACAGCACGACCCACAAAGCCAGGCGTGAATGTCCTTCTTAGCCACCATGTTACCCACAGGGATGCAGCAGCAAGAAAGCCCGGGAGCAGCTGTCTGGAGACCTTGGGGGTCCCTCTCTGTCCCCACCCCGAGCCGGCCCTCTCCTCTCTGGGTCAGAGAGATGGATGTGGTGTTCCTCGCAGGTGGCTGACCACACAGCTGAGAGGACCCCTGAATGAGAAGATACCTGGTCACCTCGGCAGCTCAGAACCCACAGGGGTCTGGGGAAAGGCAGGAGGAGAAGGGAGGTTGGCCTCCATCCTGAAGGATGAGGGAAGCCAGAACCTAGAGTCAGGTGAAATTGGGGGGCGTCATCAGAGGGACCTGGGGGAACAGGGGCTCTGGAAGCCGACTTGGGAATTCCTGGCTCAGCTTTACAGACAGTGGAAATCTTTAACAAAACGCAAGAAAATATTGTTTGAACAGGACGGCCTGATTTCCATGCAGTTTTCGGCACCACCTCAGGGTGTTCTCACCTTGCCCTGGGTGTGCCAGCTTAGTGATGCCCTACTCCCTTCCAAGCCTCCCAGGTAAGATCCTGCGGGGCCAACTCTTCCTGGCACCCAGCTACACTCATCTTGTCAGCCGCTGGGGGGTCCTTCCTCCTCCGCCCTTGCTTCTGCTGCTTCCTTCCCATGCCACTGTCCCTTCCCTACTGCCATCTGGCCTGCCGGGCCGCTGCCATCATCTCTGGCTGCATCTCTCTACCTGGGGACTTCTTCCCTCTGGCTGCTTCTCTACCTTTCAGACTGAGGGGTCTTTCTAAGGCACAACTGAGCTGATCTTCACCCTTTGCTTATAATTCCTCAGTGGCTTCCAAGGCCCTCAAGAGAAGTCCGAATTCCCGAGCTTGTCTAATGGAGCCTTTTGTGCCTGGCCACCCTGGACACAAACTCTGAGTCCTGTCATTGAACTAAAAGTCTTCTCTGACTGGGAGGCAAGATAGTAATCAGAGAAGGCTTCCTGGAGGAAGTGAGAGCTAGGCTGGGGACTAAAGGCTGATTGAGAGTTCATGCCATCGACCACACAGGAGGGGTGCTCCAGGACACCAGTGGCCAAAGACTTTTCTGGAGGCACCTCCACCCTCTCAGTGCCCTTGTGCCTTGGGATTTCTGAGAGGAAGCGGAACTGTGGGGTCATGCCACCGGTCATGCGGTGTGGACATTCTGGGAAATACCACTGGCCACTAGGTTGGCGTCCACACAGGAAGGGGGATTCAGGACTGGATTTGCTGAGCCCAGATAAGCATCCTTGGAGTTCCCCAGAGCAGAAGCCCTCATGCAGGGGAAACTTGTGTGTGTGTGTGTGTGTGTGATAGGCGTTTGGAATGGTCAGGTATTGACTGAAACTGTCATACAAAAACAGGAGATAAACCGACTGGTGGAGGGCTGGCCTTGGGGAGCAAGAGAGCATCCTGTATTGGTGAAGGGACCAAGATTCTTTCTGCAGGGTGTCTAGTGAGATCCCTGGCTGGGTTCACAGCTAGACAGGAGGGTCACCATCTCCAGAGCAGGGCTAGACAGGGAAAGCCTGGGCACCTAAGCTTTTCATTTGTCCAGATAATGTAATAACTTGAGATGAATCAATCCCTCTGCAAAACCATTCATGTCAAACCCAGCCCTTGACTCAAGGGGTACCAAGAGCCCCACGAAAGAACCAGACTTGGCATTGAGGAAAACGTCCCTGTCCCAGCCCTACAGTTGTCAGCGGCTGCTGACATGTGATACTGGGCAGCTGCTTCCCCTTTTGAGGATTTCTGTCTTCCCTTCTGTGAAATGGGCATCTTAATAATAATTTTTCTGCCCCCAAGACAGTTGGAGAATCACATAGGATAATGGAGATAAGGTTACACAGGCATCTGGTGAGCTATGTACAACCATTGTGGGTGTGAGAGATGAGAGAAAGTCTTGGCTCTGCCCTCTCACACCTCACGGTCTGGTAGGCAGGCAGATAAGTAGTCAGATTAGAAAATCTAATGGGGAAGTTACTGGTATAGGGAGGCATTCTGCAGAAGCACCTCAACCAAGGAAGGCTTCCTGGAGGAAGTGACATATGAGCTGAGACCTGAAGGAAGGAAGGAGGAAGAGGCAAGTAGGAAGGAAGGGTGTTCAGGGTGGAGGTCAGGGAGAAGGGGAAGGAAGACATCTGAATGGTTCTTGCTAGTTCAGCGTCTTTCAGGCATTGCTGTTCTAAGTCTGGTAGGAGGTGATGAGAGCGCGTGACAAGCACTGTGTCTATTGATGGTGGTGAGGAAAGTGTTCTGGCTTGGAAGGCTTGGCTGTGCCTCAAACCCTTTTTTAATTGAAGTACAGTTAATTTACAGTTTTGTGTCAGTTTCAAGCATATAGTAAAGTGATTCAGGTACACACACACACTGTTGTTGTTTAGCCACTAAGTCTTGTTCGACTCTTTGTGACCCAAAGGACTGCAGCATGCCCGTCCTGCCTTTCACTCTCTCCCAGAGTTTGACCAAGTTAATTTCTGTTGAGTCGCTGATGCTATCCAACAATTTCATCCCCTTTAATGTGGAAACACACACACACATACTCATACATACCTATTCTTTGTCAGATACTTTTCCATTAGAGGTTATTAGAAGATATTTGGGCTTCCCGCATTGTGTAGTGGTAAAGAATCTTCCTGTCAATGCAGGAGACACGGGAAACGTGTGTTCGACCCCTGGGTCGAGAAGATCCCTGAGAGGAAGAAATGGCAACCCACTGCAGTATTCTTGCCTGGAGAATCCCAAGGACCGAGGAGCCTGGTGGGCAACAGTCCATGGGGTCGCGAAAGAGTTGGACCTAAGCACATGCACACTTGATAAGATACTGAGTATAGTTCCCTGTGCTATACAGCATACAGTGTGTATCTGTTAATCCCAAACCCCGAATTTATCTCCCCACCCCACTGCCCAAACCGCCCTGCTCCCATGATCCCCTTTGGTAACCCTAAGTTTGTTTCCTATGTCTGTGAGTCTATTTCTGTTTTGTAAGTGAGTTCAATTGTATCATTTTTTTTTCAGATTCCACGTATAAGTGACGTCATGTGATGTTCGTCTGTGTCTGGCTCGCTTCACTTAATGTGATCATCTCTATGTCCATCCATGGTGCTGCAAATGGCATTATTTCACTCTTTCTTACGGCTGAGTAATATTCCACTGTATGTGTGTACTCTGTCTTCTTTATTCGTTTGTCAGTTGATGGACATTTAGGTTGCTTCCGCGTTTTTACTATTGTAAATAGTGCTGCTATGAACACTGGGGTGCGTGTATCTTTTCAAATTAGAGTTTTCTCCAGATATATGCCCAGGAGTGGATTGCTGGATCATATGGCAGCTCTATTTTTAGTTTTTAAAGGAAACTCCATACTGTTCTCCATAGTGGTTGCACCAATATACATTCCCACCAACAGTGTAGGAGGGTTCCTTTTTCTCCACACCATCTCTTAGCACTTATTACTTGTAGACATTTTGAGGATCACCATTCTGACTGGTGGGAGGTGATACCTCATTGTAATCTTGATTTGCATTTCTGTAATAGTGATTTTGTTGTTCTTCAGTCACTCAGTTGTGTCTGACTCTGTGCCCCCATGGACTGCAGCATGCCAGGCTTCCCTATCCTTCACCATTTCCCAGAGCTTGCTCAGACTCATGTCCATTGAGTTGATGATGCCATCCAACCATCTCATCCTCTGTCATCTCCTTCTTCTCCTGCCTTCTATTTTTCCCAGCATCAGGGTCTTTTCTGATGAGTCGGCTCCTCACATCTGATGGCCAAAATATCAGAGCTTCAGCTTTATCATCAGTCCTTCCAATGAATATTCAGGGTTGATTTTCTTTAGGATTGACTTGCTTGATCTCCCTGAACTTCAAGGGATTCTCAAGAGTCTTCTCCAACACCACAGTTCAAAAGCATCATTTCTTCGGTGCTCAGCATTCTTTATGATCCAACTCTCACATCCATGTGTGACTACTGGAAAAAGCATAGCTTTGACTACATGGGCTTTTGTCAGCAAAGTAATAGCTCTGCTTTTTAATACACTGTCTAGGTTTGTCATAGCTTTCCTCCCAAGGAGCAAGCATCTTTTAATTTCATGGCTGTAATCACTGTCTGCAGTGATTTTGGAGCCCAAGAAAATAAAGTCTGTCACTGTTTCCATTGTTTGCCCATCGATATGCCATGAAGTGCTGGGACTGGATGTCATGATCTTAGTTTTTTGAATGCTGAGTTTTAAGCCAACTTTTTCACTCTTCTCTTTCACCGTCATCAAGAGGTTTTTCAGTTACCCTTTGCTTTCTGCCATAAGGGTGGTGTCATTCTGTATGTCTGAGGTAACTGATATTTCTCCAGGCAATCTTGATTCCAGTTTGTGATTTATCCCGCCTGGCATTTCACATGATGTACTCTGCATATAAATTAAATAAACAGGGTGACCATATACAACCTTGACATGCTCCTTTTCCAGTTTTGAACCAGTCTCTTGTTCCATGTTTGGTTCTAACTGTTGCTTCTTGACCTGCATACTGGTTTCTCAGGAGGCAGGTAAGGTTGTTTGGTATTCCCATATCTTTAAGAATTTTCCAGTTTGTTGTAATCCACACAGTCAGTGATATTGTAGCCCAAATCTTAGATCCAATAACAAATCTGGAGAGAAATAAAGTGAAAATTTCTCAGTCGTGTCTGACTCTGTGATCGCATGGACGATACAGTCCATGGAATTCTCCAGGCCAGAATACTGGAGTGGGTAGCCTTTCCCTTCTCCCAACTGAGCTATCAGGGAAGCCCCTTAAGAGGAATACCAGAAATTAATACCTCCATCAAAGAATGCAACAAAGGAGGCCTCCATCACATCCCCATTCACTTTACCAATCTTATTCATACAAATACCAAACGGAACCAGCATGATGAATTACCACCTCCTCTGAGAAGCCTTCGTGTATTTCCCCTGGGCAGAGTGAGTTATGACCTGCTGGGAATACCATGGTACCCAATATGGGCTCCCCTGTGGAGACACTTGTATTTCCTCTGCCAGGTTAGCTCAGGGGCACTTGGGCCCTCCTGCTTGTCCCTCCAGGCCTAGGGCAGAGTCTCTGGTGGTCCTTGGTCACAGCTGTCATCCTGAGCAACCACCTGAAAGTTGTTTGCCTGTGGCAGCCTGGTGCCAAGGCCTAGTGCCTTCCAATCTGTTCTGTGTCTGGAGCCTGGAAAGGCAGGCTCCCGCTGCGGGCCTTTCAGAGACAGCAGCCCACTCTGGGAAGATGAGAATTTCCACGTGCAGATATTAGCTAATGGAGACCCTCGTTACTTGCCATAGCAGTAATTTTAGGAGATAGTCCTGGTGCACATTAGAAGGCTATTTTAGTGCCACACAAATTAGACACCTTTATTAGCCATCGGAGGTCACGGAGGTAATGAAGTACTTGAGCTAGAAGAGAGAAATCACGCTTCACCTTGAGTCTGGCCATTTCCCCTGTGTTTCAACAGCGTCAGCTCATCCATCAGGTGCTGCCCACAGCCTGATGGAGTCTCAAGTGTCCCTGAACAGGAGTGGGCAGGCAGGCGTAGGGTGTGTGAGCGATCTGGGTGCCCACTGGGGCCTGACTGGTGTGCACAGTGTACCGGGGTGTGTTGTTAAAGTGTGTGTGTGTGTGTTAGGGTTTGCATTTAGTCCTAAGATGTTCACCTTCTTTCATATCTGTTTATACTATATTCCTGTTTACTAAGTGGGGAGGGCGCTTCTTTATACAATGCTTCACCTCTAATAAGTCAGTACCTGTTTTGTTTCTGGGATGTTCTTTCTGTGCATTAAAAAAAAAAAAACTTCAAAGTTAAAAAAAAAGCTCACCTGTGAGTGTGTGCCCGTGTGTGTCTGGGAGTAAATGTGTGTGTGTGCTTTGTGGACAGCGAGTGGGTTTCCAGTCATATGTTCGTGTGTAGAGACCCTTCTAACTGAGTTGGAGGAAAGGGGATGGATGGCCTGTGCAGTGGTGAGCACCCCGTCCTATGAGGTGCTTGTTGAGACCTGGGCAACTGACCTCTCTGGAGGGGCTCTTATCATGGAGAAAGGGCACTGCGGAGGCCCTGGGTGGACTCCCCCTCGGGAATCCCAGGATTCTGGATCTCTCTGGGCCCTGATTCCCACTCTGGGGGTGAGGTTAGCCCAGAGACCTTCACCTGCTTCCCAGGAAACTGGTAGCTTTGTTCAGGCCCTCTCTGTGGGGCTTGTGTGGGGCTAGCAGGCCCTCAGCTAGCTCCAGTTTCTCCCAGGGTGCCCTTTGGTGACATGGAACAAGAGCTCCTTCTAGCCACCCTGGTCTGTGGGCCCCCACAGTCGCCCTGGCTCCTATGGGCACAACACTGTACAGTCTACCAAAGCACTTTTTCCTCCTTGCTCAAGACCCCCATAGTCCCAGCAGCAGCCACTGCCCAGTGGACAGAAGAGAGGGCGGTCACCCCCTTAGCGGTACACACGCAGCGAGTGAGGGGCTGAGCTGGATCAGATCTAGAGCCCCCGTGCTTCCCAGGGGAGCCACACCCCGACTCCTCCGTCTCTGCTTCTCCTTCAGCCTCTGGAGACATCCCTGGCCAGAGGGGGAAGGGTCTGTGAGCAGAGCAGGCAGTGGAGGGGCAGGGAGACTGCCTCTCGGGAGAGCTGTGGAGTCGCTCCTTCAGACCTGGCCTGGATCGGCAGGTCACTGCATCTTTCTGGGTCTTCCTTTCTTCACCTGTAAAAATCTCATCAGGAGGAAATGAGAATGGCCCAGGTATGTTCCGGGGGCTTAGGAGGCATGTCTCGTAGGTGCTTCTTGCCCTTTCCTTCCCCTTATAACTGAGTGCGTAGGCACAGGGTCAGATCTGTATAGCCAGGGAAGAAGGTAGGAGCTGCTGTGCCTGTGAGGGTTCTGGGTGGTCTTCCTCGCTGCCCCTCACTCTGTCACTTTGAGCCCAACTATTCCCTTCCTGTCTGGGCCCCATGGCAAGGCCAGGTGGCCCCTGCTGTTCAGGGAGAGATGGAGACTGAAGGCGTACCCCTTGCGGGAGGCTGAGCCTGGAGGACCCGAGCTCTCTTGCGCTCCCTGTCTGAACTTCTTAGAGGAGAGGCCCAGTGGAGACACAGCACTTGTGGCTCTGGTCCCATGTCCTGTCTCCCTGCCCGGACGAGGGCCATTTGACTCATCACTTTCTCTTCCTGGACCCTGATGAGTTCCTGACATGTGGTGGCTGTTTACAGAATAAACAAAGCAAGATCAGTGCACAGTGAGTAAGGGTCTAGGGGGCCTTGTGGAGTCAGGGGGGTTAGTCCTGGTCTGGAACTTATCCACCCGCATGCCCTCAGGGGACGACGGAACTGAGTCCTGGGACCAGAAGTCTTGGGGACAGGGTGTGGAAAGAGAACTCAGGGGACCAGGGTAAGGCTGCTGGGGAAGGGCTCAGAGCCGGGAGCTCGGGGCTCTGTGGGCGCCTGGCCTGCACTTGAGGATGCTGGAGATGGGAAGCAGCTGGCCCGAGGTGGGGATGGGGTGGGGCAGCGCAGGTGTCTTCCAGGCTGAGAAGAAAGAGCATATGGCAGTCCTGATGTGCCAGTGGGTTTGGGACATGGTGGAGAGTTTAGTAGGGTCTGGAGCTGCCTAGACCACAGCATGAGCTGTGGGCAGAGCCAGGTCTAGAACCCCGTCTGGCCAGGCTCCTTGTTCAGTGCTCATTCTGCATGCACCCACCCAAGTCCAAAGGCCTGGACAGCCAGCAGAGGCAGTGACCAGAAATCTGTCTCCTGGCCTGTCTGCCCACTGCACTCAGGAACAGATGCCTAGGCTCCTCCAGCCCTGGGCTCACTAATGAGAGACCTGGTCTCCTGGACGCAGCACGTGGGGTTGCAGATGACCTCTGACCCCAGGCCTCCTCGCGCAGACCCTCTGTATCCCCAGGCTTTGTTTTCTCAGGGTGGTAGTGCTGAGGGGAGGAGGGAGGCATGAGCGGCCTCCACACACGGTGGCAAATTTGGGCCATCGATTTGCATTTATTTCCTGCTCAAATGATCCAGGCTGGCTGCTGCTGGGGGTGGGGGTGAGGGGGCTGCTCTTTAGCATTTTAAGTTTGCAGATAATTGGAGGAAAATAACTCCAATAATGAAATCACTGCTGGATCGCATTCTGATACGTGACAAATCAATTCATTTATGATACCTTCTTTGTCACACTGAGCCATTCTGGCGCTCAGTGGAAACCTCTTAAATTAATAAAACTGTTAAATCCATAAAACCCTCCGTTCCGAGTAGCACATCACAGCACAAGTTTGAATCATTAAAGGAATAAAACTGATAAATGTGAGCTGGGGAGTGTCTGTGTCTGCAAAGAGGGGCTGGCTTTTAAGACAGATACAATATAATAGTCATAAGCTCCGATATTTCCTCCCTCTGTGTGTGTGTAGGGGGGCATCTGCATATTTCAGCGGGTGGAGGTTGGGAGATACAGGTCTAGCCAGCATGGGGGCAGGCTGCTTAGTAGTGATTGGTGGGGCTTTAGCCTTTTAAATAAGATATGATTTAATAGCAAAGAGAAAAAATATAAAGACTTTATTGGACCCCATCGAACCTGACTTAGCTCAACAGGGATTTTCCAGAATAGCTAGACTTGTCTGAAAGGGGCGGGCTGGCAGGGTTCTCGCATCACACACTGACTAGGGAGCAGGAGGCTTGGCAGCTGGGGGGAGAGGGAGGGGGTTTCAGTCCTGTGGGCCCAGGTCAGGCTGGGCGGCCTCCCCATGTGACTGCTAGCTGGCTGTGTGACCTTGGGCAGGCTGCTGCCCTTCTCTGTGTAAACTGGGGATGCTGATCTCCTAGGGAGGAATGTATGAGCAAGAGCCTTATGAACTGTAAAATGCAAGGAACTGGTCAATTAACGTCCACTGGACTGTGACCCTGGCTGACAAAGGTGACTGCACTCCTTACCACGCAGGGCTGGCTTGGTGTGCTGCGAGGGGGTGGAAGGACGTGGCTCTGCTGGACCCACTGCCAAGTTATGTCTGTGCACCTGGCCCACATCCCGTACCTCACAGCCCTGGGCTCCATATGTGCCTGCTCTTCAAACTCTCGAGCCCCCGCGTCTGTCGTTCATTTGGGCTGCAAGGGCTCTGGAGGAAGCAGCAGGGAGCCTAGCACACTGGAAACGGCCAATAAGAGCTGCTCCTCCCTCCACATCAGTCCAGCTTGGAAAACACCCAGAGGAGTGTTCAGGAGGCGCCTTTGTACCAGGTACTGGGCAAGGGTGGGCAATGGGGACCACAGGAGGTGAGTGAGACCCTGCCTGGCCCTGTGGGGCTCCTGTGGCCTCATCTCTTCTCCATTTGCCTTTCACGCCAAGGAAACTGGAGGTTCCCTGAGGCCAAGCTCTGGGCCTCCTTTCCTCACTTCCCCCAGGCTCCTGTCCTTTGAATAGGTTCCTCACGCTCTGGAACAGATGGAGTATTCAGCCCCTATTCTAGAATGTAAGGGGTTCATCCTATGTGATAGCTTTCAAACTTTATTTACCCGGAATAAAAAAGAATTTAGATGTGTGCCCCGGTACACACATCTATGTTATACTCACACTGTTGCTGTTCATTAGCTAAGTCATGTCCGATTCTTTGCGACCCCATGGACTGTAGCTTATCAGGCCTCCCTGTCCTTCACTATCTCCTGGAATTTGCTCCATTGTGTCGATGATGCCATCCAACCCTCTCATTCTCTGTCGCTCCCTTCCCCTGCCCTCAATCTTTTCCAGCATCAGGGTCTTTTCCTTTGAGTCGGCTCTTCATATCAGGTGGCCAAAGTATTGGAGCTTCAAATTCAGCATCAGTCCTTCCAATGAATATTCAGGGTTGATTTCCTTTAGGATTGAGTGTTTTGATCTCCTAGCTGTCCAAGGGACTCTCAAGAGTCATCTCCAGCACCACAATTGGAAAGCATCAAATTGGAGCAAAATTTAGGAAACAATACTTACCCTTAATGAGTTTTGGGAATTCTGTTCTATTCTAATTTCATTTTATTCTATTCCATCCCATATTCCATTCTAAGTTTTTAAAATGTCTCAATCCCTTAAATTACTTTTATGAGCCACTCATGGGTATGATCAGCAGTTTGAGTAATTCTGATCGGGTTCACCTTTCCAGTCTTCTGACAAGGGACTTGTCACATGGGAATGACTATCCCCACCCCTAGGCTGGAAGATAACCAGGGCCACAAGCTCCCAGGCCATCTGAACTTCACGGCTGCTCCCTGCTCTGGCCCAACCTGGGCTCTGCCAGACCCCTCTCACCAGTCACCCTGTGCAGGACTTAGGGACTCCAGAGGGGAAAGGGATGGGGCAGCTGTCACTGGTGGCCTTGGCCAACCTTGAAAAGAGAGTGGGAGTGACAAGCCAGCTCACCTGCCCTCTCCACCCCACTGCGATCAAAGGGGTCTTTGCGGGCAGGGAACCCATGCCCCTGACATAATGAGCCACGTGGGCCCAGCAACCTGACAAGCCTTCATTGCCCGCAAGCATCAGGAGTTCCTGACAGCCGGCAACTCGAGTGCTAATTGCCAGCCGGGGTGATGGCGGCAGCCCCTGCAATCCATATCAATTATGGACTTCGGCCGTGGCTGTGAGACAAAAAGCTTCCTCCGAGGCTGTCAGACCCTGGTGTCATTACTTGGGGCTGCCGAAGGGTGGATGGGAACAATGGCCACCCGCCACCCCCCACCGCCTGGGCCGCCTGGCCCTGGGCGCCGGTGGTCTGCCAGGCAGGCCCTGACAGGTGTAGGGCAAATGCACAGCCTGCATGGCCAGCTTTGATGCTTTGCCACTGGGCTCGTCACCCCGGCACTGAGGGGCTGCAATCACCTGCCGTCACCCCTCTTATAGAGGGAAGGCTTCAGGTCCAGTTTTTCAGAACAAATGTTTTTTTTTTCCCTTGTGGGGAAACCAAAATGGCCCCCCAAAGCATCATGATTGGCAGTTTTCAAACTAAGAGCTGCTGAGGGGCCTGGGAGTCTCAGTGGGTGACATGCAGGACCCTCCATCCCATGCTTAGGTCAAAACTGGTTTTCGAGTCAGGCTTTCCAGGACGACAGTGGCTCTCAGACTTTTGCATGTTTTAACCCGCTGCTTGCGCTCAGTTGCTAAGTCGTGTTTGCCTCTTTGCAACCCCGTGGACTGTAGCCCGCCAGGCTCCTCTGTCCAGGGGATTCTCCAGGCAAGAATACTGGAGTGGGTTGCCATTTCCTCCTCCAAGGGGATCTTCCTGATCCAGGGATCAAACACCCACGTCTCCTACTTCTCGGCATTGGCAGGTGGATTCTTCATCACTGAGCCACTGGGGAAGCATTTTAACCCGGAAAGCTGCTTAAAATAGAGTTTGTGGGTCTCGGTGGGTTTGAGGTGGGGCCATTGTCTGCATTTCTTAAAAGTTCCCAGTAATGCTGATGTTGCTGGGACATGGACCACACTATGAGACCCATTGCCCTAGAAAGTGCCTCTGAGTCTGTGTGTGTGCACTGCATATTATCTGGGAACTTTTTCAAAATACACATATTAGAGCATCACCTCAAACCTAGAATCTTAAAATTTACAGACCACTGCTGGAGGCTGAAGAGTCACACTTCAGTGCTCAGACCCCACGTTGCTGGAGGAAATCACAAGAGATGCCTTGTCTCCCTCGAGGATAGAAAGCGCTTTTTGAACATTTGGAGTTGTTCAGAGAGGCAAGGGTTGCCTAGAAAAGTAGTGAGCTCCCCAGGGCTAGAGGAGTCAAAGACCAATTCAGGCCACCAACCCTCTAAGCTGTGCTAGAAGGGACTTTGAATGAAATAGAGGTTGGATTGAGGGCCTTCGAGTTTGCCTCTCTCCCTGAGAAATCTGTGCACTGGGGATTTGGGAACAGAGTCTGGGCAAGACCTGGGTTTAGAAATCTCTCTTCCATTTTGCAGGTTGCCTCAAGGCTCAGTGGTTTAATTTCTCACCACACTTACTCTGTGACCTGCCAGTTCTTCAGGTACTATCTCACCGCTCCCCTACTTCCCCACTCCCTACCCCTGGGAGAGGCAGGTGGCTGGACCACACTGGCAGATGAGGAAACTAAGGCCCAGGGAGGTGAAATGACTTGTCCAGGGGTCTGTCGCACATCTCTTGGGGGTCCTGGATGCACAGCACAGGCAGTGAAGTGGGGGACAGCATGTGGGGCCAGAATGACCCTGGCACAGCAGACTGAATGATGCCACTGTCAACACGAATGCTGAGCCCTAGGGAGGCTGCTAAGAGGTCGCTGAGCTGCCCGTGGCCTGGGAGTCTGGGGATCTCGGGGTCAGAGTGATCCAGGGGCTTCCTGGGGCTCAAGTCGGTCTGTGTTCTGGGGGACTGAGTCCAGAGCACTCTGCCTCTCATAGTCAGCCTTGCTCCTGCAAGTCTCCCATGGTCTCTTCCAGGCTTGTGCATTGCTGTGGCTTTTTAGAAAAACCAGCTTTATTGAGGTATAATTTACATGCCATAAAAGTCATCCATTGGAAGTGCACAGTTCGATGAGTTTTAATAAATTTATACAGTGTGCAGCCGTTACAACAATCCAGTTTAGAACATTTCCATCACTCCAAAAAGTTCTTTCTTGCCCGCTTTCAGTCACTCCCATCCTCAGCCCCAGGAAGCTACTGATCCACTTTCTTCTTCTAGAGTTTTGCCTTTTCTAAAAATTTCATGTAAATGGAATCACACAACAAGGAATTTTTTGTATCTGGCTTTTTTTACTCAACATAATGCTTTTTGGGTACATTTTTGTTGTTTCAGGTGTCGGTATTTCTTTCCTTTTTATTGCCAAGCAGTATTCTTGTGTGTGACTATCCACGTTTTATTAATTCACTCACCAGATTATAGACATTAGGATTCCTTCTAAGTTTGGGAAATTTCAAATAATGCTGTTTTGAACAGTTGCAGGTAAGCCTTTATGTCTATATGTATTTTCACTTCTCTTGGGTAGATACCTCAGTTCAGTTCAGTTGCTCAGTCGTGTCTGACTCTCTGCATCCCCATGGACTGCAGCATGCCAGGCTTCCCTGTTCATCACCAACTCCCAGAGTTTACTCAAACTCATGTCCATCGAGTCAGTGATGCCATCCAACCATCTCATCCTCTGTCGTCTCCTTCTCCTCCTGCCTTCAATCATTCCCAGCATCAGGGTCTTTTCAAATGAGTCAGTTCTTCACATGAGGTAGCCAAAGTATTGGAGTTTCAGCTTCAACATCAGTCCTTCCAATGAATATTCAGGACTGATCTCCTTTAGGATGGACTAGTTTGATCTCCTTGCAGTCCAAGGGACTCTCAAGAGTCTTCTCCAACACCCAGTCATATGCTAAGTACACGCTTAATGTTTAAAGAAACTACTGTTTTCTAAAGTGGCTGCATCTTTTCACATCTTCACCAGCAGCTTATAAAGGTTTCAGTTTCTTCTCTTCCTCTCCAATACTTATTCCCTATCTTTTCATTAGAGCCATTCACCTGGGTCCATAAGAGTATCTCTAATTTGCATTAATATACCCTTAAGGATGAGTGATGCTGAGTTTCTTTTATTGGCCTGTTAGTCATTTGTATATCTTTGGTGAAGTGTTTATTCAGATCTTTTTCTTTTAATTGGGTTGTTTTATTACTGAGTTGTAAAAGTTCTTCATATATTTTCCATACACATCCTTTATTAGATATATAATTTGTCAGCATTTTCTCCCAGTCTATTGCCTGTCTTCTCTTTTTCTTAATAGCCTTTTGAAGTGCAATATTTTAAATTTTAATGAAGTCCAACTTATCAATTTTCTCTATCACGAATCATATTTTGGTGCCATACCTAAGAAATATTTGCTTAATTCAAGTCCTAAAGATGCAGAGTACATCATAAGAAATGCTGGGCTGGATGAAGCACAAGCTGGAATCAAGATTGCTGGGAGAAATATCAATAACCTCAGATATGCAGATGACACCACCCTTATGGCAGAATGTGAAGAACTAAAAGACCCTCTTGATGAAAGTGAAAGAGAAGAGTGAAAAAGTTGGCTTAAAACTCAGCATTCAGAAAACTAAGACAATGGCATCTTGTCCCATCACTTCATGGCAAATAGATGGGGAAACAATGGAAATAGTGAGAGACTTTATTTTTTTGGGCTCCAAAATCACTGCAGATGGTGACTGCAGCCATGAAATTAAAAGATGCTTACTCCTTGGAAGAAAAGCTATGACCAACTTAGACAGCTTATTAAAAAGCAGAGATATTACTTTGCCAACAAAGGTCTGTATAGTCAAAGCTATGGTTTTTCCAGTGGTCATGTATGGATGTGAGAATTGGACTATAAAGAGCGCCGAAGAACTGATGCTTTTGAACTGTGGTGTTGGAGAAGACTCTTGTGAGTCCCTTGGACTGCGAGGAGATCCAACCAGTCCATCCTAAAAGAAATCAGTCCTGAATATTCATTGGAAGGACTGATGTTGAAGCTGAAACTCCAATACTTTGACCATCTGATGCGAAGAACTGACTCATTTGAAAAGACCCTGATGCTGGGAAAGATTGAAGGCAGGAGGAAAAGAGGACAACAGAGGATGAGACCGTTGGATGGCATCACTGACTTAATGGGCATGAGTTTGAATAAGCTCTGGGAGTTGGTGATGAACAGGGAGGCCTGGCATGCTGCAGTCCATGGGGTTGCAAAGAGTCGGACACAACTGAGTGACTGGACTGAACTGAAAGATGTCCTATGGTAAGTTGTGTAATTTTAGCCCTTATATTTAGATCTATCATCTATTAATATTTTGAGCTAATTTTGTACATGGTGTAAGGTAAGAATATGTTTTTTTTTCTTTTGTATACAAATTGAATACAAATATCCAGTATCTCAGCATTATCTGTTGAAAATACTGTCCTTTCCTCATTGAATTGTCTTGGCACTTTATTGCAAATCAATTGATCATACACAATGTTTGTTTATTTCAGGTATTCTGTGCTATTGCATTGATCTATTATTTGGTCTTTTTAATATAATGCTTTATATTAAAACGTAGCTTTATAGTACAAAAGTACTATATAATATAGCTTTATAGTAAAATTAGAAATCTAGCAGTTTGAGTTCTCCAAATTTGTTCTTGGGTTTTAAAACTGTTTTGGCTATTCTAGATTATTTTCATCTTCATATACATTTTAGGATCAATTTCTACAAAAAAAGCCTGCTGAGATTTTGATAGAGACTTAATGGGGATGTTAATGGTAATTTGGGGAAACTCACCATTGTAACAATTTCTAGTGTTCCAATTCATGAGTGTTTACTTAGATCTTTTATTTAGGCCTTGTTTGATTTCTCTTGACAGTATTTTCTAGTTTTCTGAGTACAATTTTTAAATTTCTTTTGTTAAACTTATTCCTAACTGCTTCTTTCTTTTTAGTGGTATTATGAATGCATTGTCTTCCTAATTTATTTTCAGGTTGTTCATTAGTAGTAGACAGAAATACAACTGGTTTTTGTATATCCATCTTCTGTGGTGGTTTTAAAATCAAAGTGTCTTGACACTGCTCCCACTGAGGGATGGGACCTATGCTTCTACCCTTGAGTCTGGCTCTGGAAGTTCTTGATTAATAACACACAGCAGAAGTAACTCTGGGCCAGTTCCCAGGCTTTTAGAAGCTATCCGCCTCTGCTTCCTGTCCCTTGGGGTACTTGCTCCAGGAATCCAGACACCATGCTGTGAGGAAGTCCAAGCAGCCTGGAGGGGCCCAAGTGGATGTCTGTGTGGAGGAAGTCCTTAGCAGCAGCAACTTGCCAGCTGTGGGTGGGAGCCGTCTGGGAAGTAGATCCTCTAGCCTCTGGGTAAACTCTTTAGCTAGTGTAGTATGGAATAGAGAAGAAACTTCCCTGCCCGGCCTTGTCTTATCTGTAGATTTGTGAGCAAGATAAATGGCCATTGTTGATTAGAGCCACTAAGTCTTGGGGGTGGTTTGTTTCACAGAACTATTGGGTTGGCCAACAAGTCTGTTCGGGTTTTTCTATACCATCTTAAGGAAACCCTGAACGAACTAAAACCCAAACGAACTTTCTGGCTAACCCAATAGATGACCCGAACATTTGCTTTCTAATTCTGATTAAGACTCAGATGGGAAGGAAAGAAATAAGGGGGAAAGGCAGAGGGAAGGGAATGATGAAGGAAGGCAGGCTGTGGGGGGGGGGGCGGGGTGCAGGGAGAAGAGAGCAAGCAAGAGGTGAAAATGTACGATGATTTGAGTGCCTGCGCTCTGCTAATTACGCATCTTGGTTGATAGAGTCAGACCAGCTTACAAACACCACAGCCCTGTCGTAAACACACTGTGTGTGCCTGATGTCAGGCGGGCCATTCTGCCCCTCAGGACCTCAGTCTCCCCATCTGTGCAATGGGAGCAGGTGAGGAGAAAGGCTGAGCTGGGCAAAGTGAGAGTTGTGTCTAGAACTGCTCAGGGTTTGTGGCTACTCTGAATAGGCTTCTGTGGCTGTGGGCCCTTTGTCACTTTAAGGATCTGTCTGCATCTTTGAAAATCCATATGCCTCAGGGAAGAGGAAGAGGAGAGCGAAGACAAAGAAAAAAGCAAAGAAGAGCCATAATAATTACAATAATACTTTCTATGGTTATGCTTCTTTCTTTTATAAATTACTTTTAATTAAATCTTTTGTTGTGAATTAATAGTAATGTACATGCATTTATAGAAATAATACAGATGTCCCATGTACCTGTTACCTGAGTCCCCCCCATTGCCAACATCTTGTAAAACCATAGCATACTGTCACAACCAGGGCTTTGATACTGATGGAGTCAAGACAGGGAACATTTCCATCACCACAAAGTATGCTTCTTTCTTGAGAGGAGGCTTTCATTAGAGTAAGACGGTTGGCTCAGGGACCCTGGGGTGGGGGGAACAGGACACAGCAGAAGACAAGTGGCCCCTGTGCTTCCACGCTCCTAGGGACTGGCCTGGTAAGGGAGGAGTAAACAGGACAGAGGCGAAGCAGGAGCCAGGGAGACCCTGGCTGAGCCCGGTGGTTCTGCCTCATGGGAGAGGGCTCTGCCAGGGAGTGGGGTCAGGCTGTCCTGGGCAGAGGGAAGCAGGAGGTGGAGATGGGGCCTCGTTGGCCCAGAAAGCAGAACAGGAGGAGCTGATTCCAGGCTCAGGATGAAGCCACTGGGTGGATCACTGGAGGTGGATGGGGGGAGGCTGCAGGCCCCTGCTGGGACCCCATCGTGGAGCGCCTGGGACCCCATGAAGGCTGGACTAGGTGGTTCTCAGGGCTCCCTCCCCACCCTTATAGGCTGATGTGGGGACAGGGAGGCCAGATCAGAATTCCACAGGCTCTGCCTTCAGGGATGCAGCTGGCCTGGCTGGGCTGCTCCGGGTGCCCCCTGCCCCAATCTCCTCTCTTGACACAGCCCTTCTCTGGCCTGGCACGTCCCACAGCTCACGTGCTGCCTGCCCTGTGCTCCCAGGACCAACGAGTGATCACAAGGTCCAAGGTCAGGCCTGCTCATTTGGAGCTGTCTGGAGGGCAAAGATGCAAATGAGAGGGGCCAGGTGGGGGGCAGGCAGGACGGACAGGTGGCAGCAGGGACTGGCTTGCATGAGCCATGGGGCAGTCTGGCTTCTTGGCCGCAGCTCCCTTCATGTGCTGCGCATTGTACTCTGTCCCCACAGCCTAGATCCCCTCTCACCCTTTTGCTCTTTTCATGCCTGGTTCTTCTATGCCCTTCAGTTCTCAGCTGAAATGACACCTCCTCAAAGAAGCCCTCTCTGATTGCCACAAAAATACATCCGCTCTCTCTTCCCCTGCTTGTTTGCTCCCTGGCACTATTGCCGTCTGTCGTCATCTGTTGGTTCATGAATTTTGGGCCTGGTCCGTCTGTCCTGCTGTACTGTCGGTTCTGTGTGGTGGGTCACTGAGGCCTTATTCTGAGCTGTGTTCCCAGGGCCCAGTGAAGCCGGTGCCTGATGAGTGAACTACAGGAATAGCTAACACTTGGTAGTATTTACAGTCACTCAGCCCTGTTCTAAACTACCTATGTTAATGGAATAATGCCTCTTAATAACAACCTATAAAGTAGTGCTCTTATTATCCTCATTGTAAAACAAAAAGCTTGTGTCCCCCAGCTAGTAAGTGGTGAGGCTGGGACTTGAACCCAGGGAGTCTGGTGCCAGAGTCCATGCTCTCAAGCCCCCGAGGAGTGATGGCCACCTGCCTCTGGCCCTGCCCCTGCTTCATGGGGCTCCATGGGGCCCCAGGTGACATTATGTGTAAAGCTTGCTCCCTGCCTCTCTTCATTCTCCTCTCCTGGCTGAACGCTCTGACTCCACTAGTCTCTATGGGTCCTGGCAGGTCTCTCCCCTCACTGAGGTCCCAAGAGGGAGGTCTCATCCTCTTAAGACAAAGGGGAAACTGAGGCCCTGCCGGGGAAGACAGTTGCAGCGCCTTGCTTTCCAGTCCAGGGCTCCTTTCTCTGCCCGTCAGTTGCTTGAGCCCACAGGTAGCAGTGTTTCTGAAGACTGGGTGGGCCCCAGATGGGGCTTTTCTTGTTTCCCTACAGCCCTAAGGGGAGGGCAGCAGGCATGGCTTTTATCCCCATTCTACTGATGGAAAAACTAAGGCCCAAGGAGGGGAAGCCTGTTGCCTGTGGTCATCTGTGTGAAGATGGCCCAGATGTCCAGGCTTCCAGCCTGGGCTCCATCCAGGATACTCCTGACACCAAGTCATGAGGAGCCTCTGTAGGTTCTGCCCCAGAATCTGGGCCTAGTGCCAGAACACACACCTACAGGGGCTCTGTAAGAACCAGCTGCACAGAGAGTCCTCCAGAGTCAGCCTGTGTGACCTAATAGCTCAGGCTAGAGAAAATAGTTCCTTCTCTAAGGGAGAGGCAACTCCAGATATAGAAGGTCAAGGAAGACTTCTTGGAGGAGGTGACCTTGGCACTGGACATGGGAATGGGAGGGACCCAAGGGATAGGAGACCTAAGAGAACCCTAAATTCAGCTGAATTCCATCAGTAGGATGCAGGGGAGCGCAGGATAAAGAAGGGCTCAGGCCCTGGGGGTGGGGTGGGGTTTTGACCATTCTTTGTTTTAGGCCCAGAATAGCCAGGCTCAGGACAGGAGGGCTGTTCCTCTGGTCCCTCCATGCTTCAAAATCTGAGTCCCTGACAGTTTCCTCAAGTCTCCCAACACCCTTTTCTGTCTGGAACCCATTACCTCCTTCACAGCGAACCCCAAGGACTCACTGATTTTAGCTCTAGGCACGTGTGGTCCTGCTTCAAAGACTTTCAGGCTGAGAAAATTCCAAATTTCTAGGGGAAGGGAAATTTTGTTCCGTCTCAGGGAACTAGGCATTTACACTCATTTCTTCTTCACAAGAACCCATAAAGAAGTTACTGTTCTTTTATTTATTTTTTAACAGCTTCATTGTTTACAGTTCACTCATTTAAAGTGTACAGCTCATTGGTTTTCGGTATATTTGCAGAGTTGTGCAAGCATCATCATAATCTAATTTTAGGACATTCCATCATCCCTCAAAGAAACCTGTGCCCATTAGCAGTCATTCTCCAGTCCCTTCCTCCCTCCCTCCCTCTCCTCCCCAAGTACTGAAAAAGTAGAGAGGGCACGAACTCCTTCCACCCCGCTCCCCAGCTTCATCATTGTCAGGCCCCATCCTGCTTCTGCCTTTTTTTGCCCATGTGGTTGCTGAAGAACGTTAAACCTATGTCACTCCATGGAGCAGCAGCACAGGGGTCACTTGGGAATTGGTTAAAAATGCAGAACTTCAGGCCCCACCCCAGACCTACTGAATTAGAATCTTTTAAGGAGAGCCCCAGGGAATCTGCATGCAAGGAGCACTTGAGCAGCTGGGGATGAAGCAAACCCCAGACTCCACATGTGGTAGCTCACCTTCTTGCAGTTCCACATGCATCTCTGAAACAGGGACACTGTCTTCCGTAACCACAGGGTCATTCTCACAACTATTGAAAGAAGCAAGAATTCTCACTCCCAAAAGTGGAAACGGACCCAGAGAGGTTACGCCCCTTGCTGCATGTCGCAGCTAGGGATGCACAGCAGGATTTGAACACAGAACCACTTGGCTTCACACCTTTCCCCACCTCTAGCCTCATAACTATATGGCTACCGTTTTCTGCTTTTATCAAGGGCAGAATGCTTTGTAGATACCTAGACACACAGGCTTCTGCTTCTATCTCCGGATGACTGGACTGGTAACGGCAGTGCCTCGGACGATGACCAGAGACCACGGCCAGCCTCTCAGTCGGAACACTAACGATGTGAGAACGGAGGCAACTGCTGACCACCAGGGAAGGGGCCTGGCTGCATCTAGACCCAACCGGTCTCTGACCTGCTGTGACCTGGGCCAGCCCCTCCCTGTCTCGGAACTTCTGCCTCCTTCTGGGAGAGGCGAGGTAAGGTGACCTTGGCTGGTCCCAAGACTGTGGGGGATTCATGTGTGCACCATCACAATGCCCAGTGTCTGGACCACTCTGGGCACTCGCACCCTGGTGTTCTCTGGGGGGTCCTCCCTCCTCCCCTGCCTGAACTCCAGTGGGGTGCTATTGAGACATGGGCACTTGCTTGCTAAGAGCTCCCGAGAAGAAATGGAGGATATGTTCTATGACTTTGCTCTAATGATGCTGAATCAAGCCTAGTGTCCCTGAGGCCCTGAAGGGGCCTGGCCCTCTCCTGGGTCCCCTGGCGGCTGGCCAGCTGAAGCAGAGGGAGGACTTGGAGAAGGTCCTACACACCTTGGCATTGACTTGAGCTGTCCGGAGTCTTCATGGTACAGATGGGGAAGCAGAAAGTGATGGGATGCTGTGTCCTGTCCAGATGAAAGTCTGTGAATGTGATCATGGGGCCCTTCCCCCAGCCCCTGATCTCAACCTGTCAGTAACAGGGCAGCTGGGTTGCCAGCTCTGGGGTCAGGTGGCCTGAGCTGGAACCCCGAGTCTGTCTCTTACCAGGTGTGTGACCTTAGACGGAGTGTAGAGTAGCTTTGAGTCTTGGCTGCCTTTTTTGGAAACAAGGAGTGGTCATCAAAGTACCTTTCATGTCAAAGCAAGGTCAAGAGCACTGACTATATGTAAGCGTTCTGACATAGAGCACTTGGTCAATATAGGTTAGCTGTTATTAACTAATATCGTTGTCCTCTATGCATGTGAGCACGCTAAGTCACTTCAGTTGTGTCTGACTCTTTGTGACCCCATGGACTGTAGCCCACCAGGCTCCTCTGTCCATGGGATTCTCCAGGCAAGAATACTGGAGTGGGTTGCCATGCCCGCCTCCAGGGGATCTTCCCGACCCAGGGATTGAACCAGTCTTTCTATGATTTCTATATTGGCAGATGGGCTCTTTACTACTCGCTCCACCTGGGAAGCCTCATTGTCCTCTATGTCAGAGCGCAGTGTCTTCTTGGCTGTGGGAGGCCCTTCATTACCTGGCCTCTGGTTTCCTCTCCTGCCTTCACCCTCTCCCACTCTTATCTTTCAGCCAAAATATGTCTTTAAGTCATTTCCTGAACTGGTTTCTGACCTCCAGACTTGGGCCCATGCTGTTCCCGAAATCTGGACCACTTTTGACAATTCCTATTTTCCTTCAGGTCTCCATTTGGATATAATTTCTCTGGCAACCTCTCCACACCCAAGTGGGGATACGGGCTCCCTCCTGGGGGCACCCCTTGCATTCACCGCCAGCCTCTGTGTTGCCATCCCTTGTTTGCTTGTCTGCCTTTCCTGTCAGTAAATTCCGGGCGGCAAGGGAGAGTTCCCAGCACCTAGTGCACAGGCTGCTCAGTGGAGGGTTGAATGATTGAAGGGGTGCTGTCTGTCTGGATAGAGTAAGTGTCCAATGAGTTTAGGCTGACTGCAAAGGGAGGTCAGGACTGTATACCCTACTGCACACATTTGAAGTAAGTAGTGGTTGGGAAAGGTTTTTCTGTGGGGAGTGAAGCTTAATCATGGCCTTGGAAAATGCGGAATGGGCAGAGAGAAGGGAGGGGCATTTTAATCGCTTTCCATACATGTTTATGAATGCACTTGTGTTAGTGGTAGCCTGTCTCTACTCTCAGGAAGCCCTTTACCCATGCTGTGTATTTGGGGAGCTAGGTAGGACACAGGGGGAATTTACATTTGGGACCAATGGAGAAAGCTAAGGGAATTGGGGCAGGAAAGCTCAGAAAAGGCTTCAGCTAGGAGCAGACACTCAAGGAGGACTGTGAAAGATGCAGAGGAGTTTACAAGGTAGGTAAGAGAGGAAAGACAGCTTGTACTGAGTTCCCAAAGGAATAGCCAACAAGAAGTCATGGAGAGGAGAAGTGTGTCTGCGGAAAGTCAAAAAGTCTTACAGGGCTGTGTGCAGGGTGCCAAGCTGAGTGGGGGGCATATGACAAAAGCTTAGGAATATCAAGCTTTGGAGTTTGGACGCTATCCTGTATCTCATTTACTCAGGCATCTTTGACTAATATTTACTGAGCACTAAGTTATGGCAACCCACTCCAGTGTTCTTGCCTGGAGAATCCCATGGACGGAGGAGCCTGGTGGGCTACAGTCCATACAGTTGCACAGAGTCAGACAGAACTGAAGGGACTTAGCATGCACGCATGCACGCAAGCACAACCAAGAATCAGGCTCTGCGCTAGGTGCTGCGCATACCCTGGTGGAAAAGGAAACTTGGTCCTTACCTTTGCAGAGCTTAGAGTCTTTACAGACACACTGAAGATTGCTTAAGCAATTAGCGACATAGTAAGACCAGGACCTTGGAAAAACTGAGCATTGTGATAGCTGAGATGGAGGATGGGTGAGAAGGTACAGGCAGGGGAAGGAGATCAGAAAGAGCCCAGGCAAGAGCTGAGGGCCTGAACCCGGGGCTGTATGAAGGGGACGGATTCAACAACTAAACATACAGGATGCCCAGTTAAAGTTCAGGTAAACAGTAAATAAATTTTTAGTATAACTGTGTCCCAAGTATGCATGAGATATACTGATACCAAACATTAATCGTTAATCTGAAACTCAGATCTAACTGGTCTTCTGTATTTTCCCCCTGTTCCAAGCAGGGGGAATGGCCACTGAAAGTATCTGGAGGTGGCGATCCAGAAAGACATCAGCCTGAGCGGCCCTGGGGTCAGATGAACGGGGCCTCCTGGGAGCCTGGTCAGGGAGCCGGCTGCTGTACTGGGTGTGGGGAACCTGTGCTGGGTCCCTGATGGAGCTGGTGTACATTCTCGTGGCAGGTGTCTTGGCTGCAACGGGACATGGGGCCCCCCTGCTGGAGCCCTGGTCTCTGTGTGCTGCATCCATGGCCCCTGGAGGGCCCCTCCTTGCAGCACATGAGGAGTGAGCCTGGTAAGGGCTCCCTGTATGGCTGGGCGCCCAGGCCGCGCCCCAGTGGGGCCTGGGAGGTACCCTCTCCCTGTCCTGCTGGCTCCTCCCGCAGACTGCTATCTCAGTAAATGCAGACTTCTCCTCCGTGTCTTCAGAAGCGCTGATGCCCCGGCTCAGTCTGGGATCTGTCTGCCTGCATGTGGGAAGCTCCTCTGAACAAGGCTGGGCCAAGGCAGCAGGGACAGCTTTTCCTCCCCACTGGGGGGCTGGTGGGATGGGGAACTCACAGGACCAGGGAACAGGGGGACCAGCTCCCCAGTCTTTCTCCCCACTGGGGGGCTGGTGGGATGGGGAGCTCACAGGACCAGGGAACAGGGGGACCAGCTCCCCAGTCTTTCTCCCTCCCAGAAAGCCAAATGTTTCCAGCCCTGGGGTGACAGAAGGCCCCGGGAGGGACACGTTTATGTCCCTGCTCTGAGGTCTGCCATGACTGCTGGGATCTTCTCAGGAGCATGGACCCCAGCCCACATGAGGATCCTAGACCCCCACAATAACCATCTCTAAGGTCTCTCATCCTGGGAGGAAGCAGCCCCTCCTAAGATGAGTCCACACACGGGCCAGGTGCTGAGCTGGGGGTGGCGTGGGGATCTGGTTTGGTTCAGGGAGTCCCTCCTACAGTGATGGCTCTTTCCTATGGGCGCTGACTAGGAGGGCTTCAAAGCAGCCTGTCTCCACATCCCCCAGGGACCCCTATTGCCTACACACCCTCATCAAGGGCCTGGCTAACTTTGCTGGCTACCCTGGTCCACCCACTGCCCTCTCTCCCACTTGTCCCAGACATACAGCTCTGGACAGCATGGCGGGGATTCCTTCTCTCAGCAGCCCTGTGCCACTAAGAGTCCATCCCTTTGTCATGTAACGACTGGACCTGCTGTGTGCTAAACACCGAGCTCCATACTCCAGGGGCCACCATGAGACCTAAACAAGGTCGCACCCTCAAGGAGCCAGGAGATCAACTAAGGAGACAGGGATGGGTGGGAGAAAGTTGAGCAAACGAGTTGGAACTGGGAGTCTCTTTTCCAGAATCTAGAATCTACAGCCAGCCCTGCAGGGGGTGTGGCCAGTGAGTGACCACACAAACGCCGACAAGTCCCCTGAGGTTTCTGAGTCCCCGGCGCCTGCTCGCTGACTGCGGCCAGCGTTACTCTGTCTCCTCTGACCCCACAGACCGTGAGAGCCAACTGACAGGACCATTGTGAAAGCAGGGTGGCGGCACGTCTCATAGCTGGCAGGGATTATTTCCGTCTCTTTCGGAGCATGGCATCGTGCATTTGTTTGTTTTGAACATAAAGTGCGGCTGTGCAGAACTGGAGGACAAATTGTTCGATTTCAGCTAGGAACTTGGAAAAGGCCCACGAGGAAGGGACAGCAGAGGCGGGCCTGAGGGTACAAGAAAGGATTTTCCAGGAAGATGAGAGAGGCGGGGCTGGGGAGGTGCAGGAACAGCGTCTCAGGCACCAGGAATGGAATGTGCAAAGCCACGGCGGCATGAGAGAGAACGGGGCACCTTTGTGGACCAGTGAGCAGCAGTCTAGGAGGCTGACACCCAGGATCTGGGAGGGAGGGTGGGCAGGATCGGCAGCCCTGGGGAAGCCAGAGCAGAGGGGTCACCCCAGGGTCAGTGTGGGGAGGCCTTTGCATGCCAGCCTGGGGAGTCTGGACTTCATCCACTTGACGGCGAGGAGCCAAGGAAGGCTTTTAGCAGGAGAGAGGCACGATCAAAGACATGCCTTGGCTCTTCTTGACACTGTCTCCTCCTCACCCCATCTTCAAATCCTGCTTCCTCTATGGAGCTTTACCCAAAGGTCCCGGGGGGACTGCCCCTGGTGAGGTGGCTGTCCTCTTCCTCCTGAGTCCCCATAGCTCCGTGTAGGCTGTGCACTGCGCATCCCCCACCGAACCTGGCTGAACAGGCGCACAGCATGCTCTGCATCTCACTCTGTGATGTTGGTGTGAAACCCTCAAATGCCACCACAACAAGGGGTGACCTACATCTCGGGTCAGATCAGCTTGGATGGGCCAAGTTGTGTCTCTGTTTGATTTTCCTGGATTACACTCAAGTTTAGCGACTGCAACCGAAATAGTCCCCGCCTCCCTCGCGTTAGGAGAGTTGTCCTAGACGGATCTGGTGGCTCTAGGTAATTTTTATTTTTAACAACTAGAGGGGTGTTGTGGTCACAGGTGAGGCACAGGATGCATAATGAGGAGGGCAGAGAGGTGGCCTGTCTTTAAGGTCCCTGTGAGGGCACATGGGCACAGACTTCTCATGAGTCCCTCGGTGATCTGTAGGTCCTAGCTTTATTCACAGCCTCTAGGAATTCTACATGCAGAACTTAAATGGGTCCTCTGTTCTGTCCTTCACTCTATGAGAGGGAAATTGAGGCCTGAAGTAGGGAGGCACCAGCTAAGATTACACTGGGAGTCAGCAGAACCAAGGGTGGAATCTTGCTTCCGACTCCCCTGGGGTGTTCTTCAGACCCTGGGCTGGTTCTGGGAATGAGAACTAGACTGAGTTAGGGAGAGCTTGGAGGGGAGCTTCTGGGTCCAAGGACAGAGCTGGAAGAAAAGGAGAGTCAGTGAGACACACCATGGGGATACCAGGACTGAGTGTCAGATGGCAGATCTGGTTCAGATGTGGTCCAAAATTGTACACTGGTGTGACGGTGCCACCCACACCCACGGTGCCCCGTCTCCCCAGCGGGAAGGATGCTCAATCTAAGAAAGACAATATAAGCCTGGGTGTTGAGGATACACAGGAATCAAGAAAGACCCATAACTTGTAGAAAAGAGGGCCACCTAAACAAGTATTTCTGATAGAATAATCCTACACCCAGAGCAGAACATCTAACTTCAAATGGAAGCGGGGTAATCAACAAAGGCTTCCTGGAAGAGGAGACACCTGAGATGAGTCTTGAAAGAAGAAAGAGAACTAAGCAGACTACAAATGGGCAAGAGGCTGTCAGCAGATCCAAACGTGAACAAAACCAGGGAGCCATGAAGCTGTGTACGGTCATTACTGCTTTACACATGCCCCAGCTCAAGGGGGAAGGTTGGAGGCCAGGGAGGGACTGGGGAGAGGACCAGGTCTTTGGGAGTTTGAATTTAAACTACAGGTGTTTTAAGTTGGAAGGCAGCTTGTTTGGATTTGTAATTTAAACGATGGCCATGGTAGGAGTGTGGCAGCTGACTCAGAGGGAGCCAAGGCAAGAGGCAGCGGGGAATGCTGCAATTGCCCAGAAAGAGAGGATGAGGGCTTGACCTTGGGCAGTGGTCATGGGGACTTGCGGAGAGGGATGAGTTGAGAAACATTTAGGAGGGCAGGTTGTCAGGACCTAGTGACTGATTGGCCGTGTGGGATGAGGGAGGGGGGTGGACTCAAGGCTGGCCTTGTCAGGGGCCAAGCAGTGAGGCAACCCCAGCCCCAAGGAATTCAAGGGGTGGAGTAACTTTCAAGACTCAAGGCTGATCTCAGGTTGAGACAACGGTGAGTCTTGGGTGCCCGGGTGTGAAGTGGTAAGGGGATGACAGAATCCCCAGAGGCAGCTGGAAACCCAGGGACTAAAGGTCAGGAGAGAGGCCTGAACTAGCAATGTAGATGTGAAATGATGAGCATGTGGCGGTGGTGGGGACCACAGAAGTGGTGAGATGGCGCAGGGAGGCTGAGCACAAGAAGAGCCAGCCCCTCCCTGGGGACCCTGACCTTTAGGGGGTGGGCGGAGGAAGAGATGATAGGAGGCCAGCAGAAAAAGTGAAATCGTGCTGGCCAAGTGAGGAAGGCGGACATGAGCAAGTGTGGGTAAGTGCGTTGACTGCAGCGGTCTCTGGTGAGAGAAGAACCAAAAAAGGCCCACTGGGAAGAATGAGGATTGCAGAGGGCCTCGTAGGATGGGAAAGCCCCGAGCACGTTTGGAGGTTTGGTGGAAGGAGGAAGTCTTAAGAGAGGGGTATTCTGGAGGCCCAGGAGAGGTGGGGTAATTGATGGAGGGTCCGGAGTGGGTGGCCCAGCACACAATTGGAAGGGTGGCCTGTCAGAAACAAGAGGGACTGTCCTTTCCCTCCGATTCTGGACAGAGGTGACCATGATGGGTGAGGGGGTTATGACTGGAGATGGGGCGGGGCAGCAGGTCTCATTTGAAGGCCTTAATGGTTTTGATGAAGTCAGGCATCTCCAGGACCTGAGGTGGGCAGGGGTCATGAGAAGAGAGGTGAAGGTCAGACATCAAAGAATCTGTGATGGAAATGGGAACGGGAAGCTGGCCAACACAGGCCAGGGGACTTTGGGGGGTGACATTGAGGATCCAGCTGAGGCTGGAGACCTTACAACTGACATGGGTCCCAAACTTCCTGCTTTGGGCTCTCACCAGCCTGAGCGTGAAGTTCACTGGAGTTGGCTCTGGGTGTCAGGTTGGACAGATAAAGGGAAGGGTGGTATACAGAGGAATCAAGCGTGCTGGTGAGAGGACCATTCGCATGACCAAAGCACTGGAGCAGCTGGAGAACATGGGCAAAGGGAAAGAGGCTTTGAGGCTAAAACAGAAGAAGAGGGGCAGCTGCGGGGGATGGTCTTGAGCTGGGGGTCAGCAGCTGCGGGGGATGGTCTTGAGCTGGGGGTCAGCAGCTGCGGGGGATGGTCTGGGGGGGTCATGCAATTGAGGACTGGACTTCAATAGGTGAGACGGGCCCTGTGAAGGTCCCTGGGAAGGGGAGGCTGAAGCTCTGGAGAGTCCAGGTGTTGGATGGCATCCAAACAGATACTAAATGCCATTGGGCTGATGGCAGGCCTTGGCAGGAGAGAGAGAGACCGTGATCTGGGGCAGGTAGGCAAGGAGGCACATGAAGGTGACTGGGAAGGTGGAGTCGAGAGGGAGGAGGAGAGGTTGTGGGGCTGGATGGCATTCCATCCGCCTAAGGTTGATGGGATCTTGGAAATACCCGCCAGGATGCGAAGAGGGTGCAGGGACCTTGGGGGCCACTCAAGGAAGTGAGATGTAAAAACAGGAACAGCCTCCCCTGGGGTGGACCGAGGCTTCAGCATGGGAGTCCCAAGGTTTCCATCACGAGGCCAAAGACAGACAAAGGTGCTCTTGTGAATACTTTTTGTGTTCATAAGAAGAAGTGAACCTACTTTTTAAAGGAAGTGAGTTCCAGAAGGGCCAGTGGGGAGGTTTGGGAAGGAAGGTGAGTGAGGCCTGAGCAGCAAGAGGAAAGGAGATGTGCTGTGGGCCATGACTAATTATACAGGACGAGAGGCATGGTGCAAGGATTCGGAGAGGCAGGGACTTGGAGGATGAGTGGGAGTTTTCCTGGGGAACAGAAGCAGGGGGATAGGGGTGGGAAAGGGGGAAGAGAACAAGAGAGGATAGCTGGTGGAAAGGCTCATTCATTCATTCCACAAATAAGTATTGAGAGTTTCTATGAGATGGGAATGGCTGGGGTACATCAGTGAACAAAAGGATGTTCCTTGCTCTTAGGGAGCTTATATTCTAGCAGGGATGGAGGGGGAGACAGAAAGAAAATGTGACAAGAAAATTTTAGAGTATGTGAGGAGGTGAGGCGACTATGTGGAACAAAATGAAGTGGGGTAGTGTAAAATGGATCAGGAGTCCTATAGGTGGAGCAGGGCAGGGGGCTGGGCGGAGTGTGTTGAAATGGAAAGTACGGTGATCCAGGCAGGCCCATGTTAGCCCAGGAATCTGGGTCTGTGGAAAATTCTGCATTGTTTGACATGGATGGGTGGTAGGGGTTGAGGATATGGGAGAGGCACTCCAATGGTTACCCCGATGGACAGTTTTGGGGGGAGTTTTAGACAAGAAGAATTGGCTAGGTTGGTTGAGATGTGATGGGAAAAGGAAGGAGATGAAAATAAATTCATGGGCATCTGTTAAGAGCCAGGCCTCTCCAATCCCTCCAGAAAAGCCTAGGAGTTAGGAAGGAACTTCACTTATTTTTTGCTACTTTACATGAAAATGATGGCAGGATTGAAAGGAGTTAGCGCTCAGTTTGGTCCTGAATTCATCTCCTGAATTTTCTTCATGCATCCTCGAACCCCCTCATGAGGTCAGGGTCATTATTTCCATTTCCTGATGAGCAGTGTGAGGTTCAAAAGAGTCACACAGTGGCCAAGATCATGAACGTGAGAGCCAGCCTGCTCTCCCCCCTACCTGCACCCCTCTTAACAGCTTTGTGACATCAGGCAGTTCCTAAGTCTTCCTGGACTCAGCTTCCCCTTCTGGAAGTAGAGATAATAAAAGCACCTGCCTTTATATAGATGTGGTGAAGATTAAATGAGATAATATTACAGAAAACACAAAGAACAGAGCCCAGCACATAGTAGGTATTATGGAGTGTTGCCTGTTACTAATATTAATGTTCAAGGTGGTTCAGGTAGAAAGGGGAAGAGCAGGGTTTCGGATAGCCCATGGTGGGGCTGACCCCTGCCTCCTCCCAGCTGACTCTGGCCCTGAGTGGGACTGGCCCTGCTGATCCAGGCTGAGGAAGGAGGACTGTACATCCCCCACCAAGCCCGGTCCTCTGCAGCAGGCATGTGACATATTGTGGTGTGATGTGTTTTTCCCTCATGGTGCAAGATGTGACTCAGAGGGGCATGCTGGGGAAATGAGCTTCTTGGATTTGCCCACCTCATCGCCCCTGCGTTCTTTAGAATTTCTCTGAATCAGACTTTATATCTGGCGCTGCCTCTCTCACCCGCCTTATTTTATGCAGAAAACAGCCCCACGTTTTCCCACTTGCTCAACAGCCGTCAAGATTCATCTTGGGTCTGGGGAGGGCAGCAAACGGCGGGGAGGGCCAAAAGGAAAAAGAAAGAAAGAAAAAGGAGGAAAGAAAGAAGGAAAGAGAGAGCCAGCAACAATCAAAACAAGCCTTTTCTCCCTGTATAGTCTGGGCAGCTTCCAGGAGGATAATGTCTTTCCACCGCGCATCGCCCCCCTCCCTCCCAGCCTGTTTTCACAGGAAGCAAATCCTGGAGCACTTTCAATGTGCCCCTCGAGGCAGAACAATGAGGCCCTTGAAGCCTCGGCCCCGCGCTTCCTCCAGTTATCCGGAGCCCCGGCCGAGCCCCTCCTGGAGCGGGGCGGGGAGGCGGCGGGCGCGGAGGGGCGCGGGGATCGGCTCTGGGAACTGGGGGAGGGGGAGCCTGCGGGGTGTTGCGGAGCCACACGAGGGAAGCCCATTAGCCAAATAATAGGTTTGGATCCGACTGTTTTGCCAAGGTACCCGGCATTTATCCGGCTCCCCGATTGGGGGCGGGGAGCTGGGAGGAGGCGGCGCGGATCCAATTACGGCTGCTCCTGCCCGGTCGCCGGGAGGTGGTGGTGGTGGCTGGCTGGGCTGGCCGGGCCGGGATGGGATGGACCGGGCGGAGCGGGAGTAGAGGGGCTCCTGCGCGCGGAGGCTGGGCGGCGGGTCGGGGCGGGGGCGTGGAGTGGGGGCGCCTCTACCCCGGCCCCGGCCGCGCCGCCTCCCCCGCCCGCCGGCTCAGCTGCCTCATTGTTTATTGTGGAGTCTGGCTCGCCCCCCTTCCCGTCCCCCTCCCTCGTTCCCGCCTCCCTCCCTCCCGCTCCTCTCTCCCCTCCTCCCGAAAGAAAGAAGAGCCAGTCTTTGGAGACGAATGAGTCATGAATAAACAAACAGCGTGGGGGAGCTGTCACTCCGGGCTGACTTCCTGGCCGCGCTCGGCTCCGCGACCTCCTGGCGGGCGCAGAAGTCGGGCTTGCTGGGGTGGGTAGGGGCCGCCTGGTCCCTGAGGGGGCGTGGGATGGGATGCCCCGGACCCCCGGTCACCAGGCTGGCCTTGAGTACAGCCCTCACAAACATCCTGCCCGTTAGGGAGAGCGAGCGTGGTCCCATGTCTCCAAACCTCTCTGGACACGTGTGCTGAGGGTTTTGAGTCTTATTTCCTTGAATTTGACAAAAGCCATACGCCACAGACAGGCATGCGAGCATCTGCTGTGTGCGGTTGATTTCCCTGTGTGGGCTCACTCTCTGGGAATGCCTCCGTGTGTATGTCTGGTGTATGCTACAGACGCCCAGACACTGTGAGGACATCTATAGGTGGTGTGTGTGTGTGTATGGTGTATATCTGGAATGTGGGGTACGCAAGAGTGTGTCCACGTCAGGGCCAGTGGCCTGTGTGTTTGTTGTGTGATTTTTTTTCCGACTCTGAATCTGCTTCTGCCACTTTAAGCTTTGAGATTCTTGCTGTGTGCTTAGATTTCTCTACTTGGGCCTTTTTCCTTTCCCTTGTGTGATCCTATGGGTCATTCGGGGCCATCTCTTCCCATTAGTGAGGCCCCAGGGCCCCAGCAGACCTCCAGGGCCTGGCCTGGCTGGCCTCAGCGTCCAGCCAGCTATGGCCACACGCAGGCTCCCGGCGCTGACTCATGCCTGGCAGGAGCAGAGCAGAGCGGAGTCTGACCAAGGCCAGGGCAGAGTGAGCCCCCACTGTGGGGAGGGCCCTCTGGGCCTGGTCTGTGGGAGCTCTCATGAGCTCTTGAGCTTGGGGGAAGGGGCCTGAGCTAGCCCAGACCTTCTGGGGGCTTCCGATAGAGAGAAGAGCCTGCCCCCTGGGGTCAGAGTCAGGGACAGGATTGGGGACATTTCTTCTGGCTTCCTTGGCAACCACACAGCCTCACAGAGGTCCGTCCCAGGGCCAGTGCTGATCACTAGGCCTTCGAAAAGAAGGTTGGTGAGACGAAGCATGGATGTGACTCAAGCCCAGGCCCTTGCTGTTTGTCTGGGTCCATAACCCTGCCAGCCCTGGCCCTGCTTCCTCTCCACAGGCTGGCCCGGCCCCTGAGTTCTTCAGCTCCGGGCTGGAGACGTACTCAGGGCCAGATACCCCCGAGGCTGAAGCAAGGTGCGGGTTTGCTGGCCTTCCTCCATCAGCACCCCGTCCTGCAGCTCCACTGCCTGTGCTGGCTTGCTGGATTGGGCTTCCTGGCGCTGAAATCATGGCATTGGTTCTGGCCTTGACTGGGGAGGCAGACTCTGGGGGTAGCAGGCCAACCCTGGTCATCTCCCAGCTTCCTCCTTCTCATCCCTTAGCTGGCAGGCAATGTGAAAGGCTAGATCAACATGGGTTGGGAAGCAGGTAAATGTGAGTTCACAGCCTGACTCCTTCATATTGTAGCTAGGTGACCTAGGACAAATCACTTAACCTCCCAGAACCTCTCTCTCCTCTTCTTTAAAATTATAGGGACTTCCTGCTGGTCCAGTGGCTAAGATTTTGCGTTTCCAATGCAGGGGGCCCGGGTTCGATCCCTGATCGGAGAACTAGATCCCACATGCCACAACTTAGGGTTTACATGCTGCGTCTAAAAATTCCTGCATGCTGCAAGGAAAATCAAAGATCCCACGTGTTGCGACTATAACCTGGCACAGTCAAATTGAAAACAAACAAATAAATAAAATAAAATATACAAACTGCCCCCTACCCTATGGTATACTTGCAAATATTAAGGGGAAAATGGCTATGAGTCTATAGCATGGAATAAAGACTCCAAAAAGGTCGCTTTCTGTCCCCACCTCTGACCTGCCCTGGAGCTAGATCATCTGGGCCTGGCATTTTACCCGCCCAATCTTGCTTATCCTCTGACCTAGAGAAGTGCTGGGCCCTGTGGACCTTGTCTAGAATGTGAGGCCTCAGAAGCAGTCCCACACAGTAGTTGGGGTTTCTGAGTCCCAGGGTGGTGTGTCCATGTAAGCAGGACAGCTTGGACCCACAGCATCCTTCTGGAGCTTCGTCTGTGGGGAGAAGTCTCCACCTTTCAGGTCATACTCTGGTTTGCCTGGGTTGGCCTCAACTTGTAGGCAAGTTGTTTGGTCTATGCGGGATTAAAAAAAACAGCCAATACTTGGAATGAAGTCATTTCCCATGAAAAATGTGGATTTTCAACTTCCTTGTACAACTGGGAGATTTGGCCAGCCTGGGCTCACATTCCTATGTGGCAACTGTGGTTTGGAGCTGAGAAGTGGGGGGCTGCTTTGGGTAGTACATGTGTCCCCTGTTTACTGCAGTCTCCATCACACCCTACTGCCCTGGTTCTCAGACTTGAGTGTGCGTGAGAATCACCTGCTTGTTAAAACACAGACTGCAAGGCTTCACCCCCCAGTTTCTGTTTCAGCGGGCCTGGGGTGAGCCTGAGCTTTGCTTTTCTAACCAGTTCCTGGATGATGCTGGTCCAGGGACATATTTCGAGTACTCCTGCACTGCACCATCCAGTGTCGGATCTGAGTGTCTGTTACCGTATAACAGCTCACTTGGCCTGTTGTTTTCCTGTGGGGGAGGAAAATATTTCTCTGTACTCAAACTCTAGCAAAAGTAGGAAAATAAGAAAAGCAAGTATCATTTGCTCTTGTAAAATGGAGAAGTATTGATTTCACTGGGGACATGAGGGATATTCCCTTGTGTTTGCATACAGTTTCCACGTATGTCTAGCAGACACTCCTTAAAATGCCACAGTGCTGCCTGTCCTGAGCATGACGTGGGGGAGGAGCCAGGTAGGCAGTTTGTGCGCTGGAATTTTACACCTGTCCATTTCACTCACTTCTGTTATTTACTTGGCCCTGTGGGTGTTTGAGTGTGTGACTCTGCCCACAATGGTTTATTCACTGAACGACCCTAATCTGAAACAGTCCTATTGCTGTGCTGTGTTAGGATATGGAGACAGAGCGAATAAAGCACATAGTCTCTACTCTTGTAAGACTCAGACCATTGGGACAGACAGATAAAATGAAATGAACAGATATATAAAATCAGGAATCACACATCATGATGATTATTGGGGTGCTGAGATGGAGCTAATGGGATATGTGGGACCTCCTGTAGTTTGAGGTCAGGGAAGCCTCCCTGAGGTCTCCATCCTATGTAGGGGAGAAGGAGTTTGGGGAGCAAACAGGACCCTAGACCTAGTCAGCCTGAATCTCAGCCCTAAAAGATGGATTGCAGATGGCAGGTCAGGAGACCAGGGCTCTAATCCTTGCCCCAGGGTTTTCTCCTTCTTCCCTTGTCATTTTATCCCCCTTCAAAGTCCAGCCCTGGGTTCCCCAGACCCAGGGAGCACTCCTGACACCAGACCCAGCGAGCATTCCTGACCCCAGGGAGCACTCCTGACCTTCGTGCGCGTGTTTTGCCCGCTCTCTGCCCTGTCTCTCTCCCGGGGTCTCCATCCTCTGACCTGCAGCTCCGCCTGCTGCCTCACTTTTTAGAGACCCTGTCCCCTAGCACCTCTTGTAACATAGATGCTTCAGGAGGCGGCCCGTGTGTTTGGGAGGCTGCACCACCAGCTGGCAGATGACTTGGTCTCTCTGACCTCAGAACCTCCAGCTTGAGTGCTTCATGAGCCCCCAGTCCAGTACTTTTAGTGCCGTGACCCCACTTCCTAGTCCTTCTTCAACAACTTGGGTCAAGGGTAGAACCTTTCCCCCCTCTTGGCTTTCCTCAGAGTCCAGCTCGAGGCTAAGCACAGAGCAGGGCTCCACACACATCACACCTGCCAGGGCATGGGACTGGGACCTGGCTCTTCCCATGTTTACGTCCCCTAAAATGCCTAAACAATCTTGCCCAGTGTGGCAAACCCCTGGCACATTCTATCTATATTGTGTTCACAGCAGACATCTCTAATCAATCACAATGTGCTTTCCCATTGAGTCCCCTCACAGTACCAGAAATCTTCTTAACACAGTCCTCCAGGAAGCTGATGATGCTGAGTTTGAGGTGCCTTGTGGGATGATATTTACTGGTCACTCAGGTTTTAGGAATAGCTCTCTTATCATGTGGGTCTCATGTGGCCTCTAGAATAAGTAGAAATGTGGGGCATGGACTTAAGATGGAATTTTAAGGCACCTGAGCTGGGTACGAGTTGGGGGCTGGACTGGTCTGTTAGCTAATGAAAAGACCTATGGGAAACTGGGCAGTGGCAGAGATGCGGTGGGATGCCAGTCAGCCTAGAGTGCCATCCGAGTGTCCATCTGAAGAAGGGAGCATGGAGGGTGAGGCAATGGGGCAGAAGTGAACACCCAGATACAGCTGGATTCCAGGGACACAGAGAGGCTGGTAGGTCCTGCCTGGGATCTGGGAAAACCAGCACGGGGCTCCTTTGGCTCTCCTGAGAGCGAGGACAAGAGATAGCAGTCATGACCTGAAACCTCTCTTCCTGCCCACCCCAGTTGAAGTGTCATCCCCTTAAAAGGCCTAGAACCCCTTCCCCTCCAAATTCAAGCTTTGGCAGCCCAGGGCACTCTGGAGGGTCCCTTTGTAAGCAAAGGAAGCTTTTATGGAAATTAAGTGTGGATATCTGTGTTCCGGGAACATCAATATATCTGACAGAGCTGTGGTCATTAGAACACACAGGGATGCTGATGTCTGTCAAATCTCCCATCGGCATTCTGAGGAATGATCTGGATGTCCTGTAGCCTTGCTCTGACCAGATACCTGGACTGTGGGCTGGATCTGGCTCCCAGGGCTCTGGCCCGGTGAGGCTGGAAGTCAGTAAAGGATGTGGCAAGGGTCTCCCTGCTCCCACTACTCTTTGCTCATCCTTCTTCTTCTCCTGGCCCCATTCCTGGGTTCTGGTTTGTGGCAGAGTGTGGGAGCAGTTTTGCAGATTATAAGCTCCATCATCTATTAGTTCACCATCCTATGACTGGTGCCCAGCTCTTGATGAAGGGAGGACTGACCAATGGCACCTCTCATCACTTCATGCGGGCAGGAGCAAGGCTGGGAGGTCTGTGGCGGGATCGGAGCCTAGCGCGTTCTCCATATATGGGGGAGTTACCACGGGCCGAAGGGAAGGCCACGTCTTCCTGCACCCTCAGCCTCTGCTGAGTTCTGGGTCTGGGATGTGAGGGGCTCTGGGCAGTTGTGGGGCTGGGGCCCTGCTGGTCCCGGAGAGTACTGGGCACCCTAGTCTCTGGGCATTGCTGGCCATTCCCCTCAGGCTGCAGTCACACCCACTGCCAGGCATCTGCTTCCATTTTCCCAGCCTGGAGTTCCCTTCTCTACTTCGTTTTGCCTGTTTGAAATTCTCTCAGTTCTTAAGGCTCAATTCCAGGGCCAACAGCTCCAGGAAGCCTTGCCTGGAGGAAGCCTCTGTTCTCTACACACCCTGGCCCCTCCCCACTGCTGTCGTCATCATAGGGTCTCATCATGGTGTCTGTGAGGAGCTGAGGCCACCACTCTTGAAGCAGCCTGAAAGGGGAGTGGTGGGACCCACCCACGGTGCAGGGATGAGGCCCTGCTGGACCTTGTGAACAGCTGTAAAGCCATCTGGGGAGACACCTGGCCCTGTCACTGTGCCTGCCCCCCATCCCCACTCTGGCAAGAGAGTACATCTGGGTCTTTATTTGTCCTGAAAGAAGAGCCCTCCATGCGTGTGGGCTGCAGGCATGAACAGACCTGGCCTCTCCCTCCACACCTTTGCTTCTTAGCCTCCGGGCTCAGGAGCTGGGCTCTGGGGATTGGAGAGGCGTGGCATGTGGTGTAGGGTCTGGGTCATGCACCCCAGCTGGATATGTGGTGTCTGTGCTGACTCAGCCTCTCAGTGTTTTGGTTTCCTCAATTATAAAATGGGACACCCGTTCCCATCTCATAAAGCTGTTGTGAAAATTATAGCCATCACGGTGCCTGCTCTCTCCTGCCTCAGGTTCTCTCTGCCTGAAGTGTTTTTCTCTTCTTTGCCTGGCTATTCCTACTCATCCTTCAGAAAGTCTGAGTGCAATGTCACCTCCTCCAAGAAGCCTTCCCTGGTCACTGGTTCTTATGTGAGTCTCTCTTTGGGGTTAGCCTTCCCCATTAAATGGTGAGCTCAGTGAGGGCAGGGGCCGTGCCTCCCTGATACTCAACCAGGGCCTGACTGCAGTGACTGTTTGATAAGAAAATAGCAGATTTAAAGTGCAAACACATAGTGGGGATTCAATCAATCGCAACTTTTCTTATTAAGTGCAGCCCCCAGAGCTGCTCTCAGATAATTGCTCCTCATTTCAGGCTTCCAGTGGAAAGCTCTACAGGCAGAAGTCTCCCCATCCAGCCTGCACCAGTCTGCCTTTCTGCAAAAGCGCCTGCCCACTGGGGGATTTACCTTTGTCCTGACTCCTGATGCAGCGAGGGCAGGGAGGGGCGGGTGAGGTGTACCTGTGGCCTGAGGCCTCAGTGTTGGTCTGTCCGAAAGAAAGCCCTGTGTGCCACGGCCTCCCAAGATCCATCCCAGGTACAGAGAGCATCTGCATACAATCTGGTTGGTTTCCTCAGCCCGATAACCGGGTCTTGATGGCCTCTAAGCCCACAGTTAAGAGGGGGTGCACTGCCCACTGTGGTGGCTGTGTTCAGTCTAGGATTCTGGGATCGTTACCCACACCTGCCTAAACTGTATCTGGTCCTTGAATCTACTTCCGATCACAAGCCTGGCACTCATATCTCCTTATCAAGCCACCTGGGTCCTGGATCATCGGTTTCATTCCTCTGGGTCTCAGTTTCTTCATCTGTCAAGTGGGAATGAGAACCTTGTAAGGAGGGTGGTGTTTTGAGGAGCCAAAGGAATAACTAATGGAAGCCCTCACAGCACTTTGTGGTTTGTGCTAAATTTATCGTGTGTGTCTTCCTGACCACGTAGAGACCTTTGGGGTTTCTAGGATCTTAATGGACATTGGCGAGATGAGATACCCACACGTGAAAGTTCAGGATGCCATGGGGTGGCTACTTCTCTGGGGGTGCTATTCACGTGGATACAATGTGTATGCCCCTGGCGGTAGAGCAAGGTGGCTGTCCTGTGGTCTGGGACAGACAGGCTGCCGACAGCGAACTCTGCCTGATGTCTGGAGGAGAAAGTATCTGAGGCAGCTGGTCTGCCTTGCAGAGCCACAGCTCACAGCTTACTTAAATTTCTCACGTCAGTCACGAGTGGCCACAGGGGCCCTGAGCACTGAGGACAGTGGCCTTGGAGACCCTTTGCCCTGAGCCCTGCTCTGCCCGGGCTGTGGCCTGGATGGACACTTTCGTGGTGGGGACACACCAGCCTGTACGTTCACTTGTGTCCGTGTGCACACGTGCATGCACACACACAGCGGCACACGACACAGGCACGCAGCGCTTAGACTGACCCTCACTTGCACGGACCCAAGCGTGGAAAAATGATTGCCCAGCAACTTCCAGGAAGATTGTTCTGTCCATTTCCCTCTTGTCTCTTCCCAGAACTACTCTATCAACTGGGAAACTGAGGCCAGAGAGGGTAAGCAGTGTGCCCAGGGTCCCACAGCAGGGCGGTGACAGCGCCAGTCAGTCTCAGCAGGTCTGGCTCCAGGAGGCCCACCCTTACCTGCGAGTGAGACGCCCTTACCTGCGGGGGAGGTGCCCGTCAGCTCTCTCCCTCAGTATCTGCCTGACAGACAGGGAAAGGGACTTGGCCTTGACCTCTTTCAAAGGGCTCCCACGTCCAGACCGTGCGAGGGGAGACTCAGAGCCTTTGAGTTGGAGCCCTGGGCTGTGCGTTGGTTTTGCTCTGCAGTGCTGGGAAATTCCAGGTCTGCAGTTGCTGCGAGGAGAGCAAGGCTCATTCACGCTGTAACTTAAACATAAAGCAGGGAACTTCATACACACAGTGTTGAGCGGAGGCAAAGGGAAGGGGCAGCCTCTCCCAGTGACCACCCATTTGGGAGCACCTTGTCCCACTGTATGCGGGCCGTGTGGCCGAGGCCAGCAGCCCTAGCTGGGCAGCCCTGCATGGCTCTCCCCCACCCCTGTCCTGCTGACACAGGCTCCCTCCTGGCCTCTCACCTCCCCAGCCCTCTCCGCCCTGCCCTCCCTCTGGCAGGCTGCGGTAACAAGATGCCCTTTGTGTGTGCTGGGCGGGGGAGGGGGCTCCCTTCAGCTTCTTGCTGCTGAGTCACAGCTCCCTGCCGGGCTCTGGGGACAGAGAGTCACAGGTGACTGGCCAGGAGGCAGGGAGCCCAAGACCTTGGAGGTGACCTCGGGCAACCTTACCTTGCACTGATGGAGAAACCGAGGCCTGGTGGGGTGGGGTGGCCTCATGCTTTCCTGGGGGCAGGCATTAAGATGAGCCCCCCACGCCTGTGGTCTAATGTGTACCCAGAATTGCCATGTGGTCATCGTAGTGTCCTACTTGTCTCTAAAATGGTTTTGTGTGTCTGTGTCTATGTGTATGTGCCTACACGCTCATGTCTGTGAGATCAGGTTCGTGAGTATTGGAGGGTGTAGTTTTGTGTGTCCTTGTGTTTGCGTTTCAAGGGTCCCTGTGCCTTCTGCCTGAGACACCATGGCCTGGCTTTCACAGCACTGTCTGTTTGATTTACCCCTTCAGGCTCACCTGGGCTTGTCCTGACCCCACTGCCGGAGGACCCCTCTGCCTGCCTGGAGAACCTCTGCCTGGGGATGTGGGTGGGGTTGGGTGCCTGTGACAGGCAGCTCATTATCTGGCAAGTCATCTCCCCTGAACCTAAGATAGGGGATCCCTCTGCCCCTCTGTTCTGCGTGCTGTAGGAACACGGGCTCCAGAGCCAGACTGCCTGCGTTTGAATCCTGACTTTGCCATTTCCTAGCTGTGTGATTTCAGCAAGTTATGTCTCCTCTCTGAGCCTCTATTTGCTCATCTGTAAAATGGGATCATAATAGCCTTGCCTCATAGAGGTCTTAACAGGGTCAAATTTGTATTTGAAAAGCTTTTAGTGTGCAGTGCATAGCATTCACTCAAGTTCAGTTCAGTTTATTATTACTATTGGAATTATTCATTGTGACCCTCAGAGATCCTATTGGAGATGCAAGGCGTTATTGGGACTCTTCAGCCTCTGGGCAGCATTTGATCCCCAGTCCTTTGGTCGTAGACAGATAGGCAGCGAGGGCTGGGCCGAGCCTGGGCGGAGTTGCCTGTTCTGCACGTGCCTCCTCTGAGTTGTGCCACCCTCAACAGTAGGGCCCAGGTCTGCACAGTGGACTTCCCTGGTAGCTTAGTTGGTAAAGAATCTGCTTGCAATACAGGGGACTGGGGTTCAATCCCTGGGTCAGGAAGATGCCCTGGAGAAGGAAATGGCAACCCACTCCAGTATTCTTGCCTGGAAAAATCCCATGGACAGAGGAGCCTGGCAGGCTACAGTCCATGGGGTTGCAAGAGTTGGACACAACTGAGCAACTAAACCACCCACTTACAGTGTGGGGGCCAACACTGCTTCTGTGCTGATGGCCTTCGGGGCCTCTGAGCAGTGCCAGGCCTCAGAAGGCGGGGCAGGGCGAGGCAGCCATGTGGCTGGACCTGGCACTCCTCCCTTGACGATGGGCCTCCGCTGGCCTTGGCAGGCGGAGGGCTTCCTGTTGCTGCTGCTGCTGTGACTTCCTGCCTAGTGCCCAGGACCGCCATCTGGGCCTGAGGGCTGGGCCAGGGCCCCGCGGCCATCTGCTTGCTGGGAGCTGGCTGCTTCCGAAAGGCAACGGGTCACCTGTGAGAGCTGGGGCTGCTGGAGGAGGCTTGGAGGTGGTTCTTATGACCCCAGGCTGCTCTGGGGAGTCCTGGTTCTCACTGCTTCCTGCCCCACTTCTCCCCGTGCACACCAACAGGGCCCAGGAGTCAGAAGTCCCCACATGTCATACTGGCCACTGCAAGGGCTGGCCTGTGGTCTCAGGGGAGCTCCCGCCCTCCCTGGCTCCAAGTCTTCCATCTGTAAAGCGGGAAGGCTGCTTTCCAGTGTCCCAGACTTCTGTCTAGTTAGAGCTGCCTCTAGGCTCAGGTTTGACTGGGGGATATGCTCAGGGGTGGAGAGGGTTTCTCAGGGATAAACTTTTTTCTAGCTTAGAACCTGAGGCTGGCTTCCTGATCAACCGTAGAATTACACAAAGTCCCACCTGATCAGTGAAGATTGGGTCCAAGCTAGGGTTCTTGCTCAGTCCCAGCCCAGTCCCAGTGCCTTGCAGGTGGACAAGACCCCAAGAGACATCTTTCCAGAGATTTGAAGATTGGCTAAGACTGAGGAGGCCAATTCTCACTCACTCACTAACTCATTCATTCATCCTCCTATCCATCCATTCATTCACTCATCCATCTGTCCACCCATCCATCCATCCACTCACCCATCCATCCATCCACTCACTCATCTATCCATCATTCCCTCACTCATCCATCCATGCATTCACTCATTCATCTACCCATTGGTTCATTCATGCTTCCATCCTTCCACCCACCCCTTCTTCCATCTTCTTGCTCATTAATCTATTCATTCATTCAGCAGTTTACTGAGCAACAGTGCCATGCTCAACATGGTGTCAGGCTCTGAGGATGTGATTGTGGACCCAGTGGTTAGAGTAGGAGATGTGCCTGGGCTTATTAGTTACCACACAGTGTGACAAATATGAAAATGGGATGACCTAGCAGAGGACTCACTCCAGTCCAGGGAGCCAGAAAGAGCTTCTGAGATGCCATGACTGAAGGGAAAGTTGAAATGAGCCAAGAGTATTTAATCTCTGTGATAACTTTATGAGACAGTCAGTTACTATCCCCACGTCATGGGTGAGAAAAGTGATGCTAAATGAATAAATACACGGGCAACTTTTTTGCTGTCATGCCCCCAAGTAAATGGTAAAGCCAGGCAAGGAGCCCTTGTTTATCTGACTCCATGGAGTCACCTCTATGTTCTCCAGGCTCCATGCTGTTCCTGCCAGCCGTGTGCTACTGACTCTCTCTGGTGAGCAGGTCCTGAGCAGGAGGGGAGGGGACAGCAGAGGGCAACTGTCCCACATGTCCTTTCCTTTGATTCGCTGTACAGGGTCAGGGGGTGGCCTACACGTCCAGCTCTTAGAAGAGTTTTGGATGGAACCAGGCAGCCTCTTTATGGGAACAGCAGTCATACCTTGGCCACCTACTGGCCTGAGGTGACACAGCCAGCTGGGAGTTCCTGTCCTGGTTTCCTATGGACAAACCTCCCCACTGGCTCAGCCATGGGGCATTGCTGGCCTAGCCCCTTTGGTTTCTTTTTCTGGGATACATTCACTGATGGCATTGGGCAAGAGCACTGCAGACCCTGCCTCACAGGTTCAGTTCAGTTCAGTTCAGTCACTCAGTCATGTCCGAATATTTGTGACCCCATGGACTGCAGCATGCCAGGCTTCCCTGTCTGTCACCAACTCCCGGAGTTTGCTCAAACTCGTCCATTGAGTCCGTGGTGCCATCCAACCATCTCATCCTCTGCCGTCCCCTTCTCCTCCTACCTTCAGTCTTTCCCAGCATCAAGTTCTTTTCCAATGAGTCAGCCCTTCGCATCAAGTGGCCCAAGTATTGGAGTTTCAGCTTCAGCATCAGTCCTTCCAATGAACACCCAAGACTGATTTCCTTTAGGATTGACTGGTTGGATCTCCTTGCAGTCCAAGGGATCTCGAGTCTTCTCTAACACCACATTTCAAAAGCATCAATTCTTCGGAGCTCAGCTTTCTTTATGGTCCAACTCTCACATCCATACATGATTACTAGAAAAACCATAGCTTTGACTATATGGACCTTTGTTGGCAAAGTAATGTCTCTGCTTTTTAATATGCTATCTAGGTTTGTCATAGCTTTTCTTCCAAGGAGCAAGCTTCTTTTAATTTCATGGTTGCAGTCACCATCTGCAGTGATTTTGGAGCCCAAGAAAATAAAGTCTGTGACTGCTTCCATTGTTTCCCCATCTCTTTGCCATGAAGTGATGAGACCGGATATCATGTTCTTTGTTTTTTGAGTGTTGAATTTTAAGCCAGCTTTTTCACTCTTTTCTTTCACCTTCATCAAGAGGCTCTTTCTTCATCTAGTTCCTCTTCACTTTCTGCCATAAGGGTGGTGTCATCTGTGTATCTGAGGTTATCGATATTTCTCTAGGAAATCTTGATTCCAGCTTGTGCTTCATCCAGTCTGGCATTTCGCATGATGTACTCTGCATATAAGTTAAATAAGCAAGGTGACAATATACAGCCTTGATGTACTGTAAGGTGGTCTGGACTCACAGGTGGTCCTGGTCAAACCTGCCTGCTCTGAGTGTGCTCAGCACTGGGTAGGGGGGGGGGGGGCTTCCTTTTCTAGATCTCTCCTCCAGAACTGTTGAATGACAAATGAATGAATGAGCTAGGGAATGAATGAATGGATGGATGGGTGGATGGATAGATGAATGGATGGATGAGTGAATGAGATCTTTGAGGGGAGCTGGCCTTAAATCCCACACCTCTCCTGGACTTGGGGAGGGCATTTACTAACCCCAGGTGGCTGGGCAGACCCTCATTGGGTACCCCATCCAGAAGGATCGTAGTTACACTGGTTCTTGATTTCTCCCCTGGCCAGTCTCCGGGATTGCCCCACAGTGCTGTGAGTCTCTCTTGATTCCTTGTATTCCTCTCCTTGCTAACAACCAACTCTGTCAACTCCACCTGGACGTCAAACATCCATGTCTCCCCACCTCCACTGTCACCATCCTCATCTTCTGTCTGCCAGATGACTGAACTGGCCTCCGAATTGGTCTTTGAGAGCCTGTTTCTGCAGCCCTATGCTCCTTTCTCCACATAGCTGTCAGAAGGAGAGCATGGTGCTGCCCGGTGGGACCTGGATCCTGGTGTGAATGATGATGGCTGCTGTGGCCTGGCCCTGCACTCCTCCCCTGCCCTTCCAGCCTGACTGTGCCTTGGCCCCATCTCTCCTTCCGCGTCCCTGGTCCCACCTCTTGGCCTCTGCGTGGTATCCCTGCTGTCTGGAATTCCCTTCCCTTGGGTGTTGGTGTGGCCTGTCCTTTTCACCTGGGTCAAGCAGGCTGCTCAAAGAGAACTTCCCTGATGGGAGGCCTGGCATTGCCCGCCACCCCCCACCCCCCATTACCCTACTTTGCTTCTCCTGGGCTCTTGTTTTGTGGTCCTCCCATACCCCAACTAGAATGTAAGCTCCAAGACAAAGGGAACTTCCTTTCTCATCCATCCCGAGTCCAGAGCCTGTGCCAGAGCTGAGAGCATGCTCAAGGAACAGCTGTTGAATGAGTAAATTTCACGGCGCTATAGACACCCAGTGGGAAGGGATCTTGGTCGTTTCTTGGCTGGATCTTGAAAAGTCCTCTTCAGCCTCAGGAGACTGGGAGCTTGTTGGCCCTAAGGCAGCACTTTTCATCTCCTGACTGCTTGGACTGTTAGCCTCTGTGCTTATCCAGACCTCAAATCTGCTTTCAGTGGTTCCACTGGGCCCGGCTCAGTCACTGAACCTGACCCCTTCTCTGCAGGAACTTCTCTCCACTATTTAAGGGCATGGCATGCTAAGGACAGAATGGGGACACAGTGTCACAGGTCATGGGTTTGTGTTCCCTTTCTTCTGCTTCTCCAAGGTCACTTGGCAGTCACTGAGGTCTCTGACCCTTGACCTCCCCTCCAGAAACACTGGGCACCGGTCCCCTCAAGGCTGCACTTGAATCAGAGGAAATGCTTCAGCATGCTCAGCCTGGTTCCTGGCGTAGGGACAGTGCTTAGTAAGTGTTTCTTGAGTTTGGAAGTCTCCGTGGTTCTTCATCGTTCCAGGGCGCCTACCCCCACCCACCTGCTTCCTCTGCCCTGGGGGACATCCTACATATATAAAAAAAAAGTACAGGGATCCACAGGCCAGCCCTGCTCAGGTGGGCTCTGGCCACAGGAGGGAGGTGGGGCGTGGGTGGTGTGCCCAGCCCTCCCGCTGTGATTTATAGTGTTTTGCCTTTTGGAAAACATTGCAGTACAAGGTTGTCCAAGGTCACTGCCTCTGTTCTGCGATTGCTTTATGAAAAGGGAGAAGAGAAAGTGGGCAACGTTTCCAATTTTTTAAGGAGTTGGCTCCGAGCCAGTCACTAGGCATCAGAGAAAGGCAGCTGGCTGCACTCGGCCACATCCGGAAAGTATCTGGAAGGGGAGGAAGGAAGCAGATGTTTCTTAAGGAACTACTGTGTGCCAAGGCCCATGCTAGGCAAGCCGTAATAAGGAACAGTCACTCTGTGCTTGGGATGGGCCAGACATTCTTACAAGCTTTTTATGTGGATTAACTCATTTAATGGATTTAATCCTCACTCCATCTCTATGAATAGGCATTATTATTCCCATTTTAAAGATGGGTTAGTCGAGGCAATGAAAAGTAAAATAATACACTGAGGATCCTGCAGCCACCATGGGTGTTCTTTCATCCTAGTCTCACAAATACCTGGAAATGAGGATCCTGATTGCTGCTGGTTTTATAAATGAGAGTTCCGAGGCTTGGGAAGGTAGGCGGTTTGTCCAAGATCACACAGCAAGAGATGTGGCTGAGCTGGGGTTTGAACTCCGGGCTGGGTACTTGCAAGCAGAGCGCTGTTCTGTGCTGTGCAACTTGGCTGCTGTCTTGGTCTTCTTTCCCTTCCTCTGTCCCCTGAAATGAATGGGCCAGGGAGGGTGTGGGCTGGATGAGCGGCTGCTGACAGTCTTTGAGGACCAGGAGAGGGGATGGGCGCTAAGCCAGCCCCCAAGCTGCTGTGGGCCCCTCTGGTTTCCCTGCCAGTGGTGCCTTGGGCTTTATGTGAACATCCGTGTTTCCAACACAGACCTAGAGGAAGAAGCTGAAATCCTCCAGTAAACCTTCTGTTCCCTGTTAAGCTGCCTTCTTTGTTATCAGAGGGGTGTCAGGAAAGACTCAGATAAAGAGCCCATGTCTGGGCCCCACCATCCCGGAACAGACCCCCACACACCACAGGATGAAGTCAGATGGGAGAACTTCCTGGGTTCGAGCCAGGGCCTACTTGGGGCCAAGGCATGAGTTGGCCCAGTGTGCTGGCCTGCATCCAGCCTACAAAGCGCTCCCTGACTGCTTCAGGGACAGTCCTTCTCAGCTCTCCCTGCCACCATCAGCACCTCCTCCCAGGAAAGGATGGGATGCCCCCCAGAACCCAGGAGCCCCTGGAAGTCAGGATCCTTGTCTTTGAGACTATCTCCAAGCATGTGCTATAGCTGAGCCAATGTAGGAAGAATGCAACTTTGAGGGTTTGGAGAATGGGCTCTGGTCTCAGCCTTAATAATGACTATTTCAGGAGACAGGGCAATACCCAAGGCCTTACTTTTCTCTTCCATACAATGGGTATAATAATGTGGTTCCTCAGCCAACAGGTGACAATCAGATGGGGCAATGGCTAAGGAAGCACTTTGAATGTGGTCAGGTCTTGGTAGCTGCTCACAATTACTATCTTGTCCTGTGGTCCCATGGCTTTCAAAGTTCAAGTCATGCTGGAACCACCTATGGATCCTAAACACACCGATACCTGATTCTTCCTCCATGCATTCTGGTTTCACTGGGAGTCCTTGCTGAGTCCTGGGAGATGCTAGAGCTTTCAGGGGTTTCTAACAAGTGGCCACGTGAGGGAACTGCTGTGTGGCCCTTCCGTTCTGTGGTTTCACTGACTAGTCAGATGACAGGGGAGCTTGGAGTCAATCTCAGGCCCAGATTTCTCTCTGTTCTTTCTCTGTTCCTGTCCTAATGTGGCTTGCTGAGAATCCTACACACCTGCTTTTGATGGAACGTGCCTCTGGCGAATGTCTGGGGAGCAGCAGTGCCCTGTGATTTTGCTGACCTCCCTTTATGGGGAATCTCTGTGTTGGGGAGCGGGGAGGAGAGGAGCCTCAGGCAGGTGGGTCTGCCCTCTATGTTCCCTGGGGGCTTTCACCTTAAAGGTCCAGGGCAGGAAAGGGAAGGTGACGGAGCATCTTTCAGCACCTACCACCCGCTCCGTGCTTTCTTGTGGATTAGCTTAACCAACAGAGGAACGACCTTGCCATCCCCACTCTCAGAGGAGGAAGCCAAGGCTCTGATAGGTCCCAAACTTGCCTGAGGTCTCATGCAGCACAAACTGCAAAATTCAGTTGAATCCTGACCTGACAGGGAAGGGACAGGCGCTGGTGGAAGCGGGTATCATTCAGTAGAGTCAGGCAGGCTTGGGGCTGGGGGTCAGGATTTTGGGGGCATAATGGATACCCCTGGCAGGGTCCCCTCTGCTCTCTTTCTAGCCCTTCCTCTTCTTCCCCGCTTCTCTGGTTTCCCAGAGCAGACAGCTCTGGATGTCTACAGAAAAAGAGGATCATGAACAGCTGTTTCCTGTCTTAGAGTTCAGCGCTGGGGATCCATGCATCTCCAGTTATCATCCTGCGGTGCTGACTTAACTTTCTTTGCTTTGAGAGTAATCAGATGGGAGCCAGTGCTCTGTAAGAGAGGGGACGACATCATCAAGATCAACTTCAGGCTCAGTGGCTGGATCTGAGGAGGACCAGGAGGTCAGGTCTGTGTTAGGACCTGGGAGCACCACATGATAAAGTGGCCACAGGGCAGGCTCCCATCACTGTGGATGTCTTCAAAGTCAAGCAACAGTGAGCCCACTTGAGGGGGTTAGTCAGGGATGGTATTCCAGGTCCTGCTTATCCAAATTCCCTCTTTGAGTTGGAGATCGAGTCTCTATCTCCCCAAGCCTCACTTTTCCCCATCTGTAGAATGGGAAGTGCTGAAAATCACCACTCAGGCAAGTGCAGGGTAGAGTCGTGGATCGAGACATAGGAACATCCAGCCAGCCCTACCTCCTTTCCTGCATCTACCAAATCTTATGAGCTCCTTTGGGGAGTCAGCTCTGAGCAGATATTTGTACCCAGAGATGGATGAGAATTACACCTGCTTCCTGGGCTTTCAGCCTCAGTGGGAAAGCCAGTGCTGGGGGTGAAGGAGGCCATCGTTAGTCCAGTCTGGGCCACTGGGGCAGGTTTCATAGATGAGGCGCCCTTTGAACTGGTTTGAGACAGAGCTGAGAGTTTGCCAGGGGTGTGGGGAAAAAAGGGCTTCTTAAGTATAGAGAATAGCCAAGACCAGTGTGGGTGGGGTAGTTAAGGGCCTCTTGGTGTTCTCCTTTTTGTAGCTGATATTTGGCAGTAGCCACAGATGAAGCTATCGGTGGGGGTCTCTGAGTCAAGATTCCAGTTTAGAGAGCAGAATCTGCTTGATGCTGGTGTGCAGGGAGGGGCGCTGGTGTGGCAGGGCAGGCTGAGGCAAGGATGGGCTACTGGGGAGGGGATGTGCTAGTCTGGCCACCTGCTTCAGCCTGCCTTCTATCTGTCTTATGCACTGTGTCAGGAGGCCTGTCCTGCCCAGATGTGGAAGGACAAGAGCTCGGAACACCAGCCTGGCCCTCTCATTCCCAGTTCAGCCCCAGTGGAAGGAAGGATGCTGTCATTTGCATTTCAAAACCTGTATCTCCCCACATCTTCCCTTAATAAGAGCCAATTACACCTCTGCCCCAAACCGCAGGTTGCCTGCCTGTCATTGGGACTTTTATCCTGTTTGGGGTGGGGAGAAACTTCTCCCTTAAATGTCACATTTAGCATATGCAAATGAAGATAATTGTCCTTAATGGAAGATGAACTCACCTGCTTGCTGAGCGCTCCAGACAAAAGCAGGCATTGATGAAATGGGCATCAGGCGGGATCCGTGGTCTGCTCCTCCATTTCCTGCCTCACCCAGGGGCTCAGCTGGCCTTGCCCACCTCCCTCCACCCATCTGGAAGATGACAATCCCAGAGTCTCTGCCAGTTAGAAGGAACCCCATGTTGAGCTTATTCTTCCATCTGACAAGTGTGGACACTGGGGCCTGGAGGTGGGAGGGACTCGCTCAAGGTCATAGGCTGAGTCAAACCTCTTGGGGGAAATCAGAGTGGAAGTCTGCAGCAGCCCAGGTTTGGGGAAATAAGGACTCTAGAGATCTGATGATTCTCCAAGAAGGCAGACTGGAATGGAGAGGCAGCCCTGGGATCTAGCACTTGTTTCAGACAGTATGTAGTTAATGGTTAGGTCTTTAGGAGGGACGGTTTCCAGTCTGGGAGCTATGCTGATCTGGAAAGGGCTGGAGAGGAGAGGGGCTCTGGAGATCATGTCATCCATTTCCCAGTGGAGCCCAGTGACCCATCTCCACCATGTCTGCCTCAGACCAAGAATGGAGTTGGGATGCGCTCAGAGGGCATGAGCCCTCTGTCGCTGTAGTGTGCCAATAATGTTAGCGTGTCCTCCAAGTGTATATTCCCTAGAGTTGGGGTTCCCTCTGGGGATGAGCCTTGATTGATTGCACCTTGTTCCCTGAACTGACCACGAGATGAGGAAATTAAGGAGCTCCAGACTTGGGTTGGGAAGATCCCCTGGAGAAGGGCATGGCAACCCACTCCAGTATTTTCGCCTGGAGAATCCCCATGGACAGAGGAGCCTGGCGGGCTACAGTCCATGGGGTCTCAAAGAGTTGAACACAACTGAGAAGCTAAGCACAGCACAGCACACGCTTGGGTGGGGCCTTCCCTTGTGGCTCAGATAGTAAAGAATCTGCCTGCAATGCCGGAGGTCTGGGTTCGATTGGGACGATCCCCTGGAGAAAGGAATGGCAACCCACTCCAGTATTCTTGTCTGAAGAATTCCACGGACAGAGGAGCCTGGTGGGCTACAGTCCACGGAGTCACAAAGAGTCAGACATGGCTGAGCGACTGACACTTTCACTCCACTTTCAGACTTGGGTAGAATGTGGAGATCTGGCCTCTTGTGCCTCAAGAATCAAAGCTCTGGCCTTGTCTAATTTCATGGTCAGGGTTTGGGATGGTGTCTCCTGTCTGGACTTAGGGTCTTGCCCCGACCCCTAGGGAACTGTGTTGTTGTCGAGTTTGAAAATCTGGATTCTAGCTCCAACGTGTCCACTTAAGCTGCATGACCTTGAATATCGTCCTGTCCTCTCTGGGCCTTAGTGCCCTCCCCTGTGGGGGGATGTGGTGTACCTGGCTCTTTGGAGTACCGAGGAGGGAGCACCAGTGGGCTCAGAATGATGGCTAGTACACAGGATGTACTCAGTAGAGATTTGCTTGAATCATCACTTGTTCTTTCCCCTTCCCCTTGCCTGTGGAGGGGCCTGAGTCCTGCTCTGACCCCCCTGGGTGCCCCATGCTCTGCCCACTAGCCCTGCCTGGCTGCCCAGGCTGTCTCCCTCCTGTTGCCTATCGCTGGGTCTCCCAGATGGTCAACTCAGCCCAGCCACCTCTCTGCTGGCTGACCCAGGAATGCTAGTGACCTTAGAGGAAAGGCACAGGGAATCTCCAGGCTCTGTTTTCACTGGGTGCCCTGACAGGTCTCAGAGAGGAACAGGGATTTGCCTAGGGTCACATGATGAGGTCAGGGGTCAGCCAGCGCATCTCCAGCTTTGATGGTCTATGAGCTTCTATCACAGTGAGGTGCATCCCTGTGGGCTGTGAGGGGCTCAAGTGTTCCAAGAGGAGTCCACAGCCCTCAACACCAAAAGGCAAAGTGAGGATGAGGGGAGACTGGGCTTGGTCTGAGCAGGGTGACTGGAAGCCCAGCTCCTGGCAGATGTGTGTCTTTATTCCTGCCTGTGCTCCAGGCTCTCTTCTCTCTACCATGGCTTTCTCCAAGGCCCTGCTCCCTGGGGCTGCGTAGGTCACCTCCCACTGCCAAGCCTGCCCAGTGACTCAGATCAGGCCAACGACCACAGCTGACTTGCTCTTCTGTGGGTCTAGGGATGGAGGGCATGGGCCTCTGTATGTGCCCTCCCCACAGCATGATGACTGATTCTAGGCTGTGCACACAGGCAGTGTCGGAGCTCTTTCCTCATTTTGCACAGCCTGAGACCTAGGGTCACACGACCAGCCGATTGCCAAGCAAAGAACCAAGATTCCAACCCTCTGGCCTCAGAGGGTTTCTCTGATGCCTCACTGGACGGAAGAAGGAAGGCCTGATGGCAGAGGACAGACACACCCACCTTTCTCTCCTGATGTCTGGGCCGCAAGCAGGACCGGCTGTTCTCAGAGATTCCAGGGCACTGGAAGGCAAGCCACTAGCTGATGGACTCAGTGCTGGGTCGGAGCAGGAGCCCTGGCCTCCCCTGGGAACTTGTGGGGAGCTCCCTCCCAGCTCCGGTCTCCTCGGTCTGTCTTCGAGGCTGCCCGGAAGCTGTCTCCCTGTGATTAACGAGCGCATCCCCTCCCGTGGGTCCCATGCTGGGGGATGGATGGGATGTGGCTTTGGCTGGTGTGGGTAGTGCTGGGGTTTGGGGAGCCTTGGAGTGTGGGCTGCAGCTGTTTACTTGGCAGGGCCTTACTCACAGATGTGAGGCTGTGGGGGTGAGTGGGGACGTGAGGGGTGGGGTCAAACCCAGAGAGAAGCTGGTGCCATTGCCCCTCCTCAGAACGAGCCCATTCTTGGGCCCCTGCACTCCTGGAGAGGGCTCACCCCCACTGCTAGGAGTTCAGGACCGTTGCTCTCAGAACCCACCCCTGATGGTGGCCCAGCTGTCTCCAGCTGTCTCCAGATGTTGGTCCAGTTTCTTCTGCCCCCATACCTCCTAGATGCTGACCCCAGGGATCCTCTTATTCTGGCCAGTGTGGTTTTGGTTTGGGGATTGAAGCAACATTGGACTCAGGCCCCAGCTCCAATTATCCTGGGCAGTGGAACTTGGAGCTGGGAGAGGCCAGGCTTGGAAGAGTTCTTAGCTAATGGAAAGATGGAGGCGTGGGCTACTCCCTGCTTAGTTCATCTCAGGGGACAGGGCAGGCCCTGCATCTTCCTAGAGCACAGCCATAGGTTTCCAGGATGTGAGCTCAGCACCAAGGGTGGGGGTCCTTTCCCACCCCATCTGGACACTCTTCTGTTCCTTGCCCAGAGGGCCTGCCAGGTCTTTTTCAACCTGTAACAAAAAGTTGTTGTAAGGGAGGCGAGCAGGGAAGCTTCCTGAGTCATTGGCTACTGCTGCTGTTCAGTCGCTCAGTCGAGTCTGACCCTTTGGGACCCCATGGACTGCAGCACACCAGGTTTCCCTGTCCCTCACCATCTCCCGGAGCTTGCTCAAATGCGTGTCCATTGAGTCAGTGATGCCATCCAAATGGAGAGTGGAGAGGGCCCTCAGTATACTTTGTCAGTGCTGAATAGTTTTGTGTTCGTTGGTATAATTCACCTGCTCCTTCTTCTCCCATCCTTCCAAGCTCCACTCATCTCTCCATTAAATTACCCATTTGCCAGTCAAATCATCCATTCACCCATCTGTTATGTTATTTCCACACATCTCTCCATCCGAGCATCCATCTATTCTTCCATCCATATACTCTGGTTGAATGCTTGTGCTAGGCCAGGCCCCGTGCAGGTTGCTAGGATACAGAGATAAACAGTTCACCCTCTCTGCTCTGAGAGTATCCCCAGTCTAGTGACCAGTTATAAACATCCACGTCTTCTCAGCCATGTCAAGTTGTAATGAAGGTGAAAGTTGTTTCATGGATCCAGAGGATTAACTGACTCCAACTCAAATGACACCTCCTCTAGGAGGTGATTACACCATGTGACCACACCATATGACATGGGAATTTGACAGGCAGAGAAGAGGGTGAAGGGCATTTCTGGCAGATGGACCAGGCTTTACCAAGGCCAGAGCTCTTCAAATACACAGCATGTTTAAGGGGACACAGCACTGTGACTGCAGGTGGCTGAGTAGGGAGACAGGCTAGAGAAGAAGGAGCCGTGCTCAGGGCCAGAGGGTGGACAGCCTTGGATGTTAGGTTAAGGCTCTTGAATTTCCCTGTGGTCCTTGAGGCACCAGGGAGCAGCGGGAAACAGAGATGTGGCCTGGTCAGATGTATACATTAAGATCATCCCAGCTGCATTAAATATTTCTGAGGCATGTGTACCTGGGTTTGGATCCTTCTATTAAGATGTTGGGCAAACGAATTGCTCTGTTTCTGCTCCAAAATGGAGGGGATACTCTCCACCTCACTGATTTGTGTGGTATAAATGAGATGTTACCTGAAAAGTGCCTGGCATAGTTCCTGATACATAGTAGACGCCCCCTGAAAAGTGAAAAAGTGAAAGTGAAAGTCACTCAGTTGTGTCCAGCTCTTTGTGACCCCCATGGACTATACAGTCCATGGACTTCTCCAGGCCAGAATACTGGAGTGGATAGCCTTTCCCTTCTCCAGGGGATCTTCCCAACACCCAGGTCTCCCACACTGCAGGCAGATTCTTTACCAGCTGAGCCACAAGATGCCCCCTAACCACCTTATTCTGAACTCTGCCCAGACCCAGCTGGAATGAGAGTTTGGGTCTTCTGCCAGTCGTTTAATCTCCAAGGACCTCAATTTCCTCATCTACAGAATGGGCACAAGAATGACAACCACGTAGGATTGCTGTGAGGAGTGAACTAGGTGATGGAATGTGTTGGACGTCACCACAGGGGCGTAAGACTCAGAGAACCGGTGATGCCCCAGCTTGGGACTTGGGGACTGGCCCAGTGACCCTGGGTGCTCTGGCACAGGGCCACGTGAAACTCCTCCCGCCCATGAGTAGCTCCCTCATCCCCGCCCTGCCTTGCCCTGCCCAGCTGCTCTGAGGAGATGGCTCCCTGGCCCCATGACTGTAGCTGCTAATCTCCAGCAGCAGCGGTCTGAGGCGAGACCCGACACGTCCGTAGCACTCAGCACCCTGGTTTACCCATTGCTGTGGTTCCGTGAAAGAAAGTGTTAGTTGCTCAGTTGTGTCCTACTCTGCTACCCCATGGACTGTAACCCACCAGGCTCCTCTGTCCATGGGGATTCTCTGGGCAAGAATACTGGAGGGGGTTGCCGTGCCCTCCTCCAGGGGATCTTCCCGACCCAGGGATTGAACCAGGTCTCCTGCATTGCAGGCGGATTTGTTACTGTCTGAGCCACCAGGGAGTTCTCCCCACTGACCTTGGGTCCTGCCTGATGGGCCAGGAAGAAGTCAGAGACAGATGTGTCCAAGAAAAATCCATGTCTGTAAAGGGCCACCCCACCTACCTTCTGCAGTGAGTGGAAATGTGGAGTGGGAACATCTCATACCCATGCCCTCTCACTTGTCACTTGTCCCCCGAGGAAGCCTCAGTTAGCTCATCTGAAAAATGGGAATGATACTACCAACCTCGCAAATTCTATCTTGGGGTCAAGAAAAAACAGGGAAGAGAAAGACCTTTGTAAAATGTCAGGTGTGTTCCGTGCCTAGTGGCAGAGTCTCCTAGTTCCTGGCCTTGTTCTCAAGGACAGCGATGCCCTCCTATGGGAGCAAACGACAGCCAGGCTGATGGCCAAAGCGAACACCTTCCAGAAAGAAAGGTTCTGGGGAACTCGGAACCAGGAAGGCCCTTGAATTCCTTCCTTCTTACCTGGCCTTGCTGCCCTGCACACGTACACATTTGTACACACAAATGCACACTCACGCATCCATACCTCATACATGCACATATGACACCAATTCATAAATTCGTACATGTCTGCTTACACAACACAGGCGCACACAGCACCACACCCCATGTCCACGTGTACCTGCACTTCTCCAGGATGTGTGCATGTGTTCACTCACACATGCACAAACCCTGTTACACACCCTACAACCCCTTCACAAATGATAGCTTTTCAGCAGTAGAAATACCCACACTTCACTGTGCTGACTTTGATACCCTGAAGCAGAAAGTACCAGAATAAACATCACACTATAAAATGGCAGCTCTGTAGATCTAGAAAATAAGGGAAAGATTATAGCGAGCACCTTGGCCTCCCTCATTTGCTACTTGCTGACTTACAGCTAGGGAAAATGAAGCTCAGAGGGGCAGAGAGCAGGCCACAGACAGCTCTGTGACCTTGGCCAAGACAGGAGTCTCATTATGGTCATGCAGCTTTTCTGACAGCCTAAGCCTCTTCTTGTTGCTCTTCTGCTCTGAACATGGACTCTGGCAGCCCCTGTGGTCACCCAGCCCCACACTATGTTCTCAGCTCCTCATTCGGGGCAGGACAGAGATAAAGTCCCTGACAGGAACACGAGCGGCCCCCTCCAGGGATGACACAGACAGTGGGTCACTTCCCAGGTGAATCTTCTGAGAGGACAGAAGAGCTTGGCTGTTCACTCCAGAAAGGGTGGTGTCCAGGGGCTGGCTTATCTATGGGTACCCCAAGCCCAAGGCCAACAGATTTCTATTTTTCCAAGAATATTTGATACTTGAAAAAAAATGATCGACTTCAAAAAATGACTGCAAAATCAAAATTAATTGATGTTTAATTGAATATGTGCATAATGTAACATCATGTCAAGTTGTTAAATTCAACTCGTCTCAGCGCCTATGAAGTTATATGTAAATGATATCTGAAGTGGGATGTAGATGCATTCTGATGTGTTTATTATGATGTGGTCTGACATTCTAGAGTGACGGGGTTGCAGAGGGGGGCTATGGAGATTTAAAAACAGCTCTACTGTGGCGAGGCAGCATGGTGGTGCTGCCCATAATGGCTGGACTACTTTCTGACAGTCCTGTCAGCACCTGCTGGGGACTCCTTGGAAGAGTTGAGCGTTTTCAGTATCCGCCAAGGATAAGCTAACCTTTGGACAACCATTTGGACTCTGATATTCTAGAATCTTCCTGGACAATCCAGCAGGTTCATGCAGCAGCTGAATCTGTAACGTTTGCCCTGGTTGTCTCACTGAGGCAGATGGGGTAAGGCAGGACAACCTGAAGAAGCAGAGATTATCCTCAGCTTCGGGGACCAGGGACCGCCAGAGTTCAGGTGTCTGAAAGAAGAAAGAGCAGCTCTGCTAAAAAGAATTACAACGGGGCTCACTCTGCACAGCCTGGGGCTGTTTGCACAGCCGTTGTAGGCTGTTGATCTTGTTTTCTCTTTGAGATCACATTGGGCGATCAGGATGAGTTTACAAAGCTGGGCAATGGGGCCAGGGAAGTTCAGGAGGGTTGAAGAAGTGTCTCAGGTTCTCACCGCTGAGAAAGCACAGCTCTGGGACCAGAGCCTTGCCCTCTTGACTCTGGGCTAGGCAGAGCTCCCCTGCCCTACCTCTTGACCTTCCGGATCCCTGCATTTGCATCTGGCTTCCTCCTGCCTGCAATCTCCAGGCCTCTATCACCCAGCTGCCCGAGCCCAGCATGCTCTTGGAGTGGGTTCCTACTCACAAGGAGCCAGGCGCTCCCTCACACCCCCCAGCCTCCTGTGCTGAGATTGGCCTGTGTCCTAGTTCTGGCTACTGGACTGTGAGCAACAGGGGTGTGTCCCTTCCAGCCTGCAGATCTGATTTATCCTGAGGCTAATGGAGTGTGGGGCTCCAGGCCCCTGTCTTGTCCTGGCCCTGCTCTCTGGGGGCCTTGGGTATGTTGTTTTATAATTTCTGTGTACAGTGGTGTTGGAGCAGCTGTAAAAAATATAGATATAAAATATATGTAAAAATATATTTTACGTGTATTATAATTTTATATAAATTATCTTAGAGCCCCTACATTGTGTAAGTTTCAGGCCCAGGAAACGTGCGTGTGCCCCTGTGACGGAGGCAGTTAATGAATGTGTAGCTCTACCATCTGCTGTCCCCTCTTCTGCAGTGGCCTTAGAGGCCAAAGCGACAAGATGAAGGAAGGATGCTTGCCTGGTGTAGGCCTTTATGTGACTGAGAGTAAAGCTATATGAAGTCACGGAGACCTGGGGATTGTTACACAGCTTAACCTACAATGCTGACCCATGTGTACACTTTCATTTCCATTTCACAGAAGTGGAGACAGGCTTTGTCTTTGGCGGGTGGTGCTGGTGTTCCTAGAGTCGCAGTGGGGAAGAGCAGGGACTTGGAGCTTGCTTCTCGCAGAGACCAGGACTGTAGGAACCGTGGTCTGTGGACTCCAAATCCAGAGCTCTGAGTGCAGGAGACTTGGGTTAAGGCCAGGTGTTCTAGAGGCCTCATGGAGACCAGCCCATTTCCCCAGGGACCACAGAGTGAGGGGTCAGTGGTGTAGGGTTGAGCTGAGCCTGGAGCAACTCTGGGAGTATTTGAAGGTGTTGGGCGCTCTCTGGGACATCTGGGTCCCTGCAGCTCAGCACCTCAGATGCTGACTTCACAGAAGGAGGTCAAGGTCACGTGCAGTCTGTTTCTACCAGTGTGGATGCAACAAGCAGACCTGACTCCTGGCACAGCTGTTCCCTGATACGACTTTAGAACCAGGCTTGACACCCTCGCCTGGGAGAGGGGAGAGGCCACAGGTTTGAAGATCTGAGGGATTAGGGCAGGAGGGGCTGTGAACTGGTGGCCAGCTCTGCCTGCTCTGGGCTGAAGGCAGTGGCTGCTGGAGTGCAGGAGACCCCAGGGGCCCATGAGCCAGAGCTCCAAGAACATCAGAGATTCATGTTGCCTTCTTAAGGGTAGTATCCTTAATAAACTGTTCCATGCATAGTGCTGAATTCATTCTTCAACTGCTAATCAAACCAGTGGGTATCACGTGGGGCTGTGTATGGTCTGAACATGTATATTTTCCCAACTATACGCAAGCATGTATGTGCTACACAAGTAGGCGTGTCCAGCATTGTATCTAAATGGAGAGTGTAGTACCTATTGTGGTGAGGGGATTAAGTAAAATAACTGGATGTAGTGCGTTAGCAGGGGCTTGACCCAGAGCAGCATTTGGTTCATACGTGCTCCATGCTAAGTTGCTTCAGTCGTATCTGACTCTTAAACCCCATGGACTATAGTCTGCCAGGCTCCTCTGTCCATGGGATTCTCCAGGCAAGAATACTGGAGTGGGATCTTCTCCGGGGGGATCTTCCTGACCCAGGGATCGAATCGCAGTCTCTTTTGTCTCCTGCATTGGCAGGTGCGTTCTTTACCACTAACTCAGGATATATATATATATATATATATATAATGATCACTATTATTATTGCTCTTGCCCTGGTTGTACATATTTGCACAGCTCCGTAGCTCTGGTGCCACCAAAGGGAGGGCTCTGCGGTACTGGTGTAGTCCCCGGACCTTTCAGAGCCCAGCTCTTTTTCCTAGTGATGCTCTGGTCTGGGTGGTCTACAGGCTCCTGTCCTCTGTGTTGGTCCCTAGTGGACTCTTTTAACTGGTCAGCAGAGCTAGAGCAGCAGTGAGTCTAGGCAGCCTTGGGTGGCCTCAGAGGCTTCTGCCAGCTGGGCTGTGCTCTGGTCCTGTCTGCCGCTGCTGTGGCTGAGCACGGCAGCTCTCCTGGGTGCACAGAGCGGCACCAGGCAGCTCTGACCCAGCCACATGCCAGCTGTGACGTGCCCTCTGCTCTCTCCCGCCGCGAGTGAGCAGCTTGACAACTCGCTTGGCTTGAGATAGGAAAGACCCCTCCCTGAGCCGGGTCTTGTCTAGAAAGCTCTCCCCATCGTGCTAGGTCAGGTTCACTAGAAACAGAGGGTGAAATGGGGATTCCGGGGCAAGTGCCTTGTTGAGGGGTGTTTTCAGAAGAAGCCAGTGAAGCAGTCAGTGAGCGAAGCCAGAGAGGCCTCCTACAAAGCAGAGATGTAATGGTCTCTTACCCTGATCTCACTGGAAATTCTAGAGTATGAATTGCACCAAAGATTTGTCCCAATTTGAAGCAAAGGGGCTTGGATTTATTTATTTTTAAAGCAATTTTTTTAATTGGAAGATAATTGCTTTACAATGTTGTGTTGGTTTTTGCTATGTGACAACATGAATCAGGAGCTGAGATTTAAACTCCAGCATCTGTAAGTCAAGGATAGAGTGCTCAGTCGCTCAGTCCTATCTGACTTTTTGCGACCCCATGGACTGTAGCCCACCAGGCTCCTCTGTCCTTGGGATTCTCCAGGCAAGAATACTGGAGTGGGTTGCCATTTCCTCTTCCAGGGGATCTTCCCAACCTGCCTCTCTTGCACCTCCTACATTGGCAGGCGGATTTTTTACCACTTGTGCCACCTGGGAAGCCCAAGAAATTCCTGAATCTTCTGCAGAGTTGGCTCCTATCAGCCAAGGGCAGTTCTGTGGGGAAGGGTACGGTGTGTGCTGTTAGTAACCCACCATCTCCCCACCCCTTGCTTGACAGCTGGGGGGTGGAGCTGTGGGCCGGCAACGGGTCCATGCGGGGCACGGATCACACCAACCATGCCCTACACTGCCACTTGTTCTCTTCAAGGATGAACTTGTATTCTTCCCGATTTAGTTCTCCTTGGCTTAAGAAACACCCATTATCTGGACCTACTGTGCACCTGGCCACAGGGAGGACTGCCTGTCCGGGCCTGTGGTACCTTCTGTTCTACTCCCACCCACTCTGACCCCCCGGGCCTTGCTCTTTCACTCTAAGACCTGCCCAAGGCTGCGTTCACCAAGGCCACGTGAGAGTATTTGCTCCAAAGCAGAGGAGGTTGACCTGGAGAATTGATTTTCTGTTATGAAAGGTGCTAGAAAGGACCCATTTTCTTTGGAATTGATGCTGGGAGGTGGAGGAAAGGTCTAACGTATGCATGTTTTTTTCCTTTCTGCAAACTTTCCAGCCAAGCGGAGGAGGCTGCACAGAGAAGCGCTCTCTCTCCTGCCCTCCTCCCCACCCTCTCCCTCCTGCTGGGCTGTCTCAACTGCAGCCCAGCCTTGTAGCTACTGCTGGGGAAAACAGAAAACCACAGCTATGTGGCACCAAACAGGCCTGCATCATGTTTACGCAATGACAGAGGCCTGGGCCTGACTCCAAAGAGGTGGGGGCCTCTGCAACAGCTCAGACAGCCCTTCCACGTCCAAGGCTGTGCTTTGGAGGCCAAGAGGGCTGAAAAGCCTTTGGCGGTCACTGCCTCCAAGACTCTCATTTCACCAGGAGGCCTAGAGACAGGGAGTGAGTTGGCCAAGGTCGCGCAGAGAACTGAGTTCTGGTTTGGGAAACGTGGGAGGGAGGGCTAGGCTGAGGTTCCTGGAGGATGGGGTCGGGGGTGTGGGGGATGGGAGGGACTTGTTCCAGCTCGGTGTGGCTGCTCTCAGCTCCTGCCCGCTCCTCCCCTCCTGTCTTTCACTCTGCGTTGGCAGGTGGATTCTTTACCACTGAGCCACCTGGGAAGCCCACCCTCTACATCCAATTCAGCTCAGTCCCCGAGCCTGCCACCTCAGCTCTCTCCCTGTTAACACTTTTCCACGAAATGTGTGGCCGCCATCCTTTAGAACTCTGGAAATTTGAGCACTTGTTTCCGCTCCAATGTTTTTGAGGTCACCAATGAGGTGTGATTCCTACCTTATTTATTCTGTATTTGGAGGTCTTTGTTCTGTATCTGACACCGTGATTCCCACCCCACCCCACCTTATCATATACCCACTCCCCTTTTGTCTTTTTTAAGTCTTTATTGAATTTGTTTTAATATTGCTTCTGTTTTTTTTTTGTTGTTGTTGTTTTGGATTTTTGGCCACGAGACATGTTGGATCTCAGCTCCCTGACCAGGAATGGAACCCACATCCCCTGCACTGGAAGGCGAGGTTTTAACCCCTGGACCACTGGCCAAGTCCCCCACTCCCCCTTCTTGAATCAACAGTCTGACCCCTCCTCAGTCCTCAGCAATACATCCTCTCTGTCTAATTCTAATGCCCCGAACTGGTTTCCCCCCCGCTTTCTGTTTTTAGTCTCGGCACTTTTTGCCTAGGAAATGAGTGAGGAATAAGAAAACCTTCCTTTATTCCTAGGGATACAGCTGTATCCATGCTGTTGAAGACTTGAAAGTGACATTCTCAGATTACCCATCCTCTGCTCTGAATCTCCATAGATCATTATTACCTATCAGGATGCCCTTCCTGGATATCTACCAAGTTCTAATTAGAATCAGCATCTCCTACATCAAGTTGATCATTTTTTTATATTTTTAAAAATATTTATTTCTTTGGCTGTGCCAGTTCTTAGTTGAAGCTCAAGAGATCTTTGATCTTTAGTCGCAGCGTGTGAGATTTAGTTCCCTGACCAGGGATTGAACCGTAGGCATTGGAAGCTCAGAGTCTTAGCCACTGGACCACAAGGAAGTTCCAGGCTCATCATCTTCTTCACCAATGTCCTTCATTCTTGGTTAAAAACTCCATTCAGTTGCCAGCATCAGAAATCTGGATTTCATTTTTGATGTGGGCTAACTAATCCCTCTCCCTACCCCAAGATGTTGACATCCTAATTCCTTTGCAGATGTGATGAAATTGAGGATTTTGAGATTGGAAGATTATCCTGGATTATCTGGGAGAGCCTGATATAATCACAACAGACTTGACAGGAGGGAAACAGGAGGCTCAGAATGAGTAGTAGGTGATGTGACAGTGGAAACAAGAGGTTGGAGTGATGTAGCCACGGGCCAAAGATTGCTGACAGTCCCTGGAAGAGGTGAGGAAGCCAGAAACTGGAAGAGGCCAGAAATGATTTTTCCTCTGGAGCCAGCCTCCGGAAAGAATAGTCCTGCTGATACCTTGAGTTTAGCCCTGTGAGATTCATTTTGGATTTATGGCCTTCAGAACTGTAAGAGAATAAATGTATGTGTTTTCTCAGTAAGTTTGTGGCAATCTGTTAGAACAGTCGTGGAAAACTGATAGCACTTTCATATTCTCCATCACTGGTTATACTCATTTGGTCTCAAATCCTATCGAATTTCTCTCTAAAATATCTTTTAGATTTGCTCTCTCCTCCATTCTGTCCTGAAGCCCATGCCATCCTCATTTCTCCCAAGAGCTTTAACTAATCACCCTATGTTTCTAAACCATCCCTTCTGTTGCTTCCAGAGTTAGACTCTGACTTGTGTTTCGTAGAAAAGATTGTGCCTTCTTCCACAACCTTGACTTCCAGGCTAGGGAAGTCAAGAGTGTTTAGACTTTAGAAGATCAACGTGTTTAGGCTTTGGGGAGCCGTGGGATGTGTGCTGTGATCAGTTCCTAACCTCTCTTTCTTGCCCGTATCCCTACCTCATACCCTGCCATTGAGTCACATGGGATCAGCCGCAGGCACCCTGCTGTATCGACCTTATCCAAAAGTACCCCTCTATGACTTCCACTAAATCTTAAAGAATCTGGGGCCTTCTTTGAACCTCAACTTTCTCATCTCTCCCATTAAGGGTCTTGTCCAGATGAGCTCCACAGCTGTATGGAACCCTTTACCCTGAATAACTGAACCAAGTCAACTTCGTTGACCACCCAAGCGTTCAAAAGTTCTCTCAGCGGCCACTAACCCACCCTGTCTTGGGAATAGATGGTGTGTAATGGGCTGTACTTCCCACTGACGCCCTCTCAGAGTCAGTGGGCTGTGCGTACATGTGCAGCACATGTGGGTTTGTACGTGTGTGTTTTGAGGGGGAACAACAGAATTCTAAACAGTTTATTAAAGAGCCACTAAAGGCGCCTTGGCTATGAAATTTCTCCAGGAAAAAAAAAATTCTCTATTTTGACGATTTTAAGTGTTAATGATTCAAAACCATATGGATCACATTTCCCTCCCATCCGTATGGTTTTTAAAAAGTATCAGTGAGACTGCTTAGGGCAAAATGCATTTATGATTCTATCGATCCAGCAGCTTTGTGAAGGCCATTCAACAGATCTGAGAGCCTGGCAGGCCAGAATGCGGGTCCTTCCCTGGGCGCTTGCTTCGTAGTCTCCAAGGAAAATTGCTCTTGGCATCTAGGGAGAGTTTTCGGCCTGCAGCTTGGTGGGAAAGGAATGCTGTATCCCGGTGGGGTTTTTTTGCAAAACCTCCAGAACTAATTTTAAAATGACTTAGTCTTTGGCAGACTGAAGAGGTGTTAACTCAAACCCGGGTGTATTTCAAGGGAAATGTAATTAGAAAAATGCTCTCCTAGTTAGCTGGGAGACTGTGCCGAGCAATAAAGATTCTTGTTGGGTAGCTGTTTGGTGAGATAAAAACGTGCTACATCAGGGTCCAGGTGTAGGCACATGTGTGGGCTCCCCACCTCCCTCCCCTGCCCAGGTACAGGGGCCATGAAACCCATCCATGCTGCAAGGACACAGCAGAAATCCTGCTTCCACTGTGCAAGGACAAATTCTGGGAGTTTGTCTTCCTTTCACTTTGTCCCTTTGGCATATTGGACACACACTCATGACCACTATCTGCAGCACTGCTTGCTGTCTCCCCATTGGGTTTGACTCTTGCCCCAGCTTTGCGATCCTGTAGGGAAGTGACTTGTCAGTATCCTATATCCATCATCGTCAGGGACTAGCACGTGGCTTGATGTGTAGTCGAGTGGGATGAACGTGGAGGGAACAGGGTAAAATTTGAGAAGCTCTAGTAGTGTTTCTGGAGAAGGCGATGGCACCCCACTCCAGTACTCTTGCCTGGAAAATCCCATGGACGGAGGAGCCTGGTAGGCTGCAGTCCATGGGATTGAGAAGAGTCGGACATGACAGAGTGACTTCCCTTTCACTTTTCACTTTCATGCATTGGAGAAGGAAATGGCAACCCACTCCAGTGTTCTTGCCTGGAGAATCCCAGGGACGGGGGAGCCTGGTGGGCTGCTGTCTGTGGGGTCGCACAGAGTCAGACACGATTGAAGTGACTTAGCAACAGCAGCAGTGTTTCCCTCATCCGTTCATTTGATCCAACCACTCATCAACCCCCCCATCCATTTTCCTTTTCAACCACCCACTGGCCACCCATCTATGCATCCTTCCATCCACACAGCCATCCATCCTCCACCATCATCTATTCATTCTTCCATCCACTTATCTACCTACCCATCAGGCACTCATTCAATAGATTAGATGCTTTTTCTTTAATCACACTGTATTTAATGTAAAATGATCTTGGAAATTTTTCAAACCCTTTGACTCTACTAGCATATTAAACAACAAGGAATACCCGCCTCAATATATCTTAATATTATGCCATATGTACTTAAATTTTTTCTTATTAATCAAAATACTATAGAAACGGTTAAAGGTGTATATGTGAACCTCCACAATTCTGTCTTCTTATCTCTCCAAAGATGGTGTTTCTCATTCTCATGCATGTTTTAATTTTTTTTCTTACCATGTATTTGTGTGTTCGTAAACAATGCAAAGGTTGATTTTTCAGGTTTTCACTGATACTTTTTTTAGGTCTTCCCTGTAGCTCAAAGGGTTAAGAGTTCTCCTGCAATACAGGGGACTGGGGTTCAATCCCTGGGTCAGGAAGATCCTCTGGAGAGGGGAATGGCAATCCACTCCAGTATTCTTGCCTGGAAAATCCCATGGACAGAGGAGACTGGTGGGGTCCGTGGGGTCGCAAAGAGTCGGACATGACTGAGCAACTGTTACTACTACTAAACAATGCAAAAGTTGGTTTTTCAGGTTTTAAAGCCCTATGGAAATGATGTCCCACTGTTGGTGTCATTTTATAACTTGATTAATTTTTGCTTATGGTCCTTATGGTCCTGTTGCACTTTTTATGTGTACATCTATTAAAGCAATTATTAGCTTGCTGTATGCTCATCTTGGTCTCCCATTTAGATTGCAAGCACAGTCCAGAGGGCAGAGAGCTCATCTTCACATCACCATTTCCCCAGAGCCTGGCAGAATCCAGCTGACTGACTGTGTTGATAATGGGCAAAGCTCTATTGAGTGCCAACCCTGTACCAAGTGCCAGGCTGTGGGGTGGGTACTCAGATGTGGCTCAGCCTCGAACTCAGCTCCAGGGTTCAAAGACAGTCCAGATCTAGAACCAGGCTAGAGGTGGGAAGGAGTCTACAGAAATGTGAAGGAAGACTGAAAAGTTTGATGATGGGGGAGAGGGTCGGGAAAGGCTTGACTTATTAACAAGTGATAGGAGTCAAATTTGAATGATAAGGAGAAGTTTCACAGGCAGGTGAAGAGGGAGCAGGACTTTCATAGTAGAAGAAACTGTACAGCTGAGACTTGGCATCCAACGCCAATGATTCCTGTTTCCTCGCCTAGGAGATGCCTCCATTTAAATTGTTTCTTCACTTAAGGCCTTAGGTCCCTTTGTCTGGTAAACCTTTGCATGCAGCATGGAGTTTTTGAGGCTTTATCTCCTATACCCATTCATCTCTTCATTCATTCAGTCAGCAAATATTTACTGAACACCTACTGTGTCAGGCCTATGCTAGGGAGCCAGAAGGGTGTTTCTTGCCCTCAGTCTTGTGGGGAACAACAGAGACAGCAAAGCAAACAGATAGGAAGAATGTCAGATGGCAAGAGTCCAGTGGGTTACTGAGTCCCAGATTGGGACTGTACTTGGGCGGTGGGACTCCTCTCTGAGATTTGAATGATAAGAAGGAGCAGCTATTGCAAGACCATGGGGAGAACATGCAGGAAGGAGAGAACTGGCTTGCTCCAGGCAAGGAGAATGTCCTGTGTGTCTGGGACAAGACTGAAGAGAGAAGCAAGAGGTAAGAGCAGTCGTAAGATTGCCTGTGGGGTAGGTAAGAGGTATGTGCTTTATTTCAACCAGACGAGGAGACTTAAGAGGGTTTTTAAACAGAGAAATGATGGGATCAGTTACTTTTAAATGAATTAAAGTAGGGGCCCGAGGGCTGGAGCCGGAAAAGAAGCCAGGAGGCTCTTGTACAGTCCCGGTCAAAGTGGCTGCCGCTGACTCTGGTGGTTGGCAGTGGCGATGGAGAGGAGCTTTGGGGTGTGTTTTCAAGGCAGAGTTCATAGGCTTTGCTGCAAGGGTGGATGTAGGAGAAGAATGAAAGGGCAAGTTTGTGACCTCGAACCTCTGGTGAATGGTGGGAGTCATGGTCACTGAGAGGAGCAGATTTGGAGGTTGGAGCAGGAATAGAGAGTTTTGCTTTGGCTCCATTGATCTGGAGACGCCTCTGAGACAGCCAAGTGGAGCTGCCCATCAGGCGACTCAAGTTGGGGTCCTAGGGAGAGGCCACACCTGGAGATGCTGCTTTGGCTATCTGGAAATGACATCTGGTAACTGGGAGGTGCCTTGTCCTGTCCACCCTCCAGGAGGTGCAGCTCACAGCCTCCCCCCACATGCACTGTGTCCCTTCTGAGGACTAGGCAGGACAGGGATTAATGCGCCCATTTTATAGCTGGGGAAACAGAGGCCCAACAAGGGCAGTGAGTCGTCTGACCACCCAGGCAGAGTCTAGTCCCCGCTCCCTGCCCCAGGCCTGGGTTATCCCCAGACCTCCTCTACATCGCTGGGTGAGTGAAGGCAGCTTCAGCCTTCCCTGAAGGTCTGATCTTCAGACCTTGATCTTCCTCTGTAAACTCCCTTTGTGGTTTTTATGGTGCATCCAAGCTCAAAGATGCCAGAACCAGGGCTCGTATCCAGCCTTTCCCTGCATGTGCCTGTGTATGTTCTGGTGACCTGTGCCGGCCAGGGGCTGACAGTCACTCAGTGAGAAGCACTATGATGGGCTGCTACACTTCACATTGTAAGGGAAGGGCAATCAGATATCAGGTCGTGATGGGCGGGAAAGGACTTACAAAAATCATAACTTGCATCCCTAAGCGCTTACATTGCTACAGACATGAGGCATGGTTCTAAATACATGCGAGGTACTACACACTTGAAAAGTAAGTACAAGAATCATAGCCATTTTACAGAGAGGAAGCCAGGCATGCCTTGATGGTCAGGGTCTCACAATAAGGAGCAGAACCAGGACTAGACCCAGGCGGCTCCGCTCTCAGCCATATCACTCCAAGTGGTGTTAAATCAGTATGTTGCCGCCACCTATTACATTAGAGGTGGGGAAACTGAGACCCCGTGTGTGAACCATTTCCATTGGATCATATGGAAGTTGCAGGTCCCCGTGACCCACACCTTGTGTTGGTAGGAGGTTCCAGGGACAAGGTTCCCTAGGATACGGGTCTTTGCCTGCCTATTTGTGATAAGCCCTTGACAACGTAAATAGCCATGGCTTGGGGAAACAGGAAGGGCAGACAGAGGGCCCTAGCACACAGGCCATGGCCAGATGAGCTAATGGCTGGAAGGAGAGGCTCACGTGCCTGGTGAGCTGTACCCGCGGGAGCTGGTGACCAGGAAGGGGATCGTGCTGGGACTCTTCCAGGCATAGGGAGGCCTGGCCTCCATCTCCTCCACCAACTAAGCAACTGTGTGACCCGGGGCTAGGCCTGGTCCTCCGCTGGGCTACACCAGCTTTGTCTCTAAAATCAGGGCTGGGTTAGAGTCAGAGCTGCCATTCTACAAGTAAATATAGTTAGCCCTCCATATCCATGGGTTCCACACCCACAGATTCTATATCCACAGATTGACAATATTTGGGGAAAAAATTTTCAGAAAGTTCCCAAAACACTGAACTTGACTTACTGTACTCCAGCAACAATTTATGTAGCATTTACATTTGTTTATAATTATTTACAGGGCACTTGCATTGGCTTCCCCCGTGGCTCAAGGGTAAAGAATCTTCCTGCAATGCAGGAGATGAGGGAGACGAGGGTTCAATCCCTGGGTCGGAAAGATCCCCTGGAGGAGGGCATGGCAACCCACTCCAGTATTCTTGCTGGGAAATTCCATGGACAGAGGAGCCTGGCAGGCTACTGTCCATGGGCTCGTAAAGAGACATGACTGAGCAACTGAACACACAACATACATTGTATTAGGTCTTATACATAATCTAGAGATGATTTATAGTGTATGAGATGAGGTATGTAGGTTAAATGCAAATATTCGCCATTTTATATAAGGCACTTGAGCATTCATGGAGTTTGGTATCTGTGGGGGATCCTGGAGCCCTTCTATTGTGAATGATGGGCTCCAATGAAGTTAGTGCCCACTGTGTGCCCAGTGAGGGGTGTCTGTGATTGGGAACCACCCCCTGCCCCATCTTTTATTGTGGTACCAGCAGGTGGACCCTGAACATCTGATAGGGTCCCTTCCTGGGGGTGAGGGGAGGGCATGGTATTAGGGGACATCTCCTTTGAGAGGCCAGCAGAAGAACCCTGGAGGAAATGATTTCTAAATTGAACCCTGAAATGTGAGTAGGAGCTCACTGAGCAGAGGGAACCAGCCTCGGACACTGCTCGATAGAACACATTTAAGATGAAAAGGAGATTGATTTATTTTTTTGTATTGAGGTAAAATTCACATAAGGTAAAATCAGCCAATTTATGAGCGTTTCGTGCATCCAGTCCCTTCTGCCCAGTTCCACCAGCTGTTTTTCACCCTGACCTTGGTGGTTTCCTGTTCTAAACACTATGATTCTATGATTCAAACAGCAGAGCAGTTTCAAGACAAAACACACGTTGGTCACACAGGATGACATCATATTTACAAAAACCATTTTGTGATAGATACGACATCCCCATGTTACACGTGGGGACACTGAGGGAAACTGCAGAGCTCTGTGGTCCAAGGCCACACAGCTGGGCCAGGGCCAGGATTCTCACGCAGACATCTGAGCTCATGTCTCCGGCCCGGGTGTTGGTCTTCAGACCAGCTGGGCACCTGGTTAGGAATTCAGATTTAGGGGCAGGGGCCCAGGCATTTGTATTTCTCATTCCTCTGTCCCCTCAGAATGTGGAAGGACCTGATCCCAGCACCTCAGGGAAGAGGTAGCCAGGATCTGCGGTGGCTCAGGCTCAGGCAAAGGGATCTGAGGTCATGGAAGCCTCAAGGTGGTCCCTTTTCAGCCGTGGCAGCTGGTGGGCTGGCAACTCGACAGTGGTGGGCGTCTGGGGGTAGTGGGGAGGGCAGGTGGAGCAGGGAATGGGGCCCAGGCAGCTCTGGGACAAAGCCCTCTTTGCCAGCATCCCCGGTCGTTGGCCCCGCTGACAAATGGGCCACGGCTTCTCTCATTAATTTGCAGAGTGGCGTGTAATAATAAAACGCTCCTTAAAGCTGGGATGTGGCATGAGCGACTGCTTTCTCAGGTCCTAATAAGGATCATTAACTGCATATGAAAAGGTTTTATAAACATTTGTTAAACTCCCTGAGCTTACTGTGCCCATGGCTCGGGGCGCCCCGAGACAGCTCAGTCAGTCAGAACCAGCTGGAGAGGGAATGATCCGGGGCCCAGGCCCCTGCTGGCACCTTGAGAGCCTCCCCCCTCCCCGTCCCCCGCCCCCCGCCCCAACTCCCATGCTTCTCCCGCTTGGCTGTGAAGTGACTCGGGGCTTCCCGAGCTCTTGCTTCTGAGCAGGCCAATCCAAGGTGTTGAATGAATGGGTGGGTAAGTGGGTGGAAAGCCAACCCCACCATTTCCTAAATCTAGACCTTTGGGCAACCCCTTTTACCTCTCAGAGCCTCACACTCCTCACCTGTGGAGAGGTTATTTGCTCCCTGGGTTTCTGGGAAAAGACTGGCTGCGGTGGAACACACATAATGGCTTCTGATTACCCTCCTCCTCTCTCTCCCTCCCGTCCTCCTCCTTTCCTCTCTGTAGTCAGAACTCTCATCCCTGGAAGCTCAGGACTGGGGCTGTAGGGATTCCAAGAAAAGGGAGGGTGGACGGACCCTCTTCTGAGTGGGGAAGAAGGGCCTGGGAGTCAGTCTGCTGCTACCTGTCAAATCATCCATTTTGTTTCCCATCATGCTCTGTGCTTGGAGACAGGAAATGGCAGCCCACTCCAATACTCTTGCCTGGAGAAGCCTAAGGACGGAGGACCCTGGCGGACTACAATCCATGGGGTCGCACAGAGTCAGACATGACTGAAGCAACTTAGCACATGCTCTGTGCTATACTCACTTCCCACAACTTCCAAATGTTCAGAAAAATTATGTCATGCATAATCATCTGCTGTTAATGGCCTTTGGGGCCATGGAAGAGGTTGGGCCTGACTGGACTGAGCAGGGCGGGAGGACAGCAGGATTTGGCCAGCCTGGACCAGCCCTGGGTGGCTGGACCTCCTCCCTGCAGTGGGTGGGAGGCACAACAGCAGGAGGAGCCTCAAGGGGCTTGCTGCTGGGACTCCAGGGAGGAGAAGGCAGGAGGCCATGGGGCTGGCTGGGCCCCACCTCGTTCTTACCTGCAAGATGGCCCAGCAGTCCTTGGAAGGACTCTTCTTTGGCTGAGCAAAACTGTACCTCTCCCTGTATTCCACACGTGGTTTCAATGGAAGCTTGGGGCACACCCCCGAGCTGGCTGGTGCCCAAGATCCATCTCCCCCTAGCAGTCCCCTCCCTTCCCCTGCTCCCACCCCTTTCTCACCCCTCAGCTCTCCGTTCCCGAGGAAACTTGATTATAAAACCACAAACAACACTAGCCAGCTTATTTAAGCTCATTGCACGTGTGGCCCACTCCCCCAGGCCGAGCAAGAGTTTCCAACAGGACGGCCAGGGAGGAAGGGTGTGGTGGGGGCCAGGGTCGGGGGAACAGTGCAGAGACAGGTCCATGAACTGGGAATGTTTGCCGAGGAAAACCTTTATCAGGAGTGACCCTGGTGAAGCTGGAGTTGGGGCCTGTGTGCGTGTGTGTGCCTGTGTGTATATGCGTATACGCACCACCCACACTTGACTTGTGGACATAGGAGTTGGGAGTTGGTAAACAAATCTAGATTCACTGGCCATATTCCCAAGACAATTGTAAACCAGAAACTGTGCCAGACACATTTACATCCATTTGACCACAGATCTTTATCCCAGTCACTCTAAGAGGAGCACACTCTTTTTATTCCCACTTTGTACACAAGGAGATTGAGGCTTCGGAGGTTAGTGTCTTGCCCGACATCACACACACCTCAACTGGAAATCCTCCCTCTGTGCTCCCACCTGATCTGCCTCCACGCTGGCTCTTGTCACACTGCGTTCGAGGGGCCCAGCTGTGTGCCCAAGTCTGCTCTTGCTCCTCACACTCAGGGGCGTGTCTTCTTTGTCTTTGTTGCACTCGTATGTGGCTCAGGCCCTGAAATGTGGGAAGGAGTCAAAGCAATGTGATGGATCCGTAAGCAGTTGTGCTGTCACCCCGGAGCAGAGGAGGGTGCTCTGCCGGGAGGGGGACTTGGAACAATGGTGCAGCTGCGGCAAAACCTGCTCCCAGCATTCTCCGTGGTCCTAGACTGGGCTGCGCATCAGAACAAGCTGCACAGTTCCACTTGCTCGTCTGCCCTGGGGTCCTGGGATGCATTTGTACATGAACCTTTCCAGGGGATTATGACACCAGGCTGGCTGGGGGACTGCTGTGCATGCCTTGCTCTGTTTTCCCCAGGAGTGCTGAGTATAGGGTGAGAGAAGGTCCTCTATGACTCGGTCTCACAAAAGAGGGAGAAAAATCGACCAGCACCACTATCTGCTGGGACACTCACAGATGACTCATAGACAAATGGGGGAACCTAGGCTCAGAGAGGGAACGAGCTCACACAGTGGGTGGGGGCAGAGCTGGGGCTAAGCCTCGATTTCTGGTCACCTGGAATCTCAGCCCAGTCTTGCAGTTTGAACCAAAGCCTGAAGAGTAAGTGTGTGCATGGCATGGAGGAAGGGAAGCGATGGGGCGATGTGGGTGTGAGACTACATAATGCTGTCAGCTTTTGCCATGAAACCCACGAGCTGCCTCACTTAGTTAAATTTATTTCATGTTTTCCTCTTTCAGTCAGCCAAGCACGTTCAACCTCAGGCATCTCTCGTGAAGCCAGAAAGAAGGGCAGGAGAGAGTTATAAGATTTCCCTTTCAAAAGGAAAAGAAAAAAAAATTCCTCCTATCTCTTTAGCTCTCTCTCCTTCCCTTAAGGGAAAAATATGGATCGGAGATGTTTTTAGTTGCAGCACTTCCTTGCAGCCCCTATGAATGTTTGTCTAGCTCCTCGCGGGTGCTGCGAATTTACAGCTCCGCATCTCTGAAAGTAGCTTCAGGGAGAAAGATGGTGGAATTTTATTCCTGCTAATTTAAAACAATAATAATTGTTCACGCGTTAGGAAGCATTTCTATTAAATCAATCCAATCTTTCGGAACAACTGGAACAGAATGAAGCCAAATTTCCCGACTGGGCTCCCATTGGCTTTGTGACATTCATTGATTGAGCCTGCCTTTTGTTTCAGCAAACAGTGGTTGAGAGCTGAAACAGGCCAGCGTTCTGCTAGGCACCTTGGGTGAGGAAAGGGAAGACAGTAAAGAATGAAGTGGTGATCCCAGACACGCGTGTGATTTTTCCTGTGGGGCCTAAGAGGACATGGGTGTCAGTCACTACAACATGGCTATCGTTTTGCAGACCATGGCTCCCCTAGGTGCCTGGACACCTAGTAGCGGCTTCTACTAGTATCAGGATCCAGGAAGAAGATGAGTTCTCGGGGGAGAGAGGTTGTGGGTTCACCTGGCCAAGTCTGTGTTTGGCGAGCAGTGAATGTGGGGTGAATGCGATGGAATAGACCCCAGGATGGGGGCTGGTGCTGGCTTAAGTTGAACCAACACCTGAGTCAGACAGAGGCTTGGCTCCTCAGAGAAGTCAGGGCAGGGAAACTGAGATCTAAATTCAGAATCAAGTTGAAAGGGGAGAGTAAGTGGGAAATGGGCATCCATCTCCGATTAGAGAACAAATCCCGTGAGTCTGGCAGAAATGAGGAGAGCAGCCAGAATTGCTGTGTCAAGGGGTGAAGCTGAGCTCAAGGCTGTGTCTGTGCTGAGAACTGGTCTTTATTATGATTCCTTGTACATGCTGTGGGGTAGATCAGATGCCTGCTTGTAACCAGAACACTCACAAGGCTGCATTTTTGGGCCTGTGAGTCATCCAGGAGGAGGCGTTAGGAGGGTGATTGAGCAGAACAATCTGCATCCTAGTGGGAAGGTCTGAGCTAGGACGGAGGAACTCTATGGCATCCTCAGACATGCCACTGTATAATGGGTTTTGCCTGGAGAAGGCAATGGCACCCCACTCCAGTACTCTTGCCTAGAAAATTCCATGGATGGAGGAGCCTGGTAGGCTACAGTCCATGGGGTCGCAGGGAGTAGGACATGACTGATCGACTTCACTTTCTTTCTTTCTATAGTTCCTTTTGGAGAAGGAAGTGGCAACCCACTCCAGTGTGCTTGCCTGGAGAATCCCATGGACGGAGGGGCCTGGTGGGCTACAGTCTATGGGGTTGCAAAGAGTCAGACACGACTAAGCAACTAACACATACATGCACACAATGGGTGTTGCCAGGCTCTCTGAGGTGAATGTGGTGGAGCAGAAGGGAGTGGCTGGGGGACCTGGAACTGGACACCTCTGTGGCAGGAGGACCATATACCCTGATTTGCCAGGGAGGGACCTGATTTGCGTCTATGTTCTTTGTAAACATGAACTCAGTTCCCCCTCACAGTCCCAAAGACTGGGTTTGGATGAGCACTGATAACGTTTGATTATCACGACATCTAAAACAAACCCAGTACTTTTGGGCCTGCCCTCCGACTGTCAACAAGCCTTTGTCTTAAAGAATGTCTCTGCCTCTTCTTCCAGTGCCAACCTTCACTAGCTTGGTAATCTCCGGCTTGCTGAACCTCAGTTTTATAAAATGGTCATCACACAAATAAATCAGGTGTTTCTTTTGCACAGTTGTCTTGACACGAACATGGATGAAAACGATGTTTGTAAGCTCTCAAGGGCTTCATAGGAGACTATGCCATCTCTCTGTCTGTCTCCCCCTCCAGGAATCAGGCCACCCCATCCTTGAGGCAGGGAAAGCATACTGACTACTCTGGGACCAAGAGGATAATGACTTCTTTTTCTCTTCTCTGCCCCCTTTCTTCTTTGTCCTGACGATTCCTGAGGTTCTGCGAAGCCACAGAGTGAAGACTCTTGGGACTGAGCTTAAGGTGCCTGGGTGGGGAGGACAGGTGACTGAGCTTCAGGGGAGGGAGTGGCAGTGATTACACCTGTGCCCTCGGACCTTCTGGAAGAAGGTCCAGAGCCATATCTGCCCAAAATAAATAAATAAATAAATAAACCACATAGGCTCCATGCACAGAGAGGAAGTTCTTTTGGAAGAAGGGAGGTGGAAGCCCTGATTGCTCTGGGTGTTCAGACCACAGGGGGAGGTTGCATTTATTCAGGATTATAATGAGACTCGAAGCCATATTAAACTCAGTGTTGAAGAAAGAGGAATATTTGTCCTGGAGAAGATTTAGAGGCCAAGGGTTTATTGATCTTCTAAGAAAAGAGCTGTTCTCATTTTTAGAGTTGATGTTCAATGAGACAGGTGCCCCAAGAAGGTAGTGAGTTCCCCATCCCTGGAGGAATGGGAGCAGAAATTGCCTAACTACTTGGAAGGGATGTGAAGAAGCAGCAAAGCAGGGGCCTCAAATTGGACAGTTGACTTTCAATCTCCCTTCTAGGCCTGGGACTCTCCCAACACTAGCCTCTGCTTTTGGCAGCCAGCTGCCTTCTGAATGAGTTGCAAGCCCCATTAGCTGTGGCCTCCTCACTGGGGTGGGGCTCCAAGGGAGCGGCCCCAGCCTCCCACTCCCACCATGCAGGGCCACTGTGTGCACAGCCTCTGGGGTGCCTCTTGCAGCTACCACCTTCCTGGAGTCAAGAATTGGATACATTGGTTTAACAAGAAAAAGGCAAAAATTATACACACACACACACACACACACAGAGGGAGATTTAGTCTGAAATAAGAAATGCCGTCTTGCTTTGGCCTTTTATCATAAGCCCATGGAGATGAATATTCTGACCTAATAATCAAAACAGGCTGTAATTGCAAACAGACTCTCAAGGCTGCACGGCCAAGGAGAGAGCAGATGAGATACCCGCTGAGCACAGCAGGCCTGGCCCCGCCAGCCTTCCTCCCACCCGTGGCGGATCGATGCGGCCAGCCAGCCGCGCACCATTTTGCTGGCCTGACTTGATGGAGCCCTGCTCACATTCTGCCTTCCTCCGGGGACCCAGGGCTCCCATTGCAGGAGAACCTGCTCAGAGGAAGCCAGCTCCTGCTCCTATCCTGAGAAAAACATGACTAACTCCCCTGCAGCATCCTGAAAAGCAGAAGGAGGAGGGACGGAGGCTGTGCTCCCAGCCCTCCTGACCTCCACCTCCTCCTGGCTCTGGAAGATGTTCTCCCGGGTGTGCCACCAAAGCTGGAAGGCCTTTGTGTCCCCTCCCTGCTCCCACCTCCTTTCTGTGTTTTGTTTCAGACACACCCTCAGCTCAAATTTGCTTTGAAGGTCAGTAATTTCCACTCCTTTTCAAAACAGCTGCCCAGGTCTTTTGGGACCCAAATGTTGATTCTCTGTACTGAGGAATGAGTCTCCCTCAACAAGTACATTCCAGAAATATCCATCCAGCATCTTCAGTGGGCAAGACATCCAGAGGGACCAACATGAGCCAGGCATGGGCCCCGTCCCCAGGACACTCCCAGTAGCAAGGATTCAACCGCCAATAGGGGACCAGGAGCCCATCTGTGCCCCTCTTAGGAGCTATGGGAATTCTGAGGGTTGGGTTTTGAGGTAGTAAAGGGTTTTGAGCCAAGTGTTCAGTAAGAGGAGGATTGATATAATGAGTTGACTAGGAAGGGGTCTACCAGGTGGGGGCTTCCCAGGTGGTGTTCTGAAAAAGAACCCACCTACCGGTGCAGGTGACATAAGAAACTTGGGTTTAATCCCTGGGTTGGGAAGATCCCCTGGAGGAGGGCATGACAACCCACTCCAGTATTCTTGTCTGGAGAATCCCACGGACAGAGGAGCCTGGCAGGCTATGGTTCACAAGGTTGCAAAGAGTCAGACACAACTGAAGTAATTAACACACACACATACTCTCACACACACGCACACACACACACGCACACACACACACACCAAGTGGATGAAACTACCTAAGCAAGGAAATGATAGTGATAGTGAAGTTGCTCAGTCGTGTCCAACTCTTTGCGACCCCATGGACAGTAGCCAACCCAGCTCCTCCGTCCATGGTTGCCATTTCCTTCTCCAGGGGATCTTCCCGACCCAGGGATCGAACCCAGGTCTCCTGCATTGTAGGCAGACACTTCACCATCTGAGCCACCAGGGAAGGCCAAGCAAGGAAGAGGCTGGGCAAATTAGTGGTGAGGTTCAAGATGGTCTGGTGGTCTATTGTGACTGGTGTCTGGGGTCTGGGGTTTTATGATGGTGGAGCCTGTGTGGGGAGATGAAGTTGGAAAGGTATGTGGGTTGAGATCACATTGTAATGGGCTTTAGAGAACTTGCTGAGGAGCTTAACTTCAACCCCAAAGAATTAGGGTTCCCTGGAGGATGAGAAGCAGAACTGAGATTCAGAGATGACCTTCTGATAGTGACGTAGGGGATGGATATTAGAAGGGAAGGTGGAGACAGGGGCTAGAGGAAGGGGTCCAGGTGTAGGAGATGCAAGTCTGGCTCAGAGCAGCGTTGGTGGGAAGGAGGGACGGAGTCTGGGCACAGTTTCTTCTTGAAAATGTCCTAGCAGGCCAAAGTCTTTGCTTGGATGCTGGGTGGCATTGTCAAAGGATCACCAGGTTGGTGGCATCAGGGGCTGAAGAGCAATGTCATGACTCCAAGTTTTGTATATTTTCATTTTGGAATAACTTTAGATTCACAGAAAGTTGCAAAGATAGTACAGAGTGGTCTCGTCTCCTGGCTTCCCCTGGTGGCTACATCTTACAGAATTATAGTATGATATCAAATGAGACCACACTTGACCCTGGGACTTCGGACAAACCCCATCCTCGCCTGCACAGGCTTGACGGGACGCCAGCCAGGCTCCAACCCAGACTGTCTGCAACCAAGGCAAATCCTCACCTCGGCTGCCGCTCCCCCTGAATTGCTTGCTTGCTCTTTGAGTACAGTGTTGTTGTTTTTTTTTTTTTTCTGGAGACAATTCGAAGACCTAAGAGGACTGCCTCCTGATCCTTCTCCAAATACGCAATGGAGTCCTTGTCTGTAGACAGTCCTGCTGGAATTCTAGACTTTCAGATGGGGAGGGTGCCGGCTGTCCTGCCTCAAGTGCACCCTCCACTCTGGATGGTCCCAAGGCCTCCAACTGCTCTACTGCTCTGGTCTCTCCCCTGCTTTTCTGTCTGACCTTGGGTTGGCACTTCCCCTGTTCCAGAGGCTTCCATGACACCCTCGTGCTTGTTGATTTTAGTCAGACTCTTCAAGCCGACGTCTCTGCTCTCCTCAGGTTACACCCTCTGTATTCCCCACCCCTTCACTCCTCCCTGCTTGTGCTGTGGACCCCCTGCAGGTCTTGTGGGCACTGTGGTGACTCTCTGCTCAGCAGGAGTCTTTCCCAGGGTCTGAGGTCCAGGGTGGGCTCGATTCCTCCATCATCTCTGCCTGGACCCACCTGGATCCATCCTTTCCTGACAGCTGTGCACTCTGCCTGGCGGGACGTTTCCAAGCTCCTTGGATGGGGGAGAGAAATGAGATTCCCCAGTACTAGAATCCAACCAGGCAGAGCCTTAGGTTGTGGCTACGTTTTACTGATTTCTGTCTCTCTAAAAATGCTATTTTCCTACTGAGGGAAGTATTTCATAACTAAGGCAGCCACCTCAGCCAGAAGCTTGCTAGTGGGGGTCCCAGGAGGGCAGTGTGACCTGGGGCCCAGAGTGGGGTGGAGGGAGGTCATGCTCTTAGACTTCACTTGCAGAGCTGAAGGCTCCACTGAGGGCATTCGACCCTTCTTTACCAAGTGCCTCCCTGGGTGCCAGGCTTGGATGTCCCTGAGGGTCTTTGAAGCACCCTGAGAGGCCTGAGAGAAAATAGCACTTGCTTTGTTTCTTCAGGGGGCTCTATTTCCTCTGTCTCACTGTTTTCAGAAACAAGCCCTGGGAGGTTTCTCTTTTAAAGGGAAACCGAGGGAGGCCCCAAAGAAAAGTGCTGTTCCTTGGACACGTGGGGAGGTGTTGCACAGCTGTGCTTGGTTCACTTGTTCCCTTGCTCGTGGACTCACTCAGCGGTTTGGCAGGTCTGCACTGAGCACTCGCCGAATGCCAGGAGCCTCCAGAGCTCCGGGTGAGCAATGCGGGCCGAGCCGAGGCTGGGCTCTCCGGGACCTCCATGTCCCCTGTCCATTGGCTGGCTCCTTAGGATGCGGTGGACTGGCCTCCAGGCTGCCCCGCCTGCAGCTCTGCTGGAGTCCCTCCTGTCTCCCCAGGGTGAGACCCAGCCTGCCTCCTTCAGCGACCCCCAGGAACCCTGGCTTTCCCTGTCTCCACCTCCTTGGCCAGCTCCTGACTTGGCTCAGCTTCGGGGCAAGGCTCCATCCTCCCCTGGGCTTTGGCAGCACCAGCAGCCAGACCAGTTGCCCAGGTTGGGGTGACATTTCTCATGGCACCACATGGGATCAGCTGCAGCTGCATTCACTAGCTTCCGGCAGGAGGGCCTCCCAGCTTTCCATGTCCTGGGTGAATTGCTCATCTGTCCCTAGAGCCCTCTTCATGCTACCTGCCCTTAGGAACGCCCGCCACGTGCTGGAAGCTACGTTGGGGCTTGTACTCCACTGCCCTGGTAACATTTTCTGGTTTCCAAATGACCTCAGTGTGCCTCTGTGTCGCTCTCACTATTGATTTCTGTATCATTGACACCTGGGCCCAAGGACCCACAGCAAATATTTGTGAATGAGTAAGTGAGGGCATTTGGGAAAGGCTCCCTGAAGGATGAAAGTTTGAGGAGATGGTATGTCAGAGGTTTCGGGGTGTCAGAGGAAGAACTTGGGTCTCGGGGGCCTGGGAGGAGGATCCATGTGGTTATAGGCGAGAAGAACTCACTGAGGAGCAGAGCTGCTGGTAAGACTGACGGTAAAGGAGGGCAAGTTGAAGAATCCGAGCAGCCTTGACAGACACTGACGGTTCGGACTTGAACCTGATAGAGGTCAGTAGTGATTTTTTTTTGGCCACACCATGCAGCATGTGGGATCTTAGTTCCCTGCCCAGGAACTGAATCCCTGCTGCTTGCAATGGAAGCAGTCTTAACCACTGGACTGCCAGGAAAGTCCCCAGGGATGGTTTTTGAGAAAGGGAATGATGGTAGTTTATTTATTTTTAAGTCACTTACTATGAGTGTGGATAGAACGTGTACTCAAAGGGGGAATAATTGAGAAACAGAATATTTAGAATATTTGGAAGACTCGTGACAGCTTCTTTAAAATATATGTATTTAATGTAGCTCCAAATAGTGAAAAGGGACAAGCTAAACTAAAAAGACAACATGATGGTGAGAACAATAGGTTTTCCAATTATTCTGTCTACCTAGAATCGAAGAGGCTATCTTCTCGGAAGGGCTCACCTATAATTCGAGTGGTAATACTCGTGAGTCTTTAACTCGACTTTTCTCTTTGCTGTATAAAAATAATCTGATTTTCTCATGGTCTGTCCCTGCAGCCATCAGAATATAATTATTGAGAGAAATGGTTAGTCTCAGCCTTGTTCATCAGGTGGTACATCAGCCTTCCTAGGTAAATGAGGCACTAGATTTTTGTTAAGGAAAGCTGGATACAATTTTTGTCACACAATTATGTGGACACATTTAGCATACCTGCCAGGATGAAAAACACCTTAGGGGCTCAAAAGCTTGCCAGGTGTATTTATGCGTGTTAGAGGTGTCATGCTTTTCCCAGGACCCTTATCTGTTTCGAAAGTAGCAGCAGCTAGAAATGAAGTCTCTATGGTCTGTGTTTATTGTTGGCGTCTGATGTGAGGCGTTAATGATCAAGTTAAAGGACACTGGAAACATGCACACACGCACCCTGAGCATGTCTGTGTAAGCATGCAGACATGCGCACATTCATGCATGCAAACTCCACACATACGTGCACACATATGCACACGCACATACGACAGCCTGGAACTAAACATCAGGCTGATGATTTACCTCCAGGATGTTATTGCTGGAAAGGGTTTTGAAATCATCTAGGCTAACCCCTCATCTTATATAGAAGGAGCTCACTGCAGCCTAGAGAGGGCAACTCAGCAAAGGGAATCCCATTAGGGGAATTGATGGCTGAATCCAATCCCAATAAGCCCACAACCACGACAGTTATCTATAGCAAAATGTTCCTGCCAGGCTGTGCTTATCCTCAAAAGGGCTGTGTTGCCTTCTTCAGAGTCCCAATCTCCATCAAGGATACCCGCTTTAGACAATGCTGGCTGCACCACAATTCATGTTTAATAAAAGGAGCTGGACATGTCCTCAGAATTGGTCTCTATACAGGCTAAATTCCATTGTATCCATTTGGTTCCTCCAAGTTGGAAAAACATGTGGATTAAAACTGCCCCAGAGAATGGTGTCCTCATACCCTGAGCTGCTTCTAGTTTAACACCCTTGCCAGGTGGATGACTGATTTCTTGGAGTTTGGTCTTTGGAGTCTGCTTCCATTTTACTCCATCCCTTCCTCTTTCTCCATTTCCCTTCTCAGTTAGTTGTGGGGAGGAATTATTGTTCTCTGCAGTGTTTAACCAATAAGACTTCATCCCATACCTGCCATGTACAAGCTTGCCTGGGTGGACGGTGGCAGGGATGCAGAGGAGGCCATTGTGGGCTCAGCACGGGGTGGGTCCTTATCAACAAATATCATAATTTCCTGGGAATCAGGGAATGCCTCTTATCATTTGTTCATCCATTTTTTAAATTTATTTTTTATTTTATTTTTTAACTTTACAATATTGTATTGGTTTTGCCATATATCAACATGAATCCGCCACAGATATACATGTGTTCCCCATCCTGAACCCTCCTCCCTCCCCATACCATCCCTCTGGGTCATCCCAGTGCACCTAAACTTTTTATTTTGTATTTGGGTATAGCTGATTTATTTTCTTGGGCTCCAAAATCACTGTAGATGGTGACTGTAGCCATGAAATTAAAAGATGCTTGCTCCTTGGAAGAAAAGCTATGACAAATCTAGACAGCATATTAAAAAGCAGAGACATTACTTTGCTGACAAAAGTCCACATAGTCAAAGCTATGGTTTTTCCAGTAGTCATGTGTGGATGTGAGAGTTGGACCATAAAGAAAGTTGAACGCCGAAAATTTGATGCTTTTGAACTGTGGTGTTGGAGAAGACTTTTGAGAGTCCCTGGGGCTGCAAGGAGATCAAAACAGTGAATCCTCAAGGAAATCAGTCCTGAATATTCATTGGAAGGACTGATGCTGAAACTGAAACTCCAATATTTTGGCACCTGATGCAAAGAACCAACTCACTGGAAAAGACCCTGATGCTGGGAAAGATTGAAGGCATGAGGAGAAGGGGATGACAGAGAACGAGATGGTTGAATGGCATCACCAACTTGATGGACATGAGTTTGAGCAAGCTCTGCGAGTTGGTAATGTGCAGGGAAGCTAGGCGTGCTGCAGTCCAGAGGGTCCCAAAGAGTAGGGCACAACTCAGGGACTGGACTGAACTAATAGCTGATTAACAAACAATGCTGTGATAGCTTCAGGTGAATATCTAAGGGACTCAGCTGCATGTGTACATGTATCCAAGGGCCCTAGAGGCTCAGACAATAAAGGAATCTTTCTGCAATGCAGGAGACCTGGGTTTGATCTCTGGGTCAGGAAGGTCCCCTGGAGAAAGGAATGTCTACCCATTCCAGTATTCTTGCCTGGAGAATTCCATGGGCAGAGGAGCCTGGTGGGCTACAGTCCCTGGGGTTGCAAAGAGTCAGACACGACTGAGCAACTAATGCATCATCATCATCATACATGTATCTGTTCTCCCCTAAACTCCCCTCCCATCCGGCCTGCCATATCACATTGAGCAGAGTTCCATGTGCTATACAGTAGGTCCTTGTTGGTTATCCATTTAAAATACAACAGTGTGTATGTGTCCATTCCAGATCAGACCTGTAGTACATGGTATTTCTTGCACTGAAATGCAGTATTTCATTTGCCTATGTGATAGGGTCATGCTTTCCCATCTATGCATGTTGCTTAATTATTTTAATATTTTCAGATAAACATCTATGGAAATCTCCCCATATGGCAGATAAATGATCCCAAAGACGTTTTTCTCCTATATGATGTCACTTTGCTCCTCCCACAGTCCTAGGAGATGGTTACTATCGTTACTGCCATTTTTCAGATGTGATGCCTGCCTGTATTTTGCTTTAGGAAATGGCAAGGACGCAGCTCACTGCTGAAGACACAATGTTATGCGGTCAGAGAAGGTATCCAGGAGTGGGTGGCCTTTGAGTTGGACCTGACAGAATTGGAAAAGTAGAGAAAAGAGGATGGAGCCTTCTAGAACACAGAGAGGGGAGACTTGGAAACACAGGCAAGGGGAAGAAAAGGTTTGTTGTGACTCTATGTTGCAAGCAATAGGATGAGACTCAAACTAATTCAAATTGAAAACAGGACTGAGAACTGGGTGTAGACGCTAGGCTGACCTGTCATTGAGAGGCTCATCTTGAACAAACTACCTGGGACCCGCCAGCTCGTGGTCCAGTGCAAGGTGCCCTGGACCCAGAAGGCTGGTCTCCCTGGAGCAGCGGCAGAGCCTGGGTTCTGCAAGAGTGGGGGAGCCATCTGTGGGTCTAGCCTGTGTGCTGGGCTGAGCTGCTCTTGTCACTGGGGACTAGCCCTTGGTGGGCTAATTGGGCTCAACCAGCCCTGACTGGGCTCCATCAGCGGGAGATCTGGGCTTCTGGTGATGGGGCCCTGGCCAGGCCTGAAAACTTCTCTGATGGGGGAGACTTGAGCTAAGGTGAGCCAGAAACAATGAAGGATATTCCAGGGAAAGGGGCTTGATGGGAAGGGCGTTCAGGCAGACTGAGGTCCTTGCGCATGGTGGATGGAGAAACAACGCGGCATCGGCTGAGCAGCCGCTTATGCCCCTCACTTCCTATCACAGCCTCTCTGTGCCTCATTTTCCCTGTTGATAAAGTGAAAATAGTAGGGGTATTCGCTGATGGAGTAATTGTGAAGTATAAATAACGGATTACTTACAGCGGTGAGAAAGTCCCAGGGAGCCAAAGGTCTTAACAGATATCAGCTGTTAGGAGTATTACCATCTCTATTATGGCTCAAAAATCAGCCGTGTGATGTGTGTGTGCATGTGTGTGCATGCATGTGCATGTGTGTGTGTGTGTGTGTGTGTACACAGGGTGCAGGGTGAGGACCGTCCCTGTGGGCTCCCAGGGTTTGGATTTAACTCTGAGACTTTGAGAAGCCATGGACCCTTCGCCTGAAGGTGAGAGACCTGACCAAGTTTGTAGCTTTAGAAAGTTCTCCATGGTGAAGGTCTAGATGGTAGACAGGAAGGGGGATGCCAAGAGGTGGGGAGACAGTGACAGGTAGGCCCTCACCAGCCTGTGGCAGGAAAACTGGGGAGCAGGGCCAGTTTTGGGGTAGAGTCCACTGGTCTTGACTAATTGGAGAATGTGAGCAGAGGTGAGTAGAAATGACCAGCTATCTACTAGAACAACAGTTGCTCCAGGGTCTGTCCACTAGGAGAAGAGGAGGAGGATCAGGTTCTGTGGGCAGGTGGGGGGCAGTCAAGGGTGGTGAGGGTACTGGCAGGATTTCCTGGTGGGGGGACACCATGCCTCTAGTAATGGGACTTACTCATTTGAGCAGCCATCCAGGGAGCAATGCCAAGAGGCAGGTGACCCTATGGGATGAGTAAGCAGCTTAGCAGGTGGGCCTGGGGCTGGAGAGAGAGCTGGGACATCTTTAGGTGATTTAGACCCCAGAGAGCATGTATGCAGTGAGCCTCAATCAGGAGACATTTGGCAATGTTTAGAGGCATTTTTCGGAGAAGGCAATGGCACCCCACTCCAGTACTTTTGCCTGGAAAATCCCATGGACCGAGGAGCCTGGTGGGCTCCAGTCCATGGGGTCACTAAGAGTCGGACATGACTGAGGGACTTCACTTTTGCTTTTCACTTTCATGCATTGGAGAAGGAAATGGCAACCCACTCCAGTGTTCTTGCCTGGAGAATCCCAGGGACGGGGGAGCCTGGTGGGCTGCTGTCTATGGGGTTGCACAGAGTCGGACACAACTGAAGCGATGTAGCAGCATCAGAGGCATTTTGGGGCTTCCCTGGTGGCTCAATTGATAAAGAATCCGCCTGCAATGCAGGAGACCTGGGTTCAATCCCTGGGTCGGGAGGATACCCTGGAGGAGGAATGGCAAACCCACTCGAGTATTCTTGCCTAGGAGATCCCATGGACAGAGGAGCCTGGCAGGCTATAATCTGTGGGGTCAAAAAGAGCCAGACATGACTGACTTAGTGACTAAGCCACCACCAGAGACATTTTTGGTTGTCTTGACTGGTGGGTGTTATTGGCATCTAGTAAGCAAGGACCAGGGATGCTGCGAAAGATCTTACTGGAGCCAGGACAGCTTCACAAAATATATCCAGCCCCAAATGTCCTTTGTGCCCAGGTAGAGAACCCTAGAGCTGAGTGTAAAGAGAAAAGCCCCAAAGATGGAGCCAGAGAAGCACCCACATTTTGGGGATATAGTGGTCTTGAATGTCTCCTCATCTCAGGGAGCTTCTCTGACACCTGGAGGCTGTCACCGCAGGCTGACCCCCCAGACTGTCATAATTCCAGTTCGGCAACCAAGACACTTTCTCTTTAACCTGAGTAAAAAATTTTCCAAGTCAGGAAATTTGTGTAGTTGTAGGTATGGATTTCGCTCATTCATTCACTGGGTGCTTGACTGAGCACAGAGATGCTGGGCTACTCATGTCCATCCCCAGCCCTGCTTCACGCCCGAGGCTGTCCTCTCGCCTCTCTCTGCCGGTCTATCTCCTCCACGCTGTGTAGGCATGTCCTGATTCCAGCGACCTTTGGTGCCTTTTCTCCATCCATGCCCCAATTTATTGCCAAACTCATAAAAAGCAAAACTTGGGAGAGAGAGATTGAGTTTGCTTCTCACAGCAGAATTTGATTTAGAGCCAAGAAGGTGGCAATCGCTGCAAAGCGGAGATGGGCTATTTCGGGAGTGTGGTGAATGATTTTTTTTTTTTTTCCATCTCCAAATGACCTTACATATATTCCATCTCCCGCCCGCCCCTGTGTTGGGATTGATGGAGGGTGGGCGACGGGGCTCCCCTGGGCCCTGCTGCTGCTTCTGATCAATCTGTCTGATGGGCAGGAGAAGCAGGACCGCCTGGGCAGCTGGCCGGCTGGCTGGGCCCGCAGTTTAACATGTGGGGTTTGGGTGGACACAGCAGGCTCTGTGGTCACCAGCGCATGCCGGCTGGATTGGATGGGGGCTGTCCACTGGCACTAGGGGCTCTGTCTGCTAGGAGAGGTGGTGGGCACATCTGTCAGTGATCTCTGCGTCCCTCGGGGTCTTCCTCCTTGTGCTCCCTGGTTCTCTGCGTTCCTTGTCCTCACCAGTGTCAACTTTTCAGCTTTTCCTATGTGTCATGGCCAAACCTGCTTCAAGATACCAGAAAGTGCTTTCATCCTGGGTCAGGAGTCCAAAGACTTGGGTTTGGAGCTTCTCCATTACCAGTGAACAGGGCCACTTTCAGAGGAATTCTTTTAGTCTCCAAGCCTCCATTTTCTAATCTGTAAAATGGGTTGACATTACTGTAGCAGTATAACTCACCTTCTGGGAGTATCAAGAGGATCAAAAGAATTTGAGGTGTGGCATCAGGGGACTCAGGCTTCACTCTCAGCTCCCCTCTCCATCAGTTCAGGAATGTGGTGGATGTTTTCTAGCCTCAGTTTCTCCATCATTGATGAAGACCAAGTAAAACTGGGGAGTGTGTGGGGTTTTGTGATTCATAAACACTTCATTGGAAGGACTGATGCTAAAGCTAAAGCTCCTGTACTTTGGCCACCTGATGCAGAGAGCCGATTCATTATAAAAGACTGATGCTGGGAAAGACTGAAGGCAAAAGGAGCAGGGTTTCCCAGGTGGCTCGGTGATAAAGAATCCTCCTGCCAAAGCAGGAGACACAAATACATGCGTTCAATCCCTGGGTCAGGAAGATCCCCTGGGGAAGGAGATGGCAACCCACTGCAGTATTCTTGCCTGGAAAAGTCCATGGATATAGAGGAACCTAGTGGGGTATAGTCCATGGGGTTACAAAGAGTCGTTCATGACTGAGTGCCTGAGCACATACACAAAGAAGAAGGTGACCGCAGAGGATGAGATGGTTAGATAGCATCACCAACTCAATGGATACGAATCTGAGCAAACTCTGGAAGATAATGGAGGACATGGGAGCCTGGAGTGCTGTAGTCCATGGGGTCTCAAAGAATCAGACACAACTTAGCAACTGAAAAACAAGTACTTCAAGGAAGGCTTCTGAGAGGTTCTGCTTAGTGGGATTGGGGCTGGCTTGTCCTGTCTGCTTCCTCAGGCCCAGCCACTGCCTGTGATCCCCCTCCCTGGGCAGCTAGGCTGCCACTCTGCCAGAAATTTAGGGGTCACGTCTCCTGGAAGGCAAGAGGGGGCTGTTTTGTTAAGGGGAGCATTTTGATTTGGCTGTATCAAAGGCCCCAGGGCTTCCCTGGTGGCTCTGCTGGTAAAGAACCTACCTGCAATGCAGGAGACCTGGGTTCGATTCCTGGGTTGGGAAGATCCCCTGGAGAAGGGAAAGGCTACACACTCCAGTATTCTGGCCTGGAGAATTCCATGGGCTGTATAGTCTGTGGGGTCACAAAGAGTCAGACACAACTGATCGGCTTTTACTTAACTTAAGGCCCCATGTAGAAGTAAATATAGTCACCCGTTATTTCCAAGAATGTGCCTAGAAGACATCCTTGCCCCCCTCCCTTGACTCCTTACCATCCTGTACATTTCTCCCCACCTTATCTCGTCCCAGCTTCGCGCCCCTTTGCCGGTCCTCACCAAGAGTGGGGCCAAGTGACGGCTGCAGAAAAATGAGGATGGAGGGCGTTGGCTGGTAATGGTCATTTCCACGTCTTACTTGACAACAAGAAAATGAGAGCTGAAACTCAAATCTTACGTTTTTAGGCAGAATTAACACGTCTCCTATCCCATCACTTCATGGCAAATAGATGGGGAAATGATGGAAACAGTGAGAGACTTTATTTTCTTGGAGCTCCAAAATCACTGCAGATGGTGACTGCAGCCATTACATTAAAAGACCCTTGCTCCTTGGAAGAAAAGCTACAACAAACCTAGACAGCATATTAAAAAGCAGAGACATCGCTTTGCCGACAAAGGTCCGTTTAGTTAAGGCTATGGTTTTTCCAGTGGTCATGTATGGATGTGAGAGTTGGACTATAAAGAAAGCTGAGCACCAAAGAATTGATGCTTTTGAATTGTGATGATGGAGAAGACTCTTGAGAGTCCCTTGGACTGGATGGAGATCAAACCAGTCAATCCTCAAGGAAATCAGTCCTGAATCTTCATTGGAAGGACTGATGCTGAAGCTGAAACTCCAATACTTTGGCCGCCTGATGTGAGGAACTGACTCATTTGAAAAGACCCTGATGCTGGGAAAGATTGAAGGTGGGAGGAGAAGGGGATGACAGAGATGAGATGGTTGGATGGCATCACTGACTCTATGGACATGAGTTTGAGTAGGCTTCGGGAGTTGGTGATGGACAGGGAAGCCTGGCATACTGCAGTCCATGGGGTCGCAGAGTCAGACATGACTGAGCGACTGAACTGAACTGAACTGAACATGTCTCTGCATTAATGGCTGTGTTAAAACAGGAACTCAAAAGCAGTCATAATGCCGGAGACCTACAGGATATGCAGAGGTGGAGGTGCCACCATGGTGGAGATTGGGGTTCATGGGAGCTCAGAATCCTGGAGTCCTGAGCCTGCTGCCCCTGCAACAGCATGGTGGGTGATATACTCACCTGAGGAAAGGGGGGCAGATGGTTGGGCAGAAGCGACAATCCCGACTCTGTCATCAGTTGCATCCCCCTTGGAGAGGGCATGGTGCTCTCCACTCACAAGATCAGGTGGGAGCCTGGATTCTAGGGAGCATGGGGAGCTTTGCAGGGGACACTTCCAGCAAATGGGCTGGAGACGGTGAGATGGGCGGGTTCACCTCCCTCTTATGACAGAGCAGAAGTCAAGAGGCTGACTTTCTCAGTGAGGCCAGTGAGGGGCGGAGGCAGAGGGGACCTGAGTCCCTTTGCTGGGCATTCACTGCTTCCCACCACAGCACATCCCTCCCCTCATTGTAGGGGGTAAGTTCTCTCTCATCAAACTCAAAACATATCCATTTTCATAATTAAAAAAATCTTGATTCTGTAGGTCTTTACTTATGAACAGGGTAAAACAGGGCTTGGTATATTAAGAAGAGAGGGAGGAAGAAATAGCATTTATGGAGCTGTGTTGTGTTTCCCAGGATTTCTTTCTCTCTCTCCTTTTCTCCTTAAAATCCTAACCACTTCCTTGGTGGCTCAGTTAGTAAAAAATCTTCATGCAATGCAAGACACCCAGGTTCAATCCCTGGGTCAGGAAGATCCCCTGGAGTAGGAAATGGCAACCCACTCCAGTACTCTTGCCTGGAGAATCCCATGGACAGAGGACCTCGCAGGCTACAGTCCATGGGGTCACAAAGAGTCAGACACGACTGAGTGACTAAATCACCAACCACTGGACTGCCAGGGAATTCCCTCCCATGATTTCTGATATGATCTTACTAACACACACTTGCGGAATCTTCCCTCGTTCCCATTTACAGATGAAGAAACAAAAGCTTTAAAAAAGTCAGTTCCTTCTCAAAGTGACTCAGAAAGTAAGAACAGAGGTGGATCTGTTGTTTCAAGTCAGAAATCTTTAGTGAAAGATCTCTGTCTTTGGGAGCTTCCTTGTTGAGGAAGGGAAACTAGAAGGAGCTCTGCCCCCAAGTCTCTTGTTGTTTGTTCATTCATTCTTTCTATAAATACTTACTGATCCCCATTACCAGGCACTGTTCCAGACACTGGGGATGTAGCAATGAACAAAAGAATGATTAAAATCCTTTACTTCATGGAAGAAGGGTGGGGGAGAAAGTGGAGGGATGAACAACAAATAAAATATGTCAAAACTATTTAGGCTTGTTAATATTTCACTATCCTGACCCACAAAAAGAGCCATTTCATTCAGTTTAACCAAATGGTGTTAAGTGCTATGGAGAAAAATAAAGCCAAAAGTGGGGATTGCTTTCCCTGTTCTGCAGTGAAAAGGGTCTTTCTTGCATCCTCACCTGACCGTGTACACCTTTTGTCTCTATCAAGAAGCTTGACTCCTTCCTGAGTACTTGAAGCTCTTCATGGTCTGGATCCCGCCACCTCTGTCCGTCCATCAGACCAGCAGCTCCTGAAATACGGCCCCTTCTGTCTGTGCAGGCAGCCGGCCCTCCGTGGAACCGTCCTTCCTGCCAGTGTCTGCCAGCCCTTCAGGCCCAGCTGGAGTGTCAGGGCCTCAGAAGAGCCTTCCGAGCCTTGGCCTCCTTCTCCCAGACAGTTTTAATTGCTCCCTCCTCTGCACTCACACGCCACTTTATTAGAGCACTTAGAGCTGCTCTTCTCTTTAGAAGACGCCGTGATTTATTCATGTGCCTTATTAATGGTCCTATTCCCAGTGGCTGGTGCAGGCCCTGTAGGCAACAAGGCTCACCACAGGCGTGATGGGCGAATGAAGGCAGGAGGAAACGCCGAGTGGGAGCTGCAGGGAGTAGAGAATCGGGACAGGTGAGCTGTATAGAGAGGGTCAGCTGAGGCAGATCTTGAGGGTTGGAGGCACTGCCCAAGGGAAAGGAGAGGAGAGGGCCATGCTTGACCAGCCTGCGCTTGCCCACTCCTGCCCACACTGACCTACTCACACCTGCTTACTCCTGTGACCTCCTCCACAACCACCTAGCCTGACTTTGCACACTCTGTCCACCCTGGGCTTGCTTTTCCTATTGGCTTGGTGGCTCCTGTCCTTACCTCTCTCCCTGCTTCTGCCCACAGGTACCCCTCAGTATCCTCTGGATGGAGGAGTTTGCCCCAGTGAGCACCCACAGTGCCCAACTCTGCCCTGCCTAACGCTCCTTGCAACTGTAACGCCTGCTGGGCAGCAGGGCTCAGGGACTGAGCTGATGGCTTTTGGATCAAACTGCTTGTGTTTGAATCCTAGCCGTGACCTTGGGCAAGCTGGTTGTCTTTTCTGCCATTCCTCGGCCATTTCTTCTGTGAGGCATGGGCGATAACTGTCCTGAACCACTGGGGTACTGAGAGATTCATGGAACTAACCCACGTGGAGCGCCAGCCCAGAGCAGGGCTTGCATTAGGTGCTCATGAGCATCAGTCCTCGATGGCAGCTCTGTCTTTCCTGCGGGGGAGGGGAGGAGGTGTTCTGTGAGGCCAGGGGCCCCCTCGGCCTTGTTCTCTGCCCAGTACATGTGGAAAAGTCTGGTGGTGACAGGTGGGTGACAGCATCCAGCGGGGAGCAGAGTGGACAGCCCTGGAGCTGGGCTGAGCAGAGAGGGGCCAGTGTGACACAGCCTGGGGAGGACCGCAGCCTGGAGACCTGAGTGCGGGGCAGAGGCAGGACCCTTGCTTTCTGTGTGATGAACCCGTCTCTCTAACACGCACATTGATGAGAACTCTCTGTGTATCCGGGAACAAGGTTGTCTGGAAACCAGAGAGATGCCTGGACGGTCCGTTTGGCCTTTTGCCAAAACGCTTCTCTCCATGAGATTATACATTCTAGGCCACATCCCCTCCATTGACACTTCCTCCCTCACTTTACTCCTTTCCTTACTCCTCCATCATAAAAATCTCTAGAAACAGGTTTTGTTCAAAGTGAATGAGGTAATAAATTCTCTGTTTCTGACAGGCCGACAAGAGAGATAAATTCTGTAGTGGGAGATGCAGGCCTACTCACTTGCCCTGTGGAGCTTTGGCTGATGTTAAGGTCTGTCCAGGGAGAGGTACTGGGTAGGAGTGGGGAGGAGGCAGAGGAAGCTCTAGGAGGAGCCCTTTGGGTCCACCCTGGGTTCAGGTGGGCAGCTGCTCAGGCCAGGTAGGATCTTAGTAATTTATCAACTTGCTCATAGCCGGGGCCGGGTCTTGGCTGACAACGAGCTAGATGGAAGGAGCCACAGTCATTCATTCACTCATTCAGTTTTTCAATCTCCTCTCCATCAATTCTTTCAGCAAGTCACCTAGCATGGATGAGAGGGACCAAATTCCCCTGGAGTATGACCTTTTAGAGGAAGCCTTCCCACAAAGGATCCCAAATATTTGCAATTCAAGTCAGAGCAAAAGATTGATTTTCCTGGTAAACAAAGAGCTCCTACCAATCATTAAGGAAAATAAACAATCCAATAGGAATCCAGGCAAAGATATGAACGGACAGCTCACAAAAAGGGAGTACAAAGAACTCTGAGACCAATGACGTGTGAAAAAGGCTGACTCTCACTCATCATGGGAGCCATGTACATAGAATGGCACTGCGCCGCAACCCCAGCCTCAGACTGCTCAAGACTGCCGACGAGGGTGTGCAGCGGGCACACACTGCTGCCTCGTGGGCACGGCGTGCTGTTGTGCACAGATCACAGAGATCACCTTGACCCTGCGCTTCTGAAGGGTGACCTGGCAATAATTTAGCACTGCCTCTACTCAGCAAGTCATCCCATCTCTACACGGACAAGGCTATTCCACACGTACCAGATTGTTCCCTGAAGCATTTTCAGTATCACCAAAGATTTGAAACAGCCCAAGTGTCCTTCACTAGAGGGTGGGCTAAATAATTTATGGTGGATTGGTACAACTGAACACTACGCAATCATGAAGAAGAGGGGAGGGGAAAGGGTAGTAGGAAGTACTTTTATGCACTGATGTGCATTGAGCTCCAAGATACATTTTTAAGTGAAAGTGCAAGGCATTCCGTAGAATGGAATACAAATGATTCTTTTATTTGTATAAAGGAGAAAAAACATGAATATATGTGTACACATATATATACAAAATACATAAATGTATATGATGTACAAATTTGTATTTAATGTACATATATGTTCATTTTATTTATTTTTTTTCATTTTCTTCATTTTAATATGAACAGTAGCATAATCTGTATTATGTACACACAATATAGGTAGCACCTTAGGTGAATAGTGGCCGCTTTGAGTCTCAGTTTTCACATTTATAAAACGGGAGTTGTAAGAAAAGGGCAGGCAAAGAAATGATAGGAAACAGCAAAGGAAGCAGCACCTTATATACGTGCCTTATATATTCCAACGCACGTATATGTGAAAATGGTTCTGCACGTTCACCTCTGGAAGCACGCAGACCCCGTGGCTGCTGCTGGGGAGCAGAGCCAAGAACTTGGAGGCTGGGCCCATGGCAGGAGGGAGACTTTTCACTGTAGCACATTGTGCCTTCCGGGTTTTGGTTGTGAATGTATTACCTATTCAAAAAGTAGCTATCGTTAACTTTCTCAAAAAGAGAGATGCAATGGATATTTTCAGCTTAGCTGGGGCGGAGGTGGGAGTGGGTCAGGTGGAGAATGTAGGCAGGGCCTGCAAGGGCAGATGCCTGGAGACACTGAGGCACACCGGGGGCCAGGTGACTGGCTGTGGTTGGAGCACAGTGTGGGGGAGTCTTGATAAGAACACGCCTGGCAAGAAACAGGATGGATGAAGACAGATTTATATATCACGGTAAAGAGTTAGGCTTTTATTGCAATGAGAGGCTCTTGAGGGATTTAATGGGGGCCAGACATGGGTTATATTTTTGGAAGAGCCTCCTGGAGGCAGGGTGGGGAGGGTTCTGGGGAGAGGACATTCCTGATTTCCCCTCACCTTTCTCGGCCTTTCTCATCTTTAGTGATGCTGACCAGTGGGTGGGGTGAACTCTGTTGTTGCACACAGGGAACTGAGGCTGAAGAAAACTGAGTCCTGAGTTCCCACTTAGAGTCAGGATTCAAACTCAGGTTCCCATGGCTCTGGAGTCTGAGCTCTGATTTTGGCTCTGTGTTGTTGGGTGAGAATTGCAAAGTGGTGGTCAAGCATCAGGTCCAAATATGTGGCTGATGAAGTCAGGATGCAATGGCAAGAACTTATCATCAAGTTTCCACCAACTCGCTGGTCCCTCTCCCACCCCTCAGTCACCGTCCAAGTGACCCAAGTCCCCGGTCTTATTCATGGAAGAACAGCAGTGCATTTCTTAACAACACTCAGTTTTCTTCTTCTGCAGGTATAGTGAAGGTCAGACTTCTTACAGCTGTAACAGGACAGCCTGGACGGAGGTTCCCTCCAGATGAGGTCTGTGGGAGATGCATTTGGCTCCAGTTAAGCTGAGCCTTCTACATTTTCTGGTCATCTGGTTTGCATTTTCCTATCATTTCTTTGCCTGCATTTTCCTTACGACTCCCATTTTATAAATGTGAAAACTGAGACTCAAAGAGGCAACTATTCACCTAAGGTCACCTGGTTTATCAACTGGGGAATCAGGCCTTAAACCCTTGCCTTGGGACACCAGATTTTTTTTTTTTAATTAATAGGGGTTTATTTGAGTCCCATGATAAAAACCCAGAAGTGTCTTGTGATTTCTTTCAGAGACGTTCAGTAAAGAGAAATCTAGGTTCTCCTTGTGAGGCTGGTGTTTTCACTGTTTGTGGCCAGGAGTCCGGCCTATCAGATGCTGGGCCCTGGGGCAAAATGTGTGCCTGCAGGAGGCTGGATCCGCGGGCTGGGGAGACAATGGCGGCTCAGGATGCAGGCGCTTGCTCGGCTGGGCCTCTGCTGTGAAGACTGCCACTGGCTAGTTTAATTAAGAGCTGGGGGAAGAAGGGTGCATTGTGGTCCGGGAGCTGAGGAGGTCAGCTGAGGGGGGTTAGGAGGGGCCTGGGAACCAGAAGATGTTCTGTCTGCTCTGTCTACCTCTGGGGACAGCCCAGGCTCCCAGAACAAGCAGGTATGTTCAGGGTGCTGGTGGGCACGTGCTGCAGGGGGTCTGCCTAGGTTGGCTACCTCCTCAGATGCTGAGACCCTCCCTGGCTATGAATAGAAGGTCCCAGTTTCCCTCTGGTCTCCCTCCTGACTTTTCCCAAAGCCTAACCCCAGATCTTGAATCTCTGTTCTGCCACTCACCCAAGCTGTGACCTTGGGTATATCTTATCAACTGAGTCTCAGTTTTTTCATATGCAGGATGGGATAATATAGAATAAGGGTTGCTTTTCCTGCCTCCACAGCATTTTGGGGAAGACCTACTGGATAAGTGGATGAGCTGCAGTGCGGAAATTGTAAAGCACTGCACAGTGCTTGCAGGGACACTGATGAAAACATAGCTGTCCCCACCATTAGAACATCTTCAGCATCCCAGCTTTACCCAGACTGCCCCGTGCCTTCCTTTCTTTTGGTAATAGTAGGGTCATCTTGATTTTGTTTAACTTTTCAACTGACAATACCATATTATTTTTCCAGTTCCAAAAGTAGTACAGATGCACTGTAAAACATCTCTTTTAAAGAAAAAAAAAATTCCAGCTTTAACATTGTCACCATGTGACTTGGGGGAAGCCGTTCTCTGGGTTTGACTTCCTCATGTAGCCGCCAGATCAGAGATGACGAACGTACGACGCGCACATGGCCCCTCTTCAGTCCAGTGCTCGTGGCAGACCTCTCTAGTGGATCGCAGCGTTGTTTCCTGGAGTCCCTGGAGGCTGCTTCAGAATCATGCTCAACACAGCCTACCATCCATCAGAGTGGCTGAGAGAAGGAATCTATTGTCCCTTGATGCCCAGATGAGCTTTGATGTTTTCTGGAGGAGCAAGTCCCGGGGTTCAGGCCCTGGGAGAGAAGTTTGGAGAGTCCCTCAGCTTGTCCATCTCATAGGGAGTTTCCTTTTATCTGATTCTGGAATCTCAAGTATTGTGCAGCAGATAATGACTTCCAATGGGGAGTTCCCTGAAAATTTTTAAGAATTTAAAAAAAAAAAAAAGAAATGACTCTTGCGAAGTCAATGGAATGTGAGCAAGTGACTTAATAAATTCACACCCACGCAAATGCTTGTGCTCCTTCAACTCAACATGAAACTGGGCGGGGTAGAATATTTTGGAAGCACTGGCTTCCAAAAAGCACACAGCGTGGGGAAGCAAGCTGATGCTAATAGGATCTACTCTCTGGAGGCCTTATACTCAAGTCTCACATCCCTAGAACTTGAATGATCCTAGTCCCCCCTTTAACAAATGGGGAAATGGACCTAGAAGACAAAAGTGAGCTGTCCAAAGTCATCTGGCTTGTGGGTAATAAAGCAGGCACCTGAACCCAGCTGCTAGGTCCCCACTTTTTTTTGGGAAAACTACAAAACCCGCCAAGGGAAAGTCCCCAGTGTTTGGAATATTACTATGAAGAGAAGTTTTCCTCATCGTTAATGTGGGAAAAACACCATCTTGGTGTTATCATCCAGACCACACCCACCACTGGTGTCACTGCCCCCTAACAGTCGGACCTGAGCCCCTTCTGCCTTTGGCATGTTTGTGGCTGCAGAGATAAAAACCAGGCTGCACAGGGAGCCAGGAACATTGGATTCCTGTCTAGGCAGCAGGCAGTCCTGAGCCCTCTCTGGACTGCAATGCCTTTGTTAAACAGCGAGGGGCTCCTCCTGGCAACTCCAGTTCAGAGGCTAAAGGGGTGGCTTCTGGAGTCAGCCTGCCTGGGTTCTCTCCGTAGTTTTGACTCATATTAGCTGTGCCACCTTGAACCTCTCTGTGCCTCAATTTCGTCATCTGTTAAATGAAAATAATAACATCCCCTACCTCGTAGGTTGCTGTGAAGACGGGATGAGTTACTCCATGTGCGACAGTACCAGTCAGTGTTAGTTAGCTGTGGCAGCAAGGACCCTGACTCTCAGAGCCTGGTCCCACGCAGAGAGAGGTGAGGAGTGGCTTGGGGGCCTAGCAGGTTTCACAAGGAGCACCAACTGGTGGGCTAGCACCCTTATTTGGGGCCTCTCTTCAAAGAAACTGCAAAGCTGAATTCAGGGACTTGGCCAAAGTTCAGTGACATCAGCTCCTCCTCCAGGAAGCCCTCCTGGATGGGTGGGCTGACCCACTCCCTTTCCCTGCCGTGAGGTCCCAGCCCCCCCTGCCAATGCCACCCCTTGGTCTCAGACAAAGCGGGCACCAGCAGAGGCAGCAGCCGGGCCGGCTCGGTGGCTTTCATGAAGCTGGAGCTCCCCGGAGCCTGTGCTGGGCTGTTCTGCTTTGAATGTTATTTGCATTGCAATAGGCAAGCCTAGCCTTCAATACAGGCCCCTTCTCTTTTGACAGAACAGCCTCACAATTGCCTATTGACCGGGCACCTGTTCCTGCCCCAGACATTATGCAAATGCCGGCCAGGAGCGAAGCCGCCAGCCCCCGGGCCATTGTGCATTGAACCCTGATGGCGCCCTGCCAGCTCCCAGCCGGCCTTTGTTCCCGGCTGCTCAGCGCCACCCCCGCCCGCCTGAGGTGCCCTGCCGAGGAGCCGCCCGCTGTCAGCTACTTGGGTCCTTGCACCTGAAGAAAGACCCTGCGAGCTGGAGGCTGGCTCACGCTGAGCCCGGGTTGGGGCCCTGGAGGTGGCCATGGAGCGGCGGGCCCTTCAGTCCCCAGGGACCACAGAGAGCGGGCCTGGCAGGCGGAGGTGGGGGCAACCCAGACCGTGCCATCTGGGGGAGGGGGATTATAATAATCACTCTCACATCTGCTGAGGGCCTTCCAGTTTGCAATCCCCTCTCAAGGCCATCGCCCCACCAGGCACACCTGCCCCTTGAGGAGGTGGGCGGGCAGGGGGATGTGTGCCTTCACCCAGGAGGGGACTTGGGGCCCCTGGGGGGAGCTGGCTGAAGCCGCAGTCAGGATAGAGAGGACTCAGGCCCAGCACTGCCAGGGGCGCCTCTGACTCCCCGAGTCTTTTCTTGCTGCTCCAGACCCCCCCTTCACCCATGTAACTGTAAATCCCCGACCCACGGTGGAAGGTCCTGCGTGGCATGACTCCAGCCCACCTCCTCTTTTTGGTTTCTTCATCTTTTTCTATGCCTTCGGCTTCACCTTCACTCAACCAAAGCATGGGTTTTCAAAGCATGGTCCCAGGGCCAACAGCTTCAGCACTGCTGGAACCTGTTAGAAAATTCCGGTTCCCAGGCCCCAGCTGTAACATGCTGCCTCATAAGCTCTGGGGTGAGGCCCGGCTCCAGGTGCTCTAATGCATGGACAACTCTGAAGACTACAAGCCCAGACTGGGCTTTGCAGAAGTCTCAAGAAAGGAGCCATCAGCTGCCATTGGGCCACCGACCTGCATCTGTAGCAACAGATGCTCTTGGAAGGGGGAAGCCCAGGTCTTCATCCCACCCTTGGTGCCCAGCTGGGGCACCTCTGGCCCATTTCCTTGCTTCAGAAGAGCCATCAGGATGGGGAGTAAGAGCAAGAGCAGGGCAAAGCGCTGGAGTGACCCTGGGTGCCATCCCAGCTGCTCCCCGCCAGCCCTCTGGCCCCCCAAACCCTTCACCCAATGCCAAAATGCTTTAAAGAGTTTGGCCCAAAGCAAGGAAATCTGATCTCTTGAGAGGCCAGGGCAAGGTTCTGAGAGCCAAGTGTTGCTCTGGTCTCACAATTTGTCTTCCTCAAGTGTTGTCAGAGAGCTCTTTGCCTGAAAGACAAATCTAAAAGAGAAGTGAATGAAGCCAAGTGAAAGTGAAGTCGCTCAGTCGCGTCCGACTCTTTGCGACCCCGTGGACTGTAGCCTACCAGGCTCCTCTGTCCATGGGATTCTCCAGGCAATAGTACTGGAGTGGGTTGCCATTTCCTTCTCCAGGGGATCTTCCCAACCCAGGGCTCAAACCCAGGTCTCCCGCATTGTAGACAGATGCTTTTTCTGTCTGAGCCACCAGGGAAGTCAGCTCTCCCCAAACCACATTCCTTGGTGTGGCATTCAATGCTTTTTAGCATCTGGCAGCATGGCTTCTGCCTCAGTGCCTCAACGTTCTATCACGCTTCCAAATCTCTGCTAGGAGGGCCCATGGGTCTGGGGAGCACAAGTAGAGGGTGTCATTTAAACACTTCTTCTTTTGGGGACCATCAGTTTAACTTCTGCTCATGTTTATAGACTTCTTGTCTCTGCCATTGGGAAGTCTTCCTATTTTTTCTATTCAGAATCATTTATTGAGGACCTACTAGGTACCAATGTTCTGAGCTCTGGGGGACGGAGGGTAGCATGTTGCGTGAAGTCACCCACCTCTCAAGGAATTCCCGATCTAGCAGAGGAAACAGACTACCACTGTATGACCAGGCCTGAACGAAGGTTTAAGTGGGTGTGGAGAAGCAGGGCTTGAGGGAAGTTGGATGGATCCTAGCTGGGGACTACTTGAGTTGGGAGAGGTATAAGGGAGGGGGGGAGTTCCACGTGATGGGCAGGTTTCCTGATGTGCATGTGGATGGTGGGATTATCCCTAAGAGGGAGACTGGAGAGAGAGAGAGAGGAAGGTTAGGAATCAGATGAGAGGGTGGGGAGAGAGTTTTGGCTGAAGTGAGTTTTGAATTGTCCACGGCACAGGCAGAAAGAGATGCCCACTGGTAGATGGATGAGGGTTCTGGCCTTCAGGGAGGGTCTGAGCTGAGACTGATGGCACCAGAGTATTGAGGTGGCAGTGGGGTCTTGGGCTGACTCTCCTGTCCCCCCAGATAGGAGTCACGGCAGTGCCTGCTCTGACTTTTGGGTTCCCATCCTATATTACCTCCTTCCTCATAGAGTTGCTCTGTCCTGGTCTGTTGACCCTCTGGTTTTAGGAGCACCTGAGAAGCAGAGGTGAAAAGCGCTGGTTTCCAGATCACCAGGTTCTAATGGGGCTAGTGGTAAAGAACCCGCCTGCCAATGTAGGTAGACGAAGGAGAAACAGCTTTAGTCCCTGGGTTGGGAAGATCCCCTGGAGAAGGAAGTGGCATCCCACTCCAGTATTCTTGCCTGGAGAATCCCATGGACGGAGGAGCCTGGTGGGCTACAGTCCATAGGGTCGCACACGACTAAAGGGACTTAGCCTGGATTCCGTGAGGATCTAATGGCTTGGGGAGGCCTTGGTTTTTTCAGCCTCTGCTGTGTGACTCACATCTCTCTGCTTATATCTTTATAAGAGCATCATGTAGAAGGAAAAGGGCCCCTAACAAGCCTTGTGGTGCCAGAGGCACATACCCCTCCCCCAGGGGATCAACAGCAGGTTAGGGCCAGAACTAAGAGGAAAGTGAGGCTGCCCCATCTCACAGAGGAGGAAACTGAGGCTCAGGAAGGAGCAGTGATGTTTCCTGATTTGACTGTGTTGTTAGCAGCAGCAGCAGCACTTTGAGAGGGTCAAAGACAAAGATCTAAGACATCATTTGCAGATGAGGAAACAGAATCACGCAGAAGGGAAGCCACGGACCCAGGCTCCCTGGATGGAAAACGTGTCCTGACTCTTCTTGCACTGCACCATCCCATCCTCTGGGATGGGTGACATCCCTGGGAGGCAGGCGCTTCTGACCTTCCAGAGAAAGTGCTCTGTCAAGCCTCGGCAGACACCAAGCCCGAACACTAAGTCAGCCCAAACACTGCATAGGACCCTCTGGTCCCCACAAAGTGTTTGGGACTTCACAAGCATCAGCTGAGAACCTGCTGGGTGCCAGGCATGGGATGTGCTTTGGTACAAGTTATTTGAGTGAATCTTCCCAGAAACTTTTGGAAGCAAAAAAGCCTCCTTCCCTTTGCCAGGTGTGAAAGTGGAGGGCAGAGGGCTTCAGCTCTGGCTCAGCCCTGTCAATGGTAGGGGAGGAAGCCGCGTTTGAGCTGGGTGGCCTAACGCCTCCGTCATCTCTCCACCACAGAGCACAGTCTCGTTCTTGCTGGTCCCCGCAGCTTCTAGCTTTGAGAAGGGGACCCTCAGCACCTTCCCCACTCACAGCCCTTCTGAACTCCACTGCAGGGTCCTCCCCAGCCCTGGACTTGACTCCACCTGACCCAGCTCTGCTACCAGGGCACCCAGGGGCCCTGGCCAGGTCCTTCCCTCTACTGTGGCCCCCTTTCCCTGTGTGCTGTATGCTGAGTGTGGGGCCACTTTATATTTACAACAATCACTTCCTTCTCTGGCCCCTCCTCCTCTGCGGGCCAGCTGTCCAGGGCTGGGGAGAATGACTTCTCTCCATGGGCTCTGGAAAATGTTCCTTGGGAATAACGGTTCAGATGTTCTCTCTCCCCAGTCACCAGCCCTGATTTACAAACCAGATAAAGTGTATTTTCTTTGTGAAATCAAGAGTGGGTGGAGAGTAACCGAGCAGGAGCCCCTTCCGTTGTTGTCACGGGATAAAACCGCTCAGCTGAATGGGCTCTCGGACGATCCTTGGAAGGTGGCTTAAAGCCAAGAGGAGACCTGTGTGCCTTTTTCCCTGGAGGGGTGTCTGCTCCCTCCCACAGCTTACACATTTTTTCATGGGCTCCACACTGCTCTCTATCCCCGTGGATGCCCATCAGTTCTTGTCTGTTCTGAAGCCACCAGCCCCTCCTTGGGGTGAAGGACTCGGGCTGTGCTCACGTTTGCTTTCAGATCTGGATTTAAGCATATTAGTCAAGGGCCCACTATGTGCCAGGCCTTGAACCAAGCACTTCCTACCTTCTCTTTTTTCAATCTGAGGCTGAATGCATTAGTTCGTTTAACAAGGGAAGCCCTGAGAGTCAGTGGGATGAGAGGCATGGCTGGGGCTGTGAACTGGTGGGAGAGGGAGTCAAGGCTAGGACCAAATCGACTGCTTTCTTTTCTCATCATTCTTGTATTTTCCTCATAATCTTTTCGTTCCGTTTTACCCCAGCATGGCTTCCACTGGTGTCTGTTGGACTGTAAATGCCTTTTCAACCTCTTGTGTTCGAAGTACCGTTTTTCAGTTCTTAGCACCAAGGAAGGTGATGATCCTAAAGACAGGCTGCAGAGAAAACCATCCAGGACTAGGACACCAAGGTACTTGTTGCCCAAGTTTGAAGGACTCAGCATTGAGTGTGGCCTTTAATTTTGGCTCTATTGCTCAAAGAATATTCTGGAAGCTGTTGAGTCTGAATCTAGCCTGCTTGCCTCTCTGGGTTTAAATCCTGGCCCTGTACATATAACTGTGGGACTCCAGACAAGTAAACCGCTCTGTGCTTTGGTTTCCTCATCTGCCAGTAAGGCTGATGGAAGCGCCTCTATAGGGCTGTTGTAAGGATTAAATAAATTTATATGTGTAAGATGCACAGAACTTAGTGGTGATTAGTGGAAGTAAGCACTAATTCATGGTAGCTGTGGTAGAAATGGATGCATTGGGTCTGAGGAGGGGACTGGACAATTATTCTGGCTTTGTTTTTTTTTTTTTTGGCTCCTGCCAAGATATCCAGGGCTGGGATCCAGATGGGGAGCTGTGGCCTGAGGGTCCTGTCTGTCCCGTCCTCTCTTTCCTGTCTGGCTGCCTTGGTGGGTACATGGAGAGCAAGAGGTTGGGGAGGGGGGTGGGCATGCATTTCTGTCCTCGGTTCCTGGGAACCAGCTGGGCATTACATATGAGACCCTGAAAATTCCAAGATAATGTTAGCCAGATCCGGGGCTCAACACGGCTCTGGTTGTGATGAATTCCAAATGGTGCAGAGGCCTTGGTGCCCAGGAGCAGCTGGGGAAGCTGTGGCGCTTCCTGGACCTGGGGACCGTTAACTCGAGCCGACAGGAAACATGGCCTGAGACCCCGAGGAGCTCTTCGGGCTCCTCTCAGCCTGGTCTCTGGCAGGTGGTTCCATGGTGCCCCCTGGGCAGCCAACGGCCCAAGTGGCAGTACAGAAATTTATTCTGGGGCCCCTAACTTAGTGACAAGCCCTCCCTCTCTGTGTGTTCATAACTAAGCTCTAGAAAACCAGATTGGGCCAGGACATTAAGGGCAGTGTCCAGTCTGCTTGCCTGGCCTCCTGCCCCATGCTTACCTTGCCCTCTTTCCTTTCTGCCTGAAACCAGCCACTACTGACCTGATCCAGGCGTGGGCGGCAGGCGTGGGCAGGGCCATTGTGGTGAAGCCTGCATGGCCTCTGGCCTTGAGTTCTTCTTGAAGGGAAAGGTACGAGTCAGGGATGATGCAGTGTGACATGGGCTGTGAGCTGCTTCTACAGGAGCCTAGCCCGGGCTGGGGGTGTGTACGGGGTACCTTGGAGGGGTTGCCAGGGAGAGGTGGAAGCTCAGGTATGGACAATGGGAGTCAGTCAGACAGAGGAGGAACATGTAACAGAGAGTGTTGCAGGCAAAGACAGTGGTGTCTGCAAAGCCAGAAAGCTGGATGGTGGCTTGTGGGGAGTGAGGAGTGCGGGCATGCAGCAACAGCAGGCAGCATGTAGTTCCCCCTGGCTGGGCATCACACATGCCAATGTGGGTGGTGACGGTACACTGGAGAGGTGGTCAGGAAGAGGTAAGGGGGCCTTGATGGCCATGTTATAGATTTTTTTTTTGATGTGAACCATCTTTAAAGTCTTTATGGAATTTGTTACAATATTGCTTCTGTTTTATGTTTTGGTTTCTGGCCAGGAGGGAGGCATATGGGATCTCAGCTCCCTGACCCAGGGTTGAATCCACACGCCCCGCACTGGAATGTGACGTCTCCACCTTTGGATCACCAGGCGAATCCCCGTGCTACGGAATTTGATTCTACACCACGGGCAGTGGGGACCTGGGGGTGGGGTTGTGGTAGGTGAATTGAATGAGCTTATTCCCGCTTTAGGATGATCACAGCTGGAAAGGATGAAAGGGAGAAGACCAGCTTGGGTGCATGGGATCATCCTAGAGCTGCTGTTTCATCTAGGAAGAAGGAAATGGTGACTTGACCCAGAGTAGTGTCTGGGAGAAGGAAATGGCAACCCACTCCAGTGTTCTTGCCTGGAGAATCCCAGGGACGGGGGAGCCTGGTGGGCTGCCGTCCATGGGGTCGCACAGAGTCGGACACGACTGAAGCGACTTAGCAGCAGCAGCAGCAGTGTCTGGGGATAGACGGGGACAGACAGATTTAACAGTCATTTAGTGCTTCGTGACTGAATGAATGTGTTAGTAATTGAAAGGAAGAGGAAAGGCTCAAGAATGACAGCTCTCTGCAACATCCCCACCGAGGTTTGCCCGGCCTCCTTTTGCATATCTCCAGTCACGGGCAGCTCACTACCTAGTTGTTTACCATTTAGTACTTATCTACTTTAGTTTAAATCTGTCCAGATGTGCATCTTAAAGCTGCAAAAGCAAACATAAACCTCATTCACTAGTAGCTTTCCAGGCATGTGAAGGCAGTTTAGTCAACACACACTCATCTTTTTACTGCCTTCGTCATTTTTGTTGTTGTTGTTAGTGTGAATGTTCTCAGATTTCTCCCTCTAATGCGGACATTACATCCTCTTCTATTTTTGGCAAACAAGAATATCGAATAATAAATTTGCAAAAAGAGCTACAGTTGTCCTATTGAGTAGAATAGCCTCATCCCTTAGTTCAGCGTACTCTTCTCTGGTAGATGATTCCAGCAGGAAGTCAAATTATAATTAGTAGGTCACTTGGTAAGCATGAGAACAGAGTCAAGGGAGTTAACTCACTGATGTCAAGATGCTCAGAAAGTAAGTAATTTGCCCAGAGTCAAACTGGTAGAAGTAGCACAGGAACTCAAGTCTAGGTCTCTCTGGCTACAGAACAGAAGCGCGGTGCTCATCCAGGTGGGAGGGTGTTGTGGGCGGTAGGAGGCGGCGTGGGGGAAAGGCAGGGGGCAGCAGCCCAGGCAGGAGGCAGTGTAGAATTCCAGAACAGAGCCACGTGGCAGGAGTGGGGAGAGAGAGGCCCAGAGGAGGCCAGTTTGGGAGTGGCTTTCATGGGGGAGTGAGAGATTTTGGGGATCCGTTGATGTCCCCGGAGGGTGGAGGGTGGTGTTCTTGGTTTCCTAAAGGCATGTCCAGAAGAGATGGGTCAGCAGTGGTGGTGATGGGATGTTGAGCCCAGATGTGACGTGGTGTGTTGAAGGTGTCTGGGAAACCCTTAGGACAGGTCCAGCCAGCAGCGGCTCCCTGTGGGGAAGCATCGCTGGCCTGCCCACCTCCCCTGTGACTCCGAGTACAGAGCCATCCTCCAGTCCCAGGACAAAGGATCCCTATCCACTCCAGCCCAGGGCTGTTCTCTCTGGGGGCCCCACTCCAGCACAGCCAAGGGTCCACTTGTCTCACCTGGGACCCGCTGCCTCCTACCACTAAAGGGCCAGGCCATGGTCTCCAGAGAGTCGCTTCCAGGAATCACCATGCTGATGGTCACTGGCATGTCCCAGGACCTCTGAGGTCATCTAGGGATGGCAGAGCAGTCCTTCTGGAGTCAGACTGGCTGATCTGGAAGAATATGGGTCAGAACAAGCCCAGAGAGGTTCAGGGCTCCAGTAGCTTCTTGCAGAGGCTGTAAGGACGTGGCTGGGCATCACTGGGAGCTCAGTGAGGCCGGAACACACCTGCACAGACACTCTCACCAGCGTTGGCTGATGCTCTTGTCCGGAGGTGGCCCTGAAAGCTGTGTGGCCTTAGAAGTCTCTTGAGCTCTCTGAGCTTCTGCCTTCCCCCTGGACACAGAGAGAAGCGATCTCTCTGCCTTTTCTCCCTGCTTTCTTTACAGAGTTGTTGTTAAGAGCAGATGAGGTAACAAATGGAAAAGTGCGTTCTCAACTGTACTAAAACGCCACGTGAGAGGTAAACAAATCCAGTGCACGCATGCACACACACAACAGAAAGGCACAAAGAGAGACAGAGACACAGAGAGGAAAAAAAGAGGAATAAGGAATGAGAGGGAAACAGAGTTAGAAAGACAGAGAGAAGAGATTGGGGGTGAGGAAAAGAGGAAGAATAGGAAAATGCAAAGGGAACAGAAAAAGAGGGCAACAGAATGAATGAGCAGAGGTGGGTGAGTGAGGTCTGGGCCTGGGGACAGAGGGACAGAGTGGGCAGTACAGGGAGGGGGCAGGAGGCAGGAAAGGGGCCTGGACTGGGGGCCTGGCTGGCCCTCACTCCTGAGCGAGGTGCTGCAGCCTCTGGCTGGCGTCCCCTTGGTTAGCATGCTCAGAGCATGGAGCCAGGTCCCCAGGCTACCTGAGGGCCAGGAAGTCTTGTGGTGCCCCTGAGCCTGCCATGGCCAGTGGATGTACCCAAGTTCTGCCCCCAGGAGGCTCTGCAAGGAGCAATGAGCTGTGAAGTGAGGTGCCAGGCTGCCCAGCATGGGTGGCCCTACTCAGAAGTGAATCCATCATCAGGGGCCTGGGTGCCGGCTGGCCCTGCAGCATGCCCACTGAGTGCCCTCAGCAGAGTGCCTTTCTCAGCCTCAGTTTCCCTTCTGGAAGATGATGCTCCCACAGGGTCCTGACTCTGAGTTCAGAAACCCAAGCAGCCTGGCATCACTCCCCCTCCCCTTGAACAAGGGTGGCCACAACCTTTTTCTACTTTGGGATGATTATTTTAAAGTTGAGTCTACTTGTCTTTCCATTTCCTCTTCTCTGTGTGCATGGCCTTCGCCCACCAGTCCCTCCAATCCCTAGACTGGCTCTCTCCTCCCCATATATGGCTCGGGTAAAGCCGGGTCCCTTGATGACCCCCTGTGGGGCAGGATTACCTTGTTAGGAGCTGAATTAGACTCAAGACAGCTAAATGGCATTGTCTGGGCCCTAAGGTTCTGGAGAGAGGAGTTTAGGGCATTAGGAGACCTACACAAAGCACTTCCTTCTCTAGGGGAGGCCCCTGCCCAGTGAAGAATCCGAATCAAGAATCCACAATGGGCTGGCACTCTGGGCAAAAGTCGAGGGTTGGGGGCGCCCTGGGTGGAGTAGAGTAGGGTGAAGTCACCCTGCCCTCTCTTCCCTCAGCTGGAGCCCCCTCCCTGTCCAGTGCTGTGGCCAGAGTCCTGTGGGCAGGGCTGCGGAGGGATGTGCCAGCCGCCCTCATCCATCTCTGCCCAGGATCCAGAACCTCCCCAGATGTGTCAGCAGCAGCACCACTGGCTGGAGTCTTGTGTGTAAAAGTCAAGTTACATGACTGGCTTTTGAGGCAGGAGGGCTTCCTCTTTTACGGAGAGTGCAGAGGTCTCCTGTCCAAGGTCAGGCTGCTAGGCAGTCTTTTCTAGGACCAGGGCAGAAATGCTGGTCTCCTGACTTGAGAGCGTCAGGGACAAGTGGCTCGTTCCCAGGGTCTGCTTCAGCAAGATGGGACGCCTTTTCTGAGGAGTGACCTATGGAGGTACTGAGTGCAGCAAGTCCTCCGAGTGGCACTGGAGGGGGTGATGGTGATGATCGTGGTGATGGTGGTGGAAGTGGTGACTGGTCTTCAGCCTCAAATCCAACTCAAAAAAAAAAAAAAAAGCAGGATGAGCCTGAGTTGACCTCTGCTGAATTCCGCTCCCCAGTACAAGGCCTGGCATTTATCAAGTGCACAGTAAAAGTCTGTGAACGGATGAATGAATTCACCCGCTGCACTGAGAGTCTCAATGTGTGACGAGCTTGGGAAGCATGGGTGGTTGGAGCCAGCACCGTGGCGTGGGCTTCGGGGTGCTGTGACCCCTCTGCTGCCCCCAGGCATGACGTGGGACGGGGGTAAGATGGCTGTGTTTGAGGAGGAACCGGGAGAGACGAGACCTCTTGTCTCCATGGAATTACCTCCCATCCTCTGAAGACTGGCACCAGCGAAGAGGCTGATTCGGACCTGGGCTGAGCTCTGGGTGTGTTACAGACACAGTTAGAATTCCTTCCTCATTTCTCCTGTGCGCATTTTTGCCAACTCTGTTACCTATCCCCTCTTTCTCAAACTTCCTGCAGGTTCCTGCCCGGTCCCAGGCCACTGCTGGGATGGAACTGTGACAAGGCTGATACCGAGGAGAGAAATGCAGTCGTGGGTCACAAGGACTCCCTGTCTGGCAGGGAGGTGACCACAGTCTTAGAATTGTCAGGTGACTGGATACTCAGGTGGGAGTTGGGACCAGGGATCGGACCCAGGTGGGGAGGCTGATCTTTTCTTCCTAGAGGCGGGAATTTGAAAGGTTCTTAGGATCAGGAGTCAGAGAAGGGAATGTGGATTATAGGCTGAGGGAGGCACATGTATTGAGACGGAAAGGTGCGGTGTGCTCACATAAGTGGTGGGGCTGAGCCTTGCGTTGCTGGGGTACAGGGTGGGTTTGGTAGAGGTGGGGCTGGAACACTACGTTGGAGTCAGACTGTGAGTGGACCAGTGCTAAGGTACTTGGAATTTTTCTGAGGAAAGTGAGCAGTTACAAACCATTGATGATCATGATTTTATCTGTGATTTAGGAAGAACGTCCATGCCCGATCGAAGGTTGATTAGCAAAGGCATATGGAGAGGATGAGAGACGTGGAAGGAGGTGAGGATAAGGTCGTTACTGATGGACATAGTGATGAGGATGGTGGAAACGGTGGGTGGTGATGATGATGGGTGTGTTGATGAGGATGAGATGGGATGATTTGATGATGGAGGCAGTGTGATGATTTCAGACCCCTGACACTAGCTTAGGCTCTGCTGTGTGACATCCTGCCTCCCATACTTGGTGAGGTGAGGGTGTGGGGGTTGAAGGAACTTACCAGAGGGGGGTCCCTTCTCTTTTCTCCCTCAGCAAGCCCTGCACAGACCCCAAAGCTGTTCAAAGCGAGAGGTCTCAGTTGGGCAAGCTCCAAGGAGTGAATACGGAGTAGGGGTTGGGCAAACCCCTCCAACACTCAATAATGCCTGAAACCGGGCGGCCGGTCCCATTTAGGCTCATTTGACATGTAACCTTGCCTGCCGTGGTCCCAGGTGGGCCCCAGCTGCAAATGGCAGCCTGGCCTGCTCTGCCCTCTCCTGCTGAAGGCCCTCTTGTGCACCAGGCCAGAATGTCCTCAGGAAACGGGTTACCTCTCTCCCGGGGGTGCGTCTGGATTCCCGTTTGCAGCTCCAGCCAGGATGTTTTGCAATGAGTTTGGAGAAAGCATTCATTCCGGGAAGAATCCGGGAATGGAATGCTTCCTGCCAGCAGGGGTGTGGGTGAGAGGGCGCAGGGCTGCCTGCTGGACTGGGGCTGGCTGGGGTGGGGGGTGAGATGCACAGGGGATGGTGCTGGCTGCCTGGCTGGCCCAGTCCTCAGTCCTCAGGGACTTCGGTGGCCTTCGGGCTGTTTTTCTGTCTGTCTGCTTGTCCACCTGGATTAGAAAAGCTGGCTGGTTCAGGCTAGTCTCCCAAACTCTTTGCCTACTCTAAGGTACCTTGAGCTTTGTTTCATTTTATTTTTGAATGTTTTTGAATACTACTCCAAAGTGATTACTGAATGAAAAGGTACATACCTCCAACCCTGTGCTTCTGACCATGCCCTCAGGGTCCCAGTAAATAAACTCCCCCCAGCCCCTGTTTTTTGTTTATTAACCCAGAGTTTCTATTTGCAAAATAAGCAGCTACATGGCTACATTTGGATCTCCTGCGTTTCTTACTCCAGCAGAAGCATTCTGTGTGCCTTGCTTTGCACCCTGTTTTTTTTTTTTTTTTTTTTTCCCACTGAACAGTGTTACCTGGAGATCCAGCCACACAGACCATGGAGACCTGCGGGGTCCTCTGGTAGCAGGGATTGAGCCATAATTATTTCAGGCTTTTGAGTTTTAAAACCCAGATGCCTACAAACAGTGAGCTGATTCTCCGGCTGGGCTTTTAAAAATTGTTTTCCAGGACCCCAACCAAAGGTGGGTGAGTCTTCCCTCCCCTGTACAGCCCAGCTAAGGCTATGGTCTCCTGTGTCCTGTCTCTTCTTCCCAGGTGGGCGGTATTACTGTTCACGCTTTGCCAGGGAGGAATCTAAGGAACTGAGAAATCAAGTAAGACACCCAAAGGGATAACTAGTAAGTGATGAAGTCTGGGATTTGAACCCTGAGCAGTCTGGGTCTAGAATTCTTCCTCTTGGTGATGTCACACTGCTGGGGAAGATAGAGTTCCCTGGTCCCACATCTTCAAGAACCAGATGGAGTCCGGAGAGGGGTAGGGACTTGGTCAAGGTCTCACAGCTATGCACCATCAACTCCTGGAGAGGAAGCATCCCTTGGTCACTTACTGGGTACCTGATGCTCCCCAACATGTCCGTGGGGGCTCCCCGGTAAGACTTCTCTCCTCTGCACTCCTAGGCTTCAAGTTCTTGGTGGCTCCTCTGACCACTTACCAGGCTTAATGTCAGTCTCACAGAAGTTTGCCGCTGAACAACTTAACAGAGTCACTGCACAGATGGACAGAGGGAGGCAGGAGGGAGAAGCGGAAAGGTCACACAGTCCAACTGCAGCAGAACTGGGGTGGATTCCAGGTCCCAGGACGGGAAGTCTGGGCCTCTGTCCAGGCCCAGCTTGCCCCCATCCAGCACCCTCCTGACCTGGCAGTGTCTGTGCGCCTTCCCTCCCAAGCTTCCTCCTGGCTTCCTTCAAGACGACTGTGTCTTGCCTTCTCTCACTCCTCATCCACGTGTCAAGAGGCCCCATTTCTATTAGTGTTCATTGGCTATGGCGGCCTCCACTAGCAAAGGGGCTTGTGCATGAAATCTGGGCAAAGCTGGCAGCTGAAGTGACATCCTAGTAGTGTAAAACACAAGGGGTAACTGTGCATGTATGTATTTTATCTCAGTGTGCATGCATGTATTATGTGTCTATATGTGTATGGTGCATACATGTATGTGCATGCATATCTGCACACACATATATGTGCATGTATGTGTATACATGTGTGTTGCATATAGGTATCAATATATGTGCATGCATGGATTGTGTATAGTGCATATCAGTCAGTCAGTCAGTTCAGTCGCTCAGTCGTGTCTGACTCTTTGCGACCCCATGAATCGCAGCCAAAGAATTGATGCTTTTGAAGTGTGGTGTTGGAGAAGACTCTTGAGAGTCCCTTGGACTGCAAGGAGATCCAACCAGTCCATTCTGAAGGAGATCAGCCCTGGGATGTCTTTGGAGGGAATGATGCTAAAGCTGAAACTCCAGTACTTTGGCCACCTCATGCGAAGGGCTGACTCATTGGAAAAGACTCTGATGCTGGGAGGGATTGGGGGCAGGAGGAGAAGGGGACGACAGAGGATGAGATGGCTGGATGGCATCACTGACTCAATGGACATGAGTTTGAGTGAACTCCAGGAGTTGGTGATGGACTGGGAGGCCTGGCGTGCTGCGATTCATGGGGTCGCAAAGAGTCGGACACGACTGAGTGACTGATCTGAACTGAACTGAATCACAGCATTCCAGGCTTCCCTGTCCATCACCAACTCCCGGAGTTCACTCAAACTTACGTCCCCCGAGTCAGTGATGTGTGTACATTTGCATATTATGCATGTGTGCATGCGTATCTGTACATATGTGTATGCATGTATTTGTGCCTGTGTGTATTGTGCACAGTGCATGTGTGTGTGTGTGGGCATGTGTGTATTATGTGTGTATACATACATATATATTGTGTATATGTGTGTGTGTGCATATTCTGTATATGTTTGTGTGTATTGTATATCTTGTATATGTGCGTGCATGCATGCATGTGTACTGTGTACGCATGTATGTGCACGTGTACACATATGTTTACATACACATACGTGTGTGTATACGTGTGTGTATGGCAGTCAAGCCTCAAGCACATAGACCTACAGTCTTCACCCCATGATAGCTTGATGTTGAGGCTTTTGTGTTCTCCAGAGAGATGCAGTTTGTAAGATCCACAGGTCCTGAGTGGTCTTGAAATTCCTTTGGCACTTGGAGGTGGAGAACAGCCTGTGGCGGGCAGCTACCTCTGCTGGTGGTCCGAGTGTGGGTTCAGGCCCCAGGGAAACTTAAGGGCACACCAAATTCCTGCTGGGTCACTTCTGGCAAACATGAGATCTCAGAGGAATCACTTCCTCCTTCTGGTCTCAGCTTGCCCACCCATAAAGCGGGGCTATAAGGCCTGCTTTGTTTTACTCTCTGGGCATTATGAGGAGGAGATGAAATTCTCTTTTGGAAACCGTACCAAGTTCTTCCTAATTCCATGATTTCCAAGTTTTGCAGGCACAAGAAATCTCATTACAGTGTTGTCCTATATATGTAGATGTATAATTGCACATGAATGCAAGCCTGAATTTAACTTTGCATGGAAGTGTTTGGAGGCTAAGGTCATGTACTTGAGTGTGCAGGAGCTTGTGCGTGTTGATTAGAATTTCCTTACCTAACTTTGCGTGCCCTCTGCACAGGATCTGGTGGGTCAGCTTGACTTTGAATCCTGGCTGGCTCGGCTTGAATAAGCCAGGTAACCTGGGTGGGCTTCAGTTTCTTCATCTGTGAAATGGGCCTGTGAGAGTGGCCACTTACAGGGCCTCGTGGAGTTTTGATGGACTAAGCTCAGCATGCTCTTGACACAGTGGGAAAGTCACAGATCATAGTAATAGTTCTTAGTTCAACAAGAACTGGAGGAGAAAGAGTATGAATGCCATCACCTCTAAGGCGAATTATTATAGAAAGGAGGCTCGTATCCTCCAGCTCCCACTCTCTGATCCTTTGCCTTGTCCAAAAGCCTGGATTTGATGGTCTTAACTATTTGATACTTTGGGTGGGTTTTTCTGCTTGAGCGCGAGAGTGCTGAAAGCAATTGATGAGAGAAAGAAGTTTTTGGATACAGCCACAGAGGCCCTTGCTTTCCTTTCCTGGATGTTACCTTTGTTGCAGAGGAGAAGCCCTGTGGCTGGGATCAGAGAACCACACACGTCTTACAGAATGTTCCTCTGTCTCTCGTTGCTCTTGAAAACTGCGGTGCTCCACACTCACCAGGAGGGGTTCTACCCTCAACCGAGTTTGGGAAACATTGCAAACAGACTCCCTGGACATCAGCATGCTTTACTTGTATTATAAAGATGCTGTAAAACGTGCAGTAAACAAGTAAGTTAAATTTAGTTTAACCTAGCATTTCCCAAATGCACTTTTCTTTTTTGCATAATCCTTGCTATAAATCTCTGCGGAATGCACCCTGACAAGCACAGATTCGCGGAATCAATAGTATGGAAATCCACAAAGCCACGTGGCTCTAGGTCACCCTTCCAGTCAGGCAAATGATATGTCATAAAGCAGTGCTTCTCATATGTCAGTGCGCACACATGTCATCTGGGAGCTTGGGAAAAGGCAGATTCCAAGCGGCAGGTCTGGATGGGGCCCAAGGTCCTGCATTTGTAACAAGCTCGCAGGTGATGCCCCTGCCGCTGGGCCCAGGACCACACTTTGGTAAGATTACAAAGAGGCCTCTGATACCATGGAATTTCACCTGTGTCCATCCTTTCAACGGTATTCGGAAACTGGTGGCTGCCAAAGAAGTCCCCAAATCAGGCCATTAGACGCAATCACTAGGGACGTGACCTTTCTCTGCTGGACAAGCCGTCCTATGAGGGGGAGCCTAGGCTGGGTTAGCAGCTGCAGGGAATGCAAGGACCAAGGTTTCGAGGGTAGAAAAGTCCTTCGGAGCTATGAAATCTTGGCTGAGTCTGAAAAGACGGCAATCGAGTCACCCTTCTGCCATGTCTCCTGTCTGGGCAAATAAGGCTGGGATTGTTAGTGTTTTAATTAATTTATTTATTAATTTTTAAAGAGACATTTCCCCTTTCTTTTTCTTGGGTCTGGAGTCATTAAACAGGGATTAGCTGGATAAATAGAGGAAGTGATTTTTAAACTGTTTGCAAACTTAATGTGAAGAGCCCAGCCTTGCAAATTATCACGTCTAATCAGAGGCCCTCGCTTCACTGCTCCAGTAATTGTACTGGTATTAGTCAAATTCTTGTTGTCTCCTCATTAGCCGTGAAAAGGAGACTCAAGATGTACTTCATTAGAGTGTCCTGGAAATATATTGCTAATGTGGAGATGGAGGCAGAGGGGGGAAGGGATGTGGGGGAGGGGTGTGGGGGCGGGGCAGGAGTGTATAGGTCCTCACCTGACATCGGGCAGGTCTCACCTCTCTCAGTCCCGTCTCTCGCCTGCCTTTGGGCTCAGTTCCTCTCTGGGCAGCAAGGAGGGTAGGTCGGCTGAGATCCGGAAGCCCTTTCTGTCTGACACTCTTGAGTTTATGGTTCTAAATTTTGAGGCTTTGGAGGATGATCAGTACTGGATGTTCTTTCAAATTCAGAAACTTAGGCTTTGTCGGGAGCTTAACCAAGGGTGAAGAGAGCTTTGGGTGGGCAAGGCTGGCCTGTGTTTCTCCTTTACTCTTAGGCAAACTGGCTAAGTGCTCAAATGTCAGCCAGACACCTGCAGCTTCCCTTGATATTGTCTGATAGGACTCGTAATCAACATTTTCTCCTCCCTCCCTCCGTCTCTCCTTTCTTCTTTCCCTCCTACCCTCCTTTCTTGTTCTGGATGCATTTTCTTCATCCTCATTGTCTTCTTCCTTTTCTTCTCATCCCTTTTCTCTTTCTTCTCCACTTTCTCTTCTACCCAACATTTATTTATGGAGCGTATAATCCTAGAGCTCTTTGAATGTAAATTAGTTGAAATAAAGTAAAATGAAAAGGCCACTTCCTCATTTGCGCTAGCAACGTAAGGCATCAAATGCCCACTTGCCACACGTGGCTAGTGGCTGCCACATTGGACGGTGCAGAAAATTCTACTGGACAGCTATGATCTAATCTCTTTCTGTTACATCTTGTGCTCATCAGCCCAGGGGTAAAGAGGATGTGGAGTTGAGAAAGAGAGAATCCTCCCTCTAGGACGCGCATAGTCAGGTAGAGAATTACCACACTTCATTATAGTTGTGAATCGTTGAAGATGGGTCCAAGGACTAGACTGACTAGCAGGGCTCCCTGCACCTTGGGGGTCAACTTGGGGAGTCGGAGAATCAGCCAGGCTTCCCGGAGAGCAGGGGCTTTTCCATTAGAGGTCTGGAAGATGAGAGTGATCCACCAGTGCCCCTGAGCCTATGGCAACTTTACCACTGGTGGGTTAGCCGTGAGCCCAGTGGGCACACAGCATATCTGTCCTTCACTCCAGCAGCCACAGAAGACTTTGTAAGGTCTGTTGATTATCTTTCTCTATAGGGACCAGGTATTCCTGGGCTCGGGTCTGGTGAGTCTTAACTCGGTGTCTGGGAGACACCTTCCACCATCACTTACCAGGGCACCTCTCTCTCCTCTCTTCCCCAGCCTTCTTGGCAGCCAACCCCAAAGCACTGTGTAGGGCGATGAATCAGGCTTGGCCTTCAAGATTTGAAATCTGAATCTGGATTTATGTCGTATATTGCTTGAGCTACATAAATCACTCCATGGTCTGAGCCTCAGTTATGACAACTATAAAATGGGGATAATAATACCAACCTTGAAAACTTGTTGTTAGAATTAATGACATGGCGTGCACAGCACCTGCTGTGGAGCTGTGGGAAATCAAGCAATTCTTCCTTCTCCCTCCCTGCCCCCTCTCTTCCTCCATCCCTCTATCTCTGCCCCCAGCCCCTACTCCCTCCCTTCCCCCCTCCCTCTCTCTCCTCTGTCCCACTCTTGCTCTAGCCAGGAACTCTGGGCTGTCCTTCTCTTTGGCAGAAGCCCTTGGTCTCTCCAGCCTTCTGGATGCTGACCTGCCATCCTCTGTGGCTTGGAATCCAATTTCTCTACTTCTGAGAGGATAAAGGGCTGAGTCAGCTCCACAGGGAATCACTTTCAAGGTTCCAAGGAGTCTGGGGGCCTTAGTGCCAGCACTCAGGCTGCTAATGGATTCAGAATGGATTCGGGGCTGATGACACAGCCCTGAAACGTGGCATTCACTGGAGGAGTCACGGTGGCTTTTTTTTTCAAATAACTTCCACACAATAGGTTTCCTTTTCATCAGGAACTGGTTGTCTGCATTTCTGGCTTCTGGTAACTTCCTCCTTGGCCCTAAAAGACCACAGGAGGATCAATTAGATGCCCCGGGTGCTGAGGGTTGGCAGTGGGCCACAGCGGCAGCCCTGGTCCTCTGTCCCACTGTTCTGGGTAGCGCAGAGGGCATGACACCGCCAGGAAAGCCACTTCACTGGGTTCTCAGACACTCAGGGCACTGCAGACTCAGACTTGAAGGTGCGTGGATGTTAGAGGGGGAAGAGGGTGAGAACCCGGGGCAAGATGACCTGAGAAGCCCAGAGAGGTTAATTGGCTTCCCAAGGGTCACAGACCAGGTCAGGTGACCCAGGCTAGACTCTTCCTCCCGGGATCCCTTCCATACTGACCCTTAATCAATCAACCGTCAGTGCCCACCCACTACTGGGGAGACACTGTGGGGCTCCCAGCATGTGTATTTCACTGTATGAGTCTGTTTCCAGAAGAAACACATGGCTTTTTTTGTGACAATTGCCTTTCCAGCCTGACTGCCAGCCCAGGGTCGCGGGAGACGATCTGGACCCCACAACCTCCATTGTGCTGCTCCTTCTCCAAGAGCCAGCTTCCTCTTCTGGAAGCTAAGGGTGCTGGTAATGCTACCGTCTTGGATTCCCTGCTAGAAGGCAGAAAGGAGGAACCATGTCAGTGTTCAACAAACTCCTGACTCAAAATAACCTTTTTTTTTTTTTTTAAGGAAATGTTGTGGTAAGTTCTATAGGACTGATGGACTCAACCTGAGCTTCTCCAAGTGTGGTCCCTGGACCAACAGCAACAGCATCACCTGGAAATTTGTTAAAATGCAAATTTGCAAGCATCAGCCAAAATTCTGAGGGTGGGACCCAACAATTTGTATTTTAACAAGAACTCCAGGCAATTCTCACATCTCTTAAGTCTGAGACCCTCTGGGCTAAACTTTTCAATTTCTGTGGACCCACAGAAGGGGGAGATCATTGTGGATGGTAGATCCACAAGGAGGATTGATCCACATTGAGGATGGAGATCATGTGTGCTTATGGACCATCTCCAAAGAAGGCCTTAGAAATGGACATTGGAGGGTGAGGAGTTGCTGGGTGCTGGGAGGCACTGAGGTGCCAGAACGGTGATCAGGAGCAGGAATGTTGAAGACAAATCTGCCAAAGCCTGACCTGCTCCCACCAATGCCCACAAGACTGGGAGAGTGAGCGCTGAAATCATGACCAGGATTCAGATTTGACCCTGACTGAATGATCACAAATGCTGTCTATATTGGGTAAGAGAAATCAGGATGCCCACCCATTCATCATCCATCCTTTCTTTCAACTCAAAATTTATTTATTTGAATTAATGTTATTTGAACTTTTATTCTGTGCCAAGCATTCAGCTATGCCCTTGGCTTGCATACACAAGACAATCAGGGTTACTAACTTGTGTTCTCTGACTAATTTTAAAAATTGTGATTTAACATCTACTTTAATGAAAACAAGTTCCCACTGAACATCACTATCTGAAATGTAAGATTAAATATTTCTGTGTGGCATGAGACAGGAACAATATTTAAATTTAAGGTTCATTCCCCTCTTTGAAGAGCGTGGAAGGCTAGGTGTAGGAATTAGATGAGTGTCTGTGGAACATCGCCCAGGGAAGGGTTGTGAATAAGCTCCTTAATTGTTTAGCTTTCAGAGTTTCCCACCTCTCCTTCTTATTCATTTTCTGATTTAATCCTGAAAACAATACTGTGAAGTCTGAGGAAATTCAGACTCAGAATTTAAATGACTTGCCCCAAGTTACAAAGGAAATAAGCCACAGAACCCTGAGGAAATGGAATCTTCAGATTCTCCCAAACCCAGAACTCACTATGTGGACTGCATTTTTTTTTCTTTTTTTTAAATTTTATTCTTTACATTTACAATACTGTATTGGTTTTGCCATATATCAACATGAATCCACCACAGGTATACACGTGTTCCCCATCCTGAACCCTCCTCCCTCCTCCCTTCCCGTACCATCCCTCTGGGTCATTCCAGGGCACCAGCCCCAAGCATCCAGTATCGTGCATCGAACCTTTTCTTCTTGATATTGACGTTTTTAGTTTTCGCTGTCTTTGCTTCTAGTAGATCAGGCACTGTGTTACCCGAGTCCTGTTTTGGGGCAGGTGGGACCCTTCCAGGATGTTCAGGCGACCCAGACCACCCATGTGTAGGGGCAAGCATAGAGATGCATTTTACCCAGAAAGATACTCAGGAACCCCAAGAGCCATTTCCCAAGAAAGGTCACCCGTTTTCCAGCCCATGCCATTCCCCAGAGTCACTGGTCTCACCTCCAGGTATGGCTACCTGAGATCAGGAGAAGAAACCCATAGCCTCCTAACACCTGGTGGTTCCCAAGAATTTAACACCTGACCCATGCCGAGAGGTCATTGTGGGGAAAAAAAATTGAAACACGCACTGGTAGTAAAATCATGGCTCTTTGAATTATATTAAAACACTTCAGCAACCTTTCATATAGAATTAATTAACATAAACCCCAGCATCCTCATTGCTACAGAGCCCTAAAGTGGTTGCCAGAATTTAATTAGACTTAACCTTTTTTTTCCTACACCAGTACCACTTTATAATAACTGCAAATCATTATTAATTTCTTTGGTGTTCACTGTAATAACATTAATCATGATGAACTTCTTTCTGTAGTAATGTGTATGTAATATGTAATTCCATAGCAATTTAGTATTAGTTAAGGATAAATTGAAATTAATTTCACGAAAAGATACTATTTGTTATTGGATCCTGTATATTCATAAAATAATATTTTAGCACAATTTATATTGAGCTGGCCAGATCAGGAGACATTTGGCAAACTGCTAAAACTTCAGAGACAGAACTATTTGCTGCTGATTACTGGAGCGTACCTGATTGCTGATGTCTCGTATCCCAAGGTACTTGAAATAACAAATCAGAAAATGGGTAAGCTGTGATGAGATGGCCCTTTGAGATTTAGTACCTTATCAATCTGAAGGCATAGTGTGGGACAATGTATCTCGGAGTGCTTTCCAGAACTAAGCCTGTGATTTATTATCTCAGATCTCAAGATTTAAGCCACGTTCTTGGCTCTCCCAGGTTCTGTCTTCTCCTCTGTAAAATGGTTACATCATCCCCTCACAGCAGTCTTCAGGGGTTGCAAGGATGTGATAGATTTGAGTGATTTGGAAGATTGCAATGCTTAGAATGAACATGTGTGACGCTAGGAAGAAAAATAATGGTCTATGCATGCTTTATTTTGTTGTTTATTTATTTATTTATTTTTTATTTTGTTGTTTAATTTCATTCATCTTTGTGATAGAATATTTGGAAGTGGAGATGCTGAGAAGGAAACAGAAGGGCTTTTTTAATTTTAATTTTTCATGAAAAAGAAACTTTATTTTTTTACTTTTGATTTTGATATAGAATTCAGACTTTACTGAACATTTGCAAGACATTTACAAAGAATTCCCAAATACCCTTCACCCAAATTCCCCAGACTGTCAACATCTTATTTGCTTGATCCCTTTGTCTGTGTTATATACTGGCATTTTGTTTTTCAGTTATTACGGACAAAAGCCCCTTTACTGCTAGATACTAAATAACGTACTTTTCCTAAAAACATCATTTTCATAAATACTCATGGTTAAGGACCCAAATCAAGAAGTTAGTGATTATTCAGCACTAAGTAAGGCCTTTTTCAGATACCAGCTCTACTTGTCACTCATTTTTAGGCATAATCTTGTCCGAAACTTTGCCCTCTGCTGGGCCTATCTGGGGACTTTTCTCCGTCCATTCATCCATTCATTTCACTGGGCGGGAGTGGAAGATAGAAAGATGAATAAGACATAATTCTGCCTTCAGGAAGCTGGTGGTCTAGGAGACATAACTATAAATGGATATTTAAAATATATTCTAATGAGGGCAGTAGATACGTGCTCAGATCACAAGTGATATTATCAATAAAAATAAGTAGCGGCATATAAGGTCTAGGGCTTCCCTGGTGGCTCAGCTGTAAAGAATCCTGCCAATGAAGAAGAGGCAGGTTCAATTCCTGGGTCAAGAAGATCCACTGGAGAAGGAAATGGCAACCCATTCCTGTATTCTCACCTGGGAAATCCCATGGACAGAGGAGCCTGGCCAGCTACAGTCTATGGGCTCTTGAAAAGTTGGGCACAACTGAAAATGAAGAGGAACTCAAAAGCCTCTTGATGAAAGTGAAAGTGGAGAGTGAAACAGTTGGCTTAAAGCTCAACATTCAGAAAACGAAGATCATGGCATCTGGTCCCATCACTTCATGGGAAATAGATGGGGAAACAGTGGAAACAGTGTCAGACTTTATTTTTTTGGGCTCCAAAATCACTGCAGATGGCGACTGCAGCCATGAAATTAAAAGACGCTTACTCCTTGGAAGGAAAGTTATGACCAACCTAGATAGCATATTCAAAAGCAGAGACATTACTTTGCCAATAAAGGTCCGTCTAGTCAAGGCTATGGTTTTTCCAGTGGTCATGTATGGATGTGAGAGTTGGACTGTGAAGAAAGCTGAGCGCCGAAGAATTGATGCTTTTGAACCGTGGTGTTGGAGAAGACTCTTGAGAGTCCCTTGGACTGCGAGGAGATCTAACCAGTCCATCCTAAAAGAGATCAGTCCTGGGTGTTCTTTGGAGGGAACGATGCTGAAGCTGAAACTCCAGTACTCTGGCCACCTCGTGCGAAGGGCTGATTCATTGAAAAAGACTCTGATGCTGGGATGGATTGGGGGCAGGAGGAGAAGGGGACAACAGAGGATGAGATAGCAAGATGGCATCACCGACTCGATGGACGTGAGTCTGAATGAACTCCGGGAGTTGGTGATGGACAGGGAGGCCTGGTGTGCTGCGATTCATGCGGTCGCAGAGAGTCGGACACGACTGAGCGACTGATCTGAACTGAACTGAACGGAGCAACTAAACAACAACAACAACAACAAATACAAGGCCTGAGCCCTGGTCAGTCAACATGGGGGCTGAAAGGTGGGCATCCAGGTGGCCTCCAGGTGCGCAGTAGATGGACACTGGCTGGGCTCAGGGCATGACAGTATCCAGAAGAGAGTTCTCTAGGTTGCTGGACAGGGACGGGAAATGCAGGGGAACCTCCCTAGGCAAGGAGAGAGTCTTGGAGGAAAGTGGACTTTGGCTAAGAGTGGGGAACAGCAGAGGAGTATTTTAGAGGTATCCGAGTATTTAGAGTATCCGTGAGGTATATGAGACAGTAACAGAGCAGCTGTGCTTATGAAGGACACAGTCTCCCAAGAATGAGGGGGCAGACCCACCGGACCAGAACACAGGACCCTCATGGAGAGCTTTGTAAGCTGCCCTGGAGGAACTTGGATTTCAAAGGCTGAGAGTGGGAGTTGGGAGTGATGCAATGGGCAGAAGCATTGCTTTTGTTCTGAGTATTTAAAAAAATGACCTCACTGCTATGGTAAAAGTGATAAAAATTAAGCATACACGTCTGGAAATAGATACCACAAACAAAAGACATATGATAAATGTTGGAAGAAAAGATTTACAGGATGTTTTACGAAAAATTAATAGCCTTTATCTAAAAGGAGCTTTTTACAAGTGGATAAGAAAAAGACAAATAACATGATAGATAAATGAACAAGAAAAAGCCACAAATAACCAATAACATAGGGGGAAAAAAAGGCTTTCCCTAACAAAGAATCCAGGAGATGAAAATGAAAATGATGAAAGGCCAATTTTTACAGCAAATTGACACAAATTGAAAGTATCCAATACTGGAGAGGGAACATGGGCACTCTCATAACTGGTGGGAATGTAGTCAGGGCATAATCTTTTCACTATTAGGGTTTAAAATATGCATATTATTTTGATCAGAGCCCCCAGTTTTGGAAAATGAGGCTACAGAAAAATGATGTGAGAAGGTGGGGTGAAATGTATAAAAAAATCTTGATGTTCATATATAAGGAAATGTTTGAATAAATTAATGTATATCCTTGCTATAGGGTATTAATCACTGACTTGGAGGGATGCCCTTGATAATTATTATGTGACTACAACAGAAAGTACACTATCAATTCATTGATGTTTAAAAAAAGTAATCATACATGCTCATTATAAAGAATTCAAGAAATTAAGAAAACTACTTAAGGAAAAAATAAATAACCTCCCTGCAAATGTAACCCCTAGAAATCAAGAGATATCTTGATAGAAGTCTACATAGACAGAAATAAAAAGGTGAAATCATATACCACACAAGATCATTTTTAATAAAAGTATTAAATTTAATTTTATTTTAGTTTAAAAGAAAAAAAAAGAATCTAAAGTGAAATAGAAGGAATTGCTCCATTTAGACAAATATTTCTTCAGCATAAGAGATACTATTGTCTAACAGATCCCCTCTGAGGGATTATAAAAAGCATTAGGAGGTGGGGGTCAGTTTAGAAATGACATCTTTTAAATTTACACAGTATTGATTGATTTCCTGCTGAAAGGGGTGAAGGGATGTGCACGCTCCCACTTTCCTCACCTCCCTTTTCTCACTGCCTGATATTGTTAGTTCTATTTCTTTTCAACAAAAGATTTTAAGCTTTACAACATTTTTATTCTATTCTGTAGGCATAATTATACCAGTTTTTAAGTCTCAGAAATAAATTTAATGAACTCTGTATGTAAAACAATAGCTTCTCCATATCTAAGTTCTTTATGTAGATATATCTCTTAGTTAACTCGAATATGAGAATTTGGTTTTACATCATATAACAACCACAAAACAACAACAAAAAATGATGGTTTAAACAAAATGAAAGTTTACTTTTTTTTTCATATAAAATAAAGCTGAAGCAGCAGTCCAGAGAAGATTTGGCAGATCCACAAATTTATTAGGCAGCCAAGCTCTTTCTAGATGATTTCTCTATCATCGTTAGGGTTAGTCTTTGTCCTCATGGTTTAAGTTGGCTGCCAGGACTCCACGCATCACATCACTCTTTTAGGCAGCAGGGTGGATGAAGGCAGAAGATAGATGTCTTCCTTCCCTTTAATTAGACTTCCTGAAAGTTGCACACATCACATTTGATTATATGCTATTGGTTCAACTTTGTGACTTGACCATAACTGGCTGCAGGAAGGCTAGGGGACGTCGTCTTGTAGGTGGGTGAAATGTCTTCAGGGAAATATCAAGATTCTTATGACCAAAGATGGTGGAGAAGTAGATATTGGGAGCTAGTAATAAGTCTCCACCACTGGGTTTCTACCACTACTGGCTAGATTTCAAAATCAAATAGCTTTTCAACAAGGAGTCAAGAGTTCTGAAATTCTTTCATTTCTTTGCTAGTTGGAAATATCTTCCTGTGGTCCTAATTCTTGAATGACATCTTGGCTGGATATAATACTCTTGGCTTATATTTTCTTTACATCAGAATTTTGAATATATTCCTCCATTTTCTTCTAGAATTATGTATTGTTACCAAAGATTCTGAGGTCAGTCTGTCTTATTATAGCTTACTGATGACTTAACTTTTTTTCTACCTGGATGTGTGAAACATTCTTTCTTTGTCCTTAAAGTTCAACAGATTGCCAGGTTATGTCTGGATGTTGATGTTTCAGTATCATCTCCCTGCCTCCCACTGAAAAGTCCTTGGGAACAGTGTGCTTTTCAATCAGCAATTCCATAATTTCTCTTAGGAATTTTTTATTTGCATTATTACATTTTTATTTCATTTATGATGCTTTCCATTAAGAAAGCATCAGTTATTCTAACACAGATTTGTTCTCTAAGTCCGCTAAAATCTCATTATATTCTTTGATCTTCTTGTATTTTTCCTGAGCATTCACTGTATCGTCTCAAGCAGAAGGGCGGCATGGGGTTGCCAGGGCTATGGCTGCAGGGCTCCAGGGGGCCCCAGTCACATCACCGACTAAGACATGGAAGCTCCCTGGAGTTGTACTGCTTGGCAGCACATCTACAACTCTTTACTTAAAATCAGGAATTAATTTTCCTCTGCATTTATTCTGTTCTTCATTTTATGATTTATTTATTAGTTCTGTAATTGCATTATGACGGTTCTTCTTTTGTTTCATTGGCTCTGTAACTCCCTTCTCTATTGTTCTAGAGCTTTTTTAAACAGGTTGACAGCAATATGATGGACATACAACAAGCTGTAAATATTTAAAGTGATAGTTTGGTAAGTTTGGGCATATGAATTCACCATAAGAGCATTAACAGAAATCACCATAGTGAATATAAGCTCCTTGCACCCCTTGGTGTTCTTTTTATCTCCTTGAATTATTAACTGTATCTCTTTATTTAGTTATTTTAGTCTTGCTTTTAGGGCATGTAATACACATCTTCAGCTGTCCACAGCCCACCATTAGCTGATATTTTATCCTTCATGGATGGTGTAAGAATCTTAAAACAATATACTCTTTCTCCTCTCCGGGCCTTGGAGCTATTTTTCCTCTACATTTTACTTCTATATGTGTTATATTTCCTTAGATGCATTGTGGTTAGAATTGTTTTAAATGGCCTATGGTCTTATAAATAGATTTAAATAATAGGAAAACACCTTTTATGATTATTCACATAGTGATCCTTTCCAGCACTCTTTATTTCTTTGTTGTGTAGATTTCCATTTCCGTATGGTGTCATTTCTTTTCTGATTGAATGCTTTTCTTTCCCATATTTTGTATGATTAGTTGTGAGGAATCCATTCAGCTTTTACTTGTCTGAAAAAACTTTTCCTTTGCCTTCCTTTTGGAAGACTAGCAATGCCAGGTATGGCGTTACAGGCTGGCAGGTTTTTTCTTTTAGTACTTTAAGACACATGCACAGCAATGTTCATTGCAGCACTGTCTACAAAAGCCAGGACATGGAAGCAGTCTAGATATCCATCGACAAATGAATGGATAAAGATGTAGTACATATACACAATGGGATATCAGTCAACCATAAAAAGGAATAAAATTGGGTTATTTGTAGGATATGGATGGACTGAAAGTCAATCACACAGAGTGATGTAAGTCAGAAAGGAAAACAAGTGTCATATTAATATATTAAAACATATATATGGGATGTAGGAAAATGGTACGGATGAACATATTTGCAGGCCAGGGATAGAGATGCAGATGTAGAGGATGAACTTGTAGACATGGTGGAGGAAGGAGAGGGCAGGACAATTTGAGAGACTGGCTTTGACATATATTCACCACCACGTGTAAAGCAGATAGCCAGTGGGAAGTTGTATAGTACATGGGGCTCGGCTCGGTGCTCTGTGATGACCTAGAAAGCTGGGATGTGGGAGGATGGGGGGAGGATCAAGTGGGAGGGAATATATGTGTACGTACGGCTGATTTATGCTGTTGTACAGCAGAAGCTAACGCAACTTTGTAAAACAATTAATTATATTCCAATTAAAAAAAATAAAGATATTGCTCCTTGTCTTTTGTTGCCCATTGGTTCTGATAAGAAACACGCTGTTGTCTGTATTTCTCTAAACATGATGCATCTTTGCCCTACCTCTGGCTGCTTTTAGAGTTTCTCTTTATCACCAGTTTAAAGCAATCTTTTGATTGTATGGCTTGGTGTATTGTTCTTCACGTATTTTGGTGCTTAGGCTTTGTTGAACTTCTTGGGTCTTTGTATTTACAGTTTTTATCAAATATGGAAAAGTTTCAACCATTATTTCTTTCAGATATTGTCCTGCTATTTCCTTATGACTCCAGTTACACATCTATTTAGGTTACTTGAGATTGTCCCACACTTCAGTTCAGTTCAGTTCAGCCGCTCAGTTGTGTCCGACTCTTTGCGACCCCATGAATCGCAGCACGCCAGGCCTCCCTGTCCATCACCAACTCCTGGAGTTCACCCAGACTCATGTCCATCGAGTCGGTGATGCCATCCCGCCATCTCATCCTCTGTCGTCCCCTTCTCCTCCTGCCCCCAATCCCTCCCAGCATCAGAGTCTTTTCCAATGAGTCGGCCCTTCGCATGAGGTGGCCAAAGTACTGGAGTTTCAGCTTCAGCATCAGTCCTTCCAATGAACACCTAAGACTGATTTCCTTTAGGATGGACTGGTTGGACCTCCTTGCAGTCCAAGGGACTCTCAAGAGTCTTCTCCAACACCACAGTTCAAAAGCATCAATTCTTTGGCGCTCAGCTTTCTTCACAGTCCAACTCTCACATCCATACATGACCACACTTAGGCAGACTTTAATCTTTAAATTGTATTTCTCATATTTAATTTTAGATAGTTTCTATTGCTTTATTCAAAGCTTATGAATATTATTTTTCTATGATGGTTTATTGACTGTTAATCTCATCTAGTTTACTTTTCATTTTAGACATTGCAATTTTCATCTCCAGGATTTTGATTTTGGTCTTTATGTCATCAGTCTCCATACCTCTTTCCCCCATTTTCTTGAACATATGAAGTGCAATAATCATTACTGTTTTAATGTCTTTGTGTACTAATTATGTTAACTGTTTCATTTCTAGGTCAGTTTTGATTGATCATATTTTCTCATTATGGATTAGCTTTTCCTGCTTTTCTTATAATCTGTTATTGCATGCTGGTGATGTTGACTTTTATCTTATTAGGTGCTAGATAGTTTTACATTCCTTATATATTGTGTATTTTACATTCCTATATATGTATGAATATATATTCTTATCTAATATATGAATATTATACTTGTGTATATATATATATATATGCAGAGCCTGGTGGGCTGCCGTCTATGGGGTCGCACAGAGTCGGACATGACTGCAGTGACTTAGCACCATATATACACACATACAGGCTTTCCAGGCTGCATGATGGTAAAGAATCTCCCTGCCAGTGCAGGGGATGTTAAGAGACTCAGGTTCAATTCCTGGGTCAGGAAGATCCCCTGGAGGAGGGCATGGCAACCCACTCCAGTACTCTTGCCAGGAGAATCCCATGGACAGAGGAGCCTGGCAGGCTACTGTCCATAGGGTCACAAAGAGTTGGACATGACTGGAGCAACTTGGCACACACATACATACCTACCTACCTACCTACCTACATACATACATATAAGCGTATATATATTTTGTATGTAGTTTGTGTGTATATATATACACTGAGCTTTGTTCTAGGATGTGCTTTAATCTTTTCATGTTTGCTTTTAAGCTTTGCTAAGTCTGACCAGAGCAACATTTAGTGTGGGGCCAGTTTTGCTCCACTTCCTGAAGAAAAGGTTAAGTGCTCTGTCTCTTGCCTGTGGATTCTGTCTGTTCCCGTGGGGACAGGAACCCTTCCTACCCTGCATGATCACCTGCACACTTGATGCCTAGAAGCCCCAGGCCATACGCTGAGACAACTGTAAGGCTTATCTCTTTTGTTTCCCATCTCTAAGGGATCACCATTCTTTGTGGCCCGTCCTCGTCTTGAGAACTGTTGTTTCAAATATTTTGTCCATTTTCTTGCTTGTTTCAGGTGATAAGGTAAATCTAGTGCCCATCTCTTCATTTTGGCTGCAAGTGAAAGTTTTTCTGTTTCATCATCTGTGCTTTATCTTCCTATTTTGGTACATTCATTTATTTACTTAAGGTTTATTATAATGGAGACAAGTTCTTCTATTATTTGGGTTTTTTTTTTTTTTTACCCCCAGACTGGATTCTTTACCTGCTTCTTCCTTTCCCTTTCTTTTTTCCCTGAACAATGTTTGCATGGTTGCCATACTGATTATTTTAATCTTGTTTATACTTAACATAGAGACTGCTGTTCAGTTCTTGACTATGAAATTTTGAGTGGATTTGCTTAATGTTCCCACTTAAACTGAAACATATTTCTTTTTCTCTCTGAACTGCACATTAAGCTTTAGGTGTTTTTATTGTATGGAGCCTTCTGTAGTTGAGAAAGCAAAGGGAAGAGGACAGATTTAAGGAAGAAAAGTCTTTCAGTTTTAACCACACACAGGGTCATCTGATTTTCAGAAAATATTCAGAGAACTAGGTTATAAACACCATGAAGTCAGAGATTTGGGGGGGAGGGGTCAGTTTTGTTCACTGTTGTATTCATAGCCCCTAGAACGGTGCTGGCAATAATAGATTCTCAGTAACTAAGATTTGAAGGAGTAATTGATTCTGTTTATTGACTCTTTGTTATCTTTTGGGGGGCTTCCCTTGTAGATAAGTTGGTAAAGAATCTGCCTGCCGTGCAGGAGACCTAGGTTTGATTCCTGGGTTGGGACGATCTCCTGGAGAAGGAAATGGCAATCCACTCCAGTATTCTTGCCTGGAGAACCCCACGGACAGAGGAGCCTGGAGGGTTACAGTCCATGGGGTTGCAAGAGTTGAACACGACTTAACGAATAAAGATTTTTTATGTGGACTATTCCACATACTTAATTTATTACAATATTACTTCTGTTTTTTTTGTTTGTTTGTTGTTTTAGTTTTTTGACCACAAGGCGCGTGAGACCATAGCTCTTTGACCGGGGATCAAACCCTCACCCCCAGCACTGGAAGGCAAAGTCTTAACCACTAGACTGCCAGAGAAGTCCCTTAACTCCTTGTTTTATTCTAACTACTCCCCTCCAGGAGGGCCCAACTTTGTAGATCAGTCAGGTAGGTAAAGAATCTAGGTATCAAACCAATACAAGTGCTCAGCAACCAAACTGACTGACAAGCATCCCTTGGGCCAAAGTTCTTACAGGAGACAGTGCCCATCAATAGAATGGGTAGGACCATGCAGACCTGTGGTCACATGACATAATTCAGGCTGATTTCACCCCAAGCCAGTGGGAGAGATCATGCTGCCTTGAGGGCAAAGACCTCATTTAAACTGACATAGCTCTCAAATGCTCCCGCTTTGTTCCTAGCACAGACCTGGGGGCTTCTTTGTCCTCAGCATAGACCTCTCCCAAGCTCCTACCGTGGAACTTAATTAGACCACGCGTTGGTCCACATCCAAGTTCCAGTAACCACACTTATTCAGACACATTGCTTTTCTCTTTCTGTTACTCCCTTCTAAGACAGACAGGGGCTCATGAACAGACCAGCCTCTGTGGGAACCCCTGCTTCATCTGGTCAAGCTCCAGCAGGTTCTCAGCTCACCTCCCTCTTGAGATGGCGAGGATATAAACAGTCTGCAGCAATTCCACGCTTTGCTTTGTCTGTACTTCCTCAAGGTCCTAGTGACCTGTATATTTTCCACTGAGTTCTCTGACTTCAGACAGTCTGTGTTTATTAACCATTGTGATATATTACCCTTCAGTAGAATTCATTTCCTTTGATCACTATTGCCCACTCACCAACATTTCTATGTACCATAAATATCACAGAGCCTCTTGACTGCAGGGTGGCATTTGCTCCGATGCGTTAGAGCCCTTCAACCTCTTTCTGGGCGCTGGGGCTCAGGATGGTCCTCAACATCATTGCCCAGTCTCAGCCATGGTTTCTGGGATCCCCAGAGATGTGCTGTCTCAGAGGAATGAGGAAGAAGGAAGAACAGGCACTGTGAGGTCCTGAGAGACTCCTAGTTAATAAGAGAAATGCAACCTACACTGCCTTTTTTGGGGGTGTCTGCCAAAAGTTATGATGGGGTAAGATAATTGGCCGGAGAAGCCTCACAGTGCAAAGGTGCACAGCCGTTGGCAGGTCTCTAACGAGATGTATCTGGTTAGAGGGCTGTGAGTTCCAAGCTCGCCAATATCTGAAATGGAGAGGAACGACAAGATGCTCACGATCGAGCCTCCAGAGAGACTGATTTATGACCAAGGCTCTAGGAGCTACATCCATTTTACTGTGGCCCCACAGAGCAAGGGAAGGAAGGGGATGCTGGTGGGATTCTTTGTAAAACTGAGCACAGGAGACTTCCTCCCACAGGAGGTGGGAATGGAGGCGGACTTTAAAGCGCGGGGAAAGCACTGAGAAGGAATCTGGAGAAAAGGAGGGGAGAATGTAGAGAAGGAGAGGAAGAACTTTGGGGGTGGACTATTAATACAGAGACTCCTATGCAGCTGCAGGGGCCCTAGGATTAGAGGGGCAGCTGGGAAGGATTGAGGTTACCAGGGTCCGTGGTATCATTAAAATCCATCTCATCTCTCTGTCAAGGGCAGAGCTGGAGCTCTTCTCCACCTACCTGCCCACACTGCCCCCACCCCCCAAATTAGTTGCTCAGTCATGTCCAACTCTTTGCAGCTCTTTGTAGTCCACCACGCTCCTCCATTCATGGAATTTTCCAGGCAAGAATATTGGAGTGGATAGCCATTTCCTTCTCCAGGAGATTTTCCTGACCCAGGGATTGAACCTGGGTCTCCTGCATTGGCAGGCAGATTCTTTACTGTCTGAGTCACCAGAGAACCCACTGTTCGCAAATCACCTTCCCAGTTCTCCATCCTGGGGACCTCTGTGTCTCTCTTCACCTCCTGGAAACACAATTAGAGGGATACACTGCCTCCCCCTGGCTGGGGGCTGCCTGGGACTCCAGCATCCAGCACAGGGCTTGGCATAGAGCTAGGTGCTCTAGGAAGACTGTGAAACCAAATCCTCAAATTGGGGCTAGAAAGAGTGGCTGTAGGGTAGTTTAGAGACGGTTCAACGTGCCTCAGTGCCTCCTTTTATTCCCATCCAGGGAGGCCTCTGGCTGTGGAAACCTCTTTATGTTGCATTTAATAGAAGCAATAGGCTGGTGGGAAACGTTGCTCTGAGACCCGGACTGAGACTTAGAGAAGTATGAAGTTGAACTGTTAGAGAGGTGTCTCCAATTCCACTTCCAAAATTACAGTGTAAAGCTCTTCAAAGAAGAGATGAAATAAGGATAATCATAATAGTCATGGTGAGGTCCTACATTTCTGTACCACTTACAGGTCACAGAAAGCTTTCACATCCATTAACCATTTGCCCTCGTAACATCCTCGCCTATCTCAGTGGGTTGTCAGGAAAATCAAAGGTTTCCCCCAGGAACTGAGATTACAGGCATGCCCCACTTTAAGCAAATCCTGCTGTGAGCATTTAGGTGAAGAAAGCCAGCTTCGTAGAGGAATTTAACGGTATTATTTTAAATGGTGGGTTCCCCAGCATGCGAAGAAATAAGAGGCAATTTACTAGAAAGTGTGATTGATTGACACATATCTTGTTCTGAATGAGCCTCATGCCTTTAGCATGTAATGTGTGCTGAGTGTGGCTATTTGTGTTGGGAGATATGGGAATGAATCTGATATGGTCAATCCCAAGAGAGGAGAAATCTCTGAATCTTGGGATTCATTTTCCAACCTTTGTGCACACAGGAGGGACTATCAGGAGCTATCTTACCTACCTGAGATGGCCAAGGTGGTATTTAAAGGGAACCTCCTCCCCAAATGGACCGGAACCCTTCTCTGACACCTTTGATTTAGATTTGGCAAAGAGCAGCGAGCGGTTCCCCCACAGTGTGGGGGAGGTTGTCGGTGGCCATGCTTGCTGTCCAGTGAAGAGAGGAGGAAAGATCTGGACACAAGCAAGGACAAACAGGGGAGGTGGAGAAAGATCAGGTACCATCTGGTTCTGAGGGTCCTGACCCCACTGTTCCTGCTGTTTGATTGCTCAGTCCTGCCATCTGTGATCCAATCACTTCCACCTCTTTCAAATTAAGATAGTTTTAGGTTTCTTTCACTTATAATCAAAAGAATCACTCAGAATCCTTTGCTGAAAGACGTGGGATGTATTTGCCCGGGGCATTTGATACTTGCAAAGGCAGTTAAATAGGGTTGCTGAGAGTTTGTGGCTTGTGTGATAGTCACTCAGTCGTGTCTGCTCTTTGTGACCTATGGACTGCAGCCCACCCAGGCTCATCTGTCCTTAGCATTCTTCAGGCAAGAATACTGGAGTGGGTTGCCATTTCCTTCTCTGGGGGAATCTTCCCGACCCAGGGATCAAACCCAGTTCTCTTGCACTGCAGGCAGACACTTTACAGTCTGAGCCACCAGGGAAGAATCCTTTGCTGAAAAAAATGGGATGTACATGCCCAGAGCATTTGATACTTGCAAAGGCAGTTAAATATGGTGGTTGAGAGTTTGTGGCTTAAATAACTGAAATACAAAGATTGGAGATACCCAAATATCAATCAGAAAGGGATCAGTTAAATAAATTTTAGTGAATGTCTGTAAGGATTATACACCAAAGGAAGTAGGATGCAGCTGCAGAAAGAAAAAAGAAAAAAGGAGCTTTCTGTTCTGATACAGAAAGAGAGTCAAGCTCTTCAAAGTTAAAACAGTAAGATGTACTATGAGGTACCACCACACACCTATTAGAATGCCTAAAATAAAAATATTGACAATATAACATGCTGGTGAGGATGCAGAGCAAAAGACCTATCATATAGGAAGGAAAAACAGAACACCCGATCCAGAACATAATTTGGCAGTTTCTTACAAAGTCAAACATGCACGAACCTTATGACCCAGCTGTTCTACTCCTGTGTATTCACCCAAGAAAAATGAAAACTTATGCTCATATAGAAACTTATACACAAGTGTGCAAACAGCCTTAATTGTAATAGTTACAAGTAAAAACAACCCAAAGGTCTTCCAACAAGTGAATGGATAAGCTGTGTTGCATTTACCCAATGAAATACTACTCAGCAAGGGAAAAGAGTGAGCTATTGATATACGCAACATGGTGGATGCTTTATCTTGAATTTTAAAAAACCAAATTCAAAAGGCACATACTATGGATTCCATTTGTTATTTATTATTCTTTTTAAACAACTTTTATTAAGGTAAGGTTGATTTATAATTGTCAGTTGATCAAATTGCCAACATCCATTGGATCTTTGAAAAAGCAAGAGAGTTCCAGAAAAACATCTACTTCTGCTTTATTGACTATGCCAAAGCCTTTGACTATGTGGATCACAACAAACTGTGGAAAATTCTTCCAGAGATGGGAATACCAGGCCAACTGACCTGCCTTCTGAGAAATCTCTATGCAGATCAAACAGCAAGAGTCAGAACTGAACATGGAACAACAGACTGGTTCCAAATCAGGAAAGGAGTACGTCAAGACTGTATATTGTCACCTTGCTTATTTAACTTATATGCAGAGTACATCATGTGAAATGCTGGGCTGGATAAAGCACAAACTGGAATCAAGATTGCTGGGAGAAATATCAATAACCTCAGATATGCAGATGACACCACCCTTATGGCAGAAAGTGAAGAGGAACTAAAAGCCTCTTGAAAGTGAAAGAGGAGAGTGAAAAAGTAGGCTTAAAGCTCAACATTCAGAAAACTAAAATCATGGCATCTGGTTCCATCACTTCATGGCAAATAGATGGGGAAACAGAAGCTGACTTTATTTTTTTGGGCTCCAAAATCACTGCAGATGGTGACTGCAGCCATGAAATTAAAAGACGCTTGCTCCTTGGAAGAATAGCTATGACCAACCTAGACAGCATATTAAAAAGCAGAGACATTACTTTGCTGACGAAGGTCTGTTTCTCTAGTAGTCATGTGTGGATGTGAGAGTTGGGCCATAAAGAAAGCTGACCACTGAAGAATTGATGCTTTTGAACTGTGATGTTGGAGAAGACTTTTGAGAGTCCCTTGGACTGCAAGGAGATCAAACCAGTCAATCCTAAAGGAAATCAGTCCTGAATATTCATTGGAAGGACTGATGCTAAAGCTGAAGCTCCAATACTTTGGCCGCCTGCTGTGAGGAACCGACTCATTGGAAAAGACCCTGATGCTGGGAAAGATTGAAGGCGGGAGGTGAAGGGGATGACAGAGAATGAGATGGTTGGATGGCATCACCAACTCAGTGGACATGAGTTTGAGTGAACTCCCAGAGTTGGTGATGGACAGGGAAGCCTGGTGTGCTGCAGTCCATGGGGTCTGGAAGAGTCAGACACAAGTGAGTGACTGAACTAACTGACTGACTTATAAGTTTCAGATGTACAAAATAGTGATTCACAAGTTTTAAACATCAAACCCCATTTTAGGTATTATAAGATGTTGGTTATAACCCCTGTGTATTATTTATTATAACTGAAGTGAGAAAACATAGTGACCAAGAGCAGCTCAGTGGTTGCCAGAGGCAGGGTTGGGAGGCTGGAGGGGGCGATGGCGCCCACTCCAGTGCTCCTGCCTGGAGAGTCCCAGGGACGGGGGAGCCTGGTGGGCTGCAGTCCATGGGGTCACTATGGAGAAGGCAATGGCACCCCACTCCAGTGTTCCTGCCTGGAGAATCCCAGGGGCGGGGCAGCCTGGTGGGCTGCAGTCCATGGGGTCACTAAGAGTCGGACACTAATGAGCGACTTCACTTTCACTTTTCACTTTCCTGCATTGGAGAAGGAAATGGCAACCCACTCCAGTGTTCTTGCCTGGAGAATCCCAGGGACGGGGAGCCTGGTGGCTGCCGTCTATGGGGTCACACAGAGTCGGACACGACTGAAGCGACTTAGCAGTAGCAGCAGGGTTGGGAGGCATGTGTAAATATAAACCGGTATTTTGTGGAACTTGTTTGTGGTAATGAAACAGTCCTGAATGCTGACTGAGGTGGTGGTCACACAGATCTACATATGTGATAAAACCCCATAGAGCTATCTACCAAGACATAAAAAAAATGACATCTAAGCCTAGGGAGACCCCAATAGGTTTAATTGTGTTGTGTCACTGCCAAATTCCTGGTTTGATAGTTGTACTATAGTTATTTAAGATTTTATCATTGGGAGAAGATGGGTGCAGGGTACATTGGGATTCTCTGCACTATTCTGGAACTTCTAAGTGAGTCTTAAATGATTTAAAAATAAAAACAAGGTGCAGGACAACAAGTATAAGGGGGGGTAAAATTTGTGATCATATTTCTTGTACATGCTTAAAGAAACTCTTTAAGTTAAAATAAGAGATGTAGAAAAATAGTTTTGAAGCAGAGGATGGTTGAAGGCACAGGATAATGACGAGAAGGCTGCTTTTCTCTATCTTTCTGAGTTTTTTTTCTGATGCTTTCTGAGGTTTGCATCATGTTTATGTTTTCTTAAGTTTCTTAATAACTGGGAGATTTTGCAGAAACTAATGCCTGTGGCCGGCGACTTGTTATGTAGGTGAATATTAAAACACCTCTGGTCAATAACGTTTGTGTAACAAAAGATGTATTAATATGTCTCTGATCAATAAGCTGTTAAAGTTAAGAAAAGGTGAATATGGGTTTCACAGTTATCTGTACCTGTGTCTGAGTAACAGTTCAGCATTTACTGGTTGTGTCACTTTGTATAACTCAATTTGCCTCTCTGTGACTCAGTTTCCATATCGGTAGAATGGAGACTGTTATTATTATACTCTATACACATGGAACAACAGACTGGTTCCAAATTGGAAAAGGAATACGTCAAGGCTGTATATTGTCACCCTGCTTATTTAACTTATATGCAGAGTACACCATGAGAAACGCTGGACTGGAAGAAACACAAGCTGGAATCAAGATTGCCGGGAGAAATATCAATAACCTCAGATATGCAGATGACACCACCCTTATGGCAGAAAGTGAAGAAGAACTAAAAAGCCTCTTGATGAAAGTGAAAGAGGAGAATGAAAAAGTTGGCTTAAAGCTCAACATTCAGAAAACAAATATCATGGCATCCAGTCCCATCACTTCTTGGTAAATAGATGGGAAAACAGTGGAAACAGTGTCAGACTTCATTTTTTGGGGCTCCAAAATCACTGCAGATAGTGATTGCAGCCATGAAATTAAAAGACGCTTACTCCTTGGAAGGAAAGTTATGACCAACCTAGATAGCATATTCAAAAGCAGAGACATTACTTTGCCAACAAAAGTTCGTCTAGTCAAGGCTATGGTTTTTCCTGTGGTCATGTATGGATGTGAGAGTTGGATTGTGAAGAAGGCTGAGTGCCGAAGAATTGATGCTTTTGAACTGTGGTATTGGAGAAGACTCTTGAGAGTCCCTTGGACTGCAAGGAGATCCAACCAGTCCTTTCTGAAGGAGATCAGCCCTGGGATTTCTTTGGAGGGAATGATGCTCAAGCTGAAACTCCAGTACTTTGGCCACCTCATGTGAAGAGCTGACTCATTGGAAAAGACTCTGATGCTGGGAAGGATTGAGGGCAGGAGGAGAAGGGGACGCCAGAGGATGAGATGGCTGGATGGCATCACTGACTCGATGGACTTGAGTCTGAGTGAACTCCGGGAGTTAGTGATGGACAGGGAGGCCTGGCATGCTGTGATTCATGGGGTCAAAAAGAGTCGGACATGACTGAGTGACTGAACTGAACTGAACTGATAGTCTACTAGTGTACATATCACGTAGAGTTGTTATGAGGATTCAGTTCAGTTCAGTTGCCCAGTTGTGTCCGACGCTTTGCAACCTCATGAACCGCAGCACGCCAGGCTTCCCTGTCCATCACCAACTGCCAGAGTCTACCCAAACCCATATCCATTGAGTCGGTGATGCCATCCAACCATCTTATCCTCTGTGATCCCCTTCTCCTCCTGCCCTCAATCATTCTCAGCATCAGGGTCTTTTCCAATGAGTCAGCTCTTCGCATCAGATGGCCAAAGTATTGGAGTTTCAGCTTCAGCATCTGTCCTTCCAATGAACACGACTGATCTCCTTTAGGATGGACTGGTTGGATTTCCTTGCAGTCCAAGGGACTCTCAAGAGTCTCCCCAACACCACAGTTCAAAAGCATCAATTCTTCGGCTCTCAGCTTTCTTTATAGTCCAACTCTCACATCCATACATGACCACTGGAGAAAACCATAACCTTGACTAGACAGATGTTTGTTGACAAAGTAACGTCTCTGCTTTTTAACATGCTGTCTAGGTTGGTCATAACTTTCCTTCCAAGGAGTAAGTGTCTTTTAATTTCATGGCTACAATCACCATCTTCAGTGATTTTGGAGCCCCCCAAAATAAAGTCAGCCACTGTTTCCCCGTCTATTTGCCATGAAGTGATGGGACCAGATGCCATGATGTTCGTTTCCTGAATGTTGAGCTTTAAGCCAACTTTTTCACTCCCCTCTTTCATTTTCATCAAGAGGTTCTTTAGTTCTTCACTTTCTGCCATAAAGGTGGTGTCATCTGCATATTTGAGGTTATTGATATTTCTCCCAGCAATCTTGATTCCAGCTTGTGTTTCTTCCAGCCCAGTTTTTCTCATGATGTACTCTGCATATAAGTTAAATAAGCAGGGTGACAATATACAGCCTTGACCTACTCCTTTCCTGATTTGGAACCAGTCTGTTGTTCCATGTCCAGTTAAACTGTTGCTTCCTGACCTGCATATAAGTTTCTCAAGAGGCAGATCAGGTGGTTTGGTATTCCCATGTCTTTCAGAATTTTCCACAGTTTATTGTGATCCACACAGTCAAAGGCTTTGGCATAGTCAATAAAGCAGAAATAGATGTTTTTCTGAAACTCTCTTGATTTTTCAATGATCTAGAGGATATTGGCAATTTGATCTCTGATTCCTCTGCCTTTTCTAAAATCAGCTTGAGCATCTGGAAGTCCACGATTCACGTATTGCTGAAGCCTGACTTGGAGAATTTTGAGCATTACTTTACTAGCGTGTGAGATGAGTGCATTTGTGTGGTAGTTTGAACATTCTTTGGCATTGCCTTTCTTTGGGATTGGAATAAAAACTGACCTTTTCCAGTCCTGTGGCCACTGCTGAGTTTTCCAAATTTGCTGACATATTGAGTGCAGCACTTTCACAGCATCATCTTTCAGGATTTGAAATAGCTCAACTGGAATTCCATCACCTCCATTAGTTTTGTTCGTAGTGATGCTTCCTAAGGCCCACTTGACTTCACATTCCAGGATGTCTGGCTCTAGATGAGTGATCACACCATTGTGATTATCTGAGTTGTGAAGATCTTTTTTGTACAGTTCTTCCGTGTATTCTTGCCACCTCTTCTTAATATCTTCTGTTCTGTTAGGTCCATACCATTTCTATCCTTAATTGAGCCCATCTTTGCATGAAATGTTCCCTTGATATCTCTAATTTTCTTTAAGAGATCTCTAGTCTTCCCCATTCTATTGTTTTCCTCTATTTCTCTGCATTGATCCCTGAGGAAGGCTTTCTTATCTCTCCTTGCTATTCTTTGGAAATCTGCATTCAAATGCGTATATCTTTCCTTTTCTCTTTTGCTTTTTACTTCTCTAGCTTTTCACAGCTATTTGTAAGGCCCCCTCAGACAACCATTTTGCTTTTTTGCATTTCTTTTTCTTGGGGATGGTCTTGATCCCTGTCTCATGTACAATGTCATGAACCTCTGTCCATAGTTCATCAGGCACTCTGTCTATCAGATCTACTCCCTTAAATGTATTTCTCACTTCCACTGTATAATCATAAGGGGTCTGATTTAGGTCACACCTGAGTGGTGTAGTGGTTTTCCCCACTTTCTTCAATTTAAGTCTGAATTTGGCAATAAGGAGTTCATGATCTGAGCCAGAGTCAGCTCCTGGACTTGTTTTTGCAGTCTGTATAGAGGTTTTCCATCTTTGGCTGCAAAGGATACAATCAATCTGATTTTGATGTTGGCCATCGTGTGATGTCCATGAGGATTAAATGATCTAAAGTATGGGAGATCTTTCAATGAGTACCTGGAACCTGATTGATTTATATTCTTCTCACATATCCCCATTTTGTAGTGAAGGAAGCCAAAGCAGAGAGAGATAAAAAGGCTGGTACAAGGTCACACATTAGTAAACACCAGAGCCTGAACTCTAATCCAGGTCTGTCTTACTCCAAAGCCCACATTCTTGACCTCTATACTCACCCGCATCCATTTCCCACTGGGTTTGCACCTTGAAGAAGGAGGGAAGAAGGAAAGCCAGTTAGCCCTCAGCACAAAAGTGCTCTTCCTTTGAATTTCTTTCTTGTATCCAGATGGCAGCCTGACTGCCACCATGTCAGCAAGCAGTGGCCCTCGAATGGGGCGGGTCACAGCCCTGGCCTCAGCCAAGCGCTGGGCTACAAGCATCAGTGTCCCCCACGTGGGCCCAACAGCAGGGTAGAACAGCCACGAAACCTGGCTCCAAAAGACATTTTGATAAGATCCATGACCTTCATATTCTAAATAGTAATTTCTGTTTTATGCTACATAAATGGCTTTCCTGGTGCATCTCGAGCCAAGTGCATGTTGGGCTGATGGTGGCTCTCAGGTCTTCTGCTGAGGAAGTGGGAAGTACTGGGCTACTTGGACTGCTTCAGGCCTGTCCCCAGAATGGGATGCAGGAGGGTGGTTGGTGTCCAGAGCATAGGCAGTGCCCTTGGAGAGGCAGGGAGGGCAGGAGGGCAGGAGGGCCCAGGATGGACATGTCAGGAGCATCCACATCACCCTGACCCACTCTAGACTGAAGGTTCAGCTCAGACCATGGTCTGGCCTTTTGAAAATCCTTTCTTCCTGCCAGATTTTGCTTCCCACCTCTGAACCATGGCTACCACACTCTATGTCCCTTCTATTTCTAACCCTCCTTGGTGTTGATATGTTTTGGAAGCTGTGGATGTGGTGAAGGGAATGGAGGGGACGGAAGTTTGGAGTATATGCATGTGTCTAGTTTTGAATTAGGGACTGTTGAGTTAGAGGAAGAGAAAGGGCAAAATCAGAGAGGTTTTAAAGTTCATGATGTTTATTTGTTCATTCAGCAATCATTGTTTGAGCTCTTTCTTTTGGGGCCTTTCCTTAGTTGCTCTGGATTCAGGGGTGCATAATCCATGCTTGTCAAGGGGCTCAAAGTTTAATAAGGAGATAAGGAGACAGAGGAGAAGATGAGGACGGTGCCTGTGGCAAGGGTTGTGGAGAGAACGCAGTGGGAGGGAAGAAACCAGGAGGCAGATGGCTGGAAAGCTCTCCTCTCTCCAGGAAGACAGAGGTCCAGATCTCCCATTCGCCAGAGGGAAGTAACTGGTTGCTGAGGTAGAGGTTTCAAGATGGTGGCCCACGGACCAGATTCCAGCATGGATATGTTTTATTTGGCCCTGTCAACTACGTTAAAATGTTAATAAGCTTCCAACTGTAAAAAGAGAGATTTTATATAGAAACCTGTCATTCTGCTCTTAAAGACCCAGCTTTCCCTGGTAACAGTGGCGGGCTGGAGTTGACATGAGGTTGCCCCTGAGATAATGGGCTCCTCAGCTCCCAGTATCCACCTCTCCCTGCCGTGTCCCCTGTCTGCAGGCCCTGCTTGGTTACTTTGCCTTTCTGACTTGGCTGCCATTTGAGTTGTGACTGCTGGTCTCATGAGCCCTGTAGAGACTGAGCGGCCTGGGAGTTGGATCCATCCTGGCCAGGGGGACTGGAGACCAACCATCAGTCCCCATGTCCTGGGAGCCACTTTGTGTCTCTGACCATCATAAACACGACTCGTGGCCAGGCTGGGAAGATGGGAAGCATACTTCCAGGCCCATAGGGTCCCCCTTGGTAGGTACAGAAGCCAATTCAAATTGTTTTCCTTTTCTTATTTGCTCATCAGAAAAGTCCTCCCAGATCCTCCTTCTTATTAACAACCTGCATGTCATGCTGTGCTTAAAGTTCAGGGCGCCATAGGATACGGAGCCGTAATTAATCTCCATCCCTGAGTTCTAGAACACTTAGAGCAATTATCATTTACTGTCGGAAAACCAATTTGGGGAAGCGGCAGTGTTCCCACCCCTGATCAGGGAGCTGCCAAATGCCACTTCCTGTCCACCTGCTGCCTGGTGGAGACCCAGGCCCTTTAGTCTGTGCACCTCTGGGAGGTGACATCAGGTGGAGAAGGTGGGGGCGAGAGGAGTGAGTGGGCAAGGAGGGAGTGCCCCTCACCCTTGGGGGCCCAGCCTGCAGGACACTGCCAGCACTGCCTCTGAGTTGGTTTTGCCTCCCCGTGGCAGGCACCTCTTCTTCAACTTGCTCCAATTTCACAGCCACCTTCCAGGTCCCAGCACTGTTTGGTCAAGCAGATGCCATGGCTCGTTTCCTCTCTTCTGCCCCCACCACTTTCTCAACCATCATTTCTGCTTCCCTGGACTGCACTCAAGCTTTCAACTCCACCAACAAAAGTTCCCTCTTTCTTCCTCATTTCTTTTTTGCTCAAGGCCAGATTGTCGTATCATCAAAATCACTCTCAGATGACTGGGTTCGATGGACTCACCAGGCACGTTTCCAATTATCTTTTGGGGGATAAGAGTGAAACCGCATGGCTCAAGTGGAAATGCACATTTGCACAGGTCAGGAGAGCCCCCACTGGATGCGGCCATGTGTTTATGGGTCTGCCTGCCCTGCCACCCGTGCCGTCTGCAGTCAGGAGGCACGTCCCAGTCCCACTTGTCCGCTTGCCCCAGGACCTGCCCAACAGGCAGGTAGTAAGTGTCCACAAAGATGGTCAGCGAAACAAACCTGCATACACACTAGTGTGTGTGCAAATAGAAACAGCCACAGGAAAACAAGCTGGAAATGGTCTGCCTTCATTCATTCACTGATTGATTCAACCCATCCTCACAAGTACCAGGTCCTGAGCTCGGTCTTGGGGATATTGAAATGAATATACCTTTGTTTCTGATTCTGCTTAAACGTATCCATAATAAAATATGTGATAAGAGCCCTGTTGTGGTTGTTTAGCCACTAAGCCATGTCCGTCTCTTTGTGACCCCATGGACTATAGCCTGCTAGGCTCTTCTGTCCGTGGGATTTCCCAGGCAAGAATACTGGCATGGGTTGCCATTTCCTTCTCCAGGGGATCTTCCCTACCCAGAGATCGAAATGCATCTCCTGCTTTGCCAGGCAGATTCTTTACCTGGGAAGCCCAACAAAAGCATGCCTGAAGCTCATTTAGGGTGTTATGGGGTCACACAGGAGGGGCCCTGGATATCTGATGCTAGCAAGGAATTCTGGAGGAGGTGATAATCAAGTGAGGCCTGAATGGTACTGGGATTATCTCCTGCACTGCACTTAACATTTAACCATTTATGTATCTGTGTCCCCAGGGAGGTTGGAGACCCTGTCTTAGCATCCCTTGAATTCTCACCACCTAGAACAGTGCCTGGCCCACGGGATCATATATTTGGTAGACGCTCATTGAATGAGAGAGTGAATGAGCATTTTCCAGGTAAGGAAGGTGGAGAAGGGCATACAAGGTGGAAGGACCATGGATCTGCAGAAGGATGCAGGGCTGGGAGGTTAGTACAGTGCTGAGAGCCCAGAAACAGGGTTGGAAGGAAGGGTTGGGAGAACCGGTGGAGTCAAGGCACAGAAGCATAAAGAGCAGCTTCCAGGGCTTTCCTTGGTTGAATTCTCACCAACACCTCAGCACAACTCACAGCCAGACACAAAGACCCCATCTCCCACTGAGGCCTGAACTCGGGCCCCTTTTCCACGTGTGTGCTGCCTGGTCCTCACTGGGGCTTGGTTGGGGCGACCAGTGCAGCCCAGGACTGCCTGTGCCTCTGCCATTGAGAGCCAAGAATCCTGGGAGGTGGCTGTGCCCAGAGAGCCTGTGACCACGTTTCCCAAGCCTCTCATTTTCTGGTCCAGAGAGACCAAGGGACTTGCCCAGGGTCTGCCATCTCCTTAGACTGGAATCCTGCAGCCCTTGGCTGTGTCAGAGCTCCTTCTTTAATTCCCAAGTGTCCAGGAATCAAGAAATCAGAGGGTCTCTGGGCTGAAAGGGAAGTTAAAGTTGACTGATTCTACCTCTGATTCCCCTGCAGATCTGCCTTCCCTTTTTTCCATGGTCTAAGACTCCCCACTGCCCAGCTCCACAAAGCCTGGGGCGCCCCTGCCCACCGGAGGGCATCTATAGCTTGTGCCCTATAGAGTTTAGCAGATTCACTCTAGCGCATAACATGTACAATACTCTAGCCTGCTGTGCAGCAAAGAAGTGGTAGTACTGATGAAGATGCTGATGGTGACAGCAAATGCTCCATAGTGCCTCCTGACTTAACCTCTATGGAAGAGACCATTCTATCTTCATTTTACAGAAAAGTGAGGCTGAGAGAGCTTAGGCAAGCTACCCAAGGTCAGAGAGCAGACAAGTGGCAGAGCTAGGATCTAAACCCAACCAGTCCAGCTCCAGAACACATATTCTAAAACATGACAGCCTCCCCGCGGCAGAGTGCCCTTGTTTGGCCTCCTCCGATGCTGCCTGGACTTAAAGTCAGAGGTGGGTGGCTCTGCTGCAGGTGCTTTCCCCTTTGCTCTTATTGGAAATTGATGGTATAAAGCCAGCTTGCACCTGGAGCCTGGTTTATCCCCCAGCCTCGGTCCAGAGGCACTTCTACTTCATGGTATGCAACGCCAACACCTGTCTACCTCCTGGTTCCCAGAGCATCTCTCCCTGGGTGGCAGAGGCTGAGCTGAGGGTGGGCTCTGGAGCCGGAGACCAGAGCAGCAGCCCGACAAGAGTGATGTCCAAGCTGCGCTGATTTGCAGATGGAAATTTACATACATAATGTAATTTGGACCAATTGAATTGTCGATTAAGATGGAATCACTTGACAAGCAACGCATACTCTGGCGGGTGACTGAGGAGACAAGAGGCCCTTGAGATGTCTGTAGTGAAAACACGCTTTTGTTTTTGAAGGAGATGGCTATTTCCAAGTTCCACATTTTAACAACCTCCTCTCCTAAGCCCCCCATGTCCCTCCAGGTCACAGCTGGGATCTGTTGAGATAAAAAACTTTATGGGCAATTAGTGTTTGAGTCTGAGGCCAGTAAGCATGTCTGTGGGTACAGCTGGTGAGATGAGATGAGAGGCCAGGAACCTCCGTGGCCTGGGGAGGCTATGGACCCAGGGGGTGGGTCTGAGCTGTACAACCTCACACCTACAGTGAGTGAGGCTGTGGTGCTGGGCATGTACTGGAGCCGTGGGGAGGGGAGCAAAGAGGTTCCTCTGGGGTTCCATGGATCTAGGTTTGAATCCTCATACCCACTTCCTGCTCTGTGACTTTGAGCACCTGCCTCTACCTCTGAGCCTCAATTTCATCATCTGTGAAGTGGGGAGATTGTTCCACCATAACCTGTGATGACTAAGGTGGGAAAGAAATATGATAACATTAAAACCTCTAAAGTCCCTGAACAATATTAATTGTCAATAATAATGAAGGGTAACTAAAGCACTGCCACAATGGGAAAAACTCATTTCTCATTTTCATTTATTAAAGTAGTGAATTCCTTGCTGTCTCAGGGCCTTTGCACAGGTCATTCTGCCTGTAATTCTGTCCCTCCTGGCTGCATTTCCCTATGCCTGGCAGACCTCTACCTTCTCTTTCCTTGAGCTTCAGCCTAAACTGACCTTCCCGGGGACTTCTGTCTCCATCTTCAGACCAGCCTGTCTTCTTACTTTGCATTTTGAATGCCCTGACCTTTTCTTCTTACACAGTTGTAATTCAGTGTTGTGATTATTCGTGTTACATCAGTGTCCACATCAGGCTCTAAGCTCCATCAAAGCAAGGAGTGTGTTCGCCTTATTCACTGCTGATCCCCAGTGTCCGGTGCAAAGAAGACATTTAAAAAATAGGTGTTGTTTATTGGAAAAACGCACTCTTTGCCTTTTTTTCACTTGGCTAATTCCTGCTAATCCTTTAGGTCTCAGAGTGCATGCCCCTTCCTCCAGGCAGCCTTCTTGCATGCCCCTGATGTGAGTTAGGTGCCCTTGCCACGTGGTACTATTGCAGGCTCTAGGGTTTGCCTTCTTGCAGCATGGCGCCTGGATTGTCATTTACTGGTCTCTGTCTGTACTAGACGATAAGTTTCTAAAGTCAGTGCTGGTGTCTTGTTTACTGGGGTGTCCCTAGCACCTAACTCAGGGTTTGGCATACAGCTTATTATGGAATAAACAAATTACAGAGCACCCAGTCTGGACATAGAGAGCCCACACTGTCTCACATTTTACCTGTGGACAGCGAAGATCTGACCCAGATGCTTAAAGAAAGGGGGTGATTAAAACTGCCAGGGGATGGGGCAGGACTCTCTAAGCTTGTAGGGGGTCTCTGAGTGTGGTTACCAGATACAGGGAAAACCCATGCCAGATGAATCAGGGCTACTTGAGTCTAGGGAGAGCAGAGTATCGGGTTTCTGCAGGCTTCCTCGAGGAGGCAGACTGAGCTGAAGGCTGAGGTGGGCGGTGGTGTTCAGGACAGAATGGTAAGGTGGAGAGAGGGGCCTGGTACCTAGAGGGTTAAAGAGGAGCATCTGGGTGTGGTGGCTGAGAGACCAGGACCAGCCTCCAGGAGGGTACCTCCAGGTACCTTCTGGGTATCCTTTTCCCACTGGGTCACCAGGCCTGCAAAATGAGGGGCAGCAGCTAGCGGTGGTGTATCTCCTTCCCATCCCTCCCTCTCACCCCCAGGTCAGCAGCCACGGAGAGTCTGGCTTCAGGGTTGTCTCTTAGCAACAGGTCCCTGGAGTGTCTGTGCCATCATGCTGGAGCAGTGGGGTTGCTCATAGGAAAGGGAGGCTGGGGCCAGTCTACTGCTAACACTCAACTGCTCCCAGCCTTGCTGCCCTTCTCCTGTATGGACCCCCACCTGAGGGGTCTGGGTGGCAGTGTGGAGCCCTGGGGTTCCTTTCAGGCTTCTCTGTCCCCATAACCCCTGGACTGCAGCTGCATCGCCAGGGGCTCTTCTTGCCTCAGTTACCCCACTGTGTTCTTTCCTCAGTCTCCTCAGGCTAAAGTCATCATGAGACTAGGGGACAGAAGAATTTTGCACAGAGTAGGCACTTAATAAATGCTTATTGAAACCCTGTCTGGGATCCTGAAGTTGTTATCCCTCACACTTGCTTTTCTACCCATCTGGGTTTGCAGAGAGTTCATGTATGAACAGGTGGCCCCAGTGGTAGAGAACCCATCTGACAATGCAGGAGACATAAGAGATGAGGGTTCAATCCCTGAGTTGGGAAAATCCCCTGGCAGAGGGCAGGGCTACGCACTCCACTATTCTTGCCTGGAGAATCCCATGGACAGAGGAGCCTGGCGGGCTACAGTCCATAGGGTTGCAATGAATCAGACATGACTGAAGCAACTTAGCATGCATGCATGTCATGTATGAACCTAATAAAAGTTGTTAGTAGTCGAGTGTAGAGGACAGAGTCCTGTGGCACGCCACTAGACACTTTCTTCTACTTGTCACTGTGAACCCCCATTCAGCAAGGTTCTGGAGTTTCACAGGTTCTTGGATGATGAATTGTGCCCAACCCTGTGGCCATAGAGCTCACATCTTTCTGATTTTTCTAGAATAAAATGTGGGGTAATGAGGAAAGCACCACTTGGGAAATCTTTTGTTGTTGTTTAGTTGCTGAATTGTGTCTGATTCTTTCATGACCCCGTGGACTGTAGCTCACCAGTCTCCTCTGTCCATGAGATTTCCCAGGCAAGATTACTGGATTGGATTGCCATTTCCTTCGCCAGGGCATCTTCCCAATGCAGGGATCAAACCTGCGTCTCCTGCATTTGGAGGCAGATTTTTTTTTTTTTTAATCAGAAGCCACCAGGGAAGACCCCAGGAAATCTTTGGGCCCCATGGGTTGTCTCTTCTCTCCCAGAGCCACCTGCTACCTTCCCGGGGTCACGGTGTGGGACTCCTCCTAGAGCTGATCACGTGTCCACCCGCCTCACTGTAGACCGGGTGCATGCTGGCCTTGGCCAGGTACCCTGGCCCATTTCTGGGGAGTGCATCCAGGAGAGAAATGTTGCTGGAATGTTCTGGCCTGTCTGTTGTCCATGCTGTTTCTGTCCTCCCCAGACTAGCCTCTCCTCTCCCTGTCCATGCCCCTTCCTCTCCTGAGGCCATGGGGTCCCCCCACTACCCCAGTCAAGTAGGGCAATCTGTGGATGAGGTTTCCACTAACCTGTGTGACAGTGAGTGCTGCCACCTGACTCCCCCGTGGACCTGACATGTCCCTTCTCCTGTTTGAGCTTCTGCCCACATTATGCTTTAAAAAAAGAAAAAAAAAATTGGCCACACTGCAAGGCATGTGGGATCTCAGTACCTCAACCAGGGATCCCCTGCATTAGAGTCTTAACCTCTGGACCAACAGGGAAGTCCTGCCCCATGTTATGAAATGAAATGCTCTGAGGTTGATGAAATCTAAAAGGGTGTTCAGGTGGAACTTGTCCTGCACGCATAAAAATGTGCCTTCCCAGCCCGACTCAGCCACAAACAGTGGACATCAGGAAAGTCCCCTCTTCTTTGGCCTATAGTGTCTTCAACTCTAAAGTTATGGGGTGGGTGGGTGGGTGAGGAAGTGGGTACAATAAGCTTCAAGGACACTTCTCACTGTTCCTTTCCTGGATTCTATGAATCCTAATACGAGTGATTAAAAACAAAAAACAAAAAAAACCCCAAAAACTACTTAAAGAAGAATCCCTGAAAATTACTATGCTGTAAGATTTGATTTCTCAGAAATGATCAGGAAGGGAGAATGTGGGACGCCTCAAGGCGGTGTGTGTGGTTTTTCCTTTTTTTTCTTTTTTTACACTCCAGTGAATCAATCTTTGCAGAGAGTATGAAATGAAAATCTGGCACCTTGCAGTAAAATTAGGGCTGGCATCGCTGTCCTAAAAAAAAAAAAAAAAAAGACAAAAAGGCAGCCTCAGAAAAATTATGACCAGCTGCCTGCTGGATTCACCCTGCCGAGGAGGAGCCTTGTGACACAGCTTACGACCCCGAGGATTACGGCGGTCCCGACGCTATCATCTTAATTGCGGGAGCAGGACTGCCGCTGGCGGGCTCCCCGAGCCCCCGCGCTCCGGCCCACATGATGCGCCTGGCTCTCAATCTGACGAATTTTTTCTCTCTCACTCTACCTGCTCCAAATTACTTGGTGGAAACGGCAGGCTTCCTGGCTACTACTGTTTTGTTGTTGTTTTTTTTTTCCCCCTTCATTCCTAAATGGGGCTGTGGAAACCCAAAGAGGTGGCAGGGAGGAGAAGGCAACTTATTCTTCAACTCAGAGTCTTCTCCCCAGGTTGCAGGAGAGAATTGGAGAGGGGAACCCTGTCTTTCTGGGCCATGAGCTGGTGAAACGTATGATGGCATCTGAGTATTTGGGAATCATTGGCAATGCCAGGATTTGGACTCAGTCTTGAGACCAAGGGAGCCCCCCAGCATCTCAGGAGACCAGCATCCTCGGGCGGGGATGGATGGAGGAGTACTTCTGGCCCAAGACATCACTGGCCACATGTGCTGGGTGTAGAGTGTGCTCCCAGAGACATTGCTTGGAGAGGAACTGAGGAGAGGAGGACGCCCGAAGCTCTAATCTTGAAACTTGACCTCCAGGTCTGAGCCCCTACATGCTTTACTTGCTCTATATCCTTTAGCGATTTACTTTCCCTCTTAGGTAGCTCAGTCAGTAAAGATTCTGCCTCTAGTACAGGAGACAGGGTTTGATCCCTGGGTTGGGAAGATCCCCTGCAGAAGGAATGGCAACCCACTCCAGTATTCTTGTCTAGGAAATCCCACCGACAAAGGAGCTTGGTGAGCTACAGTCCATGAGGTCACGAGAGTCAGGCGTGACCTAGCAACTAAACCACTGCCACTACCACCCTGGGTCTCAGTTCCCCATTTGAAAATTCTGGGCTTGGAATTTCAGCTGGGGTTGCAAACTAGTGGGCCTGAGATTTAACTTGGAACAATTGCTTTGTTTGGCCTGCATTGTGCTTTTAAACCAAGAAATTTGATATTTCAAAAAATCCAAATTTTTGACTTCTCTTGAAAAATCCAAAGACTTAAACAAAAAAGGTTTGTGTCATCCTGTGGCAAAAAGGAGTCTAGACCTAGAAATTTTCTAGCTGATCCTAAATTCGTCTGGGTCAAGAGTCCCCAAATTGTCAAAGCAATCTTGAAGGAGAACAAAATCATAGGACACACTTCCTGGTTTCAAAAGTTACTACAGAGCTACAATAATCAATGAGCGTGATAGTGGCACAAAGATAGACACACAGATCAGTGGGATAGAACTGAGTGTCTAGAAATACATCCTCACATCCATAGTCAAGGTTGCCATTTTCTTTTTTTTTGGAAGCTAATTACTTTACAATATTGTATTGGTTTTGCCATACATTGACATGAATCCGCCACGGGTGTACCTGTGTTCCCCATCCTGAACCCCCCTCCCACCTCCCTCCCTGTACCATCTCTCTGGGTCATCCCAGTGCACCAGCCCCAAGGATCCTGTATCATGCATCGAACCTGGACTGGAGATCCGTTTCACATATGATAATATACATGTTTCAATGCCATTCTCCCATATCATCCCACCCTCGCCCTCTCCCAGAGTCCAAAAGACTATTCTATACATCTGTGTCTCTTTTGCTGTTTCGCATACAGGGTTATTGTTACCATCTTTCTATATTCCATATATATGCGTTAGTATACTGTATTGGTGTTTTTCTTTTTGGCTTACTTCACTCTGTGTAGTAGGCTCCAGTTTCATCCACCTCATTAGAACTGACTCAAATGTATTCTTTTTAATGGCTGAGTAATACTCCATTGTGTATATGTACCACAGCTTTCTTATCCATTCATCTGCTGATGGACATCTAGGTTGCTTCCATGTCCTGGCTATTATAAACAGTGCTGCAATGAACATTGGGGTGCACGTGTCTCTTTCAATTCTGGTTTCCTCGGTGTGTATGCCCAGCAGTGCAATTGCTGGGTCGTATGGCAGTTCTATTTCCAGTTTTTTAAGGAATCTCCACGCTGTTCTCCATAGTGGCTGTACTAGTTTGCATTCCCACCAACAGTGTAAGAGGGTTCCCTTTTCTCCACGCCCTCTCCAGCATTTATTGCTTGTAGACTTTTGGATCGCAGCCATTCTGACTGGCGTGAAAGGTACCTCACTGTGGTTTTGATTTGCATTTCTCTGATAATGAGTGATGTTGAGCATCTTTTCATGTGTTTGTTAGCCATCTGTATGTCTTCTTTGGAGAAATGTCTGTTTAGTTCTTTGGCCCAGGTTTTGATTGGGTCATTTATTTTTCTGGAATTGAGCTGCAGGAGTTGGTTGTGTATTTTTGAGATTAATTCTATGTCAGTTGCTTCATTTGCTATTAATTTCTCCTGTTCTGAAGGCTGTCTTTTCACCTTGCTTATAGTTTCCTTTTTTGTCAACTAGGGTACCAAGATAGCAAGAGAGGGAAAGAGTAGTCTTTTCAACAAGTGGTGATGGGACAACTGGATATTCATACGAAAAAGAATGAATTTGGATCTCTATCTCACACTGCATATAAAAAAATAATTCAAAATAGGTCAAAGACCAGAATTTAAAAGCTAAAACTACAAGACTTTTAGAAGAAAAAGTAAGTAGAAACCTCCAAGATCACTCATTTGGCAATGGTTTCTTAGATATGACACCAACAACATAAGTGACTCCCCATTAGGTAAGTTGTATTTCAAGAAAATTAAAAACTACTGTGCTGCAAATGATGCCATCAAGAATGTGAAAAGACAACTTACAAAATGGGGAAGATATTTGCGGATTGTGTTATCTGATAAGAGACTTGTAATAAGAGTATATAAGCTAGTCTCACAACTCAATAAGAAGATAATTCAATGTAAAAACAGGCAAAGAATCTACACGGACATTTCTCCAAAGAGGATACACAAATAGCCATGAGGGTGTTCACTATTTTTAGTCAGTAGGGAAATGCAAACCGAATCCTGATGAGACACGACTTCATACCCATTAGGACGGTGATAATAAAAAGCCAGATAAAATAATACATTTTTAGGCTGTGGAAAAATTGGAACTCTTCTACATTGCTGATGGAATGTAAAATAGGCAGCCACTTTGGAAAATGATCTGTCTCCACACCCGTGTTTATGCTCTCTCCCTCCACTTCCCTGGAGTGTCTTTACTTCCCCATACTCCCTAGTGAGACACTACGCACAGGCTCAGCACTTGGGTGGATGGTTCCACTGCACCCCCAGTGGGTCCAGAGTCAGTCTGTGTGTGTGTGGGGTCTGGGAATAAATGAGAGAGGAGGCAATGGGTGGGAGGAGTGATCTCTGATTTAGGAGGTAAGAAAGTCTCCCAAAGTTCCTCGAGACCACAAACCTAAATGCCTAAAGAGGCCAGGCAGGTTTTGGTCATTAGTGAAGCAAAGAGATGGTTGGAGAGCATCAAGGAGTAAAGTCTGTGGCAAACTAGGGAGCATAGGCTCTGTCTAAGAGGAAGCTACCATGATATCCTCCATACTGAGGCCTTGTTAGAAAATGCCCCCAGAAAGGCTTGATCTTTTAATTTTTCAGGAGGAACTGGAAATCTTTATTTGTATATAAAATGTACTGGTTTTAAAAAGCATTGCATAGGACAGATAGAGTTGAGTGATGCTTTTAAAATTTTCATGTACTGGACTAGACTATGTGAGGCCTTTTCTCTAGGTGAGGCCATGAGGCATAAGAGGGTCTGAGAACTGGCCTGAATTCAAAGCACCAGCCTGGCACTCTGGGCATCTCCTGAGCTTCCCTCTTGGACCCTCTTTGTTGAGTAGCAATGATCAGAAGGATGATAGGCAAGAGGGAAGCCAGGAGAAGATTCTCAGATGATGTAGGTTTTGAGAAAGGGGTGGGGTGGGGTGGGGAGAGAGAGAGGAAGAGAGAGGAAGTATGTGGAGATGTTGAAATGGAATGGAATGATGTGAAGCTGATCAATGTGTGGTGGAAAGAGCACTGACTGGACAAAACGTCAAGGGCCCTGAGACTCCGCATTGCTTAAACTCTAGGTGTTGAGACACAGAGGTAGGTAAGTCATGCTTCCTATCTGACAGCAGGCTTAGTATCTTATGCTGGAATTGGATGGAAACCCGTCCTTATCTTATGTGTCTGTGTAGTATCCTGGTTGTCACACCATAGTCAAGGCCTGCCTGCCAAGGAGGGAGCCACTTCTGCTGCCTAGGACCTATATAGAGGTGTCTCTCCATGGAGGAAGGAAGGGACACTTGAGCTGGGTGTAGAAGAATCAGTGGGATCCTGTCATCCAGATAAAGGTGAGCAGGAGGGATATTTTAGGCCTGAAGCTATCAAGGCATGGGGAGGCAGGATCTTCTGAAGTAATATTGGGTTTTGTTCAGAGCCCAGTAGTGGGTGAGCTGGTAACATGGATGGAGAGAATCACGGTGGAAGATGAGACCAGAAAGGAGCATGGATCAGGTCATAAATGCAGTAGTGGGTAAAGGGCTTACTGGTGAAATCCTAGAGGTAGGGAAGAGTCATGGTAGGCTTTGAAGTCAGAAAGAGTCATAATCTCTTTATTGATTCATTCATTCATCAAACATATTTTGAGCACTGAGGACCCTGATGTGAACAAAGCATTCCAACTCCTGCCCTCTTAAAGTTTGTAGTCTAGGGCAGGGGGAAACAAAAATTGATTGAAAAATCACCCAAATAAGTTTGTCACTTAAGACTGTGAAAAAAGCCATGAAGAAAGAGATGACTAAGATATTGTGACTAAGACCTGAGAATGAGGAGGAAGTGGGAGCAGAGGCGGCTGGAAACCCAGGCTGCAGGGACTCCGCATGCATACAGATTTGGATTTTATTCCAAGTGCCCAACACCTTTGCTGTCCCAGGGCAAGACTCAGCCACAACCTTGTTGCAAACCCTGGGCATGCCCTTCACCCCCACCCCCAAATCTCCTCTTCCTTGCCCTCTCAGTCTTGGATTTCATAACTGTATTAGAAACAGGCAGGACAAGTCTACCTCCCGGGCCCCATGAAATCTCTCTAATTTTTTTTTTCCTCCCTGACGCTGACACTCAGCTCACTATCTTAGAAGATGCCTCAGAGTCAACGATAATTTCAAGTGCTGGCCCCTCCGCCTCGCCTCCCTGCCTCTATTCTGGTAGCTCCTCTGTTCCCCTGGCTGCTTCTACCCTTCATCAGTGCAGCCTGGAGGGCGGGAGGGTCACACTGAGGTGTCCTCCTGATTGCTGAGATTCAGATCCTGCCTCAGGAAAGCCCGCTCCCCAAGGGCTGAGGAGAGCTTCTGCGCTTGGGGGGCCCAGAGAGGCTGGGACCTGGCTGTGAGCCTGGACACCTGCCTAGTTCTGAGGGGCAAGCTGGTGACTCTGACAAGGTGTGGGTCACTAGGTGGGGTGGCCAGGGCAGCGCTGGCCTGGAGCCAGGGCCCTGGGTTCTAGCCTTGGCCTCATCCTGGTTCATCGTGCGCCTGGGCAGTCACGGTCCTCTTAGCCTCAGTTTCCTCACCTGGTAAAATGAAGCGGTGGCTCCAGAGAAGCAGTTTTATTAATAATCTGGAAGCCCCTTTTCTTCAAGGAAACTCTTATGTCCTATCCTGATGTATAAGCCAGACGGAAGAAAAGTCCCTCAGTTTTCTGTGACGGGTGAGGGTCTAGGTTGCCACCCTCACACCTGGTCTGGTAGGAGACGTGGGCCGGGAGGTCTCCAGGCCTGTTGTCATGCTCGTGCTGGTTCGTGTGCGCTGTGCTAAGTCGCTTCAGTTATGTCTGACTCTTGGTGACTGCCAGGCTCCCCTGTCCACGTGATTCTCCAGGCAAGAATACTGGAGTGAGTTGCCATGCCCTCCTCCAGGGGATCTTCCGGACCCAGGGATCGAACCAGCATCTCTTACGTCTCCTGCATTGGCAGGCAGGTTCTTTACCACTAGTGCCACGCAGGAAGGAAATACTTGCGACTGTTTCAGGGTTGAAAATGATGGGGCCACATGCTCCGACTGGATGGGTAAGGCAGGGAAGGTCCAGGAGGAGACTACCCGCCCCCTCCATGCTGCCCCCTGGCAACCTGCTCGTGGCATGGAGCACATAGACTGGAGGGGCCTCTGGGATTCAAGAAAAGGCTCTCTCCATTCACATGTCCTCCTGGCTCTGGAGGGAATGGTCTGGTGTGTCTGGGCCTAGTCCTGCTTACTTGCTTCCTGGGGCCTTCTTTTGCAGAGACACCAGCATCCTGCTCCCTACCCCCATCGGTTTGATGGAATGTGGAGGGGAGAACAGCCCAGGCTAAGGCAATGTCTTGAATTATTTTGCAAACACTGTGGGTTCACCAGAGCCCCACATACATCTTGTCCCCAGCACCCTCTCCCTGGATGTGTGAGCCCATATGTTCCTGGGCAAATGTGCTCCGTCTGCTCGGGCTGCATTTGCAATTAGCTCATCAGGATGCTGTTCTCTAATAGCCCTTTGATGTCCAACGAGCCTCCTAAGCCTGTGTGTTTCCTTTCCTTTGAAGCAGGACATGGTGTTTTGCCAGAAGTCAATGAAACGCCCTAGTAGAACAGAACGGTTTAATTCCCTTCTCAGATACAGGGCTGAGGAAGTTCAAATAGGCTTCCGCCCATGTCTGCTCCCCACATCAGCCTGAGGATGCCCATCTTGGAGGCCTGCTGGAGGCCCTCGGAGACTGGACCTTCCAAGGAGGCTCTGACCACCTCTAATAAGTAGCAGCCCAAACCACTTGGCAGCCTTGGCCTGCCCTTGAGCCCTTCCCTGACTGCATTTGGACTGGCCATGACCCTGACTCCTCAGCTGGCTCTCACCTTGGTTGTCTGTTTCTTCTGACTTGGACCTGGCCCGGCCTGGGCTTCCCTCTTGGGCTCTGGTGCCCTCTCTACCTCTGTTGGGCTACTTTTGGCTTCAGGACTCCTGTCTCAGCCCTGGCAGCTTATGGTGACCCCAATCCAGTAAATGTCTAAGGGACCATCCTCCCAGGGCTGGCTGGGGCTTCAGAGTCAGGCCTGACCCTGAGTGGTCTTCCCGCGCTGGTTCTCACATGAGCATGAGCACCCACATTTCACCTGCTAAGTTCATCTGCATCGTGGGGATTTCAGAGTCCTGCAAATGTCCCTTCCTTGGTGTTTTGGGAGTTGCTAAGGATGTGGTTCCTTTCTGCAGTTTTTGATACAACCATCATTGCTGCTCACTAGGCCTGCTAATCCAGCTGACACAGGGGACTTCCAGCCAGACCAGAGCCTGCTGAGCTGGGCCAGACCAGTTCTCCTGGCAGAGCGCTGCTTCCTTGGAGCTGGACATGCCCAAGCCTGATGCTGGGAGCTGTCCCAGGACCACTAGAAGAGATCTCGGTGGTTCTGCTGCCTGGCTCAGAGCTGGGAGGTGTGGACACAGACCCCCTGCGTGTTCCTTGTAAAGTTAGTTGGAGCATATTCCTTGCTTTGGAGTCGTATTGACTTAGGGATGGAGAGTTCCATGCTGAGTTATTTGAATCCCAGTGAGTTATTTATTCATTGATTGATTCACTCATCAAAACTTGGTTATGCTCCTGTTAGGCGTCTCACCCCATCTGCCCTCATGGAACTTATACTCTAGTGGTGGGTCCACTCCATTACACAAATAAATAGGAAGTATTTATTGCTGGACAGGAGACAGCAAAGCTAGGATGCAAATATGACAGGGAGTGACCGGAGGCCAGTGTAGGTGGTATGGTCAAGGACTTCTTTGAGGAAGTGGCATTGAAGCTGAGACTCAGACGATGAGCAAGGGTCAGCCATGCAAAGCTCTAGAGGGACAGCATTTCCAGAGGAGACAGCAGCAATGCAGAGGCTGGGGCTGGAGATAAGACTGGTAGGTTCAGGATGAGAATAGGGCTGATGTGGCTGAAACGTGGTGAGTGGAAGGGGCAAGCAAGCTGGGATATGGTGAGGAGAGCTTGGGGGTGCTGACCACAGAGGGTCTCATGAATCAAGATAAGAGGTCAGATTTTATTCCAGTGGGAGGGAAAATCCTAGGAGGGCTTCGTGACCAGAGAGACAGGGTTAGATACAACCAGGGCATTTTTAGTTTACTTCTTGAAGTCTCAGTTTTCTCATTTGTGAAATGGACACAATAATACCTCCTCTGTAGGCTGGAATAACGTGTGAGGAGAGAGTACAACTATACAACTACATCATGAATTGTGTGCTGAGATGAATTTTAACAGCTGAGGGTAGCTCTTCCTTTTCAGTTTCCAGGAAACCAAAGTAAAAACAATGTAGGTTTCCCAGTGGTAGGAATCACCCAGCTCAATAGGGGAGACCATTTCTAGCCCTGAATTTAGAAAGGTTTTTATCCCTTGGATGTCCTGTTCTTTATTTTCCACATCACTCCTACGTTCCTGAGACATCTTGCTTGTCTTTAGCCACCGGCTGGTTTAGGACTGACCTGGGGAAGTAGGATCCCTGGCTTTGCTGCAAACTCAAGATTTACCTATAGATCTGGAATTCGTGCCAGTGAGCTACAGCCCTCAGCTTTATCTCCCACAGCCCAAGCCCTGGTCAGAAACTGGCAAGAGGGGCTGCTAATAACCCAGAGCGTCTGCACTGAACCTGGCTCCAGGCACGGGTGTTTACTTCCTGCAAATTTCCTCACTGGAAACCCACTACTAACAAATAATCTATGTGTGTTGTTGGTAAAGATGGAGCAACTGATGATGGTTCAGAGTCGCTGTTGGGCAGTAGCCTGACTCCTGCCATAGTTTGCCCTTTATGAGCGGTGTGATTGGGGAAAATCTCACTCACCTCCTAGAATACAGTTTCCCAGCTGGTCACAAGGGATCAGGATCTCTTTCTGGAGGGCTGTGGTGAAATTAAAGTGAAAGCTCCATTAGGCCTGGCCATGGAAGGGCTCCTCACCCTGTTCTTTTTATTCACAAACGTAGCTGCAGTTGCAGAACCACAGCCAAATTATGAATTAGTGATGCACAGCCTTGTTCCCAGGATAATCAATTGTGGAGTGAGTCTAGATCTTGGCTGGGCAGGTGGCATTTGAACACCCTGGCAAATGACTTGAAAACATGAATGCAGTGGCTTTAAGGCCACTCTAGACTGCTTTCCCAGATTCTCCCAGCAGAAGCAGGGGTGGCGGAAGAGAGGACTCCCTGTATCTGTGGCTGAAAACTGGGCAGGGAGCCCAGGGGGCAGGCACGTGGTTGACTCCTCTCCAGGCAGTTCACAGCCCAGGGCACAGGGCCCAGCACAAGTAGATGCTCAAGGGAGCTGAACATTCGAACATGAGTCCATTTATGGCTAGACTCCAGCAGTTTGTAGCAAGGCGTGGCTGGGTCTTTAAAAATAAACAAATCAAATGTGCACTTTGATACACTTTGGCTATCACCTCACTCATGCCTTTTGCTTAGTCCTGTTCTACTGAACCCATTCACTGCTTAGATACTGCCTCTCCCCTAACCCTCTCACAGACACTCATGCACACTCTTGCACCCCCCACTCACACACACCCTGTACACATACTCAGAGAACAGCACTGCAGAGTGGCTTAGGAGCCCCACTGGGGCAGTTGGAGCTTGCTCCTGATTCTAGCATGCCATTCCTGTGGGACCTTGGGCAAGTAACTTAAGCGCTTTAAGCCCCATCTGCAAAATGGAGAGAAAAATACCCTGCGTAACTGCTGTTGAGAAGAAAAGCATCTAAAGCAGTCATATGGCACCTGGCAGGTAGGAGGTCTCACCAGACACTGGCTCTTCACCCTGCAGTGTCCCCAGGTGCACTTACACACCGCACTCAAGGAAAAGGGCATCGAATCACACAAATAAGAATCAGGGCTTTTGCCCTCTGCGAGCCACTGGACCAGGGGACAAGAGGGTCTGGAACTGGTTGTGGCTGGATGGTGCTGGGCCTTGCTCTTATTTGGGTTGGGGCGTGGCGTGCTGGGTCCATGCTGGGCAGGAGCAGCAGAAGTCTGAGTCTGGAAAGAAATGGACAGAAGCCAACAATGGCCCCTCATCCTCTTGTCAGAAAGCTGTGGAATAAGAGCCGGCTAGCTTTTGCCTCTATCAAGCGGTCTTTTATTTGGAGAGATAACAAAGGACAATTAATATAGCAATTGGGAGCAACCTTTGGTGCTCTGGTAATTTCTCTGCTTTATAATTATTGAACAGTCAGGGTTTTCCAGGCTCCCCATTAAGTCACATTGGAACCAGAAACAGACAGAAAGTGGACACTGCAACTAGAGGCCTTGCTGACCCAAGGAAGGACAGCAATCTGTGATCCCCATGCAAATGCCCGGGGTGGGTGTGGAGCCGTAAAGAAGGGTCCAGTTTGGAAAAGGAGCGTCCCACCTGGGTGGCAGCTAGACCAGCCTGGGAGGAGAGCAGATGCTGTTGCTGATGGAAGGTCTGAGGGGAGCATCTGGCCTCTGATGCTGGCACACACCTCAGAGAAGCAGGCTCTTGGCATGCATGCTCACCCAGCCTGGCACACCTGAGATCAGAAGCCAGCCCTGCTCCATCCGGGGGGATTGGCATTAGTGGAGGCTGGTCCTCTTACCTCACTGAGGGTCACCTCTGCATTCATGCAAGCACCAGCCTATTGCATCCTCCAAGGGCAACACACTTGATGATTTGGGTTTAAGTAGCATCAGAGAGAGAAGGCCAGTTCCCTGCCTGGAGCACCCATTGTGATGGGCCTTCCCCAGCTTCTGTACATCAGGACAGCTCTTCAGACTGTTCACAGCTAGGAGCACCTGCTCTGGCTTTAGTACCCCACTTTAAAAACTTCTCAAAACTCTCCTCTTCCTCCTTCATCATTAACACAGCCTCTATTTATTCAGCCCCTCCAAGGTGCCAGGGTAGGCACACCACCCACAGTATCTTATGAGATCCCCAAAACAACTCTTATGGAGGACTTACTATGGTGTCTGCCTAGTGGAGAAGAGACTAGTATTCCCCAAGGTGATGTCACTTACCTATGGCCGTGTTGCTAATGAGTTGCACAAACAGGTAGACCTATATCTGCTGCTGCTGCTGCTGCTAAGTCACTTCAGTCGTGTCCAACTCTGTGCGACCCCACAGACGGCAGCCCACCAGGCTCCCCGGTCCCTAGGATTCTCCAGGCAAGAACACTGGAGTGGGTTGCCGTTTTCTTCTCTAATGTGTGAAAGTGAAAAGTGAAAGTGAAGTCGCTCAGTCGTGTCTGACTCTTAGCGACCCCATGGACTGCAGCCTACCAGGCTCCTCCACCCATGGGATTTTCCAAGCAAGAGTACTGGAGTGGGGTGCCATTGCCTTCTCCCAGACCTATATCTACCCGACTGCAAAGCCATAGCCCTAAACACTGGGCCACATGGCCTCTTCCTGATTGTTGCAAAATGGATGAGAGCTAAGTTAGCAGCACAGACTGCAGTCAGCTTACATGGGAGGAAGGGTGTTTGGAATTCTGGCCCATTGCTTCTCGGCCCTTTGGCGAAGAGCAAGTCTGGAATTCTGGCCCAGCCACCGCTTGCCACCTGTCACCATGCCATATTGGGGTACTGGACAGCTCTGCTGTAGCCGCCTTGAGAAACTTTTAACAATGCCTGTATCTTTGTGTCACCGAGTCCTGAGTGGGAGCATCCTGCTGGCCAATTCTAAACCCCATTCTCCTGTCCTGGAAGCTGGGAAAAGAAATATCCACTTCCTGGACAATATGTGGGGAATTGAAACCCCATACCCCACATTCTTTGGGATTCTCTCAAAGAGAAATAATGTCTGAATGCTGGGAACCACAAGCAAAAAGTCAGGTGTCTAGTTCAGAAGAAGCATCTTCCCCACTCCCACCTTCTAATACATTGGAAACATGCGCAGATGATCTGGGATATCTGTAGTCTTGTGGGGAGATGGAAGCACATGCTGCACAGCCTCCACCTGAGGTTCCCATCTCTCTACTTTCCTTTATGGGTGGAGACGTTGGAGCTCAGAGAGGTTTGTGCACCTGCAGAAAGTCAAACAGCTTCTTAGTGGCATCATTTTATAAATAAAAATTCCATTCATGTATACCAGCTTGGGTTGGCTGGTCTGAATCAGTGAATATTGGATGAAATGTCTTTCCCTCCTTCCTCCATCCCTTTCTTTCTCAGTTCAGTTCAGTTCAGTCACTCAGTTGTGTCTGACTCTTTGCGACCCCATGAATCGCAGCACGCCAGGCCTCCCAGTCCATCACCAACTGCCGGAGTTCACTCAAACTCATGTCCATCGAGTCAGTGATGCCATCCAACCATCTCATCCTCTGTCGTCCCCTTCTCCTCCTGCCCCCAGTCATTCCCAGCATCAGGGTCTTTTCAAATGAGTCAGCTCTTCGCATTAGGTGGCCAAAATGTTGGAGTTTCAGCTTCAATATCAGTCCTTCCAATGAACACCCAGGACTGATATCCTTTAGAATGGACTGGTTGGATCTCCTTGCAGTCCAAGGGACTCTCAAGAGTCTTCTCCAACACCATGGTTCAAAAGCATCAATTCTTCAGCGCTCAGCTTTCTTTATAGTCCAACTCTTACATCCATACGTGACTACTGGAAAAACCATAGCCTTGACTAGACAGACCTTTGTTGACATAGTAATGTCACTGCTTTTTAATATGCTGCCTAGGTTGGTCATAACTTTCCTTCCAAGGAGTAAGCGTCTTTTAATTTCATGGCTGCAGTCACCATCTGCAGTGAGTTTGGAGCCCCCAAAAATAAAGTCTGACACTGTTTCCCCATCTATTTGCCATGAAGTGATGGGACCAGATGCCATGATCTTAGTTTTCTGAATGTTGAGCTTTAAGCCAACTTTTTCACTCTCCTCTTTCACTTTCATCAAGAGGCTCTTTAGTTCCTCTTCACTTTCTGCCATAAGGGTGGTGTCATCTGCATATCTGAGGTTATTGATATTTCTCCCAGCAATCTTGATTCCAGCTTTTGCTTCCTCCAGCCCAGCATTTCTCATGACGTACTCTGCATATAAGTTAAATAAGCAGAGTGATGATATACAGCCGTGGTATACTCCTTTTTCTATTTGGAACCAGTCTGTTGTTCCATGTCTAGTTCTAACTGATGCTTCCTGACCTGCATACAGGTTTCTCAAGAGGCAGGTCAGGTGGTTTGGTATTCCCATCTCCTTCAGAATTTTCTACAGTTTATTGTGATTCACACAGTCAATGGCTTTGGGATAGTAAATAAAGCAGAAATAGATATTTTCTTGAAACTTTCTTGCTTTTTCAGTGATCCAGCGGATGTTGGCAATTTGATCTCTGGTTCCTCTGCCTTTTCTAAAACCGGCTTGAACATCTGGAAGTTCACAGTTCACGTATTGCTGAAGCCTGGCTTGGAGAATTTTGAGCATTACTTTACTAGTGTGTGAGATAAGTGCAATTGTGTGGTAGTTTGAACATTCTTTGGTATTGCCTTTCTCTGGGATTGGAATGAAAACTGACCTTTTCCAGTCCTGTGGCCACTGCTGAGCTTTACAAATTTGCTGACATATTGAGTGCAGCATTTTCACAGCATCATATTTTAGGATTTGAAATAGCTCAACTGGAATTCCATCACCTCCACTAGCTTTGTTTGTAGTGATTCTTCCCAATGCCCACTTGACTTCACATTCCAGGATGTCTGGCTCTAGGTGAGTGTGAGTGATCACACCATCATGATTATCTGGGTCATGAAGATCTTTTTTGTACAGTTCTTCTGTGTATTCTTGCCACCTCTTCTTAATATCTTCTGCTCTGTTAGGTCCATACCATTTCTGTCCTTTATTGAGCCCATCTTTGCATGAAATGTTCCCTTGGCATCGCTAATTTTCTTGAATAGATCTCTAGTCTTTCCCATTCTATTGTTTTCTTCTATTTCTTTGCACTGATCGTGGAGGAAGGCTTTCTTATCTCTCTTTGCTATTCTTTGGAACTCTGCTTCAAATGGGTATATCTTTCCTTTTCTCCTTTGCTTTTCACTTCTCTTCTTTTCACAGCTATTTGTAAGGCCGCCTCAGACAGCCATTTTGCTTTTTTCGTTTCTTTTTCTTGGGGATGGTCTTGATCCCTGTCTCCTGTACAATGTCACGAACCTCCGTCCATAGTTCATCAGGCACTGTGTCTATCAGATCTAGCAAGCCCTATGATAAATGCTCTGGGGATACAGATAAGTATGAAACCTGGTCTCTGAGATCTCAGAGTCATCCAGGGACTCCCGGGATTTTGGAATGGTGAGCCGAGGGCACTGAGAGCAAGTTCTGCCAGTTTAGACAATGACTTATGTCTCCTCATCCTCTTGCTTGAGGCCAAGGGGCCTCTGAGCCATAAGAGGACCTCATCCAGTTGTAAGGAAGAAAGCTGACAATTTCTCAAGGATGATTAGGGACAGCGTTGCTGGCAGAAGGGCATGAATGGCATGTGGCCCACCTTTGGGGGATGCTAGTGACACACCAGTCCTTGTGCCACAGAGAAGATCTGTTTCCTTGTCTGTGAGGACTATGGTCAGACTTACTATATGGTGTTTTTTGTGGGGGTTACATGGTGTACAGTGATTAGAGTGCTTTGTAAACTCTGAAGCATGTACATTCTTGTTACTAACATTTTGGGAAGCTAGAGGTTCAAGGATGCCAGTTCCTCTGAGACTTGCGAAGGTTTGAAGGGCCTGGAGCTCTGAGAAGGCCTGGATTTCAATTCTAAATCTGTATGGTTTTGCTGCTCTAAGGCAAGAAACTTGCAGAAAGCAAGTGACATCATGGAGCCATGGAAAGATCCTTGGATGGGAGCCTATGATCTGGGCTGCATCCTAGGCTGTGTGGTTATGGAACCTTGGGCCAGTCTCCACTGATTCTTGGATCCCAGTTTCCTCATCTGTAAAGTGAGGCAAGAGATAGAGGGACCATAGGGATGATTGAAACAACAGAGCAGTCATGAGTTCAGGGTCTGAACTGAGACCTGAGTTCAAATTCCAGGGTCTCCACACGGGAGTCATGAAAATTACTTAACCTCCTCCTCCTCCCTCCTGGGCCTCAGTTTCCTCATCTGTATAATGGTACATTAGCCTCTTTTGAGGTTAGCATGGACATCCAGAGAGCCAGTGGGTGGCAAATGCTGAGTATGGTTCTGGCTGTGAGTGCTGAACACTTGAGCAGTTTTGTCGCTGACACTGATTTTTTCTTCCTCGGACATGCTCTGTTTCTGTGGGTAGGGATAGAATGTTTTACAGTGGAGCAAATTGCCCTGGAGTAAATGAGCCGGGGCATGGCACCCAGGGGAGGAGGGCAGCAGGGGGTTACATGCTTGTTTACTTGGCATTAGCACACTGACACTCCCCTCCTCAGGAATCCAGACAGAGCCTCTAAGCTTACCCACATTCAGAGGGCGTTGGGAGGCTCACACTTATATTTCTAAATTCCTCCATCCTGGGAAAGCCCCCAGGCAGCTTCCATGCCAAAGCCACTCCTGGTGATTAGGGGTGACTAGGGGTGAGTGATGGCCGTGGGGGTTAACGGTGCCTGATCAACGTGGGGTGAGGTGCACGCTCACTGGTGCAGGGACAGCAGGTGAAGGGTACTTTGTTACCACGTATGACTGGTTCCTTGGCTGCTTCAACGTCTGCCCTTGTGCACGCAGAAGCTAATAAGCAATTCCCTCTATTTTGCCCCTGGGGGTGCCTCTCGAGGAGGGAAACTATTGATTTTTAACACTGGACACAGAAACTCTAAGCTATTCCCTGTATTCCTTGGTCCCAGTGGTGCCCTGATGGGCAGAGTTGGCCATTTCAGACATCAGACGCTGAGGCAGCCAGGGCAGAGTCATCACCTTGCCACGGGGGAGTGGAGGGACCTTGGTTTCTTCTGTGCTGGTCCTACTGATTGGGTTGCCGGCCGTCTAGATCCACCCTTGTCCAGTCCTCTGCCTTTCCAGAGCTCGTGCGGAACGGACTGCTGAGCTATTGAAGGGAGTGAGATCCAGGTCTGGGAGAGAGGGGGCTGGTTCTGGGGAGTAGAGTGAGCACTGGATGTGGATTCTGACCTCTGAGGATAGATCTAGGGCTACAGCCATCACTTTATTTCCTCCAAGTATAGTTCACATTAGAAAAGTGAGGGGTCAGTGCCCACCGTGCATGAACCCGTAGAAGACAGATGGATGAGTTTCTTGCACATTAGCCGTGGCTCTTACTGTGACCCAGGGCATCTATAGTGTGTGTGTTAACTTGCTATAGCATCAAGCATCCCTGGGCCATCAGGTTGGGTGGAGACTTCCCTAGCTGGAGTCCCACCTGCTCATTTTATGGGTGGGGAGTCTGAGGCCCAGAGAAGATCAGTTACAATGAATCTTCTTGTTTCCTGCCTCAATCCCTGTCTGCCATTTCTGAAATACCAGCCCTCAGAGCAAACACTCAAAGTGCTTTCTTCTCTTTGCTTCTGCTTTCTAAAGCGTCTAAATATATTTCACTTTTATAATTAGAAAAAGAGCTATTACAATAATGCAAATCCATGTCCAATTTTTCTTTTCAAGGAAATGCAGAGAAGTAAATGTTTCAAGGGCTTCTGAAGAAGGCACAACATTTAGCAAATAATAATTACATCAAGCTTATGATCTATATGATTTTAAAGACATTTTAGTGATCTTTCCCCATGGACTGTGGGAGAAACCTAAACTCCTCAACCCAACATCTAAAACCTTTTCCTGTCTGTTCATAACCACGCATTTCCCAGTCCCATCAGTATTCACACATCCTCTGCTCAAAGCAGCCCCCTATCAGCTTTTTCTCCCTCCAACCCTGCATGCCGTTCTTCTAATTTCCAGTTACTACCTCTGAACTTTCTTCTTTTAATTAAAAAAAAATTAGCAATAAAGTCATTTCCTCATCTCACTTAAAAAGTCTGAAGGTGGGCAGGGGTTAATGATGGTGTCAAGGTCCAGGCTGTTTCTGCTTCAACATCCCCAGCATGCTACATGTATACACTCATGTTTATTGCCTCATGGTCACAATGGCAGCACAGCCTCAAGCATCAGCTCTGTGTTCAAGGCAAAAAAAGGGAGAAGAGAAGCACTAGCAAATCTATGTCATCAAAAAGGTGAAAGCTCTCCCAGAAGCCCCAAGCTGACTTTCTGAGATGGCCAGAACTTATCACGTGAGCACTCCTAGCTGCAAGGCAGTCTGGAAAAGTAAACATCAGCCAAAGGGAATGTGATTGCTCGATTGACCCAGACAAACCATGATTCATCTCTAAGGGCTAGGGTGCACTGTCATTCTGAACAAAATCAAAGTTTTGATAGCAAAGAAGTGCAGAGTAGCTTTTGGGGAGGCATTTTCAGGTGACTTCCTGGGCACTGCGGTTTGTGACTAAAAACCCCTCTGTTCTTGATCTTACCCACATCCACATGGGTAATTCCATCTAATGACCCACCAATCCACTGATTCTCAATTTATCATGAGAGGCCAATACTTCCTGGGTCGGTCTCCTGAGTTCCAAAGTCCTCATCCAACCCTGGCCATAGGAACCCACTCCCCCTTGCCCACCACCTGGCACAATTCCCCCAGCAGACCCCTCATCCCGAGTCTTACTCTCTGAGTTCAACCCTGCATCTTCAGATCTTTTCACTCTTTAAGCCTGTGTTCGTTTTAATTGTGCGTGCATGCTAGGTTGCTTCAGTTGTGTCTGACTCTTTGCGACCCTTTGGACCATAGCCCTCCAGGCTCCTCTGTCCATGGGATTCTCCAGGCAAGATTGCTGGAGTGGGTTGCCATGCCCTCCTCCAGGGGATCTCAACTCAGAGATGGAACCTGCGTCTCATACGTCTAGCCTGCACTGGCAGGCAAGTTCTTTACCACTAGTGCCCCCTAGTTAGTTTGACTCTAACCAACTCTTCTATCCTCTAACCCAGAGTTGCAAAAATTTTCTTAAAGGGCCAGATAGTAAACATTTTGGGCTTCCCTGGTAGCTCAGATGGTAAAGAATCTGCCTCCAATATGGGAAGCCTGTGTTTGATCCCTGGGTCATGGCGGGCTATACAGTCTCTGTTGTAACTACTCAGCTCTGCCTTTGTAACAGAAAAGCAGCCAGAGACACTGCATAAAGAATGGGCATGGCTTTGTCTAATAAAACTTTATTGACCAAGCAGGCAGTGGGTTGCATTTGGTCTCAGGGCATAATTTTCTGATCCTTGCCCATCCCTTCCTGCTGCCCTCACTTGGATAGCTCAACTAGGCTTCTTGGAATTTTGCTTCCACCCTCCTCTTCAGACCCCTTGGCATCTTTACCACCATACTTAATCACATCCATTGTGATCTAGCTGATCTTTAATGAGACTTCTGGATGCCAAGCTCTAGGCTAAGTGGTTTATCTATGAGGTGGAAAACTGTAATCCCATTTGTCTGATGGAGCTCCAATGAGACAGAGGAACTTGCCCAAAGTTGCACCATAGTGAGTGTCCTCCAAATCCATACCACAGGCCAGCACACTGAGCTGCTCCTTCCCCCACGGGTGGCCTCCTCCTGCCAGACGTGACCCAGGGTCTGTAGGAGTCCCCGGTCTGCTGATGGAGAGGTCTAGACTTTCACCTGAGCCCCTGGACCCTGACGTGTTCATGGTACAGTCTCAGCTGAACCCTCGGCAAAGCCAGCCGTCTTTCCTGGGCTCAATCCCTCCTACTCTACTTACGACTACCCTTTGCCCTCTCCTACCTTCATCATCACCCGAGGAGGTCACTGAAGACAGCGAAGCCACCATGTAAAAACAGTCGCTTGGCTTCTGCCTCCCTCCCCACCCTCTCATTTCTGTGTCAGACCCTCTTCCTCTCCATCTCAGAGCAGATCTCCTGATCAGGTCTTAACTTGGATCACAGAGCCCATCTTTCCCTGCCTCGCTTTGTTGACTACTCCTGGTTTCCTGAGCAGTCCCTCACCACTGTCTGTAACCCTACCCTGTCTCCCTCATCTTAAAGCAATAAACAAACATAGAATATAACAGCCCTCAGCTCAGTGTGCCCTCTAGACATCGCTCCTTTTGTCCCCTTCCTCTCACAGCCGAGCGTCCAGACATAAGAGCCTCCCCTCATGATCTCTGCTGTCTCATCTCCCATTAACCCTCAAACCTGCTGAAATCATGTGTTCCCTTTCTGTACCTCCCTGAAATTGCTCCCACCGAGGTCACCACATGGCCTCCTGATTGCTGAGTGCCAAGGGCTTTTCAGTGCCCCATCTCACCTGGCCCCTCTGTGCCACGTGACCCTGCATCACATTTCCTGCTTCTTAAGACCGCGTGCTCCCTGGTCCATCATCCTCGTGATGAGGATGCTCATCCTCAGTGTCCTTGCTGGTTGCCCTTCCTCAGCCTTTCGCATTGGCTTTATTCTCTCAGGGGCTCCTTCCCTGGCATACCTTCTCTCTGGGTGAGTCTGACAGTTCTCAGCCTCGGGGATCACTCCTCTCCGGTTATCTCTCCAGTGGATCTCTCTAGTGCAGTTCTCCCTGCTGAGCTTCAGACCCAAATATCTGAAGGCTTCTAGAAACTTCCAGCTGGATCAACACGCCAACCTTGACCTTAAGACCTCTTCCCCACCCGATCCTGCTCCTCCTGGAAGCCTTGTTACCCCAATGGCTGCAGTATCAATTCAGTCATACAAGCCAAGAGTTGAAAGATATCCTAAGAGTGTCTCTATCTCTCAGTCCCCACATAATATTGGGAGCCAGATTCTGTAGATTCTTCCTTTTTTGTCTCTCCAAATCCAATCCATCCCTTCCTACTCAGCGCTTCTGTTTACATGTCTCTTGGGAATAATGTAATTGTTTGCCTCAGTGTCTACACTTGGGCTGCTGGCAACAATCATTCCGATGCATGGCTTCCACTCCTCATGGATGCTGGTTTTCAAGGGCAGCAAGATGCTCCCCAAGGCTCAGGATTCCTTCATTTGGGGTTAGTTGACCCCTTTTCTCAACCTCTGACCCAAACAACTGACTCACTCCAGGAACTGGATTGGCCACAAACTCTGCCTGCCTTCTCCCAGGCTACTCTGAAAAAAAACCCCTAGGCTCACTCAAGATCTTTCTGCTGCTGCTGCTGCTGCTAAGTCACTTCAGTTGTGTCCGACTCTGTGCGACCCCATGGACTGCAGCCCACCAGGCTTCTCCGTCCATGGGATTCTCCAGGCAAGAACACTGGAGTGGGTTGCCATTTCCTTCTCCAATGCATGAAAGTGGAAAGTGAAAGTGAAGTTGCTCAGTGGTGTCTGACTCTTAGTGACCCCATGGACTGCAGCCTACCAGGCTCCTCCATCCATGGGATTTTCCGGGCAACAGTACTGGAATGGGGTGCCATTGCCTTCTCCCCAAGATCTTTCTACCCCTCCTTTTGAACTTTAATGAACTAGTCCAATATGAAATGGGTCACTACACACGTGGTAAACCACTCAGATATTAAAGATATAAATAGACAAAGAACTCTTCTTCTCCCCAGAAACATCTGACCATCCCAGTTTTCCTTGGCAGGGGAAATGACTGTTACCACTTCTGTAGTTTTTCAGAAATGCCACTTTATTCACATGCACAGACGTGAGCATTTCCAGCCTGCATTATGCAGCTCCAGAGTCACATGTGATTATTTAAATTTAGATCGATATTAATTAAAATTGAAATTAGAAATTCAGTGCCTTATTCACACTGGCTGCCGAACAGCTTCACTAGGTGAAGGTGGCTCGTGGCTACCCTCCTGGACTGTCCCAGTCCATCAGCACAGAAAATCCTAGTGGATAGCATCCAGTTCATGCAGTACTGTACGTCTTGATTTTGTAAGAAAAAAAAGAAAAGGATTTTCTCTTAATGCCTCTACCTCATTCTTTAACTTTACTGCATATTACTAGCTGGTTAACCAAGGTCCTTAGTGATGGACATTAGGTTGCTTTCAGGCCTTTGCTGTTACAAACACTGTTACCACAGACCTCATATACACACGTATTTATGTCCATGCATGAATGTGTCTACAGGATGCAGTTCTACAAGTAGACTTGCAGGTTCAAAAGGTTTGCACATTTTTACATGTTTATTGGAAAGTTTTTCCTTATATGACAGTTACTCCATACCAGCAATTCTTCTTCAACTTCTTCAACAATGCACGTTACTGAGTTTTTTGGTTTTCAATGTAATAGGTGAAACATTATACCACATTATTGTTTTACTTTACATATTTAAAAATATGACAGATTATAGGTCATTTATGTTTGTGTTTTTTTCTCTGAAAAGCTCTTGCCCTTCCTTTTACATTGAATTGTTACTGTTGTTGTTTTTCTTATTGATTTATAAGATCTCTCTCCATATATTAGCTCATTGTCAGATGGGTTAATTACAATTCTTGTAATCTGGGTTTGTTTCCACTCTTTCTCCTTGCCAGGAAAGAACTGTTTCATGCTAATGTGACTAGCTTATCGGTATTTTAGTGGCTTCTGAATTTTGTCTTAGAAAAGCCTTCTTTAATGTTACGAAACGTACTCCTATTTTCTTTTATTTATTTTATTGCTTAACTCTTTTCTTCCAACTTATCAATGTGGTGGTGGCATACTATCCTTTAGAAATATATTTGTGTTCTCCTTGCTCATATTTTCTTTATGGTTTTGGATTTATATTGTCTGAAAGATAGGACTATAGTTTTTTGGTGGTGGTGTTTTTGTTTTTTTTTTTAGATTTTGTTTCTACCATTATATTGAATTTTTAGATTCATTTTATTTACTTTTTTAAAACAATTTGATTTATTTACTTGTTTTTGGTTGCCCTGGGTCCTCGCCACTGTGCGGGCTTTGTCTAGTTGCAGGGAGCGGGGCCCCTTTCCAGTCACAGCGTGCAGGTTTCTCTCTGGGGTGGCTTCTCTGGCTGCAGGACACAGGCTCTAGGCTGCTTGGGCTTCAGCAGTTGCAGCTCACGGGCTCTAGCGCACAGGCTCAGTAGTTGAGGTGCCCGGGTCTAACTGTTCCACGGTATGTGGGATCTCCCTGGATCAGGGATCGAACCTGTGTCTCATGTGTTGGCAGGCAGATTCTTCACCAGTGAGCTACCGGGGAAGCCCTTTAGGTTCATTTTAGATTCTCTTTGTTCCTCCCTGCAGTGTTCAGGAACACTTTCAACAGCATTGTTGTCCTCTGCTTCTTGAACTTGTGATGGACTTTTACCTGTGAAGCTGTCTGAGTCTAGTACTTTAATGGCTAGCAGCTCTTTGAATGCTTTCTCAGTTTCTTCTTTGGCGATTGGACTATTTAGATTCCCTATCTTTTCTGAGGTTACTTTGCATCATTTGTATTTCTAGAAAACCACTGGTTTTGTTCAAGTGTTCAGATCTATTTTCAAAACTGAGTAACACTATCATTCTTTTCATTTCCTCTCTATGTGGTTATTTTCTGGTTTTCATTTTTAATTACATGTGTTTGTGCTTTTTTCCTTGATTCATTTAGGTAGTAGTATATCTATTTTTTTTTCTTCACAATATCCAAGCAGACACAGGTTCAAGGCTCATTTCTGGTTTCGACTTCCTCTTATGAGCTGTGTCTATCACAACAAACTGTGGAAAATTCTTAAACAGGTGGGATTACCAGACCACCTGACCTGCTTCCTGAGAAATCTGTATGCAGGTCAAGAAGCAACAGTTAGAATTGGAGGAACAACAGACTAGTTCCAAATTGGGAAAGGAGTACCTCAAGGCTGTATGTTGTCACCCTGCTTAATTAACTTATATGCAGAGTATATCATGCAAAATGCTGGGCTGGATGAAGCACAAGCTGGAATCAAGATTGCTTGGAGAAATACCAATAACCTCTGATATGCAGATGATACCACCCCTTGGACTGCAAGGAGATCCAACCAGTCCATTCTGAAGGAGATCAGTCCTGGGATTTCTTTGGAAGGAATGATGCTAAAGCTGAAACTCCAGTACTTTGGCCACCTCATGCGAAGAGTTGATTCATTGGACAAGACCCTGATGCTGGGAGGGATTGGGGGCAGGAGGAGAAGGGGATGACAGAGGATGAGATGGCTGGATGGCATCACTGACTCGATGGATGTGAGTCTGAGTGAACTCCGGGAGTTGGTGATGGACAGGGAGGCCTGGTGTGCTGCGATTCATGGGGTCGCAAAGAGTCGGACACGACTGAGTGACTGATCTGATCTGATGGCAGAAAGTGAAGAGGAACTGAAGAGCCTCTTGATGAAAGTGAAAGAGGAGAGTGAAAAAGTTGGCTTAAAGCTCAACATTCAGTAAACTAAGATCATGGCATCTGGTCCCATCACTTCATGGCAAATAGATGGGGAAACAATGGAAACAGTGACATACTTTATTTCCTTGGGCTCTAAAATCACTGCAGAGGGTGACTGCAACCATGAAATTAAAAGAAGCTTGATCCTTGGAAGAAAAGCTATGACCAACCTAGATAGCATATTAAAAAGCAGAGACATTACTTTGCCAACAAAGGTCCATCTAGTCAGAGCTATGGTTTTTCCAGTAGTCATGTATGGATGTGAGAGTTGGACTATAGAGAAAGCTGACTGCTGAAGAAATGATGCTTTTGAACTGTGGTGTTGGAGAAGATTCTTGAGAGTCCCTTGGACAGCAAGGAGATCCAACCAGTCCATCCTAAAGGAAATCAGTTCTGAATATTCATTAGAAGGACTGATTCTAATATTCATTAGAAGGTGAAGCTGAAACTCCAATACTTTGGCCACTGATGCAAAAAACATACTTATTGGAAAAGACCCTGATGCTGGGAAAGATGGAAGGCAGGAGGAGAAGAGGGCGACAGAGGATGAGATGGTTGGATGGCATCACCGACTCGATGGACATGAGTTTGAGTAGGCTCCGGGAATTGGTGGACAGGGAAGCCTGGCGTGCTGCAATCCATGGGGTCGGAAAGAGTCAGACACGACTGAGTGACTGAACTGAACTGAACTGATGACCTGTGTCTACACTGCCCTCTTGAAACCTCAGAGTAATGTCCAGAGCCCTGATCTCTGCATACAGCCCTTCCATCTCTCTTCCTGGCTGTGGCCTTGATTTCTTTGGCTGCAGATGTTTCCATACTTCACAGCATTCTCTGGCCCCCAGATCTATGGCCGCACTGCTTCTGGTGCCTGAAATGCCTTTCTGTCCTTTCTCTTAACCTCCACTCAGCGAGCTCCTACTCATTCTTATGAACTTAGCCCCCATGCCCCTTCTAGAAACTTGAATTTCTGATGGCCCACCTTGGTGGGGCCCTCCTGTGGGTTCTCATCCCAGCCTGGCCACCCTCTCCCGGCCCCTGAGCATGTCTGCTTGCACATCTGACTTCCACACTAGAGTGTGAGAGCTCTGGACGCAGAGGGCTGTATTCTCCATCTCTGCATCCCCAGTTCCTAACACGGGGCCTGGCCAAGAGTCGGCAGGCTGCAGCGCTTGTGGAAGACAGACAGGAAGGCTGTAGATAAACACAAACTATACAAAAAAACACATCCGGGGATTCTCACAGGGATTTTCCCTGTTGGCATCTTCTCTGCTCCCAGCCCTCCTGGAAACAGCTGAAATCCAGGCCTGTAATTCTTACACCAGTTATATTGAAATATTCAATGTCTAGAGAACAGCATTTGTTCAGCACTGGGCTTAGGGGCTGTCAGCACCCCGCTTACATGCTTCCATGTTTCCAAGGCTGAATTTGTCAGCTCCAGCTCGCATGCCTGGCTGATAAGCAGGGAGCCTCACTCGCTGCTAGAGCAGACTTTCCTGATGGTCCCGGGGGCTGCCGCATTTCCTGGCCTTCCATTAAATCCAATGCATATTTTCAAAACACCTATTTTGCACCCAGCTCTCTGCTCTTATTGGTGGTGTCCTGTCTGCTTGAAGAGACAACAAAGATATTGAAATGAGAGAGGAGTGGACTGGAGGGGAGAGTAAGGATGAGTGAGAGAAGAGGTTGATACGGCTGAAGGTCCCAGGCCTTCTGTTCCAGCTCATTTTGAGCTAATCCTCAAAGCTTGGCCTTCGTGGTTGTTTTCCTGCTTCTCTTCTTTCTTTTTTTCTTTTCTTGGCCACTCTGTGCAGCTTGCAGGATCTCAGTTCCCCCACCAGGGATTGAACCCAAGCCACGGCAATGAAAGCCTGGAATACTAATCACTAGGCCACCAGGGAAATCCGTTCCCGCATCTCTGCTGATGGGTGATGGCCAGGCCTCTCTGATCACTCAGTATTCTGAATACTGCTTCTTCCCTTCATACATAGACAGTAGGTTGGCCTTCAATCCAAAAGAAATGGAGAAGCATGACGGTGTTCCTAGGAGGGAGTGAGGTGATCAGATTTAGGTTTAGAAAGATGGAGTTGGCTGTCGCTGGAGAATGGGTTGGAGGTGGAGTGAAGGAGACAGGGAGACCATGGGAGGCTGTTCCAGTCTTCTTGGGGATAGATGTGGGTAGCCCGCAGCACAGTAGAACTACAGGAGTGGAGAAGGGAAAAGATTCAAAGTGTGTCTGAGATGATCTTCCCTTTTTTTCCTGGTAGGACTGAGTTCAGAGGGAGAGGGAGCCATCAAGGCAGACATGGGAAGGGTTTATTTGGGGAGGGAGCTGGTCCCCACAGAGGAAAGGAACACTTTAGCAAAGATGCTTCAGAAGAACACTGGCCACCTCTGAGAATGCTTGCCTGCTTACTTTTTTTTTAAGCCATAGCTACCAAATGTATAGTGGTTTTCCTAGATACTGGGGAAGATATAGGGAAAATCTTTCCCATATCTAAGCTACGAATGTCCCATCTTCGATGCTGTAGCTCCATGGAAGTCAGGGCCATTTGTGAGCACAAACCCTAAATTTCCTTTGCACAGTGACTCACCATTCATCTACCGAGTCCCTCCTAGTGACTGGGCCAGGCAGCATTGTTACTCTGAATCACCCCATGGGTGAAATTCCCTGGGGGTATCACACTCTATCATATGCAGAGAGAGATATACAGAGTGTCCTGAGACCACAGAGGACAGCGTATCCAGACCTGAGGGAGATGAAGAAGGCTTTATAAAGGTCTTGAGGTATGAGTAGGAGTTTGCCAAGGAGATAGGGGATGAAGAACATTCCAGGTGGGTGGAAAGTAGGAGTAGAGGCAAGGAGTGGGGACTAGAGAACATGGTGAAGTTGGAAAGGGAATGACTAGAGAAGAGATTGAACCAGAGGCTGTGGAAAGTTCCTAAAGGGCCTAGAATACCATGTTCCAGAGGTTGAACTTATCTTTGAAGCATAGATAGGTTTCCTTTTGTGCATCATGATCATCTGATTGATACTGGTTGCCTGAAACGTGTTAAGAAGGAATCTGAGGTGGAGTCGGGGGAAAGGAGGACAGGATTATTTGTGATGCCTGCTTGGCTGCAGGAGTGGAGTTGGCTGTCTGGGTGTAGGGATTTGCCATCTCTGCTGTAAGAAGAGGTGAAGAGCCACTGAAGGAAGGTAGAGAGGGTGGGGCTGAGGAGGGAGGGCTCAGAATGTGCACTGGAGAAGATCAGCTGGAAGCCCTGGGGAGCACGAGTTACTGGGAGGCCAGACTAAGGCCATGTTGCCAATGAGCCAGCAGCGAGTGTAAAAATATCCAAGGAGCAAATGAACTACCAAGTGTCTGCAAGGCGAAGGGTAGACCTTATTGTAGCTGCTTCTGTAATGAGGGCGTGCAGGAAGAATAAAGAATTTCAGCACAAACACTGTCAGTCTCCCTCTCCCCTTCAACAAAAATACCCAGGGTAAAAAAAGCCACAGACACACACACACACACACAATGACCCCACGGAGGGGCACTTTCTACCTCCCTTTCTCTGCTCCCTGTGAAGTCAGTGCATAATTACCGGAAAGCATTTTTGACTGAATTTTAGATGAGCATTTTGACAAAATATAATATTGGAAACAATCTTTATCAAACATTCATGTGTCGTGTGAGAGATAAAGCCCGGAATCCATAATTCATACGGCGTGTGTATTACCAAGTGTGCATGAGAGGCTGAATTTCAATGAGGCAGCCTGAACAATATTTTCTGCCAGACGCGGGCTTTCATCATTTACATTATTCACTAGGTTTTCCAGAACAGTAAATCTTAAATATATATTTGTGTTGGGAAGAGCTCGTGTGCGTGTCTGTGTACACACAGAGGGACGCACACCCGTTTGGGCACAGAATCGGCGGACGCACGTTCCAGCTGGAGGGGCACACAGCGACAGCAGGGAGGCTCGGCATGCAGGGCTCCTTCTGGAGCACAGCCCACGTCACCATGGACTCCACGGTTCGCTGCATAGGCATTAAATCCACCCACCCGTGGTCTCCCTCTTCAGGTCCACCCAGCATCCCTCTTGGAACCCTAGAAGGACCCACAGTAGGTGCCTAAGGGCAGAGCTACTCTAAGTTGATCTTCTGGGACTAGTCAGGCAGAAATTGTTCGTGTCTCCAAAGCTCAGGATTAGAATGAATGATGCTTATATCATCATTAAATCTTCAACAACAGCTTCACAGTTGGTGGGACAGTCTCTGCTTATACAGGGAATGCCATCTTTCTGGAGTTTGTCCCCATCTGTCTCCTAAGAGTCAGAAGGCTCAAAGGCCCTCCCCTGGTTGAAGTGAGATTTGTATTATAATTATCACCTACTGTAGCTGGGCTAGCCCATGAGATCCTACAGAACAAGTATGATTCCCGGAGCACCAAGCACAGGTTCAGATCCCTGGAACCTTCTCTTTCCTGGCCTTTGTTCCTTTGACTTCTACTCACCTGGCTTGTGTGGTGGGTGCAGAGGTGCACCCACAGACTCTCCACAAGAGTTGCTGATTCTCCTGTTGCCAAGACTGCTGCCTGTCAATGGCTCAGGCTGCCTTCCTGAGAGGTTGGGGCTCTCCCATTCAGCCAAGGGCCTGTGGGTCCCCTACCAGAGAAGCCATAAGCAATGATTTCCCAGCTGACCTCCACTCCTGGAGGAAAATTGTGCTGATGATTCCTAAATCCTAAACGATGCTAAGATTTGTCCAGGTAAATCACTACTCCCTGGGACCTAAAAAGAAAAGCTCTGTTAGTTTTCCGTCTGTCTCCTTTCTTAGGATTAAAGAAACTTTTCCTTTGGCTTCACAGGATGTGAAATCTAATATCCAACCTCGTAAAGGCTAAGGTTAATTATTATAAAAGAAAAAAATTCTTGCTCAGGAATTGCTCTCAAAAGAAGGGATTGGCTGGGCCAAGGTTTGGGCCCTCCTTGGTGGCAGTCGCAGCCAGTGATAGGTAGAAGCACCTCTGAAAAGTCGTTCTCAATTCCAGAAGTCCTGTGAGGTGGCTGAGGCTCTGTTGCAAATGCACTGCAATTCACCAATGCCCAGCCCTGCCTTTCTCAGTCCCTACGGGAGTTGACGCAAAGATATGTGTTGGTAAACTTCCTCCATGCCAGGCTCAGGGCAGAGGCTTAGGGATCCCATGGACACTGAAACTGGGAGTGGACTGAGGAAGTGGATCCCAAATGGGACTGTGGAACTGGATCCCTTGCTGGCCAACAGGCAACGAAAGAGAAAGAGTTTGTCGCTCAATCTCGTCGGACTCTTTCCCATCCCATGGCCTGACCCCTCTCCAGGCTCCTCTGTCCATGGAATTCTCCAAGCAGAGTACTAGAGTGGGTTGCCATTCCCTTCTCCAAGGGATCTTTCTGACCCAGGGATTGAACCCAGGTCTCCACAATGCAGGCAGATTCTTGACCGTCTGAGTCACCAGGGAAGCAATGAAGACTCCATAATTTGTGGTGGGTGCAGGACTGGGCTGTGCAATTGTTAGACTTTTTCCTGCTGGAGAAACTGGAATGGCATGCTGGTGGAAGGGAATGCAGGGCAGGGTGCCTATTTCAGGAGGTTGCAAGGATTGGGGAAATTAGTAATTATAAGCACAATGGAGTTGTATGGTTTTTGCTGAGTCTGACTGATGGATTGGAGAAAGGACAATGGAAGCCTGTAGATGACTGGGCTTCCTTGGCTACATAAACAGAGAAAGATTCACTTGCCCAGCATCTGGAGAGAAGCGAATGCTGAGGTTCAGGACCCAGATTTAATACCTTCTGAATCCCCGTCTGGGGTAAGCTGGTGATGCCACGGTCAGAGCCTTTATTTGAAAGGAGCAGAATTGTGAGGCTCAGTGTCAATGAACTTGAGAACTTTGAAATCCTGGACCAGCTGAGCTCACTTCCTGCCATTAAAGTCTACTGCCCCCCCACCCCCATCCCCCACCTTGTTTGAAGATGATGCAAGGCTTCCACCTCACACAACAACATCTGTCTGCTCGAGAACCACCCCCATTCTCCTCTGGAACATTCTCCATTGGCCCAACCACCAGGTCAACACAAGCTGGCAGAGGAGGGGCGACCTGCTAGGGGAGGAAAGGAAGTCAGGACGGGAGGACGTGTGGGGCCCACCATGCATACTGGCAAGACCCCAGGGTGTACACATGGCACACTGAGGGCGCTGAATCGGGCTGATGTAATGGAAAGCCGGATGAGTGAGTTTATCAGTGTGGAAGCCTTTCCCTTGATAACAGGATTTCACACCCGGAGGAGGACCCTGGGAAATGATGCTAACATGCTGCTTGGGAAGCTCTTGGAAACTGGGAAGAAGATATGGCCCACACTATGTGCAGTAGAAATGCCAGAATTACCATGGCAGATGGCAGGAAAGGGAATCAAAAAACCCGTGAGTTGTGCTGGAGAGGATATTCTGTGTAAGGCCGGAAACTCCACCAACTGACGGTTCGCAGAATGGCCTGGACGACATGCCATTCATCAAAGCGATGGGAGACGCACGGGGGCGGGGAGGAGGTGCCAGCATCGGGGAGGAGTTCACTGGGGGTGTGGTCTGGTCTGCAGGCCAGGCATGGCTGTAGGAGAAACAGAGGCCAGTAGGTGGGGCTTATCTGTCCCAAGCAAGCGGGGTGAACACAATGACTGCAGTGACCAGTCAGGTCAGAGTGGCTGTCAGGTAGACCTGACCTGCAAATATATGGGTGTGACTGGAGAGCACGATGTCCCTAGGGTAGGGTAACCGAAGGTAACCGACTGTGCTGGTTTTTTCAGGACTGAGGGGGCTTCCGGGCACAGGTCTTACAGAGCTAAAACCGAGAAAACCTTCCTCGAACTGGATGACGTGGTCACCCTCTGTCTTGACAGAAGCATTGCTGAAATCTACAAAATCAAAACAGTTCAAAGGTGAATGATCAGGAGGCTAAAACCAGTTTCAGCAAAAACAAAGGCAAAAGCTCCATGACTCCTTTGTCCAGTCTCTGAATCTGAGTCAATTTTCAGGCTAGGAACCCACTGACTGAAGGAGAGGCTTGGTGCCCATAAGGAAGGCCTCTGCATCACCACGGATACTGGGTTTGGTGATGACTACCCTACTTCTTTGGGCATTTATATACTGAGGAATGACAAATACTCAAATTTGACATTGATAAACAGTGACCCAATGTCACCATTGCCATTACCATTAGAGTGGGTGCTCATGAGGTCAGGTTATAAATACACTCTTGGCACAGATCTGACTTATGTGGATCCACAGCTTTCACTGAGCCACTCTGGGGACATTTCCTTGGTCCCTGAATGCACAGTTGTAATGGACATACCTGGCAGCTGGCAGATCCCCTGCATCGATTCCTTCGACTCTGGGGGATAAGGTATCCTAGTGAGAAAGGTTGAGTGGAAGGCTCTGAAACTCCTCCACTCCCCCACCCCAGTGAAAATGGAAAGTAAAATGGCAGAGGTTGGTGCCCTTGTTAAAGTCCTTAAGAATGCAGAGTCGTGGTCCCCATCATTTTATCATTTAATTCACCAATGGGAGCCTACAAAATTGAAATGGATCATGAAGGATGAGTGTGTACTACCACAATTTGACCAAGTAGTAGCCCTGACGGCAGCTGCTGTGATTCTGCTAGAGCAGATAAAGACATCTCTGAGACATGGTGATGCTCACTTGACTATACAAGAAAGGGCAAGGCAATTTACATTATCATGGGGGCGGTAAATAGGACACATTTAACAGGCTTTCCTGGTGGCTCAGATGGTAAAGAATCTGCCCACAGTGTGAGAGACCTGGGTTTGATCCCTGGGTCAGGAAGATTCCCTGGAGAAGGAAATGGCAACCCACTCCAGTATTCTTGCCTGGGAAATCTCAGGGATAGAAGAGCCTGGGGGGCTACAGTCCAAGGGGTCACAAAGAGTCAGAGGCGACTGAACAGCTAAGGCACAATGACTTTTGCCAGGATTCCTTAACTTTTTTATCCTCTGTCATCATAGAGTCCCAAAGGTCTAGAACTGTACAGACAATCTGTAGAAACCTCATTGTTCTGTGGAATTGATGACATCATGTCCATCAACCTGGCAAAACAGGAAGTTGCAAGAGTGCTGAGGTCCCTTGGCAGGACACACGTGCTGCATGGAATGAGAGATCAACCTACAAAGATTTAGGGAGCCAACTCATCAGTGATGTTTTCAGGGACTGGTGTTCTGGGACGTGCCAGGACGTCCCTTCCAAAGTAAAGGACAAATGATCGCGTCTGAAACCTTCCATCACTAAGAAGGAAGCAAAACATTTAGTGGGTCACTTTGGGTTCCAACACCCAGGAAAACTGTTCCAAACCGTGTTTCAAGTGACGTGGAAGATCCCTAACTTTATGGGAAAGATTCTTGTGGCAACCGCACCGTACTGTCGACTTTTTTAAACTCACTCTTGGTTAAAACTCCATGTATTTTCGAAGCCTGGCTGCTGTTAAACCTTGTGTCCCTTATCAAGAATGTGCAGTCAACTTTGGGGGATCAAGCTCGGGACTTAGATCCTCCTGTTCAGTTCCATCTGGTTGACTATCACTTATCGTTTCTACCTGTTGAAAGATTTTTGGATCAGACTTTCATTCAATTCATTTATCTTTCCTTTCAAATTCATGTCAGACTCAAATTTAATAAGCTGGCTTTCCATGTCTTTATTCAGGCCATTAATGGAAATGCTCAGAGGCTCTTCCAAGCCTTCCTAGGGGTTGGCCATTTTCTGCTGGTGATGGGACAGAGAGCTCAGCCATGCTGGAGGACCACACCTTTGTTCTCTTCTCTGCTGTGGGTCATTGTAGGAGTTAATTATTACCATTGCTGACACATGCATGCATCCTAAGTCGCTCAGTCATGTCTGAATCTTTGGGACCCCATGGACTATAGCCTGCCAGGCTCCTCTGTCCTTGGGATTTTCCAGGCAAGAATACTAGAGTGGGTTGCCCTGTCCTCCTCCAGGGGATCTTCCTGACCTAGGGATCAAACCCACGGCTCCTGCGGCTCCTGCATTGCAGGCGGATTCTTTATTGCTGAGCCACCAGGGAAGCCCCATTGCTGGCACACATGTTGTCTCTTTTCACTGTGTCCCCATCCTAAGTACCCTTTCTCATCCTCCCACTTAATCCTCACAGCAGCCCTGTGATGTCGCCACTGTTAATTAGCCTTCCAGAGCAGCTAAGTAACTGGCCTGAGGTCACACAGCTATGAGGTAGCAAAGCCTACATTCATACCTGGCTACATTGACCCCAGAGCAGACTTGTCACCCAAGGGGCCATCATGCTTCTTACAGGAAGCAAGGCTGGCAGCTTCCTGCTGCAAAGAGTGTGAAGAGGTGTGTGGAGCAACAGGTGAGTGAGTCAGGTGAACAGAAGAAAAAGAGCTGCTGAGACCTGGAGAAGTACCCATAGCATCTCTTTTCTCTGGAAAGAAGTAAGCATTTCCAGGGTAAGACAACAGAGGGAGGAGTGGGACTCACTAGATTCTGTTCTTTGTATAGTAATAACCCTTGCTGAGTGTCTCCTGTTTGCTGGGTACCTGCAAAGCCATCGGCCTGTACTAACTCGATTGTTTCCCTGACACTCCTATGAAGCATCATTGACACAGAGAGGTTAAGGAACTTGCCTTTAGTCATAAAGCTAGCCAAAGGATGCAGCCTAGATGGGAAACTGCCAGTATCTTCTCAAGAGAATGCTGGCTTCTATTTCAGTTCACAGATGAGCCAACTGAAGCCTAGAAGAGGGACAATGACATTGCAGGTCACGTTGTAAGCTGTGGCAGAGTCCTTGAAGCAATTTTATAAATGCTGCAGATGGCGTTGTTACTGTCCACCCTCAATCTGTTGGATTACAAGCTCAAAAAAAAAAAAAAGAAAGAAAGAAAGAAAAAATACAAGCTCCATGAAGGCAGGAAATGCTGGCTATTTTATTTACTAATTTCCCATTGCATCGTAACTCCTGTAACAGCCCCCAGCACAGAATGGGTTCTCAATTTGCTACTGAGTCACCTCAAAAGGGTTTACAGTCTCCAGGGTCCTGTTCAAGAACTCAGCAGCCCTGCATCGACATGTGATCCACATGCAGAGGGTCAGCCGTAACAAATGCTCTGCCTGCAATCTCAGCCCAGCGTGGCTGATGCTTGTGAACCGGCGGGTCCACTGCAGCGTGTTCGCCACCCTCATGCCCACCCCCCTCTCCCCAGGCCTGGTACAATCAGTTTTCAGCTCTTTGCTGAAACTGCGGCCCGAGGGCTGCTCAGGTAAGGATGTACCAGGAAAGCCGGCCCTGTTCTCTGAGCAGGTCTTGGCTGCTGCTCTGTTCCACCGTCCGCACAGCGCCTGAGCCGGGGCTGGTACCGCATAGCTGACTCAGTAAGGCCTTGCAGCTTCAGGCCAAGAACAGCTGCCAGTTTTGCTGGGTAGGTTGTGCTATTGTTGGGATGTGTTTCTTTCTTCTTCTTCTTTTTTGACAGAGAATAGGAACACACGATTCTAACACAAGATGAAGAATCTGTCTCAACAAGCCCTTTCTTGAGTTAGCAGCAAACATTACAAGAAACCCATAGAGGTTTTGATTACGCAGGGTGTCCAGCCTGTAGGGACTGACAGTGGGGACCTGGCTTCTTTGGGGAACTCCCTGGAGAGCAGTGCAGAGGAGGGCTCCTGGGCTTTCAAAGGGTCTGGAATCTAAGTCACTCTTTGATTTCAGGACAGACTCTGAGCAAATATTTACATTAACAAAATATTTATATCAAACTAATAAGCAATACTTAAATTCACTGGGCAGAAAGACATTTTCAGTGGTCAAACTGCAATTTCCTTTGCTCTGACTCTGGATTCAAAGATGGTGGCCACGCTCATTACCTTGAGGTCACTTAGGAGACCATCAGCCCTTGGCATCACAACACGATGGCAGCTGTGTGCCTCCCCACAGCGTCCCAACAGCCCCCACAATGGGGATTGTGCTCACCCACTCTGAGCTTTCTATTCAATTAAGGCTCCAGTAACTTGAGTGGATCAAAAACTCCCTTCCTGTGATAGGAATCAGCCACCAGCAAGAACATCTTCCAGCTCTGCTCCACATGTCCCTTTATTTTGCATCTTCTGCCACAGGGCTGTTTCTCCTTGGGGTCCTGTTAGGATGGTCCTCGTAGCTTGCAAAAGGCCTCTCTGGCTGTATCTTAAAGGTGTGTGCCTCTGACCTGTGGGATATTAGAGCTGGAAGTGCAGAGCTAGGATTCGAGGCCAGACATGTGGGCTCCCATTGCCTGCTCTCCACTGCTTGTGTAGACTGCTTGTGACCCAGTAACCTGCTCAAGTCATTCAGCAGGGAGAAAACCAAATTAAAACCGCTATGCATTTTCTAGGGCTATCATAACGAAATACCACAAACAGGGTGGCTTAAACACCGGAAGGTATTCTCTTATAGTTCTGGAAGTTAGAAGTTCAAGATCAAGGTGAGGGCAGGCTTGGTTCCTTCTGAGGGTGAATCAGTTCCATGCTTCTATGCTAACTTCTCCTGGTTTGCTGGCAAACTTTGGCTTTCCTTGACTTGTAGATGCCTCACCCCGATTTCTGTCTTCATCTTTGCATGGAGTTCTCCATGTGCCCAGGTTTGTATCTAAATTTCCTCTTTTAAAAAGGACATCTACTGTATATAAAATAGATAACTAAAAAAGATGTACTGTATAGTATAGGGAATTCTACTTAATACTCTGTAATGGTCTATATGGGGAAAAGAACCTAAAAAAGAGTGGGTAGATGTATAACGGATTCACTTTGCTGCACACCTTAAAATAACACAAAATTATAAATCAGCTGTACTCCAATAAAAATTAAAAAAAGAAAAAACACCAGTCATACTGGCTTACTCCAATATCATGTCAACTTAACTAATTACAGCAGCAATGACCCTGTTACAGATAAGCTTCAGGGTGGCGGGGGTTAAGACTTGAACATATAAATTTGGGAGGACACTATTCAATCCATAACAAACCCCCATCTTCTACCACTTAAGTTATCCTCTTGTTATCCAGAACTACTTTTAATTTAACAAATCATAATCAAATTGAATAAAATATGAGTTCTTAGTAGCCTGGAAGGAAATATTCCAGCTTTAAATAATTAAATAATATGACCCTATGTGTCTGAACTACTGCCGTGTAAATTGGTTTTGACTCGGGTCCACTCTTGCTGGAGCGACCAGAGATTATATCTGCAATTGTTTGAAAGGGATGGATAGTCAAAGAATCCAGAGGGAGAGGAGATGAAGGCTTTAGACCCAAGAGCCCATGTCTGACATATTATTTACTCGGAGGTTTATTTGCATTGTCCATCTCCATGCTAGGTGTCAGCTCCATGGGGCAGAACTGGAAATATTTGGTGGCCATCCCTCGTGACAGCACAGCAAGGCTCACAGCGGCCAGGTCCCCCACCCAGAGGTGGGGCTGGACCACATGGTTTTAACTACATTGCAGTAGTGGTGCCTGGTTTCTGCATTTCAGACTTATTTTCTCAGCTCAACTGTAAGCCGTTTGAGGGCAGAGATACCCTGTCCCAGTGCCGTGTCAGAATGCATCTTGACTGGAAGCCGCGGGGTTCTGGGGTAGGCTTCATAAAGGCCCATAGCTTCCACCTCTTTCCCCAGCAGTGCACTCTCAGGGCGGCCCATGCAGGCAGCCTTCACGCGGTGCAGTTGCTTTGGAAGCACAGTGCTTCACCTTGGCCCCTCACCCTCGATCCTCTGCTCCCCTGCATCTCCACCCCCCCCACCCATTTCTCCTTGTGTAATTAAAGGGAAAATGCCCCTCACCCTCGATCCTCTGCTCCCCTGCATCTCCACCCCCCCACCCATTTCTCCTTGTGTAATTAAAGGGAAAATGTTCTGCATTCATTTACTTTATACTTTATCAAATAACGGAGAGATGAATTAAGGGGTCCATATTTCTATTTCAAGGTTCATGTGCTTTCACAAACTGTGCAAAGTCGAGCTCTTAAAACCTGCTGCATCAGCAGGAAGTCTCCGCTCAGAGCCCTGGCCGTCTCCCCCTTCCTCTTCTCATTCCCCAGTGCAATGTCTAAATAGATGTGATGGCTGGGAATTCTGCAGAGGCAGTTGTGAGAGAATCCTTACAGCCTCTGGGGTTCTCTCTCCCTCTCCCTCACATATCGCACAAGAAGCCTGCTGGGGGAGGGCTGCTAGGCCCTGGGCTCAGTTAATCCTACTGGCACAAACATTTGCTCAATGCCTACTGTGTACAGAGGACTGTAGCAGGCACTGCTGAGGAATCGGAAACGTTCAGGTCTTAAGTTTCTATAGTTCTTTCTATTTAACAAAGCGTTTCTCTATTCATGAGTGCTGAGTGAAGTCGCTCAGTCATGTCCAACTCTTTGCGACCCCGTGAACTGTACCCTACCAGGCTCCTCCATCCATGGGATTTTCCAGGCAAGAGTACTGGAGTGGGTTGCCATTTCCTTCTCCAGGAGATCTTCCTCACCTAGGGATCCAACCCAGGTCTCCCGCATTGCAGGCAGACGCTTTGCCGTCTGAGCCACCAGGGAAGTCTATATTCATAGTTACGTTGAATTCTTACAAGAACTCTTTAACATGGACATTATTCTTATTTGCTTTTGCCAATGCTATGAGGAAACTAAAGCTGAGTGAGATTAAATAATAGGGGGTTCTTCATTTCCAGTGGGTCAAGGACCCCCTTGATTAGACCAGTGAAGTCACAGACCCCAACTCAGAATAATTTTTTAAAATGCATTAAACAAAAGGTATAGGCTCATAAGGGCAACCAATGATACTGAAATACAGATTTCAAATTACTAAAAAAAAAGTCTGATGTATTAATTTATGTGATTCTTTATCAAGATACTAAATAACAGGATTCTAATAATTATGTTTAATTATTAAAATTAAAATGTTTTAAAAGTATTTTAAATTTAAAATGTATTACCTCATGTGAAGAGTTGACTCATTGGAAAAGACTCTGATGCTGGGAGGGATTAGGGGCAGGAGGAGAAGGAGACGACAGAGGATGAGATGGCTGGATGGCATCACTGACTCGATGGACATGAGTCTGAGTGAACTCCAGGAGTTGGTGATGGACAGGGAGGCCTGGTGTGCTGCGATTCATGGGGTCCCAAAGAATCAGACACGACTGAGCTACTGAACCGAACTGAGCTGAACAATTAAAATGTATTTTTAAAGTAATGACTTGGATCAGGAATCAGCAAATTACAATCTGGATCACCACTTGTTTTTGTAAATAAAACTTTATTGGAACAGAGCCACTCCACTCATTTTCCTATTGTCTATGGCTGTTCTAGGGCTTCCCATATGGCTCAGTGATAAAGAATCCACCTGCCAATGCAGGAGATGCAGAAGACGTGTGTTCAACCCAGGGGTCAGGAAGATCCCCTGGAGTAGGAAATGGCAACCCACTACACTATTCTTGCCTGGTAAAGTCCATGGACAGAGGAGCCTGGTGGGTTACAGTTCACGGGGTTGCAGAGTCGGACACGACTGACTGACTGAGCATGCACACACACATGGGAAAGCTTTAGAGCTACCACAGCAGAGCTGAGTAGTTGCAACAGAGAGTTCGTGGTCTGCAATGCCTAAAGTATTTACTATCTGGAACTTCACCAAAAACTTTGTTGGCTCCTGTTGTGTTCAATACTTTGAAATAACTGCAACCACTTTAATCGCAGGAGAATACTTCAGTTTCTACCAGTGACAAAAATCTCAGCTGCTGCAAATACCACTGTAGTTTGTTGCCTGCATTTTTAACTGAAGCATATTGTTCTTCCTATCCAGGTACCTGGGTCCCCAGAATTCTATCCACAATGCTGGTGAGGGTTAGAATTCAAACCCAAGTTGGTCTGGTTCAGAAACCAACATTTTCCCTACAACCCTTGACATCTGGTAGCTGAGAATGTCACAGTCTAGTGGAACACACACACACACTCACACACACACCTCTAGGCAGACAGTCCCTGCCCCTGCCTGATGCTATCATGAGGAGCAGGAGTAACACTGGACTCTGGGGAGGCAGCGGTGCTCCTTTCTAGCATCCTTTAGCCCTTGCTGAGTCTAGGCCAACCACGTGTGGTCGTGTGGGTTGGCAACTGGTCATAAGGGTGAAGTGGACTCTTGATCAACTACCAAGCCTTCTTGGGGTGGGATTCCTTTCTAAATTTCTCACAAAGGGGCTCTGGATATGTCTTCCCTTGAGCAACATGGATGGCCTGATGTTTGGGCTTAGACTCAGGGAGTGTTTATCAATATGTGGTCAGTAACAAAAAAAGTTGTGCTGATGGATTGACTCTTGGATAGGTAGTAATAAAGAGGGATGGTCATTGTTATATTGAGGGATTTTAACCACTTCACTCTGCAAAGTTTTTCATTCACTCATCCCTTTGTTCACATGTTCCTTTCTCCCTCTTTCCTAAAAAACACTCATTAATTATCCACTATATGCCAATCTCTTGGCTAGGTGCTTCTTGGGTATACATGAGCTGGGGAGAAGTTTAGTCCTGGCTCTGTAGTTTCTTAGCTATGTTACCTTGAGTAGCTTTTACTCTTTGACCTCTATTAGCTTATCTATAAAATGGGAATCGTAAATATACCTGCCACCTACCTTACAGATCTGAGATGAGTTCCAGGAGCTAATAGGTGAAAAGAATGATGGGAAAAAGTTGTTTCAGAAATTGAAAGAAGGGAGAGAGCTTTATATAGTTCAGGTTGACTGGGCTGATTCATAGCAGTGGCCTTGAGTAAGACCTTGAAAGACGGACAGGATTTGAAGAGGCCAAAAGTTAGCAGAATCCAGTTGTAGAAACCAAAATGGCACCATGAGTGAAGGCTGGGAGGTTGCGAAGGAGCTGTGTGATCTGGCTGCTTCCCTGAGGATCTGTGACACTCAGCATACTCCCTGCTGTGACTTTAGAACCAGCCAGGAGGCATTGTTATGAGAATATGTTTATTATTATCCTCATCAACATTATTATCATTATTAATAATATGATATTTAGAGCATTTATGCACATTAATTTTAAACAAACCTGTGCAGTGGCAGGAACTGATGCTGCTACCAATAAGCAGCTACAACGTGGCTCTTTAATTTACATAAAATCATTTATGCTAATTTAATTAGTCCTTTGTTTACAGCTGAGGCTTACTCACCACTGGGTTGTGAGATATGCTGAGCACTGCAGCACGCTGCAGAGCTGGAAGTTAGGTTCACGCATCCCTTGAACAGAGATGCTCCTCCTGCAAAGAGGAAAGACACCCAGCTCTCGTGTGGGAGGACACATTCAGATTCAGTAACTTCTTATTTACAACTTTCTTCCTGCAAGGAACTGTGCTGGCTGCTGTCGTGTCTTTAACTGATTCAGTCTTGACAATCACCTGAAGAGAGTCAGAGAGGCTTTATATCCAACTCAATATCACACAGCTACTGAGTGGTGAGGCAGATATGAAGCCCATGTGTATCTATTTCTAGTTCTCAGCCTCTTTCTACATTCTTATAGCAACTCTTAAATAAGAAGCGCTAACACGGCTTAGTACCTACTAACATGGTATGTACTCGAATAGTGCTGGTTGAATAAATGAACAGCACTTTTTCAGTTAGAAGTGCTTTCAAGTGCATGATCTCCCTGAGACTCTGCTGCAGCCCTGAGAGGCAGGTCTGGCCAGCCCCGTTTCGTAGAGGAAACTGAGCAGGTGGGTAATGGCGTGGGCATTACATTGTGAGCTCAGACTTCTGCTTCCTGCCCTCACCTTGGCCTGACCTTGACTCTGGTCAAAGTGCTCCCCTCATGCCAGTTCCTGCATTTCCCCAGGTGTAAGACAGAAAGAAGAATCCCTTGTCCTTCTAATCTGACGGGCAGAAATGAAAAAAATGAGAGTGTGGAAGAGACTGCGCAGGGTGCCTGAGAATTATAAGGTGGTATTTGTCAGACTTGCCTTGGGAAACCTTGAAAAATTGAATGGAAACCACTGGGCTCATTCATCTCCTTTTAACAGCCCCATGTCATCCAGCCTGGTCTTTTCCATTCCTGCTCTGTCCAATCCTGACAACATAATTTAGTTCCAGGGAACTTGAATAGAACACAGTGGACTGATATTTCTACGCACTCTGGCCTTGATTAATACCGTCAGGGCAGCTGCTGGTGAGAATGAGGAGCAGACAGGATGCTGCTCTGCAGCACCCCAGCTTCCTGTACTCACCCCCCTCTCTCTGGTCCCTGCAGGCCCTGCTCCCTCCTCCGGCCTAGGCTCTGCTCTGAGTCCCTTACCTGATCTATTTGTTCTTTCCACTGTTCAGCCACCCATCCCACAAACATACTGAGTATTTACCAGGGCTAGGCAATGGGGACTCAGAATTAGGTAAGGAGCAACCCTTGTCCTTCAAACATGCAATCCTGGAAAAATGAAGACGAATGGATATATGAGCAAAAAAGGCACAAGGAAGGAAGCAAGAGCCAGAATAGGGATGGAGAGAAATGGGGGTAGGCAGAGGGATATGGGGATAGATGGAGTTATACGGGGGTAGATGGAGGGATATGGGGGTAGATGGAGGGATATGGGGGTAGATGGAGAGATACGGGGTTAGCTGGAGGGATACGGGGTTAGCTGGAGGGATATGGGGTTAGCTGGAGGGATATGGGGGTAGATGGGGGGATATGGGGGTAGATGGAGGGATACGGGTATAGATGGAGAGATACGGGGGTAGATGGAGGGATATGGGGGTAGATGGAGAGATACAGGGGTAGGTAGATGGAGGGATATGGGGTTAGCTGGAGGGATATGGGGGTAGATGGAGGAATATGGGGGTAGATGGAGGTATCTGGGGTAGATGGAGTGATATGGGGGTAGATGGAGGGAGGAGGCTGATCTACCTGGGCAGAGAGGGCTTTATCAAGGAGATAGTGTCAAATGAGCAATTTCAGGATTAGTGAAATTTTCCCAGGAGGAGGTTTACAGAGAGAGGGATGGAAGGAGAAGAAAATATTTCTGGCAGTGGCCGCAGCACAAGCAAACTCCTGAGGGTCCAAAATGTCCACCTGGGCAGGGGTGGTCAGCAGTCTGGGTGGCCCTCCTGTGAAGTGGATGGATGAGGTGGGGTCAGGGCCTGGAGTAGAGACTGGAAAGGGAGGAGAGTGTAGCGAGTTCCCTCTTTAAGGCAGATACTGATCAGTTTGCATCAGCTGTATTTTCCGTGGCACACCTTTCTGTGGGAATGCACCCAACTCTGCATGGGGAGATGAAGACACTGAAGGGTTCATGAGTAGAGAGTTGGAAAGCAGATAAAGGGAAATTTCATCCACATTCCAAATTAGCAAAGGTGGAGGTAAATCTCAGATACTGGCAGGCCGGGGGTAGCAGGCAGTGAGGACATGGTGCAGGGTGGGTATTTTCCCTCTATCTGTGTGAACAGGGACAACATGACAGCCCTCTGAAAACTGCCTGCTTCTCTTATTCCCAGGCTTTCTTTAAAACATACACCCACCTGGCGCTACCTAGAAACTGCTAAACACACACAGGCCTCCTTCCTAATATTCCACTCAAGAGAGCTCTTCACCCACCACAGAGGAGGCAGGAGCCCCCTGCCATGAAGGAGTCCCTGTCCTGCCCAATAGCACCTGCATTGAAGGCATCTTTCCATGAATATCAAGATTTATTGTTTCTCAAAATCAAATATTGACCTTGGCTTTTTGTCCATCAATATATGACCTTTCAAGTCAATAAACCTGGATAGGCTAGTCAGTGGTTACTTATTATTTCCCCTGTCTTGAAATGGAAATCTCAGTCCCCAATGCATGGGGGGAACCACAGTGATGATCTGTTTATAACCCCCTGCAACTGGCGTTTGTGATTAAAGAGTTTGCTGGCAAGCTACCCGGTTTCCGGGGAGCCCCCTTCTTCCTCTTGCCATCAGAAGCCACTCATGGTGGATCTGCAATCCTGTAGCACCTGGTGGGCTGCCGTCTATGGGGTCGCACAGAGTCGGACACGACTGAAGCGACTTAGCAGCAGCAGCAGCAGCAGCACCTGCTTCCCTTCCTCCTTGATAAACATGTTGGTCTGTTCACTTGTCTTCCACCCAGGCGACTGATGGTCCCAGGTCACAAGGGAGCATGACATCCCTCTCCCAATTTATCTACTGCCTTAAGGACACGGGTTCCTTCACTGGGCTAATTGAAGGGCAGCACTCTGACAGTAGTGGGTTGACTATTCCTGAAGTACCACTGACCTCTGAGAGTCTGGGAGGAAGTAGAGTGAGGGTAAAGCCCCCAGACCATCTGAGTTTGATGTATTAGTCTTCCACTACCAGCTGTGTGACTTGGATAGGTACTTTCCATTCGTTCTCTCTGTGTCTCTGTTTCCTTATATGCAAGGAGAAATGACCTGTGGAAGGTGACGATCAATGCCCTTGAAGTTGAGTGGACCAAACGCCATGTTCAGGCCTAGGAAATGTGAGCAGCAGTGACAGGTGTCACTTCTGAATTGGGATCGTGAAAAGCCGGGGCCTCACTCTCCTGTCTCTCATGCTGCAGCCCTGACTGAGGTCATATGGGACAGCTTTGGGTGGTGGAGAACTTGTCGGCCGTGTGGCTGAGTCAGTGCTTGGAGATCGCCCATCCTGGAGACTTGCTAGGATCTTCAGTGAATGTTGTGTAAGCAGGAAACAAACCTCTGTTGTATGTAGGCACTAAGAATTTAGAGCTACTTATTGCTTCAGCATCCTCAGACTCTCCTGACTGGTACAGTGCTCAATAAATATTATCGATCATTATAATAGATGAGTAGATTGCCTTGGTAATCCCCCTCCCCCATGGCAGACACTTGACCATGACCGTCAGGGGCTCTTTTTCAAATCCAGCTTGGCTATGTGTTCTGCCCTGATCTTCTGCCTCTGTCTGATGACTCGGCTCCTGCCTGCCCTCTTAGCCTCTGTCCCTGCAGCTCCACTCACCTCCTGAGGCTCTATCATTAAATGGCCGTTTTATGGATGCTCTATTCAATTTACCTGATGCAGGTAGCATTGGGGGAAAGCTTGGCACTGGCTGCCAAGATTTCTGGGTTTAAATACCAACCTGGTCTCTGCCTAATTCTGAGCTTCTGCCCAAGCAGGGCAGGAACCCTCCTGTGACTCATGGCACCTGGTTACCTAGGCACTGGCCCTGGGCACCTCCTCCACTGGCCAGTGTACTCCTCCAGGGCAGGGTCCTGTCTGGATCCTTGACATTCAGCTCACAGCATGATGTGTGCTCCGTGAATGCAGACTGACTTAAGAGTGATGCTAAAGAAGAAGAGCTTGTCACAATCATCTGTGCTGTCACAGCCTCAGATACTGGCTCCCAACAGCTACCTGCTGGGAAACCAGTGTTTATCTTCAGGGACTGATGGGAGCGATGGCCCAGCACCCACCCAGGGCAGCCCCAAGGCGCCTCAGCGGAAGCCCAGGGCCTAAGGAACACAGTTGGAGAACCACTATCCGAGCTCCTCCTCTTGTAAAATGGGGTCTCTGAGGCCTGAAGTCATCACGGGAGCTATTGAGGTGCAATCTCAGGCTCATTACCCTTCAGTCCTCTCACAAAACATTCTATGCAGTTTTGTATCATTCAAATCGACTCTCTCTTAGGTGACTTTAAAGTGTGCTTGATCCTTCTCTACATGGAAAAGGTAACCCCTCTTGAGAGGGTTCTGAAGACAGTGTCACAGGTGGGGGCCTCAGCCTAGGGGACAGTAGAGGTCACATTGTCCAGGGTTGGATCCTGGCTCTCTCCTTTATTAACTCTGTGACCCTACTTAGGTGACAAGTGACTTATCCTTTTTGAGCTCTAGCTTTCTCATCTGTTAAATGGGGATAACATTTAACAGCAGCCTATTGTGGGTATCTGATGAGATAGTGCATGGGCCGCACTTGGCCAGTGGCTGGCACACCATCAGGCCTTGGCGATGCCATGCTTATGTGCCCTCTGGCAAACCCACTGAGCCTGTTTGGATTCTGTGCAGAGCTGCTGTCAAATCAATCATCTTTATTTACTTCCAAAAAGAGTTGTCTCCAGGAGAGGAAGAGGCCCCCAAAAGGCAGAAGTCAGAGCAGAAACTATTATGTTCGCGTGGCAAGTCCTGCTCTACCTCCAGGTCCCTGGGGGATGTCTCACTCCTGTGCAGAGCCTTTCCTCACCCCCTCAGATGCTTACTTGAGCATGTCCCCTGTTCTCCATGCCAGGCCACTCTGCCCCCTGTAGGACCAGTCACTGCTGCCACTAAATACATGTTTATGAATTGCCTTTCATCTCTTCATATCTGTCTTCCCCTATGAAGGCAAAGGACTGAGCCTGTTTTCTCTTACCATCACAGAGTACAGTGCCTGGCACATAGTAGGGTTTCAATAAATACTTGTTGACTGACTGAGTGATTCAGTGATTCCAGGCATTCTTGCTTAGATTCCTTTCATAGACTGGGTTCAGAACTAGGCATGGTCCCTGCCTTACATATGCAAGATTTACAGGTTATCTTGCTCCTAAAACAGAGAAGGCAACGGCAACCGACTCCAGTACTCTTGCCTGGAAAATCCCATGGATGGAGGAGCCTGGTGGGCTGCAGTCCATGGGGTCGCTAAGAGTCCGACACGACTGAGCGACTTCACTTTCACTTTTCACTTTCATGCATTGGAGAGGGAAAGGGCAACCCACTCCAGTGTTCCTGCTTGGAGAATCCCAGGGACGGGGGAGCCTGGTGGGCTGCAATCCATGGGGTCGTTAGAGTCGGACACAACTGAACGACTTCACTTTCACTTTTCGCTTTCACGAATTGGAGAAGGAAATGGCAACCCACTCCAGTGTTCCTGCCTGGAGAATCCCAGGGATGGGGGAGCCTGGTGGGCTGCTGTCTATGGGGTCGCATAGAGTCAGACACGACTGAAGCGACTTAGCAGCAGCAGCTCCTAAAAAGGCTCTTAGAGCCACTATGGACCAAAAATATTTATGAGTGCAAAGTGAGACTCAGAGAGGGTTAGGAATTTGCTGGCTTGCTGCAAGTCACAGCTTGAGCTCAGTTCTGAGTAACTCTACAAAACACTCTCTTTCCCTTTCGTCACCACACTTCCAATAGACTCTGAACTTCAGTGAGCATATGAATTCCTTGGGGCATTTGTAAAAATGCAGTTTCCTGGGCTTCCTCCTCACTGCTACTATTTTAGTCTGTCTCAAGGCAGGGTTTCCCCTAGAGTGTACAGGGCCTCAAGCCAGTTTTTCTTCTTCTTTTTTTTTTTTTTTTTGAAGGCAAGGCAAAATACTTTAAGTCACTCAAAATCATGTGAGCACCATTCTACAGGCCCAAACTCTCGTGATCCTGAGAAAGAAATACTTGGCTGGCTAGTGGGAGCAATTCACTTGCCAAGCTGTCTGCCTGGTACAGGAAGGGCCTGACCGTGGAGCCCTGGATTCACCCAATATATATGAGTGCTAGGAGCTCTATGGGGCATCTGGTTGACCCCTAGAGGCAGTGAGGTGGTGATAGAGGGGCCATACCATCTCTGAGGAAGAGAAACAAATGGGTAATAGGATTCATACAGGACCAGGTCCAAGCATGGGAATCTCATATGGATGGCCCTATGAAACTGGCCAGTCCTGGGCACAAGGAAGGCCCTCAAAAGCAGGGATCCCCCCTGAGGTATGAACCACCTGGCAGAGGATTTCTGTCTAGAGGAGACCAGGGAGCCTGAATTTATACCAGCACCCTAGGGGATTCTGGTGTGAAGGTGCTGTGTGTCATCTCTGAGAAGCCTTGCTCTAGGAGACGAGTCTGTTCAAGGTAGGAAGAGCTCCTGAGAGCCAAAAGTAGGCAGGGGTGGAGGGGTTTCTGGGTCACCAGTGAGCTCTGCAGTAGGCTCACAGACCCGAGGGCTCTCTGCACAGCCTGGTGTCTGTCACTCCCCAGGTCCCTCTAACAGGAGGAGGGTGGCAGGAGTTGGATGGCAACTCAGCCTCCTGAGGGGCTTTCTGATCAGACGGGCCCTTGGCAGGCTCCTAATTTGTCTCCTCCTCACAGTGCCAGTATCAGCTTTCTGATGCAGAGGGACCCCAGTAATGAGTTTCTATTAAAAGAGCTGAATCCCGGCTCTCGGAACTCAATGTTCAGAATAAACAATGGGGCAGAATCCTATTAAAAAAGGCTTCCAACACGGACAAATTAAGCCCTTGGGAATGCCTTACAAAGAATACATTTTTCCAGTGTCGAACCGAGATCAATAGAGAAAAACAAATAATTTCAAGTGGGAGTCATGATAATGATACCCAGGTAGAGGCAGGGGCTGGGTGCGTTATTTTGGCCCGAGGACACCCTGGCAGAGATAATGAGGGAGCAGTGGAGGGAAGCTCGTAATGGGCGTGAGGGGTGTCTGTGTCTCCCAGGCGGCTGAGCCGGGAGGATGTCGCGTCTCATTTGTCTCTGTCGAGAGGAGACACCCTCTTTCTCCGGGGGATGGGTAAGCCCACAGAGCTGCGCTCAGCCCACTGAGGGCTGGCAAGCCTGGGAGGAGGTGGAGACCTGCGCTTTGTTTGCCAGGGGAATAGATCTTATCTCTGCTCAGGCAGGGCAGGGAAGTTGTGTCTGCCTCACTCTTGAGCACAGTGAAGGTCCCCAGACATCGATACAGCTGCCTGGGTTGTTACCACGAAGGCTCAACCTGCTCCTATGCTCTCTCCACTTTTGACTACTCTGTGAATAGCACTCTTGCAATATCCAACCTTACTCCCTGGAGCCAAATAAAATCCTATCCATCATTCCAGGCTGATCTCGAGTTCCTCCCTTTTCATGAAACCTTTCTTGAATTCCTCCCTGCTCTTCCAGATTCCTCGTGAGCTGAGTAACACTTCCCAGTGTTTCAGGAATGCAAGGAGGCTCCCTGCCCGGCACGTCTCTCCCCCTGCTCCCTGCTTAGAGCCTGTCCCAGTGCTGTGACTTGTTGATGCATTAAGTCAGTGCCTCCTTCTCCTTCCAGGGACCCGTGTATTCAGCCCAGCTCACCCCATGCTCACTGATCGGTGCTCCATGGCAGTTTCCATGCCAGTCTCTGGGAATGCCAGGTTGACCAAGACCAAGGCTGGGAACCTCTGAAGGTAGAGACTCACCTAGCCTTCCATTAACAAATGAGGGAGCAGAGATGCTGAGGAAGAGGGTGTTGTGGTCAGGAGCAGACAGTGGGCAATGGGGAGATCTGGAATCCAGTTCTCCTGCCTCCCTGCTAGCAGAGTTTCACTGAAGCCCTACTCCATGCAAACCACTTTTCTGTCTGCTCTCTCTTTATTAATGCACTTTAATTGCAAAATATTACCCCAGATAGCTATTGAATTGCCTCCATTTTAAAGGTGAGGAAACTGAGGCATAGTGAGATTAAGCAACTGCCCCAAGGTCTTGAGCTTCAGGTGACCAGGTCTTCTGTCCCTAGTCAACTCTCTTTCCTCTGCATTACACAGGGAAGACTGGAGAGGGTGGAGCATGGTACATGAAGACCTAGAAAGAGAACAGGTGTCTGTGGGCACTGGGGCCACAGTGGAGAGCAGGAGAAGGAGGCCTTGAGCTGCTGGTGCTCCTGTCTGGCTGAGGGCACCCTCCTGTTGACTGGTCATGGAGCCAGTTGGGGCTGCTCCTCTGCAGTGTTCTGAGTTCAGCACAGATGGCAACTGCAGTTTGGGTCACTCCATAAAGACCCTGAGAAGTCCTGCCACAGCTTTAATTTTCCTGAGGTCTATCAGACTTCCTTGATAATGGATGCCCTTTCTTGAGAATGCCTTTTAGCATCCCTTGCCACTCCCGTTGGGAGGTTAACTTCTAGACAATGTGAATGCCAGGCCAGGAGTGAGGAGTCGGTGACCAGGACTTGAAATGTAGAGTGGCAGAATTGAGGCTGTGGATTTATTGGGCCGAGAGAGGGAGGAGAGGAGGTCAGTGGTGCTAACGCCTCAGATGCCAAGGAGGGTGAGGAGTGAGACAGTCTGCAGATGTGGGTAGAAATTATAGGGAGGTACCCACACTCACTCTGGGGTATATGCTTGTCCAGTCTGCTGTCCACTTCTCCACCAGGAGAGATATGGAGTGTTCACTGAGACGGTGGGGGAGTGACTTCACTCTGAGCGTTCAGAAGGCATGTGCCTTCTGTTGCACTGATTCTACTTCTTTCTGTCCGCCCAATGGAAACACATGTGTGCTCATGGAGGCCCGTTGGAGGCTGTTTATTGCGGCTCGTCAGGCAAAGTCAGAAATGGCAACAACCTTAATGCCTATCAGTGCGAGAAGGGCTAGAGGCCTTATGGTGGTTATTTCAGCAGTTAGAAAGAATGGGGGAGAAACTTATATACTGAGACAGGAGTCTCCAGGAGAGTACTGGATGAACAAAGCACAGTGCAGGATGTACATTTAATATGATCCTTCTGAAGTGAAAAATACACGTGTAGGTGCACCAGCACACATATACTCAGGCTTACACGCACACACGGACACACATAGGCACATGATGCAGATATGTGCACACAGACACAGATGCACAGTGCACACATGCATGCGCAGATACACACAAAGTACACACACACACAGATGTGCACACACAATGTACACACACACAGAGACGTGCACACACAATGTACACACACAGAGAGACATGCACACACAATGTACACACACACAGAGACATGCACACACAATGTACACACGTGCACACGTGCACACACAATGTACACACACAGACATGCACACACAATGTACACATGTGCACACATGCACACATAATGTACACACGTGCACATATGCACACACAGTGTACAAACGTGCACACATGCACTCATGCACAGAACACTGAGCATTGGTGGTATGGAGAGCCATCTTTAAATCCAGAATTTCTCTGAATCCTCGTTCTGCCACTTAGTAGATTTGTAACCTTGGGCAATAGTCCAACTTTTCTGTACCCTGGTTTGCTCATCTGTAAAATACAGATTACTATATTTCAACCTCAAGAAATTATTGAATAGAATGATTACCTGAGCTAATATGAGCAAAATACTTGGAGAATACCTGGCCCATGGTAGAGAGCTTCCCAGGCAGCAGTAGTGGTAAAGAGTGTGCCTGCCAATGCAGGAGATGCAGGTTGGATCCCTGGTTCAGGAAGATCTCCTGGAGAAGGAAATGGCAGCCCACTCCAGTGTTCTTGCCTGGGAAATTCCATGGGCAGAGGAGCCTGGCAGGCTATAGTCCTTGGGATCGCAAAAGAGTCTGACACGACTGAGCACATGGTGCATGGTAAGGGCTAAATAAGTTAGTCGTTGCTATGACCATATTTTTTTGCATGTCTTACACCAGCAATTGAGATGTGATTTATAACTGATAGATCTTGACATCGAGTCGTGGTTTCATTGGCAACTTTTTCTTCCTTTTTGGTAGCACAAAAAACAATGGCATATCTCACAATTGGAGACATCTTAGGCACAATGAGATCGAATATTATTTCCAGGAAATGTTTACCAGGGCTACTCACGTTTGTATAGAAGCGTGACCAGTAAGCTCTGGGACACACTGACTAGTGGTTCCCTCAGGGAAGAATGCTGGCCGGGGGAGGTGTCAGGAGGCCTGTGGCCTTATCAGGGCTGCTTAGTGTTTTACAAGCAGTGTGGACTCATGTTTACACGTGGTTTCACTTAGTGTTGCTTGGCTGCAGCCAGCAGACACTAACACTGGTTAACTTCAGCAAAAAGGAATTTATTGGCAGGATGTCGGGAGCTCACAGAAGTGACAGGAGCCCAGAGAAGCAGCCTCAGGGAGGCGGGGGCCCAGGCCTCTCCCGAGGGCTTGGATTAAGAGCCACAGCCACCAGCTGGTAGTGGGGACATCTGGTCTGCATGCCACCATGGCTGGGACGGATGACCTGCAGTCCCTCCCTCTGCCTCTGGGCTCCGTGGCTTTTGCCATTCTCTTTGGTCGTCTGTCATCTGATGATCCCTCATTCCTAGGCTTGAGAAATTCTCTATCCTAAAAGTCTTGGGGGGAAGCGGCGGAATCAGCCTTCCATTGTGGACTGGAGTGATGGATTCTCATGTTCCAGCATCCCTTGCAGCTAGGGCACAGGTGTCAGCCCAGACTGGTCAACCTCCGAGCCCCTCACCCATACAGCAAGCCAGGAGCAAGTGAGGCCACGGAACAGGGGCAAGGCACATCACTGTTCATGGCAGGAGGCAGGGGACAGCAATTGCAGCAGCAAAATCCACTTCCTAGGGCACCACTGGTCAGTGCCCAGGCAAGCTGTGGAGCAGCAGCAGTGTCCCTACTGTGCGCACTCCATGAGGTTGGTTTGGCCATGGCCAGATGTGACCTGGCCTTTTTGTTTGTTTGTTCCCATCCTTCCCAGTGAGTCTGTGGGCCACCTCATCTCGTTTTGAATAAATCCCCCTTTCTGCTTCAAGCTGACCAGATTTGATACTATTGCCAGCAACCAATAAGCCTGACATCCTGCATCACTCACTCCAGATGCAAAGTCCCAGAAGAGATGTCGGGACACGTGTCTCCTCTCCAGGGTAGACCAGGAGATGCAAGGAGCTGGCTTTTGTAATGGGAGGCAGAAGACTAGGATTTCTCTCCACCAGGACCACACACAATGGGAAGAAGCAAGTTCCAGAAGGAAATCAGGCCACTGTCAGTGAGACAGCGTCAGGCAAGAGGTAGGGGACAGCCAGTGAAATATGGGGAAAGTGAGACAGCGTCAGGCAAGGGGCAGGGGACAGCCAGTGAGACATGGCGAATGGCCATCACTGCTAGTTTGTCTTTTTTGTTCCGTCTTTTTGTTCTCTTTTTAAAAAAAATTGTTTTTATTGAAGTATCAGATTAGATCAGATCAGTTGCTCAGTCGTGTCCGACTCTGCGACCCCATGAATCGCAGCACGCCAGGCCTCCCTGTCCATCACCAACTCCCGGAGTTCACTCAGACTCAGTTATGTTAGTTTTTGATATACAGCAAAATGATTCAGATAAACACACACACACATATATATATTCTTTTTCATTATGGTTTACTACAGGACATTAAATATAATTTCCTGTGCCATACAGTAAGCCCTTGTTGCTTATCCATTCTATATATAATAGTTGAGATCTGCTAGTCCCAATGGAGAAGGCAATGGCACCCCACTCCAGTACTCTTGCCTGGAAAGTCCCATGGACGGAGGAGCCTGGTAGGCTGCAGTCCATGGGGTCTTGAAGAGTCAGACACGACTGAGCGACTTCACTTTCACTTTTCACTTTCATGCATTGGAGAAGGAAATGGCAACCCACTCCAGTGTTCCTGCCTGGAGAATCCCAGGGATGGGGGAGCCTGGTGGGCTGCCGTCTATGGGGTCGCACAGAGTTGGACACGACTGAAGCGACTTAGCAGCAGCAGCAGCAGTCCCAAACTCCTAATCCTTCCCTCTCCCACCAATCCTCCCTTTTTGCAGCCACAGTTCTCTTCTCTATGTCTGTGAGTCTGTTTCTGTTTTGTGAATAAATTCATTTGTTTCACATTTTAGTCCACATGTAAGTTTTATCATATGATATTCGTCCCTCACTGTCACTTAGTATGATAATTTCTAGGTCTTATCCATGTTGCTGCAGATAGCATTATCTCATTCTTTGTGATGGCTGAGTAGTATTTCATTATCTATCTGTCTATCTATCTATCTATATATCTCTCTCTATGTATATCTTCTTTATCCATTCATCTGCCAGTGGATCTTTAGTTTGCTTCTGTGTCTTGGCTATTGTAAATAGTGTTGCTATGAACATAGGGGTGCTTGTATCTTTCTGAATTATAGATGTCTCAGGGTGTATGCCAAGGAGTGGGATTGCTGGCTCATTCATATGGCAACTGTTATTTTTAGCCTTTTGAGGAACCTCCATACTGTTTTTCAGAGTGGCTGTACCAATTTACATTCCCATCAACAGTTGTTTAAAATAATATATACGCTACTTGGAGGAAACTGAGTCATTGATTGATTGGTTCATTCATTCACTCAACAACGGACTATAAGGCAACTATTTGTAGACACGATCATCCATGGGGACACGATGACGATAGCCCTTCCAAGCCGGGGTCTGGTACTGGTACCAGCTACGTAAATAGACAGGGAAAGGCAGTTTCAGGCTGAAACACCAGATGGCCCAGACATTATGACCTAGGGGAGGAGGCAGTCAAGGAAGGCTTCACAGGGGAGGTGACCAAAGAGCCGGGCCTTAAAGGAGAAGCAGTGTGGTCAGGGGTTGCCATAGAAGGGCATGTCACTTCCCTTCCGGGCTACAGCAATTTCCAGTAATGCTTGGCGAAATCCCCAGGGCTTTCCCAGAGCAGTCCCATCCAGCTCTGCTTTATATACTGGAATTGCACCTAAGATTTTGTCCTACAAGTGGTTCTGCTACTAAGAGTCCATGCTACTGGAGCAGCTCCCCAATTTCCTGCGAGGCTCTGATATCTTAAGGTGACCACCTCATTCTGGTTTGCCTTGGACACTCCCCATAGTAACCTGGAAAGTCCCGAGCTGAAACCCCGAAGTCCCAAACAAACTAGAGGGCTGTCTTCTTATATCCAAGATCCACGAATCTAACACCCTGGTTTTGCCTGAAGAGATAGGATCTTGGTTTCGAGGAGGTGCTAGAGGTGAGATGGAACACATGGCTGAAAGTGTCAGATGGGGAAGGAACTGGATGGCCTGAGGCCTCAACAGCTGCAGAGGTGACTTCTCATGGGAGACCCCATGGCAGCTGGAGAGGATGTTGAAGTCCAGGAGGAGAGAGTAGCAAATCTTGGGAGTCTGTACATTGCTGGGGCTGACAATCTTGGTATGGGATTTGCTTTTGATTGTGTCATGGAGAATCCAAAGAACACCTATTTAATCAAAGAGTGATACAATTTTCGCATTAAACATTTTGTCCGAAAGGCCAAATTTCCAAGGTGAGGTGGCTCCATGGAGTCACTGAGGTCTGGGCTTCTCCATCTTGTCCACCATGTTTGGTGCTTAGGGTCATGTTCTTATTCCTGGAAGTCAAGAAAGTGGCAACGAGGAAGAGGCAGCGCTTGTAGGAGACAAGCAACATTTCCAGGCATCCCTTGCCGATGCTTGTGGCTCTCATTGGCCAGATCAGCCACAGCATTTCCCTGGTTGAAATTGAGCCTGGGAAATGTAGTCTTTCAGCTGAACAAATTCAGGGGTTCCATATGCAAGAAAGAAAGGAGGGATGGATATTGTTTAGGTAGCTAGCTATGTAACACCAAAGCATCCTAACTCACCACCACATGACCCCAGTCCCTGCCCCAGAGCCCCTCATGGCCATTGCTGCCAGTGGTGATGAGATGAGCACCCCCAAGCTGTGGCCTGTGCTCATTTCTCTTCCCAGCAAAGCCAGGTGGCAGGTGGCATGGCCCCATCTCCTGGTGAAGTCCAGGGGACCTTGACTCCCTCCCGGGGAAGGCTGTATCCCCACTGGGTGGGCTTCTTGTGGCCCAAAGCCTGGCCTCACCCCAAATGGGATTTGCCCTTCCTCCTCCAGTGTACAGCCTGGAGTCAGCACGCCCATCTGGTTCTGTTTCGCTCTGTGTTACTCATCAGGATGTGTTTGCCAGAAGTTATTTGATGTTCAGAAAGAATTCCAAAGCTTTGGGAAAGAAGTAAATAAAAGCTTTTATCTCCCAAAGAGTTATGAAATTGTGTTCTGCTGAGGAGTGTGGGCTCCCTCCGGCAGTGGGCTCACTGACCCCACGTGACACAGGTAGGCTCATGCCTCAAGTCTGCCCTCACCCCATGTTTGCTTCTCACCACAACTCTGGGCTCAACTGAATCTCCTGGAACTCACTTGTGCCCGTCTCATTCCTCTCGTGATGCCCAAATTTGGGAACAGAAGAAGGCTACCAGTGGGGGACACTCTGGCTTGTCTCTTGCTCTCCAGCCAAAAAAGCTTTTAAGGAGAGCTCCTCCCCATCCATGGCCTGGTTCACAGCCTCCCTGTCAAGAAAGTGTGAGCTCCAAAGGAAACAGGCCTGGACCTGGGACTCAGGCCCATGTTCTCTGCTGCAGTGGCAGCCTGCAAGAGTGGACAGTCCTGGGAAGACTTAATCCAGATCTGTTGGTCACAAGGCAAGGGGAGGTGGTCTTTCTCTTCCTCTTTTCTGAGCTATTTGAATAATTGACAGAAGTCGCATGATGTTAGAATATCTAGAACGGAAAGGAAAACCAGTGTATCTCGCAAACTTACCTGCAGGGTGAGGGGCCACCTCTACTCCAGCAAAACTGTCTCTGGAACCCACACTGCCTCCTGCCTCAATACAGAGGTGACACACACCTCTTTTCTTGGTGCCTTCTGACAAAGCTAGACTTTCCCAGAGGAGTTTTAGTGAAAAATTAAATAGATGTGTCCTAGCCAGTGCTAGATCTATAGGTCCTTTTGGCCACATGGACCTCAGTCTGTACCTCGTTACCTTGAAAGCATCTGCTGGAGGAATGGACCGGTGCAGGAAGGAGTGCTCCTGGGGCATATGGAGGCCGTATCTGCACCCTTCGTCCCTAATCCTGCCCATGTTCTGGTCAAGTCTATAAGACAAGTCTGGGCATGGTGGGGGTATGGGCCCCACATCAGAGTCCTCGCTCGGGGACTCTGGAGGGCTAGATCCTCCCCTCAGACATTGCATCGCAAACCCTGATATTCATGCCGAATCCCTCCTGGAGCATCACTCATGACAGCTTACAACTCTGACTATTAAACATTGATCACTCAAAATTTAACATCCCATCTTCCCTTTGATATCCTCAACTGCTCTCTGCATAAGACAACAAGCACTTTCTGCAGCTCAGCATGAGGGAAGACTTCAAAGCTGCCTTTCCCGCTCACCCACTCCCAGCAGCTCTGGTGTTCAGCGAGCAAAGCCACCACGTGCAGGGGATGGGGTTCCACGCAAGCCCTTTCTATGGGACTCAGACCAGTGGGGGAAACCGCCCAGATTAATTCTGGGGTGACTCTGGGGTCACAAACTGGAATTGGGGGCATCTTGGCTCTCTCTACAAGCAGCAGTGGGTCACAGGAAATGATTTGGATGGATAATTAGGCAGAACTGGGTCTGCGTGCCTGGCTGCCCCTTGCCAGCTCTAGAGCCCTGGGGATAGCGCTCCGTCCTCACCAGGAAAACAGAGATGATAACATTTCCCTCCCAGCCCTTGACAGGATTAATAAGAGGCTGGAAGGGAGAGCGCCTGGGCCAGAGCAGGTAACCAGGAGATGGAGTACTGCGTCCTGCTCTGGAGAGAAGCTGGGTTAGGTCAAAGAGCGCCAGCACGTTTGTAGGAAGAATGTCACAACAGATCTGTGAAATAGGTGACTTGAAACTCTTCAGAAAGTAGCCACTTGCCTAGACACTGCTGACAGGCTGATTACAGATTATTACCATCCTTCCACTCAATCAGGCTCCCAGGGGACTGCATTTTATTAAAACTATATTAATTAGCATAGAGATCATTTGTTCAGCCTGACATGAGCCAGGCCCTGGGCAAAGCGATTTCCCTGTGTCACCTCATGTAATCGCCACATCAACCTGTTACAGGCAGCTCTTTCACTGGACTCCGTGACGGATGAAAGTCTTGAGGGCAACAGAGGGCACACGTCCAGGATATGGCAAAACTGGAACTTAAAACTAGGTCCATCAGATGCCAGAGTGCACGTTCTTCCTCCGTCTTCTAATTATGCCAGCCTTGTCTAAAGGAGCTATTCTTCATGTGCGCACATGGTAAGTCTCTTCAGTCATGTCCGACTCTGTGCACCCCTAGGGATTGTAGCTCACCAGGCTCCTCTGTCCATGGGATTCTCCAAGTGAGAATACTGGAGTGGGTTGCCACACCCTCCTCCAGGGGATCTTCCCAAGTCAATCCAACCCACATCTCTTACGTCTCCTGCATTGGCAGGCTGCTTCTTTACCACTAGCGCTACCTGGGAAGCCCTTTCTTCATGTGCCTAAAGTCAACTGGCATGAATAAACTGCACTCAGATCCTTCCAGGGAGCCTGTGAGTGTTCGTCTCCAGCTGGATGACAGCACAGTCATATACACACACGTGGGATTTACATCCTCCCACGTGGCTGGAGATGATGTAACCGAACCCCCTGCAGGCTCCCAGTTTGCTCCCAACCCACCTGCAGTAGAGGGTCCTCAAGGGCCCTGGCAGCTTGCATCAGAAGACATTCCAATACAGGGGAATGCAGCTCAGCACATCCAAGGCAACACCATTCCATTTCAAGCACCATTTTTGAGACTCTCCAGTGCAAAGAGCAATGCCAGGCCAGAAATTACCAATGCCCAGCACAGGTGCCCCTTATATCCCTCGCCCTTGTGAATGGATCACTCCTTTTCTCCAAACCCTGTCCTCCCTGAGACCTCCCTCCAAGCTGCTGGGTTTCATGGGAAAGTTACTGCCATCCCTGTGCTGGGGGATTTTCAGAGGCAGAAAGGAAGCCCCAGGCAGTAGGGCAGTCTTGGTGCTGCGTGGGGGCACTTGAATCCCCATATCATCCCAGCACATCTTCCACCACATCCCTGACGCTTGACCCGTTGGTACTGGTGCTGCCTCCCAAGATCACAGTCAGTTTGCCCCTTTGTCAGAGATTTGAGAGTGACATTATGCATTCCCAAGGCGTCTCTTTTGCAGGCCAAGTGACTCCAGGTTCATTCTTCAAAAACTCCTCACGTCACATGTTTCTGCATCCTTTGACTTTGCAGGGGAGGGTGGGAGAAAAGGAGTCTCGGGGAGGAACTAGGTGGACAGCTGCAACCTTCCAGGAGGGCTGCCACAGAGGACCAGAACCAGGCACAGCCCTGCCTCAACTCCCAAACCCCAATTCTGTGTGCTCAGGGAACCCTCCCATGCCCCTCAGAAGGAGGGCAAAGGGACTGGGCAGGGCCTTTCCCACTCAGCCTCCATGGCCTCTTACAGCCCAGGATGGGCAGTCAGGTCCTCATCTAGCAGCTCACCTAGTGCCATGGGGAAACTGCTGACTTCTCCTGAAATTGCAGGGTTGGGCTCTAGGGCTTGATGATACCATTTTTAAGGTGCCACTTGCACTCGTCAAGGGCAACAGATATTGTCTTTTCTGGAGAGGAGCTCTCCTGCCATGATGATTCATGCTTCCCGAGCAGCTTTCAAAGCTCTCCACATGGCGAGTCTGGGCAACGGCACTGGAGAGGTGCACCTCCTTACCATTGCCACCAGTATCCCAGATCTCATTCGCCGAAGCCTGCCCCTTCTCTTCCTGAAGCTCTTGTTGAACTTTTAGCTTGTCATCCGTGCAGGTTTTCTTTACGTTCTGTGCCATCAAGAGCAGTAAGGTGAAGAGGGACAGGAACTGAATTCTGAGCCTATGTAACATACCTCACCATCACCTTGATCTGGGGCAATTTATTGTTTCCAAAACTCAATGCTTTGTTTGGGAAGTGAGGTTGATGGTGTATGTAGAACTCACAGTGTCTCTGGAAGGTGTGAAGGCATTTGGGACATTACTGAGCAGGGACACATAGTAGGTGCTCAGTAAACGGTAGTGGAAAAGGGAGTCACTTCTAGATGTGGGGAAGATGGGCCATCTGGGTATCAGACCAATAATAACTTGTAAAGGATCTGTTGGTAAGAGGTTCCAGCTGGGGCTAGGGGTAGAGAGCTGTAGAAGCAAAGAGGAAGTTCTTTGGGGCTGAGAGTCGGCATGCCCACTGTGAGTTCTCCCATCCTGAGCTTGCTGTGGGCTGCAGGCACCAACATATCTAGGACAGCTGTGCCGAGGGTCGTGGTGAAGAAGGATCATGGTCAACCTTGTCCCGACAGCCCCAGGAGATGGGTCACCATTAAGTGCCCTGTCCCGTCATGCCAGTGCCTTGACAGGATCCTAGCAGAGCCATTAGTGATCCGCTCAGTTCTAAATTTGATCCCAGGAGAGGTAACAAATTAACCCAGGATCCCCTGTTAACGCCCCTGCACAGCTTCATTTGTCATAACGAGCTGCTCCTTGGAAGAAGTAGGAGCTTGAATCTGGGGCCAGCTCCCACTGGCGGTGTTGCAGGGATCCTGGTTCTGAGCTCAAGCTGCCATGGGATGCCCCAGGAAGAGTGAATGCAGGAGAGTATGGACTGCCCTGGTACCACGAGAGGCGCTTTACCTCCAGCCTGAGAGGCATTATTTCCATTTAGTAATAAAGGGACTTGAAAGAAGAAATAGCTGGCCTGGTGACCAAACGAGGACTAAACCCTGTGTCCGGCTGCAGAGCTGGCCTTGTTCACCCACATCTGATGTTTGCTGAGGGCAGGTTTTACGTGATGCACTCTGCACATGTTACTTCATGGAACCCTCACTACAGTTTCATAAATAGATGTTACTGTCATCCCTATTTTTGAGATGAAGAAACGGCATCTCAGATGGCTGATAGGGCTTGTTCGAGGGCACGTGGGCAGGCTGTGTGGAGCTGGGTTTTGAGCCCAATTTGCCCATTCTCAGGGCTCCCATGCTAAACGTTCCATTAGGCTTCTTTCTTAAAATTAATCCATCTATCTCCCAAACTTTACCAGGCAGATGTTATAGGCAAGGCTCCACTTTACATGCTCTATGAGGGTGGGTTGCAGAGATGGGGGTGGGTTGCAGAGATGGGTGTGCCAGGGTCCCTGCCCTTAGGAGTCTGTTCTGTCTTTCCATCCTTAGCTGGATCTTTTCCATCCTCTGTCGGGAGGTACCTTGAGCCACCCTGGGTTTCTTTTCTTTTTTTCTGAGTTCATGTGGTGGCCAGAACCCTTGTGAGACCCCTGAAGAGATAGGGAAGCCTTGTGGGAGCTGGGCCCATGGAGGAACCTGGAGTCCAGGGATCCTGTGTCTGTTTCTCCTCCACTGGCCACTCCACTGTCCTGCATTGGAGTTGATACCAGACAGGTATCTGGGTCATGCTGGGCTGACAAAGACCCCAAAATCTCAGTAGCTGACCACAACAAGGCCCTCTCATGATACACACACAAAGGCTGTCAGTAAGGGAGCTCTGCTCCTCATGGTCACTCGGAGGTGCAGGCTGAAGCCAGTCCCATGGGCTAGCTGTTCCCACTGCCACGGAGGAGAGGAAGGCCCTACTGTACACCACTCACTGTCTCTTTAAGACTTGCCTGGGAGGGACCCCTGTCACCTCCAGCCCCATCTCATTGGCCAAAGCAAGTCACTTGGCCTGGTGACCTTCAAAATGTGCTGGGGTGTGACATTATACCACATGCCTCTAGGGAGGGGAGTGTTGGGCCATGACCAACTATGTGGTGAGCAGCCCTGTGGTCACCATAAGTGACCATCATCAGTACAACGACGCCAAAGCAAGGTGCTTAAATCCCTGCCGTGGAAGTTTCTGAGCCTGAGAACTCCTGTCTCTTTGTTTGAAAGGGAGATTAACAAGTGTTAGAGGTTGTTAGAGACATACTAACACCCAAATGAAACTTCCTGTTTCATTCAGCCACATTTAACAAACGTTTATTGAGAGCCTTCTATGTGCCAAGCATTCCTAAGACACAGGACACACCAGTGAATAAAATCAGCAGAAATTGCTGCCTTCAGGGAGTCTGTTTTAGAGGATCAGGCACTGATCAGTAGGAATAAAACGTAAGTCAATGACATGCAGACAACATGGAGAAGAGCGGAAGAAAACTAAAACAGTGCTTTTCTCCATGTGGGGCTCAGCGTCACTGGGAACCCCAGCCGCGCTCATCTATGCAGGTGGGGGCCTCTCCCCGAGCCTCTGTTGCTTTGGTCCCCACCTTTATTTTAAATGGAAATGTTCAGTAAGAGTCACAGGACACGACTTTTCTCACTTCACCACCAACTCCTTCTATCTTCATGAGCTAGTTTCTTCTTCACTTACTCATATGGTCATTTTAGGGCCCTGGGCTCTTTTCCTGCTGGGGGACCTATGCTTCGTCATCTCAGGATATTCAGCATACCTACACCCTGCAGTTTTTATATATATATATATATATATGTATATGTATACACACACACACATATATATGGTTTGTGTGTGTATAAAACTCATAAATAATGATGAGATGAACTGTGGGTGCCTTCCTGACATAGGACACTAATGTGCGACACGACTGGGGGCCTCATGTATCAGGCATGCTCCTAGATAATCCGTAGAAGGAGCCCACATGGTAGGACTTGCCTCTGTCTCCATCTTACAGAGGAAGCAGTTTCAGGCTCATGCGGCCGAGGTGGCTTGCCCAGGTCACGCAGTCCAGGAAAGAGGACAGCAGGGCAGCCCCAGGCTGTCACAGCCTTTGTTCTTTGTCTCCCTGCAGGACCTCCTCTCCGTTTGGGGGCCATTGAATTAAATATTTATTCATTTTGAGTTCGCGGTGTTCTTTCCTTAATTTGGAGTGTATGCATGTGTGTTTCTACATCTCTAAGATTGTCATAGACTTTATGGTGCCAGATGTAAAAAACAGCCCTGCTTACTTCTTAAACAGATATCTATCACGTGGGAAGCTGGCACCATCGTTCCAGGCTCCCAAGTGGAGTCAGGAAGGTGCCATGTCATGGGGGACAATTTGAAGGAGTGGGTGTCTAAATGAAAACTCATGTGCTTTTGAGCACAACGAACTATCCCTGGACCAGACACACTTCCACGTGTGCTTAAAGATGCGAGGACTGGGATGTTCGCTGCAGTGTTTTTTATATTAACAGCAGTAAGCAATACCCCTTGCCCAGTAGTAGGGGACTGCTTGAATAAATGGCGGTGCGTGTGTGCAATGGAACACTACATAAGCATTCTGATGAGGGAAAGTGTGTGGCCTGGATGGGAACAGTCGTTGCAGAGAACTTGTGGTGTATACGCTCATTTGTGTAAAAATGTATATGTACATATATTACAAATAAATGCTTGTAAGAGCCTAGGACATTTCTTGAATTATTTTTATACGTCTAGTGTTCTACCCAGCACTCTATAAATTCATGTACTTAATCCATACAGCAATGGTACAGACTGTAGTCCTATTCCCACCTTACAGATGATAAGACTGAGGCACAGATAAGTAACTCATCCAAGATCACTCACTCCAGTATTGTTGCCTGGGAAATCCCCTGGACAGAGGAGCCTGGTGGGCTACAGTCCATGGGGTCACAAAAGAGTTGGACATGACTTAGGGACTAAGCAACAACAAAGTGAAGGGAGCATTTTCATCTGGGAAGTCTGGCCCTAGAGTCTGAGCTCTTAATCTCCATGCGTGTATGCTGCTGAGATGGTCAGAGACCTTCTCTTTCTTCTGATCTCAGACGGTATCTTGCTGTCTTCCAGCCAGAGCCCTGCACCAGGCCTCATCTGCCCTCTTCTGTCTCTGTACCTCCCTCTCCACCCGTTCTTTTTCCTCTGTTTATATACTGGTCAAATGAAAGCTTTTGTGTGACAGAGGCAATGCTGTGTTTTTATGGATTTACTTCTTTTTATAGGGCACCTAACATATCATCATCGGAGAAGGCAATGGCAACCCACTCCAGTACTCTTGCCTAGGAAATCCCATGGATGGAGGAGCCTGGTGGGCTGCAGTCCCTGAAGTGGCTAAGCGTTGGACACGACTGAGCAACTTCACTTTCACTTTTCACTTTCATGCATTGGAGAAGGAAATGGCAACCCACTCCAGTGTTCTTGCCTTGCAAATCCCAGGGACGGGGGAGCCTGGTGGGCTGCCATCTATGGAGTTGCACAGAGTCAGACATGACTGAAGCGACTTAGCAGCAGCAGCAGCAGCAACGTATCATCAGACCCCATGCCTCTAGAAGAAATCATAGCCTTCATTCTTGAAGATGGGAAGTGAGCAGAAGTGAGAAGCCACCTGTGGTCAGAGGCAGTTAAGAACAGGTGAACCTTCTCTACTCATGTTCTTTTGTTTTCTTCTGTGTAGCTGGAAGTTCAGGTCTCTGAGATTCAGGGATTGAAAGGTAGACACAGCCTGGGTCCCTGTACCACCAGGTGTAGGAGGATCACGCAGGACAGCTGACAGAGTTGTCATCAGTCTACGAAGGAAGCAAGGTATACTTCTGGTGCATTGAGCCACTGAGCCTTAGGGGTTCTCCTGCAGCACTAGCCAGCATTGGTTACCTTCTCCTGGAGCCCTATCTGTTCTTTCAACACTAAATTCTCAAAGAAGGTACAAACCCCAGAGACATAGACTTTCTCATCTCATTTTCCTGGGGATTTCCATGCCTCTTCTGAGAGGCCTGCTCATCTATAGTGACCTCCAATGGACAGAGCCAATGGTCACTTCTCTGCCTGAAGCCCTCTGATTTTTACTGACCTTTAAGACTCATGTTCACAGTCTTTTGGATTCTATCCTCTCCTTATCCTGTCCTCTGTCTTCAGGAGCACGTTCTGCTCCTTAAGAGAACCCCCACTGAGAATCAGCCTGATCTGTCTCCTGAACAGGTCACATGATGTCTTAACTAAGCCTCAGTCTATCCCTCTTCCTTGGGGAACAAGGGCCCGTGCTTGGTGCTGGAGACCAAAAATGAATAAATGCAGACACATTCTGTGTCTGGTGGGGCTTATAGTCTAGTTAACCAAATAATCTTGCAAATGAATGTACATTTGGGATTTTGACAAGCATCTTAAAGGAGAGATACATGAGTCTTTGATTTCCAATCATGGATTCTCTGACTTAGTGAGGTTGTTTCCTATGGAGGTAATTGTTAAGCTGAGTTCTGATGGGTGGCTAGGAGTGAAATAGGAGAAGTGAGAAAGGAGAGCGGTAACAAGGTAGACAGGCCTCTCAGGTCACGAGGTAGCAAGACAGGAAGGAGGTGGTGAGCAGAGGAGAAACTGAAGGAAGCATGGTTGTATGGGGTGAAGAGAGTGTGGAAAGGACTGCCTTTGTCCCCTAAAATATGGTCTCCCCTTTATTTCTGACTAGAGAGCCTTTTATTTAAAATGAGCCCAAGACAAGCTCTGCATTTCTCAGCCTCCCTTGCAGCTAGGCATGCACGTGTGACTAAGTTCTGGCCAATGTTCACCTCCTGGGAAGCGTTCTTAAAGGGAAAGGCACAGGCTTCTTTGTCAATTGCTCTTTCTGACCGGGTGAAACCCAAATATCATGTCTACAGCCAGAGCTGTCACTGTGGTCCATGCCATAAAATCAGGAGTTAGGGATGGCAGAATGACAAAAAGGAAAAAGTCTGGGTCTCTGATGACCAAGGACCTGCAATCCCTGTCCTCCACCGTTTGTCTCTGTGTTCAGAAGGGAATACACTTCTCCCATACTTAATCTACAGCTATTTAGGAGTTACTATGATTCACAGCTGAAAGTAAGCCTAACTCATACAGAAAGGTAGAAGCCAGACCGTGCTGGGTTTGGTAGACCCCAGTAAGAGCTCTGCTCTCAGTCTAAGAGCATCAGCAACAGCAACAGAAGGGGTGGGAAGCTGTGCCCAGTCAGTAGCATAGGTTCCAAAGCAAGTTGCTTCTTTATACATTCACCTGCTCAGATCTCCGAGTAGCATTCACTGTCTCTGATATGCCAGGTGCTGCTGTGGGTCCTTGAGGATTCAAAAATAAATATGATACAGTCTTTGTGTCAGAGGCAGTCTAATGAGAATTATAAATATGTAAGCAATAGTGTTCAATCAACAATGTTTATTGAACACTAAGGGAATATTCAGTGGTGGCATTGGCATGGGCAACTGAGAAGAGAGTTAAGACCCCACGGACATCCAAATAGTGTGGCTGCCCAGCTGTGTGTAACATCCAGTTGTTAGGAGCAGTGTGGAAACAGCCGTGGCTGAGGAGATAAAAGCTGCTCTCAGGCAGCTTATAGCCTTCTCTTCTCCCAGAAAGAAAAGGGCCATGGATGTGCTATAAATGAAGCTCTGTGGGTCCTATGAGAGGTATAAGATAGTGAGGTGAGGGATGGAGTGATCAGTGTTACCTGAAGGCTCAAGAAAGACGGCTCAGAGAAGATGGGGCTATGTTGGGAAGGATAGTAGGAGCTACTGTAGAGTAAGGTGTGGGTTTGAGGGGCATTGAGGATGAATGAACTCATTTGGCCTGGCTGTGTGTGTGTGCGTGTGTGTGTGTGGAGTGCTTATTTTTAAGGAGGTGAAGGGGGTTATGGGAAGGCTTCACAGCAGAGGTGATTACTGAGCAGAGTAGACAAGACAGAGCAGAGATTCGAGGTCACGAGGACTGCATCTAAGAGACACATAGGAGTACAGAGGGACTTCCAAGAAGTTTGAGGTGGTGGGTCAGAGGCCCAGGGTGAGAAATGGCTTGGGATGAGGTTCAGAGGGAAAGGTGGCCATGCTGTTAAGACTTCACTAGTCAGAACCAGGGCTTTCGATTGTGTTTTGTGAGTAGTGAGGAGCCAGGGAGGATTTTAAATAGAAGAGAAACACAGTCAGCTCTGTGCTTAAGAAGAAAAACAAATTAATTGGGACAAATTCCCAAAGTGTTTCTCTACAGAAGTTGGGTGAAAAATGATAGTACATCATTCAGTGGAACCCCCAAATATCCATTAAAAAAGTAAGGAGGTTCTACATGTGCTCATATGGCACCATTTCCAAGATAAATCATTGAGGTTAAAATAATCAAGGTGCTGTATGGTGTTTGTAATATGGTTCTATTTGTTTGAAAGATGTGTGTGAATGTGCATGCATGAAGGCATCTATCTATCTATGCTTGTATACAACTAAAACAATTCCATTAAGATACACAAAAGCTATTACAAGTGCTGCTTCCATGGGGGAGAATTGGGAGCAGAAATTGTGAGGCAGAGTTGCTTTTCATTGTAAACCTTTTTGTACCAGTTGAATATTTTTTTTATCGTGTGCATGCATTATTTTTCCGATATATAAAAAAAATATGTATTAAAAATTTTATTCTGCCTGAAATGTGAGTGATGGATTGAAGAGAGGAGACTCTGCATACAGCAAGCCCTCCCCCACCTCCATTTTCTTGATTAATGGCATCACCATCCATCCAGTTATTCAGACTCAAACCTTGAAGTCATCTTCAACTCCCCCTACGTCTAATCAGTTACCAAGTCCTGCCTGTTCTACCCCAGAAATCTCTTTCCCCTCAGCCCCAGAACAGACAAAGAGATCGATGGGACAGAACCATAAACCCAGGGACAGACTGGAGTACGTATAAATATTTAGTATGTGATAATGGTGACATTTCAAATCCTTGTGGAAAGGAAGGATTATTCAATAAATGATGTTGGAAAAAAATTAACCCCAATCCTTAGCTCAGTCATAAACTAAAATAAATCCTTAGTGAATTAAAGATATGTATATAAAAATAAAGTCACAAAGTACTAGAAGAAAATGTAGGTCACTCTATAAAATATGGGCTGAAGAGGGTCTTTTTAAAGGAAGATATTGAAAGAAGATATTATAGAGACAAATCCAACGGTTGCTGTTATGTGCTAGTGTTAGTCACTCAGTCATGTCTGACTCTTTGCCACCCCATGGACTATATCTTGCCAGGCTCCTCTATCCATGGAATTCTCTAGGCAAGAATACTGGAGTGGGTAGCCATTCCCTTCTCCAGGGGATCTTCCTGACCCTCAGTGTAGGCAGGATCTTCATCATCTGAGCCACAAGGGAAGGCCGCACTCCACAGCATAAACCACTGCTGCTGCTGCTGCTAAGTCGCTTCAGTCGTGTCCGACTCTATGCGACCCCATAGACAGCAGCCCACCAGGCTCCCCCGTCCCTGGGATTCTCCAGGCAGGAACACTGGAGTGGGTTGCCATTTCCTTCTCCAATTCGTGAAAGTGAAAAGTGAAAGTGAAGTTGCTCAGTTGTGTCCGACTCTTAGCGACCCCGTGGACTGTAGCCCGCCAGGCTCCTCCGTCCATGGGATTTTCCAGGCAAGGGTACTGGAGTGGGGTGCCATCGCCTTCTCCATATAAACCACTAGTATATATCAAAATTCTCAAAAATGTATACACATCATTAACACACTGATGTCACATCGAGAACGTATACCAAGATAATAATTAAAGGTATCACAATGATGTTCACCACTATGCTGTAGATAGCTTCAGGAATATGGAAAACAAAACCTTGAAATTCCCTGTAAAGATAGACTGATTAAATATATTACATTATGGAGCATCCAAACAGTATAATATTATATGACCAGTAAATATTTTAAAATTATGTTTACACTGAAAAAGATATTTATAATATAGCAAATAATTACATTGAGAAGACAGTACATCCAAGATAATTCCTGTTCTGTTTATACAAACATCATGCACAGATGAAAAGGTATAGAGGGAAGTCTAACATTTTCAATAGTAGCTGTTTCTGGGTGGGAAAATTAAGGATGATTCCCATTTCCTTTAAAATCACTAAAAATTGGTTTACTATTAATTAGATATTAATTACTAGAAAAATAGTGAAAAATTGAAAATGTACTTGCTCTTTGTCCCAGAAATTAAAGGAATTCATTATAAAGAAATAGAGGGACTTCCTTGGCAGTCCAGTGGTTAAGATTCTTCATTTCTCCTGTAGAGGTCGTGGATTTGATCCCTGGTCAGAGAACTGAGATCTTGCATGCCAAAAAGTAAAACAAACAGCAAACAAAGAAAACTATTTAAAAAAGAAATAATTGGAGATGTGAGAATGGATGGTGATAAGAAGGTACTCAACGCAGCACCAATAAAAATGATAAAAATTGGAAACAATCTGAATATTCAAAACCAGGGAATGGTAGGATACAATGGAAAGCTATATGGTCACCAAAATCGAGTTGTAGAAGAATATTTGTTAAAATGGAAAAAAAAAATTCACAAGATAAGGGAATGCAAAACAGGCTTTGAAACCATATACCAAATGACATACCCTTGTTTTAAAACAGCAGAAAATATTAAGCATTCTACACTAAAATAGTAGTGTGGTTATTTCTGGGTGGCTGAATCAGTCCTGAATATTCATTGGAAGGACTGATGCTGAAGCTGAAACTCCAGTACTTTGGCCATCTAATACGAAGAGTTGACTCATTTGAAAAGACCCTGATGCTGAGAAAGACTGAGGGCAGGAGGAGAAGGGGACAACAGAGGCTGAGATGGTTGGATGGCATCACCGACTCAATGGACATGGGTTTGGGTGGATTCCGGGAGTTGGTGATGGACAGGGAGGCCTGGTGTGCTGCGGTTCATGGAGTCGCAAAGAGTTGGACACGACTGAGCGACTGAACTGAACTGAACTGGTTACAAATAAGCTCTTTTGTTTGACATCCTTCTGTGTTTTTAAGTGTTTCATATTCTGCATGTATTACATATTTCACTTTTAGAATTCAGGGAATCATTCAAACATCATCAATAACTTTAAGCCAAATGACAAAAAATAGGAAAATATTACAACATATACTCAAAGTATTTTAATATACTTAATCCATTAGAGCTCTTACAAGTCAAGAGAAAAAATATGAACATCTTAATAAAAAGATTTACATGGGAAATATAAAGACACTTAGAAATATAATCATTCAGTTAGCATATTAAAAAAAGGTTGACTATCACTAGCAATAAAGAGAATGTGAGTCAGAGAGAGATGGAAATTTTTGCTCTTCAAATTAGAATTCATTCTTCAAACACTGATAATACCCAGTGTTGCTGCTGGGTGGGAAATAGCCCTTCTCTCACACAATGATGCTGGCAGTGTAAATTGTTCAGCTTTCTGGAGAGCAGTTTGGCAGATATATCGAGAACCTTGAAAATGTTAATTCCTTGTGACCCAGGAGTTCAATTTCTAGGAATATATTCTGAGGAAGCAACCATGAATGTGCAAAAAAAATTTATGGGCAAGAAGGCTTTTTACAGCCTTACTTATAATAATGAAAATTCAGAAACAACCCACGTAAGGCAACAATGAAGCTTTGGCTCAGTGGGCACTCACAGTGTAGGCCTACAAGTCAATATGTGCGGTTTTCAAATAGCCAAACTCTCTGAACTGACAGATTTTTAAGTTTGTTGCAAGTTCATTAGTGGCAAAGATCTGACCTAAACGGAAAAGAGGCTTTTTCACAGCCGTTGTATATCTCCCTTCATGTAATTATCCAAATGTTTTCTTGCTCAGATACTGTGTTTGATTCTAGGCCGCTGCTAATATTCTATTGCAGGTGCTTCATAAGATACCATTTTTACCAAGTCTTACCTTTCTCAGATCTAAACTATTCTGATTTCTGAAACATTTGGGCCACAAGGCTTCAGAGCATATTCATATGATGTAATCCTGTAGCATCATTTAAATTCACGTTTGCAAAGTATTGTTGGATATTTGGGTTAATCACAGTTTTTCTTAATGTTAAAACAAAATAACAAAAAAAGAAAAGCAGAATATAAAACTATGAGTATTTTAAGGTGTTTTGATTTTTTTTAAAGACAAAAGTATGTGTCTACAGAGTCCTTTAACAGGTGAAAGAGATTGAAGGAATATATCAAAATTTTGACAGTGGTTATCTCTAGATAATGGAATTATGAGTAATTTTAATTTTCTTCTATACATTTTTAATTTTCTCCAAATTCTTTATAATGAACCTATATTATCTGCAACAAATAAATGTATTTTAAAAACATAAGCTGTGACCCCACAAAAAACTGACCCAGACATGCCCATGAGTGTCCAGGAGGCTCTGGCAGATGCATGGGTCGTCAGTGGCCTGCTGCAGGGTTGGAGGCAAGGACTGCAGCTATGCTGTGCACGGGACCTTTTGAAGGAGGTCCTCATTATCTTCATTACCTCCACCATAGTTTGGCCTCAGGTCAAGCAACACAGCCCCACCCATCAACAGAAAATTGGATTAAAGGTTTACTGAACATCCCCCTGCCCATCAGAATAAGACCCAGTTTCCTCCTCAGTAAGTCTCCCCATCAGGAAGCTTTTATAAGTCTCTTATAGCAAACACCCTCTTCCAACAACACAAGAGAAGACTCTACACATGGACATCACCAGATGGTAAACACTGAAATCAGATTAATTATATTTTTTGCAGCCAAAGATGGAGAAGCTCTATACAGTAAGCAAAAACCAAGACCAGGAGCTGACTGTGGCTCAGATCATGAACTCCTTATTGCCAAATTCAGACTGAAATTGAAGAAAGTAGGGAAAACCACTAGACCATTCAGGTATGACCTAAATAAAATCCCTTATGATTATACAGTGGAAGTGAGAAATAGATTTAAGGGACTAGATCTGATAGATAGAGTGCCTGATGAACTATGGACTGAGATTCGTGACATTGTACAGGAGACAGGGATCAAGACCATCCTCATGGAAAAGAAATGCAAAAAAGCAAAATGGCTGCTTGGGGAGGCTTACAAATAGCTGTGAAAAGAAGAGAGGCTAAAGGCAAAGGAGAAAAGGAAAGATATAAACATCTGAATGCAGAGTGTCAAAGGATAGCAAGGAGAGATAAGAAAGCCTTCCTCAGTAATCAATACAAATAAATAGAGGAAAACAACAGAATGGGAAAGACTAGAAATCTCTTCAAGAAAATTAGAGATACCAAGGGAATATTTCATGCAGAGATGAGCTCGATAAAGGACAGAAATGGTATGGACCTAACAGAAGCAGAAGATATTAAGAAGAGGTGGGAGGGATACACAGAAGAACTATATGAAGAAGATCTTCATGACCCAGATAATCACAATGGTGTGATCACTCATCCAGAGCCAGACATCCTGGAATGTGAAGTCAAGTGGGCTTTAGGAAGCATCACTATGAACAAAGCTAGTGGAGGTGATGGAATTCCAGTTGAGTTATTTCAAATCCTGAAAGATGATGTGAAAGTGCTGCACTCAATACGCCAGCAAGTTTGGAAAACTCAGCAGTGGCCAAAGGACTGGAAAAGTTCAGTTTTCATTCCAATCCCAAAGAAAGGCAATGCCAAAGAATGCTCAAACTACCGCACAATTGCACTCATCTCACACGCTAGCAAAGTAATGCTCAAAATTCTCCAAGCCAGGCTTCAACAGTACGTGAACCATTAACTTCCAGATGTTCAAGCTGGATTTAGTAAAGGCAGAGGAACCAGAGGTCAAATTGCCAGCATCTGCTGGATCATTGAAAAAGCAAGAGCATTCCAGAAAAACATCTACTTTTGCTTTATTGACTATGCCAAGGGCTTTGACTGTGTGGATCATAATAAACTGTGGAAAATTCTTCAAGAGATGGGAATACCAGACCACCTGACCTGTCTCCTGAGAAATCTGTATGCACATCCAGAAGCAACAGTTAGAACTGGATATGGAACAGCAGACTGGTTCCAAATCAGGAAAGGAGTATGTCAAGGCTGTATATTGTCACCCTGCTTATTTAACTTATCATACAAAATGCTGGGCTGGATGAAGCACAAGCTGGAATCAAGATTGCCGGGAGAAATATCAATAACCTCAGATACACAGATGATACCACCCTTATGGCAGAAACTGAAGATGAACTAAAGAACCTCTTGATGAAAGTGAAAGAGGAGAATGGAAAAGTTGACTTAAAACTCAACATTCAGAGAACTAAGATCATGGCATCCGGGCCCATCTCTTCATGGCAAATTGATGGGGAAACAATGGAAACAGTGACAGACTTTATTTTTTTGAGCTCCAAAATCACTGCAGATGGTGACTGCAGTCATGAAATTAAAAGACACTTGCTCCTTGGAAGAAAAGCTATGACCAACCTTGACAGCATATTTAAAAGCAGAGACATTACTTTGTCAACAAAGGTCCATCTAGTCAAAGCAATGGTTTTTCCAGTAGTCACGTATGGATGTGAGAATTGGACTATAAAGAAAGCTGAGTGCAGAAAAATTGATGCTTTTGAACTGTGATGTTGAGGAGACTCTTGAGGGTCACTTGGACTGCAAGGAGATCCGACTAGTCCATCCTAAATGAAATCAGTCCTTTATATTCATTGGAAGGACTGATGCTGAAGCTGAAGCTCCAATACTTTGGTCACTTGATGTGAAGAACTGACTCATTGGAAAAGACCCTGATGCTGGGAAAGATTGAAGGTGGGAGGAGAAGGGGACGACAGAGGATGAGATGGTTGGATGGCATCACTAATGTGATGGACATGAGTTTGAGTAGGCTCTGGGAGTTGGTGATGGACAGGGAAGCCTTGGCATTCTGTAGTCCATGGGGTTGCAAAGAGTCGGACACAACTGAGTGACTGAACTTAGCTGCACTGAAAAACGTAAACTAAGCCTAGATGATTTTCTAATAGTTAGAAATGTAAGTATAAGCTCCTCAGAATAAAACGTCAAAGACAAGTAATTAGGGATCACATTTAGCTCTTCCAAATCTGACTCTTTCCTTCTTTCCCTTCTAGTGTGCTCTAGTTAAATTGGTGTTTTTGAAAGAAGACCCAACAGATTTTAAATAAATGCTATATGCAAACAGATTTCTGTAGATAAATGTATCTTGAAAAATATACAGGACTTTATTGCAGGACTTCTCAGAGCCTTTAATAGCCCTGAAGATGCAATATGTGTTTTAATAAGAGAGATATCATATGCTTAGTTCCTCCAGTGTATTTGGCCGTAAGTCTTTTCCATCTTATTTTATTTGTGTTTTTGTTTTATGTTATCTTGGGAAAGATAACATAAATGGTATGCCTAGAACATCTTCGGAATATGCTTCTCATAAAATACTTTGGAAGTGCTGATCTAATGGAAAACTTCATTCTTTGAGGAAAAAAAAATGTGCAAGAAGTATTTCTAGAGTGGTAACAATTTCCTGTGGGAATGCTGACCTTTCTTAGCTAATAGCTCTTTCCTTTTAAGCGTGATCTTTACACGCATGTGAAAGATCACATTGCCAGGATGGAGACACTCATTTCTCTTTGGTAGCCATTTTGACCTAATGTGACTCTGTGGAGAATGATGACTTGCCTATTGCACAGATACTGATGGAAAGCAGGTGGAGGCAGGAAATCTAAGCTTCCAGATTTATTCTCAGAATCCTCTTTTAGGTATTCAGAACTTCTCACCTCTGTGAAGGGACCTGAGAGATATCCAGGAAATGGGGAGTTTAGTGAAACACACCTTAACCTGAGAAGGAGCAGGACATTCTGTGAAACCCATGTCAGTTTGCTTCCTCTCTCTGTGTCTCAAGCACTTGAAAATGTAAAATGAAGGAGTAAATTAGTACAAAAAAGTAACCTTGTTTTGTCTTATTTGCCAGTTCTCATCAAGTGGTAGAGGTCTCCTAAAGTCTTGAGTCTTATGTCCCTGCCTGGTGAGAAAGAACGCTGTGCTTGTTTCCTAATGTCTGCCCTGGGCATAGATCAAAGGAATGGCATCACTTCTGCCCCTCCTTTCCATCTCAGGTTATCTGAGTATTCTTGAACACAGTATTGTACACAGTATCTAAGTATTCTTTGTACACAGAAGAATTCTACAGAAAAGGTCTTGATGACCTGAATAACCACTGTGGTGTGGTCACTTATCTAGAACCAGACATCCTGGAATGTGAAGTCAAGTGGGCCTTAGGAAGTATTACTACCAATAAAGTTAGCAGAAGTGATGAATTCCAGCTGAGATATTTAAAATACTTAAAGATGATGGTGTTAAAGCGCTGCACTCAATATGTCAGCAAATTTGGAAAACCCAGCAATGGCCATAGAACAGGAAAAGGTCAGTTTTCATCCCAATTCCAAAGAAAGGCAATGCCAAAGAATGTCCAAACCACTGAACAATTGCATTCACTTCCCATGCCAGTAAGGTTATGCTCAAAATCCTTCAGTTAGGCTTCAGCAGTACCTGAATCAAGAACTTCCAGATGTACAAGCTGGGTTTAGAAAAGGCAAAGCAACTAGAGATCAAATTGCCAGCATTTGTTGGATCATTAAAGAAAGCAAGAGAGTTCCAGAAAAACATCTACTTCTGCTTCATTGACTACACTAAAACCTTTGACCGTGTGGATCGCAACAAACTGTGGAAAATTCTTAAAGAGATGGGAATACCATCTTACCTATCTCCTGAGAAGACTGTATGTGGGTCAAGAAGCAGTAGTTAGAACCTTACATGGAACAACTGACTAGTTCAAAATTGGGAAAGGAATATGACAATGCTGTATATTGTCACCGTGTTTATTTAACTTACATGCAAAGTATATCATGTGAAATACTGGGCTGGATGAGTTACAAACTGGAATCAAGATTGCTGGGAAAAAATCAACAACCTCAGATATACAGATGATACCACTCTAATGGCAGGAAGCGAAGAGGAACTAAAGAGCCTCTTGATGAGGGTGAAAGAAGAGAATGAAAGAAGTGGCTTAAAACTCAGCATTCAAAAAACTATGATCATGGCATCCGATCCCATCACTTCATGGCAAATAGATGGGGAAAAAGTGGAAGCAGTGACAGATTTTCTTTTCTTGGACCTCAAAATCGTGGCGGATGGTGACTGCAGCCATGAAATTAGAAGATACTTGCTTCTCAGAAGGAAGGCTATGACCAACCTAGACAGTGTGTTGAAAAGCAAAGATATCACTTTGCCAGCAAAGGTGCCTATAGTCAAAGCTCTGGTCATTTCAGTAGTCATGTATGGATGTGAGAATTGGACCATAAAGAAGGCTGAATGTCAAAAAATTGATGCTTTCAAATTGTGGTGCTGGGGAAGACTCTTGAGAGTCCCTTGGACAGCAAAGAGATCAAACCAGTCAATCCTAAGGGAAATCAGCCCTGACTATTCATTGGAAGGACTGATGCTGAAACTGAAGCTTCAATACTTTGGCCATTTGATGGGAACAGCTGACTCATTGGAAAAGACCCGATTCTGAGAAAGATTGATGGCGAAAAAGAGGGCGGCAGAGGCTGAGATGGTTGAATGACATCACCGATTCAATGGACGTGAACTTGGGTGAACTCTGGCAGATGGTGAAGGACAGGGGAGCCTGGTGTGCTGCAGTCCAATAAGTTCCAAAGAGTAGGACATAACTTAGGGACTGAACAAGTATTCTTGAAGACCCAGACTACTTCAGAATGGACAGGTGGGAGCCAGCACCCAAATCTACCTCTTGTTTCATAAACTCTGGTGATCTTTCACCTCACTCTCTCCCCTCCCCCTCTCCTTTTAAAAATTTCCTTTTATCCATGAAGATTCCAGACTCTTGGCTCTCAGTCTCTGTAATAGCAAAGTAATGATTTTTCTATAGTAATATTCGTATACTCCCTTTCTTTCACCCTCTTGCCAAAGATGAATCTGTTTTTACTAAAAGAGAAAAAAGGAAAAAAAAATACATATGTAAAAATCACACATCCTCACCATGTGCAAAAATCATGTGTTTGGCAGCGAGAACATCTTTCTGAGGCCAAATGGCATTTTTCTTTTCTTGCAAAACGAGCAAAATAAAAAAAGTCTTACTTTCCCAGCAACTGGCACTGAATTATTGGCCCTTGTCAGTTGCTGCCACTAAGGGGCCTCTCATCCGGGAAACCCGTGATGCTGGGAGACCAAGAAGTCCTGGGGGAATCTGGCTACAATTGCTTTTCCTGTTTTGCAGAGGGAGAGAAACGCACAGAATATGGTTGACAGAACCACAGTCATGGGTATAAGAGGGAGCGTGGTGTGGAGCACAGACAAGCCAGAGTGTCAGTAACTGCTTTATGACTTACCAGCTGGGGGATCTTGGGTAGCATTCTTAACTTCTCTGAGAATCGGATTGCTCGATAAAACGGTAGTGCAGCCCCTGTGTTCCTGGAATTAGTCAGTCATTGTGTGCAAGGAATACTCCAGAGAACAAAACAGACAATAGTCCCTGCCCTTGGGAAGCTGGTATTTTGATAGCGAGGGGCAAACTGGAAGGGGGTGGGAGGGAAAGACAGTTAATATACACATTAATATATTAGTTAGTGTATGCTTTAATATATATTAATTCAGATAGCCTGAATACTCAGAAAAAAAATTCTATCTGGGCAGGGGAGTAGGAAATGCCTGGGGTGGGGTGCCATCTCTGATAAGACGTCCAAAGAAGGGGCCATTAAGATGCCATTTGGGTAGACCAGGAATTGGTGGGGCAGCAGGTGTGGGAGGGTGGAGTTAGGGAGACCCCTCAGGGGGGCTGCTGCCAGACTCTGGGGGAGCAATAAGATGGCCTGGACCAGGGGGGCACGGTGGTGGTGGGGAGGGGGAGAGATCTGAGCACAGTTTGAAAGTCTACCTGATTCAGTTGCTGTGGAATAATGAGAAAAGTCCCCGCCCAGTGCCCAGAATGCCGTAGCTGCTCAGTTAAGGCAAGGCCACTCTCCCCAGTCATCTGACCAGTGCTGTTGGTGCCTGGGGAGGAGGAAGAACATGGGCGTAGGTGGCTCACCCAAGGGCATCCTCGTTTATTCAGGCAACTCACCAGACGTTCCCTGGCCAAGCACCATGGGACTGGCGGCATGGCTTGCAACAGGTGGTGGTGCTCAGGAAAGCGGGGCCGGGGACCCTGCTCGACCAGAGTGAAGGCACAGAGAGAGGCAAAAAGGGACGAGCCACCGGGAATTTTGTTTCCCAAACAGATCATAAAAGCGTGCCAAGATTTATCGTGGAGGAATCTAGTTAGTGGGGAGAACCCTGGAGCTAGTGTTTGAGTTGCTTTAGGGAGAACACATTTCAGTCAGGTGAAATAGGGCTCTTGAGAGAGTTTGTGGAGGATGAACCCTTGAATGCATCCCAGTGACAGAGTGCGGCTCTGTGGGGAGCCAGGGGCCCCCTCCTACCCCTCACAGGCTGTGGCTCCACGTGTCACAAGAGCACGCCTCCCTCAGTCGAACTTGGCTGGTGCTGAAGACGTTCCTGAGGAGGAGCAGTGGGGCAGAGGACACGGGAGTCTCTGGGCCAGGACTGACAGGTCCGAAAGGGGCCTCAAGCTGTGTGAGCAGTGTCCCCTGAGAGGGTGTCGGAGCCACGAGGCAGTGAGCACGACAAGGGCTGGGTGAACAGGGGAGGGACGAGCCGGAGCAGTGTCCCATGGTGAACCAGGCGATCTGGGCTGGCACACAGGAAGCGGTTTCAGACCTTTTAATAGAGAGCTATTTTAATGTTTTAGAAAAATACCCATTTCCCTTTTTATGAGAGTGATATGAAACGGTCTTTTAAAATGCACTTATGGAAGCTTAAAAAATAAGTTGACCTAATGAAAATGAATCAGCCAATAACAGTCTTGGTGGTAAAAGGTGAGGGTGAGCCAAGGGAGCCTGCAGGATTTGGAAGTGGTGGACTCGAGGGCACCTGGGTCCACGGGGCAGATTCAGGAGCGGCTGTCAGGGCTGGCAAGGCCTTGGATGGAGGCAGGGGGTGTTCCTGTTGTCATACCTGAAAACTTCCTGGACATGGATCTCCTACATGTCACAGGACATTTTTTTTTTCTCCCTTCCAGGTGCTTCCATCTCATCCTAAGCAGGTATAAAGGGAATGGGATAAGGAAGAGAAAGTCCTGGGACCCCTTATTTTTGTGTAAGAACCCAAAGACCTTAAGGCAGCCACTCCTGACTTGCTCTCAAGGCTGACTTTCTTGCCAGCACTTTGCTCACCTCCCGAGCCCAGTGGCCTCTGGGCTCTACAGGATGTCTTCCTGTCCACAGTTTGTAAAATGCAGACCTTTAGAAAGTGGAGCTAAGAAGTGACCTCTTTCCCCTCTGTCGGGGCGGGGGCAGGGGCCAAGGCAGGAGTAAAGCTGTCCCACCCTTGCCACCCAACCCTACTTTCCTTCCCCCACCCTCCTCACTACAGGGCCCGTGTCCTTGAGAGCTTGTGGGACCACAGGCCCCATATCCTTGTGGTGGCCTTGGGCGGGCAGAGGGGCAGGCCCCCTGAAGGCCATTCAAAAGCCTTAAGAATGTGGCCCATGGGTTTCAGGGGGCCCGGGCACCAGCAGCAGGGTGGGCAGCAGTGACAGGTTACTGATATACTCAGTGAGCAGCCTCACGGCCGGCGTGAGACCCACATACTGGGCAAGAGTGTGTGCTGGTGCCCGGCGTCCAGGCTTCAGGGCTGGTCCCCCAGTGGGCTGTGAGAACCTGGCGTGCCGCTTGCCCTCATGGTGGCTTAGGGTCCCCACCCATTAAGGGGTCATGCCAGCCCTTCTCTCCGACACTAGAACAGAAATTAGAAGCCACCTGCATGCAGAGGGTCTGTGCCCAGTCCTGGATCCGGTCTCAGTAAATGAGAGCTATGATTATTGTCACTGTCATCGTTGCCATGATTGATGCCAATTCCCGTATCTAGTCTGGAAATAGCTTCCATCCTCACCGCTGACCAGAAGCGTGTGACGTTCCGCGGCTTGTCTGATGATGGCCTCTCCAAATCCTCAAAGAGCCTCCCCCCACCCCCGCCCTACCTTTCCCTGCTCCTGACATCCCAGGCCTCGGGCTTCCTGATCCTCCACACCCTCGTCTTTAGGTGTACACAGTGTTGGGGGAGGAGAGGGCTTCGCCTGTCCTTAGGTTTGAGGGCACTCTTGCTAGAACATTGACCCCAGGGGCAGGGACTACCCTGGGGAGGGAAAAGGAGAGGAAACACAAACTTCTGAGTCAGATGGATCATGTTGGAATCTGGACTGTGCCGTTTTTAAAATGTGTGATCCTTCTTTTTAATTTTGAGTTCTGTTTCCCCATCTATACAATGGGCACGATGCCTGCCTCACAAGGATGAGGAATGAAGGAATGAAGAAGATCAGGCATAAAATCCACTGCCTGAGCCTGGGATGATGAGTCCTCAATGCATCCTGTGTCCACCAGCCCCTCCCCGCCACACCAGGCTGGGGCCAGGCTGGACAAAGCCAGCCCTGAGCCAAGGCTGCTTGGTGGACAGATCGTTTCTTCTGTCCTCAAGGACATGCTACGTATGTCCTTGTCTGGGTTCATCTGCACCTGTCTCCCTCAGCTGTGTGACTTCAGGTTGGTCCCTTGCCCTCTCTGGGCCTGAATTTTCTTTCTAAGCAGGGAATGTAAGTTCCCTCAGTCTGTCCCGGCAGAGGACAGCCAGTGCAGCTGGTCTGGCTGGGGCAGAGGGCTGTGGCCCTTTCCCAAGCCCTTTTTGGTCCAGGTGACCAGCCAAGTGGCTAATTAGCACTCTGGCAACCAGGTAATCAAGGTCAGCAGGTCAGAAGTTAATCATTTCTTCAAAACACCAGCAAACACCCCATTTCCACATACTTGGGAATAATAAAAATCACACAACCAGGGCAAGCTTCAGAGGCCCCTCTTCTGATCCGGATTGACCCCAATTAGCCGGGTGACCTTGGGGAGTTACCTTCTCCAACCGTGGCCTCAGCTTGCTCATCTGTGAAATAAGAGTTTGGGATTCAGGGGGAGCTGCAGAGGGTGATGTTCCTTGACGGTTTCAAAGGCGGGAAAGCGGTCTGGGGCCAGGCGATCTCACATGTCACCTCTTCCCTTTTTGGCCCTATCTTCTCACTCATTTTCCCCAGAACTGGGACTTTCTTGCTGCAGTGCTGCTCGGGAGCCCGTCTGCCCAGCCTGCTTCGCCCTCCAGCTCTGATCCTTGGAATCCAATTGATCTCATCCTCCCACCTGGCCTACATCCCTCCTCTTGGGAAGGGAAGCCTTCCGTGCCCTCTCGACCCTTCTGTCTTCCGATGGTGATTGTGGTAACAGTGAAAGTCTATCCGGGGTGCCTGGTACACGTGATCAAAGGGTGCTGGGGTGGCACAGGGAGGAGAGTCTTCAACTTGTGCTTCCTTAGGGCAGGAGAGATGTCTCCTCCAGCACCTGACACTTAACGGTGCCTGGCGGTTGCCAGGAGGCAGGCTGCAGGGGTGCCATTTAGAGCTGGGGTCTGGGAAAGACATTCGTCTGACGGGTCTGTAAACACATGCGAATTTAATTCCAGAGATAACTGTACTCACAATTCCTAGGGGAATGCAATTGTTAAGACTCCTCACATGAAGGTACGTCTATACCCAAAGAGCAAACAAACCAAAACACCTCTAACGGAGAAGGGTCTAGCCCTGGCTCTGCCATAGATCTCCCAATCCCACCACTGTGAGTGACCTGGCTCTTTCCTGGGGTGGAATGAAAGGATGTCATCCCCAAAGCCACAGCTGGCTCTCCTCTCCCAGCACATGGGCCTCAGAGTCCTCCTAGCAGCCACTACGCCTAATCAGGACAGACGCTCCTTCTATAGCACATGCTTCCGGGCTGGGCTGGCTTCCCACCTGACCCCGACTGTCTCTCTGGCTTCCCTGAGGCTTCCCTGGGTGCAAAGTCCAGAGACCTCTGCCTCTCCACCTGGCTCCCGCCGTGAGCCCAGGGGCTTAGCTTCCAAAAGATGAATCAAGTACGCATTCCCACCAGCAGGTCTCCTGTTATCCTATCCCCAGGGTGAGCAGCAGAGGGGAAAAATAAAAGAGAGAGAGAGAAAAGTTAGATGTCAGAAGCAAGAGCAAAAAGCTTACAGGGAGAGTGCTGTTAGTGTGCACTTTGTCTCTCTTGATTTGGGGTAGGCGGTGGAGAGGCAGGGTGGAGCTGGCTACAGCTACCTGGGGTCTGGTTGCTGTCTGTCCCAGCTCTGTCTCTTTAAGAGAACCTGGGGCCAAGATTTATTGGCTGCTGGGGCCCTGCTGTGTGTGTGGCTTGGTGTTTACAGGCCTGGGGAAGGCTGAGGTCTCCCTTCCCAGGCTGCGGGGTGGTGGTGACCTGGAGTTGGGGTAAAGAATGGCTGCCATTCATGGTGGGGTTCACAGCAGGACTTGGTGTGCTGCCCAGGGGAGCGGGCGGCCGTGTCCCTGTAACAGCCAGGCCTGGGACGCAAATCCCACCCTACTGGGTTCAGACAGGGAGGGCAGGGGGCAATGGTTTGTCCCGTTGGAATGCCTAAGCAACCTTGCTGGGGCCTGGAGAGCAGGCAAGAGCCCTGGACTGCATGTCTACCTGGAGTTTGCAGGTACCCGGGGTGGCCCAGAGCTGGGCAGGCAGAACACACTCCCAGGAGCTGAGACCAGCATTTGAGCCCTGACCAAACCAGGCCACACATTAAACAATGCAGAGGAAGGGGTGGGTGAACAGAGCAGCTTCCCCCTATGGACAGGGTATGTCCAGCAACAGAGAGTGCGGCTGCAGCCCAGGCACTCCACCAACCTGAGTCTTCATTTACTCATTTGCTTATGGGAAGCAGGAAGGATGACCTCTGCCTCATAGGATTTTGGGGGAATTAAATAACGTAACATATGTAAAAGGCCTGGCAAAGTCAGTCCCCAGAAGTGAGTATTATTTTTAGCACTGTCTCTACTGCCCATTGTTCCAGAAGGCAAGCTAACCCTGCTTTTCCAGCTGTGTGGTCCTGTGGGCTGAACACGTGGAGGCATGGTATCAAATCTCTAGCTTGCTCCTGTCAATAGTGGGAGCCTGGACACATCACTCAGGGTTGGGGGACATGCCTGGTGGCCCCTGAGCACCTCCTTCATGGCCAGAGCCTGGCCCACCTTGAAGGAAAAGGAGCTGACGTTTCCTGTGCACTTGCTATGAATCAGGAGCCAAGCCAAGTAAGTCACCTACTTCTTCACTTTCTAATTTATTATTGTGGACCTTTGATTGTGGAAATATTCAAGGGTGGACAAAGACAGACGGGACAGTCATGAACACCCTTGGGGCCCATCACCCAGCTTCAGTAATGATTGACATTTGTCATTCTTTTTTTATCCATCCCTTCTGTTACCTTTTCCTTCTCCTTTTCTGTCTTCTCCCTCTCTGCTAAAATATCTAAAGCAAATCCTAGACATTGTATCATTTCACTCATAAATACCTCAGTATGTATTGATACAGGATACAAAATTTTAAAAAAGAAAGCAAAAACATTATTATACCTAAAAAAGTGAACCACCATTTTCAATACATCTGATGTCCAGTCTGTGAATCATCTCATTTAATCCTCAAAATAACCCTTACGGATTACGAATACGGTTGCTCTCACCCATCAGATGAAAAAAGGAGTGAGTGAGACAATCATCCACTCGTGTATTGTTGCCTGGTTTGCAGCCTCATCTCTTGGGTCCACTTGCCCAGTGGGTGCTGGAGGCAGGATTTGGAATTGGGCTGTCAACTCTCAGAACCCGGGCCCTTCCTTCCCCACTCTTATCCTTGAACTCTGGAACCCATGGTCACTTAGCTGCCAACCTCACATGCAGGTCAGCCCCTCCCCAAGCCTGTTTTCCTTATGGCTTTGCGTCGACCTCAACTTTCTTGTCGGAGAAGGCAATGGCACCCCACTCCAGTACTCTTGCCTGGAAAATCCCATGGACGGAGGAGCCTGGTGGGCTGCAGTCCATGGGGTCGCTAGGAGTTGGACACGACTGAGCGACTTCACTTTCACTTTGCACTTTCATGCACTGGAGAAGGAAATGGCAACCCACTCCAGTGTTCTTGCCTGGAGAATCCCAGGGATGGGGGAGCCTGGTGGGCTGCCATTTCTGGGGTCGCACAGAGTCGGACACGACTGAAGTGACTTAGCAGCAGCAGCAGCAACTTTCTTGTGCACAAATGGCAACCATGCAACACCTGCATTCAAGAGCCGTTCATGCCTTTCTGCCTCTGACAGTTATTTATTGGTCTATTTTGTCCCAGTGCCATTAGTGGTGCTTGGGTTCCAGCAGTGAACCAGGGGGGAGTCCTGTCACGCTCTTGTCAGGCTGCACACTTGCTACTCAAAGTGTGGTCCAAAGACCAGCAACTCAAGTATCCTTTGGAGCTGCAGAGAAATGCAGACACTCAGCTATCCCCTAGCCCTGTGGAACTGGATCTATGTTTCAATAAGATCCATGCAATTCATTTGCATGTAGGTTGAAGTTTGAGAAGCACTGCCTTAGGCCATGGTTCTCACCCTGGGTTGCACATTAGAAGGTTCTGCAGGGCTTTTAAAATATACCCACCCCTCAGAACCATTACATCAGAACCACTGATGATATTTAAAAACTCTCAGATGGATTTGAGAATGCAATCACCTTAAGTTTAAATTTGATCATTTTAAGGGTAAAGGAGCTGAAACGAAATCTCCTGCAGAGTACCTAGAACACAGTAGGTGCTAAATTAATGGTCTATTTTACCCCTTGTCATCTCAAACTTGTTCCTAGGATGCCTCACCCCTTACTCCGCCTCCCCGCCTCCCAAAAATCTCCCTGTGTTCTTGGGTGGTTTATTGCCTTTGCTGCTCCAAAGACGTTCTCTGGCCTCACAAGCATCTGATCCCAGTGCTGTTCTTTGCTGGGAAGCCCCAGAACTGTAACCCGGGTGGGGTGGTCGGGGGAAGCTTTTCCTGGGAAGTCAGGCTGTAGGAGACACTTGAGCTACTCCCTGCCATGACCCGGTTTGCTGAGCTGGGCCGAGAGCCGCAAACAAAAATAAATAAATAAGTGCAGGCTCAGCCACATGTGCAAAGAGCTTTTCTTTCACCACGGCCAGATCCCAGTCCAGACGTTATCTCATCCCGCTCTCTCCCGCCAGGTGATGGGGAGCGGGGCAGGTGCCACCAGCCGCTGTGGCTTACCAGGCAGGAGCTGCGGTTTGAGTCACTGGGCACGCAGGAGAGGGCGCTGACCCCAGATCCTGGGCCACGACAGCAGCCGGGGCCCAGCCTGGCCTCGCTGGGTGGCCTGAGGGGCAGAAATGTTTTCCTGCTGGTGGCGGCCTTGGCAGCATCCCAAGGTGGTGGGGGTGGGCCTGTGGGAGGTTCCTGCTCGCCTCCCCTTCTGCAGGCCACCGGGACACTGCTCCTGGGGCTGTTTACAGGCCTGTAAATGAGCCACAGCTATGGGGAAGGCTGGAGAGGGGTCAGAGGCCCTTCCACGAGAGCTGGCAGGGGTTAGGTCTGCTGGAGACGGGAAGGGAAGTCAAGCAGAGAAGGGAGAGCTGTGAGCTCTTTCCTGGGAAGCCAGCCCTTTATGCTCATTCTCCATGGCCATGCATTCTGGAGGAGTCACTGTTCCCCACACTATATAAATGGGGAGACTGAGGCCTGAGGCCTGGAAACGGGGAGGCCCTTCCCAGGGAGACACAGGCTGGTCTGGAGATCTCAAAGCCTGCTTTCACTCTGAGATATGTGTAGACAGGCTTAGAGAGTCAGAACCCAAGTCTGGGGCTGACGAGGGATATCCCCCTGACCCCGTATCTTGACCAATCTAGAATGGGGAGAAATGAGGTCAGAAGGCAAAGTATGGGAAGGGGACTCAGGGAAAACTAGACCCTAGTTCTGGCTGTGGGGCTTGCTGTGGACTTGGGGCAAAGCACGTCACCTCCTTCTGTCTCTGGTTCTCTCATCTATCACATGATGGTACCACTGACCTCACAGAGTGGCTTTAAGGAGTCATGGAGTAAGACCGTGGATTGTGATGAGCTATCAGAAGACCTGCCTGAAAGACATGTTTGCTCTATGAAAGATGGTAAAAGGCACGTGCATCACTCTCCACTTCAGAGCCCACAGCAGACATCACTAATTGATCACAGCACTCCCCCCTCCCCAGCCCCACCTCCGGATACCCTAGCATGTGGACAGTCTCAGCACTGCCCTCAGGCCACAGTTCCCCAGGCAGTCACTTCCAGTCTGGTGAAGCTTGGCTTTGAGCTTTCATCCTTACATGGTCTGTTGAGAAGCTGCTGCTCTGGAGCCAGGCATCTCCAGGAAAAGCCAGAGCTTGAGTAAAACACAGAGCAGGAAGTCAGGAGAAGGGAGGAGAGGAGACTCAGCCCGGGTAAAGGGCTCTTAGCATCAAATGGACCATACGCAGTGTCGGCAGGACTTAAGAGCCCACGGCAGTGGGAAAAGTATGTAAAGCAGCAATCAGGAGGAGCAGGCACGAGAGGCTGAGCCACTTCCCTGGATGAAGGAATGGCCCCTGCTTCTCACTCCATGAGCACAACATATCTGTGGGGTCCATGCCATTAATATTTCCACTTTACACAAAAGGAAAGTGAGGCTGGGTGAGGTTACAGCCAAGAGTGCCTGAAATTGGCCTTAGTATCCAAGTTTGCCAGATCATAAAGCTCACATTCTTCCACACTGCCTTTCAGAGAGCACTTCTGGTCCTTCGGACCCCTCTCCTGGCTGGGGCTGGGGCTTGGACTGGAAGTGACCCGTTCTGGCCCCAGCATTCGGGAGCATGAAGGCTGGGTCCCTGCCACACACAGTGTACAAGGCAGGCAGACCCAGGGATCTGCTTTTCCAATCCCTGAGGCACTGGAGTGTGTGAACCCTGCAACTGCGGGCAGAACTGTGGGAATCCATCTCAGCCCCTTCTCTTTCATGGTGTGACCTCAGGCAACTCTTCACTCCTTTTTGGGCCTCAGTTTAACTGATCTATGACCAAGAGCCTTGTGACTCAAGGGGGGTCCGCCAAGTGTCAGCATGGGGGGCCTCGCTTGAAGGGCTGGTTCTCAGGCCGCTGGATCAGGATCTGTGCTTTTCTAGGGCACCAGGTGATTCACAGGTTCACAGAGATTGTAGAACAATGGAGCTCTCGTGAGCTCCTGAGTCTCTTGCATACACAACAGCTCAGGCATTCTGCGATTCACTCTCAGCACCAGAGGCCAAAGCCTAGCCTTGAGACAAAGCTCAGCCTGGTTGTTCGAGCCAAGAAGGATGAGCTGGGAATAGCCAGCAAGGCCCCTGCTGGGAGAGAAGGGACAGCTCCTACAGGAGCAGCAGTGGGCAGGCCAGGATGGCTGGGAGAACCCAGCAAGCTGCTGGGAGCTTCCTGGCTGGGGCAGAAGGCCAGGCACACAGACTCAGCATATCAAGTTGGGTGTTGGGGAGGGCAGGGATAGAAGCTGCAGGAGGCCAGATGAGGGTGTGGTTAGGGTGGTCCTGGAGCCAGAGGCTGGGAAGGAATCACTCCTGTGCACTGGAGTCCTGGAGGCAAAACTTTTCTCTTCACTGCTCTGCTGGTAACCCCAAGGCCCCATAGGTGATATCTCAAGGCCCCATCACAGAGCAGCAGGGGCCCACAATTAAATTTAAATGCTCATCCATTTTCCCCACAAGCACCAGCATTTTCCAACCCTTTTATGGATTTCTGAGGAATGATAAAATGCAGCTGTTTTGGCTCCTGAGCCAAGGAAATAATGTAAGGTGGCTTGAGTCCCCTCCAGGGAAATCAGTGGCTTATTTATTTATTTTGACTCCAGGACTTCTATCCAGGTCTTATAATGAACTTGCGCTTCTAAACCTGCCCTTTCATCCCCCTGGCTCTCACCTCAAACCACTTTTTGGTGACTTCTTTGTAGACACTCAACAGCCTTCTGGCGATGCGACCTTGGTTAGTTTTTATGCTCCACTTTCCTCTTGTGAAAAAACACGAGATAGGTTTCCCGGGGCTCCCCGGCTGTCCAGTGGTTAAGACTTCACCTTCCAATGCAGTAGGTGTGGGTTCAGTCCCTGGTCGGGGAGCTAAGGTTCCACATGTCTCATGGCCAAAAGAGAAGGAAACCAAAAACAGAACTAAAAACAAGGGCTCTCTAAGCCCTGTGCCAAGCACAACATGGGGCACGGTTAAACAAGACCCTGCAGGCCGTGGCCTCGCAGAAGGCCTGGCATGTAGTAGGTGCACAGTAATGCCATGAGCCTGCCTGTTTTCTTGCCTTTCAGCTCGCCCGGGGTTAAGGAACTCATATAAAGCAGGCAGCCTGCTAGTGTTCCTGCTGGGCCCCAGATGTTGTAATTTCCTTTACCATGAACACAGCCCTGGCCTTCACAGGCACACGGCGGCTCAGATCCACAGGTTATGTGGGCCTCGGAGTGATCTTGAGACAAGTAGGGCCAGCCCTGGTGATTCCACCACACAGGTGATGCCCAGGGAGCCTCCCTCAGGGCTGTTCTGTAAGCGTGGATTAGCACAGAGACCTGTAAGCAAGGCTCTGCCATCATGCCATTCCTGCTCACGTCCTGGGGAGGGCTCTGCTTCAGAAGACCTGGAAGGGCTTATTCCATTTTCCTTCCTGAGCCATTCTTCTTCAACTTGCTAGGATCCACTCTTTGCTGTCCAAAAGCACGAGAGCCTTGTGTATTTAGGAAAGTGGGAGGAGTCTTGAGTGCAAGACCATCCTTCCTACCCGTGGGCCCTGACAACTGTGCCACTCACTCAGGTTCCCTGCCCAGCTATCAGGCCCCATAGGTGATGTTCTGGTCCCTGTGGGTATTTCAGGCAACAGGGAGACCCTGCGGGCACTCCTGGCCAGGTGTGTTAGGTGACCTCTAACCCAGACAGTCTTAAGGTCTCTGTTACTTGTTATCATCAACTGTTCAGGCCAAACAGCTATTTTTGAGTTTTCAGCCTGATAAGTCCATGAAGTGAGTTGCACTGTGTCTCCTCCAAAAGATGTGCCCAAGTCCTAATCCCCAGTACCTGTGAATGTGGAGGATTTCCTTATTTGGAACTAGGGCCTTTGCAGAGGTAATTAAGTTAAGAATCTTGAGATGAGATCATCTTAGGGTGGGCCCTAAATCCACTGACTGGTGTCCTTATAAGGAGCTAGAGATCTGGGACACAGAGAGACACAGGGAGAAAGCCCCGTGAAGGTGGACGGGGAGATTGGAGTGATGTGTCTACAAGCCACAGAACATCAAGGATCGCTAGCGACCACCAGAAGCTGGAGGAGGCAAGGAAGGATTCTCCGTGGAGCTTCTGGAAGATTTCAGGCCCTGCCGATAACTCGGTTTTGAACTTTTTGCTTTCAGAAATATGTGAGGATACATTCCTGCCCAAGCCACCCAATTTGTGGTAATTTGCTAGCCCAGCCCTAGAAGAGTAATTGCATTCCATAAAAAATTTTAAAATGTAAGATAAAGAGACTTCCCATGTGTTTGAGATGATGTGGGACCCCTGATGGAGTCTGAAGCCCCTGAGGGTTACCTCACTGTTCAGTGGAGGCCCTGGGGGTGGTGAGGCCAGCAGCCCAGGTGGTCAGCAATGGTGTAGGGAGGTGGCCTGCATGTGGGCTTTAAGGATGCTGAACATTGGTGCAGAGTCATATGGGAATTTGTAGGTGAGCAGTGGAATGCTGTGTTTGGGGGAGGGTGGGCAGTGATACATTAAAGGAGACAGCAAATATACTGGCTGTCAGGGAATCATGGGAAATCAAGTCCTCCAGCTTCTTTATCTTCCTAGAAGGCCCTGGGGGTGATCCGTTTGTCCAGGGGCAGGTATGGTGGAGAATACTGAGTTCCAAGCAGTGGACCCAGTGATGGGAAATCAGAGTTGAATAATGCCCTGTTACTTCCTGTCTACAGGGAGAGAGGAGTCAGTAAGTGGACAACTCCAGCCCAAGGGATGACATGACAGAGGCTTGCAGGCAAAATGCAAGGGGGTCAGGACAAGGAGGCTTCTCCCTGGGCTGGGGAGTCCAGGGAGACTTCCTGGCAGAAGTGGCAAGTTTAGGTCCTTGACCTTCAGTGAGTTGCCTGGATTGTCATTGAGCAGGGAGCCGTGAGATCCTCCAGGGAGTGAAATGTGGGTGTAGAGGACTGGAGGGTAGGGGCCACACAGAGCAGTGGGCTACGGGGGAGAGCAGAGGTCCAGCTGGGATCAGAGGGGAGAGGCCGACTCCACTGGAGGATGTATTCTGAAATGCCTGTGACCAACTGGGGGTAGAGGCCAGGACGGGAGGGAGGGCCACGACCCGGGCTGCAGAGCCCAGAGAACCCAAGTATAGCTTCAGGACACTGCCTCTTCATGGCAGGGCTGAAGGCAAAGCTTGGCCTGCGAGGACTCTTTCTTTGCCAGACAGCCACACACACTCACACACACACATATGCATGCACGCACACACAGACTCATTCAGACCCACACACTCACAGAGGAGCCTGTTCCCCTGTCTTCTTCCCACCCACCCCTGCCTCTTCCTTAGTCTTTCTCCTTTCTCCCTACTGTAGACTACCTACTCAGAGGGAGGGTGAGGGCCAGCCCCAGCCTGAGGGTGGTAAGGAAGAGACAAGAGCAGAAGTCCAGAGTCCCAGAGAGTCATCTTTTTGCAAAAGCAAAGCCAGAGAGGGGCAGGTACGTAGGCAGGCACTCCGTGACCCACTGACACACCAAGAAACGGAGAGACACAGACTCCAGTCACACTGTGATGCAGACAAAGAAAGATGCTCAGACACACATGCACACACACACTGATCCTTACAGAGATTCACACACGCAGATACACACACACACAGCGCACACTCACGGACACACATCCATACCGAGACACACACTGGCGTGTTCACAGATGCTCATTTCCACTCTCAGCAGAAAGATACGCACACAAGGAGATACTCAGACACACACACAAAGACACACAGATGCAGAGCCAGATCAACACAGCACAGCCATGCAGACAAAGAGGCTTTGAGCGAGGCCAGCCCGCCCCCAGAACCCAGACATCCCAGCTTTGCAGTCCCCCTAGGAAACCTCCACAACGCCAGGAGAAATTCCTGGGATATTAGCTAAATTTCAGACACAAACATTCCGGTCTCTTTCTCCAGATGTAGTGCTCGTGGAAACCTGCACAGCCCTCCCTCCGCTGGCCCCCCGGCCCCGACTCCCTGGCTTCTAGGCATGCAGCCATGGAGAGATGGAGGCAGATCCAAGGAAGAGGGTGGTCCTAGAGAGGTGGGGGACCTCATCGGGCAGGCAGCAGGGTCCAGGCACAGTGGTGGGGCGCTCAGCACACTGGGGGGAATCCTGACTGATGAGGGGGGGCAGGCGGGGTGGGGGGCTTCCTTGCAGCAGGGGGCACCGCTCAAGAGCTCTAGACTGAAACCAGAGACCCATCAGAAGGCGTGGCTTATCACTGGGACTCCTGCAAGTCCCTTACTCCCCTTCCCACGGACACACTGGCTGCCTCTCAGCTCCAGGAACGGGGCAGGTCCTTCGAGTTTCAGGCCTTTTGCACACGCCCATCCCTGTCTGTTACAGCCAACGCTTAGTGCACAGCAAGTGCTCCACAAATATGGGTCCTGTCTCTTGGACCATACATGTTATTTTAAAAGCCTTCAGCCTCACTTTCCACATCTATAAAATGGGCTGAAATTGCATTTCTCTCACAGTGTTCTTGTGAGAAGAAAATGAGATGATGAATGCAAACGGGCTTTGGCAAACAACCTCTCATCTCATGTGAGGACTGCATGATCTTTCTCCTTAACCCTCCAGTGAGAATTGGCAGTGATTCTGATTTTGACACAGGCAGGGCTCTGGGAACATGTGCCCAGCAGTATGTGGCTGCCTGAGTGTGCTTTCAGAAGTGCCATGAGGTGCCCTGACTCTGCTGATGCCTGAAATTCCACTGTTCTTATCACATATCTGTGTCAATTCAAAAAACCCACTAGAGGAATCAGTCATTCACCATCAAAGTCAAGAGGTGGTGAGACAGACCTCTCCCTGAGACACAGACAGCCTGGAAGTCTGGGTGTTTCACAACTAGATCAGCCTCACGTCCAGCTATCCCATCACCTGGGAAACAGGGCCACGCAGGGCATCGTTCTGCGGGACATCACAGGACAAGCCAAATCTCACCCTGCCCACCTACTGGGTCACCCCACCTCCACCTTTTGTGCTGGCTTCCTGCGCTGGACACCGGCTGCCCCCAGAAGCTTTGACTCTTTCAAGGTGGCTGACTCTGGGTAAGTTACTTAACATCTTTGAGTCTTGGTTTCTGCATAGTTCCCTTACCCTACATTTTTCTCTTGGGGGGAAAAAAAGTGGTCCAGCCTATGAGCTAGCCTTTGAAAGTGCTCTGGGCACATAGTAGTAACTTAGTAAATGGGGACTGCAATGACTGTGATGATGAAGGAAGAGGAGCTCCCCAAATGGTGATGGAATGTGAATTTGTTGCCCTTCTCAGAGCCTGCTGGCTCTGAGACACGGGCCTGCCTACCTCCCACCTGGACAACGCTTGCTTTTGCAAGAGGCAGCTCGTTATGTGGGAGATATATGTCCTGTCGTAAAGCATTTAATATTTTATCTCCTAATTGCATTACCAGAGACAGACAGCTGTTTATCCTCATCACTCTCCCATTGCTGTCTTTGGCAGGACCCACTGGGCCACTCCAGGTGTTTCCTTGCCTCCTTTTCTGAAAGTCCTGGATGGCCAAACAGGCACCTCCAGGCAGTTCCATGTGGTCAGGCAGTGAGTGGTGCCAGCAGGGTAGGGGGCACCTGTGCTTGGCATCATGGGGTTTCAAGGCAACTCATGTACCCTGTCTGCCTCCTCCTCTCTGCCCACAGCCTTCCCGTGTATTCGGCACCATGGCTGCCATCAGCTCATCTGATTCTCACAGCCCTGTAAGACAAGAACCACCTTACTGATCCCACGATACAGAGGAGGGAAAAGATGCAAGGAGAGGTTGTGAATCTCACTCACTCACTCACTCGTTCATTCACTCTTTCAGCCGTCCTTCCTTTTTGTAGGAGCAGCCTTGTGGAGGCCACCAAGAACAGTGACATAAATAAGATGCGGTCCCTACCTTCGGGGCTTGTGCAGGGAAAGTGACCATGGCACGACCCCCTCGGGGTGTCTCTGTCCCCCTGGTAGTGCTGGCCACTGACAGAATGCTAGTTCTAAAACATGAACCAAACTCAGGTTCAGAACTCTTGCATGGCCTGAACTCAGCGTAAAGCCCCAGACTCTATAAACTTTCTGTTCATATTCTCGTACAACCAACCTCCTCTCTCACCCCCTTCACCATGGAACTTCACACTTACCAACATATGACCGCCCTGCTTGCTGCCCGCCAAACAGCCCCTCCTCCCTTCCAACCACCTGCGTTCCCTGTCAGCAGGGCTCTGATGCTGTGGGAGTGGTGCGCAGAGATTCTAGTACCCGGCTCCTCAGCAACCCCAGTGTAAACAGAGCATGGTTATCCAAATCCCTTTTGCCAAGCATTTCCCCAGTCTTCCTCACGGATGGTGGTGACCAGCCAAGTGACAAAGTCAATGAGAACAGGGCACTGCTACGGACCAAGTGTTTTGTCCGCCTCCATTTCACATGTGGAAACCCTAGCTTAATACACCTGTTGATATTTGGAAGTGGGGGTCTTTGCTTTGGGAGGTGATTAAGTCATGAGAGTAGAGCCTCCTTAGTGGTCCTTATAAAAGGGACCCCAGAGAACTCTCTCTCCCTCTTTCTTCCTTGTGAGGATATAATGAGAAGTTGGCCATCTGAAACTGAAAGAGGGCTCTTACCAGAGCCTGACAGTGCTGGCATCCAGATCCTGGACTTTCACCATCTCCAGAAATGTGAGAAACAAACTTCTGTAGTTCTAAGCCACCCAGTCTATGATACTTCGTTACAGCAGCCTGAACAAGCTTAGACAGGCATATATGTGAGAGAGCTTCAGGAGAGCAGGTGGAAGCATTCCCTTGGGTCTTTCCATCCAGTGGTGAGTGGATATGACGTCTGGAGCCTTAGCAGCCATCTTTTGATCATGAGATAACATATAAAGAGCAAAAAGCCAGTACATCAAAGAGGGCCAAGCAGAAATGTGAGTCTCGGTTTTTGTGGGCATCGTCGGGCCTCCATATAACCCAGGGACCAGGCTGCTCTTAGGTAGTGAGGACTGGTGTCACTGCTCTGGGGGTTTCCCTAGTTTGTACCAAGTACACAGGGCCCACTGAGGAAAGTCCTTTTCTCTGCTTTTGTTTTGTAAACTGTTTCTCATCTCTTAAGACCTAGTTTAAGAGTCCCTTTTTGAGAAATTTTCACTCCATCTTGACTGCATGGGTGAGCACCCACTCATCAGAGCCCCCGCAATACTTAGTCCAGCCTCTGCGTAGCCTCTTCCGGCCGTGGTGGGCGCTGCCTGATTGGGCCGTTCACAGGCCGGTGGGCGACACAAGGCCCTGCTTGTCCTGGCACAGCTGCCCACGGGAGGGATCAGGACCATTCTCCCTAAGCAGCGGGGGCTGGGGCCCGTCGCAGACTAAGCCCCAAGCACGACCTGCCGGGGGGTGAAGTCATGTGGAAAAACACTCAAGTCAGAACAAAACTGTCTTTCTGCAAATGACTTCATCACGTTGCCCGAAGGCTGGGATCACTCCGCCTCTCACCTCCTCCAGCCCGCCCATGGGAGCGAGGAAGACCAGTTCCTCGGGTCCTGTTACATCACTCAGGCACAAGTAAATGTTACAGAGACCCACTCACGGGGTACCAGGGAGCCGACGCCTCCACCTCCTTCCACAGGCAGGGCTTCCCCTGACCCCTCAGGCTGGGAAGGCCTGGAGGGCAGGTCGGGGCTTTCTCTACCCAGCTTGGAGACCTGGAAAAATATAAAATAGAATAATAATAATAAAAAACCCCACTCACTAAACGCATATGTTCACGAATTCTACAAATACTCAGCAGTTCTCTTTCTATCAGGCATTGTGGGGGCACTGGGGTTATACTTGCTGAAAGAAAAAAAAGGAGGGAAAGAGGGCAGGCAGGCAGGAGTAAATTCCTTGCTAGGGTGATAGAGCCAACGAAGCAGGACGGGCCCTGAGAGATACGTAAAGAAAGCCGAGTTCTACTTCTTATTCCAGCGATACATTGCTATTCAACAGCTGTCTTGAGCAGAGCCTCTATTCCCAGCTTCATGGTGGGCACCTATGGATCTGGGAAGCCATTCGAGTGCTATGGCATTGACAATCATGCATGGGGATGCATGGGGATGGACAAGGTCAGTGACACCAGTCACGGCCTGTGATGGAGGTGCAGACAGGGTGGTGTGGGGCACACAGGAGGTAGTGCTGGGCGAGCTGGCCAAGGAGGTGGGCCCTGAAGGATGAACACAGCAGGCTGTCCAGGAGAGAGTGGAAAGGTCTTTGAGGCTGCAAGGTACTTGGGAAAGGACAGGCAATTCCCTGTTTTGGGAGCAGAGGGTACGTAAAATAAGGGGCAATAGATGGAGTTGGTGAGGCAGGTTGAGGATCAGACTGTTGAGGAGTGAAGTTCACTCTGCTGGGAACAGGAGCCATTGAAGGGCTGAAGAGAAAGAAAGAAAGAAACGGCTGAAGAAACCGGACACCAATCCAGTTTGGGTGTGCATTTCAGGAAAAGTGCTTTGGACTGGATGGCAGAATGGCTGTCACACAGAGGCTGACCAGGAAGTACCTGGAGTGGTATGGGGGTGAGATGGAGCTGGCCTGGATCAGCGCAGTGGCAATGGGTAGAGAAAAAAAGGAAGGAGAGATGGTAATGTGATGGGACTTGGGAACCACTGGGACGAGGAGGGATGTAGGATCTACGGATGTTCTAGTCTCTTAGACTATAAGTTAAACTTTGGATTCTAATGCTATGGCAGAGAAACTCAAAACAACAGGCAGTCCCAGGCTGGTATGGTGGTTCCATGATCCTCAGAGACCCAGACTCCTTCTATCTTATTGCTCTGTCATCTTCAATATCCAGCCTTGATCATGTGACCCAGAATGGCTGCTCCAACTTCCTCTGTCACATCTGCATTCCACCTGGTGGGGTGGGGAAAAAGAGGAATAGGGTGCACCCATCTTTTTCATATGTATGACTTAGAAATTTGTTAAAATGCCATTGGCCAAGCTCAGAAGAACAACCATACAGCTGAAAGGTATGCTGGGAATTGTGGGTGTCCAAGTAGCCATCTAAAGCTTCCCCCATTATGGAGGAAGGAGAGAAGGAGTCTATGGAGTAAAAGCTAGTGATGCTGTGCAAGCCCACAGGCTTCTCGGAGTTTGAAATTCCTTATTTGCAAAACACATCTTGTGAATTGACATACTGGTTTTTAACCAAATAAATGTTAAATATGATCAAATCTCTGCCAGCAACATGCTGTTTCTCTGGGTTGCCCTATTTAGCCTTTGTTTCCCTATTTAGCCATTGAAGGAGGCATTGAAAAATATTCTTAACATGAACTCCAGGGGGCTAGCTGAGGGGGGCTTTCAGGATCTGTGAATAACTTATATGCTCAATTTGGGGGGTATACATTTTTCTTGGGAGAGAGTCTATGGCTTTCAAGGTTTATGGGAGGTTTTGTGACCCTAAAAATCGATACAGAGTGAAAGAATTACTCAGGGCCCTCCATACACATATTGCGTGCTTCCCTGCTGCCCATCTTGTAGCCTACACTTGGAAAGGAGGCCAGAGAAAAGAAAAAGGCAACTGAAGGACACTGGGGCGGTTGAAGCACACGGCTCCAGCCTCACCCTGACAGTGACCACACGGCGCGGGTGTGGTCCGCCTTCCAGGGGCCTTCCTCTCTAGTCTCTGCCTGGCTGAGCTGAGACTTGGCCGGGCGCACACCTGGCACACTCTGCCTGAAGTCTCCCAAGCAGTTCCCAGAGCTCCTAGCCAGGAGCCAGCTAGGATTTCAGAGGCACAAGTGAGCCGCTGTGCTTGGCCTGCCAGGTGAAGAGAACAGAGCCCGTATTAACAAGACGCTCCTCTCTCCGTATCGGCTTTCGCTTTGCAGGCAATGTCTCGGACCGGGAGCAAACCTGTCTCTCTGTCCGGAGCCAGGGATTTGATATTGTCCTGAATGGAGGTTTTCATCTCCCAGCTAGTCGTCTGCCCTCCATGGCGCCTGCCACCGATGCCAGGCTTGGCGCGTAAGCCCCCAGCTGTAGGAGGAGTGGGTGGAAGGGGCAGAACTGGGCTCAGCAGCTCCCCACTCCACCCAGACATGGTGGAGGAAGAAGAGGCATCATGCCCTGGGAGAAGGGGTGATGGAATTCTGGCTGCCCATGGAGCAATCACAGGGCAGAAAGGGGCCTAACGTGAGGTTGGTGTGAACCACGTGGTGATTTCTCCAGGGCCCTCTGAGGAGCCAGGCTCATCAGAGCAGAATCACCATCCACAGTCAGGATGACAAAATAAAGCGAGAAATAAGGATTTTATCAAAGGGGAACGGGCAAAGAGAAAAGCATTGTGGCACCACAGAAACTTAAAGTAGTGATGAGAATCTCCAAACACAGAAGATGTGGAGGGAGAGAAGTGGAAGGCTGAGGTACCACCCCCACGCAGGCCTGGGAGATGGGTCAGGAAGAAAGCCATGGCGAGTAGGGGGTGGGCATGGGCTGCCAGGGAAGCCCCAGCTCAGGGCTCTGGCCGCTGCAAAATGGCACAGTCACCCCAGAGGAGCTAGGCTAGCAAGAGAGGTTAGGGCTGGCTGTCAGGGTGCGGTCCCATGGCGGTCAGGGAGCTGGAGGCGGGCCTAACATCCTGACAGCTGGCCTGCCGCAGCCTCATCCCCCTGCCCTGAGCTCTCACTCAGCAAAGGCCGGGGACTTTGTTCTGGCAGTCTTTGACTGCAGGTGTGGGACCAAGGAGGGTGGCCAAAAAAACAACAAAGGGGAAGAAGTGAACAGCCATGCTTTCAAAGAGCTGCACACACAGGCCGGAGTCCTGGCTGCAAAACACTCACTTGTCCGTTCTCTGATTGAGGCCTGTGTGTTAGGGCAAGTCCTTATAAACACCACTGAACCGGGGACAGTTCAACAGCACTGACACTTACCACGTGTCCATGCAGGGCTAGGTCCTAGGATGGGTGTGGCTGAGACAGAGACAAATAAACCCCCTTTCCTGCCCTGAGAAATCTCAGTCTTATCAGGGGGGAACCCATATCTATTAGGGCTTTCTGACAGTCAGGCTAGAGATCCAACCTGCATCTCTCAAATCCCAGCCTCCTAGCATCCCTGGGAGGGAGGCAGAATCCCCACTGCAGGACACACAGGTTCAGAGACGCTAGGTAAACTGCTCAGTACCACACAGCCAGATGGTGTGGGAGTGAAGTTTAAACCCAGGTCCATCAGACTCGAGTGCTTGTCTGTTTCCATGGGGGCAGACCCACACTCTCCTCTTCGAGACAGGTGGTGTGAAAGGCTGTTGTAGTGAGCTTGAAGCCCAAGAGTGGAGCTACTCACAGGCCCTTTCAATGGATGCTGACCAAGGCACAGTAATTCCTGGGTGGATAGATAATCAAAGAGATGAAAAGACCTCTATTTGATAGCCACCCACGGCGGACAAGGCTCCAGGCTCTGTGGGGAGTTTGGAGGGGGAGTGGTCAGCCCTGCCCCACCAGAGCTCACAGACCAGTAGGAAGTGGATGGCAAGTGTGTTAAGACCCACTCCACTGACATTGGCCAAGACAGATCTCTGGCCCTTCTGGGCAGAGTGACCTGAGGTGAGAAGCAGTACATCTCAGCTCCTCAGTTTCTCTGTTAAATGCAGGTAGTTGTCCTTAATTTATTGCGTTGTTGTGGAGATTACATAAAATAACGTGTGCTAAGCACAAGGCCTGACACAAAGTAGAAGCTCCAAAATAAGGACAAAGATGCTTTTATTCCATTCCAGATAGAGTTTAACAGTTAAGAGTAGCTGCGTTTAAAAACTATCAGAGAGGCACAAATCTAGGGCTATTGGGATGCGTGGGCGGGAAGAGGAAAGTTGGGGTGGGGAAGACTCAAGAAGCCTTCCTGTTTGCTTTCGTTATCATGTTTATAATCCTCTTGTTTGAAGCTCTTTCCATCTTATTCATGTTCAACTTCCAGACTCCAGCAGCAAGAGTGGGTCCATGCCCAGGGCACCAGGCTCCAGAGCTTCAGGAGCCTCAGGTATGGCCATCTTCTCCCACTCCCATCCCAGCAGCTCTGGCTCTGAGAACTTCCATGGGGGACTCACAGCCTAAAGGGGCTGAGCACTCCCTGCCCCACACAGGGCCAGTGGGGAATCCCTACTCCCCTCGGAGAGGACAGCCTGAAGAGTTTCCACCATGGTCTGGGGACCAGGGAGGATGCCAGGGGCAATGGAAAGGGGCCTGGGGCCTGGGTTAGCACCTACCAACTAGAGAAGTGGCCCAGGCTACCTGCCCCTCTGGGGAACGGCACAGCCCTATGCCCTGCCCTTCCTGGCTCTACTGCTGCTGCTGCTGCTGCTAAGTCGCTTTGTTGTGTCCGACTCTGTGCAGCCCCATAGACGGCAGCCCACCAGGCTCCTCTGTCCCTGGGATTCTCTAGGCAAGAACACTGGAGTGGGTTGCCATTTCCTTCTCCAATGCATGAAAGTGAAAAGTGAAAGTGAAGTCGCTCAGCCGTGTCTGACTCTAGCGACCCCATGGACTGCAGCCCACCAGGCTCCTCCGTCCATGGGATTTTCCAGGCAAGAGTACTAGAGTGGGTTGCCATTGCCTTCTCCATCCTGGCTCTTCAGCAGAAAAGAAAAGTGAAGTCGCTCAGTTGTGTCTGACTCTGCGACCCCATGGACAGTAGCCTGTACCAGGCTACTCCATCCATGGGATTTTCTAGGCAAGAGTACTGGAGTGGGGTGCCATTTCCTTCTCCAGGGAAACTTCTCGACCCAGGGATCGAACCCAGGTCTCCCACATTGTAGACAGATGCTTTCCCATCTGAGCCCCCCGCGGAAGCCTACAGCAGAGGGTGCTGGTTTTGCCCGTGGTGCAGCCAACCCTGGACTGAAGAGGTAAGAGTTAGTGGGTATACACCTGAATCCATCAGCCTCACAGCCCCTGGGGAATGGGCCAGAGACATACTCATTCATTAATACCTGCTTAATTTGCTTGTCTATATTCATGATCTTGTCCCCGTGTTCACACCGTGCTCCTAGGCCGGGGTCACCTCCCAGATACATTGCTGCTGCTGCTGCTAAGTCGCTTCAGTCATGTCCGACTCTGTGTGACCCCATAGACGGCAGCCCACCAGGCTTCCCCGTCCCTGGGATTCTCCAGGCAAGAACATGGAGTGGGTTGCCATTTCCTTCTCCAGTGCATGAAAGTGCAAAGTGAAAGTGAAGTCTCTCAGTCGTGTCCGACTCCTAGCGACCCCATGGACTGCAGCCCACCAGGCTCCTCTGTCCATGGGATTTTCCAGGCAAGAGTACTGGAGTGGGGTGCCATTGCCTTCTCCCCCAGATACACTACTGGTACCCAAATCCTAGTCTTGGGGCCTGCTTCTGGGAGAATCACCAACTTGATGGACATGAGTTTGAGCAAGCTCTGGGAGTTAGTGATGGACAGGGAAGCCTGATGTCCTCCAGTCCATGGGGCCGCAGAGTCAGACACAACTGAGCAACTGAATTGAACTGGGAGCCCAGCCACAGAGCAGTGCTTGGCGGGGCTCCCATGGCTGAGGGCTGGAGGGCCCTGTGGCTGGGAGATGCTGTCTCCATGGCCTCCTGGCTACAGTGTTGCCTGGGTCTTCCTCAATGTGGCTGCCTCACTCACATGCCAGGGTGTGAGAGAAGTCAGGACCTTCTGCTGATCATCTGGATAATACAGTGACCTTCTGCTCCCAGGACATAGCATATTCTTCCACGGGAGGACCAGGCAGCTGGGAAAAAATGCAACTGCTTTGGGTTGGCTGTAGGAGGGCGCTCCCTCACGCCTCCGGTGAAATGGGTGTGCCGGCTTTGTGTTTAGAGAGAGCACGGTCAGGAGACAGGGGAAAGGGGGCTGACTCATCAGTTCCTAATGACATTAACCGGCAGCATCTGTGAGCCCTCCTGGGGATTTGTCTCCAGAGGAAGGGGTGATTGGCTTGCTTGGGCTCCAATATCAGCACCTCCATCTCCACCTCCCTGAAGTGTGTCATGCTCTGGCTTTTCACAGGAAAACTGCCTAATGTCATGGCAAAAGCAAGGTAATAAAATATTCATCTGCTGAGGCTGGAGGATGGAAGCCATCACGTTCTCCAGGAGAAGCAGAGTCCTAAATTAAAGACACACACAGACCCAGACAGAAGCACGTGCCCGACCAGCAGACATTCCCAGGCATGTGTCGGAACAACACAGCCTCACACACACACGGAAGCACATGGCTAAACACACACATACACACACACACACACACACACACGGGCAGCCTACAGACCTGCACCAAGGACAGGTGGATGCCATGTGTGAATGCATGCACACACGCATGCACATTGCATGTACTGGAGAATCCCCACCTCACATGCATACCCACCCGCATGTCTGTTCCCCCAGTGAAACGTGACATCTTAGCTGGTGTACTGGGGGCCAAAGGGCCCATCCCTGGGCCTGTCTTTGGAACAATAGCTGCCTGTCTGGCCGTCCTGGGGAAGCTGGGCTCTGTCAGACAGAAAACAGGTGCTGTGCTGGGGGAAGTGTGGCTCAGAGGTGAGTTACACAACTCCATTCTGCCCGAGTGCTCTGCCCAGGAGGGGAGGAGGAAGGCTTGCACGTGTGGAAGCAGAAAGGTCTGCCTGAGTGCTCTGCCCAGGAGGGGGGAGGAGGAAGGCTTGCACGTGTGGAAGCAGAAAGGGCTGCTACGTTTATGGAAGCTTCCACGTATCGCGCCGCTTGTCTAGGCTAGTGGAGGCAGAGGCCCCCTGAGGATGGGGTGAGGAGCCGCCGCACTGTCGTGACCTCGGAGAGGTGGCTGGGCAGCGTCCCCTTCCCACTAGAGCCAGACCAGAACCTCGGAATGTGAACTTCTTTGGAAGTAGGGTCACTGCAGGTGTAAATTGAATGGCTCAGCAGCTACTCAGAAGGGAAGGGATTTATCTGCAGAGAATGGCAGGTGCCAATCTTTCTCTTGCTTTGAGCCCCACTCAAAACAGGCAGCTTTTCAGGTCACTTGGGCCTGAAAGTAAATGAGCCCACTGACCCACTCTTGCCCATCTGGCCTGCCACCCAGGGCTCCAGGACACCTGCAAAGAGAGTATGTTAGCCCCTGAGCTCCCCAGTTATGTGTGTTGGTCCGGGTCTGCAAAGGTGGTTCTGCCTTCTGATTGTTCTAGAAGCTCTGATGGAGCATGTCACAATGAAAGATTGATGTCAGGCCTCAAAGTTTTGAAAAACACCACAGTTCATAGACCTCCTGAGAGAATGGCCATGCCCCAGTTCTCCACGATGCCGTGTTCTCCTCTACTCATTCTGCAAGCATCCGCTGAACTTCTACCAGGATCTAGGGCTTAGGGTGACAGAGCTGACTGCCCTAAGGTTCTCAGGCTGTAAGGGAAGGAGATAAAGGCCAAGGGATTATTGCTATTTGCTCTTGGAGGAGGGGACTCTAATTCTAGAAGTTTAACAAGTTGGCCGGTAGGTATGTGTTTGAGTGGGTGAGAGGTGGGCAGGGCAGGAGGTGGAGGATGGAGAGGAAGGAGATGTAAATTCTGAGCAGAAAAGCAGCATTCACAAAAAGAGCACAGGTTTCTACAAAGTCAATTGTAGGACAGGGGCTGGCAAACTACAGCTCATGGGCCAATTCCAGCCCACTTCCTGTTTTTGTTAGTAAAGTTTTATTGGCACACAGCCACAGCCATACATTGGCTGCTTCAAGCAGCAGTGACAGAATCGACTAGTCACAGCATGGCTCTCAAAGCCCCAGATACTTACCATCTGACCCTTTCTAGAAAAAAAAAATGTCAACCCTTGTTCTAGATCTATCAGTTGACTCTGGAACCTACTGTAGAATCCTCAGACCAACCTTAGAATGCAGTTCTAGAACCCACTACGCAAGTGTAGAATCCAGCATGGTTTTCCAGAACTCCCTGTACGAGTAACATTTGTGTAGGGATTTAGACATTTACAGTGAGCTTTTGCATCAATTATCCCATTTAATCCTTCAACAAGCCTGTGTGAGGTTAATGGTAATTTTATCCCAATTTTGCAGATGAAAAAACTAAGACAAAAGGAAATAAAGAGACTTGCTGAAGACCACATGGCTGGGAGATAGCCGAGTCCCGGGCAGCCTGATTCTAACATTCCACGGTCTTTCCACCATGTTAACCTACAGATGTTTCTCTGTCACACATTCCACCACTGAGCTGCCCTCCCCGACAAGCCATCTCCTCGCTAACATCTCTGCTGCCACCGAGGAAGCCTTTTGTCCATTGTGCTGCCTTAGTGGGAGAGAGGATTTGGAGGAGAATCGGATTTCCTTTTTGCATCTGTTTGCCAGTGCCCAACGCACCCTGGGATGTTAACAAACAGTGACAGATGAGCTTCAGTTGGCCGGCGTTCGTGGGGAACCACTGGACCAGGTAATTCCGATCCACTTCCTCAGAACTCCGTCCAGGAGGGAGCCAGGGGTGGCAACGATGGCCCTGCCCCTGGGGCCCAGGGGCTGCAGAGAGAAGGGGTGTGAGGGACCTTGCTGTGTCCCTCCAGGAGGAGTGGGCACCCTGAAAGACTTCCTCAGAGCCCAAGACTGCAGCGCTGTTGCTGAATTATTTCCATGGGAGCTGCTCTTAGTGGAGTTAGATTCCACTTATTAGATACAAAGACGAAAGATGTGGCTGTGTTATGTCAGGCAAATTTGGAAGGTCCGTCCCTGCTACACACCATACATACCACCCACATAAACACACATGCACATCACACACACACACGCATACACACACACCACATTTCCTGAAGGTCTGCACTGCTGCTGACTGGGGTTCTGCGTGCAGTGGGTAACACATTTAGCTCGATAAAATATAATATATGATGGGATCGTATTTAACAAGGAAAACAGGGCCCGAATGGACAGAGGAGCAGTGTGGCTGGGTTGCCATGGAAACCCGGGGTTCAGAATTTCCTGACTCCTAGGAGATTACATTTTCAACCTTAATGCTGTATTAACATAAGCTTTGGCACTTAATGTCTCTGTTTTTCACCTCCCCTCTCTCCCTTGCTTGCGGGCAAAAGAAAGCATCATTGAAGATGAGCCAGGGACGGGGAGAGAGGCTTCACTTCATGGAAACCTGAACAGCATCCTGCCGAAACCAGCCGCTGCACCCTAATGAAGAGGGGCTCTGCAGTTTTCCGAGTGCCTCGCATCCATTATCTTCCACGACCCACAGACAGGCTTGAGCAGCAGGCTGATGTGAGGTCACCCAGCCCTGCGCCTGCGCCCCTGAAATGCCTCTGTGTCCATTCCTCCTCTGTCACACCGCCACTGCCGTCTTTCTCTTTCTTGGGGATGTTGCGATAGCGTCTCAGGGTCTCCTTCTCTCAGCCCTCTCATCCCCTCCTGCTGTCTGAGTGATCTTTCTGCACCGCAAGTTTGCTCATCTGCAGTTGGTGTCACAGCCTCCAGCAGCCCCAACAGCTATAGACTAAGGTCCCAGTTCCCAGACATTCGAGAACTGCTGCTTCCCTCCACTTCCTCTCTCTACAAGGCCCCTTTCTTGTAGTTTCCACCACATCTTCCACAGTCCAGTCCCTTGGAGGTGATGCTGTGCTTTCTGAATACCCCACGCTCTTCTAAGGACGGTGCTTCTGCTTGTGCCAAGAGCTCAGGCTGGACCTCTGGGTTCTCCCATCTTTCAGTTCTCATGCTTAAGACCAGTTTGGCATCACTTACTCTAGGGGTTCCCTGCCCCCCTGCCAGTATTCCCATGGAGCTTATACCGAAGGCTATTACATTCCTCACCACCTGATGGTCCCCTTGGTCCTTCTTGCTCCTGCCTCCTTCACAATGCTGGGAATTTGTCAAACCTAAGGTCATGCTTTCTCATTGCCGTGTCCCCTCCATCCAATGTGGTTCTAGCACTTCGTAGGTGCTCAGCTGGCATTGGTGAAACTGAGTTTATGGGTGAGAACCCTAAGGCTCAGAGTAGACAGATGGGTTGAATGCCACTTGTCTGGAAAGAAGCCCAGTTGGTGGCCCTCTCCTCTCACTATGCCCCCCTGCCTCTCTGCATGCTCTGGGGTCTCAGCATCGTCCACAACCCACAAACCACCTCTCTGTTGCTAGGGCTACGCATGTCTTTCCTCTGACAAACCCTTTCTTCCTTCCTCATGTTTTCTCCACCAGCTGCCCAACAGCCTTGGACCAGCAGGGCCATTGGAAAGCCAAGGTCTGAAAGAGCGAGGCTCAGAGACCACCAGAGACATCTTGACTCATGGAAAAAAGCATGACTCTTCCTTCCCAGGAGACTTATTATTCTAAAAAACAAAGTTCTCGAGGTTTCAAGTTTTACAGTAAGGATCTAAGGAGCCACAGTGAAGACCAGAATCTTTGTTCCCACCACCCGGGACTTTACTTGGAATAAGGATCTCGGCAGATGTAACTGGTTATAAGGATGTTGAGATGAGCTCAGCCTGGATGAGGGGCCCCTCAGTGTGATGGCACGTGTCCCTAGCACGTGAAGACTCCAGTGAAGATGAAGGCTGAGGTAGGAGTGATGAGTCCCCAAGCCAAGGAATGCAGGGATTATTGACAATTGTGGAAGCTAGGAGAGGGGCCTAGGACAGATTTTTCTCTCAGAGCTTTCAGAAGGAGACAATCGTGTTGCACCCTGATCTCAGACTTCCGGCCACTGGAACTGTCAGAGAACAAATTTCCATTACTTCAAGCCACCCAACTGTGGTCATTTGTTACTTAGGCATCCCTAAAAAAATGAATATAACTGGGCAGTGTAAGGATACAAGGGAAGCCCAGCTGGGCCATAGAGTCTAGGAGGTCAGGGGGCTCCTTAGCCCTCACCATCACGTGTGGAGTCCCCACTCTGCATCTCTCCCTGGCAACGCTATGCTCTGACTTCAACTGCCACCAGCCAACCCATTCCTCCTCCTCCGTGTGCCTCCGTCTCAGGCCCCGTGTGGCGGTTTCCCTTTGCTAGAGGCTCTGCAGCCTGAGCTGCCCAGTGTCCATCTGCTTGGTGGTCTTTCTGTGTCTGCTACACACGCTGACCAGCCAACTCTCTCAGTTGGCTGAGAGACATTCAAACTGTCCATGAGAGTTGAGCAGACGATTTAGCTCACCACCATCATCCTCCAAGGGCAAAGCTTTCAGCCCAGGCCAACTCACAGCCAGTAGCCCTCGGGCCTGCTCCTCCAGCTGTGGCCAGGGAGGCTGGTCAGGTGTTCCCATCCGCATAGGGAGACTCTGGGAGGGATGCGCCTTCACTGCTGAGACTAAACTTCCTATGTGTGTGTGTATTAAAATCACTCAGTTGTGTCCAACTCTTTGAGATGCCAAGGACTGTACCCCACCAGGCTTCTCTGTCCATGGGATTCTCCAGGCAAGAATACTGGAGAAGGTAGCCATTCCTTTGTCCAGGGGCTCTTTCTGACACAGGGATCAAACCTGGGTCTCCTGCATTGCAGGAGGATTCTTTACCATTGTAGTCATGAGGGAAGCCCAAACTCCCTATAGAATAATATGAATAGGAAGAGGACAAGGAAGAAGCAGTTTTTCCAAATGCAAGAAAGAAAATGTAATCACAGACGCTTTTGAAATATCAACATTGCAATCTGCTTGCCTTCCTTGTTGGAGGACACGTTGCTCAGAAGAGCTCAGTGCTCTGGATCAGTGTGAGAGGCATTGGTGATGGAAGCAGAGGGCAGGGAGGGCTGGACAGGAGGCGGGGGTGGCCAGGGCTCTGGCCCAGCTGGGGGTATGCCTGTGCACTCCGGGTGTTTGCAGAGGGTCTGCAGCGAGGGCCCTAGTACATTGGCCTGCTTTTACTATAATTCTACTCCCTGAATGCTCCCTGTGTGCAGCTCTGTGCCGAAGACACAGTCCAGACCTCCTCTCCCCCAGGCCCTGGGGTGGGTGTCAGGGTTGAGTTTGTTCAGCTCAGGATGCAGGTGTGAACGCCCAAGATCACAGGACAAGTAAGTGATGGAGTCAGGATTCCAGCTCGGGTCAGAGGGGGCTACACAGAATGTGAGATTCTGGGGTGGAACCTGGGGAACGGGAAAGACAGCTCTAAAGGATGTTATGGAGACAACTGGTGACATTTGAATAGAGAATCCAGATTATAGTTTTGTGCGAACATTAAATTTCCTGATTTTGATAACTATACTATGGAAATGTAGGATAAGTTCTTGTTCTAAAGAAAAACACATGGGAGTGTTTAAGAATAATAAGGAAACATGTCCCCAGTGCACTCTTAAATAGATGAGGGGGGGTGTGGAGGGAAAGAAGGGTGGAGGAAATGATAAAGTGAATGAGACGAAATGTGGCAATTGGAGACTGGGGAAAGATGTGCAGGGGATCCTTGACTATTCTTACCACCACTCTGTGCATTTAAAACTAGTTAGAGATTAAAATTGTAAAAAAGAACACTCCAAAGTCTTGGCTAAAGCTGCTTTAGTCATGCAGTCGTGTCCAACTCTTTGTGACCCCATGAACTGTAGCCCACCAGTCTCCTCTGTCCCAGGGATTCTCCATGTACCTGAGTGGGTTGCCAGTTCCTTCTCCAGGGGATCTTCCAAACATAGGATTGAATCTGGGTCTCCTGTGTTGCAGGCAGGTTCTTTACTGTCTGAGCCACCAAGGAAGCTGCTTTATTGAGCTATAATTTCCATGTGATGAAACGCTATGATAAATTATACATATGTATGCACCCATGAAGGCATCACCACTACCATGAAAGTGAATATACCCATCACCCAAAAGTCCCCTACTGTTCCTTTGTAACAATTCCCCACCAGCCCTTCTCACCCCCACCCCAGCCCCAGGCACCTGTTTACTATAGGTTGGTTTCCATCTCCTAAATTTTACATAAATGTTACTATATAGAATGTACTCCTTTTTTTGCCTGGCTTCCTTCACTCACAATTGCTTTGCAGTTCATCCATGTTATAAGCATGCATCAAAGGTTCATTCCTTTTTAGGGCTGAGTAGTATTTCATCCAGAGAAGGCAATGGCACCCCACTCTAATACTCTTGCCTGGCAGATCCCATGGATGGAGGAGCCTGGTAGGCTGCAGTCCATGGGGTCGCTAAGAGTCAGACACGACTGAGCGCCTTCACTTTCACTTTTCACTTTCATGCATTGGAGAGGGAAATGGCAACCCACTCCAGTGTTCTTGCCTGGAGAATCCCAAGGACGGCGGAGCCAGGTGGGCTGCCGTCTACGGGGTCGCACAGAGTCGGACACGACTGAAGTGACGTAGCAGCAGCAGCAGCAGCAGCAGCTGTATTGATCTGATGAACGTACTAGTTTATCTGTTCTTTCGCTGACGGACACTTGGGTGGTTACCAGCTTTGAGCAATCATGAATCAAACTGCCATGATTGGTGTACAGGTCTTTGTGTGGACATTGTCTTCATTTCATCAGGAGGCCTAGATCACATAGTGGGGGTATGTGACCTGTTTAAGAAATTGTCCAACTGTTTTCCAAAGCAGCTCTACCCCTGGTGGAGTGTAAGGCTTCCAGTTTCTCCACGTTCTCTCCCTGGTATGGACTGGCTTGGTGCCGTGAGTCTACTTGATTAGAACCTTCCAGTGGACTTGTAGCGATGTCTCATTGTGGTTTTCACATGCATCCTCCTAGTGATCAGTGGTGTTGATATTCTTTGCCTGCTGTTCCCTTTCCTAATTATGTGGGGGCACTGTGCCCTTCGGGGTGAAGAAGTACATGCAATGAGCCTGGGAAGCTCAGGGAATGCCCCTGCAGCCCAGAGGTGAATGCTCAATTTCCCAACAGACAGCAGGCAAGTGGATGGACCCAGGATGAAGACTGGAAGTCCACGTGAGAGCCCAGGACACTTGCAGACCAAAGTATTGGCCCTGTGGCTCTGACTGGCAGAGACCACCCCTCTGATGGCGTAGTCACATGCACAGGAGCCAGTCCTAGGGCTTTTCCACAGGTAATCAGTGTGCAGGACGCATCAGCTCCTAACCCTCAGACTTGATTTGTTTCCTCAACAACCTAAGTTCCTCCCCAGAGTTCAGTTCTGTGACCGGCATTAAGTCTTTAATGGGCACTGTTTGTTGGCAACTTTCAGAGTAAAGTCAAAACTCTCAAGCCATCCTCGATCAAGTTCCTAAATTTAGTTTCTCCCACAGCATCCTACATCCACCCAGCCCATGCTCTAGATCTAACAAAGGCCCTCGTGTCCCAGACTTGTCAGCTCCTTCCTGTCTCCCTGCCTTAATCTTCCTTTATGCTTCTCCCTCACTTGGCCGTTGGAGACCTTCTCAGGTCTCCACATCCCCCAAGCCTCTTTCATAGCCCTCCTCATCCCCACAGGAAGGATTTATTAGGGCCAGTACATTCTGAACTTGGATCCATATGCAGTTTACAGGGACTGTGGAGGGCTATGAGTTTCTGAAGGGTGGGAGGCTGTTATACACCATCTTAGCACACAGAAGGCTCCTAGTCAGCTAGTCCCTGGAGGAATCCAGTGCCTCTCTGTACCACACCTTCCCCTCCCGAGTGTGGGGACTAGGACCCTTCTCTGCAACCACCACACGTGGCTCACAAATCACTACAAAAGCCAGAAGTGGCACCTGCCACGTCCTGAAGAGTTAAGTGTCTCTGCCACCTTGCCCACCATTACCTGGAACAGCCATTACCCTCGTGTGAACACGTGCCCAGGAGTTTAAACACTAAAACCAATTAGTTTCTCGGGGTGCATCATCTTACACACGCCAAAGTCAACGAGATACAAGCAGATCCTAGAAGCCTTCTGTCCTCCTTCCTTCATCTTCTCTTTTTCTGGTTACAGGCAGCACTTACCCATCTGTACTTCCACTACAGAGCTATTCCCTCTAGAAATGCTGTGAAACCTTTCAAATAAAATATTTAATGTGTGGATCCAGTAATTTTATGTTGTGAGTTATGAAACCTCTATTTAGGTCCCACCTTTTATTAAACCTCAGGGTTCTCCTTTGGTCTCTAATGACATTATGTTGCATCAGAATTAGACAGTTGTTGTTTTTTTTTTTTAACCGGGGTTTGTATTATTTGTTGTGACTTGGTAATGCTAATGTTTAAATTTTGAGTCCTTTTACTGCTGATTAAACCTCTAAAGACTACAGCAGAATTTCCGCTTGGCTGCTAGAAGAAAAGAAAACAGCGCGGTTTGTACCGAGGAGATCACTTGAAGAATGTGCGGGAAGGTTGCTGCATTTATGAATAAAGCGAGGCATTATCATTTTTAATAGGAATTAAACAGCTAGAGGGAGAAGTCGGGCAATGCTGTGATCAGTGCAAAGGAAAACAATCTAACAATTTTAATTAACTGTATTTTAATAGCTTTAGTTATAATTGAATAATTTAAATACCAAGGGAAACAGTTAAATCTCCTAAAAGCCTTTTTTTATTTACATTTTAAATACAGTTCACGGTGAAGAGATGACAGTACGTGTACTGAGGGAAATCACCGGGATGACTCCAGCAGCCGGGCAGGACTGCAAGAGGTAGGGTAGAGCCCGAGTGATCCCAGGCCAGGGGTCTGGCACGCTCTGCCACCTCAGGGCCGAGGTACCCCCAAGAAAGGACCAGAGAGCAGAAGTGGGCATCGAGGTCTCACCTACCCGCCCAAGACCTGCCACACATCTGGCATCACATTCCCCTGGCTAGTGGGGCCTGGGGTGACTCTTGATATTCATTCAATGTTCAAGTGGTATTTATTGCAGGCCTACAGCAACAGCCATCCTGGCAGTAATAAAATAGTAGAAATAACAGCTGACACTTACTGAGGGCTTCCTGAATGTTTGAGGCTGGCAATAATGGCCAGTGAGAGAAAGGTAGGGGCGTTCCCTACCGTCCTGGAGTCTTTCAACTGGAGGGGGAGACAGATAATAAATAAATGAATTCCCAAATAAACCAGATAACTTTAAACTCTGCTAAGAAGCTTAAAGGAAACAAGACAGGATGCCAAAATAGAGGCTAATGGGATGGTGTGGGTGTTTTAGATCAGGTGGGCAGAGTTGGTCCTTCCCTGGGCTTGATACTTTGAGAAGGTCGGGATGGGGGTTGGTGTCCAAGCCTGAGACAGTTGGATAGAGCAGCACATGTAAAGGCCCTGGGATAAGAAAAGACTTTCTGAGTGTTTCCGATGAATTTGGGCTTCCCTGGTGGCTCAGATGGCAAAGAACCTGCCTGCAACTCAGGAGACCCAGGTTCAATCCTTGGGCTGGGAAGATCCTCTGGAGAAGGGAATGGCAACCCACTCCAGTATTCTTGCCTGGAGAATTCCAAGGGCAGAGGCACCTGGCGGAGTACTGTCCATGGGGTCTCAAAGAGTTGGACATGACTGAGGGACTGTTGCTAACGAAGAGGAATTTAGAGGAACTGACAGGGGTTAGACCACAGGGAGGAGAGGAAGGTGATGCAGAGTGGTGTGAAGAGCCTGTCGGGGAAAAGGCACAGGCAGTCTCTGGAAGGTTTAAACAGTGGAATGATGAGCTTTGATGAGTGATTCTAAAAGATCTCACTGGTGTTTTCCTAAGCCTGTGCTGGAGTGTGACCTCCACCCTCCTTCAACCTGTGGGCCTGCCCAGGCAACATACCTGTGCCCTTCCTGGGCCGTGGTTGGAAAGAGCACCCCCGAACTTCTACACTGCTCCTGCACTCTGTGCATCCCTGCCCCTCAGCCAGCCCCTCTGTTAGCATTCCTCATACCCTATTCCCATACATGCCCCATCTAGGAGCTGTCTTTTTCCACATCTCTTGCTGATGGGGGCCCAGTTTGGAACTGAATAGACTCCTCCCAACTGCTGCCAACCCCCAAATCATGGAGCTGTGCCTCCCTAAACTCCCCCTATCACCATTAGCTGAAGATTCCTGCTGCTGTACGGCCATCCTTGGCTGGGACCACTGTGTACTGACCAATAGCTACCCCTTAGGAAGACCAAACACTGCCCACTCAGTGCCCCTTTCTTCTCACCACCCTGCTGAGAAAGCCCCCTCACGCCCTGCAGACAAGTCCTTCTGGGGCACGAGCATCTCCATCAGTGCTAATGAGGAGTCCTGGACCAGGAAAACATCCTCCATCCGCAAAGATGAAGCACCAGGAGACCGCATGATGTGCTCTGTGGGGAGCGACTGGGGTCACAGCAGATGTTGCTAATGGACAGTGTTTTGGGTTGCCATCCCCTTCCATTAAGAGCTGGGCACTCTCGCAGCTACAGGCTATCCTGCAATGCCAGTGTTCTCTCCTGCTGGGGGAAGTCTGAGCTGGTTCACTAATGGGACCCCCAGCCAGCACAGAGAACAGCAGAGGAAAGCCCCTGACCGAGCAATCCATTTCTTCCTCCCGGGAACCACACCGGCTTCTCTGAGGGCTCAGTGCAGAAGGGTCCAGCTCAGACTCCAAGCAAAAGCAGTGGGCTGCCCTGATAGCCTGGGTCACCAGTTTATTCGTGAAATGATGCAGAGAATATTCATGCCAGAGGGAAGGAGGCAGGCATGTGGGAGCGATGGAGAACTCTGTGGACATAGGGTCAAGCAGGATGGAGCACAGTAGTGAGAACAAAATCACGCATGTTGCTGAGTGTGGATGCTGCTCTTCATGCTCTCATCCCAGCCTTGGGGCCCGGCACCCCTTGAACTGAGCCCCATCACCTCTGCTTCACAAAGAGGAAATGAATATAAGAAGGTGTGGCAAATTGTGGAAGTCACCTGGCTAGTATGTGATGGATGGAGGACCAGGTGGGATCCTTATTCTTAACCACATACAGTTGGCTCGCTCCAATTGTGGCCCTGGTAGGACACTCACTGGCCGATGTCCCACTCCAGCCCCCCATGCAAGGTTGCCCCTTGGAGGAGCCCCTGTCCTGCACAAAGGAAAACTGAAGGAGGGAAGGAGAGAGCTGGCCTGGGCAGAGGGGCCAGGAGGAGAAAGAAGGTCCAGATTGGCCAGGCGGCAAAGCTGGGGTTGGGGTCAGTGGTATGGGATTGCTCTGCTCTGTCCTGGGCATCCGGGTCTCCCCTGCAGGACCAGGGGAGTTTTTCCTCCAGCTGCTGGGAATGTCCTCAGCTGACAATGCTCCATGGTCAGTCCTCTTTAGGAGGATTTTAGGAGCTGGCTGGCTAAAGAGAGCTGCAATGTCAAGGGTACACCTCCTCCCCTGGGCAGCCCACACTTACTGACAGACCACATCGAGGTTCAGAGGTCCAGTCCTGCGAAAGGCCACCGCTTCAGTGCTCTTCCATGGGGCCAGTTGAGGCCTCGCCGTGACTACCTGACAGCCTGATTCTCCCTCAGCTCACGTTTGCTTTCTGCCCTGCTCCTGTAGACGGGATCCTAAGCACATCCCACACTAATCTCTGGCTCAGAGTCTGCTTCTTAAGGAACATGACGTGTAACAGTCACTGACCTAAATCTAGCACGTAGTCAATAAACCTGCATCCAGTCCTGTTGTGGGACAGACATATACAGGCCCCGGGGGGCAGATCCATGGATGGAACACCTCGCACGGGTTCCTATCTGTCTGGGGAACTGATAGGTAAGCACATTCTTAGTGTAAAGTGCGGTGGGTGCCGTCCCAGGGCTTTGCTCCTGGAGGGTCTATCCAGGGCAGCTCAAGTTCCTCTGAGGGTATTCCCAGCGCCCTAGAACCGAAAGGTAGGAAGGGGCTAGCCTCCCTCTGAGACGAGACTCCCCGGTCGTCAGGCCACCCAGCCTTGCACGGGCACCTTCAGTGACAGGAGCTTCCCCAGTCCTGAGCATCTCTGCATAAGTGCAGCGTGCTGATGAAGAGTCTGTCCCTGCCTCCTTATAGCCAAACACTGGTCTTGTTCTCACTCTGAGGACCTACAGGAAAGTCCGTTCTGGGGATGCTGTGTGAATTGGGGACTTCCTGGCAGGGTAGGAGATGCCCAGAGCAAGAAGTAGGGGGAGGGGTTCCAGGTTGCACATGTCCAGAGAGGAGGGGTCTCCCGCTGGTGGGTGAGCATGTGACCTACCGGAGGGAGGCGTCTTCTGCCTGCACTTGGTTGCCCTTCCAAGTCATGGAAGGTGTTCCCCCATTCAGAGCAAGCGCGCCTAGAATCAAGGGTAATTTGGGAAATTCTGCAGACCTTCTCAGTGCCTGCATCACTCCAGTATGCCCTGGGAACAGCAAGAGCAGGACACAGTCCACAGCATCTTCTGAAATTTCTTCTTTTTTTTTTTTTTTTGGCAGGACATCTCTCAAGGCTAAGATTTTAGAGAACATGCTTTGAAAAGAGCATTGCTTTCAGAAATGTCCAGGGCTGCTCCTGTTCTTGCTCAAAGTGGGAAGAGGAATTCCATCCTGGTGGAGGCTTCTGGCAGAATTGGGTGTGGGGGAGGCAGTGTATCAGAGAGTGGAGTAGAAGGCGGTGGGCAGGGACTCAGGAAGCAGGGTACTCTGTCTATCACCTTCCCCAGAGCTGTGGGCAGCGGTGCTGTGCTGGCTGGCTGGCCACAGCAAGAAGCCTGGGGAGGCTCGGGTGGTATCCACAAGTCCCTGTCTCTGACGAATGCCATGCTGTGGGCTGACAACACAAACGCAAGTGTGCACCAGGCTGTCCTGTGCTCTGCCAGTTCAGATGCTCAGAAGCTGGGCTCTGGCTTCCATCCTCCCCAACATCTGAATCACGGCAAGGCAGGAGGCAGGGCCCGGCCGGCTCCAGATCAGGGAGATGATAAACAGATGTCTGAGGACAAAGGGGCAGGATGTGCTGGGAGGTTTGTGGCACATCAGGCCTGCCTGCAACAGCTCCTTCTCCCTGGAGAGCTAAGAGGGCGGCAAGGCCACGGCAAAGAGAAACCGGAGGCAGAGGGGTTAAGCCATGGGTTTTGAAGCCTCACAGGCTGGGCACGATCCTGGCTCCACCACTTGCTCATTGTGTGACCTTGGATGAGTTATTTAACCTCACGTGTCAAGTAGGGAAAATCATCGTTCTTTACTCAGAGCGTGGCTTTGGGTGGATTAAATAAGATGATGCATGAAAAGGACTTAGCACGGTGCCTGGCAAACCACCCTCAACAAATTTAGTTGTTTACGCTCCTGCTGCTGCTGCTTGGGGAATGAGTCCTGCAAAGTGAAACGTTTATTTGCCCAGTAAAAACAGACTGTGCTCTGCTTGGTGCCAGGTGCCAGGGCACAACCCCAGACAGCCCCTGACCCTGGCCTTACAGGGCTGACAGTCAGGGAGAGGCGGTGCCAAGAAGCTGCTGTTGGTCACAAAGTGACATCTAGACCCAAAACCCTCTGGGCCATTCCTAAAATGAGCAGGCTGTGAAAACAGCAGTGTTCTGGAAGCACTGAACCGTGTCAGGGCCTGGCATCACCATCAGCTAGTGACAGCCTCCTCCTCTAGCTGCCTCTCCCGGGTAGACTCTTAGTCAGCCTTCAAAGCCTAGTCCAAAGGGCCCTTTTCCTAGGCAGCCTTTCCCAAGCAGCCAGAGCTCTCCTAGTGCTTGACACATGTCTTGATTGTGGCACTTGCCAACTTCTGGTAGTGAAAATGTTTATTCTTTACTTGACTTGTGTCTCTCTTTTGGACTAGAGGGTGTGTGTGGGTAGGAAATATTTGAGGAGCAGCATGCAGTGATGTTTAGTGGTGTAGATGCCCCAGATTTTGTGACCTGAAGTAAATTCGTTAACATCTCTAAGCATCAGTCCCTTTATCTATAAAGCCAAGCAAAACACACAGATCTCCTGTTAATGAGGTTAGGAAAGAGACACTAGCCACGAAGGGCTCAGCATAGAGCCTGACACACAGGCATCCCTGGGGCCACTCACTAGCCTGATAGGACTTCTATCTTCTGTGTCCGTCTAGTCTTACCCTGGTACTTGGTTCTCTACAAGTAGTTATCAGTTGAATCAAATCAATTCCCCACCCCAGGACTTGGGATCAAAATCTGTCCAATGAGGCAACTTCAATTCTGTGCATCCAAAGGAGCTTTGAGTGCTGTCCAAACCCATCCGTTCGATTAGCAGATGGGGAACCAAGGTCTGTGCATTCGTGTGGGGCCAGTGCACGCAAGCCAAGGCATTCAGCTTCTCCTTGGTGAGTTGGAATGTTATTTTGGTTAGTTCCGCAGAGCACAGCTTCTCAATAGCCAGTTTCTTTCCCATCTGAACTGTTTTTGTGTAGAGGAAATATCAAGGTGTATGATGTCAAGGCAGTTAAGTAATCCAGCCAGCTGTGTAAACATCTGGAAGTAGTAGAGACACAGCCCCAGAGCGAAAGCAGGGATCAGGGCGTCCAGACGTCTCGGTGAGGCTTCTAAACCCTAACCTGTGAGGAACCAGCTAGAGAGGCAAGCATAGCTCCGATCAGTAACTTGGGGGTGCATTCTTTCTTCTTCAAGCTCTGAGTCCTGGAAGGCTAAGGAGGACAAGAAGGCCACTGTGCCTGGTGTGACTTTGGAAAGTAGATGAGAGGTTTAGGAAAATCCTGCTAATAACATGTTAGCAGCAGCTGGAAACAACTTGTCAGATTCACGGGGAATTGCCTCCTCTCATTCTTTCCCCACGGCAGGGAGTGGACGTGGCCACGTCCTGAGTCCAGATTCCCAAAAGCAAAGGGGTGGGTTTGGAAGTCTGGAGTCTGGGGCTTCGGGCTGGGAATCCCTGATCTGCTTTGTCCTTAGAAGTGACTATTCATGACCCAGAGAGACCAGTGGGGAAAGGTTCTGCAGGAGCTTCTAGACCAGTGCTTGGGTTCTTAATGAGGGAACTGAAGCCCAGAGGGGGATCCTGCATGGCCAAGGTCACACAGCAGGGAAAGGAAAGATTCAGGACTAGGAGCCAAGCTTCTGGACTCCAAATCCATGTTTGTTTCCTTATAACCCAATTACCCTCTCTCATTATTTAAAATGATTTTAATAGCTCTTATTGTTTCTTTTTTCTATATCTAATTACAAAAGTAACACTGTAAGAAATGTGAAAAACACTCAGAAGCACAAAATAAACAAAATCTCTAGCTGGATTTAATCACTTGTTCTACATAACACACACACACACACACACACACACACACACACAATGCTCGGCTCCTTTGGTGAACTCTCTTTTCTTTACAGTTCCTTGACAGATGGGACAAATGCCATTTGTCTGTGGTTCCCTGGGGCCAGATTTTGTCATTTCCACGTAGAGAACACAAGGCAAAGGGGGACTTGGATTCTGTTCTTGCCTCACAAACTATGAAGTCTCCTCCAAACCTCACTTTTCTCATCTGTAAAACAGGTTATCATGCAGAGTAAATCAGATGAGAGCAAGGATACATGCAATATGCAATTGCTTTATAAAATGTAAGGCACATTGTTCAAAGAATGAATGAACAGGGATTGTGGCAAAGGCTGGTGCTTGGAGAGGGCAGGCCACCTGGGGATCATTTCCTGGGTCCACTGCAGGGCATCCTCCTTCTTCCTCCCCAAGTCCAGTCCCAGCTCTCAGGCCAGCTCCTCCCCACTTCACCCTGATGACAGCCCCCTAAATGAGGCCCTTGCTCCAGAACCCTCCCAGGATGGATGAGCAGGCTGGGTGGCCACTGGAGGTAGCCACAGGTGGGGCAGGACGGCCCTGCAGGGGAGACAGGCAGCTCTCCCATCGCAGGTGCCCTTCTGTTGCTGGACCCATAAGGCCACCGTGTTTATCTCTCGGGTTCACGAATCCTGAACATCTGCTGCCCCAGCCAATATGTCAGCAATTTCTCCTACACCTTCCCAGAGTCTCTTTTTCCTGAGTGGGAGGGATTTTCATTTTATAGCTGGGGAAATGGAGGCCTTCAGCACTCTTTACAGAAATGTTTGCCTTTGAAAAGGAAGATCTCAAGAACCCAAGGGAACAGAGGTGGAGCTTTGGCTGCTATGTCTGTGCCATTGCTGGTTAGGGGGCTGCAGGGTCCTGGGGAGGTCTCACCTTCCTCAATTCTGTTACAGGCACATCGGGACTAGAACTGGCCTTTATTGCCAATTGCCTCTCCTCCATGTCTGCTGGGCCAGGACAGGGAGGGATGACAGGTGGTCATTCCCTTGGACACCGGTAGAAAGACCAGGAGCGGAGGCTGGTGCTGGTTCACAACAGCTGAGCACAAAGTTGGTCCAGCACTGGGATTCCATGGGAGTCCATCCCTGGGCGTCACCACACTGGCCCTCGGCTGGCAGGCTGGCATGGGTGCCTAAACCAGGAAGCTGTGGTCTACCCAGGGAGAGTCCTGGCGGGTGCTGACCACATCTCATTAATCATCTCAACTAAATCTGGACTTCTTGGGACAGAGGCAAATGGTGTGGGCACCGCTAGGAAAGGAACTCTGCTCCCAGAAGTTCCATTGTCTTAGTGACAGCCTCCTCCTTGGATGTTAGACAGACAGATCCCAGTTTCAGCTTTATCCCCTTAGACTCTGACAGAGAGCTTGGACGGATGTCTGAACCCTCTTTGTACCCCAATTTGCTTATCTGCAAAGTGGGCACAATAATATGGCCTACTTTGTCTCCCCTGAGGAAACAAACAAAGGACAATTCAAAACTCTGTTTATACTGAGATTTAACCATAGAACAGACAGGAGATGGCCTTTGACTGAAACAGTAGGGGACCCAAAGACCTAGGGAGAAGAAGTAAACACTCCCCCTCTACTCCTGGCCCATGGATGGTAGTCTTGGCTTTACCCAAGAGAGACCCAGAATTGGCAGTGCCAGGGAGCCAGGTGCACACCCTGGTCCTGCACCTCCATCGTTTTGAGAGCATCACTGCCAAGAGTGCGTGTTCCCTGTGTGCAGCTCCTGCTCCAGGCACAGCTCGCTGTCCCCCTGGGCTTCCTGGCTCTGCTCTACGGGCCCCGTCAGCTTTGGGCTCAGGGAGTGGGCAAGGCTCTACCTCCGCATGATGGCCTCTGCCTAGTGTCTTTATCCCCTTGAGGAAGGTGCCTTTGAACTTGACCAGCCTGCGTGTGCCAAGTTGGGAGTTCTGCAGGTGACCGGGAGTCTTGGGACTCACCTTCAGTGCAAACTTCTTAGCTCAGGCGGCCCAGGAAAGAATCCTCTGGCCCAGGCCTTTTTATCTTTTCTGTCAGAAAGCAGATGGTTCTAAACACCTGGCCCTGGGGCACCGATGGAATCCAAGTCCAGTCCCTTTAATGGGCCTTGTTGAGCAGGCCCTGATCCAGCGGTGATAAGGAGGCCTCCCCACCGGGGACAACACCCGGAACCGGCCAAGAGCTCCAATCTTCTGTCCTCGCGGCATCTGCTGGAGTTCAGTGGCTTCCATTTATCAGGCAGATGTAATCTCCTCAAATACCTGCCAAGTCCTTCTCTTCCTGGAGTTCCCTAGGATAACTGCTTCCCCAGGAGGTGAAGGGGCCTTTCCTTCCCTGGGAAGAGATGCCATATGCATGCAGGTTTGCACAAAGCCACTCACTTCTAGTGACAGAGGTTGCTGGTTGCTTTCCACAACATCCATTCTCCCCGTTCTCCTTGATAACAGCTTGTACTCAAAGCAGCCAAGGCTCCAGCTAAAGGACTATTTTTGGCTTTCCCTGGGGCTGAAGTGGACTATGTAATTAGGTTCTAGCCAGTGAGGTATAAGCAGAAGTTGTATGGTAACTTTAGGAAGTCTCGTAAAAGGGATAGTGTGGATTCTACTCCTTCTTGTTCTGCTTCTAGCTGCCTGGAATGGGGATGCAATGGTTGGAGCTCTGGCACCTTTTCTGAGTATCCAGGTAAAACTACACACTAGGAGCCTCATTCTTGAATCATGGGTCAGCAATATTGAAGATTTAGTTCTTCACTTTTTGGAAGCTATACCAATTCCAGACTGTCTGCCTATGGGCTTCTTTATAGAAAATCTAATAAATTACCATTTTGCTTAAAGCACTATGGGGCTTTCTTTCACGTATTGCTAAATCTAATTCTAATAAGTATAGTTTGACTTCAAAGTCTAACAACACCACATTGCTTTATTCATTCACTAATTCCCTGAGGTATTTTTAGTCACTCAGCAAACATTCTCTGTACTAGGCAATGTGTTGGGTGATGGAAGCCTAGAGATGAATGAAATCCTACTTTATGCTTTCTGAGAGCCCCCAGTACAGAAGCGACTCTCTTCTCCTCAGTAGAGGAGAGTCAGTGGCTCTCTCCCCTTTGCCTTGGGCACCATGCCCTGCAGAGCTCCCTGCCCCTCCTCCCTGCTCCATGATGGACCACTTGGTGGCTGGTGGTACAGCCTAGGGGTGAGAGCAAGGACCGTGGAGTCAGCTGTTCCTGGGATGAGATCAGAGGCTGCCCTATGCTAGCTGTGCGGCCCTGATACATTCCTGGAAATGGCTCACCTGTTTCCTCATCACCCTCACACAAGACTAGAGAATTCGTTGAAATAGCATATGTATGGCATGTAACACAGTTCTCTATACAGGTGACTCCCACTGTCCAAAAGTAGAGCGTTCCTTCAGCCTACAAAACCTTTCATAAGTCGAAATGGCATGAAATGAAGAAACAGTTACTTTAGGACACCCCTTGCTAATGGATGCACAGAATAGACAGAGATGAAGCACAGATGCTCGCAGACACAGTTCAAAGCTGTGGCGGCTTGATGCTGAGACACTGGGCGCAGTTTTTGAGAAGGAGCTTGGCGGTGCCCTCTCACTGCCCAGGATGCCTGCCGCCTCTGTAATGGCTCAGCTCGCTGCAATACAATCACTGAACACTGTTTGCGCTTTTTACCTTTTCTCGTAAAAGTGAAAATCCTCTTTGGATTTCTTTTGTGAAAATAGGTACTAGTGTAAGTCTTTTGCAGATTGAAGTGGCATAAAGTGGACTTTCGAGAAGTGGGGGATACCTGTAATGCATACAATGTTTTAATCACTCTTCGCTTACTTCACCCTGCCACTTTGACTGTTTTTGAAGCAACCACTTTGCGTCACTACTATATTCTCCCCAATGTCCACTCCTCTCACTCTTTCGCCAGAGGTCCATCTCCCATCCTTCCCTGGTGTCTAGGCTCTCAGAACCCTGAGCCCACCTGCCCCGGAGGAGCTTCCTAAGGCTCACAGGAGGTTGAGGTCAGGGTCTCCCTTGTCCAGTCTGTGCTTGCTTACTCCCAGGTGCCCCGCTTCATGGATATTGCTTTTTATGGGCTGAGGTCCTCAGGAGCCAAGTCCAGGCCCTTGTTTGTTTCTTTCTCTCCAGTAGTAACTGGTACTTAGAAAATGCTTGCTGACTAGATGGATGGACAGACAGACAAATGGATGGATGGATGGATAGATGGATGAATGGATGGATGTATAAATGGATGAGTGGATAAATGCACTAAAGAGCTATCCACAGTCAAATGAATGTACAAAGTGACATGAGAGGAAGAGGGAATTCTAACTCATTTAGGTAAGGAAGACAGGACGGGGCGGACATTGGCGCTGAATGTCAATGGGTGAGTGGGGGTCTCCAGGGTGAGTGGGAATCTTTAGGTGGGCATTTACCTGTACAAGGGCTTCCCTGGAGTCTCCGATGGTAAAGAATCTGCTTGCAATGCAGGACACCCAAGTTTGATCCCTGGGTTGGGAAGATTCCCCTGGAGGAAGGCATGGCAACCCACTCCAGCATGCTTGCCTGGAGAATCCCCATGGACAGAGGAGTCTAGTGGGCTACAGTCCATGGGGTCACAAAGAGTCAGACACAAAGAGTGACTAACACTTTCATTTTACCTGTACAAAGTCTTACAGTGAATGGGATGGTCTGTGTCTTGCTGCACTGATTCCAAGTGCTGGGTACTTTCCACAGAAATCAAGCCTAAAAGTCCCAATGTCCCTTCTTGAGACTCTAACTCATAGGACTAGGACATGCCCTGGTCCTTCCTCTTGGATAAACAATCATGAAACATCAGCAAGAGGCTGAAGGTTGGTTTCACGGCCACTGAAGAGGAGGAGGGGACCATCATGAACACGCCACGTGTCCTGGGGTTGGACCTGCATGATCTCTGAGCCCCTCCCAATGACCAGTGGAAAACATGCCTCTGATGTAGGCATGAAAATAGGGGCTAGGAGTCAAAAGTCACTTCCTCCCTACCAACCAGCTGGTGCTTGGCAGACCAGAGCCTGAAACCTCAGATTTGGGGGAGCCAAGAGTCCCCCTCCTTCAGGTTCCCCTGACTGCCTATGGCACTACACAGACAGCCAGGGAGACTTACTTGAGAGCCAGCTGGGTGGGAGAGGGTCTTGGTAGTAGAACTGATGGGGTGGCAGGCAGGGCTGCAGCAAGGAAAACAGAACATGTGCTGGTGGGCATAAGGATAAGGGTTTGAATAGTTCCATTCACTCATTCACTTACCCACCCACCACCCAGCCATTCAAACACATTTATGACCACCTCTTAGGCATTAGGCACTGTTCTAGATGCCACGGGGAACAAAACAGGCAGGATCTCCATATTGTTGTTGTTTAGTTGCTAAGTCAAGTTCAACTCTTTAGTGACCCCATTGCCTATAGCCTGCCAGGCTCCTCTCTGTCCATGGGATTCTTTCCCTGGGCAAGACTACTGGAGTGGGTTGCCATTTCCTTCTCCAGAGGATCTTCCTCACCCAGGGATCAAACCCGCATCTCCTACTTCACAGGTGGATTCTTTACCAATGAGCCAGAATCTCCATATGCTAGAGTTTATGTTACAGAGTGGGGAGGTGGAAAATGAATCAGATGAGCCGCATGACAGCAGGGGGAGACCAGGAGAGGGAGAAGACAAGATGTTGATGAGGATGAAGAAATGTAGACAGGGCCAGGGAGGGCTCAAGAGGACAAGATTGTTGTGCTGGAAAGATACTGGGGAGGAATTCCAGGAAGAGGGCCCAGAGGGTGGACTGGTATCAGAGTTGGGCTCCTGGAGTGCTCAGGAGAGCCACAGCCCAGGGCCAGAGGAACACAGGGCTCGGAGAGCTGCGTTAGAGACTCCTGGTAAGAAAGCGCTTGCCACCAGCACTGGCCTCTCCAGAGAGGCTGGGAGCATGCGGCTGAGATGTGGAGGTCTGAGTGGGGCTTCCTCTTCCTGTCACCCTGGCAACCAAATTTTGGTACCAACATTTGCTCCACTGTGCCCAGGGAGAGAAAACGTTGGCAGGCTTGGTAGGGGGAGACCCTGGCTCAAGCCACTCACCAGGGCAAAAGCTATAGTTAATCTCCTAATACCCTTTCTCCTTTTCTTGGTAATATGAGTTCTGACTTATATCTGGGCACTTGGCCACCAAATGAAGGGCCAAACTCCCCAGCCTTCCTTGATGCTCAACAAATATCTCATCAAGGAGATATAAGTGGAGGTGTGGTGTGTCATTTCCAGGGCCTTCCTGGAAAGATGGCGTGCTTCTGGAAGGCCCTTCGCTGCCTTGTTGACATGGCCTTCTCTCTCCTCCCTTAGTGTGAGCTGGCATCTGGGCGTGTTGGCTGGTGCTCTACCAGCCTTCTGGGACCTTGACGTGGTCTTAGAAGTGGAGACCACACATGGTTAGACAACAGGACAGGAGGAGCCTTGATGAAAAGAATCCTGTGGTGGGAACTCTGGATTTCCCTCATTCCTATCATGGCTCAGAAGAGAAATAAACATCTATCTTATGAAGAGGGCTATTATTGTATATAACAACAGCCATGCTTAATATGCAAACCTATGCAGCTACCAGGGAGGAGAGACATGCCAATTCATGCCCACCCTGAGGACACAGGGCATGGGGTGCCTGGGATGAAGGGGTGGCTGGTCTCAAGGGACCACAGCCTGCACAAGAGGCATGAGTGGCCGGGCGGAGTTGAAGATCCTTTATCATGGTGAACATGTGGAAGTACACGGAGTCCACGCAAATCTGAGAAGTCATGCTGCCGTGGTAGGATGCTTAGCTATTTTGGTAGCTTATGGGCACCGATAAGGATACTCTCCTCCACCAAACCTCAGCCAGCCTCCTCTGAGCCCTCTTGTGCAATAGGCCTTACCCTTGGCCTGTAAAAACCTCAAGAGACACTAACATAGTTTCTAACAGCTCAGGGCCACATCCTTAGGATGATGGTAGACCCCTCTCAAAGTGCCGACATGGGAAAACTCAAGGCTGCTGAAAGAATTGGCTGTCCTAGCCATCATCTGAGGAGATGGGACGCCTCCCAGCCTCTGAGGGAGGCGAGGAGCCTCACCTCCATAACGCCAGTTAGCCAACCCTGGGGGTTTCACGTGGACCAATGTCTCCTTCCTGTGTTTTGTAATGCTTCGCTTCCCTGACTCTCCTGAGCCTCCTGCTCACTGCTCCGCACCCCTCTCCTCCCGCCCCCTGCTTCATTCCCTGGTTCTCCCTTTAGAACACCCAGACACCTCTGTATAGAAACGAGCTTGTTCACCCTGGACTTTACTCCCTCTTGCAATAGTTATTACTGATTAAAATCCATCCTGACCAGAGTCACTAGTATCTGGCTCTGTTTATCTTTGGTAGTGCCAGAGACTAGAGGATCATGGGTTTGTCTGTTAGACCTGGGACTCTGGGACTATGGCTGTGTATACCCGGGGAGTGCTGGTGTGGCTGCTGGGCTGTGGCTGTGCAGATGGGTGGTGTGGTGGGTGTGGCCGGTCTCCCTGCAGAGTCCAGACATTCCCAGGTGCAGTCACAGAGCAGGGACTTGGCCCCGAGGATGGGTTTTCTAGGAAGGTCAGGCTCGCTTGCATTTGTCACACCATGTGCCCTGATACTGCCACTCCATGAAAGTGAAAGGCTGAGCCGCTGGGTGGGTATCCTCCTGCTACCAGAGGGAATGCTTCTTGTAGGAGAGATGGTGGGGATCCCGCAGCTCCTTCTCACAGAGGGCCTGACCCCCATCCCCAAGCTCCTGTTTGCTCTGTCTGGTCTAACACTCTGCAACTCCCACTCCAGGCTCTGTTTTTCTTTACTTTGCTGTAAATGTCAAAAATGTCAGTTTCATGAAAAAGTCAATTGGTTTCAATTGGAGGTCTTTTCGACCTCTAGAGCGGGAAGCCGGCACCAGCATCTAACCCTCCAGATCTGGGTTTTACTGCTCTGATGACCCCACAGTGGAATTTCCAGGGTAGTTTTGATCCCCTAATTCAGAAAGCCCATTCCACACAGTTCTGGGAGGACTGAAGCACTCTCCCACCTGCCGGAGACATACAGGATCCACAGAGGATGCTTTTATCCATCAGCGTGTCTCTCTTATGGAATCATCAGAGTGGTAAACTCAATAACAGGGAGCCCTCCCCCTCCAACCAGCATTAGGGGTAAGAAAGCATCAAGTAGTGCAGTGTGCCCTGGATGGCGGGCTCCTTCCTGTCCCCCTCTCCTCTTCCTGTGGTCCCGACCTCCCACCATCACTGAGCTGTCACCCTGTTGGGAGGAGAGGAGGCAGAGAGAGGAGCTGGGCACAGTCCTCTTCCACAAGACAGACATTTTGGCCTGGATGACTCTTGGTTGTTGGGCACGGGGTGCTGTCCTGTGTGTTGTGGGAGCCGGTTAGCAGCACCCTCAGTCTCTGACCACTAGAGGCCTGAAGCACCCTCCTCCCCTAGTTGTAATCAAAACGTCTCCAGACTTTGCCAAACATCCCTTGGAAGCAATGCTGCCTGGGGTTAAGAGCCCCTGATTAAGGGAAAGACAACAGAGGAAGAGGAGGCGCGGCCAGCCCAAACCTCGCCTCTTCTCTTCTGCTGAAGGAGTCAGCGCATGCTGGTGGTGAAGAGCATGGTCTCTGGAGCCCTTTGCCCTTGTTTACAACCTGTCTCCACCATGTACTAGCTGTGTGTGTCCATCACTGTGTGTGCATAAAATGACTTCTTTTCTCTGTGCCTCAGTTTCTTCATCGAGAGATGGGAAAACCCTGGTAGCAGCCCCAGTGAGCTCTGTGCCAGTGGGTGGTGCTTGGTGGCACTGTGCCTCCTCCTAGGGAGGCTGTGCCTTGTGATCTTATAGTTGTGCCTGCAGATCAGGGTCCCCACCTTCACAATTTAGTCCTTGTCGCTCCGCCCCTACCACATCCCCTCTCACCAGCCTTCATCCCCCAGGTGAACCACTCACAGCTCAAGGAAGCAAGCACTAAGTTCTCTCTTGCAGCTGCAGCCTTGCCCTTGGGGTTCCCCCCTCGGCCAGGATTGTGGAGCCCCTTTCATCTCCTTCCTCACCCAGCCTCCCCCTACTCTGGTTTCAGGAGTCACTTCCTCCAGGACCTCCTCCTGCCCTCCCAAGACAGGGTTAATTGCCTCTCTTAGCTTGTACCCCTACTCCCTCATTCCCTCAACTAGCTCCTAGGTCAAGGGCTTGCAGGCATGTTTTTACTGGGGGGAATGATCTCAGTTTGGGGTGGTGGGGAGGAACTGGAAAGAGTGGAACAGGAAAGGAGAAGCCATGAATGTGTCACTGAGCTGGTAACGGCTCTGAGCAGCCTTCTGAAAAGTGCCTGAGAATTTTGTGCCCTGATAGAACATAGGAGTGTGTCTCCAGTACCTTATGTGCCCCATTGGTGGGGTTGCCCCAGGGGGAGTGTGACCCCTCTTGTATGCGGGCCAGTGTGGCTGAGCAGCTCACAAGTCAGTGGCAGAGGCTCTGGGAAAAGCTCTGGATACAGGGGTCCGTGGAGCAGCTGAAATTTGGAGTTGTCAGGGAAGCCTCTGAGTGTTGCAGTAGTGGCCAAAACAGTCAGTGAGCCAAGGTGTGAGACAGGCCTGCAAACACATGACGTATGTGCCTCTCTGTTTCCCCCGCTCCCCACCCCTCCCCTATCGTCTTAAATCAGCCCTCCACTCACCATCACGTGCTATGGTACTCCATTTGTCTGCCTCAGTCCTTAGGAGATGGTGACTCCTGCGAGCAGAATCGATTCTACTTTACTGTATACCCAGAGCTCAGAGAGTAGTTACAAGAAACTAGGTCTTTCAATAAAAGCTAGTTGACTAAGTGAATGGGTGAATGAACGAATGAATGAGTCAGAGGTAGGGATGTGATGCAGGCCCCTGAAGTGTCTATTGTGTGCCTGGGATCAGATATGAGCTTCACGGTCCATGCAAGACTTTTTACTAGGATCTCTCTAGTTTGACCTGGTAGATTGTTCCGGGTTCCTCACCCAGACTTTGGCTATCTGGTGTCACGAACACTCTGGCATTGTATGATGTTGGGGGCCTGTCTGCTGTGTCATGCCACTCTCTAATCAAAGCTGCCTGCATGCTCTGAGTCTGAGAGGGGCCAACAGACTGAGAGCTTTGGATACAAGCAGTGAAAAACAACTCAGGCTAACCCAGCCAACAGCAGATTTGCTGGAGGGATTTCGAGGATTTGGAATCACCAGGAAAGCTGGAAATGGGTCAGAACTAAGAAAGGTGGGCTTTGTTTGGGTCAATACCTGCCCAATGAATGCATCAGTAGAGCCTTAGTTACTGGCCCATGAGACTCTAGATAGTAAAAGAGAACTAATTCCTCAAAAAGAAACTGGCAAAATTAAACCATATGACTCAGCAACTCCTCTCCTAGGTATACAACCAAGAGAAATGTAGGTATATACTCACAAAGAAGCTTGTACAACTGATCACAGCCATAGCAGCATAATTCAAAATAGCCAAAATGTGAAAACAACCCAAATGAGAAGCTGATAAGCGGAAAAATAAAATGGGATATATCCAGGCCAAGGAATACTATTTGGCCATAAAAAGGAATGAAGTACTGATACATGTGACAATACGGCCAAACCTTGAGAATACGCTAAAAGAAGGAAGCCAAACACCAAATACCACAGGCTGTATGATTCCGTTCCTGTGAAAGTTCAGAGTAGGCAAATCTATACAGAGAAAGTAGATTAGTAGTTTCCAAGGGCTAGAAGGAATGGTGGGAATGAAGGGGTCACAGCTAAAGGATTCAGTGTTTCCTTTTGGGGTGATGAAAAGTTTCTTAAATGGATTATAGTGATGTTGCTGCTGCTGCTCAGTCGCTTCAGTCGTGTCCGACTCTGTGCGACCCCATAGACAGCAACCTACCAGGCTCCCCCGTCCCTGGGATTCTCCAGGCAAGAACACTGGAGTGGGTTGCCATTTCCTTCTCCAATGCAGGAAAGTGAAAAGTGGAAGTGAAGTCACTCAGTCGTGTCCAACCCTCAGCGACCCCATGGACTGCAGCCTTCCAGGCTCCTCCGTCGATGGGATTTTCCAGGCAAGAGTACTGGAGTGGGGTGCCACTGCCTTCTGTTACAGGCCTCTAAATATGCCAGAAATCATTGAGTTGTACACTTGAAGTGGGTAAATTATCTGGCTGGTGAATTGTACCTCAATCAAGCTGTTTAATAATGAATGGAGTCCGGGTCTCTTGTGTGAGTATGACACTTGTGCTCATTCACAGCTCTGCTCACTTTTCGGCATGGTTTTTTACACTGAAATAAAAGGAAATCAGGATGGGACGGATCGCTAGATGCCAAAAGACCACAAATGGCATTTCGCTTTCCCTGGGGCCATTTATATGATGCACACATTTCTAGGTATTTATAAATAAGTGTATCTAATGTGTTGGGCGTGGGAGAAGACCCCAAGGCCCAGCTCTTCAATAAAGCCCTCCTTCTACCTCTTACGGATTGAGGTCACAAGGCGCCAAAATCCAGGAGGAAGTCACAACTCTCTCCCTGGACAAAGGGGCTGAATGTCTTGATCATGAGTCATTAACCCGTCTGGTCCTCATGTGTAGGTTGCAGTGCTGGGCAGGGGCCAACTTCGGGGGACCAGTGCCATGTTGGCCTACGGGGAGGAATTGGATGTCTTGGTCAACAGGTCCAGGAAGGATGACGAGTGTGAGCTGACAGCTTGTTTGGGTCCTTGGTGGCTTTCAAGTGCAGCAGCCTCACAAAGGCTCCCCAGTTACCACACCCCGCCCCAGGGACCTCTGTTGTTTTACATTTTAGTTCAGTACTGTTAAGGATGGTGGTTGGTCAGTTTGTTCAAAGAAATACCCAAGGCCCAGAGCAACTCAATGTCTTCTCTTAAAGCTGCCCCTGTGGGCATCCAAATTCAGATGACTTATTCCAGATAGGGAGTTAGCGGGCGCTTTGCCATGCATGGGATGGCCCATGGCAGGGCTCATCAGCCCTCCCCTCATCCTCCCTGAGGGTGGGGCAGCAGCCAAGGTTCTGGCATGGACTCCCCAGGTGTCTCTGGGGTTGGCTTTCTCCTCCTGCCCTCCTTGATTGATCTGAGTCAACCAGGCCAGCTGTGCACAGGAAAGACTTCTATGTGGATGGGGGCCTATGTGGGGAAACAAGAACTTATTTGGCAGTGACGTTGCCACCGAGGCAGGTAGCTCCCAGCTCGAGACTTGTGCCCTTGATGTCTTTTAGAGCTTGACCTTCCTGTCTGCAGAGCTGGGGATTCATCTGGCCGTGCGCCCAGAGTCTGGGAGTCAGCTCTGGTGCCTCCCAGTGTCTGGTAAACACACCTTTATTTCCTCTTTCACAGAGTGGGCACTTCCTTTGCCTTGGGCTTGGAGGGTCCCAACAGGTGGACTCTGGAAACTGGATAGTTTATTAGGCAGCCGGGCAGGGGTGGATGTGCACAGACACAGAGAAGGGAGATGGGTGGGCGGCAGCCAAACACAGCAGTGATGACCTGGGCGCTCCTGGTGAGAAAATGCCTCCGCTTTGTGTTGTCATCTGCTAATCTCCACAGAGGGTTGTTTACCGTTTGGAATTTCACAGCCCCTGTGTAGGTAGGCTTGCAGGAGGCCTGTCAAAGGGTGAATGGGAGCGATGTAAGAAGAGAGAATGGCAAGCCACTTATGTTCTGTTAAAAATAACTGGAGGACTATACAGGGCTCGTTGTGAATTCTCAACCCAGTGTGTCCAGCAGAGGAAGCTGGAGAAAGCGGCCGAGGCAAACTGCACGCCTGTTATGTGTGCAGGCTGTTCTAGGTGCTTTGCAAACATAAACTCGTTTAATCCTTGTCACATGCCAGTGAGGTGACTGGCATTATCTTCATTCCATAAATGGTCCAGAGAGGTTAAGAAAGGTGTTTGAGAATCCTCTGCAATAGGTGATCTGTGGGGAGTAATCTGTACTAGGCGAAGGGACCAGAGTGAAGCTTGGGTGCAGCTGACCTCCGACCAGGCAATTCTGAAGCAGCTCAGGCTCTAGAACACAGAAGGGGCTGTATCTACTGCGCGCTCTTTGTATACACGCCCCGGCCCGCCAGTTTACCTGTGGGACCCCTTCCTCCTCAGAAGACTCTGAAAGGAGGCTGCTACAGCCCCCACTTTATAGGTGAAAAGACAAAGGTTCAGAGAGGTGCCTGAGGCAGGTAGTCAGCGTTCTTTCCAAGGAATCCAGCCTCTGTTTGGTGCCACTTGTGTGAGCTGCTAAGTCTCATTTTCAGAAACCTTCTTTTCTCTCTCTCGTTTTCTTTTTCTTGTTCCAGGAAACCACTTGAAAGCTTTGCTGCCCTTGACGAAGAGTGTTCCAGGTCAGCTCACATTCTAGAAGCATCTGTGACTGAGGGTATTTTAAGAGCGAGTGAGCAGGCAGGGAAATTTGGAAGGCAGCCAGTTCCCTGATCTGTGTCTTCCAGGGGATGGCGGTGGCCAATAGAGAGGATGGAGGTTTTTCTTTTTTTTTCTATTTGCTTTCTTTAGAGGGAGCATCACTGCTTCTGCAAATACAGACTTGGGGTGAGAACAAGAAAAAAATTAACTAAAAAATTTCTCATATGTGGCTGTGTTCTACATTCTTGCTTCTCCAAGTGCCGTCTCCAAACCATCACCATCAAGGACACTCTTTAGAAACACCAGTTCCTACAAGACACCAAGACACCTTCTAAGTCAGAATCTGTATTTTAACAAGGTCTCCCGGTGACAGAGAGAGGCAAATGCACTTTAATTGGAGAAACCCCAATCTCTGCCAGCTCAGCAAAGCCCACATCTGGAATTTGTCTTCACACCCTCCCAGAGATGTCATCATGGCACCTCCAACAGGTTCTGTCCAACATTGAACTCGAATCCTCCCCCAAACCTGCTCCTCCTCTGTGTTCTCATTTCCAAGGCTCCACCTCCCACGGCCCAGGACCACACCCAAGCCCAGGAGACCTCACGCTCTAGACTCCTCTTGTACTGATGTCCTGTGTCTTTCCTCATTGTCACTCCCCATTCCTCAAACACCTAATCTAGGCTTGCTGACAGTTCTCACGATGCCAGAGTGCTCTTCCCTGAGCCCAAATTTGAAGATGTCATCCCCCATGGTAAGCCCTCTCTGGCTTCCCACTGTTTACTGAACAAGGTTCGAGGCTCTCCGAACTGGTATGAGCTGCTCTTGCGCATGTCTCCAGCCTCGCTCTTCCTGTGAACCTACGTGCTCAGTAGAATCCGACTCCACGACGCTATGGGCTGCAGGCCACCAGGCTCTTCTGTCCGTGGGATTCTCTCTGCCTACTCCTCCAAAATGATGGCAAATTGTTGTTCTTCTGTGTACAACATGCCCTCCGCCCCACCACCCCCAGCTGCTTTGCAGTGTTTCCTTTATTTTTGTCAGCAATTTGATTGTAATGTATTGTTGTTTGGTTTTGTTTGTATTTTCCTTGCCTAGGGTTTGCTGAGCTTTTTTCGGGGTCTGTGGGTTTATAAACTTCCTCAAATTTGGAAATGTTCGGCCAGTTTTTTTGCCAAATATAGTTTTGCCTCCCATCCTTCTATGGTTATGTTTGGCACTCTGATATCTCACAGCACACCAAGGTTCTGCTATTTTTGAATATCTGTGCTTCACCATGGATAAATTCATTTGCTAAGTCTTCAGGTTCACTGATCTCTCTCCCTACAGCATCTAATCTGTTGTCAATCTCTTCTGGTGGAATATGCATTTCAGATATTGTATTTTCTTAACCTCTAGAAGTTCCATTTGCTCCTTCTTTATAACTTCTACTTCTCTCCTTGTTCTGTTCCTGTTTCCCTTTAAATGTTTGAACATGAGAATCATTTCAACATCCTTGTCTGCAAGTTTCACCACCTCTATTTCTCACCCCTTTTATTGACAGGCTTTTCCTTTTTCATAGGCTTTCTCTTCCTGCTTCTTGGCATCTGGTGAGTTTTAGTGAACGATGGACATGGTGAATTTTATGTTGTTGAGTGTCTGGATCTTGTCATCTTCCTTTAACGGGAGTTGGTTTTGGTCCTGGAGAGCGGCTAAGCTACTTACAGATTGTTTGATCACGTTCAGTCTATTTCTGAGATTTGCTAGGGCAGATCTAGAGTAGCCTTCACTGTAGGGATAGTTCAGCCTGAATAGTCAGATGTGACCCTTCTGAGATCCCACTGAAAGTCTATGTGACTGCTGAGGACTCATCATTCTTGTTGTCAGTGTTCAAACATCACCCCGCCCTGTGTAAATACTGGGAGTTATACAGCTTCCAATCCCCTATTCACTGTTTACACGATTTTGTGGAATTTCACGCTGTGCACTAAGGCCCCATACTTACTAAGGCCCATGGGGACTCTTATTTGGATTTCTGGAGCTCTTTTACTCTGTTTCAGAAATATGTCCTGCAACTTCCAGCCATGCCAACCTTCCCAACCTTCCTTCTCCACCCCTGGAATTCAGCAAGACTGTGAGTCCTGTTGGACCTCGCCTCCCTGTGTTGTGGCCAGAACTTGCCTCTAGGCAGAAAGCTGAGGTGGCCACAGGTAGAAAGCTGAGAAGACTGTAGGACTCCCCTGATATATTCTCTCAGAGATCACAGTCCTGTGCTGCCTGTTGCCCCACGTTTGGGAAGAAATGTTTCATGTATTTGCTCCATTTTTCTACTTGTGCAGAGCAGGAAGGTACGTCCGATCCATAATATTTCATCCTGTCTCAATTTTAAGATTTTGATGATATTCCCTCTGGCTAGAGAACCTTCCTATGGGACTGTTCCAGCCTGCTCCCCAGCAACTTCAAATATGCTATATCACAGGAGGTCTCTTTTCCTGGACAAGTCCCATTTAAGGTGGGTTATGCCCAACCTGAGCTAAAATCTGATTCCCAGCACTTCCTGCAGTGCCAGGAATGGTTACAGCAGCAGTCACTCACAATTGGGGTGGCATGTTGCAACAGACAAAGCACTTTCCTTTTTCTAAAATTATCTTTGCAAAATCCTGGCAAGGCCAACAAGACACAGTGGCTCAGAGACGTGCAGGGCCTGGTCACACAAGCAGCAGTGCTGCCCAACTCCAGAGCCCACACTTTGGGATTTGCCAGCAGCACCTAAACGCCCTTCATTCCAGTCCTCTGTCCCAACCGAAGACGCTGGCAATGTCTTCTCTTGGTTTGCAGCTGCACAGACAGCACTCCACCTGCCGAATCCATAAGCTTCTATTTGTTGTGACATTGCAGCTATTTCGGAACAAACAATTCTGCTCTCACAGCAGCACTGTTATGACTCCGGCTAGGGAAGGAGCAGTGGGAACCCAGGGGTCACTAGGGAAGAAAGCCGGGTGGCAGGTGAGCCTGTTAAGAGCGGTGATAAAGCCTCCTGCAGACTAGATGGTGAGGGGGAGCTGCCCTCAGATGGGTGTTGATTCAGGTCTCAGCCAAGTGGACGTGAGGTTCTGGCACTGCCCTGGAATATGTAGAAAGGGTCAGAGCGAGGGCTAGATGGTGCATAGCCCTAAGAAGAGGGATTTTTGAACATAGAGGAAACATTTTACTTATCAAGCACCCATTCCATAGCTGTTCAAAGAACGATTGGTGGAGAAGTTTTTGACATTATGAATATAATATATGATTGGGCTTTCCTGGTAGCTCAGATGGTAAAGAATCTACTTGCAATGCAGGAGACCCAAGTTTGATCCCTAGGTTGGGATGATCTCCTAGAGAAGAGAATGGCCACTCACTCCAGTGTTCTTGCCTGAAGAATTCCATGGAGAGAGGAGTCTGGCAGGCTGCAAGTCCATGGGGTCTCAGAGAGTCAAACACCAGTGAGCGAATTTCACTTTCACATGTGCTTAATTAGAGGAGAAAGTAGAAGTCACCCAAGAACAAAACAAACGCATTGTCTTTGATGATGTCACTCAGAGACAACGACTCACCAGTTTGCTTTCTGTCCTTTCAGAAACTTTTAGAAACAGAAATGTTGGAATATAATTTACGTGAAACAGAAGCCATTCATTATAAGTGTATGGTTTGATGAGCTTCAGGAATTTTTTACAACTGGGAATGTATTACTACACTCAAGAACACTTCCATCACCCCCCAGAATCTATCGTCCATTTGCTGTCAGCCTCTGCTCTCACCCCCAGCCCCAGGCAAATGCTGATCTGCCTTCAGTCTCTTTTCTAGAAATTTCATATACATGGCATCCTGTGACGTATAGTCTATAGTATGTGGTATCTGATGTCTTTCACTTAGCATAACACTTCTGAGGCCCCCTGTGTCGTCAACGTGTGTCGGGCACTCATTCTTTTTTTATTGTTTACAGTATTCTCTGTCTGAATGTGTTAGTGTTTATCCCTTGGCTGGTTGATGGGCTTTTAAGTTGTTTCCGGTTTTGAGCCATTGTAAGTCACATTGCTGTGAACAGTCTTGTACAAGTCTTTGTTTGGACATATGTTTCCATTTCATTTAGGAAGATATTCAGGAGTAGAATTGTTGGTCTGTGTGGTAGGTATCTGACTTGATTAGGAAACCATCAAACTGTACCATTTTATATTCTGACAATCTAAGACGCTTCCAGTTTCTCTATGTTCTTTTCAACATTTGGCATTGCCAGTCTTTTTGATTAGAGTCATTCTAGTAGATGTGGAGTGATATCTCAGGCATGGGTGTGTGCTCAGTTACTAAGTTGTGTCCAACTCTTTGTGGCCCCATGGACTGTAGCCTGCCAGTCTCCTCTGTCCCTGGGATTTTCCAGGCAAGCATACTGGAGTGGGTTGCCATTTCCTTCTCCAAAATATGATATCTCACTTTGATTTTAAGATGCATTTCCTTAATACTAATGGTGGTGGGTGAGCCTGTTTTTTCATGTACTTATTGGATATTTGTGTATCTTCTTTGGTGAGAGGTCTGCTCAAGTATTTTACCTTTTTTTTTTTTAAACAGTGTTGTTTAGCTTCTTATTGAGCTGTAAGAGTTAAAAAAAAGAAATATAGATATATAGATATATCCTGGAGAAGGGAAAGGCTACCCACCCCAGTATCCTGGCTTGGAGAATTCCATGGAAAATATAGTCCATGGGGTCACAAAGAGTCGGACATGATTGAACAACTTTCACTATATATATTCATACTGTATATACATCCCTATCAGATGCAGGACTTGCAATCCATCTGTAGTTCATCTTTTCATTATCTCAATGCTGTTTTCTAAATAGGTTTTTATTTCTCTTTTTTGGTTTGTTTTGATGAAATTCAATTTAGTAATTTTTATTTTCAGAATTTTTATATAAGTGTATTTTAACAAGATAGTAAAGGTGCAATTATGTTTTATTATTTTTAACTTGATAAACTGTGTTGATTGATTTTTAAAGTTACCATACCCAGATTATATCTACATAATCATGGTGCATTATCCTTTTAATATATTTCTGAAATTTGATATACACATGTAAATTCACTGGTAATAGTATTTTGTAGATTTGGGATTTTTTTTGTATATTATCTTTGTCAAACAAGGTTATTAGGAGTATTCTAGCTTGTAAGATGAACTGAGTATTGCTTTATCTTTATTTTTAGCATTCTAAAACACTTTATATATCTTGGTAATGACTTATTCCTTGAATTTTTGAGAAAAAAAAAAACAGCCTGTGAATTTAGTCTGTTACTTTTATTATGTAGTTGCAAACTGGTTAGAAATATAATTCATTGACTTCTGTTCACTTTTTCCAAGGGTTTTGCTCTGAGGAAATTTTCATTTTTAAAGTTAATTTTATATTTTCACAGAAAAGCATGCATTTGATTGTGACTTCAACATATTTCACACACTTGGTAAATATGTCCTCATATTTGTTTTATAGTGCTGTCCATGCAATACCAAGGGTCCCATTGCTTTCCCCAATCCTAATTATGAGTATTATTTTGTCTCTTTTACTTTTCTTAACTAGACTGACTAGTTGTTTCCCTATGTTGTTGGTTTCCATGTTTTCCATGACTTTTCTTAACTAGACTGACTAGTTGTTTCCCTATGTTGTTGGTTTCCATGTTTTCCGTGACTTTTCTTAACTAGACTGACTAGTTGTTTCCCTATGTTGTTGGTTTCCATGTTTTCCATGACTTTTCTTAACTAGACTGACTAGTTGTTTCCCTATGTTGTTGGTTTCCATGTTTTCCGTGACTTTTCTTAACTAGACTGACTAGTTGTTTCCCTATGTTGTTGGTTTCCATGTTTTCCGTGACTTTTCTTAACTAGACTGACTAGTTGTTTCCCTATGTTGTTGGTTTCCATGTTTTCCGTGACTTTTCTTAACTAGACTGACTAGTTGTTTCCCTATGTTGTTGGTTTCCATGTTTTCCGTGACTTTTCTTAACTAGACTGAAGAGTTGTTTCCCTATGTTGTTGGTTTCCATGTTTTCCATGACTTTTCTTAACTAGACTGACTAGTTGTTTCCCTATGTTGTTGGTTTCCATGTTTTCCATGACTTTTCTTAACTAGACTGACTAGTTGTTTCCCTATGTTGTTGGTTTCCATGTTTTCCATGACTTTTCTTAACTAGACTGACTAGTTGTTTTCCTATGTTGTTGGTTTCCATGTTTTCCATGACTTTTCTTAACTAGACTGACTAGTTGTTTCCCTATGTTGTTGGTTTCCATGTTTTCCATGCCCCTTGACCCCTCCTCGGATTTTGACCAATCTCATTTGATTTCTGAGATGGGGCAGTTGATAGATTTTTTTTTACACCAATTTCTGGAAGTCACAGCCATCCTTTTAAGGAGTTGTCCTTCTATAGGTGAAGATACTGAGGTTCAGAGAATTCACAAGGTATATAATAGAGCTGGGATTGGATACAAAGCCAGTCCTTCTTCCCGAGATCACGTCTCATTCCTGACAAGTGCTAAGGGGTGAGACAGCCAACCTCTTCCGACAGACACACAGGCCATCAGTAAACTGCCACCAGTAGGGTGCACAGGGCAATGCCCTCGCCCTCCCCACGCGTGGTCTCTGTGACCATTCCATCCCCTCCCTGTGAGGCTGCAGGGCCAGAGCTGCTAAGTCCGCTAGCTACACGTTTGCATGTTGAGCCCCAGAAGCGTCAGTCCGAGTCTCTTCCCTTGCTGTCAAAGAGATGAATGGGTGTGATATGGATGTGTGCTGGGGTGTGTATATGAGAGCAAGGCAGAAGGCCAAGCATATGTTGTTCCCCATCAGCACTGCCCAGAGAAAAGAGGCTGACCAAATATTTGGCAAGATCCAGTATTACACTATTTGGAAAGATGTTCTTTCAAAGGAGGAGAGAGGGGTGTGGTACGAAGGCCTGCCATAGCCTGTGGCCATCTACCCCTCTTTCCCAAGCCTTCTCCCAACAACTCACACCAAGACTCCAGGCACAACTGGAAATCTACTAATCACTACAATGTTTCTCAAGTTTTTTGACACTCAGCTAATATACAAGCAGCCTGGTTGCAGGACTCTTTCCCCAGTTGTGAATTAATAAGTAGTACTCAAACTTCTAAATGAGGCAGGAGGATACCTTGCAATGCTTCTGTGATTTCCTACAGAAAGACTGCTCTGAATATTTTTTTCATAAAGGTCTTTGCACATGAGACCGTATACGTGTTAAGAGGCGAATGCGTTAGGAGCCTGGACTCAGCTGGAGCCTATGGAGGATTTCCTTGGTTTCTGAGCATAATGTTCCCATCTCCTGATTTCTCTGAACAGAAAATGGAAGAGAGAATGAGGGAAAATCCTATTTATTTGTATTCATGAACTTGGCTGTAATCAATTATGCCATATAGGATGTCATACAATACTGCTTGTTTAAAAAGCCTATTTTTCAAATTAAAACAAAACAAAACAAAAAACTCTCTGCTACAGCCTGAGAATCCCAAAGCTCCAATGCCCTCTCCTCCATGAAGCCATCCCAGATCCCCCAGGTGGACATAGTACTCTCTCCTCAGACCTCCTGGGGCTGCTTGATTTTACCTTCTGTTGGCTCTTCTTGGCACCCGCCTCATGTTCAGTTATTCTCTCATTCAGTATTTATTGAGATGCAACTGTGCCACGTGATCAAAGACATCTTCACATATTGAGGTATGAGAACGTCATTCTGGCTTATATATGCGCTAATGTGAATTTTATACTAACTAAAACAGCCTCTTTGTGGCCTATCAAACATACATTGAACATCTGCTTTAACAGTTTTAAAAACAGGTACAGTGACCAGAAGTAAAGAATGTCCATGTTGAAAATAAAGATTAAATGCTTCCCTTCCTGAGACACCAGTTCTGGTCCTCCTCTGATGATGAGACTCCCTTCCCAGGTGCCCAGGCCACACTGACTTGCTGGGGAAGTGCTCATCTGTTTTTATTGAAGCCTTGAAGGAATGCATCCTTGACTTGTTTGATGTTCTTTGTTCTGACAGGACATAAAACTGTCCTGAAAACCCTGCTTCTCTGGAGCAGTTCTTCAGAGTTATTTTCCAGGCTATAGTCCTCAGTTTTGTGCAAGTAAAGCTACTTTCTATTCTTAGTATGGACTGTTTATGGATTGTTTTCATCGACAGACGTGGTAGGCCACCATGATACATGAATCAGATGTGCTGTGAGTTCCTCAGGGAACTTGCAGCCTGGTGATAGAGACAGAGCATGAATAAGAATCTTACAAATTGTGATGGGTGCTCTGAAGGACAGAAGTCAAATAGGAGCTTGTTTAGATGAGAGGATCAGAGGATGAAAAGAGCCAGACATGTGCACAGCTATAGGAGAGGACACAGGGCAGACTGTCCAGGAGACAGGCACCCAGCTGTCACTGTGGTTGAAGCTCAGTGAAAGAGACAGGGATGAACTGATGAACAGAGGACCATGCTCCCCACAGGTCTTATTCATCCCTTGTCACAACCCTGTCACCACAGAGACCTTATTGGGTGTCTTCCTCCAACTCAAGAGCAGAAGCTCCTTTAGCACAAGAACTGGATCTGAGTCATCTCCAGGATCCTTATCCTCAGCACTGGGTCTGGCTCTGAATCAGACCACGATTAACAAATGAGCAGAGTTGGGGTGAACATCTTCCTTGATGAAATAATAGATACAGGAATTATTTGCCCACCAGAGTAGGGACTATTTCAAGCGCAGCCAGAACCAGCCAGGAAAACCTACCCTTTCCCTGAGCCTCATCTATAGACTCCTCATCTATCACAAGAGCAGCTCCGTTTGCCCATCTGCACCCCAGGATCCTTTGTAAGTGCACAGTTCAGTGAGAACATGTGTGGAAAGCACTGTTGAGCCCCAGAGACACACTGGATCAACAGAGGATGGTCCGTGACCCCCATTCATGTTCTAGAGAGAAGTTCCTAAACCAGCTTACCCCTCCCTCATCCCACTTAGCCTCGGCGCCAGGCTCCCTAGAGACTATAGACCAGCAGTGCCTCATCTTTTCTGTCTTTCCCAGGAGTGGTGGGGGGATGCCTGCTCAGAGGCGACCAGATAGGAAATGTCCATAACATGAGAAGCCAGCCTGCAAGGTGTGTTGGGGAAATGCATAATTGATGGGCAGTCCATCAGGGAACTTCTCAGAAGACCAAATTGTAATCAGCAGTGGCACTTGGTCATGACAGGAACTCCTTTCACATCCTGGTGCCATCATAAACATGGCGAGCAAGTCCCCCTGGTCCTTAAGAAGCATCCTGACTTCAGTAGGTCGCCTTGGGTCACTGCAGCTGCCTACACTCTGGCTGCTGGATTTGCAGTAGGCATTGGGCTGCAACCATGGCTCTGATGTCCTTGGAGAGTAGACCAGTGAGCGCTCGGTCCTTTCTGCACTTGGGCAGGTTAAGAGGGGGAGCCATTTCTCCCACGGCAAGAGCAGGAGAGGGCGTGCACTCCAAAATGTGAAAATGTGACACAGCTCCTGCCACAATGAATTATTCACACGCCACGATGAATTAATAACCTGAGCTTGGAATTAATTTTATTGGGTTTCCAAAAAGGTGAGTATTTCAGAGGCAGGAGGGAGGTGGCCTATACCGCTCGCCCTCCCCCCAACCTAAATCATTGTGGGCGGGGGTGGGGGGGCACAGAGACTCACCCACACCAAGTCACCCAGAAATTCCATTTTTTACTGTGTTGGCAGGTGACTCGTGGGCTCTACCTGTAATTTCTTTTTGACCTTAATAAGAAATTACAATATCCCTAATTGCCCCAGAATCTTCCCCTGTGGCAGACGTAAAAATTTCAAATTAAATGACTTTTGCTCTTCCCTGAGGTTGGCGAAGACAGCCTTGTAGACACAAATCCCTTTACACTTGGACACGGAGCAAGGAATTAAGATGGATGGCGCCAGCCCTCTTTGCCTGCTGCACACCTGCCGGCCTCGCTCCCGGCCCTTCACCACCTCCCTCCTGGCTGGTTTCTTGACAAGTTCATTGCTGTTCACCAGAAAGCGATCAGCAGAGTCTTGCTTCTGGAGAAGTTAAGCGCAGGCCAGCAATCCCTCAGGGGTTCAGCGGATGAAGGGCTGCGAAAGAGGGTTTGGAAGCGCTTCACAGAGGGGCCCACATCTCCACATACGTCAAGAGAGCTATTGTTTGGGGGAAACTAAGCTGTATTGGAGACTTTGGGAATTTCAGGGAGGTTTTGCAAGAATTCAAAGAAGCAAGTGGGAACCCAAAGACACAACCCACACTTACTGAGTGCGTACTATGTGGTCAGTTTCCTGTCAGGCTTTCTCAAGCCATTGTCTTGCGGAATCCCCAGAGCACCAGTGGACTCGTTATTGCTATTGACCCACAGAGGTTAAATAATTCTCCCAAAGTCACTGAATGGGTGGGAGGGCCAAGCCTGCAGGGACCTAATATCCAATTTTCATTTCTGTGCGTGCATGCCAATCCAGGTTTGTACTGGGGAAAAGAAAGCAGGCACACACAGGCACAGGGTTCCAATGACCGCAGCAGAGAACAAAGAACAGCGAGGCCAGGAGCCCTGGACTGGCCCCCTAGTGCCATCAGCAGCTCCCAGGGGCACTTTGGAAACATCCCTTTGATGCTCTGTACTTTGTTCTCCTTGGGCTTCCCTGGTGGCTCGGATAGTAAAGAATCTTCCTGCAAATGTAGGAGACCTGGATTCAATCCCTGGATTGGAAAGATCCCCTGAAGGAGGGCATGGCAACCCACTTCAGTATTCTTGCCTGGAGAATCCCATGGACAGAGGAGCCTGGCGGGCTACAGTCCACGGGGTCACAAAGAGTCAGACTCGACTGAGTGACTAAGCATGTCTTACTCTCCTCACTGGTGAGAAGCAGGTTTGAAGTCCAAGATCCCTCAGGCCCAGTTCTTCAAGCCTCTCCTCTTGCAGGTCCACGGATGAGGACAGTATGACTCAAGCAAGAAGCAGGGCCACAGAATTTTCTGGTCAATCTGGCCCAACCAGTTGCAAGGGCCTTGAAGCTCCTTGACAACATGCTCAGGGACTCTGGGCCTGGCTGTCAAATCCTCCAAGATAGAAATGAATGGGGCCCAAGGCTGTTTATGCTACCTTTAGAGAGGGCTGAGCAAAGTCTCCCACCTGCCAGTCTGAAGTACTGTCGAGATTCAATACCTGTTTATTGAGCAGACGGAGTATTTTTAGCAAAACTCCCCCAAGTGTTTTCTATATGTTGTCATTACATCCTTCATCTTCCTTGAATTCCTTCCACCCAGGGTCACCAGGATACTCTGTGACAGCCAGGCACTTGACCATCTCTGTCTCAGGGGGTGGTGGGGTGATTCAGGGCAAGTCTTGACTACATTTGATGGCCAAAACCTTATTTCTGGCAGTAAGAAGTTAGAAGAAGGGTCGAGTGTCTGGTAGAATAAAGAGTATGCACTATCGTGTCCAGTGGGCTTGCTTTGAAATGTTTCAGACACTTACTAGCCATGTGATTCCAGACAAAACCTCTCCATCCATGTATCTTGGTTTTATTCTCTGAATCAAGAGATGTAGAAATACAGCCTTTTGAAATCAAAGCACAAGAAATGAAGGGTTTGTGTGCTTTCAGGCATGCTAACGGCACTGTGGTCTCTAGTGGATCTGGACCTGAGAGGGCAAGGTGAGTGGCCAGCAGGAGAGGAGTGGCTGGAAGTTCAGCTGCATCTCTGCCCCCCAGGGCGGAATGTGAGGCAGCCTTTCCAGAAAGCATGTACCAGTGATAAAACCATGTACGGGCGGTTAAGGATCTGCTTGCCGATGCAGGGCACACAGGTACGATCCCTGGTCTGGGAACTAAGATCCCACATGCCACCGGGCAACTAAGCCTGCATGCTACAACTCTGAGCCTGTGCCCTCGAGCCCGTGCTCCACAACAAGAGAAGGCACTGCGATGAGAAGCCCGTGCACCCCGACCAGAAAAAAGGAAAGCCCGGGCAGCAGCAGGGACCCAGGGCAGCCATAAAAAAATAAATAACATATTTTAAAAAATCATGTACCAGTCTACTGGAAGGGACTTCAAATGTAGAGAAGCATGTGGAATATGACCCCAGTTGTAAAGTCAAGAGTAACAGAATGAATATTTATATATAATTATGTGAGCTGGTTCCCCTGGTGGCTCAGACGGTAAAGGACCCACCTGCCAATGCAGGAAACCCGGGTTCCATCCCTGAGTTGGGAAGATCCCCTGGAGAAGGGAATGGCAACCCACTTCAGTATTCTTGCCTGGAGAATCCCATGGGCAGAGGAGTTCAGGGAGTGATAAAGAGTGGGACAAAACTGGGCTACTAACACTTGCATTTTCATATGAACATTGAGGAGGACGAGGGGACACACTTCAGATAATTAACACTGGCTGCCTGAGGTTGGGAGAGATGGAGTGAAAGGTGAAGTTAGGAAGAGGAGAGAAAGAGAGGAATGGGAAAGAAAACGGTAAGTCAAAGGGAGAAAAGTGAATGAAGGTGTCCATAAACTACAGAGCTTGTCTGCTAGGATATCTGCCTGCATATATGCACAGAGCAATGGATGGAAACATTTTCAATAAAATGTGACTCTCCTCAACAGGGTGCTGATGCTGTCTAGAGGGCTGTCCTGGGAGTCAGAAGATGCTATTACGTGTCAAGATGAGGGAACTGCCTGAAGCTCCATCTCAAGAGGAGCTCCAAGTTCTGACAGTCTGCCAACACCCAGGCCAGTGTTTTTCCTTCATCCCACATCCGCCTCACCAAGTCATCATGAACCAGACATATTCCGGTGATTGACTTGTTGAACGTGGGACTCCGATTCTTAGTCATTCTCTCAGACTAAGAGTGTGAATCAAAACAGATGACAATCCTCTCACTTTAGGTGGGAGAGTTTCGCCCGGTCAGCCACGAACGAGTACTGTAATCATGATGTCAAAACAGCAACCACATTGCAGTTTAAAAATAACTGGAAATGCCCACTTGAACTAAGAACTACATGACAAGCATGAGGCTAACGGGTGGGACAAGTAGATGATTTTTGACATGAACCCATGTTCAGACACAGGAACTCAACGTCCCTGAGAGCCGTGCTCTGGGTGCATGGTCTGTGCAAAGCATTTTGCAAGGATTCTTTGAATTAACATTGCCAACCCCCCCTCCCATAAATTTCCCCTTCTACTGATCAAGAAACTGAGGCTCAGTGTGGTTAGGCAACTTGCTCAAGGTTTCATAGCTGGTGTATGGTAGGACCGGAATTAAAATCCAGAGCAGCTTGACTCCAGAACGCACACTTTAAACCCTCCAATACAAGGATATGACTCCAAATTGGGAGATTTTTCAGGTTTTAGTCATCTTGATTGCTATGTGTGTCCATGGTGATCTAGGACAGCTTTTCAAGCTGCTAGTGGTAGCTTAATTATGGTGTGCTCTTGATATTGTTGGAATGTGACATTAATCAGTGTACTCGTCTGCAGTGGGATATGACTCGCAGGTGTAATTTATGTGTCCTTTGGTGTGTTATTAATGTGTGCTCTCAATGGAGGTTTAATTTTGGAAGTGCTTTTCCATATCATTGTGCAGACAAGAGATAATTGGAGAAGCAGGAAAGGAAGGCGACCTGCTGCTCTCTCAAAGGTCACCAGTGACCACCAAGACGCCCTCTTCTGCTTCTTCTCCACTTTGCTTCCTCCTCCACAGGATGGTTGTCCCCTTCCAGTCTGGGTCCTCCTATCATTATGGAGATTCAGGTGTGTAGAGGTGGAGATCTTGGTAGAGTCATTATTTCCCATGGCTCAGTCAATTCCAAAGCCTTCTTCCCCAAACTCCTCTAAGCTGACGTACAGCATCTGCTGAGGTGTCTCTTATGCTGGGGAACTCCCTTCCTAACAATACCGTATTTTCAACTTTGGGCAGCTGTGCTGTTTTTCCCTCATTCAATGTAGGGAAGGACTTAATATACAGAGGGTCTCTGCTTATTGCTGCTAATTCCAGCCTTTAAACAGCAGACATCATGTCTAGTCTCTTTCAGTTGGCAACCCCTTAAGGAGTTGAACATGGGGAATATTCACCCTCTGAATTTTTTTCAGGCTGAATATTTATACTCCCTTATACTCTTATGCTTCCCTGGTAGCTCAGATGGTAAAGAATCCATCTGCAATGCGGGAGACCTGGGTTCAATCCCTGGGTTGGGAAGATCCCCTGGAGGAGGGCATGGCAAACCACCCAAGTATTCTTGCCTAAAGAAGCCCCACGAACAGAGAAGCCTTGTGGGGTCCATGGGGTCACAAAGAGTTGGACACGGCTGAGCGACTAAGCACAACACAACATACTCATGATGAGGCTTGAACATGATCAAGTTTATCTGTTTTCATCCTCAATCTCGGTGCTGAGAACTGAATATAAGACTCAGGTGAGGCCTGACTAGAAAAGCCTGGAATTTGAGATTTTGACCTTCTTTGTTCTACACACTCTACTCCTATTAATGCAACCCTAAATTGCTCTCTCCAGTGAGAGCTAGAGCACAATAGGGATCCCTAGGGAGTGGCTGAAGCTCACTCAGGCTGCTTTCAAGACAGAGCTCTCTCACCCTGTGCTGACACAGTAGAGCTTCTTGGGGGAAGCTTACTTGGCCCATATGTTTTTTGCCTTGTAAGTTGCACTGCACCACCATAACCCACTGAGAGCTCTTTGGATAGGAATTCTCCCATCTAACTCGTTTGTCATCCCCTCCCAGTTCAGTGGCATCTACAGATTTGATAAGGAGCTTCCTATGCCTTCATTCAAGTATTCACAAATTTGTTTTAGCAGGAGAGAGTCAAGGACAAAAACCTTATCTCAGGGCCCTGGAGAGCTCCTGAAGTGACAAGCTGAACAGGAATGAATTAATCAGCAAGCCCTAGGCACGGTTCTTGAAGTGGTTACAAGTCCACCTTTCTAACCGTATTATTACATTAGCTAGAGTTTTTCATGTTACTTAAAAGGATATCATAAAAACTTTATTACACACCATGTGGAAATTCAAATACACTGTGCAGATTGCATTTCCCTGATCTAACCATCTAATAATTACAAACACCCTCAGAAAAAAAAAGGAAGGAAGGGAGGGAGGGAGAAAAGAAAAGCAGAGTGCTTCAAAAGGATTCATTATTAAATGATTACCCTGATTTTAGGAATCAAATCAATGTTAGTTCCCAGACTATCTTTTCTTGAAAACCATCCCTGTTGCTGCTAGATGACTGGGCAGAAACAACATCTGGTCTGGGCCTTTGAATGTTGCCCTCATCTTATTTTTGAAAACTGAAATAGCCTTGCCCATCTTCATTCATCTTTCGAACTTTGTCAAGGGCCTGCTCTCTATCCGGCACTGAGCTAGGTCCCGGGGTCAGAGTATGGGAAATTCATGGGCCTGCATCGAGACAATCAGCATCTTCACTTCTTCCTTATTCCTCGACTCCTTCTATATCTCCAGCCAAGGATGAGTGACCTCATGTTCAAGTTCTCTTTTGCCCAATGGCCAGGGGTTCTTGAATTAAAAACTATCAGGTAGGTTCTTCTCTCTCCAGAACCCTCAGCTCTCCCTTTCAGTCCAAAGGACATTATCTTTTCTGAGCTGGAAAGGCATGGTGCATTTCCATCATCACAGCTGTGTTATCTTATTGGGCCTGAGCAGCAGGTTAATTTCTTCCTCATCCTTCTTGCTCTGAGTATAAACTTAAATGCTCATTTCCCCAAGATCTCAGTCTCCTCTGGGCTGTGGCCCTTCTGACACTAGTGTATTAGGACTATTTTATTTGCAGTGATCACAAACCAAATGCAAACCAGCTAAAGCGAAACAAGTGATACATCAGCTCACATAATTGAAAAGTCTGAGGATGAGCCATGTTTCAGGAAGGGTCCTGTTCAGGGCTGCAGACAACATCATCAGCCAATCACTCTCTCTGTCGCTCAGTTCTCCTTGGCTTCATTCTCAAAGGACATGTTTGGCCTCCCAGAAGCTCTAGGTTTTATCTTCACTGCCGCAGAGCAGAAAAAGAAAAGTACTTCTCATACTGTAGTTAAAAGCACTGGATGCACAGTGATTGGACCTTGGCTTGAGTCACATGCCTACCCTGACCAATCGCCATGGTAAGATGATGCTGTGCTCTGATTGGTCACAGGTCCACTGTGGAGCTGGGGTTAGAGACAGTTCCATCTGCTGCTTGAACTGGGTCTAGGCAGGTCCGCAGAGGAAAGTTTGGGTACTGTCGTTGACAGAAAGGGGAATAAATGTTGAATTATTATTATTTTTTAAAGAATGCCTAGAAGAGTTCTTCCATGTTCATAAGGTACTTGGCACAGAGTACCTGCACAGTACATTTTAAAAAATGACTTTAAAAACTGTGGCATCCACTATAGTCTTGCATGTTCATCTTTTTCTGATGTCCTTACCAATGGTAAGCTGATCCTTGTAGTTGTCTACATAGCAACCATTCTCCCTTTCTCCCTTGTGAGTCAAACTTGATCTGGCTAAGGAATCCATCCTTAAGGGAAGATAATGTTTGAGACAATCCCTGACTGATCTAGACTAATTAGTCTCAAACTACGTAAATGCCAGCTCTCTATTAGTTTATGACAATCATTCAAATATCATGACCAGATACACCAGACTGATTAATGTTTGCTTCAGTGATCTTGTTTCTAGGAGAAAATCCAGCATAGAATGTAAGGTACTCATAGAACTTGACCTACAGCTCTTAAAGTTGCCTGACACAGCCAGTTGGACCCAAATTCAACAAGAAGTTATGTGCATCCAAACTTGTGCTGGGCAATCTCCACGTGTGCTGGGAGGAGAGGGTGACAGTGTTCTTTGTCCTTATGCCTGGAGTGGTCACCCAGCCTCGATGTCATGCCTGTCCTAGTTCTTACACCTACTCTGGCCTCGTTCCCACTGTGTGATGCTTAGTCACTGGTGTATGTGTCCTCAGCCAAGTGTGGGAGTGCCTTGAGCCTAGTCCAGGGTCTGGCACAAAGTGGGGGCAAAGCGGGTGGTCTCCCTCCTTCTCTGGGGAGCTCTGTGTCTCTTTGAGGGAGACTCCACTGAACCACAAGATGACCCAGTGAGCTTTAAGTGGTGTGGTGCTGACGACAGCCTGGGCCCCAAGGCCCATCAATCCTGTCATCATGCTCAGTGAAAGACGGAGGAGGCCTGGGTGGTCAGAGGAGTCAAATAGCCACAGGATGAATGGATTTATAGAGAAGGAGGGGATGGGAGGACAGTCAGGGAGAGAGGACAGCCCTGGAGTAGGAGGGAGGGGACCGACCCCAGGGACATTGAGGGCCTCAGCCCTCTGCATCTGGTGAGGCTCTCCCAGGCTCTGTCCCAGCCCCTGGGTATTCAGGGCAGCTGAGCCTGTGACTCCACTGATGGAGGGTGGGGTCCAAGTCCTAGTTAAAATCGCCATGGGAATTTGTTTACTGGCTTCAAGTCCTGGCTCTGCTGTCCACGAGGTGAGTAGCCTAGGGCAGAGGTTTTGCCATATTTGGTTATCAGTTTCCTTGTGATTTTGTCCTTCATCACTTGGTAGCAGTTAGTTACTGGGCATATTGACTCTTCATCCTACAGATATGGAGAGGGAAGAAGGGACATAGAAGGCAGAAATACTAGAACTGAGGTTCTTCTCCTGGCAGATCATAGCAGTATACTCACCTGAGCTTTTCCATAATCCTTTGTATCCTATCTTTTGCCTTATTTCAATCTCTAATACTCAAAGGAAGCGAAAGTGTTAGCCGCTCAATTTTGTCTGACTCTTTGAAATCCCATGGACTGTAGAACACCAGGCTCCTCTGTCCATGGGATTTCCCTGGCAAGAATACTGGAGTGGGTTGCCATTTCCTTCTCCAGGGAATCTTCTTGACCCAGGGATCAAACCCAGGTCTCCTGCATTGCAGGCAGATTCTTTTACCATCTGAGCCACCAGGGAACCTCATGGGTTATCAAAAATGCCAGAAGCTAGCAGTGCCAGAAAAACCAAGGAAAGGAAACTGAAAAACTGGCTATTTCTTCTTTCTTGTTAACTCAACAATCTCCTGATCTGCTGTCTGTGTTTTTGGAAGAGGGATCATAGAGGCCAATGCATGCATCAGCGATCCTGATGTTTCTATCAAATGAATCACTTGAAACGGGATCTTCAGTTTACTTGAGCAGAACCATGTCAGGGCTGCTCAAAATGAAAGGTGTCCAGGCCCTGCATTTGGAAGTGGACAAGTTTTCATCACAGCAAAGGTAGAAAGCTTGCATTAGAGCCTGGCGCTTCCTAAAGCCTTGAGCTTTCAGCTTGGTTGGAATCGACTTTCTTTAAAAACAAAAGAAACCTACGTATACCAAGGTTAGTAAGGAATGAATGAAGCTCAGGCCAGCTTCCATGGTGGTAAAGTAACACCACCCACAAGCCACAAAACCCCAGTCCGAGGGAAAAATGAGGCTGACTCTTTGCCCATTGTGTCTTTTATTCGCTCCTTTCCTCCCTCCTTTCTTTCTCACACACCAGGGTGGTTAAAGACACGGTGTCATTTGTACAGATCAGGCTCTCTTCTTGTAAGTTTCCAGTTAAACATTCTTTTGTAGCTGACACCTATTAATAATTTAAAATGCCTGCTCTTTTGAACAATGATCAAAATTAAGCTATCACCCACAGGGGGATATTTACATACAGTTAGTCGGCAGCTGTTTAACAGCCTTTTCCACTCAAGATTTCTCGCGACCCTCACATATCATTTGCAAGCAGAAGAATATTTGGTTACTGTACGATTTTTTTTCTTTCTTGTATTGACAAATGGCCACTGGGAATCACTTAGGAAGTAAATAAGGTAATTCTTTGTGATTTCTGCTGGCTGCTGAAGTTGCAGGAGAAGGGCAATTACTTTTAGATCCCTCTACATGCAATTTACTAATAAGCTACAGAATGCAGAAACATGTAATTAGTAATTACCATAGTATGTAGCAGTGCAGTGCTTACCCAGTCAGTCTGTGGGCCTATAATCTAGTGGCAGAAAATGAATTGAGCTTGGTTCACCCAAGCAAGCCCCGGCATATTTAGAGAGAGTTGTGATGATAGACTTAATGGCTGTTTATAGAGACTGTGGAGACACAGAAAACATTGTCACATCCAGCCTCTTACCTGACCCCATGGTGAGGCTGATGTGCAGTAGTCTCCTTGCCTCCACTTTTAATAACAAGCCAGATTCAAACAATGATGAGGACCTGTCTAAAATCACAGGCTAATGAGCAGTGGACCCAGGCCCGAATCCTAAACTTCAGGCTTCAGGCTCATCCCTGTGAGCCACCAGGGCATTCCTAGTCGCACTACTGGATGAGTGATGCCATCTCCCAGGGCTCAGACATGGACAGCACTCAGGATCCAAAGACATATTTTCATGGCAGAATTACCGGCTCTGAGGAGAAGAATGTAGAAAAGGAAATAAAACAAGTGTCTTATTTCAGCGGGGGAGGGCAGGCACTGCACACTCGACGTCTACTCCCTTATTATCATGCCCATCTCATAGGAGAGATAACTGAGACTCAGTGGAGGGCCAGTCAAGGTTAGATAGGATCACTCAGTGTTAAGTGACAGAGCTGGAGTGTGACTCCAGGTAAGTTTGATCTCAATGACAAGGCTTTTCCCAACCCAGGGATCAGATCCATGTCTCCTGCAGCTCCTGCATTGGCAAGCGGATTCTTTACCACCCGGGAAGCCCTCTCTCCCTCACACCAGGAAGTTATTCTGATGGAGTGACTCTTTAGATCAGCGAACTGAGTGTATCTGCATGAAATATCTCAAAATATTTAGTGCAAAAGAGGGGAGTTCACAGATGCAGGATCTTAAAACTGATGACTATCACCCAGTAATTTCAATTTCAGTAATTTATCTTAAAAAAAAAAGACAATCCAAAAACTGCAGATAAGAGTTAATGCACAAATATAACAAACAAAGATGTTCTTTATGATAGTAAAACCTGGAGAAAGAACATAAGTACCCAAAACACAGTAATAGAGAAGAAAGTTGTGGTTATAGCTATATGGTAGTATACTAGGCAACCATGAAAAATAAAATTTTCAATGAAGAATTTTTAATAAAATAGGAAAGGCCTTAAAACCTAATGAAGAGTGAAGCAAAATGTTATGTAGAGTAAGAATTCATTTAGGCAAAATAATATTTATGGAGAAATATAAGCCAAAATTCTGTTTAGTAATTTAAGAGGTGACTTTATTTATTAAATAACAGCTTAATTGAGATATAATTCATGTACCAAAAAATTCACCTTTTTATATGTGTAATATTTATGGGTATTGGACTTCCCTGGTGGCTCAGCTGGTAAAGAATCTGCCTGCAATGCAGGAGACCTGGGTTCGATTCCTGGGTTGGGAAGATCCCCTGGAGAAGGAAGGGAATGGCTACCCACTCCAGTATTCTGGCCTGGAGAATTCCATGGACTGTATAGTCCATGGGGTCGCAAAGAGTTGGACATGACTGAGTGACTTTCACTTTCACTATGGGTATTAGTTTATTCTCAGAGTACAACCATTCAGTTCAGTTCAGTCCCTCAGTCATGTCTGACTCTTTGCGACCCCATGAATCACAGCACGCCAGGCCTCCCTGTCCATCACCAACTCCCGGAGTTCACTCAGACTCACGTCCATCAAGTCGGTGATGCCATCCAGCCATCTCATCCTCTGTTGTCCCCTTCTCCTCCTGCCCCCAATCCCTCCCAGCCATCAGAGTCTTTTCCAATGAGTCAACTTTTCGTTTGAGGTGGCCAAAGTACTGGAGTTTCAGCTTTAGCATCATTCCTTCCAAAGAAATCCCAAGGCTGATCTCCTTCAGAATGGACTGGTTGGATCTCCTTGCAGTCCAAGGGACTCTCAAGAGTCTTCTCCAACACCACAGTTCAAAAGCATCAGTTCTTTGGCACTCAGCCTTCTTCACAGTCCAACTCTCACATCCATACATGACTACTGGAAAAACCGTAGCCTTGACTAGACAGACCATTACCATTGTCTAATTTTAGAAAAATTTCATACCATACTCATTAACTGTACTCTCTCATTACTCTCACCTTCCCAAGCCCCTGCTGAACAAGAGAACATTTTCTGTCTCTACGTATTTGCCAATTCTGGATACTTTTTATAAATGGAATCATACACATGTGATCATTTGTAACTAACAATTCTCTTAGCATAATGTTTTCAAGGTTCATTCATGTTGTAGCCTTTACTGGTACTTAATTCCTTTTCAAGGCTGAATAATATTTCATTATATGCATATATCACATTTTGTTGATTTGTAACTTGATAGATATTTGGATTGTTTCCATGTTTTGGCTATCACGACTTTTGGTGATATAAATAGCAATATACAACATGCTTTCAATTCTCTTGGGATTGTACTGGGAAGTAGAATTGCTGGTAACTCCATTTTTAACATTTTGAGGAACTGCCAAACTGTTTTTCAACATGGTTGCACCATTCTATATTCCCACTAGCAATCACTGAAGTCTCCAACTTTTCCACATCACTGCAAATGCTTGTTGTCTGTCTTTTTAATTTTAACCATACAATAGGTGTAAAGAAGTATATAATTTTGGCTTTGATTTACATTTCCTAATGACTAACAATGTTGGTCATTTTTTAATGTGTTCATACCTTCTTTCAAGAAATGTCTATTGAAACTCTTGGCCAATTTTTAAGTTGAGTTCTTTGTTATTTTGTTTTTGAGTTGTAAGCATATATTCTGAATCATAGTCCCTTATAAGTATATGATTTGCAAACACTTTCCCCCATTCTATAAGTTGTCTTCCCATTTTCTTGATAATATTGTTGACAACACAAAATTTTTGAATTTTAAGGAAGTCCAGATTCTTTATTATTTCTTTCGTCATTTGTGCCTAAGCCAAGGTCATGAAGATTTACTTGTAGGTTTTCTTCTAAGAGTTTAACAGTTTTAGATCTTGCATTTAGAGTTATAGTCTGTTTGTATATGTCGTGAGGTAAGAATTATTCTTTTGCATGTGGACATCAGTTGTCCTAAACCTTTTCTTGAAACAGCTCTTCTTTCTCTATTGAACTGTCTTGACACAAAAATCAATTACCTATAGATGTAGGAATTTTATTTCTGGACTTTCAATTCCATCCCATTTACCTACATGTCTATGCTTATGCTAGGACCATGCTGTCTTGATTATTACAGTTTCTTAATTGAAGCTTTGAAACTGGGAAGCTAGAGTTGTCCATTTCCCAAATGGGATGGATGATGGTGAGAGTTGTACAACCATGTGAATGTACTTAAGGCCACTAAACTGTAAAGTTAAATATGGTTAACATAGCATGTTTTATATTATGTGACTTTCACTACAATAAAAAAAAAACATTAAAAAATTCTAAGAGAGGATGGGTTTCAACTCAGTGGGGGAAAAAAAAAGAGCTCTCCAACTTTGTTCTTCTTTTGAAAGGTCTTTTTGGCTATTTTGAGACCCTGGCAACCCCACATGAACTTTAGAATTGCCTTGTCAATTTCCCCAGAAAAGGCAATGGGGATTTTAACAGGGATCGCGTTGAATCTGCAGATCTGTTCACAGGGGTTGTCTCTCCATTGACAAAATGACGGCTGTGCCCACTTCAAATCCTATGGCTTATCCCCCCAAGCTGAGAGTGAATGCATCTTTCCCTGCCAAGACTGGTGCAGCTTCAGGGAATGAAGGCTGGCTGGGAAATTACATCTACACAAGACAGCCTATTAGGGCAAGGCGGCTGCTCCCCGGAGGCCAGTCCTCGGCCACTCCATACACCATGCGGCTTCTATTACTTAGGCCAGAAAGGCTTTAAATACCTCCGGGCACCCCTCCCCTATTTCCTGTGGAATACTATTTCACAGTCTAATAGATCTTCCTGCGGGGAATTTCTCCTGTTACTTAGCCCACATTTCCTTTCTCGTTTTCATCTGCTGCTTCCTCAGGATCATGCCATTGCAGACGGATTCGCCTACATGGGATTCCCACGTTTCATAGCCTCAGAGCACATAACTCCTTCCCTGTTACTCGGTAAATTTTACAGACAAGGGCTCAGGAAGGAGGTCCCTCTTGAGGTGAAGATCGACACCAAGCCCCCTTGTCTTGTAAAGCTCAGAGCAAATGCGGCCCATTCAAGGACACTAAGGAACCAAGGTCCTCCTCATCAAGACCTGGGGGAGACCTTGTTACAGCCTTGGGAAGGATGGCTCACTTTTCTGGGCTCCTTCACTTGTGGCATAGAAGCCAGGGCTCTATTTTCCTTGCAAAAAGGGCAGGGTGTTGAGTGCCTGCTTGGTAAGCTCAGGAGAACTGGGCCCCAGGGCCATGGTGGGCCTCACTCATCACTCTGGAGGAGAATGGAGGGGCTTTGGAGGCTCTAGGGGCAGAGAGAGAAGCTGGGAAGGAGAAAGACTCGGAACCAGCTTTGTAAACTCAGGGTCTCTGTCATTGCTTTGCCCGAATTATCTATTTGTTCTTGATCCAGACTGCAAGGTAAGAGGTGAAGTCACCAGCCTGAGCCAAGGAGCAAGCTAGGGAACAGGGTTGGGGCTCAGACCCATACTGGATTTTCTCCAAAAAATGCTCTTTCTGATGCATTGCTGGATCTCAGTTTTCTCATCTATGGGATGGAGCTGATGCCGTATCACAGGGCTGCTGAGAGAGCCGAGGGGGAGAATATAGGTGAAGAAAAAAATTGGGCTCAATAAATGTTATATTACTTCCTGCCTTTCTCCCTTTGGATGGTTGATCAGGGCCATTTCTCCAAGTAATTTAGCAAGGTGAGTATCTGCGGTCCCTCTCCTCCCAGACTCCTGCCCTGCACTGATAAGTTTTATTAGCAAAGAGGGAAGGGATTTTCTACGACCAAATTTCTTCTGGGCTTTCCAGGAGAAATTGATGGAGCTGCCCGGCTCCTTAGCCAGCACCTCATCCTGACGGGATTGCCTGGCCTATACGGGGACTGCGTGCTGCAGAAACGTTTCCAGCCTAGGGAGGGAGGGCATGGCAATGTTATTCTTCTGAAGGGGAAAATCATCATTTGGCTTCTCGGGTTTATGTACCCAGGGCACCGGGGAAGCAGCTGGAATTTGCCTGGAAACCACAGTGCTGTCTGCTTGGTTCTCAACAGGCGACTGGGGACAAGACTGCGTTTGACGGTGCGTCACCTGCCTTTCTGTTCTGCATAATAAAAACCAATTTTTGGAGCATCTCATTGGTTCCGTGTTGTTTCATTTCCTGAAAAGGGGTGTGTGTGTATGTGTGTGCACACATGTGTGTACACACATATGACTTTGTGTATGAATGTATATGTATGTGAGTATGTAGGCAGAATATATGTATGTGGCTGTGTGCAGGTCTGTATGTATGAAAGCGTGTGTGCATTTATGTGTATGAATATATTTGTGTGTGTGTGTCTGTGTGCAGGGGACTTATGTACCTGTCTGTGTGTGTGAATGGATGGGTATGTGTATGTGTGGATGTATCATGGTTAGGGCACAAGTGTGTGTGTGAGTACATTTATCTGATGTGTTTCTGTGGATATCCGTGTTTGTTTCTGTTTCCATTGGATGTTCGGTGCAGGTCCCTGAGACGTCCTGAGGTGTTAAAGTTTCGGGAGATGTAGAGACCCATGTGCAGATGTCCCGTCATTCTACTTGAGAAACAGTGGAGAGTGAGGGAGTGTCCACCCAAACTGAAGCCTGGGTCTGCCCTGAGCAACCTGGACATCTCAGGCAAGACTTCCTGTTCGCTGACTCCTGATGGCAACAAGGGTACCTCCTACTCAACCTGCTCTGCCCTCTACTTCCTCCTGGAGGCCTTCTGATTCTGACTCCTCCCATTCCACACCTGGACTGAACTCCTGTCTCTGAGCTGCACTGACGTCAGCATGATAAATTCCACCCTGAATTGGCCCAGGCTCTACCTACACATCTGCTCCCCACTCTGGGCTGCAGAGTTGTCCTGTATCCGAGGACCCTGGACTCTTACAGTGCCTCTCAAATGCACAACACATTCCACAAATGGTGTGGAACGAGTAAATGAATGGGCGGGTGTTCTTGGTGTCTCAGTGTTCTTTCTCATCTGTAAATTGTGGGTAAAAATACTTTATATAGATTACCTGAGATGAACTATACAAACACATGCTTAGAAGTGCCAAGAGTTAACAGAGCAATGAGGTCCTTTGTGATCTGGGCCACCCCAACAGGTGAATGCAACAGGTATGGTACAAGGAAAACAGGCCTTGGAGTTAGAAGGTTCTAGTTCAAATTCTGGTTCCACCACTCAGCAACTGACTGATCCTTGGTAATGCACTCTGCTCTCAGCCTTCACGTCCTCAATTATAAAAGGCAGCCATGAGCATTTTCCTTACAGGTGTAGAGAAAAGCCTTTACAGGGTGCAGGACACACAGAGACATCCAGTAAAGGCGGGTTAAACAGAGAAATATAGGCGGGGACATGGGCGTTGGCAAAACACTTGGTGTGTATTCAAGGAAGTATCAGGAATCTAGAGCAGAGGGGAGCAGAATGCCCGAGAGAAGAGGGATCTGGGGTGGGGCTTTGGAAAAGCAGGAGGAGAGGCCTCTTGGGATATGGGTGGAAGGTGAAAGCAGTCCTGTGAGGTTGGGGTTTGCATTAGCTTTCTATTGCTGTGACACAAGCTAACAGAACCTTAGTGGGTTAAGACAGCACCCGTTTGTTATCTCACACTGTCTGTAGGTCAGGAGCTCACACACCACTTTTCTGAGTTCTCTGCTCAGGGTCTCACAAGGCTGAAACCAAGGTGTGCCCTAAGCTGTGTTCTCATCTGAAAGCTACAATGGGGAAGGATTTACTCCCGAAGGTAGTTGGAAGAATTTTCTTTGCAATTCTGGAAAAGTTGTTGCCATTTTCTTGCTGGCCATTGGCTGGGGGTCTCTCTCAGCTCCTTGAAGCTGCCATTAGGGTCTAGTCACATGCCCCTTTCATAACATAGCTGACTCTTTCCTTACGTCTTGCTCACTTCCTTTTCTGGAAGGAGTTAAGTGCTTTCAAGTCAGACTCACCAAGGAAATCTCCCTTTTGGATAGCCCAAAGTTGATGGGCACGGGGCTTCAGTCATATCTGCAAAGTGCTGTCATCTTTGCCAAATGTAGCCTAATCATGAGAGTGAGATGGCATCATACTCACAGGTCCCACCCAGATGCAAAATAAGGAGATTATATAGGATCTGTGCACTGAGGGTGGGAGGATGAGCATCTTATAATTCTGCCCACCAGAGGGTTAATAAGCAGTCTTGTCTGGCTGTACTATGAGGATAGAAGTCCATAAAGAAGCCACTTCGCTGTTTGTCCTATACCAAGCATAGCTGAAAAAAAGTCTGTAATGGAAGGGTGACCATATATTCCCATTGGCTTAGACAGTACTGGTTCATTTCTGTCTTTTGGGGGTTATTATTAATAGTACCTCCTTTCACTCTCCAAAGTGACTCAGACTGGAGGTAAATGTATATTGTGACTCAGGCTAAAGGAAGACGCTCCCCTTCAGAGTCTTTCAGGCTCTTCAGGAAGAAGGTTGGAGACATGTGAGCTGTCTTCCTGGGAAATATAAGTGAAACTGCTCATCCATGGACAGACTTTAAAATGAGAAAATAAAAGAGGAGCACGTACAGAGGCCTTGTTAAACACCAAGTGATTTTGACAAGGCGTCTCTTTGATTTCTCATGACAACCCTAAAAACAGCATCATCCCAAAGCTGAGAAAACTTAGGTTCAGAAGGTGAAACCAGGAAGCGGGGATTTGAACTGCCTGAACCTCACCTCATGTTTGCAGTACCTGCCCCTTCCTAGGCCTCCCAAGTATTCCAATAACTCACCCTGGGCTGAATACTGAGATGAAATGAGCTCAAGCCATGCATTCCAGGAGCTGTTCTTCTACAGGGAAGGTCAACCAACTCTTAAGCAGGGGATTTCCTCCTGAGGGTGAAGTAAACAGGCTCTTTCTACCCTAGCATGGAGCTCAAATGTCAGTTCCACAGCAGCGGCGGCTACATCTTCATTGCTGCATCCCCAATGTCTAGCAGTGCTCTCACAGACTACATGGAACCCGTTAAATATTTATTCAAAGGATGAGTGAATAAACCCTTGACTCAAGGGAAACTCAACTTTAATATCAAAGTCAACTTATCTCTTTGAAAATGCATTCCGACAAAGAATCCACCATGCCCAGCAATTCTTCTACCTGTCTGGCTGAACCATCCTTTCATAAGACCTGGTGTCATGAGAATGAAATAACCCACGTTTTTAAATAACAGCTAAGACCATCAATTTACATGAGTTCTCCAAGGCTGAGAGCAAATTAACCAAACAACGGCCACTTTCATCAACTCATAGGTGGTAACGAGAGAAATCTGCATGGTGTTCTGAGTAACGCACATGAACGTGCTGCATTCGTTTTGACTCAGATTTGTGTGGACGGGGCTGGCAGATCTGAAACCCAATGGGGGAGCTTTTGTATGGGAGGAAGTGATGAGGCTGATTACTCGCCTCACCTTTGTATCCTCACAGATAGTCGTGATTGCTGGGTGATGCCAGTCAGAGCAGGGCTCCTCTCCTACTGCAAGGGGATGACGGGGCATCTGATAGCATTTGCCACAGAATGCCTCCTGATTAATCAGGCTGTTCCAATCTGTGAGTCAGAATTTCTCAGGGAGAGAAATCTGCCTTGAATAGAATTATTCTGAACTCTGACGCCAATGCAAGTAAAGCACTTCAAAAAGTGGAGGCAGCTCTCAGGAAGCCAGGCTTCTTGGCACTGGGACACGAACTTTGTGAGAAAATGGCTCACAAAAAAGATGAAAAAGAAAGGCTGAGGGATTAACACTTCCATTTCTCAGGAACTGGGGTAGCCATAGAAAGGACACTGTATTTTTCCATTCAAGGCAATTTTATGTAGGGCAGGTGTATAATCATTGGGGTCTTTTAGACCCAGGTTTGACACCATCTTTTACCACTTATTAGCTGTGTAAGCTGTTAAAGAGTTTTCTTGCCTGGAGAATCCCAGGGGTGGGGTAGCCTGGGGGGCTGCCGTCTATGGGGTCGCACGGAGTCAGACACGACTGAAGCGACTTAGCAGCAGCAGCAGCAACCTGTTAAAGAGGAAAACAACAACTACCCCAATTCCCAGGGTTTTGTAGACTGACACACCACAGAAAGAAGTTTACATCTCTTGGTGGGTTTTCAGTGAATGCTAGGGTCTTTCCACATCATACAAACCAAAATAGCAGGAACAAAAGGTAATACGTAGTCTGACGATTTTTTTTATAAATACATTTGCAGGAAAAAGTCTTAAAGAGAGGTATACAAATTAAATCACATTGAACACGTTATTTTTACCAAAAATAATAGAATCACCCGCAAAATTCAGAAACTCGGGATGTAGAGGGCTGCCCTCCCCATAAGGACTGGTACTCTTCCAGCATGAGGTCACAGCTCTTAGGTCTGTGTTTGCAAATGTTAAGTGAGCCAGCCGACAGTCTCCAGGGGTGTGTAGTCAGACCCCAGGCTTCCGTACAAGACAACTACGCCTGAGCCCATGGTGGAGGTGGCAAAAGTCTGCCGTTTGCAGTGTCTTCCTTCCTGCTGCCTGGCCCCTCTCCCTTCCCGACCAATGGCTGTTCTCAGCCATTGATGACCCTCTGCTTTCTCACCTTGACTTTACCCTTCCTTCCCTCTACTCCTTCATAGACCTGCCCCTTAGAATACTGCTGTCTCTGGTTCTTTTGGGAACTCTGCTCACTCCATTCAAGGAGAGGAATCAGATAATCAAGGGTGTGCGTCTCCCTGGAAAAAAAGGATGCTTTTTTTTTTTTCCCCCATTGATTACAGGTCATCACCTTCTCTTTTTTCAGAAGATGGATGAAGTTAAGATCCAAAACCAAGGGAGCCTGGAGAGGCAGCAGGGTCTGTGAAAGTTCCTGAAATATTCACAGTGTAGCTACCCAGAAGCTTGCCAAGCAACTGAGTATTTTTTAATCATTATTACTCTCTTCTAGGGGGGAAAAGGAGTCATTTGTAGCCTGGCAACAGAGATCTGCATGTTCTTCCTTCATGCCAAGCCATAAATACAACCTTCCCTCTGTTAAACCTAATGACGCTAACAGGCTAGTGACCAGGAGGAATTAGGACCATAGCATCAATGTCTATAGTCTCTGGTGGTGTGAACAGGCCAGGAGGAAGTGATGCAGAAACTGGCCCTGTGAACGATGGGCACCAGTAGGAACCCAAACACTCATTGGAAAGGGAGTTCCTACCATACTCAAGGCTCCCTGAGCTTTCATTTCCCCGTCTTCAAAATGGGATTGCTAATCTATCTCTTAATCTTACCAAGAGTCTTTAACAAGATTATAGTCAAAGCCATCTACTCTTATTCAGCAGATACTTGGGGGCCGCTGCATGTGCCAGGCCCCTAGTCAGAAGCACAGCAGGTGCCTAACTGACCATCCTTTCCCTTTGTCCAGATGCACTGCAGACGCTGCAGGGAGGAACTGGTACAATGGCCCTATCTTCTCCTCTTCCGGGCTGTGCTGGAAGGACATGGTGCAGGGCATAGCTTTGGTGCCGCTGCCCTGAGGACAAGTGTACAGGGCAAAGTTTCTGGGTCTGGGGGTCACAGGGCCTGTGTTGCTAGGCAAATGGGGCTTCCCTTGGGTGACCTGGGCCTCTGCTCTCAGCCTGTATGGTAATGGCCATGGGTGAGCAGGCCTGTGGGCCAGATACTGGGCAGCAATAAAGGCAGGAAAAACAGCTGCGGATTCCTTGAAAGCCAACCCTCAGCCAGCACTTCACCAGCAGGTTAAGGTCTGGCCCAGGTTCAGAATGGAAATTTCAAGCGGGCTCCAGGCCTTGAGGGCTTAAGGGCGGGGCCTGGGGGAGCAGAAGGTAGGGGAACAAGGATGCAGGTCAGAGAAAATTCAGCCCAATGCGTAGGGTTTCTAACCAGCCCTAGGGCTCAGTCTTTGAGCAGTGAGAACATGCACTGTGATTAGCACTTTCTACATATTATTTTAGCCAATCCTCAATGAGCCCATTTTACAGATAAGGAAACTGAGGATGAGCTGAAGTTAATGGCTTGTGTGACATCACCTTAAATGACAGAGATGTTATGAGAATGCAAGTCAAAGAGACTCTTTGTGCTACTCAAGATTTACCTGGACCACTGGGGAATATTTCATTACCATCTTAAGAGAAACTGGACCCTGAGCCAAAATCTAGAACAAGCCATATATAGTAAAACTTAAGGGGAAGAGAACCAGTTCCCTTGTCACTGACTTTAAACACCTAATTCATATATGCAGACTAGGACCACCCCACATTCTTTATGATTTAACTGGAGCCTAAGTGTAATTAAAGGGTTTCCCTGGTGACTCAGATGGTAAAGAATCTGCCTGCCATTGTAGGAGACCCGGGTTCAATCCCTGGGTCAGGAAGATCCCTTAGAGAAGAGAATGGCAACCCACTCCAGTATTCTTGCCTAGAGAATTCCATGGACAGAGGAGTCTGGTGGGCTACCGTGCATAGGGTCGCAAAGACAGACACGACTGAGCAACTAACAGTTCCACTTTCTAAGTATAATTAAAGGTGCTGTTCTGGGCTTAGAGGAGAAATACACGGTCCCTGCTTCCCAAGGAGTATGCACGTGCAGGAGAAAGATGGGGGCTCAAAGAAGGAGGAAAGTGGGGTCTGGGCAGGCAGGGCCGAGCTCAGAACCAAACAGCTCCCAGTTGTAAACTGGAACCTTGCCACCAGCACGTTGAAATCCCCATGGTCCCAGCCTCGTGTGCCAAACCAGGCACTAGCATTCTTGTGAAACAGATCACTAGCACTGGCCACTCTCCACACATACCCCTCAAGGCACAGTCGGTCTCACAGAGGGCCAGCCTTGGCCTTCACACCTGGGCTGCATAGCCCTGCCCCTCCCATCTCCCGTTGGAGGTGCTGGCACTGACACCGGCGGGCAGCGGCTCTAGAACTGGAACTCCCAGGTGGATCCAGGATCTGCAGCCGGAAGACAAAACGTTCCTGGTGTTCCCTAGCAACCCAAGCCACTCGCAGCCTACAGTTCCATGGCTGACACCCTTCCATCCATTTGCACCGAGGCGTTTGGTGTTTGGTGCTCCAGAAAGCTTCCTAATGTCCCTTCAATGATCCACGAAGCCATTTGCTTATAAAATCTCCCTCCCTCCTCCTCCCGCCCCTACCCCGCCCTTCCACTGGCTTTTAGTGCAGTGAACTCTCTGCGGCAGATGCAGTGAACAGGAGCCCTGGGTAGCTTGTTGAACAAAGCCCTCATTCCAGAGTGGCAGCAGCATGGGGGTGACCCCCCTGGCGGTGATGCTGCCCACTGTGGGCTGTGCTGGGGGTTGGGGGGCTGGTGGGAGGAGATGGATGAGATTCAGAGACAGGAGCAAAACAAGCTCAGCTCCAGACAGAGGGGGAGGGAGACGGGGCAAGGAGGGGGAAGAAGGGGTTGAAGGGATTAGAAGAGGAGGAATTGGGGTGCAGGAGGAGGGAGAGACAAAGGGGAGGAGGGAGAGACAAAGGGGAGGAGGGAAGGGAGGGGGAAGAAGGAGGGAGGGAGGGGAAGAGAGGGAGCAAGGAGAGGAGAGGCCACTTCGTTTATTTATTATGATGCCAGTTGCAGTGTCGGTCTCGTGTGTGGGGAGCAGACTGTATTTTATGTTTTAATCCTCCAAGCTGTGTGTGTGGGCTGGGGATAATTACATTGAAAAATGTGTATAATATGCAGAAGGTTCTTTTTGTGGGGAACGGGAATGCTCCGGTGGAATATCTTCCTCATGGCAACCAATGCCTTTTCCATGAGCCGCTCGGGAGGTGCCAGTAATTGGGAGCACAGTGGAAGCCCAGGGCTGCCCCCACCCGGAGACAGCCAAGCCCTCCTCTATTTTAGGGGCGGCTTTGGCATGGAGGACCAGGGCTGGGACTCCTTCACCCCGCCTGCCCATGGGGCCCGCACACGACAGGCAAGATACAAATGGGAGCCTCATTGCTTTTTTGGTGCAGCCTTGGGGCCGCTGATGAAGAATGCAGGAGGGAGCTGACAGGCAGGCTGCTAGGAGACGGTGTCCACAGCCTGTGCATGGCACACATACACACAATTGTGTGCACAAGTCTTCACCCATCCACACACAATACACCTATATGCATACACACACTCACAAACATTATATGTACACATGCATACCCATATTCACCCCTATTCCTACACACACAAACACATGGGCGTACACACACTCACTCATCCACACCTCCAGACAGGCGCACACACACAGTCATACACAATACATGCACACGTGCGCACACAATGCCCACGGGCTCACATGCATGATCACACACACTCAAATGCCCACAAACTCATGTTAATGGGCATATACATTTTCACGAATTCACAGTCTTACCCATGGCCATACATGGGTCCATGTACATCTTCCATTCTCTTACTCACATACACACACCCTCATATGGATTTGCACACACACAAGTACGCACACCACTGCTGACCACTGTGAAGTGGAAATCCAAACTATTGCAGTGAGATTCTTATTTAGAATTTAAAAGCAATGGACATCTGCCTTCCCTGAAAGGCCACAAAAAAACATCTTCCACCCCAACATTCGGAATATTTTTTTTTTTGGTGCACGTGCTTTAGTGACAGCACCGCTCACTTAATTTGAGCCGCCTGGCGGGTTTGCAAACTTTCCTTCGGCTTATGCCAACTGCTGATTTGATGCCTGTTTACCCAGAAATTGCAGATCCGGTGGAAAAAACACCCCAACCTATAGAGGTGCCAGTAAGTTGTGCTTTGCACAGCGGGCCAGCATCCCACAGAAGAAAATCCACTCGCGCAACAGTGTGGTCCCCAGAAAGTCCCGCGATGATGAATAGGGCTTCTGGCTCCCTTGGGACTTGGCTGGTTATTTTGTAGGAAATTGAATTTCTTGGTACATTAGGGGATGTGCTAATGAACACTAATGCTGGGCCAGGAGGGCTGGGGGTGGGCTCCGCCCCGGGTCGGTTTCCACTTCTGCCTCTGGTAACCTTGGCTCCCCCTTCCCCACTCCCCCTCTCCTGCTGGACTGGCCCAGTGCCACCCTCACGTGCTCTCTCCTGGCCCTATCCAGGCCCTCTTGAGAATCTGTGTTGAGTTCAAACTGCCCACCGGCCTTTGGTCACTCCCAAGCCTGCCATGGGCAGAAGCCCTTAGGACAACTTAGGGCCTATGGAATTCGGCCCAATTTTCTCAGCCTTTTAAGGCTGCTTCTCTGGGATCAGCCACCTTGCCTAGGCTCCTTTTCTACTGGTTCTCCACTCCTGCCCCTTAGGTGACCGGACAGCATTGCTGTGGTTCCCTGAACTTGCCCTGGTCCCGCAACTTGAGCAACTCTTGCAGTCAACCAGATTCACTCCCTCTGTTAGCTGTCACCACAGTGAAAGAAGAGGTCAACTAGCAAAGTAGGGATCTGCAGAGCCAAGAACGCCTGGTCCCTGCAGCAGCCAGGCTCCCCCGGTTGCGTTCCCTTTTGTCTACTCAGTCCCAGCACGCTGGCCGCCCTCAAATGCTGGGGCACACCCCTACTGCAGGCCTTTGCACAGCTCTTTTTGCTGAAATGTGTCCACCCAGGCACACACACCGTTCATGCTTCACCTGCTAGGTCATCCCTGGAACATCAGCTGGTTACCCTGTTTGAAGTGGCGACCTCCACCCACTCTGCTCCTCCATACCCTCTTCTCTACTCGTGCCATCGCCTGCAGCCCTTGCCACCTGACACACTGCTTGTTACTGGAAAGCGAGCATTTGAAAGCCACACAATCTGACTGTTTAGGTTACTGCCGTATCTTTGCACCCAGTACAGGAGCAGGTAATTAGTTGATCCACAGTGGTCTGTTGAAAAAAGAAAAATAATGATGAAACCCACTCCATCACCAGTGCCCACCTAGCCTTCCCAGCCCGTCTTCAAGATGGCCCATTTGGGGTTCATGTGAAGTTGGCAAAACGTGCTGCACTTCTCTTTCTGCTCCCAATCTGTATTCAGGGTTCTTGCTGTGCATTGACCCAGATCACAGACCCATACTTTTCCTATTGAAAATATAGTGAGTTGGTCAGTTTTATAAAAGTATTTTACATGTATTACCTGATTTACTATTCACAAACTGCAAATGACAGATGTGGTTTTATTATACCATTTAACAGATGAGCAAACTGAGGCTCAGAGAGGTAAAGTGACTGGCCCAGGTCACACAGCTTCTACCTTCCTGTGCTCCTTCTTCTAGACTCTATCGCCAGGACTATTTACACCTCTCTCCATGATGGGCAGTGAGCTCTGTTTCTAGTTAGTGGTTAGATCTCCATAATTGAGGCTTCCCTGGTAGCTTGGCTGGTAAAGAATCTCCCTGCAATGCAGGAGACCCCAGTTCGATTCCTGGGTTGGGAAGATCCCTTGGTGAAATGAAAGGCTACCCACGTCAGTATTCATTGGCTTCCCTGGTGGCTCAGATGGTAAAGAATCCACCTGCAATGGAGGGTTCGATCCCTGGGTTGGGAAGATCCCTTGAAGGAGGGCAAGGCAACCCACTCCAGTAATCCTGCCTGGAGATTTCCACGGACAGATGAGCCTGGAAGGCTACAGTCCATAGGGTCAGAATGAGTTGGACACAACCGAGCAACTAAGCCCACAGCACAACACTCCATAGTCGATCTAGACCTTGTCTGAAGGGTGAACCACAGCAAGAAGGCCCTGTTTTTCAGCCAAGAGAGCTTCATTGCACCTGAGACCCAAGGAGAGAATTTGTTCCCACTGAAAAGTGGATTCCTTTTGAGGGTCTCTTACCTGGCACTTCCTGGCCATACGACCTTAGGCATTAAGTGGGTATATACCTGCCTACGGGGAGTCATGAAAAGGCACAGTTGATGTATTTAGAAGGGCCTTAGTAAAGTTTAGACTTGTTCCAGCCTCCAAGTAATCTTTCTGTGAGTGACTTGAGAATTCCTGACTCAGGGAAGTCCACTCAGCAATTGACCCATGTGTCATCGCCCCAGATCACTTTTGCTTTTTGGGGGCAGCCACCCTGTCCTGCAGACCCATGGGGCTTAGAAGGAAAACAGAGTACCATGCCTTTTCCTAGAAGCTGCCTTACAGCACCACTCTCCACCCTTGAAGCAGCTCTGTATGCCAGAATGCCCAGGGAGGATTCCACCAGCATCCTCAAAAGAGAGGTGTGCAGGTGGTGTGGGATAAAATCCAAAAAGGAGGGGTGCCCAGAGCCCAACCAATGCCAGGGTGGGAAGGACAGAGAGGCAGCCTCAGGGACAGGTGGCCTGGGGGTGGGGTTGGGGGGGGTGGCTGGGACGCAGCTCAGGGCGCAAGGAAGCGAGCTGGTGGGAGGTGCATGCTTTTGCAGCCCAGCTCCTGGGGACATTTCCCTGCCGCAGCTTCTCAGCCACTGAGGAGCAAACAAAGCCAGAGGTGCCGCTGCAGACACTGCACGCGGCTGGGAAACAGGGGCCGTCTGTACCTTTCAATGCTCTCATCTCATTAATCTTGCACCTCTGCAGTCCTTCTGAAGAGCGCACTCACAGCGGCTCATTCATTACGGCTCTAATAACAGCGGCAGGCATTAAAGCACCAGGCTGCGGAGGAACTGGCCTCTGCAGCTGCAGAAAGCCAATACCTTTTTAAATACATTTACACAGCAATAAATAAAAGCGGTCTCAGTTTACCTCTTTATTAAACTCTATTTGCTCGTCGGAGTTAAGGGCTGCATTTGTGTCTTGCTATTCAAATTTATTCGTGCGCGTCTCCTAGGCTGGCCGCATTTATTCCATCATGCAATAATGGTGGCTGAAGCTTAACGGGGCCTTTCATCACCAAGCAGCCCTCATTAAGGGCTCTGCTCCAGGCTCCTGGGCTCAATTTGGCCACCATGAAGACCACCCCCATTATCCAGAGGGGAACAGGAAGGCAGAGGACGAACACGCCTTGATTAGTCTCGCCCAGCAACCAGCTAGCTGATGACCCGCAGCTGATGAGATCAGCATCCCCCAGGCTCTAGTTCAGATGGTCCCCCTGAGGGGGCTGCTCCCACTTAATGTCACCCTACTTCCACGGCGTTAGAGAGTCACGGCGAGTGAGCACGGCTCATGTTCCGAGGAAGCACGCACCTGTTCAAACCGGTTTTGACTTTGAATCTCTCGCTCTCAATACCTGCTCTCGTTCCAAGGAACTAACATTCTGTGTACATTTGTGAGACATGCAGGATTGACCAGTTTGGAAGATGTCCCCCATGTGGGGTCTCCTGACTGGGCTCAGTGTGGACAATTTCTCCCCTTGACAGACTGTTTAAAGGGTTTTGGGAGTCTTACTGCCTCCCCTACAGGCCCCCGACTTCTTCAAGAATCCTGGATTCTATGAAAAAGACTCAGCCCAGTGCATGGCTGAGTATATTCGCCAGCTGTAAACCCCTTTCCCAAGCTCCTGGGATGCTGCCATTCTTCTGATTATAACGCTCCAAGGCCTGGGGGCCCGGGGGCTGTGCCACTGTGCAGAATGAGGCCAAAGTGAGTGGGCACCAGTGCTGGCTGATGGTGACCAAAAGACCTAGGTGAGGTGGGACTTCCTGGGCAGGTGCTAAACACTGGGTTTTGCAGCTGCAAGATGGGGAGAGCCCTGGGAGGGTCCCATGAGAGTGCCTGGGAGTCTGGACCTAGCTTTTGGTGGAGTCGAGCAGTAGCTTATCCCTCTAACAAGGCCCAGCCATGAATAAACTGCTCCTCAGCTCACCTCTAGAATCCCCCCTCTCCGTGTTCACTGCAGTGGCTCATCTATGCTGACTGTGAGGGGCACACCAGGAACAAACACACTACTATATTCAGTGAGACGCAGATTTGGGAGGCAGGAGGAAAACTGTCCCCATCTCACGGAGAGAGAAAGTGGGCACAGAGAGGCTGTGTGCCTTGCTCAAAGGCACACAGCTAGTCAGGATCCCAATTCAGGAAATCCACTCCCATTCCTAATCTCGTACTGTTGCACTGCAGAAGTGTCAGGAATCATTTCAGCACCAATGGGCCCTGGAAAGGTGCTGAGGGATCCCTGAGTCAGAGATTGAGGGCGGCTTTGCGCGGTCAGAGTGCTGAAGGGTCCCCAGGGTCTGGCAGCCAGTCCATAGCTCCAAGTCACTCAGAATCCTTCCCTGGGGTCCTCTTTCCCCAGGATTTTCTACTTCTTCCTGCCTTTTCTCTCTATTCTCCCCCATCACACACCAAGTGCAACCTGGCCTGCATGCAATGAACAAACAATGATTGGCAGACAAGATTTACCCATCCTCGGGCAGGTCACTTCACCTCTGCAGGAGTCAGAGCATGAATCCTCATCTTACCCACGACTCCAAGCCTGGTGTAGACATTTCTTTTAAAAGAAAGAATACAAGGAATGGCGCCAGGCTGGCATTAGATCCTGGATTGCTGATTTCCAAGCTGCGCCATGGGCAAGACTTGCCATTCCTCCAGGTCCCAGTGTCCACATTCAGAAAAAGGAGAAAGAAAGAACACTTCCTATACTGTGTACACAAGGTTGCTGCCAGCACTTAGCACTGGGGAGATGCACAATTGATGCGAATTTAGTTCCCTTTATTTATCTAAGCATCTAGGCAGCTGTGGCAGAGGAGGAAGTCAGTTCTTCTAAGTTCAACTTCAGGGAGAGAATAAGAGAGCAGCCAACCTATATACTGATAGCACTGGAACACTGCCATAACCAGGGCATGCCAACTGTGTGGCCAAGAGTGCCAACCACCAGCTGCAAGATGAGAGGGACTGGGGATTCTGCTCACCCTCTTTCCCCAGATCCTGAGCAGTGGGCTAGGCAAACACTGTTCTTTAGCTGGTCTGACGTCGACACTCAATCCCCTTCTCCCTGGTCTGCTGGAAATAAAAGTAGGGACTTTCCCATTTGCCCTCAGAGTTAGGAGTGGCCAACGACACAGAAATAAGAAATTTAAAACTCTTCAGAGTGGAGAGTAGGCTTCCAGAAAAGCTTTTGTGAGGTAGAAAGATACATTCCCCATCTTAATGGTGGTGATGGTTTCATGTATACACATGTATCATAACCGATCATGGTTAATACATGGTTAACACACATGTATTGTATGTTTGAAAATTGCTGAGAAAATTGACCTGAAAGTTCTCATTAAGAAAAAAGACGGTAACTATGGGTGGTGATGGATGCATATATCAAATCATTATGTTGCACACCTAAAACTTAATACAATATTACAGTCAATTATATCTCATTAAAAAAAAAAGATCAAAGCATATACTTTACATATGTGGAGCTTGCTGTATGTTAGTCATACCTCAATAAAGCTGTTTTAAAAAACCCTGCTGGACATAGATGGACCTAGAAAGTGTCATACTGAGTAAAGTAAGTCAGACAGAGAAGGGGAAATGCCGTATGACATCCCTTATATGTGGAATCTAAAAAAAAATTATACAAATGAACTTACAAAACAGAAATGGACTCACAGACTTCAAGAATGAGCTTATGGTTGCTGGGGATGGGTTGGGGGAGGATGGGGCCAAGGGATAGTTAGGGAGTTTGGGATGGACATGTACACACTGCTATATTTAGAATTGATAACGAACAAGGACCTACTGTATAGCACGTGGAAATCTGTTCAGTGTGATGTGGCAGTTTGGATGGCAGGGGAGTTTGGGGAAGAACGGATACATGTATAGGCATAGCTGATTCCCTTACCTGTTCATTTGAAACTATCACAACATTATTAATTGGCTATACTCCAATACAAAAAGTTAAAAAAAAATAACTTAAAAAGATATGAAATAGAACCAACTATTGTCAAAAAGATATAATTCTTCTTTTTAAATTTGTGTTAGAGCTGAGTTAACGAAATAAAGATCTTGCTTTATAAAAAAACCAAACAAATAAAACTCCACTGGGGTTCTGAGAAAGACTGACGCTCCTAATCAGAAGGATCGTCATGGATGAAGCCTCTACTCTCACCTCCTCCTGCTTCAAATGCTGATTGGATGCCTGATCCTCAGGTTGGCCGTCCAATATCCAGGAGTGAGCAATACGCTGGGGAGGCCAAGAGAGTTCCTAAGAGGGTGATGTGAACTGATCCAGAGGTACTTTGTTATTAAACAAGGAAAATTAACATCAACTTGTTTAAACCCCTGAAAGTGAGGTCTTGGGTTCCTTGCAGCACAAAACCTTCCTACATGTACTTAGCTGGCCAGTCAATATCTGTTGGATAAATGTATTCAGGATTGGGTAAACCAATAATTTTAGGTGAAGAAGAGGCTCCTACAATCATCCAGGCCTGAGATTAGAGCTGGTGCTGGAAGGATGAGGAGGATTTGATGAGGATGAGAAGGTACGGGGCATACAGATGGGGATGAACAAGGCTCCCTCCTCCCAAATAAACCCCCTTCCCGGCAGAGGCAGCTGGCTTTGCCCCCGCCCTGCATCCTGGCTAATAAGCCATCCCATATTTGCTCTCCTCCCCACATTACTTTTTTCAGTGGCAGAAAATTATAGCTGACAAGTGGCAATTGATCTCTTCACATTATTTTGAAGCAATTATATTGAAATGGGAAACAATGTTTCCAGGAAGGAGCCCGATAACCAAGTCCAATACAGAGCTCCCTCCACGACAGATAGGGGAGGCCAATTTGCTCTGCATAGAAAGTCACCAAATTTCCTTCTCCTGAAATTATGGTTAATTATTGTCTGGAAATCTTCAAAGATAACTTCTACTTCAATCCTAGGGTGAGAGAACAGGCTAGAGTCAGCCAAATACCCCCAAGAAAGACTGCCTAGCCTTGGGCCTTCCAGGAACCCTCAACAGGGACCCTCAAACCTCTCTGTACCTGGAGGAGTTCTGTGGGCCCAAGTCTGGGTCCTCTACAGAAAGCAGAAAGCTATCATTCCCCAAACTTAGAACATCCTAGGACCCCTACGAAAAGCAGGAAAGATTCCCACTGACTCCCCAGTATTGAATTAGATTATTATATTTGAAAGTTACTTAAATCTGTACAAACCAAATCTAGGATATAATTTTCTTTGCTTGTGGTTTATATATGATGGTAAACAAAAACATCATTACAGATGAAAGCAAGATATAAAACCGGCGAAAGTGAATTAACACTGTCAATTTAATGTGGAAGGTCATGTTGCCTCCCCTATGCCTGAATTCACATCTGAGACCTCTATCTGATGACACCGAACCAGCAGGGCCAAAGCCTGTGAGATTTCCACGGCCCTGTTGCTGGGCAACATGAGATGAGGCAAGTCCCTGTCCCTTTTCTTCACTGGAACTTCTGTACAGTGGTAACTCACACTGTGGCCAAGGTGCTACTTGGCCCTCATCGGGTGAAAGATGTACCCTGGGGTTGCCTTCGACCTTTCCTCATTAGTCCGCAACGATTAATACAGTGCCATCTCAACTGTAGCACATTTAGGATGTCTGAAAATCTAAGGGGCACTTTGGTGTAAGGTGGTCTTCTAGATTGGAGGTTCTCAACCTTGGCTGCACATTGGAGTTGCCTGGGGAGATTGTAGACATGGTAATGCCCAGGCTGAATCTCAAACCAACTGGAACCTTTTTATATTTCCCTGCTGCTGCTAAGTCACTTCAGTCGTGTCCGACTCTGTGTGACCCCATAGACGTCAGTCCACAAGGCTCCCCCATCCCTGGGATTCTCCAGGCAAGAACACTGGAGTGGGTTGCCATTTCCTTCTCTAATGCGTGAAAGTGAGAAGTGAAAGTGAAGTCGCTCAGTCGTGTCCGACTCTTAGTGACCCCATGGACTGCAGCCCACCAGGCTCCTTCATCCATGGGATTTTCCAGGCAAGAGTACTGGAGTGGGGTGCCATTGCCTTCCCTGGGCAACCCCAATAAGCAGCCACGTTGGGAACCAACAATCCAGATCAGGCTCTCAAACTTGAGTGTGAACTTGCACATGGAAAACTTGCAAAACTCCCAGTTGCTTGGTCCCATCTCTAGAGTTTCTAATTCAGTATTTGTTGGGTGGGGCAGAGTAACTAGAATTTCTGACCTGTTCCCAGGTGATCCTGATGCTTCTGGTCAGGGGACTGTATTTTAAGAAGCAACAGCTTTGATCTGAGTAAGCTTAATGTTCACTTGTTCTGGATTATCATGGAATGAAAGCATTTGCACTAAGAACTTATGAGTCCCAGAGAATGCATCTGAGAACCTGATTGAGAAGTGTCCATGCAATGGACCTGGCGCCCTGGACTTGGGGGTCCAAAAGCAGGCCTCATATCCTTCCTCCACTCCTGTTCCACCTGCTCAGGTAAAGCACTCCCCTCTCGGAATCCCAGTTTATGGAAATGATGTCCATCTCAGAGAAGGACTTGGACGCTCAACATCACTAATCTTGTTAGGGAAATGTAAATCAAAACCTCAAAAGATCCCACTGCACACCCATTAGGATGGATACTATTGTTTTTGAAGTAGAAAATAAAAATTGGAATAAGAATAATTGGAATAAGAATTGGGATGCACATGCACTGTTTTTAGGAATGTAAAATGGTCCCAATGCTATGGTTCATTAAATAATTAAGTATAGAATTATCATATGATCTAGAAAATGCACATCTGGATATATACCCAAAGAGTTAAAAGCAGAATCTTGAAGAGATATATGTTTACCCATGTTCACAGCAGCCAAAATGTATAAGTAATCCAGTGTCCATTCACAGACAAATGGATAAACAAAAAGTGGTCTGTACATACCATGGAATTCAGCCTTAAAAAGGAATGCTATTCTGACACACACTACAACCTGGACAAACCTCGGGGACCCTGTGCTCCTGAAATAAGCCAGTCACAAAGTAACAAATACGGTGTGATTACACTTACATGAGCTACCGAGAGTAGTCAGATTCACAGAGACAGAAGGAAGGTGGCTGCCAGGTGCAAAGTGGAGGGACAAAGGCAAAGGAGCTGTTTAAAAAGAAAAGAGAAAGCAACTTGTAAAATGTGCTCAGGGGCTGCCCAGAAGTCAGGCTTTGTTAGTGGTGAGAAGACTCAGTTTCTTCTCAAATGTACAGGGAGGCACTTTTTAAATCGTAAAGCACGGAATGTCTTATTTTGTAAATTAAACCATATTTCAAAGTTTTGGGGCACAACTGCGAGGCAGTTTATGAAGGCCACACTAACCCATCTATTCTGTCCACGTTCAGGGTGGTTTTCCTAAGGGGAGCCTTTTGGGAGTTTGTTGAGAAGTCTCTTATGTTTGCAAAGCTGGCAAAATTATCTGAATCCCAAAGACGGTTGCTGGTGGGTGGTCCATAGAATGGGACCTGTTCAACATCCTGGCATTTATAGTCAAGGAAACCATTAGAATTAGCTCCTCTTCATTATCTGCCCTATGTATAACTGATGCTCAGTGCCAACTGAATGAATGAATGAAACAAATAAGAGGTCTTAACGATATCTCTGAATAGCACAGAGTTCAAAAATGTGCTGATGCCTCAACATCTGTAAGATAGCAAAGAGGAGGGTATTTTATAAGGAAACCAGGAAGGATCTTGGAACACCAAGTAATTGAGTAATATGACAGCGCATGAATTTCATTTAAGGGAACAGTTTAGAGTGTTCGCACGGCTGATGGACTTGGAATTAGTTGTGACCTTTGAGAAAAAAAGGAAAAGATCTTGGTGTCGCTTTGGACTCAGTGAAGAAGCCAGAACGTAATGGAAGACTTCACAAGTAAGATGTTCAGTCTGACTAGGGAGGGGAGAGAGGGGGTGGAAATGAGAATTATTTTAATATCTGCAAGAGAAACCCATTGAGAGAGAAGCCTGGATCATCTCCTTGCAAAGATACCTGGACCCCGAACCAGAAGGAAGAGAATCAAGTTTTGGGTTTGTCAATAGCAGCAAATCCAAAGAGCGTCCTCTTTTTTGGAAGACTGAAAAATAGCAGCTGGGAGCAGAATGAGGGGAGTTCAAATTAGGAGCTCGCATTTATCTTATTCCATTTGGCAGAAGCCAACAGTCACTCAGAATGAAAAGCCCCAAATTCAAGGCAGAAGAAGGAAATCGCGTTTTCTGGGCCATGTCTAATTAACCCTTGGAGCAACATGACAGTTTTGTTTTGCTGTGACTTCTCACTTAGGAAGACTCGAAAATAAAGATTAAATATGGAGTGTCTGTGAGTGGTTATTCTTACCAGGATATAAGTCGCAGAGGTCATTAATCCTTAAGCTCAGAGGAGCAATGGGGGCTAGCAGAACATTTCTGCTCCTGCCACATCCAACGTGGAGAATTAGATGCATTAAGGGAACGGGTTTGCCTTCTGGAGTCTTTGTTGATGGTTATAGTTGAAAAAATGAAAAATGGAAAAAAAAATGAGAAAAAAAAAATCAAAATCAACTGTGTACTTTTTGCTGCCGGTTCTTCAAGGCAAGTAAGAGCTTCCTTTGTCTCATGTATCCTGATGGTGACTGACTCTCCTGAAACAAGATTTTGCAAATAGACACATCCTTTCTTAAGGTCGTCTCTCTCATTCTCTTGAGGTTTGGAGAAGGATTTCTTAAATTGTTGGAAAAGCTATTTGAAGGGAAAAAAGAGAAAAGAAAGAAACCCTTGGCCCACAGGTGATCAATTACTCTGGGCAAAATCCATTTGAAAATCTTCTCAAATAAGCTGCAGAGCTGGTCTGAATGCTTAAACAGACATGACAGTCCAACTTTCGGGTGAAAGATCTGCTTTGGCTTCTGGTATAAATAGCTGCATTAGCACCCCAGGCAGAGAATAACACAATCTCCACCTTGGATATGCTAAATGTCCTCATTATTCAAAAGGCATGCGAACCGGCCAGGTGCTCTGTTTAAATGAAGAGGCAGCATGTATGCCAGCTGCACACGAGTCAACCACAGACACTCTTCAGTTTAAGCAGATTAGTCCTACTGAACATCTAATCTCCAGATATGATAGAGGAGGGAACGATGTATGATGGCTGTTTGGACAAAATGACCTCTAAGACCTCTTCTACTTTTAGGATGCCATGATTATTTTGGTTATCTTCAGGTTGTGTGTCTACCATGCAGCAGAAAGTGGCCTCTACTGGTGAGGTGTGATATTGCAGCTCAGCTCAAGTAGGCATGCTGCTGCTGCTGCTGCTGCTAAGTCGCTTCAGTCGTGTCCGACTCTTCGCAACCCCATGGACTGCAGCCTACCAGGCTCCTCCGTCCATGGGGTTTTCCAGGTAAGAGTACTGGAGTGGGGTGCCATTGCCTTGTAACAGGTAGCCCGCATATTTAAGGAGTGCTTCCTGTATCAAATGTTTATGTGGAAATTCTTGGTTGAGAAGAATATAGGTTCAAATGGAGATTATGGAACGATCCTCAAATGAGAGCTAGGCTAAGGAGTCTCCCATTTGTGGAGTGCAAGACAAACGGCATTCAACCACCACGATCTCCTGCACACCCGAGGGACACAACTCTTCCTTTGCAAAGCATCCTTGATGCAGTATTTTGTAATGTAAGCCAATGGAAAAGCGTACATACTTTGTAATGTAAGCCGATGGAAAAGTGATCTATTTCATTATCTCCTCAGAGCCAATCCAAAAGTTTTCTACTGCATGTGACGGTCCCACTCTGAGAATCCTTTGAGTTAAGCGCATACAGTTGGTCCCCAGAGACCAAAGGTGGATCTGTCAAGACAGCTAAAGCCTCAGGTCAGAAGGATGGGGAGTGCACAGAAACACAGCACACCCAAGTTGGAAGGATCCCAGAAGGTCATCTTTTCCAATTTCCTCTTAGTACAGATGGAGAAAATGAGGTTCAAAGAGGGGTGGTGATGTCCCAAGGTCCTTTCAGGAAGAGGCCAATCTAGTCAAGGACAGGTCCTGGCTTATCGCTACCCAGCCCAGGGCTCCTTATAATTCGATAGCCCAGCTCCTGGACTTTTTTAGTGAGAAAGTGGAAATGATAGTTGCTCAGTTGTGTCTGACTCTTTGTGGCACCACGGACTGTAGGCTGCCAGGTTCCTCTGTCCAGGGGATTCTCCAAGCAAGAATACTGGAGTGGGTAGCCATCTCCTTCTCCAGGGGATCTCCCCAACCCAGGGATTGAACCCTGGTTTCCTATACTGCAGGCAGATTCTTTATCATCTGAGCCACCAGGGAAGCCCATAGGTCAGCTCACAGAGTTGGCCAGGAAGTTCCCCTTTAAAGAGGCTTTTTAGGAAAGTTCCCATTTAAACAGGGGATGTCCTATAATTTCGCCCTCAAATATGATTTCATACTGGCAATTCTAAGAATTCTGCACCCAACTCTATTTCCCAGACTGTCTCTCCCCTGCCAGGAAGTGATCCTGACTTTGACTTAGAAATCATGGTTATGTTAACATCACACCCCTCTAATCATATTAACTCAGATGACTATGTCAGTGTGTAAGATGCACCTCGAAGGCTAACCACACAAAAGCACGAGAAAGAGGAATCCACCCCTGCCCATCTTGAAACCTCTTCCTCCAGAAAAATCAGTTCCAGCCGTCCAGTTCCAAGGACCTCTTGTAGGAGAGGGGAACTTCCGTGCCCTTCAAGAGACAATTAAAGTCATCTTAAAGGAAGCGGAATTAGACAGAACGAGCCTCCACGGACTCAAGAGCTTCTTCCCTCCCAACATCCCTTATGTTCCTCATAATGGATCCTTTCTTTAAACATTACACCCCTCAATTAGCTCATAATTGCTGTCCATGCCATATGAATTATGCATCATGCAATGCAAATCCAGGTTCCCTGGCACTGGACAAATCACAAGCTGTTGAAGAAGCTGGAGTAATTACCAAAACAGTCCCAGGAGACCTGGAGAAAATGAGCATTATCTGGTCCACAGGCCGTTCTGCCCTGCCTTCCCCACGTGCAGTCCAGACTCGCCCCCACTCCACTCGGCTTTAATGAACAGTTGCTGGGTTTTGAGCAGGTTCTGTGTGCCAAGCAATGTGCTAACATATACCAAGCTTCAACATCTCTATTCCTCACAAGCCTGGGAGGCTGGGACTACCATTTTATACATTACACACCTTAGCTTGGAATACCCTCTCCTTCTGGACTTTCTGGGTTTCCCAGGCTGGGGCTTGGGTGAGGTTCACCTTTGCGATATAAATGGAAGAAAGGGCTTGTTCATGCAAGTAACAAATGTCATGACAAAGGATGGCTTAAAGCCATTAAAAAAAGGACAAAGAGAGCTCTTCAGAAGCACTCAATGCATTAATTACTAGTCAAATTACATTTATTGAAACTACTTCTTGAGAACCACTAAGAGAGAGTTATTGTGTATATTTAAAAGCTTTAAAATCACACTTCTTCCCATATATTCAAACTCATGCATGTGGATTCTCAACAGTCTATGCTTTCATACAATTACCTCAAATCATTGAGCTAATACTATTTATGTGTGTTATACACACATACATATATATGTGTGTTCATGTGTGTATGCACACATATGTATGTGGGCATGTTTGTTATGTCACATTTGATAGTAAGAAGAGGACATATCCCCCTCAGTGGTTCCTACCTTTATTCTACCACCATCTCTAGGTTCTAACTTGGAGAACAACATATCACTGCAATTATACCCATATTCAGGTTGCTTCAATAAGATATGTCAAGATTTTATATCCAAATCAGTTGCAATAAAATAAATTATACTCTAGAAGTTCATTCAGCGTAAGGAGGTAAATGTCTATCTTCAGCTTCTATCCATTTTTTTTTTTTTAAGATAAACGTTAATAGCCTTCTTTTCTCTACCCTATCCATCTTTCGTGGAGATAATATTGAAGTAACTGCTGTTTCAAGCTTTTAATTATTCACTCATTTTCTCAAACATTTATTCATTTTTTAAACATTTATTTAGGATCTATTATATGCCAACATATTGAGCTGGGAACTGATGTTGCCAAAGATAAATAAGACGTGACCTCTGTTTCTAAGTAGCTCGCCATTGAGTGGAAGACAGAGAAGGCATAGTCTGAAACTGCTCCCTGTAGTCTGGGGCTCAAAAGAGGGAAGAACAAAGGACTTGGAGGCAGACAGACCCAGCAGCACCACTTACTAATTGCACAATCATTACAATGCTCAGTTTCTTTATCTGTAAAATGGGGGTAAGTATTACTACACACTTGAAGTGTTATAACAACTCTAAGTAGCACTTTAGAATCCATCTTTACTTTTCAAATGTCAGGCCTGTATCAGAATTTTCAGTTAAAAAAAAAAGCAGACACAGCTTTGAAATTAATGCTGACACAGAATGGATTCCTGGAGGCATACCCAGAGACATCTTTTCATCCTGCTCTCTGCCCAAGGACAATTCACCTATCTTGTCTGATTGCTACTTTCTTCACAGGACAAAAGATGAACAAATGGCCTTAAAGGTAGCTTTGATGTTTAAAAGTCAATGATTTTATTTATAGGTAACAAATCATAAACCCCTCTGGTGGTCTTCCCCTCCATGGGAAATATGATTGGGGTCAGGCCCAACGGGGTGGATGGAGGATGGGTCATGGTCGCTGTGATGGGTGGGCGTTACCTAGTGGTCTGTCGGTGGTCAAGAGTGGCAGCAGGGAGCTGAGGTCAGGAGATGAGAGACGCCAGAGCATGCATCAAACTTGAAGGGGGAGATGGAGTTTAAATAGAAAAACGACATCAAAGTTGATAGCAAAGGAGCTCAAGGGATTGATGTAGAGCCCAGACAGATGAGGCCTACTTTTTAGCATAGAAGTCCGTTCATTCACTCACCCACCCAACAAATATTTCTGTAGCTCGTACTCCTTGCTAGTCTGTATTGGATGTTGAGTGTGCCGTAAGAGCAAGACAAGACCTCTGTCCTCAAGAGGTTTACAGTCCAGTGGGAGAAGCAGTCATTAAGAAAAGAATTACTTAAATATATAATTATCAGCCCTGAGAACTGCTCTCAGTGTAGCCAGGTTGTCACAGAGGCAGAAAAAGCAGACCAGAGAAGTCTACAGTCAGGGAAGCCATTCTGGAGGAAGTGACATTTAAACTGTGGTATGAAAGAACTAGCTAGGAGAAGTTGAGGGAACAATTTCCATAAATGACAGGCGCTTTGGAGATGCCATTTTATATGGACATTAAAGAGTGTGACAAGAGGGAGATTCCTGAGAAGGGCTGATCAAAACAGATTGGCAATCACATCATCTTCATCTGTAAATGGGTTTATATATACATATATATAGAGTGTCAAAGTGTTTCTGTGTCAAAGCTTCAGAAATTGCTGTAGCAATATCTGTTTCTTGTGGGAGAGCTTAGAGTTCATGTTCTTGCTTTTCATGAGTGAACTCTCTGGGCACTTAAAGAGCTGTGAGTGAGTTACTCGCCCATGGAGAAGCTGAACATGGGTCCCCAGTTAGCCTTAAATGAACTCTCTCCTTCCACTCCCACTCCCTGCCCATGACCCTTCTTGAGGCCCATGGAGAGAAGGATGGAAGGCAGGACATGGAGGGAGTAAGGATCTATGAACTTTACAGGTATTCAAGTGTTGCCAAAGTGTGTTAAATAGCCGAGTAGATTCACCAAATGTTAACATGGGGAGTAAAAAGGACCTAGAATTGAATATGTCTGGAAAATAAATTAAACAAATATTCTGGCTTTTGTTGCAGGACTTATCAGAGCCTTTATAATGTACATTGTAAATCTTTAACTAAGGATACAATTAGTAATATTTTCCAAACTTATTTGACCATGAAATGTGCTTTTGGGGACTGTTTCTTGAGGGGTGTTGTGATTCAGAATGCATTTTGGTAAATGCTATTTAAATAAGTAACTCAAATTTGGGCTTTAAAAGTGAAATGGGTCTTACATCCTTGTCCGAACCTCCTGCTTTACAGAGGACTCTGAGTAAAAACGACTGTTCTAAATCTACTTCTTTTATACATATAGCTGATACACTTCACTGTACAGCAGAAACGAACACACAATTATGGAGCAACTATATCCCAATAAAAAGATAAATCCACTTCTTTGACATTATTGTATGCATTTCTTCTGTACTATGGATGCCCGTTCTATTAACTTTCAGGAGGGTAAAGTGCTATAAAGGGATGAGGAAATCTCTGCATGTTACCTTGGAACTTTGAGCAACCGCTCTGGACCTCAGTTTGTGTAAGTGTTCAGTGAATACGATGCAACCTTGAGTTGTTGCAAAGGCAATGTTGTATGTAGAGTATCTGGCACAGGGAGGTACTTAATAAGCTCTCCCCGCCTCCCGCCATGAGAAATAAGCATCATGCTGACATAAACACTGTATGCAAATATTCAAGGCTTAAAAAAAAAATGTGCTTTATCCAGGTCCCAAAGTAGAAGCACATTAACGCAAAGTAAAATATGCTGTTCAGTTCTGTTGGTTTAGACACTGCCTCTTTCTTCCCCAAAGTGTTTCTACTTTATAACCTGGTGCTAAACTTCAGAGAGGCCTGGCATGCTGCGATTCATGGGGTCGCAAAGAGTTGGACACGACTGAGCGACTGAACTGAACTGAACTGAAACTTCATTTAAGACAAACACATTGGCGTTTATCAACTGTTATCAGAATTTATGCTTCAGAATTAGAGCATTTCAAAAACTGAACTCTCTTACAGTTTAGTAAAGTGGAAATAGACTCCAAAAAGGGAAGTGACTGGCCCGAGGTCACTGCATGCTTTTGGAGCAATCTTAGCTCCAGTGAGCTAGTACTGTCTAGCCTGGGGCCTTTACTCCAAACCAGCAACTCCTCATTTATTTTCTCGGAACTTAAGGTGAGCTAATTGCTCTTTACCTCTGTAAACCCAGGAAACTGAGGGATTTTTGTTTCCTTGCTGAGGTGGGAAGATGCAGTTTGAAAAGAGAAAAGCTTCCACCATCAGAGTTCAGTGTTTGGGGCTGAACAGAGGATTCAGCAGGTTTAAGCAGGGTTTCAGCTAGCGTCCAAGCTGGACACAGACTATTCTTTCTTCAATTAACTGGAAAAAACTGTTCCAAGGGAAAGCCTCTTTTCTGATGTACATGCAGTGGAGCAGGTGCCAGGCTGCAGCCCCAACAGTTAGGCAAATCAGTTGTGCAGACTTTAAAAACTAAAACAAAGGTAAACTGAATATCCCAGAACGTAATTTCTATGCAATGCCAGTGTAAGTAACAAAAGTACCGATTCCTGCTCTCGTCCTTACCTAGCTGATGCCTCGGGCGGTGATGCCGACATGGACCTTGTGGGTCTGGGTTCTAACTCTGCTCCTTTCACTCACTGCCTGCTGACCTTGGACGAAGCACGCCCCCTTCCTTTCTGATCCCTCATCTGACCTCTGGGGATGGTAGCTATTTGCCTTTTTATAAGAATGAAGTGAAAGACTGAAATCAAACATCTACTCCCATGCCTTACTGCCTACTTCAGGGCAGGCATCACACTCGGTGCTGTAGAAGGACGAAGATTGTCTTTTGCCCTCCAGGGTACCCCTCTTCTGGGGCACTTTCACCCCAGATTCTGTGACAAACACTCTCATAAAGAATCCCCATGGTGTGCCCACAAAACAGCAAGGAAGTGTAAGGCAGACCTTAGTGATTCACCAAGATGCTGCGTTTGCTTATTCCTGGTGCATGTTAGAGACCTAGCTTTTGCAATCATTGTGTTTTTGAACCCATGAGCTGATGAAGGGATTCTGTGAGTGACAGTCTGGTCTGTCTGGGCAAAATCTGAGAATCTGCCTTGGAAATATTAATAGGAAGCAGAGCAGACAGATCCTTGAAATTAATTTTAAAAACGAGGCTCTTGTGCAGTTAATGCTCAGTGGGTGTATCTCCCTGTTCATAGGTTGTGGGTCCAATCTCCAAGTGCAACATGGGGCCCAGGCAGCAGGCACAGTGTCCTAGTTAACTTGGAACAGGGCAGGAGGGTGCCCAGTGAGGGGGATCAAGCCCTCAGAAGATGGGAAATCAGAGTAATCCCAACACGTTTGTTCTATATGGACCCCAGCCGATCAGAGGATCTTGGAAGGGCCCTAGTTCTTGTTGGAAACAGAACTGGAAGGGACCAGAGAAGACAACCAGGCTTAGTTTCCTCTCAGATATCACATAATCCCAGTCACGGGAAGAACACTCTTAGAAAGTTTTCTTCCCACTTGGAAAATAGAAACCTCAGTCCAGGGAGACTCTTGCCAAGGCAACAGAACACGCTTGGGGTGGGCGATGGACGTCACCTGGCCCATCTCTAATGTGACAGATCAGGAAACTGAGGCAGGGAGGGCTTGCCAGGGGACACACAGTGAGTTAGGGGCAGGGCTGGTTCTGAAACCCTCCTTCTTGACCCCGGGAGCAAACGGGGCGTGGGGGTGGGGCTGAGCCCTGGGGCTGAGCTCTGTCAGCCGGGAGGGTGAGCTACACCATGCGGGTGGTACTGAGAACACGCCCTGGTAGCAGATACACATCACCTGGTTAGGAAGTGGATTGGAAGCTCATGTGTAAAGCCCAGGGCTTCCTGCGTAGGTCCTGCCCTCCTGCTTCTGCCCCGTCACGGCCCCTGCCCACCCTCTCCCAACCTGGTACTCCTGAGTCCCTTGGAGCCATGGAAACAACCCTATGCGAGATGAGGACGTGTGAGTTCCCCTTGAAACTCGCACACAAGTTGGCTAATCCTGGCTGGAGCGATGACTTGTGTCAGTACTTCTCAGAGTGTACCGGCCAAGAGGCCCCTAGGGGGCAGGGATATGGAACTGGTAGAGGAAATGGGAGGAGATTTTTAACCCAACAAACACGTCCATTTACCTTTGCAGACATTTATTGAGGGCCTACTATGTGCTAGGCACAGAACGCTCAGGATCCCAGACGTCTAATCAGCACTCTGGGCGGGTACGCCCTTCTTTCTGAATGTCAGCCGCCCAATCCTGGGCTTTGCGCTGCCTCTCTTTCTTCTTTACTCTCTTTCTTTCTTTTCTTAAGCCACCAACAAAACTCTGACCTCTCCCTGAGCACACAATGCAGGCAGTCACTCATGCATTAACAACCACCGGGCCCCAAAGGTCGTTTCTATGACAACCCTGGGGTCCTTAATGACCCTGGCAGGCCAATGATTTTGTTTTGTTTGAGAGTGAAGAAATAATAAGTCAGGCCGGCTCAGCTCGGGCGCTCACCCCCTCCCCCGCACCCCCTCCCCACTCCGCCGGCGCTGATATACTGTTCATTATCTGGCACTGCATCAGCCCCAGAGACAGGGCGGCAGCCGGCAATGAAAGACAAGAACCCGGCTGCAGACAAAGAGCTGTAAAGGACCAGAGTGTGCCGTGCATACAGGGCTGTCGGGCTTCATTAATTCCATCGCTGGCCAGGGAGTGGGAACAAGTGCCCTGGGGTCCCCAGCTCCTGGAGTCTGGAGTCGAATATACTCACGTGAACCCCACACCATCGTTGGGCTCTTTAGAAAGAGCCATGTTTGGGGCCCAGTTGGGAAGTCTCAGTCCAGGAGGTTCACGGGATTCACAGCCAAGCAGCACCACTCCCAGCAGCCAGACCTATCATTTTAATGGTGGGAAGAACAAGGCAATTACCGCGCAGCCCCACCAGCCTCCAACAGTAACTTCAGAAGCTGGGCCCTTTTGCCCAGAAAAAAAGAGGGTGGTGAGATTTCTGGTCATTGTCGCTGGGTAGGGTGGCTGTCCCCCTGGACTCTCCAGTGGGGCTTTCTGGTTCTACCCCGAGAAACTTCCTGGGGAGGAAGCTCTCACTGTCTCCTGATCTTGGGGCAAATTGGGCCTCCAGCTCGTCACATTAATTTTCAGATGTGTTCTTCGGCAGCATGGGATTTTGCTAGCAGACACTTGGAATTATTTTTGTCATGTGTGCAGTGTGTGTGCATGGCTGAAATCCCCTAGAATAAGTCATTATCCTCTAAAAAAAAAAAAAAATCAGCTCCTACTGGCTGCCTGGTGGCCCAATCAGCTGACTCATTTTCCAAGCTTTCCCTCAAGTAATTAGCGTTTTCATTTTTCCCAACCTGCTTATTAGATAAACTCCAGGATCTCAGTTCGGTTGAAGCACATTTTTGTGAGTTGACTCGTCCCAGCCTCTCCCCAAGAAACAAAAAGGACAGATCTGGAGAAGGGCACAAAGAGATGAGTGATTTCTGCCCATGCTGTCTCTCCTGGACTGTTTGCTAATGAAGGGCAGCACACTGCTGGAGATCCTGGGCAAGGAGCATGGCGGGGGATTCCAGCCTCTGCTCTCAGACCCCAGCATGATGTTGGGCAAGTATGTTTGGTCATTCTTCAACAGGAACCAAGTCCCTTTCAGTGTTCACATTTTCAAAGGTGCAGAAACAAGATGCTGCTGATTCCTGGGAGAACTCCGGTCACCTCTTGCCCTTTCCTGGTCTGGGTTTCCCTGCTGTCAAATGAGGGGCTTGCTCTGGATCAGGAATGGAAAACCACGAAGGTGTGAAACAGGCCTGGTGGTGAGATCTCAGGAGACTAGAGGATGAAGACATTAGTTGCCATGTGGGAACGCAGGCCCCGTATTGCCAGCGCTCCTGAGGGTTATATGAGAAGACAGAACCTGGCTTTTTAAAAAGGAAACCTTGAGAGTTTTCACTGTTGTCAATTAATTCTAACTTTCTAGAACTTTATGCTCATCAAGGAAGACACATGGGCATATAATGTGTGGTTCCAGGGCCACCACCTTCTGCTCTAGACCTCTGCAGCTACAAATGTTGTCAAGTAACCAGGCACATTAATGTTGGGGGTCACAAAGAGTTGGATACGGCTTAGCAGTTGAACAGCGACAGTAACGACAAACTAGGCACATCAGCATTACTTGGAAGCTCTTGGAAATGAGCGTAGTTTCAGGCCTTACCCCAGATCTCCTGCGTTATAAACCCATGATCCATTAGTACATTAAGTTTAGGAACCAACGTATAAGGTCTTCGACATCTCTGAAATTGGCTGTCTGACTTTCCGTAACCAGGACATTCTCCAGCACCTTCCCCAAGCACAAATTGTCCTCACCTCTTGTTCACCCCGTAGCAGAATGGTCTATGAGAAGTACAGGAGACCGAGGTGTGTGGGCTCATTCTCAGGGCTCTGTGTGCATCTGGTCCAAAGCCCGCCCTCAGGCAGGGAACAGTTAAGCTATCCAGGGAGCTGGCTGTCTATTCTCCTCCCAAGGGAATGGAGTGGCAGAGTGGCTTGATCTCATCGTATGTATGTACGTATGTATATATATAGGTTATATATATACACATACACATATATAGTTTATATATCAGTTCAGTTCAGTTCATTTGCTCAGTCGTGTCCGACTCTTTGTGACCCCATGAATCACAGCACGCCAGGCCTCCCTGTCCATCACCAACTCCCGGAGTTCACTCAGACTCACGTCCATCGAGTCAGTGATGCCATCCAGCCATCTCATCCTCTGTCGTCCCCTTCTCCTCCTGCCCCCAATCCCTCCCAGCGTCAGAGTCTTTTCCAATGAGTCAACTCTTTGCATGAGGTGGCCAAAGTATTGGAGTTTCAGCTTTATCATCATTCCCTCCAAAGAAATCCCAGGGCTGATCTCCTTCAGAATGGACTGGTTGGATCTCCTTGCAGTCCAAGGGACTCTCAAGAGTCTTCTCCAACACCACAGTTCAAAAGCATCAATTTTTCGGTGCTCAGCCTTCTTCACAGTCCAACTCTCACATCCATACATGACCACAGGAAAACCATAGCCTTGACTAGACGAACCTTTGTTGGCAAAGTAATGTCTCTGCTTTTGAATATGCTATCTAGGTTGGTCATAACTTTCCTTCCAAGGAGTAAGCGTCTTTTAATTTCATGGCTGCAGTCACCATCTGCAGTGATTTTGGAGCCCCCCAAAAATAAAGTCTGACACTCTTTCCACTGTTTCCCCATCTATTTCCCATGAAGTGATGGGATCGGATGCCATGATCTTAATTTTCTGAATGTTGAGCTTGAAGCCAACTTTTTCACTCTCGTCTTTCACTTTCATCAAGAGGCTTTTTAGTTCCTCTTCACTGTCTGCCGTAAGGGTGGTGTCATCTGCATATCTGAGGTGATTGATATTTCTCCTGGCAATCTTGATTCCAGCTTGTGTTTCTTCCAGTCCAGCGTTTCTCATGATGTACTCTGCATATAAATTAAATAAGCAGGGTGATAATATACAGCCTTGACATACTCCTTTTCCTATTTGGAACCAGTCTGTTGTTCCATGTCCAGTTCTAACTGTTGCTTCCTGACCTGCATACAGATTTCTCAAGAGGCAGGTCAGGTGGTCTGGTATTCCCATCTCTTTCAGAATTGTCCTCAGTTTATTGTGATCCACACAGTCAAAGGCTTTGGCATAGTCAATAAAGCAGAAATAGATGTTTTTCTGGAACCCTCTTGCTTTTTTGATGATCCAGCGGATGTTGGCAATTTGATCTCTGGTTCTTCTGCCTTTTCTAAAACCAGCTTGAACATCAGGAAGTTCACGGTTCACATATTGCTGAAGCCTGGCTTGGAAAATTTTGAGCATTACTTTACTAGCGTGTGAGATGAGTGCAATTGTGCGGTAGTTTGAGCATTCTTCGGCATTGCCTTTCTTTGGGATTGGAATGAAACTGACCTTTTCCAGTCCTGTGGCCACTGCTGAGCTTTACAAATTTGCTGGCATATTGAGTGCAGCACTTTCACAGCATCATTTTTCAGGATTTGAAATATATATATATATATATATATATATATAGGTTTCTCAGGTGGAGCTAGTGGTAAAGAACACACCTGCCAACACAGGTGACATAAGGGACATGGGTTAGATCCTTGGATCAGGAAGATTCCCTGGAGGAGGGCATGACAATCTGCTCCAGTATTCTTGCCTGGAGAATCCCATGGAGGGAGGAGCCTGGTGGGCTACAGTTCATAGCGTTGCAAAGAGTCAGACAAGCCTGAAGTGACAACACACACACAGCTGGGTTGGGTCTTAGTTGCGGCTCATGAGATCTTCGTTGTGGCCTGCAGGCTCTGTAGTTGAGGTGTGCAGGCTTGGTGGTTGTGGCTTAGTTGCTCCTTAGCATAGGAGATCTTAGTTCTCCAACCAGGGATAAAACCTGTGTCTCCTGCATTGGAAGATGGATTCTTAACCACCGGAGCACCAGGCAAGTCCCATAAATGTGTACTTTAAAGTTCACGTTTTCTAGAATTGACAGCTATTGATCAAGTTCTTTCATGAAATGATGAAAGATGGCTGCTGATCTGACATCATACTGGTTTGCTTCCTGATTGTCCTAAAGCCTTTTCTTGGGTTTCTCCTTCCTTCCCTAACCTTTGAAATGTGGGCTGACCCCAGGGCTATGTCTTCTGCTGCCTCCCTACAAGGATGTTCCTCTGAATCCACTCTCTCAGCTTCCGCTTCTCAGAGAGGTTGTGGTAGTGCCTTCCCAGTGGCTTGTGCACCTCAGGCCCTGTGGCTAGAAGGAAAGAATTACACCGCCCCAAAGTTCATTCTAGTCTTGGTCACGCGGTCACTTTTAGTGGCCTCATCACTCAGGCTTGAAACTGGGTGGTGGCAGGAAGAGCCAGTGTCCTGAGTCCTGATGTTAACCATTCCATTTAAGTCTTTTCATCCTCAAGATGTTCTAGGAGCAAGCAATCTGGAAACTGACAAGTCAGCAAGATGATTTTATGAACATGTTTTCGACTTTCTGTGATAATGACTATTTCTTTCTCACTCTCCTCTCGTCCGCATCCAACAGATGCAAGATGTGGTTGTTGCCACCTCCTGGCTCTCCCTCCCAAGGCTGCTGCCCTGGGCTGAACCCTCATTAACTAGGTCTGAGATCTTGAGATCACTCTGCTGAAGACACAGTACAAGACAGAACTTCACTTGCCTAAATCAGCAGTGCGTCCTCAGGGCTTCCTTAAGGAAGCCCACGGTCTTCACCTGGCTTTCAGAGCCCCTTTACAACGTGACCCAGCATGTCCCACACTCTTCATATCACACACAGCAGACTCTCCAGGTAAATGGAAGGAGTGTGTTTTCCTCTTGCTAGCCTAGCCTGTAACATTTCCTTTAGCAGGAATGTCCTTCCACTATCAATTTCACCTAAATCTAAGTGCTTCCAAGTGTTTAAGGCTCAGTTCAAGGTCACTTCACCCAGCAAATCCTGCTCCCCCAGCCAGTACTTATCTTCCCTCCTCCCCAGCTCTGGGCCACTTTTTCCTCCCCCTTATGGCACACCACAGGTCTTAGTCTGTTCGGGTTGTCATAATAACATATCACAGACTTCGGTGACTTAAACAACAGAAATGTATTTTCTCCCAGTTTGAGTGGCTAGAAGCCCAAGATCAAGGTTCTGGCCAGCGTGGTTTCTCAGGAGGGCCTGCCTTCTGCTTTACAGCTGCTGCGTTCTCATCTGTCCTCGTGTGGCCTTTCCTTGTGGCGTGCGTTAAGAGACAGTGAGGACGAGAGCTCTGTGCCTCCCTTCTTATAAGGACACAAGTCCAGGAGGATCAGAGCCCCTGTCATGACCTCCTTCTAAGTGACTTTGTTAGAGGCCCCATCTCTAGATACAGCCATGCTGGGGTTAACACTGCAATTTACGAATTTTGAGAGGACACGAACTTTCAGTCCATCAGAGGTAACTCGTCTTGGTTATTTGTGTGCGTATCTTATTTCCCTTCCTAAGCCCTACTCTGAGCTTTCCAAGGACAGTCCGTGTCTTGTGTATAAATGGTATTTAATGATGCCATCCATGTATTAGGCGCTTAGCAAATATTTGGTGGATGGATTTGCAAATAAGGTCTCCATCACTTTTCAAGTCAGAACCCAACAGAACCTGGGTGACTCTGGGGCTTTTTATTTCAGTGCCTTTGTCCACATGTTGCCCTCTACCTAGATCTGCCCCCATTTCCTTCCACCTGGGATGCAGGGGCTAGCTCATCCATCACTTCTTTTAGAAACTCTACCTGACTCCATCAAGTACAGGGAAGGTTTCTCATTGACCAGAGGAGTCCTTCCATCTCTGTCTCTATTGCGCAGTGATGGACATTTCCTGGGGCTTCCCAGGAGGAGTCCTTCCATCTCTGCCTCTATTGCGCAGTGATGGACATTTCCTGGGGCTTCCCAGGTGGCTCAGCGGCAAAGAATCCACCCGCCAATGCAGGAGACACAGGTTCAATCCCTGTGTTGGGAAGATGCCCTGGAGTAGGAAGTGGCAACCCACTCCAGTATTCTTGCCTGGAAGATTCCATAGATAGAAGAGGCTGGCAGGCTAGAGCCCATGGGGTCACAAAGAGTCTGACAGGACTGAGCGACTGAGCATGTACACATGAACATTTCTTATATGCCCGTCTCCCTTGGTGAAATCCTTATGGGCTGGGACTAGGGCTCTTCAGTCTGTGTATCCAGCATCTAGCATGTTGCTTGACTACTAATAATTGCACAATTAAATATCTGTTGAAAGAAGGAATGCATAAAAACAGGAACATTAAGAAAAAATTCCCTATCATTCCTTTCTGAATTTGCCTTTTAAAAACAAATTTATTATAATGTTTCAGACAATTGTTTTACATGACTGTTCACGGGTAGTGTCATTTCAGATCCCATGACAACAAAAAGGAAAAAAAGATTAGTATACAGAGAAAGTAAAAAGGGGAAGTTAGAAATCTATATTACATTTGAGAAGAAAATTCCTCAACAACAGTAGCTCTTTGCCATTCATAGAAACATATTATGAACCATCACAGTCAGTTTCACGTTTTCCAGGACAGCATGCAGTTGCTGTCCAGGAAAAGGGAGGTAAAATGAATGTGAATCCATCAAATCCATGACTGTTATAACAGCAGTAATAATAAATGATAATATTAACACTTGCAGAACCACGTGCTCTGCTAGACTCTCTTAATGCATCCCCATTTAACTATCACAACAGTCATAATAGATCAGAATTACTATTTGCATTTTACAGTTAAAGAAACTGAGGTTCAAAGAGATCAAGTGATTTGCCCAAGGACACAAAATCTATAAGAAGCTGGGGTGCCCAGGATGGGGGCTTTTCAGTGCTAAACTGGGGAGGTCCCAGGCAAACCAGGATGAGTGGATCAGCCTGTAAGTGACAGACATAGGGTTGAAAGCCACTCTCTGATGCCAGTACTTGAGCTACCAAACACATTCAACACTTGCTTGGTAAAGAGTTCAGATACCTTGTTTACACGCCGAGAAGCCATTTTTGCAGCAGTGAGTTCAAGAGAGTTATCAGGCATCACGGATGTGCGAGTTTACGTTCCCAGACTGGAGGCTCTCTGAGGGCAGGGGCTCTATTTTCTTTCTCTTCCTTCATCCCAAGGTCCCGGGAGGAGACCTGCACACAGCACGTGTTCAGGAAAAGCTTGTTCCGTGTGCAGCTCTTTTCCCACCACTGAAAGACAAAACATCCCAACTTGATTTGATCTTTGGCTCCTCAAATGCCATCCCCAACTCCAGTCATCCCTTGCTCTTATTTCCTTTTTCTGTCAGTGCAGACTCTCAAATGGCTGCCTGTTTCCTCATTAAGGTCCTGAGCTCCAGGAGAGAACATGTGCCCCGAACATGAGTTTTCACTTGCTTTCCCTTTCTAACATCATCCTATGACTCTCTCTGAAATCCTACAACTTCCCTGTTTGCGTTCCTGGAATGTTTCTACTGGAGAATTATGTCCACCTAGAAAAGTGTGCCCTCCCTGGAGACCAGAAGCCACAACTACCCATTGCAATGTCTCTACTTTCCCCCTAATTTATGGCTTTGTAAAGGGTTGGCCAATGTGGCAGATGAAGTGAACGTGTTAGTCACTCAGTCATGTCTGACTCTTTTCAACTCCATGGACTGTAGCCCACTGGGCTCCTCTGTCCATGGGATTCTCTAGGCAAGAATCCTGGAGTGGGTTGCCATTCCATTCTCCAGGAGATCTACTGGACCAGGGATTGAACCCGGGTCTCCTGCGTTGCAGGCAGATTCTTTACCATCTGAGCCACCAGGGAGGCCCCAAGTGGCAGATATTGTCACCCCATATCCATGTCCCCTTCTCCCATATGAATGAGTGTTTAAGAGGGTGGCTTGCATGGCTGCCCTGAACCAGGAGGACACCTCCCAGCCTCCGTTGCACAGCCATGTGGCCAAGTCCTGACCAATGGGACAGCAGCAGCAATGTTGTGTGATAACTTCCAGGATCTTTGCTAAGGAGGAGAGCCAGTGTGCATACTTCATCCCTTCTTCTCCATCATTTTCTCTGTCCTGGAACATAAATGCCACCTTGGACTATCAGGGCAAGGGCCACACTGCAAGGATGGCAAGGTGGAGATCTAGAAGATTCTTGGGTCTCTGACACAGTGGGGTGCTATATTGGCATGGCCTACTTTCATATAAAAAATAAATAAGCTTCTATCTTGTGTAAGTCACTGTTATGCTTTACTTTTTTTTTTTTTTTCAGTTGCAGTTTTAATCCTAAATAAGATAGTTGCCATGAATGAGGTTGTTGCTTGAGATGAAGTATATATTAACGCTCAATGACACAGACGAAGCACAGAGACACCGCTCAGCTTTGGTGCTCACTCTACGGAGACAGAAGACAAAAGACCTCATGCAGCCATGGCATTGTCTGCTTCTCATCTTGCTTTGACATTGTTTTCTCTTCTCTCTACCCCTCGCTGTCCTGGAGTCCCTGTTGCTCCATATTGGAGTGGTCGTGGCCAGGCTTTGATTCCAAATGCAGAGGACGTCTTCATTGGTGATCATATACGGTTTACACTTGAGGTGGAAATTCTCCACCAGCTTGGCACCTCTCACTCTGCCTGTCCTCATCCCTCCCGTCAGCATGCTGGCCATCAGATGCTGGGGCAAGTTCCACTGAGCATCCAAGGCATGACTTCTTTCTCTGAGCACCAATCTGCTTTGCCATTCTCACCATTCCCACTCTATCACGGCTCTGAGCTACATCACAGCAGAAGAAAAGATTTTGGAAACCCCTGATTTCTAATGTTTTAAACGAAGCAACTTCCAGAGTAAATAATGACATGAAAAGGTCTCCCTAAGGTGTTGCAATAAAAAAAAAGGAGAAAAAGCACATTCCCCATCACCCAAATCAGGATGGACTGGAAGCTTCCACGCCAAGTTCACGTGTAAGCTCCAGAGGATGCCTGGCCTAGAGCAGCACAGGGAACTCAGCAAAGTGAGCTGATCTGAGTCATGGCTTGGATCCCAAGTGTTATATCTTCTCTCATTTCATCTCTCTTGAGCACACGCTGTCCCTTACCCTTTATAATATAAAGCTTATATTAGCTTTAACCAGTAGTTTGTTATGTAAAATGTTCCACATGACAGCTCAGCTTTGCCCTAATTCTCCCATTTCCTGTAACCTCTTAAAGATCTTTCTTAATGTCCTTGCTCTGTAATCCATTAATTTCTATTTTATGAGTAGAGACTTCCCTTGATATTTCTTTGCTACTAACCTTTTTTTTTTTCCTCCTTTTTCTCTGTCTTGTTTCCCTCCTCTTGATATCCTCTCTGGTCAAGCTCTTCTCCACATTTGACACAAACCTTTCCTGTTTTAAGTTGTCTGTTGCCCAATATTTCATCCTCTGCTCAGAGGAAAGACAAATGGCCAAGATGGCCTTTTCAGAAACAAAAGCAAGAAATGTTTTCTCTGTGTATTATAGTTCAGGGCATGACCTAGTTCAAAATGCCCACTCCACCTTCTTGTATCTTGTTTCCTATGAATTCCATTATCTTCTTTGTTCCTCTCTGCAGCACTGATAACGCTTACCTAATATTACAAGCACTCATTTCCACTCCCCTCCTAAGCTCTGAGCACTCAGAAACTAGGGATCATGTTTTTCACCCTTACCCATGGGGCCAAACACTTCTTGGCACATAGTAGGTGCCACATAAATGATTGGATCTTGTAAACCACTCAGCTGTCCTTGTTTGTTTATTTTGGGCCTCACCATGCAGAATGTGAGATCTTAATTCCCTGACCAGGGATCGAACCCTCACTCCCTGAATTGGAAGGATGGATTCTTGACCATTGAACTGCCAGAAAAGTCCCAATTTTCCTTGTTTTAAATGAATAATTTTATGATTATGAAACAAGTTGATAAGCCAGATCTCATCAAAATTAAAAATGTCTGCTTTTCGAAAAGCACTGTCAATAGAATGAAAAGTAAGCCACAGACTGAGAGTATGTAAAGCTCGTGTAGCTGGATATTTAAAGAATTTCAGAAATCAGTAATAAGAAAACAACTCAATAAAAAGTGGGCAAAATATCTGAATAGATGCTTTATGAAAGGAGATATATGGATGGAAAATAAGCACATGGCAAGGTGCTCATCTTTGTAAGCCTTGTTGTTGTTTAATCACTAAATTGTGTCTGACTCTCTGTGATCCCATGGACTGTAGGCTGCCAGTCTCCTCTGTACATGGGATTTACCAGAAAAGAAGACTGGAATGGGTTGCCATTTCCTTCTCCAGGGGATCTTCCTGACTCAGGGATTGAACCCCGGCAGGCAGAGTCTTTACCACTGAACCGCCAGGGAAGCCTTCAGTTCAGTTGAGTTCAGTCGCTCAGCCGTGTCCAACAGTTTGCAACCCCATGAATCACAGCACACCAGGCCTCCCTGTCCATCACCATCTCCCGGAGTTCACTCAGACTAATGTCCATTAGGTTGGTGATGCCATCTAAGCATCTCATCTTCTGTCGTCCCCTTCTCTTCCTGCCCCTAATCCTTCCCAGCATCAGAGTCTTTCCCAATGAGTCAACTCTTTGCATGAGGTGGCCAAAGTATTGGAGTTTCAGCTTTAGCATCAGTCCTTCCAAAGAAATCCCAGGGCTGATCTCCTTCAGAATGGACTGGTTGGATCTCCTTGCAGTCCAAGGGACTCTCAAGAGTCTTCTCCAACACCACAGTTCAAAAGCATCAATTTTTCGGCGCTCAGCTTTTTTCACAGTCCAACTCTCACATCCATACATGACCACAGGAAAAACCATAGCCTTGACTAGACGGACCCTTGTTGGCAAAGTAATGTCTCTGCTTTTCAATATGCTATCTAGGTTGGTCATAACTTTTCTTCCAAGGAGTAAGTGTCTTTTAATTTCATGGCTGAAGTCACCATCTGCAGTGATTTGGGAGCCCCCAAAAATAAAGTCTGACACTGTTTCCACTGTTTCCCCATCTATTTCAAGGAGTGCATTTTCCTTTCCTTTTTCCCCAGTCCTTCTATTGCTAAAACGACCTCCCTGACAGCAGGCCCAGCTCTCAGGGAATGGGTGTGAAAAAAGGTAATAAGAGTGTCCAAGGGGATAACCGTGAGGGGGCCAGACCCAGCCCAGCTAAGGCCTGAGCCCAACAGGAGGCATCCTCCTTCCCTCATCACCTGTTTGGTTTTATTTTCCTCTGGCTCTTTGAATGACTTGCAAATGTATAGACATTTTCCTCACTCTCTTGTAGCTTCCTCTTTCTTGCAGACTTCTACATGGCCTCTGTGCTGATGCTGCCTGTCTCAGAATGATGCTCCCAGGAGCTACGTGTCATGCCCATGGCAGTGTGGATCTGTGCAGGCAAGCACTTAGCTGGGTCCCAGAGACATATGGTCAATCAGAGCCAATCAGACTGGCATGGGGAGGAGGCATAGGAGGGACCACATGAGCCAAGGCCTTTTTCTGTCCCTCCACATGCTTATCTGATCATCCTCTCTCATCCCTATTTTTCTGGAGTATGTGGAAAGTTAATGACATATGGCAATAGTTTCCAACCAGGAGGGGTATTTGGGATAAACGTCTGGAGATGTTTTGGGCTGTCATGATTTGGAGTTAACTACGGGGATCTAGTGGGTAGAGGCCAGAGATGATGCTAAACATCATACCATGCACAGAGCAGTGCCCACAACAAGAAATTCTCCAGCCCTGAATGGCAGCAGTACTAAGGCTGAGAAACCCTGACATACAATGAGGCTCCATTTACCAGAAGGTGAGAAACAGCTGTGATAAAGCCCATTTGTGTGACCTCAGAGAAGAAAAGAGATGCTTCTTCCTTCAGGGAGCCTCAGACACATAATTATTGTGAAATAACAAAAGATAAGAGCCCTGAGGATTTAGCTGAAGTGACAGCTGAGAGAAAAAAAAAAAAAAGGCTGTTTGTAAACAGGACTGAGAAGGAATTAATTGTGGCCAGTGTCTAAGAATAGAATATCTTCTAGAAATAACTAATATGTGTACAGTACTTACTAGTTTTTATGAAGTGCTTAAAATCTTATCAGAAACACTTTTAAACCAAAATAGCAACACCAACAAGACCCACAGGCTCTGGCAGGTAAAAGTTTAGTTAAATTTAGCTGGAACATAACTCAGACAAAGGAGTTGGTGCCAAATATATTTTGGAGGTTTCTGAGTCTTTAGGTGATAGAAATGACTATATAAAAATTGTGTTTACCTGAAGATCTTTTATTCGTTTATTGCTTTTTTAGCATATAATCTTTGGTACAAGATTTTCATTGGCATCAGATCTTAATGGCAATATTATATAGTCTGTGCCAGTAAAAGGAAGGCAAACAACATGTAATTCCAATATCTAGTATGCTGTTAACCCTTTAGTTCAGTTCATTTCAGTCACTAAATCGTGTCCAACTCTTGGCGACCCCATGGACTGCAGCATACCAGGCTTCCCTGTCCATCATCAACTCCCGGAGCTTGCTCAAACTCATGTCCATCAAATCGGTGATGCCATCCAACCATCTCATCCTCTGTCATCCCCTTCTCCTCCTGCCTTCAATCTTTCCCAGCATCAGGGTCTTTTCCAGTGAGTCAGTTCTTCACATCAGATGGCCAAAGTAACTGGAGCTTCAGCTTCAGGATCAGTCCTTCCAATGAATATTCAGGACTGATTTCCTTAGGAGGGACTAGTTGGATCTCCTTGCAGTCCAAGGGACTCTCAAGAGTCTTTTCCAACACCACAGTTCAAAAGCATCAATTCTTCAGCACTCAGCTTTCTTTCTGGTTCAACTCTCACATCCATACATGACTACTGGAAAAACTATAGCTTTGATATTACAGACCTTTGTTGGCAAAGTAATGTCTCTGCTTTTCAATATGCTGTCTAGGTTTGTCATAGCTTTTCTTCCAAGGAGCAAGCATCTTTTAATTTCATGGCTGCAGTCACTCTCTGCAGTGATTTTGGAGCCCAATAACACAGTCTCTCACTCTTTCCACTGCCCCATCTAGTCGCCATGAAGTGATGGGACCGGATGCCATGATCTTAGTTTTTTGAATGTTGAGTTTTAAGCCAGCTTTTTCACTCTTGTCTTTCACTTTAATCAAGAGGCCCTTTAGTTCATCTTCAGTTTCACCATAAGGGTGGTATCATTTGCATATCTGGACCTTACCGAATACAACCTATATCTTTACTATAAATCATTATTAAATTATACAAACTACATTATAACTTTTGAAAAATGTGTATATTATGAACATCTTCCCAACGAAGTATTCATATACAGGACATCAGTTTTGATGGCTGGATGGCTGTGCTACATTTTGTAACCATTTTCATTTTTCAGTCCTGCTGTGAGTCAGGCATTGTTTTTAGTTCATATAAATGTGAGAAACCCCCTGAGGTTTGAGGAACAATTTTTTTCCTTTAAAAAAAAAAATCCCAGCCAAGTAGGACTGCATCCCAAGTCCCTCTTGCATTCTATGTGCCCTGTCCTTGGATGGGAGGCTAGCTGGATGGGATGGTTAGTTTTATGTGTCAACTTGTCTGGGCCAGGGTACCCAGTTATGTGGCCAAACATTATTCTGGATGTTTCGGTTGAGGGTGTTTTTGGGTGAGATGTACATTGAAAAAGGCAGACATTGAGTACAGTAGATTCCCCTCATCATGTGGATGGGCCTTGTCCAATCAGGGGAAGGCCTCAATAGAACTAAAAATCCATCTCCTCTATGTAAGAAGGAATTCTCCGGTGGGCTGCCTTTGGACTTCATCTGCAATACTAGCTCTTCCTAGTTCTTCAAAAGACTGCCTTTGGATCCAAACTACAACTCTCTCCTATGTCGGCAAGCCTCCCCCATCAGATTTTGGACTTGCCAATTCCCTACAATCATATGGGCCAACTCCTTATAATAAATCTATCTTTATTAACATCTATCTACATATCTATCTATCTACTTATCTTCTATCTAAGTTTCCCTGGTGGCTCAGTGATAAAAACTCTGCCTGCTAATATAAGAGACCAAGGTCCAATCTCTGGGTTGGGAAGATCCTCTGGAGGAGGAAATGTTAACCCACTCCAGCACTCTTGCCTAGAAAATCCCATGGACAGAGAGTTCTGGAGGGCTACAGTCCATGGAGTCACAAAAGAGTCATACATAACTTAGCAACTAAACAAAAATCTTTATCTATCTACTTGTCTATCTAATCTTCTCTCTATCTATATCTGTTTTTATATACATCTGTCTCCTATTGGTTCTGTTTCTCTGGAGAACCCTGACTATGACACTTGGCAAAGGCCCTTCCTGTGGATCTTGGCTCACTCAATTGTATCTATCTACAGGATGAATCACAGCTAACCCTTAGAAGGAGCAGATATCAAGACTGATTCCTCCCAGCCCAAGGATGGCCCTTCTTTGTCAACAGCAGTGATGGAACACTGGTATCAATGCACTAGCATTGAGGGTCACAGTGAGGGTCTACACTCACCCCCATGTCAGTAATCTCACTGGATTTACACATTTATGCCTCTTACAGCACCCGGATCATCCCATGTTCCAGGAGAGTGGACAGGTCTAAGAGAACAGATGTTATAAGAGATAGCGTAAGCATCAATCTAGCTGGTCCACTTCTTTGTCTAAGGCTCTAGCTGCCACACCATTCTTGGTTATTGGACCAAGTCTCTTGGACACCAGAGGTTATTTCCTCTTGAAACATCTGTAGAAGGGAACCCAGGGTGTGACAGGCCAGAAAGCTGGCTGTACAAGGACTGTGCAGACAGTACAGAGGGGGACTGGGGCCATTTGCCTTGAAGAAGAGAGTACAGGAGGGCTGTGGTTTGTGTCTTCACCGATGAGCTCGTTATGGAAGCAGGACTTGATTTATGTGATTGTAGGAGCCAGAGTGGGGATCAGTGGGTGGAGGCCGCAGGGAGGCAATATCAAATCGTTGTAAGCTGTTTGGGGCAGGTAATGAACTTCCTTTGATTGGAGGACTGTAAGAGAGATAGGCTGTAGACAAAATATTCAGCCTATATTGTATGGAATGATCTTTCACATCCTTTCCAGCCCTGAATTTTGTAACATCTAACAAGACTCAGCCCAGGCATGAAAAGAGGCCACTGCCCCAGTATCACCCCCTAAGCTGGATAGTGGATAACAAAACAGCCACCACAAAAGAGGCATGAAGTCAAGATGTGTTTCTAGGGCAGGCAGGCCTGCTTCAGCCAGGGCAGTCACTCAGGTTCCTTGCTTTACCAGACCCCTGGAACAGGGCCTTGGACGCGCCCAGGACACTGAAAATCATTTTCTGTAAACAAGGCTGTGCTCCAATTGTGGTCCCAATGGTCTGTGCTCTGCAACGCACCAACCTCCAGGTGCCCAGGGTCTGCACGTGCTCACAGTGCTGCCAGACTCCAGCCAAGTGCCCGAGTACTTGATGATGAAGTCGTGGGTGTCAGAGATTGCACTGAAAAATCTTTGTGAAATTGGTTCCAGCTCATCTCAGCCTACCTCCCTGGCCCCAGCGGGTCCTAAGAGGGTGCTTATCCACCAGTCCAGGGGTGGAGAGACTCTGAGATGAACTGGGTGTTACTGACCTGAGAGAGCCTGGTCTGCCTCCCATTTCTCAGGAACGAGGGGCTCCTAAGAATGGGGGGCTCAGTTTTCACTGCCCGCTGCAGGCCCAGCTTACAAGACTTCCCTGCTTCTGGAAACTCAGGCAGCAAGCACAGTAAAAAGAGCATTGATACCTTTCTTTCAAATGCCTTGAAACACTTGAAAATCCACGGTTTCAGGAGGGCAGGGGCCTGGCGTGGCCCTGTACATGTGAAAATGGCTTGGGCTTGTCCGTGGCTGGGTGGGGCTGGGGCCACATCCGTGTCTGTGGCTGCCACTTCTCTCACTTCAGGAACATCAGCAATGTCAGGAGGAGGGCGGTGATGGCCCTCGGCTTCTCTACTTTGATCAGAGCTGCCAGTGTGTGTGTTGCTCTGAGCACATGGAGCAAGGGAGGAAGACAGAGCTGCCCCAGGTCAGTGAAGCTGCAGGAATGACAGAAGGCTGGCTGGAATGTTGAACGGGGGCAAGAAGCAGCAGGAGGCAGTGGGGCTAGGAAGTTAAACAAGAAGAAGCAGACTGAGGAGGACGTGAGAGTACAGTTCACACCTCTGAGCAGCTGTTGGGAAGAAAGAAGATGGATCTATCCTGTGTGGTCCTGAGCGTCAACAGGTGGAAGTTAAAAGAGGGACTCTGACTCATGATAGAGACATTCAGCATATTTCTAAGTGTGACACGGGCTGCCACAGGATAGACCGAGTCCCCCGTCCTCACTAGTGTGTAAAATGCAAGAGATGAGAGGTCACATGTTGGATTGGGGATGGTGGGTGAAGTATTGGCAAGATCACCACCAACCCATCCAGAGATGAGGTCTGTTTCTTTCTGAGAGTCTGCTTCAGTTAACTGTGGCCACAATAAATGCAGAGTAACACACAGTCAGAGGGTCTCAGCAGCTGATAACAAAATTCTGATTCAGCTCCTGTGTCTGCAGAGTAGCTGGAAGCAGGTGATCCAGGAGGGGTTGGTTGGGAGGAGCTTATTGTCACGGGATCCTCATCATCTCCTGGGGCCAGTGGGCCACTTGGGCTTATCTGTCTCACTGAGATGGCAGAGGGACCAAAATGCAAGCAGAAGAATGCAAGGCCTCTGGAAGCCCAGGTCCAGCTGCCATCACTCTGCCGCCCAAAGCAAGTCAATGAAGATGATGAGTATGAGTATATCCTGTCTGTGGAAACGGGGAGCAGAGAAGAATTGGGGCCCATAGTGCAGCCTACTGCAGAGGGCATTGTGTTGGTTTGGGTGGAGACAAAGTAGGTGTGCAGATATTAAGTAAATCAGTGAGAGGCTTCCTAGCTTGAAGAGTTGTTCCAAAAGCAGATTCACAAGGAAATCGGTGCTCTAGGCAGAATGCAAAACTTCTTGGTCATGCAAAGCCTTGTGGGCAGAGAGTCAGGCCTTTGGCTTTGATGCTGCACTTAAAAATCTATGACCTGCAATGGAAGGAGACCCAGGAATCACCTAGCCCAAACATCTTACTTCTCAGACCGGAAATCCCAGAGCCAGAAAGGGGAAGTGACTTGCCTAACTCGTCCCACTCAGAGCCAGCTCTGGGTGTAGCTTTCCTCCTCTTCCCCTGCTTTGCCAGGGCTCGGGTGAACTTGCTGTGCTCTGAAGAGGAGCTGCAGGGCCCAAATGTGAGCACAAATCCAGTGCGGACCCACCACTACAACTGCTCAGAGAATTCAATCAGATGGTAATATTAATCAATAATGTGCCTTAGGCATTCGGAGGCAGGAGGGGAGGCTTGCCAGGGAGACTGAAGTTAGAAAGGCTTTTTCCAGGAGCTGAGATGTGGGCTGGTGGTAGCCAGGAGGACACGCAGTTTCTTCTGACCTCTTTCAGACTCGCCCAAGTTGGATGCACTGGCCAGAACAACATGGTGCTGGAGAAAAGGAGGCAGATCCTTTCCAGGTGCAAGGACTGCCAGCTGAGTGTTGCTAGGTTGCTTGACAGAGAGACCTGCTGGCAAGGAAGGCCCTCTCCATGGCCCTGCTCACCGCTGCTCCCTCCCTAGAGAAGCTAAACCCCCAGGGGCCACATCTGGAGAAGTGGCTGCTGCAAAACCACTTGCTTGCTCACTTCATGTTTCCCAAGCTTTTCCAGTGGTTCCCCAGCACATCTCATGTCCTTAGAATTACACAAGCTGCCATGGGGATAGAGAGGTAGAGATGCCGAGTGACAGAGAGAAAACTGCCAGCAATGAAGTCAAACCAATGCCCACTGGGCTGTGAAGACACAGAAAATGGGCCCATTGATTCCATCTCCCTGTTTCCTAAGTTCTGTCCTAGCAGGGACCCTGTCTTTCTCTAGTACCTAGAAGACTGTCTGGCATCCAGATGGTGCAAAATAAGTGCTGATGGAATGAATGAGTGTCAGATTAGTCTGAGAGGTTATTAAAGTCTTATTGGTGGAGATGAATGGGAACTGGGCCCTGAAGGATGGATTGGATTAGAATCTATGATAGTCAGTTACTCTGAATAGGATTTGCCTCCCCTGCCTACATTGCTTCTGCCAAAATTCCCCTTCAACGACTTACAGAAGGCCTTGTCCTCCATCATGGCATTCTACAGGGTTGTTTCCAGCAAGAAACTCACCTCCAGGCCAAGTGAAGTGCAGCAGAGGGCCTGTGCTCTCGGAATTCACTGGTCTCGTGGTATTCCTCATCTACCTGAAAGCTGCTGCCTTGAAAGAGCTGCAGAATAGTTTGGAAACAATATCTTGCAGGGTGGGGCAGTGCCCTCTGGGTGCTGTCTCTGTTCTAAATCAGCATCCAATAGGCAGTGCTGTTTATCTCACTGCTGGGATTCTAGTCCAGCAGTTGAGGCAAGGAATGGGAAGGGGACCACTCACCACCACAGCTAGTGATTTTCTAGCAAAAATTTTGCTTCCTGATGCCGTGGTATTATCTCCATTGACTTAGAGGTCTTATTTCCAAAAGGAAGAATACTTCCATCAAAAGACAAAAATAATAGGGCTTCCCTGGTGGTCCAGAGGATAAGAATCTGCCTGTCAATGCAGGTCACGTGGGTTCTATCCCTTGTCTGGGAGATCCCACATGTCTTGAAGAAACTAACCCCGAGTGCCACAACTAGTGAAGCCTGAGTGCCCTGGAACCTGTGCTTTGCAACCAGAGAAGCCACTGCAATGAGAAGCCCATAGACTGCAATGAAGAGTAGCCTCTACTCACACTAGAGAAAGCCCATGCTCAGCAACAAAGACTCAGCACAGCCCCAAATAAATAATAATAAATCTTTAAAAATAAAAGAAAGAGACACAGCAATGATTACATTGAACTGGGAGCGAAGATGGCGAGATCCCAGCCATTTTGGGTTCCTCATGCCTCTGAATCAGCGGGCAAAGAAGGAGTGTATACCCATGCATGCATGCTAAGTTGCTTCAGTAATGTCCGACTCTTTGCAACCCTATGGACTGTAGCCCGCCAGGCTCCTCTGTTCATGGGGATTCTCCAGGCAAGAATACTGGAGTGGGTTGCCATGCCCTCCTCCAGGGGGTCTTCCCGACCCAGGGACAGAACTTGTCTTGTGTCTCCTGCATTGGAGGCGGGGTGTTTAGCACTAGAGCCACCTGGGAAGCTCTGGGTAGACCCACATCCGCCACTAATTCTCCGAGTGACCTTTGACTGATGATGTCCCCTCTCTTCATTTCAAAACCTATAAAATGTGGTGGTCACACAAACATCTCTTGGTTTAACTCTGTGTCCAGTTCTAATATCAGAGTCTAGAGTGTATCAAGCATACATGCTAGGTAGTGTAATATTCCCAATCAGAATTCCTTTCCAACAGCAGGTCACAAAGTTTGGTCTCACTTCAAATGCTCAAGGCATTGGTAGGGGCTGCCTAGAGCTTCTTTGAGAAAGAAACTTAGATTGTACCCAAGTTTAGCAAGAAAGCGTTCCATGGTTGACACCATGGAAGTTAGGAAGTGATGACTTAATGATTTGCCACTGCTGAGGTACCTGCTCCAACCCAGGAGAGGTGTATACAGTGGTATGTAACAAAGATGCTTATGGGCTGCCTGTTTGACAGGTAGGCCTGTGGAATCAGAGCAGAAGCTGTTGGATGTTCCTGGCACTAAGAGCTTTCTGCCAGGCTGCACCAGTGTGTCTGCTGCCCAGGAGCAGATCCTCTGATACTTTGAAGCAAAAAGAATGTGCTTCCTTGAGCTTCTTGAAGACATGGAGGAAACAGGCTGTGTACAAGGCTCACATCTGGTCTCCTGTGGCTGCCCACGGAGCCCCCCTGCTACCATTGACTGCTGTGCCTTCCTGAGCCCTGTTACCGTGATGTAACGTGGGTGCATGGGCTTCCCAGGTGGCACTAGTGGTAAAGAACCCTCCTGCCAATGCAGGAGACATGAGAGACATGGATTCAATCCATGGGTTGGGAAGTTCCCTGCGGGAGGGCATGGCAACCCACTCCAGTATCCTTGCCTGGAAAACCATAGACAGAGGAGCCTGGCAGGTGTGGGATTGCAGAGTCGGATGTGACTGAAGTGACTTAGCATACATACACACACACACACACACACACATACACACACACAAGGGCATGGGAGGCATGCACAGCCCTGTCATGGGAGACACCAAGACCCAGCTCCATCCACAGCTCCCTGTGTGGTCTCGTGAGAATTGTCAGGCCTCAAAGTCTCAGGATGCTCATCTCTAGATTGCAATTGTGCAACAGAGGTAAGAGCCAGGAGGGTGCACTTGGACTCCAGGACCCCTTACAGCCTCTATAGATAGATAGGTAGGTAGATACTCAGTTTCTATAGAAAAGGGAGAAGTTTTAGGAGACTAGAAGGTTTGAGTCTAGAGTCTTTGAATAATAAGTGACCAAAAAAACCTAAGCCAAGCTAGCTTACGGGAAAAAGGCATTTTGCTCAAATAACTAAAAGCACAGGGGTAGGATTTGATTGTAGGCTTGGTTGGGTTCAAGGTTCTTGCACCACCATCTAATACTAACACATCCAACACTCCCTGAATGTCTTAAGCCTGTTGTTTCCTATAATGGCTCCACTTCAGGCGGGATTCCTCCATGTGGTAGCTGTTGTCCATTCAGAATCCCTCATCCCTTAGAAACAAAAGATCAGCACAGAAACACAGCTGTTTCCCCTTTCTTCCTTCTAGCAGAAGTTCTAGGATTGTATTTCATTAGCTGGCTCAGGTCCTGGGTCCATCCTTGACTCAATCACTGTGACCGGGGATGGGGCCCCAGTCCTAAACCAGGTTGACCCCCACTTCTAAGTACATGGCAAATTAATGGGAAAGGTTATGAAAAGAGGGGAAATGGATGCTGGAAAGACAAAAGCAATAGGTATGCATCATGCCATAGATCAAGGTCTCTGTGTTTATAGTTGACAACTGACCCAGCCAGGACACATTCCTGAGGCTAGGAAAACCAATCAGCAAAAACAAAACAAAACAAAAACAATCCCGTAACTCACTAGCGGGTAGAAAAACACCAGCATACATGTGGGTGGCTGTGGGCTCAGCACCATGCTAGGAAACTTTTACAGCAAAAAGAGGTAGATTGTGTGATCCAGGCATTAGAGACATGCAATGTAGACAAAATTTAACATAGAACAGTAAATGAAGGTCTCGGGTATTTGATGTACACAGTCCTCTGGGAAATGAGAGCGTGAGGGAGGGGGTGCGAGTCACCGTGACCAGACAGTGAGGACAAGGGCCCCTGTGGAGAGAGTGGATGGATGACTGCAGGAGAAAGACAGGTATTCTGGGTAGGATGGCTTGGGAACCCCGCAGAGGCAGAGTGGACAAGATTGACAGGAAAAGGCAGGATAGGACCCAGACATCAGATAGGGGATGAGATTTACTCTGGTGGCAGCAGGGAGCCATAGGCAGCTTTAGAGCAGGGGCAGGGCTTGCTCTTACCACCAGCTCTGCAAATCTACCTGGCATCGCAAGAGTTCCTGTAGCAAGTCCCCGGGGATGCAAGAATGCTTGTGTGAAAAGTGCATATCTTAAAGTGTGTCAATTATAAAGGAAAAAAAATACAACACTGTATATATGGTATGATCCCAATTTGGTGGACCTATATATATATACATATATATACATATATATACAGGCATTATGCTGCCAACTACCAAGAAGTGAATATCTGTACTTACTGAGCACTCCCTGGCTTGGGCAACAGAGCCCTCTCGGTTCATCAGGCCTCATCCTGTGATGTAGGTATTATCTTCCCCTTTCCACAGCTCAAGAAGTAAGTTCCACACAGACTGAGGAAGAGAGTGGCAGAGTCGGGGCGTGACGCCAGGCATGTCTAAATCCACACCAGCTCCCGTGTTGAAATGTTAACCATGATTATGACTCTGTGGGCAGATTACGAGGGATTTCCATTTTTCTTTTTATACTTTTCTATAGTTTGCAAATTGTCCATGGTGAATGCTGCTAAGTCACTTCCGTCGTGTCCGACTCTGTGCGACCCCATAGACAGCAGCCCACCAGGCTCTGCTGTCCCTGGGATTCTCTAGGCAAGAACACTGGTGAATAGATGTTCCTTTTGTCAGTAGAAAACAAATACATACTTTCAAAAAGTCATCTAGTTCTCATGCCAGGGAACCTCAGCCTTCCAGAGAAATTACTACCAAAACTACCACTTAATTTCCCCGTGCCTCAGCGGTAAGAAAGGCTGCTCACAAGCCAGCAAGGAGAGGTTTTACTTGCAGACTTGCTGTCCCTCATATTGCCACAGAACCCATTTTATTTTTTGTAGCTCCTTCATTTTAAAATTAATTTTCATTATGTAAATGATATCAGACTCCTTGCTCCTTGTAGGAAATTAAAAATATGATAGAGAAGATTAAAATAGCACTTGACATCACCCCTCCTATGCAATGAGAGGTCACTGAGTTTCCTCCTTTTTTCCCTCCTTTCTTTCTGGCTGCCTCAGGCCTTAGTTGTAGGATTTTTGCTGTGTTGTGCAAGTTTATTTGCACCCCCCATCCCAGCCCCACCCCCTCATGTGAGATCTTACTTCCCCGACCAGGGATCTAACCCACATCCCCTGCATTGGAAGGCAGATTCTTAATCACTGGACCATCAGGGAAGTTATTATTGGTGGGGTGTGTCCTTCTAGGCTTTTCCTTATGTCTTCCCATATGGAACCAGAAAAAATGTAGTGTGATTGCATGTGTATTTAATATCACATTCTAATTTGTGTACTCCTTGCTACTTGCTTTTCTCACTCACTGGTGGAATAGGGAACTTGGTAAGAGTCAGCCACAGCTGTCTTCTGGAATTGTGAAGAACCGAGGACCATCATTCAAGCAGTGCAGGTGGGTGGGTGCTTAGAGGGAGGAGGCTGTCCACTGTGGACTCCCTTGCCAGTCCTGAGCTCTGGCACTGCCTCTGTAGGAGGAATAGTGTCCACGCAGGGTCAGCAGCTAGTGTGCACTGAGTTGGGGGAAGTCATTATCCTGGGCCATCATCAGTGATGTGATGTCTTCAGTGACCAAGGAGGGAATCATGTCACCTTCATGAAAACCATAGGCTGTATTCTTCCTTGCTAACCAGGGGCCCAGTTTCAGGGACCTGGCCTAGGAATACAGAATCAGAGATGGAAGGGAAGGCCCTAGGATATCTGTTTCACCTAGGAAGTCAGGAAACGGAGGGTGTGTGGGGAGGGGGCTGCCACCAGGTCTAGCCTTTCTGAGAGGACTATGTGGGTGTGGTAGCATCCATCACAGAGATAACAATAAACTCACATGGCCCAGGAGCTGAAACTGTGCCTGTCTATTTTTATTTGCATGGGTGTGAGGATCTAACAGGAATCAGCATACTGGGGAAAGGCCTCTACCGCATAGAAGACACCAGACTTCTCAACGGCCCCGTGAGGGAGTGCAGACTCCACCTGGATTCATGTGATGGAGAAAAAAAACAGACACACTGTCCTGTGTCCTCAGTGTCATGGCCACGCCCATAATCCCTTTTCACATCCCAGGGAAAGGGTCCAGAAAACCTGAGAAGGTAAAGCGTGAGCAGAGGGAGGCCTGGAGCTGATCCCCAGGCCGAGGCAGTGGAGCCTGAGGGCACCCCATGACACAACCCCCACTCTGAGGGATGCCCCTGCTGGAGAAGACTCGAGAATCCCTTGGACTGCCAGGAGATCCAACCAGTCAATCCTAGAGGAAATCAATCCTGAATATTCATTGGAAGGACTGATGCTAAAGCTGAAGCTCTCATACTTTGGCCACCTGATGCGAAGAGCTGACTCACTGGAAAAGACCCTGATGCTGGGAAAGATGGCAGGAGGAGAAGGAGATGATAGAGGATGAGACGATGCTTGGATGGCACCACCGTCTCAATGGACATGAGTTTGAGCAAAGAGATAGTGAAGGACAGGGAGGCCTGGATTGCTGCAGTCTATGGGGGACACAACTGAGCAACCGAACAACAACCCATGCTTGCATGACCCCCTGGGGGAGGGTCTCCTTCAGGTCTGCACCCTCAGGCCACCACCCCTGCCTCACCTCTGACCAAACTCATGAGTGACATCAGGACATGTATATCCATGGAAGGAAGCCTAGCTGAAGGTTCAAACACACCCAGGCTCAATTTCCAACTCTGGTTCCTCCCAGCTGGTGGCATCAGGGGCCTCTCCTCCCTGAGCTTCAGCTTCCTCTTCTACAGATGGACAGTAATAAATCCAGCTCCAGTGCACTGACAAACAGGCCTGACATACGCGCTCCAGGAACAGTTTCCCTTCACTAAGGTCCCCATTCCCACTTTCCAGTAACAAGAGACCATCAACAGCCCATGCCTGAGGTCCCGAAAGGAGGCACAGGGTCTAGGGGGTTTGAACCAGCCCCCAGGAGCTCTCAGTCTGCCATCTCAGTCCTGGCTGCCGCCCCCACCCCACCCCCAGCCCACTCCCTGCAGTCCTGGACCAGAGACCTCAGGGGGACCAACAGGAGGTGAAAGCTGCTTCCCAAAGGAAGGAAGGAAGGAATCCAAGCATCATCTCATCCTCTATCGTCTCCTTCTCCTCCTGCCATCTCTCTTCGGAACAGCCTTCTTTCCTGCTAATCCGCCCCCACCCTGTCCCCCCCAGCCTGGGCGTGGTTATTTATGGTGCCACTGCATTGAGATGGGGGGTCTGGAGGAGTCACGTAGGGGGCTTCTGTTTACTTGCTCGGTGGATGCTGTTACTGAGCCATTGCACCCAGAGGACTGCAGCGCTTTCCCAAGCTACTGGTTGGGGCCATTCTCCCTAGAGGTGGGAGACGTCGCTCAAAGGGACACATGCCCCTCTGTGGGCCTGCTAGGTTCCCAGAATAACTACTCACACGCAGTCACTCCACCTGAATGTTTATACAGCTGGGGAAGATGAGAGCGTCAGAAAGGAAGATCAGAAACCACAACTGTTGAGAGACTGTCTTGGGAAAGTAGACGGGAAACTCCATTAAACCAAGTACGGGGAATGCGGGATGTGTCTATTACCGACCTCGCTGGGCTGGTGAGAGACACCCATCATTTGGTGGGACGCCTTTTCTGAAACCCTTTCCATCACCTCAGAGGGGCCTGTTCCCACAAGGTCCTGGGCTCACTTGGTGGGCATTATCATCCTTGTATCTTACTTTAGTTTTTGGAATACTTCTCCTAGGACACCAGCTTTTAGGGCCTGTAATTAGGTCCACATCTGATTCACATCTTTACCTCGGGTGCCAAGCACAGGGCCTGAAACAGAGTCTATGGTCAGTAACAGTTTGTTGAATTAAAAAAAAAAAAAAAGTCAAAGAGCCAGAGAGCCCTGAATAGAATGTTCAACCTGCAGGGCAGCTCACCCAGCTTTGTGTGGACATCAGCAGGGCAACCAGGGGCCAGAGCCATGGTGCCCAGGGACCTGCAGCTTGCTCCCTGCTTCTGCTGAGTTCAGTCCCCCGCTGTCCACCCCATCCCATGGTTACCATTCCTGTGCCATCAGTGTCAATCCAGATCAGAAATACTGACATTCCTTTGACCTCTAAGTAAACATGCTCTCTCACAAGGCGTGCGTGTGTGTGTAGCAGTGTCTGCAGAGCATGGGGTGTGTCAACCTCAGATGCTGGTACTACTGGGGCAATGCCCCTCCAGTTGCCCTATCAGTGGCTCCTCCCAGGCCCAGGACCACGGTCCCCTCTCTTGAACTACAAAGGCTCCACATTTCATCTCCTCTCAGATCACCAGACTACATATTCTTATAGCCCTCCCTCTTCAAACTCAAAAAAGCCTCCTCCAGGGACTGGAAAATTCCACCATCATGCTCTAAAACATCAAAAAAAAAAAAAAAGAAGAAGAAAAAGAATCCCCTAAGGACAAAGGATGCCAGACTTTGAGGAACACCCTGCTGCTGTTTCCGCCTAGATGAGAACAGAGAAAAGAAGACTCCCTAGCAAGACTGTAATCACCACCAACAAAAAGGAGACACCAAGTATTATACCTTCCTAGTACACTGCTCTGCAAGGAATGTTCAAACACCATTTTTAATAGTACATCAGAGCCAAGCCCTGGTGCAGGAGTTGACCTTTGGATGGTGGTCAGTGGGGGAAGTGCCTGGGGCTCACCTGATCCGGTCAGGGATTGCAAGCTTGTGTGTCACCAAGGAATCAGGAATCCCTTCTGATGCCCACTTACTATCAGGATTATTTGTAGAACTTTCTAGGTCTATTACTCAAATAACTTTGTGTTACGGTAACAGCGTTCTTGGCTTGAAGTTGATTAAGGATGATTCTTTGGGAAGAAGTGAGAGAGAAGCCACCGGGTATATTTGGCTGTGGCTGATAGACACTGCAGCTACTTTCAGCCTGGTTAGCTCAGAAAAAGAAGACCCTCCTGTCTCCTCTCCTGGGCACATAGGAAGCCTGCCGGCTCTGCTGTAGAGACTGTGCTCTCCGTGGACCAGAAGCAGCTGCCGGGTACTTCCAGCCAAGGGCAGGCCTGCCCCCTGCTGCCTCTGCAGGCCTGGCGGGGTGGGTGCGATCAGGCATGCCCTGGCCTCCTCCCTGCACCCTCTGTGCCAAGGGGTGGTGGGAGGGAACAGGGAAGCACGGGTGTTTCCCTCGGACACTTGGGCGTGGGTTGTGTCTTGGCTCCACCAGAAGAGAACCAGAGAGAAGTACGTATCCAAGTTTATGACTTGGTGACAACACAACCCTTGGCCAAGAGCCCAGAGCTTCAGGACTGCAGATGCTGAATGAGATGGACAGGGAGAGTTGGGCCAGACTGGACAGGAGTACTTCAGAGGGCCCAGGACACGTGGCACATGGAGGGCGGAGGGGGAACGGGCAGGAAGAGAAAGGCGTGACACCATGGGGCATGCGGACCCTGCCCTGAGACTTCACCATGCCCCAGGGAGAAAGGCCAGGGCACCGTGCCATGCTGGACAGAAAACAAGATGGGCTGTTAGGGCTATTTGCCCTGGGATCTTTGGTAAGTCTCCTGTCTTTTCTGAGCCTCAGTTTCCCCATCTATGATATGCTCTTAGGAATCTTTAGGAGGCCTTCTGGAGGAAGGAAGGAAGCAGAGCAGGGAAGCGAGTTGTGAGAAGCTGAGAGCCCCACACCAGCACACCTTGCCTCCTTCTCTAACCTTTGATCCAGGCTGGCAGATGACTGGAAGGCCCCTGCAGGGGTCCCATCACCAGAGCCACCACAGAGCCCCAGGCTTGCAGAGCTGTGAACACTGGGGATGAACGGTCAGGCAGAAGGGTGAGGAGCAGGCTGGCAAACAGATGACCTCCCGAGATGAGCAGCTCAAGTTGATGGTTGTCAGCCCCCAGCCCCCAGCTCCCTCCAGGGAAACTCAGGTCCTGCTTGATGACCTGGGGAGTGGGGTTCTGAGCCTGTTCCTGGCTAACCTGGTTATAGCAGCCCCTCTTCTAGAGCATTTAGAGCCCCTTTCTCCTGAGCAGCAGTGCCCCATGGCCTGCAGAGTCATGAGAGCCAGAGTCAGGGGCATTCCTGTAGAGCCCAGCTTCAGCCCCTCATTCAGCCTGCCCGTGGCAGGGTCGCTGCCCAGTACCTCAAGAGTTTGGAGGATGAAGGCCTGCTGAAGGCAGACAACAGTATTAAAACACAGCAAAGAATCATTCACCCTTTGACCAAGAAGCTCAGCTTTCTAAATAGGGTCTCCTTCCCAGCCTCTTTCTAGTTAGGGAGGAGGGTGTGATATGGGAATGCACCCACAGGGGGTCTTTAGGATGCTGCCTTGCTGACTCGGAGCTATTCTCATATCAGCTTGAATTTACCACTCCTTTTGGTGATGGACAGGGAGGCCTGGCGTGCTGAGATTCATGGGGTCGCAAAGAGTCGGACGTGACTGAGCGACTGATCTGATCTGATCTGATTCCTCAATATTTAAGTCCTATTCATCCTTTAGGTCAATGTTGCACCTCCTCCAGGAAGCTTTCCTTGTCTACACTAACTCACAGGAGTGTCCCTGACACTCATCATACTCCTGTTACCAAATCTTGCACTTAATTTTTCTCTCATCATCTTACACTTGTTCTGATTTTCTCTGCACCTCACATGGGCTATAACCCAACACTAATTATAGTCCACTATCAATGGGGTTGGTTGAAAGCCACCAACATTTAAGAAGAATCCTGTTTTCCCCATGTTAGCAAAGGCTCACCATTGTCCAACAGCCTCATTTTACAGTTGGAGACACTGAGGCTCAAAGAGAGATGGTGCTCTACCTGAGGTCGCATAGTGAGTCAGTGGTGGGGCTGGCCTTGGAACCCTATCCCTGAAAGTTCAATCTCACAGCCATTTCTGAGTCTTTTCTGGAACCTCCTTGACAGATGGTCTTCCTCTGCATGGATGCCTCTAGTTCCTGGGAGCTCAGCCCTGCATTTCTTCTACCCGGAAAAAATCTGTTTCACTGTAACCTCCTCCCATTGATCCACCTTTGCCACTCATTCATTTGTTTGATCTCTCATCCATTCATTCAAACACTTCCTGATCACTTGTCTTATGCCAGGTGAATTAAACAAGTATGACTTGCCCACCAGAACAGGGGACAGCTGCAGAGAGCATTAAATGCTTGGTATAAAACGCTGAGTTCCAGGAGGGCGGGACAACTATGTGTTCTCTCCCTGGATCTCTGGGGCCAATCACAGTGAGAAGCACTGCAAGGGGTCAATAAGCATTTATGGAATAGAAAAGAAAGGGCGGATGACACTGATATGAAACAGGAAAAGGTCTGTTCAGGGTATGATGGTAACAGAGAGAATCCAGTTCTGCTTGTGTTGGGGGAAGGAACAATCAAGGTGGGCTTGGCATGAGGCCAGAGAAAGGATGGCGCTTCAGCAGACAGGGGACGTGGGGAGGGGCCAGCAGGAACATCTCTGTAGAGTACTGCAAAGAACAGGCTATATCTAGTCCCATTAAACCTTCTCATGGAGCCATCATAGGGCAGGAATGGGGAGTCGGAAGAACTGGGGCAAATATGGACAGCTGGACCTTGAAGGACCTTGAACCCTAAGTGAAGGGACCTGGACTTGGCCCTGAGGTGAAAGGGAGGCAGCGGTGGTTTCTCCGAGGTGAGGGCCAGCATAGAACCAGTGCTTTGGAAAGATCACGCCAGTGACTGACTTCAGGGGACACATCCCCTGGCTCACATGAGGACCCATCCGGAAGCCAGTGCGGTTGTCCAGGTGAGAGATCATTACAGAGCAGCCAAAAGACCCATCAGTTCCCAGCTGAATGGTAATTGGGCATTCCAAACACAATCCCAGGGGTGTCAGTGTCCCCCACCATAATTTCCGCCCCGCGAGGCTGGCTTGCCCTGCGTGAGTAGCTTAAGCAGCTTACAGCTAATCCTCTGTTGGCCCGGCCCTTCCTCACCGCACCACCACAGTCAGCCCCTGGGTGGGCAGAGCTGTGCTTCTGCTTGAGGACTCTCATACATCCTTTCTTTTCTCTTTTCAGGGCCACCATCAGGCTCCCGAGCTTTCTCAACACCAAGATGGCCTCCGCAGCTCTCAGGCCCAAATTGATTAATCATCACTTTATTTCAGCTATCAGCTCTGCGGCAATTGGCATATTTATTCCTAATCAGCTCTTAAAAATGGCATCATTCAAAGGTGCTTAACCACATTACTTAATTCTCAGCCCGTATTGCTATTGATTTCAAATATTCTCTTCAAGATATGGCTCATCATTCAATGCAGAAGTCTGTTTATATAATAATCTTATCTGGTTACTAAAATCTGTGAAATCTCTTCAATTGCCTCTAATGCAAGATCGGAGGCTGGTTGCTAAATGAGTCAATTTTACTTTAATTTGGTTTATTTACAGTACATGTTTTAGTGCTCCACATTCCCGTCTTTTGCAGCGACACTGCAAATAAAGGCAAATATAGGCAGAGAGAGAGGTCTGTGCTTTTCGCAGTCTGCGGGAGTCGAGGCAGCCAGACTGAGCACCCTGAGACGGAGCTCTCTGTCTCTGCTTGCCCACGGAGAACCTGCGGTGGTGCTCAAGTGCCAACAGCGGCCGGGCACTGCGAGGCGCTCAACTTGGACTGGATTCAAGCCCCCGCTCCTGATCACTAAAGATCAGCAGGTTGCCTGACATCAGGAAGCATCAGTTTCCCATCTCTGAAATGGGGATAATGCAACATGTCTCCAGGTGCCCTGGAAGAACCATCAGAAGTTTTTGATGGTTAAATTAAAATTCACACGGGAGGTATTACATACAGAAGATTTCCCCGTGCGTTCCAGCACCAGTCTCCCATCCCCGTGCATCAGCTCCCTCCCTGTGTTGGTTTGCTCCTGAACCAAACAGTTGCCTTAAGTCTCTATGTCGCAGCTCTTCTCCCTTTCCCTTTGCTTTGTACCCACTACTGGATGACAAGCACTTTCTGGGTCTCTCTGATGAAATGCCAAGGGAGAAATGCGATTGAGCACTTGCGTCACTAGCTGCTGGCAGCCTGGTCCTGTGGCCAGAGAGCAACAGCTAGGATCGGTGGCAGAGGACCTGGCCATGCCCCCTCTGCAGAGCCTGGAATATGCCAGATGCTTGACTGTGCAGCCCTGGGCCTCCCCACCTTGCTTTAGAGACACAGGCTGAGCAAATGCAGGTGACACAGCACTGCAAGCTGACGCTGTTGGGCTGCAGGGGGAGGCGTGGGATGTTCAACGAACCCAATGCTCTTTTCTATGTTTTTGTTTGCTAAGGATGTGAGAGGAATGGGTGCCCGGGGCCATCCCAGGGCCTCTCCTTCTCCAGGGCAGAGCTCAGGGACCCTCCTGCTTGTAGCAGGTGGTTCCCATTTTGCCCTAGGACGTGGCAGCTCTCTCTTGGTCAGGTGTGAAAGCTGCCATTTCACGCTCATCTTGCCCAATTAACAACAGCTGGTCCCCTATAAAACCAACTGGTGAGGTGGTTTGTTATTGGAAGACAATGCAACATCATTAGGCATTAATGGCTCCAGCTTCGGTTCCTGGCCCAAGTTCACAGGGTTAATGTGGCGAGATGTTGGGACTCACCTGGCAGAGCTACTCACTCCAGTTTGTAGGCATCTTGTTCAAGCTTCCTTTTCAGAATCAGGAACTGGGAGGTGAAGGGCAGGTGGAGGGGCTATATTTTCTGGAAGGGGCACTTTGCAGGAAGTGGTGGATCTGCCACTTACAGGAACGAGACCCTCAGTGCTCCTGGCTTGAGAATTGAGGGGACTCATGGACTGTGTTCAGACAAGAGCCCTTTCACTGGAAATTTAAAGGCTTGTCTGGGAGAGATGATGTTGGGCAGGCTGGGACTTAGAAATCATGCATCGTGAATAACTTCACTACATGTAATTCAAACCAGCCTCCTATTGTGGAAATGTCATCATGGGCTTGTATATTTCCTGTGACTTAAAACCAAAGCCTTGGTCTACATATCCCCCTCAGTCTTACTAATAGTGGCCAACACCGTTTCACAAGGAAATCTCCCTTTCAGTAAGCAAATCACAAATTTCCACAATATTCATTTATTCAATCATTCATTTACTTGACAAATATTAAGTGATCATTTATTTTGTCTATCGATTTTCCAGACTGTGCTGACAAAAACATCTGCCTCTCCCAACAAATGTAGTTTGACCAGATGCATCTCATGGATTTTTGTTAAAAGGAACAATTTTTATTTATCCTTCACTCCTTCCTTCCTTCCACAAAAAATGTCCCAGTTATACTTAACACATACTTAAGATTCAGTTTCTATGCTGAAGGACCAAGGAACTTATATGCTCATAGTGACAACATGGGACCCCTACCAAGAGATGACCCAAAGCCCACTCAAGGAGCCCTTGGTCCTGCCAGCAGCTGGCTATTCCAGCATGAGATTTGGACAGAGCCTTGGGGGTGACCCAACAGCGGTGGGTCGGAGCCTCAGGCTGAGTTCACACATCCCACTCAGTTTATATTTGCCCCTGCGTGTGTCCTCCCCCTTGATGTTCAAACAAATGGATCCTGTCTCAACTCTGCTAAGGGAACCCAGCACGTAGACACGGACTCCATCACCAGACAGAGCTTAATTTGGAGAGCAGCATCCCAATCCAGTATTCTTGCCTGGAGAATTCCATGGACACAGGAGCCTGGCGGGTTACAATCCATAGAGTTGGACACGACTGAAGCGACTTAGCATGCATGTAGCCTTAGGGCCAGCCTAGTGTAGCAACATCACCCCACCCCAAACAGAAGAGAAAACTTGGGGAACCACACCATGGCTATTGGATCCATCTCCTGGAAAGTGCCTGGTGTGAAGCCTCAGTCCATCAGGATGTTCGGTTAACGAAGGAAAACCGTCTGTGCTCACACACACCCTGGATAAGCAGTAGATTAAAAGGACTCACTGTCTGTTCCATTCCTATGGCACTGAATCACCCAGTGCCCTGATACTCACTTGCCTTTCCTTCTCGTGTCGTTCTCAAACTTTTCTTAGGAAGAAGTTTTAGCCTCTACATACCTGCTGCCAGGGGAAAGATATAGAGACTTATCTATACTCACTTTGTTTTGAAACCAAAATTAGGGCACAAGTTCTGGCAAATGATTATTGCACCCCTTCTGGGAATTTCCTTGCTGGGAAACAATCTGAAAAATTCAGTAGTCTAAATGCCAAAATTTGGGGTATTTAGGAAAGTTGAGTGACTTAATGGTGACTGAGGACATGTTTATCCAGTTTTACTACTTAAGACCCTACTGTGTGACCATGGGCCAGTCTCCACCCATCTCTGGTCATCGAGTCCAGTCTGTTATGGAGACTAGAAGGCAGATGGTTGCCGGAGTCATAATTCGCTGACCCTTTCCACCTCCAACATCTCACACACAAGGCCAAGCCCAGTAGGCAGCTGGGCACCCAGAGTGCCTCAGCAAGGTGGTCCTGAGTGAACGAAAAACATTTTACAAATGGGAGATGTGCTCTAAATGGGCCACCCCCGGGTTCTCTGCAGTAGGACTTTTGGAAAAATCTCTCTAGATGCGGCTTTATCTGGATGTTGATTTCCTGCAAACCATCTGACCTGTATTTGCAGTATCCACGTTTGTTTTGGAAAATATCCAAATGTCCACTTAACTGGGCTGGAGGCCAACATAATCTGCGTATATTGTTGTAACCACAAGATTAATGGCGGGCCTTGCTCTGAACCTTCTGGTTACATCATTCACCTGGGGCTGTCTCTTCGGTGCAGATAACAATCATGGATTGTTCTTCACTGTGGTCGTCCTCTTGCTGTTTTAGGAGCCTCAGCCTTGCCGGGAGGCAGAATGGGCATCCCTTTGGAGATAGACTGGCATGAGTGCCAAGATGAGCTCTAAACCCTCAATCCCTATCTATCTGTCATGTACCAGCTGCATCCCCTAACCTCTCTGAAACCTTAGTCTCCTCATACCTAAAGGGCATATCGTCTACTTCACACTATTACTGTGAGGGCTAAGCAAAAGAAGTGTTTTCATAAATGTTGGTGTTCTGTCCACTGATACTCACATTCACTCACACAAATTTCTGCTTCCAATGGAAAGACAATTCAGCAGTTCATTTGATGTTGAAATAGAACATAAATTAGAACTCAACAACAGAGTTGAGTTCTAAACAAACCCATTACATGATAGGCAAAGGAATTGAATAGACATTTCTCCAAAGAAGATGTACATACAAATGGACAATAAGTATATTAAAAAACCAAACACTTGCCATCACTACTCTTTAGGGAAATGCAAATCAAAAGCACAGTGAGATACCACTTCATACCCATTAGGATGGTGATAATGAAAAACCAAACAGAATAGAAATAATAAGTGTGGGTGAGGATGTGAAGAGATGGGAACCCTAATGGACTGCTTATGGGAATGTAATATGGTGCAGCTGCTTTGAATATGTTGGTTCTTCAAAAAAAAAAAAAATTAACAGAATTACCCTATGATCCAGCAAGTCCATTTATGGGTATTGTTGTTGCTCTGTCGCCAAGTCATGTCCAACTATTTGCAACCCCATGAATGGCCTCCCCATCCTTCACTATCTCTGGGAGTTTGCTCAGATTCATGTCCATTGAATCAGTGATACATCTCATCCTCTGCCACCCCCTTCTCCTTTCACCTTCAATCTTTCTCAGGATCAGGGGCTTTTCCAATGAGCTGGTTCTTCACATCGGTTAGCCAAAGTATTGGAGTTACAGTTTCAGGACTCGTCCTTCCAATGAATATTCTGGGTTGATTTTCTTTAGAATTGCCAGGTTTGGTCTCTTTGCTGTCGATGGGCCTCTCAATAATCTTCTCCAGTACCACAGTTCAAAAGCACCAGTTCTTTGAACTTAGCCTTCTTTATGGTCCAACTTTCAAATCCATACATGATCACTGGAAAAACCGCAGCTTTGACTATGCAGACCTATACACCCAAAATAAGTAAAAGCAGAGATTCTAATTGCTATTCATACACCTATGTTCAAAGCAGCATTATGAAAAATAGCTAAAAGGTAGAAGTAATCCAAGTGTTCATTGACAGATGAATGGATTAAAACAAAGGCAGTACACACATATACTGGCATATCATTCAGGTTTTATAAAAAAGAAAATCCTGAGACATGCCAGCACAGGGATACAACCTAAAGACATTGTGTTCAGTGAAACAAACCGGTAAGAAAAGGATGCTGCATGATCCCGCTTATAGGAAGTACTCAGAGAAGTCAACTTCATAAAGCTGGAAAGTACAGTAGCGATTGTCAGAGGTCAGGGGAAGGGAGAAATACAGCATTAGTGTTTAATGGGGACAGAGTTTCAGTTTGGGAAGATGAAAAAGTTCGGAAAGTGGATGGTAGTGATGGGTGCATGACAGTATGAATGTGCTTAATGCCGGAACTGAACTGCACTCTTAAAAATCATTAAAATGCTAAGTTTTAGGTTAGAAATATTCTACCATGATAGAAAAGTTTTAAAACAAATAGGACATGGGTTATGATGTTATTTCTAGCACAGAAATTAACTTCCTCGGGGGTTTTAATTTCCAATGAGACTCCAACATTCTCTGAATTATCTTCATTATCTGTGATGAATGGTGATGATATTAACCATAACAATTTTTAGTTTTTTTTTGAACCATTAGATCCAACCTCATTTCTTGCTCACAATGGAAACACCCTTATTTTTAATGGATCAGGAACTCAAGCCTTGGAAAGGGCTCACTCCAGAATTAGGACCTCAGGGTCACCCAGCTGGTGGCTTGGCAGAGCCAGAACCATGAGCCCCGCTGGAGGGATGCAGGCTAATAGCCATGTACATGGGCAGAGCATTCCAGTCCCCTATAATGAAAAGGACATCTTTTTTGGGTGTTAGTTCTAAAAGGTCTTGTAGGTCTTCATAGAACCGTTCAACTTCAGCTTCTTCAGCATTACTGGTTGAGGCATAGACTTGGATTACTGTGATACTGAATGGTTTGCCTTGGAAATGAACAGAGATCATTCTGTCGTTTTTGAGATTGCATCCAAGTACTGCATTTCAGACTCTTTTGTTCACCATGATGGCTACTTCATTTCTTCTGAGGGATTCCTGCCCGCAGTAGTAGATATAATGGTCATTTGAGTTAAATTCACCCATTCCAGCCCATTTCAGTTCACTGATTCCTAGAATGTCTACATTCACTCTTGCCATCTCTTGTTTGACCACTTCCAATTTGCCTTGATTCATGGACCTGACATTCCAGGTTTCTATGCAATATTGCTCTTTACAGCATCAGATCTTGTTTCTATCACCATCCACAGCTGGGTATTCTTTTTGCTTTGGCTCCATCCCTTCATTCTTTCTGGAGTTATTTCTCCACTGATCTCCAGTAGCATATTGGGCACCTATTGACCTGGGGAGTTTCTCTTTCAGTATCCTATCATTTTGCCTTTTCATACTGTTCATGGGGTTCTCAAGGCAAGAATACTGAAGTGGTTTGCCATTCCCTTCTCCAGTGGACCACATTCTGTCAGATCTCTCCACCATGACCCGCCCATCTTGGGTTGCCCCACGGGCATGGCTTAGTTTCATTGAGTTAGACAAGGCTGTGGTCCTAGTGTGATTAGATTGACTAGTTTTCTGTGAGTATGGTTTCAGTGTGTTTGCCCTCTGATGCCCTCTTGCAACACCTACCGTCTTACTTGGGTTTCTCTTACCTTGGCCGTGGGGTATCTCTTCACAGCTGCTCCAGCAAAGCGCAGCCATTGCTCCTTACCTTGGAGGAGGGGTATCTCCTCACCCCCGCCCTTCCTGACCTTCTACGTGGGATAGCTCCTCTAGGCCTCCTGCGCCCGCGCAGCCAGGGCTCCTTGGATGTGGGCTTGGTCCTCTCAGCCACCACCCCTGGCCTCTGATGTGGTAGCTCCTCTCTGCCGTTCCTGCGCCGTCCCAGTCTAGTACTCTCAGCCGCTGCCCCGACCTCGGACGTGGGGTAACACCTCTTGGCCGCCTCCCTTTGGGCATGAGGTCCTCCCAGCTTCTGCCCCTGACCTCGGACGTGGGGTGGCTCCTCTCGGCCGCGCTTAGCATGCCCGTCGCAGCCGCCAGCACTTTAGCGCGCCCGTCGCAAGTAGGAAGTCAAGAAACACCTGGAGTAACAGGCAAATTTGGCCTTGGAATACGAAATGAAGCAGGGCAAAGACTAATAGAGTTTTGCCAAGAAAATGCACTGGTCATAACAAACACCCTCTTCCAACAACACAAGAGAAGACTCTATACATGGACATCACCAGATGGTCAACACCAAAATCAGATTGATTATATTCTTTGCAGCCAAAGATGGAGAAGCTCTATACAGTCAGCAAAAACAAGACCAGGAGCTGACTGTGGCTCAGACCATGAACTCCTTATTGCCAAATCCAGATTTAAATTGAAGAAAGTAGGGAAAACCACTAGACCATTCAGGTATGACCTAAATCAAATCCCTTATGATTATACAGTGGAAGTGAGAAATACATTTAAGGGCCTAGATCTGGTAGGTAGAGTGCCTGATGAACTATGGAATGAGGTTCATGACATTGTACAGGAGACAGGGATCAAGACCATCCCCATGGAAAAGAAACGCAAAAAAGCAAAATGGCTGCCTGGGGAGGCCTTACAAATAGCTGTGAAAAGAAGAGTAGTGAAAAGCAAAGGAGAAAAGGAAAGATATAAACATCTGAATGCAGAGTTCCAAAGAATAGCAAGAAGAGATAAGAAAGCCTTCTTCAGCGATCTATGCAAAGAAATAGAGGAAAACAACAGAATGGGAAAGACTAGGGATCTCTTCAAGAAAATCAGAGATACCAAAGAAACATTTCATGCAAAGATGGGCTCGATAAAGGACAGAAATGGTATGGACCTAACAGAAGCAGAAGATATTAAGAAGAGATGGCAAGAATACACAGAAGAACTGTACAAAAAAGATCTTCACGACCCAGATAATCACGATGGTGTGATCACTGACCTAGAGCCAGACATCCTGGAATGTGAAGTCAAGTGGGCCTTAGAAGGCATCACTATGAACAAAGCTAGTGGAGGTGATAGAATTCCAGTTGAGCTATTCCAAATCCTGAAAGATGATGCTGTGAAAGTGCTGCACTCAATATGCCAGCAAATTTGAAAACTCAGCAGTGGCCACAGGACTGGAAAAGGTCAGTTTCCATTCCAATCCCAAAGAAAGGCAATGCCAAAGAATGCCCAAACTAACGCACAATTGCACTCATCTCACATGCTAGTAAAGTAATGCTCAAAATTCTCCAAGCCAGGCTTCAGCAATATGTGAACCGTGAACTTCCTGGTGTTCAAGCTGGTTTTAGAAAAGGCAGAGGAACCAGAGATCAAATTGCCAACATCCGCTGGATCATCGAAAAAGCAAGAGAGTTCCAGAAAAGCATCTATGTCTGCTTTATTGACTATGCCAAAGCCTTTGACTGTGTGGATCACAATAAACTGTGGCAAATTCTGAAAGAGATGGGAATACCAGACCACCTGATCTGCCTCTTGAGAAATTTGTATACAGGTCAGGAAGCAACAGTTAGAACTGGACATGAAACACAGACTGATTCCAAATAGGAAAAGGAGTTCATCAAGGCTGTATATTGTCACCCTGTTTATTTAACTTATATGCAGAGTACATCATGAGAAACGCTGGACTGGAAGAAACACAAGCTGGAATCAAGATTGCCAGGAGAAATATCAATCACCTCAGATATGCAGATGACACCACCCTTATGGCAGAAAGTGAAGAGGAACTAAAAAGCCTCTTGATGAAAGTGAAAGTGGAGAGTGAAAAAGTTGGCTTAAACCTCAACATTCAGAAAACGAAGATCATGCCATCCGGTCCCATCACTTCATTGGAGATAGATGGGGAAACAGTGGAAACAGTGTCAGACTTTATTTTTTGGGGGGCTCCCAAATCACTGCAGATGGTGACTGCAGCCATGAAATTAAAAGACGCTTACTCCTTGGAAGGAAAGTTATGACCAACCTAGATAGCATATTGAAAAGCAGAGACATTACTTTGCCAACAAAGGTCCGTCTGGTCAAGGCTATGGTTTTTCCTGTGGTCATGTATGGATGTGAGAGTTGGACTGTGAAGAAGGCTGAGCATGAAGAATTGATGCTTTTGAACTGTGGTGTTGGAGAAGACTCTTGAGAGTCCCTTGGACTGCAAGGAGATCCAACCAGTCCATTCTGAAGGAGATCAGCCCTGGGATTTCTTTGGAGGGAATGATGCTAAAGCTGAAACTCCAGTACTTTGGCCACCTCGTGCGAAGAGTTGACTTATTGGAAAAGACTCTGATGCTGGGAGGGATTGGGGTAAGAGGAGAAGGGGACGACATAAGGATGAGATGGCTGGATGGCATCACTGACTCGAATCACGTGAGTCTGAGTGAACTCCGGGAGTTGGTGATGGACAGGGAGGCCTGGTGTGCTGCGATTCATGGGGTCGCAAAGAGTCGGATACGACTGAGCAACTGATCTGATCTGATCTGATCTGGGCAGAGCAGGGGAGCAGGAAGAGTCTTGTCCACTCAAGGCAATCTCCTTTATGGAGGGATTGTGCAGGCTCTGCATGAGGCCTGAAGTCAGGCGGCTTCTAGTAGACTGGAGGAGCTCCAACCAGAAACACTTGACCTCTGCCAGCCCAGTCCTCTACCAGACATGAGCCAAGGAGGGGTGTGGAGGGGGTGCAGTTTCCCTCAAGGGAGTCATCAGTTCTTTACAGAGGATTGTTCCTAAGTGAACCAGGGAATCTGGGAAATAGCAGTGGCCTGGGCGCCCCAGACCTGGGTTCCAGTCTTATCTCCATCTATATCTTTCTGTGTGACCTGGGATAGAGCATTAACTTCTCTGGGCCACCAGCTTCTCTCTGCACTTGTACCTCTCAGGAGGTCGTTCTCGAAGACTGGGAGTGGATGGAAAGGGCTGTGTGAGCGACTAAGCCTGTGAATGTGAGGGGTGCCGCCCCACTTACCGAAGGAAGGAAGGGTCCAAAGTTGGACGGTGTCATGAGCACAATTAAAAATTCACATTCAACTAGCATTTATGGAACACATGCCTGGCTACCTGGCAAATATGTTTATAAGGGATATTCTGCTTACTTCTCACCCAGCGTGGTAAGAGGGCGCATGGCTGGCCCTGTTATCCAGGTAAACCTTGGAGGGGTTAAGAAATGAGCTCAGGTCACAGAGGTACAGAACCATGGAACCAAGATGCTAAGGCAGGTTGGCCTCCTTCAGAGTCACTGAGTCACATGCTCTTCCTCAAGACGGCTTCAGGCCAGTAATGGATGCTGGGTGCTGCATGCGCAGATGAAGAAGATACGGTCCTGCATTAGGGGGAGTGAGTCTGATCAGTAAATAATGCCAGTGTACTTCGGTGAGTGCTGAGCATTCGGGTGCCCAGAGCAAGGGGTGTGTACCTGAATTTGGAGGTTAGAGGAGGGATTTCTGGAAGACTTGTATACGAGCTAGGCTGTGAAGTGTGCCTGAGAGTTGGCCAGGGGAGGAAGGGTAGAAAGGCATTCCAGACAGAGGTCCACGCATGAGCAACCACATGGAAGGGTGGAACAGCATGCCATGTTTAGAGAAATAGAAAATAACTGGTCCATCTAAAGCTTGGAGCTCAAGGAGGGACAGAAAATAGAGATGAAGAAACAGGCAGAGCCTTGGGTATGGCCCAAGGGCTTGGCTGTCTCCTGTGGGTGTTAGGGAGCTGTGGAAAGGTTAAAAAAAGCCAGGCGATCCAGGGTCAGGTTTGCACCCGCACTCTTGCACATGCTCAGACTGGGAGAAGACGCCAACTCCAGCACTGAGGATGGGGTAGTGATGGGCGGCCATACAGGAATAGAGTCTGGAACCCTTGTGGAATAGTCTTGGCAAGAGCTCAGCTGGTTGAGGGCTCAGCCTGCTGTGAGCCTGCATCCCAGGTTCCCAGCACAGGACCAGGCAGCCTTGAGAGATGGTCCAGATGGGAGGGTGGGTTCCTGAGTCGGGCTGCCTTATCCCGGCTCCAGTAACCACCAGCTGTGCAGCCTGGGGCACTTATTTCACCTTTCTCTGCCTTAGATTCTTCTTCTGGCTAACAGACAACACTAGCATCGCCTGGGATTGCAGTGAGGACCAGGGAGCAGTAAGTAGTGGAAAGGGTGGAGCACAGAGCCTGGCGGGGCTTGCCCATGGGAAAGGAGACCCTCTTCCCATCACTGGGAAGGCTCCACCGCCCCCTTACTCGGTGCCCCCTCCCCAACCAAGCCTCAAAGGAGGGGCAGGCAGTTTAGTATTAAATGGCCTGGATGAAATGCATTCTGCTGGCAATTGCCTTCACTGCCTGCCGTAAAAATACATCTATATTTAAATACGCTGGGATAATTCTTAAGTTTTATTAGTACTTAAATATTTTGGCATGTTTATTTCTCCTGGAACAATTATGGAGGTTTCATTGTTTTACTCACCAAAAAAAAAAAAAAGAGAGAGAGACTAAATCTCCTTTGACAATAAACCCCCGACAGGTGAATATGGCGCTGTCTCCATTGTGGATCCCGTTATAGTCTAGTCAGCTCTCGGGATGTGGAGGCAGAGTCGAGGAGGAGCGGACCAACCTCAGAGAGGCCCCACACATCTCCCGTTTGGCCCTCCCCTCTGCACTGAGGCTGCCTGGAGGGACCACGTGTTCTCTGGCTCCCCAGTGAGTTCAGCCAGTGGGCAGCTACACCCAGCAGGAGACCCCAGGGAGGGAAAAAAGACAAGTTGGAGTGCTGGACATCTGGTTTCCTCCCTTTGGGGTCTGAGGGACTCCTGTCCGGGCTCTCGCAGCCTCCTGATTACCCTAACTGCTCCCTCCTCCTGGTGCTCAGAGCTGGCGTGCTTAGAGCACTCCTGGTCCTGCGAGCTGCGGTGCGCTGTGCTGTGTGCTGAGCTGTGTCCACGCTTCTCCTCCATTCCGGCCCCACTCTTGTCAACAGCCCCTTATCAACTCCTTCTCAGTCGCCCGTCAGAGTGAGCCACCTGTCTCCTACAGGGACCCTGGTGGACACCAAGCTCTAGGTAGGCCTTTGCCATTGGGGCAAAGATTGGAAGTGATATCTTTCACTTGATATCTTTCTGATGAAGATATCAAGGCCCAGAGAGGTTGCCCACCCTTCCCAAAGTCACACAGCTTGCAAGCAAAGGAAGCAGGGCCAATGACTGAGACCACTGAACACAAGCTCCAGATTCTTCCCACTCCTTCAGAGCTGCCAGTGCTGGATGGTTAGATGGACTGATGGAGAAAAACAGAGGCAGATCCTTCTTCCACTTTGGACAGACACTGCTCTCACTTGCTATCTGAACTGCCTGCAGTCCCCTTCCCAGGACAGGTTGGGGTACCGGAGGAGGGAAGTGCAGCTCAGCAACAAGGGGGAGACTGAGAACCGCCCCAGTCTTTCTTTTAGCTGTGTGACCTTCAGCAAGTTACTTAAAATCTCTGAGTTTCCATTTCTCGTTTGCATCAGAGAGATAATACTTACTGGATAAGTAAGGCTCAGAGCCAAAATGACCTCTTTAGCCTTAGAAGGGTTACTGAGCAAGCACTGTGTGACTTGGAATATTCTAAGCACTTTATGCATAATGTCCAGTTGAGGCAGTACAGCTATTTTTATCCCCATTTGACAGATGTGAAAACCAAGGCACAGAAAAGTTAGGTGGACCATTTTTACTCCCTACCCCCATCCCATAGCTGCTATCTGAACACAGGCAATCAGGCCCCAGGGCCCACTTCCAATCCTTGCCAAGGAGGAGCTGGAGGGGCCTTAGGCTGCACCCAGCCCAGGCGACCTGACAGCTGGGGAGGTCAGGTTGGGCAGAGCAAGCACCCTGGCCAGTATCACGCAGTGATGGGGAGCAGGGCCTTTTGGCCCCAAATCCATGGTTTGTCCCTGTGGATTTAACAGAATACCACTGACTAAAGATTAGCATTTGCAAACAAGTGGTTGGTCTCTCCTTCACTCCTCTTCTGTGTGAAAGGAGGGAGCACTGATGTGGCATTCGGGGAGGCCCTGCACCCTCCTGCCCACCCGCGCTGATGCAGGTATCTGTTCTCCAAGTGCCATGGTCCAGGAGGAGCGTTTTTCTCTTGAATAGATGGGCTGAGCTGCCTGGAGGTCAGCACTGCAGGTGAATTGGCCTCACCCCCACCCCCTGCAGACACAGACCCCAGGCCTGTCGAGAGTGGAGACGCCTTGACCTAGGAAAGGGAGGGAGCTGGGCTTTGAAGCTGAACAGTGTACTGGTTGGGCTGTGTGTGCCACAAACACTCCAGGCTTCAATGCCCAGCTCTGCCGAGGCCTATTTCTGTGGCTTTGGGTAATTTATTTCTCCCCTTTGAGCCTCGGTTTCCTCATCTGTAAAATGGGCATCTGTAACAGCACAAGACTTATGGCCAGTGTGGTATTATAATATCTAACAAGGAGTACACAGGGGCACTAATCAATCAGACCTGGGGCCAGTCATGAATACCAACACTGTTACCCTGCAGTCGCCTGAACTGACTATCAACAGTCAGAGAGAAATGCTCGCAAGGGGTCCCAGAGCAGATGCTCCATAAACAGAAGCCATGGTTTTACTTGTAAATTTCAAGTACTCTGGTCTCCTTCGGGTTGTGATGTTTTTGACACTCCAATCCTTTACAGCACATGACGGAAATTTCATGACCACAGCTCCAGGTGCAGGGAGAATGCCAAGCACTCACGGAGAGGTTTCGTCCAGTCCTTCACATGTTGATGGAGTAGGCCCTCTGCATGGCGCTAGGCGGGAGCAGGGAAGAACACAGCAGCCTCTGTTCGCAGGGGGACTCAGAGCACGGGGAGAGTCACAGAAACAAGCTGGGACAGAAAGTCAGGAAGAAAGAAAGGCTGAGTGCAAGGCAGGAGGCTGACCAGGCCAGTGAGATGGAACACAGGCTCTGAGTGCAGACCCTTTAATTTCCCAGCAGAGATCTTGGGCACGTCAGTGAACCCACCCACCCTGCCCATATCCACACAGTTCCTGATCTGTTGCATGGGGATGCTAATATTTATTCCAAAGCCTTGCTGTGGGGACTGACAGGTCCTGTCCTGTTGAAGCAGTTGCACAGGTCTCAGCACTGTAGTCTCCCCCTTCCCAACACACAGCTGGGCTTACGGAGGGAGGGAACCCTCACTCTGGTCAGAGTGGTTTGGAAAAGCTTCATAGAGGAGGCAGTGGGGAGCTGTCTTTATGGGTAAGAGGGGCTTTGAGAGGTGGAGAAGGCTGAGGGAACAGAGGCAGGAGGAAGGGAGGGCGAATGGGGCCCCAGAAAGAAACGCCAGGCAGCAGGGATGGGCAATGTGACAGCCAGTTGCTCCAGGGTTTTGCTGATCATCCTCCAGAATCATCGCAATTTGGAGTGAGAGTAATTGCTTCTATCTAAAGAGGCCAGATTCGTATCATCTGACTCAAGAAGCAAACCCCAGTGGAAGCTACCAGAAGGTTTCTAGCCATGAAGCACCAAGGTTGGGAGCTCTGAGTGGAGCTGAGAGAGTGGGGGAAAGGTGAGGCCCTGGGTGGGCTGACCACAGGATGATACATGGACTAGATGGCCATCCTGTCTTGGGCAGCCCACTCAGGCACACCAGCCCCCTGGGCAAAGACCCCTTTCCCTTAGCCTAGAAGTTACTAGGAGAAGAAGACGGGGGCAGAGGGTGGGGTAGAGGGGGAAGGAACCCCAGACTTGGGGGTGAAACCTCCTTGTTCTTGCTCAGATGTAGCAGCGGGTGCCCCAAGCTCTCCAGACCAGGTACAGGGCATCTGCCCCAGGCCTGGCCAAGTGGGACTGAGCCAGGTCAGAGCTTGTCTAGGCTTCAGTTCCTCCTCTTGAAAATTTGGTTGTGACCCTCTCCCAGCTTTCTGTCAAGTCCACCTAAAAAAGGGGCTGGAAAGGAAGCCAGTAGCGGGGCCTCCATGGCCAAGGGAAACCCCAGCTCTCATTATCCAGCCGGTTTAGACAGAGCTGGGGGAAGAGACAGAGGGGGTCTGAATACTTCTTGTCTCCAGGTAGGAGAGCCGTTTCAGTCTCCACCCAACTAGTGAGTCTTCTGTTAGAAAGAATCTGGATTTAATGCTAGAGAAAAAGTGGTTCCGAAGGCCTATGAGTTGCCCCCACCCCACCCCAGCTTCCACACTACTTGCTTCTCAGCTCAGCCAGTAGGAGAGCAGCCTCAACACCCCACAGCTGCTCTTAGAGGGTGTGCTTGTGATAACCAAATCCTAGGATAGAATCCACGAAGGATTCCTCTTCCATGTCATCCATTTTACAGATGGCAAGACTGAGGCCATCCAAGGCAGCAAAGGTACAGCAAGACGGAGCAGAGCCTGGATGAGAGGTAGGACCCAGGACTCCTCCTGCCCTTTCTTTCTGCCATGGATGGCTTTGTTATTGGGGTCCCAGAGCTCAGACGTGTACTTTAAGGAGTCCATCCCCCTTTCTTGCACCAGATGCAGAAAGTCAGATGTCTGTGCATTTTTCTGAAGAGAGGACATCCACAGCATTTGTTGGATTTCTAGATAGTTTGTATCTTCTTGCCCCAAAATGTTTTAAGAAAAACAAACTAACAGCAGGCACTCATTGCTGAGTTCAGCTTGTTTCCATCCCTCCACCTGGAGGCAGGGAGCCCCTGCAGCCCCTTTCCCACTGGGAGGCAGGCCCCATCTTTAGTCTGGAAGTCTGCTGTCTCCATAGAGAAGGCAGGTCCCCCTCCATGTCTCTGACATGTTTTCCTATGCCCCGAGCAGGGGTGCTAACTTATGCTTACTCACATCTCCTCGAAGCTCATCCCACACAACCACCCTGATCCCAAGAATCCTGGGAACTTGGGGTGGAACTGCCAAGAGAAAATACTAGGATGCCACTGCCATTTCCGCCTCCCTCCTCATCGCTGCCTGAAATGCTGGGAAAGCTTTGGGATCATCTTGGGCAGCCTTCTCATTTCATAGAGGGGAAGATGAGCCCAGTAAAGGGAAGGACCATTCTCACATTCACACCTGTTCTAAAGGTAGGGCCACTGGATTCAGCAGAGGTCCCTCCTCCACCTGGAGGCCCCACATGGTTTAACTGTGAGGTTGAACATTTTGAGGGAGGAGCCTGTGTGCAGCAACGAGCCGCTGGCTTGAGCATCTCCTGTGGGCCTCAGGCTATGAGCTCTCATCATCATGGGTACAGCTGACCCTGAGAACCATGAGAACCACACACAGATAGGCTCAGTAAACCAGGACTTTATAAAGAACATAAAAGGCCCAGTTCATTCACTGTTCATTCATGCTTTCAACCAATTTGTATTAAGTTGTTATATACCAGGTACTAATGAAGAAATTAAATCCCTTACGATTATACAGTGGAAGTGACAAATAGATTCAAGGGATTAGATTTGATAGAGTGCCTGAAGAACTATGGACAGAGGACAGAGTTCGTGACATTGTACAGGAGGCAGTGATTAAGACTATCCCCAAGAAAAATAAATGTAAAAAGGCAAAATGGTTGCCTGAGAAAAGAAGAAAAGTGAAAGGTAAAGGAGAAAAAGAAAGATATGCCCATCTGAATGCAGAATTCCAAAGAACAGCAAGGAGAGATAAGAAAGCCTTCCTCAGTGATCAATGCAAAGAAATAGAGGAAAACAATAGAATGAGAAAGACTAGAGATCTCTTCAAGAAAATTAGAGACACCAAAGGAACATTTCATGCAAAGATGAGCTCAATAAAGGACAGAAATGGTATGGGCCTAACAGAAGCAGAAGATACTAAGAAGTGGCAAGAATACACAGAAGAACTGTACAAAAAAGATCTTCACGACCCAGATAACCACGATGCTGTGATCACTCACCTAAAACCAGACATCCTGGAGTACGAAGTCAAGTGGGCCTTAGGAAGCATAACTATGAACAAAGCTAGTGGAGGTGATGGAATTCCAGTTGAGCTATTTGAAATCCTAAAAGATGATGCTGTGAAAGTGCTGCACTCAATATGCCAGAAAATTTGGAAAACTCAGCAGTGTACACAGGACTGGAAAAGGTCAGTTTTCATTCCAATCCCAAAGAAAGGCAAGGCCAAAGAATGCTCAACTACCACACAATTACGTTCATCTCACATGCTATCAAAGTAATGCTCAAAATTCTCCAAGCCAGGCTTCAACAGTACATGAACTGAGAACCTCCAGATGTTCAAGCTGGATTTAGAAAAGGCAGAGGAACCAGAGGTCAAACTGCCAACATCTGTTGGATCATCAAAAAAGCAAGAGAATTCCAGAAAAACATCTACTTCTGCTTTATTGACTATGCCAAAGCCTTTGGCTGTGTGGATCACTGTGGAAAATTCTGAAAGAGATGGGAACACCAGATCACTTTACCTGCCTCCTGAGAAATCTGTATGCAGGTCAAGAAGCAACAGTTAGAACCAGATATGGAACAACAGACTGGTTCCAAATTGGGAAAGGAGTACATCAAAGCTGTATATTATCACCCTGCTTATTTAACTTATATGCAGAGTACATCATGCAAAATGCCAGACTGGATGAAGCACAAGCTGGAATCAAGATTGTCGGGAGAAATATCAATAACCTCAGATATGCAGATGACACCACCCTTATTGCAGGAAGTGAAGAATTACAGAGCTTCTTCTTTTGATGAAAGTAAAAGAGGAAAGTGAAAAAGTTGACTTAAAACTCAACATTTAGAAAACTAAGATCATGACATCCAGTCTCATCACTTCATAGCAAATAATGGGGAAACAATGGAAACAGTGACAGACTTTATTTTGGGGGGCTCCAAAATTACTGCAGATGGTGACTGTAGCCATGAAATTAAGAGATGCTTACTCCTTGGAAGAATAGCTATGCCCAACCTAGACAGCATATTAAAAAGCAGAGACATTACTTTGCCAACAAAGGTCTGTCTAGTCAAGTCTATGGTTTTTCCAGGAGTCATGTATGGATGTGAGAGTTGGACCATAAAAAAAGCTGAATACTGAAGAATTGATGCTTTTAAACTGTGGTATTGGAAAAGACTCTTGAGAATCCCTTGGACTGCAAGGAGATTCAGTCAATCTGAAAGGATGTCAGTCCTGAGTGTTCATTGGAAGGACTGATGCTGAAGCTGAAGCTCCAATACTTTGGCTACCTGATGCGAAGAGCTGACTCATTAGAAAAGACCCTGATTCTGGGAAAGATTGAAAGCAGGAGGAGAAGGGCATGACAGAGGATGAGATGGTTGGATGGCATCACCAATTCAATGAAGATGAGCCTGAGCAAGCTCCAGGAGTTGGTGATGGACAGGGAAGCCTAGCATGCTGCAGTCCATGGGGTTACAAAGAGTCAGACAACCGAGTGACTGAACTGAACTGAGTGAAACAATAATAACCAAGAAAGACTGTGATATCTTGAGACTCACACTCTGGCAGAATAACAGCATGACCAAGCTTCCACTATAGGAGGAGAACTATGTATGATTCCTTATGGCGTTTACAGCAGCATAATTATATCCAGCATCCTTGAGACGATGTACAGTGAGGCCTCCTATTAACTCCCAATTTCTTCTCTTCTTTCAGTTATTGGTGAAATCCTTAGCCCCAAGTAGCTGATGAAACCCTTCTTCCCTCCCATCTGTCCCTCCTTCCTTTAGGGCTTAATATGTACCATATGCTAGAGGAGATGCTGGGAATGCAGACAGGGTTCTAGGAAGGAAGCAGACTGGACATCAGATCATTATAAGGCAATGTGACTGTATTTTGGTGATGTGCAAGCCTGGGGTATCATGGGAGCTCAGAAGAGGGGGCCCTAGCTCACACTGGGGCATCTTTAGTATATACATATTTTTTTCAAACTTCAAATTTTTAATTTTGTATTGGGTTACAGCCGATCAACAATGTTGTGGTTGTTTCAGGTGAACAGAGAAGGGACTCGGCCATCCATACACATTATCCGTTCTCCCCCGAGGCGCCGCTCCCCTCCAGGCTGGCGCATCAGATTGAGCAGAGTTAAATGTGCTCCACAGTAGGTCCTTGTTGGCATTCTGGAGCATCTTAGTCAGCTTCTGCAGGAAGTGAAGCCGGAGCACCTTCTTTCACTTTGCTGAGCATCTGCTGAGTTCTAGACACTGTGCTGGGGGCTGGGCCCAGAGTAGTGAGGCCAGGCCAGACCCTTCCCATGTGCACCTCTCCTCCTAGGGGGCCAGCCTTCATCACCCAGTCCCAGTGGATATTTCTGCTTGTGCTGTATAGCTTCTGGGCCCTCTTCCCTACACCCACGGTTTGCCTGCTGGCCTATTTGATCTGCGATGGACTCTCTCATTTACCTTCAAAAAGCCTCCTCACTCATGGAAGAGGATGCTCATTTTCTGCCCTCAGAACTACTTAGAGTCTGGTCTTCACCTACCAGATTTCCGGTGTCCCCTACCTCCTCGAGCACAGAGCTGAGGGCTGTCTGCCTGCCACTGCACATACCCTGCAGAGGGTCTGGCCTGCTCACCCCTGCACAAGGAATCCTAGAGAGCCCACCCTGTCCCACTCAGAGCTACCTCTGTTGCTTATATTGCAAGGGCAGGAGGAGACCATGTGTGAACACAAGAAGAGTGACTTCTAGATCGAATCCAAAGGAAGCAGTTCCTCCACTGTACAGATACATGTTTCCTATGCCTCCCTGTGTCAGCTCTGTGCCCTGAGCTGGTGGTGCTGGGGTCTTAAATCTTGTGGCCCCTACATGCTATTGCGTGCATGTGTGTTCAGTCGCTCAGTCTTAACCAGCTCTTTGTGACCCCATGGACTGTAGCCCAGCAGGCTCCTCTGTCCATGGGATTTTCCAGGCAAGGATGGTGGAGTGGGTTGCCATTTCCTCCCCCAGGAGATCTTCTCCACCCAGGGATCAAACCCGAGTCTCCTGTGTCTCCTGCCTTAGCTGGTGGATTCTTCACCACTGAGTCGCCCATTAGTGCAATTCAAAAGTAAAATTAATTGAAACTGTTAAATGTAATTCAGGTACACGGAGGTTTAAATAGCATAAGCAATATAGCCACTGTACTTAGCAAAAAGTATTTGATATTTTTTATATAAACCTTTTTATTCCAAACCAAATTTCAATGAAAAAACAAAAAAAGATCAATTTCTCACTCTTGGGTTTCCCTATTGTTCAAGTCGAGCAACAGAACCAAAATTAAAATTTGGGTTTGTACCCACAGAGAAAGTGTCTGGTGGTCGAAGTACAAACACTATTCGCTGTAAATCTGCTGTGCAACCCTGAGCAAGTCATTTCAACTCTCTGTTTTAGTCTGCCCATCTATAAAATCAAGATAATACCTGACTTGTGGGACTAGCAAGTGAAAACAGAAAAGTGAGGGTGCGTTTACATGGTTATCATTTGACCACTTGTCTGTTTTTTCTTTATTGGTTGCCTTCTTTGAATCACTTGGTATTGGAGCCTGGGATTAAAAAGCAGAATACTGCCCACATGAGAGGGGTCCCTTCTCATTGTCGTAATCTCATAGGGACACCTAGTTTCCAAGAACTGAGGAACGGTGTCCCTATAGGGGGCTCACTGGGAGGTAAAGTGTCTACACGTCAGGCTTAAGATGTCTACACTTCAGTAGAAATACAATTTTCAAGGGCCCCGGAGTTTGTTCCTAGGTTTGGGATGAAAGGAACAATAGGCAGGTTTACCTTCAAAAGGCAGTGCTCACTTCTGTAGCTTCCTCACTCCATCCGGAGCCACCGCTTTGAATTATACATGAGGCGCTTGCAAGAGCTGTGATGATTTTTCAAATATTTCTCTAATTGATGAGAAGGGCTTTGATAAATTGCTGTAGAACCAGGAGCATCTGATCACAAGGAATTCTGTCTTGTTCCTCCTTGACAGATGTTTACTTGACTTAAAGGGAGAGCAGGGTCCAAAGGAACTACTTTTCTCTCCTGGAACTTTTATTCTATTGAGGGAAAATAATTCTATGAAATGCTATGGTTTTGTTTTTAAATCCAAACATGAGGAGTTCTCCAAGATCTGCGGTCTTGTGCCTGCCACGTTCAGATGAAGGACTTGAGAGCTCAGAGTGGAAGGGCAAGATCCCTGGGCAGCATGAATTCTTGCTTCCCCATCACGTCCTCATGGCTGCTGAAGGTGGAGAGACAAAATACCAAAGAATCACCTTTCTGCACTACCCAGAAAATGGTCCATATGACATAGTTCTGGATTCTTGCTGGAACTTAAAAGGAAACTTTCACAATATCCAGAGCCCTCAGTGTCCTGCAAATGAAGGAGAAGGAGTTCCTCAAACTCCTTGCATCAGGAACCCAGTGAGGTAGCACCAACCTTGACTTCCAGGTGGAGTAGTACATCTACAGAAGGAAGAAGGATGGTGCCTCCATCATAAATCTGAAGGAGACCTGGCCGAAGCTTATGCACATGGCTTATGCCACTGATAACTCAACTGGGAGTTGAGTTATCAAGATGCCACTGAAAACTCAACTGATGACCCAGTGTCATATCCTCTGGGAATACTGGCCAACAAATCTGCTGCCCCTCGAGCCCCTCCTGCTGCTGGCCGCTTCACTCCTGGAACTTTCACTAACCTGATCAGGGCAGCCTTCTGGTGGTTACTGATCCCTGGGCTGACCACCAGAGTCTCACAGAAGCCCCTTACACTAACCTGCCAACCACTGCTCTGTATAATACAAACACTCCTCTGTGCTCTGTGGCTGCCGCCATCCCATGCAAAGATGAGAGAGCTCACTCAGTGGATCTGATGTGGTGGCTGTTTGCCCAGGAAGTTCTGCATATGCATGGCATCTCCAGTGAATCCCCATGGAAGGTCATGCCTCATCTCTGCTTCTGCAGAGATTCTGAAAAGACTGCAAAGGAAGAGCAGGCAGCAACTGACAAGACTGTGACCAAGGAGGAATTTTCACTGCTCCAGCTCCGCAACCTGAGCTGGGGGTCTGAAGGCATGCAGGTGCCCTCTGAGACTATTCAACTCCCCTGTGAAGACTGGAGTGCTCAGCCTGCTGCTGAAAACTGCTCAGACCACCGAATGGGTAGGAACAACCACTGAGTGGTCTTAAACTGTTCTTCCTCAAACTCTCAAAATGGAAATGGGTTGATGGCAAATAGTTTTTTTTTTTTTTAAAAATCACCTAAGAGCCAGGATACATGGGCACCAACCCCCAAGAACATCGGGATAGACCTCAGCCACAGACCAAAGCAGTGGCCTGCAGAGCCAGGCATTAATTTCCGCTTGCTGGCTTGTGATGGGGTCCAAGGGCCCCAGGGGAGGGCATCAGAGAGGTGGAGTTGGAGGAAGAGTGAGGGAAGATGGGCACTAACCTGGGGCCTTGAGCAATGACTTTTGCTAATGCTTTGGAGATATTTCACTACTTTCCAAGATGTGTCTCCCCTAGCACTGTTCTTAATGAACACCTCCCTAGCTCCTCTCCCTAAAAGAGTACCCCTGACTCTTAGCATGACATTTCAAACCCTTTTCCATCCCATTCCAACCCACTTCTCCCACGTTATCCCCCTCACTCCTCCCCATTCACCATCCCCCTGAGTTCTAGCCCCTTCCCGTCCATTACTTATGTAAGTCACACTCCTTCCATGAAGTCTGGCCTGACTCTACTCTCATTCTGGACTCTACACTTGGTCATCACTTCCTCCATATTGTCACAACACTGTCACAAAGGTCTGATCCAAAATTTAGTGTATCCCATTGTGATTTTTGTAACCTGTGTTAGACATGAACCTGCATATGACATTAGTCTAACCAGGGAGATTTATTTGGCTCTTGTTCTCACCAGTTATTGTGGGACATGAGGTCACCTCCCCTCCCCAACTTCTCCAGTTATTTCCACTGTGATTAGAGTACAGTTATTGTGAGTTATTGAAGGGGAATCTCCTTCCCCCTAGCTCTTGCTTCAGTGCTGAGCAACCTCTACTAGCCTAACACTCTACACCCACCTTGTCTGGCGAGTGTTTGAGAAGGAAATGGACATGCAGGGCATCTTAGTCCATTCAGGCTGCTATAACAAAGACACCTGAAACTGGCTGGCTTAACATCAAACATTATTTATCACAGTTCTGAAGCCTGGAAAGCCCAAGATCAAGCTACCAGCAGATTCAGAGCCTGGTGAGAACCTGCTTTCCAGTTCACAGAAGGCCATCTTCTTACTGTGTCCTCACATGGTAGAAAGGGGTCTCCTTTACAAGGGCATTAATCCCCATTCATGATGACTCCATCCTCATGACCCAATCACCTCTCAAAGGCCTCACTTCCGAACAACATCACATTGGGAATTAGGTTTCAACAAGTGCATTTCGGGGAGACACAAACATTCAGTCTCTAGCAACAGGGACTTCTTTTCTTCTTGCTACTTTGAAATCTATCATCTGCAGAGAGCACATCCCTACAAGCCACAGGTTTTGCAGAGGCTGGCTAGTGTAACAGAGCCTGTGTTTTTCAAAACTACTATGATTAGATGGTTGAGTACCATACCAGGTGTGTTAGCGAGCCTCCCATCTAAAGCAAATTAATGTTCACCAAGTTGGCTTTATCAGGATCAACGGCTACTGCCTGATCCCTTCCTGAGCAATGGGGGAAGACAGGGGGTGTTATTTTTAAGTCCCCTCAAACTTCCAAAGTCATAGATCCCATAGATACTGAAAGGGTAAAAAGAGAACACTATAAATGAATTTATGCACATAAATTCAATAACTTAAAAGAAATGGACTTATTACTTGAAAGCAATAAATGACTAAAAGTCACTAGGAAGAAATAGATAATGAGAATAGTCCTATATTTATTAAATAAAAAGAGTTTGTCATTCAAACTCCAGGCCAAGATAATTTTATTGCCATATTCTGCCAGATATTTAAAGAAAAATTATACTGACTGTATATAATAATTTCCAAAAAATAGAAGGAATAACCTCTTGACTCATTTGATAAGGCCGTCACTACCCCAAAGTCAAAATCATACAAAAACAGCACTAGAAGAAAAAGCTATACACCAGTACCCCACATGAACATGCAAATATATTCAAGGAAATATTAGCAAAATATATTAAAAAATAATACATGACCACAGAATTGGATTTATTTCAGGAATGGAGATTAGTTAAATGTTTTAAAACTAATGAACACAAGCTATAATATTAATAGGTTAAATAATAAAAGCCACACAATCATATCAATCGGTGCAGAAAAAATTTAACAAAATTCAACATACATTTGTGACAAAAGTTTCAGCAAACAATGATTAGAGGAGAACTTCCTTAACTTGATTTAGAGTATCTACAAAAATTTCATGGCTAACATAAAATTCAATAATGAAGGATTGAATGCTTGCCTTCCCAAAACAGAGAACAAGGCAAAGTTGTTCATTCTCGCAGCTGCTACGCAGTATCATACTGGAAGCCCTAGCGCAATAAGGCAAGAAAAACAGATAAAAGGCATACAGATTTTAAAGGAAGAACTAAAACTATCCCTATTCACAGGCAACATGACCAAAGGAAAAAAAAATCACAAAGAATCTACAAAAAAACAAAACAAAAATACTTATTATTGAGTTTAGCAAGGTTGCACGATATAAGGTCAACATGAAAAAATCTATCATATTTTTATATGCTGGTAATAAGCAATTGGAAGCCAGAATTTTAAAAATCAATACCATGTACAACATTTAATTACTTATGTACAAAGTTCCCCCAAATTAAATAAATCTAAGAAAACATCTTCAGGACTTGCATGATAAACACTACAAAATGCTTATTAAAGGAATAACATCTAAATAAGTGGAGAGACATACTGTGTTTCTGGATTGAAAGACTCAATATGGTTAAGAAGTCAGTTTTCCCTCAAATTGTTCTATAGATTTAAGGCACTCCCAATCAAAATCCCAGCAGAATGTTTTGTAGATATGGACAAGCTGATTCTAAAATTTATAGAAAAAGGAACTAGAATAGCCATAACAAATTTGAAAAAAAAAAAAAGATTTAGAGAAGTGACACTACCCCATTTTAAAGCTCCAGTAATCAAGTGAAGACTCTTTAAAGTCCCCTGGACTTCAGGGAGATTAAAGCAGTTAATCCTAAAGGAAATTAACCTTGAATATTCATTGGAGGGACTGATGCCGAAGATGAAGCTCAATACCATGGCCACCGGATGCAAAGACCTGACTCACTGGAAAAGACCCTGATGCTGGGAAAGATTGAGGGCAGGAAGGGAAGCAGGTGACAGGATGAGATGGTTAGATAGCATCGCTGACTCAATGGACATGAGTTTGAGCAAACTCTGGGACATAGTGAAGCACAGGGAAGTCTGGTGTCCAAGGGGTCACAGAGAGTCGAACACGACTTAGAGACTGAACAACAACAAAATCAAGACTGCTGGGCCTTCGTAACAAGTAAATTGATAAAACATAATAAATAACCCAGAAATAGATACAAATATGACCAACTGATTTTTGATAAATTCAATAGAGATGAGATTATCTCTGTAAGAAGTAGCAATGGAACAATTCAATACCCATTGCAAAATACAAAATGAAACAAAAAAAAAACAAGTTCACACATTCTTTACACAAAACGGATTATAGATCTAAATTAAAATGATTAAACCTTTAGAAGAAAACATCAGGGAACATCTTCATGACCTTGAGTCAGGCAGAGTTCTTAGAAGTGACATTAAAAGCATCATTCATTAAAGAAATGAGTTGATGAATGGGCCTTCATTAAAGCTTTTTTCCCATGAAAGACACTGTTAAGAAAATGAAAAGATGAACTACAGACTGAGAGACAATATTTGTAAACCACATACCTGACAAAGGACTTGTATCCAGAATACACAAATAACTCTCAAAGTTCAACAGAAGGAACATAAACGACCCAATAAAAAAATTGGGCAAGCAATTGAGACATTTCCCCAAAGAAGACACACAGATGGCCAATAAGTTCATGAAATTCAAAATAAAATAAACATCCAAGATACCATCAGAATCTATCAGAATGGCAAAAACAAAAAACAAACAAAATCCCACAAATGCTGGTGAGTATATGGAGCAACTGGAACGCTATATATTGCTGGAGAGAATGCAAAAACGAACAGCCATTCTGGAAAACAGTTCAGTAGTTTCTTTTAAAGTTAAACATACACATACCACATGACCTAGTGATTCATTACTGGGCATTTACTCAAGAGAAATAAAAATGTGTTCATGCAAATAGCACTCCATTTATAATTGCCCCAAATGGAAACAGCCTAAATGTCCTTCCGTGGGTGAATGGATAAACACACTGTGATCCATTTAAACACTGGAATACTAAGTACTCAGCAATAACAAAGAAGGGGTTTTAATGCACGTCGCAACATGAGCTCATCTCAAAGGCATTAGGCCGAGCAAAAAGCTACCTCATAAGTTTACATGTGGTCTGATTGCACTTCTATGACATTCTGGAAAAGGCAAACTATGGAGAAGGAGAATAGATCAGTGGTTGCATGGGATACAGGTATGGGGGTGACAAAAGCAGCAGCACAAGGAATTCTGTGGGGGGATGAGTGATGGAACTGCTCTCTATCTTAATTGTGATGGTGATTACATAAATCTATACTCGTATAACTATATTCACACACACACATACAATCCCAGCAGTATTCCCCACCAGCCTGTGATGGTCACGTTAGCTCCATTTTTATCCAGCCCTCCCAAGAAGGGCTGCTTCCAGTGGACTCCTTGTTCCAAAGGTTCCATGAAGACCTCTCAGCACAGCCACTGCTCCCAAGGCCCACCTAGCAAAGCTTCCCAGGAGGTGGTCTTCCTAGGCTGGCCCAGAGTCTGGCACTACCTCCGGCCCTCAGCACTGCCACCAGCACCGCCAAGCACCCAGCCATCAGGCAAGTCTGCCAGTGCTGAGGTGCTGCACTGGGAGATGCCCCTTCTAAGCCCCTGGGCAGCAGGAGAAACTATACTTTGCACTAAAGGGAAAAAGAGATCTGTCCCATTTGCTGCATCACACCTTCACAAAGACGTTGCAAAGTGCTCCCAACTTATGAACATTTTTGTAGAAACAGCTCATTCATTTTTACTTCCAGGAACAGCTGAGCCCTTACCCCCGTTTTTTTCATTCTCTGCTCCAAGACGCTGGGCTGAGATGAGTGGAAGATGCCAAATTGTAACTCAGGCTCAGATCTCCCTCCAACCCCTGAGGCTTCCTCTTCCTTTAGGATCACTGGGGTCCCAGGAAACAGAGGATCTCCCAAAGGCATGCATACCCTAATCACTGGAACCTTAGAATGGGTTATGTTACATGGCAAAAATGACTTCAGTTCAGTTCAGTCGCTCAGTTGTGTCTGACTCTTTGTGACTTAGCAGGCATAATTAAGGTTATGGGCTTAAAACATGGAGAGTATCTGAATTAGTTGGGTGGGCCTGCTCTAATCGTGTGAGCTTAAAAAGCAGAGAACTTTCTCAAGTGGAGACAGAAGAACTGAGGCAGAAGAAACCGAAGAGATCGGATCATGAAAAGAATTTGCTGTGTCATTGCTGGCTTTGAAGACAGAGCAGGCAATGGGGTGAGGAAAGTAGGGGGTCTTACCAGGCTGACGGAGATCTCCCACAACACCCAGGAGGGAACAGGAGCTCAGTGGGGAAATCACAAAGGACAGAACTGGGTGAGGCTGGGACCAGAGTCTCCCCCAGCACCTCCAGAGAAGAGTCCTGGCCCACCCACTGACCTTGGCTTTGTGAGACCTGGACTGGAGAAACCTGCCCAGCTCACCCAGACTTCTGACACACAGAACTATGAACTGATAAACTCAAGTTGTTTTTGAGCCCCTAAGCTTGCAATTGTTTTTATGACAGCGATAGAAAACAGCTGCAGTCATCATGCAAATAAACTCCCAGCGGGCCCTTCCAACACACCCAGACATGACTGAACCCCCACTCTGGAGTCAACCTGGGGCCCCTCTGGAATGTCTGCTGTCTCTTCTGTATGTTTCATCTCCTGGTTCAGCAGCCTTGTCCCCGGCAAAAGGGCAGGGGCAGCAGGAGCTGGCAGATGCGTCCCATAATCAGCCATAAAGGAACCCTCACAGAGCCCAAGAATTATTTAATTTGAGCAAATGCATTCTAACTCCTCCTTCACAAGCCCACCCCAGATGGTTCAGGGCTTCAAATTGAGGCAACCATACAAGCTCCCTATTAGCCTCCTGTAAGTCCCTTCTAGAATGCAGGCAGATTGTAAACAGTGACCAAGGAGAAATGGGGCAGGCTTAACCTACCTCCTCTGGGACCCAGAGCCAGCCCTGTGTCCCTTCCTTGGTTCAGTTTTCCTCTGCTGGAACATGACGGGGAAGCCCAGATGGGCCCCAAATTCCTTCCAGCCTTAGGGATCTAGAAATAGAAGATGCCCCAACCCCCACCATCACCACCACCAGGCTGTGTTGGATCCTGAAAAGGAAACACTGGCTCCGCCGGGAAGTGGCAAGGAGCCCACTCCAGCAGGAGCCCTTCAGAAACAGAAGTCAGGAATGGAACATCCCAGGACGTGTTTGAGTATCTATTCAGTGTTACAGCAGAATCACGTCCCCCAAAAGATGTAATGGAGAACCAACTCCTAGAGTCTGTCAATGTGATCTTATTTGGAAAAAGGGTCTTTGCAGAGGGAATCAAGTTAAGGTTATTGGGGTGGGCCCAAGTCCAGTGTGGTTGGTGTCCTTATAAGAAAGGAAAGACAGAGACACAGGAGGGAGATGACCACTTGAGGGCAGAGGTGGAAACTGAAGTGATGCATCTATGATCCAAGGAACTCCAAGGATTGACGGCCACCATCCCTGGAAGTTAGCAAGAAGCAAGGAAGGATTCTCCCCTGCAGGTGTCAGAAGGAGCACGGTCCTGTCGGCATCTGGATTTCAGATGTCTCCCCTCCAGAACTGTCAGAGTGACTTCTTATGATTTCAAAGCCAGCTAGTTTGTTGTCCTTTGTTATTAAGCATCCTTAATAAACTACTGAATCCAGTTGGCCAGTAAATTTATTGAACGACGTGTCAGGCAGTGGCCGGGGCACTGCAGATAGAGGAGGAACCCAAACAGATGAAAGTTTCCATCCCCGGGACATTTTCATTGAACTATTGTTCCGAGGGAACAAGGAATTTGTTGAAAAGGTATGGTTAGGAGTTAGAGAGCGTCCATAGCGTCCTTGATTTATTTGGAATGAGATGTCCTGTGCTATTTTTCTGTTCATTTTCCCAATAGAAGCACAGAATTTTAGAGCTGGAGAGGACCTTTGCTATTTCTCTAGGCAAAAGTCATGATGTCTCTAGTCTGGGAACTAAAGTTTAGAGAGAGGAGGTGCTAGGACCAAACCAACGCTCCAAGCGGGGATCACGCATGCCCAGGGCTCCAGTCTGTGTGGATCTTGGGCTGGGAATGAGGTCCATGTGGACCACGGAGCGGTGGGGCTCAGGGAATGGGGTTTTCTGGGACCCAATGTTGGGGACTCCCAGGGTGCTGTGAGTTCGGGGCTTGCTGAGACAACCAGGAGGCTCTTCAGTGGTGAAGTATCCATACATACTTCTCTTAACATGATAATATTAATCTGTATCCCATCTGTATGGATAACCGGAACTCCTCTTAAACAGTTGTTTTTTCTTATCTGCCTGTCCCTGTTCCCTACCCCTCATCCACCAAAGCTGTCCGAAGGACCTTCCTAAATACAGGTCTGCGGAGCGCGCTCAGCTTCACACTATCTGGTGGCTTTGCATTCCTTTTACGAGGAAGAACCAGCCCTAGCCCACCCTACCGTGTCCCCCATCCCCTCCATGCTCTGAGCGCTCGTCCCCCCACTCTGAGCTTCAGTGACCTGGGTCTTCTTCGGCCTGCCCACTGTGCTATGCTTCTCCCTGCCACAGCGCCTTTGGACAAGCCACATCCTCTGCCAAAGGCATTTCTTCCTCTGTCTCCTCTTCTCCTATTTATCTCTCATCCTCTAGGGCTTGGTTCAGAGTTCACTTTCTCATGGCGTCCTCTTCTCCAGGTTAGTTCAGTTTTGTTTCTTCACATTTGTCTCACATCAGCCTGTATTGTCCTTTCTAGTATTTTCTCATCTTATTCTTATATAGTCACGTATGTAGATGTCTGCCTACTAATCAGGCTTTAAGAGTTGAGAGAGCAAGGATGTTTCTCCTTTGCTCATCATTTATTCCAGCCCCTAGCACAGACTGGAACATGGCAGGAAGTCAGTGAAGATGTTACTGAATGAATGAATGACTCCCTTCCCCACTCCCTGCCAGAGAAGGCAGCTTTTCCTGTATGCTACCAGTGCTCCTGGGTAACTACCAAAATACCTCTGGTTATTATCCCCAACTAGTTTCAAGATATCACATTTGTACTCAGGCTCATACACACACACATCCCTTAGAAGCAGCCATTGCTCACAATGCTTCTGATTGACCTTTTCATCATAGACTCACATGATGCCCAGGGTGAGTCTCTGAGCTGCCCAAGGTGGTGGGAAGAAATCAGTGGAGAAAGAGACTGGAAATGTGCTTGGGGGGTCCCAGTGCTTTATCCTAGTGCTAGAGGAGTCTTGCTGGTATTTAGCAGGAGAATTCTATGCTTTGAAGACTCCCCTAATGCTCAGACATGCAAGCACATGAAGCTCTTTCTGGAGGTCAATGTTCCTATTTGAACTGAGTCCCTGAATGAGGACTGGGGTGGACAAGGAAGGGGCCTGGAGTGGGGATGGGTTGGCTGGGAAAGACCCACCAGCACTTAAGTGGCAGAGCTGAGGCCGAGCTCTCAGTGTTTTAGTGAGATGCCTCTTTCAATCATCAGCTAACTTGTCTCCCCTGGGACTTCTTAAACCACTTCTCTCTTTATGGCATGTAAAGAAGAGAGAGTGAGGATCGACCATATATCACTGGAAAGACAGGGAGGAATGGTTCAGGGAGCTTTGACACACAGCTGCAAGATGAGGACCCACAGGCAAGGTCGGGCGGGGGAACTGCACAGGCATGGGAGCGAATGGCCCCAGGCACAGACCCACCCCTGTTCTCCTGTGGATCAGCTTCTTTGGGGCCCTGGAGGGCAGGGCACAGGCTTCCTGCTGTCCACAGACTGCCCCAGCTGTGCCTTGGAGAGGACTCAACTTCCAAAGTGCTTATAGAGGGCGTGTGGGCCCTTAGAGAGCCAACTTGGCTGTGATATCGAACAGTCCTTCCCCAGTACTTGGCTTCAGTTCTCCCATCCCCTAGAGAAGACATTGGAACTCAACAACCACACCCAAGCCTCCCAGCACTGAGTTCCTAGGGCTGAAGACATGGCTCCTGGGCCCCTCCCCTGGCTCTGTGTTTACAGAATAGAAAGCCGGATCACTTCTCTCCAATGGCCACCGGAGCAGGGGAGCACTGGTGGATACTGATACCATGCCCTGAGTTCAACATCCATCTGTGCCCCTTCCAAGTCACCTGACCCTGACCAAGTCACTTAAGTACAGCTTCTGTCTCTGAAATAGCGAAACTAGCATCTTTGTCCTGTGGTTATTTGAGGGTGAGCAAGGCAGTGCATGTCACATGATGTGCCAAGCCCAAAGGACCACACAGAGGGTGCTTCCCTTTCTGGATAGGGAGCGTTGCCCATTCTACAGGCTTTGGGTTTCTGTGGGCTTTGCGGCTAGCCTGGGCGTGCTTCACCCAGGTAGCAACGCTGCAAGCAGGCAGAACCCTGCAGAAATGCCTGGTGCGGGCGCTGCCCTCAGGCAGTACGGAGAATCACTTACTATCGGGTGGCTAGTGAGGAATAACAATGCTCACAGTTCAGGTGCTCTGATCCAAGTTCATAGCTCCATGGACCAGAGGAGCCACAGGAAACTTATCTGAACCCCACCTAGAGGGCACACAGGCCCAGCTACAAAAGGAAGGGCTGAAAGAGAAAACTCGTTCCAAGGGTTTGCCAACAAATCTGTTCATGAAAGCTTTACCCAGGAACCAGTGTCTAGAAAATTAGTTGGAGCTTTTCCCTGGCAAATGTGTGGCTCTCTTTGCCTGACACTGTCCAGGACCAGAAAAAGTTCTCAGATCAGCAACCAGATGGATCCCAAACTGGCAAAGTGACCCGGGCTAGTAACCAGCTTTGCTGACCCCTGTTTCTCCATCTGAGATGGGTGCGATCCCGGTTCTGGGGATCTCCCAGGGCCATCATGAGAGCCAAGCCGTCATGTCATGAACCTTCATTTCAAACGGGCAGAATGAGAGAATTGGGGGAACAACCAGAAGATTCAGGTCCTAAGGGGCTGACTCAGGGACTAGACAGCAGGTGACAAGACCTGGGTGCGCACCTCAGCCTGGCCGCCTCCCAGCTGCACCACACTAGGCAACACGCTGAATCGCCCACAGTTTGGGTTTCCTGATTTTCAAAAGAACAAACAAGGGTGTGTTAATATCCATCCAAGAGACATCCTGAGATTAACTCCCAACCAGCTGGTGAAAGTGCAACTGGCCAGAAGGCTTTGGGAAATGCCACCTGGACAAATGGTGGGCGTCCGGAGGTGGGAGGCACACGGGCTGTGTCTGTTTATTTTCTCCGAGGAGGCACGTCTTTGACCAAAATGGCTGCCAGGAGCATCGCACAGGGACACGGCTGCTTTTGCGAAATCAGACACCCGCTCCCCGTCCCTCGGGCCAGGCGTGATTTAATGAAATCCTGTTTACCTCTGGCTGGAGCTGCTGTTTTCAAGATTTCCTTGAAAACACATCCCAGATGGCCCCGGGCGGCTCACTTCCCGTACCAGGAACACAAGGCACGTCCCTCTTGGGTGGGCTGGTCCCTGTGGCAGGGACGTGCCTTAATTGACAGTAAGCTCGCGTCTCTGGGATCTTCTCCCCCTCCTCTCTGCCGTCCTGGCCATGCCATCAGTCTCTGGTCCTGCAGTGACCACGATGGACCCTGGCAGCTAGAGAGAGGAGTGGAGCAGTGGAGTGCAGTCTTTAGGTTTAGGGAGGCCAGCCGTGGGGACCCTGCCGCAGACCCCAGACCCACACAAGCAGCTCTGCTTCTAGAATCACAGGGCCAGTACACACCCCAGGCAGATGTTGCAGACTGGGCTCTGTGCAGCTGCCCAGCAGATGGAGTTCCTGTGGACTGAGCCTTGCCCGCAACAAACACCTCAGGTCTGCAGGCTGCTCTCACCTCTGTGTCCTTCACGTACGTCACCCTGTGTTCCCAGGGCAGCCCACCTAGGTGCTGAGGTAGGATTACTTGGCATTCACCTCTGATTTTATGAATGGGCAACGTGAAACCGAGAGAAAATGAAAATAACTTACCCATGATGCTATAGCCAGAGAGAAAGAAAGAAAATTCAAGAACAACCGTATAGGGCTCAGAAATCACGGGTCTCTCTCCTAAAGCACAAATCCTTTAGGGAATCAAAGAAACAGTGCAGTCCTTAATTCTACAGATGGGAAAACTGAGGTCCAGAGATGGGAAGAAGCTGCTAGGGGCAGGAGGAGGTCAGAGAAAAGGCTTTTCCAGGCCCAAAAAGCATCTTCTTGCTCGTCACATAGCAGGGACTGAAGGGGGATGCAGCGGGGCAGTGAATGGGGCTGTGGGCTTAGTGGCTGGGTCAGGTGGCCCTTTCTGAGCCCTTCAGCTGAGTCTCCAACGTAGTGTTGAGGCTCATCCTGCCCCCTGGGGCTGCACTGCGAGTGCCTGGGAGAGTGAGTCAGGCTGGTCATTGGGGGAAGGGCTGGTCACTGGGGTCTCTGAGTCCAGCAATGGCACCTCACTACACTGCACCCCTCAAAACATCTTAAGGGTAGCATGCTGTGACTCGTACTTTCAACAGAAATTGTGTGCGTGTGAATTCCCCTGGATACTGAAGTAATCCAGGTGCTGGCATGGCTTGAGTCAGACAGAGAGACCAGAAGCCTTCAGATGTCTTCACAGCTGGGCATCGCCTTGCCCTCGCCTTGTTCTGTCAGCTTAGGCGGCCAGTGATCAGGCCTTATTCACCCTTGTGTCCCCAGGCCTGTGGCTTAACCACCAAGGTCACCTTGGACAAGGTAATCCCTCTCAGAAGTTCTGTTTTCTTCTTCTCATTCATTCATTCATTCATGCACTCGATATGGATTGATTACTTACTATGTGTCTAAGAGAGGAGCTACAGCAGTGACCAAAAGAGACAAAAATTCCTGATCACATGGAGCTTAAACTCCAGTTGGGAGTGGGGGAGGGATGGAAAAACGTCTTAGAAACATTGATGGTATTTAGATGGTGATAATATGGGGAAAAAGCGAGGCAGGAGAGGATGCCAAAGAGAACCATGAGTGGGGGGAGGAGGAGGAGTTTCTGCTTTAAATAGGCTGGGCTGGGCATCCCTGGGAAGGTAGTGACAAAGTAAGACAGGACTGAGGCAAGGGAGACAGCCACAGGGCTGGCTGAGCTAAGAATGGTCCAGGCGGATGGGAACGCAGGGCTCAGGTCAGAACGTCATTCAGAAGAGCTGCACGCCAGGATGTTCTCAACAGCTACACGAGTGACTGGCTCCATAAGGGTGTGATTCAGGGTAGGTGTTCACAAACTGTCACATTTCCTTCCACTTTTCTTCTCAAATTTGTTAGCAAAATGAAGCTTTATTTTATTTAAAGCCTTTAAAAAAAAAAAACAAGCTGTTTTCAAAGGCAGTTAAAGAAATGTAATCAATCGTACGGTGTCAAGTGACAGATGGAAAAGGAAACCAAGAAAGAACAGACATTGGAAACGTTCACAGGAAAATGTCACCACTGGAAGGAAGATAAACAATCACCTTCTCCAAAGCTTCTAGTCATTAAAAGGAAACTGAAGTCCAGGGAAGGGAAGGGACTTGACCGAGGTCAGTCCAAGAATAAGTATTACGGTAAACTTCCTCTCATTTGGAAAGAAACAGGTGTTCTGACGGTAAAGGGCACACAGACCTGCTGCCAAAGGGCAGGGAAGAGCTCCAGGCAGATGTGTTCTGGAATGGAACAGACTCGGGTTTGAATCCTGGGAATATCAAGTGTTTGTGAGAGGCAGTGCAACTGGGACTCTCATATAAAACGGTCCAGCCAGCTCGGAAAAAAGATCTGGCAGTTTCTTATAAAACCAAACACACCCCTGTCCCATAACCCAGTATTTCCACTCTTAGACGTTTACCTAAGAGAAATAAAAACATGTTTGTACAAATCTTTGTACAAGGATGTTCAAAGCAGTTTTATTCATCATTGTCCTCAAACTGGAAAAACCCAGGGCCCATCAGCCTAGAAAAAACAAACAAAAACCCCCAAACAAACCCCAAAACAATTATGGTATATTCATATAATGAAATTATGCTCACCAATAAAAATTAATCCACAGATACATACAAAATATGGATGAATTTAAGAAACCCATCATTTGAGTAAATGAAACCAAAAGGAAGAGATGAAAGCAGCAAAACTGAGAAATAAAGGTTACTGAAAAGTTCTGACAGCTACTTGTTGTGTTTTCTAGCCGCTCAGAAGCTTCTGAATACCCTTGCTATGTCTCATAAGTATACTGCGTTATGAGTTCTGTCTTCTCAAGGGAGAAGTCAGAATACTCGCTTGTGTGTGTGTGCTAGGCTGCTTTAGTTGTGTGGTACTCTATGCAATCCTCTGGACTATAGCCTGCCAGGCTCCTCTGTCCATGGGATTCTCCAGGCAAGAATATTGGAGTGGGTGGCCATGCCCTCCTCTAGGGGATCTTCCCAACCCAGGAATTGAACCTGTGTCCCCTGCATTGTAGGCGGATTCTTTACCGCTGAGCCACAGGGGAAACCCCTGAATACTTGTTTACCCAGCCTCTTTAGCAGCTAGTACAACTGTCTGACCCCTCCAATCAGAGACACCTGCTGGAGAGTTGGATTTAGAGGTGAGCAACTGGAGGAAAGGAACTCAGCACAGAATCTGTGTTTGCTGGTGAGGGTGGAGGCTAAGAGGTCTCAGCAGCACTGACTACACAGTTGCACTTGGATAAGGAAGTGGCATGGAGCTGATAGCAACTGTGATAGGAAACAGCAAATAGCAAGTAGCAAATAGGAAATCCTGTCATAGCTAGGATATAGTGATGATGCGGCAGCAGTGGCATGGCAGGTCCCTCCCTCATCAGACCATTTCTAGAGTCAGGTTTCAGACAGTGTTTATAGAAGCTTAACCTCTCGAGACAGGTCCTCAAGTCCTTACAATAAGTCCATTAGCTCCCCAGTATGCTAAGAGATAGGCTACCTGGAGAAAGGAGAGGCTACCCACTGCAGTATTCTTGGGCTTCCCTGGTGGCTCAGATGGTAAAGAATCCGCCTGCAATGCGGGAGACCTGAGTTCGATCCCTGGGTTGGGAAGATGCCCTGGAAAAGAGAATGGCAAGACACTATAGTATTCTTGCCTGGAGAATCCCCATGGACAGAGGAGTCTGGTGGGCTACAAAAGTCAGACATGACTGAGCCACAGAGCACACAGCACACCACCCCCCGCTCCTCTTCACCCCACCTTCTGCGTGCCTTGTTCTCCACCTCATTTAATGGCGACTCTGTCCTTTGAGTTGTTCAGGTCAGCAACCTGACTCCTTTTACTCCTCTCAGATGTAACGCTCAGTCTAGCAGAACATCCTGTGTAAAGGTCTGACCTCTAAAACAGACCCAGCACCCAACCCCCTGGACTCCTGAGGTGTTGCCACCGTCTCCAAACCATCATTTTGTATTCAGATTTGAAAAAACAATAGGCTAGTTAACTTTCTCCCTGCTTCCATCCTTGTTCGCTATCCTTAAGTTTCAAAACTGCAGACAGAATGACCCTTCTAAAAACATTAATCAGATCTTGTCATTCCTCCACTGAAAAACCTATGGTGATTCTTCATCTCACTCAGAGTAAACACCAAAACCTGCACAGTGGTCCAAATGGATGCAAAACTCCTAAATATATTTTTAGGAAACTGAATGTAATGGTATATGGATTAAAAAATACATTATGATTAAGTAAATGGCTTGGCTTACCAGACATCAAGACTCACTACAAAGTCACAGTAGTTAAAATAGTTGCTACTGATATAAAAAGAAAAAAAAGACAAATACACTAGTTTTATAAGTACAGAGTTCCAAATGCATGAGAACCTGGTATTGTTGAGAACTGTTAAAAAAGTCTGAGGTTTTAGGCTACTTGCAAGTTCACAGTTAGCCTTCCACAACTGCAGAGTTGCTGGCAGAACTTGAGATCCCTAGGTCAAAGATAAAGGACACTTTATTGCTCATACTGATAGCAATAGCCAGATAATCTGCATCTGTGCTGGTTTCCTGGGTCCCAATTCCTATAGGCTGACATGTAGAAATCTGGGTTATGCCTGCGCACACACAGTGAGTTAAGTGACAAGAGAGGAACTCCTAGCTTAAGAAACCCAGATCTTCATAATGGTCAATAAGCCTACTGTCCTTTGCCCCAGAGGGAGATGTCTTTATTATACTGGGTAGTATATATATATATATGGGCTTCCCTGGTGGCTCAGATGGTAAAGAATCTGCCTGCAATGTGGGAGACTTGGGTTCGATCCCCGGGTTGGGAAGATCCCCTAGAGGAAGGCATGGCAACCCACTCTAGTATTCTTGCCTGGAGAATCCCCATGCAGAGAGGAGCCTGGTGGGCTGCAGTCCATGGGGTAGAAAAGAGTCAGACATGACTGAGTGACTAAGCAAACACACACACACACACACACACACACACACACACATGTGTGTGTGTATAAAACAAATCTATTCTTTGCTCTGCATTGAGTTACCATCTTGATTTCTGATGAATGCTATTCAGATATCCTCAAAAAGATAATTGCAAATAAAATCATCATAGCCTCTGATAACAAGATATGAAGAACCACAAGAGCCACATGAAGAACTATCTACCAACAGTTTATGGTAGTCAGGATTACAAATTATTGGAGAACAGGACAAATTATTTAGCAAATTATGTTAGGAATAGTAACTTCCTGTGCAGAAAAAAAAAAATAGAGTTCTTACTTCATCTTTCTGTAAAAATAAATTCCAGTGGTTTAAAGACCTAAGTGTGAAAATTCAGGCTAAAAACTAATAGAAAGAAAGGTAGGTTTTTGTTTTCATTTTTGTTTTACTTTGGCATCATAAATTATTTCTTAAGTAAGACCCCAGAAGCCCAAACCATAAGGGGAGAAACAAATGGATTTATATCAGGATTGTGTTCATCAAAGTGTACCATTAGGATCCTTAGCAGATGCATAACAATTTGGGGCGAAAGACTTTGGCAAAATCTAAAACCAGCAAATGATTAATAAGTAGATTGTTCAAGTAATTCCTGTAAATTAGCCAGAAAAAGAAAGGAAAATAAACTAGAAAATGAGCAAAGGCTATGAATAGGGGATTCACCAGAGAAACCCAAAAGGCTAATGAATTTATGGAGAGATGCTGAAAATGCCAAGAAAGCACAGAAATGTCCACTGGAGTGAGGTACCACTTTATACCTGGCAAACACGAGAAAGTTGGAAAACATGAGAAAGTTCTGTGCAAATGTAGAGGAACGGATACCCTTGTGCACAGCTGTAGGAATTCTGCTGTTTGGAGAGTAATATAGATATACTGAGCAAAATTCAGGTATTTACACCCTGTGATCCTGTGATCCTGCTCCTGGGTATAGATCTCAGAGAAAGCCACATACATGTCCACAAAGAAACATGTCCTGCAACGTCACATGTCACCCCTCCCTGCTTGCCTTCCTCTCACTGATCGTAAGATGCAGCTCAAGCCTGATCCCCTTAAAGCTTTCTCCACTACCATGATGGCTCCTGCTCCCTTCCCCCATGATTCCACCCCACTCTTGGCTGCTTTCTGTCTACATGCTCACCACACTGTATATTTGCAATGTGGGCTTCCCTGGTGGCTCAGATGGCAAAGAATTTCCCACTGGGAGACCTGGGTTTGATCCCTGGGTTGGGAAGATCCCCTGGAAAAAAGAATGGCAACCCACTCCAGTATTCTTGCCTGGAGAATTCCATGGACAGAGGAACCTGGCAAGCTATAGTCCTGGGGTTGAAAAGAGTCAGACACAGGTGCCATCTGCATCTTCCATTAGGCTGGGAGTTCCCTCAACAGTACCAACTGTATTTTATTCACCCTGTGTCTACAGCACCTAGCACTATTCCTGGCACAGAGTAAGCATTCAGCTGGGCGGAATGAGGAAATTCATAAAACACAGGGCCTGGATCTGGTTCCTGGTATTTGTAAGGCAGAACTCCATCCTGGTGTTCAGATTCCACCCTGAGTACAGTTATCTCGGCTCTTCTGATAAGGGTGGGGAGGACTGCTTCAATCCGGGGATTCCTGGATATCGGCAGGAACTTCACGTGCCACTCCGGGTGTATCCTTCTGGGGGCAAGTCTGCTAATGGCCTGTGTCGTTTTGAAGGAGAAGACGTCTGCCAGGATGTGATATGTACTCAGCACAGCTGGTGTTTGTCAGCCACAGGCCTCTTGGTCTCACTCAACTTCAACCCTCCCCTCTCCCCTCCTCCCCACTCCATGCTCAAGAATGTGAGGCCTGGCTCCCTCTGGGCTTCAAAAATGCCTCAGGCTGGGTCCTGTGAAATCTTAACCTTTCCTCCCACCTCTATTCCCTCAGCATCACCACCTTCATCGTAAAATAATTTATGCAAGTAGAAAGGGGAAAAAAAAATCCGGTGCAGAAATACCACATGTAGAACAACATCACGAAAGCTCTGTAATGCCCTGAACGCTATGCTGGGGCCATTTGGAAGATACATTAGCTAGATAAGTATTAACAGAAGGGCCAATCACAGAAACGCTACCCAAACCACCACCTTTTATTAAGCCTCCAGGAGAACTTAAAACCAGTCCATTACTCTGACGTCTGGGATGGGTCTGGTTGGTATTTTTCCCCAGCCAAAGCGAGAAAAGGGACACCGATTAACCATAGCTACAAGTGAGGGCCATCACCTTCATGTCAGAACCTGGGGTGCAGGGGAGCTTGACTGCCAGCTGATACTCAGTCGAGCCTGTGTCAGGCACCTTCTAGGGATCCAGAAGGGAGAGAAGACTGTTTAACATTACCTTCGCCCACATCTTGTCTTTCTTCAGCAACCAGGACACTCAAGAGACAGCAAGACTTGAATTTTAACCCTGCTCCTAATTTGCTGAGGGACCTTAGTGGGTCATTAAAACTCTTTGGATCTCAGGCTTTTCATCTACAAAAAGGGAAGTGTGCCCGGATCCCTGAAAAGTCTTTTGGGAAAGATGGTCCAGATCACCAAGTGTGAGCTTCAGGGAGGCAGACTGCCAGGTCCATAGGTCTCCCGGCTCCTAGCTGGGTGGTTTGGGGGAATTAGGGCTCAGTTTTTTCATCTGTAAGATGGGGTGCATAGAACAAACCTCCTGAGTTGTCTGTAGATCAAATAAGACTTTTATGGAAAGGATGCAAGACAGTCCCCAGAGCACAATAAAAGCTCAAAAAATATTAGTAGTTATTATTATTTTTAGCATTTACTTTTTTGGCCATGCCAAGTGGCTTGCAGGGATCTTAGTTCCCCAACCAGGGATTAAACCAGCGCCCCTGCACAAAGTCCTAAGCACTGGGCCACCAGGGAAATCCCATAGTAGTTGTATTTATTCTCACTTAGCTTCTGTGGTAGGGAGCCTCTAAAATGGACCCCAGTGATTCTCACCTCTTGGTGTTCACACCCTTATGTAATGCTAGCCCCTTGAGTATGGGCTGGATTTCACAAATTTTTCTTAATGGAGAGAAGACAGCAGAAGTAAAGGGATGTCACACCCAAGACAAGGTTATAAAGACTACATTTTCCATCTCGCACATCTTTTCTTGCTCTCTCACTCACTCCCTCTGAAGGGCCTCTCTGTGGCGAAGCCCATGCAGCAAGACGTTGAGGGCAGCCTTGAGCCCAGGGCCAGTGAAGATACTGAGCCCTCCCACCCAACAATCCCCAAGGAGATGGACCTTGCCAACAACCACTGGAGTGTTTCCAGTGGGGCCTCCTCAATCAAGCCTTGAGATGGTGGAGACCCTAGCCTCCGGTGAGGAGCCCTGAGTAGAGGACACGGTGAAGCCATGTCTGGATTCTAAATCCACAGAAGCTGTGGGACAGCCTAGTTTATTGTTTTAAGCCACTCAATTTGGGATAATTTATGACACAGCAGTGGGTACCTAAATGCAAGCTCCTTACAGCTCTGACACAAAGGCTGTCTGAAGCAAGTCTAAAACTGAGCTTATTTCTAAGACATCTGTGGACACCCCGTGAGAACTGTGGCCGATCAGTAAGGAAGCGCCCACAGAGCTCCCACTGTGTGCAAAGGCAGGGCGCCTGAAAGGCAAGGGTATGTCTTCACCCTTATGTCTGTAAGGCAGAAATACTGTGTAACTCTACAACATTTACTGTATCTATATGGTGGGAAAACATGATTGTTCAGCACCTATTTTATCTATAGGGCAGAAATGCTATATAACGCTATAACATCTGTTGATTCTGTACAGTAGAAAGACTGTCTAACTCTGCTTTCACAATAACCTGAAATCAGCTATGGTTAGAGGATGACACCATTGCCTTCTCCGACAGAAATCAGCAAATGCTACAAATCAAGATATTGCTGGTGGGGCGGGAGGGATTGTTTGTTTGACTGCTGTTTTTTTCTTTTTTTCTTTTGAAAGCAATGTTAAACATATACCAGCACACCACTGAAGTCAACCCTTTGAGCTTATCGTTCTAAGAATTCCAAGGGAACTCAAAATAATCTTTCCAACTTGATGAAGACAGCTTGGGACATGGGCTGCAGGCAACGAGGTCTCTCTAAGTTCCTTCTACCTCTATATTCCACAGTGCTACAGAAATTTCAGAACTTGGATGCAAGTGAGAAACCTGTCTTTGGATTAACATAGATCTGGGTTCAAATTCTGCTCTGACTCTCCCTAGCTGATGGCTGGGTCTGGGGCATCTCTTAGACCTCAGATTCTGGTCACATTTCAGACGACTTGAGAGCAACGAGGCCTGTCTCAAATGCAGCAGGCCAGAGAGAACTTTCAGGCTGGTTTTTAAATTCTTTATTTAGGTTTCATTTGGAAGCACCGTGACGGTTGCAGGAATGACCCCGTACAAAACGGAGTTGGGGGCACATGGGGCAGTGGGGCGAGGAATCTTTCAAAGTTGAAAACCTGCTGGTCCTTGTTAAAAAGAACAGAACAGCATTCTCCCTTCCCCCAGGGCCCTGTGGGTTTGACCCTCCTCCTCCAGAATCCCTGGTTTTATTTTATAATCTAACTCGGCTGCAAACTCTCTAGCTATGAGGCTGACTTTTTACAGCCACGACTGGGGAATGACTTCATCTCGATGAATTTATGGGTCACAGCAGAGGATGGAGCAGAAGTATGTGAAGGGGGAAATCTCAGCCAAACCTGTCCCCCCCGACCCCATCGTGATGGTTTTTCCAGCCGTGGCCTTACAAAGCCCGATCGTGCCCTGCTCCAGTACAAGCAGTAGTGCTGGGCAGGAACCTCTGCCACCTCCTGGCATGTTCCACGGAATCTCAGCAGGAGAACAAGGTGCATGGCTGACTGAACTTGTTTAAAAAACTAGAGGGGATGAGCACAGGCCCTCCAAGGCCGCTTCTCACTCTGAAGGACGGAGCCCGACTGAGGTGAGGGTGACGGTTTTGAAAATAGCTGGTGCTTGAGACGTGACTTGCTGGCACCGTCTGCCCTTAGCCAGAGCCCTCCATCCGGGACATCCAGCCTCGTGGCTTCAGAGGTACCAACTGTGTCCTCTGGATGCAATGCCGATGCGTGGGCCTGGCCACACTGCAGGTGCCAGGCTACCTTCTGATCTGTTTCCAGCCATCTCACCAGAACCGGGCTCCCAGAACAGCCCTTGCAGTCTGGCTGTTGTGCCTTCCCATCTAGGAAGCTAGTTCCTGTGTCAGGAGCCCCCTCCCTCCTCCCGACCGACCTCCCCATCAGGAGCAGACTTCATGTCCGTTTCTCTGCAGCTCCCTCCCCACCTCTGCCTCCAGTGCCTGGCACAGAGCTGGCGCTCAGAGAGCCTCATTGCACAAATCAGCAAACCCACAGCCAATCCTGAAATCTGATACAGCTGACGGGAGTCCCGGGCAGGGCAGAGAGCAGGGGGAGGTGAGCAAGGTGCCTGCCGAGGGCACAAAACTTAGGGAGTCTCTCATCTTTGGGGATCAGTGCAGTACCTGAGAATAAGTGCCTGATTAAATTTTGAGCCTCTCCCACCTCCCTCTAGTCCCGGGTCTGTTGTCTAAGACAAAGCTCGAAATTTCTACCCTCTAGTCCATGAACTTGGACTCACTCCTAAGAGCTGCAGGACTGTGGGAGAGTCTGGGTTCAGGAAGACCAAGCTCAAAACTCTGCTGGAACTCTGGGGTTTGGACAGAATGATTATCCTTCTGAGCTTGGCTCTCTCTCTGTTAAATGGCATATAAACTTATCTTCCCTTCCCAGGGAGGACAAGTGAGTGAACTCGCCCTGTGTGAGAGGGGGACTTAGAAAGGTTTTACTGTGGCATATGACCTTTGACATATGACCTTTGACAGGAGCCAGGAGCTGTGACCGGCCTTGGTGGGCCAAATATTAGGAAGCCAGAGTCTTCATCCTCCAAGGGGTCCACAAGAAGGGCAGGCAGGTGGGCAGAACGTCGCTCCCACCCTACGTAATGGGGGCTTCAAGATGTGTACGTAGCCGGCAGAGAGGGAGAGGGTGGGGTCCTGCTGGAAAAGGGGGTGAATTGTCATAAGAAGGCTTGATTGAGGCCATTCCCCCGCCGAATGACTGCTGAGCTGGAGGTTGAACTTTAAGGGGGAGGTTTTCAGATAAGGAGAAACAGTCGCAGGTAGGGACCAACACACGCAAAAGGGTGTGGACATGAAAGCTTTGTGTCGACCTGGAGGAACAGAGAGGAGGCAGGCTTCACTGAAAGATGGGCTGTTTAGGGGAGGAGGTGAAGATAGATGAAGGAGGAGCTGATGAATTAGATAAAGGACTGTGCGATGTCCTCCTTTAAAATTTACACTCGGCAGTGGCTGTGTATACGTGGGGGTATCTGAGCACACGGTGGGGAGGTTGCTGGGGCAGTAAAGAGAGTCTGACTGTCTGAAGAACTAGGTGGGGTACTGTGTGGAAAGGGAGCAGTGGGCTGCACAGAGGAGTCCAGGGGGTTCTTCTGCCGGCGTGGCTTGGGTGAAAATTCGCTCAATGGGACCAAGAGTCCAAAGTCCTCAGGCTCACTCTCAAGGGGATTAGGGTAAGAATTTCCCCCAGGTCTGAGATCGCCAGAGGCCTGGGCCAGCTACAAGGCAGGGCCTGAGGGTTCTCTTGGGGTGGGATTGAGTCACCACTAATTCAAGTTCAGAGCTCCATTCCCCCCTGCAGGTCAGCGCCTTTGGGGGCTCAATGAGCCTCAAAGGTCAGGCTCTGGTTACTTTGCTACATTCCCCCACATCCTTCACCCACTTCCTATCAGCCTGACATCTCCTGTCAGCAGCTCCCACAGAGAACCTCACTCCTGCAGACAGACAGCCCCTCTGCTTAGCCTGGAAACCGCTTTCCAGTTCCCTTGCCTGCTCACCCTGGGAACCTGCTTCTCCCTCTCAAAATACCTCGCACGCCTTTTCTGCCTTCCCCATCCCTTCAGAATAATCATTTTAAGAAAACCACACTGCTTTCTTTAGTCCCGTTGAGATCTGAGCGGTCCTCGCCCCTGGCGGATTTGATGAGTCTTCCTCCCCTCCCACCTACCATCAGGGAAATTGGAATCATACTCTAACCTGTAACGAGATTAATGTTCTAAAGACAAGCGTGTATCTCAGAGTGGGACTGGGGCTGCTGGTCTTTGATAATCTATTCAACTCATTTGGTTCCATCACTAATAGTCAGCCATGGATTCTGTGATGACTACAATATACATTAATCAAAGGCATGTTATGCTCAGAGTTGAAAATAACACTTCCCTTTCTTCTCCGTTGCAGAAAAAAATATATATGAAAATAAAAAATGTCCCTCAATTCAACAACTAGGAGAAAGGTATTTAGATCTGCAGAAAGCAAGCAATGAGCCTCTTTTTGAGAGCCCCTTCTGGAAACAATGAGAAATTATCATAAAAATGGCTTGGTGGTCAGATAAGAACAAGGCTGGGGATCAGAGTGACCTGGGTTTGGAAGACAGTGTCCATAACACACATCATATTCTCGGAAGAGATTCTGATGCCTCCCCTCAAACTGTCAGAAATTCCTGGATCAACAATCTTCAAGGTTCTTCCCAGCATTAACAAGGTCTGATCTTATATTTAACCAGCCCTAGAGGATCTCCACTCACATATCCAAAAAAGGTCAATTGGACATTTGGCCAGTTAGTCATCAAATGAAAGATACCAAGTACTGATTCTGTCCACTCCCCTCTCAGGCCTGGAGCCATTCACAATGACAGGCAAACATGTGCTAAGAGGGAAGGAAGGAGTCAGGTCATAAGGGAAGATGCCCTTTAAGATTTGGGCTCAGATGACTTGAGTTGGGCACCAGCTTGGCTGCTGATGCACAGAATCCCATCGCCTTTCTGAGGATCAGTGTTGTCATCTCAGTAATGGGAATAAGAGTATTTACTAACCAAGGTGATGGCAGCAATGGGTGTAAAGTACTCCATAGAGTAGAACATGCCATATAAACATAAGGTATTGTTCCACCCAGAGGCGAGCAGTGTGGGTCCAGGTTTCAGCACGGCACCTGGAGTCAGAGGGCTGAGCTTTGGCTGTTAACTCTGTCCCTTGTTGGCACTTTGACCTTGAGCCAGTTATTTCACTCATTTTTTTCATATATAGACTGAGATAATAATAGTACCAGCTCTTAAGTTTATGAGGGCCATTAAATCAGTGAAATACCTAAGCCAGGTAGATGATGCCTAGACATGGCAAGCTCTATGTAAGTGTTTGGGGCTTCCCAGGTGGCGCTAGTGGTAAAGAATCCACCTGCCGATGCAGGAGATGCAAGAGATGTGGGTTCAATCCTTGGGTCAGGAAGATCCCCTGGAGGAGGGCATGGCAACCCACCTCAGTATTCTTGCCTGGAGAATCCCATGGACAGAGGGGCCTGGCAGGCTACGGTTCATAGGGTTGCAAAGAGTCAGACATGATTGAAATGACTTATCACCCATGTATATGTGTTTGCTATCATCAGTGCTTGAAATCTGCAGTAGAATAATAATAAAAAAAAATTAACACACAGGCACACCTGGGGGTCATAAAGCCGTTTTGTTATAGCAGGAACCACATCTGTCTGGCTCAGTCTCTATCCCCAGCATGGTTAAAATACAGGTGCTGAATAAAAACCAAGGAATACATGAACATCACATGTGACTCAGAACTTCCTGGCAGCCAGAGCAAGGAGGGAAACATCCTGAGTCACATAATTCCCACTTACTGAGAAGAGGAGAGACCCACAACTCATCTTCAGTGAATATTAGCTCTTTCCTAGCACCGATTTTTAAAGAGGATGTATTGAATAGGTCTTGGGTTAAGGGCTGCCAAGCACTCTAATAGATCAAGACTTCCATCACAGTTGACCAAAGGATACAGAAATGTCCTTTATCTGACCTTGGCTGACAGCTGAACCACAATATTAAAGTATATGTTGGAACAAGACCTAAATAAGTAAGGTTGGGAGAGGCAGCTTCTTTGGCCATCTTCACACAAGAATCAAAATTAAGCATTCTTAGACTCTTATACCTCTTAAAGAATATGATTAAAAAAAAACACACACACACACAACTAAGGCTCTCTCACTAGCAAAAAGTACCTGTACCCAGCTGTGGGCTGGTTCACAGATCTGCTAGATCTCTCTATTAACCCTCTAGGCATCTATGAAGTAGAGACAAGAATCACTTAGAAGAGTGGGTGGAGAGACTGCCCTGGAGATACCATGTGTGAAAACGGCCTTTCAGCCCCACAGCAATTAGAAGTGCAGGCTATTGTTCTCCATTGTTTCAGCTGGGCTCAGAGCCAGGAGTTGGCTCCTGGCTGATCTTGGCAAGAGGCTGGAGTGTGGATAGCTTCTATTGTTGATTGAAGGACAATCCAAATAGTTTAGGTCTAAATAGGGAAGTAGTTTAGACGCCTTCTTCTACCACTTCTCAGGGAGTCAGGTCAGGCACATGATGCACCTGCGTTCTCAGGAAGCAGTGATGGGCGGTTCTCACCAGCTGCTGGCACCAGGAAGCAAGGCAAAGCCTCTTTCGGAGCAAGACTATACCTCATGGTCAAGGGCCTCGGCCCCGAGAGCCACGCCCTAGGGTCACCAGGGCCTTTCTAGCAGCAGTGACTTCTTTTTCCTCTTTTTAAATTTGTTTGGATTATAGTTGATTTATAATGTTATGTTACTTTCTGCTGTGTAACAAAAGGAATCAGTTATACACATACATATATCCACTCTTTTCTAGATTGTTTTCCCATACAGGTCATTACGGAGTGTTGAGTAGAGTTCCCTGTGGATACAGTAGGTCCTTATTAGTCATCTATTTTATATACAGTAGTGTGTATATGTAATTCCCAATCTTCCAGTTTTTCCTCACCCCTCTTCCCCCCTGGTAACCATAAGACTGTTTTATACATCTGTGACTCTATTTCTGTTTTGTAAATAAGTTCATTTGTATCATTTTTTACTTTCTACATATAAGTGACACCATATAATATTTGTCCTTCTCTGTCTGACTTACTTCAAGCAGTGTGACAATCTCTATGGCCATCTGTGTTGCTGCAAATGGCATTATTTTGTTCTTTTATGTCGCTGAGTTATATTCCACTGTATGTGGTACATATATTGTTGTTGTTGTTCAGTTGCTAAGTCATGTCCAGCTCTTTCAACTCCATGGACTGTAGTCCACCAGGCTTCTTTGTCCATGGAATTCTTCAGGCAAGAATACTGGAGTGGGTTTCCATTCCTTTCTCCAGGGAATCTTCCTAACCCAGTGGTGGAATCCAAGTCTCCTGAATTGTAGGTGGATTCTTTACTGTCTGAGCCACCAGGGAAGCCATATATATGTGTGTGTATAGACACACACACACACATACACACATATACACACATATATGAGTGTATATTCATATACAGTGTGCGTATGTGTATATATATGTGTGTGTATGTGTATATGTATGTATATTTACACCGTGGAATATTACTCAGCAGTGATTCCTGATATCCTCACCAGAGAAAGGGATGAAGCTGCCTCCAGGTCCTGGGTGGATTTTCCTGATGAGAAAACTGCTACCTCTCATGTGGATGTAGGGCTCCGAGCAACCAAAAGTGAAGAGCAGCCTGGATGTGGTGTACATTTCCTGCCACTCTTTCCAACCAACATGAGACAGTACAAGAAAACTGCTTTGGATCCTTTGTAGAACACTAAGGATACTGGCTCCCAAAACAAAGTGCCCATATGCAGGTGCAGAATGCCCTTCTGGCCTCCCTACTGCCCTCCTCCCCAACGTGGACACACACCCACCCCTCCTGGGCTCCAACTTTGCACTCACCCACCCTGCCACTCTGTGCCTTTGAATGTGATGCTGCTTCCACCATGCGCCCTCCCCTTTCTCAGACAGATAGCGTCTTTCTCATCCGTTGCAACCCCCTCACATTAGATCTAAGGGGGTATCCCGGCACAGAGTCCCATGGCACACCCTGCATTGCTGACCGAGGAGGACCATGCTGTTCTGTTAGAGTCGGTTCTTCATCTAGGACACAGGGACACAGGACGACCCCCTTGAGGAGCTCTCCTAAGGATGGCACTCATCAGCACAGGCTAGTGCTCAGGGCCACGTCCTGCACAGACTCCAGCAGCAGCGTTCATCAGGACCCCTGCTGATGCAGAGTCTCACAGGACTTTCCCATCCTTTAACTTTGTTCATCGTCATCTCAGTTTGTGAGAATGACATCTGTGTGATACTGAAGCTGGGTCACCTAAATGGAAGCAACTTGTCCAAGGCCACGGGGAGAAGCAACAGTAGGACCAAAGCCCTCAGCCCGCTGCTCACACAGCCCCCCATGTGCTCTGTTACCCTAGAGCACCAAGCCCTGGACCCGGAACCCAGGACCCTGAAGAAGGACTACGAAAGGAGACGCAGGTTCCCAAGGGGGATAGTTTGCGTTTTCCAACTGCCTGCATGTTACCAGAGGGAGATTTTGTGACAGCCTCATTAACACCCTTTCTCCTCACAAACAGCGCTGCTGCAGCAAATCTCAAATGCATATACGATGATCAGCCCTACCAGGGAGGTGTTATTGGGCCAACCACCCAGTGACAGTGTTATGACACGACTCCCCTCACAGGAGACATCCCTTTTCACCATGAGCGGCTGAAGACCGCTTCAGTATAGCCCACTGAAAGAACCTGGGAATATCCTCCAGAGAAGAGAAACCATGGAGCAGGCTGGGACGCACTTGTCTTACAGAATGAATGGGCCAGCGGATGGAGGACTACTCAGACCTCTGTGCCTATTAAAAAATCCCAACCTCAATTTGGAAAAGCCAGAGCAAACTTGTATGGCCACCTACAGAGGTCTCTGCCCTGCTGAGAGGCTGTTGGTTTCTTTACGAACCTGAGCAGATTGATTTTGGCATCAGCGTCTGGAGGAACGGGAACTCAGCTTTGGGTTGGAGGGTCAATGTTTATCTATCAACCTATATTGGGTTCAGCGTGAAATTTTTTATTACATACCACCTTGGCTGATATTTAACAAGGCATGTGTTGGGTCTGGGAACCAAGTTAAACCACCTCTAATGTTTTGGCCCAGATCCGTATTTAAAGAACTCTGATGGGTTAGGGCTAAACATTATATTACCATCCCTTATATGTGTTAGGAGATTTCAAGCCTACAAGCCATTTTCCTATCCATGCTCTCTTTTGATTCTGAAGGCAACCTATGTGTTAATCAGAGCATGGGTTTTAATACCAACAGGATGAGAAAACAGCAGTGCAGAAAGAGAAATGACATGTTGAAAGTCACATAGTAACTGGAAGAAATAATAGAACTTGAACATCCAGGACTTCTTTTGCAAATTGTCTTTCTACTGGAAGTCTCTCCAGTGATAAATGACGTTGAGAGTCAAACTGCAACAGGACAGTTCCAGGGGATGTGTGGAGGGATGAGGGTGATTGTGTCCAGCCTGACCCTGCCTTCCAGGTCCTGGAAGTGCTGAGGACCACCGGAGATGAGCGCCCCTCACATCTCCTAGCACCAGCGAGTGGTCCAGTGCCGTCTTGCCTTGCTCAGACTCCCTGCCCCACCTAGAGCCTGGGTTGGGCTTGGTGGGGAGAGGGGCGGGTGCTGACTGATGCTGCCCCCTTTGGGAGGTCTATCTCTGACAGAAAAGGTTTGCAGACTTCTTGCACAAGTCAGAGTCTGCCAACTGTCTAATATCACCCCAGTTATCTTTCATACACAAGTACAGTGTGCTTCCTAGTGTTTCAAATATTACCTGTGTGATCTTTATGGAGCTGCACAATTACCTTGGGAAGGCAGCAGTGTAGGGATTCTAATTCCCACTGGGGCAAGTCACAGATAGTCAGGGTGCAAATAGCCAAATAGCCAGGTCTTCCCTGGAATCCCCTGCTGGTCACATTTGGATTTGGCCAGTTGCCTTCCTGCCCGCCCCTTTATCCAGCAAGCGTTTACTTTTGAATGTAACTAACTACCTGTGATCACCAGGAGAGAGGACCGAAGCTGGTAATGAGGCTTCCTGCTTTCTGATATGATATATGCCTTATCTTACCATCCTTCCTCCCACTCCCCTTCCTAGGGGCTCCGACAGGCTACATATGTAGGATATAGGAGGGACAGCAGCAGGCCTGGGGGGAAGTCTTTATGTGGCCAGGCAAGCCTGCCCCACTCCGCTAGCCACCTTCCTTGCTACTTTTCTCTAACAACTTGGCTGGACTATGCTGCTTAGACCAGAGGGCCAGCGTGAGGCATCCCACCTCCTTCCCCCCGAACCAAAGATGGATACATCTGCAGCTCATCATCCCATCTGACCTCCTGGCATCCAGCCATGGGCTGGAAAGCAAGAACAGAGAATAAGGCTAGGTACTGGGACTGCTCTGTGCTGACACCGTGTCAGTGAGCAAAGTAGCTACTCTGTGGGGCAAGAGAGGAAAAGATGGCATTCCCCACAAGGCGCAAACTGCTAATACACATGACCCTTCCCATTAGGAAACAACCCAGTGCCAGTTGCGGACTATAGCCAATGGTCAGAACAACCCTCCCATCCATCATCATTCCGCCTCCCTCACCACCCGTGAGACTCTTGAAGGAGAAAGTGAATGCAGAAGTTCCCCTCTCCAACAGCTGAGACACCAGAGTACATACAATTAAACATGGACAGAACCTACCAGTTATCGAGAGAACCTAAGGCTTCCTGGGGCAGGAGCTAGTATCATTAGCCGAGTCCAAAGGAATATGGAGCACGAAGGTTAGAAAGTTCTGGTCAATTGTTGCTGGCAGGTACAGCCTATTGACTTGTCCTTCTTGTTTATCACATCTGGGTTTGGAGAAATAACAGCCAGATGTTCAGAAAGAAGTTTTCCTCGTTCTTTATAAAGTAAAACTATATACTGTGGTCAGAGGTGAATTTGTGTGTGTTTAAAAGCTTATGCTGTTGGTTCCATAAAAGTGGAAAAGATGTTACGTCCTATACGATTACACTCAGGACCATTAACAAAGTCCAAAGCAGTAAAGGGTGGAAGAGGACTTGCACTCCCCACCCAGCACTTCGCTTTTTCTCCTTTCTCTCTTCTTCTCCCCCCCTCCCTTTCCCATCTTGGTCTCCATATTGTCTCTGCCTGTCTTCCCAAGCTGCATTACATGAAATCTTTCAACAAAGATTACTTGATTTCAAGTAATGAAATGTTCAAGTAATCTTTCAACAAAGATTTCAGTCTCAGCTCAGCCATCAAGCAGCTGGGTGACCCTGGACAAGTACTGGCCACCATTAGATTCTCCTTCATTTCCAAAGTAAAAAGCAAAATGCTGTCTGTCCACAGTACTGGCTTTCCAGGTCATTCCAAGGACATCATATTCCAAAGGTCTACTCATCAGTGGGAGATTCCATACCTTGCTTCAGTGGTTCAACAAGCACTTATCAAGCACTTATTTTCAGTGGGCATTATTCTAAGATGAAGGGGACATCATCCAAGAATCATGGTCATGAGAAAAGTTACTTGTTTCTTTTTCCAGAAATAAAGTCTCTCTGGGAATGTCATTCTTCTGTCTAAGATCCTGAAGTGGCTTCCCACTGCCCAAGGACTAGAGATGGAGACAGGAACCAGTTCCAGGAAGCCACCTGCTTCCTCTCTCACTTCTGCCTTGAGCCAGGGTTTTGCTCACCAGTGTCCCATGAGGGCCTCTTCTGGTGCCATGCTTCTCTGTGCCTGCATTTTGGGCTCTTCGTGCTGGCCATTCCTCTTCTGGCAGCTTATATATCAGGCCTTCTCCTCTACTTGGAGAGCAGCTGACTCCAGAGTTTGCACACCAGTGGGAGAGGAGCAGCGTCTGTCCTGCCTGCCTCCACGTCCCCATCATGCCTGGCACATACCCACTGGTCCTCATGCAACCTTTCATGGAATGACACCTGGTGGTTGATCTGTTACTGCTGTTTAGTTGGTAAGTCATGTCCAGCTCTTTGCAACCCCATGGACTGTAGCTGCCAGGCTCCTCTGTCTATGGGATTCTCCAGGCAAGAATACTGGAGTGGGATGTCATTTCCTCCTCCAGGGGATCCTCCCTATACTACAGATGATCGAGGCCGTATCATCTGCATTGCAGGTAGATTCTTTACCACTGAGCCACCAGGGAAAGTGGTTGATCTAGAGGTCCCTTATTATCTCCTTAGGGTCTGCTTCATTTGGGAGAGAGAGTTTCATGCACAGGGCCCTAGAGCAGGAAGGGCCATGTGACCCCCAGCCTAGGGGAAAGAGTCATCCCCCGTGGCTTAGAGAAGGGCCCGCACCACCGCCAGAGCACAATCCTTGAACTCGGGCTGAACCCTGCTCGGGAGCATCATCCTGGGAAAAGAAACTGCATTTGCATCGATTCTCTGCACAGCCATTCTCTTTAGGGCTATACATTGTTCCTTCTTGACACGGGGCCTGGGGAGCCGTGGAGCCCCCCTTACTCTCTATGTAAATACCGGCTCCTTGAAAGATATTTATTGGCCTGCAGAAAAGATGCGGGGGAATTTTGCTCTCTAGGTGAGTGATAAAAAAGAGCAGCGAGCGGATATGTTCGCCAGCTTATTTACCACAAATCTCTTATTTATGGCCTCATAACCTCCTGATGGCCTGGTGCTCTCCCCCCACACCTGGTTTTCTTCCCAGATGGAGAAAGTGCTGAGCTGAGGACTATTTGTCCATGGTTCCTCTCTGCTGCTAGTTTCAACAGCTGGAGCCGGACCAATTGATCTCCCCATGACTGCATGGTTGATGAGGTCTGCAGGATGAACCCCGTGCTGTGAAGCGTGTTGCGTTTGCGATGGCCGCGAACCCAGTGACTGGGGTCCAGCCCACAGTTCTTCTCGACGAGCACTCACTGAACACCTACTGTGCCCAGCTCAGCACATGATGCCAGGGATGTAAGGAAAATGGCCTCAGTTTCCTTCCCTGGGGGCCCTGTCTCCAGTCTTCTCCCAGCCAGGCACTGCACTGGGTGCTCTACATGTGTTACACTCAATCGATCCTCTGAGCAACCCTGCAGGGTTGCAACATGTCTCCAATCCAAACATCACAGCCTCCGGAGGCCAGTCTTACTCCATCTCTCAGAATGACAGCATCACCAAGACCCCTAACAGGGTGTCCTCCTACCTAGGCAGCCCAGGCTTTGGAGATGATGCCTCCTCCCAATGGGTCTTCCCATTTCTGGGCCCCACACCTGCCCTGCCTCTGCCCTGGTCCAGCTCCCACCACGCCAGGCTGGCATTGCTGCCACACAGGCCCCCTGGCTTGGATGCTCAGCTCCTGGTTGGCCCTTCCTTTTGGGTCCCTAGGTGGTCTTTTCAAAGTACTGACCAGGTCACTCCCCTGCTAAAATCCTTAGATGAACCCTTGTGACCCACAGGACAACGTCCAAGCTCTTGAGGTGAGTCCAAGCAAACTTCTGATGAGCAGACCCACCTCTGGCAAGGGCTCTTGCTGGTTCTTCAGCTCCTGGCCTTCTGGATCATTTGGGATCTCTGACCCTGCCTCACCTCTTCTCACCTCTGTGCCTGTGCTGTGTTAGGCCTTCATCCTTAATGTCTCTCTTCTCTCCTCCTCCCCAGCTAGCCACCTTCTACTCAGACTTCAGGACTCATTTCCAAACCACCCCCTTTGGAAGTCTTCTCAGATAACCTTCCTGCAGATGGTCACGTGCCTGTGTTAGTTTCCTGGGGCTGCTGTAACAAAGTGCCACAAACCAGGTGGCTTAACACAACAGAAATGTCTTCTTTCACACTCCAGGAGGCCAGAAGCTCAGTATCAAAGTATGGACAGGATTGGATCCTGCTGGAGGCTCTGAAGAAGCATCTGTCCCTTGCCTCTCTTCTAGTCTCTTCTAGTGGCTGCCAGCAATCCGTGGCATTCCTCGACTTGTAGGCTCATCACTCCAGTCTCTGCCTCTGTCATCACATGGCCTCCTTCTCTGTGCCTGTGTCTTCCTTCGTGACATGTGTCATGAGATTTAGGGTGTACCCAGATAATCCAGGGTGCTCTAATCTCAAGGCTTCTAAGTTAATTACATTTGCAAACACCCTCTTTTCAAATAAGATCACATTTATAGTACAGGGGTTAGGATCTGCTCATGTCTTTTGGGGGCCCCTATTCAACTCACTGGGCTTCCCTGGTGGTTCAGTGGTAAAGAATCTGCCTGCCAATGCAGAAAACATAAGTTCGATCCCTGGGTCAGGAAGATCCCCTGGAGAAGGAAATGGCAATCAACTCCAGTAATCTTGCTTGGGAAATCCCATGGACAGAGGAGCCTGGCAGACTACAGTCCATGGGGTCTCAAAGAGTCAGACATGACTCAGCAGCTGAGCAAGGGCACGTTCAACCCATTATAGGTCCCTTCCTCTGCACTCCCCTCATACCTGAGCAAGACTCCTACCAGGCTTTCACCTCACTTGGTATGTGTTTGTGGCTTAGTTCCCAGGCAGCTGTGAGCTGTCCTGCAGGCAGAGACCTTCCTTTCTGCATCTCCAGCACCTGGCTCCTGGCTTGACCCAAGGACACACATAAACAACGAATGGATGAATTGGGTATTGTCTCCCCACTATACTGATGAGAGGAACAGAGCTTCATGGCAAGGAATAATATGGGCCTAAGGCCATGGAATGAATGACGGCAGAGCTGGAAATATGTTACCAGGACCTTGGTCCGGAACTCTTTCCTTGGCACCAACTACTGTGCCCCAGCTGGGAGCAGAGCCACCCTTAGAAAATATCTTGTCCCCATTGCTTAGGGAATGAAAAAGATCTTCATCTCCGCCTCCTGTCAAAAGGCTTCCTCCCATGTCCCTGACCCTTTGATCTCCCCCCTCCCCCACTTCATGTGCTCACTCCTCCCAAATCAGAAACACATGCTCATTGGTCCTTGACTGTTTGTGAAGGAGTGTTTCCCCAGTTGGTGGATTTCCTGAAAGTCTTCGGGTTCCCCAGATCCAGAGTCTAGGAATAGGTTCTAGGGTTCAGGCTGTGCCTAGACTAGCAAGCTAGGAGGCCAGTATTGTGGAGGCCAGAGTTTCCAATGGGAAAAGCTCCTGGAAGGATAGGAGCTCCTCACAACTCCTCACAGGAGTTGAATCTCCACTACGTGCCTCTAAATCTCAAAGAGAAGGACTTTCTTCACTGCACACGAGCTCGGCAAATAGTGAGCATTTCACAGACAAGAAGCCTAGGGAGCAGAAATGCAGGCAAGGATAAGACAGAAGCAGGTTAGAACCCTAGGTGAACCCACTCAGACAAGCCCACCCTCTTCCCACCCCCTGCCCACCCAGGAGACCTTCTGATGGGAAGAAGCGGGTCTGCTCCAGAGGCACTGGCTAGGTCACAGCTCAGACATCACCCCCACAGGGAGAAAAGATCCCCCATATACATCCACTACAGCTTTCCTTTCTGACCCATTATGACCCAGCAAAGTCCCCCATCTGCTCTGCAAACACAAGAAAATTTGCCCATGGGACAGTGAGTGCTGGTCCTTCCCCAGCCTGCTCCCTCCACAGGGTTTTCTCTGGTTTGCTAGAAGCTGTCTCTTTCAGACTCCATGAAGGTCCTCCCTTGCTCTCTAGGAAGCGAGTGAGCTCCCTGGAGTCAGGTCAGTCGAGGAGCGGCAGAGACACGCCCTGAGCAGCATGGCTCCGTCTCTGACTGTCTGGGTGCCCCTGGGGAGACCTCTCAGCTTCTTCCAACAGTGTCCTTAACAGGGAACAGCAGGAAAATAACAGCCACTTCTCAAGAGTGTTATGCCAAGTAAATGGAATAATGTATGTAAATGGACAGGTCCTACTGTGTGCGCGAGTTACAAACCAGCTGACCCTGGAAGCACTCTGCACACACTATCCCAGTTAATCCTCCAGTGACCCTCTGACGAGGTGCTTTGCTAACACCCCATTTTACAGGCGATGAAACAGAGGCACAGAGAGGTCCAGGACTTGTCCGAGCGTGTGCAGCCCTTAAGTAGCAAGGAAGGAACCATAATGCTATCTTGCCTCCCTTCTCAATATACATTTCTTGCTTTCCTCTTAACCAGGTGCCTAGCACTGTCCTTTTGAGCATAAACCATTTTTCACGTTCACAGTCTGGGTCAAGTACAGAGGATGCGAAAATGAACATGACATGGCTGCATATTCCCCTGACAGAGAAGGGGATAGGCACGAATGGATATTACAATCCTGTGTAGGATATATGGGGGGAAGGGTGGGCATGAGGGGGTGAGCACAGAAGAGGGAGCGCTGTCTCCACATTAGTGGGTCGCATGCAGCAGTGGGAGGAGGTGCCTGGAGCTGCTAATCCTGATTTGAGAGAAGAAGAACCAGGAGAGATGAGCTGGGTGATAGGCTTGGCAGACAAAGTTAGGATATTCCAGGCAGAGGGCCCTGAGTAAGCAAAGGAACTGAGCCATTAAACAGCCTGCTGAGTGCACAGAATGACAAGGAGCTAGGTATGCCTTGAATACTGAGTGCCAGGCAGAGACGGAGGGTGGAGTGGATGGAGATGCAGGCGGGCGCTGGTGATGGAGGGGCTGTAGCACAGTCTGAGGGTGTCCACTATGTGCTGCAGGCAAAAAGGGATGAAACAAAGGTTTAAAGTAGAGAGCGATGTGGTCCAAGTTGCATCTTCAAGGGATTATTCTGGCAGTTCTGTGTGGATCAGAGACCATCCTGGATCTGGGAGACCTGATAGAGGAGGGGAATCTGGGTGCAGTGATGGAAATGAGGAGTGAGCTTGGAAGTTAGTGAGGAGGTGAAGGTGAGCAGGAACTGCTGGATTAAGGAAGGAAAGTCAGGGAGGGAGACAACTCCAGGATGGTGTCCAGCTTCCTTGCTGGGGGTCCTGGTAGAACATTTGTGAGCTGGGACCCAAGGAGAACTGCTGATCTGGACAATAAGGTGGTGAGTTTCAGACTCACTGACCCTGGAGGTCTGGAGCCGCCCAAGGTTGGAGATGTCTGGGGGCACTGGTTCTGGGGACAGGAGTTGGTTGTAGGTGTGGACTGTGGGTTCACTAGCTTGTAGACAGAGGCTGTGGTCTTGGGTGTGTTGCTGAACAACAAGAGGAGCCAGAGGAAAGGGAAGACCCTGAGGAAGGTGAGCTTTTAAGAGGAAGTATGTAAAAAAAGAACCCAGGAAGAGGGCTAGACTGGAGGAGAGAGATGAGGAGAGGACGGCAGCAGGCTGATTCTGCAGAGATCCTGCAAGGTAAGGACCAGGACGTGTCCCCTGGACTCGGCACCACAGAGTCCCTGGATTGAGGCCAAAAATAGATTTACTGGAGGTTGGGAGCAGGTGTCAGAGCAGGGAAGACAGCAGATACAGAAGGCAGGTAAGTAGAGAGCCACATTGCAAGTGCTTCCTCACCATTGTGGGGAGGCTGAAAAGAGAGTACCTGAAGAGGGGCATGAAGTCAAGGAGGGGCTGTTTTTCTCAGAACAGGGTTGTTGATTGGCATGTCCATTGGGTTAACAGGAAGAAGCCCACATAAGGGACAGGTTGATTATATGTAGGACAGACAGATAATCAACAAGACAAAGTGTGGAGGAGATAGGAGAGGCCAGACTCCACAGGAGGAAAAAAAAATGGGTACCTCCCCCTCTCAGAGCACCTCCCTGGATATGCCTGCCTGGCCATACTTATCAAGCTGGAAAGTCTATCACCAAGGCTTCCCAGGTGGCATGAGTGGTAAAAACCCCGCCTGCCAATGCAGAAGACATAAGAGATGCAGACTTGATCCCTGGGTAGGGAAGATCCCCTAGAGTAAGAAATAGCAACTCTAGTATTCTGGCCTGGAGAATCCCATGGACAGAGGAGCTTAACAGGCTACAGTTCATGGGATCTCAAGGAGTCAGACATGACTGAGTGACTAACACTTAACCGCTATCACCACCTCTGTGCTTTAGTTTTTCCCACTTTTTGCTCTATAGCATTTGCACTTATATTCATTTGATGATTGCTTTCCACCAGACATCAGATGCAGGAGGAATGGGATGCTGCCTGTCTTTTCCAAAGCTGTATCCTCAGCACACGGAACAGTATATGGAGATAGTAGGAGCTCAGCTAACGTCTGCTGTTGGGTGGAAATGTGAAGAGATCCCACACACAGCCGACTCTGCATCAAGGAGAAATGGGTCTGAAGTTTGACAGGTGGAGAAAGTGTTAGGAGGGCAAGAGCAAGAAACCACGGAAGAAGTGGTGAGATGACCTGTTGGGAAAGGCAGAAGGTCCAGTATCGGTCCACTCCTTCTTCCTTCCATATGTGAATAGCATGTATGGTGGTGCAAAGACAAGGGGCACAGACTCGCCCTCTATAAGGAACTTGCAGCCCAGTGAGGGGAGACCAACAGAGAGGGATGGTCAGGTGGAGGTATGAATTATATTCTATGGGTCATGCATCTGATTGAAACAAATAGAGTGAGGCCAAATTTAAAAGGCCTTGAATGCTGCACCACAGACTTTGAATTTTATAAACAGTGGGGAGCCGCTGATGGTTTATAACCAGGAAAGCACTATAGTTATTCCTGTATTTCAGAAGAACTCTCAGGAACAGAGAAGGGTTAAGAGCAAGGGAAGAGAGGTCCAAGGAAACGTTCCTCAGTGGTGTCTGCAGCCCTTTCCTATCAGAGCTGACAGAGCTGAACATCTCTCACCAGCTCCTCCGGGGACATTACCACTGACACCCCGAAAAGGCCACAGTGGGAGGATTTACACCGTGGAAGCTGGTGAACAACACATGCAGAGCTTTCTTCCTCGGGGTCCCTATTTATCCGTATCTCCCAGGTGCTGGGGATGAAAGATGGATGCACTGCAGAACACACAGGACTTACTGACAAGCTGGGGTTCTCCGTTCAAATCCCTCCAGAACTTCACCAACTCTGGCTTTCATCTCAGCTCCCAGCCTTTTTCTTCAGAAACAGACTACGTCGAGCCTTTCCAACTTGGACAATCACCTCTGGTTGCTGTCCTCTGGGTGGAACTGACAAAATCAAGGCAAACTAAGAGGTTGAAAGCCCGGAGATGGGCTCTGTTTTGCTTTGTTTTCATAGCTTAGAGACCTCTGGAGCCTGGGGGATGAGCCACTGAGCAGTGAGAGAACAACATGTTTCATCTTTGTGTGGTGTTTGGGGCCAAATTACCTGACCCAGAAGCAAGAGAACTGGAAGGGATAAAGCTGCAGTGTCAAATTGCCTCCCCCAGCCTCCCAGAGCTCCGGTCCTCCTGCATCGGAGACAGAGGGGAACCCTGTGCCAGTTAAGCCACCGAGAGCTGCAGGCTGTGCTCCAGCTGGGAGGTGGGTCACCAGCAAAAGGGCTCAGAGAGAGATTATCTCCCAGCTCTCTCCTCACAAGCCTACCCTGGGGGCACGGCTGCTTTGTTTCGAGGTAAAACACGACTGTGTCTCTTCAGGGTGGCAGGAAGAGGGAAGGGATTTACAGGGATTCCATAAAGCTAGTGACTTATGATGTCAGTTACAATCTGAGGGTGGAAACAGGCACAACGGTTGAATGATCACAAGTTTGAGGAAGTGCTGACCACCGACCACTGTGAGCGGGAGATCCCACGCCAGGGTTCACAATGTCACAATGCCCAGACAAAAATTGCCTGCTACTGCATGTGCGGTGTATCAGAACCTTGTCCAGGTGTCGACATCAAAAAAATAAAGCGCTTCCTGCTTGTACATATTTTTTCTGCTTTAACATTTCACTCTCCCATCCATGCTGCAAGGGAAGCTAATTTCTACTTTGTATGCTCTAGAAATTAACCAATAGATGCATGCACATCCATTATCCCATCTTCTTTGATGTCGCTCCTTACTTTTATTCTCTCTTGCTCACCCTTCCTCCCTTCTAATTTCTACCAATTTGTCTTCTTTGCTTGAAATCTCTCTTCTTGTCCTGGGTCTGCCTGTCTCCTCCTCCTCACCGCCCCCACTCCATCTCCTTTCCTTCCTCTCCCTTTTTCTTTGTGGCTTTTGCACCCTTTTCTGACTCTTCTTTCTCCTCTTTTCTCTCTCGTCTCTTTTTTTCACTTCTCTCTCATTCAGCAGTCCTCCCAAGGTCAACAAGCAACTCTGCGGAGATTCTCACTCAAAAGAGCTCACTTGGCTTTAATTAGGATCCTTTCAGAAACCCTGACCTCGGAGAAAACCCTGCACTCAATCTGCAGAGTGCTCCATCTTATCACCTCCCTCTTCCACGCCTTTAAGAGCAAAAAATCCAATAAAAGAGATTTAGAATTGACATCTGGAGGAGCAACGGCGTCCCACCTTCTCTTCCTCAGCTGTATTGAGGAGAAAACTGAGGCTCCGAGAGAGACCACGACACTCCAAGTCACGTAGGCAGTTAGAGACAGAGCTAGCGTCAGAACCCTGGCTCCCCAAGCACCACGCCCATCAACCTCCCCCCTGGACCTGGCCACAGAGGGACCCCAGAGAGCATTAAAGAGAACATCTCCCAGGACCAGAATCTGCTTAGCAACAAGTGCTGACATTTTTCCAGACATGCCTCAAGGCATCCTGGGAAGAAGCTACAAAGTTAAACAAAAACAAACGATGAACTTGGTAATTGCACACACTCTTATTTTCTTAACAGACCGACTGGATCTCGTTAAGGGAGGCTTCTGAACATAGACAGAAAGAACCTTGTCGTCACCCGTTAAATATGTCTAATTTCACACACTGTCATGTAGCTCTCCAGCCAGCTGGCTCTCTGCTAAAAAGGAGTAAAGGATTGCGTCTTGGCCCATTTCTTAGCACGTAGGTATCTTTCGCAGGGAATATGAGGGACCCTGCTGTAATTGTCTAGCATTGGTAATCTTGCAAATTTGGCATCCTCAGCAGACTTTTAACTTCTCTGAAACAAAGACCTGGCTATTTCAGATGCTGTCATCTGGCCAGTGCAGACCTGGCATTTTACCTTACCTGAGTCCTGAACCCATCTCCTATCCTCAGTTTCCCCCAACGTAACATGAGAATGAACTCAAGTCTCCAAGGCCCTTCCAGGGCGAAGCTTTGCTGTTACCCAGATTCGCTCTACATTTGCCAAGACCTTAACTGCATAAAAATGTGGAACAGTCTGGTTTTTGTTACAGCCTTTGCTTACGGAACCTGTCTTCAAAATCAAGGAGCTTCCTGATGCCTCTTAATAAGCCTATACCTTAAAGAAAAATGGAAATTAAAATATTGAACCTCTGGGTGCACTCTGCTCCCTGTGATGAAATGTGTGTGGAGGACATGCATCTGGTTCAAGGACTTCATACAAAGTTATAATAACTTAACAGTAATAAGCTAATAGTCAAAAGGAATTAATAACAGCAATGTGGCCATTTAAGCAGTGAGATGGCCCCGTGTCGTGGAATTTTTGAAGCTAAACCCTCTTGAGTTTCTATAAGCTAATAGCAATTAGCTCCTGAGTTAATGGCAGCTGCGGTCATAATGAGATTGGAATTGATCATTTAGAAGCGGGCTCCCAGAAGCTGGTCTTCTGAGGCGTTTCAGTTGGAAAGCACTGCCTTGACCCCTTCTTCTCATACCTTTCATCATGACCCCATCTTCTTTAAGGCTTTCTGGACTCAGCACACTCCTTTCCCCATGTGGTACACAGTTCACTAGGGCTCCCAGAAGCGAAGCATCGAGGTGGGTTGTGCAGCCTACAGACCAAAAATATTGAGCCTTCAAAGGACAGAATTCACTCATGCTCTACCAACCCTTTTCTTGGCAGGTACCCTCTTAGCTTAGGGCTTCCCTGGTAGCTCAGCTGGTAAAGAATCCATCTGCAATGCACAAGACCCTGGTTAAATTCCTGGGTCAGGAAGATCCACTGGAGAAAGGATAGGCTACCCACTCCAGAATTCTTGGTTTTCCTGGTGGCTCAGTTGGTAAAGAATCTGCCCACAATGCGGGAGACCTGGGTTTGATCCCTGGGTTGGGGAGACCCCCTAGAGAAGAGAAAGGCTACCCACTCCTGTATTCTGGCCTGGATAATTCCATGGACTGTATAGTCCATGGGGTTGCAAAGAGTCAGACATGACTGAGCGACTTTTACACCCTCTTAGCAGGTTAGATCCATCTTAGCTTCAGATTCGATTCCTGACTCCACTACTTCTCCGAAGTGCCAGTGGATGAACTACTCCGAGCCTCAGTTTCCTCCACAGTAAAGTGGGGAAGCATATCATCGACCTCATGGAGTCATGTAATAATGGAGTAATAATGTAATAAGGAAATCTACACAGAAGGTCTTGTGTCATACCTTTCATAGAGGCTCAATGAATGTCTTCTTTTCTGCATTAGTTAGCTTTTGCGGTGTAACAAATCATCCCCCAAAGTAATGGCTTACTATAACAATTATTTTATCTAGCTCATGATTAGATGGGTCCGCTGGGTACTTTTTCTGGTTTGACACAGCTCATCTCCTCTGGGCTTTATCATGTGACTCTGGTCAGTTGATGGCTTGGTTGATGGCTGGATGGTCCACACATATTGGTGATTGACAGGCTGTCAGTGTGGATTGGAGGGGTAACTGGGCCACATGAATCTCACCCTGCAGCATGATATGCTGAGCTTATACACATGCTGGTGTCAGGGATCCAATCATAGAAAGACAGTAAAAGTCCCAATGTGCAAGTGCTCTACAAGTCAATGCTTATGTCATAGTTATTACTATCCCATTGGCCAAAGTCACATGACCAAACATAGAAACACTGGACCTCTTGATGTAAAGGAAATCTACTCAGAGATGGAAAGAATCTGTGGTCATTTTTCCAGTCTCCTATACTTTATTTTTGGAGAAGACAATGGCACCCCATTCCAGTACTCTTGCCTGGAAAATCCCATGGACGGAGGAGCCTGGTGTGCTGCAGTCCATGGGGTCGTGAAGAGTCAGGCATGACTGAGCAACTTCACTTTCACTTTTCACTTTCATGCATTGGAGAAGGAAATGGCAAGCCACTCCAGTGTTCTTGCCTGGAGAATCCCAGGAACAGGAGAGCCTGGTGGGCTGCCATCTCTGGGGTCGCACAGAGTCAGACTGAAATGACTTAGCAGCAGTAGCATACTTTATTTTCCTTTCATTAGCATTGTTCATCTACATACTGTGGCTACTGTGTGGTAGGTATTTAATAAGCTGTTACTGAATGAAAGAAAGAATGAGTAGTTGAAACTGGCCTTCTGACAGCAAAGCTGAGACTCCAAGACACGACATGGCTTGTACAAGACATCTCTACAATTTGATGGTGGCAGGAGTACTCAGACGCCACTCTCCTGACCTCCAGCCGGATGACGACTGTTTTCTTTATGTGGGTGAGGAAATTCATTAAAATAAAAGATATGAGCATGCTTTATAAAACATAAAGTGCTCCAGCACTTCAAGATATTTTTGGTATGTGCTTTTTCTGAGCATCAGTTTTCCTCACATATTCATAGGCATGGGTTGGCATCAGTGATCTTCCCACTCTATTGTCTGGGGTCATGTGGAAGGTGTTGTGGTTCAGAAGCAGCTCTGTCTCATGCTTCTCCAAAGATGGGATGGGGGAGTGGCAATAAAGCTATGTCTCTTCTGTCTTCAGATATTGCTGGAAATTTAGTATATGAGCCAATACATAGATACTCCTTGAGTTAGCTTTGAAGAGTCTGAACAAAAGGTGATTAAATCACAAAGCAATCATTTCCAAAGCTGTTTCCCTTTCCTATTTAAACAGCACAAATTATTTTCTCCTGAGGCTGAAAATCCACATTTGAGTAAAAATTAGACCTTATACCATCCCTATAAGAGACTCTAAACTTATGGCTGGGGGAGATATGGAGAATTTGAGGCAAATTCTGACTTTACCTTCCCTCTTTAAGTCAGTTAAGACTTCAGAGGGAAGACGGGGGAATAAAGCGCCCCATCTCTGGATTTACCTGCAGGTACTTTCTCTCTTTTCCCATATATCCTGGGATATTTGATCTCAAAGCAACATACCATCTCCTGCCATGCCTGGTGTATTAGTCAGCGTAGGCTAAGTTACGCTGCAACAACAAATATCCCCCAGCTCTCAGTGGCCTACAGCAACAAAGGTTTGCTTCTCACTCACATTATATGTCCTTTAAGATCAGTTGCAGCTAAGGTCTATGCCATTTTCCTTCTAGTACCAGGCTAAGAGAGCAGCCCGTGCCCAGGGTATTGTTAACCTCAGGTCTAGGGGAGTACAGAGTAGAACTCAATACACTTCTGTTCAGAAGTGGCACAATCCACTTCTGTTCACATTCCATCAGCTAAATCAAATCGAATGGCCAAGCCTAATGGGGTAAGGAGGGATAATCTTCCATGGAAAAGACCAGTGAATATTTTAAACAATAATATAATCTAACACATATGGCCTCGGCATGGGTCTGCTTGGTGCTGGTGTTTAGACAAGGGTATGTGTTTTCCAGGGCTGGGTGGGAGTGGCGGGAGAATGAGACCCAGGAGGGGTGTGGGGGAGGTGGGAGGCCCGCTGGTTTTCATGCTGTCTACTTCAGCCTCAGCAGAGGAAATTTTAATAGGCGCTTCCATGAAGCCATTTGCTCACGAACTCCACACATTTCCAGACGTTTCTTCTTGAAGCAGCCCCAAGACTTGCTGGAGGAAAGCCAGCAGCCTGTCTGGCCCTATTCTGAGAAATAAAATGTCCCCTCATCCAAAGGTCACATGGGGTGGAGGCTGAGTGCTGTTTGGAAAAGGTGGGATGGGGCCAAGTTCCATGTTGGGACGTGGATCATCCCAGAACCCCCTACATCTGACCCTTGAGCCCTACACAGCATCAGAGAGCCTTGGACCAGAGGGTGATCACTCACATCTCAGCTCAGCCTCCTCAACTAGTCACTCATGTGGGTTTTTGACAGTCAGTTCTCCACTCTGTACTTTTAATCAATAGCACCAGACCTTCCTTCCTTCCCCAAGAGATGGGAAATTCCCATGGAAAAGAGTAAACAGCAGCTTGCTTTATGGACCCCAGGGATGTGTGAGGAAGATAGCATATCTCAAGTCTGCTGTCCTCGTGTTTCTCACAAGGACTCGGACAGCAAGGAACCCTTCACCTCCAAGGGGTCCTTTAAATGGGTCTATGAGGCGAGGAGAGTGGGTGCAACCCCAGGAAGGCAGAGTTTGTAGTTCACATGAGAAACACTTTCTAACAAGGTCAGAGCCGTGGGGAGAGGGGATAGCGGACATGAGAGATAGTGGTCTTCCCTCATAAAATGTGCGCAAATAGGGCTCATGTCTGCTTCCCAAGGATGCTCCAGATGATGGTGAGCATGGGATAGATGTGGAGGCAGAATGCCTGAGGATCACACACTCTCAGAATTGAAGGAGGTTTAGCAAACTCAGCAGCAGAGGAATATGACCTCATGAATGGAACCACGAAAGATGGCATAGCACTTGCTCTCGCCTGACCTCACTTTGGTCCTTTGGAGGCTCCATCCTCCCTGACAATTCCAGGAGGCTTAGACTGTGGTTAATACTCCAGCCCCTTAATATTTCCTGCAGGCCTCACAGAAACAAGGCATCAACCTTCTGCACCCAGGAGCCAGGACATGCCATTTGAGCTGCACCCAGAAAACAGGGAGAGGTCCTTCGGCTACATCGTGGCCCCTGATGGCCAGGGAGCGGTGGTGCCACAATGCATGGGGCACTGGACTGGCCCCAGACTGAAGGACAGTGGCTGGACCATGCATGTGTTTGAGGGTAAGTGGGGAAGAGAGGGGAGGAGAGGTATTAGGGAATGGACTGGTCGCGCTTGTAGAAGAGTTCAGGGTTGGGGTTTTACAATGCTCATTTTCTTGAACTTGGGGCAATGTGGCTCTCTCCTCCTCTCTTCCTGTATCACCATCATGATCTTTCTTACCACTGAAAATGGCTTTGGCATTTCCCAAGGCCTGACAAGTTCACATCCTCCTGAAGGACTTGTGAACATAATCCTCTCCTGGTCAAGAAGACAGTTATGGCTGGGAGGGTGTGAGACTTACTGACTCAAACCCTGGACTGGCACCAAGCCTTGAGTGAGCCCGTGGCCCAGAAGCCAGCCTCCGCATTGGGAGGCATCCTCTCAATCAGCCAGGCAGCCCGTCCCTCCTCCACTGCAGGTGGGAGCCCGCAGAGTGACTGGGACTGGTTGTTGCACCGCAGCATGATGGTGGGTGTGGCCCTCAGGCCACTGCCTGCCCGCGGCTCCCAACCACAGCCTGGATGTGCACGTCAGGCTGGTGTCTGGTCTCCACGGGTGATGCGGCGGTGTCCTTCCCTGGGTGAGCCTGTACCCAGCCACACTGGTCTGGGGGTTGCACTGAGACTTCCGAGCAGTCCTTACAGTGAGGGATGGGGTAGGCATACTGCTGTATTTTCAGCTTGGCCCCTAGTATCCTAACCCTAATCCCTGAAAAGAGGAGAGTTGTTCTCCATTACGCAGATGAGAAAACTGAGACTCAGAGAAGGTCACCCAGGGGTCAACAATCAATGCTCCTTCCAGGGGTGCAGTCCCCTAGGTCAGAAGGCCTCCAGCCTGTCCACTTATAGAACATACAGGGGAGCCTGGGAGCCACTCAAATGCCTAGACCCCCATGTAGACCTACCCAGCAGGTAACACCACACAGCCCCTCTGCCAGTCGAACCTGGCTTGGTCCACTGGGGGTGGACATGCAATGCCAGACATGCTCCTTCTGAAGCAAAGGACTTGAGGCAAAGATAGCAAGGCCCTGAGTGGTGTGGCTCATGGGAATGCATCTTAGGTGCTCAGGAAGATGGGGGAGAAAAGAAGGCTTTGCTCCACTCCAGCATCTAATCTGCTGTGTAAAGTTCAGCAAGTTCCTTCCCCTCTCTGAGCCTCAGTTTTCCCACCTATAAAATTTGGTTTTGAAGGGCCATAGGCTAGAGTTTCTTTAAGGTGGAAATATCTGGACATATTCCCCATTCCCCTAGCCTGAAAAGGAGGGGTTGCTGGGAGACATTAATGTTGCCGGCACTGCTCAGGACTCTTCAGCGTCTCTGCTTGTTCTGAGCCTCCCACTCAATACTAGTGGCATCTGTCTTCAACTGTCCTCAGGCAGGGTGTTAAGCACTTTATACACGTGGTTGTATTTAATCCTCAACCACCATGTGGGAAAGGTAGTATACTCCCATTTTATAGCCCAGAAAACTGAGGCTCAGCAAGGTGAAGTGATCTATCCAAGGTGACACAGCTGGGAAGTGGCAGAGCTAAGATTCGCACCCAGAGCAGTGATGGGCTGCTCCTCCTGCCTTGAGCCAGCATGGCTGCTTTGGTGTCCCAGCTAATCACGGATAGTTTCTCCCTGAGGACAAGAACAGCTGAGCCTGCTATGAAGTGGAAGAGATAGCACAACAAAATAAACCAAGACGGATTGGAGCAGAGGGTTTCCAATGGAATCATGCTGCAAAACTGTCTTTTTCTGCAAGCTGCCCCTCTTAGGAGCTTCAAAGAGAAACCTGCTCCCAAGCAGGATCTTTTGCCTGAGCCAAAAGCCATTTGTCTGGAATATTAATATGCCAGCAGCTGCCTGTGACGGTGTCTGCCGCTGATCACACACTCCCAGCAAAGATTCCTTCTGGGAATGCTCCGGGAGGCTCCAGGAAGCTAATGGGCCCCCTGCGACACATTCTAGTTACCTTTGTTTGGCTTTCCCAGAGCCTCAGATGGGACCTCTGGGTAGGACGGGACATGTCTGGCAGCAGAGCCACCCACCACACCACGGACGATGGGTCTGCCTGGCTCATGGCGGCATTATGCTCAGGAAAGAACAGAGAAAGACCCTTGAGATCTGACCCCGGTGCTACATCTAGCACCAGAAAGAGACAGGCTGGAGGCCAGCCTCATCTTGAAGGAAGGAGCACTGAACTTAGAGGAGACCCAGCCTCCAGCTATAGCTCAGTCACGCCAATGCTGGGCAATCTTGAGTCAGCCACAGGGCCCCAGGACGGCAGTCTCCCTTTCTGTAAATTGAGGGGGTTGGGCTTGATGCTCTCTAAAGGCCCTCCAAATGGAACACATGCTAATGATGTGCTAGGAGGACTAGCCTTTGGGTTCGAATCCCAAGTCTGCCACAGGGCAACTTGGCAACTTGCTGAGGCTCCTATGTCATTGTTGTGACACAAACAGAACGAGATTATTGCTGCCAGGGTCAGAGGAGGGCCCGGTCTGTAGAATTAGAGGGCATTTGCTGAGGATGAAGCTGAGATTTCATCCACTACCTAAAGTCAATGCAGAAAAATCCAGCTGGAATGATTCTACTTCCTCTGAGCTGCTCACTTCACAAGACTGGTGGTTCTTAATTAATCACTATGAACAGTAATGAAATGATGTTTCCGGGAATGACACAGTGCAAAACATCTCCTCCCACGGGAACGTCTTGTGTTCTATAAGGTCATGATCAGATGGCAAAATTTTGTGACACCAACTCATACCCACCCCTGCCAACTGTGTGATCCTACTTTGCCCTTTCAGTGGAAATTCAGAGAAACTACTCAGCAATGGTAATAATAGCAAACTCTCACTGACAACTAACACATTGTGTTACTGTTCCAAGAGCTTTATATATTCAAATTCACTTAATGTGGGGGGAAGGAGAGGGTGGGATGAATTGAGAAAGTAGCATTAACATATACACACTATCATGTGTAAAGCAGACAGACAGTGGGAAGTCATTATATAACACAGGGAGCCCAGCGTGGCACTCCGTGATGACCTAGAGAGATGGGATGGGGGAAGGGAGGGAGGCTCAAGATGGAGGGAATATATATATAATTATGACTGATTCACCTAGTTGTATGGCAGAAACCAACATAACACTGTAAAGTGATTTTCCTCCAATTAAAAAATAAATTTAAAAAAATTCACTTAACGCTTATGACAGCCTTGTGAAATAGGTACTATTTCACAGACAGAGTATGAAATATATCAAGGCCACCAAGGTGTCAAGTAGCAGAGGTGGAATTTAAATCCAGGGACTATGGCTTGAGTTTGTTTCTTACCCAACAGGTCAGTGGTTCTCAAACACACTTGTGCATTAGAATCACCTGGGGAAGGGGGTTGTTGAAATACAGTGTTGAATGCCAACCTCACAGGGCTATGTAGGAACTGAGAACTTGTGATTCCAAAAAATTCCCAGATGATGCTAGTCTGGGGGCCACACTCTGAGAGCTACTGCTTTAGGCTGTGCTGCTTTAGAATCCAAGGGAAACTGAATTCCATGAGAGCCCCAAGGTCACTGGCAGCTCCGGGATCCTAGTCCTTTCTGAAGTGTTATTCACAGGAAGTCCTCCCACAGGTTGCCGATCAATATTATATGGTAAAAGCGGGCATGAGACCCATAGTCAAGTATGTCTGAGAAATTTAGGTTCAATAGATTTAAAAAGGTTTCTTTGCTGGCTTTCTGCTTTGTGTTTTTTTATGCAGCATCTGAATGAACACTGACAGAGTTGGGCAAGTTGTCTAAACATATTTGAGCTTTGGTGTTTTCTTTGCACCAAGTAGTTCGTGGTAACAGTGCTCACCAGAACAGCATTGGGAAAACGCTGACCCAGACTGTTGCTCACCAGCTCCAACAGGGGAGGCCTTGGAGGCCTTCTGTGGGAGGCCTAGAGTCCAAGCAGACTGTTTGGGGCCTACTGAGATGGTCTCCAGACTCCTAGAAGTGGATCAGAATCAACGTGGATTACACAAGACAAAGACTCTACCCCTCTTCTCCAGCCCAGCGGATCACACTTATACCTTCTGCAAATCTCTGAAACAAATACTCTAACTTGAGGGGAATCCAGGCAAGAGAGTAGAGATGTTTAGGTACAACTCCATCTCAACTTCCGTTTACTCCAAGTGCAAAGGATCCTTCAGGATCCAAGTTTAGCACACAAATACATTCTCTGTGAAAGAGGAAGGCCTGTTTTACTCAAAACACCAGTAAGAAAGGATGAGCTCTATTTCTCAAGTCTCCAAGGAAGATTTATGCTATTCTTGGCACTGTGGAGAATACAATGTGGTGCAGGAGGCTTCCCAAGGCCCAGATAATCCATGCCAAGGTAGGCTGCAGCCAGAGACAAAGAGCATTTGGAGGGTAGGGAGTCATCTCTCACCAGGGATCAAGGAGCTAAGTCAAAAGGCAGATGGTATTCTGAGAAGGAAGTGGCTTCCCTTCCCACCTAATCCAACCACAACTCCTTCTCCAGAGGTAGTGACTGCTGGAGTCAGGAAGCAGCAGGATCTGCACACTGGGAGCACATTCCCAAGGTCTAACAATGAGCGTAGAATTTCATTTCCTCTCTGGTCCAGGCAACAGTTTGGGTCTCAGCAGCTAAGAGCACTGAGGAGGAGATCAGAGCAATAGAAGGTCCTGGGGAAACCCCAAGCTTTGGAGATGTCAGAATGTCTTAAGCTAGCTCTAGTGTTTCTGAGAATATCTGCTGGTCTTCCCGGCCACCTGAATAGGTGGGCTGAACAGGTGGGCTGGGACCTCACCATTTCTGTGGCTAAGGAGATAATGAGAAAATGAAGACAATTCCCCTGGGTGCCTCTACATGCAGTCTGCAACTTGGCAGCTGCAGTCATCTGAAGACTTTACTGGGCTGATGGGGGGCATGCTTCCAATATGACTCACTCCCATGGCTTATGGCAAGACAACTCCATTTCTCACCATGCAGTGTCTCCATAGGACTGCTTGAGAGTCCTCAAAATATGGCATCTGGGTTCTTCCAAGCTAGTAATCCAAAAGAGACAACAAGAAGGAAGCCACAGTGCTTTTCATGACCTAGTCTCAGAAGCCACACAGTGTCGCTTCTTACATTCTTCTCATTAGAAGGAAGTCCAGCCCTACACAAAGGGAGGCAACGAAGCTCCGCCTCATGGATTTATTTTAAAACTACCACATCATCTAAGGGCAACAATTAGGGAACGAGTCAGACCGTAAAAATGAATCAAAACAGAGATTGTGGAAGACTGCAAGAGAGAGAGAGAGAGAGAAACAGCAGTGAGTAATTAACCTATACATAGTTAAATTTAAATGGATAATTATAGAGTTTTGTGGAATGTGTAATGAACGTGCTAAATAGAGACCTTGAAACACAAATGACACAATATTAGAGGAAAACCTAATAATGATCTGGAACCAATTATAATGAAACTATCTTGGGAAAAACTAGGACCTGAGGGAGGCAAAGGAAAAGAAGGTACAAGGAAAAGGGTTCTGAAGCTCTCATCTGTAGGAAGAGTAGGGAATTAACAGAGTTTTAAAGGCCATAAAGTATTGGAGTGAAGAGAAAAGCAGCAGGGGAAATATTTGTCATTTTGTTTTCACAGAATAGAGAAGTGAGTATTTAATTATGAGTGTGAGGAAACAAAAGGAAACCATTAGTAGGACATAAAAATTGAGCGAAAATTGCAAAGGGATAAGAAGAATGAAGAATAATGGAAACTGAAAAAAAAACTTAAGAAAAAGAAGAAACAAAATAAGTAGTAAATATAAAAGCCAACTGAAGGAATAAAATTATGTAAGAATGTTGCTGTACTAAGCGTGAATGGACAAAATCTTTCTGTTAAAAGATAGGGACCTCCAGTTGTTTTTTTAAACAAGAAATGAAAAAGCTTTCTATATGCCGGGAAGATTTTGGATAAAGGTAAAAATGAAGAAAAACAGGACAAAGGTGAGGGGATTTTCCATGGCACATTCAGGGACCTAAAAACCCATCGCTAACTGTGCCAGTACTGTTTCTTCACTAGTTCCTCGCCCTACTGCTGCTACCAGTGTCAAAAGTGAACAAGGAACCAGGAAAGAACTCTGACAACTTAAACAGAAGGCTCACGGTTATTAAAAACTTTCCAAAAATCAATACCACAGAAGAGTTGCAGAAAATTGCTTATTTCATTTCTTTCAACCCTAGCTGTGGTTAAGGATTGCTTCATTTTTAATTTTTCTAGCTCATCAGAAAGAACTGGAAGTACAATATCACAGAATAGAGTTAAATAACTACATTCAACCATAAATATTTGTTATTCAACTGCTAAGGGATGGCAGTCTTTTGTGGATACAGAAGTCAACAAGACAAAGAAAGCCACTGCTCTTGTGAGGCTTACATTCTAGTAAAGGTAACTGTTTATAACAATGAAATACTGGTCGTGGTCAGTACCATAAAGAAAATAAAAGCAGGACAGGTGGGCAGGGACTGTGTATTATTTAACCCATCAAACCATAGACTCATTAAGGGTAAAGTTTGCTCACCTCCGTATCTATAGGGCCTCAAGCCAGACAGAGATGTCATGTAATAATTGAGGAGAAATTGGAGGCAGATAAAGAGAAAACATGGTTTTAGATTTCTGCTTATTCTTTATGTGGCAGATAATAGGTAAGAGAGAATCAGGAAAGGTTTTAGACTAATGTGATAAATTTGAGTCTCCAGGAGATTTGATTCAACCTCTGTGTACAGGATGAGCAAGAGCTGTGGGAATGGGGAGTGGAGAGGTCCACCCCAGAGGTGGGGATACCGGCACTCTTGAGCAACATTGTCCAGTAGAACTTTCTGTTGTGGTAGAAATGCTCCAGGCCCTGATGTCCAATATGATAAATACCCACAGATCTGAAGCACTTGAAATGAAGTGACTGAGGTGCTGATTGCTTTATTTTAGAAAATGTAAATATCCATATATATAGCTAGTGGCTGCCACACTGGACAGGAGGTTCCGGGGGGATCCAAGCTAGATCCTGGGTGTTGATGCTATGATTAGTATGGGGAGCCAGGAGTGAAGTTAGATTCAGTTTAAGGTCTTGGGCAAGTCACTCAACCTCTTTGAGCCTGTTTCTTCCTGAGAAAAAGGAGATAATTAGACTTGTCTTCCACTTATGGGAACTTACAAACCACAAAGACTACCAGCTGTCAGATGATGCCTCGTGATCAGCAGCTGAGTCTACACTACACCAGAAGTCGATTGTGCAGTCTTCTTGGGGGCAATTTGGAGATAGACAGACAAATATATTTATTCATCTATGTATTTACTTCTTTACTGTATATTGTCTCCTATATATGCATTCAAGGCCTTTGACTCAGTCAGTCTTCTTATTTAAATATACCTAAAGATTACCAAATTCAGATTTAAATTGAAGAAAGGCAGGGAAAACCACTAGACTATTCACGCATGACCTAAATCAAATCCCTTAACAATTATACAGTGGAAGTGAGAAATAGATTTCAGAGGCTAGATCTGATAAAGTGCCTGATGAACTATGGATGGAGGTTCGTGACATTGTACAGGAGACAGGGATCAAGACCATCCCCAAGAAAAAGAAATGCAAAAAAGCAAAATGGCTGTCTGAGGAGGCCTTACAAATAGCTGTGAAAAGAAGCAAAAAGCAAAGGAGAAAAGGAACAATATGCCCATTTGAATGTAGAGTTCCAAAGAATAGCAAGGAGAGATAAGAAAGCCTTCCTCAGTAATCAATGCAGAGAAATAGAGGAAAACAATAGAATGGGAAAGACTAGAGATCTCTTCAAGAAAATTAGAGATACCAAGGGAACATTTCATGCAACCATGACCTCAATAAAGGACAGAAATGGTATGGACCTAACAGAAGCAGAAGATATTAAGAAGAGGCAGCAAGAATATGCAGAAGAACTGTACAAAAAAGATCTCCATGACCCACATAATCACAATGGTGTGATCACTCACCTAGAGCCAGACATCCTGGAATGCAAAGTCAAGTGGGCCTTAGGAAGCATCACTATGAATAAAGCTTGTGGAGGTGATGGAATTCCAGTGGAGCTCTTTCAAATCCTGAAAGATGGTGGTGTGAAAGTGCTGCACTCAATATGCCAGCAAATTTGGAAAACTCAGCAGTGGTCACAGGACTGGAAAAGGTCAGTTTTCATTCCAATCCCAAAGAAAGTCAATGCCAAAGAATGCTCAAACTACCGCACAATTGTATTCATCTCATGCAAAGCCAATGGCACCCCACTCCAGTACCCTTGCCTGGAAAAGCCCATGGATGCAGGAGCCTGGTAGGCTGAAGTCCATGGGGTTGCTAAGAGTTGGACATGACTGAGCGACTTCACTTTCAGTCTTCACTTTCATGCATTGGAGAAGGAAATGGCAACCCACTCCAGTGTTCTTGCCTAGAGAATCCCAGGGACGGGGCAGCCTGGTGGGCTGCTGTCTATGGGGTCGCACAGAGTCGGACACAACTGAAGTGACTTAGCAGCAGCAGCAGCACACGCTAATAAAGTAATGCTCAAAATTCTCCAAGCCAGGCTTCAGCAATACATGAATGATGAACTTCCAAATGTTCAAGCTCGTTTTAGAAAAGGCAGAGATCAAATTGCCAACATCCACTGGATCATCAAAAAAGCAACAGAGTGCCAGAAAAACATCTATTTCTGCTTTATTGACTATGCCAAAGCCTGTGACTGTGTGGATCACAATAAACTGTGGAAAATTTTGAAAGAGGTGGGAATACCAGACCACCTGATCTGCCTCTTGAGAAACCTATATGCAGGTCAGGAAGAAACAGTTAGAACTGGACATGGAACAACAGACTGGTTCCAAATAGGAAAAGGAGTACGTCAAGGCTGTGTATTGTCACCCTGCGTATTTAACTTATATGCAGAGTACATCATGAGAAACACTGGGCTGACTGAAGCACAAACTGGAATCAAGATTGCCGGGAGAAAAATCAATCACCTCAGATATGCAGATGACACCACCCTTATGGCAGAAAGTGAAGAAGAACTAAAGTGCCTCTTGATGAAAGTGAAAGAGGAGAGTGAAAAAGTTGGCTTAAAACTCAACATTCAGAAAACGAAGATCATGGCATCCAGTCCCATCACTTCATGGCAAATAGATGTGGAAACATTGGAAACAGTGGCTGACTTTATTTTGGGGGGCTCCAAAATCACTGCAGATGGTGACCCCAGCCATGAAATTAAAAGACGCTTACTCCTTGGAAGGAAAGTTATGACCAACCTAGACAGCATACTCAAAAGCAGAGATGTTACTTTGCCAACAAAGGTCCATCTAGTCAAGGCTATGGTTTTTCCAGTAGTTACGTATGGATGTGAGAGTTGGACTATAAAGAAAGCTAAGTGCCAAAGAATTGGTGCTTTTGAACTGTGATGTTGGAGAAGACTCTTGAGAGTCCCTTGGACTGCAAGGAGATTCAACCAGTCCATTCTAAAGGAGATCAGTCCTGGGTGTTCATTGGAGGGACTGATGTTGAAGCTGAAACTCCAACACTTTGGCCACCTGATGCGAAGAGCTGACTCATTTGAAAAGACCCTGATGCTGGGAAAGATTGAAGGCAGGAGGAGAAGGGGAAGACAGAGGATGAGATGGTTGGATGGCATCACCAACTCAATGGTCATGAGTTTGGGTAAACTCCAGGAGTTGGTAATGAACTGGGAGGCCTGGCGTGCTGCAGTCCATGGGGTCACAAAGAGTACGACATGATTGGGTGACTGAACTGAACTGAACTGAAAGAAAATAATCAGAAACTCAGGCAAATATGTAGGTGGAAAGATGTTTCTTAAAGTGTTATATATAGTAGTAGTTAGATGGAACCTAAATCTTCATCTATAGATTATCTCAAGAAGCAAAACTTTATCCATATATTAGAACACATACCCTAAAAAATGGTGATGTCAAATAATATTTAATAAGGAATTAAATATTGTGGAATATTGTTGCCAGTTATATACGTCTATATATTGACAAGACTCAGAGGAAAGCCATTCAGCCACTGGTGGGGATTATCATTAGGTGATGGGATTTCAATGCATGTTTTATTTTTTCTTGTATCTTTTCATAGTTTCTCAGCAATATATGATAAGCTTGCATTGTTTTCTTTTATAATGAAGCAATGGGGGTGGGAAAAGATTATTTTTAAAAGAGGAAAGCAATATCTTATTTTTAAAGAGATATTACTTTTGAAATAAATAGCACAACCCAGAGCCCCCAGATCTTGACATCAGGAAGGAGGCAACTTCCCAGAGCAACAGACTGAGGGATCCTGGGCCCAAAACCCCTGTAGGTTCCAGAGGTACAGGAATTTATTGTGGCTGGTGGCCTGCCATGAGGCACCTCCCTCTCTTCACCCCAGCTAGGCCAGTGGCTAGGCTTCCAAGCAGGAAAGCTGTATGCAGGACATCGGAAGGGCCTAGCGGAGGGTGAGAGCAACAGGGGACAAATCGTTTGGCATGTCCATCTCCATCTCTCTCCGTCCACCACCCCATCTGACTTCCTGTGTTCCCTCCGTCTCACTATCCATGTCTGTCTCATGCCCCTGTCTCTGCTCTCTGCACCTTCTGACTCCCTCCTCTCCATGTCTGTCTTTAGCCCCCATCCCCTCTGCCTCCCCACTCTCTGCCCCCTCCTGCCTAGGGATGCTGCTGAGCTTGGCAGGGTGCTGAAGGTTCTGAGCTGGGACCTGTCGAAGGCCCGGGAGCTGTTACTATTACTGGGAGCTGCTCCTGTCAAAAGAACGTTCTCACATGTCTTGAATCAGAAGAGGGTGTCTTGCCTCGTTCTGCCTGATCCCAACAAATTCTACATATAGTCTCCACACAGCTCCCTCCTACCCCCAAGTGCAAGGAAGGAGGCATTTGGAAAGCTATTTGAGAACATGTAAAGTCACTCAGGGGACAGAGGAGGGGGCCACATCTGAATTCTGATGAGTAGAGAGGTCTGCCCTCACCCACCCTCACTCACAGATGTCTGCATTGAGCATTCTATGCTGAAAACATCTCCCGGGGCCAAGCAAGGCAGGCTTTGGGCCGGAAGCTGAGTCATTTGCTAAGCACTCCCCAGAAGACCTGATTCCGAGGAGGAAGCTGCCAGGGCACAGGGCAGGGCACAGGGCTTGCAGAAGGGCGAGTGATCTCCCATCTGGGCTCAGCTGCCTTCTCTTCTGCTGGTAAAAACTCAAAGCCATCCACATAGGGACCCCCAGGAGCATGTCTGCAGCTCCTGGACAGTCAGTCCACTGACAGAGGGCTGGGTGAAGGTGGGCTTCTCTATTTGGCAATTTGGGAAAAGAGAGAAGTTGCTGCAGAAGTTGGGGAGTTGGGTGGTCGAGGGAGGGTGGCCCAGTGGGCAGACCCTTGCCTGGAGGAATGAGCTCAGGGGCAATGAACAGGCCAGGTGGAGCAGGCTTCTTAGGTCCCAGGGGTCCTTCAAAGAACTGCTCCTCTGTGAATGCAGCACAATGTTTCATTTTACTGAATTCTATTTTGCTTTACCTTTGCTGTGCCTCATCACTCATGTGCCCTGCAGCCCATGTGCTTGCAGTGAAAAACAGCTCCCTTTCTTGGTCCTTCAGTGTGCCCACCTGTGTGTATGTGTGCCCAGTGGCTCAGTCATGTCTGACTCTGTGACCTCATAGGCTGTAGTCTGTCCATGGGATTCTCTAGGCAAGAATACTGGAATGGGGTGCAATTCCCTTCTCCAGTTGGTCCTCACCTGTAGGATGATGGGACTGGAGCATCATGGGTCCCAGCCCCACAGTGAAGGCGTGGCCCTGCCGTGCAGTGTGAGTACTGGGCTTCTGCACTTTGTTGGAGAAAATCTGCCACTACTGTTAGACTGCACGGTTCTCAGTCTCCAGAGCTTCACCTTGCCCTTCTCCGACAAGCCTCCTCTGTGTCTCACCACAGTGCATCTGGGGGCAAAGGACCCCACTCTCTAGAAAGGATTGTCACCTGTTTTAACCCCTGTTACTTCACCTGTGAAATGAAAGCAGCCTGGGCTAAAGGATCAAAGCAGGTCTGAAGGTGGAGGGTTTGCCCCAGGGCAGAAAGCCATTGACTGTTAGCCGATTTGAATTAGAAAGTGCTGGGGTGATTGACTTCTGGGTTTACCTTTCGAACAATGAGGTGGTTCTGTGGGCACATGCATTGGTGCCAGTGGGGGTGTGTGCTAACTCGGGAATCTTTTGGGAGGCTGTTCAGTGAAATGAATTTGGTCAAATCAGCTTTCAAGTTATTAAGTGGGTACTTTATAAACATTTACTTCTCTGAGAATGGAGTGCAACAGCTGACACAGAGAAGCTATTTGCTGGATGAACTGAATGAATGAAACAATCATTGAATCAGTGAATCCACAAGCAGCATGTGAGGCACAGTGCTGTCATATCACATTATCCGGGACTTGGGACAAATTTTGAGCTGGAAGGAGATCTAGAGTTGGCCCGAGGCAGCCTCCCTTTCATAGACCAGGCAACTGTGGCTATGTGAAGTGGAAAATCTGGCCTGGTGGGTCACGTGCCTAGCAGATATCAGCACCAAAATGAGACCAGTGTCTTTTCTCTTACGTGCTATATTCCAAAGGTAGCACGTTAACAAAACTCACCGTGTTGAGTTTTTTCTGAATTTGCCTTAGACTTACTGGGACATGCAGCTAGGACAAGGTGCTCTTCTTATACCCCAGGGGGTTGGTAGCATCCTGGCACTGCACAGAGGGTCTTTGAAGTCCTCTCTGGTCGCCTGGACTCACATCCACAAGGGCTATGGACCAGACCCTTGGGGTGAGTCCTGGCATCAGACACTCAGAAACCGTGTGACCCTGGACAGATTCTGGAATCTAAGTCTCCAGTTTCCTTATCTGAAAAATGGAGGAAAATTGCTGTTGTGGAGATGTGCTGATGTAATGTGTAAACACCCAGAATAGTCCCTGAGTGCGAGGAAGTCCTCCATTACTGCCGGCTGCTGCTGGTGTTGGCACGGAGTGGCATTGCTCTGGCCCTGCTTGGAGCGCTAAGCATCAGTATGCTCAGAATCACCTGGACAGTATTTCAAAGCAGAGCTCCTTGGGTCTCTGCAGGGAACAACAGCGCCAAGCATCTGGGTTTTTAACAAACACCTGTGTCTAGGTGTCTAGACACCTCATGTTTCACACAAGTCTGATGCAGGCAGCTCTCTGTGCCCACATCTGAAAAGATCAGGTCCACACCTACACTTTGTAATACATGCTGCCTTTCCTGAGAGATGGATGCCAGGGAGACAAGGACCAGGCACATGGCCACGTGGTTCTCACAGCACATGCATTATATGGTCATCAGTCAGTTGAAAGGTAACATTTTGTCCCAAGGACTGTCACTAATTACAGGGATCAGAGCCCCTGGAAACCAGGTTTTCAGCTTTCTAAGTATATAAAGTCCTGAGCTGTTTGTGCGTCTTCTTCAAACTGGCTCTTGATGACATTGTCTGTTTCAGTCAGTGTGCAATGACTGTTCTCTTAGAAGAGATGCCACATAAATCATCTTGCAAGTTCAGTGCTAGAAAAATGTCATTCCTCCTGACAAATGTATATGCTTCCTTTTATCCTGCTGTGGCAGATTATTTTTCCAAAGATGCTCACAAAAATATCTCCTACGCCACATGCTCTTCGGCAACATGTCCTGGTCCTCCAACTCAGTCAGGAAGTAGAGTCTACTTCTTGGATCTGGGCAGGTCCTCTGACTGCTCTGACCAAGAGAATCTGGTGAAAGTGATGGGGTACCAGTTCTGGGCATAGCCCTTACCTGGTCTTGCAGCTTCCTCTTCCTATGTTAGGAAACCAGTTCCCGTGTTAAAAGTGTAACTACTCTCAGACCATCATGCAAGGAGAAGCCCAGACTCCACAGCAAGAGGCCCTGGAGGGTGAGATGCCTGGAGAGAAAGGCCAAGGAGCAATGATGCACCAGCACAGGACTAAAGAACTCATTCTTGGAAGTCAATCCCACAGTCCACAGCACCTGATGCTGTGTGTCTCAGAGACAAACTGTCCAGCTAGACGCTCTCCAAACTTCTAATCCCTAAAATCTTAAGCAAAGTAAAAGGATGGTTTTAGGCCACTAAGCTTTGAGGCAGCTTGTAATGCAACAACCCAAAACACATGCTTAAGAGAATAAGTAACCATCATGTTTTCCTTTTTCCCTTGGCTGCCAGGAAGTTCAGAGCTAGATTTCTGACTTAACTGTAGCAATCTCCCATAACTTATCCCTACCTCTTGCTTCATGTATATAACATTTGATATTTTAACCTTACGTTAATTAGATTAGATTTGTGTCTTTTATTATCAACCTCCCCCACAATCTTTTAATAAAGAAATAGGAAGATGTTGGGAATTTTACTGCTTCCTCGTCCTTTTCCATATATTTCAAACCTCCCATGTGTCAAAGTTCCATTAATATTTAATTTCCTGGGCTGGCCCTGAGCACAGAACCAGTCCTGTTGCTCAGCGGCCCACATTTTCATCTCCACGATTCCCTGTCTGGCCCCTTCCTTCTCTGGTTCTGGTTTATGAGTACCTCTCACTCTCAACATTCAATCAACCCATTTTCAATTTTCATCTTTACAAGTGGTCTCTCAAGGACCAAAGAGCTTGAAATATCTAAAGAAACAGATTTCTTTTGAGGAAGTTCAAGTTGAATAGTCAAAGAGATTTTTTTCGGTCAAGGTTATAGTTATGGAATAAATAATGCCTAAGGACAGTGTCATATGCAAACAAGTCTCTGTATGTCCTTGGGCAAATCCTTGAAGCAGAACACTGATGATGGCTCTCAAGTACTGAGCAGTCAACACAGCCAGATCCTCTACAAGTCCACAATCCTTTGTGTGAAATCTTTAGAGCCATATGTATTTTGGAAATCAAATCATTATAGATTTTAGAAAGGTAATAGGGTACCTATAGCATGTAGCTTATTTTACCTAACATACCCAGTGGATACTGAGGTATTACCCTGTCTTCAAACCCATCAATATTTCTGCAGCAAAACACACCAATAGTCACACAATAACAACTCTAAATAGTTTTACATCAGTTCAAGTCAGATTTCTATTGCCAAGTGAGTTCAAGTGAGATCAAATTTTAGTGCCAAATGAGTTATGAAAAATACTCTTAGTTCTCAGAACTTCCTAATTTTTGCACTGTGGACAGAGTTTGTGCTCTCATATTATATACTTGCTTGTACTGATCTCACTATTTCATAAAACTGCCAAATGATTAACACTAGTAGTATCTCCATTGTATATATGAGAAAATGGAGACTCAGAGATACTAAGCCATTTGAATGGAGGTCAAACAGCTCATAAATGGCAAGACTGGGGTTAAGCCCAGATGCATTTGACTTTCAAACCTGGATTCTTAATCATTATCGTATCCTGCCTCCTGTGTTCTGTGCCCCTGGTCACGGCAGAAGAAATCTACCGACAAAGGTCCCTGGTAAGCTACTTGGTTAGGCTGAGGGATTGCTAGGGAAAAAAGAAGGGAAGAGGGAGAGAGAAATTTCCTTTTACAAAATAAATAAAATACACTCTTTCTTCTCCAGCTCCATTCCTCAAGGGAAAATCTGAGCAACCTGAACCAACATAGAAAAGAGGAGAGTCTTCCATAAAGGCTCCAATTCTTTTCCCCAAAGTCTTGTGGACATTGGACTTTTATCCCACAGCTGCCATCACATGTAAAGAAATAGATATTTTAAAACAAGCTTTGCTTTATAGAAAAATAAAAGTCCCAAGCCTTTATCAAAACATAATGGTTAGGAAAGCCCTGGGCTTAAAGCCCCCACCTAAAGATGTGGCTTCCAGTATCAGTAATGTCGGCTCTAGGAATGTTTTCTCCTCTTTAAAGGGCCCACCTAGAGAAATCCCTTCTTTGCCTCTGCCTCTTGGTCCACATGAAAGGTTGAGCCTGAGACAAGCCCTCCAGGCCCTCAGACAGCCTGCAGGAGAGAGGGGATGTGTGCTCTGGGCTGAAGGACTAGAACCTCACACTTTCCTATGGTCATTCATTCAAAGAAATCCTGTAACAGAAATACCTTCCCTGGATCTCACACCCTAAGCCCCACAGTCAGGAAACAAGTCTCATCTCCCTGTCCAGTATCAGGACAGACCTCTTTAGAGCCAGCTGGGTTGTGGACACCTTTGTGCTTCAATCTGTCAAGCAATCCACCCTAATGAGCTTTTCCTGTCCAGACTTGATGCCAAAATAGAAAAATCTCCCTTCGTCCTCTCATCCATTTGAAACAACATTAACTGTTTATCATGCACCCAACTGTGTTTAGCATGTGGATTTCATTTCTTCATTCATTCATTCACTCAAAAGATATTTATTGAGCATCTTCTATAGGGCAGGCACTGTACAAGGCATTCTGAATACAGATGTCAAGGACATGGAAAACATTTCCTATCCTCACAGAGCTTAAGTAAGTCAGGCATGGTTTCTGACAACCCAGAGCTCACTCTTTTCTAGAGAAACTCTTAAAATACACTGATGTCTACTGTAATTGATGTAGCACAGGACTCTATAGAAACATAGGCATTCAACGTGGACAAAGGGGACGTGATATAGACATGGTGTCTTCCTAGGAGTAATGACAGATACGAGATCTGAAGACTGAGTAAGGGCTGTGGTCAAGAGCAGAGAAAAGTGTTTGGGGCAGAAGAAATGTGAACAAATAGAAGAAATAGCACAGTTCACACAGGGAACAGAGTGTAGCCCTCTGCGGTCAGGGCCGAGGGTTTGAGGCAGAAATTAATGGATCTGTGGCTGCAAAATGAGGAGGTGTGCATCCCACACAGCTTTTTCTTGACAGCAGTGGAGAGCCCGGAGTGGGTTTCACACAGAGAGACAAGAGGAAGAAATAAGTTCTTTGTTATGATGGTTACAAGGCTTCACTAATGACGCCTCATGCCCATGTGAAACTGGCAAGGGGGATCCTCCTGACATGTACCTGGACTCCAGGTGCCCTTGGGGATCCTCTGCCTGAATGTGAGGCCCTGAAATGAAGCTGCAGGCCGCAAAGGTGGTGGTGTTGACGGAAGCTGTGGCATGTGCATTCCTCTAATCACTAAGATGAGTTTCTGAGCTGCTGGGTAGCTAAGTCTAGTTGGTGTCAGGGTAATTAACCAAGCTGCCTGAACTTTATTCACAGCCTGACAAGGTGCACTCCTGGGACTTGTCACTGCGGTTAGTCAGGGGGCGGGGGACTTGACATAAGGCTGATTAGGGAGTGTTTTACACAGCAAGAAGCTCTCTGATCTTCAGCTGAGTGGGGCTCCCTCCTCCCATCTCATATCAGAGATGCCTGTGAGCCCAGAGAATAAAGATCACCCAGTCCAACCCCCTCATTTTCAGATGAGAGAACAGCCATTCTGAGCATGGCTGTGGTTTTCCCAAGGCCGCACCGCGAGTTTGTTCTGAAGATAGGATTACCACCAGATCCTCATGTTTCTGCTCACGGCCTTTTCTCCATTATGTCCTTGCTCTATTGCTTTTTAAAGGTTATTTCCTAAATCACTGCTTCTCAAACCTAACGGATATAGGAACTGCTGGGGAACTTGTGAAAATGCAGATTCTGATTCAGAAGGTCTGGGTATGGCCGAGGTTCTACACCTCCAACAAGCCCCTAGATGCTGATGCTGCTGGCTGATGGGCAGTATTATGAGCATCAAACTGCCCCAAACCCTTTCCCAGAGACCACTTGCATTTTCAGTGAAACCAGCATGAGTTACTCATTCACTCACTCCAATAGGTCCTGAAACAGGAAACTCCTGAAATCAGAATACCTCTGGTTAAAGGAGTCTCAGAGGTCTTATAGTCCAGCTCCCATGTACACCTGAGTCCCCTCGTTCTATATGTCAACAAACCAAGCAGTTAATTTCACTAAAGCAGAGTTTGAGGGAAGCTGGAGCAGGAAAAGGAATCTCTGCTCACCTGCCCCAAACCCAGCTCTCTAAAGATTTATGTACTCATCAGCTTACTCATCTCAGCAAAAACCAACAAACAAAACTCTCAAAGCCGTGTGACCTTCAAACCCCAGTGCCCATCATAGTTGGAAACTGTCCTCTCTACTCCTTTCCTTTCTGAAAGACAGAATCTGATGGGCACAGTTCATCTGTTTGAATCTCTTTTCTTCTTTGGGAAACACCTGCAACAAAGTGGCGAGACATAACTAGGTGGTCTTCAGGGTCCTGCCAAATATTCATTCTCTGTGACTTTAAGGTTCCCAGGTGGCGCAGTATTAAATGAATCTGCCTGCAGGAGACGTGGCTTCAGTCCCCAGTCAGGAGAATCCCTGGAGGAGGGAATAGCAGTTCTTGACTGGAGAATTCCATGGACAGAGGAGCCTGGCGGGCTATAGTCCATAGGGTCACAAAGAGTAAGACATGACTGAAGTGACTGAGCATGCACGCACAGGTTCTTTGCAACCAAGTACTTTAAAGAAAAGCCTTAATCCTGATTGCTGGGAGGACATTCACTCAAAGGAATTGCATTGTATACTGTTCTCTCCAACTGGTGAAGTCATGATGACACGTACTGAAGACAGTGGGATGTTTTCATATTTCATTTATGTGACTGATGCCAGGACACCATTCCCAAATGGTGACTGCCCCCTCAAGAATATGATGAGATACAGTACTCAAGGCTCAGTTCTCAGGTTATAAGGTTCAAGGGCTTGGACATTACCTCTGTGGGTAAGTTCTGTCCCCTTTCTAGGCCACTGAGGCCATTCTCACCCAAGTCTCATTTCACAGCTGAGAAAATTAAAGTTCTTCTTAGATTTGGTCTTCGATGATTCCACTGTGACTTCCCTGGTGGCTCAGATGGTAAATCTGTCTACAATATCTGTCTACAATGTCTGTCTACAATGCGGGAGACCCGGGTTCAATCCCTGGGTCGGGAAGATCCCCTGGAGAAGGAAATGGCAATCCACTCCAGTACTATTGCCTGGAAAATCCCATGGACAGAGGAGCCTGGTAGGCTACAGTCCATGGGGATTCCACTGTAATTACTATTTTACTTTAAAATTGTTAAGTCCTTTATTAATTAAAAAAAAGCTTGAAGACAAGACACATATTGCTACTTCCACCACCTTTATGCACATCTATGGCTCGTGCCCTACTGGGTTCCCACAGGCCATGGTAACCAGGGGATGTCTGTATAGGTTACACAGGAAGCGTCATGGAACTCCCCATTGGCGGATTGTTTTACGGATTACACTTAAGAAGAAAGGCTTCTTTGTACCACAGAGGGTTTAAACCTCCTTTCTGCAGCTCTCTGCCTTCATATTTCCAGTGCAGACCCTCATCTCCAGCACAAAGGAGAGTGACTGTCCTACAGAAAGAACACAGTTACTAGAGAAAAAAAAAAAAAGAAAGAAAGACACAGAATTTTCAGCAGCCAAGGTCACTCAGCCATGACGAAGGCTTTCAACACTTCAGTTTTTGAAGTCAGAGAGATGCTCCAGCTCAGACTGGGCTGTATGGAACCAAGATACTGTAAGATACCTGAGGAGGATGCAGACAGGGCCAAGATGATGCCTTCAGATAGCTACATTATGGCTTCTTAAACGTCCAACTATTCAGACCTGAAAATCTAAAGAAAACTAAGGACTTCCTTCCTATGAACAGATAAATACCAAGTTGCTTCAGTCGTGTCTGACTTTGTGACCCTGTGGACTGTAGCCTGCCAGGTTCCTCTATCCATGGGATTCTCCAAGGGAGAATACTGGAGAGGGCTGCCATTTTCTCCTCCACGGGATCTTCCCAACCCAGGGATCAGACCCCCATCTCACCTGCATTGGGGCAGGTTCTTTACCTCTAGCGCCACCTGGGAAGCCCCAATAGATAATGCCCATGCATAAATATGAGTAAGATGTTCCCTTCAATTTCAGCAGCTTTATCCGCACCCTAAGCCAACTCAAGAAGCTACCCATGGACCACCATACTTCAGGAGGGCCACTTTTTGTATCTTAGCCAGCCATGTTGGACTTGACCTTTAGATGCAGAGGCTAGAGCCCAGTCAACACCTGTCTCCCCAGGATTAACTGAGGCTGTGCACACGTGACACTCACATTGGATATCCTTGGTCTTCACCACTCAACCAAGCATTGACTAGCAGGGGAACATGTGGATGACTGCAGCTAAGACAGTCAGGCTGGAGGGGTTGCTTCACACAAACTGACTTTGCTTTTTAACAAATATCACCCAGCAACTGAAAACTGCTTTGGCCAGACATGTGTGCGAGCATCAGCTTACAGCAAGAAACGGCACTCAGCAGGCTTACGAGGACTGTGAAGGAAGCCAGAGGCAGGTGGGCTGTGGCTGTGGCCTGAGACCTGATAACAAAGAGCTGGGGGTCTTGACCTTTGTCTCTGTTCTCAGTCCTCATGAGCAGTGAACTGAGAATCTGGGTACCTGGGTCCAAGCCTCACATCTGACACTCTGATGCCCAGAGGCAAGTCTCCTAACACTACAGGTCTTAATTTTCCTGTCTATGAAAGAGGGAGCAAGTGTATTACCCAGTGGGTTACCCTGGCCAGAGCATGTCCCAATTCTATATGGAGAAGGATGTACAAGACAAGATAAGATGTCCGCCTCCCATAGTTTCTTGCTTCGGAGCCGGGTCTGGGACCCCTGATATCCAATACCAGCGGTCCCTCTTACCCCCGCCCTTAGGCGTGATAGCTGAAGCTTTGTGGCAGGTAACACAACTTGCCTTGTGTTCTGCACTTGAGTGCTCTTGAGTTTCTGCTCCCCAGAAAGATCAGTTTCTTGCCAATGTCATCACTTTTAGCCAGCAGGGACCTATCAGTGGCTCCATCAGGCACGGGAGGCCCCGGCCCCAGCCTTGGCTTTAAGTCTGAGCCCTGGGAACACTGGGGAAACTTAATTCTCGAACACCTTCCACTCAAAGAGCCACTGTTCTGCAAAACCAGTGCTGGCCCCTGCATTTCAACAGCTTTCGGGTGGGTTTCCCACCCCAGACGTCGATAGGGCCCGAAACGCCTGTGAATGTGTTGACCTGACTTCAACCGCAGGCTCGGTTTCAAAGCGTTGGCTGAAATTTTAGCCCGCCCTCATTCCGCATGAGGCTTGCTCCTGGAAGCCTCGAGCTGGATCTCAGTTACTGGGAAGACTTTCCCTGAATGTAGGTTTCCACCCAGCAGCTCCTGATGAGCCATTTCTCATGGCAGGATGCCCACCTCGTAGGGGAAGCAGACTCAGTTCTGGGAATTTCTTGCCTCATCCCTCATTCTTTCTGTGCCAGAGATCAATAGGAAAGGGCACCAGACGTGCCATCAGAGGGACTGCAGAGCAACCCTGCCTGCCCTTCCGACTTGCCATGCAACCCTGGACAAGTCACTTCTCCTCTGTGAGTCTCGGTCCTGCCTCTGGGCTAAGAGTATCAGGTCGCCTTTCCTCGTGGGGAGGAATAAAAGGGCTTTGTAAACAGGAAGCACTACAGAGTGCGACCAGGGAACCCACTCAACAAGGAGCATTTTGGACTTTTTGCTATTTCCCTTCCTGCGCCTGAGAAATTAGCAGGCACAGATTGTGAAAAACCAGCCCAGTCTTTGTAATTACAAATGTGCACACGTCCCACTGAGCATCATTTTCAAAAGGCATATTAAGCAGCAGAGACCGCAGGGGGGACCCATGTAAACAGGCCTCCTCAGATCCTGGCAGAAAGGGCTCAGAGAAGGCACTGGTCCCCAGGAGCGGCTGGCTGTTCCTGCAGTCCCGGCCCCACCTTGCAGTCCTGGCAGCAAAAAGTTTTATCTCCCATGAGCAGGGTTCCGGGTCATGGCGAGGGGGTGGGATCCTGAGAGTCTGCAGGATTCATGCTGCTGCAAGCCCACACCGTGCCTTCCATATTCACAACCCCCGGATGAGAAGCCTTCCAGCAGCCCGCCCCTAGAAAACTCTTCTAAAATCCTTGTGGTGCCTCTCCGCAGGACTCGTCATTTGCCACTTTGGGTCCTCAGTTTGCGTGTCCACGTGTCACTTCTTATACTAGACTGGGAGCTCTTGAGGGCAGCCTGTGTCTTCCTGTTTCCTCCTTCACAGAGCCCAACATACAGCCGGCATTTGGTACATTTTGCAAACAGGAAGAGAGGGAGACTGGGCATTATTAAGGCTGCGCTGTCTTTCATTTATGTTATCTCATGTGACTCTCATGCCAGCCCATGGGGGATGTTGCCTCTGCTTAGCCAATTAGGACACTGATGCCCCTTGAGTTTATGTCACTGGCTCAAGACCACAGTGCTTGCCGTGACATTGGAAGATGACACCACATGTACTCAAAGTCCCTGTTATTCCTTGCAACATTCTCGTCAAGCTGTCCAAAGTCAGGAATATAGACTGTGAGGTGTGGGCAGCAAAGAGCCTTAACCAGTGAAGCCAGGCATCAACTAAACACAGGAGCCCTGTGCTGACACAAGGGCACAGGACATCAAGACATCCCGGGTATCAAGGGATCATGGGTGGCCTGGCCAGACCACCTCTGCTTTTTAGCAAGGATTTTGGGAGCTATTGCCACATGCTCCCAGAACCCTAGGGACCAGGGGGATGCAGGGGCACAGTGCATTTGCCTGAGCCACCGAGAGCCATGCAGGGCCCCCCATGCATGACATTCCACATGACTAGCTTCACAAGCCAGCTCTCCTAAATACCGGCAAGGGGGTGTCATCCAAGGTGGGGACACTGCCGAGGTTATCCAGGAAGCCGCCAGGAATGAAGAAGCAACACTGCTGTCTCGCTGCTGTGGGAGGAAGGGAAGGAGAATGTAATTCAACTTGAGGGTGGTTAATGGAAGGCTTCCCAGATGATGGGAGGATGGAGATTAATTCTGAAGCAGGCATGGATGTTATTCAGGACGGGAAGGGCATCCGAGATAGAGATGAGGTGAAAGACAGCATCGATCATTCACCAATGACAAACAGTTGGATCTGACTGCGGGAGAAATTGAAGGAAGCAGGGCTGGAGGAGAGGGGAGGGGCAGCGGGTGGGTGAGGCCAGGCAGCAGGCAGAGGCTGATTGTGGCAGTCCTTATGAGCCACGCTGAGGATCTGGATTCCCAAGGCAGGGAGATATAAGGAGAGTTTTGAACAAAGAGTGGTGTGCTCAGAAGCAGGTTCTAGAAAGAACATTCTGGGAGCCAGTGGCAGATGTTGGTCCCTGAGAGTCAATCTTGATTCTGTGGACAAAGGATGTCTCTCTTATGAAGTGCTAATTGTAAAGTGATCTAGTCACACTTTGAGATGCTCGAGGCCCCCAAGATCCCAGGTCCAGCTATGCTGATATGGGTGTGGATATCAACCAGGAAGTGGGGCTAGCCGGTCTTCTCGGAAAGAAGCAGTAATCAAAATGCAATCCTAAAACATCAAGGACCCCTTGAGCTCCGTTTATTTTCACGTGCAAATAAAATCCTCAGAAAGAGAAGCCAAGACTTTTAGAGCCCCTCCTCATGCCTGCCTGGATTAGTGCAGGTCTGCAGGAAATCCCTGATTGGAAAGTGTGGGTGACAACTTCAGAGGGGATGAAATATGAGCTGGCCTGAGGAAGTGAGCACACAGGGTTGAAGGGGCTCTGAACACAACTGCACAGCTCAAGGTGCCCCAAGCTGCAGCTGCAGCCAATTCAACTCCGCCAGGACAGCAGAGAGGCCTACTGTGTGCAGAGACCTTTGGGCATATGGCTGTGGAGCAGGGGAGCACTGGAGGACGGGAGGGCCATTCTGCAGTGCCTGCCTGCAGGGTGACCAGCTCAGCCTCTTAGTGGGGGTCAGACTGGGCTTCTCTACGTGCATTTGTAATAAATTCTGCCCTTGAGTTCCCACTAGAAGAACCCACCCATCAGGTCCCCAACCCCCTTACTCATTTCTTGCTGGAACAAAACTTCCCAATATTATAGGATGCCATGCAGAGTAGTCAGCCCATGAGACGGCCTCTCAGATTCCCGTTTCGTGTGTTCACATCTATGTGTGGTCCCCTCCACATTGTACCAGGCTTGGTCTACGTGACCAATTGCATCCAATGGAAGTGAAGGCATGTCACTTCCAAGGTACGTTATAAAAAACAGTTGGCATCTCACCATCCTCTCTCTGTATCTGATCACCTGTCCTGGGGGAAGCAAGCTGCCACATCACAAGCAGTCCTATGGAGAGCCCCAAACAGGAGGAACACAAGCCTGCTGCCAAGAGCCACCTGAGGGAGCCCAATCCAGTTTTTAAAGGACTGCAGCCTCAGCTGACACTGTGACTGTGATTTCATGAGACAGCCTAGCCTAGAGTCTCCCTGCCACACTGCTCCCCTGGGGCCTGACCCTGAGAAATTTGGCGGGGGAGGTTGTAACTTGTTATCCAGCAACAGGTAACTAATACACCTCAGAAGACACTTTAATCTCTAGAACATGGGCTTGGCAAGAGAGAGACCTGGATCTGAGTCCACACCAACCTTGTGATCTTGGTCAACTTACTTGGTCAACTTACTTACTTAACTCAGTGACTCAGTATTTCCATCTCTAAAATGTAAGTAATAACAGTGCCTATCTCAAAATGCTGTGATGAACAGATCATTTAACAGAAGTAGTGCAATTAGGGCAGAGTCTTGCACATACTGGGCTTCCCAGATGTTGCTACTGGTAAATACCCGCCTGCCAATTCAGGAGACATAAGAGATGAGGGTTCAATCCCTGGGTCAGGAAGATTCCCTGGAGGAGGACATGGCAACCCACTCCAGTATTCTTACCTGGAGAATCCCCATGGATGGAGGAGCCTAGCAGGCTACAGTCCATAGGGTCACAAAGAGTTGGACGCGACTGAAGGGACTTAGCGCACACGCGCGCGCTGGTACACATAAAGCACAGAATAACCAAGACTGAACATTCACACTACTTTTTCAGCCCCTCCTTCCAGACTCTCTGTGCAGCTGCTTCTGCTGGAGACCCTGTTCCTCCATCCCTCTACCTGCCACCTTCATCCATCCAAGCTGACTCAGGTGTCTCCTTTGCTTCATTCCCAGTTCTTTCAGGTAGATGATCACTCCCTTTTCTGGGCTCCTACCACGCACTGAAGATTGTCCTGGTGTTGCTTTTTTTAAATAATATTTTATTGTCATTTTTCTGGAGCTGCAAGAGCATTTATATCCACAGGGACTCGCACATAGTAGGCCTTTGGGAGAAACGCATTAAATGAATGACTCTCTTGGCCTTAGGTAAGGACACCCAGGCGGGAAGGAGGGTGACTTGGCTGCTGACGCACATACTCGCTTGCAGCCTCTGGCAGCTATAATTAGGGGATGTTTTTCACTCTCATGCGCTCCTTTCACCACCACAGACCGCTCTTGCTATTTCATCCAGCTCCTTTTTGGATAATATCTTCTACTTGCTTTTATTTTATTTCTTTTCATAATTTCAGCTCCCCTTTCAACCTTATCTTTTAAACGGAAACAGTGAGTGCCCATATAATTGAGACCGTAAAGGCGCACATTCATTAAAGCAGTTGACACAGTTTTACTCCAATTTGGGGTCCCAACCTGGCCCAGGTTAACCCCCTCATCTGAAGTCAATCCAAGGTGGAGACTCTTCCTCCCAAATTGCTGTGCCACCTCCCCCACACTTGCCTGGATGCCGAGAACACCGCCCGTTGATGGCGCCAGGACACGCAGCTTCTTCACCCCAAGACAACTCTGCTTCTCGGTGAGAAGGCCAGAGCTCCAAGCGGCGCGGCCTCAAGCACACCCCAGGCTCCACAGCAAGCAGAATGCCAGAACGCCCACCTTGGCCTTTGGCCCAGACATCATCTCTAACTCACAGGACACAGTGCCAGGCCTCCATCACCCTCCATTTCTTTGTCTGTGTGCTAGGGACAATGACTTCATCCTCTTGGAAGTTGTTCACCCAGGATTTCTTGGGTGCAGATTCTGAGCCCCGCTCCACATGAGGTCTGTGCCTGGGGTTGGGGAACACTCCCCTGAGCTCTGGGAAAGGGCCTCTCAGCCTAGAGAGGAGAAGGTCTGTAATCAGACTCTCTACAAGGAAACGGCAGCAGTGGCATTGACTAGAGGTACAGAGGAAACCACAGAACAGGGAAAACGGACAGCCAGTAAGGAAGGAGCACCCAGGGAAGTGTCAGGGAGCGGTGGCATTGGGGCTGAGGGCAGTCTGAAAGGATGAGGAGGCAGCCGTGGGAGGTGGTACGGGCACAGGGCAGAAGAACAGGAAAGTGGATTTGCAAGGAAGCATCTGCCTACAAGCACGCGGGGCAGAGCCAGTGGACAGACAACCTCAGTGCTGTGTCCCAAGCACGTGAAGCAGGAGCGGGAGGGTGACAGGGAGCCTGAGAGCCTGGACCAGCCAGAACACAGGACAAAAAATAACACAGATGAAAGTGCTTTGTGAACTCTGACATGTGGGCCTGCGTTTGTTTCAGAACGCTATCCTTTCCAGCTGCCCATTCTCACAAAAACAAGCTGAAGCCAGCAATTTTTTTTTTTTTTAAATCATCCTTCCTACAGATTCGCAAAGGACAATCAAGTACGTGAATGTTCGCAAGCCGTCGTCTAATCAAATGATTGGTGATTTTCTCTCTAATTTCCCTTTCTTTGCCCAGTTGTGTTTCTACTGATTTCATGTTTCGGGAACATAAATGCCAACTCTGTGTTTTTAGGAATAAATCGAGAGGCACTCACTTAATCCCATTATCCAAGAAACAAAATGTCTCAGCCTTCACCCAATCCTGCAATCCAATCACCTGCAGAGGAGATGAGAAAGGAAATCCTTCTGTTTTCTCGTGCTTTTTTTCCCCCAAACTTGTAGTATTTTGGAAAATTAATTATGTTGTACTTGATATCCAGGGCCCAGGTCCTCAGACAGAGCTGGGGACTGAAATGGGACAATGTTGGTTGGCTACAGAGGCAGGTATTTCATGGCATCCTTCAGCCCCTATGTCTTTGTAGATGAAACAATATGTTTTGTTGTGACTCTAAATACTTCCATTCAAGTAAGATTTAGAGCATTATCAATAGTCTCTTTTTATCACGCGTGTGGAAATTCCACTTTTCTCGTGGGCCTGTGAAAGCAAGACACCTCAACTCCACCTGTCCAGTACCCTTGGTCTGAGCCCCAGCTCCGTACACGGTGTGACCTCCGGCACAGACCCCTAGGGCAAGTGGGGACAGCTGCAGGCAGAAGTAAACAGAAGAAGTGGACAGACTGGATTTGAACCACACTCTGCTGTTTCCTGACTGTGATTTTAGGCAATTGACTGAAATTTTCTGAGCCTTAGTCTTCTCATTTTTTCAAGTCAGAATAATAACATCCAGCCCACTGGATTATTGCAGTGAGTAAAAGAAAGCGCTGGGGCACAGGGAAAGGTCTGAGATGGGGCTCAGTGCTTGGGGCTGCTACATATAGACGCATGGCTTCCGCCTTGCCCAGAGACGCCCAGCCAAGGGCCTGTGAGGCTGATATCCTGCCTTACGTTCAATTTAAACTTGCTGGTCACTCACACTGGGTTCTTAAAAAAAAATTATCCACCCAGATGATTCACCCTCAAAAGGAAAGAGAAAGCCTCTTTGTAATTTACACAAAAGAGCAATGCACGGATAGAGGTCCCTGAGTACAGGAGGCGACTCTCCACCCCACTCCAGTGGTTCCTGCTCCACCACTCTCCTGCCAAAAATTGTCCAACCTTGGCTACAAAGCTGTGCAAAAGCAGACTTTGCATCATGCCCTTAGGCAGCCCAGCTCATCTTTAGATGTCTCTGTTAAAAAGTATTAGAGTTCCAATTTTGCAAGATAAAAAGAGCTCTGAAGATGGATGGTGGTAATAGTTGCACAACATTTAGAAATGGTTAAGTTGGTAAATTTTAAATTATGCGTATTTTACCACAACTTAAAATAATATTTTTTCATCTCAAAAATATTCTACTACCAAAAACAAACAAACAAACAAAAAAACAGAGCTAGCTCCATTTGGTGCTGAGACGCAAGAAACTGCTTGGCCAGGGAGCAGGGACTTGCTCTCTGAGGGTCAGAACTGAGTACCCCTGGAGGGTAAAAAGTATTTTCTTATGTTTGAGCTGAAATCTGTTTTCATGTAACTTTTCTCCATGGTGGTCTTTGGAGCACTAAAGGATAAACGTATCAGTAAATATTGTGGGCTCATTGGGCTAATTTAGTGTATTGGTTAGATTAAAAGCTAGGGCGCGTTACGCTGCAGAAAAAAAGTCTTTGGGGCTAAGCACAGCAAAAATATATTTTTCGCTACCATGTGTAAAATAGATAGCTAGCGGGAAGCTGCTGTAGAGCACGGGGAGCTCAGCTTGGTGCCCTGTGATGACCTAGAGGGGTGGGATGGGGGTAGGGGGGAGGAAGGGAGGATCAAGAGGGAGGGGATATATGTATGCATATGGCTGACTCACTTCATTGTATAGCAGAGACTAACACAACATTGTAAAGCAATTATATTCCAATAAAAGATAATAAAACAAACATTTCTCTCCCACAGTGTGAGTCTGTGATGTATGTGTGTGTGGTGGGAAGGGGGGGTACCTATGCAAGATCTGCACGTAGGGAGTCTTTCCTCTGTGGGCCACTGTTCCCAGTCATGGCCATGGGGGGAAGCCTGGGGAATCCTGTATGGGCCTTTCCCTGCTGCAGCCAGCAAGAGGCATCTTTCCCTCCAGTGGGCTTTTCCTTGGTCAGTCACATGACTCTGCCCACTTATAAGGAGTCCAGGAAATGTGGGGGAGCAGATGGCCCATCTGGGGAGCATTGCTACCTCTCTGGCTTTCATAACTGTGGGCTGATCTAGTCGGGATCTTAGGGTGCTGTCCTCAGGCCCTGGTGCTGGCCTGAGTCCTGCAGGCAACCCCTCTTCCCTTTGCCAGAACTCAGTTTTCCAATCAGCAATCAAAGTTATTAATTAACCACCCTGGCTACAGATGGAGGAGAGAACCACCCTCCATGGTTCCCTAACATGTGCCCCCAGGGGTCTGAGGCATTTGAAACCACAGTTGGGAAAGACCCCAAAGAATACGGAAATGTGTGAAACAGAGAGATCTGTCCAGGAAGCCAGGGCCCCTTTTCCAATGTTTGGCCCTAGATCCCTCTGAAGCAAAATACGAGTAAGAAGGGAGGCCACATTTCTGTTCCTATTTCACCCCAGTCTGGGATGCTGACAAAATCGCCCCACTTTTAATAGTGCCTGGGGTGGGAGGAAAGGCCTGGTCTGTGGCCACAGAGAGAACTTTTGTCTCCAGGGGTGTCTGACCTGCCTCCATCCTGAGGATTACTGTAACTTTTTAATTAGGGCGAAGTTTGTAGGGAGTGTGCTCTTTTGATGTGGCAGCTGTAGCTGGAAAACAGGCCTACATTTAAGACTTTACTGCCTGCCGATGGCTCAGCAGCCTGCCACCCACATATCAGAGTCTACACCCCATAAACAGTCCGGATCATGTTTCTTTAGAGCAAGCTGTGTGAGAGGGGTCTGGGACCACCATGACGTGGAAGGACCACCTTTGCTGATAGTCTTATGGGACCTGACCACCCGAGGGGCCCCCCTCCAAGTGGGGGTGGTGCTCTGAGGTAGCAGAGGAGTGGATAAGGTGACCTCTAAGGACACATGACAAAGTGTTCATTCTTGACCTTGATGTTCCACAATACCCAGACAAGAACCAAGTGAGAGCCAGAACTATCCTCAGCATCAGCTCATCAGAGCACATGCTTCTGGGCCTGCTGAACGGGGGGAGGGAAGGGGACTCCTTCAGGCATCTTTGTATCCCAGAGTCCCACACACAGTAGGCTGATGAACACAGCTACAACTGTATCTTTGGGAGAGTGATGGATAGAGTGTATTTTGAGCATGCTGTTCTATTATGGGCAACACCCCTTCAGGAGCCCCTACTATGTACTAGACATTTGTTCTAGGCACCGACGATTCATCAGCAAACAGTAACCCTGCCCAATTAGATCTCCTGCTCTGCGAATGTGAAGTTAATGACAAGCACTGGGATGTAGCTGGATCACACAGTTAACCAGGGGCAGACCTAACACAAGGACTGGGGTTTGCTAGCTCCCATGGGAGCAGGGCTTCTCAAGCCTTCCCACTGAGAAGCTCCCCATGGAGGCAGAGCCCAAAGCAGCCAAATATGGATGTGACATTTCTTTGACTTTCCAATGCTTTACTTTAAAAGTTTATACAGATGCTGAAGTCTGTGCCATTTCACATCTATGTTTGTTTTACTATAAAGTAATGGTGTAGGTTATATGTATGTATGTATGTGTGGGAGAAGGCAATGGCACCCCACTCCAGTACTCTTGCCTGGAAAATCCCATGGATGGAGGAGCCTCATAGGCTGCAGTCCATGGGGTTGCTAAGAGTCGGACACGACTGAGCGATTTCACTTTCACTTTTCACTTTCATGCACTGGAGAAAGAAATGGCAACCCTCTCCAGTGTTCTTGCCTGGAGAATCCCAGTGACGGGGGAACCTGGTGGGCTGCCATCTATGGGGTTGCGCAGAGTTGGACACGACTGAAGTGACTTAGCAGTAGTAGTGTGTGTGTGTGTATATTTTTAAGTTTCCACCTTGTTGATCCTGCATCTATATTTCGTGGCACAAAAACATACACTCTTGGGGATCCACAAGGAAGGAAGCATCTTTCCAGCTCGTGTGTGTGTGTGTGTGTGTGTGTGTGTGTGTATGTGTGTTTGTGCGGTAGTCACTCAGTCGTGTCCAACTCTTTGCATCCCATGGACTGTAGCCCACCAGGCTCCTCTGTCCATGGAACTCTCCAGGCAAGAATACTGGAGTGGGATGCCATTTCCTTCTTCAGGGGATCTTCTCAAGCTAGGGATCAAACCCAGTATCCTGCACTGCAGGCAAATGCTTTACCATCTGAGCTACTGGGGAAGCCCCTTCCAGTTCACGTGGACTCCCCCAAATTCCTCTGTCTTGCGACCTGGCTCCTCCTTGCTTTTGTCTTTAAAATGAGGTGCACCATAAGAAAAGTTAAAAACAAATGACACACCAGAGGGAAAAGTTTTGCAAATTATTAGTACCCCTGGTGGGCTACAGTCCTTGGGGTTGCAAAGAGTCAGACAGGACTGAGCAACTAAACAGCAGCAAAGTAACCCCAGAGCTAGAGGAAAATGCAGGGATTTTCATGCTCTTCCCACCAGGCCAAGCCACTGGCCCAAACAACATGGCCACCAGCAGCACCCAGCGTGAGGAACGTCCTAAGGAATGGTAGGGAAGGTGAGCCAGCACAGGGCAGGCAGCTGGAAGTTACAAGAAGCTATTTGCATGACAGGAACCTGAGTTTGAGGCTTCCTTCCATTACCTGCTAAGGGTAAGACCCTGGATGAGTTACAAAACCTCTCTGAGCCCTAGAACTTATCTCCATAAAGTACAGGTGATAATAATATTTTTTGTGTGGATTCATTGAAATAATGTCTTTAAGGTACTTTGGCTACTGCCTGCCACACCGTATGTACTCAATAAACAGTGATAACCACTGAGGAGGAGCTAGTGGTGATTAGAGGCTTCGCGGGCAGGAGCAGACGTGGATAGAGTGCCAGTTTGTTGCATACACGTTAAGCCTGTGCATCAGGAAAGAGAAGCACTTCTCAGAGCTGAGTCCCTGAGGTTGCTGAAGCACAACCCAAAATTGAGCCATTCTGTCACTTTCAGCAATGTTTCCGGGAAGGTCATGGCAGTTGGTCCATGAGACCAAGGAGTCACACTGTTTCCAAGCTGGCCGAGCTCTCAGTGCGAGTCTCGTCAGACCCCTGCTTTTCACAGGATGTAAGACTCCGCTCCAAGTGGCACCATCAGCCCTGGCCAGCCCGAGGTCCCCTTCCTCCCGATCCTCCCAGGGCTCACAAGCCATGGCAGGGCTGCAGGCAGTCTCGATGCTGGAGAAACAGCTCAGCATTTTGGAAATGGATTCCTCAGGTGTCCTAGAGTCCAACAGTTGGGCTATTTAGAGGGGAAGTCACATTATTGTTAAAAGAAAGGGGGAAATATCTTTCTTTATGACTTCCCATGGAAGGTTAAGCACTAATGGGGATTCAAGAGGTTCCTGGTGGACTCCCCAGGATCACACCAAATCTCTGAACTTCTGCCTCGAGGTGAACTTTTAACTCCCAGAATGATCCCTGAAAGCTCTTTTTTCCTCCCTGTCTCGGCTGCCAAATTGACTCTGCAAGTCTGCCCTCCATGTAAAAACACAATAAAACCTTATACAATCAGGAAGGTATTCAAGGCTCGTAATAAATAATTGCCCTGTGACCAGTGGTTTGGATCCCCCAGTGCACCCTCAATGGGCCTTTTTCTTTAACAGAACAAATAAAAGGAACAGATGCAGGGTCTCCCGTGCCAACACTGCAGTGGCCTTGTGCAGGCCAGAGGAGGGTCCCTGGGGGAGCATGGTTCCCACAGTAATGAACACACGTGGGGAACAGCAGAGCAGCACTACCCCCTCACTGAACACTGCTCTGGGGGCACCAATGCGCCTTTGGCCAGTGGCAACACTTCCTTCCTGGCCTGTCTTCTTCCTTTGCTGATGGGGGAGCAGGTTCACAGAAGAATCTATGGCCCAAGTGGGATTCTGATATTCCATGGCTAATTCCCCTTTCCCTTCAAACCACCTTTCTTTGATAATCTGTTTTCTTTTATTTTCGCTTCACAGTGCAGCATGTAGGATCTAGTTCCTTGGCCAGGGATCCCACATGGGTCCCCTGCACTGGAAGTGCAGAGTCTTAACCACTGGACTGCCAGTTAAGTCCCAACTTTTGATATCTTTTTATCTCTGTCCCGTTTCTTCCCCACCCCCTTCTTTCTCCCTGATCCTATCTCTCTCTCACCCGCAGTAGACTGCAAGCTCTTCCTAGCTGAGGTCCATACCTGTTTATGCGCGGGAGCCTAGCATAGCGCCTAGACACAGTAGCGACCCAGCACATTTAGTCAGATCAGTACATGAAGTGAAAAACGCAGTGTCATTGCAAAATAAGAAATGAAAGGCCGCCTCACCAGACACCTGGGTATTCTTCTCAAAATCCATTTCAGTGGGTTTTGCAGTTTCAGAGGCCTTTGCTTCAATTCCCCACGTGGTTGGTGACAATGTCTGCCAGCCTGGGTCTTCGGAGAGGAGTCCTGTAAGAGAGAGCACATGGCATTTCTGTTAACAGCACATGACGGCTCTAGGGTAACACCTGTTGCTCTGCCCAATCAGTGCATAGCCTCTTCTGCTCAGAGCACCTCAGTTCTCCTCTCTCTGAGGCTGGCCCCCTGCCCTTCACATGCAGTTCTGGAGGCACCTGACCTCTGGCCACTGTGGGCCCAGCCCCAGAGCAGCCAATCAGACTCTCTCTCAAGGCATTTACACCCCCTTGCTGCTGATGAAAGGGCAGGACCTGCTGAGCCTGCAGAGCACTTGGAGGAGACTTGGCTAAAGTCCCTGCTCCACGCTGGAGTGGCCTCATCCCTGATCTTTGCAGGGCCTGGTACATGGTCGTTCCTCTGTTTCTGTCTGCTAACCCCTCCCCTTACAATACTTGCATGCATGCTTGCCCAGTCACTTAGTCATGTCCGACTCTGTGATCCTATGGACTGTAGGGCACCAGGCCCCTCTGTCCCTGGGATTTCCCAGGCATGAATAGTAGAGTGGGTAGCCATTTCCTTCTCCAGTGGATCTTCTCAACCCAGAGATTGAACCCAGGTCTCCTGCATTGGCAGGCAGATTCTTTTACCACTGAGCCACCTGAGAAGCCCCTTCTAATAAGTTCCCTTCCAGATTTAGGTTGGCTGGGCTGGTTTCTGTTGCTTAGAACCCCAGGACCCTGAATCAGGCTTTCTCAGCCTCAACACAAAGAACACTTGGGACTGGATAGTTCTTTGCCTTAGGCATCTCGTTAGGAGCCAGTGCGATAGATATCCAGTGCCTGATGGTCACGCTGGTCATCTGACACAGCCTGAGCCTCTACACTGGATCTTTCCACCTCAGCACTGCTGATATTTCAGACTGGAGAGCTCCTTGTGGGCACTGCCCTGGGCACCGTAGGATGTTTATCAGCACCCCTGGCCTCTACCCACCAGATGCCAACTGCAGCTCCCTGGTTGTGACAGGTGTCTCCAAACACAGCAAAATGGGGCCTGGGAGGTAAAACCACTGCTGTAAACTGATTCAGTGGTTGAGAACCAGCTCAGTGAAGCACCGAGTCAGAAGCCAGGGGGTCTGGGGTTTCTCTGGCCCTGACCGAGAAATTCACCTGGACCCGAGCTCTCTGGGCTTGCAGTGCCTTGCCCTGTTGTCCCAGGTCCATGGCCCAGCACCAGTAAGCAAAGACTTAGAGAAATCCAAAGAGCTGCAAAAAGATGATGCTGGAAGATATGTTACCACCTCACAGCGGGTCTTTACTTGTCAAAGAAGTTAAAAGCTGCTCCTTGGCCAGCTGGCTGAACTTGGCGATAACTAAAGAAAGTGAATAAATATCCTGACCCGTGGCGTCTGAAGTATCGACATTTCACTTATCATATTGGGTGGCATTGCACAGACAACAGAGAAATTGTTCTTGCAGGGACAGACCTGTCTTTCTTCCATCCAGGGCTTTTTTTGCCAAAATGACTAGCATGGCCGGGATGGGAGGCGAAACAAGGTGAAATTATAAACCTGAGAGATATGAAGGCTCCGAAGCTGCCCTTTCAGACAAAACCAAGCTCCGACTCTTTCTCACGCCTCACATTGAAACCTCTTTGAGCTTTGATAGGACATCGACTGCCACTTTGTTCCTCTGTCCTCGGGCAAGGTCGGCTCACCCCCGTGCTTTCTGAGACCACCTGGGCACAGGTCTGCCCAGGATAACCTGGATGGTCCAGATTCAAACAGACGGCATGGAATGTGCCAATCTCTAAGCTCAGTGCTTTACCAACACTGGGGAAACAGCTCAGGCTACAGTCGGGGGATGGGACTCAGTGTGAACCCGGAGTCTGGAAACTAGAGACAGGTTCCAACTCCACCAGTCACAAAGCTTGGGAACACATCTTTCCTTCCTTGGTATCAGTTTCCCCACTTACAAATGGGTGTTGAAATAGATCAGTCAGTCATAAACTTATTTCAGTTTCTCTTGGTTAATATGAACCCAGTTCAGTTCAGTGCATTCTCTCAGTCGTGTCCGACTCTTCGTGACCCCACAGCATGCCAGCCCACCCTGTCCATCACCAACTCCCAGAGTTCACCCAAACCCATGTTCATCGAGTCAGTGATGCCATCCAACCATCTCATTCTTTGTCATCCCCTTCTCCTCCTGCCCTCAATCTTTCACAGCATCAGGGTCTTTTCAAATGAGTCAGCTCTTCGCATCAGGTGGCCAAAGTATTGGAGTTTCAACTTCAAAATCAGTCCCTCCAAATGAACACCCAGGACTGATCTCCTTTAGGATGGACTGGTTGGATCTCCTTGCAGTCCAAGGGACTCTCAAGAGTCTCCAACACCACAGTTCAAAAGCATCAATTCTTTGGCACTCAGCTTTCTTTATAGTCCAACTCTCACATCCATACATGACTACTGGAAAAACCATAGCCTTGACCAGACAGACTTTTGTTGACAAAGTAATGTCTCTGCTTTTTATTATTTTTTATTATTTTTTTTTTAATTTTATTTTTAAACTTTACATAATTGTATTAGTTTTGCCAAATGCTGTCTAGGTTGGTCATAACTTTCCTTCCAAGGAGTGAGCGTCTTTTAATTTCATGGCTGCAATCACAATCTGCAGTGATTTTGGAGCCCAGAAAAATAAAGTCAGCCACTGTTTCCCCATCTATTTGCCATGAAGTGATGGGACCGGATGCCATGATCTTAGTTTTCTGAATGTTGAGCTTTAAGCCAACATTTTCACTCTCCTCTTTCACTTCTATCAAGAGGCTCTTTAGTTCTTCACTTTCTGCCATAAGGGTGGTGTCATCTGCATATCTGAGGTTATTGAACCCACCCCCCAAGAATAGGCCCTTGGCCACACCTCCACGGACAATGTCACTTCATAAAATGCATGGAGGCTTCCCTGGTGGCTCAGACAGTAAAGAATCTGCATGCAATGCAGGAGACCTGTGTTCAGTTCCTGGGTTGGGAAGATCCCCTAAAGAAGGGAATGGTAACCCAGTCTAGTATTCTTGCCTGGGAAATCCCATGGACAGAGGAGCCTGGTGGGCTATTGTCCATGGGGTTGCAAAGAGTCGGACACAACTAAGCCACTCACTATCAAGGTTCTGAAGTCTTTTCCACAGCCATTGAGTTCAAGGTGAGGCCACCGGACCAGATGACCTTTAAGAAGCTAGCCCTTTCCTGACCCTCCTTTGCAGTAGCCCAAGCCCATGGTTAGTTTCATGCTAAAACAGACGTGAATTCTTAACACATTTGGTTTGAAATCCCAGATTCTTCTCTCATCAGCTCTGTAATACTAAGCAAGTTTTCTAAACTTTCTGTGCCTATTTTCTTTATTTATGAAACCGTGAGATAATATTCCCCAGTAGTTCATTTGAAGCATTAAACTACATATTACATGACACCTAGAAAATGCTTGATTCACTTCTACTTTCCAATCCTCTCCTTCTTCCTCTCTTGACCCCTTATTGGTATTAAGTTCCTCTTAAAACAGCAGAAAAGCATTTCATCAGATTATTTTGGCATCTGGGCAGGTCGAGAGGAAGGTATGACTCTGTAACAGTTGTTTACAGAAAAAAGAACCCCAAAGTGGCCCTGCCCCCTGGCCAAAGATGACTTTACATTGCAGGCAGCTACTCTTTATAGACTGTTCGGCTTTAGTGAGTTAGCATTACCTCTTTGAGCTCCCATCTGTAAACAAGGATAAGGATAACACCTCCCTGACCACCATCCACTCAGAGAGTCCCTCCTGGATGCCAGGCACCACACGAGCACTTCACACAGAGTCTATCATGAACACCAGGTGTGTTGTGAAGACAGAGAGAAATAATGTACTTAGAAAGGCTTTATATACAGTGAAACATGAGGCAGACACATCATTTTCACCATGATCAGGGGGTTTCAAGAGCTTGTTTTCTATTGTGAAAATAGGAGTGGCTTTTCCAACCAGAAGTTCAAGCACATGGAGCAGAAAATGACAAGTGACATGGAGTTTGGGTCATCTCAGAGATAAAAGGTGAGTGCCCCTTGTAAGCATCTTTCCTGGTGCTTTGGGGAGAATACAAGGAGGACAGAAGGCAATGTGACTTCTTTTCCTGTGTGTTTCACATAACATACGTCTCTCCTCAGTGAATCTCCATTTACCCATTTCTCATTTAGCGCGTGATTTATCGGATACTGCAGCACAACAGCCAAAATGCTGGGTGAGATGGTAAATCTAGTAATAAAATATCTAAATGATTTATAAATACGGTTTAGGGAGGCTTGGGTAGGTAAGGCGGCACACGGCTAGTCGAACAAAATCCCTGTGCTTCAGAAACTCTCCCCCAGACGCCTACATCCAACGCACAGAGCTTTTTGTCTCTATTGAGCTGAGCTGACAACTCCAGCGTGTGCAAATACAGATTTACCAGGCAAACGTGCAGCCAAGCCCAGGACTGTAAGTGTTTGAAAAGGCAGATCTATTTGACGAGCAAATAATGCGTCATCAATAAAGACTTGTCGAGATGAAACGAAGGAGACCAGCTGTTGCTGAACATCTAGTCTGGGGTAGAGAGAGGATGCAAACTGGAGGAGGAAGAGATGGTGGGGTTGGGGATGGGGATGGGTGGGAGAGGCCTGAGCAGCACGTTTTAGAACGATAACTGGTGTTCTTGACCACCTGGTCAAGATGTGTGGGCCTCCTCGACTGAGTGGGGCAAGCAGCACTAGAAGAAAGCCTTACTTGGAGGCACCTGGTGTCTTATTAACAAGGAAAGAAAGACGATCAGGAGCTGCCAACAGAGCAAGACCAGGCTGTGCAGAAATTAACGTCTTAATTTACATCATATGATATCTCATATATGGACTCTTAAAAAAAAATGATACTGCTGAGCTTCTTCACAAAACAGAAATAGACTCATAGACATAGAAAGCAAATTTATGGTTGCCAAAGTGGAAAGGGGAGGGGAGGGATAAATTAGGAGTTTGGGATTAACAGATACACACTACTACATATAAAGCAGATAAACAATAAGGACCTACTGTATAGCACAGGAACTATATTCAATATCTTGTAATAACCTATAATGGAAAAGAGTCTAAAAAAGAATATATCTATATCTATCTATATATATATATATATAGAGAGAGAGAGATAACTGAATCACTTTGCTATAACAGCATTGTAAATCAACTATACTTCAATTAAAACAATTTTTTTAAACAAAGATTAGAAATGAAAAAATCTTAATTCACAACAGCTGAAAGGTGGATGCAAGCAAGGTGTCCGTGGATGGATAAACGGAAATAAAGAAGAGGTTGTATAGCCATCCTGGAATATTATTCAGCCCTAAAAAGGAAGGAAATTCTGACTCATGCTACAACACAGATGACCCTTAGAAACAGTGCTAAACGAAATAAGCCAGTCACAAAAGGCCATTTATTCTACTTATATGAGGTATTTGTTGTTGCTGTTTTTGTTGCTGTTCAGTCTCTAAGTCGAGTCTGATTCTTTGCGACCCCGTGGGCTATGGTACGCCAGGCTCCTCTTCCACTGTCTCCCAGAGTTTGCTCAAATTCATTTCCATTGAGTCACTGATGTTATATAACCATCTCATCCTCTGCCGCCCCCTTCTCCTTTTGTCTTCAATCTTTCCCAGCATCAGGATCTTTTCCAATGAGTCAGCTCTTCCCATCAGGTAGCCAAAGTACTGAAGCTTCAGCTTCAGCATGAGTCCTTCCAATGCATATTCAGGGTTGATTTTCTTTAGGAAGGACTGGTTTGATCTCCTTGCAGTTCTTAGAATCACCAAGTTCAGAGAGACAGAAAGTAGAATGGTGGCTACTAGGGGCTGGGAGTGGGAGGAATGAGTCATTGTTTAGTGGGGACAGAGTTTCAGCTTGGGAAAATGAAAGTTTTCTGTGGCTAAATGGTGGTGATGGTTGCACAACACTGTGAATGTACTTAGCCCACTAAACTGTACAATTAAAATGGTTAAAACTAAATTTTATGTTATGCACATTCTCCCACAATAAAATAAATTGACATCTTTTAATATATGTCCCATTCAGGCTTGGATTTCAGTTGCTAGGATGCCAAACTCCACCATTAGATGACAAGTAATTTGATGTCAGGGATTCCCAAGTGGTTCAGTGGTAAAAGAATCTGCTTGCCAATGCAGTAGCCATAGGTTCAGTCCCTGGGTTGGGAAGATCCCCTGCAGGAGGAAATGGCAACCCACTCCAATTTTCTTGCCTTAGAAATCCTGTGGACAGAGGAGTCTGGTGGGCTACAGTCTATGGGGTGGCAAAGAGTCAGCCGTGACTGAGAGACTGAGCATACACACAAACATGCATGCATCTTGATGTCAAGAATTAGATTTGACTTAGCTATGAATCCCTCACTGCACTTAATACAGTGGTTCTCAAAATGCAATCTATGGACCACGGGGGATCTCCAAGACCCTTTCAGTATATGCACAATTCAAACTCTTTTCATAACGGTACTAAGCCAGAGGTACTGTTTGTTATGATGGTATTACAGCTTGCATTGATGCTGGAAAAGTAACGGTGGGTAAAATTTCTGGTGTTTTCACACACCAAAGCTATGGCACCAAACTGGACCAGCAGTCATGCTATTCTGATGGACTCACAAGCAAAAGAGAAATTGTATTTAAGAATGTCCTTAATGAAGCAGCACAAATTATTAATTTAACTAAAGCTCAGTCCTTGACCGCACATCTTTTTAACACTGTGTGTGACAGAAGTCTTTAAAACCATGTCTGCTAAATACATATTACGTATATGTGAGGTGGACATATTACGGCCACCTCAAGGATCACTTGTGTGATGGTGTGAGTGTCAACCAAAAATAGCTGCCTTATTTTTCATGGAACATCATTTTTATTTGAAAGCACAACTGAAAGACAAACAAAAGTTATTCAGATAGGGGTATCTGGTAGACATCGCTTCAAAAATGAGTGAAGCAAGCCTGTCACTTTAAGGACAGGCTCAACAACTGACCATGTGGTTGGCAAAGCTAAATTCCAACCTGTCGAATGAAACTTAGGATTTTGGACAGTGCTTCTCCACCATTGTGAGCTTGAGTGTTTCTGAATACTTAATGGATTACTAATACATCATACTCCAAAATCACATGTAGGTAAAAGTTCCATTTAAAGTTCAAGATAGATGAATGAATTTTAATGTAACCAGGTACCAAAAGTTCTAATATGGTTTCAGATTCCACATCACAACTGAACTTTAAGAAACTTGCACTTGTTGAGTTTTGGTGTAGTATCAAAGAAAACTATCCACAATTTTCTGAAAAGGCTCTTCTCTTTTTCAACTACAAATCTGAGTGAAGCACAATCTTCTCTACATACTTCAACCAAAACAACGTATTGCAACAGGCTGAATGCAAAAGTAGATATAGTGTTTTTATAAACTGAAAGTCTGTGGCAACCTTTTGCTGTCAGATAATGGCTAGCAATTTTCAGCAATAATTTATATTTTTAATTAAGATATATAAATTGGTTTTTCGGACATAGTGCTATTCCATACTTAATAGAATATAACACAACTTTTATATGCTATGGGAAACCAAAAAATATGTATGACTTGCTACATCACAAAATTTGCTTTATTGCAGTAGTCTGGAACCAAATCCACAGTATCTCCCAGGTAAGCTGATATAGGAATGTAGCTGTCTTCTACTAAGACAACTAACAAAGAGATTTGCAAAGGCATCAATACCATTCTTCTTGTTATATTTTTTCTATTTTGGAAAATGATTGTTTTTAATAAAAAATATTTATGTTAACATGCAATAGTTTTTTTTGTTGCTATTGTTAAATGCATTCTTAGTAAGTATTACTAACATTTCTCAATACTGATTTTCCATGTCAATAGATATAACCTACAAAAGCAAAAGCTCTTTGGGTTCCTTGGTACTTTTTAGGAATGAAAATGGATCATCCAAAAGTTTGAGATCCTCAAGTCTATCTAACATATGTCTTAATAAGTAAATAAATGAATGAGTGTACCAACTGAATGAATGGATGAGAATACTGCCGGAAAAAATATATATATGGTTATGAGTAGTGTAAAGGAAAGAGTTGGGTTGATGTGGAAGGGTCAACTGGGGTAGGAGAGCTAGTGGTTCTTGATCTGAGTATTTCACAGGTGGATAAAATTTTCAAAGTATTTTGGGAATCTGCACAGAATGGCCAACTTTTTATTTGGTCAAGTAAGGACATTTGAAAAAATAACTAAGTCTACCATCATCATTATTTTGTAAAAGTCAAGACATTTTAACAGAAAAAAAAGGACAGATAGAATCTTGGTATAAAGGGCAGTCTCTATATTGAATAAATTGAGCTATTTTTGAAGCTCACCTTCTGGCCCTTGATTTTCTTGCTTTGCCCTGGACCCACGTACACTTTTCCCTGTACCAGACTTTATAAGCATCATCCTAGAGCAGGAGTCAGAACCATTTTTGATAAAGGACCGACAGGAAAGACTTTGGGGTTTGTGGGCCATTATGTTCTCTGTTGCAGCTACTCAACTGTACTGTCAGAGCATGAAGCAGCCACAGACAGCACATCAATGAATAAGCATGGCTGTGTGCCAATGCAATTTTATTTACAAAACCCATGGTGGCCAGATTTGGCTCACTGGCCATTGTTTGCTGACCCTGATCTAGAAAGCTGGGTAGAGGTGTGTGGGAGGCTGGGGCGAGGCCATTTCTGCCAGGTCACCATGGACTTCAGAATTGTCAAGATGACCAGCATTACCATTTTCCTGACAAGGAGACCAGGCAAATCTGCTCAAAAAGCTGGTTGTCGTGCAGTGATCCACTGAGCCTGCCCTTCTGGGCATCTCAGCAGTAGGCAGGGGGGTGGCAGCGGGGGGTTGATAATGCCATTCCACCTCCTCTGGGAAAGCAGGATTGAAGCCCAGTGACACAACCTACCACACTGGCATCCAGGGACAGTCATCAAAGAAATGAAAGAAAGGCAGGTGAGATGGCCTATCCACAGTGACATGACGGGCGGGGGTCAGTGACACTTGAACCAGAACTCTGGCACTTGAATCTGAGCTCTCTACTGCATGTCACCAAAGGTGTAGCACAGGGACACTTTCATCTTGCTCCTCACTCCCATGTGGGAAAGAGACAGAATCTTAGCTTAATTGAGAGGTGCATGTAAATGCCCCAATCTCAAAAAAAAATAAAAAAACAACATCTATGACTTTCTTTCTGAACAAAGGGATTCATTTTTAGAAAGGGAATCTCCGTTGCCCATCTCCTTCCTTCCGGGATGTCAAGATTTGCCAGGCAGCCCTCTGCCAGCCACGGGCACATCCTCCCCGCCAGCTGCCGATCTGCCCATCAGATTAGGGGTGCGCGCATATGGTGGCAAAGGCAGGGAGAATGAGCTCCATCGTTTCTGACATGTGAGCACCAGAGCTGCGAGCATATGGCCTGGAAGGCTCTCCAGGAATTTCACGGGACATTTCATGCAAGTTGAGACTGAGGCATTCAGGAACCTGGATCCAGAGAGAGGAAAAGAGAAACTGCAGAAAATATTTTCCTCTGAAATATTTACAACAAATGTGAGAGAGAAGAGCTGGTTTCTGTAAGGTATAAAACTCAGGCGAATCATGTAAGAAGAAGGTGAAAACCCCAAGAGAAATCAGAAAATGACACGAACCCATAATTCATAAAAGAACCACCAATGGCCACTAAAGTAAAAATGAAATTTACCTTTACTGGTAATAAACAAATGCAAATTGCAATGTGACACGTTTTTACTTTATCCTTTAAAAGGATAATACTTAATGCTGGTGTGAGTGCAGTGAAAGGAACACTCTTTGCATATTGCTGGTGGGCATGTAACCGGGTCGGGGACACACCAGCTGGAAGTCAATCTGGTAATACATACGGAGAATTATAAACACATTCATAATCTTTAACTCAGCAATCCCACTTCTGTGAACATGCGGAATAAACTAACATCATTGCTTCCCTCTGATGGAACATCTACCTCTATTAGCAGAATCCACACTGCTAATGATGTTTCCTGACAGTTTCACATGTCATTCATTCTGACCTACAAATTAAAACTTGAATGCCTCCTTTTTTCCCTCTAAAAATGATGCTACAAAGTCACAGCCACCTTTCTATACAGGTATATGTTTGCAAGATCCCTGAATAGAACTCGCCATTTATTCTTGGTTGAGTCAGCCCATCACTCAAATCACTGGATTCATGCCCATCATTCAAAACAGCCTCAGCTTTTCCCAGCTGAATGTCATCGGCAAATGACAGCCAGCCTGCCTCCTGCCCAGTGGCAGCCTGCCTCCTGCCCAGTGTCCACATTCCCAGGAGTTGGTGGGGCAGGATGTGGCTGAGGATGGAGCCCAGTGGCAGTCCACAAACGCCTCCTTCCACGTCGTTTCTGATCCATTACCAGTAGCTGGAGTTGTTCAACCTGTTACAAATCTACTTTGTTCAACTGGGATGTGGACACATTCCACATGTGTAATCATGAAAGGTCATGCCACATGTCTTGCAGAAGGACAACTGCAAAGGGCAGGAGGGGACAGTACTTCCTGAGAGAAAACCCTCAGCTCTTCCTGGCTCTGTAGGACTGTTTTGTCTGGGTCCCCACCTATTCAGAAGCTCCGCTTCCTTTCTCTCCAGCCAGCACCTCCTGGCCTCCCCTCCAGCCTCACTCCCAGCTCCCTCTGGCTTCACTGTAATAGCTTATCCTGGCTAGGTGAGCAGAAGTGTGTCTGGAACGGTTGTTCAAACTCAGGGATGAGAGACCTCATTTCACAACTTGAAGTGAAAGTGTTAGTCGCTCAGATGTGCCCAGCTATTTGTGACCCCATGGACGAGGCCCTTCTGTCCATGGGATTCTCCAGGCAACAATACTGAAGTCGGTTGCCTCCAGGGGATCTTCCCAACACAGAGATCGAACCTGGGTCTCCCGCATTGCAGGCTGATTCTTTACCACCTGAGCCACCAGGGAAGCCCTTAGTCATCTCACGTGTTACTACCCTACCTGTACAACCTTGGACATGTCACTTCACCTTTTATCCTGATATCCCTGACCTGTAAAATGGATGCAATGCGCTCAGTGCCCCCCCATCCCCGAGGGTGTTTGTAAAGCTCAACGAGAGGCCGGACGGCAAGTTGCCTTGTAAACTGAAGATGCTAATGTGTCAGTGTACCACTAGCACAACTAATAAGTTGTATTTGTCCAATTTGCTGCAGGGAAAGGGCAAAGCTTCTCTAGAATGTTCTAGGACATGTGAGGGGCAATGGGATCCAATCCTGGTGCAGTTGCCTGAGGTTTTCTGGGGATTTTCTAATCTAAAGTGGCCAGATACCCAGGAAATGACCAGGCCCCAGTCTGGAATTCTCAAATGTGGACCCTTGAAAAACCAGCCTAGCCTCCAGCCCCTATAGAGGAGAAACCTGAGCCCTAAGAAGGAAGCCGTCATGTCAGAGGTCACTCCTCCGGTAAGAGGACGGTGAGACTGGATCCTCTGACAGCGCTCCAAACTTCCCTCCCTGTCACCTCCTCCAACAGCACTCATTTGAAGAAGCCAGAAGGAGGTTCTGGGATTGGAAATTAGAAGCCACTAAAAATGCTAAATTTATACACACACACACACACACACACACACACATACATATAGACATACACACACATACGTATACACATAAATTATTTATATACACACATATAAATATATATATATACACATACATATGCATATAAACAGGGCTTTCCAGGTGGCTCAGTGTAAAGAGTCTGCCTGCTAATGCAGGAGACATGGATTGGAAACCTGGGTTGGGAAGATCCCCTAGCCAGGTTTAGTTATCAGCATCCTTCAAAGGGAAAGAACCTCAGCAAGCTTTCTTGTCTTAAAGAGGGGCCAGCTGGCACCCAAAGGCAGTGACAGCACACTCGGGTCACAGCTGGACCCATGGCAGTGAGAGGACCTAGGCCTCTGGGGCACTGGGCCACTGCTGTACCAAATGCCACCAGGACACACAGAAACTCTGTTTCAGGGTTCATCTGCTATGTGGTTTCACCTTAGGTTATGGGAGTCACTTCTCGTACTTGTGTGTGGTTGAAAAACTATGTTCTCCAGTAAGAGAAGAAAAAGAGTCCATAAGGGGACATTCTTAGGATAGAATATTATGTAGCCAGGAAAACTCTTATCTTCAGGGCATGTGGCAATATTCATAATGTAATGTTAAATGAAAGTTGTAGGAGATCAATTTATATATGCACAAAAAACCTAATATTCTAGCTTTATACAGTATTTCCTGTACAAAAGCAGTGATTTTAAGATGCACCTCAGACTTAAAAAATATTTCAATATAAGGAAACGTTAAAGAAGCACACTTGGAAATATTAAAGATGAAAAATGTGCATCTAAGAAGAAAGGAAGTGTGACATAGATTTATCACACAAATATCTGGTTTGTGTATGTGTGTTCGCATGTGCACATCTGTACAAGACCAAGAAGTGCATTAAACATTACCACTGGTTATCCATGAGGGCAGATTTTAATTTTTATTTTATCTACTCTTTTTAGTATTTTTCAAGTTTGTCTCTGATGTGGCGATACCAATTTTTTAATCCAAAAAAAATGAACTCTGCATGTAGAACATTAAAAGCAAATGTAAGAAAAATGCACGACTTTTTGACTCATACAAGGATCGCAATTTTCATTCCCGAGTCTCGACACTTTTTAGCCCTTCTTTATTTTGTTATGATTCTCCACTCTGGTTTCTAAGGACAGTTTAACATTCCATCTTCCATGAACCATTAGAAGGCTACCGTCATGCTTTCCCCCACTCAGCTGCATTTTAATGGGACGCCCTGGGTCTTTGGGCAACAACTCTTAGGAAAGTCAGGTACAATTTCTTGGTGCAGGTGCCACAGGCATGCCTAAGATCCCACTCCGCACTGCAAGCAGAGATCTTGGTTAAAAAAAAAAAAAAAAGCATCCTGCGAAAAAAATTTGTTTAGACTCTAGTGCTAAGAGAATTTCAGCTTTCCTTTGAGAAAATGGTATTTTTTTTTTTACTCTAAAAATCATTAATATTATCTTAGCTGTGTATTATTTCTCTTTTTCCTTACCTGCTAAGAAACTCCGAGTCCAATTTGAAACTCAACTGTGATAACTCTGTTGGCCCTAGGCTGGGGCTATTTTGCATGTCTTTTTCCCCCCCCTTTGGTTCTGGTTCTTGAAGTAAACTACTTGATTGTACTCTTCGTGTTCTTCCATAAGAGGTCACAAATCACTGGCTGCAACAGCATAGAGTAAACACATATACTCAGCAAAACTTTTTCTGAGTTCACCTTTGACGTCTCTCTCCCCTATACCCACAGCATCCAGTCTGTCAACAAACGTCCTCAGTGATGCCTCTAAAATATGTCCCGTATCGGTCTGCTTCCCCCACCTCCACTGTCACCTTCCTGGCCCAAGACACTGGACAGTGACAACACCTTCCTGGCTGTTGTCAGGAAGATGATGTTGTCTGCATCTTCTCTCATCCCTCCTCTGTTCCACTGACTCCCTCAAAGTGTGCCTTTGACCACTGATTAAAAGCGGCCCTCACCCACTCATCCTCCATCTTGCCATCCTACGTCACTTCCCTTACAGCACTTAGGACGCCGGAAATAACCTTCACGTGTTTACTTGCTTGTTTTTATCTCTCCCCTTCTCCATCCCTAAAGTAAAAGCCCCACCTTGTTCCCTGCTGTATCTTCAGTGCCCAGGACTGCCTGGCACATTGCAAATCCTCAAAATGTATTGGAAAAATGAAAGCCTGGCTCACCTCCAACGCCCTTTTAGCCACTGGTACTTTCGCCAGGGTCCTAACTCCCCACGCCCATTTTCAAACAGTGAACAAATGCCATCATCCAACTAGCCCCCTGTGGCTCTCAGCATGGGGCTCACCTACCCTGCGTGCACAGCGGTGAGGGGGTAGACAGCTGCCAAGATCCCATCTACCTCCTGGGAGGTGAAAAGGAAGGGCTGGGAGGGAAAAAGACTGAAGGGGTGATGAGAACCTGCCCAAGACAATGGTCGCAGAATCAGGGTCATTGCTGAAAGGTCTAGAGAGCCCTGCGGCCCCACAAATTGTCTCCCAAGAGTTATTCTCCATCCCTTCAGATTACTTCATTGGCCAGACATTCAAATACCACATTAAAATTCTTTGCCCTGGAGAAGCAAAGCCTCCCCAGAAGACCTCACACACTCTAAGAGAAATGTTCCTGGAGATGAATTTTCTCCTAGGCAATAAGAAACCAGGCTTTTCTTTTCTCTGGCTGCGTCCTCCCTATGAACTGGACCCACGGATCCAACCGAGGTCAGAGCTCATGCCTTCACATTTGCTTTCTTTCAAGAAGGCTTGCTGTCTCCCCAGCCCACAGGAACTCCACTCTACTCTTCACTGCCTGGGCCGCAGAAAGGTCTCACTGGCGCCAGAAAGACACTTATTGGCATGCAGGGTAGAAGCCCCCACCGCTTTCAGAAGAGCCCCTATCCAGTTACTCTGCTGCTGCTGCTGCTAAGTCACTTCAGTCATGTCCGATTCTGTGCGACCCCATAGACAGCAGCCCATCAGGCTCCTCTGTCCCTGGGATTCTCCAGGCAAGAACACTGGAGTGGGTTGCCATTTCCTTCTCTAATGCATGAAAGTGTAAAGTGAAAGTGAAATCACTCAGTCGTGCCGGACTCTTAGCGACCCCACGGACTGCAGCTCACCAGGCTCCTCCGTCCATGGGATTTTCCAGGCAAGAGTACTGGAGTAGGGTGCCATTGCCTTCTCCTCCCAGTTACTCTAGACACTGGCATTGTTATTGTTCAGTCACTAAGTCATGTCCGACTCTTTGTGACCCGATGAACTATAGCATGCCAGATACTGGCAATGATCCCTAATTCCCCCTTTCATCACCTTCTATTCGGGTCACCAAGGTAAATAAAGGTCAAGGAATAGCCCCGGGGGAATGGTATGGTTTCCAAGCTCAATATGCAAATCACTCTGTTCCCTCCAGATGGGTAACTTCAATGGAAGGCCGCTGGGGTAGGGATAGGGTAGGGGTGTGCAGGCCCTGGAAAAATGTCCCTCCGTCTGTGCTCCAGGAATCCTATCACTCAGAGAAAAGCCAGAGCAACTGGAGGCAGAGAAAGTGCCAGATGGAACTCCAGTGAGGGTGTAAAGGTGGTGGGGTGGGAGAGGGCACCTCCTCACCCAGGTGGGATTATGACTTGACGAGTGTCAGCCTCAGAGATTTTAGTTTATGAATCCCAGTCTCACGAGGAAATCTCCAACCCTGCCTTCAACCTCCAGACACTGCCCAGAGTTCCTGGGACTCTAGGAAGAGGGCCCCAATCCAGGCTGATTTGGGGAGACTTCCAAAAACTTCTAAGAGACTAGTCATAAACACCCTTTTATCACATTTTACAACTAATATTCATTGGAAGGACTGATGCTGAAGCTGAAGCTCCAATACTCGGGCCGCCTGAAGCAAAGAACTGACTCATTGGAAAAGACCCTGGTGCTGGGAAAGATTGAAGGCAGGAGGAGAAGGGGACGACAGAGGATGAGATGGTTGGATGGCATCATTGACTCAATGGACATGAGTTTGAGCAAGCTCCAGGAGATAATGGAGGGCAGGGAAGCCTGGCATGCTGCAGTCCATGGGGTCACAGAGTCGGACACAACTGAGCATAGCAACAACCACAGGTCAGGAAGCTGAGGCAGAGAGGCTTATACAGCAGCACGGAAGATCAGCCCATCCTGCCTCCATGCGTCACATTCCAAGGCTGCGCTGAATCTGGCTAAAGGAGTCCCATTCCCCTCCCGCTTCCTGCAGCGCCCAGCTGAGATCTATGTTATACTCAAGTATGAAATATTTAAGCCTCTCCCGAGGAGCCTCGTGTCACTTCTAAATCAATTTATTCTAATCTAATCTTCATCTGCCATGGTTTTTTGGGCCAGCGCCATCAAGGAAACCTCTTGGCAGGTGAGAGAGGCTGAAAACACAGAACATTTGTTTTTAACGGTCCCTCCACAGCCAGCAGTTTCCAATATGGCAAAGTCCGCACAGACCGTGAAATACGACTGGTCCTTGGAAATGAATCCTGATGCGCTCTGAGATCCACGCAGATGGGTGTTCGCCAAGCTGCGAGTGTAAAGTTGTCGGGAGCCCCTGAAAACCCTTCACAAGCGCCGAGGTGAAGTCAGGAAGGGCCAACAGCGGAGGGAAGGCTGGGAGGAATCCTGGCAGGAAGGCAAACCTCGGCCAGCCACCGTGTTCCTAAGTAGACTTTTAATAGCTTTGGCCATAAAAGGCACAGTTTTCTCCATCTTTGCCTGGGCTTCAACAGTATTCGCTTTTCCCCAGCTCCTTTTATTTTGATAGGAAAGTTCCAAAACACAGACACTGGCCTTCCCTTGCTTCTGCATCAGGCTCAGCTGTGGAACTCCAAAAGAAACTCCAGAAGAGGCTGGGAGCAGAGCCCAGGAGGCCTCTGGAGTGGCTGCAGTGCTCAGACTGTAAAGTGCCAAGAGGGGATTCATGGAAACCTCTCCCATAGGATGCAGGGTCCTTCACCCTCTGTCTGATGCTTTCCTGCCATACTGAACTGCCAGCTTCCTGCTTGTTGCCAGCCCCTCCCAGTCAGAATTCCCACCAGGCCCCCTTCCCTGGGCCAGCCATGACCAGAGCAGGAAAGGTATCCTGGCTCTGCTCCAGGGGGCCTTGGCCTCCAACCTGAGAGCCTGGGAGAAATAAGCTGGAACTTTTGAGTCTGACTTTCTATGCTGGGTCAGCCCTGCCCTGGAGCAGTGGGGTTTGTCCCGCACTTTGCCCACCCTGAATTCTCCATCTCTGGGCTGGGAGGTGAGGTCTCACCTTGAACCCAACCTGAAGGAGTGGCTGTGTCTCTGGCATTCACTCTTGCAGGCTCAGGGACTGTCCCAAATGGTCAGGAAACCGATGTCTCTCATCTGCCTGGGAATCTGGTGTTCAAGAACACAGGCTTAAACCGAGTAGAGCAAGGCAGAAAGGTGTTCAAATTCATCTCTGGCACATCCTGGCCATGTGACATCAGAAAATCAATTTACCTCTGTGTCCCTTGGTTTGCCTATCTGGAAAATGGGTATAATAATGATAATTCCCCCATCTCCACTGCTACCCATCCCTCTGGCTCACAGTGCTGAGGGCTATGGCCCAGACCAGGGTGGGGGTAGTAGGAGAAGCCAGGGAGGGAGAGAGCTCTCTGGAGCTCTAAATGTCTTGGGGACCAAGACATCTGCTTTGACTCAAAGCCCAGGGTGGCAGAGGTGCCCTACACAGGCTTGTTGCAGCTGCAGTCCCCCTGCTGTCTCCTCTAGTTCCATGGTCCTAAACTCTTTTCCAAGGAGATGCAGAGAATGGTTACCCTAACATCATGTTTCCTCTGAATTGGCCAGATTCTCACTCTTCTGGAATTTGGAAGCCAAAACAGGCCAAAATTTCCATATGGTTGTAGAAAGTCAGAGGTGGAAGGACCATTCACACCAACTTCACTGTACAGAGCAGGAAATGAGGGCTGGCCTTGCCCAGCAGTACAGCAGGCCATGACAGCTGTGAAACAGAATCCTGCTCTCAGCTTAGACGCTGAGCACAAATGTCATCAGATTTGATTCCTCTGGAATCTGATGTCCCCTGGCCCCAGCTAAGCAGTCTGGCCAAGGAGGCAGCCTCCACCAATCAGGGGTGTCCATTTCCCAGAGGCCAAAGTCTCCTCTTAGACAGAGAGAGGACCCAGAGAGGCTGCCCGCGTGTCCAGACCTGGCTGGGTAACCAGCAGGTGGTGAGATTTCCATGTGCGCAGAGAAGGGAGGCCTCCCCGCAGCTACCCACGGCCTCTCATCAGTCTCCACCCAGGCTCTGTTCTTGAGCCAAATACAGAAACGAAAGACCTCAAGGATCCAAGAGTCTGGGGCAGGAAGAGGCCCTGAAGGCTCCGGGTGGATGACCACACCTGGGCCCTCCCCCTGCAGGGTCGTCCTGCTCCCGGTGACAGCCCCACTGCATTGCTGGAATGGGCAGCAACCCACCTCCCACAGCAGTCATTTCATCCTGAACTTTGTCTCCGTACTCAATGAGACGCCTCTCTGTGCCCCAGATCTGCCCTATGGGGCCGTGCTGAACCCCCAGATCCCACGGCAGCCCTTCTAGAATGGGAACACCTGCCACCTTCATGAACCCTCTTCTCTCTGGTATAAACAGTCCAGGGGGATCATGGAACCTGGCGTCCTCTCCCCTCTTTTCCCACCCCCTTCCTATTCAATATGTGCTCCAGCCCATGGGAATCACCTGAGAAGTACAGAGAATCAGTTCCGCCCCAGACCTGAGTTCCACGTGAGTTGGAACCTATATGTTTTTAACAAGATCCACAGCCACTTCCTGGGCACTTAAAGTTTGGGAAGCTCGGCCTAGACATAGCTCACACCGTGCACCTGCCTCTTAGAGGAGAGGACAGAACTCGGGTGTGTAGGACAGGACTCCCACCTCGCTCTTCCCCACGCTTCTTTACATCTCCAGGACCCTGAGAACACAAAGGATCCTGGGTCGACTCAGACCGCTGAGTCTCCATCACAGAAACTTCTTCCAAGCTGCCTCTCCCCTTCCAGGGTGAGAAGGAGCTGCTGTGTGCCAATTCAGGTACAGCAACTTCCAATGAGCCAACTTCAGCATTGTTTTTTCAGCTGTGTCTGGTCTACTACTTAATCCACCAATTCCCAAACCTGCCTTCACATCAGGTGGGGATTTTAAAAAATGATGAAGCCAGGACCGCGTGGCAGAAGAGTTGAACAGACTCTCTGGAAAGCGTTCTGGATGTTCGGCTTTGTTATGCTCCCTAGTTTTCTAATATGCGATCAGGATAGAGAGCCACTGATTTAACACACTGACCAAGAAGTGGATTTTTCAGTCACCTTGCGGCTCTAGGGTCCATTGGTGTGGGCAGCTCACTCCTCACAGTGACAATATCTGAGTTCATGGCAATATCTCTGTTAGCTACTGCCACAATATTGCTGCGGAACAAATAATCACAAAGTCAGAGAGGATACAGTAAGAACGACTCATGTGGATGATGTGTCTGTGGATCAGCTGACAGCACTCTCTGCCTATCTCTGCATTGCCTGATCAAGGCTGTAGTGGCAAGGTGGCCCTCTTCAGACTGCAGCTGGGTTGGCCATGCTTCTCTCGCCAAGTGTGTGGGTAGGATGACTGACTCTTTCTGGTTTTCCCAGGACTTTCTCAATTTGGGTGTTCCAAGTCCCACATCCCAGTACACCTCACAGTCCTGGGAAAACTGGGATGGTTGGACACCTTATCTGTGGTCAGCTTGGGTAGCCCTGCTCTCCATTCTCTTATCTTCCTTAGACCAACAGAATAACCAGGGCATGTACCTTTCAAGACTCTGGCAGAGACTCAGCCAGCCAGCAGAAGCAAGGGAGACTCAGGCCCAGACTGGCACGCTGGCACTTTCCATCATGTGTCAGCTTTGTCCGCCATGTTGGACGGAAGTCCCCAGTTCCAATTAAACTCCCTCCTATTAGATTCAGCCTTACTCCCGGGTGTCGCCATCTTTCTGAATCTTTATTCAGGCATCTGGTACATTGGCCAAAACAAGTTTTACAGCTGAGCCCAAAGTTAAGAAGCATGAACAAATACTCTTCCCACAATGAGGCGATGGCAGGAGTCTGGCTGCAGAGAGGGGTGCATAATTGGGGCCAATCATACCACCTCCCACAGGATTCTGGCTTCCAAATGCAGATGACCTAATTCCTTCCTGGCTACTGACTCTCCCCAGAGAGCCCAGATCCAGGGCCCAAGACCTTCTCAGCCCCAGTTTGCATCCAGCTCCTAAAACACAAATCTGTTCTGGTACCCCATGCTCTGCAGCTTCCACTGTGTCTCCTCCTTCCCCTCCTTCTGCTCTTCCTCCTACTCCATCAAGCATCTGGAAAAGGAAGATGATCTCGCATCAGCCTAATCAGCCATCTTGACTAGAAATCTCCTGTGTGAATAAACTTCAGCCTCCCAGACTCAGTCTCACTTCAGCCTGGCAGGATCTCTTGGATCCTGATTTGATAGCCAATACCTTCCCCACCACCTCCAACTCGGCATCCTGGGCCCTATTTTATGCGTATCCATAACCCAGATGTCAGCTAGGGCCTCTGAGCCCTGAATACTGAGGCACGCTTGGCTGGAAACCCCAACTCCAAGGTCTGTGAGCACACAAATCCTTGCCCTTGGCTTTTTCCCTCTCTCAGCAACTCCATGCAGACATCTGTGAACCAACCCGGTGCCCACATACAGGCAACTAACAAGTAATAAGTTAGTGACTTTGATGAAGCCATCAGGGGAAGGGGGGGGGGCGGGCAGCCCACATCACAAACCTCACAGTCCACACAACACCCTGATGACTGACCCCCCACCTGCTCCCTTCTTTCTTCCCTGTTTCCTGTCCCCTTCCACACAGCCCTGCCCTGTACCTTGTGTTGGGTCCTTCTACATCCAGGGGACCCAAAGGGATCTAAGCTTTTGCCTCAAGAGGAATATAGGAGAATATGCCCTATCTCATTGCATGTCAATCACTTCTGACTCAATTTTAGGTCCCAGATCTCTTTCCCCAGCCGCCCAGCAAGCAGCTGGGCTCTGATCCCAGGGAAGTGCAGCAGAGCACAAAAAATGAGTAGGGCTTCAAGGGAAAACAAAACACCTTCATTGCTTGAAAAATTATGTTGGCTTACTCACCCTGCATCCCTAAATGTATGACCACATGTTGCCACAAAATAGAAGAAAAAGGACTTCTGACCTGGTACCCAGCCTCGCTCTGCAGCCCAACCACAGTTTGTCCCCCAAGCCAGTCAGCCATGATTGGACCCCAGCTGGCCAGCTGGGAGCTCGGTGGCCCCTGCTAATGGGATTCAGGTCCTGGTGCTGACACTTAGCGGTTGACTGTGCCTGGACCCCGTCTTACCTTCAAGGCCCCGGCTTCCTGATGGGTTGACACCCAGTGAGCGGGCATGCTATGAAAAGTATGTCAGAGAAACAGCATCTTCAGGGAGGTGCCTCAGATCCAGGAAACACTGCCCTGGAGTGAAGTGCTGTTCTTATTTGTGGAGCTCAAAAAAATGCTGCCGATTTTGACACACGTCTCAGTGAGTCTCTAATTAGAAAGGAGGTCCACTGTCATGAAAACCACATGTCTCCTCCCCAAGCCAAACGGAATAGGCTTCTGCCTGGGTCCCACTGGTGGAATATGCGGACCTGCCTCCCTGTCTGGCAGAGGTGACCTCAGAGGCCTGGCTTTGCCACTTGCTCCCCCAGCTCCTGGTCCCAGAGCATGAAGGTTGCCTGGAGGCTGCAGGCAGCAAAAGAAGAGGGCAGGAGCAGCTGGGCTTGGGTCAGGCGCAGGGGCCTGGGCTCAGCAGAGGCAGCCAAATGCCCAGCCCAGCTGCCACCGCCCCATGCTGGGGCCCTATGCCGGGCCAGCCCCTCGCCGCCAGGCTGGCAGGCTCCCTTCCGCAGCTGCGAGGCTGCCTGGACCCCGCCTGCCATCTCCAGCTTGCTTTCCCTCCCCTCCTCTGATCGTCTCCTGCTTTGCCTCTCTGCCTGCATCTTCTCACTCTCTTTCATTCTGTTCCTTTTCTCTTTCTTTGTCTCTCCATGTGTATTTGTCTCTGTTTCAACTTAAATCTCTTTTTTGCATTTTTCTCATGTCTTCTGGCCTCTCTCTGTCTCTGTATCTCTCTGTCTCTGGAATAAAGGATCAGGACTGGGGAGAGGAGATAGGCGGGGCTTGGGAGGAACCCCAGACAAAATTGGGGATCTCATTCCTGCTCATTCAAGACTCAGGCAGGAGGCCAGGGTTGCGGTCCTGGGAGCAGGCTGAATTTGAATTGGGAGGCATATGGAGTATGGGTCTGTTAGCCATGCTCACAGAATGAGGCCAGGGCCCTGCACCATCTCCCGGGGAAGTCCAACCCTCACATCTCAAATGTTTTGGGGGCCTTTCCTTAGACCCAGACTCTGGGTTGGGATTGAGAACAAGGACGACTAAGGCAAAGAGACACTGATGGAGCTCCATGCATGCAGGTAAAGGTGTGTATAAGCTACTACAGAATCTATGCAGCCTGTAGGCAAGGGGCACCTGGAGGGGAGGGCCAGGACCATGCGTCCGGCAAGTCTGCTCACTGGAGAGGCAAAGCCGGAGCTGAGCCTCGAACAACTTAAGAGTTTCCTGGGCTCAGGAGGAGGGGAGGATATTCCAGAGAGTGTCTGGGAGCTGAGGGCCTGAGCCAGCCTAAGCACAGGAGAGGAGAGGGGGCGGGAGGGGAAGGGGCTTAAAGTCTGTCCTGCATGAAGAGTTTCCTGAACAAGAGGCAGGGGTGGCCCTTCCAAGGCTGGAAGCCCTGACTTTCTGTGAAACTAGGAAAATGACCCCTCCCTTTTCCTTGCTTTCTGTGGAGAAGGCGGACTGAAGGAAGAGGCCGTGTGGACAGTGCTGTCTGTCTGCTGAGCAGAAGGGGGAAGGCGTCTGTCTGGTCCTCACTACCGGGAAAGGGCGTCATGATGAGCCAGTTGCACTCCTAAGGGAGGCATGGTGGGCCACACACAGGGGCTGGGCTTCTCAGGGAAGAGCAGAACCTAATTGAATGTAATTTCTTATGTAAGAGAGCAGAGGCGGTGGCAGCTGTGAGGCCAGGGGACAGAGTACTAGTGAAGGATGAAATAAAGAGGTACCTTTAACAGTCGGCCTTGACTCTCACTTTGGGGTCATTAGGTCACTCCGCCATGCATTTCCTGGCCCAGTCATACACCCTCCCTGCTCCCAAAGTGTTCTGAAACAGAGGATAACTGAGGCTGACATTGTGCAAGTGGGGAAAACAAAGTAAGAAGGGGATGGAGCTTGCCACAGGTCACAGCATCTGCTGGAAATGGGTCGGGGCTCCCAGCTCTGCCATGTCCATGGACACCTGTCCATTCCAGAGGTGGCACCATCCCTAGCTTCCCTGGAGGTTGGAGGTGTGTGGCCTGCAGGTGGATCCTGAGCGTGACCTGGTGACCTGAACGTCATCCATACACAGGCTGCTAAGTCGCTTCAGTCGTGTCCGACTCTGTGCGACCCCATAGACGGCAGCCCACCAGGCTCCCCCGTCCCTGGGATTCTCCAGGCAAGAACATGGAGTGGGTTGCCATTTCCTTCTCCAATGCATGAAAGTGAAAAGTGAAAGTGACGTCACTTAGTCGTGTCCGACTCTCCTCGACCCCATGGACTGCAGCCCACCAGGCTCCTCCGTCCATGGGATTTTCCAGGCAAGAGTACTGGAGTGGGGTGCCACTGCCTTCTCCGTCCATACACAGGAGGAGCTGGGAAATCCAACCGCAGGAGCAGAGTAGCTTCTGAAGGCCATCTCTCGTGTCCACAGCAGACCGCCACTGCCGTCAGTCTGACTCCCACTTTGGTCTGTGAGGACAGTCAACATGTCTGCATCCCAGATGAGAAACCTAAGTTCACAGAGGGCAGCATCCTGATTGAATGCTGAGGCCCAAACCAGAGTCTTCGAGCTCTAAAGCTGAGGCCACTTCTCCAGCCTGTCAGACTTCTGAAGATACTTACAGTCGAACGCTGGCACATGATGTGGGCGTGGAGATGTGTATGTGTGTGTAGTGTACACACACATGTATATGCACACACAGGCACATGCACACAAGTGCATACACAGGTTTTTTTCTTCTTCTTCTTTTAAATCCTCTACTGCCTCTCCTTGCCCTGTGCTGCATGGAAAATTAATATATTTCTGCAGTCACTAATCCCTTTCATTTGGATCCAAGCAAATGACAGGATCAGTCTCCATCACTGCCACGGCTAAACCCCAGGGCCCTCCCTGGTGTCTTGAATAAGAGTCAAGATGACCCACTTTCTCCAGCCATCCCCTGTCTCCGGGCTGCTTTGGCTGGGAAACTGTCAGCCTGGTAAATATCACAGGCTTAGCAGGCTGGTTCCGGCTTCCAAGTCTGTCCTCTTTTTGGCTGCCCAGCCTGGCTTATGGGACCAAGCCCCAGTGTCCTACTCCAGATGCCAGGGTTCAGCTGCCCGTACACAGACAGGACCTGCCTGTGCAGCATGCCAGCATCCACAGAGCCGCTGTGCCCAAGTGCAGACCAAGGGCACTCACTCCCTCAAACAGCATTTCCTGGGTTCCCAGTCTGCAGCAGGCACACAAGCCCAGGTTGGGAGCTTAGAAAGATGCAAGCTCTGCCCTGTGAACATCCTGACTTGGAAGGGAGCTGGTCATGAAAACAAACTCAGAAATAAACAGCAGAGCAAGCCAAGTTTTCTCTGAGCTCAGAGAAGGGAACAATTACTTCTGCTGGGAGGGTCAAGGAAGGCTTTCAAGAAGACTCTAAAGTTGAGACTAGAATGCAAATGAGAACATATCACATCGAAAAGTGAGGGAGGGCCCTCTAGGAGGTGGGGACAGCATGAGCGAAGGCAATGCAAACAAGAGTGGCTGGGTCATCCCAGTGCACCAGCCCTAAGCATCCAGTATCGTGCATCGAACCTGGACTGGCAACTCGTTTCATATATGATATTATACATAGATGGTATGGGGAGGGAGGAGGGAGGAGGGTTCAGGATGGGGAACACATGTATGCCTGTGGCGGATTCATTTCGATATATGGCAGAACGAATACAATATTGTAAAGTTTAAAAAAAAAAAAAAAAAAGAGTGGCTGGAAGGGCAGCTGGGGCCAGACCCTAACTGACCTTGGATCCTAGATCAGGGGATATCTTTGTCCTTCAGGCCAAGTCAGAGGAGGCAAAGCAGGGTTGTAAGAGGAGGCAGTGTAGGATCCAGACAGCCTAACAAGCAAGAGACCCTGTCCTCCCTTTAGACCATCCTGCCAGCCCCCGCCTGAGACGTCTCCACCCCTCAGTGATCTTACCCCCCGCTGATGGGTCCCCTGCCCCCTCCTCTCTCTTTCTGGGATTTTCCTTCTCATTGAGTGTGGAACATTTTCTCTAGACAGCAAACGTCACTCAGTGTGAATGCTGGTCACTGCAACCTTCCTTGCAGGGCCAGTTGCTGGCTGCAGGAGAGAGGGAAGGATACTCAGATTCCACAAAGGCTACTGCTTCCAGGGGATCAAAGTCAGCCCTGCAGGGGAACAGACCCTGAGGTGATGACTTTGGCCTCAAATCTCCAGGAGCCAAGGTTGATGGAAGGTTGTGCCTGCCTCTGTTTTAGCAAGGCCTTTTGGAACAAAGACCAGCCATGTTTAAGACCCCCAAATTATTCAGGGGATGGGCGGCCACCTCTGAAGCTAGAGCCAGAGTGTTGTCTCAAAGCAAGTGACAGTAAAAGCTGTTCCTTTCTGCAAGGTCTCCTCACCAGGTGGATACACGGATACAGAAATACAAATGGGAACAAGGCTGGGAAGGCAGCCACAGATATGGCTTTGGTGCTTCCCTGGCTCTGTGAACCTCACATACAAGTAAAGTCCTAGAGGCCAGGAGCAGGGTCAGGGATGGGTCAGGGCTTCCTTAGGTGGATGGCCACACGCCTCAATCATCTACCTGGTTCTGGGGGGCCACAGGGAACCAGAATGAGCTACAGGAGCCCTGGAAGAAGCATCAATTGATCTCTTACATCAATCTGATGGAGATATAAGTTTAGTATAATAAATCACACGCACTCAAAAGTATCCTGTGACGAGCTTGGATAAATGCAACCAATACCACAATCAGGATTCGGAGCATTTCCATCACCCACTAAAGCTTCCTTTGCCTCCTCCACATTCAATCTCTCTCTAGCTCCAGCTCCAGGCAACCACACCCCACTTTCCGTCAATACAGATTAGACTTTTCTAGAGTTTCATATAAATGGAATCATATACTATAGTTTCTATCCTTTTGTGTCTGGTTTCTTATGCTCAGGATTCTGCTTTTGATATCCACCCTTATGCCTGTATCAGTCACTCACTCCTTTTCATTGCTAAGTAGTATTCCATTGTGTGGTCAAGCCACAATTTGCATATATTCCCATGTTGAGGAACACTTGGGTTGCTTATTTGGCTTTTTTTTTAATCAAGTGGCTATGAAAACTCAAGAACAAAACGCTGTGCAACCACATATTTATTCCTCTCAAGTAAATACTTAGGAGTGGGTTCGGTAAATGCCATGCTGTTTTCCAAGAGACTGTGCCATATTATACCTCCACCAGCAGGATAGGGGAGTTCCCATTCCTCCACATTCTTGCCAACACTTGTTATGAACAGTCTTTTTAGTTCTAGCCATTCTATTGGGTGTATTTTATAGCAGATTTAATTTGTATTTCCCTGACAACTAGTGAGGTTAAGTGTCTTCTCACATCCTCACTTGAGTCCTGAATCTGCCATTTACCAGCTCCACTCTTGCATAAGGCACTTCCTTCTTCTCTCTAAATCATATTTCTGAGTCTGGAAGAGCAAGTACCAATCCTAGCTCTGTCCCATCCCCAGGCCTTTGTAGAGATGACATCAGATAATGCACCTGTGCACTAAAATATTTACCAAATGTAAAGTTCTAGGATGCCACTTCTCACAGTCTTCAGTTCACTGGTCTTTCATTTTACATCCATCATTTTGTTGCAGCAGGCTCCTGTGCCCTCTTCCTCACCCTCCACAGGGCAGCCAGGTGGTTCATCTAAAGCACTACTAAAACCTTACCTTTTGTGCTTGAAACCATTCCAGGTCTTGCCATAGGATCCATTTCATGCTTTCACCTAATAACTTTGATCAAAACCTGCTACATGCCAGGCACTGTTCCAGTGCTGGGATTAAGGGCTAAACAGAGCAGGCAGTCCCTGCCCTTAGAATGAAACCCATTTTCTTACTTTACAAGGGCAACAGAGGCCCACAGAGTTGAATAGACTATCCAGAGTCACACAGCAAGCTAGCAACAGAGCAGAGAACTTCCCACCGCTTCCAGCAGCCACTGTCTTCTCAGGTTGCTTTCTAGGAGCCTCACTGTCCAGAGCTAAGTGGAGGCAGCCTGCAAGGGACACCATACACATCCTCCCCTCTTCTTGTGGGGGGCCCAGAAGAAAGTTCCACTGGGGCCCTGAGCCCAGTTGCCCCTTTCTTCAGGTGCCTTGTCTTGAATAATTGCTTCTTGTCAGAGCCCAGACCTGTGACTAGTTGGTAAATGGTGCCGTTTGCTCCCCGCTCCCTTCCCTGAGGCACCTCTTGATTTCCAGCTTGTGAGATGCTCTGTCTGCTAAGAGAAGGAGCAGAGCGGCAATCTTGTTAGGTTGCTTGTGGCTGTCAATCTCTCTTTAAATGGGAAAGCCTCACACCGTGACATTTAAAGAGGGCTCTGCTGAAAATCCCAGCCTGCATCCCACCCCCTACAAGCTCCCTTGGTTATTTCAGACCCGATGCCACAGAATGTCAGGCTTGAGACTGAGACTGATGGAAACACCTGAGTCCAGGAAAGGGCAACAGACTCACCGAAGTTCACACATGGAGCAAGGAGGAGAGAGGAGACTAGGGACTCAGCTCTAACACCTCCCAGCTCGGTATCTTTTATGTATCCTATTGTGACTCTCAAGGAGAAGGCAATGGCAACCCACTTCAGTACTCTTGCCTGGAAAATTCCATGGACGGAGGAGCCTGGTGGGCTGCAGTCCATGGGGTCTCGGAGAGTCGGACATGACTGAGCGACTTCACTTTCACTTTTCACTTTCATGCATTGGAGAAGGAAATGGCAACCCACTCCATGTTCTTGCCTGGAGAATCCCAGGGACGACTGAGCCTGGTGGGCTGCCGTCTATGGGGTCGCACAGAGTCAAACACGACTGAAGTGACTTAGCAGCAGCAGCAGCGGCAGCAGTGACTCTCAAGAGAAATACTAGCAGCTGTCTCTCTACCCCCGGCCACCCCAGGACCCCAGATCCCTGATCACAAGGTGCCTATGGACTGGGAAGGAGCCTCCCCCAGATTCTTCCCCCAGCACCCCCTCCTTCCCTTTCCTTGCCAGGCAGTATCAATCAGCATGCAGCAGTAGATCAGACACTACTCTAACTGGATTAAGCAGAGAGGGATTTAATACAGGGAATTGGTGCTTACAACATCCTAGAAGGCCCAGAGGAGTAGCTGCAGGCTCAGCTCCCAGGAGTGAGTCCCAGGATGCCACTGCTGAAGCAGCGTGACAGAGGAGCTTCTCTTTACTCCATAATCAGAAAGCTGGGGGCCACAACTGCTGTCTCAATCAGCCACACTATCTCTGCTATGAGCTGGTGATCACCACAGGCCACTAGCCCGGATGCCTGCTCCATAACTGCACTGCCTTAGAGCCCAAGCCTGGGGGGCCTGGGATAGAGGAAAATACATGAGCCCATCTGGGACATCTCTCCCAGGAGCTCATGGTGGCTTCCTCTAGAGGCTCATCCCTTTTGCTACATTCAACAAATCTCTTTGATCTATGCATGTTCAAGCTATGGTGTTGAGCTCTTATTTATTCTCAGGCTGTATCTTGGGCCATATACTTGTAAAAAGAGATGAGGTGCAGGGCAGAGCTTAGGACAGAACTTAGGACATAGCTGGAAACCTAGATTTATGCCAGAGCCCCTCAGAGAAGTGCAGCCCAGGGGTGGAGGGCACAGGCTCTGGAGACTTTTGCCTGGTGTACATCCTGGCAGTGCCCCACACCCCTGTCACCCCAGGTAAGTCACTGGCTTTTCCTTGCATCTCAATTTCCATGTCTGTCATAGGGTGATAATAACAATACCCATAGAGTCCTAAGAGCAATGCCAGGCACTGAGAGAGCAGTTGATATGCATGGATTTTTGTCTCCCCAAAATTCACATCTTGAAGCCCTAACCCCAAGTATGACTGTATTTGGAGATGGAGCCTTGAGGAGGTAATTAAGGTAAAATGAAGTCATAAGGGTGGGACCCTGATCCAATAGGATGAGTGTCCTTATAGGAGTAGATATCAGAGCTCTCACATTCACGCTCATGCTCGCCAGCTCTCCCTCCTCCCTGCAACAAGCACACACGGACAAAAGGCTATGTGAGGACATAGCGCGGTGGCTGTCTGCAAGCCAGGAAGAGTCCTCACTAGAAACTGACCACGTTAGACTTGATCTTGGACTTCTAGCCTGCAGATGATAAGAAAATAATTTTTCATTGTTTAAACCACCCAGCCTGTGGTATTTTGTTATGGCAGCTCAAGCAGAGTCTAATACAGCTATTAAGCAATACGAATTATCATTGTCGTTCCTAACTGTCCAACTCTGCGATGTAATACAGATGATTTGAAGTCTCTAAGCCTCAGCTACCTACTCTGTATCAGGGGTCCTCAATCTTGGCACTATTAACATTTGTGGCTGAAAAATCCTTTGTTGTGGGGCCTGCTCTGAGCATCATAGCATGTTTAGCAGCATCCTCGGCCTCTACACATGAGACACCAGTAACATCTTCCTCCACCCACGCCATGACAATCACAAATGCCTGCATACATTAGATAACACCCCTGGGGGTCCAAACCACCCCTGGCTGAAAACCATTGCTCCAGAGACTCCCCAGTGACTCAGCAGTAAAAAGAATCTATCTGCAGTACAGGAGACGCCAGAGACTCAAGTTCAATCCTTGGGTCAGGAAGGTCCCCTGGAAGAGGAAATGGGAATCCACTCCAATATTCTTGCCGGGAAAATCCCATGGACAGAGGAGCCTAGAGGACTGTAGTCTATGGAGTTGCAGAGAATCAGACACAACTGAGCAACTGAGCATGTACACACATAGAAAATGAGGCTAGTTTTGTTTGTTCAGAGTCTGTCAGGTAGACTAAACAAGGCAAGAAATATTACTGCTGCTGCTGCTAAGTCGCTTCAGTCTAGCTACATGTGAACTAGAGGTTGTCTCACCCTGCAGTAGTAAATACAGTTAGCTTGAACCTAACCTCATCCTGTGGGAGGTTCAGTGTCCTCCCCCAGATTTCGGAAAACTCTTGGGAGAAGACATTCAGTTTCCTGCTCCAGTTTTCTTTAAAAATACTGATGTTGCTCCTTTTGTCTTTGCACTTCAAGTGGTCCTAATGTGAAAGATGGACCCTTTTCCTTAATTTCCTCAAAATACCACTCAAAGAAGGCAGTCGAGCCCACCAGCACTGTTCCTAGAGGTTCATGGTAACCACAGGCCAGTTTCACAGATGACTTGGGTTTGTGTGTTGTGTGCTGTGCTTAATTGCTCAGTTGTGTCCGACTCTTCGAAACCCCATGGATTGTAGCCTGCCAGGCTTCTCTGACAAGAGGAGTCCACGGGGATTCTCCAGGCAAGAATGCTGGAGTGGATTGCTATACCCTCCTTCAGGGGATCTTTGTGTGTTAACCACTCACATGGACCCACCTGCAGAAGTTCTCACGCGCACTGTGCCGCTCTTCTCTGTCCCTTGGAGTCTCCTCCCAGGTTTCCCTTCTCAGGCTCCTCCGGAACTTCTGCTTTTAGGACTCTTCCTAACTACCAGGCAGAAGGACTCTTCCTAACTACCTCTACGGCCCAAATCACCATCACTTCCTGCTCTCTACAGAACACCAAGTTGGTGGGGAAAGCATTCTCCCCACCCTCAACAAAAGTGTCACACCCACTACACACATGAAGACATGCTGGCTACAAGAGAACACAAGTCAATTTACAACCACTTCCATGAACTCAAAGCAAGAAGGGAAAATCCTCTCATGCCAGAAATAAAACAAAATTCAAAGCCAGAACAGTGAGCAGGAGTTAACAGGAAATGGCCCACAGGGGTATAAGAATTGAATGAAATTGCTCATGTTTCAATACCCATGAGGGATGAAGAGCCGAGGCACAAGGCCCTGTACACAAAAGAGCCGAGGAATGATCTTTCTGCTTAGAGCCAGGAGCTTAGGAGAGCTGTCCCTTCAGTAAAATGAAAAGAAAACCACCACCTACACCTTCCCAAAAGTGGGCGCCCATCCCCGGGCCATCAGTGAGAAGGGAGACACCAGGGGGCAAGTCAGAACTCTAAGTCTGCTCCAATTGCAGTGTAGAGCCCCAAAGCTGCACCACTCACCAGGTATGAGACCCCAAGGAAAACATTTACAACAGAGCCTACCTGAGTCGAGGGAAATCCCTAGGGCTGGGGTGGAGGTGACCATGAAACCAGAACCTCCCAGATGGGAAGCAGCACTTTCTGGAGATAAGCTCTGAGTAAAACACAGGAAAGCAGGTGAGGCAAGTGGAGCCCGAGCCCAGTATCTCCCACCTATCTAACAGGAGTAAAGGGAGGAGACGTAAAGAGGATGAAGGAAGTAAAAGTCGCTCAGTCATGTCTGACTCTTTGTGAACTCATGGACTGTAGCCCGCCAGGCTCCTCTGTTCATGGAATTCTCCAGGCAAGAATACTGGAGTGGGTTGCTATTCCCTTCTCTAGGGAATCTTCCTGACCCAGGGATCGAGCCCACATCTCTGGTACTGCAGGCAGATTCTTTACCATCTGAGCCACCAAGGAAGCCCAAGGAGGATGAAGAGAGACAGTATTTGAAGAGGTATCAGCTGATGGCCTTCCAGAACTGAAGATGTAAGTTCTTACATCAAAAATAGAGAGTAAGATCAAAGCAGGATATATATAAACACATACTCACCTTTGAAGAAAAGGATCAACACAGCTGAAGCTGATAAATCAAGCAATTGATCTAGAAGGATATTATGTAAAGTATAAAAGAACTAATAATATATATACTGAAAGATGACATGGGAGAAAGTAACATAGAGGAAAGAAACAAAGCTATCTGTTTTTTTTTTTTTTTATGGTGGGAAAACCTCTTAAGTTATAATTCAAGAAATAAGACATAAAAGAATATTGTGCACAGTTACAAAGCAACCACTGAAGGAAATAAAAATTATCCATAAACCTTCCAAATTATTAGAGAGAAAAGTAATACACAAAGCAAACCATGGAAACACAGACCATGAAGGAAAAGACTTTTAAAGGATGCATTAAAATCAGAAAGCGTAATATAAAATAATATGACAGAACTGAGACCAAATGTACCCTATAATATCGTTAAATATAATGGGACAAACTCACCTATTATTTATTTTTAAAACTCTAATTTTTGAATCAAAGATGGAAATGACAAATATAAGCTTGTTTAAGATACCTCTGGTTCGCCAAATCAAATGTTCTCAGCCTCTGCCCTGATTTTAGCCATGTCAGGGTAGACAATTCCATGGGGCTTGGGCTGACTTCAAGCTGGCAGGATCTGGATGCAGCAGACATGTGGCTATTTTTCCTCTGTCCCCAGGTCCTCCAGTGTAAGTGGGGGCTCTCTGGGTTCATAAGTGAAGCTTGAAAGTGCAGGAAAATCAACACCTTCAGGGAAACACCCACCCAATGTTAAATGAAGCCCATCTGTGAAAAGGTGTTCAGCCCCATTAAGCTATGAGGAAAATGAAAATTAGGCCCCAAGATATGGTATCATTTTATACTCATTTTAGGGCCAAAATCACAGTTCATCAGTGCAAAGGGATGGAGAGAATATAGAGCAACAAAGCCTTTTATATGTTACTAATGGATATGTAAATATGTAGAATCACAGTACAAAACAACTGGCATTATCTTATAAAATTGAATATTCCCACAGCAAGTCCATGCCTAGGTGTATTCCCACAGAAATTCTGGCAAATTTACCCTAAAAGATATTGATAAGTATAATCATGGCAACACTCTTCATAATAGCAAAACCATGGAAATAATCAAATTATCCAAAGATGGGATAATAGCTAAATTGTGTCATATTTACACAATGAAATAATATATAGAAGCCAACATGAATGAGCCACAGTCACTTGCAACAATATAGCCATACTTACAAAATATCATATTAAGAAATGTAGGTATCATAGGTGATACATTGCCTGAGATCCTTTTAATAAAGTTATTAAAAGCAAATACTAATAACTAATATAAGTTTTAGAAGAATATAGATGCAACAAAACTACACTGAAATAGATCTAGGCAGCTGAAGTTACACTTAATAGTGAAAGACCAAATGTATGCTTTTCCTTAAGATCGGGAACACGACAAGGATTCGCCTTTCAGCATTTCAATGTTGTACTGGAGGTTCCAGCCAGAGAAATTAAACAAGAAAAAGAAATAAAAGAGACCACATTAGAAAGGAGAAAATTAAAATAATTTCTATTTGCCTATGACAAGATCTTGTATTTAGAAAGTCTTAAGGAATTCACTTAAACCCTATTAGAATTAATAAATGAGTTAGGCAATGTTGCAGGACATATGATCAATATAAAAACCTATTATATTTCTATAAACTAGCAACAAAAATACAAAAATGAATTAGGAAAATAGTTCCATCTGCAAGACCATCAAAAAGAACAAAATACTTAAGAATAAATTAAACAGAAGATTGTAAGACACACTTCAACTTCAAAAAGATCTAAATAAATGGAGAAGCATTTTATGTTAATGGATTGTATGATTTAATATAAATAAGATGGCAATATTCTCCAAATTGATTTACAGAATTATTACAATCCTTGTAAAAATCTTAGCTTTATTTATTTTCTTTGGGAAGGGACTAAGAATAGTCTAAGCAACCTTGATCAACCATTTATTTCTGGACTCTCAATTCTATTCCATTGATCAAGACTGCTTTGAATATTTTCAGTCTCTTGGGTTTCCATATGAATTTTAGGTTCAACTTTTCAATTAATTCTCATTGAGGTTACCAAGACAATAAAGTGGGAAAAATTGTCTTTTCAACAAATGGTACCTGGACAAATGGATACGCATATGCAGAAGAATGAAATTAAGCCCCTTGTTCGCATCATACACAAACATTAACTCAAAATGGATCACAAACCTAAACATAGGAGTTAAAAACATAGGAGTAAAGCTTTATATTGTTGGGATAGGCGATAGTTTCTTAGACATAATACTAAAAGTACAAGCAACAAAATAAAAAATAGATGAACAGAACTTCATGAAAATTGAAAGCTTCTGTGATGCCACTGGTAACATCAAGAAAGTATTATAAAAAGACAACGCATGGACTAGGAAAAAATATTTTCGAATCATATACTTGATAAACAACTTGTATCCAGAAAACAAAGAATTCTTACAACTTAACAATAAAAATAATAAGAAGAACATAGTTAAAATTGGGCAAAGGGTTTTTTAATAGACATTTCTCTAAAAAGACATAAATAAGCACATGAAAAGCACAGGAAATAGGCACATCAAAAGAGAGTCAATATCATTAGTCATTAGGGAAATGCAAATCAAAGGACAATAAAATATAACCATTAAGTCAGCTAAAATATAACCACTAAGTCAGCTAAAATATAAAAGCTAGAAAATGGCAAGTGTTGTCAAGGACAAACGGACGCTTATGCATTGCTAGAGAAAATGTGAAACAGCACTGCCACTTGAGGACACAGTTTGGTGTGTTGAACACTACATGACCAAGGAATTCCACTCTTAATGGATACTCAAGCAAAATGAAAATGCATTTCTCCACAAAAATTTATATATGAATGTCCATGACAGCATTATTCAAAGAAGCAAAAACTAAAGCAAGTCAGTTCAGTTCAGTCACTCAGTCGTGTCCGACTCTTTGTGACCCCATGAATCACAGCACGCCAGGCCTCCCTGTCCATCACCAGCTCCTGGAGTTCACCCAGACTCATGTCCATCGAGTCAGTGATGCCATCCAGCCATCTCATCCTCTGTCGTCCCCTTCTCCTCCTGCCCCCAATCCCTCCCAGCATCAGAGTCTTTTCCAATGAGTCAACTCTTCGCATGAGGTGGCCAAAGTACTGGAGTTTCAGCTTTAGCATCATTCCTTCCAAAGAACACCTAGGGCTGATCTCCTTCAGAATGGACTGGTTGGATCTCCTTGCAGTCCAAGGGACTCTCAAGAGTCTTCTCCAACACCAGGTTCAAAAGCATCAATTCTTCAGCGCTCAGCCTTCTTCACAGTCCAACTCTCACATCCATACATGACCACAGGAAAAACCATAGCCTTGACTAGACGTACCTTTGTTGGCAAAGTAACGTCTCTGCTTTTGAATATGCTATCTAGGTTGGCCATAACTTTCCTTCCAAGGAGGAAGCGTCTTTTAATTTCATGGCTGCGGTCACCATCTGCAGTGATTTTGGAGTCCAAAAAAATAAGGTCTGACACTGTTCCCACTGTTTCCCCATCTATTTCCCATGAAGTGGTGGGACCGGATGCCATGATCTTCGTTTTCTGAATGTTGAGCTTTAAGCCAACTTTTTCACTCTCCACTTTCACTTTCATCAAGAGGCTTTTTAGTTCCTCTTCACTTTCTGCCATAAGGGTGGTGTCATCTACATATCTGAGGTTATTGATATTTCTCCCGGCAATCTTGATTCCAGCTTCTGTTTTCTCGAGTCCAGCGTTTCTCATAATGTACTCTGCATATAAGTTAAATAAGCAGGGTGACAATACACAGCCTTGACGTACTCCTTTTCCTATTTGGAACCAGTCTGTTGTTCCATGTTTAGTTCTAACTGTTGCTTCCTGACCTGCATACAAATTTCTCAAGAGGCAGATCTGGTGGTCTGGTATTCCCATCTCTTTCAGAATTTTCCACAGTTTATTGTAATCCACACAGTCAAAGGCTTTGGCATAGTCAATAAAGCAGAAGAGATGTTTTTTTCTGGAACTCTCTTGTTTTTTCCATGATCCAGCAGATGTTGGCAATTTGATCTCTGGTTCCTCTGCCTTATCTAAAGCAAGTCAAGGGTCCATCAACTCATGAATGAATAAAATATTATATATCCACACAGTGGAGAATTATCCGTCCGTAAGAAGAAATGAAGTTCTGATACCTGCTACAACATGGCTGAACCTTCAAAGCATTACGCTAAGTGAAAGGAGCCAATTATAAAAGGGCACTTTTTGTGTGATTCCAATTACATGAAATGTTCAAAATAGGCAAATCCTTAGAGACAGAAAGTTGACTAGTTGCTGCCAACTAGTGAAAGCAGGAGCAAACTGGGAGTGACTGATAATGGGCACAGGTGTTCTTTCTGGGCTGGCAAAAATATTTAAAATCAGATTTGAGTATGGTCCCACAATTCTGAATATACAAATGTATCAGTCTGTACATTTTCAATTGGTAAATAAATTAAACGACACTTATTCCTTAGAAGGAAAGTTATGACCAACCTAGACAGCATATTAAAAAGCAGAGACATTACTCTGCCAACAAAGGTCCTTCTAGTCAAGGCTATGGTTTTTCCAGTGGTCATGTATGGATGTGAGAGTTGGACTATAAAGAAAGCTGAGTGCCAAAGAATTGATGCTTTTAAACTGTGGTGTTGGAGAAGACTCTTGAGAGTCCCTTGGACTTCAAAGAGACCCAACCAGTCCATCCTAAGGGAGATCAGTCCTGGGTGTTCATTGGAAGGACTGATGTTGAAGCTGAAACTCCAGTGCTTTGGCCACCTGATATGAAGAGCTGACTCATTGGAAAAGACCCTGATGCTGGGAAAGGTTGAGGGCAGGAGAAGGGGATGACAGAGGCTGAGATGGTTGGATGGAATCATCAATTCGATGGGCCTGGGTTTGGGTGGACTCCAGGAGTTGGTGATGGACAGAGAGGCCCGGCGTGCTGTGATTCATGGGGTTGCAAAGAGTTGGACACGACTGAGTGACTGAACTAACTGACTGACTGATGGTACGTGAGTTATACCTGAAGTTAAAAGAAAACAAAACAAAAAAACAGGTAGAGAAGCAAGAAAACATCAGCCCAAGATTCATTTGTGGTGCTTGTTGTTCAGTCACTATATTGTGTCTGACTCTTTGTGACCCCTTGAACTGCAGCATGCCAGGCTTCCCTGTCCTTCACTATCTCCCAGAGCTTGCTCAAACTCATGTCCATTGAGTCACTGATGCCATCCAACCATCTCATCACCTGTTGCTCCCTTCTCTTTTCCTCAATCTTTCCCAGCATCAGGGTCTTTTCCAGTGAGTCAGCTCTTCGCATCAGGTGGCCAAAATATTGGAGCTTCAGCTTCAGCATCATTCCTTCCAATGAATATTCAGGGTTGATTTTCTTTAGGATTGACTGGTTTGATCTCCTTGCAGTCCAAGGGATTCATAGTGAGGCATAAACATTCATAATGATGCATAACTGAGGTGAAAAGAAGCAGGAGGATGTCTATGAACAGGACCACAAAAGTGGATACAAGTTATAAAAGTTCTAGTTTTTATTTTGTAGTAGATTCACAGATCTTTATTACTAAAAGAAAACAAACAAATATCCAACAAATAAATACAAAACAGAAGAGAGCTACGCATGGACCAGTAATGGAGTGCGTCATAAACCAAGGATGTGACTGATCCACTTCTGAACACTTGTGGTCCAAGCAAGAAATTAAAATGGATATCTAGGAAATAGCAATAACGAATGAATGGCCAACAATTACCCATGGGTACAGCTCAAACAGTACCCACAAGAAACTTAGAGCCTTAATTATTTTACTAAATAAGAACAAATGAAAATAAACCAATGAAAAGTTACACAAAGAACAAAATATTGGGCATTAGGAAACCTGAAGGAAGGAACTAGTAAGGATAAAAGCACAATTAATCAACTATAAAATAAGAGACAGAGTAAATAGTACAAAAGCAGGCCCTTAAAAAAAGCAAAATCTAGTTTTTTAAAAAAGAAAAGCTGCTGCTGCTAAGTCACTTCAGTCGTGTCCAACTCTGTGCGACCCCATAGACGGCAACCTACCAGGCTCCCCCGTCCCTGGGATTCTCCAGGCAAGAACACTGGAGTGGGTTGCCATTTCCTTCTCCAATGCAGGAAAGTGAAAAGTGAAAGTGAAGTCGCTCAGTCGTGTCCGACTCTTCGCAACCCCATGGACTGCAGCCCACCAGGCTCATCTGTCCATAGGATTCTCCAGGCAAGAGTACTGGAGTGGGGTGCCATTGCCTTCTCCGAAAGAAAAGCTAGCCGGACTAATAAAGAATGAAAAGGAGTGAAATCACAAATACACAAAATTAGAAATAAAAATGGAGACATAATCATAGGTACTAAGAAAAGTAAACAAACCATAGAGATTCATAAGTCAATGCTGGTCCCTCTTTGTTGGTAATAATTTCCAATGCTATAGAGCCTCCTTTATCTGATACTAATATAGCTTGTCCTGCCTTTTTCTTTTTTTTTTGCTTTTTTAAAAATTAATGTTTGTATGGCATAACTTTTCCGTTCTTTATTTTCAGCCTATCAATGTTTTTGTACTTGCTGTCCGTTTCTTTTAGGTCATGTATTTTAATCCACTTGCCAGTATCTGTCTTTAATTGGTATATGTAGACCATTTACATTTAAAGCACTTACTAATATATTTAATATTTAACTATTAAATATAAATATACTTAAAACCTCTAATATAGAGTCCAAGTCTACTATTTTATTAATTTGTTTTCTGTTTGCTCCCTAGTTCTTATTCCTCTGCTTTACATTCATCACCTTCTTGTCAATTATTTAAACATTTTTAAAATTCCATTTTGATTTATTTATAATTGTGTATTTACTTTAGTAGTTTCTCTAAGTGTTACAAAAGACACACATAGCTTATCACATACTACTTGGAATGAAGCTTAGATAACTTACTTACGATTAGGTCTATTCACCCCTCTCACTTTTACATATATTTTTGTATTTCCTCAGACATCTATCACCACATCAGATGGTATCAGAATTTTTGCTTCAAATATCAAATGTGACTTAAGAAATTCATGAAAAGTAGGATAGCCTATTTTCACCTGTCTAATGTTCTTGCTTCTTTTCTGAAGTTCCAACATTTCTGCTTTCACTTCTCAGTTTAGAAAAATTCCTCTAGTCCTTCTTTATGGGTAGGCTTGCTAGCAAAGCTTCTCTTAGTTTTCTCCCACCTAAGACTCTTCATTTCCCTTCATTCCTAAAGGAGACTTTCTGTAGATATAAGTTATTGATGACAATTCTTTTCTTTCAGTACTTGAAAAATGCTGTGCCCTTCCGGACTCCATGATTCGATGAGAAACTCTGTTGTTCAAATTGGCATTTTCTTACACATTGTTTCTTTCTGGATATTTTTGAGTTTTGTTTTTTTTTCTTTGTCGTCTTTTGTTTTCAGAAGTTTAATTATCATATATCTTATTACAGATTTCTTTCAACTGCTACTTGGAATCCCCCTGGCTTCTTGAGGCTAAACATTTATGTTTTTCACCAAATTTACGAAGTTTTTGCCCTTTACTTCTTGATTTTTTTTTTTTTTAGGTCTTATCTCTCTCTTTTCTGGAACTCCAATGAAACAAATATTAGTTCTTTTGTTATTGTCACCCAAGTCCCTGAGACTGCTACTCTTTTTTCTCCAGTCTATTTTCTCTCCATTGATTAGATTGGGTCAACTCAACTGATCTGTTCTCAAGTTCTCTGATTCTATCCTGTGTCATCTCCGCTTTACTACTGAGCCCATCCACTGAGTTTTTACTTGCTATTGTATTTTTCACTTCTATAATTTCCATTTAATTCATTCTTACACATTCTATTTCTTTGCTGCAATTTTCTATTTTTTCATTTGCTTTAATTCTTGATTGCTTGTTGAAGCATTTTTATGACAGCTGCCTCAAAATCCTCATCAGGTAATTCCAGCACCTGATCATCTCGGTGTTGATTGTCTATTCTCATTCAGAGTGTGGTTTTTCTGTTTCTTGGAATATGAATGATCTTTTATTGTACCCTGAATATTTTCAACATTATGTTATGTGCCTCTCCATCTTACTAATCTTCATTGTTGGGCAGGCAATCCCTCTGTTAAGGTATAGCCTAGGGATGGGTGGGTGTCTAGTTCAGCTTCTTTCTGGGCCCCAAAGTCACCAAGGAGTGGGAAAGTGGAGGACGGACTCATACGGTGTGGTTGCTGCAGGTGGGGGAGGGGGCTTAGTTATCGCCACCCACTGGGTCTTGCTGACATCATGACGTGGGGCCATGGGGCAGGGAGACAATGGAAGTGCCAGGTAGTCCTGCCTACCACTATCTCAGTCTCCCTAATGATGCTGGTGGTGGAGGCTCAGCTCCTCGCTGCACCCCACTGACACTCCCTGGTAGGGGATCCCTGCTTCCACCAGGCAGGGAATGGAAGACCAGTCCCATGATCCTCTGGGCCAACTATCCCAGCAGGAGCGTTGGAGCCCCACCTGGTTCTACTGGGGAGGAATGAAAGATTATCTGTCTACTTGGCACCACCAGGAGGAGGGATCTGAGTGCTGTCTGCTTCAGTGCAGTGGAGGAGGTGCATGGGGATGTGCGGAAGCTCAGTTCCTGGCTCAGCCCTGCAAAAACCACACTTGTGGGTAGAAAAGGTTTTTTCCATTGGCATTTAGCTGGAAAAAGACAAGTATTGCCAAAAGGGTTTTCTGTTGTTAGGTCATCCCTTTCCTAGTCCTTTGACTAGGGGTAACAGTTTGTCTTGATTTTTTTTTTTTTTTTTTTGGTCTATGGTGGTTCAGGGCTGGAGGCTTCCATGATACACTAACAGTGAAATATGGAAGGTAACAAGGAAATCCAAGGAACCTTTGCCATGTTGTTCCTCAAATGCCAAGGACCCATCTTCCTTTCACCGTCCCGATGTTTTCTATGCTCCTTGGCTACGTTGGACAAAATATTTTAGAGGGAGAACCTGGAAGGAATGGAACTACTCTACTTTGGCAGAACTGGAACTCAGGAATTTTTTTTGAATCATGGACTTTGTTTTAAATAATAATCTACTTGTGGAAAGAAAGCACAAATCATAACTCCCAGCTTAGTGGTGTTTCACACACTGAACACGTCTGTGTAGCCAGCATCCAGTTCAAAACTCAGAGCATGATTGTACCCTCGGGAGTTCATTTTCTGCCCCTATTCATCACAACTGTTCCCAAAGCTAACTTCTCACACAACAGATTAGTTTTTCCCTTTCTTCTAATGAGCAATAGAGTCACTACTATTTAATTATTTTAGTCCATCATGAAGGCTGGATTTCAGCTCTGGTGTGGCTCAGTCTGTCTCTAGGCTGCCCTTGCTCCTTGGGAATAGTTAGCTGTCTGTGCAACAGGCTTTCCTCCCTGACATCAAAGACATGCTGTCTTTTCCAACATCAGTTCTCTGATTCTCCAACACCAACTGGGTATCCAGTGAATCGACTCAATTCTGAAGCTATCGGGAGTTAGCGCAGATCCCAGGTCAAGGACTCATTTGCACAAACTGCCTTCACTTCAGACGCCAGTAGCAAGTCCCAGGAACTCTGACCAAATGCCTATAAACCTGGGGAATCCCACAACCTACTCCTCAGTTTCGGTATTCACTTGAACGATTCACTGAATTCATGAAAAGGCTTTACTTACATTTTGCTGCTTATTATAAAAGATACATCTCAGGAACAGGCTCATGAAAGTGATATCTAGGGCACAGGATGGGAGCAAAGGCACTGGTGGATCTTCCATGCCCCCCCTAGGCATGCCACCATCTCAGCTCTTCAATGGGTGCCACTGCCCAGAGAGAGGTCTGGGTGTTGGTGGAGCTGAAAGTTTCCACCTTCTGATCATGGCTTGATCTATTTTGTTGTTGTTGTTCAGTAGCTCAGTCACGTCTGACTCCTTGCGATCCCATGGACCGCAGCATGGCCGGCTACCCTGTCCTTCACCATCTCCCAGAGCTTGCTCAAACTCATATCCATTGCGTCAACCATCTCATCCTCTGTTGTCCCCTTCTCCTCCTGCCTTCAATCTTTCCCAGCATCACGGTCTTTTCCAGTGAGTCAGCTCTTTGTATCAGGTGGCCAAAGCATTGGAGCTTCAGCTTCAACATCACTCCTTCTAGTGAGTATTCAGGATAGATTTCCTTTAGGATTGACTGGTTGGATCTCCTTGCAGTCGAAGGGAATCTCAGCAGTCTTCTCCAACACCACAGCTCAAAAGCATCAATCCTTTAGCATTCAGCCTTCTTTATGGTCCAACTCTCACATTCATACATGACTAGTGGAAAAACCATAGTTTTGACTATACAGACCTTTATTGGCAAAGTGATGTCTCTGTTTTTTAATATGCTGTCTAGGTTTGTCATAGATTTTCTTCCAAAGAGCAGGCATCCTTGCTCTGCAGTGATTTTGGAGCCCAAGAAAATAAAGTTCATTGTTTCCCCATCTATTTGCCATGAAGTAATGGGGCTGGATGCCATGATCTTTGTTTTATGAATGCTGAGCTTTAAGCCAGCTTTTTCACCCTCCTCTTTCACCTTCATCAAGAGACTCTTTAGTTCTTCTTCACTTTCTGCCATAAGGGTGGTGTCATCTGCATATCTGAGGTTATTGATATTTCTCCTGGAAATCTTGATTCCAACTTGTACTTCATCGAGACCAGCATTTCACATGGTGTACTCTGCATATAAGTTAAATAAGCAGGGTGACAATATACAGCCTTGAGGTACTCCTTTCCCAATTTGGAACCAGTTCATTACTCCATGTCCATTTCTAACTGTTGCTTCTTGACCTGTATTCAGATTTCTCAGAGGCAGGTAAGGTGGTCTGGTATTCCCATCTCCTTAAGAATGTTCCACAGTTTGTTGTGATCCACACAGTCAAAGGCTATATGATAGTCAATGAAGGAGAAGTAGGTGTTTTTCTGGAATTCTCTTGCTTTTTCTAGGATCCGTTAGTTCAGTTCAGTCACTCACTCGTGTCCGACTCTTTGCAACCCCATGGATGGCAGCAAGGCAGGCCTCCCTGCCCATCACCAACTCCCGGAGTTCACCCAAACTCATGTCCATCGAGTCGGTGATGCCATTCAGCCATCTAATAATCCTCTGTCGTCCCCTTCTCCTCCTGCCCTCAATCTTTCCCAGAATTAGGGTCTTTTCAAATGAGTCAGCTCTTCACATCAGGTGGCCAAAATATTGGAGTTTCAGCTTCAGCATCAGTCCTTCCAATTAATATTCAGGACTGATTTCCTTTAGGATGGATTGGTTGGATCTCCTTGCTGTACAAGGGACTCTCAAAAGTCTTCAACACCACAGTTCAAAAGCATCTATTCTTCAGCACTCAGCTTTCTTTATAGTCCAACACTCACATCCATACACGACCACTGTAAAAACCATAGCCTTGACTAGACAGACCTTTGTTGACAAAGTAATGTCTCTGCTTTTTAATATGCTGTCTAGGTTGGTTATAACTTTTCTTCCAAAGAGTAAGCGTCTTTTAACTTCGTGGCTGCAGTCACCATCTGCAGTGATTTTGGAGCCTAAAAAAATAAACTCAGCCACAGTCTCCAGTGTTTCCCCATCTATTTGCCATGAAGTAATGGGACTAGATGCCATGATCTTAGTTTTCTGAATGTTGAGTTTTAAGCCAACTTTTTCACTCTCCTCTTTCACTTTCATCAAGAGGCTCTTTAGTTCCTCTTCACTTTCTGCCATAAGGGTGGTGTCATCTGCATATCTGAGGTTATTGATATTTCTCCTGGCAATGTTGATTTCAGCCTGTGCTTCATCCAGCCCAGTGTTTCTCATGATGTACTCTTCATATAAGTTAAATAAGCAGGGTGACAATATACAGCCTTGATGTACTCCTTTCTCTGTTTGGAACCAATCTGTTGTTCCATGTTTAGTTCTAACTGTTGCTTCCTGACCTGCATATAGATTTCTCAGGAGGCAGGTCAGGTGGTCTGGTATTCCCATCTCTTTAAGAATTTTCCACAGTTTGTTATGGTCCACACAGTCAAAGGCTTTGGCATAGTCAGTAAAGCAGTAGATATTTTTCTGGAACTCTCTTGCTTTTTCAATGATCCAACTTCTGCTGCTGCTGCTGCTGCTGCTAAGTAGCTTCTGTTGTGTCCAACTCTGTGCGACCCCATAGACGGCAGCCCACCAGACTCCGCCGTCCCCAGGATTCTCCAGGCAAGAACAATGGAGTGGGTCGATGATCCAGCAGAATTTGGCAATTTGATCTTTGGTTCCTCTGCCTTTTCTAAATCCAGCTTGAACATCTGGATGTTCATGGTTCACATACTGTTGAAGCCTGGCTTGGAGAATTTTGAGCATTACTTTACTAGCATGTGAGATGAGTGCAATTGTGTGGCAGTTTGAGCATTCTTTGGCAATGCCTTCTTAGGGATTGGAATGCAAACTTTTTTTCCCAGTCCTGTGGCCACTGCTGAGTTTTCCAAATTTGCTGGCATATTGAGTGCAGCACTTTCACCATCCATCTTTCAGGATTTAGAATAGCTCCACTGGAATTCCATCACCTCCACTAGCTTTGTTTGTAGTGATGCTTTCTAAGCCCACTTGACTTCACATTCCAGAATGTCTGGCTCTAGGTTGGTGATCACACCATTGTGATTATCTGGGTCATGAAGATCTTTTTTGTATAGTTCTTCTGTGTATTCTTGCCACCTCTTCTTAATACCTTCTGCTTCTGTTAGGTCCATACTGTTTCTGTCCTTTATAGTGTCCATCTTTGCATTAAATGTTCCCTTTGTATCTCTAATTTTCTTGAAGAGATCTCTAGACTTTCCCATTCTATTGTTTTCCTCTATTTCTTTGCATTGATCACTGAGGAAGGAATTCTTATCTCTCCTTGCTATTCTTTGGAATTTCGCATTCAAATGGGTTTATCTTTCCTTTTCTGTTTTGCCTTTCGCTTCTCTTCTATTCACAGTTATTTGTGAATAGAAATAGCCTTTTTGCATTTCTTTGTTTTGGGGATGGTCTTGATCCCTGCCTCCTGTACAATGTCATGAACCTCCATCCATAGTTCTTCAGGCACTCTGTCTGTCGGATCTAATCCCTTGAATCTATTTGTCACGTCCACTGTATAGGATCCATCAGATGTTGGCAATTTGATCTCTGGTTCCTCTGCCTTTTCTAAATCCAGCTTTAACATATGGAAGGTCTCGGTTCACATACTATTGAAGTCTGACTTGGAGAATTTTAAGCATTACTTTGCTAGCATGTGAAGAGTGTAATTGTGCAGTAGATTGAACATTCTTTGCCATTATTCTTCTTTGGGATTGGAATGAAAACTGACCTTTTCCAGTCCTGTGGCCATTGCTGATCTTTTTGGACCAGTCCCCATTCTGAAGCTTTTTAGGGGTTCCCAGCCACCAGCCATCACTTTATGATATAAAAGACACTATTATCATTCAGGAAGTTCTAAGGGTATAAGTAGTTCTGCACCAGGAACTGGGGACAAAAACCAAATATATATGTGTGTGTGTGTGTGTGTGTGTGTGTGTGTGTGTGTGTGTGTGTGTGTGTTTTAATCACATCACACCATGGTTCCCAACTAAGAGCTGCCTGATGAATCTCAGGCTCTCATCTTTGTGTTGCCAGACTGACAAAGCTCTGCTGCTTTGTATGGACTTTTGACCTAGGTTCTAAATCTAGTATTTACTAGCCTGAACTTCCTCCAAAGTCTGCCAAAGTGTCCTTGCTTTCAGCAGCTTCCCTGTACCTAGATTACCACCCTCCTGTCCATACCCAGAATTAGCAAATGCCCTGCTATAAAAAGGATGAAAAGAGTTAGCTCACTTTTCCAAAATCATCCCTTTCCAGAGCTTCAGCTCCTCTGTTTTTGTTGCCTCAGTGTCCTCTGACACCTTCAAAGAAATTATGTCTGTATTTTTCAGCCATGATTGATGTTCTTGGTGAGACTGTGGTTTGCCACAAATTATTTCATCCCTCCTAGAAGATAATCCCATTGCTATTTCAACTGCTCCAAAATTCTTCACCCACTGTGCTCAACCTCTTCAGTTATTTCCGACTCTTTGTGACCCTCTTAACTGTAGCCCAGCAGGCTACTCTGTCTCTGGGTTCTCCAGGCAAGAATACTGGAGTGGGTTGCCGTGTCCTTTGCCAGAAGATCTTTCTGACCCAGGGATCAAACCCACATCTCTTGCAGCTCCTGCACTGCAGGTGGATTCTTTACCACTGAGCTATCAGGGAAGCCCTCTTCACCCATTAGAATAATACATAATTAAAGTCACAGAAAACAAATACCAGATCAAACTTATTTTTGAATTTTGATGTGAAACTAATAGTAATATTTTCAAATAAAATTTAACAGCACATTAAAAGTATAATACAACATGGTGAAACAAGAATCATGGCAGAAATGCAAAGACAGTTCAAATTTATCATAATAATAAGAGAGAAGAAAAAAAATATTTATCCATTACAGGTGAAATAATAGTGATATTACAAAGGCAGCATCCAAGCATGAAAACAACTCAAAAAAAATAGGAATAATTTAACACTTCCTTTATATAATAAGCCAAAAGTCAACACTGCACTAAATGTATAAAGTTGTGAAAAATGTAAATATCCCCAGGATCATGATATTATCTATGATTCTTCCAGAGGTAACTATGAATTAAAATTTTATTAGAGAAAAATAAGATGTAAAAATCAGAAAGAAGAAGCTTAAAGTTTAGCCTTTTTACAGATAGAGATACAGGTCTATCTGGCTAGCTTTAGACTTATAGAACACAGGAAAAAGAACTAACATTCTTAATAAATAAAGTGCATTTGTAAATTAATAAGAAAAAGGCCAACCACAGAGAATAATATGAATGGTTTAAAATCACACAGAAAAAGTAGGCTAAACCACTCATAATTAAATAAATAAAAATTTAAATCAGGAATAAAACTTTCCATTTGCCAGCATAGAAAAAAATGTTAATTTTAATAATACACAATGCTGGCAAGAATGAGAGCATATACTGATGCAAGAGTAATTTGACAACTTCTGTTTAAACAAATACATATCACTTCAGCAATGCTACTTCTAGGAATTTAACCTACTGATAGATGTTGTACAAAGACGAATATACAAGAGTATCCACTGCACTGCTATTTATAAGCAAAGAGAACATGGTGAACAATCCATATACACACCAAAATCTGGCTACTATATATACTGAGGTATACATGGTGATGCTATCCAATGATGGAAATCTTCCAAAGGCATAAGAGAAGGTCTGAGATCTGGGGCAGGGGGCGGGGGAGTTTTTTAAATGTGAAAAGAAAACTCAAAATTAAAGGTTCAGTTGCTTATGAAACATGGCAATACACAAATCAAGGGTAACTTGGCTTGTATATAAATGCAATGATGTTTAAATCAAAGAATAAAGTGAATTATTTATCTATGGATTGATTCCTTGCTCCTCAGGGGCAGAGGTTTGAATTTATCACACTCAGGCTCAGGGCAGACTCTTCCCTGTCTGCCTGACTGCTGAGCTTCTCTTGTTTCGTTTTCTATCTATGGTTTCTTTCCGATCATCTTTTCCTCTTTAAAAGTGTTTCTAACATGTTTGATGTATCACTCTCTGTTCGGTAGTGAATTTTGTGACTGTATGTGTTTTAACTGCACATAGAAGTTCTCAAGCTAGACACCTCACTCCTCTTTCATTTTTCGTCATTGTGTACATTTAGTTCATTGGTTCTAATAACTGCACAGCCTTTCCTGTGAGATCTGTTCCTTTCCCTGGTGGTGGATTCTTAAACAGCCTCCACTGCCCCACTCCCACAAACATGAAGCAACGAGCAACGTCCAGGCCAGTGGGAGCACTGCAGAGAATTCTAGACCGTAAAGTAAGGTAGTTCCCTATTCCCGGACTGCTCTCTCCAGTCACATTTCCCAGAACAGTGGATTAGTGGTCCCAGTCTCCTGAGTCTTCCGTCAAACTCGATAATGGTCAACTTTTGACTTCCTGGTGAGCTCATGTGGATCAAGTCACATCACATTCAAATGTGCATTAGGAGTGATACACCCTTCTTTGTCTCTTAGATTTCTCCTTCTGTGACTTGCCTTCTCACAGTCTGTGCCAATTTTTTCCTCTTGGATTTCCTATCTTTTTCTTCATGATACATAAGTATTTTCTTGTATAGCCTTGATATCGATTACTTGTCAAGTGTTGTTAATTTTGTCTATGGTGACCTTTATTGAAAAGAAATCCTTAATTTTGATCCTGTCATACCTGTGCATTTTTCTCCCTTGTGGTTGTAAATTTCTGGTCTTGTTGAAGACATCCTTCCCCATCTCTAAGTATATAAAGATATTTGCCTATATGTTTATTCATATTTTATCTCTCACATTAAGGTCTTTATTGTGAATTCCCTTATATGTTGTGAGATAGAAATTCAATTTTATTTTTCTCCACATAATAACTAATTTTCCCCACAATCCCCTAATAAACAGAAAGCTCCCCCTAATTTGTAGACGCCTGTATCATACCATTTCCACATACATGGGTCTGCTTCTCAGCTCTGGGTTTGCTTCCATGGCTTTGTTATTATTGTCACTAATATACCTTCTTCCCACTTGTTACTAGAGCATTGTGAAATGCCTAATCCATGACAGGGTAAATCCCTCCTCTTTGATTTTAGTGTTCAGAACTGACTAAGTTCATTGTATACCTATCAGATCAGATCAGTCGCTCAGTCGTGTCCAACTCTTTGCGACCCCATGAATCACAGCACGCCAGGACTCCCTGTCCATCACCAACTCCCGGAGTTCACTCAGACTCATGTCCATCGAGTCAGTGATGCCATCCAGCCATCTCATCCTCTGTCGTCCCCTTCTCCTCTTGCCCCCAATCCCTCCCAGCATCAGAGTCTTTTCCAATGAGTCAACTCTTCGCAGGAGGTGGCCAAAGTACTGGAGTTTCAGCTTTAGCATCATTCCTTCCAAAGAAATCCCAGGGCTGATCTCCTTCAGAATGGACTGGTTGGATCTCCTTGCTGTACAAGGGACTCTCAAGAGTCTTCTCCAACACCACAGTTCAAAAGCATCAATTCTTCAGCGCTCAGCCTTCTTCACAGTCCAACTCTCACATCCATACATGACCACAGGAAAAACCATAGCCTTGACTAGATGGACCTTTGTTGGCAAAGTAATGTCTCTGCTTTTGAATATGCTATCTAGGTTGGTCATAACTTTCCTTCCAAGGAGTAAGCGTCTTTTAATTTCATGGCTGCAGCCACCATCTGCAGTGATTTTGGATCCCAGAAAAATAAAGTCTGACACTATTTCCACTGTTTCCCCATCTATTTCCCATGAAGTGATGGGACTGGATGCTATGACCTTCGTTTTCTGAATGTTGAGCTTTAAGCCAACTTTTTCACTCTCCACTTTCACTTTCATCAAGAGGCTTTTTAGTTCCTCTTCACTTTCTGCCATAAGGGTGGTGTCATCTGCATCTCTGAGGTTATTGAGATTTCTCCCGGCAATCTTGATTCCAGCTTGTGTTTCTTCCAGTCCAGCGTTTCTCATGATGTACTCTGCATATAAATTAAATAAGCAGGGTGACAATATATAGCCTTGATGTATTCCTTTTCCTATTTTGAACCAGTCTGTTGTTCCATGTTTAGTTCTAACTGTTGCTTCCTGACCTGCATACAAATTTCTCAAGAGGCAGATCAGGTGGTCTGGTATTCCCGTCTCTTTCAGAATTTCCCACAGTTTATTGTGATCCACACAGTACACCTATACTCTTACATATAAATTTTTAAAGAAAGTTATCAATTCCTCAAAATTTGTGATGAGTATTTTGTATGTGGAATTTCAGTGAACGTACAGACTTATCTGAAGAACACTGACATAGTTATAAAGCTGTCCAGTCTATGGATGGGGCTCACATGCATAATTGTGCATGCTTTCATTTACACCCTCAAGTAGAATTTACATTTTTCCCCATTAAGCCTTTGTAAAATATTTTTAAGCCAAATTCTAAATATTTTATAGTTTTTGTTGCTACTGTGAAAATTAAAATATTTTATATCTGGTGATTGTGTGTGTGTGTGTGTATATGTTCAGTCACATCTGACTCTTTGCCACCCCATGGACTGTAGCCTGCCAGGCTCCTCTATCCATGAAATTTTCCAGGCAAGAATACTGGAGTAGGTTGTCATTTCCTTCTCCAGGAGATCTTCCTGACACAAGGCTGGAACCCATGTCTGCTGCACTAGTAAGTGGACTCTTTAGCACTGCTCCATCTGGGAAGCCCCTGGTGACTGTAGGAGAATGTTATTTATTAGAGTTAGTTGTCCTATTTATTTTCATAAGCACATGTATAGACTATGTCTGAAAGTATATCCAAGAAGTTTATTAGGATTGTCGCCTGTGGGGAAGAAGATTTGAGAATCAGGAGACCTACTTTTAACTGTATATACTTTGGGACAATTTGAATTACTTTTTCAATGAGAGATTTAGAATATATGTTATTAATATATTAGTGTATAAATGTAAGCATAATTAATGTATGTGTACTGTATCTATCTCTTTCTCTATATACATGTGATGTATCTATATCTATATTGAGAGGGGAAGGAGAAGAGATCCTGAGTGAGTAAAAGTCTGCACACCCCGTAAGTTTCCCCCTTGGTACAGAACGCATCACCAGCTACATGAAGACACAGCACTCTCTACTGCCTGTCCTTTGCTTGAATTCAAAAAGCCTGCATCTTATTCTAATTTGAGTGACCCCTTCTGCTCCTTAGTTCATTTTTTCCCAACTATTTCTGCATCTGGTAAAACAAATGAGCAAATGTATGCAAACAAGAATTACTCTCAAACCTTTTGCATCTTTGCAGCCACCAGAGTTACTTGCATATTTTTCTTCTCTAATTGTCTTCACGTTGGAAATAAGGTTTTTTAAATAAAATTTATACCATACACGCACTTAAGAATTGCTGATCCATCTCACCTGTTAGAGTTTCACACTGGGGAATCTAGAATTCCAGTTCATATGTGCTGAGTGATGTATATGGTATGAGGGATGAGAGCATGAATTGAGATGAGGTTATAAAGCGCTCATGGGTCATTGATTCTTTGGAAATGATTAATGGAATGTCAGTACTCTTGATGATTTTTAAAAAGGACTGGACATACACGACACCATAAAACTTCTAAAGGAGAACATAGCAAAACATTCTCAAACATAAATTGTAGAAATATTTTCTTGATCAGTCTCCCAAAGCAAAAGATATAAAAGCAAAAATAAACAAATAGGACCCGCTGCTGCTGCTAAGTCGCTTCAGTGGTGTCCGACTCTGTGCGACCCCAGAGACGGCAGCCCACCAGGCTCCCCCATCCCTGGGATTCTCCAGGCAAGAACACTGGAGTGGGTTGCTATTTCCTTCTCCAATGCATGAAAGTGAAAAGTGAAAGTGAAGTCATTCAGTCGTGTCCAACTCTTAGCGACCCCATGGACTGCAGCCTACCAGGCTCCTCCGTACTTGGGATTTTCCAAGCAGGAGTACTGGAGTGGGGTGCCATTGCCTTCTCCTAATCAAACTTAAAAATCCTAATCAAACTTTCCTTTTGCACAGCAAAGGAAATTATCAATGAAATGAAAAAATAACCCACACAATAGGGGAAAATATTTGCAAATGATGCTACTGACGATAACTCAGATATTGATAACATTTGATAACTCAAATAAAATGAGCCAATTCCTTGAAAGACACAAATTACCAAAACTCACACAAAGAGAAACAGATTACCTGAATAATCCTGTATCTATTTTAAAAATTCAGTATTTCTAAAAAATACAGCTCCAAAGGGTTTCACTGATGCATAATTCCAAACCATTAAAGACAATATAATATTAATTCTCCACAACATTTTCCAAAAATAAAAGCAATTGAACACTTCCTAATTCATTATATAGACCAGCATTACCTTAATATCAAAGCCAGATTTAAAACATTACAAGAAAGCTACAATATACTGTATGAATATAGATGGAAAATCCTCAACAAAATATTAACGAACTGATTCCAACAATGTAAAAAAGAAGTACACGCCGCTACCCAGTGGGACTTATTCAAGATGTGCTAGGCTGAGTCAACATTTGAAAAATAATCATGTAATCCATACATCAAGAAAGAAAAAGATTCATATCATATCAGTTGGTGCCAAAACATTTTGCAAAATTCAATACCCATTCATGATTTAAAAAAAAAAAAAACCACTCAGAAAACTTAGCAACATTGACACCATAAAAAAGAACATCTACAAAAAAATCTATAACAAACATCACACTTTATGGTATGATATTTTCTCCCTTAAATTTGGAAGAAGGAGAGAATGTCCTTTCTCAGCCCTTCTTTTCAACATTGTACTGGGAGTTCTTGCTGGTTCAATAAGACAAGAAAAAAGAAAGTGTATGTAATGAAAAGAAAGAAATGAAGTTATCTTTATTCACAGATGACATGATTGTCTAAACCCCAACAAATATACCAAAAACTTCTGGAAAAAAAAAAAATAAGTGACAAAGCAAAGTCACAGGACTCGAGGTCAGTGAACAAAGTGAACTGCTGTCCTGTTCACCAGTATGTATACTGGTATACAGTATACTGGTACACCATACTGTATACCAGTATGGAGTGACTGGGATTTAAAATTTTAAAAACACAAAGTGTTCAAAAGTCTCTTTGCATCTTTTAGTTTTAATATTCCATAATGCTATAATCTAAATATCCCAACACTATATTTTACATCTTTGATTTTTTTTTTGAGGGGGGGTAATCCCAGAAATCAGATAAAGCTGTCTTGCACCCTTTGAGATGCAAATGAATTTGACTGAAACTCCTTTTCACATATACAGTTTCCTACATTCTTCTTGATATCTCTAAGAATTTCAGAGCAAGGCTGTATTAATCATGACTCTTTGGATTGCATGTGAAAGAAACATAACTCAAACAAAGGTCAAACACTATAAGGCTTAGGACAAGACCTTTGGATTTAGCAAGGGCATTGGTGACCTTGACAAAGTGGTTCGAAAGGCTAAAAGAAATCCCCCGGGTTCTGTCTCTGGTTCTCTAATGTTTTCAGTCTATTCTCACTATGTTGGAAATCTCAGAGACCTCATCTTAGGGTTTTAAATTCCGTTTATAAGTCAATGATTCCCCAATTCATATCTGCAGCCTGGAATCTTCTCCTGAATTCCAGACTTCCATATCCACTACCTCCTTCATATTCCTTAATAATAATCTATAATCCTGGGTCATGTTACCCATCTACCAAGTAGCCTAGCCAGGTTGTAGGAAGCAACAGCTTTCTAAATGGTCTATCGGCTTCCACCCTTATATGCCTCAAATCTCTCATCAGGCTAGTGTCCAGATGGATCCAGAACTGCAGCTTCTTCCTCTTTTCAAAACCCTGCAGTGGTTCCTCATTTCATTCACTCAGAACAAAGTCTTAATAAAAGGCACAATAAATGATGTAGGGACACTCACCTCTGTTGCTGCCCTGGCCTCGTCTGTTACCTTCTATATAGCAGTTGCTCACTATTTCTTAGAAGAACGATTCAATGAAGAGGCAGGAAAAACAATCAATGCCCTCCATGAGTGGCTGAAAATTTTGCTAGTCACATCTGTCTGGAAGATTTTGCTTTCCTTGAATTAGGTTGTATGTAGGGATATGCTTATAACTTCACCTAGAGAGAAAGTCATCTCCTCCCCTTGGTACACATACATGTACACACACGCACACACACACACACACACACCCCACACATTCACAAGGCAAACAAGCCTGAAATTAAGAAAGAAAGGTTTGGGACGACATATCACAGTAACACAGGAAAAAATTAAGTTAATATTAGATTTCCTTTTTAAAGGAGTTTGTGGTCATTTCTGGCAATGTATCGGTCAGCTGTATATTGTCACCCTGCTTATTTAACTTCTACGCAGAGTACATCATGAGAAACACTGGGCTGGAGGAAGCACAAGCTGGAATCAAGGTTGCCGGGAGAAATATCAATAACCTCAGATATGCAGATGACACCACCCTTATGGCAGAAAGAGGAGAAGAACTAAAAAGCCTCTTGATGAAAGTGAAAGAAGAGAGTGAAAAAGTTGGCTTAAAGCTCAACATTCAGAAAACTAAGATCATGGCATCTGGTCCCATCACTTCATGACAAATAGATGGGGAAACAGTGGAAACAGTGGCTGATTTTATATTTCTGGCCTCCAAAATCATTGCGGATGATGATTGCAGCCATGAAATTAAAAGACACCTGCTCCTTGGAAGGAAAGTTATGACCAACCTAGATAGCATATTAAAAAACAGAGACATTACTTTGCCAACAAAGATCCGTCTAGTCAAGGCTATGGTTTTTCCAGTGGTCGTGTATGGATGTGAGAGTTGGACTATAAAGAAAGCTGAGTGCCAAAGAATAGATGCTTTTGAACTGTGGTGTTGGAGAAGACTCTTGAGAGTCCCTTGGACTGCAAGGAGATCCAACCAGTCCATCCTAAAGGAGATCAGTCCTGGGTGTTCATTGGAGGGACTGATGTTAAAGCTGAAACTCCAATACTTTGGCCACCTGATGCGGGGAGCTGACTCATTTGAAAAGACCCTGATGCTGGGAAAGATTGGGGGCAGGAGGAGAAGGGGATGACAGAGAATGAGATGGCTGGATGGCATCACCAACTTGATGGACATGAGTTTGGGTAAACTCTGGGAGTTGGTGATGGACAGGGAGGCCTGGTGTGCTGCAGTTCGTGGGGTCACAAAGAGTCGTACACAACTGAGCGACTGAACTGAACTGATCGGTCAGCTGGCCTCCTCTCCCCTTTATTTTCTCTCGCTTTTCCTCTCTCCCCTCAGCCAGAACTCCTAATAACCTCTTTCACCCTGCAGTGGTTTAGCTTCTCTTTGTTTCTTCCTCTCTTTCCAACTCATACTCTTAGAGTTTTACCTTCTTTATAAGCAAGTTACTACTTTTTATTAAACCAAGAGAGCTGTCTTCATGAGATGAATTCCTGCATGAGCTGTTAAAATGATAGCCATTCTCACCCTATCATACTTCCTCTTCAGTTCTAAAGTCAATGAGTCTACATGCTACTTTAGGTATTGTGTGCTCTTTTTTTCCACTAATTTTTAAATTGAAATATAATTAACATACAACATTATATTAGTCTCGGGTCTATAACATAATTATCTGATATTTACATATATTACAAAATGATCAACACAAGAAGTCCAGTTAACGTCTGACACCAGACATAGTTACAAAGTTTTTTTTCTTGTGATGCGGACTTTTAAGATCTACTCTCCTAGCAGCTTTTAAACACGCGATACAGCATTATTAACTATCATCCTGTATGCTCTAAAATGAATAACTCTGCAGTTCCTTCTTCCATTCCAGGTGAGATGTCTGGGGTGGCGGTACACACAGGTAACCATCATATGAACTGATTTACAAGTAACTGAGTGTCCACAATCACTTTCTTCTTGCCTGTGCAGCCTCAAATGTCCAGAGAATCCCGTTACGTGCAGATTCTCTACATAGAGAGTGTGCAGGAGAAGGGAAAGGCATGGAGCCAGATAACCCATGCCTGAGTCCTGGCTCCATCACCTACCATCTGTGCCAACTGTGCCAACATCATGTTGGGCAAGCTCCTTAGCATCACTGGACACAGTGTGTCATTTTTTAGAGGACGTAGCATCAGTGCCTACATCATAGAATTGCTGTAAAGACCCAGTGAAATAACACATCAAACACTTAGAAAAGTGCCTGGTACACAGTGAGTACCAAATAAATGGTAACCATGGCGACCTGTATCAGTTCCTCAGACAGGGCTGGGATAATCATAGAGACTCATCATGTTTGGCAAAGGTGGGACATCAGCCCCAGGTCCGCCCACACTAGCTCTGTGCTTTTCTCAACGCCAAGTAGCAGATGTACAGGCTGAAACACTCTGCCACGTCATGTTGGTTTATCTCTGACTCCTCTGTATGATCCTCGATAATCTGCTTTCCTCCTCTGGGCTTCAGGTCCTTCATCTACAAGATAAGCAGATAGGACCAGATTAGCTCTAAGGATCCTGCTAGCTTTGACCTTAGATATGTACAACCTGGAAGAAATAAAAACTGGTCTGTGCACTGTCTCTGCAGAAGATGCCTCTGTGCAGAGCCTCATGGCTAACTGGATAACTGCAACACAGGGATTTTGTAGGGCTTAGAAGACTCTTCTGGAAGAGCTGGCACTGAATGCAATAGTGCACGTTGCAAAGTGCGGTTCAGCCTGGTGTTTCTCAATGTGATGTGCACGCAGATCATCTGGGCATCCCAGGTAAGGGCTTAGTGGTATCAGGGCTTGGCTACTGAGCTTTGATTGGCAGAGAGTGGGTGTGCTCTAAGAGGCTGCCTGGGCTCCTGGACTTCAGAGCCCAGGAACTGGACACTCCTTGTAAACCCTGAAGCTCACATGTCTACTTCAAGACCAGCAAGGCTCACGCAGCAAACAAGGTGGAGAGCTGGAAAGGGTACAGGGAGCCCATCACCTCCACCCAAAAGCTCGCCCGGGGGAGGGGTCCTGGGTGCAGTGGGCATGCCTGCAGAGAGCTGTGCACCCACTGCACCCTGGCTGCCCTCTCCCCCGGAACACTCTCCCCTGGGGACGCTTGAACATCTGGCCCCAGAAGTCATTTAATTCCAAGGTCAACCGCCACAAGCTCAGTGACCTTCTTTGGCTCCCACTCTACCTGTTTTTCTGTCTATATAGAACCCAATCACTGTGGATATCTAGTCCTCTCCTTCGTGGTTGGCTGCCTGCCCCCAGTAACGTGTGAGCCCCGTGTCATCATCAAATCCCTGAAACTCCAAAAAGCCCCATCCCCCAGAGAGGAGACTCTCCATCCATTCCTGTTGATTTCCTCAACAATCATTTATTGAATAACTGCTAGATAAACACAAAAGCCAAGAACTGGAGAGGAGCTAGATGAAGGTTCATGGGAGCCCACCACTCCCTTTGGGGGTCACAGTCCAGTAGCAGGGAAGGTCTCATGCAAATGTCCAGATCCAGATTCTAGCCTGGGTCAGATCTCTGGGACATGCCTGATGGTATCACATTGTCACACTGAGCCTCTTGTGTCAGCCCCATTGTACAGAGGACAGAATTCAAAGCTTGGCGCTTTGTTCAAGGTCTTACAACCAGTAAGTGTCTGTGTATATATGCAATTTGAACCAGGATTCCTCTGATGCCAAGCCCAGTGTTTCTTCCCCCTGGTGACCAGTTGCCACTAAGATAGTGTGAGGAGCCCAAGGGAAACAAAGTTTCACTGAGTGGAGAGGCCATCCCAGGCCATGAGTGATGGGTCTGAGCGGCCACCAAGGGGCTCCATTCAGGGTTCACTAAGACCCTTCCAAGCCCAGTAATTCTGTGTATCTTCCCACCACTATGCTAACCCCAGACCTCCCTGGACCCTGAAACATGTGGGAGGGATATTTCAGACCACGGGGACCACCTGGGCAGTCACTGAGAGATGGGACACACAGGATGCCCTGGGACCTGAGGGGTAGACCAGCTGGACAGGGTCAGGGGACACAGGTGTTACTTTTCTTCATGCTTCCCAGATGAAAATGGAGTAAGCACGTGAGGCTGTGTGGAAGAGGAAATTTCAAAACTAGATCAAATTCAGGCAGGTTTTGAGCATCGGGCAATCAAGTTTGGCCTTCACTGTGAAGCACTGGGAGAAACATGCAAAGTTACGTGTGTGTGTGTATGTGTGTGTGTGCGTGTGTGGAGTAGGAGGTGTGGAGGTGGGGAGGTGAGCTGTTTTCTAACCTTTGGGAGGGGGCCATGTGGGAAGCAGAGGTGCACTGGCAAATCAGTTTCCCTGTCATTGCCCACTCGGGTGGACTTTCCATTTACAAGAGGCTGTCTGAGCAGAATCCTGAGATGAACTGAACAAATTGGAGGGTGAGGGCTGTCGTGGCTAGAAAGGGGGCGCAGTGGGACCCATGCCTGATACGGAGCATTCTAGGTTCAGAGTGACGAAAGACTGGAGGAGACGAGCTGGGAGGGTATCTGCTGCACTAGGCCAGGTGAGCAAGGGTGAGTGCCTTTGCTAAGGACAAGGGGAGAGGGAGGGGATGGAGGCAGGCAGCCACAGAGGCGATGCAGTAAGACACAAACTAAGATGGGAATGTAAGGGAAGGACTGCCCGAGGAGCTGGACAGGGTACTTCTTCAGCCCCAGGGACCCCGGTTGAGGTCCTACACTGCACTGAGAAGCTCCCTCTTCGGGTGTCCCAGGGCCTCCTGCGCTCCTCACCCAGCCACCAAGGCTTTCCCAGCTCTCTCCAAGAGTGGGGCCTAGCAGGGCGGGAGGCCCATGCACAGTGCTCGGAAATTGTCCGTTTACAACTGCCAGTGCTCAGAGATTGGGACTCTCTAGGTAACACTTCTCCCCCACGCTGGCTTTTCAAGGAAAAGAGGTGATACCATGCCACACGTTGTTTGTTCAGTCACTCAATCAGGTCTGACTCTTTGAGACCCCATGGACTGCAGCACATCGTGCTTCCCTGTCCTTCACTATCTCCAGGAGTTTGCTCAAACTCATGTCCATGGAGTCAGTCATACCATCCAACCATCTCATCCTCTGTCACCCCCTTCTTCTCCTGTCTTCAATCTTTCCCAGCATCAGGGTCTTTTCCAGTGAGTCAGCTCCTCATATTGGAGCTTCAGCTTCAGCATCAGTCCTTCCAATGGATATTCAGGATATCCTAATGGGTTCCCTTTAGGATTGACTGGTTCAATCTCCTTGCTGTCCAAGGGACTCTCAAGAGTCTTCTCCAGCACCACAGCTTGGAAGCATTGATTCTTTGGTGCTCAGCCTTCTTTACGGTCCAACTCTCACATCCATACATGACTACTGGAAAAACCATATTACAAAATGGAAAATGTTTGCCTGACTTCACAGAGAGCTGCTCGTATGAATCACAGCTGCCAGGAGATCTTGGACACTTTCTGCTCTGATTCTCTGTCAGTTCTACTACAACTCAGGTTTTTTTATGCAGGATCCAGCTCATTGGACAAGCCGGGTCAGTGCAGTGTGAGCAGGTCACCAGTGAGATGCAAGAGCACTCAGCAGGGGTCAGGGGACCAAGACTCAGAGGCCAGCAACCTCAGGGTTGAAAGAAACCTAGATCATTTAGTCCACCGACATCCCTGTCAAGCTGTCATCCAGCATCAGTTTACATGCCTCCAGAGACAAGGAGCTCACTACCTCTCAAGCACCTGGCTTCCTTCATGACACAGTTGTAACTTGGACATTCTTTCTTATGTCAAACAGAGACCCATCTTTATCCATCTCAGCACTACTTCTACACCAGAGTGACACTGCAGAACTGTGGAGGCAGCTCCCTGCTTCTACCCACACCATACATCTGCTCACAGACCAGAGCCCAGTTTCTGCGGTCACCATTCTAGGACAGGTGGAGCTGACTCCTCACTTGCAGGGTGACTGACACACTCATCTACCACTTTCCTTGACCAGTCATCCACAATAGACAGTGATGGTACACAGCCAGGACACCTAGTGGGGGGTCTGTGAGGATCCAATAAACAAGTCCACAAGATCTTCACAACCAGGGAACCCTGATCAAATGCATGCCCCCGTGCAGTGTAGAACTGCTCAGCTCACGTAGAGGGAGGGATGGGTAGGCACAGCTGTATCACTGATCCCAATAGGGCAGGTTGAAGGCTTTTAAAAGCCCTAGATGCTGAACTTCCCTGGTGGCTCAGATGCTAAAGAATCCACCTGCAATGCGGGAGACCTGGGTTCTATACCTGGGTCAGGAAGATCGCCTGGAGGAGGGAATGCCAACCCACTCCAGTATTCTTGTCTGGAATCCCATGGACAGAGGAGCCTGGCAGGCTACAGTCCATGCGGTCATAAGGAGTCAGACCCAACTGAGCAACTAACACTTTCACTTTTTCTTTCACGCCCTGAAAAGATTATGCTTCTTCCACACATAATGTGCCATGAAGTTAGTTCTGGTCTGCGAAGTACATGCAAGGATGCCCGACAGTGTTATGATTTTTCATTTAAAGATGACTTCAATGCTTTTTCTGAAATTAACAAACACCAAATTCTTCTCCAAATAGCTTTATACTTTTCTAAATTTGTGTGTTTCAGTTCGGGTGCCCCTGCTTTGTGGGGGCCCTGTTAAGTTCTAAGTCTTCTATTCAGTCAAAGAGTTTAAAACATAGAATCAAAATATGTACAATATACCTTAGAATTTAGAACTCAGAAGAGGAGTACTTGTTAGGATTCCTGGGCCTGGGTGAGGTTCACAGGGTCTTGAAGTTACTGAGGGATTGTCAGGTGGCTCAGTGGTAAAGAATCTACTTGCCAATGCAGGCGACACAAGAGACATGGGTTTGGTCCCTGGGTTGGGAAGATCCCCTGAAGGAGGAAATGGCAACCCACTCTAGAATTCTTGCCTGGAGAATCCCATGGACAGAGGAGCCTGGTGGGCTACAGTCCATGGGGCTGCTAAGAGCTGGACATGACTGTGTGCACACACGCATACATGAAGTTACAATAATCGGATGCAAAATTGTGAGTTTATTTCTGGGGGACAATTCTTCAGATTCCAGATTATCAGATTATCAAAGATCAATAATATCGAAAAACCCAGAGCCACTTTAGATTCATGTAGATTCATGGAATTGAAGGCATTCCTACAGAGATCGGAGTCTCCCCCAAATGAGTGATACAAATTAGTGCAACCACTTCAGAGAACTGTCTCCTAAAGCAGGGCATACACAGATGCGATGTTTCCACTCTGAGGTTCCTAGCCATCAGAAATGTGTACATGGGCACAAAAAACAACATGTACAAGATACCCATAGCAGCTTTATTCATGCTACCCCACAGTTTGAAACTGCCCAAATGCTCATCTGTGATGAATGGATACACACACTGCAGTATCTCCACGCAATGAAATATCATGCGCTGTGAAAACCAACAGCAATTGCATGCACGATTTGATAAATATCATGCATAACACTGAGTGAAAGGAGCCAAACACAAAAGTGAGTATGATTCCATTTCCATAAAACACAAAAAGAGACAGCACTAAGCCATGTCGTTAGAAGTCAAGGTAGCAGTCACCCTAAAGAGACGGAGTAACTGGAAGTGGGTACAGGGTAGCTTTTATTTCTTAATCTGGGGGCTGGTTCCGTGGCTGTGTTCAGTTTGAGAAAATTCATCGAGCTGTATTCTTATGCTATATGCAACACACTTCAACATGCAGTTGAAAGGACTGTGGTATTTGCAATGAAATCCATACACATCAAAATGGCAGTAGAGACCTTCCCCAAACTGACCTGGACCTTCCAGCTGAGGGCCTCCCAGAGGCCATGACCAGCCCTCACTGCCTGGGATTGAGATGACCTGGCTCAGGGTCTGTCTCCACCATCTGACTGGAGAGCTGGAAGGAGCCCCTCTTCTTCCTCTGACATGCCCAGAGCCATCCCCCAGCGGGTGTCTGGCCACACATCTGCTGAAAAAATGTGTTGCTAATGTGATCCCTTCTCGGGGACATGGGAAAAGTAGAACCTGGGGGTCCCGGGCTGGCCCCCCAACCCCAGCTGGGAGTCTCCAGGCCTTTGACCTCCTCAGATTACAGACAAGGGCTCAAGTAAAATCACAGCTGGAAAAACACTGTGCACCCACTGGAAAACAGCCTCCCGTGTGCAAGATTATTCGTATTGGTATTGTTGTGGCTAATAAAAAAAAATTTATTATTCTTATTATTATAAATTAAAATAGCATATTTTGTTCCCCTAATTGTGAGGCTGACTTGGAGCCCAGGGGGAATAGCATGCAGGTGACTTTCAATTTTCCCCAGTTTGGCTTTAGAAAAACGCAGCGTGAAGAGATAGATTGGTCTGGGCAGTGATGCAGACATCGCCCCCCAAAAAACAGGAATGAGGACTGGGGGGAGGGCTGGGCGCCCTGCTTGGTTTTCAATCATCCCACTGTTGCTGTGAGCCCAGAAGCCAGTGCCTGGTTTCCAAGGGCTTCGAAACCTGCTCACTCATTAGCGCAGGCCTCCGAGTCTGGCTCCAAGGTTCAGAGTAAACTACTGTTCTCTGCTCTCTGTGCAGGAGGGAGAGGAAGCTGGTCATTACCAAGCCCAGAAACTGGCCTTGAGTTGCCTCTGATGCATGGGCAAATGGGGTGCTCATGGTCATGGTCGCTGGGGTCCTAGGGTGAGCCTTGGCTCTTCAAGAGCCATTTGTTTTGGTGACAGACATCAGTGGGAGGGGACAGCCCTCAGTCTGCCCTGTATGCCGGCCTGGAAGTTACTTGTCTGAGAAGACAGATCCCAGACTCTGCTTTCCCTCCTGAATGAGCCAGAGGTGGCTCTGAGTGTGGAGGGAAAGGAGAAGGGGATGGAAGGAGAGAGGGACAAATGGGAGACACAGGCTCAGCCGCAGACCTCAGCAGAGGCCCAGAGGCTTGGAGTCCAGCGGGTTTACTCAAGGTGCCAGGCCCCCAGCGATGTCCTGGGTCTGATCAGAGCAACAAGATCGCACTCAGGCCCAGAACAAGGAGGGCGTCTCAGAGTCAGTTCTTCCCTGGGAGACAGGGAAGAAAGGAGGGCAGGAAGAAAGGAGGAGGAAAGGGAGACAGAGGGGAGGGAGAGAAGGGGGAGAAAAAGAGTAAAGAGGGGGAAAAGGGAGGAACAGGCTGAACTTTCAGTTTTATGGACTATATATATGACTTGAGACAGCTCACCTACTCCCTCTGAGGTTTTTTTTTCATCTTTAAAATGGGAACTGGTGTTTACTGAGTCAGAGCTGCCCTATACACTCTGTATGTACCAGCTCATTTAAATTCATAAACTGGATACCAGTCATCCCTATCAGACAGGGGAGGAAACGAAGGCACAGCAAGGTGAAGTGCTGTGCTCAGGGTCTAGCAGCTGGTAGCTTACAGGGCTGGGATCCAGCCTGTGCCCAGGCACCCTGGTCCCAGAATCCCCATCTGCACCAGGGCACCACACCCACTGCCAGCCCAGGGCTGGGGAGCAGCTTCTTGCCTCTGCCCAATTCTCATCCCTGGTATTTCAGCCATAGGACGAAAGACCCAGAAGGAGCTCCCAGGGTCCTATGAGAAAGAGTAACCATACATGCTGGGCTCTTTCACACCAATGGGACTCCATACAGTTGGGCCCTCTGCTTGGAGCACCCTCCTCTGGCTCCCACCCCTCTGTCTCTTCCTCCAGGATTCAGCTCACGTGAGGTCCCCTCTACAAAGTCTTCCCTGACTCCCAGGCTCAGCCTTGTGTGCCTGTGTGGCCCTTCCACGCCTTCTGACATTGCCTTCCCACTGCAGGATGGGCATCTGCACATCTGGTCCCCTTCCTGGATTAGGAGATGCCAGAGCTATGGATCCTGCTTTGTCCTCCTCCATATCCCCAGTACTAACTAGCACAGCAGTGAATTAATGACTGTGTATCCAAGGTCACAGAGCTAGGGCCAGAGCCTCAGGCCTTCAGATGGCCAGTGTCCATCAAGCTGCTCCTCCCCAGCCTCTCCTAGAACCACAGGAGCAACGTCAGATTCTAGAAGAGAAAGGGAAGCAGTAGGTCGTCACGTCCAGTGCCTTGGTTTGCAGACAGGGAGAGAGCCATGTCCAGGCCCCCATGATGGCCTGCCCACCCTTCTGCAGTCCTGTAGAGTGGGATCTCAAGGCTTCCTGCAGCGGACTAAGGAAGTGCCCGTGTTTGGCTGCAGCCGTTTTACCGAGGATGCGGCTAGAAGCTGGCCGCCGCGGTTCTCACTCGGAAGGCTCTTTGCCCGTGGGTGGCTTCACATCTGAGTGTGTTATCGAAGCATCTGAGCTGGACTGAACCTGTGGCCAATTACAGTTTCCCAAGGTGGGCTGGGCTTACTCAAGGCAGACAGGCTGGTGGGAAAACAGCAGTAAATAGGCATGCAATCCAATGATTATACCTATCCGTGCCTGGCATGTGACCAGGGATCCATTAGACGTGTTACTCACTGGCTCGCCTTCAACTCTGACAAAAACTCTGGGAGGAACACATTATTATCCTAGTTTTAAAGATGAGAACCAATACAATTCAGAGTGGGTCAGTAAGCTGCTGGCAGCTTCACAGCTGGTTACTGGATAAGGAAGAATATAAACCCAGGCTTCCTGACTGCAAACCCACACTCTGCCCACTGGACAGAAATCCCCACATTTTGTAAGGGAGACATTGGCCTCCTTTATCTGAGCATCACAGGTCATACTGCCATGAAGAATCCCATGAGCTTTCCTTACTCTGATAATGGTCTCCAACCATCGCACAGATGAGGAGTGAAAGTGAGTGTTAGTCGCTCAGTCGTGTCTGACTCTTTGTGACCCCATGGACTGCAGCCCACCAGGCTCCTCTATCCACAGAATTCTCCAGGCAAGAATACTGGAGTGGATTGCCATTTCCTTCTCCAGGGGATCTTCCCCACCCAAGGATCGAACCCGGGTCTCCTGCATTGCCGGCAGATTCTTTAGCGTCTGAGCCACCAGGGAAGCCCAGTGGGTGACAACAACTTTTGCAGCCGGCAGTCAAAACTGAGGCCCTGACAGGCTGAACAGTGTGCCCCAATGCATCACCAACCTCTCCTGCCCACAGCAGCATCAGTAAATGTACCTCCAGTCCATGCAGAACCAAGATGGCGGCCAGTCAAGCCCATTCCTGGGGAATCTTCTCCCACAGGCACTGTTTGCCAAGGCTTCCTCTTCCTAGAGGCAGACGATTTCTGAGGGGCAGACAGTCTCTAAGTGGGTCCCCACCTCTGCCCCCTTCTTCATCCTCGCCTCTCAAAAAACAGAGCTCAGAACTCTGTAACTAGCTCCTGTCTGGGTAACTTTTCCCACATCCAAACCACTTGCACACACATTCTCATTTAATGCTCAAAGAACCAGGTGACAGGAGAAGCAATAACCCCATTTCACAGACGAGGCTGCTGTGATCAGAGAGGTTAAGTCACGTGCACAGCTGGGAAGTAACAAGTGAAGCCAGGCTTCTCCAGACCCATTCACATCTTCCTCCCCTTTCAATTCGTTGCCCTGCCCACCTCTTTAGGGGTCCTCCCTGGATCATACAGCCCTCTCTCAACTTCCTTCTCAGGAAGAACTGTGCCAACTCATTTCTTCTGCCTCACCCTACAGTTACCCTTGACAGCAGCCACCACCCAGGAGCCTGTGGAATACGAGTTGCCCTTTCGAAGTAGGACTTCCCAAAGAGAGATGGGTGTTCCCACCACAAGCCCTGGGGTCAGCCCCATAGCCCACTGGAGGAACAGACAGCCACCTGTGAGCCGGACATCGGGTACTGCCCCAGAACTGCTGTGCCTTACTCTGGTGAGAATGTCCCGGGCTTCGTAACAACCTGCTGCCGTCTGGAAAAGAGCCTGACCTCAGAGTCACCTACGAACTGACTCTTCTATCAACCGGGAAAATACTCCTGGCCAGGCAGGGAAAGACACCAGTGGGGGTAGAAGAGGCATGAACCCCCATCAGAAGCCCTCCCTTCATCTCTGAGGGGCACAGTGTCAGCTACCATGCTCGAAGATCATACACCCAAATGAAAGCCTGTTCACCAGGGCCCAGTAAAGGTCTGGATGCCCAGAGGAGAGCCCTGCCTGCATGTCAAAGAGCCACTGAACCAGTGAGCATGGGACAGCAAATCAGGTGTGATGTCCCCCACCAAGCATGTGTGCTGTGGAAATATCCAGTCATTCATCCTTAGATAAAGAGAAATAACAGATTCAGTAGACAATTGGTTTAGGGAAACCCTGAGATAAATAAAGCTAAACAGGTGATTGCAGGACTTTTCAGAGCCTTTAAAATACTAACATGCCTCACATTTCTCCCAGATAAGGATAATGTGCAATGTTTGCTCAATGTATAGTTTTTCAGAAGATTTCAAAATAACAATGTGGAATTCCCTTTAGAAAACACCATGCTGTTGGTGGTCCTCTGAGGAGGTAGTAAGCAGGACTAGTTATGTGGGAAGGCGGCCTTTAAATCTGTGCTTAATTGATGATGCTGGGACAGGTGACTAAGAGGAGGTCATATATTACCAGATGAGGGTTCGGTGTTTGCAAAAACATGGCATTAAAAATGCACAGGCCGTGTTCTGGGAGTAAGGATTCCCCCGAACATATCCTCCTACAAGCTGGCGTTCCCAGAGCAGCCCCATTTTTTATCTGGTTTGTATGTCTGGCTTCCCAAGATTTTATTTGACCAAAGGGTTTTGCAGCAAAAGGGGACATCTGCTGTTTTTTCTGCCCAACATCCATTCTCCCTGCTTCTGGTAACAGGACTTCCATTTTCTTTGGGGAACACATCCCCTTCTGCTCCCAGCCCAGGTGGTTCAGGGGCATTCCAAGCCCTAAGCTTCTGGCCCTGCCAGTCAACGGATTACATCTCTAACACCATCCGACACTCACCTCTGTGATTGGCTTACAGGTAGGCAGATGACTCGGTGGTCCAATGAGACTCAAGCCAGGACTTCTGCTAGGATTCTTAGGAAAGAGGTTCACTTAATGGCCTGGTTCCTAAAGCAGGAGCTGCTGGAGGCTATCTCTGCCACCTCATAGGAAGAGCTCGTCTGAAAATGGCAAAAAGAGCCTAGAGATGGAGTAAGACAGATTTCAGTCAGCATCCTATGAGTCCCTGCTCCCATGAGTCCCTGCTCCAGTCACACCTGAAGTTGCCTATAGCTCTGGGGATAGACTTTTTAATTACTAGCAATACAAAAATTTATCTTGTGTCTGAAGCCAATCCCCTCGTGGCTCAGATGGTAAAGAATCTGCCTGCCAATGCAGGAGATCTGGGTTCAATCCCTGAGTAGGAAATGTCTACATTCACCAGTATTCTTGCCTGGGAAATCCCACGAACAGAAAAGCCTGGTGGGCCCCCACCTGGTGGACCACAGTCCATAGGGTCACAAAGAGTCGACACAGCTGAGAAACTAACATTTTCACTTTCTGTCACTTGCTATTCACGGAATTAAACCTGTACAGATTCTTTTGCTATTGAACAAATTATTTTTCACAAGCATTGTTCGTTTAGTCATTCAGGCACAGATCCCACACAGTGACCTCTACAGGTATGGTTGCCATGTACAGCCCTTCAGGGTATGCACTACACACTTCCTTGAGCAACTCCCTCTTACATGACACCACCCTCGGGTGACACAGTGCTGCAACCTGGGGTCTTGGGGATATAAGAAATAAAAATCAGCCCACAGCCCAAAAGGGTCCATGTCTCACTCACACGCATGGTCCTTGCCACTCTCTGAATGACAACAGTCATCCTTCTCTCCTATGATAAACCTAGACGGTGTGTTAAAAAGCAAAGACATCACTTTGCCCACAAAAGTCCGTATAGTTGAGGCTATGGTCTTTCCAGTAGTCATGTACAGATGTGAGAGTTGGACAATAAAGAAGGCAGAGTGCTGAAGAAATCATGCTTTTGAACTGTGGTGCTGGAGAAGACTCTTGAGAGTCCCCTGGAAAGCAAGGAGATCAAACCAGTCAATCTTAAAGGAAATCAACCCTGAATACTGTTTGGAAGGACTGATGCTGAAGCTGAAGCTCCAATATTTTGGCCACCTGATGTGAACAGCTGACTCAATGAAAAAGACCCTAATACTGGGAAAGAGTGAAGGCAGGAGAAGGGGGCGACAGAGGATGAGATGGTTGGAAGGCATCGCGGATTCAATGGATATGAACTTGGGCACATTCCAGGAGACGGTGAGGGACAGGGAGACCTAGTGTGCTGCAGTCCATGGGGTCATGAAGAGTCGGAACACAACTTGGCAACTGAACAACTGCCTATGGAAATCCTTCCCACCCTTCAAAGCCCAACGTAACCACCACCTCCTCAAAGAAGCCTTGCCTGATTGCCTCACTGATCACAAAGTGGTAGCTAAGGTAAACGGAGGGGAGGAAAGGTACATCAACCATGAAGAAAGGGCCTGGGAACCTGAGATCTGGGCCCAGCTACCGCAGCCTATTTTTCTTAGTGCTTTCTCACAGGGGAGAGGAGGTAGGAGGAACAAGTTCTGAGTGCCCTCATGGGGTGATTGGCAGTGTGCCTCCTGATACCCCAGAGCGCTGCCTGAGTTAGGGAAGGACAGCTGTGCTCTCATCTATGCCTCTGCAGTGAAGGCCTGTCTCCTGTACCCCGAGACCCCAGTACTCATGGATTTGGGCTACAGTGCTGGTAACTCACAACCCAGAGAGGACCAAGTTCCCGGGGCACCAGGCTGCATTCTTCTCATTTCTGCCTGTTTTTCACATGGTTGGGGGAGGCCGGGTGACCTGTGATGGGTAGGGTGGGGGAGACAGAGATGTCACATCTGGCTTGTCATTCTCCCTCATATTTCAGGGTGGAGGGACTCCCCCAGTCACCCAACCTGCATTCCCCCTGGGACCCTTCCCTCCCATCCAGGCTTACCAGATTGTTTCAGGGCAAGACAGAGAACACCCATCCCAGCTCCTCAAATCTGCTGCTCTCCTTTCCCCTCCATAACAACAGGACATGCCTCCAGCCTAGCTCTTGTTCCAGAGCCTTCCAGACTCCCTGATACCTGCATTTGCATATGGAATCCAATCTTCCACACCCCCCTCCTTCCCAGACCCGCCCTTTCTGCAAACCCCCAACCTAGGTAAAGAGTGAATAACCCTCATTAACATTTCACAGATGTTGTATTGTGCTTTCATCCCTTGTATAAAACATGATACAAAAGACAGTCTAAAAAGAAGCAAAATGCCTTTCCTGTGTGTTGTTTACAGCAGGCCTCCTCTAATCTAATCATCTTTCTCCTCTCCCCGCTTCCCACCCAATACTCCCCTCTCCCAGCACGCTGCAACTTTGCAGGCATTTTATTAAAATGAACACGTTGTTCCTGCAGCCAGGCTCCCTCCCTCACAGGCCTGGCATAAATAATTTATCTGAAAGCTGATTTGGTTGGCTACGCTTCTATAATTGTAGGCCGTCCCCCAGTTTATTGGCGAGCACTGGGCCCAGCCACTCAGAGACCGACCCCAGATGGAGCGATTCAAAGGCCCACCGTGGACCCCTTCAAAGCCCAGGGAGGCCCCCTCATTGATGTTGGCTCCCGCCCCACCTCCCTCTGCGGACTGCCCAGCCCCAGCAGCCCTCAGTCTGTCAGGAGGCCAGGCCCCCGGGCTCTTGCCCAGCCAAGCATCCTCAGCTGACCGCAGACCATCCTGCGTCATGGACTCCCGTGGTCCATGATGCACCCCTGCCTCGGCAGCATCCAGCCTGCTGGGCGCCCTCCGTGGCCAGCATGAGTGAGCCCTGGGGCAGTGGATAGACCTGGAGACACTAAGGAGAAGCAAGAGAAAAACAATCTAGACTTGAAGTCACGGCCTCAAGTCTTAAGTAGGCTCTGCGCTGCCTGCAGTGCCCCAGTGCTTCCCTCCTGGCTCACAGAGCATCTCCCCTGCAAACCGCCAGCTCTCCCTGCCCCTCCTCACTCAGGGGAGGGCCCTGCTGACGGCGGGGAGCTTGCGCACCAGCCTAGAGCAGCCGCGCTATGCCTGCCGGCTGGTGCTCCCGGCTCCTCCACTTGCCTACCAGCCCCATCCACCTTGCGTTTCTCAAGGACAGCACGCCAGCGAGTCTCCCCTCGTTAGCCCGTGTCATCAATTTTCCTCTCTCTCCTTGAATTCCTCTCAAGTGGAAAGATGAACAGAGCAAGGTGGTTAAAGTACAGCCTTGGAGCTGTATCGCCAAGGTTCAAATCCTGGCTGTGCCACTGAACTGTCGTGTGACCTTAGGCGAGTTATTTAACCTCCCTGTATCTTGGCTTCCTCATCAGCCAAATTGATGAGAGGGAAAAAAAAAATAATAATAGTAAATACTGCAGCGTTGGCACTGGCTTAAGTGAGTTAATATGTACAAGGTTCTTAGAGCAATGCTCATCCATAGAAAGTATTCCATAAATGCTTACCGCCCATGTTATGTCAAAAATAAAACCACTCTTTATCCAACCTCCCCCTCGGGCTAGCACCCCAACTTCCCTACCATCCATTCTGAAGCAAAACTCTTATAAAGAGGCAGCTGCTTACACAGCTTCTGCTGCCCTCCCCTCATTCTCTCTTGAGACCACTCTGATCAGGCTTCCCATCCCCACCCGGCTCAAGAGTAGTTCTCCTCACGTCCCAGCAATCTTTACCTTTGCCCAGCCCAAGTTCACATTCGAGTCCCCTCCGTTCAGACCTGCAGCAGTTACCTGGCACAGGGAGTCATTCTCCTCCTCAAACATCTAAATATCAGATGCCACAAGGGCTCAGAGCTGTGACTTCACTGGGTCAGTGGCCAGTGGAAATACAATGCAAGACACAGATGCGATTTTAAGCTGCCCACTAGCTACCCTAAAGGAGTAACAAAGAACCCGTGAGATTAATCGCAATAACAGATTTCATCTAATCCAACACAGCCAAACTGTTGGTTCAACATGTAAGCATTAAAACTATCAATGGGATGGTTCACATTTTTTGTTCTAAGTCTTCCCAATCAGGTGTGTATGTAACCTTTTTGGCACATCTCTTTTAGGAGGAGCTATGTTTCATGGGCTCAACAGCCATATGCGGCTCGTAGCCACCACACTGGACAGTGTAGCCTTAGGGAGTCTGCTCCATCCTTGTAGCATAAACACCATCAGTACCACCAGGACTCAGGGATTCTTTTCACCAGTCTGGTCCTCTCCCTCAAACTCCAGATTCTTGGATTCACTTGGGTGCCTCAATGACATTTCAAACACAAAGGATCCTCAAAGAACACTTCAAAAGACTTCAGAACTGCCCCAACTCTTCTGGTTCTCTCAAAGCCCACCTTCCACCCAAATCCAGTGGGCTCCACCTTAAAAACAGCCCTAGAATCCAAGCTGTGATGTCTTCTCTCCTTTGTCCTCACTCCCGTCATCATCCTCAGGGTTACTGCGACAGCCTCCAGCCTCATGGCCAGCTTCTCCCTCCTCCTGTGGTCCATCCTCCACCCTGAGCCAGAGAATCACTTGAAAACTGAAGTCAGATGCTGTGCTTCTTCCTCCCAGACCCCCAGTGACTCCTTAGCCTTCTCAGACCAAGAATCAAAGCCTTACCTGACTCCCTTCCCTGCCCCTCCCCATGCTTTGGACCTAAATGGGCCAGACTCACTCCCAACCAAGGTCATCGCGCCTGTCCTTTTATCTGCCTGTAATGCTTTCCTTCCAGACATCCACAGGGCTTCCTCCCTTCCCCGCCATCACGTCGTTGCTCAAATACCATTTTCTCCCAGTTTCCTTCCCTGTCGACACTATAGAAATTGAAAACCCAGCCCCACACAGTACTCCCTACTCCCCTTCTCTGCTTTCTTTTCCTTCATGGCATTTAGCACAAGCTTATATACTGGAGGCTGGTTGGTTGTCTCATCCCTTTTAAAACACAGGCCCAGTGCAGGAATAGAGACACAGATGTAGGGAATGGACGTGTGGACACAGTGAAGAAGGGAGGGTGGGATGAACTGGGAGAGTAGAATTGACATATACCATACCTTGTGCAAAATAGACAGCTGGTAGGGAGCTGCTGTATCACACAGCAAGCCGAGCTCTGTGTTCTGTGATGACCGAGAAGGGTGGGACTGGGGGAGGTGGTGAGAGGGAGACTCAAGAGGAAAGGGATACATGTATGCATATAGCTGATTCATGTAGTTGTACGGCAGAAATCAACACTGTAAAGCAATTATACATCAATAATAAAATTCTTTTAAAAAATCTAACCATTAAAAAAAAGACTGATGCGTGGGTGATATGAAAATAAAAATCAGAGGATATTGGTTTATCTTTGCTAAGCCTCACCCTTCCCCAAATGTTGGCCAACTTCCAGCTGCACGATTTCCTCAAACTTCTGGGACACAGGCCCCATTATCGACTGATTAAACATGATTGCCAAAATAATAATAATAAATAAGTAAATGAGACATGAGCCCAGTGGAGGCAAGTCTGATTTGTCACTGGCATTTTCTCTCACACCAAAAAAGTCATTAGCACATACAATGTGCTTGATAAAGTTTGTTGAATAAATAAAGATGCGAATGCTTGGAATAGCAAAGGAAGAGGAAAGAATGATTCAGAGGCCTTTTTACCACTAGAAATAAGATCACAGTTACCTCTGCTCTACCTGTAGGATGCACCCTCCCCTCAAAGGTCTCGAAAGTTCAATCAACATCTTCAGAAAGATAACTGATGACCACTCCCCTTAAGGTGTCGATCTCTGCCCTCCACCATGTGGTGTAATGGTGATAATTGTAACTGCCAGCACTGACATGCTAACTGAGGGCTAAGTACTTTCCATGCTTGAACTTAACTGAGTCCTTACAACAAATCTCCATCATGATCTAGGCCAGTAGCCATGAGAATCCGAACCACTCCCCAGTCCCATCCTCCCCCAGAGAGAGGGGTCTGGAGTCATCGTGGGCCCCTGAACACTCAGCCTTCTGCCCAGTCTTTGTCCTGCTCCTGGTTTGCAGCCCTTGGACCAGCCACACAGAGGGAACAATAAGCATTAGTTCTCCTGCTCTTCCCCAGCTCTCCCCACAGTCCTACCTGGCTTGCCCGGAACCCCACTTAGTCCTTGCTACGCCTAGCCCTACCCTGGGGAGCGGACGTCCTCCTCCGCCCTCTAGTTGCTGTTTGGAATCTTGTTTGAACTTAAGGCAAGTCCCGCCCCTCTCAGTTTCATTTCAGAATTGGGACTTAGTTTCCAGTCTCACAATGTCATGCATCACACAAAAAGGTGTGCCACCTACATCCCCCTGCAAGGAAGGGCTCTGTCCTGGCTGCTGGGGGTGCAGAACTCAGTTGTCAGCCTCCTCAGGGGCTTCCTGAGCTTCAGAGAGCTGACCTGCCCAGGGCCACAACTTTCCCTGGATGCCTTGTAGCATTGACTGATAAGAGGTATGGGGCTGGCTGGCTGAGCCATTGCAGATGACTCTGGTGGGCACCTGGGGTTCATGCTCCATGGTGCAGTCAGGACTATCACCAAGCCTGCATCACACCTGAGGTTCATGCTCCATGGCGCAATCAGGACTGTCACCAAGCCTGCATCACAGCTCGACCTCTCCCTACCCTGGACCCCTTCCCTTGCTCTCTCCCATGGATGCTGATCACAAGCATCTTCTGAAATGCATTCTGCACAGTAAACACCCTTTCTCAGAGACGGCTTCTTGGGGAGCTCAGCCTACATTTCCCACCCCCAACTCCACCTGATCTGACACACTTCTGGAAAAAGCTAAGGGGCATCGGGCCTTTCTTTCTGGCCCTAGCACACAGGCCAGCCAGGCCCTGCCACCCACACAGCTGACTCCCAGCTCTGACCCCTTCCTCTTACCAAAGGCCCACACGGGCTGAAGGCCTTGGAATCAATTACCAGTAATGACTCTCAACACCTACCACCTTGGCTTTGTCATTATCTAAAATTCAGGGACCGTGATGCCCAAAGCCAAGGATACAGAGGGCCCAGAGATAAGAGCTCCCCTGTCACTCTGCCCCAAGAACAACTGGCCCAAGCCCAGGGCAGACCCCCCTTCCCCTAGCATAGACTGCTGCTGCTGCCATCTGCCTTGACAAAGGGTATCACCCGACCCACAGGACTGCAGGAGGTCAGACTGCCTCATGGCCAAACAGGACCTGGACTGTGTGATGAATTTACATTTCTAATAAGTGCTCCTCTACTGCTGGTGGAGAGGCTTACCCTGGGATTGCCAGTAAAAGGGTCTGCTAAGACCAATCTGAGTGAGTAATTGCGTCTGGGAGTCTGTCCAGTCTTCTAGATTTTCTCAGGAGACAGCATAAGTCTGTGCTGAAGAAAGAACTAAAGACAGAAGTTAGGGCTCTTTCTGGACAGGACAAAGGGCAACTTTCAGCAGACCAGCAGTCCACAGAAAAGACTTCCACCAAGACCAAAGGGCCACAGTCTAGGGGCAACGGGCAGCTGGCCAGGGAGGCCGTGGTGAGTCAACTCGCAAGTATTCACTGGTCATCTACCCCGGGCCAACAGCTACTCATGGGGAAGGTGCTAGAAGCAGCAAAGATCAAGGGAGCTTGGCCAAAAGCAAACAGGAGGCTGGGGTTCCAGAAACCAAGGCCGGTCCCCAGAGCACAATCTAGAAAACACAAAGAGCAAGAGACCTGGGGGTAGGTCACAATGCTGGGAGGCAGGCTGCTGTCCCTGAGAGCCCAGGTCCCTGGGGGCCCTGTGCCCAGCGATATGAGGTCCCTGTCACTCAGGACCAGGGATAACTGAACACAAGCCCTGGGTATCCCCAAACAGGCCAAACCCTCTGGGCTCTGGATATCAAATGAGGAGTGACATGGAGTCCCCAGGAGCACAGCGGCATCCTTAGGGACCTCTGTTCAGTCTTTTCCTCTCATCCATCCTCTACACACAGTAAGTCATTTAAAAGTGAAAGCATCTAGCAGACTTCAGGATCCAATAATTGACTTGATTCATGGGCCAGAAAGCCCTCAAGAGCAAAGAAGCGTCTCCTCCTTTGAAGGACCAGCAACTAGCAGGGTTTTCTTGCAGCTGAACAAGCATAGCTGAACTTGTGTTCACTTGTTGGTTCTCCTGGGACACAATGTTGAAGTGGCGGGTACTCATATATTCTATGTGCAAATGCTGAAACATCACTATTTCAAACAGCTTAATGATCATCATACATGTGCCCTGAGCAAGGCTGTGAATAACTAAAATGTCACATATCTTTGTTTTAGCTGCTATTCTATTAACTCTGCAGGTCTCATAAGCATGAGCCACATGCCAATTAGCATCACTGATGGTCAAGTATAAATGTCTTTGTTTCATAAAAGTGAAAGAATGAGTTCATTATTACTTAAACTCTCTCTCGAAGAAATAATCTTTCAAAAACTTAAGATCCATGAGTAGGAGGGAGGGTTATTAAAGGGGGCCCTCCCTAAAGATTGCTTCCTTGCACTTGAATAGAACAAATCTAAGGGCAGAGTTCCCTAAGTCTGAACTGAAGCCCAAACCCCAGAGAGCCCTGGACATCAGTCTATTTACTCAGGCTGCATAAACAGACACATATCAAGCCTGGAAGAGGGAGGGAGGATCTCAAGAGTGATGGTGTCTGCAGGGGCTTCTGAGATAAGATGAGGAGGCTTCTAAAGGGAGGAAGCCCAGCTCCAGTCTCCCTGGCACCAAGAACTGGAGAGGTCAACAGTCAAGGGCCCAGGGAGACAGCTGCTCTCTGAAGACCCTTCCCTAAAGATCTGTGCTTCAGTTACAAAAAATACAACCACAAATGCTGTGTCATTAACACAGTTCCAATTCTAGGAAATTTCATTATCTTTCCTCAATGAAAGTATATATGATGCACACACATGCGTGTATACATATAGTATACATATATGCACACATGTGTATATACATCTGTGTATATACTTGAATATATATATATACACACGTGTATCGTCCGCTTTCACCAAGAGAAGTCTATATACATACAATATGCATATATACATATACTTGTATATATAGACATATAATCACATGCTGTGCTTAGTCACTCAGTCGTGTCCGACCCTTTACGACCCCCATGGACTGTAACCCGCCAGGCTCCTCTATCCATGGGGATTCTCCAGGCAAGGATACTGGAGTGGGTTGCCATGCCCTCCTCCAGGGGATCTTCCCAACCTAGGGATCGAACCCAGATCGCCCTCATTGGAGGCGGATTCTTAACCATCTGAGCCACCAGGGAAGCCCCTATATGCATGTGTGTGTATTAAATATGATTCGAGTTATAGATTTATATCTGTCTTTTCACCAAATAAGTAAACATGAATTAACCCACTGGGGAACTTCAGTTGTCAGGATCCTTGTTCAATTTTTACTTGGGAAAATATTGCTTGTCATTTTGCGGGGAGGTGTTGTCCAGAGCTGAGCAGAGGGCTGATGTGGGTCACAGGGGCATGGTGGGGATGAATCAAGGCTGCTCTACTTTCCCCAGGACTGTACTCTGTTGCCAGGTATGTATGTGGGAGAAGGTGGGGAGAGGAGGGGTGGATCCCAAGACCTGCGTCCATCAGGGAACTGAAGAGCTCCAGGAAAAGTCTCAGTCCTGAGAATCACTGCCATGTGGCACCTGCCTTCTAACCCCATCTCCTCACTCACTAGCTGTGTACCTGGATCTCAGTTTCCCCATCTGTCCATTGAGAATAGTTATACTGACCTCTTGGGGTAAGATCAGGTGAAATTAGTGACAACAACCAAAGTGCAAGACAATTAGTGGTGATGACCCGATGGAGGCTAGAGGAAGATGTTGTCATTAGTTGGTTAACGTAGGACCTACAACTGAAATCTACCCTTGGATTCTCTGACCAGGGATTTTAATGTACCAGGGATTTCAAAGTGGAATGAATATATCATCAGAGGTTCCTCAGTGGTATGAGAATTTTTCTTTTTAATCTGATATTTTCATTTTGAAAATGGAACCATATTAGTAAGACCCTACTGGGGTTGCTGTGGATAATCATGTAACCAAATAAAGCCTCAGGAATTCAGAGCTCGAGTTTACATTTGGGTTTACGATCACGTTTTTATAAAATGAAGGCCAAATAACTTCATGGGCCACTATGCAAACAAAGGTTTAGCGATTGTTCAAACAGAGACGAGTGGAGGGAAGACTGAGTGAGCAAACAGTAGAGGGGACACCGGCCGGCCCCGAGCAGTCAGCTCCGTGCAGAAGGGGCAGGATCGCAGGCACCGCTCTGCAAGTAGGTGCTGGAGCGAACACCACCTTGCTTTCTAACAACTTGCAAGACAGCCCTAGCTGTAAGGGTACACAACTGAAACTGTCTTGCTAAATGGGATACAGTTTACATTTTTAAGTGGTTATATTTTTAGGTGCTCTATTACATTAATGGGCCCACAAAAAATCCTAGGTCTGCGATTAAATTCTGTGCTTTGTAACGTATGAGAAATAATAAGACTGATACAATTTCTATATTAAAATACTAATAATACTGACAACCACTCTAATGATGGCCCAGCATGTTCAAACATCAAAACAATCTAGTTGATAACAAGCAGAACTTAAAATGAGAACACATCCTTCTATTATTAAACCCAACATTGGTTATTTTACTTTCAGCAAAACATCATCTGTCACATTAAATTAATGCCATTAATTTGAATTTTAATAGTTTTGTGGTTCTGTTTGCATTAAATTTGTGATTGTGTTTCAGTTTTATAGCTGGGTAAGAGCTAAAAGCATAAGGAATTTATACTTACTTTTATGTTTGTATATATTTAAGTAACAATATGATCAAAATAATTTTAGTCAACAGAGGGTCTGTGATCATTTTTTTTTTCTCTTTAAAATGCATCTATTAGTCTTTTTTAAGAATCACTGAGCCTGCACCATCACACACTACTAAATGCACTGTGTGTGTATGTGTGTGTGTGTGTGTTAGTCACTCAGTCATGTCCAACTCTTTGTGACCCCATGGTCTGTGGCCAGCCAGGCTCCTCTGCCCATGGAATTCTCCAGGCAAGAATATTGTAGTGGGTTGCCATTCCCTTCTTCAGGGGATCTTCCCAACCCAGGAATTGAACCTGGGTCTCCTGCATTGCACTGCAGTTAGATTCTTTGCCATCTGAGCCACCAGGGAAGCCCTGCACTAGAGTGCTTTTATTTAAAAAGTCCTGAGTGAGGTTGGATATGGCCCCATGCATTGTGGGACAGGGTGTGAGGCAAAGATTCCTCCGGAATTTAGACTTGAGTTTTTCAAAGTGCTAGGCAGTTAGTCCTCATCTCAGATGGCTCAAGGATCATAATAGACTACTGAAATCGTTTTGGTCTTTTATCGCCGTTCCTTTCTTAAGCAGTTTGGATCAAGTCCACGCAATTTGGTGACAGGCTATAGAGTGCCCAGAAATTCATAACCTGAATCGTATATGACAGACTTTGCATACATGCACTTTGCTGGAGGAGAAGGTCCACAGCACTCACCAGTGTCAGGCCCACACCTTCAGCCTCCTTGGGGGATGGTGACCAACCCAAACACAGAGCGCAGTGGCTGGGTGCCCCCATATCTGGCTTTCTTCTTTATCCTCCATCCCCCCATGAACGCTGAAGAAACAGAGGTTTGGAAATGCTGGGTCGCTGACCAGACACCTGGTTGGTTGAGTATAGTACAACTGAGTACAGTCAAAGCCATGGTTTTTCCAGTACAGATGTGAGAGTTGGACCATAAAGAAGACTGAGTGCTGAAGAATTGATATTTTTGAATTGTGGTGCTAGAGAAGATTCTTGAGAGTCCCTTGGACTGCAAGGAGATCAACTCAGTCAATTCTAAAGAAAATCAACCCTGAATGTTCACTGGAAGAACTGATGCTGAAACTCCAATACTTTGGCCACCTGAGTCAGCGAAGAGCTGACTCATTGGAAAAGAGCCTGATGCTAGAAAAGATTGAGTGCAGGAGGAGAAGTGGGCGACAGAGGATGAGATGGTTGGATGGCATCACTGACTCAATGGAAATGAATTTGAGCAAACTCTAGGAGACAGTGAAGGACAGGGAAGCCTGACATGCTGCAGCTCATGGGGTCACAAAGACTCAGACGTGACTTAGCGACTGAACAACAACAGCTGAGGAAGTGTGAATGGGGACTTGAACTTGTGTCTCGATGACTCCAGAGCCTGGGCTCTTGGCCCCTTGGCTCTACTACCTCCCTCTCCCCCAGGGGCTGTAGGTGAAAGTAGGTTATAGTAGAAGAAAGCAGAGATTGCAGCCCCTGTGCTCAGGAAGGAGCTAATGTCACACACATACAGGACTTGCTCATCTATGTAAAGGGTGGAAATAGCAGTCCTTCAACTGAAACCTCAAAGCCAGGGGCAGGACAGGGGGTGGCAAATACCCCCAAATTATATAATCCCTCCTCCAGGTTTGTTGACAAGTGTCTACTCCCCACTGCTTGCCTGGTGGCTCAGTAGTAAAGAATCTGCCTGCCTATGCAAGAGACCTGAGTTCCATCCCTGGGTCAGGAAGATCCTCTGAAGAAGGAAATGGCAACCCACTCCAGTATTCTTGACTGGAAAATGCCATGGACAGAGGAGCCTGGTGGGCCGTAGTCCATGGGGTCTCAAAAGTCATGCACAATTGAGCAACTAAACAACAGGAACAATCCTCAGCCCAGATACGGCCTGTTTAAGCAAAGAAAGGGAGCATATGTGAGTGTGATTCTATGTCATGTATGGTACCATGACATGACTGCTCCCCCCACCTCTATAGCATTTAGCAGGGGCTTTGGAGGACCTCTTGTAGAGATGAGGCAACATGAGTGAATTCCTCAGTTTGGAGGCCCATGGCTTTGAGGATACCTCGAGCCCACCTGCAGGCACAGATACTTCCAGGAGAATTTATCACAGCCCCCCAGGTGGAGATTGAGGGCAGCCCTCTGAGTAGGAACTGAACCTCTCTTGCAGACAGTGCTCAGGACAAGAGCTTGTTTGGAGGAGAATAAGGTCAAGGGCAACTCTACAGCCTGCAGGCCCCCCTTGGTTTATGGAAAGAAAATGTGAGTTTCTCCAGAGCCAAGAGGAAGCCACAAGGCAATCAGGCTCTAGCACTGTGAGGGGCCACCCTAGATGCAGCAGAGGACCACCTGCACCCCGCAAAATACCCAGCATTGGGGTGCCCTAGATAGACATCTTGAAAGCTAAGAGAGAAATCAGGCAGCCCAGGCCATCTGAAAAGCTAGAACCCCATCTTCTTCATTCTCTGTTCATTTTCCCTGGGCTCTGGAGACACCAGAAGCAGAAAGATAGGAGTATTAGTTTCTCAGAGCTGCTATAACAAAATACCACAAACTTGGTGGCTCAAAAAGCCAGAAATCTATTGTCTCACAGCTCTGGAGGCTAGAAGGCCAAGATCAAGGCAAGGCTATGCTCCCTCTGATGGCTCAGAGTATGGGGGCGGGGGCGGGGGGCTCCTTCCTTCCCTCTTTCAGCTTCTGGTGGTGACTTGCAGTCCTTGGCATTTCTTGTCTTGTAAATACATCCCTCCAGTCACACAGTCGTATTCTCCCTGTGTACCCTCAGGTCGTCTTCCCTCTTTGTGTATGTTTCTGTGTCCAAATTGTCCCGTTTTATAAGGAAACCAGTCACACTGGATTAAGGCCCATCCTAATGACCTCATTTGAACTTGATTATCTCTGTAAAGACTCCATCTTCGTATAAGGTCACACTCTGAGGAAGTGGGTGTTAGGGCTTCAACTTATCCTTTGGCTGGGGGAGGGGGGGCTGGGAAGGAGGCCACAGTAAACGAGGAAGAGGAGAGAAAGAACCCAAAACTCATCCCCGGGCCACTGCAGGGCTCTGTCTGTCCATGTGGTCATGCCTGAGCTGCAGGGAGCAAGACACTGTGAGCTGGGTTGAGAACGAGGCTGTGCACGGGCTGGGCTGGACCTTTTTAAATATGTGAGAGTAAAATGTGTTCTGTGCCTGAAACGATTGGGATTCTCTCGCATATGCCTGCCATATTGTCAAGGGGATGCAAAAGAGATCCAGCCTGGCATGCTGGAAAGCACTGAAGGGAGAAAAATAAAGCCATTTCCTGTTCGTACCCCATCAAGTTCAGCCCATTCAATATATGGTTATATATACAAGAGGCAACTGGGGACCAAGGCGGCACAATATCACATCGAGTGAATTAAATCAAGTGTGGATTTAAAAAAAAATGCACCGAAAGTACTAAGATATGGAGGAAAGCCTCAGTGTGGGTCTCTGCAAGAGACAGGTCTGGATGGTCCTTCAATGATGGGACAGAGAGACAGGTGAGGGCAGGACCTGCGTGAGCAGAGGCCCAGGAGCCAGCCCCTGTGCCAGAGATGGAGATGGTCTGGACATCCCAGGAGGTCCACGGCCCTCTTAAAGAACTTTTATGTCCCCCATACTGGGTGGCGGATGCAGATTTTATGCGTCTGCAGGAGGCTAAAACTGTCTTCAAACACAAAATTATAATGATCAGATGTCTGTCTCGAGGATGGGAGCATTTCCTTGAGCTGAAAGAGGGCGCAGACAGTGCCAGAAGTGGATTATAAATAACCCACTACCACCCCATTCCTTCCTATTGCCGAGGCTCCCGGCCCCGAGTCTCATTCTCCCACTTGGCAAGAGCCCAGATTGGTTTTAATTAACAGTTTTGCTTTCTCAGCTGCATCCAGGTTTTTTCGGATCGAAAAGATGTGCTTCTGCTTCCTCTTGTCTCCTGGCTTTCGAGCAAAAGCAGAGGCTCTTTGGAGTCTGAGAATGTCAGAGAGAATAGAAGGAGTATTTAGAGGCAGCCGCCCTACAAAGCGGAGGTCCAGAGCCTGAGGTTTTGCAGAGAGGTTCTTGGCCAGGCGCTAACCTTCATATCTGAACCCAGTGGGTCACAGGAAATCAGTAGCAAGGTGTCTCTAAATGGATGCCCCCACACTTAAGTCCCCGAATTCTGCTGTGATCAGACCCAAGCTGGAAGAACTGATCTAGCCCCTTTTCCAACCCAGTGCATCTGTTCTCCATTTTAGGTCTGCTAGGCAGCTTCAGCCAGATGGGCTGTGTCTTGTTCACACCCACTGCCCCTGAAGGCCCCGCCCTCCACAGTTGGTATAGGCTTTTTGCAAGACCTTCTCCCACTCAGGTCCCCACTTCCAAGAATAAGCCTCCCCCAAGCCCAGGATTCACACAGCCAAGGAGCTGCCTCCCTGGATCCAAGACCCCATCTTCCACTCAAACCCAGCATCTTTATCTGTTGTCCTTTGGAGGGGTTCTTTTCTATCAGTCATCAGAGCCTCGTTTCTCAAAAGGGGTACTGCTGCAGACCCGAAATGCCCTTTGCACTGCAGAGGGGAGGAGGTGGTCAGGAGGAAATTATGTGGAGAGCCCAGATTCTATAGCCCCCTTGGAAGAGTAACCAAACACAAAGCATATTGAAGACTCTGAAGGTCCTTGCATAGGAAACACACTTAACCCCATTGAGTCAGTATTCCCCAGGCTCTTTGACCATGGAAACCTCTGTTCCCATAACATCTACTAACGGCCCCCAGGCATGGCATGTGGTATGTCAGAGACTCAACTTTTGGAACAGACCCATGAGGGTCTGTGGGGCAGCATAGCCCACCCTTCCTTAGCAGGACTGTGAGGAGGGGACGGGGGTGAATCACACCTGTGTTTGACTGGCCTCTCCCCTGACACTGTGCCCTGCACCCATGAGGCAGGCAGATGCAGGGAGATGTTAGCTTGGGGGCAAGGTGGAAAGCAGGCCTGGGCTCCCCCTCTGCCTTCTAAGCCCACTCCCCAGTACCTCATCACATGTCCCCATCCCTTCTCCACAATCAGAAGGACACTGAACTTCGCCAGAAGGTGGTCAGTTTTAGTAACCACACAAAACTTCCCGGATGATGAGGCTGCAGATGGTGACCACAGCCATGAAATTAAAAGATGCTTGCTCCTTGGAAGAAAAGCTATGACAAACCTAGACAGCATATTAAAAAGTAGAGACATCACTTTGCCAACGAAGGTCCAGTAGAATGGTCAAAGCCATGGTTTTTCCATTAGTCATGTATGGTTGTGTGAGCTGGACAATAAAAAAGGCTAAGCGCCGAAGAATTGATGCCTTCGAACTGTCGTGCTGGATAAGACTCTTGAGAGTCCCTTGGACAGCAAGGAGATCAAACCAGTCAGTCCTAAAGGAAACGAACCCTAAATGTTCACTGGAAGGACTGATGCTGGAGCTGAAACACCAATACTTTGGCCACCATCTCATTGGGAAAGACCCTGATTCTGGGAAAGATTGAAAGCAGGAGGAGAAGGGGGTGACAGAGGATGAGATGCTTGGATGGCATCACTGACCAATGGATATGAGTTTGAGCAAAGTCTGGGAGATGGTGAAGGACAGAGAAGCCTGCAGAGCTGGAGCCCACGGGGTCGCAGAGTCAGACACAACTTAGTGACTGAGCCACAACAGTGGGAAAACATGGGCACTGGGGTCAAACAGACCAGGTCCTGCTCTTTGTACTTGGGCAGATTACTTCAGCCCTCTGGGCCTCAGTTTCCTGATCTGTGAAAGAACCACTGTGACACCAGCTGCACGAGGTTGGCGTGAGGTCTACCAAGACACTCTGAGGTGGGCACACGCCCCAGCTCTGACACAGGTTGGGGGTGGGGCTCACAACATGCTGGGACTCTGGATCCTGTCTGCTGCCAGATTTCCGTTTGCTGACACCCATGGTGTACATGGGGCTCTTCAACACTCCCCTTAGAGTCTCACTCAAATCAGTAACAGATTTGGTGACTTTGTAGCAGGGCCTGGTGACTTTCTGTGGTACTCCTTCTATTTGCCAGGCCTGCTAGAAAGGAACGGATCAGAGTTGCCATGGGAGCACATGGAGCACTGGCTGAGCAGGACACGGTTCTAGGATGGAGATCTGGAGATGTTGGTTCTGCAGCTCTGTCTCCATGGGCCTGGCATGGTTCCTTTCTCAAACCTCTGCCTCTGTCTATATACACAGTGGTCTCCAGCTAGAAGTTTTTTGCCTAAGTCCTGGAGGTCTGTCTAACTGCCTCTAGGAGAGTAGGGAGCTGGAGGAAACAGACCGGACAGCTCTTTCTAGTGTGGAACCCAGAGAGCCATCCCACTGGGAAGCCAGAAGGGCTGATGGTCTCTGATAAAGGCTGTGGAGGAGGATACACAGTGAGTTTCTAGCTCCTCTGTCTGGGTCTCCCTGGACACAGAGGGGAAGGGGCTGTAGAGTGACATCAACAGAGTCATCACTGGGTCCCAGATAGATGAGCCCGGCACACTCGCATCCCCCACCAGGAGGGCAGCAAAATTCCCACAGACATTCATGGGATCAAGAAGATGAAAGCCTGGGCTCCAGGGCCCAGGAAGAACTGGGGAGGAGGAAAGGTCTGGAAAATGTGGCTGTAAGATATGTCTAGGCAGATGGGGCCTCAAGCAGCTTCACAGGTTTTCACGCCCCAGTGGATATCAGAAGCAGCACATTGGTAGTGTGAGTGCCCGAGCCTGGTGGGGAGGTGGCTGAGGACACTGCCAGGCTGCAGGCAGCTTACAGACCGTCCTGCCACATCTCAGTGCCACCCACGGGGAACACACCTGAGGCCCTGTGGCCTGAAGGACACATCCAGGAAGCCAGATGTCCCACCCAGCCCATCCCCTGTGTAACAACTCAAATATCCGAGGAAGGGAAGGACCCTTCCTCGGGGCCCTTTGTGTATCCCCTTGGTGGAATGAGAATCAGAAATAGAAACTCACTTGTTACGGGAAATTCCATTTCTGGCACAACTGAGCATCTGACTGAGGTTCCCAGCCCACTGAACCTCACTCCAGTTTCAGAACCATCCCCCCACGACTGTCAGAGACATGCAGATCCAGAAGGGCACATGCTGGGGATGAGCTGGGAACCCGGAGCACTCCCTCCATCACCGTCTACCTCCTGGGGACCTAGACGAGAGCAGCACCTGGTGTCTTCAGGGCACTGCAATCTCACTCCACCTCCCAACTCCCTGAGCCTGGGCCTTTGTCCCCGTTGGGTCCCATGTGCTGTGGATGAAGCGAGATGCAGTGTGATGCTAAGTCCTTGGTGCTGTGCCTGGTGCAGGTAAAGCGACCCTTGGCGAGTGGTGCCTACTGTCCTTACAGTCACAGAAAGTGCCCCTGTGCCTCTCCCTCTCCTGGGCATTTTGCTCCCCTCCCCACCTCACCCCACCATCCCAGAATGGGCCACCGCTAGTCAGTTCAACTTGTGCTTGGCAGGTGATTGCTAACATTCCTCTCCTGGCTGATATTTTCTACTGAGGACAAGTCACAGCCACCAAAGCCACCATCCACAGCAAGGAGGGAGAGGGGACCTGAGTGGACATGGGAGTGAGCCCCAGTTGGCCCATTTTGGGGCAGAACCAGCTGCCTCTGGTCCCTCAGTGTTACCTGTTGAAGGGTTGGGACCTAGAAGGACCCTGGATGGATGGGCACTCACACTAATTCTACCGATATGAAGGCAGGGCGTGTCCCTGGCCACACTGGGAGCAAAAGCAGAGGCCAGGCTAGAAGCCAGAGCTGCCAGCCCAGTCCCCCGCCTCTCACCCAGGCTCACGGAGGAGGGGTGGGAAGGACTGCCGACACCTCACGTCTAATGATGGTATCGCTCACTTCCTTGGATCCAGTCCCAAAGGGGTGGTCTTGGGAAGTCAGGAGGCAGCAAAGCAGCCAGATAATCCCCCTGCCTGCTCTCCAGAGATCAGCACAGAGCTAATGGGCTCGATGCTGCCTCCTTCTGCACACCCTGCAGAGCTACAGCCCAGACCCTGCAGCTGCCTGGCAGCCAGTAGGACCTGGTGGCCCCAGGAGGCCCCACCAGGTGGGCAGGTGGGAGGGACACAGTCCCCTCCTGGTCTGCAGGTCATGAAATTTCCCCTTGGAGGGATGTCATCTGTTTTCATGGACACTGCCCACGAGCCTGCCAGGCATGGAAGGGCTAAAAAGTAAGGAGAGGGGGGCCTGCTTGCATGACCCCCACCAGGAGCCCCCGTTTCTGGAGCTGATGCACCTCGGCCACCCCATTTCCAGTTCTTCTCTTTGCTTTCCCATCTGTCCAGGCACAGGTTCTAACCATCTGACTGCCTCAGTGTCCTGCAGCCATCTACACTCCGGGCCACAGTACCTTGCGCCCGTGGGTGAGAGCCCATCTCATCCTCCACCTACTCATCCTGTCCTGCACACACCTGTCTTTACCAGGTGGCCGGAAGTCTGACATCCAGGTGATGTCTTCCCCTGCACGATCACGGACCCCTAGCCACCCACCTTTGTGGCGGTGCTGGAGCCCAGACCAGCTTATTCCAGACCTAAGGGCAGCCATGTTCTCCTACAACCTTCTGCTCCACTCTCCACCCGTCACAGGTGTTACTAGTCTGGTTTAGTGTATCAGGCTCATGGTTCCGGCCTTTGTCTCCTCCCTCTAACAGTTTTGCTGCCCGTGATAGATCATGCTCAGGCCTCCTGTGAGCTTGAGGATGCAGTCAAAGGTAGGATGCAGAATACATCTGCAGACCAGCAAGGCACTGCCTTACAGGTGATAGGCAGACCGTGGACCACTGACATCAGGCTAAGACCTAAAGGACAGTGACACCCAAGGGGCACCAACAACTGTGGGAAGGAGTCGAGTACAACCAGACTCAACAACTGAGTTACATCTCCCAGTTTCATACTGAGACAGAAGCCAGAAACGAAGGAGCACCGAGGTCCTGGGATGCTGGTCGCATTCTGTTTCTGGATTTCAGAACTAGTTACACGGATGCATTCACTCTGAGATCCCATCGACACTGGCTATTCATGACCGTTTCTGGAAGTACCTTGTACTTGAGTAGTGAGTCTATAGAAAAGGCACTGAGCCTGCAGCTCTGGGCTCTTCAGGCCTGGCAGATTCCCCCAGGACATGCTGAGTTGTGTGCTTCGGGCACACTTCCAAAGTGAGGATGCACAGGGACCCATGCTCACCCCTGAATCCTGCTCTGGGTCCAGCCTCGGCACTGCTTACCTGCCGTTCAGCAGCAAACCCAGGTGAGAGCATCCACAGACTGGATCCAAGTGATTCTCACCAATCCTTTTGTACAGACCCGGCAGTTGGGCTTAATCCACCAAAAGACCAACCTCAAAATCTCCAAGGCAGAACTACTTCCTGCATAGGAGGACAAAAGTCATTCCAAACAGCTCCCCTCTAGCCATCAAACCAATTAACCATATTAATCTCCCAGTATCTTGTGCCCAGGTGGCTCAGAGGTGGCTCAGTCTCAGAAAGACTGTTGAGCTACAGTCCACGGGGTCACAAAGAGTTGGATGTGACTGAGTGACTAAATACCACCACCACCACCGACTCATGTCCACTCTTGAATAAAATACGACTTGTCCAAATTCCTTCCCTTTTACTGGTGGGGAAACTGAGGTCCAAAGAAGGAGGAAGGAGCTTGCCCAAGGTCATCCTGTAACTCCCCTGCAGCCATGCCCAGGTTCCTCCTCAAGGGCTCAGACTGGGTCTTTCCCCAGAGGTCCCCACATGCCCCCCACATGATTGCCCTTCAGTGGCTGGGAGCAGGACTATTTACAGGCTTCCTTCTTTTAAAAGAAGACTTCTTAGAGGACAAGGCTTAAGCCACATGGCAATTCTCCCCGGTGGATTCTGAGCATCCCGGAGATAGTGGTGGGGAAATGGCATTTCTGGGGCACCCAAGGGGGCCCACGGCAGGGAAGCAGCCTTCATCCCCCTCTGCAGGGGGCAGGCACAGACGTCATCAGCCTCAGACTACGATTTGCAAGGTGGTTCGACACTATGTGCTGCCGTCAGAGAGAAGGAAGGGCAATCCCTCTCTGCCCCGTGCTCCAGCCCTGCAAAGGATGCTTTTGCAGCAGCCACCCGAGGGGCCAGTCAGTGAGATTCTCGGGATAAATGCAGCTGGACTGGAAGTGGTTAAGGGGAAGAAAAGGGGAGAAACTTTGCTTGCTGCCCTTCCAAAGCAAATAAGACCCAATGCCCTCCCTCCTCTGCTTCTCCATTCTCCCTTCTGCCCATCCACTCACCTCTCACCCACTTTAGGCTCCATCCTTCAGGCCACACTCATGTATTATTCATTCAGTCAGTCAGTCACTGGCTCACGCACTCCTTCATTTCTCCTTACACTCCTTGATTGCCTCTCTCCTCATTCTCCCGTCACTTCCTTCAATCATGCCACTGACCCATCTCTTCTTTCCATCCCTCTTCTTCATATCCTAGGACGGGCATTACCATGTTCAGATACAGCTGTCCCCTTTCCAGAGTGTGGTTCCCTGCCTGGCTCCCTCCTAGACATCGATGTTTGAGAAAGAGCTGTGGACTCACTATCAACCTGGCCAGCTGCTGCATCACAGTCCTATGACCTTGAGAAAGTGACCCCACTTCTTTGAGTCTCTATTTCTCCATCTCTAAGGTGAAAATAAAGACACTAACCAACTCACAGAGTGGTTGTGAGCAAGATAAACAGTATAGAGAGTCCTGTTTTGGTCCGCATTTAAGTATGCATGTCCACAGTCACAGGAAATGGTCTGGAAGAACATATACCACAGCACGAACATCGGTTGTCTCTGGGCAGGTGAGATTTATGGGGATCATTTCTGCCTTTGTTTTCCTTAGCTGAGGTTTCGGTATATATCTTTTAAATAATAAGCATGAACTGCTTTCATAATGAGAAAAATATAAAAGAAATATATTTCGGGAGGGAAAATGAGTAAGTGAACGTGCCTGGTTTGCAGCAGGTTACCTGCCTGCAGGAAGACCGTGGGCTCATCTTCTGTCTTTGTGTCTGCTCAGCACCTCCCCCAGTGGCTAGTACCTAGAGGGCACCGATGGCCACGTCAGACCTGGCTCCCTCGTTTAGAAGACGGGGAGTCTGAGATCCATCGAGGGAAGAGATCTGCCCAAAGCCCCACATGAAGTGATTCTCTGTGGAGGAGCTGAACCCTAGACCTTAATTCCCCCAGCCAGGCTCTTCGCCCACTGACAGAGACCAGGCAGAGCGGGGTGACTGATGGAAGCCCACCAGCTCCTCTCCTCCTACACCACCTGCTCTCCGGTTGGGTCCTGGCCCAGATTGGTACTGGCTCTAGAATGACTGCAGCCCATGTCCTGAATCTGACATTAGACCATAAGACCCACCAACGTGTTGGAGCACATCCAGGAGGGCAAAACCACTGAGACATGCTGGGGGTCCTATCAGGATTGAAGATTCCAAGGGAGACAAAGCCACCACATCCCAGGGCAGAACAAAAGAATCCAGTTCAGAGACCCAGCACTGCCTGGTCCTGCCTCCGCTGCTCCCTCCCCTTCCCCTCCTCCTCCTCCTCCTTCTCTTTCTCTTCTTCCTCATTCTTAGATTAACATCAGGAAGACCCATTTTAAAATAAAGACCAGTTTCACAAAGTTCACATAAACACCCACACTTGAAAGTGTTAGTCACTCAGCGGTGTCTGATTCTTTGTGATTCCCTGGACTGTAGCCCACCAGGCTCCACTGTCCATGGAATTCTCCAGGCAAGAACACTGGAGTGAGTTGCTACTCCCTCTTCCAGGGGATCTTCCCAACCTAGGAACAGAACCCAGGTCTTCCGTATTATAGGCAGATTCTTTACCATCTGAGCCACCAGGGAAGCCCTTGAAAGTAACACTAAATTTTCAAGGGCAGCAGAGCAGCTCTCTCTCATGACCTTGAAACAGGCGTGGCTAGGGGTCCTGGCCCTGTGTTTCCAATTCCCCTTTCATGATAAAAATCCTAGTTAAAGCATCAAGGATTCCCAGCATTCAGGGGACTAAGACTTGTTTGGATCCTCTTACTTTCCCAACCCTAAGGAAACAGCCATGTTAATATCAAGACCCCTCCAACCATCTACCCCAATGGCTAGGATGGGGTGGAGAGCACTGGAGCTGTTGGGGAGGGGTTCTCTAATATCAGGGTCTTGTTGAGGGAGAGAAAGCCCACACAAGTGGACACTAAGCATTTATGACCATCTCCCAGTAGTCCAGCATTCTAACACTGCACACCATGAGTGTAGCCGGACCAAAGCCTGGCATCCAAAGGTAGAGGAAGCACCAGAGTCCGCCCTATGGTACCTATGTGCCCTTTGTACCCCTTCAAGCAGCTTCAACCTGCCCAGAGTCCAGCACTGGAGAGCACCGGGACCCACAGCCTGCAGAGAGAACAGGGGACAAGAAAGGGCTCCACGTGAGAGTAGATGTCTCAAAGGCAGGGAGTGTTTCACTGAGAGCCCTTCTCTTTTTTGACAAAGACCAAATATATATTTATTTAAATTATAAATCACACAGATCAAATGTATAAAAATAAAATATAATGAAAATGTTAAAGGTAATCCGATATGTAAGGACAAAACAGTATGTAAGCCAACACCACACTCACATTAAAGGAAACCACCCCCTTGGTCACATGTGGGTGGTTTGTATGTTTCCTTCTAAATTCTGAGAGCCCTTCTCTTTGTGAAAGAGAGTAAGAGCGAGGAAAGGAGGGACAGAGGGAGGGAGGCAGCAGGGAAGGAAGGAAGACAGTAGCTAGGAAAAGAGCATGAACTCAAGTGAGAAGACTGTTAAGGACTGAATTGTGTTCCCCCTTACATTTAGTTTTCTTGCCTGGAGAAGCCCCATGGACAGAGGAGCCTGGAGGGCCACAGTCCTTGGGGTCACAAAGAGTCGGTCAAAACTGAGCGACTGAGCACATATATACTACATTTACAGTTGAGATCCTAATCCCCAGTACTTCATAAGGGACCAGGTTTGTAGATGGATCTTTAAAGAGGTAAATTAGCTAAAATGTGGTCATCAGGGTGGGCCCCAGTCCTAACCAGTATAACTGATGTCCTTATAGGAAGAGGTGACTAGGACAGAGAGGCCACAGGGAAGGCCACGTGAGGACGCAGGGAGGAGAAGGCAGCCGTCTGCAAGCCAAGGGGAGAGGCTTTGCAAGGAGCCCACTGTGCGGACACCCTGAGCTCAGACTCCTGGCCTCCCAGAGCAGGAGGAAAGAGATCCCCGTCACTTAAGCCACCCATTCAGCGGTATCTGCCCTACGTGTTGTGGCCATTCTAGCAACCAGCGAAGGATCTGAAGGCCACTCTCACTCATCCAGGGACATACCATGATTTCACGATAACTTGTTTCTCTTTGTAGGCCCCTTCCTATGGAAATATATATCTATATATTTATATATATAATAGATGTATTAATCTTAATTATATTTGTTGTTATTGTTGTTTAGTTGCTAAGTCATGTCTGACTCTTTGGCAAACCCATGGAGCTGTTCCCTTCTCCAGGGGATCTTACCAGCCCAGGGATTGAAACCGTGTCGCCTGCAATGGCAGGCAGATTCTTTACCACTGAGCCACAAGGGAAGCCCATTAATTACATATACTTGTATGTAATTAGTATTAACACATTAATAATAGATGTTGATATTATATTATTTTACAATGCATTGATACAAAGATATCATATATTAACATGACATACTGAAAGATTTTCTTCAACCTAAAAGTTTTTCTTTTCTTCTGATTTTAAAAGACATTTGAGCATTTTTGTGAGTGCATGAGAGTACCGTGGGTCCCAGGCACTGTGCCCACCACACCTGTTGGAGCAGTGGTCCTGCACAGCCCTCTCTGAAGTGCCCAGTGCTAAACCCATACCAACAGCCAGGCTGAGACCCAGCTCGGGCAGCTAGGAGGAGCGAGAGCCGAGCTCTTGTGCAAAGGTGCCTTGCCCAGGGTGGGTGGCTGAAGCGGCCCTGCACTTCGCAGAGCAAACAGAACACACTGCCCCTTCCAGGCGGGCTGCCTGCCTCCTGGTTCCTCAACAACGATCCAACCCAGAGGTGGAGAAGCATGCTTTGTATGGCTCCTGGCCGCGTTGCTGACTATTTCCAGGACGTTTTCTCCTGGGTCACAGCAGGCAAAGCCAACAGGGAGAATGAACCACAGCCCCTGGGCAGGCTGTCCCGCACTCCCCTGCCGTGACTCAGCCCCTTCCGCTCTGGTCTGGTTCTCCCTCCAGGGATCCCAGGGCAGCGCTGGGAGGAGAGGCCCCCGTCCCCTCCTCTGCAGAATGCAGGGCTGGAAAACATCAGCACTTTTAGACTTTTTTTTTTTTTCCCTGCCACAAAGCATTTCTCCCAATGAACTCCTACATGGGAACCCAGTGGACCAAAAGGCTAAATAAAGAGCTGTTCTGCTTAAATCAGGGGCACACTCCCTAGGGGGCTCCCTCAGAACCCCAAAGGTCCCAGGGGATGCTTTTTAAAAACCACTGCACTGGATCTTCTCTGGGCCCCAGAGTAGGGAGGGAATGGCCTGAGCCCCATGCCTAGTGGTCCGCAGAGTCCTCCTACTGCTGGGCCAGGGGCTCTAGGGCTGCAGCAGAAGTGGGAACAGGCGGCCAGGGTGAGTTAATAGGGCTGGGGCCCCAGAGGGCTGAGCAGGGGGAATGAGAGCGAGAGTGGGACCTTGTTGGGGGGGGTGGGGGGGGCAGAGGATCTGACTCTGTACACAGCAATCATGGGCACAGAGGACATAGAGCAGTCACAGCCACTGTGATCATGGTCAGTATGGTCAAGGGTACAGGGGTCATGGGACAGCAATCATGGACCCAGTGGTCACACACACCGTGGTCACAGGCACCGTCTTCGTGCACACAGCAGTCACAGACACAGACGGCACGCCTACAGAGGTGAGGGGCACAGTGGTCCGGCGAATGGCGGTCATGGACACGGCACTCATACACACAGCAGTCACGCACAGCCCACGGGGGCATTTCTGCTGAATACATTAGCAGACTGGCTGCGAGTCCCCACCCCTCCTTGGGAGCTTCCTGGCAAACTAATCCCCACATAGCTGGGATGTGAAATCACTGCTTCTTCGGCCTGTGGGCTGCCCAGGTACATCTGGCTTCATTTAGTCTCCCTCACTGAACAGAAAACACATGTGGGTCCTGGCTGCCTCTCAGGTGGGAGTCTGTGTGTAAGGCCTTCCGGGATGGGCGGGGCTGTGAGGCTATGAGGAGGGGTCTAAGGCAGTCCTTTGAAAAGTGTGTTTCTTGGCACACAAGTGTCCTACGAGACGGACATTAGCTATACGCGGGGAAAGTGTCCTTGGTCAAGTAAAGTTGGCAAACTCTGTGCTGAACAAAAGTAAGCAGAGAATCGTGGGATTTATCAGACACTTGGATAAGTGACCCCAAGCAGAGGGAAGAAAGGACAGTGTTTTCCAAGCATCTTCCACTGGGGTACCAGGAAGGAAGCTTTGTGGCTGCAGGTGATAGGAAATCCAGTTGTAAACAGGTTAAACTCTCTGGGAAGGTAATTGCTCATGCGCTAGGCTACGCAGAAGTGGGCGCCAAGCAATGTCCCGAAGCCAGAGCCCCTCCATCTTCCCCCTCCACCATCCTCAGAGTGTTCTTCTTGGGGTAGCTCCCCTCATGTGACCAAGAGGACAGGTGCAAGTCCAGAACTCCCAGGCGGCAGACACTATACCCGCCAGCAGCGGAGGGAGACGTTTCCTTCCCAAGTGTGTTTGTGAGCAAGGTAAGCCTTTCCCACAAACCTGCCAAGACCGTCCTTCTCCTTTCATTGGCCAGAGTCGTGACACGTGCTCCTGCCCAAACCAATGGCTGGTTGCTCTGAAGCCACTGTTCCCAAACTGCGGGCTGGGGCACCGCAGAACACCTTTAAAAAAAAAATGCAGGGGTGCTGCAGGATGTTTTAAATTTTTAAGGCAAACACAGTTATACTGGCCACCGCATGAGCTACCAGTTCACACTACTTCATAGTTTCCACATAACACACTCTGCATTCCACTGGTGAAGATGCAGCCTTGAGAAGCAGTTTTTGGTGGTTGCTATGATAACATTCAAGCCCTGAATGAAAAACGACGTGGCATGGAAAAGGAGGGTGGTGATATCCAAGCCAGATTCAAAGTTTGAGACGTTGTGCAGTGCCCAACAGGTGCATCTATCCCCTCAGCAACGAACTGTGGTCATTTTAAAATAAATTTACATGATTAATTTTTCTTTTCATGCATGTATATTGGTTTTGGTGTCTCCCAGATGGTGAATTGGTTAAAAAAAAAAATTCCACCTGCCAATTCAGGAGACGTGGGTTTGCTCTCTGGATTGGGAAGATCTCCTGGAGAAGGAAATGGCAACCCACTCCAATATTCTTGCCTGGGAAATCCCATGGACAGAGGAGCCTGGTGGGCTATAGTCCATGGGGTCGCAAAGAGTCGGACACAACTGAGCGACTAAGCACACACAGATTGTCTGTGCATTTGGCTAATCTGTTCCAGCATAAATATAATATTAAGTTGTTTGAGCCAAGCTAAGCAGGGACACTGTGAAAAAGAAAATCACCGAGACAGAGGGCATGTGAACAAAGTTTGGGAACTTGTAGCTTAGACGTATTATGGCTTACTCCTTGTGACAGAGGCTGGGGCTTGAACCTGCCCCATCTGAAACCCATAAAAGGTTTATATTTGTGCAAACCCTGATAAGGCCTTCCCAAGTGTGTCAGTGGTAAAGAATCCACCTGCCAAGCAGGAGATACAGGTTCAATCCATGGGTTGGGAAGATCCCCTAGGGAAGGAAATGGCAATCTGCTCCTGTATTCTTGCCTGGGAAATCCCACAGACAGAGGAACCTGCAGACTACAATCCATGGGGTTACAAAAAGTTGGACACAACCTAGGGACTACCCAGCAGCAGCAGCAAACCCTGATAAAGAAAGAGGGAGGGGGATGTGTTAGGAAGGCAATCTCAATGGTTGCTCAGCCAGGTCATGGCTCTTGCCCCATGTAGGGAATGGGTGCTCAGCAGAGCAGACTTTCAGAACTGCTGATTTAAACAAGCAGCTCTGTTCTGTAGGTTTCTCTCTTCCCTTTGCAATGTCACCTCCTGGGACTTGGTGGTCCCCCTACCCCCAGAATGCCTGTTGTGTCCAAGGAGCTCCAAGAAAAGCTGACTGCAACAATTCTCCTCCCCTATCCTTCAGCCCCACCAGCTCTGCTCTGTCCTCCCTAATCCTTCCCTTCATCCACCAGAAGCAGACTGAGACCTTGCAGGCCCCCAGACATGCTCAACCAGCAGCTCCCATCTTCCCTCAAGGCCTAGACTGGACCTCTGTGCTCTGAGAGAGGCCACATGCCAGCCTGTGCTGTCAGACTCCTACCTGGGCTTGCCAGGTGCGGGTCACATGTGAAGGCCCCCCCTTAGTGTCCTTGCTGTCAGATCTGGCCTGAGCACCTTTGAGCACACACTGCTGGCCGGGCCAGCCCAGCCCTCACACTCCACTACTTCTACACCCCATCCCTCTCTCCTCCCACAGGACACCAGCTGCTGGCCTCACTCCTGCCTCAGGACCTTGGTGCCTGCAGATTCCAAGGATGTACACCCCTGCTTCCCACATCCCCAAAGGGCTCCTACCCCACCCCATGCAATCCACTGGTGTTGACACCGCTCTGTTGTACCATGATCTCAACGTGAGCAGGTCCTGTTTATTCCTTTTTTGCTTGTCTTTTTGCTGCCTACTCCATGAGGGAGGGGGCTTCCTGAGGACAGAGGAAGCAGATCACACCCACTCCCCTCTCTGGAGCAGCACCTGGCACTAGACGACACCTCTCCAACCTGTTCAATGAATGATTGATCAACACAACAGACCTAGGAGGTCAAAGCCATGCCCCCATTTCACAGATGAGGCAGGTAAAGCCCAGGAAGTAATGACACCTGAGCCATGCCACAACCTAGATAGAGCTGGGTTCCTTCCTCCTCTCCTAGGTGTCCAGGAGACCCCTGGGAGCCCCCTCTCCAATGTCCAGCTGACCCCAGTGCTCTGGTCAGTTTTATAGGGAAATGCAGAGGGCAGACCAAGGAGGCAAAACATTCTGGACTCCTATGGCCATCCCCAGGCCTAGCACTCTCACAGGCAGAGTCCAGGAAATCCACTGGTCAGGCCCGACTCGGCCACTTCCCTTTCTGTAGCCTTGGGCATAGACACATACCACCCCTCTCCAACACCGAGGGCCTTGGTTTTCCCAGCTTAGCAATAAGGGTGTTAGCTTGACTTAGCTCATCACTGGCTTTCCCTCCTAATACCAGATCCCCAAGTTCAAGAGAACACGTGGATTGGCAACAGGAGGAAATAAGAGGAATCTGCTCCCAGAAGCCCCCCAGGGCTGATCCTTCACTCTGCCTGGGATCCAAGAACCAGCCATGCTATGTCCCTACCCACTCAACTAGACCTCCTTGAGGACAAATTCATATGTGACCAGCCTCATTTACCAGCAAGGACCTCAAAGCCCAGGGGGGCCCAAGCTCTCCTAAGGTCACTCGGCAGTAGGTGGTCAGCACCCAGGAGCTCTAACTGCCGCCTGTGTCTGCTATCAAGCCCTAGGCACCCTACATCCTATACACCACACTGCCCTCTGAGCTCCTCCGGATGCCAAACTGCTTGACGGATGGACCATTTTCTCTGTAGTGGTAAGTATCAGACGGAAATGTTTCCCAGCAAGTTATTTCTAGAGCTTCTCGCAAAGGCAGAGCTCTGAAGGGTTTCCTTAAAAAAAAAAAAAGAAAGAAAGAAAAAAATAATACTTCCACGAGGGGCTGCGATGATGAAAGAAGACGTGGAGCCCACAGGGCCACGTGCCTCACTTGAACCCAGGGAAGACCGCCGGCCCCTCCCGCAGGTGCCTCTGCCAGTCCCCAGGCCACCAGGCCAGATTGATACAACTTTGGAAACATTTCTGACAATTCAGACGGTTCCCACATCTGCTGCACTGAGTGATCCAGGTTTCCTCTGTGGGCGGGGGGATTGCGGAGCTGTGTCTGCTTTTTCTCTCCTTCTCAGACAAGCTCTGCTGGGCTGCAGGGCCTTCGGGGGCTGCCGTAAGCTGATTTCCATATTCACTTTAGGCCCCGGCCAGGTGGACAAAGGACCAGTGTGTCTGTGGCCCAGAGAAGGCCCAGTGGTCAAGGGGCGACTTCTGTGTTTTCAACCAGGACAGCCCACAATGGACACAGCACTAAATCATCAATCATGTCCGCCATGGGCCCTTTCCTGGCCTGATGAGCCAGCTGGTCACCACTGAGGTTCCTGGGGAAGGAAATCCAGGGTCAGAGGTCAGAGTCTGGGTTTCCAAGGCTGGCTTGATTACCAAGTGCTGTGCGACAAGTTACTTGAACTCTCTGTGTCTCCAAGATCACTTCCTGGTTTTCCTGGAAAGGAAATAAATGTGCCTTCCTACTCTAAAAAATAGAGTCACTCCACAGTAGTCTGGGAATGGGGAAGTGGGGTTCAGGGAAATGACACTGACTGTGAGTTTCCTCCTGGATTGGGCAATCCTGGGGCATGGCTGGACTTCAGCACGGGTCTGCCACCAAGGAATGGGGCCCTTCGTCATGTGCCAAGTCCTGGAAGAGAAGCTAGAGACACGTAAGGGGATGGGGAGAGGCATGTATGGACCCTTCAAAAGGGCCATCAGGGAGCAGGGCGGCAGGACCGGGGCAGGAAGAACGCTGGGCCTGATTTCAAACCCCTAGTGGCCTGTCCCCAAGCAGAGGGGCCCATGGGACAAAGGCAAGATAAAAGTGCCGAAGCTAAAAGGAGACAGATGCTCTGCTCGACGGAAGGCAGACCTTCTCCGCCTGCACAGTGAGGAGCTGGTGGAGTGAACTCGGGGTTTGTGCCCCCACACCACCCCACCCCTCATGTGTGCAGGCAGCAGCTGGACCTGCTAGCACATACAAGGTTCACAGCAAATCGTCCAACACGTGGCAGCTGCCGTGGCAGAGAGTCCTGTGGTCGAGGCTGACGCCGCCGTAGGACACTGCAGAGCAGAACAAGTCACCCTGAAGTTTCTCCCTGAGACCAGAGGGTTCATGTGTGCCTGGTCCGGGCTGACAGGGCTGCACCTCCTCCCCCAGCTGCTAAGTGAGCACTCAGGTCCAGGCAAGCGAGCCGCAGATGCTTGGAACTAAACACCCCCACCCCCACCACTCAGGAGCCCTTGCCGGGCCACATGCCCCACCCAGAGCCTCAGAAGATATTCAGCAACTCCAGTCTGTGCTGCCACTTGGGTCCTAGATTCCTGGCTTTGTCAGGAGTGAGAGGGACCCTATGCCTGTCCAGAGAAGCTTCCCTGGCTTTGGGGCATGGATAGTCACAGGTGGGGCGGGGACTCCATCCCACAGGGGCAAAGAAGCAAAGTAGGTGAAGTCGGAGTCAGCAGTGCCCACACACAGCCTAGTGTACCCTTTGATGCTGTGTGGCAGGGGTAGGCACTGAGGCTAACAGTCTCCTCGCTCCACGTCCCCAGCTGATACATAGAGAAGCCACCTCCAAGCCCCAGGCTGTCAGATTCCAGAGCCTTCCACTGGCCAGGCCGCCTCGTGTCAGGGACAAAGCCCCACTGACTGTGGGCTGAACAAGGAGAGGAGAGGGAGTAGATGGACATACGCTTCGCCCATCGCCTGGGGACAGGTAACCCCCAGACTTTCTCTACAGGGGTCCTCTGAGTCTCCCCTCTGGGGCTGGAAAGGGATTCCTTGCCCCATCTCATACACGTTCAACGCACCCACACACATATACACACCCCGTCTCCATGGAGCAGGCTCTTCCTGGGAACCAGCTTGTCCCACAGAAAGCAAGGATTTGCCTCCTGGCTCTGCCAGGCATTCAAGGTTTACCCAGCCTGACCTCCACCTCAGCCTCCCATTCAAGATACAAAAGCGCAAAAACCCACCTGGATAAACTAGAGGCCTTGGGGAGGGTCCAGCCATACCACGGATCCGCCCAGAACCCAGCACGTGCCACACGCACGATGAGCGGACTCTCACACGCTCCCAGTCACCTGTCCAGGGACAGGGTCTCACTCCACCTACAGGGCTGCCCTTCCAACTTTTCACCTGATTCTGGTGACAGCGACATCGTCTGAGCATGGAAAGAGGCCCCTCTTTACCATCTTTGGCACGACATGCACTCCTTAAGGACAGTGTTTCCCCTTTGCCCCAAGATGACCCTGTTCAGGTGCCAAGATGAGATGGGGCTTGGCTCCCCCTGTAGCCACTCCCCCACCATTGCCTTGATCTAAATGCCTTTGGATCCCACCATCCACCTTCAGAGCATGTGGTTCTAGGACCTACACCAGCCTGAACACCTTCTTTTGGACTTACTATCACATGCTCCCTCCTCCACCTGGCACCCCAATGTCAGTGAGGCTCTCATACTTAACCCCCTCCCACCCCATTCTACTCACAGGGCAGGGGTACTCCAAGCAAGACTAGGGACACCATCTCAGGGGGAGCTGGGGGATCCCACTGCAGGCCTAGCTTGCTGTAAAGAGGAAGTCTGCATCTGCTCTGACAGCCTGCACACGCTCCCCAATCTGGAGCCAGGGCCCCCCATCTTCCTGAGAAGTCAGATATCTGCTGCCTGCCTGCCTGTGCTCCATCAGAATTCAGCAAAAGGGACATAAATAAATAAAGGAAACTCTGCTAGGCTCCTTCTGCCTAACGATCACCAACACGCAGACGCTTGAAGAGACGTTTTTCCAAAGGAGCAGTGGGTGAAAGCCATCCAGACCGGGGAAGGATTTGCTGTCAGATATTATTGTTGGTCACATTTAAAAAAAAATAAATAAAAAGCCAAAGCAGGGGCCTGGGGTGGGGCAAACATCACGGAGATTTCCATCAGACCCAGGAGGCTTCCTGTATTTCAACTTTTGTTTATTTGTTTATTTTTGTCAATACGTGAGCGTTTGAAATTTGTAACACACTCACTAGCAGCTAGAAAAATTCCCCAATCGGAGGGCAGTGTTTGAAAACAGTCTTTTTAATTTCTTTCAGCTGGGCCTCTATCGCTGGATCTTTGGTTAATGTGGATTCTTTATTCATGATCTTTCCACCTCCTCATCTCTGTGCAGCTAATCAGCCGTTGGACATATGGAATTGTTCATGCTCAAAGCGGTTAGCAACGCCCCAGGCCAGACGGGCTTCAGACAAATGTGTCACTCACCTTTTGGGCAGAGCCCCCCAGACCCTGTTAGGCCTTCTTGGGCAGAACCCCTGCAGCACAAAGATAACATGCTCAGGCTGTGCCAGGCCAGGAGCGTGTTCTCCCAGGCTGCGTAGGGCAGTGAGTCAGGTGGCTGCAGGGCTTCCCCTGGCTCCCCACTGCATGCCGTGTGGCCACAATCCTCTTTCCCTCTCCTTCTGCAGCAGTTAAGTGTGGGGTTGAACTAGAATCAGGAAAAATGCTGAGAGAGGCAAACAGTCGAGGGCCTCTTTGTAGCAGGACCTCTGAGGATCAGGGACTGTCACTATGTGGGCTGTCTCATGTAATGACAGCCCGTGGTTTGCTCAGCTCACCTATTGCATCAGGGTGAGATGAAAACAGGATTTCTGCTAGAGCATGTCTGACTCATCAGACACATAGACTTCTGTCCATAGACTCTGAAGACATCCATCCTGCCCATTAGGCAGCATTGGACTCGGGGCAGAGTCTGCCCTCCTTGGAGGTGGGGGGGTCCTCAGCTCTCACTGCTCCACCCTTTTACCTTCATGGTGCTGAAGAAGCAACATACACCTAGAGAGGATCTACCACTCCCTTGCCCAGACCACAGGATTGCCAGACAAAACACGGGGTGCCCAGTTAAGTCTTAACTTCAGACAAGGAACAAATAGTAATTTAGTATATGTCTGCCCCAAATATTGTAAGGAGCAAACTCATCCTAAATAACCTGTGCTGCTTGTCTGACAGATACATTTACTTGGGAGTCCTGTTTTTGTTTTCCATTTTTCTTTTTATTAAATCTGACAACCATACCAGGACACAGTGTATAAGGCACCAGACCCAGGCCCAGAACTCAGGCCCCACCCCCAGCTCTTACCTCTTTCCTAGCACTTCTTACCCCCTCCCTTCCTGTATCCTCTGACCCCAAAGCTCTGCAGGTCGCTATAATGATGCCTGAGAGTAAGCGTCCCCATCCTCCCCAGTAGTTAGTTCTTAAAACTCTGGAACCATACGTGGGTTCTAAACAAATCCAATGGCTCTTTATTCATCTTGAATTAGTGATAGGGGTCCTGCCAGAGACTAGAACAGGTTCTAGCATGCTGTAAGCATCAGGAAAGGTTTATGGAATGAATGAGGTAATGGATGGATAGATGGGCTGAATTGCAGTCCCCCTGACTGGCTCTTGGCAGTAGTATTTATGGAACCATGCAGGATGCTCACATGAGTAAGTTTTCCCAGCATCACAGCATATCCCCATCCTGTGACCCTGCTGCCTCCCAGGCCTCAGGACTGGGACAGCACAGACACGGGTTCTCTTCAAAGACAGTCTAATCATGGTGAGGGTGGAGAGCTCTGCCATGGATCAATCCTGTATGTAAGCCCTCTGCTCGTCACCCCCTCTGCCTCTCCATCCTCGTCCAGCTCTCCTTTCAGAGTCCATGGAGGCAGTGAAGCAGAGAAGGAAGGGAGGAGACGGTTGGGAGTGAGCACTGGGCCGTGTCCTAAAGTGCCAGCCAGATGGCCATCTGTGCAGCGTGGCCTCCCTAGGCCTGCAGGGGAAGGAAGTATGAAAGCAGAGCCAGGCGAGGTGGGGATCCAGCCAAGTGCCGCTCTGCAGGCTCCCCCAAGCACATGCTACTTCCTCGCCCAGCAGACATGCACACGCACGTGTGCACACGCTCCACTCAGTCATCTCCCTGGTTGATAACTGATGGGCCTTGAGGGGGAAGGGTGGCTGCTCTTTCCAACCCACCCAAGATCACAGTCCATCTGCAGAAGCACAGCAAATGCTCAGAAGACTTTCCTAAGCATCTACTGAGCCTTAGGCACTGCTCACCATGGATGGAGACAGTCAGATATGGGAGAACAGGCCTCAAAGACAGGATGGTACCATGGGATAGCCTGAGAATGGGAAAGCCTGATTCCTCCTGGAATCATCTGAGCTCCCCAGAAAAACCACAACCCTCTTCTCAGGCCTCAGTTGCAGCATCTGTATAATGGAGACCCCCAACCCCTTTTCTGCTCACCTCGTTAAAAAAGAAACTCCTTGTAGACTAGAAAGGACCAGCAGAACCCACAACCTCTGCTTTCTGTATGTGCTTCCAGGACTGAAAGGAGGCTTTTCTGTTTTTGTTGGATGTGCTTTGTCTCCATACAGCCCAGGGTCTGGCGCTTGTGCAGATACTAAGGGCCAGAAGAGCTCAGACAGCAAAGTTGCTAGAGGCTGGTCTTGTGTGTCACACGGGCCTGTCACCTCCCTCCTCTGCCCACTGGACCTCTGTTAATGTAGCCCTTGACTCACAGAATGTACTGTCAGCTCCAGCCCTATGCCTGTTTCCCACACTCTGTGGCCAGCCCTCCAGCCCTGCCCTGGGTGGGCCTGGGGCCGCAAGGTGCCCTGTTCCCAGGCCTGCATGAATCCTCTATGAGGGCACCTCCAGCGAGTGAGCAGGCCTGGCTGAACCATGTTCCTGAGCCAGGAGGGGATTAGAGGCCCCCACTGAGCCCGGAGCTGGGGATTTGGCACCAAAACCCCTCCCTTTCAGCTGGGCAGAAAGGAGAGGGAGCAGAGCCAACGGCCCCAGGGCTTCCTGGAGAGGCTGTGCACCAGAAGCCTCCTGTTTCCTGAGCTTCTGCTGATGAAGCCCACTTCCCCCCACGCCAGCCCCTGGTTGCCCAGTTCCTGAAACAGGCTGCCCTGTAACCGGCACTGCATGCGGGCCTGAGGGCCAGGCTGGGATGCCAGGGACATGGGCCTCAGGTCTCCCCTCCCACCCTACCCACCCAGCTTGCACGCCACTCAACAGCCCCTTCCCCTCCGAAGCCTTCATTTGCTCAGCTCTAGAATGAAGCAGGGAAATAGCACTGCCCACTGAATTTCCAGAATTGAATGGGTCTTAGGAAAGCAGATTCTGTGTGGGGAAGGGGTGTCAAGCACCACCATCTCCCCCCTCACTTCTACTCCCCTTCAAGGTGCTCCTTACCAGAGCCTGGCCTTGGCTGCCTCAAGGGGAGCTCTGGGGTTTCATAAACCCTGCCCACAGATCCAAAGGACAGAGAAAACAACTTGCAAGGGCCAAGGCTGGGACACTGTGAACAATCAAAGTAAAAAATGAGAATATTAAATTAAAACTCACTTATCAAGCAAATATCCACAAGGTTATAAATAAATCACTAAATAAATAAGGACATAGAGGCAGCTCTTTCTGATGGAAGAATGCCAATTAATAAATGTAGAATGGATGAGGGAAATTTAAATTTTCACCTTTACAACACCACAGTAGTAATTATTATAGACAAGATGCTAAAATTCACAGGTAAACATTTGAGGAGAAATAGAACATTTGAATTGCCTCAAAGTACCCCCTCCAAGATGTTTATCAATACAAAGGGCAGAACACACGCAGTAATCTGCAGTGGGGAAACCCAGCCAAGCCCACCATCACCGTGTGATCAAGGTCACCATCACTAATAAAGGGACATATTGACATCAGGTGGTCCCTGATACGATGCACTAAGAAAGGTGCATCACATATGTGGTATTCTTGCCCAGAAAATGTATAACCTCAACCTAATCTTGAGGGGGAAAATCAGACAAATGCAAATTGAGGCCCATCCTACAAAATAACTGCTCAGTACCCTTCTGAAAGGTCAAGATCATGAACAGCTAGGCAAACTAAGGCACAGTCACAGATTGGAAGGGACCAAGGAGATGTGACAATGAACACGACATGAGATCCTGGATGGAATCCTGGAACAGAGGAAGGACATGAATGAAAGAACTGGTGACATCTGAGAGAAGTCTGTGGTCTAGTACTAGGATTTCCCAATATTAATTTATTGCTTTTAGTCATTATAAATTATATAAGATGCTGCTGCTGCTGCTGCTGCTGCTGCTGCTAAGTCGCTTCAGTCATTTCCAACTCTATGCGACCCCACAGACGGCAGCCCACCAGGCTCTCCCGTCCCTGGGATTTTCCAGGCAAGAACACTGGAGTGGGTTGCCATATCCTTCTCCAATGCATGAAAGTGAAAGTGAAAGTGAAGTTGCTCAGTCATGTCCGACTCTTAGCAATCCCATGGACTGCAGCCTACCAGGCTCCTCTGTCCATGGGATTTTCCAGGCAAGAGTACTGGAGTGGGGTGCCATTGCCTTCTCCTAGCATTAGGAAAAGCTAGGAGGGTACACAGAAACTCTCTATACCATATGCAAAAATTTGTATTTCAAGTAAAAAGTTAAAATACCTGCTTATATTCCATTCTCTGGAGCTTTTCACTGATGCCAGTCAGTAGATCACGATGTTTCCTCCTATGAATCCATCCCTTAAAAAGTGGTAGGTCCTCTGGGCCAGGTGTTTCACAATTACAATTTCACTGAATCTTCGTAACGACTCTCTGAAGGAGGTATTAGTAGCCCCACTTTACAGATAACAAAGCTGAGGTCCAAGGCCACAAACTGGAAAGTAGAAGCACCAAGATTCAACCTGAATGCATTCAGTCTGAGTCCATCTGAATGCAGAAACTGTAAGTGATGCCTTTACCCAAATGCAGGAGCTCACAGAGGAGGTTGTGGGCATATGAGTGAGCACCAAGGGCAATCCCATGTGGTCCTTCAAAGCATGGCATTTAGATGCCACCTACCTAATCCAAACACAGGGCTGTCCTGTGACAGCCAGCTAGTGGTTAAGAACAAGCCTGTAAGTTTAAGAACTATATCCATACAAATTCCAGGTCTGTTACTTATCTATTGTATTCTTTCCAAAGTTACTTAGTCCCTCTGAGCTGAAGTCTCCTCCTATATAAAATGAGGGTAGTGTTTAGTGCCTGTCTATAGTTTGGCTCTGAGCATCAAGCACTTAAAACAGTTATACACACTTCATAAATGTTAACCATCATTTTTTATTTTCACTTTCTGCATCTGTCTTCAAACACCTGCAAAATGCCAGCTTGATGAGTCGGTTCATCTAAGTTAAACAGAAAGTCAAGGTCCAAGCAAAAGCTAACAGTGCACTATGGAGAGTGGAGCAGAGAAGGGAATCATCTGGCTGTCGTTATCAGCCTAAAATCTGAACCTGGGTATTGGCCAAGAGTCATCTAGGGATGTTATGGAATTAGAAAAAAGTCAAAGCAGGAAAAGATCCCCGGGGTAATCCAATTCCCTGTTATCTTGCAATGTAGTTTCCAGGAAGAGGTGTCCTACCAATGCAGGTGTGACCAACCTAGGGTTAATTTTTAAAAGCGAGAGAATAAAAAGAGGGAAGGAGAGGGAGAGAGAGAAAGAGAAAAAAAGGAGGGGGAGGGGAAGGGAGAGGAAGGATATAGAAGAAGGGGAAAAAGTTCTCACCTAAGAATCTCACCAAGGAATCCTAGAATCTCTGAAATTTGGAACATGAATCAATAAATCTAAGAATGCTACTCAATATCAAAATCTAGGTAACATTTGCCTCCTGCTGGTTCAGTGAAAGCACTATTTTTTTAATGCGTAGAATGACTGAAACCAAGCTGAAATCACCCTCGCTGATGTAAACCTAGAGACAGAATTATAGGCGCATCGACAGAATAAGCCCTGGGGTTCTCCAGAGTGTTGAAGTCTGTTAAACAGCAGAAGTCTCATCAACTTGGTCAAACCCATCAATGACTCACATCATGTCTATATGTTTGCACTATTGTAGTAATAGGCTGATTTAAATGATTTTAGGACTGCAGAAATCCATAGTTTTGCAAAGCTAATAGGTTGGCCTTAGATGCTGCGTTTTGAGGATGCATATCTTGCATTCAAATGCACTGGCAGACCTCCAGCTACAACTGCAAATACTTTGATGCTGAGAGACAGTCTATGAGAGAATTTAAGGTACATATCCTATATTTTGTTTTAGGTGGGCTTTGCAACAAACTGTGATCCCACCTACATTGACTTCTTTTTTTCCTTAATAAATGGTAACTTTTTTTTGCATTTTATCTATTGATTTATTTATGGTTATGCTGGGTCTTCCCTGCTGCACAGGCTTCATCTAGTTGCAGAGAGCAGGGGCTGCACTAGAGTTGCCGTACGTGGGCTTCTCACTGCCGTGGCTCTTCCTGTTGTGCAGCACAGGCTCTAGGGCATGGGTTTCAGTAGTTGCTGCACACGGGCTGAATAGCTGTGGTTCAAAGTCTCTAGAGCATAGGCTCAGTAGTTGCGGCACACGAGCTTAGCTGCCCCTCAGCATGTGGGATGTTCCCAGACCAGGGATTCAACCTGTGTCTCCTGCATTGGCTGATGGATTCTATACCACTGAGCCACCAGGGAAGGCCTCACCTACATTTACTTCTAACCATTCTTTGCTTCAGTGGCCTCTGCTCTAACTTGGGAAGGTTGGATGAGGTCCATAGCTTTCAACCATAGGTGCACATGAGCACTAACTAGGAAAACCTTTTTAAATACTAACGCCTCTACTCTGACCATTTAAGTCAGAATATTTGGAGTGGGTATCACTCTAGTATTAAGTGATGTACCGAGTGTATAATTTAGAGTCCCCAAAGAAACAGAACACAAAAATTATTTGAAGGAGTAACAGCTGAAAGTTTTTTTTTTAATTTTATTAAAAATATAAATTGACATATCCAAAAAATTCAACAAACCCCAAGGCAGGATAAATACAAAGAAAATCACTTCAAAGCACATCACAATCAAGTTAATGAAAACCAATGTTAAAGAGAAAATCTTTAGTCAGAGAAAAAAGTTTCCCTATATTGCTTATAGGGAAACTTGACTAAAAATCACAAAGACTACTCAAGAGAAACTATGCAAGCCAGAAGACAATGGAACAATGTCTGATGGATAAAGAGGAAGGGGAAATGACTATCAGCCCAGAATTCTATATCAAGTGATAATATCCTTCAAAAGTAAAGACAAAATAAAGAATTTTCAGATAAATAAAAACTTAGAGAAATGATTATCACTAGCAGACATGAATTATAAGAATTATTAACTAAAGTTCTTCCAGCTAAAATATCAGATAGAAATCAGGTCTATACAAGCAAATGAAGAGTATTGGGAATGCTCTTATGTGGGTAGATTAAAATGTACATTTTCTCATTTACTATTTTTAAATGTAGCTGACTACCTAATATAAAAATAACAGTATACTGTGGAGTTTATAAGATATGTGTAAATAGAATATATAACAACACTAGCACAAGGGACAGGAAGGGAAAAGGAATTACATTGTTGGAAGGTTTTTACATTATACATAAAGTGGTATTATATTATTAGAAAGTAGACTTTGATACAACTGAGCGACTTCACTTTCACTTTTCACTTTCATGCATTGGAGAAGGAAATGGCAACCCACTCCAGTGTTCTTGCCTGGAGAATCCCAGGGACGGGGAAGCCTGGTGGGCTGCCATCTATGGGGTCGCACAGAGTCGGACACGACTGAAGCGACTTAGCAGCAGCAGCAGCAGCAGCAGCAGCAGACTTTGATAAGTTAAACATGTATATTATGAATTCTAAAGCAATCACTAAAAATGTAAAACAGAGGTATAGCAAATAAGCTTACAGAGAAGGTAGAATGGAATTCTAAAAAGTATAGCAGTGACTACAAAACAAAACAGGGAAAAAAGTGAAACAAGGAAAAATGGAAAAAATAGAAAACAAATAGCAAGATGATATATTTGAACCCAATCTACCAATGACCATTCCAATTCAAAGGCCCAAGATTGACAGACTAGATTAAAAAAAGCAAGACCAAAATACACACTGTCTGTAAGATACACATTTAAATACACAGATATAGACAGTTTAAAAATAAAGGATAGAATAAAATATACCACCCAAACACCAATTTCAAGAAGGTTCTATTCAGCATGGCTATAAAGTCAATGATACTGCAATAACTTTGTATGATGACAGGTGGTAACTGGGTTTATTGTGATGATCATTATATATCGGAATGTATATAAGTACCAGGTTACTATGTTGTACACCTGGAACTAACATAGGTAGATTATATAGATTATATTTAAATTTTTTAAAGGTAGCAGTAAAAAAATGTTCTATTGTCAATAAAGCTCAATAAAAAGTAACAAAATCATTGTTTAATTTTGGAAAAGAAAGTTCTATTAACTACATTGATATCAAGTAAAGTAGATTTCATAAAAAGGAATTTTACTTAAAGACAAAAGCGTATGGTAAAAATAAACAGTATAAACAATTTCACACCATAAATTCAAGGGCTTAGAGAAAATTCACAAATTCCTTGAAGGGTATAAGCTACCAAAACTCATTCAAGAAGAAATGGAAAGACTGAATGATCCTGTATCTCCTAAGCAAACTGAATTTATAGTCATAATTTTCCTACAAAGAAAGTATCTGTTCCAAAAGTTTTCCTGGTAAATTCTATTTTTAAAAATTAGAAATTTTTAAGTTATAAAAAAAAACCAAATCTATCAAACTCCTTCAGAAAACAGAAAGAGAAAACCCTTCACAACTCATGAAGCCAACTTATCTTGAAGCCAAAACCAGGAAAAAATATTAAAATAGAAACCTACAGATCAATACTCTTCATGGGGCAAAAACACTTTTAAAATATGAGCAAACTACATTCAATGACATACAAAAAGAACAATACACTATGACTCAGGGATTTATCTAGGAATAAAAAGTTAGTTTGATATTCCAACATCTGTTAAATCATATGATTATCTCAAAAAACATTAACTCAATTGACACAATTCAACATCATTTATGGTAAAAACTTACCATATAGCAGGAATATATGCACGTACTTCTGGGACACTTTTCGTTGCATGAGGTCCAGGACCTTGCTTTCCTCCCTGTACTGGCCCTTCTCACCAGGCTTCAATCATGCCGAAGCCCAGAAGCCCAGCGTCAGGCCTGGGGAAAAAAGAGGGGATAGCTGAAAGTGGATTCATTTTCCAAGTCAAAGGCTGAGTCTTTGAGTAACTCAGAAGTGGCCCAGCATCCCCCAACCCAAGGTTCAGCGGGGAGGGTGGTAGGGGTGACTAGACTAGGAGTTCTAAAGCTCTTTCTGTTGATACTCTAGAATTTTCACTGCACTTCAGAAACTGTTCACTGATCCATAGATCCTCCGAGCATGGCAGGAATCTGGAACAAACCTGTCCTTCACTTACATACAGAGAAACTGAGGCCCTGACAGTTCTGCAAGTGAAAAAGTGGAAGTGTTAGTCACTTAGTCATGTCTGACTCTTTGCAACCCAATGGACTGTAGCCTGCCAGGCTCCTCTGTCCATGGAATTCTCCAGGCAAGAAGACTGGGGTGGATAGCCGTTCCCTTCTCCAGGGGATCTTCCCAACCTAGGGACTGAACCCAGGTCCCCTGCATTGCAGGCAGATTCTTTACAATCTGTGCCACTGCACACAATTTAGAGGAAAGGCAAGAACTCTAGCCAGGGACAGGGAGAAGCAGCCACCACCCAATCACCAAACACAGACTTCCTAGTGTCACCTTGGGTCTTATTTTTGATTACGAACATTTACAAACTTACCAAAAGGTAGAGATGGTGTCATTAATACCCACAGATATATAACTGTCATCTAGACTAAACAACTGCTAACATTTTGTACTATTTGCTTCTTTTTTTTTTTTTTTGCCAAAATATTTTAAATTACAAATATCACTATCTTTCACACTTAAATTCTTCACATTTCTTTTGAAAATAAGAACATATTCCTATGTCCATTACAATGTCATTAAGATGCCTAGCAAAATTTTTAAAAATTTCTTAATAATGCCCAGTCTCAATTTGTAGCAGATGCTGCCGGCATCCGTCCCATCTCTCCTGGCCCTCCTCCCTGGGAGTCAGTTGCAGCTGCAGTGGGGCACACCTTTACACACGCACACTTCCAGCTCAAGCACCTGCATGTCCATTTGAGGGCAGGCTACTGCTGTGAGACTGTTTCCCCGTAAGGCGGCGAGCTCAAGGTGCCAGGCAGTTAAACCCCAGGAGCAACCCTCAGCCACTGAGGGACAGGACTTGGTCACTAGGCACCCAAGCCTCCTTGCCCCTTGAAGGGACCCTGCTGAGTGTGCTGTGTGCAGTCACTAAGCGGGGCCCAATGCAGCTGAACTCTCACGGCCCACAGCAGGAGCCTGACGCCTAGCTCAGCCAGCACTGATATTCCTCCCTGGCTGTGTCACTCTGCAGCCCTCACGGTGCTTCTCACACCCTGATTCCAGTCTCAGCATCCACTTGGGGGGACTCCAAATTAAGACAATGTTCAAATTTTTCCAACTGTCTTGATCATCATGTGTTTTCAATAGGTCAAAACCAAGAGCCTATACAATGGGGGGGGGGTGGTTGTGGAAGAGGTGGGGTGGGCAGTCGGGGACAGTAAGAAGACATCCTCAGTTCTGTCATTGGGCCTGGGCTGCTTGACCACAGGGACTGGACAGCTCTTGGTTTTGCCCACTCAGCTTCTGAGCTCCCGTCCTACAGAAACTGCTCCTTCCTGACTCTCCGCTCCTGGCCCTGAGATGGGCAGGTGAGCCAGGCCTGGACAGTCAGGGTCCCCCTTCCTCAGGCCACAGGCATTTGTTCAGGGAGGGGCAATGGCCCTGGTGAGCCAAGGAGAGTGGGTGCCAGGATCTGGTTGAAACCACTGGGGAGAGAGGTTTAGTATCTATCAGGCAGGATGTGAGCCTGGAGCTGCTGGGGCCATTTCTGCCACCTGTGGGGACAGCCAGCCTGAGGCCGAAGTCAACACAAAGAAACAAAGACTGAGAGATGGAACTAACAGATCCATACAGAACCTGGGTCCAGTCATGCCTGACTCCTGGAGGTGAGTCAATCACCTCCCTTTCCACTTAAGCCCGGCAGAGCTGAAGTTTTCTCCCTCCCAACAAAAAAGTGAGGGCTGACTGCTACGGAGTCAGAATTCCTTGTTCTCTGGGAACCCCTGATTTCCCACCTCAGTGGTGGCAGCTGTGTCGTACACCAGATGTTCAAGGTGGTCAAGAAAAGTGTCTTGAATGGACCAGAACTCACCAGAAAACCAGGTCAAATTCCCTCCATCATCATCCCTTGCCTCCTTCCAGCCTGTTGTCTGCACTGCCTATAAAAGTAGCCCGTGTGCCCATCACTGCTTTACGAGAATTCCCCGAAGACCCATAATACACAGTAGCTTATACCAGGCTGCGTCCCAAATTTATTTTAAATACAATAATAGCTGGTGAAAGGAGCAAGTCACTTCCCTGGGGAGTGAGCCTAGCCTACCGCCTACCAGCCACCTCTCTTGAAAGGGAAATTACACGCTCTGGGAATGGCCGGTCGCTTGGGGACTCACAGAAGCCACAGGCCCCCTTAGGGCCACCGTGGGTGTCCTCTGGCAGGAATAAGCAACTGCTGGTTGAGCACCTCCTTCTGTGCCAGACATTGCCAAGTGTTCCGCACACACCGTGTGTGTCTCCTGAAAACCATCTGGAGAGAAGGACCACTGTCCTTATGGGTTAACTAAGAGAACACCAGACCAGAGAGGTGAGTGACCCCCCAAGGGCACAGAACACTTGTGATGGAGCTGGTACGGGAGTCAATTCTAGGTCTAGAAAACATGCATTTCCCCGAATGCCTCTATCTTCTCCCACGAACTTTAGTAGAGTTTCAGTAAGTATGCAATAGGGCTGTGAACAGAAATCCAATTGTCTGCACACTGACCCTCTAGTGATGGGGCCACACAGATGCTGTCCACATACAGAGAACATGTTTAGAGAAAAAGGGCTTCCTGAACTGGCTGGGCTTCTTTTCAGTAAGTCTGGAGCAGGTACTGAGCACCCCTGCTTTTTTTTTTTTTAACAAGGGTCCTAGGCGATTCTTGTGATTAAGCACTGTTGACAGCTGTGCCATGGGGAGCTGCGAAAGAAAGCGCCTGTGACTACTCTTACTCAGATTGAAGTAGAGGGAACAGCAACGCCTAGTTACTGAACAAGGTGGGGGGGAGTGGGAGCAAGTGAGGGAGGGACAAGAAATGAAAGAATTTTACTCTGCCCATGGCAGCAAACAGAGTTGGCTTTTTTTCCCCCCTTGAACCAAGTGATGACTTTAGAGAGTTTTCATTCTACCAAGACTGTGGGTATGGGGCTGTTGAGCAGCTCTCACTATTTGGGAAAATAAGATATTTATTTGCATCTTCTATTTCACTTCTCTCGGCATCATCTCTGCTGCAAAGTTGATGGACAGAGCCTTCAGCTCAAAACTCAGAGAAGAGAGAGCCCAGGAATGCCTCAAATGTCTGCTGCCAATATCCAGTGTCCTGGTCCCCCTGTCGGTCCAGGGAGCCATGTGCATGCGTGTGACTCTCCGGGAGAGCCCAGGTGCAGATCAGGACAGGCTTTATCCGGAGCTATTCACCTGGACGTGGGAGGAGGTCTTGGACTGGGAATATGGCACTGGAATCATGGGAGCGTATAAGCTTCCATTTCTACATCTGAAAATGGGGATGACAGTTGTATTGTTTCACAGTCTTCTTGTGATGATTCATCACAAGATGTAAGTAATGCATATAAAGTGCCTGCTGCTGCTGCTGCTAAGTCGCTTCAGTCGTGTCCGACTCTGCGACGCCATAGACGGCAGCCCACCAGGCTCCCCCGTCCCTGGGATTCTCCAGGCAAGAACGCTGGAGTGGGTTGCCATTTCCTTCTCCAGTGCATGAAAGTGAAAAGTGAAAGTCAAGTCGCTCAGTCGTGTCCAACTCTTTGCGACCCCATGGACTGCAGCCCACCAGGCTCCTCTGTCCATGGGATTTTCCAGGCAAAAGTACTGGAGTGGGGTGCCATTGCCTTCTCCATATAAAGTGCCCAGATTTAGCCAAAAATTTTGGCTGTTATGCTACCTGTTGTTAATATTCTCATTTCATCTAAATGCAGATTCTACCTGCAAAGATCCATGTGCTTTTTCACCTGACTTTGAGCACATAATTATATAGTGTCAGGGGTGGAAGCACCTTCTAGAGATCCCTCATCTAGTCAAAGCTTTGGATTCCACAGATGGGAAAAAAAAAAAAGAAAGAAAGAAACAGAGAGGTTCAAACACTTGAGAAAGTCACACAGACGTGGGTCTAGAGCCAAGACAAGCCCCAGCCCACCCAGCTCCTCGTTCCCCACTACCCCACCAGCAGGCTTGGCAATTTCTCATACTGCAGACATGGGGAGTCTAACAAAAATTTTGATGTATTTAAAAAAAAAAAACAGATTGATTTTGATGTTTTGAGGCTTCGTGAAACCAGCAATTTTAATCAATTTTTCAAAATTGCTAATTTCATCCATCCAAGGAACTCACACACAAACAGAAGGGCTGATTGAAATTTAAATGGCGGCTGGCTTGTTAGCTGAAGGCACCAGGCTGGGTATTTTCATATGCAAGTCTGCAACTGTGTCCCGGCCTGGCAGCAAGAGGAAGCAATCTCCGGGAGACACTCGAAGGCATTAAGAATTCAGGCAGCCAAAATGAGAAGCAACAACATGAAATGATAAAACAAAGACAGATCATTATTAGCGCCAACATAATGTGTTCCCGTGTCCTCCGATCTCATTTAGAGCCCTGCCCGTTGTCTATTGAAACTATAATTAGGATGATAGGAACCAGAGGATTAAAGTAACTTTCTCCCCCGAATTGCCAGGATTTCAAACGAGCGAGATGGGGAGGAGATAAACCTGGGAGAGATTTTAATATTCTGGGCTGCAGCTCCCAGGACAGCACAGGCTGGCAAACAATGTCTGGTTCCTGCCCGAGGCAGCCTGGGGAGGGATGTTACATTGCTGTCTGCCCCACCTCTGGAATGGCAGGACCACCTCCCTCCCCAGCCAAACCCGCGCTTTTGTTCTTGATACCTTGCACTCCATGACCCCTTCTGGGGTCTGACTTAGAAACCCTTTGCCAAGCCTCTCATTTCCCATAGCCTCTGCTGGCACGGCCTCTTCCCAACATACCTGCCCCACCTATTGCCTTAACCTCCTGTCTGGCCTGGAAGGTCCAGAAGGCAGGGACCACCCCCCACCCTCCCCGCCATCTCTCACTTGAGACTCTGGTGCCTTTAGTTAGATGTTACTTTCCTGACTTAGTCGGGCTCCTCATGGCCACCAAGGTGACCCTTCTCATCCCTTCTATCTAGAAACCCAATATGGGACCCACTCCCCCACCCACAGAATAGCACCAATCCCAGCAAACACTGAATCTCCTTCCCATCAGTCCCCATGCTGCCTCTCTGGCCCCTCCTGTCCCCCTCTGGTGGCATGGGACCACTTGCCCACCTGAATATGCTGCATATTTTGCACCTCAGTCTGGCGCACAAGGCTCCAGCCCACTGCTCCTTTATCTGGCAAAATTTTAGATGTCCTTTGCTGTCCCTTTCTCTTCCCAGAGCCCCGAGGGAGTCTATGGTTCCATCCTCGGAGCAACCATAGGACTGTCCTAACCCTCCTCAAGCTGTGGCCCTCAGGGTCGGGGACCACTTGGCGAGCCCACAGTGGAATTTATTTCTGCAGAGGAGGCACCAGACGGAGCTCAGGCTCATGCTGGAATGGATGGAATCCAGTGCTTGGCCAGAATCATGAAATCAAAGTTCGGTTTATACTGGTCAGACTGGACATGTTGGTCGGGACCGCAGAGGCACTCAGCCTGGAGAACTTGTCCCTTCCTGTTTCTGCTTTTCCCTGCAGGTCTCATCCACCAGAGAGGGTTCCCTGTGTGAGTGTGAATGGGGGTGTGAGAGAGAGTATGTGGGAATGTGTGCCTGGGGTGGGGACACACACACGCACAAGGAGAATCCGGACCAGCTGGGCCAAAAGGAACTCTCGCTTCCTGGGTTAGGCATCTATACAAGGGTCTGTCACCACCTGGGGTCAGAGGAGCAGTCAGCATCCAAGTTTCAACAACCATGTGCATGAAATGTAATATTGCCTCTTCCAGGCCTTCAAGTTCCAAGTTCTCAGATGCCTCAAGAGCTGATCTGAGAGCAGCAAAACAGCAGCATCTGCCAGTCCTTCGTCAAGTGTCCACTAAGCAACCCGGAAATGCCAGCAATGGTGCCAAGGGCCGGGCCCTTCCTGGCCTCAGTTTCCCCACCTGTGAAATAAAGAGGAATCCAAATGGCTAAGGGCCTATGCAGCCCTGACACTCTGACCTTTAGTTACTGCCCGTTCAGGGTGTGGCTGCTTCATTCCTTCACCTGGGCCAGCAGGGGACAAGCTTTGTGGTCCATTAGAAGAACTCAACCTCTCTGAATGGCCTCCACACACCTGCACTTAGAGGGCGGAGTGATGGGGGATGGAAGCGCTTCATTCCTGCTCGAGTGACATGGAAACTGAAATCCAGGGAGGTAAAGGTAGGACCAGCTCGTCCCTGGAGAGGTCCCACCAGGACCCCAGGACCCTCCCACCTGCCCTCTTTCTTTTGTTCTCCTGCATAAAACTACTCATTGTCTCTGAGAGTTGTGGGGAGAGCAGAAAGCAGCTGAGAACCCCTGTCACTTTCCTCACCCCCTCCTTTAAAAGATAGGATTCCTCCGCTCAGAGAAAAAGCATATGCAAATGTGAGTTTTCTGTCTCTGCTTGGTGTGTATGTGGGTGAGCAGGTTCACACGAGGGGGGACATGTGTGTGTGAAGGCAATTAGATGTGAACTGTGTGAGTGAAATCAAGTGAAAGTATATGGGTACATGTGTATGCATGTGAGTACACCAGCAGGTATATGTGGGCGTGTCATTGTGTGAGCAGCATCATGACTGTGCATTCAGATGTACAAGTAGGGAGATGTACATCCATGTAGGTGTTTTTGTATGTTGTGTTTGGGATTGAGGAAAATAAAAGGCCAGAAGAGGCACACCCTTCTTAAGGTGAAAACCATATAGCCTGATCCCAATGACAAATGTCAATGGCTTTTCCCAAAACCTCTGTCAAATAAAATCATCCTCATTGGCTGACTCTGCTTCCCACATGACCTCACAGATCAGACAAGTCGCATCAGCTAACGCGTCACACGCAGGCTCCCCCTTCCCGGATGCGTTCACTGGATTCCGGGCACCGAGGAAATCATGATGCAGTTTCCTTAGAGTTCCATGAGAGGCAGATTTCCTTAAAGTCAGGCTGATCCAGAGGCAGCTTCCTCACCTGCAAACTGCATGGATGGTGCCCACCTGGTGGGGTTGCTGTGAGGCCCAAGGCCAGCACCTGGCACACCGTAGGTGCTCGGGCAGATCATCTGTGCTTCCCTCTGACCACTGAGGGACCTGGGCTTTGGCTGCCAGGCATCATTAACGCCCACTTCTCTGGTGCTGGACCAAACAGGCTTCAGCAGGGTCACCCCCACCCAGCAGCCCTCATTGCACATCCCCATTAGTTGCTCAGTGCCCCAAAGAACAACGGGAATGCTTCCTACACTGCTTCCTCTGCTAAATACCTCTGTGACAGCTTCTTGGCAGGAGCAGAGCGCCAAGGTTAACATATGTTAAGAATATGTGCTGCAGGCAGCCCACCTCAAGGTGGAAGCAAGAGGGAACCGCACCTCCTCAGGGCTTCCCCTGAGCCCGCAGCCTGGAGGGCTGGTTGCCGCAGTGTCCCACGCAGCCTCACCACGGCGAATCTCAGCCTGGGATGAATCTGCCTGGTCATCTCATCTGCTTTCCCAGAGTTCAGGACACCCTCTGCTGCATCTCTGCCCAGTTAGCATCCAGCCTCAGCTTATATATACAACCACCCACAGGACACTCACCACCCCAGTGAAAGTGAAGTCACTCAGTTGTGTCCGACTTTTAGCGACCCCGTGGACTACAGCCCACCAGGCCCTCCATCCATGGGATTTTCCAGGCAAGAGTACTGGAGTGGGGTGCCATTGCCTTCTCTGTTAACAGGGGCTAGGCATATTACATTTACTTGGAGCTGGTATACTTGGTGACAGCCTTAGTGCCCTTGGACGTGGAGTGCTTGGCCAGCTCCCCAGGTAGCAGCAAGCGCACGGCAGTCTGGATCTCCCTGGATGTGATAGTCCAGCGCTTGTTGTAATGCACCAGCCCCCCCCCCCGCCCCCCGCCACCGCAAGGGGAAGCCAAATACCCTTCTAGCACTTTCTCTGGACCAGGCTCCAAACAGGACACTCGCATGAGGTTGTGAGAAAGTCACAGCCACACCTTCAAAGGGCTTGCATTCAATAGGTGAATTTCTAACTAACATCGTGCTGAGGGTAGGGACTGCCTGTACACTCTCCCGTCAGGAGTCCTGCCCCGCCTTTCCAGCACGTTCTCCACCCCAGAAAAAGCATGACCAGACATATGGCAGACCACAGTCTAAAGCTTTGTGACCCCAATAATGTCCTCCCCCTGCCACATCACAATTTTACCTTCTTCACATCAAATATCCAGGACCGAGGGGAAGCTGAGTGTCACACCCACACAGCCACAGTAGTGTTGGCCCCAGAAGCCCTCATCTTCTGGGAAGCACACTGGTCTTCCTAGAAGGGCAGAGTTGGGGTGTTCCAGGTTCTGAGAACAGACATCATTTGGTCAACTTTTGGATGACGAACTCAAGGCTCTGAGAGGACATGTGATTACTCCAGAGTCACAGAGCTAGAGGAATCCCAGCTCTGGTTGTGCGTCTAGGTCAGCCTGCTACAGAGTTCCAGGGTTTGGTCAGTGAGGCCAGTGGACAGTGGCCTATGCAGGAGGCTAAGTTCATGGGCGGTTTCTACTGGCCATGATGCTGCTGAGAACGTCCTCTTAAGTCATTCTATTTATGAGTTCCATGTCTCAGTTACCATCCCATGATATCCATCATTTAGACTAAAAAGCCTCATTGACTGAATCTATTTACACTAAGTGACATCTGTGCTCAGGGCTTCCAGGAAGAGTGAAGTGAAGATGGTTGTGGGGGCGGGGGGACAACAAAGAAGATGCAGTATTAATGTTAAACAATGCTAGCTGCTGCATTAGGGGAAAAAGTCCCAGAGACTTAACAGGATAAAGTTCTGTCTCTTGATCATATTACATGTCTAATGCAGGGCAGTAGGAAGCTCTGATCCACACAGTCATGCAGGGAACAAGGCTGACAGAGGATCTGTCATCATGGAACTGTGCCACTTGGATCACACAGCATCTGTGGTTGCTGCAGAGGGGAAAGAAGGGATGGAAGACTCCTACCAGCTCTTAATTGCCTCAACCAAGTAGTGACACATGTCACTGCTGCTCACAGTCTAGAACTAGTCAGCTGGCCCCACTTTCCAGCCAGGAGGGCTGGATATGTGAGGGATGACCATGGCATCTTATGAGATGTCTCTGGACATCTCATGTGACTCTGAACTCATGGATGTGACTCTGGACTCTCAGAGACTCACTGTCTCTGACACAGACATTTTGGCCCCACTCCTCCAGGGACTTACAAATTGGCCAGGGAGAGAATAAACTGGTCCATGGGTTTGTGTGACACTGGAGGCCAGAGAAGGGAGAAGTCCATGAAGAGGATAAGGATAATTAGGGAAGGCTTCCTGTAAGAAGTTGACCTAGAAAGAGGTACTCATTCAACAGCAAGGTAGGAACAGATAAGGTCTGCTTGATAAGTTTCAGAAGAAGGAGGGTAGAAGCCATGCAAGAAGGGACTCAGGTCTATGGGGATAAAGAATGAAGCCCTTGAAAGACAGTCTAGGGAACTAGGTTGGGAAGGGGTGGGCAATTAGTATAAAATTGACATTTAGGGGAAGCAGAGGCTCCCTAGGGAAGATTAAAGGACATTTAAAAGGCTCTTCTGGGAATCCTGGAGAGAGGAGATGAAGACAGAGAAGATGGCACTGGGCAGGGACCAGACAGGAGAGACATCTTAAATGGAGCCGGCGAGTCCCCAGGACAATCAACCAGCTGGTGATGGAAATAGCTCTGAGCCTGCAAAATCCTGACCTCCATCCCACACAAGAGCTTCTGGAAAAACGGCAGCATTAACCCCACAAGAATGTCTGCTCAACAACTGTGCTGAAAATGAGATGATTTGATTTGGGGAGGTAAAGTACATATTGAAGTTAAATTCTTGGCTCTACTTTTAAAACCTCTCAAGTGGGTTAGAATAGCTGGCTCATCCTTAATGGATGGAGCTGGGCACTCCCTTCCCCTACCAGCCACTTGAAAGGATGTGAGGACACATGAGGTCTCCCTTTGGATGGTACATTTCTCTCCTGCATGGGGGTCAGATTGCCCTGGGGCTCAGAGTCAGGGAGGGGACACGCCTAAGAACCTGGATTCTAGAAGGCAACAGGGAGCAAGCCCATCCCCTCTACAGAGGAATCTCTCACACCTCAAGCCCATCTTCTGTTCAAGAGCCACTGACACAGTCCAGCACCCGGACTGTGTCCCGAGGTCACAGGTAGGAAAGAAGGGTGAGAGGGTGTGAAGTCATGACCAGCAAAGACCTGGGTGGGGGGCGGGGGGTGTTGCTTGGAGGGTAGGTGGTCAGGTTTTAGTGATCAATATCATCTGCTTGGCTCCTCAGGGTAAAATTCCAACAGACAATTGGACTCATTGGATTTACAAGGAGGCTCAACTTTCTAACAAACTGACCAACGAAATGGGCCACCTCAAGGAAAAGATTGCAGTCTCCAACACTGGGAAGCCCAAATACCAACTTCTCAGCTGTTATAAAAAGGGGTCAAACAGGAATGACCTGTTGGATGCCCTGGCTATTCTGAAGTACTTAGGGGCTTGTTCACGATCCCAGTTACTTGACAAGTCTGCTCATCGGTGTAGGTGGTGGCATGCCATGTGTCGCCACATTTGCTATGATTGCTAAGGCTGAAAAAAGGATCGAAGTTTGGAAGGATTTTTTCAGTGAGTGGATTCAGGGTTACAGCACCATTCTAAACTACATGTTATCTTAACATGCTTTCTCACGTGGGATGAAAAGAAACAAAGCTGTGGGTAGTTAGCATGCCAGAACACTGGTTTATCAGCCAGCTGAAGTGAACAACCAATTCCTGATATGAGCTGACTGGGAATCAACACAGAGCATTATGGCCTCGAAAAAAAGAAGGCAAGCACCACCTGTGTTCTCAGCAAAAGAAATGAACCTGAATTTGGAGAAGCCTTTAGATCAATCCTTTAGCGTAAGAGAGACATCAAGGAGAGATGAACTACTTCAACACCACCACCAGAAAGAAAGCAAGCAAATCCTGAATGCGGGACATTCTAGTCTTCATTGAGCCAAAGGCAGGCAACATGAGGGGGAGAAGAGGGCAGAGAAGCTGTTCTGTTAAGAGCCATGAAAACCAAATACAAAGAGAGGATCGAGTTTGGACCAAAGTCAAACAAAGTGCCTGGAAATAAGGACATTTTTCTGAACGAGCAGAAATATTTGAATGCAGGTTGGGGGCATTAGAGCAGTAAACACAATGCCCTCTGAGTTGTGAGTTTCCCAGGCTGGCTGGTGGGAACAGAAACTATAGTCATTCCCAAGTAAGCTCCATGCTCTATCCCTGAAAGTCCTTTCAGTGGTTTTACCCAGGCCTCAGGCAGCCTCCTCACATGCAGACGCTGATGAGAACCCCGTCAGTGCTGGAGGGGAACTCTGTGCAGCTTTCTGGGGTCCCCTCTGTCCCTCCCCATCCGGCACTCCATCAACTGAAGTTTCCCTGCACCCTCGGCTCCATCCCCTCCAATCAGGGAGTCCACCAGCTCCTTAGGCCTCCCCTCCCTGTGAGGCAGCCCGGGTCTGCTCCAGGCAGGTAACCAGGTGCCACCATAGAGCTCACCTTACTTGTTTCCCTTCCCTCGGGGATCACAGCACTTCACTTACTGATGCCCAATGTCTTGAAAATTACGGTTTCGTACGTTCTATTTTTTGTTCAGACAGGAGGCTAGATCCAGTGCCTGTTATTCCAAGTGGCCAGAAGCGAAGTCCTCCCAACAGCTTCCACAAGTGGACAGTGCAAGAAGGACCATGTACATTTCACAGTCCAGGACTCCAGGGCTCTGAGAAGCGGATCAGCCTGCCAGCCCTGACTTACTATGGACTTTAGCCCTGGGCTGTATTTCAGGGCACTTTCTGCTGCAATAGGCTCCTCAGGTAGGCTCTCCTGGTAAGCCTTATGCTCTGCTGGGGTCTGCACCCAAGGTGGGGCCCGGCCTTCTGGGGAAAGGCACTCTTCACTGGGGTCTGGAGAGCTGGCGCTAGCCTTTGCTAGCTGTGAGTTTCCGTCAGCAATTTTTTTCCCCTGTTATCAACACGAAATAAAATAAACATTTGTCAGACTGGAGGTTTTTGGCTCTCATGGACTGTTTCCCATCTGTCTCTTTCTTTCCTTCCCTCTGCCCACTCCTTACCTCTCATTCTCACCTCCTGCCTCTCCAGGCTTGACAGTGCCATTGCCATTCACCCCTAGTGCACGCAGACGCGCGCGCGTGCACACACACACACACACACACACAGGACTGTGTTCTTTGTTCCGGGAATCACTTGTAGTCTCTTTCTTTTCTTGTGATTGCTTTGCTTTCTTTCGCCCTTTCTCCCTCATTGCAGCTCTTTTCTGAGCATCTTTCTATACACTGGCGTGGAGCACCAGAATTCTCCTTCCAACCCTGCCCCTTGCTGGGTGACCTTGAGCAAATCACAAAAGCCTCGAAGCTTTTATTCTCTCTGAGCCATAAAGCCCCATCAGGTACTGAGGGGCTGGGGCCAGAGCCCCTTCTGCTGACCACCAGCTGCTGTGTTGCATGAGGCACACCCAAGGTGGAGCCCAGGTTCTGCTGCTCCTGACTGTGCGGCCCTGCATAAGTGCCCAGGCTCCCCAAGGGTCTGGTTTCTAACCTGTAAAGTGGACGGAAGGATCCTGCATGGCTGGCATCGTGAGCCAGGTGTTAGGACTCTCTGCTCCCCTGGGGTGACTTTCACATTTGACACAAATGCTTCAAGGGAACTTATGTGGCAATGAGATGACCCCAATCAAGCATGCTCGGGGGAGGGAGGGTGGGATCTGGGGACAGATACCCTGGCCTAAAGCCTTGCTGTCATCCTCACACATCACCCTGCTGCTGCTGCTGCTAAGTCACTTCAGTCGTGTCTGACTCTGTGTGACCCCATAGACGGCAGCCCACCAGGCTCCCATCCCTGGGACTCTCCAGGCAACAGTACTGGAGTGGGTTGCCATCTTCTTCTCCAGTGCATGAAAGTGAAAGTGAAGTCGCTCAGTCATTTCCGACTCTTTGTGACCCCATGGACTGTAGCCCACCAGGCTCCTCCGTCCACGGGATTTCCCAGGCAAGAGTACTGGAGCGGGATGCCATTGCCTTCTCCACACATCACCCTACTTAGCTCAATTTGCCTGATACGAAGAACAATGCTCATAGCTAAGAATACATATATATAAATTATTTTATCTTTTGGGTCATCTTTACTTGAGAAAATTAGAAAGATACAGTAAAGTGTATTACGAAAAATTAAGGACAAATTTTAAAACAACTTATACTCCCTTCACTCAAAGATAACCAATAACCTGATTTTTCTTTCTTTATATAAATATAAATTGTTGTCTTACATACATTTTTCTCATATATATATAAACACAAGTACACATATTTTGATATTATAGACAGGAAGGAAAACATATAGATGCCTGCTGTGGTAAGAATTTCATAAGTCACATTGGTATCTTTGCAAAAAATATCACTTTCATTATTTTTCTATATGTGGAGTTCATTTCTTTCTTGAGTGCCATTCTCCCTGATGGCAGAAGTCCCAAGTAAACTCAGTCACTTCAAGCTTTCTCCTCAGTAGATGGAGATTTCAACGCAATCGGCTGAGAACTTTTCTCTCTCTACCTCACTGTTCCTGAAAGGCTGGTCTAGGATGCCCATGAGGCTGGGACAGGAGCTACGAATAGGAGTCCAGAGAAGGCACCTGGTCAGCTGTCCTGCACTGGGCCAGGAGGATCTCCTGCAGGAGGGCATGGCAATCTACCCAGTATCCTTGCCCGGAGAACTCCATGGACATGCTCGGCTGTGGACACCCACGAGACCATCCACGTGTCCCCGCTGACCCAGGCCACTTGGTCCCTCAGCCCATTCATGAGGTCCCTTCATGGTGCTGCCGCCTCCTGTGTCTCTCAACAAACACACACCTTGCTCAAAGGAGCAGGGAAATTTAGCTGCCCATGGGTTGAAGGGCGGCTCCCACAGGGCACAGCAGCCTGTGGGAGAGGCCAAGGAGCCAAGGCGCCCAGAAAGAAGGAAGTGAACTGCTTCCTGCTTTACAAGGCCAGTTTGCCATGTGCCATTAACATCATGCCTGTCCATGTACCCAGCTCACCCTGTCCCTGTTTACTAATTAAAACAACAAATGCCAACCTAGTGCTCACTAGGGCAGGCACTGTACTAAGTAACTTTATGCATAATAACTCATTGCATCCCCACAACCACCCTGTCAGACAGATTATTGTTATCATCCCTGCTGTTATAGAAAAGGAAACTGAGCCCTCAGGAATTTAGGCATCTCATCCCAAACCACACAGCTGGAAAAATGCAAAACTAAGATTCCCCGCTAAAATAGCAGGACCCTGAGCTCACACTCATGACCAACATGTCACGTGTCCATGACTCCTCTGCATAAGCACAGACACATTTTGAGTCCTACTTTTTCACTTTAAGATTATAGCACTGGAACAATTGTTCTCAAATTAGGCCATTGGGAAGGATCAGAGTCCCAGAGATGCCTTTATCCTCCCCTTGTTTGGCTGGCCAGCATGGAGCATCCACCAGGGGCATGCCAGGCGCCATGGTACCGAGCAGAACCAGGCATGGTCCCTGCCTGCACAGGCAAATCCAGCCCCTGGGGAGGGAGACGAATGAGATTTCCCCTGGTAAGACAGGGAGGGTGACTACCATGCCTCTCACAGAGCTGCTGTGCAGACAAGATTAGATAATTCGCCTAAGTGTGCAGCACACTGCCTGCATATGCCACTGGATAAATATCACCTATCAACAGGATTTTAAAATGTCACCACCCCATGATACAGGGCAAAGGAGAAGGGCATGCCTTCCTAAACGGGCACAGTTGAGCGGTAACCTAGGGAGGAATTCATTGGAACCAGCCACCAGAGAGCAGATGCTTCTGCCCACCTGGGAGCTGCCCAGGGCTCGTCCCAGCCTCTGTGATAGGACGGGAGGGAGGCAGGTTAGACAGTGCTCCAGCCACGGATCTGCCGCAGTGCCAGGAATCCCCAGTCACTTGAGGATTCCTCCTCAAGGCTTGTAGGCTCCTGGGTGTTCCCTCCCATCTCTGCATAGCATGAACAGAGATAAAGTTAAAGGGTCCATGGGGCAGCTAGCTGGGCATTGGTGGAGAGGAGTTCCAGCCCTCCCACAGGACATGGAGCAGCTAGTCCTATGTGTGGGTCTGGAAGCAACCACCATGCCCTTGTTTACAGCCGGAGTGAAGGAGACATAGGCCAGTTGCTGGGTGTCTTCCAGCCCGCATGAAGTCCGCCTTCCTGCTGCTGCTGAGAAGGGCCCTACACAGATCGCCTGGAGGCCCGCCAGAGGTGGAGGCGGAGCCTGCTTGGCACCAGCTCCTGGGAAAAAAAGCTGCAGAGAGCAGCCAATTCCCAGAAACTGGAGCCCGGGGTCTTCGGCAGCGAGGACCAGACTGCTCTCCCCCAAGCTGCAGGCCTGGGAGGAGCATGTGGGCAGGGAGACAGGGCACTGTGAGTGGCACATCCAGGTCTGAGAAAGGCCATCCCAAAGTCCCCAAGAGCTAAGCACTTCTGCTTCCCGGCTCCCTGCCCAACCCCCAAGTCCCAAGAGCTGGCAGCCAGGCAGGGCTCTGGCCTGGGGCGTCAGCCAAGGCTGACCCAGGCACAGGGATTTCACAGCAGGAAAGAAAAGCTGCCCCTGTCCACTTGCAGAGCTGGTCCCACACCATGCCTTTGTCCTCAAGGAGAGCTGGTCACAGGCCCCTGTCCCCAACTGACCTCCAAGCAAGTGGAGGCGAACTGTCCGAGATCACAGCAACAGGCCAGGACTCACAGCCCGCCCTCCTGCCTCACTGCCTGCCTTCTCTCTCAGTCTGTCCACACTAGCTCTCCAGGCCGGGTAGTAAGGCCACACTGAGAGCTTCATGCAATTAGCTCTAAGCGGCACAGGGCGGGATGAGCGCCTGAAACGGACAGACAACCTGGCTTCCGATCCGGTCCTACCGCCCAGCTGCTGCATGACCCCGGGCAAGTTTACTTCCCTCTCCGATCTGTCTCTTCATCCAATATAGGAGATTGATACCTGGGATCCATCACACAGACAAGGCCATGGTAGACAGTGAAGGAGCTCAGGCATAGCACAGTGCTGGCCACAGTCACTCTCATGCTTTGTGAGGCTAAACAGAGGCAGGACCTGGGTCCAGCCTAAGCCAGCTGGGGCCGAAGCCATGAGAACAAAGACAAGCTCTTCATTTTCTCAGCAGGAGATCATGAGCCCAGCCACTCACCTTTCTGGGTATCAGTTTTGTAAACAGATACAATAACACTCAGAAGGTTGCTGTTATGATTAAAGAGCAAGTATAAAACACCCTCAAGAAGGGTAACTATTAGCATAAATATTACCCTATTGGAGATCAGCCCTGGGATTTCTTTGGAAGGAATGATGCTAAAGCTGAAACTCCAGTACTTTGGCCACCTCATGCGAAGAGTTGACTCATTGGAAAAGACTCTGATGCTGGGAAGGATTGGGGGCAGGAGGAGAAGGGGACGACAGAGGATGAGATGGCTGGATGGCATCACTGACTCGATGGACATGAGTCTGAGTGAACTCCGGGAGTTGGTGAGGGACAGGGAGGCCTGGCGTGCTGCAATTCATGGGGTCGCAAAGAGTTGGACACGACTGAGCAACTGATCTGATCTGATCTGATTGGAGACAGCCAAGTAGCCCCACCTGACTTCTTCAGGCTGTGAAAATAACAAACATCTTTTGACACTGAGTTTAATACATAAAAGGTTGTCCTAGGCCAAGGCCACCCCACTCCCACCCCGTGAGGCAGGGAGATAAACCCGACCACTTTCAGTTTTCTGTTTGCAAAACTGAAGACTGAGGCCCAAACTTTGAGGGATGACTAAGTGAGACTAGGATTCCCATGTCTAAGCTGAGAGTAGACCCAGGGGTGCACTGACTCCAGACAGACAGGGAGGGAGAAATGGGGTGCGCTGGCCCCATGCACACCAGAAAGGGGACCCCAGAGTGCACTGGCTTCACGCAGACTGGTTACAGAGCAGAGGAACTTTTCAGAGCAGCTTCACAAAGAGCTAAGTTGGAGACCAAGAACCACCAAATCCTCCACGTGGCACAGGCAGGCCCAACTGAAGCCCCCTCCCCCCACCGCCTGTGGCTCAAGCCCATCTGGCAACCCTTTAAATAGGGCAGGAGTGTTTATAGGCTGCAGGCCTTGGCCCGGAAGCCTGAAACTCCTCTGCTTCCTCAAGGCATCCGGTGGCCAGGTGGGGTGGATCCAGGGCTGCAGGATGCAGTGAGAAGACCCAGCTGGGCCCGAGACTTCCCTCTGTTCCCGAGGTGGAGATCAGGCCTGCTATTGCCCCGGGTCGGCTCTGGTATTTTGATCCTAGGAGAGGTCTTGGGGGAAGGGTAGCCGCCGAGAACTGGGTAGGAATGCGGAGACCCTAGGGTGCAGGTGGAGCTGTGTGTGTGCTCAGTTGCTTTACCCATGTCTGACTCTTGGTGACCCCATGGACTATAGCCTGCCAGGCTCTTCTGTCCATGGGATCCTCCAGGTAAGAATACTAGAGTGTGTTGCCATACCCTTTTCCAAGGGATTCTCCTGACCCAGGGATCGAACCCTCGTCTCCTGTGTTTCCTGCATTGGCAGGAGGGTTCTCTACCCTTAGGGCCACCTGGGAAGCCCGGAGGTAGAGCAAGGTGTGCAATGGCCTGTGGGTATGCCAGTCACCACTGCTCTGCTAGGAGGTGAAGAGGAGCCACAGGAAGGAGGGCCAACACCTGGGAGGCTATGCAGGAAAAAGGGAGCTGTCAGGAGGAGCAGAAGAGCAGCTGCACCCAGTTCCAAAGGTCTGCACGGAAAGAAACATGGGTGCAGAAGTCTTCGCTCAAGTATGGGGGCAGCTGTGCCAGCCAGGGATCCCCAGAGCCAGCCCTGCTGTGAGGTGCCCTGTGACAGGTACCCTTGCCTAGTGCTAGAGTCCGCCACCTAGAGTCCACCTTTGTGGGAGAGGAAAGGTGGCCTACCTGCCACAGCCAGCCCTCCATCAAACCCCGCTGAGCTTGCCTACTCCCTGTGCTCTGGATCTGCCCACTTCTCTTGACCCCACTTCCATCTCCTCTGCCCACCCCACATCGTCTCCTACCTGGACACTGCCCCAGCTTCCCTACTGGTCTCCCTGCATTTTCTCTCCACCCCCTACAATCCATCCATCCCTCCCCTTTTCCACGTGACAGGGGCTCCCCACTGCATCTCCTCTGCTGACTTCTGGGTCCTCCAACGCTTAGCACATTGCCCAGCACAGTAGGCACTCAATAAACATTTGTTAACTGAATGAAAGGAAGGAGGAAAGGGAGGGAGGGAAGAGCAGCAAGGCCTTTTGCCCAAGGGAAGTCAGACACGAAAGAGGGAATCCGGGAGGTAGGCACAAATGCCAGGTCAGCCAGAACATTTCACTCCCCTCATTTTAACCCAGGTGGCAAGCCTGCTGGGCACCAAGCTGGGCTTGTTCTTTCCTAGAGTCTGTGAAACGAGCATTATAAGGGGCCCTGCAGCTTCCTGGTCCCTTCTCCCTCTGTGACAAGCCACTCTGCAGAGCCCGCGTGAGCAGTCAAGTCTTCACTCAGACACCTCTAGGGACAGCTCACAACCCATCAGCACCACCCATGTTGAGTATCCTCTGACTCCCAGGACTTGGACAATCCCAAAGAGGGTTATTCAGTGACATGCTTAAGCTGACCAGCACCCTCACAGTAGAAGTCAGCTGTCCAGGTCCCCAGATCCCCTTGCTCCACAGACCTTGGCCACTGCTCTGCCATAAATCAGCGCCCCTCCCCACCTGCCCTGGCTGCCTGCTCTGGCCTCATGCCAGATGGTTAATGCCGCTCCTTGAGTTTAGAGCCCAGAACTAAACATAGCTTTTGGAGGGGCCCTGAAGGGAAGCTGGCCAAACGTGGGGAAGCTGACGAGGAGAGAGAACACCTCACATTTGTGCCAGGGGTGGACGCCATCACCTGGTGATTTAGAAGTTCTCAAGAGCTGCCATTGGGTGAGGGGAAGCTTGACCTAAGGCAGGGGATGGGGCTGGTCTTGTGCTAGTGCTAAGGATGTATTTTGTCTGTTTCCAAATTCACCACTGGCTCCACCTGAAAAAAATGGAGAGGGAGCCACGTTGCAATCCTCTGGCACCACCTCGTCTCTTCCCCACCTGCAGACAGCCCATCACCCCACACTGCCTCCCACTGAGACAGTCTCCCAGGGGAGCTACGGGACCTCAATGCAACCAGGGTGAGCGGTTACTAAGATCTTAATGCATCATCCTTCCAGATGAATTAGCATCAGCAGGATCCAGGATTTAAGCCAAAGCAGCAAAGCAATGATGAGGGGATTTCCGGTGCTGGCCAGCAGATGGGGGCTGAAGAGAGGACCCAGGAACCCTCCCAGGACGGTTGAGACCATTCCAACATCGTCAACATGACAGACGCAGGCCTGGGCTTGGCCAGGTTCACCATTCGCTAGCTGTGTGGACCCACTGCTGAACATTTCTGACCTGGTTTCCTCATCTGTACACTGGGAGTGATGCTCCCACTTTTACCAAATGGATGAAGGGCAAGGACGTAATGAGGTCAACCGCCTAGCGCAGAGTGGGTGCTTTGTCACCATTTTCCTTCCCCCTGCCACATCCCAAGCACCTAGGCCATTTTCCTGGAGGAGTGGACAGAGAAAGGGCTGGGGCAGAATGCATTATACTCTGGTTATTTCTTACAGCCTAAGATTTCTTACAGCCAACCCTCCCTTTACTTTTGCCTCAGGGCAGTCTGCAGAGTCTAAGGTGGCTCTGAGGATCAAATGAGTCCCACCTATAGTCCCTTCACATCCTGAGAACTCTAGGCCAGAGGCCCCCCAGAGTTGTCCCCGGAGACAGGGCTCAGCATCATGTCTTCATCCTCCTCCAGCTAGCACTGAGTCCAATGGTTTGTTAATCTAACTGCCACCCCAAAGCTTGGTGACTGAAAACAAGCCTGTGTATATCATCACCTCTCATGTTCCTGTGGATGCACTGGGCCCAGCTGGGCAGTACCCACTCCAGGTCCCAGATGGGACTTTAGTCATATGTCCTCTGGGGCTGAAGTCATTTGAAGGTCTGACTGCTTGGACAGCCCAGATGGCTCTCTCACGTGCCTGGGCTGTCATCCATGAGAGCACCCACACGTGGCCTCTCCAAGTGGTCTGGCCATCTCATAGCCTGGCCACTGGCTTCCTAGAGGGCACACCACATCCAAGGAAGCCAGGCAGAACCTGCAAGGCTTCTTACGGCCTCCTCTTGGAAGTCTTGGTACATCACTTTCATTGCATTCTGTTGGTCAAGCAGGCCCAAGCTCAGCCCAGATCCAAAGCAAGCAGGATAGGAGTCCACCTCCAGATGGGAAGTGGGTAAAGTCACAGAAGAGCATACTGCATGGAGATACTATGGCAGGCATCTTTGGAAAAGACAACATTTTGCACCCATCAATCTATTCTTCCCAGGCAAAGAACTTGTGCTAAAGGGATAGGGGGAATGAGCCCTGTCCCAGGGGTCAGACAGATCTGGGCCTTACTGGCAGCCCATCCAGGGGCCAGCCAGTAGTCACCGACAGTGCCAAGCAGCAGGTCTTTCCCAACTAGCTCTGAGTGTTTCCCCTCTTGCATCAGGGGTAGTTGTAAAGATGAAATGAGGTCACCTGCTTCTTCATTCTAGTCTAACAGCTGTTCATCAAGCACCTGGTTTATTCATTCATTCAACCACCATTTGCTAAGACCACTCAGAGAGGAAGTCAGTACGGCCAGGGTTTGATGGAAGACAGGTGCTTGCTCAGAGGACTACAAAACACTGCCCAACGCAGCAGACCCAGGTAGACAGTCGATGGGGCGCAGGCAAGAGGGGGGTTGGCTTCGGTTAGGGAAGGAAAACTGGGGAAAGGCTTCTACCAACAAACACATGGGGGAAATGATGGAAGGCTTCTACCTTCAAACACAAACCTCTACTTGAACCTCTCCTTGAAGGACCCATGCAGGTCTCCAAGGAGGTAAAGAGGGAAGAGGAAAGGTCCCCAGGTGAAGCAGGGTATGAGAAAGTACAGCAGGTTTAGCACATGGCAGACCACGTGGATGGCTGCAAGGCTGACAGGGATGAGGAGTGGGCGTGGGGATACAGTGAGGAAATGCAATGGGCAGGAGGATAGAAAAGCAGGGATCTGAAGGTCATGCAAAAGTTTGGACTTCAAACAAAGGAGAAGTCCTTGACTGATTTTATCATGATCAAACCTATCCTCTAGGTAGTTCAAATGGGTATAGAATGCATAGAATGGCTTAGAAGAGAGTGACACAAAAAGCAGCAGGATCATGTTATTTATTATTCGATTACTGTATTTAATTACCAGGTTCCAGGCCCTGCTCCAGGCTCTTTTACAATCACCAATCTATTAAACTTTATGACAACTGTATAATCTAGGTAATATGATTATCCCCATCTTACAGATGAGAACACTGAGGCACAGAGAGGGAAAGTTATTTGCCCAAAGTTACCAGGCAGAGACGAGGCAGAGCTGAGAGCCAACCTGGGTGTCTGGCTCTATAGTCTGTCTGTTTCGCCACAGGCTTGCTCTGCTTTGCCATAATCCAGCTGAGAGACACGGCAGTGCCTCAGCAAGGGAATGGGAGGGGCAGGGCAGGTGTTTCCTGTCCACCACCGAGTCCCCAAGGGCTGACCCAGAGCCTGGTAGGAAATAGGTGCTCAGTGACCACATGTGGGCAGAGCACGAGCAAAAGGAAGGAACCCCACAGCCCATGCTGAATCTCCACATCGCAAGGATTACAGGCCTTCTTTCACAGGGCATCCTGACCATCATATCCCCCACCAGCCCAGCCCACCAGGCACTGGAGATGCTGATTGAGAAATAAGGTGCGGAGCTGGCCCGCAGACTGACAGGCAAGACCCCTCAGAGACTTGGGCAGACAGATGCAGGCTCGTTTTGCACTGTCTGCCGCAGTGTCCGGGGACTCCAGGGACCCAGAATTAAGTGGCACCTCCTCCACAGGGAGCCCCAGCCCCCTCCTCCACCGCTGCACCCACCTCTGTCCCCTCCCATCCCCTGCAGAGAGTGCTAACAAAAGCACTGAAATGAAGCCCGTTTAGGGCTTAGAAAGAGTCCCCTGCTGGAAGGATGTCTGCAGTCGAGCTGAGGAGGCATCACTCTGCAGCACACGCTGAGGGTCTGCTGGGAATTTCCTGAGGGGCTGGTGCCGAGAGAAGCAAAACGGATGCTCAGGAGGGACAAGATGCACTTCATAAATAGTTAGCGCCATCCAGGTACAGAGACAGGCTCTCCCTGGAGCCAGGAATTAGAGGCGCCTGACTTGTCTCATGAAATCCTCAGTAACTGTGCTGTCCATCAGGGCTCCGGCAAGAGCCCAGCTCTCTGGCTCCAGCTCTCCTGTCTTCCTTCTTGCAAGACGTGCCAGTGGGGAAAGACCTAAAAGGGGACGGGAGTACAGACACAGGGCTTGGTGAGCAGTGAATGACTGGGCAGGTCAGAGCATCCTTTCGTTCTGAGGTCAAAAGCATGGAGGAGTGATGGAGGGAGGGAGAGGGAGGACCTTTTCATTCTTGACCAGTTACCTGAACCAGTGACCAGAACCCCACAAAGCACAGCCCAGCAGAGAGTCTATTAAGAAGCCAGTGGTTTATTCCATCAGCCCTGGGGGAAATTTACTGCATGGACCATTCATATATTTTTCCTTGAAGCAAGTTCTGTATCTACAAAAAAGGAGGTCTAGGAGAGAAGACAGACCTCAGTTTTTATAGCTGAGCTCATGACACAGAGTATAAATATTCAAAAATGCAAGAAACAAGTTACAGAATCTCCTGAAAAGATGCATGTCACCAAATACAACCTTTTTTTATTTTTAAATACACTTGGATAAGATGCCACGGAGCATATCCATCAGACCTATGGATACCCCCACCAGATTGGTCTCACCATTTGGCTCCTGGGACATTGATGGACCAGCAGGAAGCAGTGTGATCACTAAGAGCAGCAGTGTGATCACTAAGAGCAGCAGTGTGATCACTAAGAGCAGCAGTGTGATCACTAAGAGCAGCAGTGGAAGCCCCTGAGCCTGAATTTCTTGAGTTTTGCTGTGGCCAGGACACAGCACCTGCACGGCTGTGAGAGCACGGCCAGGTGTCTTCATCTCACACACTCGTCTCCACTCCTCTGGGTCTCAGAGATTCCTCGAGACACTAACATTCAATGATTCTTATCTTTCAGCCCTGGTCAACTCTAAATCCCCTGAGAGATGTCCAGAAAGAGAATCCACTGGCTGGACCTCAGGGCATCAGTTCGGCCCAGAGATCAAGATGGGGTATTTTGACCCTGACCAAGAAAGGGGTTCAAGTGCTGGAGGCTGGTCCAGGAGCTGGCCAGATGAGACCTATCTCATCCAGCTGGCCACTCAGGCTTAGACATTGCCTGACTACCACCCACCCGCCCTACCCACCTCACAAAAACCTGAAGGAACCAAGTGAGTATGGCCTTGGTTTTCTAATCTGTAAAACAGAGTTTTATTTCTTTGTTTTATCATAAAACAGAGTCACGGTGTATATCAAGCCCCACCGGTTACATGTTCCTATCCTTCCTGTCCTCTCTCTGTTATTTTCCCACAAGATGGATAGCAAAGCTACCAGACAGGAGTCTGAGTTGGGGGAAGCCTTTTCAAAGTTTTAGCCCTGGCAGACTGTGGACCACAGCAGGTCACTGGATTCTCCCAACCCAGGAGGAGGCCAAGCAAGGATGATAAGTCCCATTGCTTAGTCAGAACCCCTTCAACTGCCCCCAAAACTCAAGCAAACCAACCTTCTCAGAAAGAGGAAAGGTCTGGCCTCAGGAAAGTGGGATCCAGGCATTCAAAGCCCCAGGATACTCTCTCTCTCCCCATCCTCCATCTGTGCTTCTCTGAGCATTCACTTTATTCTCCCATTTTCAGGTTTTCAGGAGGATCAAACACTGGTCACAGGGATCTCTGGCTTATATCTAAGTAAACTGGTACCAAAAAATGATGAAACACTTTTCTGGGCCATCTCAAATAGCAGAAATCCTGGGGAAGGGCTCTGGCTGGTTAGCTTGGAGCGTGCAGCCACCACAGAGCCTAGGAGGGGTAGACAGGCAGTGACCAGGAGAAGGCAGGTTTAGGGGTAAGAGTAAAGGCAGTAGCCATCATACCCCACTCAGAAAAGGAGGCTAAAGAGGGTAAGGAAGGAGGAAATATTTTGAAAAGTGGGAAGTGCTGTTCAGATGCCACACTTGGCCTGAAGGGAGCCACCGTCTTCTGGGTGCTGGGCCAGTCCATGATAGGGTGCAATTTGCCTCCTCACTCAAATGCCCCCAGTATCCTATTCCCAAAGAGGTGACCAAATAACTTATTTTCCCAATTTCAGCATCCACAAGGTTGCCCAGGTTCTGAATAGAGGCGCCCAGGAGAGAGGCTGTCTTCAGCCCTGCAAAGGAGCAAGAGAAAGGTTTCTAGCAGACAAGGACACTGTGAGGATTGCACAGGCCATGGAAAAGGCAGGTACAGAGGCAGGACATGACAGGCATGCTCAGATGGCCCCAGGATGGTTCAGCATCCTCTGTTGCTGGACCCCGGCAGGCAGAGCTGGATCCCAGCCCTGCCATGGGTCTGCACCTCTGTGCTGATGGTCCTCATCAGGTAGAAATGTGACGCCTCTAGCATACTCAAATCTTGTTTCTCCTGCAGCCTACTCAACATCCAGACAAACTCCTCTCCGCTTCATGTTCTTTCTCCTGGTCCTCATTGGTCCCAACTCATCAGAGGCAGTGGGGTATGGTGGAAAGACTATGGGTGTAGGAGCCAGGAGCCTTGTTTCCATTCTGCCTCCCATTTACTGTGTAACCTAAGGCAGGAGTCACACCCTTCTGGGCCCTGCCTACCTCCTCTGCAAACCAATGGAGGTTGACCACTCAGGGTCAGAGGCCCTTCTAGCTCTTTTTGGAAGAACGTGGCATAGCTGGGTGTGGCACTGCCATTTTTAACCCCTCTGCATCTCACTTCATCCCTACATGTCAACTCAGCCACACTTAATTCCAGCCAATTAGCCCCTTACAAGCTGGGCCACTGACAGGACAGCAACAAGCAATGAAATAAGCAAGGCAGGGTGGAAGGGAGAGATATAGCAACACTCTAGTTCATCCGTACCAGACTTCTGGACAGGAAGCATCTCAGTTCAGGGTAGCTGTACACCAAGCTGGTTACCAGAAAGGGGTACCTCTTGTCCATCAAGGGTCCTCTCTTAGGGTTTGGTACTTCAATACGCATCACACCGTGTACACACGTGGAGCTGTTTTTGCTGAGATATCCATTGTACAAGGACAACAGTGAGCCTCAAGGAAAGTGACATGCCCAAAACCACACAGCACATCAACGCTTAATCCAGGGTTTCAAGCCTTGATTTCCATTCTAGGTTAAAACCAAGGCTGCCTTTTAGATGGGCTGTGATATAACCGGAAGGAAAGTTATGACCAACCTAGACAGCATATTCAAAAGCAGAGACATTACTTTGCCAACAAAGGTCCATCTAGTCAAGGCTATGGTTTTTCCAGTGGTCATGTATGGATGTGAGAGTTGGACTGTGAAGAAAGCTGAGTGCTGAAGAATTGATGCTTTTGAACTGTGGTGTTGGAGAAGACTTTTGAGAGTCACTTGGACTGCAAGGAGATCCAACCAGTCCATCCTAAAGGAGATCAGTCCTGGGTGTTCATTAGAAGGACTGATGTTGAAGCTGAAACTCCAATACTTTCTGGCCACCTGAAGCGAAAAACTGAATCATTTGAAAAGACCCTAATGCTGGGAAAGATTTAAGGCAAGAGAAGGGGACGACAGAGGATGAGATGATTGGATGGCATCATAGACTCAATGGACATGAGTTTGGGTAAACTGCAGGAGTTGGTGATGGACAGGGAGGCCTGGCGTGCTGCAGTCCATGGGGTCACAAAGAGTCGGAGACAACTGAGCGACTGAACTGAACTGAAGCCAGCCCATCCCTGGAGTCCTCTCCTTCTTCTCTCTGTGTTGCTCCACAACACGCCCATTTGCTCTGCAGAGCCACCCCAGACACTGATGCCTTTTTTCTTGCTGCTGCTCCCACCTGGCTTGCTTTCCTCTGAAGCCTCTGTTTATGCAGACTCTCCCTGCAGGATTCTCCTCCTGGACTTTCAAGACATCTTCCCTGACTCTCCCAGCTCTCAATACTGTTTTTATTGACTTGCATCATGCTCAGAATAAGAGCCCATGGCCACCAAACCCCATGGCTCTTCCCAGCTCTGCAGCTTCCCCAACCCTCTCTGCATCCTTCTCCTGCTCCAGACACACTGGGCTCCCTGCAGTTCCCCAAACCATGGAGCCACTTCCCACCCAGGGCCTTACACCTGTGGTCCTCCTCCTCTGGCCAATGTACTCAGCTGATGCACACTTCATTCTGTCCCCAAGCCGCCTCCTTAGAGAGGCCTTCTCCACCACCCATTCACTCTGCTTTTGTGCCCCTCAACTCTCTATCCTAAGACTCATTCATTTTCTTTCAAAGAGCTTATGATTGCCTGAGATTATACTAAGTATTTAGTTAGCTAGTTGGTTTATTATCTGTCTTCTCCATTAGAATGCAAGCTCCTTAAGGGCAGACACTTTATCCACTGCTTTACTTCATATTCCTAGCACAATGTTTGGCCATGGGGCTCTCAACTAATAAATCAATGAATGAATAAATGAACCGTTGAAATAAAATTACAATTCAGAATTAGAATGAGCTAGGATGCCCCTGGTATGCCCAAGGTAAATCTTGTTCCTTGTCCACATAAATAAGTGGAATCATTCAAAACCCGTATGTCAGCACCATGCTGATGACCCGATCACATGTAACCCCACAAAAGAAATAGCATATAATGAACAATCTTTAAAAGAAAACAATTCCATTTTACAATAGTGTCAAAATGAGTACTTAGGAATACATTTAACAAAAGAATGACAAAACTTATACTCTCAAAACTACAAAACATTGTTGGAGGAAGTTAAAGCTCTAAAAAAATGGAAAGGCATCACATGTTCAAAGATTAGAACACTTAATACTGTTAACATGGAAACACTCCTCAAGTTGATCCATAGATTCAATGAGCTACCTATCAGAATCCAAACTGGTTTCCTTGCAGAAATGGATAAATGAAAGTCACTCAGTTGTGTCCAACTCTTTGCGACTGCATGAACAATACAGTCCATGGAATTCTCCAGGCCAGAATACTGGAGTGGGTAGCCTATCCCTTCTCCAGGGGATCTTCCCAACCCAGAAATCAAACCAGGGTCTCCTGTATTGCAGGCAGATTCTTTACCAACTGAGCTATGAAGGTAAGAAGTGAAGTTGGTCAGTTGTGTGCAACTCTTGGTGATCCCATGGACTGTAGCCTAGCAGTCTCCTCCATCTGCGGCATTTTTCAGGCAAGAGAGTACTGGGGTGGGTTGCCATTTCCTTCTCCAGGGGATCTTCCCGACCCAGAGATCGAACCCAGGTCTCCCGCATTGCAGGCAGACAGATAGATGCTTTATTCTCTGAGCTACCAGGGAAGCCCAAACATTTTGCCCCCCAGTTGTGTCTGACTCTCCAGGCCAGAATACAGGAGAGGGTAGCCTTTCCTTTCTCCAGGGGATCTCCCCAACCCAGGGATGAGGGTAAGCTGATCCTCAAATTCATATGGAAATTCAAGGGACCCAGCATAGTCAAAACAATCTTGAAAAAGAAGAAAGTTGAAGGAACCATTCTTCCCAATTTCAAAACTTACTTCAAAATTATAACAATTAAGACAGTGTGGTACTGGTATAGGATAATTACATAAATTAATTGATTAGAATTAAGAATCCAGAAATAAACTCTCACATTTATAGTTAACTTATTCTAACAAGCATGCCAAAATAACTCACAGGCAAAAGAACAGTCTTTTCAACCACATGGTGAGAGGACAACATACAGAAGAATAAAACTGGATCCCCACCTCACACCACAAACAAAAATTAACTAAAGTGGACCAAAAACCCACATGAAAGAGCTAATACTATAAAACTCTTAGAAGAAAACATAGGGATAAATTTTTGTGATCTTGGATTGGACAATGGTTTCTTCAATGTGACCCCAAAAGCACAAGCAACAATAGAGAAAAATAAAAATCAGACTTCAACAAAATAGAAAACTTTTCTGCTTTAAATGACACCATTAAGAAATGGAAATGACAACCCATGCAATAGGAGAAAATATTTGCAAATTACATATCTGATAATGTCTGACTTGTATGTAGAAAACATAAAGAACTCTTATAACTCAATAATAAATGAAAAATAATTAAAAATGGGTAAAGGATCTGAAAAGACATTCCTCCAAAGACAACATAAAATGGCCAACAAACGTATGAAGAGATAGTCAATAACATTAGCCATTAGAGAAATGTAGATCAAAACCACAAGGAGACAGATCTTCATACCCACCAGGCTGGCTGGATTAAAAAAGTCAGAAAATAACAAGTGTTGGTGAGTATGCAGAAAATTACACTACAATAGACTCTGATGCTGGGAGGGATTGGGGGCAGGAGGAGAAGGGGACGACAGAGGATGAGATGGCTGGATGGCATCACCGACTCAATGGACGTGAGTTTGAGTGAACTCCGGGAGTTGGTGATGGACAGGGAGGCCTGGTGTGCTGCGATTCATGGGGTCGCAAAGAGTCGGACACGAATGAGTGACTGAACTGACTGACTGACTGACCATGTGTAAAATAGATAGCCAATGGGAATTTGCTGTTTGGCTCAGGAAACTCAAATAGGGACTCTGTTTCAATCTTGAGGGGTGGGATGGGGTGCGAGACGGGAGGGAGGTTCTTAAGGGAGGGGATATATGTATACCTATGGCTGATTCATGTTGAGGTTTGACAGAAAACAACAAAATTCTGTAAAGCAATTATCCTTCAATAAAAAAAATAAATTAAAAAAAAAGAAAATTAGAACTCTAATACACTATAGGCAGGAAAGGAAAATGTGACATTTTCCAAATAGCCACTTAGGAAAAGAGTCTGACAGTTTCTCAAACAATTAAACAGAGTTATCATATGACCCAACAATTCCACTCTTAGGTATATACACAAGAGAAATAAAAATATATGTACAAAAACGTGTATACCAATGTTCACAGAAAGGTGAAAACAGTCCAAAGGTCCATCTATGGAAGAATGGATAAACAAAGACTGTGGCGTTTCCCCCCAGTGGAATATTATTTAGTCATCAAAAAATAGAGTACTGATACATGCTGTCACATGGATGAACCTTGCAAACCCTAAGCTAAGTGGTAAGTCAGCTACAAAAGACCCCATGTTATATGATTCATTCATATGAAATGTCCAGCACGGGAACATATAGACACAGAATGTAGGCGAGTGGTTGCTTAGGGCTGGGGGAGGTAGGGGAGATTGGAGAGTGATAGCTGGAGGGTACAGGAGTTCATTTGGGATGATGAATATGTCCCAAAATGTATTCTAGTGATGGTTGAACAACTCTGAAATTCATACTGAAAACCACTGAATTAAATATTTTAAATGGGTGACTGTATGGTATATGAACTACATTTTAATAACATGGCTATTAAAAATTAAAATAGAAAAGAATTACCATGCTGGTCAAAGTAGATAATCCACTTGACAGATGGCCCTCCCTGAACTGGGTCCTGGTCAGCCTCATAGGCCTGAGTCCTGCAGCTGACCTGACCCACCTGAAATGTGAAGAGAGTCCCGAGTAGAGCACTTGGAACCAAGGTCACTGTACACTTTCTGAAAATTGTAAGGAAGGCCCTGTGGAGCAGGGGGCCTGGGCAGGAGCCAGGCCTGTCCAGGTCTAAGGACAGGAGTGTCCCAGGGTATTCTGAGCATTTTCAATATATTATTATTTATTTCCTACAATAACCCCAGGATGGCATACCAGGGCTAACTCAACCTAAGAGCCACCTGTTACATGTCCAGGGATTCTACAGGAAGAATATTAAGTGTAGCTATTACTTTAAAAGTAAGTTATATAAATTCAAAACCCATCACTTCCCAATTATCTTACTAAATTTTATTGTTATCTATGCTCTTTGAGGTTATTCACATCTATTACATCTGTGGGTTGGAGATAGTATATGATGGTAGCTATCAAGTCCATCTTCCTAATTCTGCTTTTAATGATGTAACACAGAAATCATCGAAGGCTGCAAATCAGGACTTGATTGTTTTTTTGTTCTTGTTTATTTCCTAGACTTAAGAAAGTGATAGAGAAAATATTAATCATGCAAATGAAACTTAAGAGGTGTGCCTGAGTCTGCAGCCGTTGCAGCACCCAACAAAAAGAGAAAATACTTTTCTGTATTCAAAAAGGGTCATCCGATTCAGCAAAGAGGTCCCTCAGGTATCTGAGGAATGAGTGAAGCTTGTATATATCTTTCACAGTTTCACAGCTATTTGTAAGGCCTCCTCAGACAACCATTTTGCCTTTTTGCATTTCTTTTTCTTGGGGATGGTCTTGATCCCTGCCTCCTGTACAATGTCACGAACCTCTGTCCATAGTTCTTCAGGCTATCAGATCTATCAATGAGATCTGTCACTCTGTCTATCAAACCCTTGAATCTATTTCTCACTTCCACTGTATAATCATAAGGGATTTGATTTAGGTCATACCTGAATGGTCTAGTGGTTTTCCCTACTTTCTTCAATTTCAGTCTGAATTTGCAATAAGGAGTTCATGATCTGAGCCACAGTCAGTTCCCAGTCTTGTTTTTGCTGAGCTTCTCCATCTTTGGCTGCAAAGAATATAATCAATCTGATTTTGGTGTCGACCATCTGGTGATGTCCATGTGTAAAGTCTTCTCTTGTGTTGTTGGAAGAGGGCGTTTGCTATGACCAGTGTGTTCTCTTGGCAATACTCTATTAGCCTTTGCCCTGCTTCATTCTGTACTCCAAGGCCAAATTTGCCTGTTACTCCAGGTATTTCTTGACTTCCTAATTTTGCATTCCAGTCCCCTATAATGAAAAGGACATCTTTTTTGGGTGTTAGTTCTAGATAGGATCGTTCAACTTCAGCTTCTTCAGCATTATTGGTTGAGGCATAGACTTAGATTACTGTGATATTGAATGGTTTGCCTTGGAAACAGAGATCATTCTGTCATTTTTGAGATTGCATCCAAGTACTGCATTTCAGACTCTTTCGTTGACTATGATGGCTACTCCATTTCTTCTAAGGGATTCTTGCCCACAGTAGTAGATATAATGGTCATCTGAGTTAAATTCACCCATTCCAGTCCATTTTAGTTCGCTGATTGCTAGAATGTCAACTCTTGCCATCTCCTGTTTGACCATTTCCAATTTGCCTTGATTCATGGACCTAACATTCCAGATTCCTATGCAATATTGCTCTTTATAGATTTGAACTTTGCTTCTATCACCAGTCACATCCACAACTGGGTGTTGTTTTTGCTTTGGCTCCATCTCTTCATTCTTTCTGGTGTTATTTCTCCACTGATCTCCAGTAGCATATTGGACACCTACCAACCTGGGGAGTTCATCTTTCAGTGTCCTATCTTTTTGCCTTTTCATACTGTTCATGGGGTTCTCAAGGCAAGAATACTGAAGTGGTTTGCCATTCCCTTCTCCAGTGGACCACATTCTGTCAGATCTCTCCACCATGACCTGTCCATCTTGGGTGGCCCTACATGGCATGGCTCATAGTTTCACTGAGTTAGACAAGGCTGTGGTCCATGTAATCAGTGTGGTTAGTTTTCTGTGACTGTGGCTTTCAGTCTGTCTGCCTTTTTATGGAGGCTTATGGAAGCTTCCTGATGGGAGAGACTGACTGAGGGGGAAACTGGGTCTCATTCTGATAGGGTGGGGTGGGGCATGCTCTGCTGCTGCTGCTGCTAAGTCACTTCAGTCGTGTCCGACTCTGTGTGACCCCATAGACGTCAGTCCACGAGGCTCCCCCATCCCTGGGATTCTCCAGGCAAGAACACTGGAGTGGGTTGCCATTTCCTTCTCCAATGCATGAAAGTGAAAACTGAAAGTGAAGTTGCTAAGTCGTGTCCGACTCAGCAACCCCATGGACTGCAGCCCACCAGGCTCCTTCGTCCATGGTATTTTCCAGGCAAGAGTACTGGAGTGGGTTGCCATTGGGGCATGCTCAGTAAATCTTTAATCCAATTTTCTGTTGATGGGTGGGGCTGTGTTCCCTCCCTGTTATTTGCTGCTGCTAAGTCACTTCAGTCATGTCTGACTCTGTGCGACCCCATAGACAGCAGCCCACCAGGCTCCCCCATCCCTGGGATTCTCCAGGCAAGAACACTGGAGTGGGTTGCCATTTCCTTCTCCAATGCATGAAAGTGAAAAGTGAAAGTGAAGTCGCTCAGTCGTGTCCGACTCTTAGCGACCCCAGGGACTAATCAGGCTCCTCCGTCCATGGGATTTTCCAGGCAAGAGTACTGGAGTGGGGTGCCATTTGAACTGTGAACTTCCAGATGTTCAAGCTGGTTTTAGAAAAGGCAGAGGAACCAGAGATCAAATTGCCAACATCTGTTGGATCATCGATAAAACAAAAGAGTTCCAGAAAAACATCTATTTCTCCTCTATTGACTACTCTAAAGCCTTGACTGAGTGGATCAAAACAAACTGTGGAAAATTCTGAAAGAGATGGGAATACCAGACTACCTGACCTGCCTCCTGAGAAATCTGTGTGCAGGTCAGGAAGCAACAGTTAGAACTGAACATGGAACAACAGACTGGTTCCAAATTGGGAAAGGAATACATCAAGGCTTTATATTGTCACCGTGCTTATTTAACTTCTATGCAGAGTACATCATGAGAAATGCTGGGCTGCAAGAAGCACAAGCTGGAAATAAGACTGCCGGGAGAAATATCAATATCCTCAGATATGCAGATGACACCACCATTATGGCAGAAAGTGAAGAAGAACTAAAGAGCCTCTTGATGAAAGTGAAAGAGGAGAGTGAAAAAGTTGGCTTAAAACTCAACATTCAGAAAACTAAGATCATGGCATCTGGTCCCATCATTTCATGGCAAATAGATGGGGAAATAATGGAAACAGTGACAGACTTGATTTTGGGGGGCTCCAAAATCACTGTGGATAGTGACTGCAGCCATGAAATTAAAAGACGCTTGTTGCTCCTTGGAAGAAAACGTATGACCAACCCAGACAGCATATTAAAAAGCAGAGACATTACTTTGCCAACAAAGGTCCATCTAGTCAAAGCTATGGTTTTTCCAGTAATCATGTATGGATGTGAAAGTTGGACTATAAAGAAAGCTGAGTGCCAAAGAATTGATGCTTTTGAAGTGTGGTGTTGGAGAAGACTTTTGAGAGTCCCTTGGACTGCAAGGAGATCCAACCAGTCCATCCTAAAGGAAATCAGTCCTGAATATTCATTGGAAGGACTGATGCTGAAGCTGAAACTCCAATACTTTGGCCACCTGATGTGAAGAACTGACTCATTTGAAAAGACCCTGAAAAGACCCTGATGCTGGGAAAGACTGAAGGCGGGAGGAGAAGGGGATTTCAGAGGATGAGATGGTTGGATGGCATCACCGACTCAATGGACATGAGTTTGGATAAACCCCAGGAGTTGGTGATGGACAGGGAGGCCTGGTGTGCTGCAGTCCATGGGGTCACAAAGAGTCGGACACGACTGAGCGACTGAACTTCACTGTTTCACTTTCACCTTATTCATTGCTGTAAACAAAAGTGCCCACCAAGTTTGACTGGAACTATGTTTGGGGAGCCGGCTGTTAAACGTTTACAAACACACACTGCCTCTAAGGCAGGTGCTCTCTGTAAGCCCACCTTACAGAGGGGAAAGTGGTCGGGGTGGGGTGCAGAGCAGGATTCCTACCAGGCACCCTACTCTTGGAGGCTGAGCTCTCAAGCACACAGCAGAGGAAGGGGAATCCCAGACTGTGGTAGGCAAGTCCCCAGGGAGAGCCCACTTCTGATCCATACTGTCTGATTCCCCCACCCCAGACAAGGAGCATAGGACAGACACAGGACTGAGCAGGATATGCCAAGGGCAGCAAGGGTGTCCTGAAAGGGCCACAGGAAAAAGGGCAACTGAATCAGGTCAGGGCTGAGATAGCACCTGATGGGACAAAGCTGTAGGTGCAGGGTCAGGAAAGCAGAGTGAGTCTGGCTGCCTGAGACTCCCACAGCAGAGGCCTAGGGCCTCAGTAACTCTTCCAGGGCCTGTGGACATGGGCAGGAGGTACCTGCCATGATGCCAACCAGGCTCAGAAACTCTCCCATCTCCTGGGCCATTTCAGGCTCCTGTGATGTGCCCTCTGCAAGCAGCAGGATACCCTCAAGCCCATGAGGAGATGTGGATAAAGACAGCAGATTCAGGGCTATTTCAGGGGTAAGCTGAGCTGGCCCGGCACCTCATCCTCACCGCTCGGCCTCACCTCTGAGGCCCATCTCCCACCACTCAGGTCCCTCTCCAGCCTGTCCCATAGTGCATTCTATACTCCAGCCACGCAAAACTCCCACTGTCTCTGGATAAGCAGGGCCCTTTCCTGCCTCTGCACCCTTACACAGATGAACTCCTCTGGTGGGGAAGTCAGGGAGGGCTTCATAGAGGAGGCAGGTATCTAAGCTGGACACCAAAGGAGTGAGCTAAGGTTTGGGGGGAAAGGTTAAAAATAGCCCATGGCTCCCTCTTCCATGGCACACGGCATGTATAACATGAACAGCCCCACCGTGATGCTGTAAAATGCTGTAACAGAGGTTCAGTCTTTCTAGAACACAGTAGGCACTCGGTAAGCGTGCAGGCCACACAGCTCAGGCAGTTGCCCAGCTGTGAGGTCCGCAGTCGTACTAGCTGGGAGCCACATGCATTTGCTGATACAGAACAATGTTTGACCTACAAAAGCAGCAATTTCATGTGTTCCAACCTAATAGCCTCTTTGTGACTCTGTAAGTGGGGTTAATTGCAGTACCACTCTCAGAGGATTGATGGAGGGATGGAATGAATTAACACCTGTGCAGACACCTGGCTGGTGCCTGGACCAGGGCAAGTAGGTGCTCCCAGCAACCGCTCACAATTTGTGGCTCTCGCTCTGTGCCGGGCGTGCTCCTCACTGCACTGCCTTGTTAACACATCTGCTCCTCTAACATTCAGCCACAAGTCCTATTTTAGCCCCATTCACAAAGCTTACCCAGTCATGGATGGGACTGGACAGCTAGAAATTCAGGAGAAGAACCGAGGGAGGCTCCTGTAGCCGAAAGCACTGGCACAAGTGGGTATCAGGGAGAAAGCCCAGCGCATCTCACCACCAATTGGGGAGTTCACAGAGAGGCTGCCCACTCTGGGAGATCTTCTGTCCAGCACTTGGTAAGGACTTGGGGCCACCTAGTCCCACCGGCCAGGCTGGGAGCCAGACAGATGAACTGAAAGCTGGCACCTATTAGACACAACTGGGTCTGTCTGTCATTGTGTCTGTACCACAACCTGCTGAGAAGGATGAATTCTTCTTCGCTTCCATCTTCCACTTCTCACATGATTCTACTTTTGGCCAACCCTAACTCAGAACCCCACAGAGAAGGGGATTCTGGGAAATGCAGGTCCCCTCCCTGGCCAAGCTGGCAGAACCCAACCCCGCACAGATGGTGGTTCCAGGAATAGCATCGTGGAGTGAATGGGGGCGGGGGTGGTGTGGGCTTGCCCCGCATGCTTCCCATTTCTCCTTCTCCTGCTAACAGAAGCCCACCCTCCTGGAGAGAGCCCACTGTTCATGGGGCCAGGGAGGTCAGACTCTGCCATCTTCGAGCAGCTACCACTCAGCCCCCTCTCCAGCTGCCCCTGCCCACCTGGCTCCTGCCACCCCAGACACACAATGCCTGTTCTCAAGATCACAACTTGGCATCCAGAAAGAACCCCCAACCCAGGATATTCCCCTCCCCCACCTCTCTTCTGGGCTTCCTTCTTTGCCTACCCATCCCCCATTCCTCCTAGCCTCAATTCGGTCCTGGTATGCTGTCCTTTCCACAAACTACGGTGGCTCAAGGGAGGCAGAGCTCATTCTCCCCAGGCGTGGGTCCTAGTAGTCTAAGCCAATCAGCACAGCGGATTGCCACGGTACCTCACTGGTCCAGGGCAGTGTTATCTCGGAAGCTGCCCCCAATTAAGTTATAATCCATGCCCGGGAGAGTGATTTCACCCTCCCCCATAGGCCAGAACAAGAACACACACAGCCTCCAATGTTGCTTACAACCATCTCTGGACTATGAACTGAAACCAAGACAGTGGATGACTGAGTGGAGAGAGACAGATAACCTGAGTCCCCCGTGACACCACGGAGATGCTGAAACAACCAGCCCTGAAGCCCGAACTGCCCGAACAAAGACATAATAAATCTTTGTCTGTCGCTTGTAATTCTAAAAGCATCCTGACAGAGACACCCACTTCTGGACCAGATGCATTCCTCCCCTGCAAGCCCAGGACAAATGTACTTTTCCTTCTGGGAAATCTCTCCCCGCCTCTGAGTAGAGTCCCTCCCTGGAGCGCCCACAGTGCCCTAATTCTCCGTCTATTTCAGCACTTTGATCCGTCCTTCATTCCGGTTCCTGAGCTACCGGCTCCCCTATGAGCTGCTGAGCTCTTTAAAAGCGAATCATCTCACTGAGACTAGAGCAAGATAAGTGCATCCGTTTAATCTCATTCACTCCACATTCACTCAGCAAACATTTGCCAAGAGCCTGGAAGACAGTATCGGTTTTTCGTGTGTGTGCCTGGAAAATCCCATGGGCGGAGGATCCTGGTATGCTGCGGTCCATGGGGTCGCTAAGAGTCGGACACGACTGACCGACTTCACTTTCACTTTTCACTTTTCACTTTCATGCATTGGAGAAGGAAATGGCAACCCACTCCAGTGTTCTTGCCTGGAGAATCCCAGGGACAGGCGAGCCTGGTGGGCTGCTGTCTATGGGGTCATACAGAGACAGACAAGACGGAAGCGACTTAGCAGCAGCAGTGGCGGCAGCAGGGTTTGGAGATGGATGGAGTACATTCACTGCTGGAGACAGAAACAGACAGACAAACTAAAGGACAGGATTAAGATACCAACAGAGACTTCACTTGTACCATAAACTTGCTCAGTAGTGGGGAGAAGCTGCCCTTGGAACCTGGGGTCTTGCTCTTCCTCCTGAGTGTCTCCTCCTGAGTGTGTGTCTGTGTGTGTGCGTCTGTGTGCAAGTGCAGATGAGGGCTTTGGTAAAAGGGAGCTGAGAAAGCTTTGGAAGTCACAAAGCGCTGCAGCCAAGAGCACTAGGGCCTGTGAGAAGCGGCGTTCTCCCCGCTGAGCCAAGGGCAGGCTCAGAGGACTCGCGTGTTCACGCATCCAGCGCGCGTGCCAGGGTCTGCTGTGTGTCAGGCACTGTGCTCAGCACTTGGGATTATCCATGAACACTGAGTCAGTTGACCCTGCTCTGGCTCAGGGGGTCGGGAAGTCCCTTCCCTGAGATCTGGAGATATTCATCTTCTCCCTCCAAGGTAAAGACAGAGATGTTAGCATCAGAATCAGCTTTTAGGGTCATGGGCCTAACCCCAGACATAGAGCTAGGTGACATCTGGGGTCTCTTCACACCTCTGAGAGTCTATGATAAGTTCACGCTAACTGATCCTCTCTAGAAGGCTCATGCCTGCATCCCAAACCTCTGAACAGAACTTCACTGCCCCCGGCCCCATGCCCTTTCAGCCGTGAGGAATGCCAGGCATGCAGGGTGAGCCCTGTAAATATTTCATGCCTGTATGATAGCAAATACTCCTTCATAAGCTGTCTGTCACTCAGGACTCATGCTGCAAGAAGACAGAGACCAACCTGACAGCTGAGGCCAGAACTGGAACTGACTCTTACAGAATTCAGAAGAAGGCCAGATGACTCAACTGACCCAGCTGGACCTCAGAACAACAGGAACCCAAGCTGGACCAGAACCTTCTTTCTCCATCTCTCACCTCGACCTCTCTCTGCACAAGGCTTCATTCTCTCTCCTAAACATGACTCGAAACCCCAAGGCTGAGTGTTTCTGGCTATTACCATCCAAGCGCCTGCCCTGGAGACTTCTTTCCAGTTCCATCCTAAAAAATTTCAGGCAGGGACTCCAACAGGCCCTGGGGTGCAATGCCAACACCAGAGAAAGTGAGTCCTCTACAAACATAGGAGCATCTACAGGACCCTAGTGGTGGGAGCAAAGAGGATAGAAACTTCCAGAAGATGGAGAATGTTCACAAGAAGAGAAGGGTCCCTAATAAAGGGAGCAGATGCTGATGAAGGACTCAGTAGTTGCCCACTGTAGTCCAGAAGCTGAATCAGAGGAAAGATTTCTAGGGAGTCACTTGTAAAAGCCATTCCCTTCCCTTGCCATCTCCCAGTATCTGATAACAGCTTTAGCTGATTACAGGGAAAAAAAATATATGTGGAACCTGGAGTCAAAGAACTAAGTTTCAAACAGAACTCTGCCACTTACTAGCTAGGGCAGGTCACTTAACTTCTCTCCACCCTGATGTCCTCATCTGTTAGACAAGAACAGGTTCTCATGGGTCACACGCAAGAATGTTACAAGCAGCTGCCTCCCTCATTAACTGCAACCAGAAGACTCGAAGTGGAACATAAATCCTGGGTCAGCCACATGGACTGCAAAGCTCCTAGTGCAGTTTAGCTCCATGGAGTCACATGTGGGAGTCCCAACAAGGAAATCTAGAAAGCCTCTTCTCACCGCCTCTGGGACATCCATCCACCTTCTCCCAAGCATCCTCCTTCTCCCAAGCATCCTCCAGCCTCTAGAAGTCTCTGTTCTCCTTGCTCCCACCACTAGACTCCTGCAGATGCTGCAAGGTTTTTCAAGTAGGCCATTTCTCTGGCCTTGAAGGACTGCTTGGTAAGTGGGAGTGGGAAGGTAAGTGATTGGCTTCTCTACCCGCCACAGCCAGGGTGTGCACCCAGAGAGGGTTCCCTTTCCTGCAGTAAACAGCTGCCACAAACAGCAACACTGCCTTCTTTGCCCTGCTCAACTTGGCTGACTAAATTTCCCCATGTCCCATCACTCTCCTGCTCAGGGATAACCATGGCTCCCACTGCCACCAGCTCTATCCAGATCCCCACGTGCTCCAGGATCAGGTACCAGACTCAGCACTCAGCCCCACCTCCTGACTCTCATGGATCACCCGCTGATGTTCCACTCGACACTGCTTCCTGATATGCCCTCCCCTCTGCCCTCACCTGGCCCATCCTTCCCAGCCCTCAGGCACCTGATGGGTCCTCCCCACCTGAGGAAGCTGCTCACCACATGTCCACCCTGACCTCTGACTCCTCACCTTCTTTCTTCCTGAACCCTGTACATAAGGAAAGGCTAAACTGGGACATGCTCTTGACAGGCCTTGACTTTGAGTTCCTGCACATGGTGACCAGAATACCTGCTCTCCTGAAACTTAAAATCTGGCCAGGAAAATAAACAAATTTCTACTGGATCCTTCTCTCCTACCTTCTCCTCCAGCAATTAGTACAAGCTGAAATCATAAGTTTTATTGGAATACAGCCAAGCCCATTCCCTTCCACGTTGTCTACAGATGCTTTTGAGTTACAACAGCAGAGTTAAGCACTTACAACAAAGACTATACAGTCTTCTGAGCCTAAAATAGTTACCTCTTTCTTTATAGAAAAAGTTTGATGACCCCTGACCTAGAACACCAGGAGATGTTATCCAAGTCAACATTATAACCCCCAAATTAAAAGGGTTCGAGCCTCATCTTTTATTGTGAAGACTGGTTAATGCTACATTTTCTGTTTTATATGCCTATGTGTACACATTTCACATGAAAGTAATTTTTCAATTACCCCCAGGCATATAAACATGCACAGAAGATGCTCCACATTTTAAAGATGCTCCAAACATGGGCCAAACCACAGCTTAGGAGGCACCACCCACAGCAACAGGCTCGGTTTGCTTGGTCAGTCAGTCTCCAACTTCCAAAAAGTGTGTGATTTCGGGATGGGAGATAGAAGGTTGGAGTAAGGCTGGGCTCAGGGTGCTAGAGATGTGGACACAGATCAGAAGCTTCACATTTTGGGTTCTTCTGGGAAAAAAAAAGAATGTAGGAGTGATGAGAAGATGCCAATCGCAGGCTTAAGCCCTGCCTCAGATACTGGTTTTCTATGCGCACATGCTCAAAGTCCGTTGGCCCCTCTAGGCTTACTCTGTAGCCTCTAAAGCCTTCACAAACTCTGCTGATTTTGACCTTCAAGGTGTGGCTTCCAGGCAGGGCATCTTCTGTTGAATTTCTTGGATCCATAGGATGTTGCCACTAATTTGTTCTTTATGAAAACCATTTGCAAACCATTTCTCCATGGAAACCTCCATTTATGAGGTTTCCACAAATTTTAAGGGACAACTGGGATGGGAGGTAGAGCCCAAGAGGGTGGAATTTGAGGTCCACACCAACCTTAACTCTGAGATTTCCTATTTCCTGCTTTATAGTTGGAAAGAAAGAATCTGCTGATAAAATAAAGTTTGAAAACCACAAATCTAAGTGACTCACTCAAACTCGAACATTTATGGTGACAGACAGATAATGTAAGTTAGCGTATTAGGCAAATCCTGGGGCAATACAGAGGGGTAAGGCCTGTGGCAAATCGTCTAAGAAAAGCAGGTGTCCTTGAGAACTAGCCAGGATGACAAACTTATTGTGTCCAGTTTCTTCCATTTATCAGTAAATCTGAAAATTTATATGGGTATTTCATAATTATTAAGGGTCAAAACAGATTTCTAGCTGTGAATCACATGAGGCCAATGGACAGTAAGACTGCAACTCTTGGCTTGGGCATTGTCTTTGAGAAAAGCCAGCCAGGAAGAGTTGCTATTTCCTTGAATTCATTCTCAGGGCAGTATGGGGCAGCAGAAAGACCCATTAAAAAGACAGAAATTCCAGTCCTGGCACTGGCCCTTACTGGCTGTATGAATTTGGATAAGATCCTGGAACTTTAGCAGGTGTCTGCACAAACGTGATGATGATAGCACTTCCCAGGCGAGTGGGAGGGAGGGAAGAACAGAGAACACTGCAGGTAAAGGCAACTCCTGGCACACGGCACAGGGAGGGCGCCCAACAAAGGGTGTGCTCGCTGTTCTCCTCTGCTGGGCGGAGCAGGAGTGCTCGGTACGAATGGATCCAGAGCACGGGTGGGGGTTCTCCAGACCAGCCCCTGGGGTGCTGCCAGCCCAGAAGGCCCCCATCCCCCTACTAAGAGGGATGAAAAACGGCCACCTCCCATCTCTGCTCTTCAGTAGACAGATGAGATGCAAGAGCCCCACTGGAGAGGAGCCGGGTGCCCGGGCCTGCGGCTGTCTGGAGGGATCATTAATAAGATAGATGTTCCTAATGGCTCCAAGAAGGATCATGGAGCTGCTCATTATCAGGGCTTGAAATCGCTAATTATTCGTTTCTCTGCAGCTGTCACTGGCCGCGCCCACCCAAACCCTGGTGCCCCAGTGAAGGTCCTTTCTCTCGTGGCCAACAGGGGGCTGTGAGCGTGCACAGCAGCCTCGGAGCTGGGGGCAAAGTCTTCTTCCTGCATTAAATACTTATTAAAGTTGATTAGAACTCAATGCACCATAAAATCTCTTTCAAGTCAGTAAAATGCCTTTGGCTACAGATTTCTACCCGCCCCTACCCCCACCCCACCGAATTCTATCCAAAAGGAACTCCCAAGCACTCAGAGAGTACTGGAAAAATTAGATGAGGGTTGAGGAGGGGGAGTGTGGCATTCCAGATGCGGGGGAGGGGAGGTGATTTAGAAGAGTTATGGGAAAAGACAGCGATGCCTGGAATGAAGGGCATCCATGACCAAAAGGCAAGTGTGGATTCAGGTGGGCTGGGAAGGCTGCCGGATGCATGTATTTTTAGGAATGATACTACCTTGGGCCTAAAAATAGGAGACATGGCTTTCTTTAAAAGCGATCGAGGCCCTATTTACATTTCGGAGCAAACAGCATATTGTTTTCATCAGGGGGAAATAAGCACTCATGTTTACCTTATGTTTCCTTCAAAATATTTGCATTTCAAAGCCTTCTGAGCTTTAAGTTTCAGAGCTGTTCAAAACATGGCACCTGGGCTTCTCCCAGATGAGCTATGTTTACAGCAGAAATCCATCCCACCCAGCCAGAATGGCACCCCCGAAAAGGGCAGCTCCTCTGTTAAGGCCCATGGCACTTCCCCAGGGGCACCACAGCTGTGACCAAAGGTGGTGGCCAGATGAGGGGTGGGAGGACCAGGCATCCCAGGCACAAAGCTGCTGTATGGGCTCTGCAACTTCCTTTATGGACTGTGGATGAGAGAGGAGTCTTAGGGGCCTAAGTAAGAGAAGGAGGAAAGGGACCCTGGACCCTCAGGAGATGTTTCAAGTGAGGCCAGGCCAAATGAAAGAGTAAACATCGCAGTGCCAGAGGGCTGGACCGAATGACCTAAACCACCTCTTCTTGCCCCCAAACTTTCATTCATTCATTTAACAAACAATTAGTGAGGGCCTGCTATGTGCCGGGCCTCAGACTAGGGACTAGAGTCACAATGATAAACAAAGCAAGCAGAGGTAATATTTATTAGAAGTTACCCTGTGTCAGTGGCTTCCCAGATGGCGCTAGTGGTAAAAAACCTGACTGCCAGTGCAGGAGACATAAGATGCAGGTTCAATCCCTGGGTCAGGAAGAGCCCCTGGAGGAGGGCATGGCAACCCACTCCAGTATTCTCGCCTGGAGAATCCCATGGACAGAGGAGCCTGGTGGGCTACAGTCCATGGAGTCACAAAGAGGCAGACACCACTGAAGCGACTTAGCACTGAAGTGACTTGACACCCTGTGTCAGGCACTGTTCTTGGCTGTACATTAAAATCAACTAGAGGGGGCTTCCCTGGTGGCTCAGAGGTAAAGAACCCACCTGCCAATGCACGGTTCAGTCCCTGTGCAGAAGAGTTTGGGAAGATTCCAGATGCCTCAGAGCAACTAAGCCCATGTGTCACAACTATTGAGCCTGTGCTCCTGAACCCAGGGGGCCAACACCACTGAAGCTCCGGCACCCTGCAGCCCGTGCTCTGAAACAGGACAAGCCACTGCAACGAGAAGCCCACGCATGGCAACTGGAGAGTAACTCCTGCCTGTCGCAACTAGAGAAAAGCCCAAGCAGCAACAAAGACCCAGCACAGCCAGATATTAAATAAATAATTTTTACAAATCAACTAGAGGGCTTTTTAAAATCCCAGTGCCCAAGCCAAACCCCAGACCAGTCAGAGTTGAGTCTCTACAGGTGCCCAGGAATCATTAAATTTTTTAAACTGACTGCATGATTCCCATGCACAGCCACGTTTGAGAGCTAGCATTCTAGCATTCCGCACAGGAACTCATTCAATCCACAAACAACCTTCTGAGGCAGGTAAGAATTCTTATCCCCTCTCTAACAATGGAGCGCAGAGATGCTAATTAAGCCACAGCAGAAGAGAAGAGACAAAATTTTAACCCAGGGGTTGGGTTCCAGACACTGCCATCCTAACAGCTCTTGCTGCTCTGTCTCCCGGAACCACTCACTGTCTTCACAAAGCTCCTGCTTCAGAGAGAAGCCAACAGATGATGGAGCCCAGTATCTGAAGAGCAGTACCTGGAGGGGCAATGCGAAAGACACCGTGGGTTGTCCAGCCACCAGCCATTTCCAACTCACCTTCACCTGCCTCTCACTACAGAGGCGGGAAATCCAGGCTCCTCATCCCAGCATCCCTTACAGCTAGGGTCTAGCCAATGAGATACCAAGGGAAATCAGTTTGGCTGCTTCTGGGAAGGGTTTTTCCCAAGGTATCAGGACAGCTGTGTGAGGAGCATTCCTATCGCCTATCAGCCCATCTTCATCCTTCTGCCTGGAATATTGCTGCTGTGTGAGGACATGTTTGGAGCTGCTGAGCCCACCCTGTGACCGGGAGAACCGCAGAGACAGTGATCCAGGCTGCAGACGCAACCATCAACAATGGAGGAACCTGCGGAACCTTCTCTTTTCAGATTGGTTAAAGGAGATAATTAAAACGTCTTCTTGCTTTCAGGTATTCAGTTACTTGCACCTGCATCACTTAGAATGAGCTCTGACTGTGAGTAACAGAAAGCCCCACAATAACAGTGACTTACACAAGACAGAAGCTTACTTCTCTTTCATATAAAAGAAATCTGAAGGTAAGCAGTCCAGAGTGACAGGGAAGCATGTAAGTCATTAAAGAGCCAAGCATCTTTTCTCTTGTTCCCCCTGACATCCTTAGCCTGTGACTACCACTCATGTGGATCAAAGATAGCTGCCCAAGCTCTGGGCATCACATTTGCATTCCAGCTAGCAGTAAAGTAGAGGAGAGGTGGAAGGAGGATGCACCTATCCTTTAAAAACACTTTCCAGAAGCTCTGCTGTTTATATCCCGTGGGCTGGAATTTAGCAACATGCTTGCATCTGAGGTTGGGGACCATGTTTATTCTGCTTACTACCAGCCTAACCTAAATGAGAGATTCCACTGATGAAGAAGAAGGATATCTGAGAACAATAAGCAGTCCCTTCCATCCAGCTGATGCCAACTAATTAATCCAGGTGATTGGCTGACACGGATGAGAAGGAGCTCAGAGATCCTTCTCTGATGAAGAAGGAAGAGGACTTGGCCAAAGGAAGGGAGAAGAAGGCTCCAGACAGGAGCAACAGCTGGGGCAAGGGCCAAGAAGCAAGAGAACCTTGGTACATTTGGAGAGCTGAAAGCAATCCCATCACTCAATGATAAAAGCAAGGTGGAGAGGCAGCCAGGGACCAAGCTGCATGGGAGTCTTTTCCTATGTGGAGGAACTTGGGCTTGACTCTAAGGATGATGGAGGCCTACTGGGAAGTATTTGACAGGAAAGTGACATGACCAAGATTGCATTTTGGAAAACTCTTTCTAGTTCCAGGGTGGAGAATGCACTGGGTTGGAGGAGGGTAAATCTGGAGGCAGGAGACTCACTGGGAGGCTCCTGGAGGCCAAGAATCAGGTGATATTGGCTTGAAGCAGCACAGGGGCAGGTCCCATCTCAGGCTGGGAGGCAGCTGAGGGATGCTGTCAGGCAGTGCTACTCAGAGGGCTTGTCTGCAGCAAGATTCCCACCTTGCACTAGAACCTAAGTTAATGCACTGCTTCCCTCGTTGAGAAAGTCCTGCCACAAGTATTTTATACACGTGTGCTTTCTGTTGTGTTTGTTTGTTTACATACTGGTGCAAGCTCCTTCCTCTGTGAACCATCAACGCTGTGCGGAGCAGTGCGGATCTCTGTAACCAGACCATACTTCAAACATCATTGGTTTAAAGGCAAGAGGATCCTAGATTCCTCATGTAAGGTTGCTCTCCTCGACCAGGGAAAAGACTGGTTTCTCTGTGTCAGACGCAAACCCTGCTAATTCTTAATTGCTCTGGGGTCCAATGCCAACCCACAGCAGGTCCTTGTAGAGGTTCATCCTCATGTCAGCACGGACTTACCTGCAATATCCAGGCAACCATTGTATAAGTCAAGGTATCTGGGAGAGGGGCTCTGGAACCTCTAAGAGTGATTCCAAGGAGAGGTGGTGTCTGGAAATCCCACCAGGGTGTAAGGGACAGACTTTCAGAGCAGGATCTTCCAAGACAATCCAGCCTGACCTGCTCAGTGGGACAGATGGCAAATCTGACGCAAAGAGAGGCAGGTAGCGCAAGGTGACAAGTAGGACCCAAGGTGACTCCAAGGATGCCAGGGCGGAGGCCAGGTATGGTCTGCAACGAACTGCCCGTCTTCATGCACTGGCTCCCCCGCAATGCCCAGAGCAGTGCTATACAGGAAGAAGCCGGAACAGTTCTGCTGAACACATGGGGTGCATGTCAGACCCAAAGGGGACACCAACCCCTCGCTGAGGCCTTTGGTAGCACTAACCAAGGAGGAGGGCTGGAACATCCATGATCCTTACTTCTAACTCCACCCTGAGAAATCAGGTCAGTGACTGGGCAACAAGCCAAGGGACATCAGAGGACAGACCAGCCACCCTCCCAGCTGGCTGACTCCTCAGTCAGAGGCCAAGGTACCCACCCCTGACCTCCCTCCCAGCCCCTCTGCTGTACAGAAAAGCCAGTTCTGTGCACTTCCACCCTGGCCAGCTGAGCCCTCCTCTCCACGCAGCTCCTGGTCTCCAGCTTCACATTTTATGTAAAGGAGATTGGGACTTGGGAGGGGTGGGTAGCCAGTGGCAGGCCAGAGAGGCAGGAGAGAGGCAATGAATGAAAGTCTTTGTTTAAGAAAGGCGTGAGCCGCACGTCTGCAAGCCCAGGAGAAGCATGTCATTTTGCTGGAAATGCGATTTTCCCTAACAAGTACAGAATTCTACATGACATGTTGAAAAGTGTATCTCTTTGAGAAGCTGCTCTGTATCTCAGAGGCATCGCCAGTACAGAACCGTGTAATGTGGCAGTTGCCATGGCAACACCTCGTTTCCCATAGACAGGAAAATCAGAGTGGCTAAGTCGATTGAGAGGCCACAAATAATGCCTTGAGAACAGGCTGAGATGTAGTGAAGGCTTTCACAGCGCTTGGGGTGCTATTTGGAGGTCTCAGGGCCACCTTATATATGCTTCATGGAGAATCCCCAGGACAATGTTGAGTGCCTCCTCTTTTGTCTGGGTCTTGAGATTACAGACAATTTGCCTAAGGCCACCAGACAAGACGATGACAGGGCCAGAATGACCAGGCCACAACCTCCTTGGGCAAGCAATGCTCACAGCAAGGTGACACTGGCCCCCATTCTCCTTCCCACCAGTGTCCCCTTATTCCATGGCTCAGCAGGACTCTCCTCCATTGTCCTGAAGACAGTCAGTGCCCCTGGACACCAGCTGAGTTCAATGAAAACATGCCCCCAGCATTTCACTCCTGCATGCCCCAGCACATGAGTTTCCAGTGGGAGCTCACCCAACGCAGGGATGGGGCCACAGTGCAGGTCATATGTGCCCAAATACACCCTGGGAAGATCTTAAGCTCAGAGGCCGTGGCTCCATCACCCTGGGGCCTGGTGCAGTGTCTTAGAAGGGGTGGATGTGCATGGGTGTGAAACCTTGAACTTACACACACGCAAACGTGCTGCTGCCCATGCCCATCACTGTCATGCCTGTATTTCAACAGGTATCAACATAAAGCAGTGTAGCCCTTGTCCCTCCCTGAGTATGCTTCTCTGAGGCTCACAAAGGGTGAAGATGGATGCTCAGAGGGAAGCAGCCCAATCTGGAGCCCATGGATGAAGCACCTTGACCCCAGCAGATTCCTGAGTGTCCAGGGTCTAACCCCGTGGTTCTCTCCACTCTCCAGCATTCAGGGCTCCCTCACTGTGTCTGTAGATTGTGTACACCACCCTCCTCCCACCCAGCTGGCAGCTCACATGGTGGGGCAGGAACAAGAAAAGCTTCCTTCCTGTTCTTTCATCTCCAAATACAAGTTAGCATGGGGGATCGGGGAATTGAAGGTGGGGGGAGGCACAAACCCCCTTCAACTTCCCAGAGGAAAAATTTTATAAAACTGTCAGAGATGTAATAGAACTGTCAGAAGCACGGGGAAATCAGCTACACAGATTACAAAAACATATGTCAGGGACCTATTGGTTTCATGACAGTGTGAAAATCACAATTTTTCTGTCAAGATAGAAAATAGAAACAGAGAAAAACCAAGAACACTTTAGCATACACCAACTGACAGCAGCAAGTACGACCCATCCTTCGTGGCCAGAGACCCTCAAGCGCAGAAAGGAGTAATCCCAGCTCCCCCAGCCCCCTCCCCTGGGAAAAGCCACACAGCCTTCTTTCTGTTCCCCGTCCCCTCCTTCTGAGAAAGTAGAACCGGTTCCTCCTGCGGTCCTGCCCGCCCTTCTCCGTGGCCCCACCTCCAGCTAGGGGCCTTCCTCCAATGACAGGTCTCTCAGATTCGGAGACTCCCAGACAGTGTCCGGGTCACACATCAGCCTGGCTGCCGGCAGTGGTAAAAGCACGCCACGAACTGAGGCCTCCGTACTTTTCCCTTTGGGGGTCCAGAGAAAGCCAGTGGACCCCCGAGAGCAGGGAGGACAGTGAGGAAGGGTCTAGAGGGAAACCATGGTGCTATGAAATGCCCGCAGGTCCCTCAGCCTCCTAGCTGCGTCCTAATGCGGAGTCTTTGGGATCCTCTCTTCTAAAAACCTTCACATCCCACGCCGGCGTCTACTGGGATTGCAACCAGAGTCTGGGTGGAAGCATCCTCCCCAGAGACCGCAGGAGGTGAGAGAGGTTGGTGGTCCATCAGCACGTGGACTCGGTAGACATAGCTCAGAGGAAACTCTGATACCCTTTGTGGTCAGAGACACCTGGGTTCGAATCTCGGGCCCTGAGCCTCAGTGCCTTCGGCCGAAACACTTATCTCCCAGCCGGATCTCCTGGAACGTTCACGGAGAGGAGAGCACTTATCCTTGGATCCACGCAGAGGGTTTTCGAGGAAACCGATGCGCGCTCGGGTTCCCAGCAAGGGCTTGCTCCCCGCCTGACCCCTTCAACAGCAGCCAACGTGCTCCGTGTCCACACTCCAACTTGCAGTTGGAAAAGAACTTCACTGAGCATTTGTCCCTCTTCTGTAAAATGGAGATGGCAGCTCCACGCTCACACTTTTCCCTGAAACCGAAAAGAACCCTCCATTACCGAACCATTTCCGGCTTACTTCCTGCTTGTATTCACCCGGATCTTGCAGAATGGAACGCGAACGGCAGTGGGCGGTGGGGTTCAACATGCCCGGGGATTTATCAGGGAGACCCTCTCCTCGTGAGAGAAAAATGCAGAAGGAGCCAGGAAAGCTGAGCCAGACCTCAGATCACTGAGAAGGTTTGACTGTGAGCCAAGACTAGAAGGAGGGCACCACGCTAGCTGAGAAGGTTGCCTCCTGGGGCGTTCCTGCTCTACTCAGCCACAGACACAGCTGTGGAGGTCAGAAAGAGATGCTCTTTCTGCTGGCCTTTCCTCATGGGCTGACCAATCTCAGCTTGCCAAGTGAGTCTCACAGCAGAGGTCCCTTCTTTAAGGCAGCCTCCTTGGATCTCTGCCCCTTCCCCCTGGGCCAAAACTTGTGAATATTGCTGAATGGTGAGGACACATAAGTGACCCAGGAGCTAGCAAGGGTATTTGAATTTGTAAGCGCCAATTCTGGAACTCCTGCCTGCCCCAGGAGTGAAGCCCCTTGCTCAGGGGGATAAGCAAATTCCTAGTACCAGGAAGAACGAAAGTACCAACAGCCAGCACGGCAATAGATATCATAGATATCCACCCTCCCTGTACCTGAACCCAAATCCAGGATGCTGGGGTCCACGCACTAATGTGTCAGGTTGCAGGCAGGTACTGAGGACCTTTCTTAATGCCGGCTCAGGAGACAGCATCCGGGAAGCTGGCATGCCCATCCATGAGCTGAGAGGCAGAGTAACCAGGCATCACACTAACAGGAACACCTGGCTTATCTGCTTGACAGTCCCTGCTGGTTCCAAGGGTGAGCAGGTTACCAGCTGGCTTAGAACGCCTACCTCCTTACCCTCTTGATGGCCAGAGCACCCCTGGGGCATCCTTAGCCCCCACACTGACCTTTCCTGGCTGTAAACAGCCTTGCCTATTGACGCTAGTATGCTGTACAAAGTTTGTTCTTCTCTATGTGCACAATGACATTAATTACCAGAAGATCAGGAGGCATCAATTCTAGTCCAACCCCAGTATACAGATGAGAAAACTAAGGCCCAGGAAGAGAAATGGCATTTCCTCAGAGGCATCAGAAATTAGGAAGTCTGCGTTCTTATCCCAGGGCCACCACTGGATCCACTCTCCCAGAGCACCTCAACTCCGCTCCTGCCAATCCCAGCTCCTTGTCCGATCCAGATCCATCCAGCCTTCATTGGCAAAGCAGCTCCTCTTCTTTCACCAAAGCCTGGAGATCCCGGAGTCCCTCCTGACAGCCTTCCCAAAGCGGAATCTCACCTCTTGGCAACTGCCTCCACCTCCTCTGGTTTCCCTCTCATTGGGGAAGGCATCACACAGGGAGTAGGATGTTCAGCTAATAAATATGTATGCAGGATTTTTATTACTTAATAGTTGTAAGGTTAATCGTCGTGGTGAACGCCTATATTTAATGTGTCAATGGAGCTGCAAAATGCCAAACTGAATAGCTTTAACACACATTAGTTCTACTTGTGAATCTACAAATAGGAGCCTTGTCAGAAAAGTATTCAAACCAAGATCAGTATTGATTTCGGTCCTCGGGAAAGGCACTGGACTGTGACAGTTTAAAATGATAAATGTCTAGAGAATTATTTGCCCGTATTGATAAAAAGAAGCAGATATAAAGCTGACAGTCTCAGAGGCGTCACCACTGAGCAAGGGCAGCACGTGTAACATTGTTAGGGCTCTGGGCTAATCTCCCCTTTGATATGGAGAAGATCCTCTTCTGATCTGGCCCTGCCCTGAGACTGGGCTTGTAATTGCAGAGGAGGGGGCCTCTGAGTGTGATCAGTGGGCTCCAGGCTCCCGCCCTGACCACTCCCACCATAGTTTTGAAAGATAGCATTCTGCAGGGACCCAAGGACCTTTCATTCCATCCCTTTCCTCTTGCTCAGTAACCTCTGTGGCTCAGAATGCAAAACTGAAGCCCCCAGCCTGGCCTTTAACTATCTTGTCCCAAATGACACCACCTCCCTCCCAGCCTCAGTACTCAAAACTCACCCCCACAGACCCACAGTGTCAGCCAGACTGGCAGATTGCAGCTCTTGTGAACCCCCACCCCCCACCTCCGCCCCAGAAGCTTGGCTCAAGCCATTTCTCCAGCCTGGAATGAGCCCCTTATCCATTTTAGCTGTCCGAAGCCCATGCTTTCTTCCACATAACACAACCCCACATTCTCTTCATTCTTTACTCCAGGACCAGCCATACTTGAGCAAGAGGGGGAACAGACCAAGATTCTCTCTTTAACCAGATTCTACTCAGGCTTTTCTGCATTATCCTCCCCATTAGACCTCAACTTCTGGATTTCCGTATTCATCTCCGCATTATCCAGTTTTAGCCAGAATCCCACAAAGGCAGTTTAACCAGAACCCCCCATGCTCGATATCTGATCACCCTTCTTTTCTGATCGGATTCCTCATCTTCCATCATCCCCCACCCCACCCCACAGTGATGTCTGACCACCCTGGCCTGCCTGCAGCAAGAATCCCCCAGTAGGTTAGTTTAGCCAGATCCCCCTCACCCCTGACATTTCCTCTCAGCCATTTTCCATCCACTGACCCTCACCCTCCTCATAAATCCCCACTTTTCCTTGTTTCATTTGGCATTGAGCCCGATCTCTCTCCCCTACTACAAAATCCCTTTTAGCAGCCACATCTCTGAATAAAGTCACCTTCTTTAACTGGTATCGTGAATAAATGTTTCTTTAACGCTAGACCCCCAAACAGAAAGAGCATCTCTCGCTCTCAGTCTCCTTACTCTGCTCAATTTTTCTTCTGAGCCCGTTGGTGAGCCTGGTAGATATGCTTATATGTTGGTTAATTTTTATACTCTCCCCCAACACCTGTGAAGACACGTTGTTTATTTTGTTCATCATTGTGCAGTAGCGTCTGGCTCATGAAAGGTTTGAGATAGGTATTTGTTGAGTGAATGAATGAATGAATGAGTCCTTCAAGAAGCTTTCTAGATAACCTTCCAGCTCAGTGATTATCTATTCCTCTCTATTATTCAAGAGGACTCAGGATCTTTCCAGTTCTCTCAGCACTCACTCCTCTGCTCAGAAACCTTTCATGGCTCCTTATGACCTCAGACCAGGTGTGAACTCCTCCATCTGTACTGCAAAGCCACGTCCCACCATGGGACCACTTCCCAAGCCCCACCTCCTCCCTTCTCTGAATCTCAGGCTACTGCCCAGGACTTTGCTGCCCCCTCTCTGCAGGGCATCTTGAGACTGAGGCTTGTGGTGGACATTCCACTTGGTTCGAGTGTGGCTTCACGTTGCTTTGCTGTCATATACGGCTCCCAGTTTGCAAGCAAGGACCTGTGCTGTCCTGTCCCCACTCCAGGGTCTGGGCCAGTGCAGCAGAATCCAGCCCATGTCTGAGCTCCTCTTGTTTCACGGGGACCTTAGTCACAAGCCCAGTCACAGGCACTCATGTTCACATATGTTTCCACCAAATGGTGTGGCTGGCTGCTATTTTAAAACACCAGCTCATGGAGTCCTTTCCTTCCTGAATTTTCTGCTTTCCCTTCCCTGTCCCTGGTCTCTGTACATCCTTGCTTCACAAGAGGATTGCTGCACAGCAGAAAGCAGAAGCTGCCTCTGGGACATCCAGGCCTTTGCTTCCCAAAGCATAAATCCATGAGAAGAATGTGGGGAGTTTGCAGAGAAAGAGGAAGAACCACATTCTCAGCAAGAAGCAAGAGATCTCAGAAGATTCATGACTGGGAAAGGATTTCTTCCCAAACCCAAGGATTTCCCCAATCTCTTGGAGGGAGGAGGGCGATGAGAATTGCTGCTCCAGCAGAGGGGCCCTGTCTGTTGCTTCCTGGTGCTGCCCCCAGGGAACCAGAAAGAGCCCAGAGCACTGGCTCCATGGGGCTCAGGACCATTGGCAGCCCCAGAAAAAAAGCCTTGACATGACTTCTGTTGGAAGGTGGCAGAAAGCAGTTTGAAGGGACCACGTAGACAGGGAAGTTCCTGGGGGGCTGGGGGGTGATCACCAGAGGGTCTTCCGCCTGATGTCTGGGCACTCTGGACTGTGCCCACACATGAGAGGCAGAAGAAAATCTGGAAGAGCCAAGGTGAAGTGTTTCTGCCAGGCCCACAGGATGAGCCATGGAGGCAGCTGTGAGCTGTAGGGCACAGGGACAGATTATCCGCTAAGCCAGCCAGGGGGTGGGCAAAGATCCAAACCATGGTGTCCTCAGAGAGGGCCTAGTTTGGTGAGCGTGCCAGCTCACTCTCAGTCTCCTTACCCTGCTGAATTTTTCTTCTGAGCCTGTTTCACTACCTGGTAAATATATGTTGGTTAATTTTTATCTTCTCCCCCAACTACCTGTGAAGACACTTTGTTTATTTCGCTCATCATTGTGCAGTAGTATCTGGCTCATGGAAGTTTCTGGACACTCTCTGAGAATAGGAGCTGAGTTTCTTCCTCTCTGTCACTTCAGGCCTGTGGCAGCCAGGTGGCCAACAAGATTAGGTGGGACTCTGCCTCATCCTCAGAGCTGGCTCCCTTGCCCAGCAGTTTGGTGGAAGAGATGGTGCATCTTATCATGAGAGCCTGAGTCCCAACTCCACTCCAGAGGAAGGCATGGAGACAGCAGCAGTATCAGAGAAAGACAAATGGCCAAGAGTATTCAAGTGCCAAGAGCAAGAGGTCAGCAGTGGAGAGGCTGCAGTCAGGCTCCCCTGTTGGTCCAGGCAGTTGATAGACCCCAGGAGCAGCCCCAAACAGTTCCCAGATGCAGGCGGGTGCTCTCACCCCTTGCTTGTAATTACCCTGTGATAGATGTTGGTGTTGCTGCTAAAGGTATCTGCATGCAGGCTTTATGGTCATTTTCCAACAGCCCGGCCCTTTTAAACTCTCTTGTGGGAGCAGGTTAAGATGATTATGCAGATAGATGGACCCTGCTGCAATATTACGCCAGCGGTGGAGATGTAGGCACTGCAAATGGGGCACAATTCCTCTGAGAGGAGGCTGCCACCACTAGTGTGAGACAGCAGGAACCTGCATAGGAACCCTGGGCTTTTGAGCATCACACACTCACACTTACACACACTCACTCTCACTCCAACCTCTCCAGTTAGTTGTCTGGCTACAGTCAGACTCTGTTCCCATGGATACATGAAATGTCAGCTACGTCTGTTGGGACACCAGGAAGGCACAGGTCTGCAGGGAGGAGAGGCAGCCGGGGCCCAAGGAAGACCTGCTCCCAAGCTTGCTTGGTGGGGATGGGGAGAATGAAGCCAGATGCAGCGGCAGGCCCCCAAAGAGTCACCTGAAGGAACTAGCACGCTCAAGTCAAGCCCTGGGTAAGGGTGAGGTCGACACAACCAGGGTTGATGCTGTAGTCCTGGTCACCTCCTAGAGAGGGCTGCATGGCTCTGCTTCCCTGCAGACAAAGAAAGGAGGAAGAAACACTAAAGTCCAGGGTTAATTCCACTAGATAAAAAGAAACTCCTTTTCCAGGTTCTAAGAGTGAGAGAAATGCCTCCCAATGAAGCACAATAACTAGCTTCTTAGGGATGATTCTCTTAACACCCTGCCATCAGTATAAGCCAATGGCTGAACACCAAGGTGGAACTCAACCAGGCCGTTCTACTGGGGACGAAATGGGCAGCAGGGTAGGGAACAGGCTGCAACACAGGTGGAACGCAGACACCCCTGGGGATGAGTGGACAGCACAACCCTCCACAACCCTTCAGAAACAGCATCTTCTCCAGACTGCAGATGGTTGATAACTGTCATCTCTGAGAGGCGACAATATGCGAATATCCTGTGTGCCAGTGAAGGATGGAGCCCCACCCTCTGACATCCCCAAGCAGAGTGTGAATCACCCGTACAAAGCACCTGACTCATAAGAGGGGGTCAGAACAGTGACTGTTATTAACAGCAGAGGTATCCACAAGCCTGGCTGCCCATGGCTCACCCAGAACTAAGACCACCATGAACGGGGTGGAGGCTCTGCTCTGCTGCGAGCCCGTGTCTGGGTCAGCCCAGGATTGAGCTGAGCTGAACCCCAGGGGGAAAGGCCATGGGGAGCTGGGGGACGAGGCAGGGAAGTGAGGACCAGGCTGGTGCTGTGTTTCCCACATGGATTCCATCCCTGGGTCTGAGTACCAAAGCATAAGCCACGACCCATACCTTCTAAAGCTAGTCATTAGAAGCAGGTAAGAGAGATGGATTCTTTGTATGTACAGGAAGCAGAAACCTAGCACCAACTCACATCACCACCTACTACGATCAGAAGCTCTTACTGGTCAAGTACCCACTAGTGCCAGGCCTGAGTAATCTATGTTCATCCTCTCCACTCCTCACTATAAGCCCGCAAGGGATATGTAATTACCCCCTTTTTACAGACAGGGATACCGAGGCTCTGACAAACAGTGTGACTTCTCCAGGGTCACCCAAGGAGGAAGGGTTCAGGCTTGGCACATCATTAGCAGAGCTGCCCAACAGACTCAAAGAATCAGCATCGGATGATCCAGTCTTTGGAGCCAAACACACATGGGCTCGAATCCAGTGTGACTGCTTTCTTAACTGCGTGACCTTAGCTGAGTGACTTAACTGCTCTGAGCCTCCAGTTCTTCATCCATAAATTGGTGTTCATTGTGCCCGTCTCCAAGAGTCATTGTCAAGACTAATGAGACTGTGTGCAAAGTGCAGCCAGACAACAAACATGCCCACTAACGGGGAGACAGTATCACCCTCTGGGGGGTAAAGGCCGATTTGTCGCATGTACCACTGGATCCGCTGCATCTTGAAAGACCTGGCACTGAATAAGTAGCTGTGGAATGAATGTGGCTTTCTCCCCCACTGAAAAGCAGCATATGCTCATAGAACACATGAGAAATGGAAACGCATTTTTAAAATGTCACGCCTAAGTCCCACCTCCGAAAAAAATAATTGCTGTTCTGCTTTTTCTTTTAGGTAAATCGTTTGAGTCTTATGAATTCCTCACCTCCCAGTCAAGTTTTCTGCCGCTCAGATTTCAGCCAAAGACTCCCCAAACTGAGCCAGGGGCCGTCCTGACGCTCATGCGCCCTCCCGCGTGAGCCCATGTGAATTAGGACGGAAAGAAGGCTCCTTCTTCCTCAGCCCTGCCTGGTCTCCACTGATGACCATCCCTCGGCCCTGCTGCAGTCAAGACAGAAGACTCCTCCTCTCGGGAATGGTGGCCATTCAAGGTGGCCCAAGCTCTCAGGATTGGGGCTTTAGAGCTGCCACTGTGTGAAGAAAGTGGCCAATCAGATCCTTCAAAACAGAAGCCTTGGGTTGCGTAACCAGATCCCCTGAAGATGCTTCTTAGAAGTGGTCCTGGCCCCCAGCATGGTCAACACACACGGCCCTTCGTGACCTGGTCCCTGCCTGTCCCTCCCTGCTTCCTGTCATCTCCTTGGTGCTCCAGTCACCAGACATCTGGACAAGGTCCCAAACAATCAGCTTCCTTTTCGTGTTTATTCCCTCAGCAGAAAGGGTTCTTCTCCTGTTCATCTTCTAAGATCCCATTCAGGCATCATCTCTTCCAAGCCAGGAAGCTTCCCATAAGCCTCAAAGTTGGAGAGGTGGCCCTGTCCTGTGTCCCCTCACTCTCCTGCTTGCCTGCATCTCATGGTCACAGCCTGGTCACTTGTCAGGGCAGGAGCACCTGGAGGGCGTGGAATGGTGTTGGTGGCAGTTAGACAGTTCTGCCGCCTCTCAGTGGGCACAGGAAGCTCTCCAGCCCCAGGTCCTTAAAGACAGATCCATACCTCCCAGTATCCAGGATTGAGACTGGGAGAGTCAGGCTCCCTGAATGTCCAGGGCAGGAAGGGAGAGAGGACATAAAGTAAGGAAGGATAATGGGCAAGTTAATAATAGGATGCTGACTGGGACTTGCCCATGGGTCTGGGGTTGACTGCTTGGGCCCAAAAGACAATAAAGGAGCACCAACAACACCACACAGAGAAAGCTACTGACAGGCAGAGCTAGCCAGCTCCCCACAGGACCACCACCAGTCAGCCTCCCCTTCTTCCCACCCTGTCCTACATCCAGGAGCCTCAGAGAGGGGGGTGGGAACTGCTGAGGCCCTTATATGTGAAGGAACAGAAACTTCTCCTCCAAACCCAGGGGGAGAAAGACCTCCAGGATTTCATTCTTGGGGACAGGAATGCCTGCCAGAAGAGGAGACTGCCATCCTACCCTCTGCTAGATGCTGGCAGAATGCAGAAGTAAGAATCATGGGATTGGGGGCAGTCCTTAAAGGGCTTCAAATATGCCCTGTGGAATCCAAGGCCAGCATGAACATGGAAAGTGATGACTTATTTTTCCGGCATTGACAGCAGATGCCTGTGCTTGCCAAGGGACCAGGGCTTAGAAGACTAGGAGGAAGATGGGAGATTGCTGACCCCATCCTGGGTTTCCCAAATACTGAAGAGTACAGTAGAGGGCCTCAGGGCACCACACACATGAGCACAGAGGTTTAAAGACAGGGTCATGGGCTGCCTGGATGGCTGCCACCCAGATGAGGCCACACCTGCCCAGGCAAGGAGATAGAAGAGTGGACCTCTTGTGGCTGGAGAAGGAGGCTCTGCTGGCCTTTCCTGGGAGCATATCAGGGATGGAGGGGGCTAGGGTAATCTGGACACGGCTCCTGAGGAATTCAGACCACCTACACTGAGACCACCTCTGGAACAGGAGACCACCATGGGAGGTGCTGACATACAGCAAGGATGCGGAGTTTATGGATCTGAAGCAAACCTGTCCATCTCACTGATAGGAGATGAACGAAGCAGGGAGGTCTCAGACCTCCCTCCCAAGAGATGGGAAACACGGGAGCAGGAAGGGTTGCAGATGAAAAGATCGTTCCTCCCTTCCACTCAAGGAGAGAGCTTTGACACAGCTCTGAGACTGATGTTTCAGACCAGGCCAGAGGAGGTTCTAACACCTGGAAGTGGCCAGAGGTCGCGTTACTCCCCATGACACCATAAGGCACAGAAAGAGAGATATAGCAGAGGAGGGGGTGGGAGAAAAAGAAAGCCATGGAATGACTCCACTCCAGAGAGCCGGGGTCCTTCACTGAACTGGTTGTAGGAGGCAGAAAGGGAGGGAGGGGAGAGGGGAATCACAGAAACAGAAGGGAAGAAGGAAAGGCGGATTTGACATTGGAAGCCAAGACCAGGAAGCTGGTATCTGGGCATCTCCATCCTGCCAGCCTTCTTATCCCTGCTGAAGCTAAACTTCTCAGAGACTGGACAAGGGCTCCTCTGATCCCTAGAAAGGGGGTCCTTATGTGCCAGGAAAGGGCCAGGCTGGTGTCCTCACCCACTAGCTCCACATGAGAATCATCAGGAGAGTATGTTTAAAATATCTACCCCTGAAACCCTCTCCAGACCAGCCACCCCTGGCTTGGGGAGTGGACTGAAAACTGATGGTTTTTAAAGCTCCCCAGGTGATTTTCATGTGCAGCCAGGAATGGGAACCAGTGAACAAGGCAGTTCTCAAAAAGTGATCTTTGGACCTTTAGTAGCATCATCTGGAAATTGATAGGAATGCAGATTTTCAGGCCCTGCCCCTTTCCCATGGAATCAAACACCCCAGAAAGAGGACCCAGTGATGTGCTGACAAGCACTCCAAGTGATTCTGAGCAGGTCAATGTTGAGATCCACTGTAGTAGAGTATATGTGGAGAGAGAGGCGGGGAGGGAGGAGGAGGTGGTGGAGGGGCTAAGGGGCAAGAAGAACACGGGGATGGAAGCAGTAAGACCCTCTCCAGCCAGCACCCAGGACCCTGACATCCCCTCTAGGCCATGGCCCTCCTCCCAGGCCTTCAGCTCCCACGAGGCACTGTGCACCCCCGAAGGACTCACTATAGCACAAAATGCTGTGCTCCCCAGAGCACAATCTATTCACTCACTCTTGGTTCCCCAGGCATGTGGGGAGTGAGGGGAGCTGTTTGTGCTCCCATTAACCAGCCCTGATTAAATCAGCTGGACTCCTCAAAGGGCAGTGTCATGCAAATGGAAACTAATAATCATAATTTACTAATTGTCTCCAAGCTGGAGTCACTCTAATCGCCCGTGGACAAAAGAGAGTGGTTAAAAGTCTCCCCAGTTACAGGAACTGAGGCTATGTCCCTCCCCAGCTAGACGGGCTGCAGGAGGAAGGTGCAGGTGGCAGGGGCTTTGTGCGAAGGACCCAGGACGCAGAGCAGAGGGAAGTGTACAGGGAAGGGTGCAGCCTGGGAGGTGGGAAGAGGGCAGTGACAAGAGAACCCAGGGAACCAAGGCTGGGAATGGACTCACCCACACCCCTCAAACCTTCCCCTACGTCATCCGGCTTCATCCCGCCTTGCTGCTGCTGCTGGGAGTCACACAGAAGCTCTGGCTGTAGCGGTTGAAGTCCCAGCTTCATCTTTTATCAAGCAATCCCCTTCTGTACCGTCCCCTCCAAGAAGCCTTCCCAGGTTTCTGTGTGAGGAGATGGGTCGAGCACGCAGGTGTGGAGCTACACATTGGAAATAATCTGTTCCCGTGACCAGTGAGCCTGAACTCTATTTTACAGATGAGGAATCTGGGGCTCAGAGAGGTGCTATGACTCGGTCAAGGTCACACAGTAAAACTATTAAAGCCCAGGTTTGCAAACACAAGGCTCTTCCCAGATGCAGAGAATGTGATGGTCATTCAGTTGTGTCCGACTCTTTGCAACCCTATGGACTGTAGCAGGCTCCTCTGTGCGTGGAATTCTCTAGGGAAGAATACTGGAGTGGGTTGCCATTTCCTCCAACAGCAGAGCCAGAGAAGCGGGCAGGAAAAGCAGCTGATCTTTCTAAGCACTTTCTTCCCAAATGTCATCTTTCCAACTATTTTTAAGGTAATAAGTTGACAGGAGAGCTGTTTTGACTGTGGTGAAAAGTCATTAAAGAAAACAGTGTAAAAACAAGCCTGTAAGTCATGGAGCACAGGCAGACTGAGGGGCTGGCTCTTTCCACAGGCTCTCTCCCGCCAGCAGTAAACAGGCCCAGCCCTCCCCATCTGGGCCGCCCCCAGCTCCCTCCTGCCCTGTCTCAAGCCCTTCTCCTCTCTAGAAGCCCCCTAATCTCCTATTACCAGCTCCCAGACCCACTTATGTGAGACTTGACAGCTCCCTGTCTAGACGGCAGACTCCAAAAGTCTTAATTGCTCTTTCATCAACGGAGAAGGACTGCTTCTTCGTCAAGCAGCCAACCACTCAGCGAGTCCTTGTCGAGCTCCTGCGGGGTACCAGGCCGTGCAGGGGATTCAGAGACCAGAGACGGCTGAGGATTTGATGGATCATCCGGGGTCAGAGGAGGACAGCTGCCTGGGCTGGGCCTCACGCCAGATGTTCGGGCTCCAACAAAAGGGAGAGGCGAGTCATCCGCGAGCTCCACCAGCTCCCTGGAGAGGAAGAGCAGGGGGAGACACCCGGCTGCAAACAGCCTCCCCTTGCTGCTTTTCCACTACCTGATCTCAAGACAGCAAGCCCTGGGAGTGCTCCAGACTGAAGCCTGGGCACCACTCCCATAGGCAGGGATTCTGAGAATGTATTGTGTGCTGGGTGCATGCTCTGCGTGGGAAGACTGGATATGATGCACATGGTCCTTGACCAGGTAGACTCTATCCTCTAGTTGTAGCCAGAGAACCCATCCTGACTCTCATTCCTGCCCTGCCCCAGCGACAGGGTCTCTCTGACACCTCCCTGTGTAGGCTTCTGACCTATCCTCCCTGTGAGCCCACCCAAGGGGCCCTCTGCCCACAGTTCTCTACTCTGGGTGCCAGAGATGCCTTTTCTCCCATCTTTTCTGCATTTGGCTGTCACCTTCTGGCTTCATGAGCTATAGCTACGGCCGACTGATGTTCCCACATCTCCTGGGAACAACTGAAGCTGGGGGCCCATAGGCGCCTGTGATGCTAGTCCCCAAAAGACAGTTCTGAGGGGCTCAGTGGCATCACAACGTCTCTCTGGAGTTCAGCACAGAAGAGAAGAGCCCTTCTTTGTCATCTTTCTGGAAAGAATGGCCCCCTGGGGGCAAGGATCTGGGTTGTCACAAACAGGATTGTCAAACCGAGAGCCATTTATTCTTCCCACAATCTCCTAAGTGCCTCTGTTTTTTTTTTTTTTTTTTTCATCATCAATTGTGTGCAACATGCCAACCCCTCACTTCTGCCTCAGATCCCCCACTGCTACCCTCTACGGGAAGGAAACCGGGCTCAGATAAGGGAAGGACCTGTTCAGGGCGCCCAGCAAGTTGGGACATGCTGGAATCCAGCTTCCTCGCTCCAGGTCCAGGGTCCTGGGCACCCTGCCTGCCACAAGCTGCCTCTGCTGCTGCTCCCAGCTCCTCCAGGCAGGGAAAGGCATCAGCCCTGAAACCTTCCCCCCCCCCCCCAGGGACCTCTAGGTGGATTAACTACCTGAGGCTATGCCTCGCTCTCTACCACTGCGGCAGCTGCAGTCAGGATGAAATAGAGCCACAGAAAAGCCAGCAGAGCCGCAGCCATAAACCATCTCTCTCTGCCAGGAACAGCCCGGTGCCTCTCAAAGGAGGGGAGACAATGATCTCTGGATATGGCAGCTAGAGTGGAAGAGGGGAGGGTGAGGGGTCATTTCTAGGTCCACACAGCAGGCACCCTGGGAGGTTGGAGGCCTAGCCCGAAAGGGAAAAAGGACGTTCTGCTAGACAGAGGCCAGGTGCTGTTCTACTGGGGCGGGTGGGGGGGCGTAGTCCCGCCTGCATGGGGACTGTATTTTCCCCATGACACTGGCCGTACTTCTGTAGGAGAGCCCCATGGTGGCCTCGTAATGGAAAAGTTAGGGCTCTGCTGTGCTGATATGTCCATCAAGTCTGCCCCTGGGGGAGACATCATGCCTTCCAGAGCAGAGAACAATGGACACCCAGCTGCGGGTGTGTGTGTGTGTATATGTGAGCATTCTCCCAGACACTGTCAAAGGAAGAGATCAATTTAGAGAATTAGAGGCCAGCTCATTTTGCATGGCTTCTAGGAGGCATGTACAGTAAATAAGGATTCAAGAAAAGAAATGTTGCATCATTCAATTAATTTCAGCCTTGAATTGCAGTGGCTGGGTGGGGATGGGAGGGGGGGTCGAAGGGGAGTGTAATCAATACCAAGCATTCAGCTTGCTAACATGAAGCACATTTCATACAAAGCTGGACATTTTTCTCCTTGTCATACAGAATTATCTTAATTATTGTTTCAAGGAACAGCCTTATATAGCATCATCTAGTAGTCTGGGAGGCGGCTCGGAAACTCGTCACTGGAATAATTTATGATTTTTCTTTCTAACATCTTGGTCTTGTTTGATATGCTTGCCATTTCTCCCTGACAGGGAGGTCGATTAAATCACATTTATATTGTAAACGTATGCATTGCTTTTTACCCAAGGCGCTGGATGAAGAGATACAGGGGCCCCGAGGGAGGGAGAAGCCAATCCACTTTCATATTGCAAATTTCTGCTGTTCGGAAGAAATGAATGGTTGCCAGGGAGAACTGGGAATTACTTGAGGATGCAAAATGTTATTTTAGAATCCTTTTGAGAGGGCTTTTCTCCCTCCCCCACCTTCTCCAGAATTTTCACTTCTCTGGCTGCTAATGGAGGTCAGGACCAGTCTCTCTGCAAACGCCGGAGGAATGCACTTCACCGGCATTCTTCAGGGGATCCATCAGAGCCAAATTTGGTGCTGGCCAACCTGAAGCAGACTGCTTCTTGGCCTCCAAGGAGGGTGAGGGACACGTTTAGGAAAAAGGAGCTATTCACATTTTGCAAGAAGCCCTTCGTCCTCCTATCTGGGGCTACAGGGGCCCCTCTAGAAGCTGGTAGTTGGATTTGGTGGAGATTTTTTGTAAATAACAGAAAGTGCTCAAAAGCAAGAGGGGAAAGGTCATTAGCAGGGACCAGGAAGAAGGGACGCGGCACCATCATTAACCTAACCGAACTAATTAGGAAACATTCAGGTTTTATAAATTATGCAAGACGCTCAATTTATACTTTTTCAAATTCCTACCATAACATAGATAATGAGGGAACATTTACAGTAACAGCGTAACCTAATCAAGAAACCCTTTCATTAGCATGAAATCTTCCAACACGGTGTTTGCGAGCACAACAAACGGAATTACAGATGTTGGGGGAGGTGGGGTAGGGTGATGGGGAGGCTGCATGCAGGGAAGGTGGAAGGGGGCTGCTGATTTCACTTTTGGCTAGGCCTGAGGCTTTATGAAGCCTCACCACCCACCCCCAGCATGAAATAGATCTTCCCCAGGGCTCAGTCTTGCAAAAGATCCAGAGAGATCTATCTGGAATTCCCTGTGACTCCTCAGCAGCCTATCCTAGGTGTGAGTTAGCCAGTGGGTGATTATAACCACCTCTGTCTTGACCCTCTAATTCTGGAAGGATATAACCTGAGTGCATGGCAGACTGGCCCTTTCTCCAGGTGGAAATATCTGCCCATCCCCGAAGGTCATGAGATAGGCTCCTGTTGATGGTACTGTCCTCTGTAAATATTGGACAAACATTTTAAGTTCCAATCACAGTGGTGACTTTGCCTGATACTCCTGAGATCACTGCCAGTGGACAGATGGCAAGGAGCACAGTGCAGGCACCATCAGGGAAACCTCAGGACTCAAAGGATGTTACCTGAGATCAACAGAGCCAGTTCAACCTTTGCAGGAAGAACTCACTACCTCTGAGGGAAGTACCTTCCATGCTAATAGTGACAAAGCCTTTCAAAGGCTCTCCTAGGGAAATGGCAAAAAGCAGAAGCTTCCAGTGACCTCTACAATCGCAAATCCTCCTAGTAATGGGTTGAATGGTGGCTCCTGTATCAATCAGCTCAGGCTGCAGTCACAAAATAACACAGACTAGGTGACTTAAACAACAGAAGTTGATCCCTCACAGATAGGAGGCTGGGAAGTCCAGGATCAAGGTGCCAAGAAGATAGGTTTCATTCTGATAGGTTTCATCCTATGGCCTGTAGATATCAACTGTCTCACTGTCTGTGCACATGACCTCTTCTTTGTCTAGGTAAGAGAGGGAGGAAATGCTGGTGTGTCTTCTTATAAGGGCACAAATTCCATTATGAGAACCCCACTCTCAGACCTCATTTGGCCCTAATCCCCCTCCAAAGGCTCCATCTCCAAATATCATCACTTTAGGGGTTAAGACTTTAGCATCGGGATTTGGGGAAACACAAATATCGGGGTCCACAAGTGTGTGCATGCTAAGTCAATAAGGTCATGTCTGACTCTTTACAACCCCAGGGACTGTAGCCCACCAGGCTCCTCTGTCCATGGGATTCTCCAGGCAAGAATACTGGAGTGGGTTGCCATGCCCTCCTCCACGGGGTCTTCCCGACCCAGGGATTGAACCCGAGTCTCTTATGTCTCCTACATCGGCAGCCAGGTTCTTGACCACTAGGCCATTTGGTCCATAATGCCCCTCAAATGGTATGTCCACCCAGGAAATGTGAATGTAACCTTATTTGGATTAAAGGTCTTCCTGGATATAATAAGGGTCTTAATATATCACTCTCCTTCTAACCCTCCAGAGCCAGGGAGAACAGCCTTTTCCCTTTCCTACTTTCGGAAACCTGAAAGGGTATTTTACACTCACAGCTAGAGACCACTCATTCTTTCTACTCTTTCTTACATGACAGAATTGTACATGATCTCACTATTCTGGTAGCTGTCTTTTGAGCAAACCAAGGCACAAGCCATTAGGTGAATAGGAGTGTAATAGAGTGGAGCTGTCACGACACTTACTCCAGAACCATTCATGTATTCACTCCCATTCATTCCTGCATGTGTGCATTCAGTCATAGACCAGAAAGTTTTAAGTATCTCCTAAGCATGAGGGCCCATACTTGGAGCTAAGGATATGGTGGTGAAAAGACAGGGCCACTACTCTCAAGGAGTTTTCAGACTTGCTTGCACCCAACTCCTACCCACCCAGCCAGTACTCTGCTATGTGGGAAAGGACCCCTTGGGGGAAAGCCCTGACTTAGTTCTGAGTTCCTTGAGACCAAAGGGCCTTGTATGAGTTCAAGTCAAGGAGTCCCTGGTTCTGACCTTCATCTGTGTCTGGCTTCTGAACCCCTGGAGTGTAACATCACAATGGGGATATTTCAAATACCATCATGGAGATTACTTCTGCTATAGTTGTTCAGAGCATGAGCTTCAATTACCCAATCTTTGGTTTTCTGGAGCAGGGAAACCCAAGTCAGTGCAAGAAATGTTCTCCCCCATTATTACCCACATTTCTGTATTCCCTCCACTCATTTGCAAGCGGCAGACTATAAAATTCTGCCAGGAGAAAGCTGGGGTTGATGGGGTCCTGCTTTACCATCATAGCCATGTGGGAAGGATGGTTCTCAGGCTTCTCCCCTCTGGTTTTACCACTTGCAAAGCAAAGAGAAAGGAGTGGATGTTTCCAAAATTACTGCCAAATGTTCCTCTGAAAACCTTAGGCTGACCCTGGCTGATAGTGAACTAGTCATTGGGTGACGATTTCATTAGATCTTGGTAGATGAACAGAAATCTCTGGTTTGAGGGTGGGGTGATGGTGACTGCAGTTTGGGCAAGCTCTCACAAAGATGTTCCCAAACCTCCAGGTGTTTGGCACCAGAACAGCACATCTGGATAAGTTAAATGTTTCTTATCCAGAGGTCACGGCCAAGACGGTGCCACTGAGAGACCGAGATAACTTTGTAAAGGCACTTATTGGAAGAAAAGCCCAGGTAATCCACACCCAACCCCAGTTCCCAGAGCCCACAGACCCAATGAGCAGAAAGAAACCTCTCTTACCGAGGAGGGAACTGTGGGCCCCAGAGGCTGAAGAAGGAAAGAGCTTAGAATTAACCAATTTGGGATTAGATGATTTTTGAGGCTAAATGGAATGATTCAAGCACAGCGCCTGTTCAGTGGAGTCAGCAGGACACAATTACCATCCTGTGTCAGAGCAAATAGAAGCCAGCAGAGGTGAAGCCCGGGACTCTGGGTCCTGAGCGGTCAGTGTAGAACCAGATATTCAGACTCCAATCTGTCACTTGGGCACACACCCCAGGAGCAGCCCCGTCCTCCACCAGGCTCCACTGAGCTGCAATATGCACCCAGCTCCGAAGGAGAGAAGTCATGCGGCCACATCTGGAAGTCGTGTCTTAGAGATTTCATGACCATAAGTAAACATTCAAGGGGAAACATATGGTTTGATTACATCATTTTAGTACCTAAGATTTAGTAAAAGGAAGAGGTGAGGATATGGATGAAAGACAGTATCAGGAAAGAAAGAAAGAGAAGGGCAGAGCCACTGTCCGGGGAGAAAGAGAAACATCTTCACAGAAAGACGCTGCTGTCTGTGGCACCATATTAGATACAATTACCCTCTGGGCTCAGTTCCCATGAGGCCCCACTGGGGCACACATCCTGCTTCTGGAGCCCCATAAAAGCCTGGATCCTTCAATACACCCTTTTCAAGAGTTGCTCAAGCAGTCCTCTCTTCTTGGCAATTCAGTGGGCCCATCTGATGGCATCGATCAGTGACCATCTCCCCAGCCAGCCCTGGTCAAGGCACAACTTTCATCCTGTCTTCTGCCCAGATGCACAGGAGCATCAACCCTCCAGCGGATAGCCCTGTCCTCCAGGCCTATGTCCAGACCCAGTCCGAAAGTCCTCTGCTGCAATGCTGTTTTGACAGTAACAACTAACTCCAGTCAAACCTCCCTAAGGGGACTTCTCTGGTGATCCAGTGCTGAAGAGTTCACCTTCAAGGCAAGGAGTGTGGGTTCAATCCTGGTTGGGGAGCTAAGGTCGCACATGTCTCATGGCCAAAAAAACATAAAACAGAAGCGATATTGTAGTGAATTCAATAAAGACTTTAAGAATGGGCCACATTTCTGAAAAAAAAAAAAAAAAAAAGGAACTCCTACTTAAAAAAAAGCGAACAAAAATTCCCCTGATGGTGAGATGCTACCTGTTGCGTGATGGTAGACATACTGTGTGCTACTGAATTTTTGTCACAGGCCAGGGATGCGAAGGCAAACAATGCTGAAGGTGGAACAGAGGGGCAAGCAGAGTTCACTGGGGGCCAGAAGAGGTGCCCAGGTAGGGGAGTCAAGGTGGCTTCCCAGAGGGGATGCCTCGGGGCTGGAATCTGATGGGATGTCCTCTTCCCTCGTGGCTCAGATGGTAAAGCGTCTGCCTGCAATGCAGGATACCTGGGTTCGATCCCTGGGTTGGGAAGAGCCCCTGGAAAAGGAAATGGCAATCCACTCCAGTACTCTTGCCTGGAAAATCCCATGGACAGAGGAGCCTGGTAAGCTGCAGTCCACAGGGTCGCAAAGAGTTGGACACGACTGAGAGACTTCACTTCACTTCCGCTTGGAGCAAGGGTGAGGAGAAGATGGGAAGGTCATTCCAGGTAACAGAAATGGCAGAAGGTAAGGGCACAGGATCATGAATGCACCTCGCTCGTTTGGAGGATGCTGATATTTCTCATTGACCTTAGACGGTCTCATCAACTATCAGCATGGCCACTAATACCTCTGGGGGAATTGGGTGGTGGGGAGAGGGAGGAAACACAGACATATTTCCTTTCAAATTTCCTGCTTTGTTCCTATCAATTAAAGGCCAATGATGTCGCCAGATGTTATTACTACATGATGAGATTTCCTAAGGATGGGGCTTTCTCTGAATTTCACAGATGAGGCTCACATGGCCCAGAAAGGTGAAACAATTTACCTGAGGTCACCCAGCAAGATAATGAAATAGCCATAAGAAGGATCCATTTTTTGCTGACCCCAGACCCCTGGCATCTTCCACTAGACACTTCTCAGGGCAGCCAGCTGTGAACATCTTTTGATTCTCTCCCCCCGTGGACTCTATGGCAAGGCCTTCCAGGACCTGGCCTTTCATTATTTTTAACGCTGTTTGCATATGAGAGAGAGACAAGACACAGGCGGTCAGAAGGTAGGAAAGGACACCCAGTCAAATTGAAAGCCCTGGGGCCACAGTGCCCTTCTCTCCCCTCTCTATCTCTCCACCAAACTCCTCTGATTGTTAGGGAAATAATCGAGGCCACCATCTGACTCCCAGCTGAGGGGCTGAGGCTGGGTCAGGGAATCGATGGCCTCTCCTGGCAGTGATGGAAGGGCTGGAGGCAGCTGAGGTTAGAAATGCAGTTTCACGGAGGAGTTGAAGATGCGATGGGGGAGGGGACACGGGGAAGAGAGAAGAGGACACTTCATGGCTGCAGGAGGAGGGAGGGGTTTGTGTGGAGAGCTGTTGAGGGCTGCTGGCAGGCTTCCACAGCCAAGCGTGGGGACCCAGGGGCCCGGGGGAATGTGAGCACTCTCTATTGGTTTCTAGACAGAGTTCCTTCTTAGAAGACCAGCTTTTCCCCATCTAAGTTTCCTTGCCCTGTAAGACTCAGTTCACCTCCCCCAGGAAGCCTTCTTGACCTCCCTTATGCGTGTTAGTCACTCGGTCATGTCCAACTCTGAAACCCCGTAGACATAACCAGCCTGGCTCCTCTGTCCATGGGCTTCTCCAGGCAAGAATACTGGAGTGTGTTGCCACTTCCTTCTCCAGGAGATCTTCCCAACCCAGGGATCAAACCTGGGTCTCCTGCATTGCAGGCAGATTCTTTCCTGTCTGAGCTACCAGGAAAACCCCGAGCTCCCTTGTGACTAAGCTATAAACCACTTCTATCTATCATCCCATATAATCCCTCTATCTCAGCACTTACGGTTTGGTACCAGGATTGTGCTGTATGTGTGCGTGTGTGTGTGTGTGTGTGGTATGTTTCTACACGTGTGTATGTGTCAACATATGCAAGTGTTTGTGTGTGTGTATATGTTGAGTCTGTGTTGGTGTGTATATGTTTGTGTGTATGTGTATACTGAAAGTTAAATTCACTCAGTCGTGTCTGACTCTTTGCAACCCCATGGACTATACAGTCCATGGAATTCTCCAGGCCAGAATACTGGAGTGGGTAGCTGTTCCCTTCTCCAAGGGATCTTCCCAACCCAGGGACCGAACCCGGGTCTCCCACATTGCAGACGGATTCTTTGCCAGCTGAGCCACAAGGGAAGCCCGTGTATGTGTATATGTATACAGTAAAATCTCAACACGTGAATGCTGAATGAGTGAATGAATCAACTGAATAAATCAGCTAACAAATGGGCAGTCTTTTAGACACAACTTGGAGGATGGGACCTGCCTCACTGACTGTCTGTCTACCCCACTGGGATCCAACCTCCTGGAGGGTAGGGACTTGGTCTGGTTTGCACACCACTGGGAGCCCAGAGTCCAGAGCGAGATTTCTCGACCTCAGCACTACTGCCGCTGGGGGCAGACAGTTCTTTGTTGCAGGGGCCATCCTGTGCCCTGTAGAATAGGTAGCAGCATCTCTGGCCTCTACACACTAGATGCCAATAGCAGGCCTGACGTCCAAGTTGTGACAATCAAAATGCCCCCTGGGTGGCAAAGGAGCCGCCAGTTGAGAACCACGGGCCTAGAAGGATGCTCAGCACAGAGTCAGCACTAACTAGTACTGTTGTCTGACTAGCTGGCCTTTCTCAGCCTTACAGCTACCTCTGGCTTGCCCAGGGGACTGCCATCCGTGGGGCCCTGGCTCCAGGGTCAGGGCTGGAATGCGTGAAGAGTGTGAGGACAGGACTCCAGTCCCCGACCTGCAGGATCAGTGGGCAGCACTGCAACAGGATAGGCTGTACACTCCGGGCTTGCTGCTTTCTCCCTGCAGGGAAGAGCCGTCTTTGACATCCTCCCACCCCGGGCCTGGGATGTTACAGATGTCACTTCCTGCCCCAACTGCTCAGCACCAATGGGCCTAACAGAAACTGGGTTCCAGCTCCTAAATAAAGAATGAATTATCCCTTGTGACCTCTCCATGGAGCCTGTTTATGCAACAGTGCTGGAGATACATCCCAGTTCCTGGATGAGCTCAGTTAAACCAGGCCAAATTTCTTGGCCTTTTTCCCCAATGGCATCCTTCTGAGACAAAAAAAAAAGTAAAACCTCCTGAACAGGCTTCTCATATGCCTGTGCCACGGTGGGTGGCAAGGACATGACCTGGAGACCTGTCATTAGTGGGAGAATTGTGATTGTGTGTGTTTGTGTCCCACCTACCTTAGAGGATTGAGACCAGAGGCTGGTGAGACAGCCAGGACAATGGCCCTTGAGTCTTAGCAGGAGGTGGGTGCGGGAAAACTATGACTTGGCTAAGACAGACATCTGCAGATATACAGGTAGAATAAAGTGGGCACATTTTGGAAATTGGACCACACACCAAGAAAAGTGGAGAACAAGGGAAGTCTAGAAGGCTAAGGGGCTTTCATACACAGTCCCTGTACCAACTGGCATCAGCTTGCTGGGCATTTTTACTGGACCAAGAATATAAGGACAATAATGGTCATCATCATGGGGCTGAGGCATGAAAGGACATTTGAGGACTCATTCAACTGAATCTGCTGGGTTTTTCCCACTGACTACATTGTTAGTGTTTCAAGGGCAGGAACAAGTGCCTTTGGTTCCACTGTCCTCCACAATGCCTTGCATATGGTGCAGAGTGCAATAGAAATTGGTTAAGACACCTGATGTACATTGACGTAGAAAAGTGGGCTTTCAAATAAAACAGTTTGGCCCATTTAGTTCTCTGGCTTTAGACCAGGTCTGCATGTGGGTTGCGGAAAGACAAGAACCAAGAGGCAGCTCTGACCATTCATCCATTCAACAAATAATCCTGAGAACTTCCAGGCCACCTCAGACCTGGCCATAAATATCCATGCTCTACAGAGCACTGAGGATCAATGATAATAAGACAGAGGGATTTCTTTCTCTTATGGAAAACCCAGAGCCCTAGGAATACAGGCACTATTTGGGAGAGAGGATGGATAGAAGAAGGGCCAGAAAGGTATCAACCTGGCTATTTAGTAACCATCCTTATGCACAGAATTGTTATATATGCTCATCTCTCTCACTTAGGTTCCCTAAAAGCCCTGAACTTCTTCTAACCTTGCCGGTTATGCTCACCATGGAGACCCACCTGCTGTCTTCTCCAGCCTCTGGTGGACTGACCTGCTCCCATCACAGGTTGCCCTTAGCCTAACCACGTGTATATCCAACCAGAAGTCCCCTGCTATGGCACTGGGGACTCATCAGTTACTACAATGACCCATGGAGAAGTGAGTCCCTGAGATGTCTTTAGCTGCAGAAGGGCCCACACCCAAAACTATATTCCCTCTATGAACAATCTGAATAGATCTATAACACATGAAGAGTTTGAATCAGTAATCTGAGGCTATTTTACAAAGAAAACCTCAGGCTCTGATACTTTCACTGCTGTATTCTAGCAAACATTCAAATAATTAATACCAACTCTTCGTAAATTCTTCCCAAAATATAAAAGAAAAGAGAATACTTCACAACTCATTTTTTAAAGCTGGTATTACCCTGATACCAGGCAAATGTATTACAAGAAAAGAAAATTACAGGTTAACATCTCTTATGAATATAGACACAATAATCCTCAACAAAATACTAGCAAAGTGAATCCAGAAGCATATAAAAACATATATCCTGAGACATATAAAAAGTAAGTTTTGACCAAGTAAGTTTTATCCCAGAGAGGCAAGGTTGGTTAACATTCAAAATCAATTGATCATCATATCAATAAAATAAAAACGAAAATCACATGATTATCTCAGTAGATGCAGAGAAAGCATTTGATAAAATCCAGCAGCTTTTCATGATTAAAACAGTCAACAAACTAGAAATAAAAGGAAACTTCCTCAACCTGATAAAGGGCTCAACCCATGAAAAGCCTACAGCTAACGTCATTCTTAATAGTGAAAGACTGGATGCCTTCTGCATAATCTCAGGAATAAGACAAGATTTCCACTCTCACCATCTGGATTGGAAAGAAAAGAGTAAAACTATTTATATTTGCAGATGAAATAGTCTTGTGTCTTAAAAAACCCTAAAGAATTTACTAAAAAGCTATTAAAACTAATAAACAAGTTCTGCAAGGTTGCAGGATACCAGATCAATATACAAAAGTCAATTCTGCCTATCCTTAACAATGAACAATCCAAAAACGAAATTAAGAAAATAATTCCACTTGCAGTAGTATCAAAAAGCATAAAATACTTTGAAATAAATTTAACAGAAGAAGAACAAAACTTACACTATAAAAGCTATAAAATATTGTTGAAAGAAATTAAGATAAATGGTGGGAAAATTCTATGTTCTTAATTTTGTTAAGATGGCAATTTCCTTCAAACTGATCTACAGATACTGTGTAATCCCAAGCAGAGTTGCAGATGGCTTCTTTGTAGAGGTTGACAATTCCAAATTCATGTAGTAGAATTGCAGGAGATTTTTCAGCTTCCCATGTTGTGGAGTGGTAAAGAATTCACCTGCAATGCAGGAGATGTAGATGCAGTCTCAGTAGGGAAGATCCCATAGAGTAGGAAATGGCAACCCACTCCAGTATTCTTGCCTGAGGAAATCCTATGGACAGGAGAGCCTGGTGGGCTACAGTCCATGAAGTCACAAACAGTTGTATACAAGTGAGCACACACACACAGAGAACAGTTAGAATAATCTTGAAAAAGAAAAACTAAGCTGGAGGACTCATATTTCTCAATTTCAAAGCTTACTACAAATGGAAAGTAATCAAGGTAGTATGGTATTGACACAAGGACAGCGATAAAATAGGAAAAGGAGTATGTCAAGGCTGTATATCGTCACCCTGCGTATTTAACTTCTATGCAGAGTACATCATGAGAAACGCTGGGCTGGAAGAAGCACAAGCTGGAATCAAGATTGCCCAGAGAAATATTAATAACCTCAGATACGCAGATGACACCACCCTTATGGCAGAAAGTGAAGAGGAACTAAAAAGCCTCTTGATGAAAGTGAAAGAGGAGAGTGAAAAAGTTGGCTTAAAGCTCAACATTCAGAAAACGAAGCTCATGGCATCCGGTCCCATCACTTCATGGGAAATAGATGGGGAAACAGTGGAAACAGTGTCAGACTTTATTTTGGGGGGCTCCAAAATCACTGCAGATGGTGACTGCAGCCATGAAATTAAAAGACACTTACTCCCTGGAAGGAAAGTTATGACCAACCTAGATAGCATATTCAAAAGCAGAGACATTACTTTGTCAACAAAGGTCTGTCTAGTCAAGGCTATGGTTTTTCCAGTAGTCACGTATGGATGTGAGAGTTGGACTGTGAAGAAAGCTGAGCACCAAAGAATTGATGCTTTTAAACTGTGGTGTTGGAGAAGACTCTTGAGAGTCCCTTGGACTGCAAGGAGATCCAACCAGTCCATCCTAAAGGAGATCAGTCCTGGGTGTTCATTGGAAGGACTGATGTTGAAGCTGAAGCTCCAGTACTTTGGCCACCTGATGCAAAGAACTGACTCCTGGGAAAAGACCCTGATCCTGGGAAAGATTGAAGGCAGGAGGAGAAGGGGATGACAGAGGATGAGATGGTTGGATGGCATCACCGACTCAATGGACATGGGTTTGGGTAGACTCTGGCAGTTGGTGATGGACAGGGAGGCCTGGCGTGCTGCAATCCATGAGGTCACAAAGAGTTGGACATGACTGAGTGACTGAACTGAACTGATAGATCAATGAAATGGAGAATCCAGAAAGAAACTCATATGTCTATGGTCACTGATTTTAAACAAAGATGCCAAAACCATCCAATGGGAAAAAGAATAGTCTTTTTCAAAAATTATGTGCAGACAAGTGGTTAACTATATGCCAAAGAATGCAGTTGTACCCCTACCTCAAATAATATACAAAAACTAACTCAAAATTAACCAAATACCTAAATGTAAGAGCAAAAACTAGAAAACTCTTAGAAGAAAACTTAAGGATAAATCTTCATAACATTGGATTTAGCAAAGAATTCTTAGATATGACATCAAAAACACAGCAACAAAAGCAATATAGAAAAATTAGACTTTATCAAAATTAAAAACTTTTACTTCAAAGTGCACCATTAAGAAAGTGAAAGCACATCCCATACAATGGGAGGAAATATTTGCAAATCATACATATGACAATGGTTTTTATCTGGAACATTCAAAGAAGTCTTGCAACTCAACAATAATAATAATAATAATTTTAAAAAACCAAATAGCTCAGTTGAAAAATGGGTGAAGGATCTGAATAGACATATCTCCAAAGAGATATACACATGGCCTATTGGTCTGCTGGCACGTGAAAAGATGCACAATATTATTAGTCATCAGGGAAATGCAAATGAAAACCACAATGAGATACAACTTCATACCCACCAGGATGGCTAAGATCAAAGTCAGATAACAAATTTGACAAGGATGTAGCATAATAGAAGGCTTTGTACTCTGCTGGTAGGAGTAAAAAATGGTACAGCCACTTTGGGAAACAGACTGGCCTTTCCTCAAAAGCTTAAAGTTACATATAGAGTTACTATATGACCCAGAAGTTCCAATTCTGGGTATATACGCAAGAGAAATGAAAACATAAATGCACACAGAACATGAATAGATATGTATAAAACAGCATTATTCATAATAGCCAAAAGGTGGAAACAATTCAAATGTCCATCAACAGCCCAATAACTAAACAAAATGTGGTATATATATACAGTGGAATGCTGTTCAGCCATAAAATGGAATGAAGATGTACTGACACAAGCTGTAACATGGTTGAACCTTGGAATCATTATGCTAAGTGAAAGAAGATAGTCACAGAAGACCACATCCTGTATGATTTTATTCATATGCAAGTCCAGAATAGGCAGATCTATACAGTGAGAAAGTAGATGAGTGGTTTCTTAGGGCTGGAGGTTAAGGGTGGGTGGCTAGCGGGATGATAGCTAAAGAGTAGGGGGGTTCTTTTGGATGTGATGAAGATTTACTAAAATTGACCATGATGATTGTACATGGGGCTCCTTGGTAGTTCAACTGGTAAAAAATCCGCCTGCAATGCAGAAGACCTGGGTTCAATCCCTGGGTTGGGAAGATTCCCTGGAGGAAGGCATAGCAACCCATTACAGTATTCTTGCCTGGAGAATCCCCACAGACCAACAAGCCTGGGAGGATGCAGTCCATGGGGTCACAAAGAGTCGGACACATCTGAGCAACTAAGCATAAGCATATGTGGTTGAATACACCAAAACCATTGAAGTCTGCACTCTAAATGGATAAACTCTTTCGTATGTGAGTTATATCTCAAAGTAGGTTTTTAGGAAATCTTACCAAGGACTTCCATGGTGGCTCAGTGGTAAAGAATCTGTCTGCCAATTCAGGAGACGTGGGTTCCATCCCTGATCCAGGAAGATACCACAAGCTGTGGAGCAACCAAAGCAGAGCGTCACAACGCAGCTGCGATTACTGACGCCCAGGCACCCTAGAGCCTGTGCACTGCAACCAGAGAGCAGCCCCTGCCCACCACAACTAGAGAAAAGCCTGCCCAGCGATGAAGACCCAGCACAACCAAAAATAAACACAAATAAATAAAAATAAATCTTTAAAAAAAAATCTTAAGAAAAACCCTATACGTCCTCTTAAACGTTGGATTGGTTAGAATTTTAGAAAGAATATCCTCTAGGACCTGGAGAGTATCATGCTCAGTGAAATAAGCCAGACAGAGAAAGACAAATATCATATGATGGTGCTTATATGTGGAATCTAAAAAAAAAAAGTGATGCAAATGAACTTATTCACAAAACAGAAACAGGCTCACAGACATAGAAAACAAGCTTATGGTTACCAAAGGGGAAAGGGGGGAGAAATAAGCTGGGAGTTTGGGATTGACGTGTACACACTATGGTATTTAAAATAGATAACCAACAAGGACCTACTGTATACCACAGGGAATTCTGCTCAATAACCTGTAATAACCCAAACAGGAAAAGAATTTGAAAAAGTATACATATATGTATGTGTATAATGAATCGCTCTGCCATACGCCTGAAACTTACCCAACATTGTAAATCAAGTATAGTGCAAAATGAAACTTTTTTAAACAAAGTAAAACAAAAAAGAAAGAAAGAAAAAACATTCTCTATCCTAACTCCCTCATTTTACAAATGCAGACACTCTGGCCCAGAAAGGGGTGTTAACCGTACCCAGGTCACACAGCACGTAAGTAAGAGAGCCAGAACTAGAACAGTGCTCCAACTGCCAGAGTTGAGGCTGCATTGAGCCTCTGACTCAATTTTTCCATTCTCAACTTGATGGCTCCTCTTCAGCCCTTATTCCCCAAACCCCAACCCTACTGCTTAAAGGGGAGAAATGCAACATTAAGTTGCTTTGTCGTGTCTAACTCTCTGAGACGCTATGGGCTATTGCCCGCCAGGGTCCTCTGTTCATAGGATTCTCTAGGTGAGAATACTGGAGTGGGTTGCCATTTACTTCTCCATAAAGCAGAGAGGGTGTGTATAAAGATTCAGGAGTTCCAGGGGACGAGGAACATTGCTCTCTGCAGCGTGCTTTGGGATGTCATTCTTTTCTCTGAAGAGTCTGATGGCCCCCATCAGCCTTGGGCCTCTGTCCCAACTCTGCTGCCCCCTGGGATGAAAGCCTAGATCTAGCTAGTAGGGAGCCTGGCTCTTTCCAGCAGCATCTCACAGGCTCTCTACGTTGCTGCTTCTGGTGAATGGCTGTGATGAATTGATGATGACCGGAAGCATTTTACAACCAGCGACAAATCACGCTTAATTCCTCTAGTGTTCATTAGTGTGACACTAATCCCTATGGACTTGTCTGGGGTATGAGGTGACAGCACCGTGCATGCCCAGCTCCCCTGCACATCTCAGGCTGTTCAGTCTCTTTCCAGACTACCTGAGATACCCTGTTCTAAAGTCTCCCAGAACTCTTTGTCAGGGGGTGGGGATGTGAGTGGAAAGATGCTAGTGTCTCAATGTCCCACTAGGGACAGCGGGCAGGAGAAAGGCTTAGGAGACTTAGATGCAGGTAGGAGGCCGACGTTGGCTACAGTGAGCCAGTCACAGCCTGGGAAGCCTGTGCCTACTGTGCTGCAGGGCTCTGGTGACCTGGCACTTTAGCCACAGTGCCAGCTGCATGGCCCACAACTTCCTGCTCTATGATGCCTAGGTCCCCAAGACCTCCTTGCCTTGCTTTGGGGTTTGCAGGGGCTCCCCATGATCCACACAGCCCTGTCCAAACCGCTCCAAGAGCCCCAGACAGGTGACAGCAGTTCAGGATGGAATCATGCTGCTTCTCTAACCTCGTGTGCAGTTGGAGCAAATGATTTCCACTCTCGGGACCTCAGTTCCCTTATTCTTAAAATTGAAATAGAGGCTTGATTAAGAGCAAGGACCAGATAAGCAATGTTAATGAGTGAATTAGAAAGGACTGGGGAAACTGGAAAAATGCAGGCTGTATCCAAGATTTTGAAAATTCAGTTCAGTTCAGTCGTTCAGTCGTGTCCAACTCTTTGCAACCCCATGGACTACAGCACACCAGGCCTCCCTGTCCATCACCAACTGCCGGAGTTTACTCAAACTCATGTCCATTGAGTCGGTGATACCATCCAACCATCTCATTTTCTGTCGTCCCCTTCTCCTCCTGCCTTCAATCTTTCCCAGCATTGGGGTCCTTTCAAATGAGTCAGTTCTTCTCATGAGGTGGCCAATTAACAAAATAATAATGATTAACACTCAATGGATCAAACAAGATATCTGCAGTGTATATTACCTGGCCTGGGACCACCAGCTAGTTGTTGACCCCATACTCTAGACTTTTCCCAAAGTCCCCCACCTCCCTCCCTCTCCCTCCCTCACTCCCTTGCCACAGGCTGACTTGTTCATGGCACCCCTCGGTGCCGTGCTTGCTACCAACTTTGTGCTTTGCACACGTTGTCCACACCCCTTCTCTCTAGTATCTTTCCCCAAATCCTCCCATCCCTCCAGTCCCTGGTCAAGGCAGACCTTGTCCCACTGACCTCCCAAGGCCACAGTGTCCTTCCCTTCATCTGTTCTGCATAGCTGTGCCCTTGCAGGTGTGCCCTCCAGGAGCAAGTTCATCACTGAAGCCTTCTGAAGCATGTGTGTGGACTGCCAGAAATGTGCCAGCAGGGATGATATGCTGGGGCATGCACCAAGATGGTATTGCTGCCCATCACTGGAAGGCAAAGAGGCACCAGACTGCCATCAGGCAGCTTCCCCAAGGGAGACTCAGGTCTGTGTGATCATCAACATGAGCCCCCTTTTCGTTCACCACAATCCAACAACATCTGTCCCATGACTCACATTTTACTCATGAGAAGACCGAGATCCTAAGAAGACCTAATGAAAAGCAAAGGGGATTGTGGTTTGGATCAAAATCTGCCTCTATTTTTTTTTGGAAAAACAAAGTGATCAGAATCTCCTCTTCTCCACTTGTGTAGGGAAAGGGGTGGAAATGGAAGAATGGAATTCTCACCGGGGTAGCCAAAGTCATCAATATCCTGTTTAAGAGGGAAATACAGTTAACAAATTATGACATGTGAGAAAGGGAATGGAAACAACAGCATCCAACTCTCCTTAGCAATCCTTTCTCCCCACAACATCAAAACATTTTGGCATCTTCAAGATTAAGGCAGGAGACAACTCCTGGCCTCTAATTGCTCTCAGTCAAAGACTGTAGCTAACATGTTATTAAATATGTAAATAATATGAAAGCCAGAAGAGAATTAATATTTCATATATAATGAAGTTAAGATGAATTCTCCTGTGTCTAATTTTCTGTTTTTAAATACATAATGCACTGTGGAGTCCAAAGTGATTCATGGTATTTTATATTGGTTAAAGACGTTCAAGGTTTCTCTAAAGCAGCTTCCTAAATGATTAACCTGAATATTATTATTACAAATAGGATTTGTTTTTTAAAAAATTAATTCTGTAGTTAATCAGGATGAAAAGCATGGAGTTCTTTGCGGGTGGGCCTGTTTTAATGGGGAAAAGGAACTGAGATAAAGGTTGCAAATCCTAGTGCCTACAGGGGCCTGGCAGGCAGGTGAATGAGGCTAGCTAGGCGGAGTAGGGAGAGGTGGGGAGTGCAGCAGACTGTGAGAACCCAGACCCCATCTTGGGGAAGAGCCACAACTGTCCTCCAGAAACAGAAGCTGCAAGTTCAGGTTTTTATGTGAGACATACTGCTATATAAAGTTGGTTCCCAATTCAAATATTTTTAAACATCATAGATTCAAAAGAAGGTGACCTAAGGGCTGCCAGATTGCCACCTCCAGACTGAGACAGGTGGCTTGAGGGAAAGCTGCCACCAAACCCAACTCCTTCGATTACAGTGGAAACAGGTGGCTCTCACCTTGTCTGGATGATGAGCAGCTCTGGTGCATGTATGCTCAGTCGTGTTTGACTCTTTGAAACCCCATGGACCGTGGCCCACCAGGCTCCTCTGTCCATGAGATTTCCCAGGCAAGAATACTAGAGTGGGTTTGCCATTTCCTCCTCCAATAGATCTTCCCAGCCCAAGGATCACACCTCTGTCTCCTGCATCTCCTGCATTGCAGGCAGATTCTTTACTGCTGAGTCACCAGGGATTCCCAGATGGTGAAATGTAAATAGGGAATATTAGTTAGGCTTTGGGGAGGGCAATTTGGCAAGATGTGAAAAAGAGTAAATCCTTCAACCTACCAGTTCTACTTGTAAGAATTCATCCTAAAGAAATAATTAAGAACTGGTCAGGACTTCCCCGGAGGTACAGCTGATAGGAATCTGACTGCCAGCGCAGGGGACAGGGGTTCAATCCCTGGTCCGGGAAGACCCCGCATGCCCTGGGCCACAACTTCTGAGTCAGTGCTCTGGAGCCTTCAGTCACAGCTACGGGAGCCTGCACATTCTAGGGCCCTCGAGCCACAGCTAACGAGTGTGTGCCGCAACTGCTGGAGCCTGTGCTCTGCAACAAGAGAAGCCACCACAGTGAGAAGCTGTGTACCTGTATAAGGAGTAGTCCCTGCTCACCGGAACTAGAGAAGCCCCACACATAGCGACAAAGGCTCAGTGCAACCAGAAATAAATAAACAAATAATATTTTTTTTAAAAAAGAGTTGGTCAAACAACAAGGTCCTACTGAATAGCACAGGGAATTCTATTCAATATCTTGTCATAAACTATAATGGAAAAAATATGAAAAATAATATATATATATGTATAACTGAACCACTTTGCTGTATACTAGAAACTAACACAACATTATAAATCAACTATACATCAATTTAAGAAAAAAGAATTGGCCAAAAATTCAACTATAATCGTGTTCTTCATAATACTCTTTATAATGGAAATGTTGTTGCTAAAAAAGAAAAGGGACCAACCTTAAGGTCCAACACTCATATATGATTATTGAATTACAGAGAAGGGGACGACAGAGGATGAGATGGCTGGATGGCGTCACCGACTCGATGGACGTGAGTCTGAGTGAACTCCGGGAGTTGGTGATGGACAGGGAGGCCTGGCGTGCTGCGATTCATGGGGTCGCGAAGAGTTGGACACGACTGAGTGACTGAACTGAACTGAATGGTGTACCTAAGAACATCACAAAAATGCAGTCTTTGACAAATATGAATAGGCATTAAAAAGCAGCTTTAAAAAGCATGGATGAAATATATTTATAATATAATCATAATGTTTCTTAAAAAGGACATAATCTGCTCAGGGAAAAGGTGGGAAGGTGATAGGCCATATCATCGGCAATGGCTATCTCTGGGTGGGTGGTATAATTGCTAATGAATTCCATCTTTTTCTATTTGCTTGTCTATAGCTTGAAAACTATTTTAGATGGACATTCAGTGCCTCTATACAAAATCAATAAAAGCAATAAACTCCATATGACACGGTATGATGTAAAAAACACTGACCTTTGGAGGTTCACCCATTTGTATCCCCATCTTCACTCTTTTGATGACTCTGTGTGGACCAGTGAGGGCTTTCACTCCCTGAACCTTACAGTCCTTATCTATGTAATGAGTGGTCGAACTACATCATTTCTAAGGTCCCTCTACAATTTGAGACCACAGTCAAGGGACTTTAGGGACATGGCAATTCTCCTATTTCTTCACAAGAACTGATGCCTGCGAGATGGATGCCAAGCCTTGTTCTGGGCTGTGGTCCTGACACTGTTCTCTATGAACATCCAGATGAGAGGCAAACAAGTATAAGTAAGTATCACTCACCTGTACCTTACTACACTGGCCTTATTCACAGGGTACTATACAAGCACAGAGGAGGGACACCTACTTTAAAGACTAGACAGACGATTTCCCCAAAGAAATGATACTTGAGCTGAGTCATAAAAAATGAGTAGGAATTAGCCATTCAGATAAGGAAACAGCAAAAGCCCTTCCGGGTCAAAGAAAAAGTGCATACAAAATAGAGGTGAGCGCGGGGTGCTGAGACAGGGGAGAAGAGACAGGGGCTGATCATAAAGGTACTGCGCTTAGGAGCTTAGATTTTAAACTCGGGTGAAGGGAGCCCTAATGGTTTTAAGAATGAAGGAATTCATATAGCCAGGTTTTTAGAAATCCCCGTGACAGCAGGAAGATGGATTGGAGGAAACAGGCACCAAAGAGCCTGGTATAGTAGTCCAGGTTGGAAACAGTAGCAGTGGCGATAGAGAGGTCGGACTTCAGGACCCACTGTGTTGAGGAGGCAGAGCGGGGATGATGCTCAGATGACCGCCAGGCTTCTGGCCTCGAAGCCTAGTGAATAGGCTATTCACCCCAGCACAGGACTTGCTGGAGGAAATGCAAATTTGAGGAAAGGGCCCATTTTCAGTTGTAGGAGCTCATGAAATATCCAAGTGGATGCGCCAACTAGCCTAATGGATGAAAGTATCTGAAATTCAAGAAAAGTCTAGCTTTGGGATTCATCCAAAGATTGGTTGCTGTAAACGTGAGGGATGATACGGCCCAAGAAAAGAGACAAGTGAGCTGTGTTCAGAGCCCTGGAAATCACAGGCACAGAAGGGCCAGCTGGATGAAGAGGGAGAGGATTCCAAGAAGGAGGATTCAGAGAGGCCAGCGGAGAAGGCGGCAGCATGGAGGCCCCAGGGAAAGATCATTCTAGAAACAGGGCGTTGATGCTTCTGCAAGGTCACATAAGAGGAAGCCACCGGTGGCTTGGGGAGGAAGTGGAGCCCGTGGGAGGGGAAGACAACTCTGAAGAAGACGCAAACTGTCTGAGGAGGGGAGCTCAGGCAGGTGTGGGTAACAGGAGATCACGCAAGTGGAAGCAACCAGCAAGGGCTGTGCACCTCCGGGGGCCAGGCACAGAACTGAGCTCCACGAAGAGGGACCAGCTTTCTCCCTCGGCTGAGTTCCCACCCAAGAGCACACTGCTGTTTCCTGAAATTGTGCCAATGAGTCGGGATGATGGGACCGCAACTCCACTGGGATGCAATCAGAGGTCATGGAAGGAAAAGGGGCCGTGCTGCCAGTTTCCAGCAACCTGAGTAAGTGACTCATCTGGCCCTTCAGCACATGCTGCCCAGTCTGTCCAGGAGCCCTCACAGCTGGGAAAACAGCCTCGGAAAGATCCCTCCTTCTGAACAGTGGAGGGTTTTCCATGTGTGGGAAGCGGACCGGGGAAAGTAAAGGACAGAAACCCAGGGTTCTAAAGCCCAGTGGGGCACAAACCCCTCTCTCCTGCCCTCAGCACTCTCTGCCTCAACTTTCTAAACTGGCTCCCACCACCCAGGGGCATTTCTCGAGAACCACTGGCTTTCCTGGCATCCTGCTTAGGTCTCTGAAGACCTTCAAAAAATCGGAGACAGCTGCTTCTCCAGGCTCCTCCCACTCTGCCCTGATGCTCCTCTGGCCTCTGCAGGAACAGGGTGCCCAGGAGCAGTGGGAAAAACTCTACATCTGGAGTTTCCTAGACCTGAAATAAACCCATAGTTCACGTAGTAGCCAGATGCTGTTCATCAAACACTTCCAGCTCTCCACCTTCCAGACACACCCTGTGCTTGGCTGGGGTCATGAGACCAATCGAGCCAATGAGTTTTGAGCAGAAATGAGATGTGCAATTTCCAGACCAAGCCCTTCTTCTCCTGCATGAGCCCCCTTGGAAGGTCTCCCTCCCTTCTGCCATGGGAACCAGTGATGTGTCAGATGGTGGCTGCTTTGACAGTCTGAGTCCCAGAGCGAGGATGATGAGAAGCAGAGCCCCAGTCAGCCCTGGTGGCTTTGTAACATGAGCATGAGCTAACCCTTTGTTGTCTGGAGCCACTGGGGGTGTTACAGCAGCAAAACCTAGCCTATCCTGGCTAGATTTTGGCTCCAGGCAACCCTGGACAAGTGGCCTCTCTGCTCTGAGGCCAGCATCCTCACCTGCAAAACTGGGAAGTAACCACCAATCGCCCTGGAACACTGGGGAGGATTAGAGGAGGGGGAGCACAGAGATGCATGTAGCAGGCCGTCGCGCACGATGGTGTGTGTTAAAAGAGCCCAATGTATCCCATGACAGGACTCAGTGCCTCCAGAGCATGCCGACTCCAGGATCTGCGGAACTCTGACAGCTACACAATTTGTCCTCAGGCTTCCCCTCGGCCCTCTCAAAACCTGCTAGCTGTCTCCTTATGACAGCCATTCATTGAACTGAGAAATGCGGGGTGTATTTGTGTCTGAGAGAGAGACAGAGAGACAGACCGAGACACAGATAGAGAGAGAGAGAGTGACTCAGAGTTGAAGCTACTGTCAGCCTATCCCATGTCAAAGCCTGTGCTGGGACTCTCGAGCTCCTCGTCAATGACCCTCCTTCCGAGCATGTGCTTGTCCTACCGCAGGACAAGTAGAGACGTGCACTCGGGATGGTCTGCCCCGCCTGCCCCATCCACTCGCCATCCCCGCTGCCCTGCTCCAGCCTGAGAGGCAGCCCCTACTGACTGCACCACTGTCCCTTGCCCACTGGCAGGAGTCTGGAGGGTTAGGGCACTTCCTCTTGTTCAGGTCGCCTCCTGGCAGGGACTCCAAGGCCCCCTCCTCTGGGATCCCAGCCCTCACAGGGGATCTGGGGGCACTGTCCCACAGCCCCTGGTCCCTTCAGCCTTGGGAACAGTCAGGACACCCACTGTCACTACCTCTGAAACCATTGTCTCTACTGTGTTCCCCTAACACTGCCCCAGGGCAGTTGTCTCATCCCTGGAACCATCTGGGGTGAATTCTGTTTCTTCCCAGAGTCCTGAATTCACACTGAGGCCTCTGACGGCAGGCCCTGACTCTCCTCTGACCCCATCTCACCTCTTAGAGCCCCTGTGCCTCCCCTTCTTACTGACACCTCCCTGCACCCCACTTCTGCATGTGACAGTCTGGAGGCCCCTCAGCTGCACCCTGCAACCCAGGCATGTCAGCTGGGGACGGGGGAGGCCCCTCAGCAGCTTCAGCTCCATGAACCCCTGCTCACTGTTCCTTCTGGCTCCTTCCCTGGCCCACACCTGCTCTGGTGAGGGGCTGTGGGGCGCTCCCCCGCTCCACCCCCAGGCTGACCTGGGTGCTCCTCCAGGGTGCTAGGATCCCTGTCCAGCGGTAGCAGGCTGAATAGGACCCATGTCAGCTTTCTGGGAACACTCAGAGACGAGCAAGCCCCCGCTGGGGGCCCAGCCCTTCTCAGTTTGGGCTTCCTTAGTTTCGCTCCGGTTTCTGCTGTGGCAAGTGTGTCGGATCTTTGTCATCCTTAGACCAGCAATCTTCACGGAGCAGTGGCCCCCAGTGACCATCAGTTACCACAGGCCTGTCACCTTTGAAAACCACCAGGCCAGCAGAATCCACCCCTTCCACCTGCACCCTGCAGCTGAGCAAACATAGAGCGACCAGAACTGGCCAGGGTCAGCCAAGGGTGGCTTCATCTTCCTCCCCCTCCATGACTGATCCCTCAACCAAGGCCTCCTTGTGAGAAAGGCCAAGAAACACTGCCAGGAGACCAGGGCTCTGAGCAACTCTGAGAGTGAAAGAAACAGTCTCTTTGGGAAGAGATTTCTGGGTCAGGCAGGTCTCTGTCACCATCAGTTACGGGGCCCAGAGCAAAGTCCTCCACTTCCAAGCATTAGCCTCGTCTGCGTATCAATGATAAGGAAGGAATTCTTGACTCTGAAGCTGGTGTATGGTGCGTGTGCAATAAACATAAGAATGTAGACATTTCCAGACACCTCCCACGTGCCCAGCCCTGGACTAAGCACTCTGATTCTCCCATGTAAACCTTCTGCCATCCTATGAGATTTGACATAGTGATACCTCCATCGGGCAGAGGAAACCAAGGCTCAGTGTGGTTAAGTAACTTCTCCAAAGTCACACAGCTAAAAAGAATAAAGTTGAGATTCAAACCCTGGACTCTCTGATCCTAGAATTCTCATGATTTATTTTTTCATTTATTTTTTTTTTAATTTTGGATCTCCATGGCTTTACTTTTTAATTTTTAACTATGGAAATTTTCAAAGATACACAAAAATGAAGAAAGTAACACAATGAAGCCCCATCACCCGTGATACAGTTTCAACAATTACCAACATCCTGCTATTTTTATCTGTCCCTATCTCTACAACATTTTTTTCCTTTGGAGAATTTTAAAACAAATACCAGGCATGGGATTTCATCAATAAATTGTTGAATGAACATCTGTAGAGCCCTCATTCCTCATCATCACTTGACCAGTTTAACAATACTTCATCAAGGACCATGAACAATCCAAAAGGCTGGGCTCTTTGTTAAAAGGCAGAGGAGACAGGGCAGGGGCGAGTCCGACCTGGGTTTGAACCCTAAGACTGGTCACTGTGTCTCTGTGGAACTCTCTGACCATCCAATTCTCCTGTAAAAAGGAGATTGTAAGTGAAACATCACTAACTTGCTGTCTAAGTGATGTAATGACTGCTGATGGCCCAGGGGATGGGTTCAATACACTGGGTTCCCCTTCCTTGGCCCAAGGTACTGGTTTCCTAAGAGTGCCATAACAAAGTACCACAAACCGGATGCCTTTAAACAAGGGAAATTTATTCTGTTGTGATTTAGAGGCTAGAAGTCCAAAACTGAGGTATTGTCAGGATCATACTCTCACTGAAGGCTACAGAGAAAAATTTATTACAAGCCTCTCCCTTATCCTCTGGTGGTTGCTGGCAACCCTTGGCATTCCTTGACTTGTAGCAGCAACATCTTGGTCTCTGTGTCCCTCTTCACATGGCCTTCCCCTGTGTGTGTGTGTGTGTGTGTGTGTGTGTGTGTGTGCCTGTATTCAGATTTCTCTTTTTTTTTAAGGATACTGGTTATTGGATTAGGATCCACCCTACTCCAGTGTGAACTCATCTTAACTTGAGCACATCAGTGAAGACTGCATGTGCAAGTAAGGTCACATCCACAGTTTCTGGGTGGCCCTGAGTGAGGGTGGCAGGGACACAATTCAGCTCAAGACCATGGCGCTGCTACCTGCTGCTCAGGGCTGGGTGAGGCTGCCCAGGGGAGGTCCGGGGACTTCCCTGCTGCTCATTTGAGGCTGAAGAAGCCCACTTCTGGGGAAGGAAAGAAGATTCTTCCTGATACCATTTGCCCTACACCTACCATCCTTCCTAGTCACTCAGCAAGCACTGAGCCCTGGCACTTTGAAGAAGGAAACCCATTCCAAAGGATGTCCACCTGCCGCTTGCTTCCTGCTGCACCCAGAACAAAATGCTGTTTCTTGGCCCTGTCAGCCTGCTCCCTAACCTGCTCTTTTGCTCCCTGCCACCCACCTTCAACCTTCCTCAGTCAGTGACCGATACCTGAATGTACCAAGGCTGTCTGCTTCTGCACCCTCATTCATCCTCTCTGTCTCTGCGACCCCTTGCCTGGGTAATATCAATCACCCTTTGGTCTCAGTTTCACCATCAGCCCCCCATCCTGAAGCCTTCCTGACCCCCTGTGCTAGTTTTCTCATGCAGCGCCTTGCTCTTTCCCTCCAAAGTACTGAGAGCAACAGATACTTATTTCATTGTTTGGTTATTGTGTGCTGACTTGCTTCCCGCTGCAAGTCCCACTCGGACACTGAGCAGATGTGTCTAATCTGCCTCTGCATCCCCAGAATTCGGCACAATGGTTACAAATAGCAGGCACTCAATAAACAGTGTTGACAATCGATGATGAGTTTACCTCTTCAGAACCACCCTTGCACCAGTTGTGCAAGGACAGAGTTCACATCAAAGACAGAGAGTTGGACTTTCCTGATGGTCCATTGGCTAAGACTCTGCCTGCCAATGCAGAGGACACGGGTTTAATCCCTGGTCCGAGAAGATTCCATATGCCACCAGACATCTAAGCCTGTGAGCCACAACTTCTGAAGCCCGTGCACCTAGAGCCTGTGCTCTGCAACAGGAGAAACCACTGCAGTGAGAAGCCTGTGCACCGCAGTGAAGAGTAGCCTCGGTCTGCCACAGAGAAAGCCTGAAAGCAGCAAAGAAGACCCAGTGCAGCCAATAATTAAATAAGAAAAAACTTAAAAAAAAAAAAAAAAGAGAGAGAGAGGCTGCTTCTCCTCTTGACAAGATAAATCCTCCATCCGAAGAACACTGACACTCCCTTGTTAGAAAGCTCCATCTCCCTGTGGCCTCCACACCACTCTGCATCACATGAAGCCTGCCCATCTCCTCCTTTCCTTCCTATGATGGTTCTCATCATCTTCCACGTGGGTCTCCTTTCCACAGCAGGATGGCCCCATACATCAGGGTTCAGGCCTCAGCACTCTCTCTCCTCTGCCTCATCTCATCCAAGCCCCTTCTCAGGTCCTACCTCCAGGTCCAAGACCTCAAGGGGAAGCATTCCAGCCCATCAAGGATGAGGGGATGCCTTAATCTGTGCCATCACTCCTGGCTGTCCCAGCCCTCATCTCAAGTTGGCCTCCCATTACTGACAGATTAGATTTGTGACTAAAAGCCCTGGACCCAAAACATGAGGTTAGCCACAGGGTTGGCCCTCAGCATAAAGACAAGTAAGAGGTCCCCTTGGCCCATGCAGCCAAGTTGTAGGGGCTGCGTCGCGATGGGACCCACGATGCCTACACCCAGCATCGGACAGCCTCACCTCCCCCACACCCAGTGTCACACCCTGTTGATACAGCTGATTTGGCCACCATATAGCATAAGGGCTCATGGGAACTGCCGGCTAGAACCCCAAAGAGAAAGACAAAGGGCAAGGAAGCACCTATCTCTGAGAACAGACTCTGCCCTTTATGATCCAGATTAGACCAGCAGGGCCTGGCCTGGGCTGAGATCTACATTCCTGGGGGTAAGGCCTGCACTCTGGTCACCAAGAAGAACCTAGGGGCGTGATCGCCCAGACTCAAGACATGAAAATGCCGGCTAGGAACTATGAGCTGGAAAACAGTGACGGCAACATCAGATGGAGCCACCTCCCTGCAGGTAAGTGAGGAGCCCTCCTGAGACTCCTGACACCCCAACTGGGGAATCTTCTTGGCCAGGTTTCCCAGCAAGTCAGGCTGAGAACCAGGTCTTGGAAGCCCTGGACTGCTGGATTCCACCACTCCTGCAGGAAAAGGCACAGTGATCCCAGAGCAGCGAGGAGGTGGAGCAGTGGGTAAGACCTTGGTCACACCTGTGCTGCCCCCTCTGGGAAGTGTCCCCATCTCCTCTAACCCAACAGCCCCACTTTCCTAGGCTCTGAAGGCTGGCCCACGTGCGTCTCTCTCCTAGCCAACAAAGGTGATCTCTGCATGTTAAGACTCTAAAGATCCAAGGAAACAACAAAGAGATCCAAACTTTGGTGTAAAGAAACAGAACCAGACCTTGCATCCTGGCCTGCCCTGCTTCCCTCCTCCCTGGTGGCGGCCTCTCCACCTCAGCTTGCTTGCCCTGAGTGTGCCATGGGTGGCACTGGAAAACCCGGGCTGTTTTGGAAAAGACCCAGCCCTCCCCAGCTGCACCCCACAGGGCAAGTGTGAGCCAGTCACAGCAGGCGTCATGGAAACACCCCTCCCACCAGCTGTGCCCCTCCCGCTCACCCCCGCGTGGCAGGTCCCTTCTTCCCAGTGCCGCCTGTCTGCAATGGGAGACCAGCCCTGGAACTTCTCAATCAGAGAGAATTCCCACTGCTTCAGTGTTGCTTAATTTTTTCTTTCTCTCTCTCCAGCATTAGTAATAACTGGATCAGATGCCTGCATGAGTCAGCCTAGCTAGAGGCCCAATTAACTCGCCCACATGCACCCATTAATTCTCCCCTGGACCCCAGGTATCAGGCAGCAGGCACCTCTCCTTGTGAGCCTGGTACATTCAGAGACTCCTCCCACTGCGACCACACACATCCACCCCATCCTGCCCCCACTATCTCCCACCACTGCCCAGATTCAGGCTTTATCACTTCTCTTGACTTGCTCCCACCTTCTAACAGTTGTCCCCACCTCTAAGACCATCTCAACAGGTCTGGTTCCCTCCACCACCAGCTGGTTGCAGGGCGGCTGCCTAAAAGCAGACCTACTCAGGTCACAACTAGGCTCACATTTCAGGGTCCAGGCAGCAGCGGCAGGAAGTAAGGAGCCCCCCAAGTCAATAGAGCATGCACATGGGCTGCCTTCTGCACCATCAGGCTGCTGGAGGGGTTACGTCTTCACTCAAGAGCCCTCCAATGACCTCCATGAGAGGACAGTCTTGGTCCATCGCAATGACCTACTTCTGCCCTCGGTTTCTGGCTGCATTAGTCATGGCCAGTACAGGTTTGTTAGAACATCAGGTTGATTCTGCCACTGGCCCTTTCGGGGTTAGAGGAGCAAATCGAGTACCCCTGAGATGTTCTTTGTGAGAAACTGTAAAGTAGAGAAACTTGCTTTCCACTCTGCAGTCACTTCTTGGGACATAGCACTGCTCCCCTCTGGCCCGCAGCCCTGCTCTGTCTTCCCGGCTCAATTCTGAAAACCACAGCACGATAGTCACACACACACACACACACACACACACACACACACACACACACTGTGCACCCAGCCACCAGGAGTCCATGTCCACCACCTAGACCCACTCTTGAAGCTTCACTTCTCACCATTTAATGTTATGCTCAAAAAAAAATTTCACAGCAACCAGGAGGCAAATGGGAGTCATGTGTTCCTGGAATACCCTACAATCATTCAGGATGATACACTAGGTGGAGGGAGGAAACCATTCATTTGTCAGACTTTGACTCAGTACCTGATGGGTACAAGACACTGGGAGCAGCCATTCTTTTCCTGTCTGGAAACAGCACGAGGAGGAAGGCACACACCACCTCCATCAGATTGGATACTTCTTGGAGCTAGCCTCAGTTATGAGAACAATGCCCGAAGGGGTGTGAATTGCCCCACAACGTTAATGATACCCACATTTTAAAATAAAAATCGTGCTTTGAGAAGTAAGCTTCAGCATGCAGGACATAGGTAATTCATCTTAAATCTGCTATACTCCACATCCTTGCATCTCCTTCTGAGCTCCCATGTTATCACCCTTTTCTGTGTCTCTCATGAAGACAGGAATGTCCTTTAAGGCAGGTAATTACTGTTCACCCTACACTGAACAACCCCAGGGTGCTGAGTTTCCTGTCGCCCCTCACAGTCAAACTCTGCTGTTCTGACAGGTTTTCTGACACCTCATCAAGGAACCAAAGTACATAATCTCTGCCATCTTTGGGTCATTTGAGTCCTAGAGTCATCATTCAGCCATCGACTTATGCATGCATGCATTCATTTGCTCATTCAACATAGGCTCTGTGAGCATCTGCTCTGTGCCAGGCTCTAGGGCCTCTACCTAAGAGGTCACATATACTCTGCTACTGCTACTGCTAAGTTGCTTCAGTCGTGTCCAACTCTATGCGACCCCATGGATGGCAGCCCACCAGGCTCCCCTGTCCCTGGGATTCTCCAGGCAAGAACACAGGAGTGGGTTGCCATTCCCTTCTCCAGTGCATGAAAGTGAAAAGCGAAAGTGAAATTGCTCAGTCATGCCCGACTCCTAGCGACCCCATGGACTGCAGCCTACCAGGCTCCTCCGCCCATGGGATTTTCGAGGCAAGAGTACTGGAGTGGGGTGCCATCGCCTTCTCTACCATATGTAAAACAGATAACTAGTGGGAAGCGGCTGTGTAGCACAGGGAGCTCTGCTCGGTGCTCTGTGATGACCTAGAGGGACGGGATGGGGCGTGGGGAGGGAGACTTAAGAGAGAGGAGATATATGTATATGTGTGGCTGATTCACTTTGTTGTACAGCAGAAACTAACACAACATTGTAAAGCAATTATATTCCAATAATAAAAATTTTTTTTAATTTAAAAACACTTGAAATTTTTTAAAAAAAGAAATGAGTTAAGTCTATCGCTACTCCCTTCCAGGCATGTTTGCTGACCTGAATCCCATCTAACCTCTCAGACCTTTGGTCTCTTCTTCCACCAAGGTGAAGAATTAGGGCTGGAACAGTCTTTAGAGATGATCTAATTCAAGGGTCAGCAAAATATAGTCCTCTAGCTAAATCTAGCCCTCCATCTGTTTTTGTACAGACTGGGAGCTAAATATGGTTTTCACATTTTTAAATGGTTGAGGGAAAAGAGGAATGTTTCATGACACATGAAAATTCTATGAAATTCAAATTCCGGTGCCCATAAATAAAGCTTTATTGGCCCACAGCCACGCTCATTCATTTACCTATCGTATGCGGCCGCCTGCCTCGCTGCCACAGCAAAACCGAGGACTTGCAAGAGAAAGAGTATGGCCCACAAAGCCAAAATCATTTTCTTTATAGAAAAAGTCTGCTGACCCTGCTCTGGTCTGGTGTTGTATGGTTCATCCAACCCTGCCTCCTCCCAGAGCATCCCAGAGGACCGAAGGTGCCAGCCTGGGGGAGGGGCTCACATGCCCAGACAGGCCTGGAGCATGGGGCCACTGCCTCTCCCAGTGAGCCAAGCTGGCTTAGTGACTCCTCCTCCCCAGGAACCCTCAGGTCTCAATGCTCCTCCTTCGAGAGGCCTAGCTGCCCATGTGCTGCGCTGCTGGGGCCCCAGGAGACAAAGTCCAGTCCTAAAGCCGAGCCCCGGGTTATGCTGAGCATCGGCCAGTTTGGCCTACCACAACCTCCACTCCCATGTGCCAATCTCCTGCTCTCCTGTTTTAAACCCCCATTAAAGCTTTCACATTGAAGCATTAGGCATCGAGAAATGTTAACAAGATCTACATCTTCAAAGAAAACACAGCTCCTTCTAAGTCTTCGGTGGCCACCTCCACATGGCCTTCAGGCTTCCTCTGTGGATGTGGGGACCCGGTGGCACCATAGCCAGGGAGGCAGTGGGGGTTACCGTCTTGCTCCAAAATGTGGCCCCGGAACCCAGACGCCTGCCCTCCTGCTGCAAGGCCTTGTCCTTCCTTCGTGCCTTAAGTCACAAGGTCCGCCCACACCTGATAACTCAACTGTCTCCCTGCACACTCGGCCTTAGTCCCACATGTCACACGCATTCTCTCAGGGAAAGAACTGCAGCCGGAGAGACAAAGAGGTTAGCAAGGGCTTCCCAGCCCATTATATCAGGAATACCCCAGAGGGGGGTTTACTTTATAACCTCATTCAGTAAAGAAACAGATCCCTACACCCCAAAACACATCAGCCCAGAGTGGGAAGGGGGCTGGTGCATGAAACCATGAACAGCGCTGGCAGCATCCCCCCAGACAAAATCTTGTGCTTTAGCACCTACAGAGTAGACAGAAATCAAAGAAACAGACTCATGAATGGGCAAGGCAGTTCCCAGGAAGGGATGAATTCTGGCAGGGAAACAAGACAGGTGGACGTGCTTGCACGGCAGGGGCAACATTCAATTTGATCATCAGAGATGGCCTGTGAGCAGAGAAGGAGCCAGCTTTGAGCATATCTGGAGAAACACCTGCAGACGGAGGGTGCAAAGGCCCTGAGATGATGTGATGAATACTCTTCACTCTATCTGGGACTCCCCTTACAAGCCAGGGCCCACTTCTTTCCGCAGGACATAAAGTATCAGAAGTTCACTCATCAGCCTCCCTTGTAGCCACCACGTGGCTCATATAGGCTTCTCAGTCAGATGTACTGATCCCAAAATTTTGAGTCAGATGTGACTGACACAAAAAAATGGAGGCTGGGAACTTTCCTGGTGATCCAGTGGCTAAGACTCCCTGCTCCCAATGCAGGGGACAAGGGTTTGCTCCCTGGTCAGAGAACTAGATCCCACATGAGGCAGCTAAGTGTTCACATGCGGCAACTGAAGATCCTGCATGCTGCAGTGAAGATCGAAGATCCTGCATGCTGCAACTAAGACCCAGCACAGCCAAATAAATAAATATTTTTAAAAAAAGGAAAGAAACAAAGAAGTGAGGGCTGGGAAGACCACAGGTGGGCAAGGGTGTCTCCGTGCAGTAGTCATACTCTCTCTAGGGAGGTGGCCGTGGCCGCGGATCTAGCAGCAGAGTCCATATTGAGGGCTACCACTTGGTTGGATGGCCATGGTGTCTGCACCCAGGAGCAGCATCTAAGAGGTGCTCTGAAGCATGATTTGGGGTGTGGTTTCTAGTTGCATAACTTCTGATTTTAGTTTTCTTGCCCTCCAGGAAATTCACTGAGCTCCACAAGATTGTTTCATTACATTGCTTTTCCGCTTACAACACTGAAAGTCACTTTCTGCTGCATGCTACCCAGAACGCTGACCAATACAGGCAAGTATGGCAGAGACAGTTCAGTTCAGTTCAGTCGCTCAGTCGTGTCCAACTCTTTGCGATCCCATGAATCGCAGCACGCCAGGCCTCCCTGTCCATCACCATCTCCCGGAGTTCACTCAAACTCACATCCATCGAGTTGGTGATGCCATCCAGCCATCTCATCCTCTGTCGTCCCCTTCTCCTCCTGCCCCCAATCCCTCCCAGCATCAGAGTCTTTTCCAATGAGTCAACTCTTTGCATGAGGTGGCCAAAGTACTGGAGTTTCAGCTTTAGCATCATTCCTTCCAAAGAAATCCCAGGACTAATCTCCTTTTGGATGGACTGGTTGGATCTCCTTGCAGTCCAAGGGACTCTCCAGAGTCTTCTCCAACACCACAGTTCAAAAGCATCAATTCTTCGACGCTCAGCTTTCTTCACAGTCCAACTCTCACATCCATACATGACCACCAGAAAAACCATAGCCTTGACTAGATGGACCTTTGTTGGCAAAGTAATGTCTCTGCTTTTTATTATGCTATCTAGGTTGGTCATAACTTTCCTTCCAAGGAATAAGCGTCTTTTAATTTCACAGCTGCAATCACCATCTGCAGTGATTATGGAGCCCCCAAAACTAAAGTCAGCCACTGTTTCCACTGTTTCCAATCTATTTCCCATGAAGTGATGGGACCGGATGCCATGATCTTCGTTTTCTGAATGTTATTGCATAAAGAAGAAACCAGCACATAGCATCTGTGCCACTGAGACTGCAGGGTTTATCTGTCACCGCAGCACTGCCTGGTCCATCCTAACTATTACAGAAAGTTTCAGGATCAGATTTTTTTAAAAGGCAGGTGGCATGAAGCCTGATGAATACTTGAAAAGAGGAGAAAAGATGGGGAGAATGGTCTGAAATAACACTGAAGTTATTAATAACAGGGTTTGGTTTATTTTATTCTGTGATTAAAAGGCCCCAGAAGGTTTTAGACAGAAACAGATATAGCCAAACACTGAAGCAGAATGCCTTTCCCACAGCTTATAGGAATGAGGAGCTTGAGACACGTGTGTGTCGGTGTGGGGGTGTGTGTGGTGTGGGTGGGGTCTCAAAAGACGTCTAACCAACCCTCTGCTGCTGTCACATATGTCCCACTTGGAAGCTCTTAAGGAGTTACCTGGCCTCTTCTTGCATGTTTTCATTGACAGGAAACGCACTTCTTTCTAGTACTCCTCATTTTACTGAGGGATTTCTCTGAGCTTTTTCATTTTCCTATAGCCTCTCTCTACTGGTAAACCCCAGCAAGTCTGAACACACTTGCCATTCCTCAGAGGCCCCACACAGAACTTTCTGCCATGTTCATGCTCTGCTGAACACACAGCCTCTGAACACTGGCCTCCCAAAATCTGTCTCCAGCAGAGCTGGATGCTGAAAGCAGGGTTAGGGTATAGGCTTAGGGATCCAGGATCTCTGCACTGAGAGTATGATCAGCCCAGCAGGAGAGAAGGATATGCCAGGAGGGGCTCACACAATCTGTTATGTTTGCATTGTGCTCCTCCCACATCCCCTAGAGAGAGCAGAGGGGACATTTAAATCTCCCTCTGCCAGGCTCCCTCTGCCTGCCCTTGTCCATATCCGCAGCCCAACCTTCAGCTCCATGAGCTGATGCAGCAGGAATTTATTTACAAGTTCATTATCCCTGTGAATCATGTCCAGCTTGAGTTGGGGCTTAACACAGAGCTGAGGGGAGGTCCTTCAAACAGCTGTGCCCATGAAGCTTGGGGAGGGGATGGGCCAGGACAAGTAGGGCCTCACTGCACCAAGAGCCAAGAGGGCAGATGGGAGCAGGGCATGGGAGATGGCTCGTGCCAGCCCTGGGGTTTGGTCTGGCTCTAGCAATTGTAGGGCTTTTCCAAACTCTGGCTTAATTCCAACACAGAGGCCCCAGATGGAAGATCTGGCTTGCAGTCATCCATAACTTCTAAGTCCCCAAAGGTACCAGGGCACTTGAGAGAGTAGAGAAGCAGCAACCAACATGTTTCTGACTTCTATCCCAGCAGGAATGCTGCTGCTCCACCAGCCACTAGAGTGGACGATTTTATATCAATACTCTAGTGTTATTCAAATGCAAGCGATGACCATTAACTTATTCAAACTTCTGTTACAACCAGTATTTTATTTGATCACTGTACATAAATTTATCCATCTCCATTTGAAAGAAAGGGGTTCAAAGCTCTGAAAGGTGGAGAGTCTGGCCCAAGACCGACTATAATAAATGATATTGTCCAGGACTTAAGGTCAAATCCTTAACTCCACATCCACACTAACCCAAATCTCAACACCTGCCTCTTCATTCTGACTGCCTTCTGAAATGCAGAATGATGGTACAACTGTCAGGGTTTACTTGGGGAAATAGAAACTCTCCAGATCTTTCAAACAGAAGATTTAATAATTTAACAAGAAATAGATGTCATGGTAGATATAGATTATTTGCAAAATTGGCCATGATTATTTTCCTCCCTATATCCAAGTGATGTGACTTTGAATTTGGGCTGGTCTTGTAGCTTAGTTTGGTCCATAGAATATGACCAAAGTGATGCTGCTCCACTTTCAAGCCTAACCCTCAAGACACCTTGCATTGTTCTAGGTGCTTTCTTAGAACCCTGCACAGTCAACATGCATACAAGAAGGAGAGACCGTGTGGAGTACAGGCTACTCATCCCAGTCAAGGCCACTCTGGACCAATCAGCCTGCAGACCACCTTGCACCTGAGTTCAGATGCATGCGTGATCCCAAATAAGAACAGAAGGACCGCCCAGCTGAGCCCAGCCTAAATCCTGATCCACAATGTTGTGAGCTAAATATATCATTTTTGCTTTAAATGAGTAACTGTGAGCTACTTATTATTCAGCAAAAGATAACTGACACAGTACCTACAAAACTTTTAGAACAGCTAAAAACTAAAGATTACTGTATAAATTTAAGGAGTGAAGTTTTGGGACTTCCCTGGTAGCACAGTGGCTAAGACTCTGCTCCCAATGCAGGGGCCCCAGGTTCAATCCCTGGTCAGGGAACTAGATCCTGCATGCCAAAACTAAGACCCAGCACAGCCAAATCAATCAACAAACCAATAAATAATTTTTTTAAAAGAAATTCATTTGTAAAAAGGAGGGGAAGGATAGTTAGGGAGTTTGGGATCGATATTTACATACTGCTATATTTAAAATGGATAACCAACAAGGTCCTACTGTATGTAAAGCACAGGGAACTCTGCTCAGTGTTATATGGCAGCCTGGATGGGAGGGAGTTTGAGGGAGAATGCATACATGTATATGTATAGCTGAGTCCCTTTGCTGTCCACTTGAAACTATCACAATAGTGTTAATTGACTATGCTCCAATGTAAAATAAAAATTTTTAAATGAAATATTAAAAGCAAACAAAAAAAAGAGTGAAGTTTCTCTGCAAACTTTCAGAAATAAAGAAATTGCAGGATCTGCAGGAAGTACTACAGGGCTCACAGATGCTCCCAACATTGTTGACTCAAACAGGAAAATTCTGAGGTTGTTTTAAAACCTCACATCTGCCATTGCCCACCAGTCTACCCACCACAGTTAGAGAACAATGAGATGGCTTTGGCTTCTTTCCAAGCCCACCAGTCTACCTACCAGTTAGAAGACAATGAGATGGCTTTGGCTACTTTCCTTCTGAATCTCATGTAGTTACCACTCCAGGAAAGAATCCAACCTGGAACCTGGATGGCAAGTGTTCTCAGAAATGTGGTTCTCAGGCTTCCAGCCCCTGGTACAGAAGAGAGAGCACAGAAGCAGAAAAGTGAGGCTGGGCTGCCAAAGGCACCGGGTCTACTCTGCCTCACACATACCTTCTAAAGATACTTAAAATACCAGGAAGGACTTGTTTCCACTGCTCCCCATTCGCACTAGTTCTCCTTTTGGATTCACATGGGCCTCATTAGCTTATTTCATTCTCATTTAAGATCTGCAATCAAGCAACGGCTGAATGTTCAGGTACCTGAAATTTCATAGGGACAAGTCCCCAGAAGTAAGGATGATCTATACAACTTCCCCAGCTACCACTCTGATGACTCCATTCTTCTAGTGTCTACATCAAGTTTGGGAAGGAAGGAGGTAGCAAAATCCAGTTCTCTGCATTGTCAAGACGGGAAAACTGGCCTGGGAGCACTGACAAAGCATAGAGATGATGAGCTAAGAGCAAGGAGCTTGGGACCCTGAGTCTTCTCTCTCTATCACTAAATCGTTAAGTTCTGCTGGGATCTAATTATAATAGCCCATGTTTGAGACAGATAGAGATTTGAGGGTTTTCTCCAGAGAAACAAGTTCCTCTGAGAATCTGAATTTATGACAATTTGAAATTCTAAGTGCCTGCAGAATCTCTGCTCTGGCAGAAGGATTCTCTTCCATGTCTCCCCTCGGGTCAAGCTCCCCAGGTTGCCTTGGACTTGACCCTCTTGGAACAAGCTCATTCACTCCTATGGTTTCAATTTCCATTGAAATACTGATGGCTCGCAGGTATCCAAGCCCATACATACAACTAACTGTTTAATATTGCTACTGGGATTGCCCACAGGGTCTCCCACCCTGCGGAGGCCCTTCCCTCTAAACCAGCACCAACCACCACCAGTTCACCTGGTGGCGTCACCAGGTCATCCAAGCCAAGAATTTCCCCATCTCCCAGGTTTATTTCCATAACCAGCTCCCTGTCTGGTTTCTTGGCCTCCAGTCTTGTGCCTCCAATCAATGATTCCCAGAGCTGCCAGAGGAAGCTCCCCAATCACATACCTGCCATGACACTTCCTAGATTGAAGCACTTTATCATCAATCTGTGACCTATAGGAGAACATCTCAACTCCTCGGTCTGGCATTCAAGGGCTTCTCTGCTGGTTCCTGCCAACATCTTCAACACTATCCAATTTCACATTGTCCCTCAGCCACACTGAACTGCCTGGGACGCCCAAAGCTGTCAAAACCCTTATGCCTTTAGTCAGCACCCATCTACCTACATCTGGGGGCTTCCCAGCTGACACTAGTGGTAAATAACCTGCCTGCCAATGCAGGAGACGCAAGAGACACAGGTTCGATCCCTGGGTCGGGAAGATCCCCTGCAGAAGGAAGTGGCAACGCACTCCAGTATTCTTGCCTGGAGAATCCCATGGACAGGGGAGCCTGATGGGCTACAGTCCATAGGGGTTGCAAAGAGTCAGACACCACTGAATTGACTTAGCACGCGCATGAGCCCCTCTTGTCCAGCTCAGTGCTCTTCCTGTGGGCTGTCACGGTACCACTGTAATTACCTTTAAACTCTATCTACCCTACAAGTTTGGAAGCTCCATGAAAGCTGAGGCCATGCCCCCAGGTTCCTCTTTATATATCAGTCCCCATTGGGAATGGACAGCAGTAAATGACTGTTAAACCAAATCATGAGCTTCCCCAGATGCTGTGAAGTTCATGGTAGAGAGTGTGTTCAATCCATCATAATATAATAACAGTAATAGCTAAATATTTTTAATGCTTACTTTGGACCAGAAGGTTTATAGGCATTATTAGCTCACTTAATCCTCCTTGCAACCTCAAGAGATATTACTGTTATTATCCTGATTTGTAGATAAATATGAGATTTAAAGAGGTTAAATAACTTGCCCAAATCATTCAGCTAGTGTGCAGTGAAATCAGACACTTGTCCTCCCTTTGAGATCACACAGGCATTACTAACTTATTTAATCCTCATTTACACCCATCTGTGGGCTCCAACCCTGGGTGATCCCTATAGAGATAAGAAGATTTCACCTACATGCCTGCACTTCAGGCTTAAGAATAAAATGAAGGGACAGAGGACCTGGATGTGTTATCTTGATTCTATGTAACACCCTCCCATTCCAGGCTAGTCTCCTGCTCACAGCAGTGAAGGATGGAATGGCTGAAAAGGATTGGAAGTCAGGTGGTCCACACACTTGACCACTAGACATATGGCCTCTCTAGTGTTTCCCCTTCATAATACAGTCAACTCCACCACCACATGATGAGGGATGGGGTGGTATGGTGAGGGATGGGGTGACATGGAGTCCCATCTTCCTTGGTCAGATTGCTAACAAGTACAGTCAGCCTCCATATCCATGGGTTTCACATCTGCCAATTCAACCAATGGCAGGCCAAATAACAGTCTGAGGAATATGTGGATATGGAGGGTCAATCTTATACCTTACTCCACAAATATCCAAAAGTGCTTAGATAATTAAATAAGCTTTCTTGCTGCAGCAATTATCAGAGCCTTTAATATGCCAGTGTTGTTTTGAACAAAAGATATGTAGCATTTCCTGCACTCGTTAGACCACAGTACGCTTCATTTCCTCAGACATCTGCCAGGACTAGGGACCCATGGAACACAGTTTGGCAAATATTAATTCCTGGGGCACATCCCTCCAGAGGCCTGGCTACACCTGGTCTTCATGAGATACACCAGATTCTTTCCATTAAATTTTCTTCCCTGCTGGAGTTAACTCAGGTCAGTTTCCGTCAGTCGCAACAACAGATCTTGACTGAGACACACCCTCACTTGCCCTCAGAAAGGCCATATCTTTGGCAACTTCTGGGATTTACACCCAGAGGTGGAACATGAGAGAAGGATCTGGGGAGACCCAAGCAGTCAGACGTGGTCATGGCAGGCTGCAACTGATACCCACCACTGAGGGGTCATGCTCAGAAATGCATGCTAAAGGACTCCTGGATCTTTTTTGTTTTCAGTTTCCCTTCCTGATGAGAAATTTACCATGTTTAGATAAAGAGAACTGTGGCTTATGCTTTTGGATTCCTGTGGCTGAGTTTATGTCCTTTTGATATTTCTATCATGTTTCTGGGTGTTACAGAAGTTTCCCTTCCTCCAGAATGTTGAAGGAGGGGGTCACAAGTCTCTTCCCATCTCCATTCATCCCAACTCTGACACATACACACACAAACACCCTACTTCTGTTTAGTTTCTCCCAAGTCTACAATCTGGGTTGAGGAAGGGTTTATGGGTAGATGTAATGCCCATTCTTGATGAGCACATGCTCCATATTGGTTTCTAGGAGAGACAGAAGCCTTGACTTGCAGAATATCCCCTTTCTTATCATGGCCACACCCTAGGCGAGCTGAAGTTCTATTCTCTTAGCTGACAGAGCCTGTTTAAAATGAGTGGAGGTTGGTTCAGTTCAGTTCAGTCGCTCAGTCATGTCTCACTCTTTGTGACCCCATGAATTGCAGCATGCCAGGCCTCTCTGTCCATCACCAACTCCCAGAGTTGACTCAAACTCAGCTCCATCGAGTCGGTGATGCCATCCATCCATCTCATCCTCTGTCGTCCCCTTCTTCTCCTGCCCCCAATCCCTCTCAGCATCAAAATCTCTTCCAACGAGTCAACTCTTCACATGAGGTGGCCAAAGTACTGGAGTTTCAGCTTTAGCATCATTCCTTCCAAAGAACACCCAGGACTGATCTCCTTTAGAATGGACTGGTTAGATCTCCTTGCAGTCCAAGGGACTCTCAAGAGTCTTCTCCAGCACCACAGTTCAAAAGCATCAATTCTTCAGCACTCAGCTTTCTTCACAGTCCAACTCTCACATCCATAACATGACTACTGGAAAAACTGTAGCCTTGACTAGACAGACATTTGTTGACAAAGTAATGTCTCTGCTTTTGAATATGCTATCTAGGTTGGTCATAATTTTCCTTCCAAGGAGTAAGCGTCTTTTAATTTCATGGCTTCAATCACCATCTGCAGTGATTTTGGAGCCCCAAAAAATAAAGTCTGACACTGTTTCCACTGTTTCCCCATCTATTCCCCATGAAGTGATGGGACCAGATGCCATGATCTTCGTTTTCTGAATGTTGAGCTTTAAGCCAACTTTTTTACTCTCCACTTTCACTTTCATCAAGAGGCTTTTGAGTTCCTCTTCACTTTCTGCCATAAGGGTGGTGTCATCTGCATATCTGAGGTTATTGATATTTCTCCCGGCAATCTTGATTCCAGCTTGTGCTTCTTCCAGCCCAGCATTTCTCATGATGTACTCTGCATAGAAGTTAAATAAGCAGGGTGACAATATACAGTCTTGATGTACTTCTTTTCCTATTTGGAACCAGTCTGTTGTTCCATGACCAGTTCTAACTGTTGCTTCCTGACCTGCATATAGGTTTCTCAAGAGGCAGGTCAGGTGGTCTGGTATTCCCATGTCTTTCAGAATTGTCCACAGTTTATTGTGATCCACACAGTCAAAGGCTTTGGCATAGTCAATAAAGCAGAAATAGGTGTTTTTCTGGAATTCTCTTGCTTTTTCCATGATCCAGCGGATGTTGGCAATTTGATCTCTGCCTTTTCTAAAACCAGCTTGAACATCAGGAAGTTCACGGTTCACATGTTGCTGAAACCTGGCTTGGAGAATTTTGAGCATTACTTTACTAGCGTGTGAGATGAGTGCAATTGTGTGGTAGTTTGAGCATTTTTGGCATTGCCTTTCTTTGGGATTAGAATGAAAACTGACCTTTTCCAGTCGTGTGGCCACTGCTGAGTTTTCCAAATTTGCTGGCATATTGAGTGCAGCACTTTCACACCATCATATTCTGGATTTGAAATAGCTCAACTGGAATTCCATCACCTCACTAGCTTTGTTCGTAGTGATTGGTTGCCACCAAAATGGCAGCAGGGGTGGACAGGATTGAACTAGGTTCCACTGCAGTCCATCCACACTGCCTGAGCCATACTGCACAGCCATGCTAGGGGACAAGAGAGTGGCTTGGAGATAGAGCCAGACCTGGTCACCCCACGGACAAGGATGCTGTTCCCCAGAGCCCTGGGCAGCAAAGACCACTCATTCTCATGCTCCCCAAATTGCAGGCTGGGATTGGGTCCCTCTTGCCTCTTACTCCATGCCATGACTCACCACCACATGTGAAAGACCCCTGTTCCTTGAGGCTCATGCCACCTGGCTACAGTACCACCCGCAACACATCCTGAGTCACCTACCATCCTTCCAGTCCTGTCCCAAGATCATTGACGACTTTGGCATTAAGATGCAGCCCTCATCTCCACTCAGACCTTACCCTGGTGACTTCAGTTTCCACATGAATGCCCCATCCAATACCTTGGGTGCTCAGTCCCTTAACCTCCTCCATGAAGACCTTCTCCCTCTCTCCACTCCAGCCAGTCACCCACGCATTTTGCCACACTCTAGGCTTTGTCATCACCTCGAACTGGCCTATTTCTACTACTCTGAAATCATAAATTCAGCCCAGATTATTCTTTCTGTTTTTTGTCCTAAAATACACATAACATAAAATATATCACCTTAATGATTTTTAAATATATAGCTCAGTGGTTATTATATATATATATATACACACATACACACTTATGGTGAATATATTATCAGTAACACTTGCTATTTTCTGGGGGTTTTTTTGGTTCTTTTTTTAAGATAATAGTCATCATATGGATATGGGTGGTATCTTATTGTGGTTTTGATTTGCATTTCCCTAATGATTAATAATATTGCATATGATTTCATTTGTTTATTATGCATTTGCAGATCTCCTTTGAAGAAATGTCTATTCAAGTCCTTGGCCCATTTGTGAATAAGGTTGTTTGGCTTTGGGGTTGCTATTGGGTTTTAGGAGTTCTCTATATATTCTGGATATTAATCCCTTACTGGATATATGATTTGCAAACATGTTCTCCCATTCTGTGTGTTGCCTTTTTACTCTTTAAATCAGAACCATCAGACATTCCCTTTCAGGCCCTCTTCATCCCCACCTAAACTCACCCTTACTTTCTTTCTTCTTCCAATAAGAGGGTGTCCCTTCCTACCCAAAACTATTCCCTCTCCCATGAACTCCCTGGATTCCAACCTAGTTGGCTTTCACCAAAAAATCCCACTTTCTTGATAATCCCTGTAGGAGCCAGACTTCAAAATGCCTCCCACTCTCAGTCAACTAGTCCTTTTGGTATTCAGACCCTCATGCACCCTCTGTCACACTAAATTTGTCCTGTCCGCATAGAACTAGGAGAATGCAAAGAAAGTAACTCTGCATGACTTCCAAGGCTGCGTCATAAGAACCTTGTGACCTCAGCCCTGAGCTCTTGGAACACTTGATCTTGGGAACCCTGAGCTACTTTATAAGAATTCTATTACACTGAGACCACCATGCTGTTAGGCAGCCCAAGTTAGCTACTTGAAGAGGCCACACGGATAATGAATGATGCTGGCCAGATTCCCAGCTGTTCCAGCCACCCTAGCCGAGATGCCAGCATGTGAGTGAAGGTGCTGTCTTACACATAGAGGGCTGAGGTCCCACACAGTCCCACCCAACTCCAACTGCACACCTCCAAGCCTTCATCTAAGCCCTTCATCTATTTGTAGCATTCCATGCTGTGAGCCACTCTTTCTTTCTTGAAATGTTCTCCTTGCTTGGCTCCTCTAGTGCCATTTCCTTCTAGCTTTCTAAGAATCTGGCTGCTTGTTCTTGTCTCCATCATGATCTCCTTGTTTTCTGCCACTCTCTTTGTTATTTGTGTGGGGGAGTATATAAATGTAATATGTTTTGAACACTCAAAAGATGTAAAAATGTGTACAGTGAAATTTTTCTTTCTCACCCCTCTCTCTCAACCACAAGATTCTTTTCCCAAGAGGCCATCAATGTTACCACTTTTTAATGCATTTCTCGACAGACATAATAGGTATAAACAGGCATATATCTATAGATTCTGCCTCTCCACACACATATACATTTTTTCCCACAAGATTGGCAGTCTATATCAATAAGATATACCTTACTGTCTTCACAACAGTGTATCTTAGAGGTCTTTCCAAATCAGAACATCACAAATGCCTTCATCCTGTCCGTTATACCTACATAGTATACTCTTGTATGCGAGTACCTGATTTATCTCATCATCTCTCTCTTGTGTCTGTTTGGGTTGCTTCCATCTTTTGCTATGGCAAACAATGTTGTAATAACTAATCTCATATGCATCAATGCATCATTTTTCAGATGGGGGAATCTTTCCATCCTTTAAATTCTTAGAAGTGGTTAGGTCAAAAGCATTTTTAATGCCAGAAGATATTGCCAATTTCCCTCCTTTGAGTTGCACCATTTCAACTTGCATCAGCAATGCATGAGCGTCTGTTTCCCCACACAGCGTGTTATCAAACGTTTTGATCTTGGCCAAACTGAGAGATGAAATAGTGAAACTTTAATTATATTTCTCCCATTATGAATAATGGGGCATCTTGTCTTAGGTGTTGGTAACTCTGTACACCTTGTCCATCTTTCTTCTGTGTTGTTGATCTGCTTTATATTGATGTGTGGAAATTCTTTATATAATAGGGAAGTAAACTCTGTAAGTAGAGCTACAAATACTTTCCCAAGTTTTTCTTTTGACTTTATGTATGCTGGGTTTTGCTGTACAGAAGTTTCGTGTTAATAGTTAAAATTGCCAGTCAATTGCCAGTCTTTTCTTTTATGGCTTCTGAGTTGTGTTGCGCTTAGAAAGTTTTTAAATGCTCTCATGTTTCTGGTACATTTAAGGTTTCATTTTGTTACATTTACATCTTTGTCTCATATGGAATTTATTCTACTATAAAGTATGAGGTATGGATCCAACATTTTTTTTCCAGATGGTCCTCCAGTTGCCTCAACTTCGTTTATTAAATAACGCATTTTCCCACCCAATTTGGAATGCCATATTTACCTTAGACAATATTCTCATGTACAATTTCTGGAACTACATTTTGTCCCACTGAGTTGTCTAGTATGGTTTATGCAATATAGCTTTATAATATGATTTAATTTCTGATGGGGCTAGATATCCATTTTTTTTTCCCAGATATTTTGTATTAATGTCATGCAAGGAGATCCAACCAGTCCATTCTGAAGGAGATCAGCCCTGGGATTTCTTTGGAAGGAATGATGCTAAAGCTGAAACTCCAGTACTTTGGCCACCTCCTGCGAAGAGTTGACTCATTGGAAAAGACTCTGATGCTGGGAGGGATTGGGGGCAGGAGGAGAAGGGGATGACAGAGGATGAGATGGCTGGATGGCATCACCGACTCGATGGACGTGAGTCTGAGTGAACTCCGGGAGTTGGTGATGGACAGGGAGGCCTGGCGTGCTGCGATTCCTGGGGTCGCAAAGAGTCGGACATGATTGAGTAAGTGAACTAACTAACTAACTAACGCCATCAAGAAATATGAACAATCTAAGGGAGCTTTTACTCTGCTTGCAGGCCAATCAGTTAGCCTGCCCTGTTTCCTGGGTGCTGGCAGAAGACATGAGACTTCTGGGTTAAAGACAAAGGACTTTATTACTCACAACAATAGCAATGGCCAGAACATCAGCATCTGTGACAGTCCCATGAGCCCCAGTTCTCACAGGGTGACAAGACGAAGTCCAGGTGATGCCTGCACATGCAGTGGGTTGTGTTACAGGAGAAGCATCTTGAGTCTCATTGTAGATTTTCAGTTGCTCAGTTCAGTTGAGTTCAGTTCAGTCACTCAGTCGTGTCCGACTCTTTGTGAACCCATGAATTGCAGCACACCATGCCTCCTTGTCCATCATCAACCCCCAGAGTTCACTCAGACTCATCCATTGAGTTGGTGATGCCATCCAGCCATCTCATCCTCTGTCGTCCCCTTTTCCTCCTGCCCCCAATCCCTCCCAGCATCAGAGACCTTTCCAATGAGTCAACTCTTTGAATGAGGTGGCCAAAGTTGCTCAGTCGTGTCCAACTCTTTGTGATCCCTTGGACTGCAGCACATCAGGCTTCCCTGCCCTTAACTGTTCCCAGATCTTGCTCAAATTCATGTCCATTGAGTTGGTGATGCCATCCAACCATCTCATCCTCTGTCACCCACTTCTCCATCTGCCCTCAGTCCTTCCCAGCATCAGGGTCTTTTCAGTGAGTTGGCTCTTTACATCATGTGGCCAAAGTATTGGAGCTTCAGCATCAGATCTTCCAATGAATATTCATGGTTGGTTTCCTTTAGGATTGACTGGTTTGATCTCTTTTCTGTCCAAGGGACTCTCAAGAGTCTTCTTCAGTACCACAATTCAAAAGCGCTCAGCTTTTTTATGGTCCAACTCTCACATCTGTACATGACTACTGGAAAAAACCATAGCTTTGACTATACGGACCTTTGTCAGCAAAGTGATGCCTTTGCTTTTTAATACACTGTCTAGGTTTGTTATAGCTTTCCTTCAAAGGAGCAAGCATCTTTAATTTATGTCTGCAGTCACTGTCCACGGTGATTTTGGAGCTTAAGAAAAGAAAATCTGTCACTGCTTCCACTTTTTCCCCTTCTATTTGCCATGAAGTAATGGGAGTGAAAGTAGGAAGTCAAGAAACACCTGGGGTAACAGGCAATTTTGGCCTTGGAGTACAGAATGAAGCAGGGCAAAGGCTGATAGAGTTTTGCCAAGAGAATGCACTGGTCATAGCAAACACTCTTCCAACAACACAAGAGAAGGCTCTACACATGGACATCACCAGATGGTCAACACCGAAATCAGACTGATTATATTTTTTGCAGCCAAAGATGGAGAAGCTCTATACAATCAGCAAAAACAAGACCTGGAGCTGACTGTGGCTCAGATCATGAACTCCTTATTGCCAAATTCAGATTTAAATTGAAGAAAGTGGGGAAAGCCACTAGACCATTCAGGTATGACCTAAATCAAATCCCTTATGATTATACAGTGGAAGTGAGAAATAGATTTAAGGGACTAGATCTGATAGACAGAGTGCCTGATGAACTATGGACAGAGGTTAGCGACATTGCACAGGAGACAGGGATCAAGACCATCCTCATGGAAAAGAAATGCAAAAAAGAAAAATGGCTGTCTGAGGAGGCCTTACAAATAGCTGTGAAAAGAAGAGAAGCAAAAAGCAAAGGAGGAAAGGAAAGATATAAGCATCTGAATGCAGAGTTCCAAAGAATAGCAAGGAGAGATAAGAAAGCCTTCCTCAGCGATCAATGCAAAGAAATAGAGGAAAACAACAGAAATGGGAAAGACTAGAGATCTCTTCAAGAAAATTAGAGATACCAAGGGATAATTTCATGCAAAGATGGGCTCAATAAAGGACAGAAATGGTATGGACCTAACAGAAGCAGAAGATATTAAGAAGAGGTGGCAAGAATACACAGAAGAACTGTACAAAAAAGAGCTTCACAACCCAGATAATCATGATGGTGTGATCACTCACCTAGAGCCAGACATCCTGGAATGTGAAGTCAAGCGGGCCTTAGAAAGCATCACTATGAACAAAGCTAGTGGAAGTAATGGAATTCCTGTTGAGCTATTTCCAATCCTGAAAGATGATACTGTGAAAGTGCTGCACTCAATATGCCAGCACATTTGGAAAACTCAGCAGTGGCCACAGGACTGGAAAACATCAGTTTTCATTCCAATCCCAAAGAAAGGCAATGCCAAAAATGCTCAAACTACCGCACAATGGCACTCATCTCACACACTAGTAAAGTAATGCTCAAAATTCTCCAAGCCAGGCTTCAGCAATATGTGAACTGTGAACTTCCTGATGTTCAAGCTGGTTTTAGAAAAGGCAGAGGAACCAGAGATCAAGTTGCCAACATCCACTGGATCATAGAAAAAGCAAGAGAGGTCCAGAAAAACATCTATTTCTGCTTTATTGACTATGCCAAAGCCTTTGACTGTGTGGATCACAATAAACTGGAAAATTCTGAAAGACATGGGAATACCAGACCACCTGACCTGCCTCTTGAGAAACCTATATGCAAGTCAGGAAGCAACATTAGAACTGGACATGGAACAACAGACTGGTTCCAAATAGGAAAAGGAGTATGTCAAGGCTGTATATTGTCACCCTGCTTATTTAACTTATATGCAGAGTACATCATGAGAAATGCTGGGCTGGAAGAAGCACAAGCTGGAATCAAGACTGCCGGGAGAAATATCAATAACTTCAGATATGCAGATGACACCACGCTTATGGCAGAAAGTGAAGAGGAACTCAAAAGCCTCTTGATGAAAGTGAAAGTGGAGAGTAAAAAAGTTGGCTTAAAGCTCAACATTAAGAAAATTAAGATCACGGCATCTGGTCCCATCACTTCATGGGACATAGATGGGGAAACAGTGGAAACAGTGTCAGACTTTATTTTTGGGGGCTCCAAAATCACTGCAGATGGTGATTGAAGCCATGAAATTAAAAGACGCTTACTCCTTGGAAGAAAAGTTATGACCAACCTAGATAGCATATTCAAAAGCAGAGACATTACTTTGTCAACAAAGGTCCATCTAGTCAAGGTATGGTTTTTCCAGTGGTCCTGTATGGATGTGAGAGATGGACTGTGAAGAAAGCTGAGCACCGAAGAATTGATGCTTTTGAACTGTGGTGCTGGAGAAGACTCTTGAGAGTCCTTTGGACTGCAAGGAGATCTAACCAGTCCATTCTAAAGGAGATCAGCCCTGGGATTTCTTTGGAAGGACTGATGCTGAAGCTGAAACTCCAATACTTTGGCCACCTCATGGGAAGAGTTGACTCATTGGAAAAGACCCTAATGCTGGAAGGGATTGGGGGCAGGAGGAGAAGGGGACAACAGAGGATGAGATGGCTGGATGGCATCACTGACTCTTCGGACATGAGTCTGAGTGAAGTCCAGGAGTTGGTGATGGACAGGGAGGCCTGGTGTGCTGTGATTCATGGGGTAGCAAAGAGTCGGACATGACTGAGCAACTGAACTGAATGGAAGTGAATGCCATGATTTTAGTTTTTTGAATATTGAGTTTTAAGCCAGCTTTTTCACTTTCCTCCTTCACTTTCATCAAGAGGCTCTTTAGTTCCTCTTCACTTTCTGCCATTAGAGTGGCATCATGTGCATATCTGAGGTTGTTGATATTTTGCCCAACAATCTTGATTCCTCCTTGTGATTCATCCAGACTGGTATTTTGCATGATGTACTCTGCATATAAGTTAAATAAGCAGGGTGACAATATACGGCCTTGATGTACTTCTTTCCCAATTTTGAGCCAGTCTTTTGTTCCATATCTGGTTCTAACTATTGCTTCTTTTTTTTTTTTTTTTTTTTCACCATTCCAATTTTATTTTATTTTATTTTTTTTTTTTTAATTCTCTTTATTACTTTTAAAAAAAAATCACATGCTCCCCATCCTGAACCCTCCTCCCTCCCAACCTCCCCATACCATCCCCCTGGGCCTTCCCAGCACACCAGCCCCAAGCATCCAGCATCGTGCACTGAACCTGGACTGGCATCTCGTTTCATACATGACATTTCACATGTTTCAATGACATTCTCCCAAATCTTCCCACCCTCTCCCACAGAGTCCATAAGACTGTAACTATTGCTTCTTAACCCACATCCAGATCTCTTAGGAGACAGGCAAGGTGGTCTGGTATTCCCATCTCTTTAAGAATTTTCCACAGTTTGTTGTGATCCACATAGTCAAAGGTTTTAGCACAGTCAAGGAAGCAGAAGTAGATATTTTTCTGCAATTTACTTTTTCTCCATGATACAACAAATGTTGGCAATTTGATCTCTGGTTCCTCTGCCTTTTTGAAATCCAGCTTGTACACCTGGAAGGTCTCAGTTCATGTATTGCTGAAGCCTAGCTTGAAGGATTTTGAGCATTACTTTGCTAGCATGTGAGATGAGCACAATTGTATAGTAATTCGAACATTCTCCAGCATTGCCCTTCTTTGGGATTGGGATGCAAACTGACTTTTTCCAGTCCCGAGGCCACTGCTGAGTTTTCCAAATTTGCTAACATATTGAGTGCAGCACTTTAACAGCATCATATTTGGGGATTTTAAATAGCTCAGCTGGAATTCCATCTTGAGTTTAGGGAACCTAAATTTTTATAATGGACAGTAAGCCTGCCTGGGTTTTGCTCCAGAAGAAGACTTCATGTTTATTATACTGACCAATAAACAAAGTTCTCCAGAGGGAGTCATTACCTCTATTTTCCAAGGGAGTTCACTACACGAACATCCCTAAAGGGAGTCTGGGGAAAAGGTAGTTACTGCTTCTGCTCACCCAAAACATGAGAAGCCCATGGAGAACTGTCTTTTCAACATTTGTTTATTCTTCCATATGAACTTGAGAATCAGTCTAAAAAACAACAAAGTCTTTGTTTTTATGGAGAATCCTATTAAATTCTAAATTATCTGAGGGAGAATGGACAATTTTATGATGTGAATTTTCCTATCTAAAACCTGTATTCAAAGGCTTTTCTGTCCCTTGGAAGCATTTTAATGCTTTCTCCACTTAGATTTTGCACATTTCTTCTTACGTTTATTCCTAGGATTTTTAAACCTTTTTTTGCTGCTATTGTAAATGTTTTCAGTTCTCATTTTATCTCTAACAGGTTGTCATTAATTCCTGCTCTTTAAATGAATGGTTTTCCTCCAGGGTCCCTCTCGAACTTCTTCTCTTCCTACCAGAAGATTTCCCCCGATAGTCTCATTCTCTCCCAAAACTTCAGTGAGCATCTGTCAGCCAATGCCTCTCGTCCTGTCATCTCCAGCCCTGGTCGCTCTCAGGAGCTCCTGACACATATGCTGTGGACGCCCCTGGGTACTTCACACCCAGCCAACAGTGAAATTAAACTCCTCATCCTTCTCCCCAAACCACCTCCTCCTCCTTTACTCCAGCCTCAGTCAATGGCACCAGCGTTCACCCAGGTTCCTCCCAGCAAAGGGGGGAGGCTTTCCTTCACCCTATTTTCCAATCGGTAGCCCAGTCTTTTCTGTTCTTCCTCTTCAGTTCCACTTGAATCTGTGCCCTTATCTTCATCCTCACTGCCACGACCTGAGCTCTTGGCCAGTGAATGGAGAGCCCTCTAAGTGACTGCTTGGTCTTGCATCTCCTTCTGTGTCCTCCGTCCATGGGATTCCCCAGGCAAGAATACTGGAGTGAGTTGCCATTCCCTTCTCCAGGGGATCTTCCCAACCCAGGGATCAGACCAGAGTCTCCTGCATCTCCTACACTGGCAGGTGGCCTCTTTACCACTGAGCTACCTGGGCTCCTCTCTGTTACCAACTTCTATCCTGCCGCAGGAGTGCCCCACAGTTTCAACCACACCATCTCCCAGAGGTTCCAGGATAATATAAAGACCGCCATCCCTCCCTGCCAGCTTGGTATCCCCTGGCCATTAGTGACCTGGCCCCTCCCAACGTCTTGAACTTCAAGTCTTCATTCCCACTCTATCTGGCACTCATGCCTTTCACATCTCTGTGCCCTGGCCCTGACCCAATCCTGGAAGATCTCAACCCACCATGGCCCTCTTTACCTGGATACCGCCTACCCCTCCCTAAGGATCCAATTCAGACATCAGCGCCTCCTGAAAACTTCCTGACACTCACAACTGTGTGAGATGCTTTCATTCATTCACTCGCTCACTTCCTCATTTCATCAAGCATGTATTTGTTTCTGTACTTGCCAGCTTCATACCACAGATAACAAGATAAACTGAGAACAAGTCACTGCCCTCTGAGGACTCACTCTCTCAGTTATTGTCATTCCAAATATGGTCTGGGACCAGCATCATCAGCATACCAGGGAGCTTGTTAGAAACACAGAGACTCGGACTCCATCCTAGATCTACTGAATGCAATCTGCATTTGGACAAGATCCTGTGTGATTCTTGTGCACAAAAAGTTGAGAAGCACTGACCCAGGTGACATGTAAACAGAGAAATAGAATAAACACAATAAACGAGGTAAGTGTAACCTTAGAGCAATGCAGAGAGTGTTCTGAGAACATGGGGAGAGATAACTAACTAAATAGGGAGGGAGGGACCAAGGGAGGGGCTGGAGAGGTGGTCTCAGGATGGAAAAGCAAGTTGGAGTTGAGGAGAGGGGTCTTTCAGGCAGAAGTCATAGCTTGAGCAAAAGCATGGAGTGGGAAAAGTGTGTCTGCTGTCCTGGGGATGTGGGAACCACTGGCTGCTGAGGGCAAGGTCCTAACACAGACTTCTGAGAGAAAAAGCACATTCCAGCTTCACTTCCTAACACTCCACCCTAGACTCATATCTCATGCCTTCAACCACCCATGGTGGGGCCAGGGGCGAGGTGGAAGGGGGTGCCGGGGCATGGGTAACCACTTACTCAACTGCCAGGCTAAGTCAAGGAGCTGTTAAGTCCCTGCCAAGTAATGCAGTCTGCATTTCAAAGGCACAGTTTGCTGGAATCACATGTGAGGTGCCTTCAGCAGCAGAACCTGATTAGGGATCACAATTGTGCAGGCCAGGGGTGACATTAAACCAAACTAGAGCAGAGGCAACTTGGGTGGAGGGGAGAGCACAGATTCCAGAAAAGTTTGGAGGTCGAGCGGTAGGGATGGATGTGGGAATGATGCCAAGAAAGAAGCAGGTACAATCCTCAGGATGCAGGTTTGTGCACCTCAGGTTTGTTCTGCGAGTGTGCTCAGTCGTGTCTGACTCTTTGTGACCCCATGGACTGCAGCCCACCAGGCTCCTCTGTCTATGGAATTTTCCAGGCAAGAATACTGGAGCAGGTTGCCATTTCCTATTCCAGGGGATCTTCCTGACCCAGGGATTGAACCCACCTCTGCTGAGTCTCCTCTGTCTCCTGCACCTCCTCTATCTTCTGCATTGGCAGGCAGATTCTTTGCCACTGAGCCACCTGGGAAGACCAGGTTTGTGCCCGTGAAAGTAAAAACCTACCAAGGCAGGGGGCGATAAGAGAAAGAGCCAGCATAGGAGCAGAGTTCATAAGTGCTGTGTTTACTCATTCTGTGTTGGGCACCAAAATCGATTTCCTCCATTAATCCACATCTGGCAATCTTCTCAGAAGAAACTATTATGGTCTTCAGTTTACTAGGGAGGAAACAGGCACAGAGAAGTTAAATAACTCATCCTGAATCACACAGCAAGAAGTAGATGAACTGGGGTCTAAGCTTGGGCCATCACCACTTTGTCACCCCACTTGATGGATGGGCTGCTGACATGCTGGGAGTTAAGGGCATGCAGACTTCCAGTGGGAGAAGGACGAGAGGGACTGGGGCTCAGGTGAGCCATCAGGTGGGGTATGAACCCACAGAGGTTGCAAGCACCCTTGGGTGGATGGATGAGATGATGCAGGAGGTGGATGGGGTTTGCTAGGGTTGGTGGCAGTGCGTGGGGCTCCACAATCACATGGCTTCCCAGTGCCCCTTGGGCTGCATTTGCTGGTTTAACTAGAGCTCAATATTAAGCAGATAAGCCATGAAACAGGAACTGGCCTCTTCTTCTGGGACCCAGGGCAGAAGCTAGAGAAAAGGGGAGATCCTTACTGAAGGAGGGAGACAGACAAACCAGAGCCAGGCAGGAGATGGGCTTCAGGATTCAGAAAGCAGACATCCTACTTCACAGGCCCTCCCCCCGACCCCAGGGATTCCTCAACAGTGGCGCCCCCACCCACCCCACTCGAGCTCTGTGGACAGCACACCCGTTCTGTCCTTTCGGACCAGGTAGCAGTACCACCCTCAGGTCACCTTTTTAACTGTAAGACAAAGGCACTGAGCCCCTCCTCGCAGTAGAACCAAATAGTCCTTCCACAAAGAAGGCACTACACATACTGCAGGGACTTTCCACATCACTGGCAGTGCCCCCAATACCCCACAGTGGGGAGGGGCCCTTCACTGTGGGTATCAGGGTCAAAGCTGGTCAGGAGAACCAAGGACCGCCTGCTTCTAGCTCAGGCCCCAAAGGCAGGGCTGGGTGTCCAGGTTGGAACTGCTGATTAGCTGACAAGGGCTCCCAGGGCTCCCCAGACTCTCACCTGGGCTGGCAACCTTAAGTACCCACTGGGGGTGGAGGGAAACCTGAGGCGGAGGAGTACAGCCTGAGAGGACCCCTGTGGTTCAGCCCCAAACCATTATGGTCACCAGATGTGTTAGTCACTCGGTCGTGTCTGAACTCTTTGCGCCCCTATCTATGAACATCAGCCTGCCAGCCTCCTCTGTCCATGGAATTCTCCAGGAAAGAATACTGGGGTGGGCTGCCATTCCCTTCTCCAGGGGATCTTCCTGACCCAGGGATTGAACCTGGGTCTCCTGCATTGCAGGATTCTTTACCAACCGAGTCACCAGGGAAGCCCCATGGTCGCCTGAAACAGGCCACAGACCTCAAATTGCCAGATCTTCTGGTTTCGCAAGAAAAACACATTCAAATCTTTATGTGAAATCCCTAGGTTTTTAAACACAGACAGCTAACTTATAAATAGTGTAAACATTGGGGTGGCTAATCTTGTTTAGATCTTATCTAGGATTTGAATTAGGTCTCATGTCACCTAAGCCTTTGGTAAGGACAAGGATGGCACCTGGCTCTACCTCTGAGTGTGCACGGACACGACCGTGTGTGTGTTCATATATGTTCCTACACATGAGCGTGTGAGCAGGGCACGGCCGCAGATCCACAGTGATGCCTGTCCCTCTTTGAGCCCAAGCAGTGATGTGCTGTAGGTAAGCCTGGGAGTGAGCACCGTGTGCTCAGTTCTCACATGCGCATCTGTGAATCGCATGAACGAGCGACAGGCTTAAAATGTGTGACAGCACGTGTGTGACCATGAGCTCGTGTGTGAGTGCGCACATGTGTGTTAATGCATGTGCACGTGGGCTCCAGGGCGGCCCATGTTTGCACGCAGAAATGGCCCACTGCCCCAGAGGGGAGCTGCGTGCACACCGCTCGGGGACGCGCGGGCGCGCTCCCGCGGTGGGGCGGCGGCCGTGGCCGGTGGAGAGCCCGGCATGTGTCCTGGGCTTCCTAGGGCCGCCGCCCGCCGAGCGGAAGGGAGGGGCAGCACCGCAGCTGCGCCCGGGGCGCTGCAGGAGGGAGGAGCGCGGCGCGCGGCCGCGACCATTAGTCACCAGATGTCACGTTCTGCTGCCAAGGCGGCGCCGGGCGCAGACAATGGCCTCGCAGACCGCGGGGCGGGCCGGGCCGCCCCGACCCCAAAGCCGCGCCTCTGCTGACACCTACAGTCCCGAGCCCACCCTCGGCCGGCCCCTCTGCGCTCCGAGACGCCATGCTGCCGCTGCGATCTGCTTGGCACTTTGCCTTACCGCCACCACCTTCTCCATTCCCCTCCCGTTGTCGGCTTTACGCCTCGTTTTTCACGATGGCAGGACAGGTGTCACCTCCTCCAGGAAGCATTTCCTGGCCTGCCCCTCTCTAGTTCTCACAGCACTGTCTCCCCCACCTCCAACGTGGATACCTGTCTTGCGGCCAGCCCTGTCCTCCCACACTAGCTCTGTAGGTCAGCACAGACTACCCTTTCTTCCACCGTGCCTGGCACAGCGCCTGGCACATGGGGCTGAGTGGCTGGAGTGACATTTGGTGCCTTCTAGTTTGCAGGGGAATCATCCAAGATGTTGAAAATCATTGTCTTCCACACAATGGTGCACTAGACCCCACTCAGAAGAAAAAGCCCTTTGCCCTAGAAAACCAACCAGGGAATCCCTGAGCTTGTTCCTGGGCACAGATACCCCCAAATTAAAGTGGTGGTGCTTAATTCTGGCTGCCTCCTTTGCAGCAGTGGCAGATTTGGGAGGATCGTTTTTAAATGTCTGTCAACTGCCACAGCCAGGGATTTTGGTACACAGCTCCTGCTCACAGGAGACACTGGGACAGCCAAGCCGGGAGGATGAGGATGCAGGCCCAAAGAATCCTCCTTGGTCCTCAGGATCCTAAGCTAGGGATCCTCAGACTTCTTCTGTAAAAGGCCAGAAGGTAAGCATGGTAGACTTTGCCAGTCATTCTTTCTCTGTCACGTATTGCTCATTTTTACAACATATTAGAATCGTAAAAATCATTCTGTGTTCCAAGGCTCTACCAAAGCAGGCCACAGGCTGCAGTTGGCCCTGGTTTGCAATACTTTACCACAGCTGTCCTGCAGTAGCCATGGGAGTGGAGTGACCTGGCAGAACACTGGGGTCAGGATCACGGCCAGAGCAATGCACACTAGAATCCCAGTTTTTGCTCCTTGAGTGAATCCCTAGACTGGCCAAGCCTTAGGGCTAAATGAGGATATCATTAGAACCAACCAGGCAGGTACACTAGAGGACGGTATGGGTTCTAGCATGGTGTCTGTCACATGGGCACCTGCTAACTGCTGCCCTTCCCCTCCCTTACTGCATTCACCTAGTGTGCACTGGTGTGCAAGCTTGAACACACATACACAGCCCACTAGCAAGAAGAAGCCAACCCATGATCTGTGGAGATACCCTAACAATGAAATATCAAAAAGAGACGTTAAGGAAGCAATCTCATTTATCATCTCATTAGAAAGAATAAAATACCTAGGAATAAACCTACGTAAGGAGGCAAAGGACACGTACTCTGAAAACTATAAGACACTGGTAAAAGAAATTGAAGACCACGCAAATAGATGGAAAGATATACCATGTTCTTGGATGGGAAGAATCAGTATTGTTAAAATGATCATACCACCCAAGGCAATCTACAAATTCAATGCAATCCCTATCAAATTACCAATAGCATTTTTCATTTCAGAATGGAAACAAAAAAATTAAAATTTATATGGAAACACAAAAGACCCCAAATAGCCAAAACAATCCTAAGAAAGGAGGACAGAGCTGGAGGAATCACAGTCTCTGAATTCAGACTATGCTAGAAAGCCACAATAATCAAAATAGTATGATACTGGCACAGAAACAGACACGAAATCAACGGAACCAGACAGGTAGCCCAGAGGTAAAGGCACATGCTTACGGTCAATTAATCTATAACAAAGGAGGCAAGAATATACAGTGGAAGAAAGACAATCTCTTCAGTAAGCGGTTTTGGGAAAACTGAACAGCATTATATAAAAGAACGAAACTAGAATACTCTCTAACACCATATGCAAAAATAAACCCAGAATGGATTAAAACCCTAAAATATAAGACCAGATACTATAAAATTCCTAGAGGAAAACATAGGCAGAACAGTCTTTGAAATAAATCGCAGCAAGATCATTTTGGATCCATCTCTTAGAGTAATGAAAACAAAAGGAAAAATAAACAACTGTGACCTAATTAAACTTAAAAGCTTTTGCCCAGCAAAGGAAACCATAAACAAAATGAAAAGACAACCTATGGAATGGGAGAAAATATTTGCAAGTGATGTGACTGACAATGGCTCAATTTTCCAAATATATATGCAGCTTACATAGCTCAATATCAAAACAAACAAACAATTCAATCAAGAAATTCAAAGATCTAAATACACATTTTTCTAAAAAAGACATTCAGATGGCCAACAGGCACATAAAAAGATGCTCAACATCACTAATTATTAGAGAAATGCAAAGCAAAACTAATGAGGTACTACCTCGCATTGGTCAGAATGACGATCATCAAAAAGTCTACAAATACTAAACGCTGGACAGGGTGTGGAGAAAAGGAAACCCTCCTACACTGTTGGTAGGAATGTAAAGTGATGAAACCACACTATGGAGATCAGCGCGGAGGCTCCTTATAAAACTAAAAGTGGAAGTACCATACAATCCAGCAATCCCACTCCTGTGCATATATCCAGAAAAGACGAAAACTGTAATTTGAAAAGATACACATACCCCAGTGTTTATAGCAGCACTATTTACAACAGCCAGGACATGGAAGTCACCTACGCCCATCAGTAGATGAATAGATAAAGAATATGTGAGATATATATTGATATCGATAATGGAAAATTTCCCAGCCATACAAAGAATGAAATAATGCCATTTGCAACAACCTGGATGGATCTAGAGATAATCATACTAAATAAGGTAACTCAGAGAAAGACAAATATTACATGATATCACATATGTGGGTCTAAAAAGATGATACCAATAAGCTTATTTACAAAACAGAAACAGACTCCCAAACATATAAAACAAACTTATGGTTACCGAAGAGGAACGAGGGGAGGGATAAATTAGGAGTTTGGGATTAACAGATGCACACTGCTATACATAAGACAGATAACCAACGAGGTTCTATTGTATAGCACAGGGAACGATATTCAATGCCTTGTGATAACCTATACTGGAAATGAGTCTGAACAAGAATAGCCTGTGGTAAAGAACCTGCCTGCCAATGCAGGAGACACAAGAGACATAGGTTCTATCCCTGGGTTGGGAAGATACCCTGGAGGAGGAAATGGTAACCCACTCCAGTATTCTTACCTGGAAAATTCCATGAGCAGAGGAGCCTGACGGGCTACAGTCCATGGGATCGCAAGGAGTCAGACACGACTTAGTGACTGAACGTGTGTGTATGTGTGTGTGTATTTGAATCACTTTTCTGTGCACCAGAAACTACATAACATGTAAATCAACTATACTTCAGTTTAAAATAAAATGGCAATAGTTAAATGACATTCCATCAAATCTTTTAATAACTAAAAATAAAAATGCAAAGCACTATAGCTAGAAGGTCAAATGATTGTTTTAAAATGGAATTTTGAAACAATCACTCTGCCTCCTGGGTGGACTGCAGGGAAGAAGGGTGAGGTCAGGAAGACTAGTTAGGATGTGACTGATATAATCCAAGAGAGAGCTAATGTTGGCTTGGACTAGGATGGATGCACTGGAGATGGTGGGAAATGTCAAGATTGTGTTCTGACTGTGTTCTGAAGGCAGAGCCAAAATTTGTTAATGGATTGGTTTTGTAGTGTGGGAGAAAGAGCCAAGGGTGACCCTAAGGCCTGCCATCCAAACTATAGGGATGGAGTTGCCATTTACTGCAGTTACAACAAAGCTTCTTCTCCTGCCCCTTTTCCACTCCTCTGCAGTATCTGAGAGCTCAGAATGTTCTCAGAAGCTGAGCTGGGCTGGAGGCCACGTGTGAAAGGAGAAGAGAAGAGAGTCATATACCATCCACTGTAACCCTCAGGTTGGAGTGGGGATGACAGGGCATGTGTGCCTTTCAAGGTTCATGTCAGATCAAAAAAAAAAAATCACGCTTATGGCTTCTTCCAGCTTCCAGAGCCCCATCTCCAAGAGTTGTTTTCCAGTTAGGAAGTAATTGAGAAATAATTGCTAATATTTCACAGAGATGGCAGAAGCCTCAGTCTCAGCCTCTGGTGAAACAAATTAGAGATGAACACGAGGTTCAGCAATGGAGAACAGCCCTGCTTCTCATTAGCAATTACAAATAAGATTACAGGGAAAGTGTTTCTGTCATGAGGGTGGTGTTTTCCTGGAAAAAATTAAACTCACTATAGGGGCCAAGTGGAGACCCTGGACCAGAATTCAGGAATCTGGGCCTAGATAAGGCTCTAGGGTCGACTCACCCCATGTCACAGGGCAGACTTGCCACAACATGTCTAAGCCTCAGTTTCTCAGTCAATTAAGTAGAAAGAAGCTGCAGAACTCAACTCTGGAGCTGGATGAGTCATTTCTCCTCCCTGTGAGATGCTGGGCCCACCAGTTCAGTCTCACAGAGCTGGATGGTGAAGAGGTGCAGAGAGAGCTGAGAGCACCAGCTTAGAGATCTACACATCACTGGGCCTTCCCCAGCCTGGCCTGACTCCTGCATCCTACCTCCATCCCAAGTAACAGAGGCCAACTCTTATTGAGCGATGGGTACTGTTCTGAATTTTCTATCTGTGTCCATTCATTTAATCCCATAACAACCCTGAGAGGTGGGTACTATTATTATCTCCATTTTATAGAGGTAAAGCACAAAGAGACCAACTGGTTGCAAGTCACTGATTGCAAGACCAACTTTGGCCAAGGCCAAAGAGCAAGCCTGCTGCAGAGCCAGGACAGTGGACCCAGTCTGATTTCAAACCAGGTGAGAAATGGGGTATTTATTCCCTGCTGTATCAGTAAACAAGGGTTTCACAGTCATCAGCAATTCTGGCCCTTCAAAAGTGAACTCCTGAGCCGTAAGGGCACTCAGGAAGGAGAAGATCTGGCAGCCATCAGGACTGCAGCCACTCCCCACTGTGAGCACTGAGGAACCCAGCTCATGAAAAATGCAGGATCCTGTCCCCAGATAGCTGAGATACTATGAAAGGACTGATTTGTGGGCCCAGACACTTGCATCTTCCCATACATAGACAAGCGCTAAATTCTTTAATTTAAGATATCTGGTTTTCTATAATCTTTTGATATTCAGACTACCTGCCCTTCGTTGCAAAACTTCTATATAACCTGGCTCCTCCCCTCTCCATCTCCTTTGAGCATTTCTGTCAGGGTTAGTTGAGGTGCTGTCTCCCAGGCTTAAGTCCTAAAAATTTCCACCAAATAAAACATAACTCTCAACTTTTACATTTTGACTTTACGTTTTGACTGTTTTTTTAAGTTGACTAGGCCCCTGATCACCCTGGCATCCTGTCATTCAAGGCTTGCAAGTCTCTTTGACTCTGCCCCAGACTTCCAAAACTCCCATTTTTGCAATTAGCCCATAAAAGGATCCCAGACCCTGAAGTCCCACAGACTTGGGGTGTGAATTCTAAATACCACTGGTGGCTGCATGACTCTGAGCCTGTTTTGCTTGTGTGTGTTTTTAAATTGATTATAGATTTGGCACAGATTTGCTCTAAGGAAGAAGCAGGCTTGAATATAAGATACCAGGCACTGTCTGAAGGTCAGTCCCTCTCCCCATCTCTGCACCCCATCTCTGGCCCGGAGCTAAGGGAAATACTCTCTCCCTCCAGGCTTCTCTGACCCTTTCCTGACCCAGCACAAAGGCCCCATCTGCTAAGAAGCCCTCCTATCCCACCCCTTTCACCTATGTGTAGGTCTCTATCCTGGGCCTCTGCAGCTCCAAGTGTTGCCTCCTGCATGGCCCTCCTTTCCACCTGGAAACACGGACCATGGTTACTTGGTCCTTGGGGGTTCTCCCTTCACTGTTGCCATTAAAAGTGGTGTTTGAGGAAGACCAAATTCTTCAGGCTGGCATTCAAGGCCCTCTCTACTCCTGCACTCTGCAAATGCTGACCTCATTTTGGTAACTTCCCCGGGCTCCATTTTCCCTGCACACACAAGAGCCTTTGTCCAAACTGTGCTCCCCCCAGCCCCCATCCAGGGACCAGGAGAATGGGGTGGATTCTGAAATACAGGATATTCTGGCCAGAGCTGCCCTGGGGACAGGCCATGAAAGAGAGTCCTGAGGCCAAGGCAGAGGGGTCAGGTTACTGGAGAGATAATCTGATTATATCTAGTCAAGGGAGGAGGGGGATGGGGGTGGGGGGAGAGCCTTGAGCCTAGAAAATTGGAGAAAGAGACAACCAGGATGCTGAAGTCAGAAGTAGGAGCAGATAAACAAGAGGATAGAACAAAACGCAGAGGAATAAACAGTCCTAGGTTCCAGCCCCAGCTCCACCACTTACCTCCACCTGCCAACTGGGTGACCGCATCCAGTTCACCTAACCTCGCTAAGGCCTAGTGTCTTATTCTAAAGTCAGGCTAACCTGTCTGATGACCCAGGTTTGCTGGGGTGATTCCTGGAGAAACCACAGGGAAAGGAGACCAGGGGCTCTCCTAAGTTTCCTTGTCCCCCTCTCCATGCACAGAGCCCTTCAAAGCTGCCCCACTCCACCCTGGGGGCTAGCAAGTACCCCCACAGCACTGCTGGCAGCTGGCCTGTCAACCTGAGCGAGAATCTGCCCCCAGGGAGGCTCCTAATTTAATCAGCTTCACAAATCAGCTCGATGGGCTTAATTGATCTTTTTCACTCCTAATATTGTCGCTGTCACTTTCTGAGCTGTGCCTCCTCCAGCCACCCCATGCATCGTGCTCAGCCAGCTGGAGAGGCAGAGGAAACACGGAGAAAACAGCCAGGAGGCCCATGGAAGGGAGCTGGCACATGGGAAGGTGAGAAGGTTGGGGTAGTGGGGAGGGTCAGGACAGACACCCCGAGCCAGACCTCATGGACCGCACAGCACCCACAGTGGCCACGATGGGAGTGCAGAGTGGAGGGGCTCCTAGTGAGTCATCAACCAAAGCCTCAGGAAAGCCACTCTGAACCTCAGTTTCCTCTTCTGTACAGATCACAGCAAAGCTCTGCCCTTCACGATTTGTTCATTCGCTAGGTTCTTGTGGAAACCTCCATATCCCAGGCACGTGCTGGGTGTAAGGAAGGAGGACAAGCCAAAATGAACCTGTTCCGGCCCTTGTGGGGTGCTCCAGGCAGGCAGACTTCCTCCAGGTGACTCCCGCCGTGGAGCACATAGACTAGTGGGGGCAACTGATGTTGATCAAATATCACATGAACCAATGTCAACTTGCCACAGTAGGATAAATGCTGGAAGAGGAGGTCTGTGGTGCCTTGGAGGCAGATAAGCGTGGGGAGGGGGTGCGGCGCAGAGGGGCACAGGGGGCACTCGCTGAGGAAGCAGCACTTGAGAAATGAAGGATGAAGTAGGGTGATCTCAATGGAGAGGTAGGAGGAACATTCCAGGAAAAAGCCCTGTGTCTTTGACTGAAAGCTGAACGCACTTACAGCTGACCGCTGTGGCTAGAGGAAGAGGGTGAGTGTTGTGGACAAGATGAGGGTAGACCAGGAGCTCCTAACCAGGGGCTTCCCTAGAGGTTGACAACGCCATTAGGAAAACATTTTGCATTGTGAGGGACCACAGAACACGCACGTGTGCACACATGTATGTTATGTGCATACATCATTTTTTTTTAATTGGTGAAACAAAGTTTCTTTTACCACAATAAATGTGATCCACTCTGAGAGTTTCTGTTCTATTTCTATTCTCCTATTCTACTTCTTTGACTTAAGAAAATGCAGGTCACCAACCACTGCATGGATTTCCCAGCTCCCTAATGGGCCACGGCTACAGGTTAAGAGACACTGTTCTGCAGAGGGCCTTGGGGGCTGTGTTCAGGGGCTGTATCTTTACCCCACAAGCAATGGGAAGCCCCAGTTCTCTTTTTCAGGGCAGTCTAATGAGACTTGCATTTTGGAAAGCTCTACCTGGGTGCTTCATGGGAGTCAATTGGAAGGGGCAGGAGTGGAGGCAGGGGAACCACAGAGGAGGCTGCTAATAGCCAAGTGAGAGATGGTGTGGCTTGCATTTGACAGTTTTCCAAAGCAGATAGGTTAAGTATGAAAATTTTTGAGCCATTTACAGACATGTTCTATGGGGCTTCCCTGGTGGTGTAGTGGTTAAGAATCCACCTTGCAATGCAGGAACACCAGTTCAATCCCTGTTCCGGGAAGATTCCACCTGCCTCGGGGCAACTGAGCCCGTGCACAACTACTGAGCCTGTGCCCGAAGCCCATGCTCCACGATAAGAGAAGCGACCACAGTGAGAAATCCTTCCACCGCAACTAGAGAGCAGCCCCTGCTTGCTGCAGCTAAAGAAAAGCCCACCCAGCAATGAAGACCCAGCACAACCAAAAATGCATATTTGTTTAATGTTCTATGAAAATTTGCACAATGAAACAGCAAGACCTCCAAATCTAGATCCAGGCAACCTGGGTACAGATGCCTGTTGCATCACTTTCTAGTTATACCATCTTGGGGGAATACTGTGCCCCGTAGGTCTCAGTTTACTAACTGTAAAATGGATCTTAAGAGTCCCTGCCAGCTAGAGCCACTGCCAAGTGTGGATATAACGGTGAGTGTGTGTGTGTTACGTTAATCACTTCAGTCGTGTCTGTGCGACCCCATAGACTATAGCCCGCCAGGCTCCTCTGTCCTTGAGATTTTCCAGGCAAGGATACTGGAGTGGGTTGCCACTGCCTTCTCCATAGTGGTGTATAGCCCCAAATGCCTGACCTGTAGCAAGAACTAAGTCACTTCTAAATATGAAAAGAAAAGCTTGAACTTATTCATCCGTATGTACTCAGTCCCCACTCAGTGTCAGGCAGAGGGCACATAGTAGGGGATAAAATCATGCAGCCTGTGCCCTGTGGGAACTCCTGGTCCAAGAGGAATTTCTAGAACCATGACATTTATCAGAGTTGAAACCGATTTTGAACCTGTGACTGAGGGGCCAGGTTTACCTGGTCACGCTCTCTCACTAACAGGTGAGCAAACTAAGGCCCAGGTCTGTGAAGGCTCATTTATAAACAGGTTATACCTTCGGACAAACATTTATCTGGCAGCTATTAGCTGTGCCCAGTTCACTCCGCAGGACTTTTGCCCATCCTGGTCTATCTGGTACATCTATGGTGGCATCTCTTAAATATACCGCTCCCCTCTCATCCCCTCTCCCTCAGAGGGGCAGACTTATGGACAGGCCAGAGCAACCGCGGGCTGCACAGCCAGGAGCTCGCACAACCAGCCAGGCTGTCTGTTCCCTGCAAGCCAAACTCAAGCAAGCAGATGGGGAGGTGGCCGGGAACTCCTTGCTCGTGAGCATCACCATCTCCCCTTATACCTCCACTAAATAGGTCTAGGCAGGTGGGTACAGGTCTGTACTTGCCACCTTGGGCTGGGCTCTGAGCACCTGCCAGGCATGCAGAGAGAAGGAACGTCCTCACCACAGCACCCTCTCTGTAGCCAAGACACACTGGCCCTAATTTCTGAGCCATATGGCCGCTGCCCATCAGGGGTCTCTGTCTGAGAGCCTGCCAGGTCTGCATCCAACTTCCTCCACTCTTTGGCCCACTGCCTGGGACCGAGGGAGAGACTTTCAAGTGTGTATAGCTGGTTCTCGTTCCCAACACCACTGTCTTCACTCTTCCATATCCATGAGTTAATGTCCCTTCTGGTCTGTGCTTCCTTGGCCTCTGGCCTGTCTCTCTAAGTCTGGGCAGATCTCTGAGACTCTGGCTGTCTCAGGATGTTTGTCTCTGCCTCTGGCTTGCATCTCTGTGGATGTTGCAGAACATTGCTCTCAGCTGTCCATACTGCCTCTCATTGCATCTTGGATTGACCTCAGCTTTCTTTTTCATGCTTTCTTGTCTCTCTGTTTATCTCTTTCTTTGTGTGGCTGAGTGAGTCTCTCTGTCACCCACCTGGGGCAGGGGAGTGGGAGGTGCCTCTCTCTGGGCCTCAAAGCACCTGCCTTGAAGTCAAGGGCTGTCTTTGGAATGAACCAATCAGACTGTAAAAGTCACTTCCTTACCTGCCCACCTGGCCCTCCAACCCCTACTGGCACCCACCTAGACAGACTTGTTTCCCTAAGGTTTGTACCAGCAAAATGCCTGGGAGACCCTGACTCTGCTAGGCAAGTCTCCCCACTCCACACTTCTCATAGTCAACATGCTAATCCTACTGCTCGCAACCAGCCCTCAGATGCTACTCCTGTACAACTCAGCTGTGTGACCTCGGGTGAGTTACTTAACCTCTCTGTGTCATACCCCCCAGAGGTTCCCTACACAGCATCATGCTGCCTCCCAACTGACCTTTCCTGTAGAGGATAATTAAGAATTACCCTTGGAAGACTTCCTCATGAAAGGAAGAAAACCTAAATTTGCCAGTGTGCGATCTCCTCCCCGCCTCCAAGAGGAATCTCTGCACTGGGACAGCAGCCACGCCCTCTGTATCAGGAGTGGGATCAACCACTTTACCTGGAGAAGAGCCGGGCTGTCTTTAGCTCTTTGCTAAACAAGAGAGAAAGAGCCTTGTTCTTTAAGAGGCTGCTGCTCCATGAAAAATAAGACTAAAGGCAGCCACAGATAGCACACTGACAGTGGGGAAATCTTATTTGATCACCCCGATGCCATGCCTTTCCGAGGGCAGGAGCAAAATGGGAGCGGCCTTATCTGATGGTTTGCGTCTGCAGAAGGAGAACAAGCCAGTTGGTAATAGACCTCTGCTTGTTTACAGGCATCCCCACTGAAGAGGCTGTGGGCGGTGATGCACGTGGTCTGCGTGGGCAGGCTTTCTGCACGAGGGAGCCTGGGCTACTCAGTCAGCAGAGATGCAGCGAGCCTTTGCAGACTCCATGCTCTGGACCGGGGGCTGCACTGAAGCCACAGACAGACACCCTGCCCCCACCTATGGCAGGGAAAGCTTTAGAACACCCAATCTTTTTGGTACCAGGGAGGGACTAGTTTTGTGAAAGACAATTTTTCCATGGACTGGGAAGGGAGGGATTGTTTGGGGATAATTCAAGCATGTTACATTTGTTTTGCACTTTATTTCTAGTGTGATTGCATCAGCTCTACCTCAGATTATCAGGCATTAGATTCTGGAGGTTGGGTACCCCTACTTTAGAGCACAGCCTGGTACCAGGCACTTGACATGATACTTAATTAGTGCTCACACCTCTGATGAGTGAGTGCTTGTATTAGCCCCTATTTTACAGATGGGGAAAGGGAGGCACAGCAAGGGTAAGAAACTGGCCCAGAGCCACCCAGTCAACCAGCTGGACTTGAACCCAGGCAGCCTAGTTCCAAGTCTGTGCTCTCGCCTACTGCGTAGTGTATTTAGACTGGAAGGTACGACGGAAAAGTGAGCCAGGAAATTCACTGAGTGGGGTGCATGCACCTGTCAGGGGATAAAGGAAGGACCCAGCTATCCTCACATTTTGGTTCTAAGGAAATGGCAACCCACTCCAGTGTTCTTGCCTGGAGAATCCCAGGGATGGCGGAGCCTGGTAGGCTGCCATCTATGGGGTCTCACAGAGTCAGACACGACTGAAGCGACTTAGCAGTAGCAGCAATACAATTTCTTGATTATTAATCTACAATTAATAAATTTAAGGGACTAGATCTGATAGACAGGGTGCCCAATGAACTATGGACAGAGGTTCGTGACATTGTACAGGAGACAGGGATCAAGACCATCCTCATGGAAAAGAAATGCAAAAAAGCAAAATGGCTGTCTGGGGAGGGCTTACAAATAGCTGTGAAAAGAAGAGAAGCGAAAAGCAAAGGAGAAAAGGAAAGATATAAGCATCTGAATGCAGAGTTCCAAAGAATAGCAAGGAGAGATAAGAAAGCCTTCCTCAGCAATCAATGCAAAGAAATAGAAGAAAACAACAGAATGGGAAAGACTAGAGATCTCCTCAAGAAAATTAGAGATACCAAGGGAACATTTCATGCAAAGATGGACACTATAAAGGACAGAAATGGTATGGACCTAACAGAAGCAGAAGATATTAAGAAGTGGCAAGAATACACAGGAGAACTGTACAAAAAAGATCTTCACGACCCAGATAATCACGATGGTGTGATCACTCACCTAGAGCCAGACATCCTAGAATGTGAAGTCAAGTGGGCCTTAGAAAGCATCACTATGAACAAAGCTAGTGGAGGTGAAGGAATTCCAGTTGAGCTATTTCAAATCCTGAAAGATGATGCTGTGAAAGTGCTGCACTCAATATGCCAGCAAATGTGGAAAACTCAGCAGTGGCCACAGGACTGGAAAACATCAGTTTTCATTCTAATCCCAAAGAAAGACAATGCCAAAGAATGCTTAAACTACCGCACAATTGCACTCATCTCACACGCTAGTAAAGTAATGCTCAAAATTCTCCAAGCCAGGCTTCAACAATACATGAACCATGAACTTCCAGATGTTCAAGCTGGTTTTAGAAAAGGCAGAGGAACCAGAGATCAAATTGCCAACATCCGCTGGATCATCGAAAAAGCAAGAGAGGTCCAGAAAAACATCTATTTCTGCTTTATTGACTATGCCAAAGCCTTTGACTGTGTGGATCACAATAAACTGTGGGAAATTCTGAAAGAGATGGGAATACCAGACCACCTGACCTGCCTCTTGAGAAACCTATATGCAGGTCAGGAAGCAACAGTTAGAACTGGTCATGGAACAACAGACTGGTTCCAAATAGGAAAAGAAGTACGTCAAGGCTGTATATTGTCACCCTGCTTATTTAACTTATATGCCGAGTATATCATGAGAAACGCTGGGCTGGAAGAAGCACAAGCTGAAATCAAGATTGCTGGGAGAAATATCAATAACCTCAGATATGCAGATGATACCACCCTTATGGCAGAAAGTGAAGAGGAACTAAAATGCCTCTTGATGAAAGTGAAAGAGGAGAGTGAAAAAGTTGGCTTAAAGCTCAACATTCAGAAGACGAAGATCATGGCATCCGGTCCCATCACTTCATGGGAAATAGATGGGGAAACAGTGGAAACAGTGTCAGACTTTATTTTGGGGGGCTCCAAAATCACTGCAGATGGTGATTGCAGCCATGAAATTAAAAGACGCTTACTCCTTGGAAGGAAAGTTATGACCAACCTAAATAGCATATTCAAAAGCAGAGACATTACTTTGCCAACAAAGGTCCATCTAGTCAAGGCTATGGTTTTTCCAGTGGTCATGTATGGATGTGAGAGTTGGACTGTGAAGAAAGCTGAGCACCGAAGAATTGATGCTTTTGAACTGTGGTGTTGGGGAAGACTTGAGAGTCCCTTGGACTGCAAGAAGATCCAACCAGTCCATCCAAAAGGAGATCAGTCCTGGGTGTTCATTGGAAGGACTGATGCTAAAGCTGAAACTGAATACAATTTCTTAAAATGTCAAAGCAGGGTGACCAAAACTGTGGATAGTTTTAAACGTTTACATTTCACAAATTAACACTTTTAGCCCGCAAAGTACAATCTGATACAAATTAGACTCTTTTCAAAATAGTCACATTATTTACAAAATAATGTGATTTGATAGTGCAGTACAAGCAATGTGGGCTGGTCATGGGGCAGAAGATGTAAGTTTTGAATGACCACTTTCCCTTGAGTATTGCTTTGAGGCTACTAGTCTGATGACTTTAAGGAAAAACATTATAAGTCTAATCTGAGAAGAATCAGCCCAATTTTGCTAGCTTTGAAGATGGAGGAAAGAGGCCATGAGTGAAGGAATGGATTTCTGCTCTACAGAACTGTCAGACAATGAATGTGTTATTTTAAAGGGTGGGGGAAGAGGCTAATCAGTAGACACTTCATGAACCTGAGATCCTCCTACCCCTTCTCTCCCATTCCCTTGGAAGGTATGATGAAGTAACTACAAGGAATAGAAGCCATGTAAGGAGAAGGTGTAATCAATTCTCTCAAGGAGAGGGATTGGGAACCAATCAAGGATGGCTTCTCAGAGGAGATGACCACGGAGCAGGGGTTCTGCAGGATGAATAGGAGTTTGTCAAGCATTTAAAGGGGTGAAGAGCATTTCAGACAGAGGAAACGACTCTGAAAAGGCTCAGAATTAGTGAACAGTCTGTACACGGACACCATACATGGTTCAGGGTTACCCATATTAAAGTACAGAGAAAATTGTGGGTGGTGGGGAAGATTGAGCAGGACCTGAGAAAAAAAGTCCTTCTCTGCAGGAAATGGAAAGAAAGTGAAGAGTCCGGAGTTCACTTCCTTGGAAGAAGGTTCAAGTACTTTGAAGATATTTAGCCTAAAGAGGGAAGACTTGGGGGTAGGCAAGAATGTAATAACATCTGCCAGACAATCTTCCCGTGTTTGTGAAGTCTTTAATTTCCACCCCAGAGTGCAGGACTTAGGACACATGTGGAAATTAGAAAGTGATCAATACAGTTTAGAAATAAAGATGACAAGCAAAGATGTCCAAGAATGGAATGGGACACTAAAGTGGTAATGAGTTTCCCAGCACTGGAGGTATTTAAGCAGAAGCCAAAGGGCCATCTGGCAGAAATGCTGACTGGAGATTCAAAATCAGGTAAGAGCCGGACTATTTAATTTCTGAATTTTCTTCCAGCCCTGACAATCTCAGATACTATTTTGTCTTGTATTAGAATAGATTCAAGATGTTGCCTTTGGGGGGAAAATAGTAATCAAAATGTAAATACCATGGGAATAATAGATTTGGCCTAATTATCAGCGATTACTCAGAATTTGTCATTATTTCCCTACAATATATCCCAAAGTTCCGGAAAACAAATCAAAGAAAGTACCACGGCCGATGCCATTAATAGAAGCAAAACACTTCAAGACCGAGAATTTAATTTACTGGGTGAGTTCTTGAGGCACGTTTTTGTTGATGAATATTTATAAAAGTGGGTTAGGCTGGACCTGGTAATGATTGCAAAAATTTTTAATGCTGTCCCCCTCATTAATTTACTTTTAATGAATGACTTGGTAAAGCGTAACCATTTGTACGTAATGATTTCATTAACGGCTATGGCATATGCAACCGTTTTTTCACACGTTTGAATGTCACTTGAATAAAATGATACCTTAAATTATACAGTATAATAAAGTATGTTTGTTGAAACCTGACAGGCTTCTGCCTCTTTGTACTCAGGCTCCAAGAATCCGTTGCATTTGGAATAGCAACAGTTTCACAGAACTGGAGTGATGGGTCTCTTCTTCCATATCCGAGGTTTTTCTCAATACTAGACTCTGGGCTTCCGCCCTAAAAAAAAAAAAAAAAAAAAACTTGTACATGAAAAGTTGGAGCCAGAGAAGGCAGTGAGCCCTTCAGAGCCCCCACAGTCCCACTGTCCTCACCTCAGCCTGTAGAATTTGCTTAATACCCCCTCCCTTGGAACAGATACCCAGCCAGATTATCCCATAAAAACAGAGCATCTGAGGGCAGAACCCAGCTAGAGGCAGTGCCAGGCCAGGGGCGGGGCAATGAGAGGGGCGTGGTCTGGTGGAGTGGAGTCTGGGCTATTGCCCGTTTTGGCAAAGGCCTCAGGTCAGAGCTGACTGGCTCTCATGTACTTCCTCTAGAACTTTGCGGCGTTGGTCATAAGGCCTGCCATAAGGGTATGCCTGCATACCTCCTTAAGCTTTGTTGAAGCCAGTTTAGGAGACCAGAGAGGCCCCGTCCTATTTTAAATGGGTACTCTTGATAATTCCTTAGCTTAGTCTCATGTCTGTTTCCACAGAGTGCTTATCCAATTTGTAAGTATATTATTTATCTGTTTATTTGTTTAGAACAGGGACCATGCCGCTGAGTTCACCATTGACTCCCCACCCCTAGAACGTTAACAAGTTATCAGAAAATATTTCTTGGTGAGGGGCAGGGAGCCGGGGGGTGGGGGCAGAAAAGAAGAGAGTAGAAGAGGAAGGAAGGAAGGAGGGAGGAAGGGAGAAAGACTAATTGAATTAGATTAGAAGCATAAAGCAAAGTAAGCCACTGGCCAAAGACAAGACATGTTGAGATCAATGCCATGGGCTGTGTGAGCCGCTGTTTCTCTTCCTGCCACCCACCACCCCTCCCTGGAAGGCCTCAGGCACCTTGCTCCAGGTCTCATCAGCCTTGCTCCCCACGATTATTTATTCCCTCCTCTCACGAAAGTGGTCCCGGAAATGAATAAGGTGTTTGGACAGCAATGAAAACAATACTCTTCTGCAGGTGTACCATGGTATGTGGTTTTCAAAGTGTCTTCCTATCTTTGATCTCAAATTCTTGCCAGTCCTGTCCACAAGGCAGTTTCATTATTACCCCCCCCCCCTTTTTTTTTTCCAGAGAGAATGGTCTCCGTGGAATTCAATGCTGGCTCAAGGTCACAGAGCCAGGAAATGGCTGAGCTAAGAAGACTTCAACTCAGGTCCTGGGTTATGTGGTTGAGCAGCTTTTAATGTTTCTCAGAAGCTTAATAGGTTGCCTTTCCCAAGGGTGTTTGTATTTTAAAAGGGAATTAAAAAGAGAAGAAAATGCATAATCCAAATGAATGAATTGCGAGTAGCAAAACGTCCCATACAAAAGCATGTGTACAGGAAAGACTGGCACTGGGGCCAGAGGGAAGAGGTGGTCCTAGAAGACTCTTGACATACCAGCTATCAGGATCAAACAGATCTGGGTTCAAATCTCTTCCATTCCATCCACTAACTCAGTGGTCTGGTGCCAGTGGTTTCCATTTTCAGAGTCTCTTTCCTCATCTGTGAAGTGGGGATGATAATCCACCTCAAAAAGGTGACATGAGACTGGCATGCAGAGAAGTTGGCACATAGTGGGAGATCTGCAAAGATTAGCAGCCTTACATGCAGCATCAGAGGAGTGGGGCCCGACACAGTTGGCCTCCACAGGAATCAGGGTGCTGGATGGAGCTGGCCCTCACCCCCCAGCCCCACAGGGAAGGGATGGGGAAGAGAGGAGATGGGGAGCCCAGAGCGGCTGCTCCAGGCCCATCTTGGTGCCTAGTGCTGGGCTGGGCTCACCAGCCCCGATGCTAATTGCTCAGCCATTAGGATCAAGCTGGGGCTTTCTGCTTTATAGGAAGGGCCAGGGTACCTACAGCTACGCTGCAGCCCTCATCTTTTCCGTGTCTTCCCCCACCTCCTCTGAGAAGATTTATGGAAAGATTAAGGGGCCTTTTTTTTCAATATCTATTAATATTCATGGCAGTCTTCACAGCCATCTGCTTTTAACGATTTTGTTTGCAAAGACCTGAGATTAAAATATGGCCTGCTAGTGCTCTGAAGCATCTGAACTGAAGGCGATAAAACAAAGGCCTTTTCAGGAGCTCCAAGCTGGCCTGTCACTCTACCTGCAGCGGGGGAGACTAATGACTAGAGGGAGGGAGGGGAGGCTGACGGGCGCTCAGACCTGGCTGAGATTGGATCCAGGGCCGGTGCTCCCCCTCAGGCCTGGCAGGGTTCACTACGGGGCGGGGCGGGGGGTGAGGGATGGAGAGCCCCATCTCCCTCCTGCACAGGGCCCTGAGAAGGAGGGGGCTTAGCTAGGGCAGGAGAAAGATGATGGCTAGAGCATCCAGGAGACTCAGGGCTTTGACGACTCTTAAACCCTAGGATCAGCACCCTGTGCAGGGGGCGGGGGTGGGGGGGGTGCGGCGCTGTCCACACTGGGAATGTCCAGGGGTCCAGAGAGGGCTGGGGGAGCCCCTCGCTGTGATGCTTTGTCCCAGACCCATCGGAGCCACACTGTACCTCCTCTATACGTCAGTACAACACAAGCAAAGCCCATGTCTCTGTCTGGACTTCACAGTCAGTCACTTCAGTCTAACTCAGTCTTGTGTGGAACCTCTATTTGCCTACTAATATGGGGTGCCCATGGCCAAGCTGGTGTCCTTCTCTTGGCTTCCTCCTGGAGAGGAGTTTCCATGAGGTGACTGCCAGGAGGTGGCCTGGTGACAAGGTGGGGGACCAGCAGTGGGACCCGGGCCAGAATGCGTGGCAATGAAAATTGTGCCCTGCACAACTCCTGGGGGCGCCTTTCCCAGCCTCTGCAGTGGCCCTGAGCAGGCCTCCAGGACCCCATCCTGAGCAGCCCTAGGGCTTTCTGCTCTGTATGTCAAAGCTCCACTTACAGCTCACTGGACTGAAGGCACCCGCTGCTTAGGGATGTTTGAGAACCAGCAGAATTCAAGTCACCTCTGTCATTAGACAGGCACTTCTCCCCTCTGGCTCCTATAGTTCTGGGCTTCATGCTTCCAAAACACCCCCAGCGAGACCAAGTCCTGGTTCCTGGGCATGCAGGAAGACAGAGATGATGGGTTTCCACATGCCTGCTCAGCCCCCTCCTCATGCCAACAGGGTCACCTCCTAATCTAGCCCCCAGCCTTCCAGTCCCAGGCTCCCACCCTCCGGGCGTGGAAAGTCACCATCTTTGGCCACCACCTGTCTCTGTGAGCCAAGACCTGCCCCACAAGTGCCAGGAAGCACCCCTGCTGCTCCTCAGAGGTGAGGAGCTCTTCACAACAGGACTTCCCCAGGGACCACATCAGGCCCCAGGGAACAGGGTCTGTTCTCCTTCTCACAGGTCTGGGAAATCCTCCTTGCATTCCCACTCCTGGCCAGCCTGCTTATGGTTCTAGAGCAGACCAGCCTTCCTAAAACACCATGGATTCCACCTGTCCTGGCCCCCGTGGCCTCCCGATGGGAGTGCTGCCTTCTGCCAGCCCTCAAGGCCAGAGTGAGGGAGAGGTGGCTGCTGGAGAGAAACAAGGGTACCCCCTCTTCTGAGCCCCACTCAGTCTAGGACGTAGCAAGTTGAGGTGGGCACCACTTCCAGCATTGGGAAAGAAGGAGAGCAAAGAGTTGTGAAGAGAAAACCAGAGGTGACAGATGGGACTCCTCTAGAACCATCCAGAGGTGAGCCTTGGCTTGAGAGCGGCCAGTGTTGGTCTAGCTGCTCCTGATGGCCCACTGCCTGTACCTCCCTGGGCCCTGGAGACAACCGTGAGACTTCCTGGACCTCCCTACTTCCACTGAGGCCACTTGGGATGAGTCTCTGTTTCTAGAAGCTCAAGAAAACCAAGATACTGCTGCTGCTACTGCTGCTGCTAAGTCACTTCAGTCGTGTGTCTGACTCTGTGCGACCCCATAGACGGCAGCCCACCAGGCTCCCCTATCCCTATCCAGGCAAGAACACTGGAGTGGGTTGCCATTTCTTTCTCCAATGCGTGAAAGTGAAGTCGTTCAGTCGTGTCCGACTCTTAGTGACCCCATGGACTGCAGCCTACCAGGCTCCTCCGTCCATGGGATTTTCCAGGCAAGAGTACTGGAGTGGGAAGAAAACCAAGATAGAGGCTTCCAAATATCCACTCCAAGGCCTTTGTTTCTCTGTGACTGTGAGACCCACCCTCTGCCCATCCTAAGCCTCCCTTTGGGTTCGGGCTATGTCCCTTCCCCACCAAAAGACTGGCCAGTCCTCACTGCCACCTCCCCAAACAGAAGGCCGCCTCCTCCCTGCCCGGTGCCTGGAGATGCCAGCATCTCTTCTGAGACAATGTCTGTCCTCCAGGGCCCCCTACTCTCCCAGGGGAGCCGGGGTCAGGAGCAAGCAGGATGCCAGCTTCCTGGTCTGTCTCTGTGTGTGCATGCTCTGTGGCTTAGCCGTGTCTGATTCTGTGTGACCCTATGGACTGTAGCCCGCCAGGCTCCTCTGTCCATGGGATTCTCCAGGCAAGAATACCAGAGTGGGTTACCATTACCTTCTCCAGAGGGTCTTCCCAACCCAGGAATCAAACCCGTGTCTATTAAGTCTCCAGCACTGGCGGCAGGTTCTTCACCACCAGGGCCACCTGGGAAGCCCTTGTTTCTCTCTGACTCAGGTTTAAATCCCCCAAGGCTCCTGGCATTGGGCTTAACACTCACTAGGCTTTCCTTCAGAAATGTTCCCTCTTTTTTTCTTGAAATGAGTCTGCTGCTCCTCGTGTGCACCTCTCTAGTGCTCCAAAGTGTTGGTTTACCCTCAAGAAGATGCCAGGATAATATCACCAGATGGGTCCTTGGAGAAGATGTTCAACTCTCCCATTTTATAGCTGCAGAGACTAAGGCCAAACCAGATGCCAGGTCACCCGACCCCACCCCCCAGGGCCATGACCAGCCCATCCCTCTGCCCCAAAGGTGCCCCCTGCAGACCACACAGGAGCACACATCACAGAGCAGGGCCCTTGGAGGTCTATTTGGCAGTTTCTGCCGTAGTCACACCTCTGCCAGTGCACTGCCAGGTAATTAAGGAGTCAAGAGCCACTGCAGAGATTTGGAATTGGACCTAACATGATTTGATTTGATTTGAGAGACGAATAAAAGATTGTGTATGTGTGTGTGTAACTAAGCATGTGAGCAGGTGTGTTCACGTGTGACCATATATGAGTGAGGGTTTGCGTGTGAGTGTGTGGAAGTGCATGTGTGTGTGGTGGGAGGCTGAATTGTTAGCTCTGTCACAGCCTCCTCTCTGGTGCCCCTACCCTCAAGCCCACCCTGGCAGGCCCACCTGCATCCTGCTTGTCCCCGGCCTTCATCTGTTCTGACAACATGACTCAGCTGCAGCGTCAGCTTCTACAGGGAAACCCACCCCTTGAGAATGAAACACAGAGTCTGTCACCATCAGGACCTACCTTTCCAGAATATTCTCCCACCCAAGCTTCACGCTGCCCTCCAGTCACACCAAACGTGCAGCATCCAAGGGACATACGTGCCCCACCATACCTCCAAACCTCTTCCCGTGTTGTCTTCTGTGCCCGGGCTGTGTGCTCCCTCTTTTCTTCCAAGCTGCAAGGCCCCACACTCAAATATCACCTCCTCCGTGAAGCCTCCCCTAAATGCCAGGCCACTCCCCCACAGGCAGAGTCAGCTGCCCTGCCTGACCCTAAATGACCCTTAAAGCACTTGGGGGACACTTTACCTGTGTTACTGCATAGAGTTCTCACCGGGCCCTGAACAGGATGTCCTATTCTTATCCTCAGCTTACAGGCGAGGACACTGCAGCACAGAGAGGTTGCATGACTTGCCTGGGGTCACACAGCTCTAACACGAGAGTACCAGGATTCTAACCAGCTGGTCCAGCCCCAGAGCCTGAGCTCTTACACCCTCCACCACACTGTCCCCACTCACCCACCTCACTCAGGACGTCATCAGCGTGGCGTGAGCACAAAGAGAGGACAGACTATGGTCCGCCGGCCTGTCTTCCCTGCTGCCCAGAGCAGAGCTCTTGCACACCTGCTTCCCAGCACCTGGTGCAGAGCCCACCTGGCACAGTGTGGGGTGTGAGAGGGCTCTGAACAATCAGATGAAGGAAGGAACGCTTGCCTGTGTGTGTGTGAGACATGTGTACAGGAGGGTGTGCATGTACAGGCAGCTGTGAAAGAGTGTGGATGTGAGGCTGTGAATGGGGGTGAATTTGAGGGCTGTGTATTGGGGATTGAGTATGAATATTTGGGACGGTGCTATAGGGGGATGTGTGGAGTGTGTGCTGTGCGTTAGTGTGTATGAGGGTGGAGGGGATGGGGTGCTTGTGTGTGCATGTGAAAGAGAGAGAGGGAGGGCTGTGTGAGGGGCCATGAGAGCAGCGTGGACAGTGCGGGCAGCCTGTGAAGAAGCCTGGGCCCCGGCCATCCTCAGACAACCTCCAGACCCCGCACGGATGGGTGGAGGCCCGCCGCGCCTGCATGAATAGTTAAAGCCCTTAAACTGTGCCGCTTCATCATTGATATTTTTACAAAGTTGTCACAGAGAAATATCATTTTTCTTCCTCCTTTATTTCATTTTCTTTGGGATATAGTAATTAACAAAAGCCGTTAGATGCCAGCATTACTGTTTCTTTTGAAGTTTCTACATGGCTGTCACCCAGAAGATAAAGGCAGATTATTCAATCTTGACATTATAATTGTGGATGCCAGATAAAAGCCTGGATTAGACACTTCACAGCCCCACTCAGAAGGGAGAGTGAGATCCCGGCCGGCAGGAGGGGCACCCCAGCAGAGGCGGCAGGGCGGCTTGCCACGTGGCTGGCTTCTTTTCATCTTAAGTTGGACGGTACCCAAATCACACCATGTCAGGTGGGATGGGAGCATATTCACACAGAGGTGCAACAATCCAGAAGTTGAGGGCAAAGCCTGGGGTAGCCTTGCCTGGCAGGATGCTTCTCACCTGCCAGCCTGGATGCCCAGCTCCTGGAAAGCGGGGCTGGGGTCATCTCAGGGAGGGTGTCTGAGTGTGGCACTGAGTGTGGAACACGGCAGGCACGGGACATGCAGCTCCTGATGGAAGGACTCCCAGGTTCTACTCCTGACTTGCATAGCCTCCCCGTGGCTCTGGAGAAGGCAGGAGAAGCAAGGGTGTGGGAAAGTCATCTGCCTGCTGAGAGCCCACCCGAGGCCCTCGCAGGTCACCCAAGAGCAGTGCCACCTCATTGCCTGGAGGGGGCGCCAACTAGGGAGAAAGGCTGGGCGGGGCAGAGCCCAGAGGCCCCAGAATGGAGAGGGAGGTTCTTTAGTGGAGGCACAAGGGCCTGTATCCAGATGCCCATACTTAAGACTGGACGCTTCTGAAGTACAGGGACCAATGTTGTGTGATTTTCTCCGTCAATCCTAAACCAAGTCACAACCTTGGAATTCAGCTTCTCCAAACTGGGGTTCTCCATACTTGGTCCAGTTCACAGACAAGTCATCACTGTGTTAAGTAATGATAATGATAGGGAAAGACCCTGATGCTGGGAAAGATAGAAGGCAGGAGGAGAAGGGGACGACAGGGGATGAGATGGTTGGATGGCATCACCTTCTCAACGGACATGAGTTTGAGCAAGCTCCAGGAGATAGTGAAGGACAAGGAAGCCTCATGTGCTGTGGTCCATGGGGTTGCAAAGAGTCGGACATGACTGAGCGACTGAACAACCAAAACAACAAATAATAATAATAATGATATATTTTTTAAATGTATCAGTCAGGGTCCAGCCAAGAACCTATCAACCACTCTAGGTATTTAAAGCCGAGGGAATTTAACTCAAGACTGGTTACAGGAGATGAAGAATCAACAGGAGAGCAGGCCTGGAGGAAAGAAGGTGGGAGCTGGGTGACCAGAGCCCAGGGGCTGTGATGACCTGGCCAACCTGGAACTCTGATGGGTCAGAGACAGGAGCACTGCCAGAGATGATGCCCAAGGCAGAGATAGGGAGGGAGACACCCTGGCTGCTCCCTGTCTCCTGCCCTCTCCCCTTCCCATCACCAACCGGAGCCTCTCGTTGACTCAACACAACCCACCCAGGGGTCTGGAGGGGCCAGACCCCCAGGATACAGAGCAAACGGAAGAAAGGCAAGGAGGGGATCTGAGAGCAAGTGAACCAAGGGCCAGTACCCTGGCCAACATTCTTAAATCTTGAGCTGGATTTCCAGCTTCTCATGAAAAAGAACAATTTTGGGTCTGCACTCCCAGATGTAGCAAACATCCAGGGGCATTAGAGGCTGTCCCCTTCAGAAGGAGCATCCTTCTGTCCCCTTCAGAGGAGCATCTTCTTCTCCAGTTTTTCACCATTCCCACCAGGCCTGCCTTATTTGTTCACGGTACCTGGAGGTTCTTCCCTTCGCAACTCCCATACTAAATCAGTGTTCCCATTTCTCAGAGAGAGAAACTGAGGCCCAACCAAAGGGAAGCGACTTACCCAAGGTTACATAGCGGATCCAGAGCAGAGGCAAAACCAGAACTTAGATGCCCTGGATAACATTTCCTAAGCGCTGGATTGATGAGCAAGGAGTGGAAAGCACTTGTGAAGCGACCATGTATGTCAGTGGGGAAACAAGTGGTCCTTTACTGGACCAATGAAACAGTGGCACAGGTGTCCATGGTCCCCTGGTCAGTGAACTTTGTCAGGAGGACTTCAGGAGGATGACCAAGACAGGACCTGGGCGGCGGAGGCTGCTCTGAACCCGGCTCTGCCACCCAACTGGTATGTGACCTCAGTGAAGTCGTTCTTGGAGCACTAACCGTGAGGAGAAAGGACCACACGCCCTCCTGGAGCCTTCCCCACTCCATCAGGCTGGGACGTGATTTCCTGGACACAGGTGGGAGGAAAGCATCCTGCTAGAGAAGCCAGCAGAGTGCAGGAGGGTCCTTAAAAAGGAAGGTCGAGGGAGACACTGGGAAACATAAATCTGCCGGCACAGCTCTCTCAGAAAGGGCTTTAATTAATTGTTTTTATACGACATAAGAGCAACTCATTACCGAACAGCTTTGATTTGTGACACCTGCATTATAGATGATTTTTAAATTAACATTTCCCCAATAAAAGGTGTCAGTAGAGAGCTGAGGGTGCCCAGAGAAGTATAAAAGGATAATAATATGAAAATACAAATAAACACCAGCCCAGCCTAACAAAGAGGGCGGCTTAATCAATTTTACAATTAATTAAGGCTGCCTGGGGTAGCTGGAGCCCGGGAGGAGCTTGGAGGTTCTGGGTTGAAGTGCAGACATCAAATACTAGGAAGAGGGGAAAGGTTTGAGGCTTAAGAGAGAGACACAAGGAGAATGAAAGATGCTGCCAGGTCTCCCCTTAAGGGGAGAGAAACACTCCTCCTGAGCATTCTTTCTCCCTTTGTTCTCCTGGATTTATCATCTATTCCTTCAGCAAGTATTTATAGAGCCCCTATTACCTGTTCCAGGCTGAGTGATGAGCCCAGGCAAAGACACCAAGGTGAGAGAGTGCTCGTGTCTCCTTGGAGATGCTCAGAGCCCATGGGTCTGATCCAGAGTCCAGGGCACAGCAGTTGAGCAAACTGGAAAGGTAGGCAAAGGCAAGACTATAGAGGCCTCTGGAAAACATCAATTACATTTGGATTTGTTTTCAGATGCCCTTTGAAGAGTTTCAGGTATAAGAGACACAGGCTAAGATTTCCATCTTAGGTAGATGCCAGTGAGTACTGCACTAGAAGGGTGGAGGAAGGAAAAACAAGTCACCCAAAATAAGTCACACAGAAAAAGACAAGCACTGTGTGATGTCACTTACATGTGGAACCTACAACATACAGCAAACCAGTGAACATAACAAAAAGGCAGCAGACTCACAGATAGAGAGGAAGATGAGTAGTTATCAGTGGGGACAGGGAAGCATGGAGGGGCAAAATAGGCATCAGGGAATGAGGAGTAGAGACTATTGGTATAAAATAAGCTAAAGGATCTTCTGTACTTTGGCCACCTGATGCTAAGAGCCAACTCATTACAAAAGACCCTGATGCTGGGCAAGATTGAGGGCAGGAAGAGAAGGGAACGACAGAGGACGAGATGGTTGGATGGCATCACCAACTCAATGGACATGAGTTTGAGTAAGCTCTGGGAGATGGTAAAGGACAGGGAAGCCTGGCGTGCTGCAGTCCACGGGATCGCAAAGAGTCAGACACAGCTGAGCGACTGAGCGACAACACCAATCTATTGTACACCACAAGGAATACAGTCAATATTTTATAATAACCGTAGATGGAGTATAACCTTTAAAAACTATGAATCACTATATTGTACACCTGTAACTCTTGAGAGTTCCTTGGACTGCAAGGAGATTAAACCAGTTAATCCTAAAGGAAATCAGTCCTGAATATTCACTGGAAGGACTGATGCTGAAGCTGAAGCTCCAATTCTTGGCCACCTGATGCAAAGAGCCAACTCATTGGAAAATACCCTGAGACTGGGAAAGATTGAGGACAGAAGATCCTGCACCTGAAAGCCAGAGGAATCCTTCTAAAATGAAAGCCCATCACATATACTACTGTCCAAAAAGTTCCCAGGTCTTCCCATGCCCTCAGACCAAAGTCCAAACACTGTTACAATGCTCATCAAGGACTTTCAGAATCTAGTCCCTGCCTACCCACTGCAGCACCACGCTAACCCCTCTCCCTCCTTGCTTTTTGGCCCAAACACAGAGGTCTCCCTTCAGGATCTAGACTAACGTTGCTCCTCTCATCTGTGTTCTTTCATACCCATGGTTCCTCCGCCTGGAACATTCCAGGTGTTCTGTCTTGCATCACCTCACCTTTCCATGGTCTGGTCACCTTCAGCTCCATATCCCAGGCTGCAAGCTAATCAGATGCTTTTGTAATTGTTTGCTGAATTGAGTAGATTCCCCCCAATTTGTAAACTCCACAAGACCAGGAACTATTTCTGCCTTGTTGGCCCCTGTTTCCCCAGCAACCGGTAGGCAGACCACATTGCCGAAAGAATTAACAGATGAACCAAATGATGTCACAGAATACAGTGTGCCTTATCCAAACTAGAAGTTTAGATGTACGTTTAGACCAAGAACCAGTATCTTCAGCTTATCAGCATACCTCTCATTGGTCAGTTTGCATCTTCACATATGCCCAGGAGAGGCATTGGTAGTGTGATGAGAGCAGAGGGTGGACCTCCACTTGAGATGTTGCATTGCCTGCTTCTGTGAAGCCAGTGGGGGTCATGAAGCCAACAGTATGTCCACATGGTCTATGAACCACCTGGTTTCTGCCATCTCCATATTGTCCCAGGCCCCAAGAGGACATGGCTATCAACATGGGCTCCTGGCTGAAGGGTTTGGGTGTTTAGCTCCCCTCTGCCTGGTAGGAATAGATGAGTCCTTCCAGACTGGCCCCAGAATCGAGCACCTCCAGCTCACAATTCCATGCTGGACCCATTTACAGAGTTCAGAGGTAGTGTCAGGGTTTCAGGGTTAGGGTCAGGGTTACAGAAGTGGTTATGGGGAGTCTGCCACCATCAAATCAGCAAGTAGGGGGAAAGACTGGGGTGGAGGTCAAGGTCGAACACTTGGGTCCTTCAGAAAGGGTGAGATGGTCTGTGCCTGGAGGAACCCAGGAGGGTTTCTTGGAGGAGGTAGGCTGGAGCCGCACCAGGAAGGACAGGGAGGGTCTGAGATCAGGAGGTTCCTGATCAAGTTGCTGCTTCCTTCATCTTCAAAACCTTTTACCAGGAGGAAGCATCCCCGAAGGCTAGCTTTCTCCTCATAAGTCCACTAGCAACACAATTACTGATTGTCAGGATGGGAATGGACCACAGTCCAACCCATCCATTTTATAAATAGGGAACCTGAGGCCCAGAGAGAAAAGCAAAAATCATCCTTTGCATTTGAATAAATGCATCCTTTGTGGTGGAAACGGACTTCTTGCAACACACCTGACAACAGGCATTATTCTCTTCATTTAACAGATGAGGGGGCTGCGGCCCCAGGGGTCACCAGGCGAGTAGATGTCACATGGGATCTGATAGAACCAGGACTCAAACCCAGGCTGGTCCGAGTCCACACCTAACACCCCTGGGTGAATGCTTCTGTCTTTGGTTCTAATTTTTCCAAGGCACAGAAAGGATAATTGACAGTTGATATCAAAAATATATGTAGCTATTTTGATTGACAGTATAAGCTCAGTGATGGACAAACACAGAATGATTCTATTTTTCTCAGTAACTGCTGTCAGCTTTGCCCTGCAAGCCCCAACCCCAAAAGCTGGTGGTTGAGGGAGGCGAGGGAGGGATGGGAGAACACAAACTTGCCAAATAATAGTATCTTCATCCTTATGATTTTCCTGGTCCCATTTAATATTTGCAGCAGTCACTTTCTAATGATTAAGGAGCGTCGTCCTGTTCAAAGCTGCCTCCTGCGTAGCTCCCATCAGCACCCCAGCGGGGATGGGACTGTCCTGGTTGTGAGTGACTGACTGCCCCTTGGTAGGTGACTGCATGCTGCCCTGCAGCATCCTGTCTAACTCCGGCCACTGGTGTCCTCACTCCAGCGGACCTCTAGCGTGAGGGGAGGCCAGCTGCCAGGTCCTTACAGTTAGAGTAACACTGGAACCCTATCCACAGCCTCTGACATCACGGACCTCCCAGGGCGTGGCTGCCCCTGCTCCTTGTTCCTGGCAAGCCTGGGGAGAGGAGCATGGCTGTTTCCACTCAGCAAATTCTACTCTTTTCTTTATACAGAGAAGGGGGTAGAGGACACCTTGCTTCTGCTAAAAGGCCCTTCTCTCAGCAAAGCCTGGAGTGGATATTGTGGTGGGACTGCTCACTTTCCACCAAAATTCAATCTCCCCTGACAAAAAAAAACATGGTCAGGCCAAGGTCACCATCCAGACCAGGAGTCTGCACACTCTACTCCACCTGGCCAGACCAGACCACTGCCTATTTATGAATGACCCGTGGACTAAGAATGGTTTTTACATTTCTAAATGGTTGGGGGAAAAAAATTCATGCCATGCAATTTATATGAAATTTGAATTTCAGTATCCATGAATAAAGTTTTATTGGGATATAGCCACACCCATCATTTACATATTGCCTATGGCTGTTTTCAAGATACAAGGGCAGAGTCAGATACCTGCAGCACAGAGCAAACAGTCCACAAAGCTGAAAATATTTCCTGTCTGGCCCTTACAGAAAATGTTTGATGACTCCAGATCAAGATTTCCTTTCCCAGCCTCACTTGCAGGTGGGGGGCGGTGGGGAACGTGCTAAGTTCTCACCAGTAGAACTGGACTGAAAGTACTGGAAGATATCAGGGGTGCCCCTCCATGCTCACTTCCACCTCTGGCTGGAGCCAGGCGTGGCAGTCCCCATCACGGAGACCACCAGCAGGCTCACAAGGATGGAGGGACTAATGGCTCAGAGGACCCAGTCCTGAATGACTGAAAGTCAGAACTGTCCTGCCAACCTGGCTATTTACCTTAAATCCTAAGGTGAGAAAGACAGGAACTTCAGTCCTCTCTGTGCCATTGCATTATTATGACAGAGCAGCACATCCTCACCCTGGCTAGTATGGATGTTTATCTGCAGCTGGGCACTGTCTCCAGAGACCTTCGCTTACAAGTCCCAGTCATGTCATTTTAGGATATTGTTCTTGTACAGGAGGTGATGCACACCATAGATGGGGTTGTGCCCCTCCGTGAATCAGCAGAGCCCTATGAACCTGATAAGAGTATTGTTCCTATTAGAGTTCTCTTGTTTACAAGGGAAAGAGGGGCACTAGCTAAATGAGAGCAACTCAGGGAGAGAAACTAGTTCAATATATAGTTCAATATAAAGCAGATTCTCACCAGGATCCCCAAATAGAAGGCCAAGAGCAGCTAGGCCCCATGGGAACCAGCAATTGCGGCGCACGCCTCCAAGACCAGGGGTATCCGTGCACCTCTTGGCTCGCCTTCTTGGTTGGCCAGCTCCCTCCAGCCACTCACAGCTGGTGACCATGATTGGTACCCAGTTCTAAGTCAAGCTCATCAGCTCTTCCTCCTCCCAGGCTCAGCCTCTTCCCGATGCCTGCCCCAGTTAGGAATCAGATTGGCCCATCTTAGGCTTTTGAGTCAGAATACCCAAAGCATACAGTGTGGAGAAGCCTCTGCTTCCAGTGCCCACCTTGGATCGATCAGCTGAAGTCTGGAGGATGCAGACATAATATAAACACAGCTGCCACCCACGCAGCAGGCACTGGGAGACTGGGCTTTCTCTTAGCCAGGAAATCAGCCCCTTGAGGGAGCTGAGAAGGGCCACAGCTAAGAACTTGGGCTCAGGGCTAGAGTGCTGGTTCAGCCCCAATTCCTTCTTGTGTGACCAGAGGCAAGTTTAGTACACTCATTTTCACCCCTATGAAATAGGAATCATAATTAAATCACCTGCCTCATAGGGTTTTCAAGATGATAAAAGTAAATTAATCCATGTAAAGCACTTAGAACAGTACCCCTGACACATAGTAAGCTTAGAGGGAAGGTGAGTGATTGGGATTATCATTATCTTTTAAACAAGAAGAAAACAGTAGGTCAAAACTCTATTCCTTGCTGTAAAACTTCTCAATGTGTTCTGAGTGAGTGATTCAAGTCAGCTTGAGCAAAGCCCAAGTGGGCCACAGGCGCACTTTCCTAAGGAGCCCAGGGTACATGGCCGCCATCTACTAAGGACTCACTCACTCACTCTATGCCCGGCCTGTGCTCGGCCCCGTACACACATTAGCCCTCTTCATCCTAAGGAGGACATTCCAAGAGGGTCAAGAAGTTGTCCAAATGCACGTACTTCAGGCTTAATCCCACTCAGTGAGTATTTCCACCAGCACGGATGACCCAAAGGGGCCACTGTAGGCCAGTTGCTGAATCGTGCCCGTTTGGAGATAAGCCTGCCAAAGGCAGAGACAGGGTTCCAGGAGCAAGGAGATGGAAGGTGGAATGATGCGGACAAAATATGAGGAGGCCCAGAATTGGGAAAGGAAAAGCAGCACCAGCCTGGGGAGAGCGCATCAGGTTTGGGGGTAGGGGTCACCAGGGTACACGATTATGTCCATGGTCCAACCTCCCCCATAAAGCTGTTCAAACGCATGCATCAGAGTCCCCATTTAGTAAACGGAGAACTGGCCTGGAGCACAGCCGGCAGCCCCGGGTGCCTGTCCCAGCTCTGCCTCCCTGTCTCTGTGTGACCTTGATGGTGACACCCCTCTCCCAGCCATGGTAGTTCTATATGTGACCAGATGACTCTAAGGCCCTCCTGACTCTGGTCCCACTATGGTGATTCTCTAGTTTCTGTTGTGTTCTTAGAGGCAAGCCCTGAGCACAGGCCACCCCATGACTTCCATCCCAATGTGGCACTACGGACTTTCACTCCCCAATTTATCCTGTGCTTAGGAATCATGGAAAAAAAGTAAAACTATTATCCTCAAAACCCCAGCAGGTCTCTTAATGACTACTCCACTAATTAGTAGCAGCTGTTAATGAAGTGTGCAGGTACAAGCCTAGCCTCATCAATTAATCCATACATGCTCCTGGGCTGCTGTAATATTTAAAGGGGAAATCAATACTTGGCAGCTGGGCCTGGGGAGGTCGGTCGCATGGGTAGGGAAGGTGTAGCATTGTAAGGAACTTGTAACTAAAATAGCTTATGCCTGGAGCATAGTGCAGTGGAGCAGAAACCAGGACAACTCTTAAGGGGCACAGGAATCCAGGCATGCCTGTAGAATGGGGGCAGAGGGGATTGAGTGGGCAGGTCAGCTGGCACCTGCTCCACAGATGGAGAGCTCCAGCCAGGCCAGCAGGGGCGCACAGCGGTAACATCCCTCTCCAAACTGTTATCTCACAAAATCCTCTTATTCCTGCAGGCTGGGGAGGCTGGGAGACGAGGAGTCCCACTATCACCTCCTCTTGGCAGATGTAGGGATCAAGGCTCCAAAGGAAACATGCTTTTGTCCAAAGTTGCAAAGCAAGTGAGAGTAACAGTCACTTTTCTGACCAATGCTGTGCCAAACACCCTACACACGTCTTTTCATTTAAGCCTTATGCGTCTGAGACAAGAAATGCCAGTGCACCACTTTGGAGACGGAAGCACTGAGGGTCTGAGAATTTAAAACACCTGCCTAACAAAGCTGGTCTTTAGCAGAGGGTGTTCAAACCCAGGCAATCTGACTTCAGAGCTCATACACTTAGCACACGTGGGCTCCTGAGCAGCAGTAAGCCTTCAGGCCTATAGAGTGAGATCCAACTCCCTTGCATAATTCACAGCATCTTGAACTCTGGCCCTCTACTCTAGTTTCCTATTGCCGCTGTAACAAAGTATCGCATACTCACTGGCTTAAGGCAACATAAATCTACTATCTGGCAGTTCTAGAGGTCAGAAGTCTAAAATGATTTTCACCGGGTTAAAGACAAGGTGTTGAAGGGGCTACATTCTTTCTGGAGGCTCTAGGGGAGAATCTGTCCTCTTGCCTCGTTCAGCATCTAGAGGCGCCTGCATTCCTTGGGTCATGGCTTTTCCTTCCTGTTGAAGCCAGCAATCCCATTACTACAACCTCTGCTTCCATCACCACATCTCCCTGACTCTCTTCTTCTGCCACTCTCTTATAAAGACCTTTGTGTTTACAGGGGACCCACTCATATAAACCAGATAATTTCCTGAATAATCCTGCATAATAGAGTCACTTTTGCTACATGAAGTAATATAGTCATAGGTTCCAGAGATTAGGATGTGGACACCTTTGAAAGTGAAAGTCGCTCAGTCATGTCCAACTCTTTGCAACCCCATGGGCTATACAATCCATGGAATTATCCCGGCCAGAATACTGGAGTGGGTAGCTGTTCCCTTCTCCAGGGGATCTTCCCAACCCAGGGATTGAACCCAGGTCTCCCACATAGCAGGCAGATTCTTTACCAACTGAGCTATTAGTGAAGCCTGATAGCTCTTTGGGGGATATTTACTCTGTATGACATAAGACATCTTTGGGGGATATTTAATCTGTATAATATGGGCTTCCCTGGTGGCTTAGTGGTAAAGAATCCACCTGCAATGCAGGAGACGTGGGTTCGATCCCAGCGTCAGGAAGATCCCTTGGAGAAGGAAATAGCAACCCAGTCCAGTACTCTGGCCTGGGAAATCCCATGGACAGAGGAGCCTGTCAGGCTACAGTCCATGCAGTTGTAACAGTCGGACATGACTTAGCAACTAAACCACCACCCCTAATTTCTATAACATACTGTCTCACTGTCTACCTCTTCACCCTCCTCAAACACCTGTATCAGTCAGCATCCAGGTGGAAAGACCTAAGGATTCTTGGTATTTCAAACAGAAGAAATTTAACATAGAGAATTAGTCCCACATGTAATGAAGAGCTGTGAAGCCAAACAGCGGCTGTTGAAGCAACCAAGAAATTAGCAAGAAGCTTTTTGTGACCTTTCCCACTCCACTGATACAGACACACACAGTTAAGGTCAGTGATCCGCTCCTCCAAACTCCAGTGACCAAAGTGCCAAAGAAATGGCTGAGTTCCCTAAGCCTCTGGGTGGTCTGTGGCGCGTTGCATGTACTGAGTCCGGAGGCTTGCACAGAAGAGGCACTCAGAGAAGGTGACCTAAACCAGGGCCTCCTCCTTCCATAACATCGGTGAGGGCACAGCCACAGCCCCAGACCACCAGAGGAGGTCATGGTGTAGGTGAGGCAGGCAGACAGGATGCAGTGACTCAACAGCTGACTGTCAGCCCCTGAAACCAGGGACTGGGTGTTGAGTGAACTTTACTCTCAATCACAGGCTCAGCCAACAAGCGTCTTACCTTTTTGGAGAAAATGCTGAGAGCAGACAGATCTGGGGGAAGAGACCTTGGGCTGGTTCTGGAGGGCCTGGCAGGAATCTCAATCCACAAGCTGCTTGAGGGAAGTACCAGGTTTGCTTTAGCTAAGCCATCAAGCCCGCTGTCTTCCCCTGTAAGAGACACAGGAGGCACCATGGTTATAATCCTGGGCGAATAACCTTTCCCTCATTGGATGTTATTCCATGGCTCCTCTTCCCCATGCTAACATAAGACATCTGAGATAAGAGAAGGGAGGAGATTAAAAGAATATACCAGGGAGGAAGGAAAAAAGGGAGGAGCAGGAGTCAGGAACCAGCCTTTCCTGTGAGCCTGGGTCAGGGTCAAAGGGGGACATGTACTCTACGAAGCATAAATTCACCTCAGATCTATCCAGGGCACAAGCATCCCGCCCCCTGGCCAGAGGATGATGGTTTACTCCGGGGTCCTCCGTCCTGGTGAGTATCAGCACTCACAGCTCCCCCACCACTAGCAGACCACACCCCTGGTGGGGGAGGTGGCAGGGCTCTGAGACTCGCTGCTCTCCCTAGGGCTCCTCCTGGCACACCAGTCAGTATCCAGGCTCCGGCCAGCCCACCTGTCCCCCGTCCAGTCCTCAGTGCCACGGCCTTGATTAGGCTCCTGCCATTCCCTCTCCTGGGTTCCCCCAACAGCCTCCTAACAGTGTTCCTGCCGCCCACCTCACCCCCTAATCTAGTCTTCATGTGCCACCCAGACTGGTTTTTCTGAAATAGAGCCGGTCATGTCACACCCTTACCTTTCCCGCCATGTCCAGGGGATTCAAGGACTTCACAGTCTGGTCCTCAAGTCCCCCCTCCCAGTCCCCTCCCCGCTGCCACCCGCTTCCCTTCTGTCTCTGATCACCCTCCAGGAAACTAGCTGTAAGATATCTCTCTGTGTCACACACACACACGCATGTCTTTACACTTGCTCTCTCTGTGCCTAAAATTTTCTCCCTCCCCCACTCTGGGGATAATCTCACAACTTAGGGACCTTTTCAATGCTGTTCTAAACTGAGTCTTCGGAACCCCATTCGGGAGTGAGCTCACACCTGAAGGCTGTCCCCACCCCGACCCCAGCCCCTCCTGCTGCTCCCTTCCTGTTTCCCCATGTGGCCTCTACCCGGTCCCATCCGTATCAGCTGCATCACCGTGAGTGCCTTCCTAACTAGCACCCACTCCAGGCCTGGCGTTTGGAGGAAGGTGGGCAGCGCAGTCCCTTGAGAGTGCCCACAGGCATGGCAGGGCAGGAATTGGACTCAAATAGTTGGTGTCCATTCATAACCACTAATGTTCTGCTACATGTTCGAGCAGGACCCTCCTTCCTTTACTATCCGTGGGCCCACGGGGAGCTGAGTAACAGAGAGAAGACAGAAATCAGCCTGGCTGCTCACTGAAGATCAGGAAATGCTGTTGACATCATGACATCTGCCAGCACCTTGGGGAAAGGATATAACCCCTTCTCAATGCTATTTCAAAGGACTTCATTTGAACAAGGCTATGGATTAGTCAAAACCCCTTCTCCCTTGGTGGCATTTTATCACTGCCATTCACTTCAGTCGTGCCATCACTATAGCAATCAGCACCCCACAACAAGCCAGGGCCACTGGGAGAGATGAGAGAAGCCAGCCCAGTGTAGCCCTCAGCATAACTTCAGGATTGTTCTTTCATCTTCCTGGAAGTTTTAAGCATCCTATAATATTCACCACTCACCCAAGAGCATCACGAGGTCTCAAATGAATTTGGGCTTGGCTGATTCAATCAACATCTTACCACATCAACCTGCCCCATGTCGAGGGACCCAAGAATCATCAACCCAACTGCCATTCATTTACTGATTCTTCAAATATGTACTGAAAGCCTAACAGTTACAACAGTTCTCACAAGGCTGGGGTACAGGAGCAGACCAAAGAGTGGGTCCCTGCCCTCACAGAGCTAGGAATCTAGAGCGGGGAGCCAAACACAAAGTGCTCATCAGTGCGGGCAAGGCAGAGGGTTTGCTCCAGAGAACAAGAGGGCAGAGAAGCCAAATGGAAGAATTTCTTCTTATTTTGCAAGAAGAAAGGTAGGGCAAATTATTCCAAGACCAAGCAAATGGCAGCTTTCCCCCTACTGAAGAGTTTAGAAAAAGTAAAATTATTATGTTAAACAGAAAACTGTGTTAACAGTAGCCAGTCCTGGAAATATCACCCCCAGACTGCTGTTCTGTACCTGGAGACCCCAGAATAGGGCAGCTCCAGCTCTCACAAGAGAGTGGTCCGAACAGCCCTCCCCCAGAGCCTGCACAGAGGCACCATCCTGCCCAGCATGCTTGCCCTCACACGCCCCCCACAGGCTTCCTTCTCCTCCTCAGTCCTCCCAAGCTCTGCGCATCCATGCATTCACTCAAGCTGTTCCCTGCCCCTGCAATGACCTTCATCCCTTCTCTTCCAAATGCCAGCTCACTCCAGGTTCAACTCAGCACCATCCCGTAAAACAGCTTCTGGTCAGGCCTCTCACCCCTCTGACTGCGGTGTCCCGGTCCCTCCTCTGTAGCAGAGCTATTTGTGTACACATGCCTGGCTGACCTGCCCAGGGGCCAAGGGCACCCAGGACAGGGCATGCAGAGGACAGAGAAGGGGGTGGTATGTGGGAGGCCCACTCCCTGCCAGGAGCATCATCTCCACCCATCCTCACGTGGGCAGCCCAGAACAGGCAGATGCACGGCCACAGCCCAGTGGCCAGCAGCCAGGTGTCCACGTGACACTCAAGAAAGAGGCTGACCTGAGGGTAACAGAGCTCCGACTGACAGCAGACCTCCTTCTACTCTCCCATGCTGCCGGATCTCAGGTGACGCTCAACAAATATCTGATGGATGAGCGAGTGTCTGAACAAAGGAATGAACACCCTGTCCTCTCACCGGTGTGCTGACTCCCGCTAAACACACAGGCCATGCTGGGCTTTGAGTTGCCGGGGGGAGAAGCTCTTCTGGTGCCTTGAGCAGTGTCGTTACCTGAGGGAGAGCCTTTATCCAAACACTGAGCTGGCTTCTTAACTCGGTCTCCTAGAGAACTTTCTAGACCCTTCCTCCAACACTGCAAATGGGAGCCCAGTTTTTATGAGGTTCTAAAGCTGTACTCAGTGACAGCCTGGAATCAGCAAGTATCAGATTCAAAAGCCCTTCCAGGTCTAATGGGCCAGCCCTCTGCTCTCAGAGGAGGGGTTAGTTGCTCAGTCATCTCCAACTCTTTGCAACCCCGTGGACTGGAACCCGCCAGGCTCCTCTGTCCATGGGATTCTCCAGGCAAGAATACTGGAGTGGGTTGCCATTTCCTTCTCCAGGGAATCTTCCCAACCCAGGGATCGAACCCAGGTATCCTGCATGGCAGGTGGATGCTTTACTGTCTGAGCCACCAGGAACTCAATCCCAAATACAGCCAGCAAGCAGACTGGACCAGGCCACGCTGCTCCCAGCCTCATGCTTCTCCAGCCAAGCCTGTGAGCAGCTCCCTCTCTCACTTCCAGTACTGCTGGGCACACGAAGAGGTAAACCAGACCGTCTTCCTGATCCCATCCTATGACTGAGACGAAGCGGGCATTGTCTGCAGATCACACAGAAGATCTGGATGCACGACGTTCATTTGTCAGTTAGGACGAGGGAGCTTTTGTCACGCAGCCTGGGGCAGGCAGGTGGGGATGCTTCCTGAGCATAATCAGACCAGGGTTGTCATTTCACAAGAAATGGGGTCACGCTCATGTTAATAGGAGGCACACACATTTCTCACCTATCTGAAGGGGAGCTTGAGAAGGGAATTAATTCTCACAGTGGTGAGACATGTTTGATTGCTGTTGGTTTAGAGGAAACCAGCCCCAGCCTGGGGTGAGAGCCTCCATTCCTCCACACCCTTCTCTCCCTGCTCCTTTCCCCCTCACCCCTCCTCAGAGCAGGGCTCAGCCCTCCCTCCACAGAGAAAAGCAGAAAGTGGGCAGGGAGGAAGCCACCACAGTTGGGAGACGGAAGAGACAGCAGAATCTGTGAAATACAGGAATAGGAGGAGAGGAGGGAGGCATGACGGGGATGCTCCTACAAAGACTTGGGAGAATCCACATGTCAAGGTCAGGTCAAGGGAATAAAGTGCCACTCTATCCTGCACCCTCGTTGCCCACACCCTTTAGTCCAGAGCTGATCAAGGGGCCTGGTGGGCTACGGTCCGTTAGCATCGCAAAGAGGTGGACACAACTGAAGCGACTTAGCACACACACATGTACACAGGGGTGACTTTTTGCTGCCCCTCCTCCCCATGAAGCCACCCAGAGGGAGTTCCCAGATGTTGCTGAGTGCTTCCTGCAGACCATTGGGAATGACATCCCCACTCCCAGACCAAACTGTCCCTCCCCAGAGGCCCTTAGAGATGAGCCACATGAAACTGAGGAAAATGGACTGGCCTCATGGGTTCCAGCTCTAGTCTTCTGCAGGATTAGCAGATCAATGCAAAGCAATGTTGGAGGGAAGAAACCTTAGGAAAATGTACCTACTCTTCGGCACCCCCATAGGGAGAGCCCATGCTGTGCCCCAACCCTGCAGAGGAGGGGACAGGGAGGCTAGGTCTGCTTCCAAGGCCTGACCTCCAGTGGCCAGGTCTCCAGCGACCAACTGCCAAACTCACCTGGGCCTTCCTGGTCCATTAATACAAAAACTCCAACACAATTCAACCTCCCTTAATATCACCCATCTCAGTTCAGTTCAGTTCAGTCACTCAGTTGTGTCTGACTCTTTGCAACCCCATGAATTGCAGCACGCCAGGCCTCCCTGTCCATCACCAACTCATGAATTCACCCAAACTCATGTGCATCAAGTCGGTGATGCCATCCAGCCATCTCATCCTCTGTCGTCCCCTTCTCCTCCTGCCCCCAATCCCTCCCAGCATCAGGGTCTTTTCCAATGAGTCAACTCTTCGCATGAGGTGGCCAAAGTACTGGAGTTTCAGCCTCAGCATCAGTCCTTCCAATGAACACCCAGGACTGATCTCCTTTTGGATGGACTGGTTGGATCTCCTTGCAGTCCAAAGGACTCTCAAGAGTCTTCTCCAACACCACAGTTCAAAAGCATCAATTCTTCAGCGCTCAGGTTTCTTCACAGTCCAACTCTCACATCCATACATGACCATTGGAAAAACCATAGCCTTGACTAAACGGACCTTTGTTGGCAAAGTAATATCTCTGCTTTTTAATATACTATCTAGGTTGGTCATAACTTTCCTTCCAAGGAGTAAGCATCTTTTAATTTCATGGCTTCAATCACCATCTGCAGTGATTTTGGAGCCCCCAAAATAAAGTCTGACACTGTTTCCACTGTTTCCCCATCTATTTGCCATGAAGTGATGGGACCAGATGCCATGATCTTATCTCAACTCCATGCAAACCAGAAACCCCTGACTCAGGGGCTCCTCCCACCTTCTCACCCCTCACCCACCCTCGCATTTAACAACTGCTTTCATTTAGTATCCAAAACCTACCCTGCTGAGCGATGTTCTCAGTGCTGGAGACATTACGTGAACCAGGCATGCTCCCTGCCCTCCTGATGCTCACCGACCTACAAGAGGTCCCAATATGGGACCTGGCAGTGACCATGCAACTAGAAAGTGCTGTGATGGGGGAAAGACAGTGTACTGCATATGTGCAGGAGATGGTCAGAGGGTCCTCAGGCGGAGATGGAGAAGGGAGAAGTCTTCCAGGCAGAGGGAGGCATTGGCCAAATCCTGAAGGTCAGAGAAATTGAAAATTTCGTGTGTCCAGTGGTTAGCACTGGAGGAGGGGAGCCACAGGGTGGCAGCCACATCTGATCCAGCCTCCTAAGCCACTCCAAGGAGACTAGAATTTATCCCAAGGGGCAGCAGAGAGCCTTCCAAGGCAGTGGCAGGTCAGGTGTGTAACTGGAGGTGGAATAGAGGGCATATTAGAGGGGCCACCCAGAGGAGGCCAGATCAGGCCCAAGACTATTACCATAGGCGGAGGCAGAGATGGGGGCACAGAGCAGAGGATGGTGAACAGAGTGGCGACCCTGAGAAGGCAGCACCTAGCCTTGGGCAATGGCGGGGACGAGGAGTCAGAGGCGCTTGCTGCCAGTCTCTGAGCACCTGCCAGCCGCTGTGATAAGCCCATGTTGTCTAATCGTCACCATCTCATTGGATCCTGCCACAGCTTTGTGAAGCAGATGTTGCTATTATGCCCATTTTACATCTGTGGAAACTGAGGCTCAGTGAGGTTATCCTCTCTGACTTAACTTAAGTCAAAGGGCCAGAAAGTAGGAGGCCCAGGATGACTCAAGGTTTGGGGGGCAACCAGGTGAAGTGGGTGTTATTGCCCTGAGAGGTCCAGTGGGAGAGGAACGGGCTTGGAGAGGCAGCGAGGGCTCAGCGAGGGGCATGTAGTTTGGGGGCCTGCAGGACACCAAGGTGTTGGGGTCTGGCGGGCAGTGGAATGTGTGGGTCTGAGGGTCAAGGGTGCAAGGTATGTATGGATTGGGGAGCCTATGTTTAGAGAAAGGAAGCCACACGCATGGAGGAGGCTGTCCATGGCCCGTGGTCACAGAAGGAGGTCATGGACAGAGCTCTGGTAACACAGACGTGGGAGCGGTAGGCAGAGCAGGTCTGGGGAGGAAAGGGTTAGCTGCAGGCCACTCTCTACCTTGACTGGGGAAGAAAGAAAGATGACCGGGTCAAATCGCCTCATAATCGCTAATGTCAGAGCCCCTGGCAAACACACTAATGATATTGGCTAGCAGAAGGGTTCTTATCTATGGAATGCTTTTAGCAAGATGTACCATATCTGTCCAGCACTGCTTATGGTAAACAAACCTGGACCCTATGGATTTATGGGGTAGGGCTCCCTGGGAAATGTGCAAACTGTGTAACTATCAGAGAATAAAATGGAGATACTGCATGAACAAGATAGCTCCCTTTATAGCAAGGGATGGCTCGCATGGGTCACATGAGACCTCTTCTGATAACCTGAATGAGGCAAAAAAAAAAGAAAAAAAATGGTCTTAGGGAGTAGTACAGGTGGTCTTGAGCCTCATGCTTTACCTGTGCCTCACAATTATTTTGATCCTTGCAATTTCTGGCGTGCGTGTTAAGTCCCTTCAGTCATGTCAGACTCTTTGCGACCCTATAGACTATAGCCCAACAGGCTTCTCTACCATGGTAGTCAACAGGCAAGAATACTGGAGAAGGTTGCCATGTCCTCCTCCAGGGGATTTGCCCAACCCAGGGACTGAACCTGTGTCTCTCACATCTCCTGATTTGGCAGGCTGTCTTTACCGCTAGCCCAACTTGGGAAGCCCTTGTAATTATTAGTAAAACTTAATACTGGATAAGGGTTCTGATTCTTAGGAAGCTGACTTTTCAGTCTGAGTCACTGTATTTTGTCTCAAGGACAGAAACTTGCTAAACTTGGCCATAATCTTTTGAATTTTCTGCCCAGCCCCAGGACTGTGCCAGACTTGAGAAGTGACTCCTTGATCTTGCTGATGAATGAGCATCTTGGGACGGGAGAGGAGCCATGAAAGGCTTTCTATGCCAGGTAAGGTGATATTTTGTCCAAACAGAGGCAGCAAGATGCTACTGAAGGCCTGAATGTAGGGAAGTGACAAGGTCAGATTCAAACTCCAGAGAGGCCCCTAGGTCAGTGTAGAACCCGCCTGGGAGAAGGTAAGCTTGAGAGCAAAGACCCAGGTTGGAGCTCATCCAGGAGAAAAAGCACGTGGCCCTGGATAGGTCGTGGCAGTGGGAATGAAGAACAACTGGTGAATTTAAGACTTGTTTAAGAGTTAGCATGGATGGCACACGGGAACTGAAAATTTGGCAAGGAGCAGTGAGAAAGAGGGAGCTGAGGTTTCTCACTTGGGTAAGTAGATGGTTAATGGTGCTAGAGATAGGGCTGGGGAGCATGGGGACAAGGAGACTTGGGGAAGATGAGAGGTCCTGCTCTGAACATTTCAGTGTCTTTGGAAAATCCTCACAGAGTTATTTGGATAACGCAGTTCTGAAACTCAAGAGCCATGACTGGGCTGGAGATAGAAAGCAGATTCCAGGTGGTGGATGATGCCTTGAGCCAGATGAGATTTCAAAAGAAATGTGGATGGTGAAGAATGAAAAGGCTCAAGCCAAGGAACACCAAAGATTGAGGCAAGAATTTGCAAAATGGAGTACAAAGACCTCATGCATCAGATGACCAAGGGGGGTGTAAAATGCAGATTCCTGAGCCTGCATGAAAAGCACACGACGTATGGAGGGTAGACTATTCTCTCAATAAATGTGTCTGTGAATGAAGACCAGGAGAAGAACAGCTGAAAGGAGAGGAGAGAGGAAAGAACTCCACTGTGTATAGGGATGAGACACAAACATGCCTGAATGCTGATGGAATAGTTCAGTAAAGGGAGAGCATGAAGACAGCGCAACAAACAGCCCTTAAGACAGCAGCAAGTGGTGGCATTAGCCTTGGTTAAAAAAACATCTGGAGAATAAAGACAGGATGGTGGACAATGTCTTAAAATTTAATTGGCATTGCCACTTGACATCTTCTATTTTCTCTGCAGAGCAAGACCTGGGGTTAACTGCAAAGAGAGAGCGAGAAGGAGGTGATAGCAGAGGTTTGTGGAGAGAAACAAGCAATAGAAGTGAAGCAATACTAACAATGCCCATGGTTCTATAGTGAGTATGCTGCTGCTGCTAAGTCACTTCAGTCGTGTCCGACTCTGTTCGACCCCAGAGACGGCAGCCCACCAGGCTCCCCCGTCCCTGGGATTCCCCAGGCAAGAACACTGGAGTGGGTTGCCATTTCCTTCTCCAATGCATGAAAGTGAAAAGTGAAAGTGAAGTCGCTCAGTCGTGTCCGACTCTTAGCAACCCCATGGACTGCAGCCTTCCAGGCTCCTCTGTCCATGGGATTTTCCAGGCAAGAGTACTGGAGTATGGTGCCATTGCCTTCTCTGCTATAGTGAGTATATGTTGGCTCAAAATGTGAGCCAGTTGAGATGATTTTGTCCAGGTCAACAGAGCCTAGCCCGAGAAAGTTCTTTCTACAGTCTCCATACTTGTGAGCTTTTGCTTGCTTGCTTGCTAAGTCACTTCAGTCGTGTCCAACTCTGTGTGACCCCATAGACGGCAGCCCACCAGGCTCCCCCATCCCTGGGATTCTCCAAACAAGAACACTGGAGTGGGTTGCCATTTCCTTCTCCAATGCGTAAAAGTGAGAAGTGAAAGTGAAGTCGCTCAGTCGTGTCCGACTCTTAGCGACCCCATGGACTGCAGCCCACCAGGCTCCTCCATCCATGGGATTTTCCAGGCAAGAGTACTGGAGTGGGGTGCCATTGCCTTCTCCATAGTGCCCCCTTGGATTGCAGCCTAACAGGCTCCTCTGTCCACGGGATTTTCCAAGCAAGAGTACTGGAGTGGGGTGCCATTGTGAGCTTTTAGGTCACATAAAAAATCAGAGCCTATACTGAACAGACCTTTGCCTCTCCACTTAGCTTCTAGGAGGGACGGGATGAACGACACCACCCTGAGGTGAGTGGGCTGCCATGCCAGCATCCAGGGGATCTTCCTGACGCAGGCTTGAACCCATGCCTCTAATGTCTCCTGCATTGGCAGGCTGGTTCTTTACCACTGTGCCACCTGGGAAGCTCACAGAGGATCTTGAGGGAATTAAAATCACTCAAGTGAACATAGAAGCCAATCAGCAGAATCCACGTAGGGGTTCCATGAAGGTCAGAGGTTCCAGTGGGTTCCATATGAGCTTCAGTCTGTGTAGCTGCTGTTCTCTCCAAGCTTGTGCTCAGAGCGTCCTAGGGGCTGTTTAATGGAAAGGTCTGGCTCTACTCCAACCTCATTCATCAGAATCTCTGGGGTACAACCCATTGGTTACACTGATAACCTCCTAACCTTAGGAGCCCTGGGCCAGGGCCTGACACAGGCATGCAAACCAGAAACGCAGAGTCATCAGTGTCCAGGCTTGACAGGCTCTAGGATGCTGACTCACAGCTCTCACAGACAATGACCAAAGCTCAAGTGCCAATATCTTCATTTGCAGCTGGTTCTGCTGTCTGACCAGCACGTCCTCTCCCCGAGGACCAGCGATACAGGAATCCAGGGCACTAGAGTGTCACTAGGGGAGCCCGTGGCACCAGGCTGTGACAATCCTTCTTCATGACAGAGGCCAGGTGCAGCCATTCAGGGTCTTCAGACACATGCCCCTGGGCCATCCTAATTCCTCTGCTCCACTGGGCTGGTGAGACTCCATGATGAGCACCACCTTCACATGCATTCGGTCAGTTGGTCAGTGATTTCCAAGCTTTCCTGACCCACTGCCTCTTGAAGGGATTTTGTGTCCTTGCTTTGCTCCATTTTATGACTTAATGTCTGGGTTGAGTGGTCAGAGGGCCACTGCATCCCCCTCACATTCAGATTCTTGGGTACACTTCACACTTTTAGGGTACTGCCTCGTCCCCATTCACAGATAAGGGAACCAAGGCCACCCAGAGTAAATGTCAGACCCGAGGCCACCTGCCTTCCTCCTGGGAAAGGCTGAGGTCAGTGATAGCAGAGACAGCCAAGAGGGGAGAGGCTGGCTTGGGGGCAGCAAGGCCCTCCTCCACCACCACCCAGTAACCTGAACACCCTCCCACCCTCCAACTCCTTAGCATCTCTCCATCCACCAGGTCTCCAAGCCAGAAGCCTGACCTCCCCACTCTGCTCAGTATGGCTGCAGCCTCTTCCCACTGGCCATCTCCACTCCCACCAAACTCAGCCTTTCCCAGGAGGAAGCCATGTGCCCTTGGACCTGACACCCACCCTGGGTGGCCTCACAGCTGACGAGATAGTCGGCCTGCAGCCCAGACATCCCGGTTGAATGACCCTCCCTGCCACTGTCAAGTAAACTATCAGTCAAGACCCTGAGTTTCAACATAAGTCAGCTAAATCCAAAAGGCTACTGTGAGGCTCCGATAGCAGAAGAGGCTACAAGCAGTGTTCTGGCTTCAGGTCTAGCTGGATCCAGAAGCTTGACCCACGCCCTCTGGACCTGTGTTTGAGCTCCTGCTCTTGGTTCTCCGTCTGGTCTGTCTCTGGGCTTTGTTTTCCTCTGTGTGATTTTCACTCTCGGGCACACTCTCTCCACATGTGGGAGTCTCAAAGCTCTGGGTTGACAGTATCACAATCCCAAATCCTGAAGGAGAGAGCTCTCCTCTCCAAAACCTCTCAAGAGTACCAGCATTGAACCAACTTTGCCCTGGACCACTGAGAGTACCTGGGGGAGTCAGATGCACTGATGTACCGGGCCTGAGTCACATGCAGTCTCTGGAGTTATCACACCCCATCCACATGGACTCGGAGTGAAGATGGAGTGGATTCCCAAAGAAAAGGGTGCTCTATTGCCAGAAGAAGGAGATGACTATTGAGCCAGCAATCAATATTTTCTACTGTAATGAGCAGAGGTCTCTGTCTGGATCCAAGAGGAGGAGGTGAGGATCAGAGGCCGTCTAGGTCCAGGCCATACCCAAGGAGCAATAACCCATTCTCCTCCTTATGACTGAAGCAGCTTTGCTAGCACCTACAGAGGGCACTCTCCCCCTCAACAGAAGAGACCCCAAAGGTTTTAGGGGATGGTATTTGGTGGGGAATAAAACATGGAAAGAGGAGCAAGATGGGAGAGAATAACTCACCAGGCTCCTAATCCTATTAATGATTATGGCAAGAAGGAGCTGAATTTGACAGAACATGGTCACGCTCAGAAAGAACCATGGGTGGCTGTTTTCTGGGGCAAAGGAGAAGTGGTGTTGTGAGAAACCAGGTCTTTGGGGAGCAGAGCACAAATGAAAGGGGAAGAGGAGACTTGGAAGAAGGCAGAGAAGTGAGGCTGGGCTACAGGTGTGGCCCCTTCAGAAGGATGAGGACACAAAGCTGTTCAGAGACCTGACCGCTGCAGAGCAGAGCACCGCAAGTCTCAGGTTTAGCACCTGCTTTTAATAAACTTCCCTCCTAATTAACAGCGGAGTACAGGATGGGGAAAGAGACTGCCAGCTAGAAAAAGCCAGGTTAGTGCTCTGACAGTTCAGACTTTCAGGGCCAGTTTGAGCCCACCCTGTACACACGTGCTCTCCCCCAGCCCTCAGGAGCCTCCCTCCTCTCAGCTCCTAAGCCCACCCCATCTCATCTGTCACTCCTGTGGTTCATGAAGGATGATCTTGTCTCCCTGACTACATCTTAGACCAGTTCATGACAATGCATACATAAGTCAGAACCACCTAGGGCATGGGTTAAACATGCAGGCCCTGGGCCCATCCTTGAAGATTCTGACCTGGAAGACTGAACAGGTCCTGGGCGTCTGTGCTCATGAGCTCACGACAGGCTCCCTTGAGTGTCCTGAAGCAGAGCCGAGTTGAAGAACCGCAGTCAGAAATACAAGGGTTACTAAAGCAGAGAGGGAGATTCTCCATGACATGAAGGTGACTTACTAGAACAACTTTGACCTGAATGTCCAGGACATGCTACTTGGGGTTTTTTTCAATAAAACTTTATTGAAACAGGGCCAAAACCACCTCATTTACATATTGCCTACGGCTGCTTTCAGGTCTTGGCAGAGTTGAGTCCTTGTGGCAGAAACCATATGGCCCAGAAAGCCAAAATAGTTACTATCTAGCCCTTTCCAGGGAAAGTTTGCCAGCCCCCGAGTTCCGAATTAGAAGGCAATCTCTGAGTTCCAAAAATATATCTCTTGGTCACAGATTTAGAGCCGGAAAGACCTGCTTCTTCCTCTCTTCGCACAGCGGTCATACCACCTCCACTGTTAGGACTGTGTCATGGTGTCTGTTGTTCTACATACTCAGAATCCACTGCCTCCTTCTGGAAACAACCTCTTACTTTGGGGAACCCCTTGCCCTGATTAGATGGAATCTTAATGCAACTGTCAGTCAAAACACACTTCCTTCTTATCTTGGTAGCTGAGCCGATCCCATACTCTCTCCCTGCATTGGGACCTTGAGCTGAGAAGGGAGGAACTGACAGCCTTTAGATCTCCTTTCATCCTCATCATGGAGCCTAAAGAGGCAGCAGGGAACCCAGTTCCCAGGTTCCCAGGGCTACCCTGCTCTGCCCATCAGAGTTGATTTTTCAACCTTTTTTGTGGTTCTATGGATGGCCCCGACTCCTCCCAATATCCCTTTTACCATAAATTAAACAGTGCTTACACCCCAAAAAGCCCATTTGATGCCAGATGTGGGGATTGGACTAGGCGATGGGATCTACCTGTTTCACAGATGGACACCTGGCCTCTAGGGAGGAAGGGGACAGGAGACAGGGCTCTAGACTTTGGTCCTCTGTCCTCACATCTCCTCTAATTACAATGCTACCTACCCCTACAATCAAAGTCAGGAGCATCAGACAATGTCAATCCCAAAATCTTTTTCAGAAATGAATAAATATACAACAAGGAGCACTCCTCAGACAGCAAGCAATGATGACAACTCTGTAGAAAGAATGAACCCCAGCAAGAACTGTGTGTGTGTGTGTGTGTGATGTAATATCAGGAATTAAAAAGCGTCAAGAGATCAAGTGGGAGGAACATGAAATGTGAATGAGATGAAAGACATATTTCTGCGCATGTAATAATGACTCTAATGAGTCTTCTCTCCAAAGTCCCGCATCATAAAGTACAAACGCAGGGAAGGGATCGGGGAGGGGAGTGGAGATTGCGGGGGGAGGCTTTCATGTGCAAGCGAGATTAGCAGGTGGGTGGAGGAGGAAAAGACAAGAGCAGAAAGAACTGCCCATGCAGGGCTGTGGGCCCCGTTCCCATCACTGGCCTCCCAGGAGGTGCCGTGGTCATGGAGGCAGCCGGCAGACCCCAGAGCACTGGAATCCCACCACCCTGTAGTTGATGACCCGGGCCCACCCCAGCCCACTTGGACAGAGGCGATGTAGGTGCCTTCCAGCTGGCCAAGTCCCTCTGCCAATGTGGCCACCTAAGTAGGAGCTCGTGTTGGCATTTCTTGGCCATTGCTGAGGTTCCCCAACTGGCCAGGAGCAATTATGCATGGGGAGACATGGCTGGGCTTTAAAGGCAGACGGAGCATGGCTACCAGCTCAGGCACTGTCATCCCCTGGTGTGGGACTCTGAGCAGGTGACAATACGCTCCAGCTTCTTCAGCATTACTGGGAGGTTCAACGAGACAGCACACATAAGCCTCTCAGTCCAGCCACAGAGAAGATGTTCCCCAACCATCAGTCCCCTTCCCCCCAGCCCACTCTGCTGTCGGACAGGGAGCCACCCAGTCAACAGCTGCCACCAGCATCATTTGGCGCCCATCACCTCATGTGATGTTCACAGAAGCTGGGAGACAGGAGAAGCCTGAGCTGCTCATCACATCAGACAGAAAAAGATGCAGCAGCAGACTGGTGGGTAAGAAAGGCATCTATCTCTGTCCATCGCCTCCCTGAACAAATGGTAAGGCAAGACCCCGTGTAAGGCGCATCCAGGTGGAGCCAGCCCAGAGGCCAGGTTGCAACAACCTGGACAAGGTGCATTTCCATGACAACCTCTCCTTCCACAGTCATTGTCATCTTCCTCCCACTTGTGGAAACCCTCAAAATGCCCAGGCCAAGCATTCATTGCCCTCCAGCAGCCAGCTCTCCCAGGTGACGCAAAAGAAAGATCTGTGGCTCTTCAGGCATGGCTGAGCTCCATGGGGACGAGCAAATGGCCACAAGAGGCAGAGCCAGAAACTTCTGCTGTGTTTGCATCATCAGGCCAACATGCTGGGGAAATAGCAAAGCATAAATGGCACTTACTGTGAATCAGGGACTTTAGTACACTAACTCATTTAACTGCTGGAAAATTTTATAAGATAGACATTACTATTATCTTCATTTTACATAAAAATAATCCAAGGCACAGAGAGGCTAAGCAAATTGTCCGTGGTCACACAGCTAGTAAGTGGTGAAGGTGGGATTCAAACCCAGGTCGTCTAGTTCTGAAGTCCCCAAAGGACTTCATGGTATTAGGTAAGCCCATAAGAGAAGGGGGCTGGTGAGAGGAGGGCTGGGAGGTAGGGATCAGTAAGTCCCACCTGAAAGGAAGCAGAGGGTGAAGCTGGAGGATTATTCTGTTTGCTGTCCTAGATGTCACTCAGGAGAGGCAGGTCAGGGACTGGGGCTTCAGAAGATGACAGAGTCCTGGACCTTCTGTGACATCTCAGGGTTGTTCTTTTCATGGTCTGCTAACTGTCCACCTGTCGTGATCAGCAACCATGCAGTTAAAGTACAAAAGCCTATGTCTTGTCGAGGAAGCAAGCTGTGTGCCAGGCATGGTGGAGCAACTGTGGAGGATGAAATGGACGTCCATACCGCACAGGAGCCAGGGCAGGATGGGCTGGAGCACCAGGCAGGCCTCAGAAAAGGGGCAGGAGAACCAAGCCTGTTCTCGTATCAGGATCCCAAATGTACTTAAATAATGTTTTTTGTATAATTACTGGTTTAATGTCATCCAATTGGCTCTAAGTGAGAAAGTGAGCAAATGGATGTCCATCTTGTTAAACTCATGTCCCAAGGTGCTTGGTTCAGAGCCTGATGCATAGTAGGTACTCAATAAATATTTATTAAATGAATGAGCAAAGAGAATTAGTATAAGCCAGTGTTTCTCAGCCTCAACACTACTGACATTTGGGGCTGGATATGGTAGCTGTCGAGACTTCCCTGGTGGCTCAGACAGAAAAAAAATCCACCTGCAATGCAGGAGATGGGCTTTGATCCCTGGGTCAAGAACCTCTGGAGAAGGGACTGGTTACCCACTCCAGTATTCTTGCCTGGAGAATTCCTTAGACAGAGGTGCCTGGCAGGCTGCAGTCCATGGGATTGAAAAGAGTCAGACATGACTGAGCGACTAACACACCAAGGGGTTGTCCTGTGCATTTCAGAATGTTAGCAACATCCATGGCCTCAAACCACTGCATGCCGCTGTACCTGCTCCCAGACCTAACAACTAAAAATGCCTTCGACACTGCCAGTGTCTCCTGAGGGAACAGGCTGCCCCTAGTTGAGAACCACTAGTATAAGCCAATATCCTTGGCAAGTGCCATTAATTGAACAAAGGAAGTCAAATTGAATCTACTCATTCAATGGGCAGGAGGGGAGCTGAGTACCAAGAGCCAGAAAGGGGCTGAGAAAAGAAGGCATGAAGTCAGGGCCACACACAGAACACCCACATGATTATCAAGGCTGGAGCCCAGTTTGCCTGTTCAGTTGTGAGACATCGGGGGTGAGTTGCACCTATTTGAACACACAGAATCGGGGCAGGTGGGGATAAGAAGGGTGATCAGGGAGAGAGACAGACTGAGACCAGACACTGGAGTGAGGACAGAAACGGTCCCTGGCTTGGGCCTGAGTACAGATCAGACACAAGAAGGCCCTGTGTGGTTCCTGACACAGGGACTTTTGACAGGTGGCCTTGCTACAGAGACCCTCTCTTGTCTGCACTTTGAAGCTTGCCCTGTGAGACATGGCCTCATGCCCAGGAGGCCTGTGGATGAGGTGGTCTCAGCAGACCTCCTCGGAGGGATTAGCCAGTGACATTACAGCTACATGATGGCCTCGTTATTATTACACACACACTCTCCCTGTCTAAGCTTCTGCACCCTGATTTGTTTATTTCTGAAAACTGTTTCCAGCAAGACACCAAGCTGGGCTGTGAGAGATAGCACTGACTCAGCCATTTCCCCATCCTCAGCATAAAAGGGTCTAAAAAGAATAATTTAAGCTCCTCTGGAGTGAGATCATTTAATGAATCTTCTCGATGCTAAGAGGTTTTATATGCCTTTTTAAAAATCCTTCCCCAAGCACAGGGCTATGATATTACCTTGGAGAGTGGAGAGATGAAGTGATACACGTATGCACAGCACACGGGGAGGAAGGAGGTGGTTTCCTTGGCAACAGCATCCATGTTCTGGCTTCCCTTGGCTAAATTGGAATATATTGAAATATCTGCTTTGGGCGCCTCTCCTGCGAAGGGAAATGAGTGGTTTTCTATTTAGGCAATCTCAAAACCATGGGCCTGCAGCTGGGGAGCCATGTTCTGTGAGTCTGACACATTTGATGGGGGCAAGGCAGTTAGCAAGCTGGCAGATGTCCTCGGCCTTCGTCCGTAAAACCAAACCATCCTTTCCAGAGCCAAAGGAAAATGAACGCAGCAAACGCAGGAGGCTCAGCTGGCCCAGCACACAGGACTCCATGATGCATAGTCTTTGTGCTTCTGCTATTTTACTGCTTTCCGAACACGCCCAGCTCAAGAGATCAGGCTCTGACAGTCTGCACACAATGTGCTTAAAATGAGAATGGCTCTAAGAAAAATAGAGACCTACCCAAAAATGTGCTCAACTGATCTGCTCCAATCTTTGGCAATAGAGAGGCAAGTATGGATCCAAAGCATGGTGCCTGGCACACAGTAGGATGCCAACATCTGCATTTGTGGACTTGGGGTCAGGTAGAGCTGGTTTTTTCTCCTGGTTTCACCATTAATATTCCACATGACTTAATACAAATTCCATAAGCCCTGTGGCCTCAGTCTCCTCATCTGTAAAGTGGGGATAGAATTTCTGGGAAGATTATATGTGGTGACCCATCAAATGCCTGGCACAGAAGGGGCATTCAGTCATGTTTCTTCTCATCACCAAGAAACAAGCAGCCTCTTGTTTCTTTAGGATAGAGAAACTTATCAAAACAGAGAGAACAGTATCTTAGAGGCTAGGAATAACTGCACCAAAGGAAAGTGCTTCTTTTCTATTTGGAAATCTTTGTTCCTAGGGTGCTTTTGCAGAGCTGAAATGGCCCAAGCTTGGAAAGATCTGGATAAGCAGGACAGAAGGACCAACTCAAGCCTAACTGGAGAACCAGCTACAAGCCCTAGAGGAACAGAATGGGCCAAAGACACTACAAGATACTGAGGTCCAGGCAGGCCAATGGTGGGGAACACTGCAGAGGCCAGTGGTGGCTGCCAACCAAAGCATCAGCCAACAGCAGGGCCCAAGGTGGGGGTGGGGGGAAGGGGGGCTAAAAGAACAGAGGAGGGCTGGCTCTGTGTGTCAGGGACACAGTCCTTAGAACAAGGCTCTCTATTTCAAGACCCTCACAGAAGATTATTTTCTGCATTATTTTCTGCTCTAATATCTCATGCCCCTTATTGCTAGGAAGGTCTTTCTGGAGCCTCAGTTAAAATCGTGCTTCCATTTAAACGTACACATCAGGACCAAAGATTTCCCATTAGAAGCACAGAGTTCATTCCTGATTCCTATATTGATGCTCTTTCTAGAGACCTCTCTGAATAAAAAACTGCATTCTGATACTTACTGTGTGACCTTGGGAAAAACCTTTATAAGCCGTACTTGAAGTGTACGGAATGACCACCTCTTCCTAAAGTCACAGGATTGCTGCAAAGTTACGGTTACCAGGTAGGCACTGTTGTGAGTGCAAATATACCATCTGTGTCTTTATTCCTCCTGCCTGTATATCTTCTGGCCATCTGTGAAACAAGGGTTTGTTACTTAGCTGAAGAATGTACAAGTAGGGGATTTCCTCCCCTCCCCCCACCCCCCAGGGAAAGGTGAAAGGGAATTGAAAATGCAATAATTTAGAAGTTCCTCTAAGAAAAATTAACTACTACAAGTCATTTATAAATTTCTGAAAAAGAACATCAAAAGGGATATTTGCACTGCAGATATTGAATTAAGTTCTAAAGCTACAATAATTAAAACAGTGTGGTTTCAGCAAAGAAACTGGTAGACAGAGCAATGAAATTGACTCAATAGATTTGAAATTTTAATATGCTTTTAAGACAGAATTCCATAGATGGACAAGGATAGGGTGTCAGGGGGCAATAAGGGGTCTCAAAGTCTGAACAGTGCAAAAGGGACATAAATGAGAATGGAATGTGCCCCAGTGGGGGTGTTGGAGCCCAAAAGGGGTGAGGAGGGCATCTGAGGAGTCAGGGACAGCCCAGAAGGGGATATCACAGGCTGAGTAGAGTAAGGAAACAGCCACGCATAGAGGTGGGCCAGCACATAGTGTTGGAGCTTCAACAAGATAAGAAAGGGATCCTCACTGAGAGGCAGGGGAAGGGTATGCTAGGCAGTGACCACGATGGGAAATTAATTACATACACAGCATTGATCAAACAGTGGAATGTATTATAGACGATGGAATGGGAACCAATTTTCTCATGACGTAGAAGACAGTTACAACAATGGAAAGAGAGAAAGTTAGAATGTACCCATGGGGCATGGTTGGAACTGGAGACATTAAAGTCATGGTTTTATGAACGTGTATGTTTTTAACATATAAAGATAAAATAAATGCAGATGCAAATGTGTGACTGCATGCTTATATCTGCATGTCCATGAAGGAGAACTGGGAGAAGCGACACGGCAGTGCTAACGAGCGCACCCAGGATCCAGACTTTGACTTCTAAGTACTATTCTCCACTGAAAGGTGCCACGCCCCTTAGAGAACCGGCCGATTCCAGGGACATCTTGGATCACCAAAAGATAAGGAAGCACTCAAAGAATGATGGGGACAAAATAAAAGACACGGAAGCTCACTTGAAGGGGCACCTACTGGCAAAACTGAGGACAACTGAAGTACCAGAATAAATAATGACATTAATGGATTATAGTTCACTGCATAATATAAATCTGTAAGTTTATATGATAAACATATACAAATGAATAAGTTGAAAGTTTGAAGAGGAATAAGATATTTACATAGTCTCAAAGTATCTCCCTGTGAAATATGTATTAATTTCCAAGGGGAAAGGTGATTTTCCAGTGGGCAGAGCTGGAAGACACCACCTTAGTCAAGTGATCAAAGCTTCACTCTGTAATGAGACCAATCCAGATCATGTGTGAGCTGATGGGATGCTCAGGATTTTCCTGGCAAGAATACTGGAGTGGGTTGCCATTTTCTCCTCCAGGGGACCTTTCTGATTCAGGGACTGAACCCCAATCTACTGCATCTCCTGCACTGCACGCAAATTCTTTAATGCTGAGCCACCAGGGTAGCCCACCCAACATGGATAAGATGAAGCAAACAAGAGGAAACATGAAAAACACACTTTGATGGGCATTCAACAAAACAACTGATCTATGTTCTTTCTTCGACAGTGTCAAGGTCATGAAAGCCTGAGGAGCAATTTCAGACTGGGGACAGTAAAGAAACACAGCTACGTGCCGTGCATGATTCTGAACCAGATCCTTCTGCTGCAAATGACATTACTGGAACAATTAGCAAAAGTTGAATGTCTGAAGAATAGCTGGTACCCGTATTTCAGTACAAGGTCAGCGTCCTGATGTTGATGGTTGTATTGTGGTCATGTACGAGAAGATCCTTGTTGGTAGGAAATACACACTAAAGTCCCCAAGGATGATGGGCATCAGGTCAACAACTTACCCTCAAATGAGTCTGGATAAAAATGTCTTTGTACTGTACTTGCATTGTTTTTTATAAGCTTGAGATTATTTCAAAATAAAAGCAAACAACCACGTAAAAATGTAAGAGACAAACTGGAAAAATGCAAATCACAGGACAGAAAAATAGTTACATCCTCAACATATAAACAATGCTTCACATTGTATTAGAAAAAAACATGAATGCCCAGATGGGGGAAAAAATGAAAAAAGATGAACAAATAATGCCAAGAAATAAATGTTCAGGAAACATGAAAAAGTTTACCTTCTCTGGAAAAGAAATGAAAATGAGACACTATAATTTGGGTCCCTTCAATTTGCAAAATATATTTTTAAATAATAATATTTCATCTTGGCAAGAGTGTGAGAAAACAGGTACTTTGATTTACAGCTGGTGGGAGTATAAATTCACACAATTGCAGAGGACAGTTTAGCGATTTGTATAAAACGCCTTAAAATTTTGCTAAGCCATTGCCCCAGTAAATCTATTTCTAGTAAAGTCTCCTTAGGAGATAGTCACAAATGTTCACAAATATTTATTACAGAGTTGCTTGTAAAGAGAAACAACTTAATTAAAGGATCAGATAGATTTACCACAATATATCCAAACAATAGAATACTATGACAACCATTAAAAATTATTCAATCAAATATTATTTAATGACAGCTGTGCATATAAATGTAGCTGTATTAGCATTAATATTTAAATTCTGGTGGCTCTGAGCTCCCACCTGCATAACTTCAAAGTGTTATCACCTCCCTCCACTAACCTCCCCCAGTTGTTGCTGGGAGATGCTGTAGGTGGCTCGTGTGCCCTCAGAAGCGACCCACTCCCCTGGGAGGACCGTGGGCAAATCAAAGAGGCTTCATGCACCCAGGACCCTCTACCTGGCTTGATGGGAACTGCCTGCTTCGGGAACTGCTCCCTGACCCCATGCCACTCTGCCATTCAGTTCTAGCCCCACAATGACACTATGCAGGACCTAGCCCCAAAGCCAGCCTCCCTGAGCTCTGAGTCTCACCACAACTTTTATTAGTGCTTTTCAATCAGCTTCTGCCCCATCCCCTCTCCCATCAGGGCCAAAATCCAATTCTTCAGGCCAGACAGGGGTCTCCCTTCTTGTTCCACCCATGTGCCACCCTTCCAAAAAAAAAAAAAATCTCCTCCGCAAAACTGCAGAAAAGTAAATCTCCTTCTGCGTAGATAACTTCTGGGGGTGAGAGAGGCCATGAGATTTTCCAGCTTCTTCTCTGAGGAATAGACTTGTGAGTCACAGGGTGTGAGCATCTCTTGACTTCTCCATATAATTGCTTTCAGTAACCATGGGCCAATTTGCTCTCCCACCAGCCCCCGCCCCCAGCAGTGTGTAAGTAACAAGACCGGGATCTGTTTAGAAGGTTCAAAATGAGGACTGTCTCTGCCACAGTGGCCTCCTTGGGCACATCTTCCTTGGCTGCTAGAGTTGTTCTTAGGAATAAAAAGTGATCAAATGGCACCCCTTACTTAAAAACACAAGTGGCAATCACCCCCATCTCGTCTTTGATTGTTCTTGGTCCTCTCTGGGAAATCTGAGCTGTGTTCTTGGTGGCTCTGGATCAGAGAAGCATCTCTGAAGTGCCCTGGCAGGATCCCTGGGGTGAGCCAGTCCCTGTCCCTCTCACCAGGTGGCCCTGAGCAGGTCACTTCCCCCTGGGGAGTGAGGCAAGGGGATCCGGCTGGACAGTCTCTGAGGCTCCTTCCGTCTTCAAGCTGCATAACTAAATCTTTCTTCTGCCTTTGCACCTGGCAGACAACATCAGCCACAAATGAGCTCTTGGGGGCCACATCCTGGCTCCTGACCAATGCCCTCACCAAGTACATCATGCAGGTTGTGCAGTGGGATCAGATCAGATCAGATCAGTCGCTCAGTCGTGTCCGACTCTTTGCGACCCCATGAATCGCAGCATGCCAGGCCTCCCTGTCCATCACCAACTCCCAGAGTTCACTCAGACTCACGTCCATCGAGTCAGTGATGCCATCCAGCCATCTCATCCTCTGTCGTCCCCTTCTCCTCCCGCCCCCAATCCCTCCCAGCATCAGAGCCTTTTCCAATGAGTCAACTCTTCACATGAGGTGGCCAAAGTACTGGAGTTTCAGCTTTAGCATCAGTCTTTCCAAAGTAATCCCGGGGCTGATCTCCTTCAGAATGGACTGGTTGGATCTCCTTGCAGTCCAAGGGACTCTCAAGAGTCTTCTCCAACACCACAGTTCAAAAGCATCAATTCTTCGGCACTCAGCCTTCTTCACAGTCCAACTCTCACATCCATACACGACCACAGGAAAAACCATAGCCTTGACTAGACAGACCTTTGTTGGCAAAGTAATGTCTCTGCTTTTGAATATGCTATCTAAGTTGGTCATAACTTTCCTTCCAAGGAGTAAGCGTCTTTTAATTTCATGGCTGCAGTCACCATCTGTAGTGATTCTGGAGCCCAGAAAAATAAAGTCAGCCACTGTTTCCACTGTTTCCCCATCTATTTCCCATGAAGTGATGGGACCAGATGCCATGATCTTCGTTTTCTGAATGTTGAGCTTTAAGCCAACTTTTTCACTCTCCACTTTCACTTTCATCAAGAGATGGTGATTTCCCAAGGTCACATCTGGGTCCTGCCTTGGCTCAGGGTTGAAAGATGCATGGGACCCCCATAGCCTCATCTCTCTACCCTGGTTCCCTGAGGTGCCTCCTGCCAGGAGCCCTTCCATAGGAGTTCCAAATGAGAATCTTTGTGCCTTCTTTCTCTCTTGATTTTCTTCCTTACTGTGTTAACGAACAGAGTGATCTGACCTGAGTCCTGGCTGTCTTTTGGGCCTGTGTTGACCTGATCACTTAAACTCTCTGAGCTTCGGTTTCCTCCTGTATAAAATGATGGCAACAGCACCTAGCCCACAGATCTACTGTGAGGTCATAATCTCACAGATGAGATCACACACCTGTGGCACTTAGCATAGAGCCTGGCTTACAGGACACACCCAGTAAATGAAGATAAATACTATTAAACCAGGGCCCCCTGTGGGCAGTGTGGACCCCACCATGGCAAGGTTAGCCTGAGCTGGGAGAATTTAGCTCCTCCCAATTTGTTCCTGTTTACAGAGAAGGGCTTTTGGGAAAGCCCAGCCTGCTGCTCAGCACTGAAGCAAATGGAAAATGATCTCAGCCTGTCCTTGAGAGGAGGACACATTGGCCTGGAGAGGCAGCAGCAAGGACCAAGGGGCGAGGCCCACCTAGGGAGGCAGAGGCTCAGGCAGAAGCATCCAAGCCCACGTGCAGGTCCAAAGAGGCTACACTCTGGCACTTCTCACGAAGGCTTTGGTGTTTTATTTAACTAGATTTGATGGAAGGGTTTTTCCCTCAGAAATCCTCCTTGTACACTGTATGTCCCTCTCCTTGTACACTGACCACAGTCTGCATGCACAGATATGAGCACCCCTGGCAGGCCCTCACCCCACTAATGTAATCACCCTAGTGCAAGGACTGGGCTGAAATCATCCCTGGATTTCCATGAGACTAGTCCAGAGGCTTACATGTGAGCACACTCAACAAGCAGGCTTTCCAGGTGGCCCAAGGGGTAAAGAAGCCATCTGTGACTACAGGAGCCTCGGGAGAAAGAGATTTGACCCTTGGGTCAGGAAGATCCCCTGGAGGAGGAAATGGCAACCCCCTCCAGTATTCTTGCCTGGGAAATCCCATAGGCAGAGGAACCTGGCGGGCTACAGTCCATGGAGTCATAAAGAGTCAGACACGACTGAGCATGCACATAAGCACACTCAACAAACACATGTGTTTATCAAAAATCTTCAAGTATTGGGACTTCCCTGGTGTTCCAAGGGTTAATAATCCACCTTGCAATGCAGGGAAGCAGGTTCAACCCCTGATTGGGGAACTTAGAGCCCACGTGTGGAGGAGCAACTCGGCCCTTGTGCCGCAACTACTGAGTCTGCACACTCTGGAGCCTGCACGCCACGACTAGAGAGTTTGTGCACCAGAACAGAAGACCCCAAGTGAGGCAGCTGAAACCTGATGCAGCCAAATAAATAAACATCTTAAAAAAAAAGAATCTCCAAATATTGATTGAACACCTACTTACCATGGTCCAGGGGCTTGGTAGGTACTGGGCAAATAGATGTGACCATGCTTTGACTCTGACCTCAGGCACCTCATAATCCAGTAGGGAGGATAGGACATAGTCAACTGTGAGAGCAGCCAAAGCAAGAGGAAACAGAGCAAAGGCACGGAGGCAAGAGGGTGCTTCATGTGTGGAGTGTGATGAGTTGGCTGGAGCAGCTGCAGCTGTGACTACAGGGAGAGGCTTAATGTGATAAGGCTGGAGAAATGGGCTGGGCCTGAAGGTCACCAAAAACAAGGGTCTTTTTGAGGCAATAGAAACCCATGGAAATCTTCAATACAATGAGTCTACGATACAGTCACTCAGGGGCAGCATGGAGAATAATTTGAAAGTTAAATGTATGAATAAACAACAAGATCCTACTGTATAGCACGGGGAACTTTATGTAATACCCTATGATAAACTATAGTGGAAAATAATATGAACAAAAATATATATGTGTGTAACTGAATCACTTTGCTATACAGCAGAAACTAACACAATATTGTAAATCAATTATACATCAATAAATTTGTAAATTAAATGTATAAGGTAAGAAAGTGATAAAGTTCAATACAATGATTAGAAGTTAAAGCTGAAGGAAAATTTTCCAAAAGGAGATCAAAAATACAAAGGAAAAAGAAGGAAAAAAAAAGACAAAGCTAGAGAACCAACCCAGGAAGTCGAATATATATAATTATAAGAGTTCCCAGAAAGACAGAACCAAAGAAACAGAGGGAAGGAAGTCATCCAAGAAATAATTTGGGAAAATTTCCCAGAAATAGAGGGCATGAGTTTGTAAACTAAAAGTTCCATTAACTGCTCAACACGATGGATTAAAATAGACCTTCAGCACAGTCTGAAGGTCAACGTTTAGACTTCTGGCAACAAGAAGGGCCCACAAGCTTTCTCAAGGTTTTACAAGAGAGAGAGAAAAAAAAAGAAGGTAGCATACTCAGAATTGAGGAGCAGAATGACATTGACTTCTTTACATCACTGGAAACCAAAACATAATAGTGAAATGTTCACATTTAAGAAAGAAAGGAACTTCAGGCTGCACTGGTGGCTCAGTGGTAAAGAATCCGTCTGCCAGTATAGGAGACAGGTGTTCGGTCCCTGGTCCCGGAAGATGCCACGTGCCGCAGAGCAACTAAGCCCGTGAGCCACAACTATCGAGCCTGTGCTCTACAGCCCAGAAACCATAACTACTGAGCCCATGTGCAGCAACTACTGAAGCCTGCGTGCCCCAGAACCCACGCTCTGCAACGAAAGAGGCCACCGCCATGAGAAGCTAGCACACCACAACCAGAGACTAGATCCTGCTCGTCGCCATTAGAGAACACCAGCACAGCGACAGAGACTCAGCCAGCACAGCCAAAAATAAATAAATAAAATTTTTAAAAAAGAAAAAAATGAACCAACGCTGAATATCCAACAAGTGTGATTTTCAGAAAGGCAAAACTTTTACCTCTTGTAGATTTTTTCTTAAAAGCTATTGAAGGAAGTGCCCTGCCAAAACAAAGTTGTAAACTAAAATAGAGGGATAACGAAAATATAGGAAATGGACACAGGAGAAACAGGAAGTGCATCTCCAGGATGATGACAAAGGAAGGCCCCAGGAGGAGGCGGTGGCCAGACACAGGGCACCGCCCGTTCTGAAGGCACCAGTCAGAGAGTCTGAGTGACAGTTTCAGGACGAAGACATTGATAGTGTGTGTGATGCATGTGAAAGCCTGGGAGAAAGCACAGGGAGCAAAGACTCCGGAGCAGGATTAGTGATCCTCAGATAGATGGGCAAGCAGGCAAAAGAACAAGATAGTTACTAGCTCTAGGTAAAACAAAAAGTTGTGCATGAAAGGAAAAGGAAAGTGCGCTACGTGGAAGTAGTTGTCTTCTTAAACGAGAAACATACGTGACCCTGACAGTGCAAAAACGGCAACAGTTCACCTGTTCAAATGTATACATCTGAGTCCTCCTCCCCTCTGTCCAGCTTCCCCAAAGTGCCCGAAACGGACCAAGCTGAGGAATCGATGCTTTGGAACTGTGGTGTTGGAGAAGACTCTTAAGAGTCCCTTGGACTGCAAGGAGATCCAACCAGTCCATTCTGAAGGAGATCAGCCCTGGGATTTCTTTGGAAGGAATGATGCTAAAGCTGAAACTCCAGTACTTTGGCCACCTCATTCGAAGAGTTGACTCATTGGAAAAGACTCTGATGCTGGGAGGGATTGGGGGCAGGAGGAGAAGGGGATGACGGAGGATGAGATGGCTGGATGGCATCACTGACTCAATGGACATGAGTCTGAGTGAACTCTGGGAATTGGTGATGGACAGGGAGGCTTGGCGTGCTGCGATTCATGGGGTCGCAAATAGTCGGACAGGACTGAGCGACTGAACTGAACTGAACTGAACTGAACTGAAACTCAGATATCACCCTCTGTTCCTTTCCAAGTAGGCAGTTTCCCTTCCAGGAACAGGAGTTATTTGGCCCCAGTGGGGGGAAAGAAAAAACAAGAAGATAAATTTGAAAAGAGACCTGTAAGACTGAAAGAGAGAAACCTGGTAATTAGTGCTTCAGACAGATAATAAATTCTGAATCTCACAAATAAAGCTTTACGAGTTGAGTGTGTATAATTGATACCCCAGTCTGGAGAGTCTATCAGATTGCCTTAATCCCACTTTTTGTCTTATGCATTTTAAATTATGCAGCTCTTTTGAAAACCAGAAATACTGCCTTTGTACAATCAGACAGCTCACTCCACAGGGTGCCAATTTAGGATCTCCACAGTGGGTTTGGCCAGAGACGCTTGCCTTGAAGTCTGGAGATGTGTATCCAGTCAGACCACGGCAATCAGTGTCGGGGTTCAAGCCTGCTCCATTCTGTCTGCATCTGCTGCCTACAGACCTCTCCAACCCGGCAACTCTGCAGGAAGACAGCCATCTGCGGGTCAGCAGGCAGAATGAGAACAGTGCCAGCACTAGGCAGGTGAAAGGCTCAGAATTCTCAAGCTATCTGGCTACCCCACTAGAAGCATGTCCAGCTCCAACCACCCTTGTAGCGCAGGGAGCAGGTGCTGGACACTTCTCAGGTCCAGATGTTTCTCACTGCAGAATGGGTACAGGACTCGGCCTTCTCCATTCGTAATCCCATTTGATCCTCATTACAGCCCTGTGTAGTAGGTGACACTATTAGACCCATTTCACAGATGAAGAAAGTGAGGTTCAAAGAAGCACTGTGCTTTGCCCAAGACTATACAGCTAAGAGACAGTAGAACTGGGATGGGAATGCAAGTCCACCTGACTCCAAGCACCACTGTATTATGCTACCCTTGAGGACTTGCTCTGGGCCAGACCCAGGGCTGGGCCTTGGAGATTTAAAGAGAATTAGGATGAGGTCATATCTTTTTTGCCTTCTCATACTGTTCATCACTATAACCAAAGCTAGTGGAGGTGATGGAATTCCAGTTGAGCTATTTTAAATCCTGAAAAGATGATGCTGTGAAAGTGCTGCACTCAATATGTTAGCAAATTTTGAAAACTCAGCAGTGGCCATGGGACTGAAAAAGGTCAGTTTTTATTCCAATCCCAAAGAAGGGCAATGCTGGAGAATATTCAAATTACTATACAATTGTGCTCATCTCACATGCTAGCAAAGTAATGCTCAAAATTCTCCAAGCCAGGCTTCAATAGTATGTGAACCATGAACTTCCTGATGTTCAAGCTGGATTTAGAAAAGGCAGAGGAGCCAGAGATGAAATTGCCAACATCCGCTGGATCATCAAAAAAGCAAGAGCTCCAGAAAAACATCTACTTCTGCTTTATTGACTATGCCAAAACCTTTGTGTGGATCAAAACAAACTGTGGAAAATTCATCAAGAGATGGGTATTCCAGACAACCTTACCTGCCTCCTGAGAAATCTGTATGCAGGTCAAGAAGCAACAGTCAGAACTTGACTTGGAATAACAGATTGGTTCCAAATCAGGAAAGGAGTAGGTCAAGATTGTATATTGTCACCCTGCTTATTTAACTATATGCAGAGTATATCATGCAAAATGCCAGGCTGGATGAATCAGAGCTGGAATCAAGATTGCCAGGAGAAATATCAATAACCTCAGATATGCAGATGACACCGCCCTTATGGTAGAAAGTGAAGAAAACTAAAGAGCCTCTTGATGAAAGTGAAAGAGGAGAGTGAAAAAGTTGGCTTAAAATTCAACATTCAGAAAACTAAGATCATGGCATCTGGTCCCATCACTTCATGGCAAATAGATGGGGAAACAATGGAAATATTGAGAAACTTTATTTTGGGGGGGCTTTAAAATCATTGCAGATGGTGACTGCAGCCATGAAATTAAAAAGCCTTGCTCCTTGGAAGAAAAGCTATGACCAACCTAGACAGCATATTAAAAAGCAGAGACATTACTTTGCCAGAAATGTCCATCTAGTCAAAGCTATGGTTTTTCCAGTAGTCATGTATGGATGTGAGAGTTGGACTATAAAACTTGAGTGCTAAAGAATTGATGCTTTTGAACCGTGGTGTTGGAGAAGTCTCTTGAGAGTCCCTTGGACTGCAAGAAGATCAAACCAGTCCATTCTGAAGGAGATCAGTCCTGAATATTCACTGGATGCTGAAGCTGAAGCTCCAATACTTTGGCCACCTGATGTGAAGAACTGACTCACTGGAAAAGACCCTGATGCTGGGAAAGATTGAAGGCAGGAAAAGAAGGGGACGACAGAGAATGAGATGGTTGGATGGCATTATTGACTCAATGGACATGAGTTTGAGCAAGCTCCGGGTGTTGGTGATGGACAGGGAAGCCTGCTGTGCTGCAGTCCATGGGGTCGCAAAGAGTCGACATGACTGAGAAACTAAACTGAACTGAAGATGAGGTCCCTACTATTAAAGAACACATCTCATAGAGGAGTCAGGCACATAAACGGTTTCAGCACACCACAGTGATCTCGTTAGAGGGCTGGTGCGCACAGGTCCAAAGGAGAATGACGGGGGGCGACAGAGATGTGTAAGGGGCTGTCCTACTCCCTCCTCGCTGGGATAAACCTGAGAAAGGGTAGATTTGAAGAAGTAGGAAGTTGTCTTCAAATCCCTGTTAGGCATGGTCATTCTAAACAACCCCCAAAATTCAACCTGACCCAGTGTGCAGAGACCGTGGAAAAGTCAGTTGGCTGTGTGGAGAAGGAGCTGAGTTGGGAGGGGCTGCTTTGCAAGAGAGCAAGGTCCCTGGTGTGGAGAAGTCTTTGAGCTGAAGCCAGGCCTCGTTTGTCAGGAACATAGCTCAGAAGATTCTCAAGCTGGAAGAAGGGGACAAAGGAACTGATTCTCTGTTCTGATCTATCTTCCCGTTCTCAGAACATTTTTTACCACTTTTAGTCATCTGAAAAACTGGGATGTATGCCCGTGCCTCACCAAGTGGTTGAAAGTGAAAGTGAAAGTTACTCAGTCCTGTCCGATTCTTTGTGAACCCCATGGACTATACAGTCCATGGAATTCTCCAGGGAATACTGGAGTGGGTAGCCTTTCCTCTCTCCAGGGGATCTTCCCAACCCAGGGATCAAACCCAGGCCTCCCGCATTGCAGATGGATTCTTTACCAACTGAGCTATCAGGGAAGCCCCACCAAGGGGTTGGGAGGACTAAATGGGAAACGAGGGCTCAGAGCGGTTAAGTAATTTGCCCAAGGTTACAATGCATGTGAGCAGGGGCACAGGATCCCTTTCACTGCATTTTTAAAATTAATTTATTTATTTTAATTGGAGGCTAATTACTTTACAATATTGCGGTGGTTTTTGCCCTACATTGACAGTCATTGCGTTTTTTTGAGTTGCTAAGTCATATCTGACTCTGTAGTCCACCAGCCTCCTCTGTCCGTGGGACTATCCAGGCAAGAACACGAGTGGGTTGCCATTTCCTTCTCCAGGAATCTTCCCAACCCAGGGATTAAACCGTGTCTCCTACGTCTCCTGCATCGGCAGGCAGGTTCTTTACCATTGAGCCGCCTGGGAAACCTTTTTTCTGCGTAGTTTTCCGTTTAAACCAGCAGGCCATCCCTTCCTCCATGGTGGTCCCATTGCGTTGGTGATGCTATTGGTGTTTAAGGTGAAGGAGTGAAAAAGATGGGAGTTAGATCTCTCTACCTGGTCACTGACCTACAGTCACCATTCACAGATGTTGGCCCAGGCTTGAGCCCACACTGAGCTCAGAAATTCTGCAGGCTGGTACAGCAGGAAGAACTGACTCTTAGAAAATATGGTTCATGTCCCGCATTTTCCACTTAATTTCCACAACTTTCGCCTCTGTTTCTGTCTGTAAAGTGGGGATAATAATTCCCAGTCTAGAAAAACTGTTATGGTTAGCATACACCTCCAGCAAACAATATATAGGAAAGCCCTCTATTAACTAATAAACCTGACAAATGGGGAGGGGAGGGAAGGGAATGGTGCACGTTGAAATCCTGCTGTGTGCCATGCAAGTCACAAGCAGACCCTGAAATGGTGATTCCTGTGCAAGCGATGTATCACAAAATGTATCCTGGGAGAAGCTACTGAGGAAGTGCGGAAAGCCAGACAGAGCAGGGCAAGAGGCCATGCCCTGATACAATCACAGATACAGTCCCAGCGTGGCCTGACCCCACAGGGAGCTCTAGAGGGTAAGTTACACCAAACTTGCTCAACCTTGAATCAAAGCGTCCGTACTCCTGCCTCGTTGACCATGGCTTACAGGCCACTCTGAGAATAATTCTTGAGTGAAGTTACTGCAGTAGCCCAAAGGTGGGCCTCTGCAGAAGCTTGCAACTTTGACATATTAGGAGGGAAGCCTTCAGAAGCCGGGCTGGACACACAGAACTCATGAAGGAGATCCAGGGGGATTCAAGGCAGAGAACCGATAGTATCCACTACACAGATCCTCAATATACATGTTCTCATTTAATTAACACTCAACTCAACAAAGAGGGTGTTATTTGCCCCACTGTACAGATAAGGAACTAAGACTCAGAAAAGTGACTCATTCATGAGATCAATTCTACCTACTTCCCAAGTCAGGCTCTCACTGTAATGACTTTACTGCTCCTTTCCCTGTGTTTCCAATCTCCAGATCCCCTCACAGTGAAATGGAGCAGGACCCTATGGTCCTTGCCCCCCATATTCTCAGCCTGCCTTTTGTCAGGGGGGAAATTTAGCCAAAGAATAAATTTAATCAGAGACGTGAAAACATGCAGAAGCAAAGGAAAACAGCCAAAGGAGACCAAATAATATGTTTAGTCAGTAAGCACAGTCAAGGACATTCGGTCCCTTCTCAAGGGCTATAGGTAATACTCTGAGCCATATCCTAAGAGCTGTCTTGTAGATACTGAAATCCCTACCAGGTGGAGAAGTCAACTGCATGATGACTAGACCGTAACCATGACACAAACTGCCACAATTTTGAGAACTGGCCTCCAGAGATGGAAACAAACCGCCCTTGGAACTGAAGATTAACTGTACCTAAAACAATCAAGATGATGCTGGTCAGACCACTAAGGACCAATTTCAAGATGACTGTCAGAACTGGCTGTACTGTTTTTCTGAATGTAGCCCACTCCCTCAGCCTATAAAAGCCCTAACTCACTGATTGTCACTAGGGAGGAGGTGGTCTTTGGACAGTCCACCTTTCCCCCGAGGTTGCTGGCATCCAAAATAAAGCCAACTTTCTTTTCCACCAACTCAGCCTATTTATCAGCTCTTCAAGCAGCAAGAAGCCAGACCCCACTTTCAGTCACAATGTCACTGGCCACCTGGGCCCTGCTGTCCTCTAAGGTTGCGTTCAGTCCATCACTAAGGGTCAAGGTTGTCATGGAAGCAGAAGTAATGGAGAGCGCAGGGTTGACAGTGGAAATGATGGCAGTGGTAATAACGAAAATAGTGATAATTCTGATGGTGACAACACTGGTCGTGGGAATAGCAGTGCTCAGTGGTGGAGGTGGTGAGGGGGTGGTAGGGATATGACGGAGATGGTGTTGGGGTGGGTGCAGTGTTAGTAACGGTGGCGGCACGGTGGTGGAGCTGATGCTGGTGACGATGACAATCATGGTTGTGGCCGCAGAAGCATCAGCATGGTAGAGATAGCAGAGGTGATGATGACGGAGGTGATGAGGGCGGTGATGGTGGAGGTCGAGGTGGTGTTAATGGCACTGCTGGTAGTGATGTTATGATGATGGATATACTGTTCAGACAATGTCATTGTAGTGATTACTGGTGACACCGCTGTCCAAAAAGATAGCGGTCAACCCTTGCCTTCCTGGCTGCATTGGAAAATGGAGCCAGTGGGTCCACACACTGTGGCTACAGGAAGGCCAGGGAGCCCTCTGACGGATCAGGGCTACAAGGAGAACAGAGTCTGCTATGACGCGGCTGAGTCTGCTATAGAGCCAGAAGTCTGCTGAGGGGCAGAGGATGGCAGAGCCAGCAAGACAGCAGAGCAAGTCAGTCACATCATATTTCAGTAACAGCGTGTAGCTGCTTGTTAGCAGAGATCTGCTTTCCAACGGCAAATAATAAAATTATGCTTTTTGTGCAGCTAATGAAATGCAAATTGAAGCTGGATGCACATTAATGCAAAGAGTTGAATATCCATTTAATCAACTCCTCCCTGCAGGGGCCAATGATAAAAATGACAGAGGAATTGCATTGCTAATTCTGGGCCTGTCACATCTTATACGTCCTTACCTTGTAAACCCGCTATTCCTGTGGCCGACACTTGCCTGCAGGGCCCCAGCTTTATACATCAGGGTTCTGGGAGCCTGGGGATCCCTCTGTGGGGAGGATTAGGTGATTGGGTCTGGATGGGGAGTAGGGAGGCCTGAGGGGGGAGTACAATGAAATAGATCAGATTTCTCCTGTATTCCCAAAATAAATGGCCACTGTCCTCTCCTCTGTCCCCCACCAGGTCAGCCTCTCTTGTATGGGGGTGGGTAGGATGATGGTCAGAATATTTCTTCCTGTGATAGAAATCAAAGAAATCAGACATCCTCAGTATCAGACTGATAGCGAACACGTCAACTGTCCACTCTGCCAGGGGCCGCATGCCATTCACTTGCATCTGCCCAATCACTCAGCACCCGGAAGGTGGGTACATTACTCCTATTTACAGACAAGGACACTGAGGCTCAGAGGGCTGAGGCGCCTTGCCAAAGGACACACAGCTAGTACGTGGTTTAAACCCAGACACTATGACTCTGAAGTCCATATTCTTTACTATAGTATCCTATTTTCTTTGCAGAAAGTGAGACTGGGGCAATAGTCCAGGGCAGACCACCCGGTAGTCAGTGTCCAGTAGTAGAGAAGGGCTTGGAGAGGAAGAGTGGTCAGGAGTGGACCTGAAGGGGGCGGGACTAGTGCTGGGGAGTTAAGGGCATGAAGCTTCTGCCTAAAGAGTAGAGGGGCTGGCAGTCCTTCCTGCCTGGCTCCAAAGGCTGCCCGACCAGCTACTTTGGGGCAGATGAAGCAATGCAGCCTGTCTGGAGCAAACAGAGAGGAACTGGGCCAGACATGCACTCAAGTAAGCCCAAGAGAAAGGCAGTCAGTGCTGACCTGTGAGTCACTGATTCCAGGGACAACGAGGAAGACAGGTCACAGGGACAGAAGGAGCAGTGAGGCCTGATAGGGTGGTGGAGGCCAGAGGTGGTGGGCTGGGGATGAGCTCCATCTGGGTGCATCTTTCTGGGCCTCCACTCTGTCCTGCCAGAGTGGCAAGAAGATGCTTCGGCCTCGGGTCCTCCCCCCACCTCTCCACCAGCACTGAGAACAGCTCCAGTGGGCTCCAAGGGGCTCCGGCAGACACGTGTAAGTACACTGTGACACGGGGGTCCTTAACCCTCCTGGAAGCATTGGAGGTAAGGGTGGGGAGGCCGTGCTTGAACAGCACACGCTGCCTTCACAAGCCTCTGCCGTGACAACCTGTCTGCGGATGTTGATGGGACCTGACAGGCTCCTTCCAACCATCACACCACCACTCTGGCAAGATTTCCCCGTTGCCTGGCCTCTGACGGGACACAGATGAAGAGGTGCGAGCTCCGAGCTCTGTTGTAAACAAGGACAGAGAGTAAGGTCATCCCCAACACTTCCTACCCCACCAGCTAAAGGAGAGACGACCTCGCAGCCTACCTGTGTCACGGCCACGCTGATGCCCGTCATTGCTTTCATTTCCGCCACTCAGTGGCCACCTACTGTGTGCCATTCGGCACTCTAGTGAAGCATGGCAATAACAACCCTTCCAGAAAGAGATTCTTATCGTCCCCATTCTACAATATAGAAACAGAGGTCACACAATTCACTAAGAACGCGGTTCCACTGATAACCAAGGTCGTGCTGTGTCACGCTGCGCTCAGCTCCAGGTCAGACCGCGCTCAGCTCCAGGTCAGGCCCTGAGGGCGGCCACAGAAGAAGAATGCGCAGTCCCTGCACTCGAAGACCTGGTGGATTCATCCGGGTGACACTCTTCCAAAAGAGTGAATAAGTCACACGCACACCCAGCGTCCTGTAGCTTAAAACACAGCTTAAAAGCCAAAGCTCGGAGCCGTGAGCTCACTGTGCTGCTGTGGGGGTAACACACAGAGAAACGAATATATGTTTGCATTTGCTTTAATGTAAGCACATTAAAAAGAAACCCTCTGGGACCTGAGAAATGGGTAACGGTGTCCAGCTGGAGGGTAGGAATGGACAGATTGGGGATCTTTTCACTTTATTTTTATTTTTGAATACACAAATATACCAGCCATTCAAACTTCATTAAATAGAGTCTTTAACTTAAAAAGTTAAGCATCCTTTCACATAATGCCCACAGACGGTGGAGGTGTTCACAGCAAAGGACCTGAAGCTTAGAAAGGTTGATCTGTGGTTCAGGCACAGGGGAGCCAGAGCAGGGCCAGCCCACCCAGCCTTGCACTCCACCAACATTTGGTCTTAGTTCAGCACCCAGTGAGTCCAGACACAGAGAAGCTCTCAGTAAATAAGCTGTCACCCCTCCCACTCAGACATCAGATAAGAGGGCCATGGTAAAGTAATCTTGCTCCCCTAAAAAAGGAAAACCAGCTAAACCCCAGAGCCTGCAAAGCTGGGACAGAAGAGCCCCTCGGTAGGCAGGGAGGCTGGGCCAGGGCATGCAGACATGATCACCTTGAGCCCTAACTTCCTGGGGGTGGGGTCTGACCTCAGTTCCCACTGCCACCACCACAACCACCTAGGCCTTCCTTACCACCACCAACACCAACATAACTTTCCAAAAAGCTCCACTGAGAAAATCAAGGGCCGCAAGACCAGGAGAGGGAGGTTCTGCTGCTGGGAACTTGTTTCCAGGTGTCCCATCCATACACCTGCTGATCTGCCCACCTTGGCCATGTCCTGACTGCCCACCTGGTGTCCTTGCCACCCCATCCCATCTGCCAGGAGCTGCCCGACTCCCTGCTCCCAGATAAGGCTTCTGAGCCTCATCTCCACAGGAAAAAGGCACCAGTCAGGGCCCAGGCGCCCTGGCGTCCTGCCTGGATATGCCTACCCCTTAGAGGCCCATACTTACCCACTCCCTATAGCCAGGCAATGACAAGTGCTGAATAACAAGAGTTACACACGGGCAGTGTGGGCAGGAGGGTCACCGCCTCTCAGGACACGCTGCCTTCAAGTTTGTTTGTGTTGTGTTTGGTTGCATCACACAGCTTTCAGGATCTTAGCTCCTCGACCAGGGGTTGAACCTGGGTCCGCAGTAGTGAAAGCACCGATTCTTACCCACTGGACCACCAGGTAACTCCCTTCAGCTTGTCTTTGATGTGCCCAAGAGTGATAAGACAGACACTGAGCTGGGGAACAAGGCGGATGAGGAAGGGAGAAAGGCTTTCACAGCAGTTTTGAGCTAGGACTTCTCCACCAACACTCTAGATCATGGCCTGTGATTAGGGGCCATGAAATGAATGAAACAGGGCTCACCAGGGCTAGGGGAGACTGGAGTGAAAACAACACAGGCTAAAGAGTGTCAGAAACACAAGAGAAGAGCAAGGGAGTGATGATCACTGGGGACGCCCAAGTGGCCCAAGGACAAATACAGTTGCGTTAACCGGGCAGACCAGTGAGGAGGAAACTTCCAAACAAAGGAAACTTCGAACAAAGCTCGATCCCAAACTTCCAGACTTCCAAACAAAAGGAAACCCATTTCCTTTTGCTGTGATGGTCAAGACCAGGTCTGTGCCAGAGAAGCAATGCTTTCCACTGTTTCTGCAGTAAAGATACTCTGTATCTGTACAGCCCAGCATGGTAACCACCAACGGTATGTGTGGTTCTAGGGCACTTGAAATGTGCCTAGTATCCTGAGGAACTGACTGTTTAGAATGTTGTTTTGATTGGTTCCTTTGTCTATTTATTTATTTTCAGGGGGTGCCATGCCATGCAGCATGGACGATCTCAGTTCCCCAACCAGGAATCAAAACCATGCCCCCTGCAGTGGAAGCGTGGAGTCTAAGCCACTAGATTGCCAGGAAAATCCCTGTTTTCATTCATTCATATTTAAATAGCCACACCACTTAGTATCTCCCCTGGTGGCTCAGACAGTAAAGAGTCTGCCTGCAATGCAGGAGACTCAGGTTTGATCCCTGGCTGGGGAAGATCCCCTAGAGAAGGCAATGGCAACCCACTACAATATTCTTGCCTGGAGAATTCCATGGACAGAGGGGCCCGGTGGGCTACAGTTCATGGGGTTGCAAAGAGTCAGACATGACTGAGTGACGAACACTTTCACTTTCACTTAGAGGCTAGTGGCTACCATATTGGACAGCCAGGTTTCGAAGTTTCTGGAAGAATCAAGGCAAGAGAAGCTGCCAGTGCTCACCAGTCACTTGTCAGCTGTGTCACAAGAAGAAGAAATCTCTGAGGATTAAGGCTGTGAAGGAGAGGCTAGTCAAGGAGAGAATTTGAGCATGAGTGAACTTCTAGACAAGGTTGGGGTCAAGCTCACCTCACACACCCAAGCCGAACACGGGCCATCTGGTTTCCATGAAGCTGAGGACAGTGACTCTCTGAAATCATCAGTCAGCTGAGTTTGGGGTGGCCTGAATTGTCTTTGTTTGGGGCTGTTTGTTTTGAGTGGTGTCATTATTTTATTTTTAAATTACCTATAATGTACCCTTTAAAAATTCCCTAATTACAGATAGGATAAATACATAATTGCAGACTTTTTAAAAGCACGTATTATTTACTCAATGCTCCATAATTACGGTCTTTTCCATGAAATGTATTATTTCCTGGATGGTCCGTAATCGCTCCTTTGAAGCCGGCTGGGGAAGGCCGAATTGTTCCTCAGATTCGGTTCACAGGTCACTGGTCCCATCCCATCAGGCGGTTTATGAGCCCCTGAGGTAGGTGATCAGAGCCCAGCAGGCCTGCAGGAAGCAGCAGGTTCGGCTACTGCGCCAGCCGATCGCTCCACCGTTGGCGCGGGACTAGTTGAAGACGGCTGGGGTTTGGGGTTTGAGGTTGCCATCTCCTGTTTCTCTCTTGATCCTTCTGCTGACAGGAAGATGGTCAGTGGTCATGAGCTCAGGCTTAGGGCTGGCCCGGTATGTCTCCCAGCTCATCACTGACTCACTCTGCAACTTGAGACAAGGCTCTTTGTTCAGGTTACGTATATAAAGCAGTCCCTGAGCTCAAGTTTTGTGAGAGGTGATCCTGAGGAGTCCAGGTGAGGGAGTGGGAAAACGTGAGGAAGAGACCAAAGGCGTATACATGTGTCTTTGTAAGCAAGCTAACGACTGTCGTACACACCTCAAGAGACTATAGAAGACAGCTCAGAATTGCCCCCTGAGGGCCAAGGAAGCTCGGGTTTTTACCCACCACCTTTTGAGCATTGTCACCGGGCAAAATTAACTTCCTGGCATGCCCAGGATGTAGGTAGCTTGATGCAGGAAGCAACTGACACATAACAACCACTCTCCACCAAGGCTGCAGGCGACCTCCAGGAGGGACCAGAGGGTTATGGGTGGGCCTCGGAAGTGTCTCGGGAGAAGCATGTCACTTCTCCTCTCTCTGCCTCGGTTTTCTCATCTGCCAGTGAAAATCAAAATAGTACTTGCTACTCAGGTTACGGGGGAGAGAAGAAGGTAAGACTGGATAAATGAAACTTACTATTGAATAAACGAAAGTTGCTATTATTGTGAGTGATTGCAGACAAGGCCTTTGCTTGGCCCTGGGTCTGCTCTTTCTCCACTACTGCCCTTGGCAGCCCTGGTGGCAGCCGCCACCAATTCAGACAGGCTTTCAGGAGTAGCCAAAAAATTATCTCAGGGCCTGCAAAGCTGACCCCGGCATGATGGCAGGGCCTTTGCCACACTGCTCTGTCCCCATATCTGTTACCCTGAGTCAGACACTGTTGGCTGGTTCATCATTCCATTCCTTCCTTTATCCCTATAGATCCCCAGCTGGTCCAAGAATGAGTGGCTTAGAAAGCAGAATCTGGGTTAGGCCGAGCCAATCATAATAACTCCATTCTCCTCTTCCTGAAGTGGTGCGTTTACACATTTGATCCATTTCCAGCTGAAGAAATGTCAAGAAAGATGTCATTTGGGAAAACTTTCTTCTCTCTTAAAAAAAAGGCAAAAAAGATATTCTGTCTTCTGGTAGCTTTGGACAGTGTTGTATGAGGAGTAATGTTTGATGCAACTGCAGCCGTCTTGCACCATGAGGGCACAAGCCTGAGGACAAAGTCAGAGGCAGAGTGACGATGGAAAAAAAGACAGAGTGACAACCACAGAGCAGATAATGGAAAAACCCAGTGCCTGCGCGTATCGCTGAGTCCCCACATTGAGGAGCCTCAGGATCGTCCTTGCTCGGCCATAAATAATGGTCAATGCTAATGTACCACTTAAGTTGTGCCAGGCGCTGTTCTAATCACTTTGCATTTGTTAACCCATTTAATCCTCACAAAAGCCCAGGAAGGAAGGAGTTATTGGTAGTGCCATTTGCAGATATGAAAACCGAGGTGCAGAAAGGTTAAGTAACTGCCTCAAGGTCATAAATCTAGCAATTATTCTTCCGTACGCAGCCTAGTTTTGGGCTCTAAACTCTTTCTGATTATAGTAGAGTCTGCCACCACTCCACTATTTTTGTAATGTGCAAAAATAAATCTATCCTTCAAGCCATCTTACTTGGTTCTTCTGTTAGATGAAAGCATCCCAACTGGGATGAGGATGAAAAAGAAAAAGAAAGAAAGAAACTCAAAGTTTTTAATTAAAGGGGCTTGGGTCAATCTCTGATATGTGCCTCAAGAAAGTGGTGCCTGGGTGTTTGTTTCTCACACACGTCTTTGGCAGGACCCTCTCTTTGTGATGGTAACATGCGCGACAAGGTACGACTGTCACTATGAGGCCAGCTTCACTCTGAGTCAAAATCTGTGCTCAGCACTTTTGTGGTAATCCTCAAGATGACTCCACAAGGCAGGTGTTACCACCCCTGGCTCACAAATTAGGAAGTCATAATAATACTCCCTAGCATGTATTGAGTTCTTACTCGTTGCCAACTACCAGGCTAAGCATTTTGCAGGACTTTTCTCACTTAATCTTCTCAACAATCCAATAAAGCTATCATCATTTTACAAAGGAGGAAATCAAAGGCTCAGAGAAACTAGGTATCATGTCCAAGGTCACAAGATGAGAGGAAAGGCGACAAGTCAGACTTGATCTCCCTGACCCTCAAGCTAGGCAGGCTGTGATCTGCAACAGGGAGGAAAGTCACAGCCAGAGAACCAGCCACCACCAGCCAAGAAATGGTCTCGGAGCTCGGTCAGCAGGAACCCAAGTGGCCCTGAGTCCGGAGTGATGGTTATCAGAGGAAGGAAAGAGAACTTGGCATTAAGTGGTATGGCCAGCAGCAGGGAGGAGTGAGCTCCCCACCACTGGAAGTATTCAAATTAAGGCTGAGTAAGAATTTGTGCCAGGAGCAGGAGGGTCTCCAAGAGACAGGGACTTTAGGATTCTAGAATTCTGTAGCCCCACATCCAAACTCTCTCCAGAGTCATGGAGACCTTGTAGCCTGTGTGTTTCCTGCTTATTCTAGAGGGAGGCCATAGAAGTAGCACTGGAGGAGGAGTGCAGCCATCTGACACTCCCTGGCTCAGGGACTCCAGGCCCCTTCTTGTTGCCTTACTGAGTGCCAGGCCAGGCACAGTGCCAGGTGTGGCTTTCTGCAGGTGCAACGAGGTACAAGATGAGCTCAGATCTCAAGGGGCTTACCATTTAAACACCAGCCTGTAGTATTTCCAGAGAGATTCATCTACTGACTAATGAACACCTCCCTCAGTCCTGTCTAGGTCTGAGGGCCTGTGACATGTCCTAGACAGGTCTTCAGGCCTGTGAGGGCTGCTCAGGGGTAGAGAGCAGCCATCTTCATCCTGGCTACTCCTCAGGAGGAATCTGAGGCAATTCTCTATTCCAGCCTCAGTCTTCTCCTCTGCAAAATGGGGGTGTAAACAAGAAGTTCCCAAGATCACATCTGGTTCTGGAGCGGAGGTGATGGATGTCTATACAAGGTTGCCACATGGGTCCCAGGTCTTAGAAGAGAGTGAGTAATTCCCTGGCTTCTAAGTGCTCAGTCTGGGGAACAGAAAATCGTAGAGTTCCCCTGGGCCTTGTCAATCCTTTGTACTCACAAATGGGCTCCCAGACTCACCCAAGAAAATGAGTTCTAAGGTGGTCAGGTTCACTCTTCAACTTCATCACTTTCTCTTTTTTTTTTAGTGTTAAGTCTTACATATTGCTTTTGCTTTGTTTTGGCCATGAGGGATGTGGGAGCTTAGCTCCCTAGCCAGGGATTGAATGTTCACCCCCTACATTGGAAGGCTAAGTCTTAACCACTGGACCACCAGGGTAAGTCCCCACTCTCTAGCTATGAAGGCATCACAGACACAGAAGGACCCAGACTGAGGTTCCCCAGCCCCGCCCCTTCCTACTTATAACCTTGGGTAAGTCTGTGTAAGACAAAGGTAACTTTGGTTTCTCATCTTTGAAATGGGAATATAATATCACATCACCCCACTATTGGGAAAATGAAATAAAGCATTAAAGGATCTGGCATAGTAATAACTAAGTACACAGCTGGTACTCAGTAAATACCCATTTTCTGCCCATGGGCAAGGGCAAAGCTCCTCCCCTTTCTCCCGTGGAGAAGGACAGCTGGCCTTCGGGCAGCTCAGGGCCTGCTTTGATGCTGTCCAGGATATAGGTGATGTCCCCACCCCTAGAGACAGGACTCACACAGAGGGGGAGCCAACTGAGGCCGCATGTTCTCAGGGCAGATAAAGGACAAAGACAGGTCCAGGGCAGAGCTGCGTCAGCAGTTAGGAAGGGCAGTGCTGTGACAGGGACACTGAGCACAGCCCACTCTTCTGAGCAAGGCCCAAAAAAAACACACTCGGCCACAAGAGCGTGCACCGCCTAACAATGAGCAAGAATGACTGCTAGGCCCCCAGGCCTCTTCCCGGCCCTGACAGTCCTGGATACAAAATCGCAGGAAGACGAGGACAACTACGGAAAGAGGCACGGGGAAGAGAGAGTGAAACAGGGCCCTGGGGTTCACTCAACAGTGGCGGACGGTCCTGCCTCCTAGGAGCTCCCAGTCCAGGAGGGAGACAGGCACAAAAGCAAAGAGTCCCAGGCTCAGGGTGATGGGTGGGAAGCCGGAGGTGAGCAGGAGGTACAGGAGACAGCCGGCGTCTGGGCCCAGGAAGGGCTTCACAGAGGAATGGTGTCTGAGGGTAGCTACCTATGTAAAGATGCCAAGAAGAAAGGGGAAGGAAAGAGAGAGAGCCAGCCAGACGCTCCACAGCCATGAGCAGGCTGGCCCAGAGCCCATCTCAGGATAAATCATGACTCAGTGCCTGGCTCCTCCTGTAAATCTGAGAGACAGACAAGCGCACTCTGGAGGGCCTGCCGCTCTCCGGGGAGGGCCCCAAGCTTGTCACCAGTGATAGGAGATGCAAACGTGTCCATTTGTGTGTGCAGAGTTATGTAAGTCTGCATGCACACTCACGCTCATCCGCTTTTACACACATACACCAAGGCAGCGCACAGAGCAAAAGGGCAATTGGCTGCCAAGGGGTTTTTGTAATGAGACTTCATGATTCATCCCTGCTTTCAAGATAGGAGCTTCAGGGAAGAGACCTGCACAGTTCAGGCCCAAAGCCACCTCTTTCAGCAACAAGGTTCCTTTGGCCCCTGTTGCTGCTCTTACAGGGAGAGACGAGAGTGAGCAGGAGGGTGCAGGCTTGGGAGATGGATCGCTGGGCTTCCAGCTTCAGCTTATCAAAACTTTTTAGGTGACCTCCCCTATCTGGGCCTCAGTTTCCCCATCTGTACATTGAGGCAGTCAGTCTAGATCATCAACAGCAAGGAGCTATTATTTTACAACCAATCCTAATCAATTGGTAGTGGCTGCCTGGAGCATTCTGATGACAAGAACCTGGGGTCTGTGCAGAGACATGATTGATTAGTGATGTCTGCTGTAGGCAAAGGTGGGAGCAGAGGTGGCATGTGTGCTACTTACCATCCCTTGCTGCTTGAGCCTTGACATACCATGAATCTCCGATCTGACTTCATCTGGGCTGAAATGGGGCTCTGACCAGTGATGTGCCAGACCAAGCTCATACCCAATCATAAGAGACTTTGTGTAGCTCTTCCCAACTCCACGATCAGTGATATAACACTGCTAGCTTGAAATCAGCCATGATGGGAGTAGTTACACCAGGGAAACTGGAAAATTATACAAATCAAAGTATTTTTACCCCCAGAGATCTGTTGTTAAACATTTACCAGCACAGCACTGGCTCTATTCACCCTCACAGCCCTGGCCAGCTACGAGGAACAGAAAATCAAGGTACCTCTTCAGTCCTGAGCTCCATGGATAAGCCTTGTTCACTGGTGAGCGACTGGTACCTACAGGTGCTGAAGTCCAGACCACTTTATCCGAGACTGGCAATCCCTGCATCCCACCTTGTTTGTGATCCTGTTGCTGCTTGTCTCAGTCCATTGGAGCTGCTGTAATGAAATACCACAGGCTTTGTGCTTTGTAAATGACTTTCGTTTCTCACAGCTCTGGGAGACTTGGGAAGTCCAAGATCCAGACATAGCACATTCAGCATCTAGTGAGACCCTGCTTCCTGGTTCATAGACAGCAGTCTGCTCCCTAAATCTTTGCATGGTGGAAGCGGTAATGGAGCTCTCTGGGGTCTCTTTTTTAAGATATTAATCCCATTCATAGGGCTCTGGTTCCATAACCAGTCAACTCCCAAAGGCCCAATAAACATTCATCCCATACCACTGCTCTGGCAGCAGGCACCCCCATTCAGTGGTCCACTCCATCACCCTTGAGAATACCCATGCTCTCCTCTTCCAGGAAGTCACCTCAGACTACTTTAATTTGCAGTGAGCCCCCCAACTCCAAGCTCTCATTTCCCTTTCTGTGTTTATTGGTTCTGGGATGAAGACTACCTCCCTGGAAAAGCTTCTGGGTTCAAAGCCTATGTCCCCTCCATCTCCAGTCCCCACAGTCAGTGTGCCAGTTTGGCCTGGCCATGAAATAGATGCTCGGGGAGATGCCAGTTGTGTCATCCCCTGCCTGGGACCAAGTCCTGAAATGTATGTAGCCATCATCCCAGTCAGACTCTCATTTTCCAGATGGAGAAACAGAGGCCCAGAATAGCATCCCCTGCCTGTCAACAAGCTGATCTGAGAACCAAGGTCTCCAGGCTCCCCACCAGGCTGCCTAAAGAGTCCCATTTACAGAAACAGAGGCTGAGGCCCACACAGGGCAAGAGATTTACCCAAGGTCACAGCGTAATCCAGTAGCAGAGGCAGGGTCCCAGATCCCCAGCATCCGTGAGTGGGGCCATGTCCCCTACATCTGTGTCCCCTTCCTCACTCTTTGCTCCACCCCCATCCCACCTAACCAGGACTTGACTTGTCCACAGCGGGGCCGTGGCACCCACGCCCACCATTCTCTCCACCTGCAGCCCTGGCACCCAGTAGGGAGCCAGGCCCCATCTGGGCTGCACAGCCTGCACTGGGGCCATCTCCTCCTTGCTCTTTTTCCTCAAGCTGCTGCTTAACATGCACACGGGAACCTCGACGCTGAGCGTATAGATTTCTCTTTGTCTTTGGTGGTAATTATTAGCTGTCTCGGCGGGTGAATGCAGGCAGAAACAAAGGCAGCAAGGGTTGTAAAACCTTTTATCTCTATCAGGCCGCATTATTTGATAAGGTGCTAAGCTAATAGCAACGCATGTCAAATTGTGTTTAGACAGATCGAGGGGCTGGGAATGGAGGGTATATTTGTCTCCGGAAACGTGCCCATGGAAGGATAAAAGAAAGGCGCCCAGATATCCGCAGCCCATGCAGAACGCAGACAGCCCAGTCCCTGGGGCTCCCGGCATAGGGACTCCCTAGAAAGGGGCAAAACCACAGGCTGGGGAGGGAGAGAGTGGGTCCATGTTGTCCTCATTCCCACTCAAGCCCAGCTGAGGGCCTCTGCCCTGAGGCCACATGCCCACACCCAAGGTCAACAGCAAAGGTGGGATTCGCGTTAGAGCTCCCTGGTTCCCAAGCCAGGGCTCTTACCGCAGCAGTTACTAAACCCCAAGCATGTAACTCTGTCCTGTGCCTGACACTGACTCTCAGACAGAACCTCTACCCACAGGATGAGGCTTGGATCTTATAAGATTAGTATTGAATTGTGTGCAGCCTCCGGGAGAGGTTCAAAGAGCTGGAGATATCAAGGAAGGCTTCCTGGAGGATATGGAGATTCAGCTAGGCCTTACAGGATAAGAAAGGTTTTGAACAAGAACTTGGGAAGAGGCACCTTAATCGCCAAGCTCCAGACCCCTTACTGTGAACTCCCAGGCGAATATGTGGTTGTCTCCCTGGATCCTGCCAGGCTCCTCCTCTAGCCAGCCTTTCCAGTCCTGACAGATCTTCACTGACCTCCAGAGCCCCTGAGCATACCCAGGCTGGCCCCACTGGGCCCTCTGTGGGCTGCTACTTGGTATTTCGAGCAAGATAAGAAGGGGAGGATGCAGATGCCACTACCTCCCAAAGCCTTAGAAAAATGTGCGCCTTTGAACCAATGTCTTTATGTCCAGGAACAATCCCTAAAAAATAATTAAGAAAGACAAGGGCTTTCCTGGTGGCTCAGTGGTAAAGAATCTGCCTGCCAATTCAGGAGACACGGGTTCAATTCCTGCTCAGGGAGGATCCCACACGCCACAGAGCAACTAAGCCTGTGGGACACAACCATTGAGCTCTAGAGCCCAGGAGCCTCAACTACTGAGCCCATATGTGGAGACTACTGAAGCCTGCGCACCCTAGAGCCCACGCTCCACAACAGAAGCCTGCACACTGCAGCTAGAGAGCAGTCCCCACTCAAAGCAACTAGAGAAGCCCACACAGCCACAAAGACCCAGCACAGCCAAAAAGAAACGAATATTCTTTTAAAAACAGAATGTGCACAGCTAGTGAGCTTCAAGGATGACGATCAGGCGACTGTTTATAATAGCAAAAAAATTTTTAGAAATAACCTTTACGTCCAACAATGCAGGGTGGATTGAAGAAATACTTGGGACATTCACATGATGCCATTAACAAGTAATCAACCCATCAGAATCTTAGCTACGGGTCTCCCTGGAGCAGACCGAGGACTCGAATGCAGGTACATGTAAGTGTGTGGGAGGTGAAGGTAAGGCAATGAGGAGGTGAGACATGAAGGAAGGCAATAATGACAGGGGTGTTTTCAAACCAGCCACCACGGTGGGCAGCTGCAGCCTAATTCCTCTAGGTAAACTCTGGGACCAACTTAAAACATTTGCCTCAGAGTTGTCCTGCCCAGAGGGTGAGGGAGCTGGGGCATTTATACACTGACTCCCTTCAGTCATTGACAGAGAGCTGTCAAAGGCAGGAGACAAGAGCGTTGATTCTTCAGCACTTCCTGCTGCCACAGGGCAGCCGAGCAGTCTCCTACAGCAAGAGAAAGTCCTCAGAACACAGAATTCAGGTGCCAGCCGGTAGAAGGAAGACCAGCCATGTGCTGAAGTGGCAGAGCCATGGGGATGTGGGCAGAGCCTGGCCACTGTCTGCTACAATCAATATTTCCTCCGCCACAGCCCTCAAATGGGAGAAGCCAGGTTAAATGAAGAGAAGCGTGTTTCTTGACTTCAGGAGGCCTCCTGACATGCTAATGTGCAGGAGTGAAGAGCTCGGCTGCACACCTGCATGGTTTTTCCCTCCCCAGGCACCCCTATTGTGTCTCACTCAATGTCAGGGTCATCCAGAGCAGACTTTGGGAAATGCTTATCACAGCTGCCTGTTTATTAACATAGAGAAGTGAAGAAGCCAAGTTCTGATGGCAGTTGCTCCAAGATGCTCCCATCTTCTTAATATGTGTGAAAAGAAAATGACCAGCAATTTCTCTTCTCAGCTTTGATCTTAGAAAGACATTCTCACCCAAGGAGGCATGTTCAAGAGCATGGAAAACAGCCCTGCAATAGCAAAAAAAAAAGAAAGAAAGAAACGTGGAAGCAATCTAACAGCGCATCACCAGGGGGATGGCTAAATAAACTCTGATGTATCTGTGCCAAGGATTTTTTACCGAGTAGTTAGAATGAACGAGTTGGAGCTATAAGCACTGACATGGAGAAAACTCCAAGACTAATAGTTAGGTGACAAAATAAAAGTACAGAACAATATATACAGTGTGATACCATTCTTGTTGAAGAAAAAAAAAACCATCTGAACACACTAAAAATAAAACCATGTATCTCTCTATGTACTGATATAAATGTGTGTGTACACTTAGGGAAAGATCAGGAGCGATATACATCAACATTGTAACTGCGGTTACCTCTGCTGGAAGAGAAGAGGGAGAGAGGGGAGGGGGTTAGTTTGGTCTGTATTTTGTGAATGTTTCCAACAAGAATGCATTCCTATATCTTATGTGTAATTAAAAATAAATGAAAACGTTTTAAAGAAGAAAAAAAGGAAAGCCTGGCTGTCTATCCACCAAAATACCAAAATATTTACAGGGTTTATCTTTGTGTTGGGATTAGGGGTGTTTTTAATTTCCTTCTGTTTGCTTATCTGTATTTTTAAATTTTCTACAAAGAGCATGCATGTTTTCGTAATAAGAGGGAAAAAAAAAAACTGAAGTAATGTTTAATTAAATATCTACATGCCACACAAGCCTCCAGCAGGGAATGCTGTCCCTGCCCCTGAACAAGGTTTGTGTCCGCTGCTGCTTTGCTCGCGCCACTCCCACACCATTTTGGACTTCGATTCCAGGCGTCCTAGACATCACATGCTGCAATGGACTCTCCAAGGACCGAGGTGTGGGCTCCCCTAAGGGCCAGCGCTGTTCTTCCCTCTCTGTGCAACCTTGAGCCCCACAACATCCTCTCTGAGCCTCAGTTTCATCCCCTACCTAACAGGAGTCCTAAGACCCACCCTGCCTTCTCCACATTGCAGCTGGGAGGCCCCAGGAGAGGACAGCTGGGCTCTTCTGGTGTAGGACCCATACTTCTATGCAGGTCACCATTTCAATCATAGGCAGAGGGAAGAAGAGCCTGACCAGAATCCCAGGACCCCCAAATCCCAGGACCCAGGACCCCTCCCCCGAGGCTGTCGGCCACTTCCGGAGAGTCCACAGAATTTGAAGTCAGACTGCATGGAGAAACGCTGCTGCTGCTGCTGCTAAGTCACGTCAGTCATGTCCGACTCTGTGCGACCCCAGAGACGGCAGCCCACTGGGCTCCCCCATCCCTGGGATTCTCCAGGCAAGAACACTGGAGTGGGTTGCCATTTCCTCCTCCAATGCAGGAAAGTGAAAAGTGAAAGTGAGGTCGCTCAGTCGTGTCCGACTCCTAGCGACCCCATGGACTGCAGCCTTCCAGGCTCCTCCGTCCGTGGGATTCTCCAGGCAAGAGTACTGGAGTGGGGTGCCATCGCCTTCTCCAGCATGGAGAAACATGATAGGTGCAAACCAGACACTTGAACGATGCCCGGCTGGAGGAGCAGTGCCTCCCTCAAAGCAGGGCTCTGAGTGTCAGATTTTCCACTCTATTTCTCTGTGGCATGTTCTGCACATCCCAGCACTAAAAATAACTGCAGCACATGAGTGGGGGGCGGCCCCAGAGTGGCTCTGAGAGCCGCTAGGGACTGGCTTGGCACGACAGCCTCCCATCATCTGGTCAGGACGGGGCCCTGTTGCACAGACCCCTCCTCACGATGCTCTCCTCTCCACCCTCATTCCCCCGGGGCGCATAACTCCTTCGTCCCCTAGGGCTCCAAGGACCCAGGGAGCTGGCAACCTGGAAACCCCAGGGATGAAAACCCCCAAAGAGGTCATCTGTTTCTTCACCAGAAGGGGTGCAGTTCTTAAGGATGACAGAGAAGATCTCCCAAGCCTAAGACCTGTCCCCGAACTCTAATCCATCACTAGTTGGAAAGCCACTCCAAGTCTAGTGAGGTCTCTGCTGCTCCAGCTGAAGCCGTTCTATTGCTCCTCTGTCTCCCAGGGAGAAATAAGTAGGGGAGTGCTGGTTCCAAGTTCAACTCAAGTTGAATATGGGGCAGATGTACAGTCCGGGGACGTCTACTGTCCTGAGTGCCTGGGACTGTAACACCAAGGCCAAGAGTGAGTCACAGGTCCCTGGGAGACTCTGACACCAAAGCCAAGAGTAGGTCACAGGTACCTCGTCACCTCAGGGTGAAACTCCAGCATGTCAGCCGGTTGCAAGATATCAAAATCCCTTTTCCTCCTGAGCTTTCCCAGGGCCCACTGCCCACCAACCCAACCACAAGACCGAACTGTGCTGGGTCAGGGAGGGTGTCAGGAGACACGCAGGCCTGAGACGCAGGCCTGTGTCTGCAAAGAGCTTGTGTTTAGTTCCGGGCTCAAGACTGGCGCATGAAAGGGCAGCTCATGTAATATGCAACCCACCGCAGAGGGAGACACGGCCATCACAGCCCACCCAGGGAGGTGACCCCTGGCTGGGGGTGTCCCTGAAGGAATGAAGGGAGAGGTCTGAGTGCAAACAGGGAGAGGAGAGGCCACCGGTCCTGTGTGGACCAGGGAATGCCAGGGAGAAGGATTCTTTGAAATCCAAGAGACAGAAAACTGAAAATGGGATTGAAGACTGCTATACCACTCTTCCTTTCAACACCAAAGCCAGACATTTGGGCTTTATTGCTTAGGCCACATTTGTTAAAAAGTATTCTGAAAACAGGTGTTAAAAAGTGACTTTGTGAAACAGAAGAAGGTGTGTGCGTGGAACCAGGAGGGGCGGCGCTCTGATTAAATTTGGCAAAACCTTGGCTTAAGACAAAGTGAACCCGTTTCTTTTCTGGGGGTCCTCAGGGGCCCTTTCACTGCGACACACAGGGTGGGTCCCTGAGAAGGCAGGGATGAGGGGAGCCATGTCTCCCAGATCATCTGACCACAGACACTTCGTCACGGAGCTTCTCGTGGGAATAGAGCTCCAGCAAGCACAGTCAGGAAACATGGCAGGGCTTGGAGAGCCGGGAACGTAAGGGTACCATCATCTCGGGATGCAGGTCGGGAGGCTCATGCAGGCCTGCTGGAGGGAGGTGAGAGAGCAGGGGCAGCGGGCAAATGCCCAGGGGAATTGGAGCTGCAGCACCCCAGCCCTGGGGCACTTGGGGGAGCCGCGTGACCTCTCCAGGCCTCAGTTTCCCCCTGGGCAGCTGGGAGGACCCGGGGGCCCGGGTGGGAGGGGAGTTGGGGAAGCTGTGAAATGACTCCCCATTGGGAGGAATCAGGAGCTGGTCCCACCACTGCTCCCAGGAGTAGGGGCCAGAATCAAAATGGGGGCCTTGGGACAGAAGAGTCAGCGATGAATCAGGAGACAGCCTGTGAGTCTGGATGTTGACATGACCTAGAACTTGAGCCAGGACAACGACTCCCTCAGCGCCTAGTCTTCCATTTTCTCCCTGCTCCCTAGCCCCTCTGAGCTCTCTCTCAGCAGCACGAAGCCTCCAGAGAACAGCATGGAGTTTAGACGGACAATGCTGGCATTCCAGGACCGGCTCGGGCATTTCCAAGCTGTGCAGCTCTGGGCAACCCCTTAACTTCCCTGAGCCTCCATTTCCTCAGCTGAAGGGCAGGCAAGGATGAAGACAGTAACAGGGACACCTCTGAGGCCTCGCTATGCACCCGGCGGTATGCTGCAAGCTGGCTGGGGCGGGCTCTAGTACCATCCTCCCGCTTTACAAATGTGCCAAGTAAGATGCTGGGGAGTGAAGCAAGCTGCCCGAGATCACACAGGGAGAAAGGAGGCCAGGGGAGCCCTGCCGCTCAGAGAGCTGGGTGCAGTGACAGAGAGGAATGCTCTGGAGGTCGTCCTCTTACAGCATCACGACGATGCTGCGGGGGGTTGCATTTGCAAAGATGCCCATGCCGCCATCACCTGCCCCCAGGCTCCCTGGGAATACCACTTTGCTCTCTTCCATAGAGAAGTGGCTTCTGTTTCTCTGCCCTCTTTAATTTGGGTGGGCCCACAACTGCTTTATTCAATTGCTGTCATTTAGTTGCTAAGTTGTGTCCTACTTCTTTTGTGACCCAATCTATTGTAGGCCACCAGGCTCCTCTGTCCATGGGATTTCCCAGGCAAGAATACTGGAGTGGGCGACCACTGCTTCTCCAGGGGCTCTTCCTGGCCGAGGGCCCAAACCTGTGTCTCCTGCATTGGCAGGTGGATTCTTTACCACTGAGCCACCAAGGAAGCCTGCTTTGTCCAGCAAAATACAGAAAATGGCATGGTTGGTACAAGGCACAGCCCCTAACTAGCCCAGTTACCTCTGTTTTCTGTACCCTGGAGCCAGCCTCCAAGTAAAAAGTGCAACTACCCTGAGTCCACCCTGCTGGGAGAGGCCCAAGTCATGCAGAGGGGTCAGGAGGAGGGAACGCTGCCCACAGTGAGAGGGACCTGAGGAGCTGAGCACAGGAGGGAGGCAGGTGGGCATTTCTCAGGTGTGCTCCAGTCAGGCCACGCCAGGAAATCCCAGCTGAGCCCCATCAACCCACAATCGGGCACAATGATAACAAATTTTTCCCAGACACTAAGTTTGAGGATGACTATTACACCTCAGTGGACACCCAGAACAGATGTCTCCCCATCTTCACGTCCAGCTGTAAGAAAGTGTTATAATAGACAAGGAAGAAGAGGAAAAGAGACAAGAGGAAGGAGCTAAGGTTACTAGGAGTGGAGCCTCTCCGCCCTCAGGCCCCAGGCTGGGAATCAGCCTGACTTAGTGTCCTCTGACACTGGCCTGGCCCTGACTAGGCCCTGGCCCCTGGGCTGCTCTCTCCCCTCCTCACATGAGGAGCTGAAGTCATGGCCCCTGACATCCCCTCCAGTTCTTGGGTCTCCACCATGGGGGTCCATCGAGCCCTGGTTCCGTCCTACAGACTCAGGGAACTGTGGGAGGCCCCTGCCCCACCCTGGACCTCTAAGCTCCTGGAGAGAGCAGCATTTCAAGCCTCTGGTCCTGCAAGTCCAGCCTGGCCAACCAGTGGAGCCAGAGCAGGAGGCCATGGCCTGCTGACCCTCACACTGTCGCATCGTGGCTCTGAGACTGTGACGGCACCCTGCCAGGCCCTTGATGGGGTGCTCATACTTCATCTTCATAGTCATCCAGAGAGAGACGTATTATTATCAGCTCATTTTTCACATGAAGAATCTGAGACTCAGAGATATTAAGTGACTAAGTCAAAATCACACAGCTACAAATGTGAAGCCAGAATTTAAACCCGGAGGCCTGAGTCCATGGCTCCCTCTTATCCACTGTGCTAAGCTGCCACCAGAGGCATGTGTAAGAACACAAATCCATCACCTGCGATCCCCACACAATCCCACCCATGCACCTATGCACTCACACACTCGCAGCTACACACACACACACACAAGCACAGATCCATGGGCCCAACACTGACAGATACGCAGATACAGACACCACTAACACTGGTACAGACTGAGCCCCTGAAAACCCACAGTCACAGAGCTGCACACAAACAGTCCTACACGCACACCTCCACCACACACGTACACATGGACAGGGACACGCTGGCCATGTGCTCACACACCCCTAACACTCCAGCCCTACAGCTCATGTGCAGACATCTGCGTTCACACACCCACACGCACACACACAAACACTGCACCTTGTTTAATGATGCCCGGGAAATGAGAGTCATTATTTTTATTTAAAAAAAAGAAGAGAGAGAAGGACTCTCAAATGCCAATAGATTCCAGTGCATTTTTTTCAGTCCTGAAAGATTTCACAAGCAAAAGTCGCCCAACAGTGCCACCTGCTGAAGGCCGGTGGTTCTCTGTCTTCTCCTTTCTTGCCCCTCCCACCCTCATCAGAGACCTTCCCTCAGTTTGCCCTAAAGTGCCCACCAGGAGCTGGGAGCTGAATGAGGGGAGGTGGGGGTGGATGTAGATGGGAGAAGAGAGGAGGTGTAGAGGTGGAAGACCGTGGAGAAGGGGAAAGGGAGCCGGCTTCCAGGAGCCAGGCAAGGAGAGGGAGGTGGAGGCAGCGATCCCCAGGGAGACAGAGGCAGGGAGGGCAGGTAGGAGGAAGTCAGACCAAGAGACTATGAGAAAGCACACAGAAAGAACCAGATGGGAGAACGAGTCAGGCATGCAAGGGAGGTAAACAGAGAGGAGGAAGGAGAGACAAGGGGAGAGAAAAGGAGACGGGAAGACGAGGCAGGAGGTCCCGACATGCCCGAGCCGCTGAGAGCCCCCACACCCCGCCCCAGGACCCACAGATGCAGCGAACCTCCCTCCATGGGGTGCCAGGACCTGAGGGGGCAGTCTGTTCTGAAGACCTGGACATCCATGCCACCCCGGCTCTCCAAAATGTTTGTCCAGCAGCCCCTGCCCCAAAGGGGCTCAGATCAAGACGGGCTGACTCTCAACAGGAAAATTTCTTATGTGAAATATCTACTTTGGTTTCGAGGTACACAGAAACCCATCGGAAAAGACCCTGATGCTGGGAAAGATTGAAGGCAGGAGAAGGGGGCGACAGAGGACGAGATGGCTGGATGGCATCACTGACTCAATGGACATGAGTTTGAGCAAGCTCTGGGAGATGGTGATGGACAGGGAAGCCTGACGTGCTGCAGTCCATGGGGTCGCAGAGTTGGACATGACTGAATGGCTTAACAACAACAACACAGCAGATTGGGAAGAGTCAGCCCTGGAAGCTTCCAGGGTCCAGGTGCTGCTCGCCACCCCATCCCTTTGTCATGTGGAGTGGAGGGGAGGGGGTGTGGCGTGGGCAAAGGGTCCTTGTCATCTTGTTTCTTGATAGAATCCCTGAGGAAAGAGAGAGTCAGAGTGAAAACTCCTCTCAGGATTCCTCAGTGGTCCTGGGCACCCAAGCCCACAGCAGCTCTCCAGCACAGCTCAGGGGCATAGGAGGGCCCTGTGGAGGAGGCTACCCCCTCCCCAAGTCCCTTGTGAGGAGAAACAGCCTGAAATACCATCCCCGTCTCAGTGATCACCCCCACCCTGTGGGGCTCAGAGGGGCCGCAGAGCTGGACAATCAGCAGAAAAGTACAGACCCCTGACTCACTCAATGTAGATCTCACTGATCCCTTCCTGAGGGGGACATGGAGTGCAAAGGAGCGGGGCGTGCAGTGGGGATGAGAACCCAGCCTCCCAAGCCAGCCTCCCAGCCCATCTCCTGGCCCCAGTGGAAACCACATCCGGGAAATCCTGAGTCCTGTGCTCTCTCTGGGTGGCAACCGTGGGCCTTCATCCTGCACTCTTAGGGCCTAAACTCCGGGCCTTCGCTCTCCCTGTGAGACACTGCCTTCTATAGAAGGGCTCCTGGAGGGAAAGTCTTGGGGCAACTGTATTTTTCTATGGAGCCTCTGGCTGCGTCCTGTAGCTCAGCTACTTTTGTTCACCTTTGTTGGGATGCACAGGACCCTCCCTGCTGCAGAGCCGGCTGACAGCACAATGCGGAGCAGGTGCTGGCTTGCATCTCATTTGCATGTGGTTTGCATATGCTTCCTGACTTCTCAAAATACCAGGAAACCCTCCTCCATACTGTAACTTCTTGGCATTCACAGTCACTCCCGACTGACAAGGGCCATTTCAGAACCGTGGACTTGCATTTGCTTAGCTAGAAGAGGAGTTCAACTGCAAACCGGGCAGAATCTAAACTCTTTTAAACAGACAATCCTGCTCCTCCTCCTCCTCCTCCTTGGAGGCGAGACCTCCAAGCAGTCTCCCCTCCCACCGACTTCTGTGGTCTCTCCCCTCCTGCCAGACTGGACAATGCCCCCCTCACTGAAAAAAAATACCCTGCTCCTCCCTGGCTAATGCTGCTCCCTCTGCCTGGGATGCTCTTTGCTCTCCTTCTCTACCTGAAAAATTCCTACTGACCCATCAAGACCCAGTTCAAACAGAACTTGTACAAAGCTTCAGCATCTCATCTTCCCCACCCTGGCACTGGTACCAGTGAGCAGAGCTATTGCCTCTCAGTGGGCCCAGTGCTTCAGCTCCTTAACAGTCAACCATTAAAGAGATGATTTACTGTATCATAAAGTGATGATGTCCAGCATGTGTCTTTCCTATTAGACTGTGAACTCGTTGAGGGCAGACACCACAGAGTGTGCATCCATCGCAGCATAGCCTATAGCTCCTTGCAATGGAGAATGGCTGTTTAATCAACTGTTTGATGAACAAGTGAATGAATGAATCATTTATTGTTTTCTCCAAGGGCCTTCCTGCTCAAATACACAGATTTTTCCCTCCATAATGGCTCACCCAGATTGGGTTAAATGGCACTGCTAATCCACTCAATATTTTACAACATGAATCAGCACAGAACAGAGGGCCCTCAGGGCTCCAGCTCCATATAGATCCCCATCTACTTCTGAGCACCCAACTCTTCACAGAAAAAACCCTAAATCCGAGGCTAAAACCCCAGGAAGGGCCTTAGGCCCAACTGCAAGTGAGGCAACGGGACCAGGCCTGCTGCTTAAGAAGCGAATAACCAAGCGGGGAGATTTACAGTCAGATAATTGGCAGCTCTGGTGCACAGTCAAATGCAGTAAATTAAGTGTTTTCCTGTAAATCAAGTTTATGATTTGCACTGGAGATGCAATTGTTAAAACTGTTCATTTTAACCACAAATAGCAGCTGAAAGAAACCAATTTAGGAGTGACAGATTGGTTTTGATTCTAAATGTAGTGCTAAAACAGTTAATTTTAATAACATCCATTGGACAGGAGTCTGCTTGTTACTTAATATCATAGTCAACAATTTGAAAACTGCACGTTCAGCCACTGCTGCTTCCGCTAAAAATTAATCCCATTTTTCCCCCGAATGGAGGCATTTCTCAGCAGGAAGTGGCATATCCATGCAGGAGGGCTTTCCTCATTCATGAGGTTATGGCCTTCCTACCCTGGGGAAGAGTGGCCACAAGAAGGTCAGCTGTGGATGGAACAAAAAGTAGGAGCACCCTTGATGGTAAGCAGGACCACGGTCACCTGCTTCTGTCTACGCATCTCCAGGGATGTAGAACACGCCTTCTTCTCACCTCTTCTCCAGGAGCATCTCTGAGGCTGCATAGACATCAACTTTTTTATCAATGGTCCAGACCTCCAGGAACTGGAAGACAGTCTCCTTGTCTCTGCCTCTCCTAATGGCTTCTTTTATTCTCTGAGTAAAACATGTCGATGCCCAAGCGTACAGCAGGGTAGTGTGGGAGAGGGCCTTGGGGACCAGTGGTATTTATTGGGTAATTCTGAACAAACAGGACAAAGTTTCATCTTCCAGATTTTTCACCATCATCCTTGTCATTTCAGGACACACAAACCAGTTTATCAATATCCAATCTTTCTTTGTGCTGTCCAACACTGGCCAATTTTTGTCATAAGCCAGCTTGGGTCCTAAGCATGCCTTGGGCCTACAACTTCCCAGGGTGAGGAAACCTTTTGACTAAAGGAACTCCTGAACTCTTTCAATGGCTTGCCCTGATGTTTCACAGGCTCCAGGCTCCAGTCTCAAATTTTAGCATACACTGAAATCACCTGGAGGGCTGATAAAACTGGTTGCTGGACCCCACCCTCAGATTCTGATAACAGCCGGTCTGGGCAGAGCCAGGGAAACTGCCTTGCTGGTAAGTTCCTGGGTAATACTGAGGCTGCCTGCCTGCAAACCTCACTGAGTAGCACTGATCTAGGGGATCCATATTACTGTCACCACCTTCACTCTTACAGATGAGGAAGCTGGAGGCCAGAGAAGCAGGATGCAGAAGGGAGGACGAACAGCCCCTGGACATCAATACAGCATCATCACCACACCTCCTGGGCCTTACCTCCCACAGTGGGAGAACCACCCCTCCCCAAGACATCGCCAGGAGCTCCAGATTCCCTGAGAGGAAGGCGCACAAATCAGCTCATTTATCCAGCTCTCGTTCAATAACTTCAAAAGGTATTTAAAAAGGAAAACTTCTGTAAAAGAAGCAAAAGCCTGTTCACTTTCATGGCCACCACTTGGAGGAATGGTTCTTCTGGAGCCTGGGCAATCGCTTCTAAGAGTCTATTATAAAGTGAAACCTAAATCACATTTATGGCTCATACTGTAAGGCAAATGTAGGTATTAAAATTGTTCCTTTTAAATGATAAACACCCGCTGAAATGGCGCAATAGAGCTGCATCAAAAACTATTTTCACCCAAAACTAACTGACTCAGGAAAGGCAGTAAATAGTGAATTTGACTACAATCCCCATAACTGCTGTTGATATAAGGAGTGGGGAGGGATGGGGCTCTGTAGAGAAATTAGCACATGGAGACCATATTTGTGTAGACGACATTCACCACCTTGCCTGCCCCAGCCTTCTCCAAGGTGTGACAGGTAGAGTTTCACCCCAAAAGGGACACTGGCTACTTGTTTTCTCCCCTGGTTTTTGATAGCGAGGCCTCCATTTTACTGTGCATATCACAATCGTTACAGTTTTTATTTGGAGAGGGAAGTAATGGAAAAAATAGTTAATCGCCCATTCATAATCTCTTAAACATTATTTTTAAGCTGATAGTTGCAAAACAAAATGCAATCTTTCTAACATCTTCAAACAATTACTTGTCATTTTCCCAGTTTCCATAATAAAAGAAAATGGGAGGGGGGCAAACTCTGATTCTGACTTTGGGAAAGATGAAGGACAAAGCAAATTCTGCCCAGAGTTTATTCCATCAAAAAAGAAGGCCGTACCAAGCAAGGACAAGTGGTGGGAACTGGGGGCAGAGCCTCTCCTGGTCTACCCTACTCATCCTAAAGATAATGTAAAGTGGGTCTAATTACCTGAGCCTTGTTAAGCAAACTTACTTCTGCCCATCCCCTGGAGGAAATGTAGGGACGTGCCCACCTTCCTTCTCTGCCCCAAGAGACTCAATAAATGAGGAATCACAGCCAGGAGTCAATTTAACTCCTCAGAGCATCATGATGAGAGCCTAACTCATAATGGATGGATGGATGGAAGGATGAACTTCCATGCCAAGACAAGGCTTCTCAAATTCTCAGCGTGAAAGGACCACTTTTCATTTGCAATCAATTCATCCTCTAATCTGTTAAAGATACTTTTGTGAAATAAGTTAAGATGTCATGGTAACGCCAATTGCTGAACCACTGTCTAATTCTTAGTCTTAGTTTCTGTAATAAACTTAAATGTGCATTAACTTTTTAAACACCATCCTTGTAGAGAAGGGGGGCAGAAAGAAGCAAATGTATAAAAATACAGGAACCTATTGAAAATGTGTTCATTTCTCATTTCCCCAGTACCCCTCGATTCCCACATCCTGCAACATAAATTCGTGCAGCTCACATTTTCGTCAAAATTCCGCGGTACTAAACAGTGTGGAGATGGTGCTGGTCCTGGGGCCAGGCTTGGAGCAGAGCTACACTGGGGCTCAATACTGGGCAAGTCACACACATTAACCGCTCTGTCCTCCAGGCCAGAGATGGGTGCTCTCATACCCACTTTCCGGATGGGGAACCTGAGGCCTGGGGATGGTTAGTGAGTTGCTAGTTTGCAAAAGCCAGTGGATAGACAGTTAAGCTTTACACCCAGATCTTTCACACTCTGGGGCTTCCTAGGTGGCTCAGTGGTAAAGAATCCACCTGCCAATGCAGGAGACAGGAGTTCAGTCCCTGGGTTGGAAAGATCTCCTGGAGGAAGAAATAGCAACCCACTCCAGTATTCTTGCTGGGATCATCCCATGGCCAGAGAAGTCTGGCAGGCTACAGTCCATGCAATTGCAGAGTCAGACACAATTGAATTGAGCACACAAACATACTCTCAGGCTCCAAACCTTTGTATTTCCTGACACTGGGTTCCAGAGGTGGCCTTAAAGGGTGGAGCAGAAGGATAATCTCCCTTCTGGTCCAGGGAGGGCTCCTCCAAGGACAGAGACTCAGGTGAGGAGCTAGGAGAGGAGGAAGATGTTCAGTGGGAGGCAGGGCACCCCGAAATCCAGAGGCAGGAATGTGCTTGGTGTTAGGTGAGGAGGACCACAGAGGAGCCAGAGCGGGTGGTGACGGGGACAGGGAGCCTGGCCGGAGGTGGCCTGGTGGCTGCTCTTCCTGGGCAGCTGGAGAAGGCACTGGCCCTGAGCCCAGAGCAGGGAGTGAAAAAGGAAGTCAGCCACTGGCTCTCTGCCTGTGCCTTGATCCTCACCGTGGAGCCCAGCATTCCCATTTTGAAACCCGTGGAGCGGTAGTTGGCATTAAAAAAAAAATGTAAATCTGACAGAAGACTCTCTCGTCAGGGTATTTCTCCTTTACAAGAGTTTAAGAGACTAGAGGGGTCAGAGCGACTCTCGCTTCCCGCTGAGCTGTGTCTGTGAAGCTTTGAGCGCAGAGGACCAAGGGCGCAGGGCCGGATGTTCAGAGAGGCCCGAAATGAAAGGGAGGATCAGAGAGGACGTGCCAGCTGCCCCAGCCTGGCCGGGCCGCGATTCGTGGGCCCCGAGGGATGGAGGAGGCTTCGTTCGGGGAAACCAAGGGCTCTGGCACAGCCCACGAACAAAGTCAGGCCTGGAAAAACAAGTTAAAATCTCACTACCCTCAGAGGGGGAGGGTCTCACCTCTCTTCTCCTGGACACCTGCCCAGCTCTGTCATTCAAAGATGCTTCAGGAGGAGCCTCACAGACCCAGAAAGCAGGACTTCCATGCCCTGCCCCTCCCCTTGCCCCCAGGAAACTGCCCTAATCAGAAAGTCCAGAAATCTGCTCCCCTTGTCTAATGTTAGGGCACTTCAACTAATACTGAGTGAGGCCTTCTCGGACCAGGCTCTCTATTAAGGATGGAAGTTCCAAGATGCAGGACACACCGCACCTGCCCTCTGGATGCTCCCAAATGGTGGGGGCAGGGGGCGGGGGGAGGGATGGGGGAGGCACAGAAACTGTTGTACCACAAAGAGATTGTACGTTGATGGAAGGATATCTAAAGTTTTGAATGCCCAGAGAGGGACCCTAACCTATCCAGGGAGAGTAGTCAGGGAAGGCTTCCTGGAGGAAGAAGGCATACCTGAAGTGAGCCCTTCCTGAGCAAAGGAGGGAGAGTGACATTCCAGGCAAAAACACACACACAATAACAGCAGCAACAACTCTGAATAAAAGACTTAGTTTTCTTTTCCTGGTTAAGAGAAAGAGAGTTTTCAGAGTTTCTTAGAGAGTACAAACTCTTTAATCCCTAGGTAAGGAAATTGAAGCTCAGAGAGGTAGAGCTTTGCACTCAATGTCACACAGCAAGCTGGGGTGGGATGGAGGTTCAGAGGCTCCCCAGGGTCCCAGGCCGTGTCCTCTATGCCTTCTCTTGCTGTGACTTGAGCTGTGCTTTCCCCAGACAGGGATACCACCTGGAAAGTAGAGAGAAAGCTTCTGGAGGGAGCAGAGGTGTCTGGAGCAAAGGAACTCAAGGGAGCCAGGCAGTCCTGCTCGGTCCCCAGGGACCTTATCTGACGAGTAAGACATAGGGAGGCGGCACAGAAGCAAGTCACAACATCAAGGACCTTCACAGCAAAGAGGAGACTGTTGTTTCAACATCACTGGCCATTCGCTGGCCCTCTCCTTCAGAGCCACCCCTGGAGGAGAGAAGGGCATTGCCAACTCCCCTGGAGAAACCCTAGCACACCTCCATTCTTAAAATCTGGCTGCTGAGCCAGCCTCCGAGGTGGGAGGGAGATTGGTGAGGGCAAATGGGATTTCAGGACCAGGAAATCCCACTTATATATTGGCAGTGGGTCTTGGGAGAATTGATAACCACAGCAACAAACATAACAACCATAGTAACAGCTCACACTCAGCCCTTAGGAGAAGCCACCTTCAGACAGCTTCTACAGGTCAGCTCACATGACCGCCATAACAACCTGTCAGGTAGGCGTCATTAGCATCCCCATTGCACAGATGAGGGCACTGAGGCTCAGAGACACAAGGTCACTTGCCCCAGGCCACAGAGGTCAGGAGTGCCAGAGCTGGGAATTGAACCTTCTTTGAGGCTCAGTTCTCTTTTCATGAAGATGGGGCTGATCACCTCCTGGGGAAGCAAGGGGCCTAGACCACCGGTCTAAGGGGAATTGAAGTGGGAGAGAGACACGCAAGGGCCACAGAGAGCAAGAGCAAGAGCAAGTCCCCTGGAGTGGTGGGAGATAGCAGATAGGAGCCAGCAGAAGGAGGGCCTGCACTTTAGGGCACGAGGCCCTCAGGGGGCACCCAGAGGGAAAAGCCTCCAGTCCAGAGAGATTCTGAGAAGCAAGGCAGGCCAGGAGAGCTGAGCCGTGAAGCGTGAGCAGGTGGGACTCAATGCCCAGGGGTTGAAGGACATTCAGGCAAAAGGCACAGTGCATGCAAAGGCTTGGAGACAGAGTGTTCCAGCAGCGCTAAATGCTTTCATCTTTGGAGCACCTGCTGCCAGGATGGGAGCAATGATACTATGAACAACCAAACAAACAGCAATGCTAAATGAAGATCATGGCATCCAGTTCCATCACTTCATAGCAAATAGAGGGGGAAACAATGGAAACAGTGACAGATTTTATTTTCTTGGTCTCCAGAATCACTGCAGACAGTGACTGTAGTCATGAAATTAAAAGACCCTTGCTCTTTGGAAGAAAAACTATGACAAACCTAGATAGCATATTAAAAAGCAGAGACATTACTTTGCCGACAAATGTACGTATAGTCCAAGCCATGGTTTTTCCAGTAGTTGTGTATGGATGTGAGAGTTGGACCATAAAGAAGAACTGATGCATTCAAACAGTGGTGCCAGAGAAAACTCTTGAGAGTCCCTTAGACTGCAAGGAGATCAAACCAGTCCATCCTAAAGGAAAATCAGTCCTGAATATTCATTGGAAGGACTAATGCTGAAGCTGAAGCTTCAATACTTTGGCCACCTGATGCAAAGAACTGACTCATTGGAAAAGACCCTGATGCTGGGATAGATGGAAGGCAGGAGGAGAAAGGGATGACAGACGATGAGATGGTTGGATGGCATCACTGATTCAATGGACATGAGTTTGAACAAGTTCTGGGAGATGGTGAAGGACAGGGAGCCTGACGCGCTTGCAGTCCATGGGGTCGCAAAGAGCTGGACACGACTGAGAGACTGAACAACAGCAACAACAGCCTTGCTCTGGAATCCAGGTTTCCTTGTGCAATGGACAGAGCCCAGCCTGGGGGTGCAGAGCCTGGATTTCTGTTGTGGTTGTCCCTGATTTCTCGGTGACCTTATTTATTCATGCATTCAACAAACATTTACCGTGTGCCTACCATGTACTTGACATTGTCCTGAGCCCTGGGGCATGCATTAGCCCACAAAACAGTCACAGTTCCTGCCTTACTAGAGCTAATGGCTGAGTGAGGAGACAGACTACAAGAAGTTAACAAGTAATCTGCCCTCCAAACCTTCGTTTCCCAAACCTTACACTGAGATGCTAGCTGGTGGGACTGGTCAAGCATGCACTACATAGAACAAGATGACACCAGAGGTCAGGAGGAACTCTGTACCTCTGATTTGATGAGCGATCTTGGAAAATCACTTCATGTCTCTGTGCCTCAGTTTTTAGATCTGGGAAATGGGGATATTGTGTATTGATATCTACTCAGAAACATATAATCTGTTCTCCCTCATCTGAGAACATGCGTGATTTTGAGGACATGAGGCCTGGGCCCTGTCCACAAGCACTTCTGAGAGCCCTCACCCCTCCAGCTCCTCTGTGACCCTGAACACTGACCTTGCACTGCTCCCTATGACCTTTCAGGCCTCAGGACATTTGCACATGCCAGCTCTTCCACCCAGTAAACCATCCCCTAGCCCATTTCTTTGCCTGGATGATCCTTTAAGGTCCAGCTTCACTATAACCTCTTCAATTAACCTTCCCAGCTCCCACTTCACTCCAGACAGAAATAGCTTCCTCCTCTGTGATATGTGGACGTGTGGATGTGTGTATTTAACTGATTTAGAAATAAAAGTATAAAATGCCTTTGATAAAAATGTTGAACTTTTTTCCTAAAGATGTATAGATTAAAAAGGAAGTCTCACCTTCCCCATGGACTCCCTGCCCTCAGTACCCAAACTAGCCCCCTGCTAACATTTTGTGCTTCTTTAAGGAGAAAATAAATTATGTAAGTATATATAGTGGCTTCCCAGGCGGCACCAGTGGTAAAGAACCTGCTTGCCAATGTAGGAGACCTAAGAGATGCCTAGGATCAAGACCTAAGGTTCGATCCCTAGGTCAGGAAGATCCCCTAGAGAAAGAAATGGCAACCCGCTCCAATATTCTTGCCTGGAAAATCCCATGGACAGAGGAGCCTGGCGGCCTGTAGTGCATGGGGTTGCAAAGAGTTGGACACGACTGAAGCGACTTAGCACATACACACAGCACATACTCAATAAGCCCTTTTGATGTGCCACACGCTGCTCTAAGCAACTTGCATTGTTAGCCCTTACTAACATTTTGTGTTTCTTTCAGGGAAAACAAATTATACAAGTACATATAGTAACAAGACTAGCTAACGAGGACTTACTCTAGGCCCGGCACCAGTTATGTTCTATGTATATGAAATGCACTGAAACCTCATAACGGCCCTACGATCAGACGCTATTATTAGCTCCATTGTACAGGCGAGGTAACTAAACCTAGAGAGGTCAAGCGACTTTCCCAAGTCACACAGCTGGTAAGCGGAAAGGCAGAAACTTACACCCCAGTAGGCTGTGCCAAAGGCCACACTTTCAACAGTCCTTTTTTGATAATACAAATGTGTTCCTATATACCCGCTTCTGCCCCTGGCTTTATTTTGCTGAAAATCCAACTCTGAATCTCTCCATATAAGCACAAAAACAGCTATATTCTCTCCTGCAGCCACTTGGCACGGAAGCATCATATCTTATATACTCAGCCCCTGGGTGGACACTTTCGTGGCTTCTAGTTGCTGTTACAAACTTTCATTAATACTCAGGCTTGCGTCTATATCTTAATGCACTTTTGCAAACACACCTGTGGTCTGTGGCCCTGAAACAACTGTGCCAAATGGCATGGGCTTTGCAAACTTTGAGAGATGTGGCCAAATTGTCCTCCAAGTGCTTGGGCGACTCTGGGTTCTCACGAAGGCTGTTGTACCCATAATACTGTGAACCCACTTCTCCTAGAATACTGAGCAGGGTGCTGGTCCATCAGGGTCCCTTCCAGATCTGAGCTTCCTGGGGGCTGGGGCCGGGGTCGGGGGTGGGACTTGCTGTCCTCCAGAATCCCAGGGCACTTAGACTAAGCTGTGAAAAGGCTTGAAAGAAGTTCAGGACCTCTTTGGAGAACCATCTTGAGTCAGTTTCATGTAACAAACAGCAAGAATTTCTTGGGCACCTTCCTTTGGTACAGGAAGCATAGACTAAACCAGGGTTCCCAAAATCAAACACTTGCAGGGGCCAGGCAGGCTGCCTAAAAGGGTGACATGGGCTGGTCGAAGGTGATGCTAAGGAGAGCAGCCACAGGTCAGCTCCAGCGATGCCAGGCAGGAATGCCAGGTCATGAGCTAGATCTTACAATTTTTACAGAAAGACAGAAACCTGGATTTTTAGGTGAATTTATCCTGATACTTAGCAGAACAGCTGGCACTTGAGGACTCCTTATGTCCTGAGTGAATAAAGAAAAAATGAACAACTCTGAAGCGCATGTTCTTCCCTCTGCAGCTCAGTCTGGCAGAGGGATCCTCCTCTGCAGTAAGAGATGCAAAGCCCTGTACTCACCTGGACTGGTGGGCACGGCAAGGCCCACCATGCTTCATTCCCTCTCCGTGTCCCCAGCAGCGGTCTCCCAGAACAGGGGTCTCCAGAAACCACCAACCCCGACACACACAGACCCACCATCAAGTGGATGTGAGTTTTCCGGGGGCTGCATGGGGAGAAGACACTCACCTTTTTGCAAGGTCACTGTGGGTTTAAAATCAGTCTTGTTCAGCAAATCCCACACCTTGATCTCCTCCCCTTCTGAATTCCTCCCCCACTCACCAGAATTGCACAAGGACTTTAAGTGAGTTAATGTCCTCTACACCTCGAGAGACATTCATCCTGTCTCTCCTGTCAAGAAGGAGGGATCCTATCTTACTGCAATTATGTATCAGTTTTCAAAACTAATGAATGGTCAGTATGTGGTCCTCATTCCCATGGTTATGGGTTTTGGGTTTTTAGGACTCATAGGGAGTAGACTGTGGTGCCACAGCCAGGGCATCCCCCAGAAAACATCACCCCAGGCAGCCAGGCTGTGAAACGGGTGTGTGACTCCAAAGTTTGCCTTTCAGAAGGACAGAAAGAAGCCCTCAGGGCAGAAGACTCAAGTGGAGGCAGGTACAGATGGGCTTCCCTGGTGGCTCAGCAGTAAAGAATGAGCCTGGCAATGCAGGAGATGTGGGTTTTGTCCCTGGGTTGGGAAGATCCCCTGGAGAAGGAACTGGCCACCCACTCCAATATACTTGCCTGGGGAATCCCATGGACAGAGGAGCCTAGCGAGCTACAGTCCATGGGGTCACGAAGAGTCGGACATGACTTAGCGACTAAACAGCAAGAGAAAAACACTTGACTTGGGAACAGGAGCATGGGGCACCCAGGGAGCCTACAGCTCAGCCTCTGTGAAGCTCAGTAGCCCCAGGGAACATTTCTCAGCTCTCTGGGCCTCATTTTTCCCATCAATAGACTAAAGGGCATTTGTAGTGCCAGATATCATTTATCATATAAATCAGGGAACTTCTCTGTTTTTTTATTCAAGGTTCAAAACAGTACTTTATGGTTTTTTGTTTTGTTTCCTTTTTTGATTTAATTGTCTTATTCTGGAGTATCGTTGATTTGCAATGTTCTATTAGTTTCAGATGTACAGCAAAGCGGCTCAGTCATACACACACATATATCCACTCATTTTCAAATTCTTTTCTCATATAGGCTATTAAAGATTATTGAGTAGAGTTCCCTGTGCTATCCAGTAGGTCCCTGTTGATGATCTATTATATATTAGGGTATGTATGTTAATCCCAAACTAATTTATAACTTTTCTATGTTTTGAGTAAACCATGTGGAATTGCTATTTTGTAGGTCAAAAATAGTTGGACATCGGCAATCCCACTTGATCCAATCTCAGAATAATTACTCCAGGACACAGCATAAAGCAGGGCTGTCCTGAGCAAACTGGGACGAGCTGTCACCTACGGCTCAGGACCGTACTGACTGCGTCTCTCCATTACTTGAAATACAAAGCACCACCCCCCACCCCCAGCCCCTCTGTCATTAGGCTGAGGTATAAAGATTAAGTTAATGGCGGGCAGAGAAAATCAGCTTTGTTGGCAAATTGTCTCTGATATTTATTTTGAACATTAAAACAAATCATTCCGACTAAAGAGGGCTGTAGTGCGCGGCCCATTAAAATGCATGCATTATGTATAACTCTCTGGCTTCACCTCCAAGTATTATCAGCCTAAAAAGCAAACATGGTTTTTAAAGCCCCTTGTTTACGACATCCCGTGACAGCTGATTAATGGCCACAGTTTCCAGATCTGAAAGCTCAGTAACCCAAGCTAGAAAATTCAATCTTATTTTAATATAGGAGAGGGGGTGAGCAAGGGGGAGGGCAGCAAAACAGGAACAGAGCAGAGCTCTTCAAAGGAGTCCAAACTGGGGCTTGTAACCATCGGAACAGCATCAGTCAGGTCTCTCCTTGGGCACTGTGGTGTTTCCTAGGCTACTATAGCAAATGGTCACAAACTCGATGGCTTAAAACAACAGAAAGGCATCATCCCATAGTTCTGGAAGCCACAAGTCTGGAGCCAGAGTGTCAGGAGGGCCACACTTGCTCTGACTGCTCCCTTGCCTCTTCCAGCTTTTGATGGCTTCTGGTGTTCCTTGACTTGTGGCCGCATCGCTCCCATCTCTGCCTCTGCCTTCACATCCCCTTCCTCCTTGGTTTCTAGATCTTCTCACTCTCTTATAAGGATGCTTGTCATTGGATTTAAGGCCCAGTCCAATTCAGAATGGAGAAGGAAATGGCAACCCGTTCCAGTGTTCTTGCTTGGGAAATCCCATGGACAGAGGATCCTGGCGGGCTATAGTCCATGGGGACGCAAAAGAGCTGGACATAACTTAGGGACTAAACAATGAGAGCCACCAGTTCCGAATGACCTGACTTTGAGAGTCTGACCTTCACTACATCCACAAAGACCCTTATTCCAAATAAGATCACACCCTGTGGTTCTAGGTAGACACATCTCTTGTGGGGGGGACACCATTCAACCCAGCGCGCTTCTCCTTCCGTCTCCCAGAGAGCTTCCTCTGTTCTTAGGAAGGTCAGGGGACCAACCAGACCGCAGATCCTGCCGGACCCCAGGACGCTCTCTAATCTGTCCACGTCTGTGCCCTCTCGCTGCCACCTCCTGGCTCGGGACCCCAGCCAGCCTCATCACTGGTTCCCTGCTGTCATGCCTACCCCTCCAGTGGGTCCCCTACCAGCAGCTGGAGCAGTCCCTCCAAAGAGCCCACCTGACCCTGTCACTCCTCCTCTTGGCCCTCAGTGGCTCCCCAGGGCCAATAACTCTACCCATCACGGCCAAGAGGGCCTGCCAGGTCTGCCCTCTGACCATCCTGCCACCCTTACTCACAGGGCACATCCCCTATGGGGTCAGTTTGGGCCACATCATCCCACCACCCAGCAGGAGCCCTGTACACCAGTGTCCCTGCCTGGATGCCTCAAGATCTCACCTCGATGCCACCTCCTCTGACACAGCCAAGTCCCCCACCATGGCCACCAGACATCCTTTATTTCTTCTTCAGTATATTCATCACACTTACATCATTCATGAATGGACTTGCTTATCTTTTCAACACCCGAATATGAGAATGCTAACTGGCCTGCCCCAAAACCCTCCTGTAGCATTTACAAGAACCCTCACACAGCCCTGCATGGTGGGCCCCACCCTCCTGCCTGTGTCCTCTCCTCCCACTTTCGTCCTCTCCTCCTGCTTCCTCCCTGTCCACTCACTGTCCAGCCATAGCGGCCTCCTCCTGTTCCTCCGGAAAGCAAGCCCTGCCGGCCACAGGGCTCTGCACAGGCAGTTTGCTCTGCCTGAAATGCTCTTCCTCTAGATTTAGCCTATTTGCACCAAGCAGGAAAGACCTTCCCTTAATCCTCCCTTTTCTAGTACATCCTCCAGACCCATTATTCTTACCCTCTTTTATCATCTTCATAGCAATTATCACTAAAAATCACCTCACAGTAATGGTTTCAGGGAACTTTTTTTGCTTCCTGACTTATTCTCTGTGCCACCCAACTAGGAAGTGAGCTGCTAAACACAGGGACCCTGACTGTTTCATTCACTGCTCTATCCCCAAAGACTTAGGATGCTGCTGCTCCCATTCCCACCAACATGTTGTTAGATAAGTGAATGTTTGCTCCAGAGTCTATCTCGCACAGGTCCAAAGACACAGCAAGGATTTACAAATTCCCTCTGTGTAGCTCTCTTTGTTGTGGGTGAAGGAATACCCTTCCTAGAATTCCTAAGACCATCTAGATCTTATTCTAAAGGCAACACCACCAACCACACACACACACACACACACACACATACACAATGCTTGGACAGCTCCCACATTCATCCATTTGTTCACTCATTCATTCTGTAAAAGTTTACTTAGCATTTGCTGTGAGCCAGGCACTGTTCTGGCCCCAGCAGTAAAGTGCAGAGCAAGGTGACCCATCTCTGCCCTCTCTGAGCTGACACCCTTATTCCATCAGTGCCTATCCTAAGAGATTTCTAGAAGAGCAGCAAAGCACTCTCTTTTTCTGAGTCTCAATTTTCTCATCCGCCCAAGGGGAAACAAAATCTGGTCCACTGGCCAGGAAGTTCCAGGACTGATGGGGACTGGAGACCGATCTCTGAAAGTGTGAGGCCCCAGAATGTTCCTGGCCTATCCCCCCCCTACTGCTTGCCAACCACGCCCACTCCCTACTCCACCCAGGCCCTGCGGTCCTTCCGGCCTGCACAGGAGCACAGGCATTAGACACACCTGAGCTCACATGCAGCTTGTGAATGAGCTTGGAAAATCACCTAACCTGGCACAGCCCGAGTTCCCTCGTCCGTAAAATGGAGATCGTAACATCCGTAAACTCTGTTGGGAGGATAGAATGGGACATGCTTCCTAGAGATCCTGCGCTCCCTGGGATGGGGAACGTCGGTCACTCCCCCGGAATGTCCTCACTCTTCCCTGCTGCCTGCCTAACTCCTGTCCATCCCCAAGACACAGGCCAGGTGACCCTCCTCAAGAACCCTCTCCTGCCCTTCACCCACTGTCTACACTGCTCAACCCTGTCAGCCAATCAGCTTTCCTCCTGGGCACAAGTTTAGGGCAGTGATCAGACCAGTCCTCAGCATGCCACACATGCCTGACATGGCTGGGCACACAGTAGGTGCTCAGCAAGGATTCCACTTACTGCTTGTTCACAGAGCATCTGCTCCTGCCAGGCCCTATGCCAGGCTCTGCAGACAGCAATGATGTGGTCCCCTTGCCAGGGACATTCACAGCCTGGGAAGGACACAAACACACCACAAATAACCCCCCTGTGCAGAGGTGTAGACAGAGGCATGGCATATGGAGAAATCAAGGGCCTTCCTAGAGAAGCTGGACCTTACATCAGCCACCCTCTTGGCCGAGTGGAAACTCTCACTTGGCAAGTTTATTCCTGGAAAGAGGCACCGGGATTAGCATTCCCGCTGGCATCTATGTCAGTCTATGGGTCCTAAATCCTGATTTATGACGACTTCTTTCATTAGCAAAGGCTGACTTTTGATCAGTCTGTTCCCAGTTCTTCACCATGTAATTAAAGACCTTAGAACGAGTACACAAATGGGGTGGGGTCAGAGGTCCATTTCAGGGACACCCGGATGAGGGAAGGAGAGCGCTGGCCTCAACCACTCCCTCCTTACTAAGTTTATTATGACAGACTAGAACTGTATTGCTTCTAAATTTTCCAAAATATTCAGACAGAACATATGTCTTAAAAAGCTCTTTCTTTTTCAATATCAAAACCAAAACATTCGGCCTCCCCAATAAACTCGATTTTCTTGTTTGTTACAGGGGAAACTGAGGCCCAGAGAGACCTGTTGGGCCCAAGGTCCCTTTGTGATTAGGGGTTGAGCCAGGACCAGAACTGGGGCTCCCACAGCCCAGGCCAGAACTCCACCTACCACCTCTGGGTCTCACTCCTAGGCCCCAGGAAGGGTTACTCTTGCTGTGAGCATGCACCTTAAACAACCTCTCTCCTCTCTCCCTGACAGGTGTGTTTTCTCCGGCCTCAGCAGATGGGGGAGGATGTCCCTGCCACCTTCCCACCTTCCGAAGGCCAGGGAGCGGGGCGAGGTGGCACCAAGAGACAAAAGCCGCCCGGCGCGGTCTGAGAATTGACGGAGGGTCGGTGCCATGCTGTGCTCTGTAAAGGCAGTCATTTAAGTTAATAACTGTGAATTTGGGACTGCAGTGATGCTGCCACTGTGCCTGGGCCCCCGCAGGGAGACCGCTGGGCTGAGATCTTAGCAGGCCGCCCCCCCAGAATGCCCTTTGTGGCAAGAACAACAATTGCCTGCTTGTGCTGTCTGCTCTTATCTAGTCATCAAGCCGAGGTCCTAACAGTCATCTCACCGCATCTGTCTCAGCGTTCAGAGGGCGGGGGAGCATTTGCAGCAACCCCTGCTGGTCCCTGCAGGCCCCGGTGTGTGCGTCATTAAGACACGTCGCTGTAGTGGTCAGACGCCGTGCACCTCCAGCTGTAGGCTCACACGCAATCTGCCCGCTGGCAGGAGAACATCAGCAGCCAGGCTCTAAGCACAAACTCCAACCTGCAGGCTGGCGCTCAAGGCTCTATTATTCTCCAGTTGGCTTCCACCAATCCTGGCTACTCTTCCCATTATATAAAATCCCAATCCCTTCCCTTCTCTCTATATATATCCAAGCCCTCTGTCAAGTCCCAACCCATAGTCTTCCTCCACCAGGGAGCTTTCCATGAGGGCTCATTGTGTGCTTACCCAAGCTATAAGCTTCTGGGGAGCTGGGGTTCTGTTTTACTTGTCGCTGAGTCCACAGGGGATAGCAGATTGCTTATCACAAGGCAGTTCTCAATACATATTTGTTGTTTCCCTCTAACTGGGACTTGGTAATTTAGATTCAAGGGAGGAATGCCGTCTGAATGCCACAGCTGAGTTCTAGGATGTCTAAAAAGAAATGTAGGCTATTCCTTCAGTTCATGACGTGTTGTAGCTCATGAATGCGGCTGTACATCAGGACTGTCTAGAATTCCCTTCCCCCTTGTCCACCTGGAGAAACCTGATCTATCCTCAATGCCTGGCGTGACCACTGCCCTCTCCGGAAGCCCTCCCTCAGTCCTCTGGGCAGACTCAACATGCCCTTCTCTTGGCTTCCAAACACACCTGGCTTTGAATTCTGTTAGGGGTTGAAGCAAGGAGATCAAACCAGTCAATCCTAAAGGAAATCAACCCTGAATACTCATTGGAAGGACTGATGCTGAAGCTGAAACTCCAATACTTTGGCCGCCTGATGCGAAGAGTCAATTCATTTGAAAAGACCCTGATGCTGGGAAAGATTGAGGGCAAGAGGAGAGGAGGGTGACAGAGCATGAGATGATTGGATGGCATCACCAATTCAATGGACATGAACTTGGGCAAACTCTGGGAGATAGTGAGGGACAGTGAGCCCTGGTGCGCTGCAGTCAATGGGGTTGCAAAGAGTCAGACACGACTTAGCGATTGAACAACAGCATGGGTTGAATTGCATTCCCTCAAAATATGTTGGAGTCTGAGCCCCCAGTACCTGTGAATGTGACCTTATTTAGAAGCAGGGTCTTTGCAGGTGATCAAGAGAAGATGAGGTCATGGTAAAATGCACACACTATATAAAATAGATAACCAACAAAGGCCTACTCTACAGCACAGGAAACTACTCAATATTGTGTAATAAGCTATAGTGGAAAAGAATCCATAAAAGAATATATATTTATACATTCATGTAACTGAATCACTGTGCCATACGCCTGAAACTACCACAACATTGTAAGTCAACTATATTTCAATAAAGATTTAATATATATACATATATATAAATATCATGCCAAAAAAAATATACATAATTAAAGATGAGGTCACTGGGGCAGGTCCTAATCCTATATGACTGGTGTCCTTGTAAAAAGAGGAAATTTGGATAAGAGAAAGACCTGCACGGCAGGAGGACAATGTGCAGACCCAAGGAGAACGTTATCTACCAGCCAAGGAGCCCCCGAGGCTACCAGGAGCCAAGGGATCAGATTCTCTCTCACAGCCCTCAGAAATACCCAGTCCTGCTGACAATAAAAATGTATGTCTCAGCATTCAGAGTCTGGCCTTGACTTTGGCCATCCAGCCTCCATACAGTGAGACAATAAATTTCTGTGGTTTAAGCCACCGGTTTGTGGTACTTGGCCTCAGCAAGCCCCAGCAAACCAATACAAATTTCTGCCTCTGCCTCTGCCTCTTACTGGCTGGTTGACCTTAAGGCGATCTGTGTAAGTCTCTAAGTCTCAGTCTCGTTCTCTTTAAAATGGAAACAGCAAATTTAACGCAAACCCCTTTCTCTTTTCCCATCTTCATATATCCAACCTGCATTCCCAGCATCCTTTGCAGATAGGGGTGGCCAGGTGGCTGAGTCCTGGCCAGTGGATGGTGGGTGGGAGTGATAATGCCCCAGCTGACCTGCTTCACAGAGTCCTCCACACTTGCTCTCGTGTCCCCATCTGCCAGCAGAGAATGGTGAGGCCTTGGGAGGTGGCAGAGCTATGAGAACCCCTGAGTGACTGCCAAGTGGCACAACCTGTGGAACACTGCATTATCTTTACTATTGCAGGAAAGGCTGAGGTTGCTCACAAATGCAGTTCCCACATCCTCACGAAGAGAAATACTAGTCACATAGCATGCTCATGAGGATTAGAAATACTATGGCAGGCAAGCAGTTAATAGTCAGTTTTTGATATCATCACTACTCTTTCCACCTGCTCTAACACAGAGCCTGGAATAAGTAAGGGAACAAAAAATTCCCAGTGAACTACTGTCAATTAAAGAGCACTGACATCACAAATTGATGTTATTTGGATTTTGTTTTTCTAAGCTTGTACTTGCACGCTAAGTCACTTCAGTCATGTCTGACTCTCTGCGACCCTCTGGACTGTAGCCCACCAGGCTCCTCTGTCCATGGGGATTCTCCAGACACCAATACTAGGGTGGGTTGCCTCCTCCAGGGGGCCCCCACAGGGATTGAACCCATGTCTCATGTGGCTCATGAACTGCAGGCAGATTCTTTACCACTGAGCCACTAAGGAAGCCCTTTGTAAGCTTACTCTTATTTAATTCATAAATAATTTTTGACCTATGGTTAAGGGGAAAAAGCACTGGCATCACAAGTCCTCATCTCTAGCTTTGTCCCAAACTTTGGCAAAGGCTTAAACCTCTGGGCCTCAGTGTCCTTGCTTATAAAATGAAAGAGTCAAGTAATATTCAAAACTGCCTATATACAAGAATTCCCCGATGGTCCAGTGGTTAGGACTCCAAGTTTTCATTGCCAGGGGCTCAGGTTCAATCCCTCTCTGGGGAACTGAGATCTCACAAGTAGTATAACCAAAAAAAAATTAAATAAATAAATAATAAAATAAAATTGCCTATATGCTATAGCTCACTAGTCAGTGAACACCTGTGCTGTGCTCAGTACTTGCTAAGTCATGTCCAACTCTGCGAATCCCATGGACTGTAGCCCACCAGGCTCCTCTGTCCATGCGATTCTCCAGGCAAGAATATTAGAGTGGGTTGCCATTTCCTCCTCCAGTGGATCTTCCTGATCCAGGGATCAAAACCGCATCTCTTGCATCTCCTGAATTGGCAGGCGGATTCTTTACCACTGAGCCACCTGGTAAGTGATAGTCGCTCAGTCATCATTGTGATCCCATGGACCGTAGCCTGCCAGGTTCCTCTGTCCATGAGATTCTCCAGGCAGGAATACTGGAGTAGGCTGCCATTTCCTACCCGAGGGAAGCCCACCTGGTAAGCCCAAAATGAAAGCTTAATTTCTCCTTAATCGAAGACTCCTCATGGCAAAGAGAAGAGGAGAAACTGGAAGCAGGGACAGATTTTATTTTCTTGGGCTCCAAAATCACTGTGGATGGTGACTGCAGCATGAAATTAAAAGATGCTTGCTCCTTGGAAGGAAAGCTATGACAAACCTAGACAGGGTATTAAAAAGCAGAGACACATCATTTTGCTGACAAAGGTCTCTATCATCAAAACTATGGTTTTTCCAATAGTCATGTATGGATATGAGAGTTGGACCACAAAGAAGGCTGAGAACTGAAGAATTGATGCTTTCGAATTGTGGTGCTGGGAAGACTCTTGAGAGTCTCTTGGACTGCAAGGAGATCAAATCAATCAATCCTAAGGGAAAACAACCCTGAATATTCATTGGAAGGACTGATGCTGAAACTGAAGCTCCACTACTTTGGCCACCTGATGCAAAGAACCAACTCATTGGAAAAGACCCTAATGCTGGGAAAGATTGAAGGCAAAAAGAGAAGAGGGCAGCAGAGGATGAGATGGTTAGACAGCATCACTGACACAATGGACATGAATCTGAGCAAACTCTGGGAGCTAATGAAGGGCAGGGAGGCCTGGCGTGCTGCAGCCCATGGAGTCGCAAAGAGTCAGATGTGACTTAGCGACTAAACAACAGCAAAATCAAAGACTCCTCTTCGGAATCCTCTCAATACAGAGCCCTAGATAGCTTCTCCCAGTTAATCTTAGTTGTTCTCTAGATGATACACGTTAGCCATCTCTTGACCACCTGTGATGTGATTCTGGCACTGACCTGCTTTACTATCTATTCTGAGGACCAGAATCTCAGTTCCCAAACTAAAGCTTACAGGAAGAATCACATTTAGCCTTTCCTACACATCATTTTCATTTTGAATTCTGGAGGCCTGATCCTGGTGGCTAGAAATGTAACCCCAGTCACTTATGACCAGGAGCCCTTCCTCCTAGGCAAAAATGATGCAAAGGTCCCTGGGTCTTATACCAGGTATAGGCTTGGGGAGCACCTCCAGGCTTGAGCAGTTCTGCATACACATCACTGTCCCCAGCCTCAATCCTTTGGGATGTCCTACGCTCTGCCTCTGTCCCATACTGGGGTTGGAACTCTTCAGGGAGGCTAAAAACCACACAGCCAGCCATTCCTCCTGGGCTCCCTGCAGAGAGATGCAGGGCCCTACTGATTGCACAGCTGGAAGCCACTCTTTGCCCTGGTCTGGAGACGTTGGGGTTAAAGGGGTGGTTGAGGGACAGCTTCTTTTCTCTTTTTCCCTGTTTCCCTCAGGGCTCTCCCATCCTCCACCTCCCAGTATCACTGCTTCAGTGTTAGTCGCTCAGTCATGTCTGACTCTTTGCGCCCACATGGACTGTAGCCCGCCAGGCTCCTCTGTCCATGGAATTCTCCAGGCAAGAATACTGGAGTGGGTTGCCATGCTCTTCTCTAGGGAATCTTCCCGACCCAGGGATCTAATCCAGGTCTCCCACATTGCAGGCAGATTCTTTACTGTCTGAACCACCAGGGAAGCCCATCACTGCCTCAAGGTAGCTTTAGAAAGAAAAGCCAGGGATGGAATTATCTTTTAGACAACTCTTTCCTCCTGGCCACTGCTACCCCTAAGGGCAGAAAGCCCAGCACTACTGCCTAATTCGAGGAGAGTAAAAATATATACATCTGGGACTAAAAACCATACACAGCCTCAACCTGAGAAATCTCCTTCCAGTAAAGGCATCAGGTGTTTTCAGGGCATGAAGGTGCTGTGAAAGCAAAGGCAGTGAAGTCTCCTAAGTGGAAGCTTTGCCTCGCAGGCTGGGTCTACCTCCCCTTAGATAGTTGGACTGGGGTCCACACTGAGCTTCATCCAGCTTCCCCCACAATGCCAGTGAGAGGCTGACCCAAACATGACACGTGGCAGCATCTAGGGCTACCAGCCCTGATGACGCGTCACTCAGGGTCCCACTCAGGTGGGAGGCGTGTCGCGAGTCATAACAAATGCCACATCTGTAGTGATTCACCTCTTCTACAAATGTCACCCTCAGCCCCGTTCCACTATGTTCTCTGGAGAGGAAGTAGAGAGGCTCATGGCATTTTGCAGCCACTCCCAGGAAATTCCAGAGGACCCACCGAGAGGGACCCAGGTAGTCTCCAAGTCAAGTGTCTCCACAGCAGGCTGCTCAAATGTACCCCTTAGAGCCAGGACAGGCACAGGCTCTAAAACGCCCCCAGGATGTCAGCCTACATCGGAACACTGACCGTTCTCAGGCTGTGGACAGCCACGGGGCTCTCTCTGCCTTCTCTCACTGACCGTCCTCAGGCTGTGGACAGCCACGGGGCTCTCTCTGCCTTCTCTCACTTAAACCTGGTCCTAGATGAGCCAGACCTGATAGCTCAGGGTTCCGAGTTGAAGTAACTGGCTTGGGCTGCTGAGTCCACGTCTTTACCTTTGAAACAGGGACTAGATTTAGGTGACAGCCCTTTCTGGGCCTGACCCTCTGAGGTTTTCTGTAAGTGACTAGTCACTAAAAGTGAGTCCATTCTTTTCAGTTGCCGGAAGTCCTCCCCATTTGGTCTCTCCACAGCTTGTCAGCACATGACAATCTCAGTGAGACCAGTATGGAAGGCAATGTCCCTAGCCAGGAGCCAGCATTAGGCCACCATCCGTCCAGTTCTTCGGACCCACAGGCTCCTGGAGGGCTAAGTGTGGGCTAGAGGCCAACAGAGAAAAGGATGGATTCACTGGGTTATGCTGTGCCACTGTTCTCAGGGAATCACAGCATCCCAGAGCCCAACCACTGACCCAGTCTAAGGGTTTGCAGGAGTATGGAGCACAGAATGCTGGGTCAGGCTTCTTGCATTCACACCGCCTGGGAACTTACATAGAGATTCTGATTCTGTGGGCCTGGAGTGGTGCCTGGGAATCTGATTTTTCAAACCCTCAGGTGACTCTGATGCAAGATCCTAATGTATCCTTCCCAGAGAGGAAATTTTCTGTCTTCCACATATGAGGGTATTGGCAGCCTGTGCTTGGACACCTCTCAGTCTGCCCACACCTCTGTACTTACAGCGTCTTATTTTCCCTGCACATAAAAGCCCTCTCCCTTAGTAAGAATTCTATATACTGTCATTATTTGGCTCAGAGAGGGTGAGCAACTGGCCCTGGGCGGCCCAGCAAAGGGAATGCAGAATCAGGACCAGAAGCAGGTCCTCCTGCCTCCCAGGTAAGGGCCATCAGAATTCAACCAGCCGGGCTGCTGCGCCTGCTCTGTGCCTGGGCCCCAGCCGCCTGGCCGCCTCTGCAGCACAGGAGGCTGTTGATGCAAATTGACAGCTCCAATCCGCTGAAGGCGCCCGCTTCCAGCTCAGCCTCTAACAATAGCTCTTCCTCGGAATTCCTCCCGTCTTGGTGGGAACGGAATATTTAGACATATCAAAGATTCTTTCCCTTTCTTTCATCGAGCCAACAGTGATATGAAAGGAGTACAATGAAAAAGACAGGTCTCTGTGACAAGCTTCAGAGAGCAGCCAGTTCCCTGACAGCCCTCAAGACTCCCATTGACTCTGCGCTCCTCTGATGGGAGTCAGCGTGGGTACATAATAATAACACCTTCCATGTCTGTGGTGCTATTGTGGGGTTTTCGCCAGAGTGCTTTTGCAGGCATTACCTTATTGAGCCTGCAAAGCAGGCGGGAGGCAGGCAGGGCAGGGATCCTTCTCCCTGGTTTACAAATGAGAAAATTGCTGTGCAGAGAGGTTAAGTGACTTGCCTAAGGTCACACAGCAAGTGAGTTGCTAATCGTGGAGTCCTCATAGCCAGGGACTCTGGAAGGCACTGGATCTGACATGGCCATCCCTGGAAGATCCAAGAGGGCCTCCGCTGGTTGGTGGGCCCTGCCTGTCCCCCCACCTCCTCTCTCCCTCATGTTCCCTCCCTACCCTGCACCAGGTTACACAGACCTCCTCTCAGTGCTTCCAAACCGGCCATCTTTTCAACACTTCTGGGTCTTTGCACATTTTGTTCTCTCCACTGACACAACCTCCCTGCTTCCTCTCCCCCTTTCCTATGACCAGCTTCTCCCTTTCTTTCTGCACTTGGCTCCAGTACTACTGCCTCCTCCAGGGAGCCTGCCCTGATGTCCACCTGGCTGAGCCAGGTGCCACCATCCCGGGGCGTATCTGTATCATGCTGTGTCATCACCAGCAGCCTCAGTATTTCTCCCACCAAACCGTGAACCCCCTTCATCAGTTTACTCAGGCTGGCATTACAAAGTACCACAGACTGGGTGGCTTAAACAACAGAAACTTATCTTCTCATTGTTCTGGAGGCTGGAAGCCCAAGGTGCCGCTGGAGTTGGTTTCTGACGAAAGCTCTCTCATAGCTTATAGCTGACATCTCCTCCCTTCTCATGGGGCCTCTTCTTTGTGTGCTCTTGGGAAGAGAGATCTCGGGTTTGTCCTCCTTTTCTTATAAGGCCATCAGACCCATCTGATTAGGGCCCCACGCTTATAACCTCATTTAACTTTAATTAGCATATTAAAGGCCCCATCTCCAGATATAGTCACATGGCGGGGGGTGGGGGCAGGGATGGGAGGGGGGACACTTAATTCAGTCTGTAACCACCAGGTCTGCCTCTTCTTTCAAGGAGATAGCGTCTGGCCAGGGCCTGGCCAACATGTGTGTGTGCACATGTGTTCAATCATGTCCAACTCTTTTGCGATCCCATGGACTATAGCCCACCAGGCTTCTCTGTCCGTGGAATTTCCCGGGAAAGAATACTGGAATGGGTTGCCACTTCCTACTCCAGGGGATCTTCCTGACCCAGGGATCGAACCCACATCTCTTGTGTCTCCTGCATTGGCATCTGGGTTTTTTACCCCTAGTGCCACCCGGGAAGCCCCATGTGGGGAAAGCCAACGTGAGGGCTAGACATATGTCCCCTGCAGGAGTCCCTGTTTACAAGTGCCTGACACATCACCCATCTGCTGGACCCTCCCCTCAAGATGGGAAACTCACCATCTCATCCTTGTCAACTCTATCGTGACTCTGCAGTAAAGCAAGAATAGATAAGGAGATAAGAGGTTAAAAATGATACCATGTACCTACAAAGCCCACTTATTCCTCTTGAAGTCATCAAAAAAGTCCATCCCTCATTCCCATTATTTGAAAATGACATCATTTTACCCCTGAGTCTTTGTGGCTCTGGGCTTATCACCTCTAAGCCACCCAACTGCTCAGCAAGTGTCTACCCCAACCGTCTTCTGACCCCCTCCTCGGTGGGTGCACAGGACCAAAAGAGACACTGCCTCTGGAGACCCTTCTTCCTCACTGCCAAGGATAAACTGCAGACCCTGACCGCAGGGCCGGGCCTGAGGTGACCCATCTGTTCCCCTATCTAGTGACAAACCGGTACAAAGACCAGCACAGACGCCTCCTCCTCCAGGAAGTGCTCCTGATTGCCTCTGCAGCGCTCCCAGGACAGCAGTACCCCGTTCTCATATGTAGCACATATTCTACCCTGGTGTATATTTTTCCAGTCACCTGCCCCACGCTGAAGTCCCATGAGGGCAAGTCTGTGTCACATTCATCTCTGCCTCCAACACCTAGCCCACTTGGGAGGTCTTCACGGAACCTTCCTGCTGTAGGAGGCTGCCCCTTTGGCAAGGGCGTGGGCAGTAACGGCCCCTGGAGAAGTCACATGGGCTGCCTTCCCATCCAGACCCCCAAAGCCAGGCAATACCCGGAACCTCACTACTTAGCCACTGCTGAATTTTAACAAACACTCCAAGAGATAATGGTTAATTTCACAGAACCATGAGTGGAGGCTGTTAAAATGTTAATATTATTTAAATTGTTTTACATTTTCAACAGTTTGAGCTGCAAATATAAATGTTTTCTGTGCTTTCCACGGAGCTGAGCTCACAAAAATGATTGATGAGGCACCGAATATGGAATTTCCCACTTTAAATTAAGAAATGCAATGTGAGGGTGATGAGAAAAATACTACCCGCCATATGCAGCCCCCTGTGGCTCCAGAGGCCAAACTCCTTAACACGGGGCCCAGGCCAGGTCACTCATTCCTTTGGTCACAGTGGGCTCCTCACTTCATCTCCCTGGACCTGATGTCCTCGTCTGGAGATGAAGACTGTGTCTCCCAGCATGCCGTTGCAAAGATTCCATCGTGGGCTCACACATAGCAGCGCTGGGTGATTCTCTCACACTGTCGCCAGAGCTCACCACAACGATCGGGGGAAACTGTCTTATTCCCAGTCCTTACAGTGTATACACAGTCACAGACCCAGAATTAAAGATGCCTTTCTGACATTAAAGCCAGTGCTCTTGGGACTTCCTTGGAGGTCCAATGGTTAAGAGTCCGCCTTCCAGTGGAAGGTACACGGGTTCGATCCCTGGTTGAGGGACTAGGACCCCACAGGCTGCAGGGCAACTAAGCCTGTGTGTGGCAGCTATAGAGAGTGTGTGCGCCACAACTAGAGAGAAGCCCACGTGCTACAAGTAAGGCCCGATGATGCAGCCAATAAACACATGCATTTTTTAAGCCAGTGCTTTTAACCATCATGTAAAATAGAATTAAAAGTGTCTGCATGCAAGAGTGACAATTATTAATCAGTAAATGGTGATCTGCTCCCCTCTCTATGTCCCACCTCCCTCACCTCCACACCCCAACGTTCCAAACCCTCTCTGAGTGAGACCCTCCGCTTCCTCACATTGTAAAACCTCAGTCTTCCAGTTCTAACTCTGGCTAGATGCGAAGGAGTGATGAGCTAAGGATGGGAGGCAGCCTGCGGGCGGCGTGGAGAAACTGCCAGGCCTGGTGCTGCCCTCTCCTTTATGCTCCTGGTCGGTCCAGGCTTCAACGCCTGCCTGATTGCAGAGCCCAGGCCTGTCAGTCCCACCTTCAGAGAAGCCTCCAGCCTGGCCCTGGTCTCATGCCCAAGGGGGACGCCCGGGCATCCCCGATGAAGGGAGAAGGGGTTCCCTGCTCCATCCCAGAAAGAGCCCCGTTTCATCCTCTGCCAAGCCCAGGGCTAGGCACTGTACAACCACTGTGTCCAGGGCCTCTCTCCACCAGGTCCCAGCAAAGGAGTTATTGTTATTATTTCCGTGTTGCATATGAACAAACTGCAGCTGGGAGAGGCTAAACCCAAGCACACCCAGCTTGTAAACAGGGGGGTCTGGTGATTTTTCATTTTGTTTTATTAACTTTCATTGAAGTACAGTCGCTTTACAATGTTGTGTTAGTCACTACTGTACAGCAAAGTGAGTCAGCGTATGTACACATACATCCCATCTTTTTCGGATTTCCTTCCCACGTAGGTCACCACACAGCATAGAGTAGAGTTCCCCGAGCTATGCAGTAGGTTCTCATTAGTGATCTATTCTATACATAGTAGTGTATACATGTCAAGCCCAATCTCTCACCCCCTTCCCCCTTTGGGGTCTGGTTTAAATTCCAAAACTCCACATTGCCTCCTCCTGCTGGCACTGCCCTTGGGTCTGAGCCGCTGACCTGTGCCACACTGTCAGGGCCCCACCGTGGCCTTATCAGTCTTCATTTATTCATTCATCACATGAGTCATTCATTCACGTAGTGCCTACTACAGAGCAGGCCCTGTGCTAAACTCCAAGGGAACACTGGTAGGGGGCACTCACAACCTCCCTGCATCTGACAGTCACTAGAGGGTGGCAACCAAGCAGGGAAGCAATTGGGACAGTTCAGACTGTGCCACAGTGGAGGGAAGAACATGAAAGGGCCCCTTGAGCCCAGGCTGGCAAACCAGGGAAGGCTCCCTGGAAGAAATACCATCTAAGCTGAGATTTGAGTAGTAGGCAGGAATCAGCCAGGAAGTGAGGCGTGAGATGGTACCCCCGCCGAGAGCAAAGCAGGAGCGGAGACCTCAGCATGAGCCTGGGGTGTGGACAGAGGCAAGGGGGAGAGGGGCATGGAGAGCTGAGCGGCCCCCAAGTCTAGCCAAGTAAGACACGTGGGCTCTACCCCAAGGTGAGTTCAGGTTTTTAAGCAGAGGGGTGAGGAGCAGATGTGGGCTCCAGAACACATCTGGACCTGTCTGGCTCCAGTGGGGAGAAGAAACAGAACCTGAAGGTGAGGCCAGGGACCAGCAGGGGCTGGAGCAGTCCCCATGAGCAGCCGTGATATGTGAAAGGGGTCTGGCTTAAGGATTAAAGAACACTCAGGAAGAGGAACTGAGAGACTGCAGACTGACTGAACTGGGGACCAAGAGTGAGGGAGGGGCCAGGAGGGGCCCAGTTCTGGCTGGAGTAACCGGGTGGAGGGAGGGACAGGACCCCACCATGCACAGAGGCTGTCCTGTGGCTCATCCAAGGCTGGGATCCTCCACTGGGCACTGAGTAAAGTGCCCGCCCAGTTGGAGTGCCCACCCAGGACACCCTGACCTTCAGGCTCATCCCCTACCTCCCTGCTGAGCGCCTGTCCTCCCAGCCATCCCCAAGTAGAGAAGGGGTGAGGGGAGGGACGGGATTCGCATGCCAGGGCCCAGTGTGGCTCCAGCACCCCCACAGTAACCAAACCTTCCAATGTCAGTCTCCGCATCTAACGAAGGGCAATGGTAAGTGTGCCTTTCGGTGGTGGGAGGGGTGGGGTTTGGGGGAGATGAACTCCAGAAGGCGCTCCGGTCTGCTCGGCGCACTGAGCATTCAGTAGACAGTATTCTTGTTAATATCAGGGCTCAGTCAACCCTGAAGCTCCTCCTTGGGCCCTGTACAAGGGAAGAGGTGGTCACGGGCACCTGGCCATGGCCATGTCCCCTCTCTCCCACTCCACTTATACGTTGGCCATGAAGGCAGAGGCCCCACTCTGGGAGCAGGTCAGAAAGGCAGAAGGAGGCAGGCGGCCGTGATGGATGGCTTTCGGCAGCTCTGCGATGCGTCAAATGTTTAATGGAAGTCAGCGGAGTGAGCCAGCCCTTCCCGCAGCGCGGGGCGCGGGTCTGGGGGCCTCCTTGCCTGCCTTGCTGATGTTCCCTGACGTTCTGGGAGCACGGAAGGCACTTAGGTGCTTTGCTGAGGAGGGAGGGAATACCAAATGAAGCTGAGACCTCGAAAAGGACACATTCCTTCCGGAAAGGAGAGGGGAGCTGGGCGAGGCGCCCTCAGAGGCAAGAAAGGAGCTCAGACGCCAGACGCTTGGGTTCCCCTCTTCCTTGGCTTCTTCATCTCTAAAATAAGGATGATAATAATAATAACCCCTACGTTGCAGGGCTACAGTAGCCTTAAATGGGGAAATATATATGAAGAACTAGAACAGCACCTGGCACACAGTAGGCGCTCAATCAGAGCTAGGTTTAATAACAAAGGAAAGAACAGGTGTGAGGAGCTCCAGGCCATGCCCTGCCCTGCAGCTGACTTGCTGCGTGATCCTGAGAAGTTCCCTGCCCTCTCTGGGTCTAGGTTTCTTCACTCTAAACTAGGGTGTTGGTCCACCAGGGCCCCTCCAGGGCTTTAAGGCTCCTCTTTGCACACAATCAGGGCCACACTTGCCTATGACCAACAGGAACTCATGCACTGGGGCTCAGAGTGGCTCACCCAGAAGGCCGTCTCAATTCTGGTTCCCTCTAAGGCGAACTCAGCCTCTCATGAGCAGTGGTGCCCAGATGGTGAAAAGGAATAAAGAAAGGAGGCGCTGACTTCCATCATCCCCTCCTCTCCCTTCCCCTCCCTACAGGCTGGCTGCCTGACCCTCCCGCTTGCTCATTCTTACCCTCAAACCTTTTCTCTACACCCCTTGTTCCTCTGATCCCCAGGTCCTTCCCACCCTTCAGTCCACACCTCCTCCAGGCAGCCTTCTAGCTCAAGCTGACGCTCCTCTCCCTGGCCCCTCCCAGGACAGGTGAAGTAGGGCAGGATTGGGCAGAAGAGAGTGAGGCAAGGTGGGCCAGAGCTGTTGACCAGAAGTGACACCCCAGAACCATAGCAGGGGGTCATGTCTGACAAGCCGTGCGTCAAGACGGGGCACTCCATTACAATATACTAATACCTGTCCTATATAGGGCACAGACTCCCTGCCAGGCCCTAACAACCCACTCGGATGAGTTGATGGGCAGAGGAGGAAAACTGAGGCTCTGAGGGAGTAAATTGCATGTGGATTAGAAAGTTAGTAAATGGCAGAACCAGGATTCTCACTAAAGCCATCAGGTCCAGGCCCACCCTGTTAAACACAGTACCAGGCTCCCCAGCCTCTCCTGAGGACCCACAAGGAACCACAGTGGGAAGCTTAGAAACACAGCTGGTCCAGGAGGCAGATCTGTGAGCTCAAGCACGGGACTCGGTCAAACCATGCCCACCCTCCTTGCTGGGCCTGTTTTTATGAGGGAAATTTTTCTCACTGGGTCTTAACGACCACTCCACCTCTGACTGGAGCGATGAACTGAGCAGGCGCTCAGAGATGTTTCCAAAAGAGTGACAGGCAAGGCTTCTGGATGCCAGCAAGACCCCTGGGACACAGCAGTCACCACCACACACCCACTTCTCCCCCAACCGCGACAACCGACCAAGCACCACCCTGGTCCTAAGGTGATTTTCTGAGAACCACAGACTCTCCCGCCTGCTCCATGGAGGCCCCTGGCACTGGGGGGTGTGTTCACCCCTTGAGTAGCTGATTTCTAATAGCCAACTTCAATTCTCTTTTTTTCCTCTTCTGCCACCTCTCTTTCCCCCAGTAAATAGCCCTAAGCTGGCTGTCCTGATAAACTAGGGGCCTGGGGACTTTCTTCAAGTGCCTTGTAAATGGAAGCGTCTCAGGCCGACAGCTCTCGGTGTTCAATGAGATTATATTTCTTATTTAAATAGCTGATTGGAGGATTGGTTTCAAAGTAAGACGCCGTCTGCCCGTGGCCTTCTCCAGGCTCCCGGGGAGAAGCAATATTGTGTGGCATTGTGCAGCGGCAGGAGCCTCTCCTTCGAGCTCCTGCTTCCATTCAGATGCCTCCAGGATGAGGGGGGGGCTGGGGGGTGGGGGATAAAAGCCTCTTGGTTTGGGGAGCTGGAGATTATGCCTTTCATTCGAGAGCGCCTTCTCCAGGGCTCCCCACCACGCTGGGTACCAGTTGTCTCCCCCCTCAAAGCGACAGGGAGATAAAAGAAAATGCGTTGGCTTCGTCCCACCTCCGGGGAGAACTCAAACCAGGCTTTTGTCAGCGGAGGATAAGCGCCACCATTTTAGGAAGGGTTGTTGTTCAGCTGCTTTGCTAGAAGAGTTCATGCAGGCTCTCCCCTGCCTCCCCTGGGCCATGGTTTCCCTGCCCCAAGTGGGGGCCCGGGGAAGCTGGTACATGCTTTCTGATTGAGTGCCTACACCCGCCAGTCGTGAGACGGGTGGCATCATCGTGGGTACCAGGCAACCCCTGGACCATAGTGAAAGGCGAGGATTGCACCAGATCAAATTCTGCCTGAACTGTGCCATGCAGACCCCACGAGGGCTCGAGCTCTTTGCTTAGAGCAAATTTGCAGTTAATTGTGTGTCAGAATAACGTATTAGAAACAGCAGCGTCTGGACCATGTGCAGTTCCTCTCCTTTCAAGCCTTTGTCTGCCCAGGGCTGGAGGGGCTTGTCAGAGCATCTTTGAGACAGGCTGGTGGCACCCCCCGATCAAAAGCAGCCCCAGAATCGCAGTGACTGTCCTGGAGCCCCAGGCAAGATAAAAGGCCAGTGGTGGCCTTGAAGGATGCCCGGCTCTGTCCATGAGGCCAGGCGGGGCCAGAGATCTTCTGGCAGCTGCGGCGCCGAGGCAGGCAGTTTGGTATTCCAGGCACATCCGGTGTCTCGTGCATCCAGGGACTGCAATCAGGTAGCTTATGGGGATGCAAGTCACATCGCCTGGACCATTGCCGCAGTGAACTGATTCATGCTGCTACTTTGAGGCGGGGAGAAGGGACAGCGGGGCCCGGAGACGAACCAGCCTGGCTTTATTATACAGCTGCTGTTTTCAAGCTGAAATATCCCAGCCTCTCCTGTTCCCTCTCTTTCTGCCGAGCCAGCACTAGATGTCTACCTGCAAAGACAGTGCTCACTCTGGCCCTTAGCTCTGGCTGAACAATGGCATTATGTGATGCATAAAGAGTACCCGGGCAACGGAGACAGGCACAGCTTAACTCACTCAGTGCCCAGTGGCTTTTGAACACCCCTGCATTCAGCCTTTATCCCCAGCAGCCTGGGGCCTCCCTACCCTTTATTCCCTGGCCCTCCCCATCACGTGCTTCCCTCGGTTTCTGCACAGGTCTGAGATGGAGCTGATGGCCATGAAATGAGGGGCACAAAGGAACCAGGAGACAAGTGTGCTCTCTGACTGGGAAAGACTCCTAGAGATGGGTAAGGAGACCTGGGATTTGGTCTCAGTTTTGCCATCAACTGACCAAGTGGCCGTGGCAAGTCCCTTCCGAGCTCTGAGTTTCAAGTCTGTGTCTGCAAATAAAAGAAATGGGAACATAGTTTCAGAACAGCTTTTCCAACTCTGACTATGATTCAGATTCACATATCTCAATGGCTTTGTTCTGGCATCAATTATTGATAACAAAGGATTCTCTGCTGTATCAATGATATTTTCCTGGACTGTGACCTTAAGGCCAGGCCACCGGTCAGGACAGTCAATGAATGAAGTAAGCTAGGAGACCCCCATGTCACACAGGTGCCCACCTGCCCTGTCCGCAGAAGCAGCCACTGCTTGACTCCAGCTTCGAGCTGCCTTATAGGGAAAAAAAGCCCAGTCTTACAAGGTCTTCCAGTTTTTTTAAAAAGAAACTAGAAATAGACATTTTAGGCAAAATGTCATAATTTTAAAATGTTAGCTCAATTTCCTGCTGACCCTAGCAGGTCAAACAAAGTCCCTATTAGGGACTTATCTGCCCGATAGGCTTTCAGACTGTAAAGTCAGGGCCTGGCCTGGCAACTGGGTGGCAGTGGCGGCATCACACAGAGCCCTGGAGTTGTGGAATGTGCCATACCTGGGACTGGACGAATCACACTGGGCAAAGACACCCTTTATGTTTTAAGAAAAAAAGAGACCAGTGGAGAACAGAAATCAAACTGAACCCGGTACCTTCAGATCTCCTGCCATCTAACACCCAGGCTGACCCCAGCCCAGCTCCTTCCTAAGGAGCCTGCTATATTTCACCACTCATCCCAGTAGGACCAGACGATGCACCTAGATTCCTGGCACCCACGCCTCTGATTCTACCACCTGAGTTCCTACCTGCTCATCCAGACACTGGCTTCCTGCACTCCGGGGTCTTAGTCTCTGAATCCTGCCTTCCTGATACAAGCGCCACTGCCCAGCAGGGGACACCTCCAAGCAAAGTCACATGAGGACCTCAGGATCTGGGAGGGACTACAGAAGAGTTTCAAGCAGACCTCTGCCCAGGGAATCCCAAACCGGCTGTGATGTGCCATCAACCCAGCGTGTAAACATACATCCTAAGAAAGAGATGCCACATCTTAATAACATACCTGGTGGTCTCTGAAGCCACAAGTTCATCTTATTTCAACAAGTATTAAACAACTAATACTTGCCGGCAGTGAGGAAAAATATTAGGTACAAGGAGTTCCTTGAGGGCCTGGAGAAAAGACAGACGCATACACACGTTCAGTTGGAAAACAGCCGGGGAGCAGGCAATCTGGGGCTAAATGCAGCCGTCTTCTCTGGTGATGGAGGGGTCATTATATTACAGCACCACACGTGCTGTCAAAAACATCTTTACCAGACACAGCATTAATATGAGGCACAAGGCTGACTTCTTACTCACCACTGAAATGTGAAATCAAAAAGCCTCTGTAGCAAAAGGAGGTGAGAGGAGAAGGGGGTGATATTGATGTTCTCTAAATAGACATGTTGGAGAAGGGTATGGCAACCCACTCCAGTATTCTGGCCTGGAGAATCCCGTGGACAGATGAGCCTGGTGGGCTACAGTCCATGGGGTCACAAAGAGTCGGACACGACTGAAGTGACTTAGCACAAATAGACATGTGGAGGTACGAGAAGGGTGCCCCTCCCCACGAATAAAGGCCCCAGTGGGAAAAAAAAAGATGGGGGTGTATGTAGAAAGTGGAAGGCTTTGGACAGTCCATTGGGTGAGCAGTCTCCAACTCCAGGGTCGTTCACGCTGACTGGAGTGGTAGGAACATGGAAGGAAAGAGTTCAAAGAAAAAAAAAAAAGAGAGAGATCAGTTAGGGCCCAATAACTGTTGACTGTAAGCCAACAGAAGGGTTTGCATTTTATTCCTTAAGCAATAGGGAGCCAGTGAATGTTCGTTGAAGGAGAGATTCCATCAGCATTGAGTTTCAGAATGAGTCTCCACATGATATATGAGAGCAGACTGGCAGCTAGGAGCATGGCCAGGAGATGGAAACAACAGGTTAAGGGAGCAGGATGACAGCCTGAGCCAGGGCAGTGAAGATGGGATGGAGAAGAGGAGACAGATGTCATAATGATACAGAGAAACAATCCAAACATCTTGGTAATGGTTGGGCACTGATGATAACAAAGATGCCTGCAATGTGGGGAGGATGATGGTGGCACCCTCAGAAGGAGGAGGAAGAACAGGTTTGAAGGGAGAAGACGACAGTTGCAGACCCATGCTCTGAATGATTAGTCAAAGACCAGTGAGCAACCTCAGGGCTTGGCTGCATCAGTTAGAGGGTCCTAGAGTGGTATGGAACTGGAGGGTACTGGGCAGAGGAATCCCCAAGGGGGTGCCATGGAGGAGCCATCTTCCCACCAACACTCCCCATGTGAGCTCCAGTTTCTGGGGGCCTGCAAAACCAAACCTTGAGCACCTATGGGAACTGTCAATATTTGCCTGGTTAAGAGCCCCAGCTAGAGACTCAGCAACAGCTCCTCCACACACAGTAATCGGCATCATTCACGGGGGCTTAGGGGAAACCGTCTCAAGTGATACCACTTCACACTCAGCACTTGACATTTCCAAGACACTCCACAGGCATTAGCTAATTAATCCTCGAGTCTGTTTAGCCCCCAAAAGAACTCCCAGAGGCTCCACTTGTACCCCACGGGAGGGGAGTTTCACACTCTCTGAAGCTCGGGATCCCCAGCATTGAGAAGACAGCCTTGCAGACAGCCACTCGCCCACTCCCTTGCCTGCTGGTGACTCAAACAGCTGCCAGGCACACAGCGAGAGGCCCTGAGAGAAGAGGTCCTCACTGAGGCAGATGCTTCCCGGGAAAGAGACAGGAAGATGAAGAGAGACATAGGAGACCAGCGTCCACCCAGCTCAGCCCCTACCAGGTACCCTCCCTGTGCACTTAACTCAGCGTATTTAGTGACTGCTCAGTCAGTCCTCAAAATGATCCTGTGATAGAGACATCTGCCTTAGGCTGGATTCCCCTCAGGAGTCCCTGAGAAAGGCATTCAAGCGCAAGTAGTTTATTTGGGATGCGATTCCAGGAACCACCCTTGTGAGAGAGGGGAAGAGAAACAAGGGACAGAAGCCAACAGAAGGCAGGTCAAGGAGCACACCATTCCTGCAGGCAAGGGAGGGTCCATTCTATGCAGAACACCACAGTCATCCCTCGGAGGGGCCAGGGAGCTGGGGGATTGATCCTCAGCTGCCAGCCATCACGGGTGCATTAACTCCCCACTGCATCCAGCCCATGCCAGGTGTGTGTTCAGATCAGCCCCTTAGCCAGATGCCCCCGAGCGCTTGCCTCAGACGCAGCCAGGCCAGAGTGCACAGGGATGGTAGTGCCCAGAGACACGAACCAAGTTTCAGCAGCACCTGCTACAATACCACTATTCCTATTTTCATAGATGAAGAATTCAAGGCTCAGAAATGGACCTACTTGGCCAAGGTCACACAATGAGAAACTGATGGAGCCCAAACACGAACAGTTTGCCTCCAAAGCCTGGGTCTTTTCCACTGCCTTCCAGGTCTAGCTTTCCTCTTCCCCCTCTTCCTCTTCATCCCAGAGACATAAAACAAGAGACAGGCCTGTCTGCTGGCAGTGTTCCCTCTCTCTGAACTAGCCTCTCAAACAACTCTTCCCAGCAGCTTTCCCCGAGATAAAGGCTTGATGACAGATCTGCCTGTTGACAAAATCCGGAACAAAGCAGGGCATCTTCTCTTAGCAGCATCCATTCCTCCTTTAATCCATTTGATAACGTTGTGCAGTGCGGACCCGCAGGGGTTCAAAGCGCTGTAAACTCCCCGTGCTGATGCCGCGGCTCGTGCTCCTGGTTTGTGCTTGGTTTGCCCCTGTGCGGACCGGTGGTGGGGATCTGCCACCAGTTGGAGGGTTGCATTTGGCAGGAGAGGTTTCTATGCATTTGGGAGATTCATTTGCCAAGCACCAGGGACTGCAGTCAAGTGTTGAAGGGAGCAGGCAACCGGGCAATCGTGAGCCAAACCCTATTTGGTAGGTGGTTCTCTCTCACCCTGAGAAGAAAAGCAGCATTCCTCTGCTTTCACACCCCAGAACACACTGTCTTCTCATCCACCCATTAGCGCTGTCCCATCAGGGGACAGGAGGGAAGCTGGGGGTCAAGGAAGTGGTGGGTGGCCAGAGAGAAAGAAGGGACCAGGGATGCCCCATAGGGCAGGGCACATACTTAGCCTTGCTACCAGCCTTGGCAGTAGGTAAGGATGGCCAACAGTGAGCATCGGGTGGGGCTGATGCTACAGGTAATGGGCAAGAGGGTGACCAGAAGTCTCAGACTGGGGACTAGGCAGAGATCTGGCAGACAGGCAGGTGGGCGACAGTAGCCATCCTCTTTCAAAGGGATGCCGACATGGTTTATACTGTTGTCAAAAGGCAATTGTTACATTTTCAGGAAGTCTACCAGTAGTTGTTAAACATGGCCATTAGTAAACATCAAATTATATAAACTATAATTAAATTAAGAACAAAGATAAAATGTACTCAAAACATATTCCTTCCTACTTATTTTACTGCATCTTACTATTCTCTATATTGCTGAGTTTACTTAAATTGATTATATCTGTATGGTGGAAATTCTAAATCATAGTGGCTACTGTGCTTCTCTTGAAATGAACCATGTTGGTAGTCTTTAGACCATGGAATTTGGCAAATATTATTAATGAAAATTGGGTCTCCTTTTTTTTTTTCCTGCAAAGCCTGTGTGCACTAGCATTTATCAGCACACTAGTGGTATTTGCTACCCTAAATCAAGCGGTTCCTCTCTACCTGGCATCATGCTGGACATCTGACGTTTGTCATGTGCAGCCTGGGCAGCACACACCTGTAGGGCATGTGGGCTGTTACGGTATCAAACCACGTTCATTTGGGCTGGGAAACAACGGCTGTCCCATAGATCGCCAGTGGGAATTTGCCGTATGACTTAGGGAGCTCAAACCAGCGCTCTGTGACAACCTAGAGGGGTGGGATGAGGGTGGAAGGTGGGAAGGAGGTTCAAGAGGGAGGGGACATATGCATACCTGGGGCTGATCCATGCTGATGCGTGGCAGAAACCAACACCACATTGTAAAGCAATTTTCCTTCAGTTAAAAGCAAACAAACCAAAAACATAATAATAATAATAACTTCTGCCCCAGGGCCCTGCTGTGTTCCTTCCATCCTAGCCACCAGCCCCTCCCGCAAGGCCACTCAAGGTTAGTGCCTGAGCCTTTTCTAGCACTAGCTGATAGCCATTCATGCACTACAAGTTGATAGTATTTTTACTGTAACCTTTGCTTATAACTATCCTGTAAGTTGGGTATTATTATCACCCCTGTTCTACAGATGAGGAAATTGAAGCTCTGAGAAAAAACCCAACTCACTCAGAGTCACACATCTAGCTCAAAGCAGAGCCGAGATGAAGCTTAAGTTAGCCTGAGCCCAGCCAAAGTTCCCAACCACAAGACAGGACCATTCCTCAAAAGCATGGAGGTCTGAAAGCTGGTGGCCCAGGCTGAGCTCCAAATCCTAGGAGACACACAGAGCGAGCTGAAGCCTCAGCTCAGGTTAGCTGTGTAAGGCCCTGGATTCAGAGCACAAGGGAGAGACCCAGTTCATAAAACAGCAGCATTTGTCTGATAGACAAGGCAAACCCTTGTTATTAGAATTGCACAGCATGCCAGAGAGGGCCCTGCTAGCAAGGATGTTCTTGAGGTGAGAGCTCAGAGATCCAGCCTAGAACTCCTGAGGTCTCAAGACAAGACTTACCTTTGAGGCCAGGGTGGTTCAAGAGGCCTCACAGCTGAGCTGCTAGACTCTTTCTAGTGGTCTCCCCTCCCCTTTCTCTCCTCCCCTACCCTTCCCTTCTGTGCCCAATCTGAGTCCTTGAACAGTGAATATGAAACACCATGACTGCCCTCAGGAAGCTTACATTCTGGACTATGGAGAAGCTGCACATCTATATGAAAACTATAAAAACTAAATATTTGATGAACACAGCACAGTTGAGGTCACAAAGCCCATGTCACAGCTGAGAGACAACAGGAAAGCTTCCAGATGTCCTCCTCTGTTGTTAGACATGTCATCTATTGGACGACACAAAGGTTTTCTATTACTTCACTTCTCAGACATAATGTATAGCATGACCAACTCAATGGGCATGAATTTGAGCAAATTCCAGGAGATAGTGAAGGACAGGGAAGCCAGGCATTCTACAGACCATGGGATCGCAAAGAATCAGACATGACTTAGTGACTGAACAACAATTGTAAGACTGAATCACCAAATTAGCAGTTTTCTGAAGGAAAAACATCTACTTTATGTGACAACTACAAGAGCCACCCTGATTTCAGAAATGCACGTTGTAAGATAGAAAATTGTATCCTCATGCTCCAAGGTCACTTGGACAAAGGATACAGCAAAGAGGCAGTCTCGTCAAAGTTCCCCTTGAGGTTCAGTCGTTCAATCATTCGACGAATATTTCTTGAGAGCCCAGTACTGGAGACACCATATAGAGCAGAAAATGCAGGCTTGCTCCCTGTAAGACCTCCAGCCAAGCAGTGGACAGTCATCACGTTAGTAAAGCAAACAGATAATAGTGCACTTAGAAATACACTCTAAGGAAGTACTGGATTCTGTGAGAGAAGTGAAAAGGCAAGGACTCCCTGCAACAGGTAGTCGGGGAGGGTGACGTAGGGAGGGTGCGCCAGGGAGAGGGGTGCCCTGTGATGGAGAGAGTCTGGTGTGCACGTGTTATGGAAAGCAAGCCAGTCCAGGGAGCACAGAGTGTGGGAAGGGAGCCAGTACATGGCACAGAGCAAGGCCAGGTCAGCTACAGCTGTATCAGCCATGCAAGGGGCTTGATTCTAATCCAAGCACAACTAGAACTTAGATAAAAGTTTTATGCAGAAAAGTGACACATGCTGATGTAGGTTTCAGACGGACTGACTGGGCACTGGATTGAGAATAGGACCACTGGGGAGGACTTCCCTGGCAATCCAGCAGTTAAGACCGTGATTTCAATGCAAGGGGTGCGGGTTCTATCCCTGGTCAGGGAACATGCTCTGTGGCCAAAGAAAATTTTTTTAATTAAAAATTTTTTTTAAAATTAGACCTGTTGGGGATGGTGGGAAGGGTTGACATGGGAAACCCAGGGACAAGGCTGTTCCAGTGATCCAGGCAAGCAGTTGTATGCCTGGGACTAGGGTCCTGGCTACTAAGGAGAAGCTTCATTCAAGATTTGGAGAGAGCCAAGAGTCTGTTGTGATTGACTGTGCATGGGGGAGAGGAGGAGGCTTTCATGGGTGTTGCCCTCGAGTAGCTGGAGTTGCTGTTGACTAAAGAGGTGGGGGAGGGCAGCTTCCCTGGTGACTCAGATGGTAAAGAATCCACCTGCAATACGGGAGACCTGGATTCGATCCCTGGGTTGGGAAGATCCCCTGAAGGAGGGCATGGCAACCCACTCCAGTATTCTTGCCTGGAGAATCCCATGGACAGAGGAGCCTGAAGGGCTACAGTCCATGGGGTCACAAAGAGTCAGACACAACTAAGCAACTAAGCACAGCACAGCACAAAGAGATACTGGTATGCACACAGCTGCCACTTCTTATCCGAGGGGAGGTGGAGAAACGGCCAGGACAAGAGTGGCAGAGGCCTTGCGAAGTATGAACAGAGCCTGGGAGAGCAGGTACTGGAGCTGGACTGAATTCTTCTTCTTTGTTTTCTCATCACAAGAAACACAATCAATGATCTGAGTGGTAACATATAAAACAGATGCTGTGTGAGTATCAAGATGAAAAAAACCCCAAGTTTGCTGTGGTCTTGGAAGGCTTCATGGAGGAGACAATTTCTCCTCTAGATGTAGAAGGACAAATAGATCCTAAATAGGTGAAGTGGATTGGGAAGGCATGACCCGACCTAGGGGACGGCGAAGGAAAAGTAGGCAAATGCAAACTAGGGAGACACTGGAACTAGGATCCCTGTCTATCTCTCCCCTGTTGCCTGGACAGGACAGCAGCTTTCTCAGGCTGCCTTACCTGGTCTAGGGAATGCTGGCAGAGTTCTATTCTCCCTTTCTCTTTTGATTGCTCTGGGTCTTTGTTGCTGCGTGCACACTTTCTCTAGTTGCGGAGAGCAGGGGCTACTCTCTGTTGCCGTTTGTGGGCTTCTCATTGCAGTGACCTCTCTTGTTGCAGAGCCCAGGCTCTAGGTGTGTGGGCCTCAGGAGTAGCAGCATGTAGACTTGGTAGCCTCAGCTACCCTAGCTGGCTCTAGTGCGAGGACTACGGTGGCCCACAGGCTTAGTTGTTCCAATGCCTGTGGAATCCTCCTATACCAGAGATCGAACCCGTGTCCCCTACATTGGCAGGTGGATTCTTAACCACTGTACCATCAGGGAAGTCTTCCCTTTCTTTTTAAAACAGTATTATTAAGATGTGTGTGTGTGCGCACACACTAAGTTGCTTCAGTCGTATCCGACTCTTTGCGACACTGTGGACCATATATTGACATACAATAAACTGCACATAATTAAATTCTAATCAGTTTTGACATGTGTAGACACCATGGAAATGATCACTGAAGTTCAAATCATGAACATATCCATCCACTCCAGAAATTTCCTTCCGCCCCTCTCCACCGGCCCCTGTCCTCATCCCCCCGCACTACCAATCTGCTTTCTCTATCAATTTGCTTGCATTTTTAGAATTTTATTTAAATGAAATCATATAATATTACACTTTTTTCCTGACTTCTTCCACTCAGCCTAACTATTTTGAAATTCATCAATGTCACAGCATGTATCAATAGTCTGTTCCTGGGACTTCTGCAGTCCAGTGGCTAAGACTCTGTACTCCCAGGGCAGGGGGCCTGAGCTTGATCTCTGGTCAGGGATCTAGATCCCACATACCACAGCTAAGACTTAGAGCAGTCAAATTAATAAATATATATTTTTAAATAGCTCATTCTCTTTTATTACTGAGTAGGATTCCATTGTATGGATACACCCCTCATGATATACCTGTTCATCTGCTAAAGGATATTGGGTTGTTTTCAGACTGGGGCTATTATGAACAAAACTGCTATAAGCAACTGTGTACAAGTCTTTGTGTGGACACGTGCTTTCTTTTCTCTTGGGTAAATAGCTCGCTGTGGACTGACTGGATCACATAGTAAGTGTCCATTTAACTTTATAAGAAACCATCAAGCTGTTTTCCAAAATGTTGTAGCATTTTACTTCCCACCAGCAGCATATGAGAGTTTCAGGTCTCTCACATCCCCAACACTTGGTCCGGTCAGTCTTTTTCATTTTAGCCACTCTAAAAGGTGTGTAATAATACTTCACTGTGGTTTTAATTTGCATTTCCTAATGACTAATGATGTCGAGATTCTTTTCATGTGCTTATTACCCATTTGCATATCTTATTCAGTGAAATATCTACTTAAATCTTTTGTCTATTTTTAATTGGTTTGTCTTATTATTATTGAAATTTCATTGTATGTTATAGACACAAGTCCTTCATAAGATAAATTATTTGCATTTATTTTCTCTGTCTGTGACTTGCTTTTTTAATTCTCTTTACAGTATCACTCAAAGAGCAGAAGTTTTTAATTTTGATTAAGTACAATTTATTATTATTTTTCTTTCATGAATTGTGCTTTCAGTGTCATATTTAAGAACTCTGCCCAAACAAAGGTTACAAAGACTTCTGTTTTCTTCTAGAAAGCCTATAGTTTTAGGCTTTATATTTATCATCCATTTTGAGCTAATTTTTGTACATGGTGCAAGTTATGGGTCAAAGTTCATTTTTAATGGATATCCAATTGCACCAGGCTTTCCTGGTAGCTCAGCTGGTAAAGAATCCACCTGCAATGCAAGAGACCGAGATTTGATTCCTGGGTTGGGAAGATCCCCTAGAGAAGGGATAGGCTACCCACTCCATTATTCCTGGACTTCCCTGGTAGCTCAGACAGTAAAGAATTTGTCTGCAATGTGGGAGACCTGGGTTCGATCCCTGGGTTGGGAAATCCCCTAGAGGAGGGCATGGCAACCCACTCCAGTATTCTTGCCTGGAGAATCCCCATGGACAGAGCAGCCTGGCTGGCTACAGTCCATAGGGTCGCAAAGAGTCGGATATGACTGAGCACATCCCATTTTTCAGCACATCCAATTGTACCAGCACCACTTGTTTAAAAAAGAAAAAGACTCTTCTTTCTCTGATTGAATTGTCTCTGCACTTTTGTCGCAGATCACTTGTCCACATATATGTAGGGCTACTTTTGCACTTCCAATTCCATTCCATTGATCTATTTGTCAGTCTTGATGCCCATAGCTCACTGTCTTGATTACTACAGCTTAGTAATACGCCTTAAAATCAGGCAGTGTTAGTCCTCCAGCTTCCTTCACTTTCAAAATTGTTTTGGTTATTCTAAGCCCTTTTCATTTCCATATGAATTGAAGAGTCAGCTTGCCAGTTTCTACAATTGCTATGCTACTGCCCACCTCCTCCTTGTCCTTGAACCATTTGACAAGAAAACAAATAGGAAAGAGACTGAGGTGGAGTTGGTGCCACAGCTCCGAACAAAGCAAGAACTCAGGAAGACTGACTGCATTGAAGGAATGCTCTCCCAGTCTCCAACACAGAACAAGGGTGGTTTTGTGCTTCAAACAAAGCATCCCAGGGTCAAAGGTCATGGGCACAAGAGCTCTCCATAGCCTGTCCCCTCCCTCTGGGCACAGGGCATTGCTTCTTGTTCCTCCATTAGAACACTCTGTCTTCTGCTCTGGTCTTTCCTGGTTGTTTGGTGTGGTTTCTGGCCCTGAGGAGCTCCCAGGCTGTCAGCTTCTACATCTGGGTAACCATGGAGTCCAAAACAGAAAAAAATGAGCCCTCAGTAGACACCAAGGGGAAACGATAGAAAAGTAAATGGGCGTGTACACTGGGAAATCCAAAGGAATAACAATTGCTGGGCATTGCTTCAGTAGCTTTAAAGGCAGTTTGGGGAGTTCTCTAGAAATAATAATATAGCTACTACATAGGATAAGCTATGCTCTGTGCTAAACTTTGCTCTCCATAATCTTTTCATTCAGTCCTTAAAGCATCCAGTAGGAGAGGAGTATAATTACACCCATTTTCCAAATAAATCAAGACCTGGAGAGGTTGAATAACTTGCCTCAGTCATTGCTTGCAAGTAGCAGAATCAGAAAACAAGAATCCAGGTCTGTTCGATTCCAAGACCTGCACTCTAGACTGAACCCCAGGATGATTCTGCCTTTAGGGATGAGGAATGGAAAAGGCTCATAGATGTGTACAGTCAGACTAGCATGATTTAATAAGCTGCTACTATGAGCCAGGACTGTACTCAGGACCGTCTGATATAGCCATGTGTGACAAGCATGCAGGGAGGACGACTAACTCTCCTCTGGACAACTGGGAAGCCACACCCTGACCAGAGAGGGGAGGCCTTCCATGACAGATTTGAAAACAGAAAGGAAAGACCTAGGGGTGCCAGCATCTTGTGGAAGAGGGTAACCTGCCAGTCTTCACCCCGGAGGCTTCTTGAACTGGCTTAAGCACAAAAGAGGAATCATGGCGTTGGGCGGGCAGAGACCCCGTGGCTTTATGCACCAGGGGAGTCACTCGCAGCAGGCTCTCTCCAGATGGCAGCTGTGTGGCCACCCACACCTCCAGGGTTAATTTCCCCTGCTCAAAAGCCTCTCTTAAAGAGTTCCAGCAAAAATTTCAAGTCAGACTTTGTTGACTCAAGTAGGATCTTTCTGCTTCCCTGGTGGCTTAGACGGTAAACAATCTGCCTGCAATGCAGGAGATCTGGGTTTGATCCCTGGGTCAGGAAGATTTCCTGGAGAAGGAAATGGCTACCCACCCCAATATTCTTGCCTGGAGAATTCTATGGACAGAGGAGCCTGGTGGGCTAAAGTTCATAGGGTCACAAACAGATCGTTCTAGAACCTATCCATGTGACACTACTGGATCAGAACCAATCCTCCTTGTCCTCTTCCAGACAATGATCAGGTAGTGTCACTCCTGACTCACTGGATGAGAATGACTCAGTTAAACCACTTTGCCCGGGAACAGAAGAGTGAAACAGCCCTGAAGGAAAGTGGAGGGAGCGTTGCCAGAAGACAACAGAAGTCAGTGCAGCAGGCAGAACAACAGATGTGTGCTCTGACTTCTCCCAGACTCAAATGTCCAGGGCAGCCCCACACAGCACACAAGGCATCAACCCATAACACTGTGCTTGCCTCTCCGGGCTCCCCTTCTGTTATGGATCTTCACAAACTCAGAAACACGTGTCTACTTCCAGCAGCTGAATCCGCCTCCTTGTCCTCTTCCAGACGATGAAGTCCAACTCTGGCACCTGCATCTTTCAGAGAGGATGGACTTCTTTCTGCTTTAATGATGACCCTATCTTAGATTTATACATGCCTGTCCTCCATACATAGAAATTGTGTGTCTTCTCCCAGAATCTGGACCTGTAATGTGATACGCACGACTAGTGACAATGAGACAGGCATCTGGAACTAGAAATGTCCCCAACACCTAGGCTGTATGGTCACTGTGTCCACTGTCCTCTACCCAGGAGCATGTGGAGGAGGCCAGGAAGCAATGCTTGGACTGGCAGCTCTTTACCCCTCGCCAGGTGTCTCTGCAAAATCACTCTTTGTCCCAGGTTCCAACAGGCCTGAGGGGCTTCTTCTAAAGCTACTGTTGGCTCCAGTCAACTGGACAGTATAACAAAGGACAGATGAGACCAAGCCAACCTCCAGGACATCCAGGAGAGGTGACCAGGTCCCAAACTCCTGGGTCTTCTCTGGCCCACCAGTCTCCAGGCAAAGGAACACCAAACAGGGTAAGACAGACCCATCCCTCCTGGAGAGAAACAAGTGTGTGAGATGTTTCACATGCAGCGGCAACAGCCACGGCAGCAAAAAAGGCAAGTTCAAAGGTAATTGGACGAGGAGTTTTAAGCACGGCTATTCCCGCAGCAAACTGCTTCATGAATACCCATCGGGATCTGTCCATATGGACAGCAGAAGGGCTCCTGCTGTTCTTTTGCTAATAAAAACTGTTGTGATTACATTTCCAATCCTTTTGGAATGGGGCCTCAGTGAAGCCGCAGCATGGCGTGCTGAGAATGTGTCTTCCTGGCTGATAGGCAGCATCCCCACCCCCGGCGGCCCCAGCCTTGAAGGGGTGCAAAGATCAGCACCCTTTGGCTGCATAAGGAAGGTGCTCAGGGGAGTCTGGGACTGAACAGGTGTGTGTGTGTATGTGTGTGTCTGTGACTGTGCCGTCTTACACATGCTACGCACACACGCAGGAAAATCTTAATTAATGGAACAACCTTCTATAAGTGGTTCCAGTCACTTAGTGGTTTCCAGTTAATTAGAGGATAACCTGCGATTTTTTTATTTCACTCTCCTTGTGGAAGTCCATTAGTCTGGTTTCACCCCTACATTCATGCCAGAGCCCCAGCTAGTGGCTTTGTTAAGAATGGCCTCCCTTACCCTGCATTTTCTATCAAAATTCTACCTGTTCTTTGTGCTCTGAGTCAATTTGAATGCTTCCTCCTGCATGAGGCTCTCCCAGATTGCTAGCCTCAGGTGGGGAAATTTTCCCGCCCTCAGAGAATACTCTTCTAAAGCACTTAACACATTCTGATCTTCTCTCCCCCTGGAAGCTCCACGCTCCTGTAGGTCATTGTCAGGGCCTTGCCTCAAAGGCCCCAATGTCAGTAACATAGGACTTGGGATACAGTTCAGTTCAATTCAGTCGCTGAGTCATGTCCGATTCTTTGCGACCCCATGAACCACAGCACTCCAAGCCTCCCTGTCCATCACCAACTCCCGGAGTTCACCCAAACCCATGTCCATTGAGTCGGTGATGCCATCCAACCATCTTATCCTCTATTGTCCCCTTCTCCTCCTGCCCTCAATCTTTCCTAGCATCAGGGTCTTTTCAAAAGAATCAGCTCTTCGAATCAGGTGGCCAAAGTATTGGAGTTTCAGCTTCAACGTCAGTCCTTCCAATGAACACCCAGGACTGATCTCCTTTAGGATGGACTGGTTGGATCTCCTTGTAGTCCAAGGGACTCTCAAGAGTCTTCTCCAACACCACAGTTCAAAAGCATCAATTCTTCAGTGCTCAGCTTTCTTTACAGTCCAACTCTCACATCCATACATGACCACTGGAAAAACCATAACCTTGACTAGATGGACCTTTGTTGGCAAAATAATGTCTCTGCTTTTTACTATGCTGTCTAGGTTGGTCATAACTTTCCTTCCAAGGAGTAAGCGTCTTTTAATTTCATGGCTTCAATCACCATCTGCAGTGATTTGAGAGCCCAGAAAAATAAAGTCAGCCTCTGTTTCCACTGTTTCCCCATCTATTTCCCATGAAATGATGGGACCAGATGCCATGATCTTAGTTTTCTGAATGTTGAGCTTTAAGACAACTTTTTCATTCTCCTCTTTCACTTTCATCAAGAAACTCTTTAGTTCCTCTTCACTTTCTACCATAAGGGTGGTGTCATCTGCATATCTGAGGGTATTGATATTTCTCCCAGCAATCTTGATTCCAGCTTGTGCTTCTTCCAGCCCAGCATTTCTCATGATGTACTCTGCATATAAGTTAAATAAGTAGGGGGACAATATACAGCCTTGACGTACTCCTTTTCCTATTTGGAACCAGTCTGTTGTCCCATGTCCAGTTCTAACTGTTGCTTCCTGACCTGCATACAGGTTTCTCAAGAGGCAGGTCAGGTGGTCTGGTATTCCCATCTCTTTCAGAATTTCCCACAGTTTATTGTGATCCACATAGTCAAAGGCTTTGGCATAGTCAATAAAGCAGAAATAGATGTTTTTCTGGAACTCTCTTGCTTTTTCGATGATCCAGCAGATATTGGCAATTTGATCTCTGGTTCCTCTGCCTTTTCTAAATCCAGCTTGAACATCTGGAAGTTCATGGTTCACGTATTGCTGAAGCCTGGCTTGGAGAATTAAGCATCACTTTTCTAGCGTGTGAGATGAGTGCAATTGTGCGGTAGTTTGAGCATTCTTTGGCATTGTCTTTCTTTGGGATTGGAATGAAAATTGACCTTTTCCAGTGCTGTGGCCACTGCTGAGTTTTCCAAATTTGCTGGCATATTGAGTGCAGCACTTTCACAGCATCATCTTTCAGGATTTGAAATAGCTCAACAGGAATCCCATCACCTCCACTAGCTTTGTTCATAGTGATGCTTCCTAAGGCCCACTTGACTTCACATTCCAGGATGTCTGGCTCTAGGTGAGTGATCACACCATCGTGATTATCTGAGTCATGAAGATCTTTATTATACAGTTCTTCTGTGTATTCTTGCCACCTCTTCTTAATATTTTCAGCTTCTGTTAGGTCCATACCATTTCTCTCCTTTATTGAGCCCATCTTTGCATGAAATGTTCCCTTGGTATCTCTAATTTTCTTGAAGAGATCTCTAGACTTTCCCATTCTATTGTTTTCCTCTATATCTTTGCATTGATCGCTGAAGAAGGCTTTCTTATTTCTCCTTGCTATTCTTTGGAACTCTGCATTCAAATGGGTATATCTTTCCTTTTCTCCTTTGCTTTTCACTTCCTTTCTTTTCACAGCTATTTTTAAGGCCTCCTCAGACAGCCATTTTGTTTTTTGCATTTCTTTTTATGGGGGGTGGTCTTGATTCCTGTCTCCTGTACAATGTCACGAACCTCCATCCATAGTTCATCAGGCACTCTATCAGATCTAGTCCCTTAAATATATTTCTCACTTCCACTGTATTGTCTTAAGGGATTTGATTTAGGTCATACCTGAATGGTCTAGTGGTTTTCTCCAATTTCTTCAATTTCAGTCTGAATTTGGCAATAAGGAGTCCATGATCTGAGCCACAGTCAGCTCCCGGTCTCATTTTTGCTGACTGCATAGAGCTTCTCCATCTTTGGGATACAGCAGGTGCACAATAACTGCTCCTTAAATGAATGAACATTCATTCTTTTTTTGTACACCTAAAACTAATATAATTTGTAAATCAACTATACTTCAATCTTTTTTTAAACTGAACATTCATTCTTGATACAGTCTGAATGTTTAGGGGCCTGGGATCGAGGAAAATTCAAGACCTCCATAATACTAAATATTTTTTCATTTTCAAAGACAAACTCCTGCTTTTTTCACTACTTTCTTCATTCTCACAAAATTATTGTGTGTGTGTTCATGCTCAGTCACTCAGCCATGTCTGACTCTTGTAGTCTTATGGACTATAGCCCACCAGGCTCCTCTATCCATGGAATTCTCCAGGCAAGAATACTGGAGTGGGTTGCCATTTCCTCCTCCAAAGGATCTTGCTGACCCAGGGATCAAACCAGAGTCTCCTGCATCTCCTACATTGGCAGGCAGATTCTTTATCACTGAGCCACCCCTAATTAAAAAGCCCAGCCCACTGGGTATGTATTGATTAAGAATGTATGCTCTGCAAGTTCATTGTCTTCCCTTGGAGTCAGCACACATAAACTTGCAAACATACGTACGTACACACAAGTAGATGCAGCATCACCATTTTTTTTATCTCCAATATACAAAAATTCTTGTTTGCAAACATCAGTAAGAAAGCAGTTATTCACTTTCTCAAAGAGTTCTTATTTCACTTAAGGAGTCATCCCAGGGTCCCCTTCAGAGGGGGTTCTCCCACCATATCTGAGGGTTCGTTCGTTAACATTAACTGCTTGAATACAAGTGTAAGGAAGCTTCCATTGGCTGTGGTTCTGTAAACTTCACTTAAGCCTAATCAAAATGCTGATGAAGCACCTCTGAGAGGACTGAATAAAGCCAGCGGGCAAATGAAGTTCTCTTTGCAAAAATATATCCATTTACAGACAACACATTAAGGCAGAACTTGTAAGGTATGACTCTGCCTCTAAACCAGTCATGTGGACTCAAGCTTGTCACCTCTCTGGGCCCTGATTTCCCTGTCTGTTGAGTGAGGTCAAGAGGATTGGTAAGGCAGCTGAGCTCTAGGGCAGGAGTTTATCCCTAGAATACAATATAAATGGTACTTGACCAAAAATATTTGGTTGAGTCTAGGAAACATCAGTATCCTCCCACATCATTGCCACCAACTTCAATCATCCCGAGTGTTCACTTCGCTGAGCAAACAACTCCAAAGTCTCTGTGGCTCAACAAAACAAAGGTTTGCTGTTGCTGTTCCTAGATTCATTGGAAAAGACCCTAATGCTGGGAAAGACTGAAGGCAAAAGGACAAGGGGGGCAGTGAAAGATATAATGGTTAGAGCACATCATTGACTCTATGGACTTGAATCTGAGCAAACTTGGGAGATAGTAAAGGACAGGGGAGCCTGGCGTGCTGAAGACAATAGGGCTGCAGACAGTCTGACGCAACTTAGCAACTGAACAAAGAACGAACTTAAGTCTCAGGAGAACTCTGCTCCACACAGGGACTCTGGAATCGAGGCCAACGGTCTCCTCCAGGTTAGAGCTGAACCCCCTAAAATGTCTTAGCCTCCTCCCTCACTGCAGCAGAGGGAGGGACAGCTGTAAGACCTTCCATGTTCACTCCAGAAGGGATTCCCCCAACTTCAGTTGACTGCCCATGGCCAGAGTAGTCACATGGCTCTGGAGAAGCAAATAGTCTATCAGTGATGTGATCACCATGGTCTCTGCTACATGCAAGGACACCCCTGACTCCTGCTCTCCAATCTACAGAGTCTTATAAGTCTTTCCCTTATTTCCTTAGAGTAAAGCCAGACTGTCCCCCATAAGATTATTCTCTGTAAGAAAGCCAACAGGGCATCAGTGTCCCCAGTCACAGGGCCAATGTCATCAGCCCTTGATGAAAGGTCAACAAAGCCCTCGTTTATGGCAAAAAAGTGTCTAGTTGGTGCCAATTCCAAATTAAGCCAAGTCAGCCACTCCCAGCTTCAGAGCAACCCCAACCCCTACTGCCATGGCTGCTGTATGCCACCTGGGCATTCTCTACTTCTAGCCCAACCAAATCATCTAGTGACTAGACCCACCACTGAAATGGGCTTCCGCAGCCAGACCCCTGCCTCCAGCTCCTCCTACCCCTGCCAGTTGCAGCTGTCTGCCCACTGGAAGAGCCTAAGGCTCCCAACACACACTGGCCATCTCCCTGCCTCAGCTGGCAACCATCCAAGGCAGAACCTCCTTCCAGGCTACTGAAGCCCTCCCTCTGGTCCAGCCCCCAATCCTCAGCCCACAGCCCTGGTGGACTATGGGACAGGTGGAGACAGGGGCATATTCACAGCCCATCAGTCCTTTGAGGGACTTTTTCATATGCTTTTATTCCTTTTACTTCCTGGTCCATCTGGAGGTCGATTTCATCAAGTTCACAATAAAAAGAGGCTGAAGGGAAATGACTGACCTCTCTATTAGTAAAGCAGAGAAGTCCCCCTTTCTACAGTCAGAGGACAGAGTTGACATGAGACAGGGAAGATATGGGAGAGCTTCCACCTTTTTCTGATGCCCCCAAGTGAGTCATATCAACTCTGAATGGATAAAAGAACAAGAGAATGAATGAAAGAATGTCACACGACAGGTGCTTAATGAATATCCATTCATTTATTCTTTGTAGTGTTGGCTGACGTAACATGTCAGTAGATCCCTGGTCCTGCCAGCAGAACTGGACAAGATTGCCGAGAAAAGAACAAGCATCTCCTGTGGATAAATCCTTTTTAGCATTCATTATGCAGCAGGCTGTGTAACACACATGGCATTAGTGCTTGTGATCCTCACAACAACCTCACGGGATAGACAATACCTACATTATGAGTATTACTCCGATTTTTAACTCCCATGAGATATAATTCCTATGATTATTCCTACATTACTGAGGCCTGATGTTTGCTATGAGCCAGCCAGCAAATGGCAGAGCCCAGCTATGAGTTCAAGGATCTAACTGATCTGTGAAGTACATCCAGTTACAGAATTTGATTGGAATTCAATTCAGGCGGAACCTCTCAGGCCCCTACTGTGTGCTCGTGTAGTCTACACTAGGTGACTCTGCACATGGGGAATATAGAAACGATGAGTCATGAGCCCTGCCCTAAAGGAGCTTGTGACTCAGCAGAAGGGACGGTGACAATGATGCCACACCCCACACCCACCTGGAGAACACCCTGGGTGACGGCGTGGAAGCACCAAGCAAACATAAACACTGATCAAAAGGAGAGCGTCGTAGTTGCTATGGCTACACACAGGGCACTGAGGGGAGCCACACCCCACCTGTGAGTGGTGATGAGGCGGAACCCACTGGACTCGGGGGAGGAAGACTGCCCCCTGCTGCCACTGCCACCTCGGAGAGCTGGAGACACAGGTTGAGTCAGGAGGGCCTGCCACTCCCGGGGACCCGTAGACAACAAAGACAGCTTAGGCAGAGTGATATGTGCCCTCGAGCACCATGATGACTAAAACCCAGAGATGCAGGAGGGATAGAGCATCGCAGCTGTGCCTGCTAAATATAGCCTGACTCCAGCTCCCCACGGAGAGGCAACCAGAGCCATCTTCCAGGGGCGGCTCTAAAAATAAAGCTGCAAACTAGCTTCACACTTCCCTCAGCTGCTCGGGGCCCACGAGTTGGCATCTGCCTCTGAGAGGTTGGCAGAGAGGGTGGAGATGAGGTGGTGGACCGTAGGCGGACTTTGAGGTTCCTAGGACCCTCCTAGGAACACTGCAACGCTTGTGGTCCTGTCTAAGGAGCTCAATGAGTGAGTGAATCAATGTCACTGACTTTAGTAAGTTCACTAAGCAGTTGGATTTGTTATTCCCACTTTACAGATGAAGAAACTGAGGCTTCTCATAGAGAAGACATGACTTGGCCAAGGTCACACTAAGAGTAAACAGGAGTCAGGACATCACTGCAACTTCTTCAACCAGATCCACCGATTTTTACAGCTCACGGCCTGTCTTCACCCTCTGCCCCTTCTCTCTTCAGCTCCTCCATCAATTGCACCGGCCCCTGCCTTCACTTTCTCATCCCATCCCCACTAGAGCCCCACACCACCCCAGGCTTCCTCAAATGGGCAGAGAAGAGATACAGACTGTAAGTTCCATGAGGAAAGAGATAACATCTATTTTATTCTCCACTATTCCCTCAGCCTCTAGAGTAATGCCTGAAGAGAGAAGGCACTCAATATTTCTTGAAAAATAACTCCATTTCCTCTTCTCATATCAGATCCAATCCATTAAAATCCCCATAGGCTCTGAGTCCAAAACACATCCAGGGGACATCCCTGGCAGTCCAGTGGTCAGGACTCTGGGCTTCCATTTCAGGGGGCAAGGGGTCAATCCCTGGTCAGGGAACTAATATCCTGCATGTTGCATGATGTGGTCAAAAAGAATAAAAGAGAAAACATCTTTTTAAATGTGTTTTAGAAACATATAAACAATTTTTAAATTTTTTTTTAAAGAAACACTTTTTAAATGTTCAGAACATTTATTACAATGGCTGAATTAAAAAGGCTGACCACACCAAGTGTTGGTAGGGATACGGGGAATTGAATACACTGCTAGTGGAAGGTAAAATGGCTTGATCACTTTGGAAAACAGTCTGGCAGTTTCTTACAAAGTTAAACATATACTTACCATATAATGCAATCATTTCACAACTATTTAACCAAGAGAAGGGAAAGCATATGTCCACACAAAGACTTGTACACAAATGTTCACAGCAACTTTATCTGTGATAGCCACAAACTGAAAATCACTCGAATGTTTGTCAGCAGGAGAATGGGTCAACAAAATGTGGTGTATCCATACAGTGCAATATTACTCAGCAATAAAAAGGAATGAGCACGCAACAGCAAAAGGAATGATGTGTGCAACGACATGGCTGCAACTCAAAATAATAAAGCTGAGAGCATCATTAATTATTAGAGAAACACACATCAAATGGATAAAGAAGACATGGTCATATAAATACAACGGACTATTACTCAGCCATAAAAACAAATGAAATATCACCATTTGCAGCAACATGGATAGATCTAGAGATTATCATAGTAAGTGAAGTAACTCAGACAAAGATCAGATGATATCACTTATATGTGGAATCTAAAAGAATTAATACAAATGAATTTATTTATAAAACAGAAACAGATTCACAGACATAGAAAACAAACTTGTGGCTATCAAAGGAGAAAGAGTGAGGGAGAGATCAATTAGGAGCATGGGGTTAACAGATTGCGGTTTAGTCACTAAGTGGTGTCTGACTCTTTGCAACCTCATGGACTGTAGCCCACCAGACTCCTCTGTCCATGGGATTTCCCCAGCAAGAACACCGCAGTGAATTGCTATTTCCTTTTCCAGGGGATCTTCCCGACCCAGGCATTGAACCTGTGTCTCCTGCATTGCAGGTGGATTCTTTACCACTGAGTCACCTGGGAAGCCCATGAGATTAACAGATATCCACTACTACATATAAAACAGATGAACAACAAGGTCCTACTGCATAGCACGGGGAACTATATTCAATATCTTATACAACCTATAATGGAAAAGAATCTGAAAAAAAAAAAATCTGAATGACTTGGCTGCACACCTGAAACTAACACAATGCTGTGAATCAACCATACTTCAATAAAATAATGATAACAATGCTCAGTGAAAGAAGCAGAACAAGAATAAATCAGTACATACTTTTTTTTATATGACTTCATTTATGCAAAATCCTAGAAAATGCAAACTAACCTATAGTGACAGAAAGCTTTGTAATTGACTAGGATTTGATGGGTGGTGGGCAAGGCATGATGAGAATGGGCAAGGAGAGATTACAAAGAACAAAATGAGAGTTTTTCAAACTATGAATTTGTTCATTATCTTGATTATTGTGATGATTTCATGAATATTTACCTACATCATGCTGCAGTCCATGGGGTCGTAAAGAGTCAGACATGGCTGAGCGACTGAACTGAACTGAAGACATGTTAAATTATATCCTGTACATGTCGTTTATTGTATGTCAATTATATCTCAATAAAGTTGTTTTATTGGGGGTTGGGGTTTTCTTTTTAATATCCAAAATTCAACCATTTTGGGTATCAACCTCCACTGCCAACCACTCTGATCTAAAGGCTACAGCTACCTGGATGCCTCGCTCTGTAGGCCCCAGCCCTGCTGAAATTCCTCCTCTTCCAGAATATCCATCCTCTCAGGAAGATGCCAAGGTTCCCTCTCAGCAGTTCCACCACCCACCCCCAGCCACTCTGTTAACTGACTGAGGACAATTCACAGCTGCCCCTCTTCCAGAGACTTGGCTGAGCCACGTCCCCTTGCCGGGGAGGTTACAGCTCCATCCCAAGGACACCAACAGCCAATGACTAATTGATACAGGGATACAGAAGTCTAGTCCCCTTGCTCAAAGATCAGATGATTCCTGCCGCAGAGCCCCACCACCATGGGTCAGGCTGAAGGTAGACTACTCACAAGCACATCCCTGCTCAGTTTCTTCTCCTTTCCTAGGCTTACTCCCCACCCCAGGCTGTACTGAAGAGCACCCGCTGAGAGAATCACAGAAGCCCGAATCCCTTTTCAGGCTCTGGGAAATCAGCTAAAGACAGGCGGTATCAGGGGTGGACCTAGGAAGCAGATCCCAGGATGGGTCTGGGGCGCATCCCTCAGGGCCAGGAGGCAGGTAAGAACTGGGAGTCTGGAGCATGAGGTGCGGGGCACTTGCTGCTTTTCACCTGTGGCGACCGGGATGGGACACAGGTAGAGGAGGAAGCACAGACTCACGCAGCATCTCTGGAGCCCGAGTGATGCGGGAGAAAGGCTGGAGAAGGAAATGGCAACCCACCCCAGTCTTCTTGCCTGGGAAATCCCATGAACAGAGGAGCCTGGCGGGCTACAGTCCAGGGGGCCGCAAGAGTCAGACATGACTTTAGTGACTGAACAACAACAAAAAGGAGAAAGGACAAATATAAGGGCCATAAAATTGGTAGCTGCTGCAGAACACTCAACGCTTTGAAGAGAAAATAGCAAGTTTGAGACAATCAATCACTAATTTAAAGCAATTACAAGAGGCAGACAACTTGTTCAATGGCATTTACAGAGTTAGAGACCCCCACCTCCTGCAGTTAGATGATAGACCTGGGGCTAGATCCAGGACACAATCGTAAGAGTAGCAGAACTTGGAGAAGGTTGTCTTCTCAGGCCCAGCAGTTCTCATACACCAAGTCAGAGCCCTGAAAGGAAGAAATGGGATCCTGAAATTGGAGATGGAGACATGTAAGTAGATACACTTGAATCCCTTGACTCCCTATCTCCCCTAAACATTGAGTGTACTGAAAATGCCTACACGCTATGCATTTTTTTTAATTGAAGGATAATTGTACTACAGAATTGTGTGGTTTTCTGTCATACATCAGCAAGAATCAGCCATAGGTACACCTATTTCTCCTCCCTCCCGAATCTCCCTCCTATCTCCCTCCCCATCCTCCCTTCAGCCTGTCACAGAGCCCCTGTTTAAGCTCCCTGAGTCACACAGCAAATTCCCATTGGCTATCTACATGTGGCTATTTACATGTGGTATTGTAAATTTCCATGTTACTCTCTCCATACATTTCCCCTTTTCCCTCCTCCCATCCCCTGTGTCCATAAGTCTGTTCTCTGTGTCTGTTTCTCCATTGCTGTCCTGCAAATAAATTCATCAGTACCATCTTTCTAGATTCCACATATATGCATCAGTATATGATATTTATATTTCTCTTTCTGACTCACTTCACTCTGTATAATAGGCTCTAGGTTCGTCCACCTCATTAGAACTGACTCAAATGTGTTCCTTTTTATGGCTGAGTAGTATTCCAACATGTATATGTACCACAACTTCTTTATCCATTCATCTGTTGATGGACATCTAGGTTGCTTCCATGTTCTAGCTATTGCAAATAGTGCTGCAATGAACACTGGGGTACATGTGTCTTTTTCAGTTTTGGTTTCCTCAGGGTATATGCCTAGGAGTGGGATTGCTGGGTCATATGGTGGTTTTACTCCTAGCTTCTTAACGAATCTCCATGCCATCTTCCATAGTGGCTGCATCAATTTACATTCCCACCAACAGTGCGAGAGCACTCCCTTTTCTCCACACCCTCTCCAGCATTTACTGTTTGTAGACTTTTTGATGAGAGCTATTCTGACTGGTGTGAGGTGGTACATCATTTTCATTTTGATTTGCATTTCTCTAATAATGAGTGATGTTGAGCACCTTTTCATGTGCTTGTTAGCCATCTGTACGTCTTCTTTGGAGAAATATCTTCTTAGGTCTTTCTCCCACTTTTTGATTGTGCATCCCCCAGTCTCCCACTTTAAGTCTCTACAGACTCAGATGAGGTTGGTGGCTTAGAGGACAACACTAAACCTCCTCAGGATGCGCCCCCACCTCCTTTCCTGGCCACCAGAGCCACGGATAGAACCAAACTGCAGCATGGCTCACTGGGCAAGAGCTCAGCCTGCTCAGAGAAAGAGAGAGATTAAATACCAAAGCAGCTATAAGACCCAGCTAATACAAACCAGCACAAACCTGAAGAGTATATCTGGAAGTGGATGCTGAAGGAGAAAAGCAGAATATAAAGCTGGATTCAAAAGTTTATTGACATGGAGGCACTCCTAGATCACAGGATTTAACTCCCTGGCAAAGAAACCTAGAGGGCGGTTCTGACATGCTGCTGGTATGGCTCTCAGAAGCTGCTGTCACAGACTTGTAGAGACAGGGATCCAAAGGCTCAAGTGAAACTACTATTCGACCAGCAGTGGAGGACATATGACCCTTAAAGCGTAAACCGTGTGCTCTCCGGCCTTTATGGAAAAATGTGCTGGTTTCTGTTGCATTGAGATGGTTAATAATAACATAAGGTTCCCAATAGCTAAGGGTATTAATATAGAAAGGAATGAGATGAACGGATGAGTCCAATGCCAAGATTAGATACTCCAGTGGAGATTTATAGTTCTTTGCCCAGTTTCTAGACTTGAGCCAGTTCTTTGACCCAGAACCCATTAACCAGTCCCCATAAGACAAATCTTGCAACTTTATAGTAAGAAACACATGGAAGCCATTCACCACTGGAACTATTATCATTTATTCAAGGGTAAGGAGAATTACAATGGGGAGATGGAATCTCTAGACTCTTTAAGGGATGTTAGATACAGGATCTAAGCTACCATGGGTACCTTGAGACCCAAAGACCTACCATGATTCCTTCATTATAGTAGAAGCATATGGCGGTCAAATAAAATATTGAATAGCCCAGGATCAGTGGTCATTTCTCAGTTCCCAAGTATATAATTGGAGTATATCTACTTAGCAAAGTTTCCTTGACAAGTAGAGTAAAATCCCTTTTAGTACAAAGGACCAAGTGGAAGTTTCTAAAGCTGTCCCCATTCCTGGACCAAAGTGGTAAATCAAAAACATTACCACTTCCTGCAGGAATGGCAGAGATTAGTGCCATCCACAAAGACTTTAAAAGTGCAGAGGAGATGGTCCCTGTCATATTTCACATTTAACACACTAGTCTGGCCTCTGCCATGGCAGATTCCAGTGAACTACTCCAAACTTAACCAAACAGCAGCCCCATGTGCAGCTTTTCAGCTTGATGTGTTATCTTAACTAGAGTGAATTAGTATAGTTGCGGTATATCCCATACCCAGCAGAAAGGAGTACCCAGGACAGTTCATATTCACAAGGGATGAACAGCAGTATTCATCCACAATTCTCCTTTCATACTCTCACAGGACTGTGTTCATTCTCCTTCATTCTGTCATCATATATCCAAGGGGGCCTGAAACGTCTAGATATTCCACAGAACATCACTGGTTCACTATACTTATGATATCATGTCATCAATGTCATCAAACCTTTATGAGTAAGTAAGCAGTAACAAGAGTATGTGGTCATGGGACACCAAGTAACCATGAGACCAAAACAACCCACTGTGATCTGGGAATGTCAGCAATCCATCAGAAATTGGACATGGTACATCCGGGATCATGTTCCAACAGGTCCAAGGATAGACGTAACTGAACAAACAGGGGTCCCATACTCCACGGCACCAAACACGTTTGCACCAGTGTCTCTCCCTCAACTCACACCTATAGTCCTGTGAGAGGTTCCCCACGACCAGGAGGCAGAGGAAGAAGGAGCCCGAGTTTGGTTCACAGATGTTGGTACACATAGAAAATAGACACTGTTGCACCACAGCCCCACTCAGGGGACCCTAACAGACAGTAGTGAGAAGAGGTCCTTCTAGTGCAAAAGCTTCAGGCAAGGCATCTGATCATCCACTTCGTGTGAAGAAAGAAGTGGCCTAAAGTTAGGACATATGTAGATTGATGGGCAATAGTCAACAACAGGGCTTGTTAGCCAGGAGCCTGGAAGAAACGAGATTGAAGTCCAGGGACGAAGTCTGGTGTAGAGGCACGGGAATGGGCTCATGGGAGTGAACACAAGTGTGCAGATCCCTGTGTCATATGTTAACGTACACCAGGGATCACCTTCTGTGAAAGACTAAACAGGAAGACTTAGCCAGACAATGTTAGCCAGTCTCAGTTCTTGATCACCGGTAGTGTGCGCAGTGAGCTCATAAACAAAGTACCCACGGTGGCAGGGACTGAGCTAGGCACAAACCCAACAGCAGGGGCTTCTTGTTAGCCAGGTTGATCAAGGTTCTATCATTGCTTCCCGGGTTACTAGATCAGCAGGCACAGAAAGAGTTTCTACAGTGTCAGGGATCACTGGCCCTGGTCAGCATAAAGAAGTGTGGTTTGTGTCCATATAATGGGAACGTAGAGAAATGTGTTTGGAACTCGTGTGATTCACTGGAGTGTGTCTGGTACTCCCGTACCTAGTATTGTGTATAAGTAGCAGGTGCCACAGCCACAGCCTGAGGATGGCATAGTAACCAGGTGCTCAGACTCCTTTAGAGATGAGTGCCTGGGCCACCCCACCTGGCAAGCCACCCAGACCAGCAAAAGTGCTAGCCAAGGATAAGAGGAATCAAAAGCAAATAGAAGAGGAGGAAGATAATGATGACCAACTGTGGTCTTGAGATTGTGGAAATAGGAACTGTAGCATGTCCCACTAATCCTCCTCTTTAAAGTTTCCCCAGGAGTTACAACCACGGATTTCTAGAGAAGCTGGCACCAGGTGGAATGAACTGAATGTGAGAGTCAAGAGGATCTCAGTGGTGCAAGTGGTGGGATGTGGTAGACAAAGTCAGTGCCTGGCACAGATGCTCTTACCTGGCCAGGATACCCATCTCCCAACTGCTGTGAATGTTGGCTGCTAACAGTCACAGCTGCCTCCCTTCTCCAGAGAACTGTCCTTGGCTGGCAGAAGCTGCTTTGCCCAGAGATCACACAAGCCCGGCATTGGTCCATAGCCGATGCCTGATTGAATTGGGAGTATAAAATGTTGCTCCTTTTGCCTGAAGGGGGAACACTTTACAGTGTGGTTTACAATTCAGGACCCAATCACCTCCTTGTGGATCAGATGGAGGCAAGATTTGACCTCAGCCTTTTCTCTTTCTCTATTCTGCTTTACTCCCTCCATTAAAGGTATTTCCTAAGAATATTCACTAATAAACCACGTGCACTTGAACCCCTGCTTCAGGCTCTGCTTCTGGGAAACAAGACTAAGACTTTCTTTTGTCTGTCTTATGTATCACTAAAGCCTCATCATCAAGTACCACGACGCCTAGCAAAAAATAAATGCTTGCATGAATGAATGGAATGGGGCAGCTCAGAAGTCAAGTGCTTGGCCAAGGTCACCCACATCTTAAGCAGCCAAGCCTTGACCTTGATTTGAACTTGAGCTTGATCTTTAGAGACCAAACTCTGACACAGCAGTGCCTGAATGAATGAATGAATGAATGGCAGAAGGAATGCATGCCTAAACAAAGGTTGTCTCTAGAAAGAACCGTTCTAGTTTCCTATGGCTGACCCACTAATACAAATGACTCAAAGTTCTGAAAGCTTTAGGGAGACAAAAACCAATATCTTTCAACCCCTGCCATGTGCTGGGCACTTTACATGCATTACATCATTTCACCTTAATAAAAACTATTTTAGGGACTTCCCTGGCAGTCCCATGGTTAGAACTCCATGCTTCCACTGCAGGGGGCACAGGTTGGATTTCTGGTCAAGGAGCTAAGATCCCACAAGCCAGGCAGTGCAGCTAATAATCATTATTTTCAATAGATTTTATTAACATCCCCATCTTATAAATGTTCAAGGGATTGCCAGTAAAACAGAGATCTCAAATTCAAGTGCCTACAAGGACCAGAAAGGTATGAAATAAGCAGACGGGCCCCAAAGGCCTGTCATCGCTGTAATCATCAGGACTGCACCAAGAGGTCTTCTCCTCCCCTTTCCCAGACAGGACCTCCTCCTACCCCACAATTTTTATGTCTGCAAGCCTGAAGACATCGTCAAGGCTCTGGGGAGGAGGGAAGGTTATCTCACAGCTTTCAGGATCTGGTTTGCTTTCTCCAGCAATAGGGGGCAGAGCATTACAGGCCAAGGAAGGAAACATTCCTAACCACTGACACCCATCATCACTCCTCACGCATTTCAGACACCTGCATGCTCTGATCACTTTTACACCTCCGCTTGGAAAGGTGTTACCACCAATCTGGCAGGTGCAGAAGCCAAGGCTTAGAAAAATGCAGTGGCTTGCCCAAGGTAACCCTGCATTGTTGCTAGTGCCAGACTTAAGTTTCCTGAGATTTCATCTACTGCTCTTTTCACAAAGCCATACCATGTGTACCTGGGAGCCACAGAGGGTTCTGCAGGCCCTCCTGCCCTCGCCCGGGGTTCTCTGGGAACCTCTCTAAACACACCCCTGGATGTGCTGGCTTCCACTGTGGCCCTGCTATCTGTTCCCAATCCCCAGCCTGTACTGAGAGGTTTATTTGCTTACTGAAACCTTGGGCATTGAAATGGCCAAGGAGGACTCTGTAATCACGGGCTGCTGCTGTTGCTAAGAAACAGGTCCTTTAAATTCAATTTACAAAAGAGATAGAGTGAGCGAGCAAGTGAGTGAGAGCAAGAAAGGGATGCTTGAACATCTGGTTCTCCTCCCTGGCTGTCTCCGGTGACTGTGAAAATGAGATAAGTACATTCCAAGATGGATGCTGGCCTTCTCTAAGCCATTTTCCGACTTTCCTCTAAGCTGGTATTTCTGGTCAGCCTTGGATTTGACAGGTTGTGGAGAAGGGTAGGGGGAGTGCTCTTGCAGGAAGCCTGGTGGCTTTAAGAATTCCAGGTACCTTGTCTCCTCCAGGAATGACTCAGATGCCCCTGAGCCACTGAACTAACCTGGTTCTTATGTCTAGGGCTCTCCACCCCCACTCCCACTGTCAGAATAATCATTCCACATATTTATATAATCCTCTTCAGCTCACTCTGGATTTCACACATGTTACCTTAGCTCTTATGGAGGAAATATTATTCTCTGCATATCACAGATGAGGAGGAAATTACAACAGCTAGAAAAGGCACCTGGGCCAGGAGTGGAGGGGCCAAAAGCCCTAACCCCAGCTCTGCCAAGAGCAGGCTCAGCTACTCACTCCCTTCTTTGGGCCTCAGATAACGCAGCCTTAAGCTGTGAGCTAGGGTTAGATCGTGGTTCCCCACAGTGTGTGCTGCAGAGCATCGCTTCATGGGCGGTTACTGGGTACCAGGTTAAAACGGAATCCTCTGGTCAAACAAGTCTGGGAAAGTTAGTTTTAAGTTAGTTAGGTGGTTAAGTTAGTTAGGTCTCACTATAAGATTACTCAGAGCCTTGAATGCTTTAATATGCTGTAGAAATCTCCAAGAGCAGCTATCTTAGCTTGGGTTTCCCCAGAAGCTGGCTGTGATATAAGAATTTGAGTGCCAGCAGTTTATTTGGGAGGTGATGTCAGGGAACCCTGGTAGGGAAATAAAGAAATGAGATAGGGGGACTTCCCTGGTTGTCCAGTGGTTAAGAATCTGCCTTGCAGTGTAGGGGACCTGAGTCGACCCCTGGTGGGAGAACTAAGATCCCAACATGACTCTAAGCAACTAAACTCACACAGAAACTACTGAGCCCATGGGCTGCGGAGCATACATGCCACAACCAAGACCTGGTGCAGCCAAATAAATAAATATTATTTCTAAAAAAGAAGTGAGATAGGAAAAGGAAGGCAGCCATGAAGGAGGAGTTACCAAGCAAGTTATCACTGTGGGCAGCAGGAGCTTCATCCACTGGGGATCTCTGGGACATGGTGGGGGATACGTGCCTCAGAGTTATCCCATCAGGAGTGAGGGAGCTGGGGTATTTACACCCCAACTGTGGCCAGTCACTGAGCTGGGCTAGGGAGGGTGTCATTAATTGTCATTAAAGGTCCTGTACTTCTTGTTTCCCAGGCACAAGAAGAAAGCCTCAGAGGGGCTGCTCTTCCAGATGCTGATGGCTGGAAGTCCAGCCCAGTGCACTGGCTTGGCAACTGCGGGAGTGACTGGTGGTACCCCAATAATATCTACCATATGGAGGAAAGCTGCAGTTTTCAAGGCTGATTCAATCACAACACTGAGGAAAACAGCTCCAGGTCCTCATGTTCCATGGAAGAGTCCAAGGAAATATCAAGCTAGGCCCTCTCCAAGGGATGATGGGTGGCTCTACAAGTCTGAGGCAATAACCTTATGAGGACCAAGGAATCACATTTGCTCGTCATCAGTTCAGTCACTCATTCGTGTCTGAGTGGATTGCAGCACACCAGGCTTCCCTGTCCATCACCGACTCCTGGAGCATGCTCAAACTCATATCCATTGAGTCAGTGATGCCATCAAACCATCTCATCCTCTGTCGTCCCCTTCTCCTCCTGTTTTCAATCTTCCCCAGGATCAGGGTCTTTTCCAGTGAGTCAATTCTTCTCATTAGGTGGCCAAAGTATTGGAGCTTCAGCTTCAGCATCAGTCCTTCCAATAAATACTCAAGATTGATTTCTTTTAAGATTGATGGGTTTAATCTCCTTGCAGTCCAAGGGACTCTCAAGGGTCTTCTCCAACACCACATTTCAAAGACATCAATTTTTTGGTGATCAACGAGAATTCCCTGATAGCTCAGTTGGTAAAGAATCTGCCTGCAGTGCAGGAGACCTAAGTTCAATCCCTGGGTCAGGAAGATCCCGTGGAGAAGGAAATGGCAACCCACTCCAGTATTCTTGCTTGGAAAATCCCCTTGGACAGAGGAGCCTGATGGGCTGCAGTCCACGGGGTCACAAGAGTTGGACATGACTTAGCAACTAAATGACAGCTTTCTTTACGGTCCAACTCTCACATCCATACGTGACTACCAGAAAAACCACAGCTTTGACTAGATGGACCTTTTTCGGCAAAGCAATGTCTCTGCTTTTTAATATGTTGTCTAGGCTTGTCATAGCTTTTCTTCCAAGGAGTAAGTGTCTTAATTTCATGGCTGCAGTCACCATATGCAGTGATTTTGGAGCCAAAGAAAACAAAGTCTGCCACTTTCCATTGTTTCCTCATCTATTTGCCGTGACGTGATGGGACCAGATGCCATGATCTTTGCTTTTTAAATGTTGAGTTTTAAGCCAGCTATTTCACTCTCATCTTTCACTTTCATCAAGAGGCTCTTTAGTTCTTCTTCACTTTCTGCCATAAGGGTGGTGTCATCTGCATATCTGAGGTTATTGATATTTCTCCTGGCAATCTTGATTCCAGCTGGTGCTTCATCCAGCCCTGCATTTCACATGAGTTAAATAAACAAGGTGACAATATACAGCTTTGATGTATTCCTTTCCCAATTTCAACTACTCCATTGTTTCATGTCTAGTTCTAACTGTTGCTTCTTGACCTGCATACAGGTTTCACAGGAAGCAGGTAAGGTGGTCTGGTATTCCCCTCTCTTGAAGAATTTTCCACAGTTTGTTGTGATCCACACAGTCAAAGGCTTTAGCATAGTCAGTGAAGCAGAAGAAGATGTTTTTCTGGAATTCTGCTTTTTCTATGATCCAACGGATGTTGGCAATTTGATCACATTTGCTCACCACCTCCCCAAAGCTGGACAGATGAACCCTCACAGACATGAGATAAGTTTGCCTCTGATCTGCCCCCAGTTCATCCTTCAGCACATTCAACCACATTTCTAAGATGCTGCCTTCTGACCTAGGTTATAGTCTGGACCATCCCAGTCTGACCACACACCCATACAGCAAGCTCCTGCTACTATGTATATGCAGGATTATCATTCCCTACCCCCAGGAGCCACCATCCCCTTCTCTGTTCCTTAGGTTGGCTGGAAACAAGGAAACTATTTCAGACTGCCTCCTCTGCTCACCCCCCTCCCCACACTGGTCGGCTAGATCTGCAGCCTGATTTTTGAAAGCCAAATAATAATACTAATTCCAAGAGAATTAGTAGCAGGGGGTAGCAGGGTGGTTTAGAGCATAGGTGCCTGGAATCAAATTATACCTCCACTGCGTACTACCTGTGTGGCCTTGAGCAGGTTACTTAACATCTCTGTGCCTCAGGTTTCTCTGAACGGGGTGATGACAGTGCTGCCCGTGTGGGACTGTTGTCACAATGTGCTAGTTACTATTAGAACGCAGTGCACCGTCCCTGGGGCAGGAGGTACTCAGGAATGATATCATTAAGACAGCCATACGATAGCAACTCAAATGGCAACCCACTCCAGTATTCCTGCCTGGGAAGTCCCAAGGACAGAGGAGCCTGGCACGCTACATCCATGGGGTCGCAAAAGAATCAGACACAACTTAGTGACTAAACAACAACAATGCTTTTGAGCGCTTATCCCATGCCAGACACCATGGTAAACATTTTATATATATTAAATCATACAATCCCAACTATCTACCTATCAAGCTATGCTATTATCCACAGTTTACTGATGTGGAAACACGGCTCAGAGTAGCTATGCCACTAGTCCAAAGTCACCACACGGGTAAGCAACCAAGAAAAATCTTTTATGTCTCCAGGAATGGTTGCCCAAGGGTGGAATCCTGGAAAGTGTGAAACAAGGTTTGGTGCAGCTCAAACGGTACTGAGGGTGCCTTCTAGGTGGTCAGGCCATGGCTAGTTCTTTCTCTTCCCTCATCCCAGAAACCTACAGAAAATACATAGTTCTCCTTGGGCCCCGGATCTGATACTTGGAAGTCGAAACTTTCCAGCTCTGTCTTCTCTGCCTGCCAGAGCTTGTCCTGAGCCATAAGGCCCTCTTCTGCCAGGAAGCCTTTTAGAATCTTTCCCACACCCAACTGCAAAGAGGTTTCCCTCCTTTCCTTCCCTATTAGATTTCTACCTCAATTACACTCTTTTGGCATATTCACTTCCTGACACCTTCTTTATGTAGGTCTCTTAGCACACTGGATCTCATGAGCAGGTGTGGCTACCCCACAAAGGCAGAGGCATTGCCTTCAACCCTAGGCTACAAGGCCTAACCCAAGTGGTATCTGTCACAGCTTCAAGCGGCCTAACACTGAGATGGACCAGAGAAGTCATCTCTCCCTGAATTTTATAGCAAGAGGCACCAACTTGCTTCACTCACCCAGTCAGGCAGTGGAGGAACCAGACTCAAACCCAGGACTCTTGACTTCTAGCCCAGAGCTCTCACACTGAGGACCTGGAGGACTGTCTCCAGGATGATTCAGGATATTGAATTAACAGGCAATGTATACAAGAAGGGACTTATACACACGCATTTCCCCACCACCACCATCCTCAGGATACTGAGTTCCCTGCTCATCTCCCTGGCCTGCTCACAATTATAGTCCAGTGTCTGTGCATTTGCGTCCCATCGATGAGACTGAAATGCCAGCCATTAGTCTCCATTCTTCACACTCTTAAATGAGAGGGCCAAGATTAATGAAGCATCTTCTCTCAATCAAGAAGCCATTTCAGGCTGTGCTTCTTAAGCCCAGCGAGTTGTGCAGATGAATTAATACTGACCTTTTTATTTTCCACTGGAGGATTGGTGGTGCTCCCCCTACCCCTACACTGTTTGAGGAGCAATCCTGCTCCAGCCGCTTGGTTCAGCAGCCAGGAGTGTGAGTGCAAAGTGATGGTGTCACCTCACAGCACTGAGGGCAGATCATTCCCAGGAGCAGTTGGGTGGGGCAAGCAGGCTGATGTAGCTTCTAGAGCCTCCTCCTACTCAATACACCCACACCTAACAAAACACAAAAGCAGACAGAGGACCCAACAGGAAAGTGTTGCCAAGCCAAGCCCTTGATGTGCAGTGGGGGTCCCGGAGCCAAGACTGGAGCTAAGCCAGGGTAACATTCAAAATAGCTAACAGCAAAGTGTGGCATGAGCACCGACCAATCAGGGCAGACGCCCGCCATGAACCACCATAGGGCCAGCCAGGCGCATCCCAGGGGCTATCAGCTGTGGACAGAGCATTTGTTCTCCCAAGAAATGAAGAAGGTTGGGGTGCTGATCCAGAGAGAGAGAAAAAGTAGGCGGAGAGGGAAGAGGATCAAGTAACATGATGGGAAGAGTTAAACTCAAGTCGTGGAAACAATCAAGGGACATTATAAAAAAGCAACATCTAATCTTAAATCTTAAGTTGCTTGTGTTTTTGCAAGAGAAATTGCTCCCCGTTAGTGAAGGACTCTACACACAAATGTCTGTCTATGTCTGTGTGTGATATAGCAGGGTGGGAAGGTTGTGGGGGGAAGGGGCTGAATTATACATCTGAATCCCCACATTTCTGGACAGGAAGGCATTCTAGAATAGGGGGCAGATGAGCTGGAACTTTCAGAATGAGTAGAAGCTTTCCAGTGTGAAGATCTCTCTCTCCCTATGCTTCAGAAGCGCATCTGCTCCTGTTTCTACCACAGAATTAGCTAAGCTTTGTCTGTATCTGTACAGGTCTCTTCCTAGGACGTGAGTTCCTTATTGGAGGGGTCCTGCTTCTTTCATCTCTGCATCCTCAACACCCAGCATATGTTTGACCCAGAATCACTGGCCCATCTTTCCCTCTAGAGTATAAATGTATTCAATCAGGAGCGTGTCAGAAGGTGGAAGAGAGGCTGATAATAATCATGGCGAGGGAGAGGTCATATGCAAGATGACGTTGATGAAGGCTATGCTCAAGACAGAAAGTGCTGGAAGAAGAAACTGTGGATATTGGGCGGATGAGTAACAATTTCTGTCTCATTATCTCTTATTTCCTGAGTGAAACTTGTAAATGCTCTGTTTCTGTGTCCACTGAATGGACCAGTGTCACCACACATGCAGTTACACACACCCACAGACACACACACACACACACACACACCCCGATAACAATAATGATGATGGTGGTACGAGTAGACCAGCGTTCAGAATCATAATGCATGTTCTCAGTGGTACACATTTCAAATTTTTTTTTTTTTGCTTGCATTTCTGTTTATTCATTCAGCCAACCGAGCACCTCCTACGCGCCAGCAGCTTCGCTAGGTGTCAGGATTAAATACAGTCCCTCGACCTCAAGAAAAGAAAGCGGCCACTTCACACACGAATCACATGAGATTTTTCTTAGTTTATGATATGTCATAGGAGCACAGGGAAAGGAAGGAGGAAGTGTCAGCTAGCTGAGCCCGGAAAGAAAGATGGGATTCAGGCAGGAAACGGAGCAAAGGGCATCCTGGGGAGAGAGGCAGCATGAGTGAAAGTCTTATTGTCTTCATTCGTATTTGGTACTGCTTTTATAGCATGTTAATACATATTTTTTTCTGCTTAAAAATTAAAAGCAGGGCTTCCCTGATGGCTCATTGGTAAAGAATCCGCCTGCCAGTGCAGGAGATATGGATTCGGTCCCTGATCCTGGAAGATCCCACATGCCATGGGGCAATTCAGCCCGTGAGCCACAACTATTGAGCCTGTGCTCTAGAGCCTGTGAGACACAATTACTGAAGCCCACGTGCTCTAGAGCCCGTGCTTCACAGCAAAAGAAGCCACCACTGAGAAGCCCACACACCACAACTACAGAGTAACCCCCACTCACCACAACCAGAGAAAAGCCCACACAGCAACGAAGACCCAGCACAGCCAAAAAGAAAGAAAGAAAGAAAATTACTTTTTAAAAAGAAAATGGCATTTAGAGCCTGGAGTAAGATACCAAAGTTGTAGCAACAGATGAGCTACCAGAAGAAGCTGCCCTGGGAAGGCTATGCTTACCACCTGCAGTCCCCTGTGAAGGAATCTGGACTTTATTCAGCATGACACCATGGAGGCTTTCTAAGCTGGTGATGAGGGAACAGGACAGCCAGAGGCAGACAGCTGGCCATTTCCTTGAGGCTGGGAAGACCTGTTTCCAAGGCAAGCTCCACTGGAAGGTCCACGCATCATCCCCAAGGCTGCCGTGAGCACCGCCCTCCCGTGCAGACATTAGTCCTTGGGCTGTGTGAGGGCCAGGGAACGCTTCACTCACATAAAATCATCCTTCTCCCACACAGTTTCTCTTTTCCAAAGAGAAAAGAAAAGCTGGTCTCTACCCAAGGTTGTGTGCTCAGGTGTGGCTATCCTCGTGAGATCAGTGTGTGGGGTGGTCTCCATGGAGATGCCATGTTGGTTCAGGGTGGAGGAGCAGAGCCACCCCACACCTGTCTGAGCCTGCACCTGGGCAAGTTCTGCATTTTCCAATAGGACCAGGCAGCGCACATCGTCGAGAATGGGTGGGTCCACCCGGGAAAACTTGCACTAAAGACAAAGTTAGAAAACTAGGCAGCAGGAGGCAAAACCCATTCATAACATGAACAGAACCCAGCCACTCACCATGGCCCTAAGGCTGACTCACAACTGGAACACCCAATCTAAATGTCTGCCTCATTTGGTGCTGCTTTTCATAGCCTATCGATAAATATTTTCTGTTTAAAAAGATGTTTTGACTTCCTTGCAGGAACATGTACCCTTCTTATACAAGAAAAAAGAAAACTAAAGCTTAAAGATCAAATCTTTTAGCAAACTGATAGAATCCAAAAGGGAAATATATTCTAAAATATGCAAAAACAAGGCTACACACACACACACACACACACATTCACCAAAAAAACTCACAGCAGCATATAAGCAACCCCCAATTCATTCTCCAGAGCTCCAGAAAACCTCCTTGCCCTTGGCAGCCAGGCCATGGAAGGCCCCCCCAAATCCCCCACCATCTGGCATTTTTGTCTGCAAAGCACAGGCCTTTCTACCCTGGGCTGCCTGCCCACCCTGCGGATGAGGCCAGGCACTGGTGAGGGCTGCCTGGGCTTTGCCTCCCTGCCATGGTAACCACCACATGCGCGCACGCGCGCACACACACACACACACGCACACACACACACACGCATATGCATACGCGCACGCACACTCTCAGCCCTGCCTGCTTTCTGGCCCCGTCACCATAGGCTCAGGCCAGGGCAGCCTTGACTGTCAGCTCTGTCCTAGTCCCACCTACCCCACACAGCAGCCAAAAAGGCACACATGTCAGGGAGGGGGCAGGGAGAGGAGAAACAGCCACAGGAAGGCAGCAGGACTCACAGGAGGGAGCAAGGCCCTGGGGAGGAGGGCACGCAGGCAGGTGGCAGAGGGGCCCTCATTAGCCAGACCATCTGTCAAGAGTGAAGGAAAGGCACCCCGCTCTGCAGTCCAGGGCCCTGCTGTACATACACTCACGCACTCTCACACACGTACAAGCACACACACAATTACACACACACATATATTGACATCCACCCATGCCCACATGCCCATAAAATCCTACACAAAGATATACACATCCTCCCCTACGTGTGAACACAAAACTGTACACAAATGACAACTGCACACACACACACGAACGTACATACGCACCGATACGTAGTCACACACTCATGCGTAACCACGCACAAAGACAAACATGACTGTACGTACACATGTGCTTAAACCTACACCATATGTAGTCAAACATACATGCACAGACTCACACGCATAAGCACATACTCCCACATGGCTACATTCTCTCTCCCATGCAACCCCACGCCCATGCACAAATCCACTCAGACCTCTTCCCCACTGCCATCCTGCCAGGCCATGAGTCCTCCACCTCCATGCTCTATGCCCCTTTCATGGTCCATACCCTCTCTTCCACCCAGCAGTCCTACAAGGCCTTGCTGCCCTGCCACTCACGAGTCAGGAGAGCAAGGGGTGGCAAAGACTGGGTGAGGAAGAGTTCAACACCATACTGAGAAGCATTGATCACAGTCTTTTTTCTGGAGATGCTTAAAATGTAAGGAGAAAGAGAAGGCAGCTAACACGATCGATGGCTCCCTGACTTCACTACTTTGCTAAAAGCAAGACCTAGACCACCAGAGGGCTACCTCCAAGGTCTGAGGCACTGTTAACACACCGCTTGATTGTGGTTGGGAAGATGGTAGGATACGCAGGTTCAGGGCACTGAGCTGGTCTCAGTAGCACCATACTTGGGCTGCACGATCTTTGTTTCTAGCATCTCTGAACTAAGATGGGGATTATACCTTCTGCACCAGAGTTCTGTGTAGTCTCACGAGATCATACCTGGACCGTGATCACCTGGCACCTGGCACATGCTAAGAACTCAATAAACCTCAACTATTTTCCTCTTGAAGACTATTATCCATATTTCCAAGTTTTATTAAAGAACCATAATCCAGGTGAGGGCTCCAGGTTATTTCAAAGTTATCTTTTATTTAGAGAGATGCAGATGTAGAGACTTGCACACATAGTGGGAGAAGGAAAGGGCAGGACAAACTTTAAGAGCAGCCTTGAAATATATACACTGCTGATGCTGTTGCTGCTGCTGCTGCTCCTGCTGCTGCTAAGTCGCTTCAGTCGTGTCCGACTCTGTGCGACCTCATAGACGGCAGCCCACTGGGCTCCCCCGTCCCTGGGATTCTCTAGGCAAGAACGCTGGAGTGGGTTGCCATTTCCTTCTCCAATGCATGAAAGTGAAAAGTGAAAGTGAAGTCGCTCAGTCGTGTCTGACTCTTAGTGACCCCATGGACTGCAGCCTACCAGGCTCCTCCGTCCATGGGATTTTCCAGGCAAGAGTACTGGAGTGGGTGCCACCGCCTTCTCTGAATATATACACTACCATGCGTGAAACAGACAACTAATGGAAGCTGCCATATAACATAAGGAGCTCATCTCGGGGCTCTGCAATGACCTAGAGAGGTGGGATAGGGATGGCGGTGGGAGGCAGGTCCAAGAGGGAGGGGGTATATATACGTATTTATATGCATATACATATATATATATATATGGCCGATTCATGTTGTAAGGCAGAAACCAACACAACATTGTAAAGCAATTATCCTCCTACTAAAAATAAAAATAAATAAATGAAGTATCTTCTATTTCAAATGAACCAAAATGGTGCCCATGGGCTGGACTCTGAAGTCAGTGTGGCCTGGCAGGACCACACATCTACTGTTTGCTGATTACGGTCTCCACCTGCAGCCGTGGAGGAGGCACAACCTCTGTTCCCAGAAAGTTTAGCCTCCCCTGGAGAAGAAAGAGAAGTTTGGAAACAAACACAATAAAAGGAAATAGATTAAAAATGGAGAAAACAACCCACATTCATTTGCCAGTAAGGAAAATGAGACTTGGAGAAGCAAAATGATAATTTGCCCAGGGATGCACAGCTGATAAAGGGCAGAGCAGGGGCCTGAGCTCAGGCCTACCTTGAGGTCAGATCTCATGCTCTTTCCACTGTAACGTGGAGCTCAAGGGAGTCCACCTTTAGAGCAAATATAAACTCTGGCCGACTGGGTGGTGGGTTCCTAGCAAGCATGGCCTAAACCTCTCAGAGTGACTCAGACTTGATAGAAATAAAAAGTCAGAGAGAATGAATAAAGAAAAGAAAATAGGAAGTTTTAAATCTCTCATCCATAAACAAAGCAGAATACATAAACAACCCAGGAATGGCCCTCACGGGAGGTAACACCATGCACTTTTACAGAGGGACTTACAAGACCTGAATAAATGGGAAGATGTGCTATATTTACACATTTGAAGGCTGATTATGAAGAAAATGTTCTTTTTTCCAACTTTACACAGAACTTTAACCAATTCTAATCAAAATCCTAAGGCCATTATGTTTTGAACTTAGAAAAACCGTTCTACGTTTCATCTGGAAGAATAAATAGATAAAGTTGGGCAAGAAAATACTGAAAAATGAAGCCTAGTGTGGAACTTGGTATACTGGGTATGAAAACTTATTTATACATCTATTAAATTTTAAACATTGATATTGGCGCAAGAACACATAGGTCAATAAAACAGAATATGTAGCCAGAAACAGATATTGGTACATGCGAGAACTTAATACCAAATCAAGGATGCTTCACAAACCAGTGAGAACAGGATGGATGATTCAATAACAGACCTGGGGAAACCGGATACCCAGGGAAAATCCTGTTAGCATCTCACTTCACAGCATATATCCAAATAAAACAAACCTAGACAAAATGTAGGTGACTGTGTATCCAGTTTCCCTCTGAACACAATCACATCTATCAGGAGGAGCCACAATAGAAAAGATGAAGATTGAACTCTGAACAAATTTGAAACTTTGAAAGACAAAAAGCAACATAAGACAATGGTTGCAGCTGGTTGATGGATACAGAGATGTATTCATTACTGTGTTCACTCTGCTTTTGCATGTGTTTGAAAATGACCATGGTTAAAAATAAAAGTTTAAAAAACAAACATAAATTTAAAAGGCAAACAACCATAGAGAAAAATACTTTTTTAACATCCGTGGGGCTATAAACCACTGTTATCTTTAAGGTGCAAAGTGCTCCTCCAAATGACTAACAAGCATCAGCAATTCTTTGGCCACCTAATACAAACAGCTGACTCACTGGAAAAGGCCCTGATGCCAGAAAAGACTGAAGGCAGAAGGAGAAGAGGGCAACAGAGGATGAAATGGTTGAGAGGATGGCATCATTGACTTGGTGACTGAACAACAAGCATCAGCAGACGGGAAGTGGCTGTGGATTACTCTCTGAGCATCCAGGCCCCCTTCCTTCTTCCTCACAGTCCTGGATTTCTATTGAAACCCACAAGTTCTGGGGATGCTGACTTCATCCCCAGCCCTGAGGAGATCGTGTGACCTGACTACACCAATCAATGCCTCCCAGTCCCCAGTCACTGTGATTGGTTTGGAAGGGGCACGTGACCCCAACAGGATGAATCTCGGGGCTTTTAATGGGCATGGGGACTGAGAAGTTACTTCTTTCCCGCTGGACTTTAGTGGAGTTCCAGAAGCTCTAGGAGACCCCTAGGGCTGGGAGTAGCGAGAAGTCTCTCTGAAATAAAGCCCATGCTGGAAAGCTGAGCCAAGAAGAGATGAGAGAGAGAAAGAGGGCTCAGTGATATTTTTTTGAATCCTGGACCAAGTCTCACCTAATGTTATATCTACTCCTGTGTAAATGCAAATAGACAACAATTACATTGGGGGATTTCTGTTACCTGCAACCAGAAGCAACCAAACTAAAACGAGCTAAATGAGCCTGGGAGTGTAGAGATTGGCAAGCAGGCACCGCCCCCAAAAGGGAGAAGTTGGTAGCTTTTTGCATGTGCCCCACAGGTGGGCAAGGAAGTTCAGCAGAGCTGATGTGGGCAGGCTTCCCCTCATGCAGAGGTTGGGTAGGTCTCACCCATGCTCTGGTTTTGGTTCTGGCTCATCTCCAAGCCGCCCCATAACGCCCTTCTTCTCTCTCTGATGGAAGAGACTCGGATGCCACTTGGGCTCCTGGAGTCACCACAGCAGGCAGTCCCCCTCAGTAATGTAACTTGCTCTGACTAGGAAGATGCTGAAGCATCTGGGGGCAGGTGCTCTTGGGTTATTTTGTCAGAGATCCATAATATCCAATCAAGCTTCCTTCTCCTGCCCTGAGCTTGGAGACCAGATCAGGGACTCTACCAGCAGAATGCCACCTCACTGGAGTGGTCAGTGGGGCTTGGGGATTACCAAGAGATATCTGGGTGTGGCCTCTTCAACTTTACAAGGCCAAAAGGAGCCTTCTCTATGTACCCACAGAGGCCCAAACTCAGGGACAGTTAAATCAGGACCCCTGTTGAACAAACCCAGTCGTCAATTGTGTTCATCAGCCGGGGCGAACCTTTCTTTGTGGACCTGGAATGTCCGGGCCCATAGGCAGGCTCCCTGCATGCATCTCAGTCCCTGTGGCAGCCTAGGGAGCCTGATACTGGGGCCAATGAGGACACAGGTCATCCCCCAGGCGTGGGGAGGGCTGATGGTGTGAACTGCCCACAGTCTAGGGTCGGTGCTGAGAGGACTCACCTTCTATCCTGGTCCCGGAATTCTGCCCCAACGTGTATTTGCCAAATTTGCTTCTAGGAATCCCACTTTTTAAGACAGCACTTTTCCACAACCACTCATCTTTTTAAAAATTATTACTTTTCCTAGCTGTTATTTTTGCATTCTTTTATAAATCCATTTTGAACAAAATACTTCATAGACACAAAAGAATGTAACAAATATGTTAAAATGCACAATATGAAAATGACCTCCCCACCCCATTTGAAAGCTAGAACGTCACCAGTGAGTTGTATCCGCCTATCCCTCTGTTATACTTTGCCCCACTCAAAGCAGCCAAATCTTGATTTTTGTGTTTATCATTCATTTGCTTTTTGTGTAATTTTTTCACGTGAATGATTTATAAAATTGGAATCAAATTCTCTGTATCTTCTTACTTCACTTAACTTAATATGCCTCTAAGATGTATTCATGTTGTTCCAAATAGCTGAGGTTCGTTCGTTTTCATTGCTGCATTACATTCTTTTGTGTAAGTGTATTCTAATTTATATATCCGTTCATCTGTCTACAGACATTTAAGTTGTTTGAGTTGGGAGTTTTCTGCTAAACCAAACATGCTCCTAGAAACACTCCTAAAACACTGGTACCCACAGGCAAGAAGCTCTCTGGGCATTGCTGGGTCAAAGTGAAAGAAAGTGAAAGTCACTCAGTCATGACCGACTCTTTGCAACCCGATTGTCTATACAGTCCATGGAATTCTCCAGGCCAGAATACTAGAGTGGGTAGCCTTTCCCTTCTCCAGGGGATCTTCCCAACCCAGGGATCGAACCCAGGTCTCCCGCATTGCAGGCGGCTCTTTACCAGCTGAGCCACAAGGGAAGCCCAAGAATACTGGAGTGGGTAGCCTATCCCTTCTCCAGCAGATCTTCCTGACCCAGGAATCAAACTGGGGTCTCCTGCATTGCAACTGAGCTATCAGGGAAGCCCAATGCTGGGTCAGTCTATACTCAAATGTTCAGTTTCACAAGATTAGTTCTAGCCGCATTCCCACATTCTCCCTTTAAGTGTGTGGTTGCCTGTATTATTATTCCCCATTACTCACTCCCCAAACTATAAGGGGATTGATTATTCATCTCCACTGATATCTGTGGTATGCAGTGTCTTGCTTTGGGGGACATGTCCCTACCAAGTGACTTGCTTTGACCAATGGAACATTAAAAAAAAAGTACCAAGTACCTTATCTAAGCAGAAAGTTTAAGAGTCATCACGTGTTCTGTCTTTGCTCTTTTTCCCTCTGCCATGAGATTTTCATGTTCCCAGTGGGAGCTGTTGCATCAGCCCGGACCCTAAAACAAAAAGACATGGAGCAGAGCTGCAGCCAACATAAATGATAAAAGACTTTGAGTGAAAGATAAAACTTTGTTGTTATAAGCCATTGAGTTTACAGGTTGATTGTTACAGCATCATAACACAGCAAAGCCTGCCTGAGACAAGACATTCCACTAATATTTACTGAGCATCTCCCACAAACAGGCATGTGCTGGGCTCTGTGAAAGCAATGATGTCCAAAATAGACAAGGCTTGTGGCTTCATGGATCAAACTCTGGATAAGCAGCACATCAAAAAGGTTCTAGAGATTCCCTAGTATACCTCTCAGGGACAAACTCATCAGTTAGAACTCCTCCCATCAGAGGTAACATGCCTGATAAAGAAACGTGCAGTTTCCCCAAATCCTAGTCAGAACAAGGATGCTTGCTGAAGTTTGGACAGAGGGGAAAAAGGCATGGTTGGGAAAGGCAGCTAAGAACTGAGCTTCTGCTCCAGAAGTGAGTAGACCTGAAGGAGCCCTGCTCCACAACTGGTTCTGTCTGGACACATTTTTAAAAGTGAGGCATAATTGACATAATAAATGCACAGACTTTTTAAAAAATGAAACATGTTCATTGATTCTCAAAATGTCCAGGAACTACTCTTGAAGCTCAGATAGATCCAGAAGCAAAAAACAGACTCAGGGCCTGTTCTTTCTAGTCTCTCAGCTCTGTTCTCCTCTGCGTGTGTCTTATTCTCGACAGCCTCTTCTCTCATGGTGGCAACCTGACCACCACTCGATACAAGCTCCTTCATAGCTCCAAGACCACCACTTCAAACAAAGGCCCTGGGCCTGACTCCCAGGGCCGAGTTGGGCCACAAGCCCAACCCTGAGCCAATCAATGTCCGGGGAGATGAAATGCACTGATTGGCCGAGGTCTGGGTCCACTCCTGGAGTTGGTGATGGGGAAACCCTAACCAAACTCCATGGGCTGAAAACGGGGTACAGGAGGGCACCCTCATGGAAAATTAGGGTACACTTACTAGAAAGGGAAACAGATGCTGGGCAGGCGAGCCGCAAATATCTATAACCACCTCCATCCCCCTTCTCAACGGTACACTGGAGCCACAGAAACTGGCTTTTGAGAGGCAAGCGTACATCCCTTCCAAACTTCACATTCAGTGGTATCACGTTAGTATGAAATCGCCGTCATGAAAGTGCTTGTATCATGGGAATAGGCAGGTGCTACACATCGGGGCTTTCACTTCCCCAGAGGTTGTTACACATTTACTAACCCACCACTGCCCCATCCTTAAGTCTCCTATTGTTATCATTCCAGCTCTGCCTGGTCTCACAGCACCAATTGCACAAGTCCCTGGCCTCTCTGGGACTTGGTTTTTCCCAATTATAAAATGCAAAAGTTAAACTCACTCCTTTTGAAGATATCTTCCATCTCTGACAGCTGTGAGACCCTGAAGAGTGTGTGTGTGTGTGTGTGTGTGCGCGCGCACAAGTTCAGTTTGCATTCTCTGCATCAGAAATCACAAATGCAGGCCTTGGCCATAAACTCCAATATAATTTGGTGAGCTGTACCTCTTGACTTGGGCTATTAAATCATTTTCCCTCCAAAGGTACACATGTTGTGGCATAAGGAGCAAACTGTTGACAGATGGTGGAGAAACTTCGCAGGCCCATAATTGAGACTTATTTTCATACATTCGTGCCAGTTTGAAATCTAATTGCCAATAAAACAATACTGTGATACTGCCACATCTAATACCTCTGCCACTCTCCAAAGTTACACTTGAATCCACTAGTAAATTCTAATCTCCCAGAGAAAAATATTTCCCCCTCTTCATCAGAAAAGCAGTGCTATAAATCCACGTACAGTGGTTCATTTTCAAATGCGAGCCTACTCTCCCCGGTCCCCAAAGAGCCCTCACTCGGCTAATGTTAGTGCCTGCCTGAGAGCTGTAGATATTCTTTGTTTACTTGACAGAGCACAGATGTGGTTTGGCGCAGCAGCAACGAGATCTTTTGCTGAGAAACGCTCTGATGGGCCAGTTTCTCCTCATCTTAGAATGACCCAGTACCACGCTTCAGAGATCTTTTACCCCCGTTAAGGTAACGTGGCTAGAGACCCAGCACCACCCACTGAGCAGGGTGAGATGGAGGAGCCCTGACCTCTCCTCCCCAATTTTCCATTTTCAACCCTCCTGATGAAAAGGTTTGCAGACAGATCAACCCAGATCAATCAGGGCTGTAAACAAAAAAGAGGCTTTTGGTGCAATGAAGACATGCAGGGACAGGGTTCATTTGTATCTACTGAAAACGCAATCTGTCACCCCAAACCACAAGCCTGCTGACAGTAGTACCAGCCATCCTTCACATGCCAGAGCTCTGCCTAGTTTACAAAGAAATCCTCACTGCGGACGGAATCTATGCCATGTCTGAGCCCAGGGAAGGTGTGGTAAATACAGTGATTATTGTCCTTGCCTACGTGGTCTTCACATTAGCCCTGGCATGTGGGCTGTTATTTTTCCCATTTTAGAGACAATAAACTGAGGTTCAGAGTGGCTAAGAAATTTTTCCTTGAGGTTGCACAGTGATTAGTGATGATGAAATCTCAACTCGGATTATCTGGGTTAACTCCAAGTCCAGTTCTTTCGTTATGAGGATTAACTGAAACGAACTATGGCAGCTTAAAAAAGCTCAGTTCCCTTTCTCCCACCGCAGCCCCACCGCCACCTGCGGTCTCAGTTCTTCCACCTGATCTTTCCCACTTGCCACATATGGGCCCTTAAATGTCTGAAAATTATCATAGTCTCCTGAAGTTTCCTTTTCCCATGTGAAACATGGTTTCTTGGCTTCTTCATATATTCCCCAAGTCATCACCTGACATCTAGATCACTACTTCTCAAGTGAGCACATGAATCGTGCAGAGAATTTGCTGAAGTGCAAATTTTGACTCAGGAGTTCTGGGTGGAGCCTGAGCATCTGCACCTCTAACGACTTCCCAGAGGATGCAAATCTTGTTGGTCCATGGACCACATTTTGAGTAGCAACCATAGGGTATAGACCTTCCCTGTCCAATTTCAATAGCCACTGGCCACACGAGGTTACTGAGTACTTGAAGTGCTGTTGGGGCAACTGAGGACCTCAATTTTTATTGTGCTTAATTTTAATAATTTAAATTTAAATTAAAAAACAAAAGCAGTATAAAATATTTTTCCACTAAATACAACTTTTTCTTTCAGTGAACTACATTTCATTTTGACCATTGAAAATTTACAGCTTGAACTGAGATGTGCTGGAAGTATAAGATACACACTGGATTTCAAAGACTTAGCACATAGGGGGAGAAAGAGAATGTAATATCTCAATAATTTGTTTATATTGATTACATGCCAAAATGATAATATTTTGGATAGACTGAGTTATCTAAAATATTGTACTGGCTACTAGAAATTTTTTTTAATTTTAGATAGATAGATTGATATGGCCTGCATTGTAAAGCTGTCTCATGGGAAAAGACCCTGATGCTGGAAAGGATTGAGGGCAAGAGAAGGAGGTGACAGAGGATGAGATGGCTGGATGGCATCACTGACTCAATGGACATGAATTTGAGCAAACTCTGGGAGATAGTAAAGGACTGGGAAGCCTGGCGTGCTGCAGTTCATGGGGTCACAAAGAGTTGGACTTGACTTAGTGATGGACCAACAGCAGTATTTCTATTGAACAGTTATGGTCTAGACCATTCAACAGCCTGATCGCTTTTTTCTTTCTGCTGAGCTCCAGCTTATCAACATTCCACTGACACAAGGTCTAGACACTGTACTCATACCAATACCACCTGAGGGTTATTGGATTGTTTTGCATGAGTTTGGGGGTCAACCACACGACATCAACTCCCATGTCTTTTTGGCATGACCTGGCATTCATCCAGCTCTACTCTAGCCCTGATGTGCATAGTCTAGATTTATCATTAAGACACTACAGTTTTCCCAATTCAGTCTCTCCTGTTTGCTTCAGCCCATTCTTCCTGCCATTCAGGGTCTCCCTTGCATCTTGATTCCATCATTCAACATATCCTTGCCAACTTCACAACATTCTCATATTTGGTAAGCTTGCCTTCATGTCTTCAACCAGGGCAGCAATTAAATTGTTAAAGGAGACAGATCACATCTTGAGATTGATCTCAGGCCCCCAGAGCCCTGCTTCCTGAATGACAGCAAGCCATTCATCAGCACCTTTCAGGTATCACACTTCACTCTGCCTGTCTGTGCTGTCCCCTAAAATCCTCTTCCTCTCTATATATAGCCGTGTGAAAGAGCTTGCCCACAGGTCAGCTGAAATTCCACTGCCAGAAAACTTCCATAGGGAAATAACCATGGATGTATGTGAAAATACAGCTGAAAGGAAATGTTAACAGTGTAATTTATAATAGAAAATAGTAAGGAGCAACTTCCATGTCGTCTACAACAGGAATTGGTTAAAATACAGTATGGTATATCCACCTACTGCAATGATCTGCATATATTTAAAACATGATGTTATAGAAAAATTGTTGTGGAAAATTGTCCTCAATATATTTAAGTGCTAAAAGCATGTTATAGAAGAGTATGTAAAGAACAATAGTATTTTTAAGTATGTGTTTATATTAAGTGGGAAAAAGATAGGTGCAAAAATACATTAAAATGGTGAATACAGTTATCTCTCAGTGATAGAATTGAAATCACTTTTATTTTCCATGCCAAGGGTTCTGCTTACACTTATTGTTTAATACTTGTTGCAACTCTGCAGAGTATGCAAAATCATCTTCATCTTACAAGGAGACCAAAACCAAAGCTCATAGAGGTTATCCACCCTGTTCCAGGACCCTCTGGAGGAAGTACAGGGCCATTGGAAATCAGTCCTCCTGGCTAAGGCCCAGTCTCTTCCCCAAGACCCACAGCCTCCCCTCTATGGCCTGGAGGATTCTGTAAGCATGGGATATCTGGATTCCAGCCAAAGGTCTGATTACAGCCATTCCTTCCATCTGTGTTTTAAAGCTATCCCCATCTCATCTACTTGAGGACATAGCTTCAGTCATCTTATTTCAGCACATGCCTCCTCACTACTGATCATTCCTTTCAGCATACTAACATACTCTTATTATTTATGTGTTTAGTCATTCATTCATTTGTTCATTGATTTAAAAACAAACAAAAAACTGCCTCTCCTAATCTCAATTTTCCCTTCACGTACCACCTCACTTCTCTTCCTCCCCTTTAGAGCAAAACTCCTTCAAAAGGAGCACAAAGGAGTATTTGACAAATGGTACCAATGTTTAGGAACCCCATCAAACATGGAAATGAGATGACAGGTGACCAGCTTTGCAAGACCTAATTATCTCATTTGCCGCTTAGAGCCAATGACAGAACATTCTACTGATTTAGAGCTGATGCCCATTTGTATCAAAGCTAACTGGCAGGAGTAGCTTCAAAACCATGGCTCCCGGGTCCCAGAGGACATTGACAGAGAAAATATGAAGAGACTCCCAGGACCCAAGTCCCAGAACATATCCTGCCTCTTAAGAAGAACACCCAGCAGTGAATGTTCCTCCCCCAGACAAACGTCAAACCCAAATCCCCCCTGTTGTGTAAATCCTAAGAGCATCATCATTTCAGGAGACGGTAAAGAACTGCCTGCAATGCAGGAGACCTAGGTTCGATCCCTGGGTCAGGAAAATCCCCTGGAGAAGGAAATGGCAACCCACTCTAGTATTCTTGTCAGTTCCCTAAAGTGCATAGTCTCTGGCGTCAGACAGATCTGCATTTGAACCCTAGCTCTGCCACTTGCCATCTGTATGATTCCAGGAAAATTTTCTAAACTCTGAATCTCCATTTCCTCAGTTGTAAACAAATTCTCATGAACCAACAGAAACAATGAAAGCCCACTGAAAACTTGGTGCCTAGTCCATGAAAAGTGAAGTGAAAGTAAAGTCGCTAAGTCATGTCTGACTGTTTGGGACCCCGTGGACTGTAGCCTACCACGCTCCTCCATCCATGGGATTTTCCAGGCAAGAGTACTGGAGTGGGTACCATTTCCTTCTCCAGAGGATCTTCCCAACCCAGGGATCAAACCCGGGTCTCTCGCATTGTAGGCAGACGCTTTACCATCTGAGCCACCAGGGAAGTCTACTCCAGAAATGTCCCTAAAACTGAAATGATTAACAGCAGCAATTGACTTTCATGACAGCACTGAGGGGTAATGTGGTGGTAGGGGCCCCTTTCTGTGGGGGAATGGCCCTCTGGACAAATGCCACCTTCAAGAGATGTCTCCCTTTAGGTCACCAGTCTATCCCCTGGTATAGGCTGAAACCTCTAGTCTCAAGTCATAAAGAAGAACACATAGCTCTGTTAGAGTACAGTGGGATTAATTCCCATGCAAAGGCTACCATAGGATGGTAAGAGTGCATTAGGATTGCAGTGACATAGCTCAAAAGGATTCTAGCGGGCTGACTCCCTGGTACTTAAGCTTGCAAAGACTTGGCTGTCTCCCTGAGAACAGGGTTACTCCCAGGTAGTCCCATAAAAGAGAGTCTTCTCCAGGCCACAGAGTGCTGTCTGAGATGCTGCTGTTACACCCATTGATGGAAGTTCTCTCCTGCCCCTGAGCACACATGGAGGACACAGAACTTGCCCTGCAGAGACCTTCCAAGATCAGGCCCCATCATCCTTGCGCACTACACCCTGCCTGGAGGAGTAGGTCTAGTAACTCTGCTCTCCCCAGGGATGAGGCTCCTCCCCATTGTTCTCAGCTGAATCTAAAGGGGGAGAACCTGCATCAATCCTCTATTTGTTTCCCGACATGTAGGGAGGGTGTGTTCTCTGGGTGAGGGCCAACTTGGTTAGAGGCAAAATGATGTGATCTTGGTTTCCCCTTTGGACTAAGACAGAAGTTTCTCACTCTAGGCTTGAAGAAGAGAGTCTCACTCCTTACCACCCACAGTCACCTGCAGACCACTGTCCCCCTGCAAACATTCAGGGGAGTCTCTTGCTCCTGCCATTTCCCAACCTCACCACCATCCTACTCTACCATGCTTCCCAAATCGTGTTCCACAGATTGTGATCCTACAAAATGCTCCACTGAATAAGGGTTCCATGATTCCATATGTTTGGGAATCTCAGATGTGTATCTCGATCCTGCAGAATCATCAAATACAGAGGCGTGTTAAAAGCAGGGAGAATTTCGTAGTAAAGACACCTGGCATTTCCCAAACTTCCTCCTCCACAGAACCTGTCTCACAGGAACATCTATTAATGCTTGTTTGAACTGGCACTCAGTGGAACTCACTTTGGGAACTATCTTACCAACTTATGTGACACACCCTCATGCTCCTTACTAGCTACTGCCTCACTGCCTGGCACAGGTGCCTCCCTTCTTCCACAGCCCTTCTCTGCCGGGGACCAGCCCCGGCTGATCCAGGGTATTCGAAGGAGAGACGGCATAGGCGAGGATCAGGATACAATAGCTTAATTAAATATTAATTAAAGATATAAAGAGTAATAGAATAAGGATAGCTCAGTAGGAAAATTCAGTGGAGAAAAGAGGCTGAGTAGCTTGGTTTACTCGGGAGGCCAATAAAACTTCAAGACAAGAAGTTTGCACCACTTACGTAGGCCGCAGGCGTCCTTCCGTTCTCCCGAAGGAGAGGAGACACTGAGGCCTCCCCGGTCGGATCTTAGAAGCCCAGGCATAATTAGTAAGCATGGTGGGTTCCGCGCTCCAGATGGAGACTCAGCCAGAGTGAGAGAGAGAGCGACATGGGGAGACCAGTATTTCGAGAAACTGATCCCAATTCTTTATTTTCCATGGTCTACTTTTATACACTGAGATGTTATGCAAAAGTCACGCGGGGTCAGCAGTCCTGACTTTTATCAAAGTCAGGTGCTTCATACAAATGTATACAGAGGTCTTAGGGGTGTTACATCATCTTCTGGCCAGGGGGGCCTGCTGACAATTTACGACCCTCTCCTTGTGACAGCGGTCAGTCAATCAGGACACTTATTTCTCCAGGGCTGATTATTCTCAAAACAGACGCCACCCAAATAAAGTTACATTCCTACAGGGTGAGGGTGTAGTGGGTTTTAGTTAAGGAAAGAATTTACTTAGCCTAAGGTCTAACGTGATTAATATCAAAGGTTAATACTTATTCCTTCTATATATTCATTAATGTGTGTAAGGGCAGGGGATGTGGAGACGTAGCAACAAACATTGGCTCAACAAATGAAAAACCCTTCACCAACACAATTTCTAATTAGCCCACTATACTTATACTTATAGTTTTCTAACTTCTCTAAAGAACCTGTTTTTAGAGGGTTTAAAGCATCTCGTGCCTCTCATGGTTGGGAGGCTGTGAGCAATCACATGTGGCCGGACGAGCCTGTCAGGCAGGCTAGAGAACCTTCAGAGGAGTTTGTAGGTTAAAACACTCTTGTCACACCCAAGAGTTTTTATTGACTGGAGCTCTAGGTTAACTCCTTCTCCAAAAGAGGTGGTGGGGGACAGCCCCCCGTAAAGTCAGAGGCGTAGGTAAGAGCACAAAGTAGTAAAGTAGGCAGGCTCTGGTTATGGGGGTAGACGCTCGAGGATTTCCAGGGGGACTCCTGAGGCTCGATCCCGCCTTTGCGTATGTCGAGCCTCCTTCCTCATGACCTTTGCCATGGGCGGAGTACCTCACTCTGGCTACCGGCAGTGATAGAATTCCAGTTGAGCTATTCCAGATCCTGAAAGATGATGCTGTGGAAAGTGCTGCACTCAATATGCAATATGCAATATGCACTCAATATGCAATATGCCGGCTCCCGGCACTTCTCCACTTTGCGCCTTCTGCGGGTGTCGTAGAAATGACTTTCTACTTGCCCAGTATCCTTATTCTTCTTCTGATAAAAATACCTCACTCTTTTTTTGGGACTATCCCCTCACCCCAATCTCAGATCATGTGGTTCAGCTGTAAAGCTTACATGTGACTCGGGACTGGCCAAGGACAGCACTGAGTTCCCCTAGCCACAGTAATCAGATCACTGATGGGCTGGGAACACCAGCCAGGCCAGTAAAAGCCAACTCCAAAGCCTTTGCTGGAGCTTCAAGATAAAAGGAGCTCTGTCTTCTGTGGGCATTGCTCAGAAAGTAGCATGTGAGCACAGAGAAGCAGGTGGCCACCTTGTGGAAAACCTGCCTGAGAAGTAAACCAACATGGAAGAAGGTGAAGCCTCGAGATATTCCTGAAAATAAACTGATTTATAAATGCTTGGTTTCTTATACTGTCAGTTACAAGAGTCAATAAATCCCTCCCTCTTCCCTAATCTAGTTGTGTTGAATTTCTGTTACCTGTAACCCAGTCATTCATAATAATACTAACACATAATAATAACACTTGTTTAATGTTTACAAGACCAGAGACATTACTTTGCCAACAAAGGTTCGTCTAGTCAAGGCTATAGTTTTTCCTGTGGTCATGTATGGATGTGAGAGTTGGACTGTGAAGAAGGCTGAGCACCGAAGAATTGATGCTTTTGAACTGTGGTGTTGGAGAAGACTCTTGAGAGTCCCTTGGACTGCAAGGAGATCCAACCAGTCCATTCTGAAGGAGATCAGTCCTGGGATTTCTTTGGAAGGAATGATGCTAAAGCTGAAACTCCAGTACTTTGGCCACCTCATGCGAAGAGTTGACTCATTGGAAAAGACTGTGATGCTGGGAGGGATTAGGGGCAGGAGGAGAAGGGGACAACAGAGGATGAGATGGCTGGATGGCATCAATGACTCGATGGACGTGAGTCTGAGTGAACTCCAGGAGCTGGTGATGGACAGGGAGGCCTGGCGTGCTGCGATTCACGGGGTCGAAAAGAGTCAGACATGACTGAGCGACTGAACTGACTGACTGAATGTTTACTAGGTTCCATGCATGTTTGTATATGCTTGACACAGATTTTTAAATTTAATCCTAACAACTATTAACAAATATTAAGATATCAATATTAATATCATTTTTTATTCCACAGGCAAAAAAAATCAAGGCACAAAGAGGTTAAGCAATTTGCTTACATTCGGAGACCCAGTAAATGGCAGACCCAGGAATCAGATCCAAACCACTGCTCCGAGCCCATCTTCTTAAGCACAAAGCCACCCACTTCTGTAAGTATAATTAAGAACTTTAACCAATGCAGCAGGCTCTGCCCCCAAACACTGTGTCCTATCCTATCCTTAATCAGCAGGGATTTCAGTGGCTGATTAATTCAGGAAAATTGGCCTCAAATTATGCCAGGCTCAGAAAACCCTTTCAAGTCCCAACTAAACTCTCAAGATATTCTATGTACACTTGGAAAGAACATGCATTTTGTTTTTGTTGGCTAGAATGCTCTCTAGGTATCTGTTAGGTCTATTGTTTTAGAGTGCTGTTCAAATGTACTTCTTTTGTTGATCTTCTTTATTTTATCCATTATTGAAAGTGGAGTACTGAAGGCCCCAGCTGTTACTGTTGATTATCTATTTCTTATTCCAGTTCTATCAGGGTTTTTTTTACCTTCATGTTTTTGAGGATCTGTACATGCCTCCTCCTCTCTTTACTCACTCAGTTGTGTCTGATTCTTTGCGAACCCACAGACTGTAGCCTGCCAGGCTTGTGAGGTGCATATATTTTTATAATCTTTATGTCTTCCTGATGGATTGGCCTTTAGTCATTGTAAAATATCCTCCTTAGTCATTAATAATAAGTTCAGTCTTAGAGTCCATTTTGTCTGATGATAGTATAGCCACCCCAGCTCTCTTTTTGGTTACTGTTTGCATGGTATATTTTTTCCATCCTTAACTTTCATCCTATGTGAATCTTGACTCTACGTGTGCCCCTTTTAGATATCCCACCAGTTTATTTGAAAGCAGGTACCAAACACTATATCATTTTATCTGTAAATCATTCAGATGAAGAATGTGTATATCTAAAAGATTAAGACTTTTTTTAAAAAAGCATAAACACAACACCATTATCACATCTGAACACATCACATAGTTTTTTAATATCAACAAATACCCAATCAATAATCAGCATTCATTCTTTAAACTCTCATCTTTGAGACCAGTGCTCTCCTGGTCCCCTGCTGTGTCACAGAGCACTTTCCTCTTTCCATGGACTACAATTCTAGCCTAAAACTTCAAAAGATGCTTCTCTTCCCTAAAATCCTGTCCTCAGCTCTCTGATCTGTCTCCACATTCCCTTACACATCTCGTCCTCTCCATGATACAACAATCAGCTCAGTAACAGAGACATCCAAGATTCTCTCCCATGTAGGAACTTCACGTGTTCAACTTTCTGACAGAGCGTCTCTATGGAATTTCCCAAGCCTAACACCTCATCTGCGCACCAAACTCGCTCTCCTGCCAAATTCTCCATCCCGGTCATCACAGCATCCTCCAATCAGCTACACTTAAAATCCCTGTCCTCTTGATCACCTACCTCCCGCTTTTCATAGGTGCTAGTTGCCCCTGGCCACCACTACATGCCTCTACCAAGTCTTCCCTGATAGATCCCTGGGGTTTCATCTCCCTTATCCCATCCTACCTGCAGGGAATCCTTGTCCATCAGTGCTCAGCTTTTCTCTTTATAAGCATGAAATCCTCCTCTTACAGTGACTTCGGTTTGGCTCAGTGGTAATGAATCCACCTGCAGTGCAGGAGACATGGTTCGATTCTTGGGTCAGGAAGACTCCCTGGAGAAGGAAATGGCAACCCACTCCAATATTCTTGCCTGGGAAATCCCATGGACAGAGGAGCCTGGTGGGCTACAGTCCATGAGGTCACAAAAAAGTCGGACACAACTTAGCAACTAACAACAACAATGAAATCTTCCCCTCGCAGTTTATTAGGTTCGTAAAAGCTTTATCATCTTATTTGTGTCTCAAAATGCACACAAGGTAGTGGTAGACCAGAGAAGGTAATTTAGTTTTCTGAGGCTGCACAGCTATTGACTGGCACAGCTGAGACCTCAGTCAGGTCTCCCCATCTCCAAGTCGTTCCATCATGCTTATTAGCAGATGGGAAGTACTACACCAGCCAACCTTCTGGGGGAAACTAAGATGACTAAGCCACAGTCCTTCCCTTCAAGGAAATTCTGATGAGAGCCAAGACACAAATAGGACAGAAGTCTATTTTGTTAAACAGATTTAAAACTCAGCAAAGGCAGCAGCAAAAGAGACAAGAGAGGGATTCTCCAAGTGCTTGAGGGTGCCATTTGCTATAACACAGTTATCAATGGTGGGCCCTAGGGACTACATTTAAACGCTGTTCCAATCAGCCATAAAGAATTAGGACCAGGGGGACTGGTGTAGACTGCGTGGCTCGGCTAGGGCAAGAGGGGAAGGGGTCTGAGGCAACAGGTGGACAAACCAGGTGGGAGTTGGGGGCAGAGACTTCACCCTGCAGAGGGTCTGAGCTGCCAGGATGATGACTCTGTACTTAATTTAGCAATGGCTGTGCTTCTATTTTGGAGAAGGCAATGGCACCCCACTCCAGTACTCTTGCCTGGAAAATCCCATGGGTGGAGGAGCCTGGTAGGCTGCAGTCCATGGGGTCGCGAAGAGTCAGACATGACTGAGTGACTTCACTTTCACTTTTCACTTTCATGCATTGGAGAAGGAAATGGCAACCCACTTGCCTGTGTTCTTGCCTGGAGAATCCCAGGGATGGGGGAGCCTGGTGGGCTGCCGTCTATGGGGTCGCACAGAGTTGGATATGACTGAAGTGACTTAGCAGCAGCAGCAGCAGCAGAAGATAGAAACTGCCCAGATATGGATGGAGTTGGATGGAAGAAGAGGCAGTCTAAAACACCTGAGAATGAGGTTATAGCTGATGAGGAGGCTATCCTGCCATGTCCAGGTACAGAGAGGCTTGTGATTCAAAGTTACCAAGTAAGGAGGATCAGAAGGTAGATCTGGGGATGAATAGAGAGGGTTAATCTTTATAAGGCTCATTACTCCTCCTACGCCACATCATGTACAGTGGGCTCTATATCGAAGTATGCATCAAGTAAGAAGGAGGATCAGAAGGTAGATCTGGGGATGAATAGAGAGGGTTAATCTTTATAAGGCTCATTACTCCTCCTACGCCACACCATGTACAGTGGGCTCTATATCAAAGTATGCATCACTCAGTGACAAGGAAGAATACACTCCCATGAGCTAGAATGAACTGTCTGGGACAACCAAAAATAGCTCAGGGGGTGGGATATTGCACCCTATATCTATGGCACTCGAGTCTTTCCAGGGTAATAGCTTCCTGTTCACCCATCACAGGGGAATGCTTCAAGCCCTATGTCCTCAGAGCTCCCAAGCTGCTCTTTCTTAAACATGAATGGACAACTCAAGAATTGTCCATTTGAGGCAAGTTGCCAACAAGAAAAGGGCTTCCCTGAAGGCTCAGGTGGTAAAGAATCTGCCTAGAATGCAAGAGACCTGGGTTCAATCCCTGGGTCAGGAAGATCCTTTGGCAAAGGGAATGGCAACCCACTCCTGTATTCTTGCCTGAAGAATCCCATGAACAGAGGAGCCTGGTGGGTTACAGTCCATGGGGTCACCAGTAAGAAATCAAGAAATATAGAAAAACAGACCTACAAGGAAGCTATAATAATTCAGAATAAAGAAGAACAGCAAGATTTAAGAAGCTACTTCATTCATGAAGCAAGAAACATAAAACATGAAACAATACAAGATACAGTGAAAAACGGAATTTTTAAAAAGAGCTGTTGGAAATTTAAAATGAGATAAAATAGAATTTTCCATCAATCAGTTTAGTCACTCAGTCTTGTCCAACTCTTGGTGACCCCATGGACTGCAGCACGCCAGGCCTCCCTGTCCATCACCAACTCCCGGAGTCCACCCAAACCCATGTCCATTGAGTTGGTGATACCATCCAATTATCTCATCCTCTGTTGTTGCACTCTCTGCCTGCCTTCAATCTTTCCTAGCATCAGGGTCTTTTCAAATGAGTCAGCTCTTCGCATCAGGTGGCCAAAGTATTGGAGTTTCAGCTTCAACATCAGTCCTTCCAATGAACATTCAGGACTGATTTCATTAGGATGGATTGGTTGGATCTCCTTGCAGTCCAAGGGACTCTCAAGAATCTTCTCCAACACCACAGTTCAAAAGCATCAATTCTTCAGCGCTCAGCTTTCTTTATAGTCCAACTCTCACATCCACACATGACTACTGGAAAAAAACCATAGTCTTGACTAGATGGACCTTTGTTGACAAAGTAATGTCTCTGCTTTTGAATATGCTGTCTAGGTTGGTCGTAACTTCTCTTCCAAGGAGTAAGCATCTTTTAATTTCATGGCTGCAGTCACCATCTGCAGTGTTTTGCAGGCCCAAGAAAATTAAGTCTGCCACTGTTTCCACTGTTTCCCCATCTATTTGCAATGAAGTGATGGGACCAGATGCCATGATATTAGTTTTCTGAATGTTGAGCTTTAAGCCAACTTTTTCACTCTCCATAGGAATTTTCCATAGGAAGGGTTGAAAGATAAAATCAAGGCAATCTCCATATAGAAAAACAGAGAATATGTATAGAAATAGAGGGAATATAGTGATTAATCTAATTAATTAATCCAAATGTTGGATTAATTTAGATTAATTTGACCAAAAGGAGTTTGAGAAAGAGAAAAGAGTAGAAAGACCTCTGCAGAGAGGAGTCTTCTGGTAGGGACCCGACAGGCATTCCAGGCACAGGGAACAGCCTATGTAAGACACAGAGTATGAGCTGGGAGTAGGAGCTGTTTATGGAGCTATGAGCAGCTCTGTGTGACTGAAGGACAGAATATCCAAGAGGAAGACAGGGGGATAAGATCTCAGAGGTAGAGCCTGAGAGTCCTTGAATAACACATGAAGAAGTTTGGTCTTTAACCTGCAGGCTCTTGAGGACTTTTTAAGCAGAGGCAAGATGGTCAGGTTTGCAAATAAGAAAAGATTAGCCCAGAGTGCAAGATATGAGAGATGAACTGTCCTAGATATCAACTGCTGTATAACAAATAGCCTCAAACGCAGTGGCTTAAAACAATAACAATCTTATATTTGCTGGCAAATCTGTCATTTGGACAGGTCTCAGTGGGGACAGTAGTCTCTGCTCCACAGAGCACCATCTGGGGAGACTCCGAAGCTGCAGTGACTCAGAGGCCTGGGAGTTCGAATCACAACATGGCAGCTGCAGCTCCTATTTCACACCCTTTGGGAGGAGTAAGAGAATGGCTTTCCCTAGATTCCCAGCAGATGTCTCAAGTCTCATGGAGTCTGATCGGCTCACAAGTGCACCTCCCTGTACCAATCACTGTGGCCCAGGCAATGACTGGCCCAGCTTTGGGCTACCTGCTCTCCCTCCCAACTTGAGGGAGAGAGGAGCCCCACCCTTGCCTGGACTGAGAGTGGCAAAGAGGCACATCTCCAAATGATAAAGCAGGGGAGGATGGGGGATGGATGCTGGTAATGCAAATATTAAGTATGCACACCTCTGTCTTCAAGTTCTTCCCCTCCTCCTCTCACCTGCCCTTCAGTGGAAGGAAACTTCCTGTTTCCAGGTCTTGCTGGGTAGAAGGAATGCTAATTGTCCTAACTGGAGAGTTCTGTACCCAGAAGGGCCATTTACACTCTGCTCAATACAACTGATGAAGCATAAACTACTTAATTCTTAGAGTGAGAGCGTCTCTATCAGGTTTTGCCCAAATAGTAATGAGTCATTATCAGCCCAGACCTTAACATCTGCTTACTCAATCAGTCCATGGCTAGTCACATGCTATTAATGTCATCTGCACTGCTGCCCCAGTCCCAGGCAGCCTGTGTGCCCGGCCCCCAGAGTCTCATTAGCCGGTGAAGCCAGAGGACCTCAGGCTTGAGGATGAAGACTTTATTATGGGCACTGGGGTGCACCTTGTTAGGGGAATGGGTGTGGGTGCAGTCAAAGAATGACCTATTTCTGACTCTTATAATCAAAAAGTCTTGGAACTGATCTTTGGGCCAAAAGGTCCTCCAGTCTCTTCTTACATATCTCTGATGGCAGTGAGCTCATGACCTCACAAGGCAGCGTATCTGTTACAATTTCTCAATCTGTGCCCCCATTAATTAGTTAATTATATGCAAATTTGAGGCAGCTTGACTGGATATGTCCAACACAAAGGGATAAAATTAACAGCAAAGGGACAAAAGGGCAGGAAAAAATAAAACAAGGAGTAAGATTAGCATGCAGAAAAGCAGACCAGCCATTCTATAGAGCTACAAATTTGACATTAAGCTTCCTTGTAGCTAAAAGGAAGAAAGAACCATTACCAGTTACAAATTCACAACATCAATGAAAGAGAGAGAGATCCCCAAAATTGATTGCTAAAACAACTTGTTATAGAAGCCTAGTTTTCCTGAAAGTGTTTGTTCATACTGAACCAAAATCTGATTTCTCTCTAATTTCTACATATCAATTCAACTCAACAGACATTTAAGAAAGCCCCAGTAGGGCCTTCCCTGGTGGTCCAGTGGCTAAGACTTCACACTCCCAGTGCAGGGGGCAAAGGTTGAAGATCCCACGTGCTGCAGCTAAGACCCAATGCAGCCAAATAAATAAAGGTTTTTTTAAAAAAAAGAAAGCCCCAATCACTCTTTCACTTCCATAAACTTCCAGCATCTCCTGTGATGGGCAAGACGTTAGACTTCAGGCTCTGGGGGCTCATGTTCCCCAGCTTCTACCATTTATTACCTGTGTGACTTTAAGTAAATCCCTTAATTCACATGCCTCAGGTTCCTCATCAGAACATGGAAACAAACAATGCTAAAGTACCTTCTTTACAGGGTGGGGAGATGCAAACGGTATAGGAAGCCCACCGTGTTCCACAAGGAGTTAGCCCCACGCTACCCTTCCAATCATATTGTCAATCTCCCCCTTCATAAACTCTGTTCAAGGTGAATCCAACTTCCTGGTGTATCCCCAAATTTCAGCTTCTCAGTTTCTCTTTTCAAAAGCTGTGCCTTCTACCTGGAATGTCTTCCTTCTGACTCTTACCTCCACCTCCTGTCTCTAAATCCGGGGTACCATTCACAGCCCACCTCACATGGTAGCTCCTATAGGTAGCCTAGTGTGAGTTCAACAGCTGCTCATCATATTTACCTTACCCAGATCCTCTAGCTTACATCTGCACTTCCCTCAAGACTAGCCTATCTTGTTACTTCTCAGGGAATTTAAATGTTCTTTTTGAAACTCAGTTCAGTTCAGTTGCTCAGTCGTGTCTGACTCTACCACACTCTTTGTGAACCACTCTTTGTGATCCACACAGTCAAAGGCTTTGGCATAGTCAATAAAGCAGATGCTTTTCGGGAACTCTCTTGCTTTTTCGATGATCCAGCAGATGTTGGCAATTTGATTTCTGGTTCCTCTGCCTTTCCTAAATCTAGCTTGAACATCTGGAAATTCACAGTTCAAGTACTGTAGAAGCCTGGCTTGGAGAATTTTGAGCATTACTTTGCTAGCGTGTGAGATGAGTGCAATTGTGCGGTAGTTTAAGCATTCTTTGGCATTGCCTTTCTTTGGGATTGGAATGAAAACTGACATTTTCCAGTCCTGTGGCCACTGCTGAGTTTTCCAAATTTGCTGGCATATTGAGTGCAGCACTTTCACAGCATCATCTTTCAGGATTTGATATAGCTCAACTGGAATTCCATCACCTCCACTAGCTTTGTTCATAGTGATGCTTCCTAAGGCCTACTCGACTTTGCATTCCAAGATGTCTGGAATGGTGTGAGTGATCACACCATCGTGATTGTCTGGGTCACTTTTTTGTAAAGTTCTTCTGTGTATTCTTGCCACCTCTTCTTAATATCCTCTGCTTCTGTTAGGTCCATAGAATTTCTGTCCTTTATAGAGCCCATCTTTGCATGAAATGTTCCCTTGGTATCTCTAATTTTCTTGAAGAGATCTCTAGTCTTTCCCATTCTATTGTTTTCCTCTATTTCTTTGCACTGATCACTGAGGAAGGCTTTCTTATCTCTCCTTGCTATTCTTTGGAACTCTGCATTCAAATGGTTATACCTTTTCTTCTCTCCTTTGCCTTTCACTTCTTTTCTATTCACATCTATTTGTAAGGCCTCTTCAGACAACCATTTTGCCTTTTTGCCTTTCTTTTCCTTGGGGATGGTCTTGATGCCTGCCTCCTGTACAATATCACGAACCTCCATCCATAGTTTTTCAGGCATTCTATCTATCAGATCTAACCCCTTGAATCTATTTGTCACTTTCACTTTATAATTATAAGGGATTTGATTTAGGTCATACCTGAATGGTCTAGTGGTTTTCCCTACTTTCTTCAATTTAAGTCTGAATTTGGCAATAAGGAGTTCATGGTCTGGGCCACAGTCAGCTCCTGGTCTTGTTTTTGCTGACTGTATAGAGCTTCTCCATCTTTAGCTGCAAAGAATATAATCAATCTGATTTCGGTGTTAAACAATCTCAACTTCCAAGAAAAATCATGCAAGGAAATAAGAAAATATAACATAATTCTCCTGTGCAAATTAAAGCATATCAATATAGAGACATTTTGGATTGAAGGAACACAGCAATCTCAAGTCACAGCCAAGAACAGACAACTCGGACATATAGAGTTGAAGGTCGCAGTTGACATGAGTCAGTCTTGCTCATAGCTGTTGTCGTGTTGTCTCTGTGTGTTTGAGGCTCTTTTTGCTAATAATGATGAGTTGTTCTTGCAAATAAAATAAATATTAATAAGTCCATATGCATAGTATACTTTACATAAATCCTCTGAGTGGTATTCCAAGAAATAACAAGTCTTGAAAGACAAGAACTTCGTGCTGTCAGCCTTATTAGGACATCCCGATGTTACATTATTCAAACACCACCCCATAATATTCACTGGCATTTTCCTATGTTGTAAAGCCAGTATAGTCTATAGTTCTATTCTACAAGCTTAATAGTAGCAGAGGGGAGGGAAAGAGGAGGAAGGGGAGAAGAGAATTAAGCAATGGGCTTACTCCTATTAATTTTCACAGCTCAAATACTATTTTTCCTTCATATCATTCCCAGCCCCATGGGCTTCTCTACTATTACTCATACACCAAGGCCACAGCCTCCGCAGGACCTTTGCACCTGCCATTCCCACAGCTGGGATTAATCTTCTCATAGAATCCACATACCTTCCTCCAAGTTTCTGTGGAAATTCTCAAGGTTACTAAGAGGCCTCTCCTGACCAGCATGTAGAACATGACTCAAAAGACCCTTCCATTAATGGCTTCCAAGGGGGCTCGGTGGAAAAGAATCCACGTGCTATTGCAAGAGACACAAGAGAAGTGGGTTCAATCCCTGGGTCAGGAAGATCTCCTGAAGGAGGAAATGGCACTCCATTTCAGTGTTCTTGCCTGGAAAATTCGGTGGACAGAGGACCCTGAAGAGCTACAAGTCCATAGGGTCACAAAGAGTTGGACATGACTGAGCACATACACGTAGTTAATTTATAATGTTGTGTTAGTTTCAAGTATACAGCAAAGTGATTCAGTTATATATGTATATATATATATATATTCTTTTTCGGGTTCTTTTCCATTTCAGGTTATTGCAAGTTATTGAATATAGTTCCCTGTGGTATACAGTAGGTCTTTGTTTTTTATCTATTTTATATATGATAATGTGTATCTGTTAATCTCAAACTGCTAATTTATCCCTTCTTCCACACTTTCCCTTTGGTAGCCATAAGTTTGTTTTCCAATTCTGTTGAGTTTTTTTCTGTTTTGTAAATAAGTTTGTATAATTTATATAATTTTTTAGATTCCACATATAAGTGATATATTATATTTATCTTTCTCTGATTTATTTCACTTAATGTGATAATCTCTGGGTTCATCTATGTTGCTGCAAATGGCATGGTTTTATCCTTTTTATGACTAAGTAATATTCCATTGTATATATGTACCACATGTTCTTGAAACATTACTTTTTTTAAAAAAATCATGATATTGTCTGCCTTTTACCACAAGGCTATAAGCACCATGAACCTAGGAACTTACTTTACTCATTCACAGGACCAATACTGGCCTGGCATATAGTAGGTATTCTTTACATATTATTGAATGAATTAATTAATGAATGTTGATATTCTTCTTAAGACCATGGCTAGAAAAGATTGTGTATTGAATTTGGGATTGAGGAATATTTTTTTAATCACTTAAACACTTTGCTATTCATTCATCCATCCATTCTTAAAATAGACTTTTATGTTCTAGAATATAGTGATATCATTACGTTAATCAGAGCAGGCAATGGCAACCCACTCCAGTACTCTTGCCTGGAAAATCCCATGAATGGAGGAGCCTGGTGGGCTGCAGTCCATGGGGTCGCGAAGAGTCGGACACGACTGAGCAACTTCACTTTCACTTTTCACTTTCATGCTTTGGAGAAGGAAATGGCAACCCCCTCCAGTATTCGTGCCTGGAGAATCCCAGGGATGGGAGAGCCTGGTGGGCTGCCATCTATGGGATTGCATAGAGTCGGACACGACTGAAGTGACTTAGCAGCAGCAGCAGTGAGGAAACTGGCACCCCTGCAGCTCTCACTCGTGGGAAGTTGGAGTAAAAATTGGATACCCATGTTTTTCTTTTCTTTTTTTTGTTTTTCTTTTCTTCATAGGCATGGAACTCATACTCTCACATACACAGGAGTCTGCACTGGATTAGTCAAGACTCTCAGCTGCAAATTATAGGAATCCAGCTCAAAATGGCTTACCCAAAAACAAACATACATATTGTTTCCAGTGACGTCCAGGATATCTCTCTCTTTTTATTTCTCTTTCCCCCCTCCTCTCTTTCCTTATCTCTCTTTAGTTTTCATCTCTGCTTCCCTCTTTTTATACATAATTTTTATTATCTTTTGGCCACACCATGAGGCATGTGGGACCTTTGTTCACTACCCAGGGATGGAGGCCTGTCCCCTGTAGTGGACGCACAGAGTCTTAACCACTGGACCACCAGGGAAGCCCCATGCCCCACCTCTTTTGAATTTACTCTCAGGGACACCATCTCCCCATGGTAACCTCTGCATGGCTTACCTCCCACCATGCTTAGCAAACACTGAAAAGAGAATCTCTATAGGAGCAACAAACAGTGGGAAATGAAATTTTAAAAAACTGTTTACAATAGCAACACAAAATAAAATACTTGGGAATGAACATAATGAAAGACTCTACACTGAGAATGGCATAATATTGCTGAAAGAAATGAAAGAAAAACTTAAAAAATGGAAAGAGATATATTCATGGATGGCAAGATTCAATCTGGATAAGATGTCAACTTTTTCTAAATGGATCTATAGATTTAATGAGGTCCCAATCAAAATCCCATCATGTTGTTTTTTGAAGAATTGAAAGTGTTGTTTCTAAAACTGATATGAGGGGAATTCCCTGGTGGTTCAGTAGCTATGACTCCACAGTCCCAATGCAAGGGGCCCAGGTTTGATTCCTGGTTAGGGAACGAGATACCATATGCTGCAACTAAGACCCTGTGCAGCCAAATAAATACATATTTTTAAAATAATAAGATAAATAAAAATTGATATGAAAATTCAAAGGACCTAGACATTTTTTAAAAATCTTGAAAAAGACAAAATTAGAAAATTCATACTACTTGTGGCAGAAAGTAAAGAGGAACTAAAAAGCCTCTCGATGAAAGTGAAAGAGGAGAGTGAAAAAGTTGGCTTAAAGCTCAACATTCAGAAAACGAAGATCATGGCATCCAGTCCCATCACTTCATGGGAAATAGATGGGGAAACAGTGTCAGACTTTATTTTTCTGGGCTCCAAAATCACTGCAGATGGTGACTGCAGCCATGAAATTAAAAGATGCTTACTCCTTGGAAGGAAAGTTATGACCAACCTAGATAGTGTATTCAAAAGCAGAGACATTACTTTGCCAACGAAGGTCCATCTAGTCAAGGCTATGGTTTTTCCTGTGGTCATGTATGGATGTGAGAGTTGGACTGTGAAGAAGGCTGAGCGCCGAAGAATTGATGCTTTTGAACTGTGGTGTTGGAGAAGATTCTTGAGAGTCCCTTGGACTGCAAGGAGATCCAACCAGTCCATTCTGAAAGAGATCAGCCCTGGGATTTCTTTGGAAGGAATGATGCTAAAGCTGAAACTCCAGTACTTTGGCCACCCCATGCGAAGACTTGACTCATTGGAAAAGACTCTGATGCTAGGAGGGATTGGGGGCAAGAGGAGAAGGGGATGACAGAGGATGAGATGGCTGGATGGCATCACTGACTCAATGGACGTGAGTCTGAGTGAACTCCGGGAGTTGGTGATGGACAGGGAGACCTGGCGTGCTGCGATTCATGGGGTCATGAAGAGTCAGACACGACTGAGTGACTGAACTGAACTGAACTTCAAGGCAGTATATCAAGGCAGTGTGATATTGGATAAAGGAAAGACAGAGAAGTGGAACAGACTGTAAAGTTCTAGAACAGGAAAAGTAAGTTATGGTGATAAAAAGTCAGAATCGTGATTGCCTCTGCTTTGTGCACTGGGGAAAGAGTGGTATTGACCGAGAAGGGGCAAGTGGACACTTCCTGGGATTGACTGGAAAAGAGCCAGAGGGACCCTCTTAGGTGATGGAAATGATCTGTACCTTGATTTGCGTGTTAGTTACATGAACATGTATACAGTTGAACCTTAAACAACACAGGGGGCTAGGGTCACCCCACACAGTAAAAATCCTCTATAACCCTACAGTCGGCCCTCTCTATTCACAATGCCACATCCACAGAGGCAACCGTGGACCTTATAGTACTTCAATATGTATTTTTTATTGAAAAAACTCCATTAGTAAGAAGACCTGTGCAGTTCAAACCCATGTCTTTCAAGGGTCAACTAAACATTTGTCAAACTCTTCAAACCAAATACTGAAGATCTGTACTTTTCACTCTGTATAAATTATATCTCAAAATTACAAAATTTAAAAGAGAGCCTCTCTATTCTAATTAGTTCCCAGAGCTGTGTCTCATTACACAAATGTGGTCACATGTTTATCCCTGAACCAGTGCCTGGCCAGGGGAAGGGACTAACCTGGTCGTCCAGGCCTAAGGAATCTGTCCATCCCTAGGGTTTAGGCATGGAGTCAGCACCCCAAAACGCATGGTCTAGGGTGCTGTATTTCCCCAGCGTAAAAGCCAATGTGTTCATCCCTTCACATTCAAGAAGTGACGAGAAAGAAAAGATGGATGGAGGAAGGGAGAGAAGAATTGACAGGAAGCTGGCTATCATGTTCTACCTTTCCCCTCTAACTTCAATCTCACTTTGAAGTGATAAATTAGATGAATCAAGAGGAAAGCCAAGACCATTCAAAGAACTAAAGACCCACTCCCCATGTCTACTGGCAGGAGTCTGTAAGCCTCCAGGAAAAGCCCCTCATAAGAGAATTCCAGCACAGTAAAGGGTGATGGCTCAGCAGCGTCTGCAGGAAATGGCCAGAGGACTGAGCCTGAGACAGCACCCCTGATCCTCCACCAATAGGGGGATCCAAAGAGGGCACACAGAGGTACTGAGACGGCAGAGGCCCCCCAGGATCCAGAGACAGAGGCCACCATGGACAGGAATTGTATGACCCAAGGACAAACGGCCAAAACCAGAGACATCCCTACAAGTCTGGAAGAGATCAGTCATACCTAGCGGCCGCAGTCCAGGGGCAGAGCAGACCAGCTCTTGGGCCTGGAGGACACCTGTCCTCACCGCCCTAGGAGTGCAGAAAAGCAAGAGAAGGAAAGAAGCTGGAAGACCGAGCATTGACTTGAAGAGCTATTCAGGAGGGACTTTTTTTTTTTACCATTTTTTTTTTTTTCTGGCTGTACCACACAACATGTGAGATCCTAGTTCCCCGACCAGGGAGCAAACCCATGCCCTCTGCAGTGGAAGCTCAAGTCCTGACCACTGGACCACCAGGGAAGTCCCAAGAGGGACCATTCAATCAGCTCTGAGAACAAAATCAAATGCTGAACGGGGACATTTGCACTGAGAAGAGACTGAACAGACTGGCAGAGGCTGTCACTGGCATGTTGGGTTTCCTATTCTCCTGCAGAAGAGCAGCTCAGCAAGAAGGTCAGGAAAATCAAAGAGGCTACCTTTTTGAGCAAGTCAAGTACAGTAAAATACAGCTTCTACCACACAGATCTCACTGAATTTAAGCGTCATAAAAGCAGAATTATGTGCCCAGTGTCGCAAAGACACTAAAAGACACAGCCGAGACCAGAAAGAGACCTGTCATGTGCCAAAAACACACTCTTTCTGCTGCCTTATGCATCCTGCCTGCTTTGGTGCCTTCCATTGTCTGTCTTCTGTGGCTGGAATCTTCTCCCACCATCTCCCCCAACCCTGGCCATGCCTTGTCCTGAGGCAGTCCTTTCTGCCTGAAGTACCCCTTCCTGTCTTCCACCTGTCCAGAGGACCATGCCTCTATGTGCAGAAAGCCCCTGCGCTAAGGCCTGGGGCTTCCTAGTCCTCCCCAGCAGCTTGCCAGGCTTCACTGCAAATGGTCTCCCAAGACCTGCAGGAACAAAGCCAAACTCTTCATCCCGACATCCCAAACAAGACCCCATCTGGCTCCGGATCGCCTTTTTTCTCACCTCCACTGTTTTAACACACTCCAGGTGACAACCAGATCTGTCCACTCTTGAGTCCCCAAACTCTCATCTCTGCACCTTCACTTGCAACCTTTCTTGCTTTATCACATCCTCTCATTCTGGAAGCCCTTCTCAACTGTTCCACCAAGACCACCCCCTCCAACTCTAACTCCTCCAAAATGCATTCATTGGGAATTGCTGATGGGTGGAGAGAGCTTTGCAAAACAGATAGAACTGGATTTAAATCTTGCCTGTTAGTTACTTGACATAGGGCAAGTCACATGGCCTCTTGATGCCTCCATTTGACTCACCTGCAAAACTGGAATGGAATTCCTTATCTTATAGAGTTGCCCAGGAGGTAAATGAGATAATACATGCCAAGTATGTGGTGCACCTGGCACAGAGCAGGTGTCCCAGAAATGTGGGTTCCCTTTTGCTACATCCTGAAGATCTTTCTAAATTTACCCTCCTACCCACAAAGGGATAACTCCCAGTGTAAGTGAGTCTCTTCTTGTTTCCTTTAGAAGGGTCACTTATATCAGAGTACTATGGCACAGGGACGCAAGTGTGACTTTTAAAAGTATACTTGCATGCCTGTGCAAGCCCAGTCACTTCAGTTATGGCTGACTCTTTGCAACCCTATGGCCTATAGCCCACCAGGCTCCTCCATCCATGGGATTCTCCAGGCAAGAATACTGGAGTGGGTTGCCATGCCCTCCTCCAGGGGATCTTTCCCAACCAGGAATCAAACCCATGTCCCTTGCATCGCAGGCAGAATCTTTACCACTGAGCCATTGGAGATGCCCAGAAGTGTACTTGCAGACAAATCTGAGTTTGAGTTTTGGCTCACTGCTAGAGCTGTGTACCATTGGACATGTTACTTTACCTCTCTGAGCCTGAGTTTGGTAATATATAAAGTGAAGGTAATAATAGTGACTACTTCAAAGGATCATTCTGAGGATTAAATGCATTGGTAGTTGGTTTGCAAAGCTGAAATTAGTGGGCCAAATAAAAAAAACTTTATTTTCTAAGTACTGCCTTCACCCACCGGAGAAGGCAATGGCACCCCACTCCAGTACTCTTGCCTGGAAAATACCATGGATGGAGGAGCCTGGTGGGCTGCAGTCCATGGGGTCACTAAGAGTCAGACACGACTGAGCGACTTCACTTTCACTTTTCACTTCCATGCGTTGGAGAAGGAGATGGCAACCCACTCCAGTGTTCTTGCCTGGAGAATCCCAGGGACGGGGGAGCCTGGTAGGCTGCCATCTATGGGGTTGCACAGAGTTGGACACGACTAAAGTGACTTAGCAGCAGCCTTCATCCACAGAGAAGGCGATGGCACCCCACTCCAGTACTCTTGCCTGGAAAATCCCATGGATGGAGGGGCCTGGTGGGCTGCAGTCCATGGGGTCACTAGGAGTCGGACACGACTGAGCGACTTCAGTTTATTTTTTCACTTTCAAGCATTGGAGAAGGAAATGGCAACCCACTCCAGCGTTCTTGCCTGGAGAATCCCAGGGACAGAGGACCCTGGTGGGCTGCCGTCTATGGCGTCGCACAGAATCAGACATGACTGAAGCTACTTAGCAGCAGCAGCAGCAGCCTTCATCCATGCCCTGATGAATCTCAGTTTCTTATTTTGTAATGACATCACAGGAAGAACCTCCCATATCCTTTCAAAATCTAAATGAAAAGCCCAGTGTGGCTTAAAATCTCAGTTGGATAACTAATTCAATTGTCACATGCTACCCTTCCTCCTATACTAGTCAGGCATCAATCTGAGAGTCACTCCACGAGGGAGGGTACATGCTCTGCTCTTTCTCCCTCCTCTCCTTCCTCTCCTGGGATCCTTTCTCCTCAGGAGCTTTATGGGCCTGGAAAGAATAGAAACGAAAAGAGGATTGGTGACCATTGGTTCTGGGGGTTAACTATCCCCAATTATAGCCCCAGGCATATAGTAAGATTACAGTTTCCTTTCCCCTTGAAGTTAGGTGGAGCCATGTGGCATGCTTTAGCACATGACATGTGAGCATGGATCCCAGAAGGATGAGTAGAGATGGACATGGAGAACTCATGGGGAATATACTCCATTGTTACAAAGTGCTAATATTTGTGGACTATTTGTTACTTAGCATTAGCCTAGTCTAACTAACTGATAGAAATAGCTCTTCCATGGCCCAATCTTCACTGTCTCTGGTAATAATCTCTGTGTGACAGGTCCCAAACTGATCCTGGAACACATGCATGAGCTCTTCCGGAGGCCCTACAGGAAGCAGGACTCTGCATTGCACAGCCCCCACATCTGCTCCAACCTAATCTCATTTGATCTTTCTCAGCTGTCACCCTTGGTGATCTATCCCAAAGCCTCTTACTGCTAAGCTCCTTCCCCTGCATCTGGGCTCTTGGATATGTCTTGGCAGAATGGTTCAAGCCTGGCTGTATTCCAAGATGTCCACTCAACTCATGAGCAACTCATGCAATTTTACTGGACCAAATGCTGTACCCTCTCTCCAACCTCATGTCTTTCTCTATATTCACTTCCTATTGCTGTCATAACAAATAACTACAGACCGTGACTTAATACAAAGGCCTCCCAGCTCTGTAGGTCAGAAGTCCAAGGCATGAGCGGGCCTGTGTCATTTCTAGAGGTTCTAGGGGAGCATGTTTCCCTGTGTACCCAACTTCTAGAGGCCATCTGCATTGCTTGGGTCATGACACTCTTCCTCCAACGTTAAAGCCAGCAATGGCAAGTCAGGTCCCTTTCATACTCTGATTTCTCCTGCCTCTTCTGCCATCATCCCTGTCATCCCATCTCTCTCTGAGGGCAGCCAGGAAAGGTTCTCCACTTTCAAGGACTCTTGTGATTAGATTAGGCCCAGATGGATAATCCAGGATAATCACATCGAAAGGTCTTTAACCTTAATCATATCCGCAATGTCCCTTTTGCCATGTAAGTTAACATATGTACAGGTTGCTGGAATGAAGACAGAGACATCTTTGGGGTGAGGGGGGTGTGGATTTTTCCATCTACCATGCTCCCCAATTATCTTTTCCCCCTGTTCAGACCAGCAGAGGGAGCAGTTCTCCTGATAAATTAAGCCAATAGATAAGATGCCAGTCTTCCTTCATCCAGCACTCGTCCACTGCTGTGAGTGATTCTCTTAGAACCCCTTACATTCGTAGGGACAGACTCCCCTCTAGTCTCCCCCATGAGAAATGGGGGGGAAGTCACAGCACCACCACCCTGGTACTCCTTATTCCCACGGGATAAATTATTTCCATATTTACATATTTCTATTTCCAGTAGAAATAAAATATAAGACACATATCATGTTAGATTTCCTATTAGTCACATTAAAATAAGGAAAAAGAAACAGGTGAATCTAATTTTAATATAATACTTCATTTCACTCAATCTATCCAAAATAATATTTCAACATCTATTAGTGTTAGTCGCTCAGTTGTGTCCAACTATTTTCAGCCCCATGGATTGTGGCCTGCCAAGCTTCTCTGTCCATGAGATTTTTCAGGCAAGAATACTGGAGTGGGTTTCCTTCCTCCAAAAGGTCAAGATCTTCCCAACCCAGGGATCAAACCCGTGTCCTCCAATCTGCAGGCAGACTGTTTACTGTCTGAGCCACCAGGGAAGCCCATGTCAACGTCTAGTCATATGAAAATTATTAGTGAAATACTTGACATGCTGTAATTGTACTTGCTGTTGCAGTCCAGCGTGTAGTACACACTCACAGCACTCCTCAGCCTGGACTGAATAGCCACCTGGGGCTAGTGGCCACCATATTGAGCAGCTCCAGCTCTAGACTTCCATTTGCATAGGCTGGGACAACTCGGGGCCCAGGGGCCAGGCTACAGTGATGGGTGGAGGGAGAGGGGCCCGTTCAGTAGCTTCTGGATGGGGGGCGGAGGCTTCGGGGTCTACACCTCTCTGCTTTGGCTGTTCTTTATAATACAGGTGTTTTCTGCCTCTTACCCCTAGCTTTATTTCATGATGGCCCATGCGTGCCTGCTCAGTCACTTCAGTCGTGTCTGACTCTTTGCGACCCCATGAACTGTAGTCCACCAGGCTCCTCTGTCCATGGGATTTTCCTGGCAAGAATACTGGAGTGGGTTCCCATCCCCTCCTCCAGGGGATTTTCCCAACCCAGGGATCAAACCCACTTCTCCTGCATTGTAGGCCAGTTCTTTACTGCTGAGCCACCAAGGAAGCCCTCGTGATGGCCCATTCTTAGACAATTCATCATGCTCTTAAACATGCAAAGTGTTTAGTTCAGTACTTAGTACATAGTCTATATTCATATGTTACTGTTATTCTACACAATGCCAAGTGTAGGGATGGACACACAGCAGGTGCCCAGAAAAGAAGTCTATGAATGAATTGGCTTTTACTTAATCTCCAAGTAGAACTTCTCAACTTCCATCAAGTTACACCAGTGTGAGGCTCAGGGCCAATCACAAAGTAGGACTCAGTGAGCACCACCCACCTCACATGCACCCACGGCCTGGTCCTGGACACTGACCACAGCAGGTGCTCAACAAGAGTGCACCTTCATTTCACAGAGAAGTTAGACAGGAGGGTTACCGTCTGGATATGGAAGTTAGACCCTCTTCCTCAAAGCAGGAAGCCACAGCCAACCGAGGAACTTAGAAAGTAGGTGACAATGAGGAATGTCAAACCTAAAATAAGCGGCATCTGGGACTTTCCTGGAGGTTCCCTGGTTAAGAACCAGCATGCAGTGCAGGAGACTCAGGTCCAATCCCTGGTCAGGGAACTAAGATCCCACATGTCTTGGAGAAACTAAGCCCATGTGCCACAATGACAGAGCCCATGCACTGTAACTAGGACTCAACACGGCCAAATAAAATTTTTTTTTTTTAATTAAAATAAGTGGCTTCTGAAAGTCATCTCACCCAACTGCTCTGTTGTGTAGGTAGGGAAGCTGAGACTTGGAAATTGAAAGGAATACACATCCCAGGAGGCAACCCAAGTCCCCTGACCCAGGAGTGAGAGCTCAGATGGGAATTAAAGACTCAGAAATGCTCCTCGTGGATTGTAGTGCAGGCAAAGATAAAACATTCTGGCTAGAAGACAGAGGGGTCCTGAGAAGTGGGTCTGAAAGGTCTCATCTTGACTCTGCCTCCAACTTCCCGTGTAATTTTGAGAAAGCCCCCTTCTGGGGTCCCCATCAGCTTCAAGAGGACACGAAGAAGAAGCCAATCAAATGAGACTCTGCTGAGCTGCTACCAAGAAGCTCAGCCCAAGACCCACTTTTCAGACGGGAAAACTAAGGCCCAGAGATGGCAAGGGACTGAGGTAAGATCACGCAGCAAATCAGTGGCAGATCCTCACTTAGGGCTCTTTTCTGCTCTGCCAGGAAGTAGCCCTCAGATAACAGCACTCACTTCCTCTTTACTTCTGAGCTGAAAGCAGGGGCAAGTACCACTCCTTTGGAAGGTAGAAGGGGAGTAGGAGGTATCTGAAGGACAGGTGGACAGTAAGCTGATTTTCTAAGCAGGGCTCTGACACGGGGGAGAAAAACTGAGTGTTCAAGGAGCAGGCTGAGATGAGAGCTGACAGCCAACAATCAGCCCTAGAGAAAAATGCAAATGAAATGAAGCCAAGGAGGAGAAATGTAGAAACCTGAGGCTGGTTCCACCAAGTACACACACACGCACACACACACACAGCCTCGCATCCCACGTCATTCAATTCCCCTGCGTGTTCTAAACCTAGATGATCAGATAATAAGAGGTTGAGTGGTATGCATAACATCAAGTTGATTAAATTTGTTTACTGATAATTCTTTCAGGTTCCCATGAATATCGTGTAATTTCCTTGCTGTATTTCAAACAGATTTGGGCTAATGCATTATTGACAGCACCCTTGCAGACCATCTCGACAATGTCATTCAGGATAATTATTTCACAACAGATTTCCAGAGCCCCTGGTTCCTGTTGGGATTCACTTGGGCATAAATTACAGAGCCGAATATTTAATCAGTGTCCCCATTAGAACCCCGTGGCTTATTTTTAGGAATTGAGGAGGGAGAACAGGAGGGAGAGGGGGTATTTGTATTATTACAGCATGAATACATTTCTTCTGTTCTGGGTTTTTTGTTGTTGTTTTTTTTTTTTTCTACCCCCAAAGCTCAACCAAGCTGAAAAGCAGCCTGAAGCATCCTTGCCTTTTTTTAGAAATAAACACAAGCATTAATCTTTTGACTGCATTAAATTAAATATTAATGTTAACGGATCACATAATGCGGAGTTAAAAAAAACGATTAACATTTACACCACAGCCTCTCCCTGTGACTTTTCCCCTATACAAATTAGTCCCTCTCCTAAGTAATGACACCTAAGCAGTGGCACCTTGGGAAGAAGGCAGAACCGGGAGACAGGGGCCAGATGACTGTTCGGAGCATTTCTCAGGGAGAACTGGGGCAGAGGCAGCCAATGAGCAGACGGGCCTCCCCCTCAGGTAGTTCAGCTGTAACTGAGGTGTGATGTGGTTGCTCCCTTGCAAGGAATAATCTCAGGGCTAATTAGCAATGCCAAGAGCTGTGCCGGGAGGGGCAGTGTTTACATTTCCAGCTATTTGGCTCAAGCAGCAGAATCAATCATGCAGTGAGCCTGTGCTGGGCCCATTCCCAACCCCCAAGCGATGCCTCACTGCCCGCCTCACACTGCCATCCAGCTTCTCCACCATCATGCCCGGAGAGCCATCAATCCAGGCTACGTGGCCTCCTAACTGCCTGTGCCAGCCACCTCCCCGAGCCCTGCACAGACTGACCTCCTCTGAACCCTGTGAAGTCGGCCATCACCCCTTCTTTTTAAAAGGGTGCTCCCTGGGTTTTGAGACTTCTTTGACCCCTCTTTTTGGCTGAAATAACGTGTTATCCACTGTGGGGCCCATCAGAAGCCACCAGACAATATAGGTCCACCCCTCCCCTTCCTTTCTCCTCCTTTTTCTCCTCCTCACTCTCTTTCCCACTAACTGCTGATTCCAGCTCTGGCTGCCCCTCCCCAACTGCCTCATTCAGACCTATCCCACATCCCAGGCCCACTGAGTGGCCTGGTTGTCCACATGCAGCCTCTCCCTGTACCCCCAAGCTTCCACCTTACCACTGCCAGAGACCACACAGGTTAATTCAGCATCTCTGCAGTGCGGGGAGCTGCCCGCGAGAACGGGGTCCTTTGTCTGAAGGACACAGCTCTGGGAGCTGCCTCAGTCCTTGAGGGTTTGCTTGCAAACATAGCTCTCTGTCCCGCCACCCCAGAGATTAGGCGCTTATTTACTGCAGGCACCTGGAGTTCTGTGCAAACTTCTCACGCACAGAGAAATGTTATCTGGTGTAAGAAATAATAACAGGGTGCCATTCCCATGCTCTCAAGATTTCTTGTGACTTTCTGTAAGATGTATAGGTCAACCAAGAAAAAATGTCAACTGTCTTGTCTTTCTCACGCTCTTCTGTATAAATATAAAATGCTGAATAAAGTTGGTGTCAGACTGCGTCCCTTCGTGGAGACGTGTCTGAACCTCTCGACCCCATCTTTGTAGTCTCTTGCTTTAGTTTCTTTCTTAGCCCCGCCGTGTACGTTCTCGGGACCTGATCGACTTTGCCGGCTGGCACCGGCACTGCAGGTCCTAGGGCCTCCAGGAGAAAATCTCCCTGCAGCCTTCACAACCAGCCCCAACTCTTGAGTCACTCACTGCTAAACACCCTCTGTCCTGGCCATATGAGAGTCATCATCATAAATGACTTCTGTCTGTGGAGAGGAGAGATGAGGCCAGGACATCTTTCAGCCTTCACGAAACCTTCCTGTGAACCCAAAGGTGGCCATAGCGTGGGCAACCTCTAGGACCCTGCCCTGAGGAGGGAACTGTGTGTGAACCTGCTCTGCAAGAATAAAGAGATCCAGTGCCCTGGGAGTGGTCTGAGAATCTCTGTGGAGGACTGGCATTTGGGCCAGGCCTTGGAGAAATAATAGAGTTTCCCAATAGGCAGAGAATGTTCACTTTATCCACTTATCTAGCCTGACTGGCACTTGCCAACAAGAAGAGGGAAATGGGACCAGGCCATGGCAGAACCTCTCACAGGGTCCCAGAATCACCTTCCTCTTCCCTATGAGGAAGCAGTGGCAGTTCTAGTCCAAGGAAGTTCCTCAAGGTCAGCAGTTGCTGCTGAATTGTCTGCTTTACCAAACCTGCTTCTCAAACCTGGGACCCTGAGCTCTCTCAGCCTGGGCCAGAAGAGGGTGATGCCCATTTCCTGCCCAAGTCATCAGCAACCTCTTCCCACCATTCACTGCATGGGACATGGACTGAGTTCCAAACCCAGCTCAGCCATGTACCAGTGAGGTGACCTTGGACAGGTCTTTGGAACAAACAAGCCTCCGATTCTTCATGTGCAGAAAGGGATTAGCAACACTCCCCCATCACAGGCGTGCAGATGACATATGGAGAAGGGCGCTGGGAATGCAAAGCCCTGGGCTCCAGCACAGCCACCTCTGTGGTCCTGGGAGCCGGCAGGGACGTGCCCAGCTGGAGTCCACGGTGACACCGGTGCCCCGACTGCCTGGCAAGCACACCTCTGCCCTCCAGAGCTCCCCTGCTCAGCTCACTACACAGCCTATAAGCGGGGGCCCTCTGGGCCTCCACACCTCCCCCTCCTTTGCAAGGTGCAGACAGAGGCCTGGAGAGCTGGGCTGCCTGTGAGCATGTTAACAGTGAACCCGGCCCACACCTGCTGCCTCCTGTCTTTCAGGCACCACAGGAGCCTTGCTCGTCTCTGGCATGCAGCCTTGACTTGCCAGTACTCAAGGGCCAGACCAGAGGGCCAGGCCGGCCTGTGGCCCTCTGTTTTTGCTGCTTTCTGTTATGTTTTCATTTTCTGAGTAGTACATGTATGTGTTTTAAAAACTCAAATGGTACCAAAGGGGATATGGTAACCAGTAAGTCTCACTCCCATCCACCTTCAACACCAGTGCCTGAGATGCCCTGTCCAGGGGCATGTCCTATAGCCAGAGACGTCTTACATATATTCAAACATGTCTATATCTTCTTCATACAAATTTTAACATATTATATACAGTTTTCTACCTTGTTTGTTTCACTTACCATATCTGACGGATTAGCCCAAATCAGTACATGAACATTCTCCTCATTTCTCTGTCGTGTCTGACTCTTTGCAACCCCATGGCCTGCAGCCTGCCAGGCTCCTCTGCCCGTGGGATTCTCCAGGCAAGAATACTGGAGTGGGTAGCCATTCCCCCCTCCAGGGATTCTTTTTGACAGTGCAGGATATTCGATTGCATGGACGCATCTATTTGTGGATCTACAGCTGTTTCCAGTCTGTGTGCTAAGCCACTTCAGTCGTGTCTTTTTGTGACCCTACGGACACGCCAGGCTCCTCTGTCCATGGGATTCTCCAGGCAAGAATACTGAAGTGGATTGCCATGCCCTCCCCCAGGGGATCTTCCTGACCCAAGGATCAAACCTGTGTCTCTTACCTCTCCTGCACTGGTAGGCAGGCTCTTTATCACTAGCACCACCTGGACTTGAGTACAAATGCTAAATTGTTTCTTTTGCCAGATTTCTTGGGTATCTGATATATCTTTTTCCCACAGAAAACTTATATTGAATCTTGATTCTATGCAGAAAATCCTCTCTGATCCCAACACAGTCCTCTACCTCAGCACTGATATTTCTTGACTAAAAGAACATCCCAATGCACATTTGGAGGTAGCAGTTTTGATATGAACTCATCACAATAGCCATCAATACCAAGACAGTAGACACATCCCTGATTAGTATTCCAGTAGTTCACTGCGTCTCTGAGCACTTAACTAATTTTGAACTTTACCTCAGTCTTTATCTCTTGCTGAGCTTCAGCCTTTCCTTAGGCCTTATCCATTCCTCTGGCCTCAATCTTATCTATTTTTCTTAGTCTCTGTTTTCATGAAGGCGTGAACTGATGCTTTAGTCCATGAATCCACCAACATACAATCCTTATATGTTTTCCTATTCTGTCTCTATAGCTCCAACTGCAGAATATCACCATTCCAGTAAAAAGAGATTTCTTTTTTCCTATTAGTTCCTATACTCATTTTAGGCAGTTCTACACTCCTGAATATTCATTGGAAACACTGATGCTAAAGTTGAAGCTCCAATACTCTGGCCAGCCTTGTACTTTAAAAATCAGAGCTGCACCTCAGAATGGGAGAAAATAATAGCAAATGAAACAACTGACAAAGGATTAATTTCCCAAATACACAAGCAGCTCATACTACTCAATACCAGAAAAACAAACAACCCAATCAAAAAGTGGGAAAGAGACCTAAACAGACATTTCTCCGAAGAAGACATACAGATGGCTAACAAACACATGAGAAGATGCTCAACATCTCTCATTATTAGAGAAACGCAAAGCAAAACTACAAAGAGATATCACCTCACACTGGTCAGAATGGCCCTCATCAAAAAATCTACAAACAATATATGCTGGAGAGGGTGTGGAGAAAAGGGAGCACTCTTGCCCTGTTGGTGGGAATGTAAATTGATACAGCCACTATGGAAGATGGTATGGAGATTCCTTAAAAAATTAGGAATAGAACCACCATATGACCCAGCAATCCCACTCCTAGGCATATACCCTGAGGAAACCAAAATTGAAAAAGACACAAGTAGCCCATTGTTCATTGCAGCACTATTTACAATAGCTAGAATATGGAAGCAACCTAGATGTCCATCGACAGATGAATGGATAAAGGAGTTGCGGTACAGACACACAATGGAATATTACTCAGCCATAAGAAGGAACACATTTGAGTCAGTTCTAATGAACCTATAAACTATTATACAGAGTGAAGTGGAGTCAAAGAGAAAAATAAATACCGTATTCTAACGCATATATATGGAATCTAGAAAAATGGTACTGAAGAATTTATTTGCAGGGAAGCAATGGAGAAACAGACATAGAGAACAGACTTATGGACATGGGGGAGGGGAGGAGAGGGTGAGATGTATGGAAAGAGTAACATGGAAACTTACATTACCATATGTAAAATAGATAGCCAACGGGGATTTGCTGTATAGCTCAAGAAACTCAAACAGGGGCTCTGTATCAACCTAGCGGGGTGGGATGGGGCGGGAGATGGGAGGGAGTTTCAAAGGGAGGGGATATATGTATACCTATGGCTGATTCATGTTGAGGTTTGACAGAAAACAGCAAAATTCTGTAAAGCAATTATCCTTCAATAAAAAATAAATAATTTTTTTTAAAAATTAGAGCTGCAGGAAACCCCCACTGCAAACACACCCTGGCACACGACAGGTCCACAGTCGGCCTGCAGAAGTCATCTATCCAGTCCATCCCCAGGTCCTGCCTCCTCCATGAAGCCATCAAATACCTTTCCTTTGATGGATAAGGAAACTATGCCCAGGTTTTGTGACTTACCCAAGGACCCTCAGCTGATTGATAACAGAGTGAGAAACCCAGGCTTTTCCACTCCAGGAATTATTTGAATTTTCAGTTTAAAAAATCATCCAAATAACTTAAAAAGTAATAATTGCGCATTTACTTGGCTGTGCCGGGTCCCCGTTGTGGCACACCAGATCTCTCAGTCGTGGCACGTGGGATCTAGTTCCCCGACCAGGGGGCAGACCCGGGCCCCCTGCAGTAGGAGCACAAAGTCTTAGCCACGGGACCACAGGGAAGTCCCCATCCAAATTCTTCACCTTACTGATAGGGAAACTGAGGGCCTTCAGGAAGGAGAATATACCTCCTCAAAACCTAAGGCAGTGGTTCTCAAATATCAGCGTTCCCTGAAGGGCTTGTTACAGCAGTGCTGGGCCCCACTCCCAGAGTTTCTGACTCAGCGAGTCCGGCATGGGGTCCGAGAAGCTGTTTTTCTAGTTTCCAGGCGCCGCTGAAGCTGCTGACCACACTTTAAGAACCGCTGTCCTAAGAGGCCGGGTGTTGCTTCAGGGGACACAGGGGAGGCTGTGTGAATTCTGACCCCACACCCAACCCTCCACTCACCCAGGGTTTTAACAGAGCAATGGTAATTTTTTGTGCTGTGGATCAGATTGGCTTTTTTATTTTTTAATTGCTGTTTGACTGTTTAAATACTGTTTTGTGGGAACAACCGGAATATATCACGAAGATGCCTTATCATTTGGTGACAGGAAGCTACCTTTCATTTCCCTGGAGCATGGTGGTCACCCACTGCAGGGAATGGGGATAGGGGATGGGGGTGAAGCCCCAGGACACGAACGATGCTGTCAAGGCAGGACAAGGGCCTTTTCAGCCAGTCTCCTCCCCACGTACATCATACGGAGTGGGGCCTGGTGAGGAGGGGTGTCATATCTGGTGTGTCCCCAGAAGGGCAGCATGGCAGCCCCCCACCGTGGCTGCACCTCCGGTTCTCCTGCCACCCTGCAACCTGGGCTCTGACTCACTGCTGCTCCGGAGAGAGACTGTGCTCACGGCCTGAACTTGTTGACCAGCTGCCCCCACCCTCACTCCCAGAGCTCCCAAGCATCCTGTCATCTGAAGATCTGGGCCTGGACTTCCAGGAGTCTAAGCCCCTTTCTCTACAGGACAGGAGGACAGAAGCAGCTATCAGTGCAGAAATATGCTGGAAATGTGCCAGGTAAGGTTTCAGCAGCATCATGGTCCACGGGATGGGGACTTTGAAGGCCTCTAGCATTTTCCATTGACATACACCAATGGCTGCCCCATGACCAAGTGTTCTTACTATGTAATAAACACCTGTGTGACTCTTGGGGAGACACAGCCCTCCTCCCAATTCAGAAAACAAGGCAGGCCTGACAGGCGTTTAGTATTCCCCTACTCATCTGTGCAGCGGAAATCCAGTATGTCACCCAGGAAGAATGGATCAGATATTCAGGATGTGCAAGAGGCACAGAGAGGCAAGGTCAGGAGAGAACAGATGCCAGAGATGAGGCAGCTCCTGTGTCCCCAGGGTGTCTGTGTGTGACCCCAGGCACAGTGAGGTCAGAGGCAGCACAGCTGTCCCCACCTGCCTTACCCTGGTTTCCCAGCTTTCTCTGAGACACCATACTCTTTCAAGAAAGTCCTTTCCTACTTAAACCAGCCAGAGGCCATTTCTGTTGCTGGCGACAGTGAACTTGGCAATGTTCACCCCGACATCGGAATCCTGTGAAACTGAGAGGAACTTCCATCCCCATGTCATCAGACAAGCTGACAAGCTCTGGAGGGTTCTAGGGCTTCAGCTTAGCTTATTGGCCATAATCATCTCTATGCTTAAGCACGAATTATGTCCTCTTCAGAGCTGTCGCCTCCACTATCCTGCCTCACTATCACGACGCACAGGTCGAGGAGACATGCAGGTCTGTTATTGACAGGGGAGGCAGCAGGAGGACAAAGGACAGGCAGGCATAGCGACCTCAGGGCACCTGAGGGCATTTTATTCCATTATCACTACTATTAACGATAATAATAAAAACTGCCGCTTTTTTTAAACTTTACATAATTGTATTAGTTTTGCCAAATATCAAAATGAATCCACCACAGGTATACATGTGTTCCCCATCCTGAACCCTCCTCCCTCCTCCCTCCCCATACCATCCCTCTGGGTAGTCCCAGTGCACTAGCCCCAAGCATCCAGTGCTTTTAAGTTGACTGTGCAAGCTCTGTGCTAAACACTTCCTACACATCACGCGACTCTATAAGGCAGATACTGTGATACACATTCTGGTATTAAGAAAATAAGCCCAGCGAAGTTAAGTTATCTGCCTAAGGGCATCCAACTGCTAAGCACAGAAGCTGGACTTGAATCCACATCTGTCTGGCTCCAAAGCCAGAACTCTTGGCCATTGTATTGAATGGCTCTCCACTGTCCTGCCACTGTCTCTGGACAAGCCACCTAAGCCCCTCCGGACTCCAAGATCACCAGCCACAGTCACTGCAACAGTGCAGTTTAGACTCTGCAGGAGGAAACCCAGAGCCCTTAAGACTAGGTTCTCATGAGTCCAGCTCTGGTGAGGGAAGACATTTCCTTAGAAGTCAGATGTCCTGAACCGCAGAGCCTAAGCTTACTAGACAGGTTCACATCCCCCCAACCATGCAGCCCTGATTCTGCAGCCTCAGCACTAAAAAATCCTCTCCTGCTCTTGGGGCTGTCTTAAAGGCAAGGTAGCTGGGTTAGACAGATGGGCGTGGTCATATGGTTAACTTGGATGCTGATTCACTCCACCTCCTAATTGAGAAGGATTCTAATTACAAAGTTGCAAAGTGGCGAGTCCTGGGGACTGGTAGGATCAGCCCGCTAAGCTCCTTCTCTTGCTTTGCCCAAGGGGCAGTGTGGAAAGATGGCACAGGGCGAGGGTGTGGGGGCCAGCTGGCACAGAGGAGGGGGCCTGGATGCTTGGCAGCTTGGCTGGGGGCCCAATCAGCTGACTCTGCCCTTTCACGGGGCTCAGAGGAGGTGGAGCCACACCCCAGCCCCAGCCCGGCGGGGCCAATTAGAGCATTTACGGTAAAACACGCAGAGGGGATGTACCTCCATCTCCATCTTGCCGCGTTTGCTGAAGAAGCACCTGTGACATTACACAGATTAATACTCCACTGAGCAAATTAATCCTAGGGACTTCACTCACTACCTGTGGCTTACACATTTTAATTGGCTCTAAATCACCACCTTAACTGAGGCAAGAGTGCGGTGATGCAAGGAAAGACATCAGAAGCAGCGCCGACCACAGGTGTAGTCTCTGGAAGGAGGAAGGAGGGGGCACCGCATCCCCTGTGCCAAAGGGGTGAGGAGGAAGGGGCCATCTTTCAGTTGCCCATGGTATTTCCATCTGCGTTCCAGGGGGTGGGAGGAAGGATGAAGAGGCAACCCATGGCCTCTTCTCTGCCTCTGACCCTCTCATGCTGTCCATGGTTCAAATCTCACACTGATCCAACACCTTAAAAGCTTTGACTGCATCTCTATTCCTGCCTAGCAAATAAGTTCATCAGCACCATCTTTCGAGAGTCCATATATGCACAGTAATGTATCTGTTTTCCTCCTTCTGACCCACTTCACTCCGTATGACAGACTCTAGGTTCATCCACATCTATACAAATGACCTAACTGCGTTCCTTCTCACGGCTGAATTGTATTCCATTGTGTATATGTACCGCATCTTTAATCATTCATCTGTCGTTGTATAGCAGAAATTGTAACAAAACATTGTAAAGCAATTAAACTCCAATTTTAAAAATAAATTTGTAAATAAAGGCAAAGGCTCTGATTGGGCACCTGGTGTGTGTCACTTCCTGGGCTAGGCGGTAGGACACGCTTAGAGATGGCTGCGTTGTAAGAAAGAAGAACCCAGCGAAACTCCGTTGGTTAGGAGTGGAGGCAGTCTTGCTGTGAAGGTGCAGAGCGGGGACAGGATCTCCTGGGAAGCGGCAGGGGCTCAGAGCCAGACTCTCAGCCCATTCCTTCCAGGGAGTGGCCGCTCCCTTTCTCTCTACACATCTGCTCTTCTCCTCTCCCTCCACAAACTGGCTTCTCTTCTGGCACACCATCTTCCTTGCATCCTCCCAAACATAGCAGTCTCAGCTCTGTCCCCCAAGCTAATGACCTTCCAACTCAGCTCCTGCAGTTAATGGGCTCAGTCACTGTGTCTCAACTCAGATTTCCAGGAGAAAGAACTGACTGGCCAAGGTGGAGTCTCCTGAATATCCCTGCTCTTCCCAGGCTCACCAATGGCTTTCACTTCTTCAAACTGTCCTTCTTGGCCTCTAGGACTGAGCTTGAGTCATCTTTCCTCTGACCCCTGACCATCCCTCTCCAGCAACTCCCATTGTTTATACTCTGCTAGCAACCTCTGGGCATGGCTTCCACTCCACCCAAGTGCTACCCTTGAACTTGGGATCTGGCACTTTGAGAGGGCTCCACTCTGGCCCTCCTGCATTACACCCCTCTCTCCCTGTGGCGAGGAGTCCACAGACCCAAAGAGATGTAACTACCCAGACATCAGGCTTCCCGTCCAGACTAGCACCGTCCGGTAGAACATTCCACAGGGATTTTCTCTAGACACTGGCCAATGGAAGCCACTAGCTTCATGTGGCAAAGAAGTCCTGGAGACACGGCCACTACAGCTGAGGGACGGAAGCTTTTATGTGACTTAAGTCTGCCTCCCAGCTGGTCTCCCAGCCCTGCCAGACTTCTTTTCTAAGCCCTCACCACAGCAGTCTTGAGTCACTCCCCCGACTATAAAGCACCAAGTGACCCTCTCATCTGTATTTCAGGACAAAGTCTAGCATTGCAGCCTAACAGTCAGTTTTTGTAATCCTGCTTCATTGTCCACTCTTCCTCCTGCTTCCACACAGCAGTGCCTGCACAACGTTCTTTGAACAAGCCTTGCCTTTCTCACCTCCACCTTGCAAAGACTGTCCCCTCAGCCCAAAGTGGTTCTCTACCCTGTGCTCACTCCAGTGCTGGTAAACTCCTATTCACCCCTCAAAGCCCCAAGTGCACCGTCCCCTCACCAGCTTCCTGTGTCCTGCCATGACCCTGTTCTTCTCTCTCCAGCTTACCCATGTCCTCTTCAGTGCTCAGATCCCAAGCCCAGGCCTACATAAGCTTTGGGTAGACCTGGACCTGTGGAGATTTAACACTGAGATGCTGTCCATACCACTGCTATTTAAATACTAATTCCTCTCAAGGTCCCACGTACATGCAAGCATCCCTGGAGGCCTCTACAAAGCATTGTTTGTCATTTCGCACAAGCGTGTGTTTGAATCTCCTTCTGGAAGGCTAGTGTGCGGGAGGAGCTGTGCAGCTGTTTCAGAAGCCCAACTTAGACACTTGACGCTCATTTCTCAACACATATTGGTTATTCTCTGTTATTTATAAGATAAAGTAATTTTTTAAAGGAAAAAGTCTTTATTCATGAAAAAATGCCACTCACATCTACCAGCCAAAAAGAGTTATACCAGAGTTCTATACATACAAACTACGATGGCCTCAGGATGTAGCCTCCTATATCCCATGAGTCTCCTGCAGTGGTTCTCAGAGGGTAATTCCTGGACCAGAGCATCAGCATCACCTGGGAACCTGTTAGATATGCCAGTTATCAGCTCCCCTTAGACCTGCTCAATCAAAAACTCTGGGGTGGGGCCCAGCCCTTTGTGTTTTAGCAAGGCCTCCAGGAGGCTCTGGGCTATTTACCTATTATGAGCACTCCTGAAGGCAGGGGCTCTGCCATGCTCAGCTCCCCACGCCCAGCCCCTGGCCCATTGCTCGAGCGATGGGCCTTCCCTAGCTTCATATGTGCGCACTGAAGGAACCAATGAGTGCATGCAGGAGTGAATGAACAAAAAGTTAAGAACAAGTAGAAAAGAAACTGAGCGACAGATGCAAAAGACACTGAGACCTTCTTGTTAGGCATCCGTCAGTCCTTCTGACCCAGTGGGCAGAAGGAGCAGTGTGAAAAGACAACGCAGGCGCTGTGGCCCCCTCAGACCTCCTTCTCTCCAGCTCTTCATCCCCACCCCTGCTGTACTGAGACCTGAGTGACAATGCTGGGCCGCTCACCCTCTCCAACCCATGTCCCAGGAGAAAATTCCCGTCCAAACGACTTACTCGAGAAAGAACCCCAGGAGCAAGGGAGCACTTGGTCTGAAACGGCCTGTGCAGGACCCCTAAATGAATTAAAATCATTTATAGAAGGCCAGTTGGTCTCAAGATGAATGGAGCTAATGCTGCTCTTGGCACCCAACTTAAAGATTCAAGGTGCCAGAAACAGACAAGAAGGCCTTTTTCAACTTTCAGACCAGACTGCTGAATAAAGCTAGAAGGACGGAATGGGGGAAGAAGGGGCCTATTCAAAGGAGGAATAAAGCTTTCCTTGGTGAAGAAATATTAATCTCAATATTCACATGGTGTTAAAATATATGTTTGAGATCTCCAGAATGAGATGTTCATAAATAGATAAGCTCTAAGTAGATGATTTTTTAGCCTTGATTTTCCTTTACTGAAATATAATTAACACTTCCTGAAACCAGAGAGCTTGGAATAATTTAGTTCAATTGTAAGTATGCAAAACACTTAACAATTAGCTCCATGAAATGAGACCAGCCAGCACTGAGCCGACTTCATTAATGCCCTAAGCGCATGTGCCCTATTATAACAGCTTTCAGAAATATTGTATAAATCTGAAATGTCCCCATAGAATGGAACAGGGAGGGAGTTTGCGATTATTTTCATTCATTTGAAGGCTACCTCTCATAAACGCAGCGGTCTGAAAGATGACGGCAATTGGTTTTAATATTTTTACTGCCGCTTCCGAGGTGGTGAAAAGAAAGAAACAAAGGTATTGTAATGGGGTCTTTAAAGCTGGTATGATTTAACCTGCCACAGAGAGGGGCAGCTTGAAGCAGGAAAAGTTCACGGGTTCTGCGAGTCAGGGGTCCCAGGTTCAGCTGTGCGGCCTGGCTTACATCCTTCACCTCTCTGAGTTTTCACCTGTGAAGTGGGGAAAATCAGGGGTACTATTCAAACAAGTAAACATCAGTGCAGCATGGGCTATTACCAATCAGAACGGATGCTGGCAGGACAGGACCAGACCTGGGGCACGGTGGTATGGTCCGATGCCCCATGCCCTCACCTGTTCACCTGGTTGAGCACTGGATCAGCAGGATAAGAACACCTTCCTCAGAGGCTGCTGAAAGCATTACAGGAGATAATGAATGGGATGGGGCTTCAAAGGAGGAAGACTCTATTCAAATACCGCAGATTTGGGTAATTTTTGTATTTTTTTCCTTCTTTTTCAGATACTGGCTGGAGGCAAAGTCTTCATGAAGTTAAGTTCAAGTTAGGCTAATTCCTTTCCTTGAAGCTCTGAGTGAAAAATAAAGAATTGCCGGGGCGAGAATTTTAAAAGCAGGGGGTCGCGGGGAGAGGAATTTTTAATGTGTACATTTACCAAAATATTGTTTTCACCCACCAATCCAAAACAAAATGCAATGCAGTGTGATTGCCAGTCAAAAGATGGAGCCTGTATTCTTTTTATTGAAGTATGGTTGATTTACAATATTGTGTTAGTTTCAGGTATACAACAAAGTGATTCAGCTATATATATTTTCAGATTATTTTCCATTACAGGTTACTGCAAGATATTGAATACAGTTCCCTGTGCTATATAGTAAATCTTCATTGGTTATCTATTTTATTTGTAGGCGTTTGTATCTGTTAATCCCATACTCCTAATTGATCCCTCCCCACCTTTGGTAACCATAAGCTTGTTTTCTATGTCTGTAAGCCTCTTTCTGTTTTGTATATAGGTTCATTTGTAGTATTTTTTAGATTCCACATTTAAGTGATATATATTTGTCTTTCTCTGACTTATTTCACTTAGCATATTCTCTAGGTCCATCCAGGTTGCTGTAAGGGCAATATTTCATTTCTTTTTATAGCTGAGTGATATAACATTGTGTGTGTGTGTGTGTGTGTGTGTGTGTGTACACATACATCTTCTTTATCCCTTCATCTGTTGATGGACACTTAGGTTGCTTCCGTGTTTTGACTATTTTAAGTAGTGTGATGAGCGCTGGGATTCATGGATTTTTTTTTTTTTTTCAAATTAAAGTTTTCATCTTTTCTAGGTATCTACTCAGCAGTGGGACTGCTGGATCATATGTAGCTCTATTTTTAGTTTTTTAAAGAACTTCCATACTCTTTTCCATAGTGTCTGCACCAATTTATATTCCCACCAACGGTGTAAGAGGGTTGTTTTCTCCAGACCCTCTCCAGCATTCCTTTTCTTTTTTTGGTTAGTTGTGCCCCATTTAGCATTTAGGATCTTGGTTCTCCAACCAAGGATGGGATCCATGCCCTAATCAATGGAAGCCATGGGGTCTTAACCACTGGATTGCCGGGGAAGTCCCTCCCACATTTATTATCTGTAGACTTTTTGATGATGAGTGTTTTGATCAGTATAAGGTAGATGCCTCTTGTGGTTTGGGTTTGCATTTCTCAAATCATTACTGATGTTGAGCATCTTCTCATGTGCCTATTTGGCCATCTGTATGTCTTCTTTGTTGAAATGTCTATGTAGGTCTTCTCCCCATTATTTTGATTGGGTTGTTCAGTTTTTTAAATATTGAGTTGTCTGAGCTATTTGTATACCTTGGATATTAACCCCTTGTCATTTACATCATTTTTTGTTAATGGTTTCCTTTGCTGTGAACAAGCTTTTAAGTCTGATTAGGTCCCATTTTGGGGTTTATTTTTGCTTTTATTTATTTTTTATTTTTTTGCTTGGAAGATTGACCAAAGAAAATACTGCTACAATTCCTGTCTAAAAATGTTTTGCTTATGTTCTCTTCTAGGAGTTTTATGGTGGTGGTGGTTTAGTCGCTAAGTCATGTCTGACTTTTGCAACCCCATTGACTGTAGCCTGCCAGGCTCCTCTGTCCATGAGATTCTCTAGGCAATAATACTGGAGTGGGTTGTCATTTCCTTCTCCAGGGGATCTTCCCGACCCAGGGCTGGAACCCGGGTCTCCTGCATTGCAGTCAGATTCTTTACCAACTGAGTTACAAGGGAAGCCCAGGAGTTTTATAGTATTGTCTTATATTTAGGCCCTTAAGCCATTTTGAGCCATATTTCTATATGTGGTGTGAGGGAGTGTTCTACTTTCATTGACTTACATGTCCAGCTGTCCAGCTGTCCCAACACCATGTGCTGAGGAGACTGTCTTTTCTTCATTATATAGTCTTGCCTTCTTTGTTGTAGATTAACTGAACACAGGTGTGTGAGTTTATTTCTGGGTTCTCCATTTTGTTCCATTGATCGATATATGTCTTTGTGCCAATACTACGATAAAGCCTGTAATCTTGGGAAGTATGGAGCACTACAGATAGCAAAGACCAGAAAGCAAACATGAGTTCAAGACTCCACGATGCGTGTTGTTTGTTTCCTTCAGTCCCAGCAGTGGGCTCTGTGACTGCATCTGTGACCCCATGAGGGGATGACTCCCAAAGTCCACATCTTCACAACCTGCACTGAGCCACTATCCTTCCCAGGCCCCTGTGGGACAGAAAGTCGTAACACCCGGGCCCCCTGAAGACAAGGAAGATAACAAGGAGCTGGTTCCACATCTGGAAAGTTCTGGCTACAAGTGAGTTCTTCCCCACTGCCTGGCACTAACCCTGTCCGTGGGCCAGGCCGCCTCTCTTCAGGAGAGCCACAAAGCATGAGGCGCTGAACCTCACGTGCCCGATGCCTAGTGCCAGCGTTCACCGGACAAGAGAGCTCTCCTGGGAAGCGATGCGGAGCACCCAAGGCTGAGAGAGGCAAGCAGCAACATTAACTGGGTCAGGATCTACTGAGTGCTGGGCCCACGTCAAGTATTTCTCATGTGCTGAACCCTACTTAACAGATTTGTAAACTAAGGCTCAGAGAGGTCAGGTGACTGGCCCAAGGTCACATTGCTCGTGAGCAGTAAGACTGGCACTCCTGCTCGCATCTTCTACATCAAAGCCCACACTCTCTAAACTCACTCATCACACTGCCTATAGTAATGCACAGAGGTGAAGTACCTTGCACGAGCCTGGTCTGTGGAGGAGGTGCTTATCATTACCTGTGAAATCTGAATGGAAGACATTAAATAAGGATCCTATAATTTTTTGTGTGTGGAAAAACTGAACCATCATTTATTCAGAAAAACTAGAATATCATTTATTCATTGACACTCAGGATCCCGTGAAAGTCAAATAGTCTATTTCAAACAAAGGTACAGTAAGATTTGACAAAAGAAGTATAAGCTAGACCCAACCAAGTCTCCTAAATGATCTTTCTGCTGTGGTATCACCTGGATTCAGCCTTTTTGGTAAGGATCTTATATTGATTTCCTACTGTGGCCTAACAAATTACCACAAATTTAGTGGCTTAAAACAATACCAGTTTATCACCTTACGGTCCTACAGGTCACAGGTCCGGACTGGGCTGCATTCCTTGTGGAGGCCCCAGAGGAGAATCTGTTTCCTGGCTTTTCCCTAGCTTCTAGAGGCACCCACATTCCTTGGCTCATGGCCCCGTTCTTCACCTCAGAGCTAGCAGCAAATCATCTTCAAATCTCTCTCTCTCTCTCTGAACTTTGCTTCCATTATCATATCTGCTTCTCTAACTCTGTCCTTCCTGTTTCCTTCTTCTAAGGACCCTGTGCTGGCCTTGGCCTACCCAGATAATGTAGATAATCTCCCTGTCTCAAGATCCTTAATTTAATCACTTCTACGAAGTATCTCTTGCCACATAAGTTAACACATTCACAGAGTCTGGATTTAGGATGTAGACATTTTGGGAGACCCTTTATTCAGCCTATCACAGACTTAATAAAATAAATCATAATAGCCGTTCCTTCTTTAGAAATTGGCCAAAAGCTTTAGCATTTGGTCACAACAAACTTAATTCTAGATGTCCAGGACAAGACTCAATATCAAATATTGGGATTTCTAATCAATAATAAAAATTTAGTGGCTACCACTTACATATTTGGAATCATAAGTGCCACCCAAGGGCTGTCTCATTTCATCCTAAAAATTGCTCTGTGATTTAGACATTATTACCCTCAATTTACAATAGAAACTGAGGCTTCAACAACTGTTTGCCTTACTCAAGGCCACAGTAAATGGTGGAGCTGGGATTTGAACTTGGGCTATCTGATATTGGATTGACCATCCAGATTGTTGGTTCAGGAATTATGGCCACCAGCCTGTGCGTGAAAGAGAAAGTGCTCTGGAAAATACAAAGGCTCTTAATATTACAAGAAGGAATAATAAGGAAGCATTTGGGGCCAAATTCTGCTTCTGCTAGTTTGACCTCAATTTCCTCATCTGTAAAACTGGCTTAATAGCACTCCTCTCCTGGGGGTTGGTGTGATTAGATAAGAGGCAATGCATGCAACACGCCAGTGTTCCATATTATTAGTGGGCAAGGAGAAAGGCCAAGCATGGTTCTAGGAGTCCCAACACAAGGACTAATGCTGACCACCCTGGAATACTCCCTTCTCCCATCTGGACCCCAAGTGCAGTGAGAGAGAGACTAAGGTGCTCTCCCTCCCTGACTTCCTGGAAGAAGACTGCACAGCATCCTCTGACTCCAGGCCAAAGGCCTTCAGAGCTGGCTTCCCAATGCTGCAAGCAGTCTCATTGCTCAGTCCCAGGGCAGCCTCAGAATGGATGGGAATGTGTAAAAAGGTCTTAAAGAATCTTGCTGAGAACCACTCTCCACAGATGCCCTTCAAACCTCTTCCAACAGAATCATTTATCAGGTATGTGACTACGGAGTCTGGAGCCTGGTCCCGAGCTGCGTTTTTCACGGGGATTAATGACTAGTGTGATCAACCAGGGAAGGCTGGCTTGCACAGCTCGGTGATGACATCATTTGGACAGCTCCTTTGTCCCTGGGAAGAAAAGCTCCACCCCTCGCCATCTCACAACCCTGCAGAGAGTCCCAAGGCCAGACTTCAGGGTCAAAACACAGCGGACGACAACGGGCAGGGCACTGCCATACCAGCCACTCCTCGTGAAGAGGCCCGCGGCCGGCCCCAGGCCAAGCGGCAGACCTGCACGGCTCCTGACGGTCTGACTAGCCGCTAACAGGCGATGCGCCCGTGGGCAAGGCACTCACCCTCCCCACGCCTCAGTTTTTTCAACCACGAAACAGACAGGGATGTACCTGTTCCATTGTGTTGTTGTAAACCCCAAATGAATTTAAAACACAAAAAGTGCTAAGCACTATGATATTATCAGTCACTATCTTCTTAGAGCTTGGCTCCACGCCTCCAGCTCTTACATTCATGCTCCTTCAATGATGTCAAAGCACAGCCTTCTGCCAGCTCAGCGCTCTGACGCAGCCGTGTCTCGTTTCCTCAGCAACAGAGACCACAGGGCATGCTTTCCTTCTCCCCGCTCATCCAAAATAGGGCCATTCTTTCACCAGTCCTCTCCTCTCCCTGATGGCTTCTGGGCTCGTTACAACATAGAGCAGTCAGTTATAGTAGCCCCAGAGTTAGGGACTCCCAATCAGAAGCTCCTTCTGTCTGCCTTGATGGAGGCAGTCAGACCGAGGGAAAAGGGCCTTCAGCCCTTCCAGAAAGCTGGCCAAGCCGTTAAGTCCTTGCTGGGTGTCAAGCCTCCTGGATTACAGTTGTGGTGTGGGGAAGGGATGGTCCCATTTCCAGCCCTGCCTGACTGTGCCTCACCTCCTCAGGCAAGCAGGAGTCCTGTACAAATGTGGTGGGAGCTGGCTGGCTGTTGTGACAGCCAGTTAGGAACAGTCACCTGGTCACTTAGCTCATCATCGGCCCTGATGTTAAGGCCTTCCTTGATGCCTAACCCTTGCCCTCCCTCTCCTTCTTTCTCTCTCTCTCACACACACACGGCTTGTTTGTCCTGTGAAGACACGACCCTGACATAGAGAGGTCCATGGGAGCAAGGAAGAAGAGGCTGGCAGGGTCAGCCACGGACAGACACGGCTCTGTGCAGCCAGCTGGGCCAGCAGAGCTTCCAGATGTGAACAGGGTCCGAGCCTATTCGTGCTACGGTGACAACACACCACAAACCGGGCGGCTTATCAACCCCAGAAGTCCATCCTTCAAGTCTCTGGAGGCTGGAAGACCAAGACTGTGGTACCAGCGGCCAGTGCAGGCCCTCTTCCGCTGCAGGCTTCTCCCTCTGTCCTCACATGCTGGAAGGGCCCCGAGTAACATGGACACGTGTCTCTTACCGTGTCCTCCCTACCCGGAGGGCTCACAATGTGAACCCAGAGACAAACCCAGTGAACTGTGGTCTTGGGGGCCTCTGCTGCTCAGAGCCTTCGGAAGGCAACTGCCCACTTGGAGAAACCTAGACCACAGGAAACTGAGCCTGGTTGTGCCCTCTGCCCGAGGTCTGAGTGAGACAAGGGGCTTTAGCTTGCCCTGATCCACAGCAGATGTGTTCAGGTGTACCTGCCCTGCCCACATCCCTGGCTGAAGGGGCAGCCCCAAGTGGCCATGTCTATACCACTTGTTCTCTTCTGAATGGACGGGAGATGGATAAGATACCTGACCTAAGGATATCAAGTTCACTGGCTAATCAGTGACCAATCAGATTTTTTTCTCTCAAGAATTTAGACCAAGTTAGACGGTGATGGGCATTTGAGGTTGTGTAGAGTTATGCTGACCCTACAGCAAACCAAGCAAAAAGAATGGAGAAGAAAGGTATACCGAGCAGAGGAACCATAAATAAGCAAAGGAGTCCTGCCTGCAGACGAAAACAGCACAGAGGCTCAGAGGGAGGCAAAGGGCAAAGACCACACAGCCCAGGAGAGACAGGAGACTTCAGAGGGGCAAGCTGCCTCACTCTCTGATGGCCTATCAGATCTGGTCCCCACGAGCTGCCTGGCCTCACTTCCCACCTAAGAACTCTGTACCGCTCCAATAACTGCGGTCTGTCCGACCCCCAGTGCATAAGCTGGCTCACACAGACTGCGTTCCATGCAACCCAGGGATCCCCACCTACAATAATGAGGCCAAGGGGCATCCACCAAGGGGCGAGGGTGCATCTTTCAGGGGCCTCTTGGTCCTGGTGTGAGAAATTGGTCTCTATGCCCATCTGAATGTCCTCTCCATCCTTCCCATGGGCCCAAGTCCCATGTGCCTGTTAAGATACCCCCAAGTTCCTGGGCAGTATGCAGATCAGGCAGCATACTGAATTCAGGGTGTCACAGCTCAGCTGTCTAGAGAGATAAGGGGAGAGGTCTACAAAACCATCCTGGAGTCACTGCCCTTCACTGAGAAACCTTCAGTGTAGCCACATGATGGATTGTTTCTCTTCTGGAACCAAGACAGTCTCCTCCACCAAATAAAAATATGACCCTTTAAGGCCACTGCATCATCAGCATGGCAAGCCACTGGAAGTCAAAAAACTTGGATTCAAATTCTGGCTGCATGACTTACTACCTCGGCGACTTGGAGCAAATAACTTAGCCTCTCTGTTGCTCAACTTTGTCATCTCCTATGGAGATAGCATCTGACTGGTATGGAGAAGATGCAGCAAAATAAGGTATCTAATTAAACGTATTGTAGGAGGTCGCCTACAATACTGCCTGCCTAACTGCCTGCCTTTCTTTGTACCTGACTGGCAACAAATAGGTATGAAATAAATGTATTCTGATGGACAGGGGCAGCTGCTCGGTTGATTGGTTTTTAGAAATCCACTAATCACAGAGAAAAACCCACTGAAATGGAAGAATTTCAGGTAGCAGTGTGAGTAATGTTTTACATTTTTGTAGGAGTTGATCTTCTAAAATACCATCTCACAACCACTCTGGGATACAGAGGCAGAACTACTGTCCTCAACTCACAGATAAAGCATCTGACTCCCCCATTATCTTTCCCATCCCTCACCAGGGTGAGCCGGTTCTTCTTCGTGCCCAGAGGGAACCTGAATAAGCTTAGGTAGACCATTTGTCCCTGTCTTGAGCGCTGTCTTTTCCAGATTCAGGACTATAGGGATGTCCACAAAGACGTGGAGCTGCTTTTTTTTCTTTCTTTGGCTGAGCTGTGACACGTGGGATCTTGATTTCCTGATCAGGGATTGAACCCATGCTTCCTGCAGTGGAAACTCAAGAGTCCTGATCAGTGGACCACCAGGGAATTTCTTCCCTTGAACTACTTCTTTTTGTCCCTGGCATTTAGAGGGGCTCTGTGGACCTCCAAGAGCCAGGCCAGGGAGCCCCTGCCCAACGGAACAAGTCACCTTCACAAACTCCGTCAGGTAGACGCAGTTCAGCGCCTGTCCCCACAAGGAGACCAGGAGCCATCAGGAATCAAGAGTGGGGTTTCTAGAAACTGGCTGTCCACACTCAAAGGCTGTCCCTGTGTCCCTCAGACACTTTGCTTACCCTCCCTAAGCCTATTTCTTCTGATGGAACAGTACTGATCTCATCAGGCAGTTGTGAGGATGAAGTGAAATAATTCAAGAGAGGTCAGCCCCAAGGCAGGTGCAAGGTAAGGGCCTGACAAACATCAGCCCCTTCATCCTATGGAGGTGGCTATCTGTGATGCCCAGGACCACTAAACATGCACAGCGCAGAATGCTCTCTCCCAGCCTGCACCATGCTATGAACCCCTTGAGAGCAGGAGCTGTATCTTATTCATCCTGCTACCCTCCAATTCCCAGCACAAGCTCTGACACAAATTGTAAGAAAGAAGGAACAAATGAACAGGTTCCTTATAGCACATTCAGCTCTTGAATTGTTTGGCTGTGATTATCAGGAAAATGCATTTGAAGCCACACCTGTCACCTGGGAGGGTCAGGGGCCTAGGCATGGGCTTGGGACTAGGGTTTCTAGCCCCCAAAAATGTAATACTCCTATCACAGATAATGCACTTATTGATGATTGGGAGCCCGGGCCAGTGGGAGGGATGCCCAGTTTCCTCTGAGCTCCAGGAACAGATTCTCAGCTGGGACACTGGCTCCCTGCCAATCCCTCTCAACACAGACAGGCAGACATGCATTTATATGCATATGAATACACAATCAGGGCAGGGAAGGAAGTCTCCAGGCTGACCTCACCTAGAAGATGCCAATCCTCCTGGACAACAGGAGCTGTGGGATCCAGGTAAGGTGGGGATCTGTAAGAATACCTTGGGGCCACAGGTGGGTCCTTTTCTCTGAGGTCTGGGCATGTGAGATACCAACAGAGGTGGATCTATCTACCTTGCCTACTCTAAGAGATCAGATCGAATTTGGGAAGTAGATTCTAAAATAAAGTTAGAGACTAAAAAGAATGCAAATGAAGTCGTGAATGAAGGAGATTCAGAATTCAGACCAAGAGCTGAGCCCAAAGGAAGGCCAGGGTGAAGGCACAGGGTCTAGCCCTAGGATAGCTTCCCACCTTCAAATGGTTCCACCAGGCCACCTCCCCCAGGAGAGACATCACCATACTTACCTACTGGTGGCATGACACCAAAGCAGGAAGATACCGTGTGACCAGCCACTTCATCACTCACCCTACGGTGAGACGGACTGCAGGGCTGAAGGCTTGCTGAAGAGGTGTCAGCCACAGCTCTTTAGGAGGAGGAGGGCTGGGAGGAGGAATAGGCCAGAAACAGAGACAGGAACCAGCCATCTCTTACCATTCCCTACCCTGCGTATTAGATGCCAGGAACCCAGAACAGCTCTTCCATGCCTCCATGTCTTTCTTCTTGCTATTTGCTTTCCTCGGGATGTCCTTCTCACATTTCTTACCCTGCTAGTTACTACAATTCCAGCCTGAGCTTAAAGGTCATCCCCTCCAGAAAGCCTGAGTGCCCACATGCTTAGAGGTTAGTGAAATACTTTTAAGAGCTCTCCACCTCCATCCCTTAGCTCTTACCTTTTCATATCCAGAGTCTCCCTTAGGTCCATGGACGCCACTGAGCCAAGAGCTCCTTGAGGGCAGGGAGCATTTTTAGCCATCCTTGGATCCTCAGTGCGTATCACAGGGCTTGGCATATAGTAGCTGCTCAACTAAGTGCCTATTGAGGAAGTTCTCACAACAACGAAAACACTGGTTTGGACTGTGGAGGTGAGAAGAGATGAGGACGTTGAAAATGAGCATAATGAAATTTAGTGGGACGTCCAAGTGGAAAGAGAGCCACAGAGAGAGCTCAGGGCTCCTGACAGAAGCTGGAGGTCTCCATGTGGAGGTGATAATCAGAGGCACTGGAGCTCTCTGGGTGGGGGGTGTCTTGCGGGGTAGGAGAGAAGGATGGGAGCCCTCATGATGCTCCAAATACGGTTCCAGTCATACACAAACCCTCACTCTAAATGTGTACAACAGGATGTCATGGCCTCAGAGGGGGGCACCTCCTAAGGACATCTTCAGTGATGGATGATGCTGGAATGAGATGGACTCTGCCCCCAGGGACTCCAGCCCCCCATCGACACAGAGACCACCAGGTCAGCCATGGCAGCAAGCCAAAGTAGATACCTCCCACCACCCAGGGGACTGCTTCCCTAGGACACCCTGCCTCCGCAGCGCATGGTCCCTGCCCTTGAATTTGAAGGAGTGAGACCCAAGGCTCTGGAGCTGGAGGAGGAGTGAGACAAACCCCCTCCCCACTTCAGTTGTCCGAGTCGGGTCTGGTCTGCAGGCCAAGGGGAGAGGTTCTACCCAGAGATGAGCCAGGAGTGAACTAGCCTGGACTATGTGTACTAAGTTGCTTTGGTCGTGTCCGACTCTCTGTGACCCCTGCACTGCAGCCCGCCAGGCTCCCCTGTCCATGGGATTCTCCAGGCAAGAATACTGGAGTGGGTTGCCATGCCCTCTTCCAGGGGCTATTCCCAACCCAGAGCCTGGACTATAAACGACCATAAAACTAAGGACTCCACTCCAGCAGATGTTAAGGGTAATTTGACAGAGTTCAGCAGAAAGCAGTGACTGGAAGAAAATAAACCATTTTACTTCTCTGTGCCACCAAGTCGAGACTCGTCAATAAACCAGTTACACAGAGGCCAGTGTGGAAGCCCCCTCTGGGCTGATGGGCAAAGGAGAGATGTGGAGAGTTCTTGGCCCCCCAACTCTGTTTCTCAGTAAGACAGAACTTAAGTCAAAACCTCCTCAGTCTTAATTACCAAACAAAAAAATAACCAGGCGAGCCTCTCACTGTATGTCTTTATTTATACTGTCATCTGCTCCAGCATTTTAATATCCAACTTTCCGTTGGAAGGCAGATGCCTGGATGTTCACACCCTGTTCTAATGGTTTAATACCCTGGGTATTGGAGGAGGGAGGGGGCCGCAAGGAAGGAGTGGGGATGAAAGCCGCCACCACACTGAGCGCAACTTTGGAGCAAATGGGTTTGAATATTCATTAAACAACATTTAATTTAAACACCCAAACTCTGAAAGCAGCAGCATATGGCCGGTTTTATTTTACATAAACTGAATAGGAGGCTGGGCCATTAGTTTCTGCAGACACAGTGTTCATCACCAAAGAATCCTTCCTATGGGGACAGCCCTGCACAGTTCTGGGCCCAGGGCCCTGCTGCCCCACGGGCTCAGAGTCGAAGCCGAGGGTACCCTGGCAGCCCACTCGTCATGGCTCAGCAATGTCAAGCAAGCACCTGTCGCCCGTTAGGGGCAGATTAGGACTTCATTAAGGAAAGCAAGATTCTGGAGGGCTCCTGGCCCCTGGGTTTGCACCTTGGGAAAGTAGATTAGACAGAATTCTGGGTGTCCTGCGGGGCTGGGTGGCAGTATCCAGACAGCATGGGCCTGACCTCTTCTGCAGTGGCCATACCAGGCCACTGAGGGCAGGTACCGTTTTTAGTCATCCTTAGATCCTCAGTACCTATCACAGGGCCTGGCATACAGTAACTGCCCAACTAAGTGCCTGAGAGCGAGTTCTCACAACAGAGAAAACACTGAAGTCTGGACTGTGGAGGTGAGAAGAGGTGTTAGGCCTTGCCTTGGGTGCTCTACTGGTGGGAAAGGTCAGCAAGGCACAGGGGAAGCAGGGAAAACTGGGGGCTTGGTTTCTGGCCAGTGCCCTTTGCAAAAGGAACCGTTCCTCTGCTTAACATCGTCCCATGGTGGCCTGGCCCTGCCCACCCCTCCGCCTCATTTCTCAAGCCCTCCCAGTCCTGACTCTTTCACCTTCCACAAATCCATCTGCTTTCTATTGCCTCATGTCTTGGCACCTGTTCTGCTCTTTCCAAGGCTTGCAACTCCAAGCCCCAATTCCCTCATCTACCAAAAGGTGACGGGGAGTACAGCACCAGATGATTCTCAAGAGACCTTCCAGCTGCAGCAGTCTCCAGTCTGTGGCCTTTGGTTTCCGTGCCCTTTCTTGCCTGGTGCCAGGGAAGACTAGCAGCACTCAGAGTCCAGCCAGGAGTGTCCCCACTGCAGGCTGGGACACTTACCGAGGGCCAGCCTGAAACAGAATGCCAAGGCTTAAAGGGAAAGAGCTTGGCAGGCACGGAGAAGCCAGATGCCCATGAGAGTAGAACAGAGGCAGGGGTGACAAGCAGCATGGTCTGGAGTGACAAGGACTTTGCCCAAGCAGACACCTTTACCCGGGGTCCTCTTCCCTCCATCCCTGCTCAACCTTGACAGCAGTTCCAGCACCTCCTCCTAAGCTAGTCCACAGGTCCTCCTCTGCATGCCCAGACTCTTTATCCATCCCTGCAACAGCACTCAGCTCACAGGCTCAAAAAGTTAAAAAACACACAAGGCAAGACCCGCCCTGGGAAAGTGAGCCGGGGGTAAGGACTTTACCCACATTACACAGCTAGTTGTAGGAAAACCACTCAACTCTCTGAGCTCCAGACTGTAAATCCAAAGTTCTCTCCAAGACTTCAAACTTGGCTCAAATGTCCTCCCCCAGGAAGCCCTCCTGCTGCCTCTACCCACCCCCCGCCCCCGCCACTAGAAGTTACTGGTGGACACGATGGACACTGGTCTTCCCCTTCTCCTTGGGGCTCAAGCTTCATTGCTCTCCTCCATACACATCCACTCCCACTCATGACAGAGTTGACCTGGAGCTATATGCATCATGGAGATGTCTTAAACTTTCTGTGGAATCACATCACCAATATGCTCTGCCCAAGACCTGAGCTTCCTGCTGGGCAGACACATCCTTTATCCAGTGGGCAACTGCTTCTCTGTGTGTGAGGGTAAGGGGATGGGTGGGGAGCCGGAGGGGCCGTGCTCCAAGCCACTCCCCCAGCCCCTGGCTAGCTCCTAATCCCACCACCTCCTCTCACCTTCAGGATGTGCAGAAGTCAGAGAGATTCCTTCTCCTCTCGTGCCCTCCCTCACTTTCCGCTCAGGGATGTTATAAGAATTAATGGGATAACAGATGAAGTGCCTCCAAGGAAACAGGCTACATAAATCCCAAGTGTTGTTATTAAATTCCAAATTTAGCCCTTGGGATCAGTGAGGCATGACAGATCTGAGCTGGGAGCAATCCCAGATGCATAGACAGGAAGTCCCTGTAAAACCGGAAGCCATGACACATAAGCTTTTGGGGGTCAAAAGAAGCCTTAAAAAAATCCCACAGGCTTACACCTGACAGAAGTCCCCAAGAGCCTCTAGAACAATCCCCCAAGGTGAGCAGCTAGGCTCTGCCTGTACACCACCTGTGACGAGAGCTCATGACTCCCCAAGGCTGCCCCTGCCACCTCCCACTAGTTCTGAGTTTTAAAAACTTCCTCCTGTCCAGCCAAACCATTTCACCATGTTTGGCACAAATCGCACCCTTTTTCCACACGACAGCCCTTGCACCAACAGCAACTCTCTCTATTCATTTCCAAGTTAAATACCTTCCAACCTTTACTTCACAGTCCATTATCCGAAGGCAGGCCACCATCTTGATACTCTTTCCTTACTCTCTTCTTAAAGCCATGTACTTCATGGCTTCTAAAATAACATAACCCCCAGGAGTGGCCCAACAGGGCACGACAGGACCCACCCACCATTCCTTCACTTTAGGTGCCCAATTTCTACAGTGGCAGCTGGAGGCAAAAATTTGCTTTAAAAAAAAAAAATTACAAAGTACACTGTGAAATCATATAATCTACGTTCAGGTTTCAGGCCATAATGTTGCCATACATATACCTGACTAGTCATGGCCTCAAAGAATCCCAGAAATGACACCTAAATTGGATGGGACCTCCTGGGAACAGAGAACCATAGCACAGGGTCAGGCTCTGCCCTTGGAGCCACAGTGATCTAAGTTCAAGGCCCAGCTCTACCACGTACTAAAGGACCCTCAGCAAATGGCTGAAATCCTAAATTCCAATTTGCTTATCTCTGATATGAGGAGAGTAATACTCACCTTGAAGAATTATTGTGAGGACAAAAGAGAATACATATAATGTGCCTAGAAGTGTAAATGGTAGGTGTTCAATACAAGAAAGGCATTATCATCATATTCAAAGTCTCATGGCGGCCCTGACAGCAGTTTCCAAGGACAGAAAATCCAGTAAGTGGCTACACACAAAACCAGTTTTCCACAAGGATGCCAATACAGTTCATGGGGAAGTCGACTTTTCATGGCCTCCCATTACTTCATGGCAAATAGATGGGGAAACAGTGGAAACAGTGTCAGACTTTATTTTTTTTGGGCTCCAGAATCACTGCAGATTGTGATTGCAGCCATGAAATTAAAAGACGCTTACTCCTTGAAAGGAAAGTTATGACCAACCTAGACAGCATATTCAAAAGCAGAGACATTACTTTGCCAACAAAGGTCCGTCCAGTCAAGGATATGGTTTTTCCAGTGGTCATGTATGGATGTCAGAGTTGGACTGTGAAGAAGGCTGAGTGCCGAAGAACTGATGCTTTTGAACTGTGGTGTTGGAGAAGACTCTTGAGAGTCCCTTGGACTGCAAGGAGATCCAACCAGTCCATTCTGAAGGAGATCAGCCCTGGGATTTCTTTGGAAGGAATGATGCTGAAGCTGAAACTCCAGTACTTTGGCCACCTCATGCAAAGAGTTGACTCATTGGAAAAGACTCTGATGCTAGGAGGGATTGGGGGCAGGAGGAGAAGGGGATGACAGGATGATATGACTGGATGGCATCAATGACTCGATGGACGTGAGTCTGAGTGAACTCCGGGAGTTGGTGATGGACAGGGAGGCCTGGCGTGCTGCGATTCATGGGGTCGCGAAGAGTCGGACACGACTGAGCGACTGAGCTGAACTGAGACTTTTCAACCAGTGGTGTGAGGACAACTGAGGAGCCACGTGGGAAAGAGTGAAGTCAGACCCCATCCTGACACCATCTACAGAAATGAACTCAAAATGGATCTCAAACCTAAATGTTAGAACTAAAACTATACAACTCACAACAGAAATCAGTCACCTTTGTGACTTTGGGTTAGACTATGACTTCTTAGCTAAATATCAAAAACATGTAACAGAAGCAAAGAGTTCGGAATTCATCAAAATGTAGAACTTTTCGCCTTTTAAAGAACACAATCAAAAAAGTGAAAACACAACCCAAAGAATGGATGAAAATACGTACAAACCATATATCTAAGAGATTTATATCTAGAATATATGAAGAATACTTATAACTCAACAATATTTGCAGCAACATGGATAGATCTACAGAATATCATACTAAGTGAAGTAAGACAACAACCAAAGACAAAAATATGATAATATGCAACCTAAGAAATGACTCAAATGAATCTATATACAAAACAGAAACAAATACAGTACCTAAGGGAGGGAGGGGTGACAAATTAGGACTATGAGGTTAACAAGCAGATATACATAAAACAGATAAATAAGGATTTACTGTGCAGCACTGTGCTATGCTTAGTCTCTCAGTCGTATCTGACGCTTTGTGACCCCATGGACTGCAACTCGCCAGGCTCCTCTGTCCATGAGAATTCTCCAAGCACGAATACTGAAGTGGGTTGCTCTGCCCTCCTCCAGGGGCTCTTCCCAACCCAAGGGCCAAACCCAGGTCTGCTGCATTGAGGTGGGTTCTTTACCAACTAAGACACCAAGGAAGCCCAAGAATACTGGAGTGGGTAGTCTATCCCTTCTCCAGGGGAACTTGCCAACCCAGGAATTGAACCGGGGTCTCCTGCATTGCAGGTGGATTCTTTACCAGCTGAGCTACCAGGGAAGCTGAGGGGATTATATTTGATATTTTTAAATAATCTATAATGGATATATATATATATATATATGAATCACTTTACTGTATACCTGAAACACAATATTGTAAATCAATTATACTTCAATTTTTTTTTAAAAAGACAAATAATCCAATTCTAAAATAAGTGAGACTTATATGCTTTACTAAGTAAAACATATAAAACAGCCAACAAGCACATTAAAATATGCTCAGTAACACTGATTATCAAATGCAAATTAAAGCCATAATGAGAAACCACTTCATACTCACGTGATGGCTGAAATCAAAAGTACAGATGATAAAAAGTGCTGGTAAGGATGTGAAGAAATCACGACCCTCACAGATTGCTGGGAGTTACATAAAATGGTGCTGTGTCTGCAAAAAAGTTTGGCAGCACCTCAAGATGTTAAGATATGTCCACACAGAAATTTGTACGTGAATGTTCATAGAATTATTCGTAACAGCAAAAACACAGAAATAATTCAAATGCCCATCAACTGATAAATGGATAAACAAAATATGGTATATCCATACAACTGAATATCATTTGACAATTAAAAGGCATTAATTGTACTGCTGCTTGCCACTACATGGATGAACCTTTGCTCTAAAATTAGACAGTGGTGAGTGCTGCACAACTCTGTGAATATATTAAAAACAACGCAGGGCTATATACGGTGAATTCCATGCTACGTCAATTATAACTCAATAAAGCTGTATTTTTTAGAGGAATGAAGTAATGATACACACTAAAATATAGATGAAACTTAAAAATACTAAGTGAAAGAATATAATCACAAAAAGATCACATTTCATATAATTCCATTTATATGAAATGAGTATGTCCAAAATCGGCAAATCTATACTAGTGGTAAAGACCCCACCTGCCAACATAGGAGGCCTAAGAGGCGCTGGTTCAGTCCCTCAATCAGGAAGATCCCCTGGAGAAGAGCATGGCTACCACTCCAGGATTCTTGCCTGGAGAATCCCATGGACAGAATATCCATGGACAGTCCATAGGGTCGCAGAGTTGGACACAACTGAAGCAGCTTAGCATGCACGTGTGCCTAGCAACAGAAAGTAGATTAGCAGTGGCCCAGGGTTAAAGGGTAGAGGCTGGAGTAAATGGGGAGAGACTCCTAGCAGGCACAGGGTTCCTTTCTGGCATGATGAAAATGTTTAAAAAGTAGGTGGTGATAATAGTTACAAAACTCTGCAAAAATACTGAAGCCCACTGAAACGTGAGTTTCAAAAAGATTTTGGTATGTGAACTGTACCTCAATAAAGCTTTTTGTTTGTTTTTAAAAACAAAGCGTTGGTTTTGTCTTTAAGTGGTAACATGGTGATCTGGGAGTGACAAGGAGAGACAGCAAGTCTTAGCAGTACGAAGGGCAGCCGCCGTGGGCGTGTCGGCAGCCCCTGATCTTCACTCCTCAGCAAGTGCCCCCTCAGTCCTGGTTAAGAGGAAAGTGGGCTCCATGGGCTGGCAGGATGAGGAAGGGACCCTACTCCTGGGCCAGGCCAGTCAGTGTCTCATTCTTGGGAAGTGGTAAGTGGGATGCAGGTTCGAATCAACATTGTTGGATGCTCAGAAAGGAAGGGAATGGGAAGCTGAAATGAAAGCTCTGGGGAAGAGCAAAAAAACGCCAACCTGAAAGGAGTGATATAGATTCAAAGATGGCGAAGGAAGAAGAGCTGATTTTTACTGGAACAACTCCCAGTCCCAATCCCAGAAAAGCCATCAGCACTGTCTACATTATGGCTATTAGACACCTCCAGCTTTCCAATAAATTCCATTTGCTTGAGAGGCTTCTGTTCAAAGGGATCCCACAAAGCACCCATTTCCTTTGTCTTGCCGTGGCAAAGACTAGCAGACATGCCCTCAGACCACTCTCCTGGCCTCTGCCTGGGACGGAGCTGCCTACATTCCTCATCCCCCATGTGGTTAGGCGTGTCGGGGGCTAAGCTGCAGCCGGCAGAGTAGGAATGGAGTGCTGTGGGTGGCTTCTGGTCAGGCCTTTATGGAGAATAGGTGCATCTCCTCTGCCTATCTCCTCACTCTGCAAGGCAGATGCAGGCAACCATAAGGCCCTGAAGATGGCAAGGACCAAAGGAGACAGGTGTTGGCAAAAACGTGGAGAAGACGGACCCTTGTACACTGTGGGTGGGAATATAACTGGTGCAACTGCTACCGAAAACAGTATTGAGTTTCCTCAAAAATTTAAAAATAAAATAAATTAATTAAAAATAGAACTGTAATATGACCCAGCAATTCCAAACTTGGGTATATATCCAAAGGAAATGAAATCATTCTCCAAGAGGTGTCTGCACTTCCACGCTCGCGCAGCGTCGTTCACAACAGTAAAGACACAGAGACGACCTTAGTGCCCGTGACTAGATGAGTGACCAACGATGCCACACGCACACACACGCACACACACAGATGGAGTACTCTTCAGTCTTTCAGAAGGAAATCCTGCCTTTTGTGACAATACAGATGGACTTGGGGACATGATAAGCGAAGTAAGTCAGCAAGACAAATGCTGAATGATCTCACTTTTACGTGGAATCTAAAACAAACCAAACTCACACAGACAGCGAACAGGGTGGCAGCTGCCAGTAGCAGGAGGAGGGTGAGAATGGGGAAGGTGGCCAAAAGGTACCAACTTCCAGCTGAAGTTCTGGGCACGTAGTGTACAGCATGGCGACTACATGGACAAAATATAGTATTGTACATTTGAAAGCTGTTGTTAAGTTCTCACCACAAGAAAAAATAAAATTTTTAACTATGTGAGGTGATGGATGTTAAATAGACTTACTGTGGTAATCATTTCACGATTTCACGATATATAGATCTTTCACATCATGCGACATGTCAATTATATCTCAATAAAATGGAAAAAAAAATTTTTTAAAGAAACAACTAAGGGTAGAATACTTCAAAAAAAAAAGAAGAGGAGAAACTGGCACCTGAATAGCACATGGCTCAGCAGCAATCAGGAGGGGAGCAGCTCAAGGTGAAGAGGCCTTATGCGCATTCCTCCACCACTAGAGATGAGCTGCGGGGCTGGGGAAAGCCACTGGACCTGATGATGCCTCAGCGGCCTCGTCCATAAACAGGAGAAAAGAGCAGAATCATGTGGACACAAAACAGAGGTGCCAGATCAACTGAAGAGCTTTCTTTCCTTCTCCAAGGAGGCCTGATGGAAAGAGATCTTGTTTAAGGAGCTTCCTCCACCAAAGAGAGCTGCAGCTTGACAGTGTTTGCCCATTGGGTGGGGCAATTTCTAACCAAACGCTCTGAACATCACTGTGTATACACAGGGGCAACCAGCAGAGGGCTAGACCAGACCCTCTCTTTAATTCCCTCTGGCTCTGAGATGAGCACATTTACAGCTCTCTGAAAACACAATTCCAGAAACAAAGTGCCCAGGCAGAGTAGCTCGGCTGGGTGAGCAGTCACCATGAGGTGTAGAACGCCAACCCCCGGATTAATGAGAATGTCAAAGCCCCCATGCTGCCACAACCCCAGTATTTTAAGAAATACACACTGCAGCTAAGAGAACAAGGTGTAAATCTTTCATTCTTCAGAACAGAAATTTATAGAGGCAAATCCTTACCTAAAGATCTGGACTTAAAAAAAAAAAATCCAATTTGACAGGTTCCACCTTTCTGCCTTATACCAAGTACCTGACTTACTTAAACGGATACAGGAGATGGATGTAGTGCAGCCGGGCTTACTGCTGCCCTGCATTGCCAGCTCCTTGAATAATACAGGCCTAGCTCCTCCTCAACTCCCCAGGGCAGCATTTTATACGTAGAGAGAAAGATGCTGGAAGCCACCCTCTCCGCACTACTTCTTTATCTAGCACAACCAGAAACTCAAGCCTGAAGAAAGGGGTCTTTCTCAAATGCCTGAGATCACGAAGTATAGTTGGAGAACAGCTAAGGTTTGAAGACGGATCTTGTAACCCAGCATTGCACCCTGCTCCCAAACTATCAAAAAAAACTAGGCAGAGGCATCACCTATAGGCAAAACACTGAACTAGAATCAGGCTGCTGGGGTTCAAGCGGTCTTTCTCTCAAAGAAACTACAAGCCCCTTGGCTGGGCAGCTACAAGAGGAATGCTATTTGCAGGGGATCTGCAGAGACACTGCAGCACAGACAGGTAGACATAGCTGTGCACATGTGAACAGCAGAAAGCCCTGCAGGTTCAGCTTCCCTACGAGGGCCGAATCCTATAAACAAGATTACCACCCCCATTAGACCTTTTCTGAGAACAATGAATGATCTCTCCAGTTGATGTGACACCAGGCTTTTTTCACGCTTCCACCAGGGTAGCAGCCATGACAACAAAGCAAGCAGCATCCAAGCCTGAGCCCACAGCGCCCCCACGTGGGAGCCTTCGTGGCTCATCTGACCTCTTGCTTCCACCAAAGCTAAGGCCCGTGATGGGCCAGCCTGCAATCCTGGAATGTTCTCGCTCTCTAGCTCAGGGGTTCTTCAAACCTTAGCCTGCATCAGAACCTCCTTGAGGACTTGTTAACAGAGGTGGGTGGACCCCACAGTCTGATTCAGTGGGTCTCGGCTGGGGCCTGAGAACTTGCATTTCTCACAAGCTGCAGGGTGATATAGATGCTGCCTGTGTCACACATTCGGAGAATTGCTAGCTAACCTCTCTGCACTCGAGACTCAGTGCAAATTATACCTCCTTACTGGGAAATTCCAAAAATGCCCACAGGTGTATCATAGGCTGTCAAAGCTGCACCGCATGCATGCTCATACTTGACTTTTTGTGGCCCTATGGCTGCAAAACTTTGACCGAAAGAGTTCACCTCTTGGAGCCTCAATATCCTCATCTGTAAAACAAGGATATGAATACGTCCCTCACAGAGTGGTTATAAAAGGCAAATGAGAGAAATCAGTTCAGCACCAGCACTTAGAAAGCACTCCAAAAGTGTTAGCTCTTCTTTTTACTTTTATTAGCAGCAGTAACAGCAGTACTACTGTTTCTTTGCCAGCTTCTTAATGACAAGAGAATTCAGAATGACAGAGACACAAAATTCTGAGGCAGAAGGAACATTAGAGACCTTTCGAGTCCAGTTTCCCTAACCAAGCTTGTGAGCAGCATCACCTGGAAGCTGTTAAAACTTCAGATGTCCTTCACTCCGACCCAGACTTCTGGAAACAGGAAGGAGGCACGGGCATTTGCTTTTTTAACAAGGCCCCAGGTACCAGTTTGGGAAGCACGCATCAAGCCCTTGTATCTCATCTACACACAGGCAAATAGAGGCCTAGGAAAGGGAAGCCCCTTGTCTTTCCAGGGCCCCAGGTGGCTGGAGGCTGAGTAGTAGTCAGAAACTAAGTCTCCTGATTTCCAGTCTAGTCCTTTTCCCACTAAGCTAGACTGCTTGGATACCATCTCATCAACACCTAACTTTCTGTGTAAGTTCCCTCTCCAACATAAATGAGCAGTCCAAGGGCTTTGGTATCCTCCATGCAGAGGAACTTAGCACGTGACAAGGACAATCAATTCACTGCCGAACATCTAGTTTTAACTCAACCAAAATTCTGGATGAGACCTCCTTAGCCCAGCATACAAGATTCCTCCCTGACCTCTTCCCTGCTGACCTCGTCTCATTTCCCACCAGAAGCTCCCTTGTGCACTGATCCTCAACCAGACCACAGACACTTGTTCTGTGGGTATGACTTCCACAAAGTCTAGCATATAGGAAAGGAAGTTCAAGGGTGAGAGGAAAGGAATGGACAAATGAAAGTCAGGTGTGTTTACTCCCTTGGCTCACACTATAGGGCTCCAGAACCCAGAACACCTCTACTTTGCCAGCATAAATAAATCAAGTGTCACACCTCTGTGCTCTTGCAGCCAACCTGAAGTCTTATTTTTGAAACAGAATTTCTCCTACCAGAAATGCACTGGCCAACACTCTGCTGGAAGCCCCCAGTCGCCATAGGGCCACCTCACTGAGGATGACAAAGCCTGCCTGCACTGCGCCCCTACTCTCTCGTCTCATCCCCTCTTCTGCAAGATGACTGTTGCACCTCGTCCTAAAGCTCCCTGCTGCATGACCCTTCTCCACTTTCACAGCCTTCCTGTGAGACACCTGCTCCCATATGCCCAGATCACCACCTCCTGCCCTAGTCAGTTACTCTCGGGAGACTTCCTGCCTTTGGGTTCCCATCACGTGACTTAATTACAGTCTGCTGCTTCAACGGCCAGGAACAGAAACCTGGCCACGAGCCTCGGGGTAAGTGGCTCAAGCCCCTTTGAGCTCTGTGGGCAGGGACAGCTTCTCCAGCATCTCCCCAGATACCAGAACAAGGAGGACTGTGCACTGCAGGTCAGTAAATGGGAGATTCGATTGGCCATCAATGTGAGTGTTCAATAACACTCCTGGTAACAGGCACTCTAACTACAAATAAGAGTTAGACAAATACAGTACATAATAGGTAGTCCTGCAGGCTTCCCAGGTGGTCCAGTTGTAAAGAATCCACTTGTCAGTGCAGAAGACACGGGTTTGACCCGAGTTGGCAAGATCCCCTGGAGTAGAAAATGGCAACGGACTCCAGCATTCTTGCCTGGAGAATCCCATGGACAGAGAAGACTGGTGGGCTAGTCCATGGGCTTGCAGAGTCACACAACTGAGCGACTGAGCAGAGCACGGCACGCACACACACAAATGCACAATGAAGTCTCAACTGCATTCTAATCCCACCCCATCACTGAGCTGAAAGTTGTTTACCTGCTCTAAACCCTCCAACATAGGTCCAGTGAGACCGGCCTCTTTGAGTTATTGTACAGATTAAAGAACTGTTCATACAGTACCTAACTCAGCTCCAAAAGTATGGTTTGTCAAGATACCATCTTTCAGCAGAGCCCAAAATAATCAACCTGCCATTTGATCTTTTCTTTGGAAGAGAGTGTAGCAGTTAGAAGCTGATTACCTGGGCACAAATGAGAATTGATACTTTTGAATTGTGGTGTTGACTGAAGGCTCTTGAGAGCCCCCTGGACTGCAAGATGAAACCAGTCAATCCTAAACAAAATCAACCCTTAATATTCATTGTAAAGACTGATGCTGAAGCTCCAATACTTTGACCACCTGATACAAAGAGCTGATTCATTGGAAGACCTTGATGCTAGGAAATACTGAAGGCAGAAGAAAGGGATGACAGAGGACGAGATGGTTGGATGGCATCATGGACTCAATGGACTTGAGTTTGAGCAAGCTCCGGGAGATAGTGAAGGACAGGGAAGGCCATTGGGTCACAAAGAGTCGGATAGATTAAGCAACTGAACTCCCACCTGGGCACCTGCAGCTGCAAGTGGAAAGAAAGGGTGCGGTCCTAAGCTCTTCTCATCAGACTCTTTCTAGCTCTCTTCACGGCACCACAAGCCTCACAAGTGCCAAGCAAAGGGAAGGGATGTGCCCTCCCTGACTGCTGATCAGTAAAGTCAACTTTGTTTTCATGGAGGCTCTTTCAAAGCCTGTTGACAGCAGAACTTGATCTGGTTACTATCAGAGCCGACAGAGCTCAATCTCTTAAGAACCCTCAAACTGCACACAATTGGGCACAACTGAAAGAGAGTCCTCACTTTCTGGCACAGTTGTTCAGCACTTGTTTCCAAACTGTTCTCATAGATGCTTTTATCATTTGAGACTCAAAATGACCTTGTGTCAGGTCAGCAGAGCACACACTGTGCGCGTTCAGTCGTGTCCAACTCTTTGAAGCCTCGTGGACTTTACCCCACCAGGCTCCTCTGTCCACGGGATTTCCCAGGCAAGAATACTGGAGTGGGTTGCCATTTGCTCCTCCAAGAGATCTTACTGACCCAGAGATCAAACCAGCGTCTCCTGCCTTGCAGGTGGATTCATTACCACTGGTGCCACCTGGGAAGCTAATGCACTCTTAGAGGGCCCCGATATAGAGAAGCTAACCCAATCAGGGGACTAGGCAACGTGCCCACCCAGCTGGACTAGATGGAAGGCTAAGCAGCATGCAGATGGGCCATAAGAACAGAGGGTAGGTGGCCAGCTGCAGGAGCAGAGGCCACAGGGACAGCAGAATATCTACCCTGAGGCACACAGCCACCCTCTACTTTTGCCAGCTGTCACCATGCCAGAAGGTTGGGCCTGCTGTGGACTCCTCCAACTCAAGAGGTTAGAACTCTGGATCTTTTATATACAACCCCCTTCAGAGAGACTACTGGCTGAATGACTGCACCCTGCCTTTCCTGAGCATATCCCAATAGAAAAGCTTACACATCTTGGGACTTGCATGCCAACCCTCACCTGGTCAGGTTCCCTGCAGTGTCTATCTTCACATCAGCCTCTAGTACCCTACTCTGAAAACCACCTCCTACCCTTCAGTTCTTGCTCCATTGCTTCTTTGAGCCTTGTTCCTTAACTTGGTGACCACGGGAACTTAGGGCTACCCCGTCAACCGTGCCCACCACTGCTTCCAGCTTTACCTTCTGCCCTGTCCTGAGCCTCCCAGGATCTTCTGCTTCTTGCCTACATGCTGCTCACCAATCGGTCTCTGTTCCCACACCCCCAGTCAGTAGTGGGAAACTGCATCTTCACCAGGCTTAGATGACTTCTTCTGACCCCCACGCACTGCTCACTGAAAACTGCCACTCACCTCCAATCCCCCAGGGATTCCACGCCACCCATTAGCCATTTTGGTTCAAGTGTAGCATGCAGGCCCAAATCCCCCACTTCTCTACTCTTCCTACAAGTAGACCATCAGGTCTTATTTCCTGGTCCTATTAAGGAAACACAAAGCAGATTTCCTAGTAAGGGAACCCACAGGGCCATGATGTTCCACAAACCCAAGTATCTAGCCTCAGCATAACTACAAACGGACCTACACCCACGCTGCCCTCTGTATCCTCGGCCAGCAGGTTCAGGCCCCTCACTTACCTGGTCACATCCCTGCCCTCCCAGCATATAGCTCCTTCAAGTCAAGGCTTCCCAGCATGCTCTCTTCAAAATATCTTTCCTTCCTACAACCCTCAGATGCTTTCTGCTGGAAATTCTTACTTCTCCTGGCTCCCCCATCAAAGCAACCAACCAAACAGTCCTCTGTTGCTTCCTGAAGTTTCTCTGGAGCTTTCCATCCACTGACATAGTTCTTAATGGCATTTATAAGCTTAATTCCTACATGTACAAATCAATCACACCAACTGTGGGGAAGAATGAATGATACAGAAAACCCAAACTATTAACATCCCTTCTGCCCCCACTCAACACTCAAGCCCTCCCAACTCATGAACCCTCAAGCCCGCCACCCCCACACAACTGACCAGTAAGCCAGTTCAGCCTCTCAACCTGATGCCTGAGAAAGCCAATCTGAGAATCAGCATTTGGCAAAGAAAAAGCAGCACCAGATAATCCTCCATACCTCATAAATCCCATGCACAATCAGACTTACCAAACAACTACACACTACACAAATATTCACCACTTGAGAGCCTCTTCCAAATTCCCCACCCACAACAGAACACCCATTTATCACATAAGCACAAACCTGTGATAGACTAATGATTGTGTCAGATCCTATTTACTCCAGGGTAAATAATGAGAATGCAACCTAGTAACTTTCATTTTCATCACAGCCAGCACATTTTTTTCCTTAACAACTAAGGTTTTGGTTTTAGTAAGACCAAAAAGCAATTCAGGTTTCAAGTATCTCTTTCAGAGACTGACCAACTACAATACCAAGTATTAACATGGCACACTGGACTGGCCCTACATGCCCCATGCTACAGATACTCTACACACTGACATCTTTGTGCTAGTAAAGGAAAGGACAAACACCACCCCAATATAGCAAGTTTTCACTGAATGCTTAATGCAACATGTGATCTTGGGCTGTTTAATTCTGTTAAATAGCAAACCAATTTACAACACTCCCAGGAAACTTCAAATATACTCCAAACAGCCAGACATGTAAAAGGTCTTAGTTTATTCTCTCTTTCATGAAAAATCTGCACAATCACCACAGATACAGTCACTGCAGAATCTTTACTCCTTCTGTGAATCAAAGAAAAAAGAAATTAGTTAGCAACTACCTTTAAAAGTCTTTAAAAATTAACAGTACAAAGTCTTCAACAAACTGCAAAATTAATGACACTCATGCACAACGAACATTAGTAACCTAGTCCATATTAAGTCTGTGTAATCGTAACACAATGCAAGCATCAAGAAACAAAAAACATTCCAGTTAGGGATGAGACAAAAAACAAGTTTTGAAAACAAAACCATGACACTGCTAGTTTATAAAAGGCACAACTCTTGAGAGCAACTGTAAATATGCTTCTAAGTCGTTTCACATGCTTTAATACTGTCAACCAAAAATCTAAATCTAAACGAAAAGCTTGAATACCTGTTGTCCAATCTCCAGCTCACTGAATAGTGGCAGGGAAGGGAGAAAGGAGGGAAGAGGGAAAAGAAACATTTCGTTAATAGTCCCTTTGCAAACTCCTAAATAATCTGCATGCAATCAGGTACCTTAATGATGATTGTTTTATTCTTTGCAATCGTATATAGAGCACTCCCTAGATGCACTAACTGATTTTATTCTCCCCAATTTTGAGAACACCCTGCCCGATTTCTATGCCCACTTTAGGAGCCTCAGCCCCTCTGCTCTGCTCAGCAACAACATGCTGGGCATGTTAGCACCATCAACAGACTTGAGAATCATCCCAGACTAAAGTCTAATTTAACCAAAGGGAGAGCTCTAAAGGATCAAGCAAGTCTTTAAGACCTGTCTCAGGTTCAGTAATTTAAAAGCCACTATTCACAATCAACAAAAGTAGCAAATTAGTATTTTAAGAGACAGAATTTAGCTGATGTAAAAATAGTTCAGTCGCTGCTCAAACACAAGACTATTCTTTTAACGTAAAACTCTACAGCACCCAAAAGATGCAATTCCAACATGTGGACAAAAATTAAGTTAAAAAGAACAATTACGGTGCCTGACTTTCTGCACCTTGTCACCGCTGAGCACTAACACATGGCTGAATGAAGGAAACAAAACGTAAGAACATTCTTCAGATCATCCAGATCAGTACACAAATATTGACTGCTTTCAACTTCTGGAATGTCTGTCAACAGGTTTAGGAAGCCTCACAAACAGAGAGCAGTTCTAAGCAGCAAGCAGCTCCTCTGGCAGTCCGTCCGACAGCTCCTCGGCACCAGGAAGTGGTCAGAGCCTGAGGGCGCACACCAGGTGCCTGCCTGCTCTGCAGGGAGTCACGATGAGGAAACACAGGGCTGTGACCACCACTGCTTCAAACCCTGCTAGCCCCAATCCACTCCCAGCCCACTTTTCATGCTACATGTTGAGGCTGCTCACTGTACAAATATATTTAAATATCTGTGGGAAAAGCTTATCAAAGGTTTTGATGTGAATACTCCATTATCTTGGAAATTTTTTAATTAAAAAAAAGGGGGGCATCAGGTAGAAACCTGGAGATCAAATAATAAGCAATGGGACAGTAGAGAGATGGTGAAAGGCAGCTTTGGGTGGGTGTTCTGAGACAGAGGCTTTGCCAGATTTTCTGGGCCAGTTTACTGAGCTGCCAGTCAATCAACCAGTCTCCAAGAGAGACATTGCTCATGACTGGATCAGAGAACCCTTTCGAAGCCCTTGTTAATGAAGTAAAGCCATTCATTTCCTGGGTATGTGGTGCTCTGGAACACAGCAAGTGCCAATTAAAAGGGGCCACCTTCCTCCACTGGGACACCTCACAACTTAACATGCATTTCTGAGTTTCCAAAACAAACACGATTTAAAGTTTCTCTCCTTTGCTCACAATATACTATTTTAAACCACAGCAGTAGTGTTGTATAATAGACTCTGCTACAAAACTCTCCTCTGAAAGCCAACATGCAAAGCATCAAAGCAAACTCAGTGAAGGCGATGCATCCATCCCCACACCGTGCTCGTAATCTCAGTACCTGCTAGACACTTCATTTCTGATGAACAAGAATTCCAAGATAGTAGAGGGAAAAGGCAAAAAAAAAAAAGTTCACAGAACACTTAATTATTTGTTAATTTGACAACCCAACACCTTAATTCCATTCAACTACTTACAATTAGCTAGCCAAGCTGGTAAAAAGCTGAGAATTAAAACCACTCAAGTCCTGACTAACTGGAGAGGAAAGCAATGGAAAACTGTGCTGCCTCTCCAGCGTGCCAGGAAAACACGGGCCACATTGATTCAGCTGCTTCCTCAATCAGTTGCCAATTTTAAGGACATCAGTCTTGGGAACCTAGATCCGCTCCCTCTTTACAAACCTTTGCAATCAGCAGTAAAATGAAAACTTTCCTGGTAAGACTTGCAAGGCACCCACCAGGATCACTGAACCGATGTGGCCCTGTGCTGTGCTAATCTGTGAGCTAAGGGGTGGGCAAAGCTACTCTACTGAGGTGTTAAGATACTACGTTACGTGGCTTCTCAAAACAGGTTACCTTCTGTAATCCAGAAGAAGTGGGAAAAGAAGAAACATTAAGAAAGGTTATTAAGAAAACAAAACCCCACCTTTCTATAAACTAAAAACCTGAAACTGACATTTCTGTATTTTCCTCGATAAACTATACCTTTTTGCCAGCACCAACGTTGGCCTTTGCAGTCCCCCTGACTTTCTTCATTCTGTTCTTGCGTTCCTTCCGCTGTTTTCGTGAGGTCTTTTTCTTCTCATATAGGCCATGCTGAAGGAGAAAGGTGTGTATATGAACATACGACTTGCAAACATCAACTCATCCAACTCCAGGAATAAGACATCAAATCTCGACAGCCGAGTGTCTTAGTAGAATGTATGGCTGGCTTGGCCCTCCACATCCGCTTTCTTTTGCCACCATGCATTCAACCAACCTTGGATCACCATACTATAGACTGTACGACTGAAAAAACATCTGCATATAAGTGGACGTTCAAACCAGTGTTCTTCAAGCATCACCTGGAGTTCACAATGTACCTGATACTCAGGAAATCACCCCAAGCTTTTCATGGCTCCTTGCTCAATGAACCTAAACTATGAAGCTAAGTCCAAACTCTAAGACATTTGGGAATAAAGATTTCACTTCAGGTAGGGCCAACCTATGCTTTCTAAACCCATCCCTCTACTGCCAGCCAGTTCCTACCTCCAGGAGCACTTCACTTGCTCTTCCAGACCCAGCTCAAAAGGCACCTCCTCAAATCCTGCAGACACCATCTGAACCCCACTCTCTATCTGTGCGTTTTATCAAAGAACCTCTTCTGTCAACCACTGAAGAGTTAGTGTCATCCCTCCAGACTGCTTGCTCTTGCTCATTCTGCTGCACCCACAATACAATGCCATTAAAAACATGTCTTCAGCAGCGCCTGAACAAATGAGGGCACCTACTCTCGCAAGCCTGTGTTTGGGCTCATTCTTCTTCGCGTAATCCAAGGAATCGTAAATCATGCCAAAGCCAGTTGTCTTGCCACCACCAAAATGCGTTCTGAACCCAAATACAAAGATGACATCTGGTGTGGTCTTGTACATTTTGGCCAGTTTTTCCCGAATTTCTGTTTTAGGTACTGTTGCCTTTCCAGGGTGAAGAACATCGATGACCTACGAAGAAATTATCAAGTTTAGAGTATATTATAATGAAATACGTCTTCTAAACTGAGTAACAACCAAACTTTGACCTACCCCTCCTTACCATTTGTTTCCGCTGAAGCAGTCGGTTGGTCATGAACTTCCTAGTCCGGATAGTTACTGTGTCGTTCTGAAAACATAACGCTCGTTTTAGTAATAGTTTTAATAACTAGTCAATCTTTTCCTGACCCTACTGTGATTTTCCAAGACCTAGAACTGCACGGTCCACATCAATAGCCACTGTCCGTAAACAGTTAATTTAAAACAAAGAAGTCATATGCATCAGTACCAGGAAACCTTGAATAAAAGGGGAAAAAAAAAACACCAATTCCCATCTCCTCCTAACACACTTAGCAAACTGCCTAACTCACAGGTCACCCCAACACAAAAACAGTACCAAGAATATGTGCTCAACAGCCACACACTGAATCTGTAAAGGCTTACTTCGTTTTGTTACAGAAATCACTCTCCAGGTTTCTCGAACCTCAGATGTCTTGGCCCAGCTACTACTCTGTTGTGCGGATTGTCCCGTGTATTTCAGAATGTTTAGCAGCACACCCACTTCCTAGTTCTGACCAAGAATGTCTCCAGACTCTGCCAATTGTACCCTTAAGACAAAAACCACCCCAAGTTCCACTTCTCTGGGGTGAAGCTGTGATTCTACGAATGTTATTGTCAGACCACCCTGTTTGTAGGAGCCCGCAGAGATCTGACAAGCATCGCACTATCTTCATGTAAACTACCCTTCTTGAATGACCGACTCTACATACCACAAAAATCGTACTCCCTTCTGAATGGCCCCACTGCTTTTACACAGTAACTACCAAAGAATGTGGGCATTCAGCATGTTTACACTACGAACAAAACCGGTAAGAAGAGCTCTCAGAGTAAATTGACAGCTATTTCAACTACAGTTTAAAAAAACTACACCAAACTGAATCCACTTAACAAAGTTCAATTCTTTAAAGTCGGGATCAAGGAAAAAAATAGGTCGAAGATGGAGCGGGGTTAAAAACTGGTGAACCTTCAAATGAGTGAACTAGCAATGGCACGCAAGCCTTAAAGTGGCTCCACACCCGGAGGCCTCCGTTTCCCCCATGAAACAAGAGAAGCCATTCGGCTGACAATAACTGTACCTTACACATGAGTTTCACTCATCGCAACTCGCCCGGGCGCTGCTGGCACCCTCTTCACTTCCTGGGCTGCCTTCACAGGCAAACCGTCTACCACAAGTTGGGAGTGCAAACATGATGTCTCTCTCTTCAACCCACCCCACCCATTAGAATCCACGAGGACGACAAAGATAGTAGGTACTCCCGCAATCCCCCACTCCTGGGACTCTTGAAAGCCCGGCATGTCTAGGTAGACAGCACACAGCCCGGACTCCTCGCCGAAGGCTCCCAGGCCCTCGGCAACAGGTCTGCCCGGTCAGACTCGGCCATGGAAGAGTAACCGGGCTATGCGGTGGGTGTAACGCCAATGTCAGAACCAGGGGAGGGAGGATGGCTCAGATATGCGGCGGATGGATGCACGGGTCCGGAGAGACTCACCATGATGGCGGCTGATCTTCAAGCAGCCAGGGAGGAAAAGAGGGCTAAACTTCCCCGGCCAATCATATCAACGCTCACGGAAGGTCCCCGGACGGCGCCGACGTGGGGGCGTGGCCGGACCGTGAGGCCGCCGTCGCCAATGCCTGTTTGAAAGTGCTTAAGATCTGATCTCTGTGGTCTTTCGCCACACCCACCCCGAACGGGAACTAGCCAATCCCGAGGGTACACAGCTTAGACGGAGCAGGTTTATGCTAGCACATGTTCCACTTCGATTCATTATTTTGGACTGTCTGGACTTAAAATTAAGTTAAAGCAGATTAAAGTTAAATCCCCTCCACCCGCATTAGCGGTTGGTAAAGCTGGAAGGCATCCTTGGCGGTCCCCTCGACCAGCCTCCTCATTTTACCTCTGGGGAAACTGCAGAACTGACTCAAAACCTTTTGTTATTTCAAGTACGCAGACCCGACCGTTGCTATTATTTTTGTGAGATTAGAGAATCTGATTGTCTAAATTTTTTTCCAAAACTTTGTCTTTTCATGAAAATCTTAGTCCCTACAAAAGTGAGCTTTTTTTTTTTTTTGGTAAATTTATTTATTTTAATTGGAGGCTAATTACTTTACAAGATTGTAGTGGGTTTTGCCATACATTCACATGAATCAGCTATGGGTATACATGTGTCCCCCATCCTAAACACCACCCCCCCCCCCTCCACCTTCCTCCCCATCCCAACCCTCAGGGTTAGAGTGAAAAGTGAAGTCGCTCAGTCGTGTCCGACTATACCCAACCCCATAGACAGGCTCCTCTGTCCATGGGATTTTCCAGGCAAGACTACTGGAGTGGGCTTTTAATCAGTTCAGTTCAGTCGCTCGTGTCCGACTCTTTTGCGACCCCATGAACCACAGCACGCCAGGTCTCCCTGTCCATCACCAACTCCCAAAGTTTACCCAAACTCAGGTCCATTAAGCCAGTGAGGCCATCCAATCATCTCATCCTCTGTCGTCCCTTTCTCCTGCCCTCAATCTTTCCCAGCATCAGGGTCTTTTCCAATGAGTCAGCTCTTCGCATCAGGTGACCAAAGTATTGGAGTTTCAGCTTCAACATCAGTCCTTCCAATGAACACCCAGGACTGATCTCCTTTAGGATGGACTGGTTGGATCTCCTTGCAGTCCAAGGGACTCTCAAGAGTCTTCTCCAACACCACAGTTCAAAATCATCAATTCTTCGATGCTCAGCTTTCTTTATAGCTTTTAATAAGTATTTGCTATTTGAAATTTGTCCGTTGATTACAGGGAGATAGACGTGTAGCAATAAAATAAAGAGTGCTGGTTCAAAGAGAGACAGACCAATAAAGCAGAAATAGATTGGAAATGGAACTTGGAAAATACAGCTCGGACTTCGCGGCGGTTTCAACTAGGTGCCGCCAGATGGCGGTATGGAGAGAAGGCGAGAAGCTGCGGGCCTGAAGCCTCTCTTGACAGACTCGCGCTAGCGAGTAGCGGAAGTGGGGGCGGGCACGTGGGGCGTGTTACGGTGGCCGAAAAAATGCCGCAGATGTGTTAGCAACCGGTCAAGAAGCAGCCACGGGTGGTACGGAGAACGTCGTATTTCTAATCCAGCTCCAGGAGTTTATAGGAGGGAGCCCCGGCAGCCGTCACCATGGTGAAGGAGCAGTTCCGGGAGACAGATGTGGCCAAGAAAATGTAAGATGGAGCCAAAATCCCCAAAGGGCAGAGAAATTAGGAGTAAAGGAATCCAAGGTCAGGCGTCTTGGGTCTCGAAGCGTCATAGCTGAGGGTCAGTTGGAAGGAAAGGACCAAGAATCATTGGGAGGTGTAGGCACAGCTCAGGATTATCAGGTTAGATTAATGAATATTGATTGGGCAGGGGGTATTTCAGCATCTGGGGAACCGCAGGCCAGGGGTGTTCCTTTGGGTTTCGGCAGAGAATGGGAGATGTGGGAACCTTGGCGATAAAGTACACCCTGGGTCGAAACTAGAGTTTTTCTGAGGTCAGATGATGACCCCTTTCTGCGAATCTTTGGTCACTACAGCTTGGGAAGCAGCCTGGGGCGGGGACTCATTTTGCTGCAGGATACATGACACGGAGGTAATATTTGTTGACGAAAAGAATGGAGTTACCAGCTAGAAAGCTGTGTCACAAGCGCATGGATAGCAGTGCCCCAAATTGAGGTGAAATTTAATAGGTCACAGCCTCGCCTTAGAACTTCCGGTAAAGAAATAAATCAATCGTTCTTTCAGGAGACACTTAGTTGAGGAAGGTACTGTGTGCTGGGCCCTCTGATAGGCATTAGAGATGTGACATGCTAAGCTAAGCTGAGTCGCTTCAGTCGTGTCCGACTCTCTGTGACCCCATAGACGGCAGCCCACCAGGCTCCCCCGTCCCTGGGATTCTCCAGGCAAGAACACTGGAGTGGGTTGCCATTTCCTTCTCCAATGCAGGAAAGTGAAAAGTGAAAGTGAAGTCGCTCAGTCGTATCCGACTCTTCGCGACCCCATGGACTGCAGCCTACCAGGCTCCTCCATCCATGGGAGTTTCCAGGCAAGAGTACTGGAGTGGGGTGCCATTGCCTTCTCCGGATATGACATGAGGAAGACCTTACTGCTTAGTCTAGTTGGAGAAGGTAGGCCAGCCAGCGGTTGAGCTGGACAAGTGCAAGGACAAGGGTTGGCACCAATGGGAAAGGGGTTCAGACGGAAGAAATCAAACCAAACAGCCTTCCTACAGGAGCATAGAGGAGGGAGACATTACAGTGATGAGAAGAAAGCTGATTTTGCAGCTTTGTTCCAGAGTCATCTTGCAGGCAGGGAGGGTTTTTTTGTCAATTGAAGTGTAGTTGATTTACAATGTTGTGTTAGTCAGTTACATGCATGTATGCTCAGTCACTTCACCCGTGTCTGACTCTTTGCGAACTGCCTGGATGGTAACCCACCAGGCTCCTCTGTCCATGGGATTCTGTAGGCAGGAATACTGGAGTGGGTTGTGTGCCCTCCTCCAGGGGATCTTCCGGACCCAGGGATCAAACCCACGTCTCGGGCAGTTCCTGCAATGCAGGCAGATACTCTTTTATAGAACCTATAAGGGAAAAGAATCTAAAAAAGAAAATGTGTATGTAATCTAAGAAAGAATGTATATGTATAAAGTAGCATAATATGCCTATAATAGATATAAGAAACAACACGTATAATAATATATATCTGTTATTATATCTGTTAAAGAATCTAAAAATATACCTTTTATTATATATATACTATATGTTATTTTATACACATGTTCTTTCTTAGATTATATTCATATTATTTTTATAATCATATTATTTTTTAGATTCTTTTATAGGTTATACAAAATATTAAGTATACATTTCTGTGCCATACAGTAGCTTCTTGTTGGGTATCTATTTTAAATATAGTAAGGGTATATTTTCATGTCAAACTCCTAATTTATCTCTGCCACCCCCACCTGCCCCTTTGGTAACTGTAAGTTTGTTTGCTGTGTGTGTGGGTCTGCTTCTCTTTTGTAAATAAGTTCATTTGTATCTTTTTCTCCCCCACATATAAGCAATATCATATGACATTTGTCTTTCTCTGTCTAGCTTACTGTACTTAGTATGATAATCTCTAGAGCGATCCATGTTACTGAAAATGGCATTGTTTCTTTTTTATGGTGTGTGTGGGGTTTATGTGTGTATACACACACACCGCATCCTATCCATGCATCTGTTGATGAACTTTTAGGTTACTTCCATGTCTTCAGTTCAATTCAGTCACTGAGTCGTGTCCAACTCTTTGTGACCCCATAAACTGCAGCACGCCAGGCCTCTCTGTCCATCACCAACTCCCGGAGTTCACTCAAACTCACGTCCATCAAGTCAGTGATGCCATCCAGCCATCTCATCCTCTGTCGTCCCCTTCTCCTCCTGCCCCCAATCCCTCCCAGCATCAGGGTCTTTTCCAGTGAGTCAGCTCTTCACATGAGTTGGCCAAAGTACTGGAGTTTCAGCTTTAGCATCATTCCTTCCAAATAACACCCAGGACTGATCTCCTTTACAATGGAGTGGTTGGATCTCCTTGCAGTCCAAGAGACTCTCAAGAGTCTTCTCCAACACCACAGTTCAAAAGCATCAATTCTTCAGCACTCAGCTTTCTTCACAGTCCAACTCCCACATCCATACACGACTACTGGAAAAACCATAGCCTTGACTAGACGGACCTTTGTTGGCAAAGTAATGTCTCTGCTTTTGAATGTGCTATCTAGGTTAGTTATAACTTTCCTTCCAAGGAGTAAGCGTCTTTTAATTTCATGGCTGCAGTCACCATCTGCAGTGATTTTGGAGCCCCCCAAAATAAAGTCTGACAGTTTCCCCATCTATTTCCCATGAAGTGATGGGACCAGATGCCATGATCTTCGTTTTCTGAGTGTTGAGCTTTAAGCCAACTTTTTCACTCTCCTCTTTCACTTTCATCAAGAGGCTTTTGAGTTCCTCTTCACTTTCTGCCACAAGGGTGGTGTCATCTGCATGTCTGAGGTTATTGATATTTCTCCCGGCAATCTTGATTCCAGCTTGTGCTTCTTCTAGCCCAGTGTTTCTCATGATGTACTCTGCATAGAAATTAAATAAGCAAGGTGACAATATACAGCCTTGACATAATCCTTTTCCTATTTGGAACCAGTCTGTTGTTCCATGTCCAGTTCTAACTGTTGCTTCCTGACCTGCATATAGATTTCTGAAGAAGCAGGTCAGGTGGTCTGGTATTCCCATCTCTTTCAGAATTTTCCATAGTTTATTGTGATCCACACAGTCAAAGGCTTTGGCATATCAATAAAGCAGAAATAGATGTTTTTCTGGAACTCTCTTGCTTTTTCGATGATCTAGCAGATGTTGGCAATTTGATCTCTGGTTCCTCTGCCTTTTCTAAAACCAGCTTGAACATCAGGAAGTTCATGGTTCACGTATTGCCGAAGCCTGGCTTGGAGAATTTTGAGCATTACTTTACTAGCGTGTGAGATGAGTGCAATTGTGCAGTAGTTTGAGCATTCTTTGGCATTGCCTTTCTTTGGGATTGGAATGAAAACTGACCTTTTCCAGTCCTTTGGCCACTGCTGAGTTTTCCAAATTTGCTGGCATATTGAGTGCAGCACTTTCACAGCATCATCTTTCAGGATTTGAAATAGCTCAACTGGAATTCCATCACCTCCACTAGCTTTGTTCATAGTGATGCTTTCTAAGGCCCACTTGACTTCACATTCCAGGATGCCTGGCTCTAGGTGAGTGATCATACCATCGTGATTATCTTGGTCGTGAAGATCTTTTTTTGTACAGTTCTGTGTATTCTTGCCACCTCTTCTTAATATCTACTGCTTCTGTTAGGTCCGTACCATTTTTGTCCTTTATCGAGCTCATCTTTGCATGAAATGTTCCCTTTGTATCTCTAATTTTCTTGAAGAGATCTCTAGTCTTTCCCATTCTGTTGTTTTCCTCTATTTCTTTGCATTGAGTGCTGAGGAAGGCTTTATCTCTTCTTGCTATTCTTTGGAACTCTGCATTCAGTTGCTTATATCTTTCCTTTTCTCCTGGCTATTGTCAATAGAGCTGCAGTGAACACTGAGGTATAGCTTTTCATATCGTAGTTTATGTTCTCCAGATATATGCCCAGGAGTGGGCTTGCTGGATCATACAATAACTTTTTAGTTTTTAAAGGAACCTCTGTACTTTCTCTATACTGGTTGTACCAATTTACATTCCCACCAACAGTGAATGAGGGTTCCTTTTTCTCCACACACTCCCCAGCATTTATTATTTGTAGAATTTTTGATGATGGCCATTCTCTCTGTTGAGAGGTGTGAAATCGACAGTTTTGGTAGGGATGGGTAAGGGAGAAATGAGACTGATGCACAGAATTTCTTGCTTGGGTGACTGTTTGGAGGTTGCCATTCACTGGAATGGGAAACGTGCCTCTTTGCTAGATAAATTATCCCTGGTGGTCCCTCCAAACCCATCCCAACCTCCAACTATATTCACATGTAGATATAATCTGTTTTCCTCTGACCACCTGAAGAGATTCTATTAAAATGCAAATTAGATCCCTGACACTTGAGATTGAACTCTTCAAGCAGCTTTCCCTTGGACTAACATTTAAGTCGCCTGTCAAAGTTCCCAAGCCCTCCTAAAGCCGGTCTTTGCATACCTCACGGACTTTTTCTTGTTCCGTTAGCTTTCTGTGCTCTACAGTACTGGTTTCATTTGGTGCCTTGAAAATGCCAGGCCTGAGCTGGCTCTAGAACCCTTGCCCTAGTTAAGCTGTACTTCTATGCATGACTTCTTGGTCATCTTATGACTGGCTCCCTCTGATTCAGAATTCAGCTGAAATGTCAATTTTCCAGACTTTCTGACCACATAACATAGTCTTGTCAAACTCTCCCCTAGGCTTCAGTTTGTTCAGTCTTTGCATCTATTCACTTTTGTGAATCTGTTTATTTATTCTCTGTCTTGCCCTCCCTGAAACTGAGCCCCATGTTGGAAGGGAGTTTGTCTTGTCTAACCTGTACCCTCAGCCCCTCAGGATGGTGCCTGGCACATTATAAACCCCCAGTTTGTTGGGAAAATGAACAAAGGAACAGATTTGGGAGAGAAAGTGCCGAGTTTAGGTACTTGTGTAACTGTCCAAAGGAGGTATGTGTATGAGTCGGAATAGTTGGGCTACAGATAGAGATTAGACAGACAGCACTCGGGAACAAGGTGTAGAAGGCCAGGAGGAATGGGGTTGTAACTGCAGGTAAGGAGAAAAGCCAACATCTGAGAGAGGGCAGTAGGAGAGGCCACAAAAGAAACTTAAGATGTAACAGCCAGAGAGGGGAAAAACTCAAAGCATGGATGGTGTTACCAAAGCCAGGGAAAGAAATTATTGCAAGATAAGGGGTGAAGAAGTTACTGTCAGTGCTGCAGAGAGACGTTAAAATGAGAAATTCTTCCTGGATTCAGCAGCAAGGAGGTAGGTACAACTGACCACCATCCTTAGATAATGAAGGTGAGAACAAGTCAGCAGGATGAAGGAACATTTAGTAATGAGAGAGCAGAGCCTGTCAGGCATGGGAAGGATAAGGTTGCTTATGGTGGGTCACAGGCATAAATGCTCTTCCTGGTGAGTGGTTTTGATGTAACTGTTCCCCTATCTCTTTCCATTCCAGAAGCCACATCTGTTTTGGAATGAAGTCAGCCGAGGAGATGCGCCAGCAGGCACACATCCAGGTTGTGAGTAAGAACCTGTACAGCCAGGACAACAACCACTCCCCACTGCTATACGGGGTGCTTGACCACAGGATGGTAAGACCTGCTGCCCTTCATGGTTCCATGTATTTTGACTGGCCGGTGCAACTGGTGACTTACCAACTAGGAAGAAGCCAAGTCTTCCTTCCACCTCCCCCCTTCCCCAGCGTATCTCAGGGACTCCAGCCTTCCTTGGTCCAGTGAACATGAATACCCTGCACTTTCCCAGGTGATTCTGACTCTGGGTCCCCTGGCCACCTGTGAGGGCTCGTCCCAGTTTCCTCTCCACTGGTCTCCACTGATTATTGATCATACTTTTATTCGCAGGGTACAAGTGAGAAGGACCGTCCTTGTGAAACCTGTGGGAAGAATTTGGCTGATTGTCTGGGCCACTATGGGTACATTGACTTGGAACTGCCGTGCTTCCACGTGGGGTACTTCCGAGCAGTTATAGGCATCTTACAGGTAAGCGTGTATGTGTCCATCTCCATACAGTAACTCCATCTCCCTGAAAGTTACTGATCCTCAGACATGAGAGTGAGCTTGGTGGGGGATACATGTAGGGAACATTTTTATATTAAACATGTATTATTTGTTTTGTTTGAGGGGTTTGTTTTTTTGTTTTGGTTTGATTTGTCTGACATAATATTTCATCCTGCAATAAGTTAAATTGCTTAAAGATTCTTTTTCTTTGATTTTCCTTGAGTAGGTTGTAGATATATATTGTAAAAAAATAATAAAGCAATACAAGCACAAAATAATTCAAGCACAAGAAAGGGAATAAAGCTAACAAAAACCCCACCTTCCAGCTGTGGCTACAGCCAGCATTCCAGTGAACATGGGCTGCCTCTAAGCATGTCTTCCTGTAGATCTGTGCATATAATTAAGTGTCCTGGACAAGGGATGGATGCAGCTTTTTAAAAAAAAAAGAAAATACTTTTTCATCCTCTCATCCTTTTATCTGTTTGGTTTAATTTTCAAAAGATGATCTGTAAAACCTGCTGCCACATCATGCTGTCCCAGGAGGAGAAGAAGCAGTTTCTGGATTATCTAAAGAGGCCCGGCCTGACCTACCTCCAGAAGCGAGGGCTAAAGAAGAAAATCTCTGACAAGTGCCGGAAAAAGAACACGTGCCATCACTGCAGCGCCTTCAATGGTGAGCCAGATGCACGTCTTGTTTGTCATCGCGACGGCAGTTTCCGTAACTGCATTTCCTAGATCACGACCTCAGACCAGCCTAACCAAGAACCTGATTTTTCCAATCATGGTAGAATGGATTAACTCTTACAGGTACTGTCAAGAAATGCGGGTTACTGAAGATAATCCATGAGAAATACAAGACCAACAAGAAAGTGGTGGATCCCATCGTATCAAGTTTCCTTCAGTCCTTTGAAACCGCCATAGAGCATAACAAGGAAGTGGAGCCTCTGCTGGGAAAGGCCCAGGTGAGCCTGCCCCTGCCTCGCTCTGTCTGCATCACACGTTGTCTCCTCACCCTCTGGGTACACCCTTCCTCCAGAACCGGAGGTCCACTGGGGTTAGATCTCCAGGGATACTTCACGTGACAGGTATTCGCCTGGCACTCAGTTTATTGTGAGCTGTCCTCGTAACTAACACACGTCTAGTTATATAGGTAACACATGTTACATTTTCATTGTGAAAGATTGTAAAAGCATAGCTGTGTACAGCATACACTGAGGGATCCTGGGTCTCACATGGATGTGGCGTTAATAGAATTTGTAGGTAATTCCCATTGCTTTACTTGGCACAAACTTAATTAGTAGGATTTTGTGACGTGTCTTGTTCTACCTTGTTCTGAATTCGATTAGTACTTGAGACACATGGTACCTTCTAGAATTGATAGTATACAAAACTAACAGTTAAGTGGCCACTGAGTACCAAACTGCCAGACCTGTGGGGAGCATCAGAAACCACCAGGCAGGTGGTCTGCACCCAGGAATCCCATGGTTTTAAAGGTGTTGTAGGACATTAACCCATGAAAGTATAGCCAATACCATGGGACACAGTGCTGACTGTCACAGGCATGGAAAGGATAGGAAGGAGTGGGAAATCAGGGGGCTTGGTTAGGGAGGACTGTGAGGAAAGGTGTGGTTTGTTGTGGTCCTTAAACCTGAGTAGGGTTTAGAGAGTCTCGGGCAGTGAGCCTGCCACATCCAGGAGGCTGTGCTGGGGCTCCTTCTGAAGCCGAGTTCTGTTCAGAAGTCCCAGCGTTTCGCTAACAAAGCGCCTCGCACTTGGTGACTGCTGTTACTGTCCGGTGTCGGTCCAAGTTCTTTCCGTGGAGCGCCTCGTATTTTATCCTGACAGCAACCCTGTGAGGCCGCATCGGCCAAAATAACAGTAAGTGGTGGAGGGGGAATCCTCGCTGAGGCCATTGGGGCGCAGGCCTGTGCTGGAGAAAAGACAGACAGCTGAACCCACTTTGTCGAGGTCCTCCCACTCTGGAGAATGTGGAGCCATTCAAGTTTTAAGCAAGGGAGAGACATAAACAATGACATTTTAGAACAGCCTGACTGCTCAAAAGACACTGTAACAAAAATGAAAAACCAGGTCACAAGCTGGGAGCAAATGCTCAACTTTCATATGTCTGACAAAGGACTCTCATGTCCGGAATATAAAGTCCTGATTTTTAAAAGCAGAAGCAAGACTTGAATAGGCGCTGCACAAAAGGATATATTCAAACAGCCAATCAGTAGATGGAAAGTTGTTCCACATTATTAGTCATCAGGGAAATACTAATTGAAACACACACCCTCTTAGAAAAATTAAATGTAAAACAACTGAAAACCGAGTGCTGGCAAGGATCTGAAGCAACTGGCACTCCTATATCAATAGTAACCTTATAAAATGTTTCTACCACTCTGAAATTCCTTACAAAGTAAGACCTACACTTACTGTATTTTCTAGCAGCTTTATTCTTGGGCATGTACCCAAGAGAGGCAAGTGCATACATCCACAAAAATATTTGTGCAAGTATGTTCATTGCAGCTTCATTAATAAAAGCCAGAATTAGAAACAACCCAGATGCCTGTCAACAGGAGAATGTGCAGATTGTAATAGATCCACACAGTGGAATACTGTGCTGGAATGAAAGGATCAAGCTGACACACACAGCCTGGCTGAATCACAGAATCCTATTGAGAGGAGGCAGCCTTATATGAGAGTCCATGCAATTGCATTTATATCAAGACCAAGAACAGGCCAGACTGAACTGGGGTGAGGGCTTAGTACTGAGAAAGGGGTATCGGTATTTTCTGGAGAGGGGCACATATTCTTTGTCCTGATTTGAATGGTGGTGTTTGTGTACCTGTGTAAAAATTTAGCCGTCTCTTTAAAATGTGTGCAGTTTACTATTATATATGTGAGTTATGCCTTGATTTAGGGAGTGAGATGTAAAAAGGAAGCAGGCCCTGACCCTGGGCAGTGATAGTGAAGCCAGAGGTCAGAGTGTGCAGTCAGAATGGATAGTAACTGATGACCAGCCACTGTGGCAACGGGTGTGAGAGGAGGCAGTCAGAGGCGAGCGGGTGTCCATGTGCTGGCGTCTGGAAACTGGTAGTCCCCCTGGACTCCATGATGGGGCACGGCATCAGCCGTGCATCCCAGTGGAGATGTCTTCAAGCTCCTGCAGATGAAGTGAAGGTGCAGACTGAGAAAGCTGATCTTGTCCTCCGCCCAGCGTGAGTGTAGAGGAATTCCACCCTCCAGGCTGACAACTGTGCAGAAAGCGTTCAGTGAGTCTGAGGGCTGCTCGGCTCTCCTGGGTGTGGCCTTAGCTGCGGCCTCCTGTGCATTCCCTCTGCTGCCCCCAGATCAGCCTCCCTGACGCCCGTCACCACTTTCCCCTGCCAACTCTCCGCCTGGGCCCCTGAGGCCACTGTCCTTACGTGCAGAGGACCAAGTCTTCTCTGCTCCCCGCACCCTCAGCAGTAGAAGTGTTTAGGGCCTAGGAGGCATCTTGTTTGGAAAAGTCTCTTAAGTCAGAGGTCCCCAACTTCCAGGCTGTGGAGCAATACCTCCTTCAAGATCAGCAGAGGCATTAGATGAGAAGGAAAGCACACAAAAAATGTAGTGTGCTGGAATCATCCCAAAACCACCCCTTCAGCCCAGGTCCGTGAAAAAGTTGTCTTCTGTGAAATCAGTCCGTGGTGCCGAAGGTTGGGGCCCACTGTCCTGAGTGACTGGGCCCAGGAGGTAACCTCCTCCCACTTAGGAGCCACCTGTCTAGCGTGTACATCTTGTCTCTCTGTGCCCCCCACTGCCTCCACCTCTCTGTCCACCCCAGCCCACGTGACCCAGCTGACACCCTCAATGTGATTTAGGATGGTGATGGTTGAGAGCTTTGGGGCTTGCCAGGCGGCTCAGTGGTAAAGAATCTGCCTGCCAATGCAGGAGACTTCCTTCCTCCTGGAGGAGGAAATGGCAACCCATTCCAGTATTCATGGTGGGAAAATCCCAAGGACAGAGGAGCCTGGCAGGCTACAATCCATAAGGTTACAAAGAGTCAGACATGACTGAAGTGACTTAGCACACACGCGCACTGCCACTTACTTACTCTATGATCTTAGACACATGACCCAACCTGGACTTGAGTTTCCACAACTATAAAAGGGATTACAAGAGTGTCTGCTTTAGGGCCATTATGAGGAGTAAAAGATGGATTCCAGATCAAATGCTTAGCAAATAGCAAATGCTTCAAGCACGTGACCCAGTTACTGTGGTTTTCTTATTACTGATGTTCCTGTATTAACAGAAATAATGATGGAGAGGTAAGGCTTCTTCCGTTTCTTATTTGTGTGTCCCTTCAGCTTAAGAGAGCCTCTGCGCCCTCCCTCTCTCCCGAATCCCCCATCCCTGGGCTTCCATGCAGCCTGCTCTCTCTCTGCAACGCACCCCACCCCAGTCTTCACCTTTTCCTCAACCACGTGTTCATTTGCTGTGCCCCATACACCTCTTGTGTTCCGTCTTATGTTTCTGCTAGTTTCTCCCACTTCAGTTTAGTCCCTCACAGGATCCTTTGCTCTGAGGTCCTGTTTGATGCCAGTCACAGTGCTTGGAGTACTGGCGGGTCCTCCAAGATTACCAGTTTGTCCTGGGCTTTCTTGTGCCATGGGTGAGAACAAAGCATGAGTTCACCAATTGCCTAATTCCAAGCAGCCCCTCCTCAGAGAGGGCCACTCAGTAACCAAAGTAAACAATTATTGAGTTAACATTTACCTTTTATAAAGACAGGCAGCAAAAAGGTGTCTCATTAATCTCAGGATGGCCCGTGTCCTGACATGGTGCTTCCCTGGTGACTCCGACAGTAAAGACTCTGCCTGCAGCGTGGGAGACCCAGGTTGGATCCCTGGGTCTAGAAGATCCCCTGGAGAAAGGAATGGCAACCTGCTCCAGAATTCTTGCCTGGGAAATCCCATGGACAGAGGAGCCTGGCGGGTGACAGTCCATGGGGGTACTAAGAGTCAGATATGACTGAGCAGCTTTCACTCACTGACATGTGTGCCTGCCCATTGAATTTTCAGGAATGTGCAGCCCCATGCCATTATAGGAGGCACAACATGATTGAAGTGGAAGAGACATTAGAGCAGTGGTTCTTGACCTTTTGTGGGTCACAGACACCTTTAGGAATTGGACAGAAACTCTGGACTCTACTCCAGAGGGCTGACGTATATCCACTCCTGTTTTAGTACGAATCTGGGGATGGGTAAACCTGCAGATAAGGTCTCTCCATAATGACATCATCCCTGCAGACTGAGTACCAGTCCTCAGCTGTGTCGGCTCATCACCACCCGAGGCAGCCACGCTCTATGTCTAGAGAGCTTGGGCTGTTCGGGTCTTCTGCCTCATGCACATCCGGGCCCTGCTCTGCCGTCCGTCAGTCCCTGACCTCCGTTTCCTGGTATTTAACAGTAAGTCAGCGGCCTCTTCCTCGTGCCTCTGAGGATGCAGTTGTTCCTATCACTTGCTGAGAACTGGTTTCCAGGCTCTTGCCAGCCTTCCTGCCCTCCTGGACAGCCTTCAGCTCCTTAATGTTCTCGTCCAGGACTGACTGTGTTACTACAGGCAACGTCTCGCCTTCGTCCCATTCTAGAATTTTGTTAGATTTAAGCTTCCTCCTCCCTGACTGTTTCTGATGGCAGTGAGGTGCCCATTGCTGCGAGATGGGAGCCAAGGACATGCATTGTTCTCTGAACAGGGGCCCAGACTCGAAAGCCTCCAGTGAGATTCCTTCCTTCTGCCCAGCCACACTGCCATCTTCTCCAGGGCAGGACTGTAGACACTTTTCCTTGGGTGGTGTTCTAGGAGCTGATCATTCATCTTGGCTTTGTTCCCTGTTTCATTAAGTCACGTGCGGCGAATTGTACTGACAACGTCCAGTCTCAGTCACAGTCTGAGCCCAAGAAATCTAATAACCAGCATTTTTACAGCGTGGCGCCTCTGTTATGTGACGTTAATACAAAGACAATACAAGTTCATTACAGAAAGGTGAAATGTATAAAAAGAAGCAAAACGATAACCCAACTCAGCTAAAGATGGCCCTGTTCACACCTTGGTAAACTCTTCCATTCCCTCTTCTCCGTAGATGTACATCTTTGCCCAAATTAGATCACATTGTAAACATACCTATCTCATTTATCAATATTTTGTGAACACCTTTCATGGCATAGGCCACATTTTTGTGTCTTCATTTTTTTTCTTTAAACGGCTTCATAGTTTTCTACATACGAATGTACCGTGATTTTATCTGGCCAGTAACTTTTCAGGCTGTTAGCAGCTTTCACAATTCAGATCTGCTTTAGTGAACATCCTTATAGCTAAATCTTTGTGTTAATTTCTAAAATCATACCCTTTGGAAAAATTAAGTGGTATTATTGGCTTAAATTACTGGAATAAAAGTCATGCACATTTTTAGGGCTCTTGCAGTATATATAGCAAGTTATCAGAAGCCGTTGTCATCACTTGTACGTATTTTCAGGTAAGCGGTTAGAGCAGGGGTCCCAGCTCCTGGGCCGTGGGCCAGTACTGGTCAGAGGCCTGTTAGGAACCGGGCACGTGAGAGGTGAGCGGCAGGCAGGCGAAGCTTCATCTGCTGCTCCCCCACTGGCAGTCCTGCCTGAAGCATCGCCCCCTTAATCAGTTCCTGGTGCCAAGATTGGGTACTGCTGGGTTAGGGGGCATGGGGAAGTAAACCTTGGCCTAAGCTGTGGAAAAAAAGCTGAGCTCTCTCTGCTCTTCCCTCCTTTCCATAGGAAAACTTGAATCCCTTAGTAGTTTTGAATTTATTTAAACGAATCCCAGCTGAAGATATCCCTCTACTTCTGATGAATCCGGAAGCTGGAAAGCCCTCCGATTTGATTCTCACACGACTCTTAGTGCCCCCTTTGTGCATCAGACCCTCTGTCGTGAGCGATTTGAAGTCTGGCACCAATGAAGACGATCTGACGATGAAGTTGACAGAAATCATTTTCCTAAATGACGTCATTAAAAAGGTCAGCACTTCCCATTGGCATTTCCAAACCCCAGGTTTTAGAGTCTATCCCTGCAGACAGAAGTGTCTGATGGAGAAAGTCAAATTGACCAGGCTTGCTTCTGCTCATTCTTAGCATCGGATATCCGGAGCCAAGACCCAGATGATTATGGAAGACTGGGACTTCCTGCAGCTGCAGTGTGCTCTCTACATTAACAGCGAGCTCTCAGGCATCCCCCTCAATATGGCACCCAAGAAATGGACCAGAGGGTTTGTCCAGCGCCTGAAGGGAAAGCAGGGTACGTGTCCACCTACGTGTGCAGAAGACAGTCTGCTGCCTTGGGTGCGTTTTGGGGATGTGTGTCCAGCTTACCTCGTTGGAGATCGCAGTCTTCCCTTGACCTTTCTGGTCGCATTGCTCCCAAACGGCACACGTTGTGCCCTGGAGACGATGTATTTTTATTTATTTAGGTCGATTCAGAGGCAATCTCTCAGGAAAGAGAGTGGATTTTTCTGGTAGAACAGTCATCTCACCTGACCCCAACCTCCGAATTGATGAGGTAGCTGTGCCAGTTCACGTGGCCAAAATTCTAACATTTCCTGAGAAGGTAAGTACATTGAACTGCTCAGTACTTTGTCTGAATCCAGTGTTTTATGTTATGTTCTGAGGTTCCAAACAATCTCAACAGTGGGGAACCCCCAGTAACCCACCCAGCCCACAGTTTGGCACGTGTGTGTGTGTGTTTTTCCAGTTTGTTTCACACGTGTGTCACCATATATAACATCTACAACGCGTACACAGTGGTGTCTGCTTTATATTCAAATACTCAGATATGCATTAAACATTCAAGTCTACTTTTTTCCATCTTTGATATTTTTCTGTGCTAGTTCATACCTCATGCCTTAAATAACTAAATGATAAACATCCACACCCAGTTAATTTTCTTGGGATGAGTTAAAACATTAGAATTTTTAAATGATTTTAGAATCATTTTTAAAACATTAGAATCATTGACTCAAAGACTCTGAATATTAAAAAGCTGTTGATGCATAACCAGAAAGGCTGTACCACTTTACACTGAGTTCATACTCGTCGTGAGTGTAAACTGGTATTTATAGTATTTTCTTTTTTAACTGAGGTGTAGATAGTTGAAAGGTCTGATAACAGGAAGATATTGATTGGCTTTGACTTTGTTCTTGAAATTCATAATTAGCCCAGACCATAGGTGCTTCTGGTAAAGCTTGTATAAAAAGTATCCTTGGTTGGGACCTGGTGGTCCAGTGGTTGAGAATCCGCCTTCCAATGCAGGGGACACCGGTTCAGTCCCTGGTCAGGCAACTAAGATCCCACATGCTACAAGGCAGCTAGCCTTGCACACGCCTCAAGGAAGAGCTGCAACAGAGACTCAGTGCAGTCAGAATTTTAAAAAAGTAGTGTCCTTGGATGAGTTCCTTCTCTGAGACAGTGCCCCACGAGACTCTTGTCCAGTAGGCTGCAGGACATGCTGGTGCAGTCCAGGACCTGCTGTTCTGGTGTTAACAGCTTTTAAACCTTAGAAGCCCATGGTGAATCACTGCAGATGAAGCCGCCACCTGTTTTTAGGGTCACAGAATATGCTGAAAGGTCCCTGCAGATCAGTCCAGCCCAGTCATTTTATCAGTAGAGAAGCCAAAGGTCAGTCACGGACCTGGCCCTGTCACCCAGCAAGTGAGAGGCCGAATTCAGACGTGAGCCGTTGTCCTTACACTGAAGACCTCGGCAGCAGCGTGCCGCAGGTACCTCTCTCCTAGAATTGCACAAGGGGTTCAGTTATGCTTTTTTTTTTCCTGGACCCCACAAGTGGCATGTGGGATCTTAGTTCCCTGACCAGCGATCAAACCCTTTCCCCATGCAGTGGAAGTGCAGAGTCCTATGCAAGGGGCCACCAGGGACACCCCCTAGAATCACTTAAAGTGGAGGCTGAGACTCAATTCAGGATGGCATGCGAGCGTAGCGAAACCTAACAGTGCCTCGCTCTGTTTCCTGCTGTGGTCCTCCAGGTGAACAAAGCAAACATCAACTTTTTGAGGAAACTGGTTCGAAATGGCCCTGAAGTTCACCCAGGAGCCAATTTCATTCAGCAGAGACACACGCAGATGAAAAGGTAATGCTTTCACAGTGTGGTTGGATGTGATTATCTCCTCGTGACCAAGTTCACTGTCGCCATACTCAGCCACAGAAGGCAGTCCAAAGTACAATTATTGTGATATGTTGACATGTGGAAAACACCTGTTTAAATTGCAGTTAGCCTAGGTACGTTTTGTTTCCTCTGCTGGCTCTTTGAATGGATGCACAGTGTTCGTTTATTCAATAGCATTTAAGATTTAGGTAGATACACCGCATTGGGGTGTGAAAGCAGGTCATTTTCTGGGCCACCTGGGTGCTCTGGGTGCACTCATAACCCAGGAGGCACACACTTTGTCAGTTCTGGCTTTTCACAGTGACATGAGCTGATCACCAGTGCTTTTCGTTTCATGAAATTCAAACATCACCAGGGCCCTGTGCGAGAAGCTAGTTTATTACTCAGTTTCTGTGACTCTAAGACACACTTTTATCACAGTTGGACATTTCTAAAATTAAGAGGTGTCATACAATCAATTTGTTGTAGTTTAGGGACTTCCCTGGCGGTCCAGTGGTTAGGGCTTGGCACTTACACTCCCGTGGGCCGGGGTTTAATTCCTGTTTGGGGAGCTAGGATCCCACAGGCCACTTGGCGTGGCCAAAAAATAAAGTTACAAAAACAATTTTGTTGTTGTTACGGTGGTTTACTTGACAGTGGAGGGAGGCACCTTAAATTCAGTGAAACGTGGTCATTTTAGATATGAAGAGGGAGAAACGTGCTGAGGAAACTGTTCTCACAGGTTATGTCCATTATTGTATGTTAAGGTTTCTGAAATACGGAAACAGAGAAAAGATGGCCCAGGAGCTCAAGTTCGGGGACATTGTGGAGAGGCACCTCATCGATGGAGACGTGGTCCTCTTCAACCGGCAGCCCTCGCTGCACAAACTGAGCATCATGGCGCACCTGGTGAGCAGGAGACTGGTGTTCGTATCTGCTGGGTGGAGCTTTGCTGTGTGCGCCCTGCTCAAACTCCAGACATCTAAAGTTTAAACTGCCAGTAATCTCAAAGTTTATAACTTTTGGTTTTCCTCTTCTCTTCCATTTTAGTTTGAGTGAAACTCTTCAATTTCAAGCTTCCCTTCAATGTTTTTAATATTTATAACATACTTTTCACACAACAGTGAAACAGGAACTAATTGAAAATTAGTGTGAAAGTGACGACTGTGATTTCACTTGCAGACAACATAGATGCATATCTGTGTGCACAAAATTATGTAAAATAGACATGGCAGAAAATCGACTTGATTTAAAACAGCATATTAACTAAGAAGCTAAAATGCTTACAGGATTTTTCTTTGTAGTCATCCTCCGACCAAGACCTGAAGGCATATTTTTTGGAGCAGTTTACTTTGCAACAGCAGCAGTTTCCTTTTCTGGAGATTTCAAATGGAAACAAGATGCAACTTCAATTTGTTAAATATTCATAAATTCTCCTATATGAAAAAACCATTAAATCCCTGAGCATTTGCAAACAGGCTCCTAAGGTAGTGTTTTTCTAGATTGATTTTTTTTCCAGTAGTTTATGGAAACATTACATCAATCTTTTTGCTCAATGGCAGAAATACCAAAGATAGATTTTATGATTATGGAGCTCTAGGAGGTGAACAAATGGAGAAGGCGATGGCACCCCACTCCAGTACTCTTGCCTGGAAAATGCCATGGATGGAGGAGCCTGGTAGGCTGCAGTCCATGGGGTCGAGAAGAGTCAGACACGACCGAGTGACTTCACTTTGAGTTTTCACTTTCATGCATTGGAAGAGGAAATGGCAACCCACTCCAGTGTTCTTGCCTGGAGAATCCCAGGGACGGGGAAGCCTGGTGGGCTGCTGTCTTTGGGGTTGCATAGAGTTGGACAGGACTGAAGCGACGCAGCAGCAGCAGCAGCAGCAGCAGGAGGTGAACAAAAGCCTTCCCTTTCTGGAAACTTGGCCCATTTAACATAGAAATATTTTTATTTGAAAACTTTCAAGTATATACAAAAGTAGAAAGAGTACTGTGATGAACTCACATATTCCCATCCTTTATATTCAGTAATTTTCAAGCTTTTGCCACACTGGTTTTCTCTCTCCCTTTTTCCTTTGATGAAACCAGGTGCCATGTCTTTTTCCCATGTGTTTTCAGCTTGCTTCTGCAAAACACGCATAGCTACAGTGCCATGATCACACCTCACCAAAATGAAGTCATTCCCTGGTGTTGTCTAGCACCCCGGCCATAGTCAGATTGCCCCATGTGTCTCAAAAATCTTTTTGCAGCTAGTTTGTTCAAAGTGAGATCTAAAATCTACACATTTAATTGATCCATGTCTTAAGCCCCTATTACAGTCCTCCCTCCTCCTTTTAATTTCCATGTCATGTCTGAAAAAACCAGGTCATTTGTCCTGAAGAACGCTGCACGTTCTTTATTTGTCTGCCTGTGTGTGGCCGTAAGGGTTCCTGCATGCTTCGTTGTTTTCCTGTAAACTAGAAATAAACTCTCAAAGCATAATCAGATTCAAATAGAACTTTTTTGGCAATAATAACTCATAGGTGGTGCTGGCTGCTTCCTCTTGCCATATTTCAGGAGGTACACGCTGGCTGGCTGGCTGTCTTAGCCATGTGAAGAAGGTCAGATGCCTCGGCGTGGTGCCTTCCTTGCAAGGTTCCTTGTCAAAGACTCTTGATAATCCCTGGGACTGCAAGGAGGTCAAACCAGTCAATGCTAAAGGAAATTAGTCCTGAGTATTTATTGGAGGGACTGATGCTGAAGCTGAAGCTCCAGTACTTTGGCTACATGATGCGAAGAACTGACTCATGAAAAGACCCTGATGCTGGGAAAGATTGAAGGCAGGAGAAGAATACAGCAGAGGACAAGATGATTGGATGGCATCACCAGTTCAATGGACATGAGTTTGAGCAAGCTCCAGGAGTTGGTGATGGACAGGGAAGCCTGGTGTGCTGTAGTCCCTGGGGTTGTCAAGAGTCTGACACAACTGAGCAACTGAACTGAACTAATGACCTCATCCATACCAGAACATACTAGGAATTTTCTTCCTTAATGTAAAGTGTGCACGTCTGCAGGAAGCCTTTTTTTTTAAATAATGGGACTAAGAAGATTTGAATAAATGACTTATGTCCTTTTCCTGATTTGCTTTGTTTTGTATTCCACAGGCCAGGGTCAAGCCCCACCGGACTTTCAGATTTAACGAGTGTGTCTGTACACCCTACAATGCGGATTTTGATGGAGATGAAATGAACCTTCATCTTCCTCAAACAGAAGAAGCTAAAGCAGAAGCCCTTGTTCTCATGGGGGTATGTAGGGTGGTGCATCCCAGCTCCTGAGAAAAAGGAGGAGAAGGGAAACAAGTCTTGTTTGAAAACACCCGTAGTATGTAAGGGAGTTGGTTTCTCTCATGGGTGGGGAGTTGAAAGGACTGGGTACCTTCCGACCTGTACTGTGGGTTCCTAGGAGAATACACACACATGCGCACCAGTTATGAAAAGGTAAGACAGGGTGTGTCAGAAGCGTGATTGCTGGATGTCATGGTCCATTATACTTCAGATAAAGGATTGGAGCTGATGCACCTTTTTTTTCCCCCCTTTTGGCTGTGCCAAGCGGCTGCTTACAGGATCTTAGTTCCCCGACCAGGGATTGAACCCACACCCTCAGCAGTGAAAGCACAGAGTGCTAACCACTGGATCACCAGCGAGTTCCTAAGCAAATGCACCTTGATATACAGAACCTTCTTTAAATTGGGTGCTTATGCAGTGAACAGCTAGCGCCTGTTTTTGCTAGTGTAGGCACTCATTACATTTGGATGATTAATAAATGCTGTTCTAACTTAGTGTCTCAACCAAGAGAAGCTTGACCATTCTGCCATTATTGTAACCAGTGTGGAGTTGATTGACTTCAAAGATAGCACAGTGCTGCCCATCATTCATAGAAGGAAGTTTTCTCTGGAGGAGAGCATTTCTAATTACACTAACGTCTTTTACCCAGAGAGTTCTTTATAAGAATGCAGAACGACTCCACACAGTATTTAAACATAGGGACCTCTGAGGTCAATCTTGCTGCTATTTTTTACCTCTGCCGTTGACAGATGACGATATTAGTGACAAAGCTGCAGTTAAGAACCCCCAGCCTCCCATTCGTAGCCTTACCTTCCTGCGCTCTTCACTTGTCCATAACCATTAAGAGTGTTTGTGGTGAAGATTTTGGGGCCGCATCACGCATCCAAACACGGCTAACGTACTGTGTTCCTTTTTCCTTCAGACTAAAGCAAACCTTGTAACACCGAGAAATGGAGAACCACTAATTGCTGCTATTCAGGATTTTCTGACAGGTGGGTTTTGTGGAATTTACTTGAAAAGAGACTTTGGAACACGAGGATTCTCTTTCACGTGTTCATGTGAGCAGTTGAAAAGCTGTGTAATTCTGTTGTTTGTTTACTGAGTGTGATTGTGTTCATGAACCATACACGAGATATTTTTTACTTTTCTAAGTGCTGGGGACATGGCAACGGGTAAGACAAAGTCCCTTTCCCTGTGGAGCCTGGATTCTCGTTGGAAGAGAAAGCCAGGCAGCAGCTGTGTTTTACCTCACTCTTTTAGTGATAGTCTGTCTGTATTTTTAAAGTTGAAACCTTGTGATTTTTCTCACAATTTCATTCCTTTCCTTCTTTTTGTGTTCTTTCTTAACATCCTCAGGTGCCTATCTCCTCACTCTTAAGGATACTTTCTTTGACCGAGCCAAAGCTTGTCAGATCATCGCTTCAATACTGGTGGGCAAGGATGAGAAAATTAAAGTTCGTCTCCCACCCCCTACAATACTCAAGGTTTGTGCAGGAGCTGTGACGGTGTGTGCGGACGCACCGGTGGTCTGGGGTACACCTGCTGGTGCCAAGTAGGCTTGTGACCGCAGTACCATCTTGGCTCATTGGTGTGAAGGGCAGGTGAGAGCAGGCTCGGCCCACTGACGCTCTGGCTTCTCTCCTCCTCCAGCCTGTCACCCTGTGGACGGGAAAGCAGATCTTCAGTGTCATCCTGAGACCCAGCGATGACAATCCAGTGAGGGCCAACCTCCGAACCAAGGGCAAGCAGTACTGCGGCAGAGGCGAGGACCTCTGTGTCAACGACTCCTGTGAGTGAAGGCAGCAGGTCGGGGCCAGCAGTTCCCTTCACTTTGCGCGTAAACCCCGTGTTTCCCTAAGGCCTTAGGCAGGAAGTTTGTTCTTCAGGGAAATGCAGCTGGTGTTTCTCCAGAAGGTAGAGGTCATGTGGACACATGGCCAACCCGCAGTTAGAGTGCTCTTCTCCACGTGCTTTGTCTCAGGTGACTTGTTTCTGCCAATTAATGAAATTCTTTTCCTCTTTTTTTGTTATTGGTTTGTGTGTGTGTGTGTGTTTTGCTGTACAAGGGTCTCATTATTTAAGGCTTATAATTTGTTATTTTATGTCCAAAAATGTGTTCATTGTTTAGAAGTATGACTAGAAGTATATGTAAGTGGGTTTCCCAAGTGGCTCTGTGGTAAAGAATCTGCTTGCCAATTCAGGAGATACAGGAAACAGGTTGAATTTCTGGGTCAGAAAGATCTCCGGGAGGAAGAAATGGCAACCCACTCAGTATTCTAGCCTGGAAAATCCCGTGGCCAGAGGAGCCTGGTGCGCTACAGTTCACTGGGTCGCCAGGAGTTGAATACACATGAGCAACGGAGCACACATCCATGGCTGTAAAGTATTACTGAAAGGCTATTTTTTACCTGCCTCAGCCGGTCAGTGGATTTTTGATCACATGTGGATCAGGTGTAACAGTGCTGTGTGTGCTAAGTCATTCAGTCATGTCTGACTCTTTGCGACCCTATGGACTGTATAGCCCACCAGGCTCCCCTGTCCATGGGATTCTCCTGGCAAGAATACTGGAGTGGGTTGCCATTTCCTTCTCCAAGGGTCTTCCTGACTCAGGGACCAAACCTCTGGCTCTAGTCTCCTGCATTGGCAGGCAAGCTCTTTACCACTAGCGCCACCTGGGAAGCACCCATGTAACAGTGAGAACATTTAAATATGAGTCCTCTGAGTCCCCTAGACTGATTCAGCCCAAGAGTGTGTTCCCCAGACCTATGCTATTCAGGCAGCATTTACTTTCTGGGTCCCAGGCTGCTAACAGGCAGTTCCCCAGCAGACTGCTTTGAGTAACACTGATTTAGAATGGCCTTTGCTAGCAAGGCTTTGTGACGAGAGGTGGATCTGCAGGCCTCTATAGAGACGACTGAACCGCAAAGACTCTCTGAAGGTCAAGGATTCTCTGCTGTCTCATGATGAAGAGCACTGATTTTTTTTCTCCCCCCTACCCCAGGTTTCATAAATGTACTCCCTGGACTTTAATGTATTTTGGCTTCTTGTTTTATATTGTGTTTTTGTTTCTAAATACAAATTTCATTTTGTCGTCTAGGCTTTTCACGATGGTGCCACTCCTAGTTTTCAATGCCTTAGTGAATAACGAAGTGCTTTATAAACAACACTTTGTTGTACATGATTGAATTCGTGCCCAAAACATCCCCGTGACATAAAGATGGCAAGAGCTTGATACTGCCGTCCACAGATCACAGATAAAGACGATGAGAGTCAACTAATACCTTTCAGAGTCAGGGCTATAGGGTAACGAACTAGATCTTTCCTGCTTTTCAAAAGTTGCTAGATTTCTCCTTTTCCCCCCTCAAAAAGAAATTTTTTAGAGAGCATTTCTATTTGCTCTGCTCTAACTTAAAAAACAAATTTTCTCAACTGCCTTAAATTCATTTTGGAATGAGACAGAGTAACAGATAATCATTTGTGTGAGTCCATAATCTTTTCCTTCCAGACGTCACAATCCAGAACAGCGAGCTGATGAGTGGCAGCATGGACAAAGGAACGCTGGGGTCAGGATCCAAGAACAACATTTTTTACATTTTGCTGCGAGACTGGGGGCAGAATGAAGCTGCCGACGCGATGTCACGGCTTGCCAGGCTGGCTCCCGTCTACTTGTGTGAGTGTCTTAGCGTCCTTGTTTTATTGCTATAGGTTATTGATGTTTTAGGGGGTTCTTTTCCTATTTCATCCCCCTGCCCCAAACACATACAAACACAAAGAAAAGGATACTTGTTCCAGGCTAAACCATTTATGCTTTTCTTAATGAAATAAACTTGATGCTGACCAATTTGACTGCAGATTCGAATTTGCTTTCCAGTTCTCTTCTCAAAACCTACAGTAGCTCCCTAATGCCCATGACATACATGGGCTGTTACACAAAGGGCCTTCATGGGCTGCTTCCAAGGTAGGCTGTGCAGAAGTGTCACCCTCTGGTCCTTCCACAGTTCAGCCCTCCCAGCTGACTCAGTGTTTCCCTACTGGCCTGTGCACTAGGCCAGGAGGTTTTCTTTGCGTGCCCCCGGATATCTTTAGTCTGTCTTTAGTCTACTCTTAGACTTGACTCTTCGGCTGAGTGCAGAATTCTAGACTGAATGTTATTTTCCCTGAGAATTTTGAAGGTATTACTCCATTCTGTTCTTTTAGGGTTGCTGTAAAATGTATTTCCCTTCTTATTCCCAACTTTTTGCATTTGAATTGTCTTTTTTTTAATTGCAGTATCCAGTTTTTGGGTAATCCAGTTTAGTTTACCCAGTTATATACATACATGCATTCTTTTTTTTTAAATATTCTTTTCCATTGTGGTTTTTTACAGGATATTGAATATGACTCCCTGAGCTGTACTTTAGGACCTTGTTTATCCTGAATTGTCTTTTTATTCTAGAAGCTTTGAGATCCTCTTTGTTTCTGGCATTCTGAAAGTTCACAGTGATGCAGCCTTGGGATGTTTATCATTCATTGTGCTGAGCGCTCTGCAAGCTCTCTCAATCTGCAACATGTGTCCTTCAGTTCTGGAAATTTTCTTGTACTTTTTCTGATCATAGTCTCTCTTTTACTTTCTCCGTTCTTGCTTTTTGGAATTTCTGTTAATTGTCTGGTAGAGTTCTTGGAGTGATTCTCTGATTTTCTCTTTTTCCCTGTTGTCCATTTATTTGTTTCTGGATTCAGTTTTCTTTTTAACAGTTTTTTTTTTTTTTTTTTTTTTTAAATTTTCAGTATCATATATTTAATTTCCAGCCATTGTTCTTATTTGCCAGTAGTTCTTTTCTCTTGGTTTCCTTCTTTGCTTTCTTCTCTTTTTAAGACTTCCTATTCTTGATGCTCAGACACCTCTTGTATAGCACTCTGTTTCCCGTAGCGGGAAGGGCCTGAGGCCTCTTTTTTTATAGACAGACCTCAAACATTGCAGGTTTGGTTCTAGATACCATGATGAAGCATATATAACAATCAAGCAACTCATATGAATGTTTTGGTTTCCCAGTGCATGAAAAGCTTGTTTGTACTATAGTCTTATTAAGTGTGCAATAGTATTATGTGTTAACATGTTGTTGTTCAGTCGATAAGCTGTGTCTGACTCTTTATGACTCATGGACTGCAGCACGCCAGGCTTCCCTGTGTTTCCCAGCGTTTGCTCAGATTCTTGTCCATTGAATCAGTGATACTATCTAACCACCTCGTCCTCTGCCACCCTCTTCTTTTGCCTTCAGTTTTTCCCAGCATCAGGGTCTTTTCCAATGAGTCAGCTCTTCATATCAGGTAGCCAAAGTATTGGAGCTTCAGCTTTAGTATCAATCCTTCCAGTGAATGTTCAGGATTGATTTCCTTTCGGATTGACTGGTTTTATCTCCTTGCAGTCCACCGGACTGTAAAGAGTCTTCTCCGATACCAGTTCGAAGGCATCAGTTCTTCAGTGCTCAGCCTTCTTTATGATCCAACACTCACATCCATACGTGACTACTGGAAAAACCATAGTTTTGATTATACAGACATTTGTCAGCAAAGTGATGTCTTTGCTTTTTAATATGCTGTCTAGGTTTGTCATAGCTTTTCTTGCAAGGAGCAGGTGTCTTAATTTCATGGCTGCGGTCGCCGTCCACAGTGATTTTGGATCCAAGAAAATAAAATGTGTCACTGCTTTCACTTTTCCCCGTCTATTTGCCATGAAGTGATGGGATCAGATGCCGTGATCTTAGTGTCTTACATGTACACACCTTAATAAAAAAAGACTTTATTGCTGAAAAATGCTAATCTTTTGAGCCTTCAGTGAGTCATCATAACAACAGCCCAGAGCATCATAAAAATATAATAATGGAAGTGTTTAAAATACTGTGAGAGTTACTGAAATTCAACACAGAGACACGAAATGAGCAAATACCATTGGAAAAATTGTGCTTTTAGACTTGTTCAAATACAAGGTTGCCACAAACCTTCTGTTTCTAAAGAAACACACTATCTATGAAGCACAGTAAAAAAAGGTGTACTTGTACAAACTTTCCATCCAGGTTTCCCCATTTGCAGCTCGTACATTACCTCCAACAGAATGTGAGGATTTGTTTCTGAGACTTTCAGACTCAGTGGCCCTCCACTCCACAGCCACTTTTCAGCATCCCCTTCCCCACCCTGTTAATCCAGTTGCCCCTCACCTGCCCAGTTGCTACAGGTGTTAGGGTTAGGATTATTGATGGTGTATAGTTCAATCAAAGGTAGAGTTCACATTTGCTTCTTAGCCTCTATTTTGGAACGATTTCTGAAAAAGAGAATTGGAGCAGAGAGGTGTCTGGGATGCTGAGCGCCAGCCATCCGGTAGCCCACTTTCTGCAACTGGCTGTCTCAGTCTCTCTTTCCTGTTCAGTGGCTGCCTGCTTTATAATATAGTTGGGACATCCCTGTGCTCCATACCAGGTTGTGAGCTCTCTGAGAGGGGTTAGTGAGTCTTAGTCATCTTTGTGTAACAACCTAGGGACCGGTACAGTAAGTTTTTGTTTAACTGGCTTGCAGCAAGTTCTCTGAAGGTATAAACTTGTTTCTGCATAACAGGTTGACTAACATCAATGGTTCTCTCTTCTGGCTCTCCTTGCCAACCCTTCTGCAGCTAACCGTGGATTCTCAATCGGGATTGGTGACGTCACACCTGGCCAAGGGCTGCTGAAGGCCAAGTATGAGTTGCTGAACGCTGGCTACAAAAAATGCGATGAGTACATCGAAGCCCTGAACACAGGCAAGCTGCAGCAGCAGCCCGGCTGCACCGCCGAGGAGACTCTGGAGGTGAGTCTGGCTCTGAGTCAGGTTAGCAGCCAGTGGCATTGTAGGCCCTGAAGAGAAGCGACAGAGGTGAGCGGAGAGGAAAGGCAGTGGCTTCAGCCCGTCTGTGAGCTGTGCAGCTCGTGTGTGTTCTAATGATGGGAGGGCCTCGCATCAAATCTGTTCCATCGCTTCCAGCTTTCGTGTTCCAGGTGGTGATCAGCTATCTGTTCATTTGGCCACATGGGGCTGCTCTTGTTCCATCGTCACACTTGGGCCCCTTCTGTCCCTCGTACTTCAGTGCTTTGGCCCTATTACCAGCATCCTGTGACCAGACTGACACCACAGCTTTGAAAGGATGGTCTTTGAAAGAGACGTGGTTAAGTCATGTTTGAGAGTCACAGTCCAGTCTGTTGCACGTTCCAGGCACGTTCCAGTCTGGAGCTAAGTTAGCTGAGAACTGGACCTGAGGTGTCAGAGTCAGAATGGCAGGAGAGTCCTGCGTTTTCTCTGAAGCAGCCTGCCTTCGCAGTCTGACTGCACCAGGGCCCTGTCTGACTCTCTTCTGCCTCCCAGTAGCCTGGCGCTCAGGGCTTTAACTCAGTAAGTAGGGAAGAAAGGATTTTTGAACAATCAAAAATAATTTTTTTTATTTTATCTGTACGTCTTTTGGTTGCTCTGGGTCTTGGTTGGTGCGTGTGGGCTTTCTCTGGTTGTGGTGAGCACGGGCCGCTCTTCACTGTGGTGCAGTGGCTTCTCATTGCGGTGGCGTCTCTTGTTGCAGAGCACAGGGCTCCAGGGCACACAGGCTTCAGCAGTTGCAGCACGGACTCGGTAGTTGCAGCTCTTGGGCTCGAGACCACAGCTTCAATAGTGCTGGCACATGGGCTTAGTTGCTTCAAGGCATGTGGGATCTTCCCAGACCAGGGATCAAACCCGTGTCTTTCTGCATTGGCAGGCAGATTCTTTGCCACCGAGCCACCAGGGAAACCTCAGTAAGAAATTTTCTGATGAACTTTTTAAAGCAAAAAGAAAGCAGAGTTGTGTGAGGTGTTCACAATTAGCTCTTTCTTAATGTAAGTCTTAAAGAAAAACCAAAAGAGAGAGAAATGGGGTGTTTCTCACCTAGAAGATTACTTGAGGCCTCAGCTGCACTTCTCTTTAGTGAAAGCATGATTCCCAGCTGATTGAGCATCATAGGTTGTGGGTTGAGGGATGGCAGTCTAGATGAGCTCATGGACTAGAGTATTCTATTGAGTTGCCTAATCACATGCCCAGTTGGTGGGAATTCAAGTGTGTGCTTGGCAGAGACAAATTTTAGCAACAGTACACGCCACTCTTTTAGTACGTATAACATAATGTCACATAAAGTGCAAAGTGTTACACATGTGTATACACAGTATACACAAGCGTGTGTATATACAGTAACGTATATAATGCACATACAGAGACACCACTGTGTAGGGTATATACACAAAGCTGCATGTATTCTACCTCATTGACCATTTAAATACTTTTCTGAGGTTTTGTTACTATCCATTTTTCCTTACACACTGATTATGAAACCCGTGGGACTTCCCAGGGGGCACTAGTGGTAAAGAATCTGCCTGCCAATGCAGGAGACATAAGTGACGTGAGTCCTATCCCTGGGTCAGGAAGATCCCCTGGAGAAAGGCCTGGCAACCCCCTCCAGTATTCTTGCCTGGAGAATCCCATGGCCAGAGGAACCTGACAGGCTACAGTCCATAGGGCCTCTAAGAGTAGGACACGACGGAAATGACTTAGCACATGGAAAATGTCAGTCTGCAGAGATAGGACATCTTGGTCTTCTAAGGTCTGAAACCTTTTATCTGCTGGAAATCTGACATCTCACTCGAATTCTTCACGTTCTCTTAAATGTCACGTTGAACATCAGTAATCACATAGGCACCATGCATCTCTCTTTCTCCCACCAGGCTTTGATCCTGAAGGAGCTGTCCGTGATCCGTGACCACGCAGGTAGCGCCTGCCTCCGGGAGCTGGATAAGAGCAACAGCCCCCTCACCATGGCTCTGTGTGGTTCCAAAGGTGAGCACCTCCTCTGGCCGCTGCTGTCACTGCCTTCCATGCAGGCTGGCTGGTTGTGCTCTGGAAAATGTGCATCAGAACTTCAGGTCTAGAATTCCCTGGTTGTTCGTCCAGTGGTCAGGACTCAGTGCTTTCACTGCCCAGGCCCAGGTTGAATCCCTGGTCAGGGAACCAAGATCCCACAAGCTACACGGCAGCCCGCCTCCACCAACCTCAAAAAAAAAAAGAGCTTCAGGCCTTTTGTTTATAAGGGTGTGAAAGTGAAAGAAAGTGAAGTCACTCAGTCGTGTCCGACTCTTTGTGACCCCATGGACTGTAGCCTACCAGGCTCCTCTGTCCATGGGATTTTCCAGGCAAGGGTACTGGAGTGGGTTGCCATTTCCTTCTCCAGGGGATCTTCCTGACTCAGAGATTGAATCTGGGTCTCCTACATTTCAGGCAGATGCTTTACCATCTGAGCCACTATATCTTTTCAAATAATGCTTAGAGAAAGAGACGGTTATTTGCATTTTTAGAATGTCTAACTCCTTTGGAGAAACTTGTTTATCATGTGTGTGGATTTCTGAGTTTGAGGCTGCTTTGAGTAAACTTGGTCTTATTTTTTTGAAGAAAGAAAGAAGAGCCAGGGATTTTTAAAATAATGTTTGATGATAATTAAATACCCTTAAATTTTATAGTTAGCCAGGACCTGAAAGTGTTAGGTTTCATGATACTGCACTGAAATTCAGAACCCTGAGCTTTCCAAACTTCCTGTTTTCACAAATTTCTGACAGAATAAAGTCCAGTCTCTTTAGCCTTGCTGTCCTTCACCCCATAGTCTCCTCCCTGCTCCTGGTGCATACCCCACACTCCTGTCCTGTGTCTCTGCTTCCCACTCTCTGACCCATTTTGGAACTCCTCCCCCATGTCCTCTATGTGGAAGTCATAATATCTAAGAGTCCAGCTGGTTAATGCTGCCTTCTCAAATACTCCCCTGGGAAGTCTCTCCTCCAGCCCCAGAGTGCTCACTCGCCCCTGAGCTCTAGCCCTGCCTGGCCTTCCTTGTGTTGCTGACAGCTCCATCCTTGCTGTTCTGGTTCTGTCCTTCACCGTCCCTAGAGTATGAACTTGTTGAGGATGGGGGCTGTGCCGTGTTGTATTCCTGTTTTACCAGCAGATCTGCTTGTACTTCAGTTACTGTGATTCTGGTAAATGAATGTTCCATTTCTGACCTGCTTCCCCAGGTTCCTTCATTAACATATCACAGATGATTGCCTGTGTGGGACAGCAAGCTATCAGTGGCTCGCGAGTGCCAGATGGCTTTGAAAACAGGTCCCTGCCTCACTTTGAAAAACACTCAAAGGTAAGCAGGAGTGGATCAAATACAACTTTGAAGGACAACCTTCAGCAGCACGAAAGAATGACCGAAGCTCTGGGGCTGCCGATTAGGCGACTCCTGAAGCTGGCATAGAGGGTGGGGACCACTCAGAGTTATTCCCTCTGCAGCCCAAACTTGACTGAGTCCTGTAGAAGGAGCCTCATGAAACTCGGAGCTGAAAGACTTGGACCCGTGCCCTTTTGTGTATTTTCTCTTCTAAGGAGGAGGATGTCCGTTTCCCATCGAACTTTACCCTAAGTAATCTGACTGTGTTGTTACCATTTGTGTGCGTTCAATCTGTACGCTCATTTTAGGGAACACTTACATAAAAGTAAAAAGGTTTTAAACAGTGAACACGTGAACCACAGTGAAACAACCAGGAAATTCCAGGTTCTCTCTGGAATTCCTAAACTGCCTGTAAATGACTTCTGAGTTCCGTTGGGCCTCGTGGTCTGGGCACTACTGTCAGCAGAGTGAGACAGACAGGCCTGTACTGGGGTTTTCTGAGATTCTGGGGTAGATAGCCATTAAACGAACAGTTGAGGAACTTAGAGCTGATTTGGTCACTTAGTAATTCTGGATGGAGTCAACTGTTATTCACACTAAAACACAGATGGCCCAGCTGCTCCTGGCCTGAGGAGCTACAGGACTTATGGCCAGCCCCTCCTGGGGAGAGGGGCCTGCTGTACTGAAATTGACAGACGCTGTCCGTATCCGGTGGCCCCAGGAACAACTTGGGCTCTCCGTCCAAGATCAGAATTTACTAGAGGTCAGGCAGCCAGCAAGTCACTGGAGTGCTTATATGGCTGACTGTGCTTATATGGCTCAGAGTCAAAGCCTGACCAATTTAGAAAGATGCCAAGGACATCTAGTGCCAGACTTTGGGGAAGATGGTACTTGCCTAGAAGTGCTTTTGAGTATGCCAGCTGCCCCTTAAGTGAAATGGGGCAAAAGAATTTTAGCCTGTTCATCTGAGTTGTCCTCCAAGGAACACGAACCTGTCCAGATCAAAGGCCATTGGGCATTTCATAGGGTGTTTTTTATATGTGGGTTTTTTTGGGTTTTTACAGTTTTTTTTTTTCTTTATCTTAATATTCACCCATTTAAAGTGTAGAGTTCAGCAGCTTAGTGTGTTCACCGAGTTGTGAACACACATAATCTAAATTGTAGGATATTTTCAACAGCCCAAAAATGAATCCCCATAAACCGTAGCAGCACACATCTATGTTTTGGAGGTGGACAGGTCCAGCCTGCCGGCAGGTATCTTAAAAACAGTCGTTTCCTGGGAGAAGGCCAGGGTGCCCTCTAAACTGAGATCCGTGCCTGCCTGCCAACTCTAGGAGTAGCAACCCAAGCTTCGGTGTCCCTGTCCTGAGCCACCTGGCTGCCACTGGCACGAGCACCAGCCCTGGCTGGGAACTCACTCTCCTTTTCTCTGGTAAGGATGATTTGAACTAAATTATTTCTTTAGGAAAGGGCATAAAACATGGGAGTGCATTGGCCAGGTATTTATGGTCTAAAGGTGAGGTATTTTCTGATTTGAATGGGTCTTGGAATTGGGGACCTTAAACTTTTATTTGTTAGATTTTTCTTTTTTTTTTTTTCCTACCTCTCTTCAGCTCCCAGCTGCCAAAGGCTTTGTGGCTAATAGCTTTTATTCTGGTTTGACACCAACCGAGTTTTTCTTCCACACGATGGCTGGCCGGGAAGGTCTGGTCGACACAGCCGTGAAGACAGCTGAAACAGGATATATGCAGGTAACCTGAAGAAACGTAGGCCATTAGCAGTGAAGCTGGACAGGTCTGCAGATCTTGACTGCTGAGTGTTCGCTTCTTTTCTACCTGACTTCTGATGTATTAAGTCTTGGCATTTAAAAGGAAAAACAGAGAGATGTAGATGCCGTAAAAATAAACAACACAAAAAAGTAAGATGTTCAAAAAAAAAAGTTCAAAATCAGTGTCTCCTTCGAATGGTGCAGACCAGGCTGGAACCACATGTACCAAAGCCCTGCTGGAGGAGAACATGGACCAGAAATTCCCCGGCACGTCATCACACTGAGCCACTACTTGCTAATACACAGAGATAGGGGACAACACCCACCTCCTGATTACACACTGAGAGGGCTGTGCTCACTGCAGCGGTTTATGTAATCTATCATTAATGTCACTCTAAGGGACTCAGAGAACCTGTTCCACGGCCCACAGGAGGGCTTGGGCACTTGGAGGGCGGACTCGTTCTCCGCTGTGTGTGTGGTTGCAGGAGAGCAGTCTTGGGGGACAGGGCTGAGCTACCTGCTTTTTATGCCTGTGTTTCTGAGACTGCCACAGGGGTACATCCTAGACAGCAGAGGGGTGAGAACACATCCTACTTTGTGCTTCCATAAGACCACAAGCGAAAGATCTCTCTCCGTCTCTAATTCTCATTTCTACCTTGTACTCCATAATCTACGTTTTGTTTTTTGTCTTGTGTTTGGTTTTGGTTTTGGTTTGGTTTTTTGATGATTTTATCTGCTTACAATACATGCTGAGGTTAACACTCCAAGTTGCTAGGCCATGAACAGCTGTGGTTTTGTGTCCCTTTTCTCCCCACCATGGACTGAGAAGCACAGCCCTTGGCAAGCAGGGGAACCAGGCCTGATAACCAAAGATGAGCAATGAGTGAATGAGTAAGCCAGGATACACAAGGTTGATGAGAGCAAAATGGACTCGAGTCAGTACCCACCAATTTCCATAACCTCTCGTCTGTCCCCTGTGTGGCATTACTGATAGTGCTTCCCTTTTAATGATCTTTTAATGGGAAATCGCCCTTTAGCTTCAGAGTGTGCTTTTGTCAGAAACCTAGCAGACTGTGAAATGCTTTTAACACTCTTGCCCGAATGTCTTTTGACTTTATTTTTTGTCCTTTACCTTTCTGGAGTCGAGAGTATGACTTTCCCAGAGTGGCTTGTTAACCTGGAACAAATTACTTCTGGCATGAGGGATTTTTGTTGTGAAGTTGCCTGGAGGAAGATATCTTTCCCTTTAACTCATTGAACCCCTTCACCCCGCTGGCTGGAGGGTTCTGCTGGTGGAAGGTTCTCCCTAAGCAGGTTTGAGAAATGGCTGCTGCCTGCTGCTTCAAACAACACTAGTCCTGTTCTCTCTTCTTACCCATCGGTCCCAGAAGAGGGCCTGCACCGGATCCTCTGTAATTCATATTGAAGTCCACAGGGGTCCTGGATTAAGTTGTGTTTAGAAATGCAAAGCAATTGCATTAGTTTAAACCTTAGAGAGACAGAGAGGGAAGGTAAAGCAGCCTAGGAAAACAGTGTTTGCAGAGTCCTTCGGGGGTGGTGGGGTTTAAATTGCTTGTATTCTAAAACAAACTGGAGCGTGGAGCATATTCTAAATCCCATTGCACAGGCTAGTGAGGCACTTGTGGGGCCATTCTTGAGGTCAGGGACTCTTTAAGGGATTTCTAATACAACGTTTTTATGTGATTAAAAGCACTGGTAGCCTTGAAGCTCAGTTGCAGATATCAACCTTCGTACATGTGACTAGCGCTCTCAAAGCACCTGAACTTTTATCTCCTCTCCTTCTGTCCCTTCAGAGAAGGCTCGTCAAGTCCCTGGAAGATCTTTGTTCACAGTATGACCTCACAGTCCGCAGCTCTACGGGCGATATCATCCAGTTCATTTACGGGGGAGACGGCTTAGATCCTGCAGCCATGGAGGGAAAAGATGAGCCCTTAGAGTTTAAAAGGGTTCTGGACAACATCAAAGTAAGATTAAGCATTATATCTGTGAGCGTTTTCAAGGACATTTCCTTAGAATGGATGTGCCTTTGGCATAGCACACAGTCAACGCTGTCGTATCTACCCAACCACTGCGATGGTGTTTGTCTTTTGTATTCACTTTGCATAACTTTCCCCAGGTATTAAGGAAAGAGAGTTTCTCAATTTCCAAGTCTAGTTATTGGTAGTAAACCAGTGCCAGCGGAAGAGGGCTTTGTCTTCTTGTCAGTACCTAGTAAAGTGCGATAGAGACCGTGTAAAAGTCAAGGGTGTGGAGAAGCAGGCCTGTTTCACATGGTTTTACGGGATATAATTTAGAGCAAGCTTTTTGAGAGGTAGCTGGACAGTGTTGATCTGGAATTTAAATCTGGGTGCCCTTGAGCGATACTTAAATTTCGCTTACAGGAATTTGCCCTCCAGAAATGATCTAAATGTGCCGAGAATGTTCTTCCAGCATTGTTTATAGCAGATACAGGCCATCTGTGGAGGACAGGTCAAACATGGAATGGTCTGTCCACGTTAGGGTGCAGTGTAGCCATTAAAACTTTGAGGGAAAACCCATGAGCTTGGGGGTGGGCAAGTATTTTCACACTTGAATTATTTCTTTTATAACAGCAGTTTATGGTTTTAGTGCAGATCCAGGGCGGGGTGCAGTTGGGAAGGAATGACACAATACCCACTGAATAGCCCAGAAGCTGTTACGTAAGGGGGAGTATCAGTTTATGCTGTTCTCACCTTCGTGTTAAAGGTAGAGTCTACAATGCGTTTTGAAAGACAAAAACATCACAGGCTGCTGAAAGCTCACTCTGGGGGAGGTTGTTTTGTCTCTTATAAACTCCTTCACTGAATACTGCCCCTGCCCGCCTCCAGATCACACTGTTTCCTTTTGATACTCAGGCAGTCTTCCCGTGCCGGAGCGAGCCTGCTCTCAGTAAGAACGAGCTGCTCCTGAGCGCCGAGTCCATCATGAAGAAGAACGAGTTTCTCTGCTGCCAGGACAGCTTCCTGCAGGTGAGCTCTGCGGGGGCTGCGCACCCGGCGTGGCCGTCACCAAGGAATCATTCTCCAGGTGACAGTGACGTGTATAAGCTGGGGGTGTTTACGTAAGAGTGTTTCTTGTTAGAAGGTTTAAGAGCGGCGCAGGCAGGAGAATCTCAGCAGTCGGCATAAAGGATTTGTCTCATGTCTTTTTTAGATTGTCTTTTGCACAAGTGTTTCTCTGGTAGAAGGCAAGTGCTCTGGTTACGAGAGCTGATTTTTTTTTAAACCCTGTCCCTATCACCCCCTGCCACCCAGTCTCTCGTCCTGTAGGCCAACTCCTCCCTCCGTGGTTTTGAAACCCAGTAATTCGTAATAGTAAGAGCATTGTTTTAATGCCATTTATTGTGTTTTAGACAATAAATGATGCAGTAGTGTTTAATACCATCATTATTTTAAATGGCTTTTTTTCTTGCCACAAGATGGGTTAGAAATGTACAGTCATCCTTCCTTTTTCTTCCAGGGACCTGTTACCTTGACATCGTCTTGTTTTTAGTTTGTTTTTATTTCACAGACCTCCTCCTTTCTGTTGATAATCATGTTTATGATCAAAAGCAAAGGAATACAGGAATACATGGTTCCCTGCGTATACTGATTGTGATTCAAATATAGCACAAAATATATCCCTTGAAGTATATAAAAAATGAAAACAGTAAAACACTTACATAAGGATATTTTAGTTAAAAGCTCTTCACTCTTTGACGTGGTAAGATACAAAAGGTGAAAAAGAGACTCTTCCGGATTTTAATACATTTAAAATTAAGAGCCTGGCTAAGCTGAGTGCCTTCATTTTGTTTTTGTTACTTCACAATTTTTTTTTTTTTTTTTTTTTTAAGTAACAAATGAGAGGTGTGATTTGGTTTTTCTCCATGACTGTATTCACTTATTTGTGTTTCTGTTTCTCCTCGAAGACCTTAACTGAGACAGGCTATGAGAGATACAACGAGGTAACGTGCTTCCGCGCTGTGGCTGCCGAGCAGGGGGCGAAGCTGTGCTGCACCCAGCGGTCTGCCAGCCCCAGGCTCTGCAGGGCGCTGTCCCAGTCCGGCCGGCAGGGCTTCCCCTTCGTCACTTGGCTCAGGCCCTTTCTTGTCTTATGGTTTGACAGTGGTCCCCTGACCAGCAGCACTTGTGGGTTCAGTGAGCACTTATTCATCCGTCCTGTCCCCATCTGTCACACGCCCCACAGATGCAGGGCCGCAGAGGTGGCGGAACGCGTCCTCACCCTCCAGTCACTCAGTCTGAGCTCAGGTTTGCCGAGGGATTCCAAAATTCACCAACCAGAACAGATTCACCTGAGCCGAGAAAACGTTGTCTGGCTGTGATGTCAGAGCTGGGGAGGCAGAGAGAACTCACGGGTGGCACTGCGCCCTAGCCCTGCCAGAAGCCGACAGCCAGGCCCACACACACGCTGCGGGCTGAGTGTGAGCGTTAGCTGCTGGGCAGCCGTGTGATTAACAGCCTGCCAGTTGCCGTGTTCTGAGTTCCCTTGGTATGCATGGGTTGATCCTGCTGAGCTCTTAGTAGCTTGTCTCAGTTTCCCCTTCCAAAAAGGGAGCTTTTTTCCTTTTAACCTAACTTCCAGAATATCTGCCATAACTCTTAGGTGAGGGAACTCATTCCTTTTAGCAAAGCCGCTGCCAGAAGCATGTCCACATGGGTGGCAGCTGAAAGCTGTCCTTTGCAGCACCCAAACTGGGGGATGGTGTGAGGTGTGTGCTCTTGACTGCTCGTATGTATGGACTGCCTCGACAGATGAAAACCCCCTGGATCAGCTTGGCCTTGGGTTCTGGCCCCGGTTTCCCGGTGCCAACAAGTGGGGCAGCCTTGAACACCTAGCAGGCAAATGGCAACATCTGGGTCAGGAGGGCTTTCAGAGGCTCGCCTTAAAGGACACGACCACAGCTAGAAAGTAGGCTCAGGGAGGAAGTCACCCATTGAAGGAAGCTCTTAATACTGAATGATTCAGAGGAGACACTAGGTGGCCGCGGGTTTTATTGCTGATGAGGATCCCACTGGAAGGCAGAGCCTCCCCAGGGGAGATTGTCCCACCACCGTCTCCAGCTCTGAGTTCTACCTCTGATTTGTAACAACTAACTGTATCTGAAAAACGTGGCCTCAAACCTGTAATTAACAAGTAAGCCTGTAGAGTCTCTCGTTAAAAAGAGTCTCTTGAGAATTTTCAAGTTCTTTTAAATTAGTTTAAGTTCTTTCTTAAATAAAAGTCTTTCTGCACAGAATGATGGCTGAGTGGCATGGTAACCTTCCACTCTTTGTCAGTGAGGGGAGTTGACCAACAAGTAGAGTCATGGGAAGCCTTGTGTTCATGAACAGGGGACAGCCCAGGTGTGATGGAGTCCACCCTTATAGCCCCTCAATCACCTGGGCTCCTGGGAGCCATTCTGAAGTGTCCAGTGGGCCGAGACAACTTTGCAGAAAACCCCTCCCCTGAGTGTAGACTGGGCAGAAACATTTGACTTTGTAGAGGGGCCTGTTCCCTTAGCCAAGCCCTGACCTTAGTCAGCCCAAATGGCCTCTGCTCTAGAGTGATGGAGCCAGAGTCCTGCCGCCCCACAGGGAGAGCGCACCACACTAGACAGCAAGTGACTAAGAAGAGTTTGTGGTCACAGACCCTGTGGACCCCAAAAGTTTTAGTTTTTTGCTTTCAGTAAAGATAGTAACTAGAAATTGCTCAGTAGTCTATGGGAGGCTAGAGAGATTTATTTTTGCAATGTTAGAACAATACCCGGCTAGTTAAGTCTCAAGCTTTCTGTAAGTGCCTTATTGAATTTTATTTTTGCAAAAGTGGGCTTCTGGTCCAGTCTGCCCTTTGAAACATTTCTTTCAGTCAAAACTTTAGATATTTTCAGCTGTGATATAGATTGAGTAGACACTGGGCAGGCGTGCTGGTCTTCTGCTACAGTTATCCTCAACTGAGAAACAAGACCTGGTGAGGCTTTGCAGCCATCAAAACAGTTGTCCACCCTCGGACCTGCCTGGGGATTTGTCCAGATGTGTGGATCCGACCTCAGCCAGCCGCACAAAGCAGCTGGATGCCTGCACTTGGCCAGAGTGCCCCCCAACCCCCAATTTGTCCAAAATCATTGAGAGAAATCATATTTCCCTGAGGGTCGCTGAGAGGAAGCATAGTCTATCCACCCTTTCCCTTACTGTCAGAAACACCCCTGGATCAAACCAGAGCAGCGGATGTGCTTTCTTTGAAGGATGCAGCTGCTAGATTCCATGTGTCCTCAGCTCACCTGAAGTGCTCTAGGAGTCAGTCCCATGGTACGTGGTGTGTGCTGGCAGCAGGACATGGATGTGTGTGGCCCATTAAACACCACACCCTCTGTGAAAACTCCTCAAAAGGAGAGCCTGGCTGATGCTGGTTCTAGGAGCAACCACAAGGCTCTTTCACAGACACATACCAAAGTATAACGCATATGGGTCTTCCCCTTAGAGTAGTTACCAGAAAACTTAGGCCTGTCATTTCTAGCTGTGCCCTGTGGATCTTCCATACAATGTAAAGTCTCTTCACCTTCTTTCTTGCTCCGTTTTGTCATCATCCCAGGGCTTAGAGCCCTATTCTTAAAATACAGCGGGAGCAACAGATAGGCTGATGTTTCATTTGCAGCTTTGAGGGTGATTTCCTGGAGGCCTTACAAAGTTCTGACTGTGTGTGGGAAGGGAGCATGAGACAGGCGAGCAAGGCAGAGGTGAGGGTCAGAGATAGAGCTGGGACCTGGGCGTGTTTCCTTTGAAATGAAGGCAGGCTGAAGGCATGTGCTTGAAATGTGCATAGCGTCTACAAAGCCAAGCTCTGTAGTATTTATGTTGAGCAGAACAGCTTCAGAAGAAACCCTCAAAAATGTATGAGTCTAAAGGCTTAGAGGTACAAGTGGTGCAGCAGTACTTACTCTGAGCTGCATGAATGTGGGCAGCGAGGTGTCCAGGAGAGCAGGAGAGAAGGCAGCAGGTGGAAAGGGTCATCCTGTGTCACCCTCACGTGCTGGGTTAGCACTGCAGATTCACAGGAAGCATCTCAGAGTGAAAAGACCTGAGAAACACTGCAATGGATGAACGTGTCCAGGGTATGGGGAACGTGGTGTGTTCTTTAGAAAAACATTTTGTAATAGAACCTGTATCCATGTTATATCTCTTATAGTGTCTTGTTTAGCCACCACTAAAGTAGGAAGGATTCATCACTGACTAAAGTTTACTAAAAAATGAATCAGGTCGTGCAAATCACTGAGAAATATATATCTGATGTTTGTTGTGTAATCTTTCAGGAGATAAAAAAGTTTATCAAGGAGGTTTCTGAGAAGATCAAGAAGACCAGAGATAAATACGGCATCAACGACAACGGCACGACAGAGGTAGTGGCCGTCCCCCGGGGGTCAGGAGATGCAGAGGGTTTCCCACGCTGCCGGCCCCGGCCCTGAACTCGGCTTTTGTTCCTCTAGCCCCGTGTGCTGTACCAGTTGGACCGGATCACCCCCACCCAGATAGAGAAGTTTCTGGAGACGTGTAGGGACAAGTACATGAGGTGAGGGCGCTAATTGTCTCAGGCTGCCGGGCAGTCCAGTGGGTCTCTGGCATCTTTCCTGTTTCCCCAGGAAGCAGAATCCTGTGCCCACATCACTTACCAGCTGCCAGCCTCAAGCAGGTTCTGTCACCTCCTCTCTAGGGGCTCCAGTGGGTAGGCAGGCTGAGTGCTCCAACATGTGGGAAGAAGTGCAAACAAATTTCCGAGCATCGTCTTTTCATAGGGAAGCTACCAACATATTTGGCCAGGGCTGGCTGCTTGTCCACCTGCGGTACCATGTGTGAGCGGAGCCCGTAGGTCTTGTCCGGTCACCCACGCTGACCACAAGTAGCCACGCGGTTCCCTGTCGTCGTTGGGCCCCTCTGAGCAGTGCTCCCCTCCTCTGTACCTGTAACTGATCTGTGTCCGGTTCTTCCTCTGTCACAGGCCCAACCTGGGTCCTTGCCAATTCCTTCCTGACCCTGACGGCATATGTATTTTTTCTGTTGAAAGATAATCAGACACCTCCCCAGCAGTTTGGGGGTTTTAGTTTTGTCTCTTTTTTTTTTTGGCCGTGGCACAAGGCTTGCAGGATCTTAGTCTCTGGGAGTTGAACCTGGTCCCTGGCAGTGAAAGGACAAAGTCCTAATCACTGGAGGGCCAGGGAATTCCCTGGTTTTGTCTTTTAATTGAGGTATAGGTGACCTATATGTAAAAGTATATAAAATGGGTATATTTAAATGGGTTTTATATAAGATAGTTGCATCTCTTTTGTTTAATTGTATTAATGGAGTAGGGGCTTCCCAGGTGGCTTAGTCGTAAAGAATCCTCCTGCCAAGCAGGAGACTCGGGTTCAATCCCTGGGTCAAGAAGATCCCCTAGAGAAGGAAATGGCCACCCATACCAGTATTCTTGGTTGGGAAAATTCCATGGAAAGAGGAGCCTGGTGTGCTGCAGTCCATGGGGTCACAAAGAGTCGGACACAACTTGGCCAACTAAACAAACGACAGATAGTTGACCTACAACATTATGCAAGTTTCAGGCGCAAACACAGCAATTCAGTATTTCTGTATATTGCAAAAAGGTCACCACGATACATCTGGTTACCATCTGCCGCCGTACAAAGATATTGCATCGTCATTAACTGTAGCCCCTAGGCTGTACATTTCATCCCATTTTGTCTTTTCAGGGCACAGATGGAGCCAGGTTCCGCAGTGGGCGCGCTCTGTGCCCAGAGCATTGGTGAGCCAGGCACCCAGATGACCCTGAAGACTTTCCACTTTGCGGGCGTGGCCTCCATGAACATCACCCTGGGCGTGCCCCGCATCAAAGAGATCATCAACGCCTCCAAGGCCATCAGGTGCCCTCATCCCTTTGCCTCTTGTTCTCACACTCGTCTCTCATGTCCAGGAGAAACAACGTGTCCCTTGTCACGAGTGGGTGTCTGATAAATGCTAGCGGACAGTATCTCAGACTCTGGAGTGACACGTGCTAGTGTTAATCATATCGTGGCTCTTAAAAAACACCCAAGACAGAACGTCCAAACTGGAGAGGGTCAAAGCCGAAGCAGTGGTTCTTGTGGCCACAAGTCACATGTAAGAGAGAAACCTAAAACAATGCCTGGAAAAATTGGAACCATGTGTCATTGTAGACTTCATCCTTTTGATGATGTTATTCCCAGCTTCACTAGTCCTGATGTGTCTGCGACTCAATTTTGGGGCCGTATTCTGTGACAACACTCCCCCAGCCCAAATCCCACCCCCTGGTGGTTCCATGATAGAATTTGTAGGTGACCTGAAACTAGGAAAGAGAAATATTTTATAGCGCATTCAGTGACAAAATCATGTCCTACCTATGATCGGAATGTAGCAAAATGACAGTACAGCGTTAAAGGAGAGAACGCTGCACTCGGTTCTGGAACAGCACCTGTCCATGTCCAGGGTGGCAGGAGCTCTGCCCGCCTCTAGGTCAGTCAGATCACCCAGGAGTGTGCGTTCAGGGGATGCCATCCAGAATGGCAAGGCTGGAAGCTATGAGCTAGTAGTTGGAGCAGCCAGAGGTGTCCTGGAGGGGAGGTTGTGGGAGCGGGGTAAGCTATAAGTGACATGATTTTGTCACCACACATGCCGTAGTATACAAACCCATCGTATACAAAGGGTCAGTTTACTCAGGGAACAGAACTGAAGTAACTACGTATTAGGACCAAAGAGGAAAAGGTAGGTGTGCTTGGCCAGGAAGACTGTTCTGAAAGCCACTCACTCACTGATGGAGTGGCTTGCCTCATGAGCACTGGGGTGTGCAGCCCTCAGGACTGCGCCTGACGCCAGTGAACGCACAGGACAGTAAACTGCAGTTGCTGTTAGGGTTCCAAACTCACCCGGACGTAACGCAGCGTGGTCTTCAAGCAGCCTCGTGATCCTGTGCCCTCCTCCCCACAGCACTCCCATCATCACAGCACAGCTGGACAAGGATGACGATGCAGATTATGCTCGTCTGGTGAAAGGCAGAATTGAGAAAACCCTCTTGGGAGAGGTAAGAAGAAATCCCTCTCGATAATAAGAAAACTAACCCAGCAGCGTTGCCAGGACGTGTGAGAACCTCCTGTAGTGGGTTTACCAATCCGTGTGTCCACGCTGCTCTGTGTCCTTAAAGACGAGAGGGAGCCTCGTATGCTCCGAGGGACAGGGAAGTGACTGACGGATGTTCTGATCTTTTGACACCACAGATTTCAGAGTATATCGAAGAAGTGTTTCTTCCTGATGATTGCTTCATTCTCGTCAAGCTCTCCCTAGAACGGATCAGACTTCTGAGGCTGGAAGTGAGTCCCGTAATTAAATGCGTGAAGGAAGTCATCCCCTTTCAGTCCCAGGACAGGTGTGATGAACTAGGGCAAGAGCTGTGCGTAGCACAGGAAGCCCCAAAGAGGCTTCCACTCGGCGTCTGTCCTCTGGATCTGTCGTGCCTTCACATTCTGTCTACCCCAACCCCGGCACAGATGTGACCACCTAGAGACACACAGGAAATTAGTGGAGGTGGTGTGCAGACCACGGTGCCCATTTGCTGTGACCCAGCATGCCAGCAGTTGGAAGGACCATAGTGCCAGCTGTGTCTTACCCACCTGTGGGCCCCCAGCGCAGCAATGGCTGGCTCAGGATACGTGGGTTGACCTGGCTTCTTACTGGCATTTATAAACGGGTAACCGTGGCAAAATGGATTTAGGAGGGGCGGGTGGATCTACTTTTTTAGTGAATAAGCAGAGGTGTATATACAGTATATACAGTACATACATATACATATATCTCTGGTATTAAAATACCAAAGTACCAAAAAAGACATGATGAGGAGAGAGACTGGGGGGTGGGGGGTGGGCGGGGATAATTAAAAAGGCTCCTTAGAGGGGCAGGATGCTGAAAGGCCAAGAAACACAGAAACTGCAGCCTCCAAATCCCGCCAGTAACCTGGGCATGTGACCCCTCACAGGTGAACGCTGAGACAGTGAGGTACTCCATCTGCATGTCCAAGCTGCGCGTGAAGCCCGGCGACGTGGCCGTGCACGGCGAGGCAGTGGTGTGCGTCACCCCCCGAGAGAACAGCAAGAGCTCCATGTACTACGTGCTGCAGTTCCTGAAAGAGGATCTCCCCAAGGTGAGTCTCAGGTCGCCTCCCCAGCTGTCAGGCCTCACTCCTGAAGATGCATGACAGGAGGGAGCACGTTTGTCTCTAAGCTGCAGAGCCAGGCATCGGGGCGCGGAAGGGCTGCTGAGACTGCGGGTGGCGCCCGGTTCCTTCGTTTCTTTGCCACATCCCCGAGGAGTCAGGCAGGCTTAGGTTGCCTTCTTCACCCTGCTTTACCATTCTGCCTGTTCAGCTTTTCTCTTCTCTCCTAAAACTGGTGGTGGAAGAGGGCACGACCCCCTGCGCTTCTGCTTTCCCACCTCCCCACCCTGCAGCGGCTCAGGCAGCACACAGGCACTCCCCGCTTTGGCGCGTTCCTGACAGTCACCTCCGAGATGGGGTGATCAAGACCACAAACAGGCTGTGACACCCCCAGTTCTCGCAGCCACTGGTTTCCCAGGCTGCTAGGTGGGCGGGGCCGTTCGCACTGCGGGGTCTGGAGCCCTCTGTGTCTCTATGTTCAGGTGGTGGTGCAGGGCATCCCGGAGGTGTCCCGAGCTGTCATCCACATTGATGAGCAGAGCGGGAAGGAGAAGTACAAGCTCCTGGTGGAGGGGGATAACCTGCGGGCCGTCATGGCCACCCACGGCGTGAAGGGCACCCGGACCACCTCCAACAACACGTACGAGGTACCGCTCACAGCCGGGGCTCCTGCAGTTGGCCCAGCACGTTCCTCTGACCCTGCCGTTCACTCTGGGTCTGCACCGAAGACTACCCCACACTCCATCTCTGTGGAGGGACACAGGGTGCTGGGAACCTGCAGGGCAGAGGAGGATGTGAGGGGAAGCTGAGGAGCCCTGGAAGTGGCTGCCTCCATTCATCTCTGCCCTCCGCAGGTGGAGAAAACCCTGGGCATCGAAGCTGCCCGGACAACTATCATCAACGAGATCCAGTATACAATGGTCAACCACGGCATGAGCATCGACCGGCGGCACGTCATGCTGCTCTCCGACCTCATGACCTACAAGGTGCGTGGGGCCTCGTGGCTGCTATCGCAAACCCAGTCTCAGGAGCACCAGGCTTGGAGGACATATACAGTGCCTGGCTGTGATGACCACTATTACCCCAGAACCAGAGTACAGTGGTCCAGCTGGGCGTGCTGGTAAAATTCCAGTGTGAAAATTGCAACCACATGGCAGGAGGCAGGGCATGGTTTCTATCCTAAAAGAAAATTAGCCATTGCCAGAAGCCTAAGGATTCCATGACAGACTGAGGTTTATGTCCTGCCGAACCCATTTCTCATACTCCTATAGCCATTTCTAGGTGAAAATCTGACTGGGGACTGAGTTTGGTTGGTTGGTTGGTTTTTGTTTTTGTCTCTTGTACCAAAAATCTTTCCTCTCTCATCATGCCATAAGGCATGATGCCTCCACAGACACACTTGTACTGCAGCAAATTCAGAAGCTGGGTGGGAGAAGTGACCCATTTCCTACCACCCCGTAGTAAAGACAGTCATTTTAAAGTCTTCCTTTCCATTTTTGTTCTATACGCATATATTAGATTACTACAGGTAAACAGTAAAAGTGAGCATGTCATTTTTATTGAACATTATAAGTGTTTTCCACATTGCTATGTAGTTTTATAAAGATACTTTTTTAATGATGGTTCAGTATTCCTTTGAATGAAAGTACCTAAATATACTTGTTTCCCTACTTTGAGGTTTTTAAATTATTTGGGTTTTTATTTCTTTGAGTCATAAGAAACATCTTCAAAAGTTATTTTTTTTTCTTTTAGGGGGGAGGGGTGCAGTTTAGTTCCCCGACCAGGATTTGAACCCGGACCCTCAGCAGTGAGAGTGCAGGGTCCGAATCACTGGACCAGCAGAAAATTCCCCACTTTTCAGCTTTTGTTCGGTTCGTTTTCATTGGTGTGTAGTTGCTTTACGGCGTTGTGTCAGTTTCTGTTGTGCAGCAGAGTGAATCGGCTACACATACACGCATATCCACTCTTTACTTCCCAGTTCTCGGTTCTTTGTTCCAGTGGCCCCTGGCCGTGAGTGCCAGGATCTGTGCTGTCAGCGCCAGTGACCCCAGAGGGACACGGGTGGGACAGATGGTCGTTAGGGTCCTTCGCAAACCTGGATTGTGACTTGAACAGCAGCCTGGCTGCTTTTTGCTTCTTCTGTTGAGGGGGGCAGGGGCTGCGTTCTGGTCCTGGCAGGAGATCCCACTCTGGCTCTCTCCCTTGACACAGGGTGAAGTCCTGGGCATCACCAGGTTTGGCCTGGCCAAGATGAAGGAGAGCGTGCTGATGCTGGCCTCGTTTGAGAAGACGGCCGACCACCTCTTTGACGCTGCCTACTTTGGGCAGAAGGACTCTGTGTGTGGTAGGTTTGGTGCTTGCAGCAGCCTCACCAGAGGCCTTTGTGGGGTTTTGTTGGTTTTTTGTTTTGTTTTGTTTTTTACAGTTTAGACCATGGCCAGGGCTTCTCAAGAGAAACTGAGCAGGGAGAGCTTTGCCTTGTTTTAAGAGTCAAGTCGCAGCTCACAGAATTAGAGCTAACCGATCTTTTATCTCCAAAGCCTGATTGCGGCAGCCTGCGTCCCCCACATCCTTTAGAACCCTGCTCAGTCAGGACAGAGAAGAGGTCACCCCTGGGCAGGTAGGAATTTTCTAGCCTCCAGAATGAGAGTCAGCCACTCTGGTCCTGCCCCAGGCGCTCCCGCTGTCCCAACTCCCTGAACGAGGCAGCTGGCACGCTTCCGCCGGGTGCCTTGTGTGCCATCTCAGCACGTTGCTGAGGCATGGATATCAGCCCTTTCACGGGGAGAAGACCAAGGGCACTAACTCGTTATCAGAGTCTCGCCCTGCGCTGGCCTGCCCTCCCCACACAGAGCAGGTCTGGCGGGCCTAGGGGAGAGGGGTGGCTGTCACAGCCAAGTTCTGCTCCCTGCGCCCCAGAGTGCCCACTTTACTCCAGCCTTTCTCGTGCCACAGCAAGACCCTGTGGCCTGAGGTGGGAGTTTGGGGTTCAGACAGTGACGCCGCGCCTGGCCCCAAGCACTGCCGCCAGAGCTCCGCTTCCTAGTGGCCGTTTCCCTTCTCACCTCCTTGTGTGGACTCAGCACCCGAGATGATGGGCAGATGGGACCAGGCAGTGTGTGCCTACTTTTTGCTTCTAAGATTAGGGTGACAGGTTGCAAATAGAGGGAAAGAGAAATTAGGCAGTTCTTTACTATAACGAAGGGTGAAAGGAAAGAAAAGCAGGCAGAGATGGGGGCAGGAGAAGGGCAAGGCCCAGCCAAAAGTGAGAGCAAGCCTGCTTGCAGGCCTGAGACCCAGCACCCCGCTCCACCTTTAGGGGCCTGGCATGGTTGCCCTGCCCCAGCTTTAAAGTCCCCTGGTCCTCTGCATGTTGTAACTTAGTGTCAGCCCTCACTCTATGTTGGGTTTTAGTTTGATTGCCTCTCTGGCCCCTGATAGCACAAAGCCCAGAACACAGCAGATACACACTTGCTTACTATAGAACCAGAAGCCTCATGCAGAGCCCAACATTTAGATCTTAGAAAGCTGAAAGGGAGCTTGGAGAAAGGATCTACACTGTCGCCTGACTCCTGTCACTCCCATGAGGGACCCTGCCTTCTCAGTGTTTCTGATTCAAGCTGTGGACTCCGAGGTTGGGGTGGTGTTAACCCCTGGCCCACCCCTGACCCCTGGGCACAGAACAAATCTGTGCTGCTGTTTCCATGGGGATTGGCATCTGCTCGCTGCGGTCCCATTTGCTTGTTCCCTGGGCCCTAAGCTAAGGACATGCTGGGTGGCAAACTTGGGGTTTCCTGAGCATCATTCAGTGTATCCTTGCTGTTTGAGTTTAGTGCTCAAAGGTGAGGCCACATGATGCCTTTAGCTTGGGCAGAAAGGCTGCTGAGGCAGCAGCGGGGCTGTGAGCAAGCACTTCCCTTCAACCAGATGCAGGAACTCCCCCCGCCTGCCCAGGAGCACCAGGCCATGCCTTCAGCATCCATAGAAGAGGAGTAAAGTGAGCAGCCCAGGTCCAACACGTGGGGGCTGGGACTCCAAGTCAGTAGTCTTTCTGTCCTGTTTGAAGACTTCCCCAAGTGTAGAGACGCTCTCTCACCTCCTTTCTGGTTGGTTTCAGGGGTGTCTGAATGCATCATCATGGGGATCCCCATGAACATTGGAACTGGACTCTTCAAGCTGCTCCACAAGGCCAACAGGGACCCCAGCCCTCCCAGGAGGCCCCTCATCTTCGACACAAACGAATTCCACATCCCCCTTGTCACCTAGTCCAAGGAAGAGGGGGCTGTTCCTGACCTTGGCTCCTTGTCACCTGGAAAAGGCTGGAGGCCAGCAGCCAACTCCTGAGCTTTGTGCTCCCCAGGACCGAGGCCCTGCTGCCCCTACCATGCTGGCTGTTGGAGAAGGTTCCCTGAGTGCTGGGAGCTGCTCATCCCATGACCCCAGCCATAGCACAGTGCTTGGTGGGGTAAACCGGGATTTTTCTGTCGGTTTGAAACCTGCTTAATCTGGGGACAGCTCTGCACCTCCTGCCTACTCCACCTCCCTGGACTTGTAAGGAGGCCCCAGCCAAGCATCTCTGCTCATTTCCACCTCCCCTGTCCCTCCATTCACTCACAGGAGTCCCAGCCTGACCAGGAGCCAGTGCTAAGCCCCAAAGCCAGGGCACATTCTCAGTTCTTCCGTTCCCTGGTCATGCTGGAATCTCCCAATGTGACATACTAATGTAAATATTGTTCGTAGTATTTATTTGCTCACTGAAGAATTTGGAGTTTTTATTGTTATTTTAGTTTTCCTTTTGAAACCAAGAAGCTGTGGAAACCAAGAGAGCCAGCTTTGAAGCATCCTTGGAAAAACTAGTTAAGCAAATGGGGCTATCTAGGATTTGAAACTGTGTTGAAACTGTCATGAGGCCAAGCTGCTCTGAAACACCTTTTGCAGACTCCCATGCCACCCTCTTTGTGTATATTTCCGATGCCCATGGGGGCACATGAGTCAAACTCATTCTTTGTGGCCTGTAGAAGCCTCTCCAGAGTTTAGAGCTGGCTGAGGTGGGGACTCCCGGTGTACATGGAGATGAGGAGTGGGGCAGGGCCCTGCCCTGCCTGGGGGCATCCGCACTCCTCCTGAGGAATCCACACGTGTGCTCGCCTCCCGCAGCCGGGGAGCACACAGGCAGCTGCAGAGCCGGAGGCCTCGTGAGTGCCCCGGGGCCTGGCGTGAGAGGGCCCTCTGGGCGCAGGCAGGCGCCGGCTCTCAGGGGTGAAGCGGCCACCCAGACAGGAAGGGTGGGGCCTGCACGGGGGTGGGCGCCCGCTGGAGTTGACGTCCCCCAGGTGGCTGCAGCAGGTTTCTCAGAGGACATCTGTGATGATAACACACGTGAGGCGGTAGGAAGGACCCGGCAGGGCGTCCCAGGAAGCCCGTGTTCTGCTGCCTGCTTGGGCCTCTGCTAGTGACCGCGCCTTCCATCGCTGGTAGGGTTTTCAAGGCTTACAGGGGGTTTTGTGAAACACCAGAAAGAAACGTACACAGCTGGTCTCCTAGAGCACAGGGGTTTGCTCACAGAAACGGTGGTTCTTTGTGCCGAATTTGCTCCTTGGGATGGGGCTGGAGCCACAGGGAAAGAACTGGTGGCCACAGCTCTCCTCCAAGAATGTTCCCTGGAGCCTGTCCTTCCCTTCCCTGCCCGGAGCCAAGCTTCTCACTCTGGCTTTTCCTTCCCTCCCTGGGGGGCCTTGGAAAACCTAGACTGCTTGGTCAGAAGTGAGATGATATGAAAAGTGGAGCTGTGACCCTGTTTCTGGCTCCCTGCTCTTGGGAAGAAGATCAACCTCTGAAACGATAGCTGGTGCATCTCGCTGTTAAGCTACTGGAAGACACAACAGTGCAGACCGAAGAGACGAGCATCTGGTTTTGAGTGAGAAGATGGTTTGGATGATTAAAGAGGGTGTGGTAAAAGAAGAAGGGGAGGCCCAAAGAATTCAAGCAGTATTTTATAGAAGTACATTCTTTGGTCATTCCCTAGTTGATTTCCCACCTTCTGAGTTAATGCTGCTAAGGTACTCTGCAAAGCCCTAGGTTCTCGGGTGCGTGTTTGGAACGAGGGCTTTTTTTCCCCATACTGACATAAGTTAGGAATTCTTGACCTGAGTTATTTTTTGTCAATGCTCAGGTTTCAATTCTACCAAAGTGAGTCTGGGCTTCTCAGGTGGCACAGTGGTAAAGAATCTGCCTGTCAATGCAGGAGACACAAGAGACGTGGGTTTGATCCCTGGGTCAGGAAGATACCCTGGAGGTCATGGCAGCCCACTCCAGTATTCTTGCCTGGAGAATCCCATGGACAGAGGAGCCTGACAGGCTACAGCCTATAGGGTCACAGAGAGTTGGACACGACTGAGTGTAAACTTAGTTTGGCCCCACACCTATGAGGTTAACCTACACACTTAGGGTACCGTTGATACGGAAAAAAATACCATTTTTCACATTCAGCTCCCCCTGTATCTTTGAACTGATCTGGCCTAGTTTAAGACAAATGGTTGAGCCCATTAATAATGCTTATGCAGGTTTGCCCCATGCAGCCTCACCATGGACTGTGCTTCTCTCACCCAACCTGCCAGGAGCCACAAGACTGGCTTCCTAAAACCTGAGAAGTAACTTCTGGGCCTGATCAGATCCAGGACTGCTGGACTACACGTGAGGGCCAGGGAGGGTGGAATTGGGTGATGGAAGGGGCCACAGTGCCCATCTTGCTCTGTGACACAGAAGCTGGAGAGACCGTGGCCACAGTTTTCTGCTGTGCGTGACAAAGTGGGCACCTCTGGGAGCCTGGCCCGGTCTCTGGCAAGCACTCTGACTCCCTGGGTGAGACGTGGCTGCAGTGGATACAGGTTCTGGGTTGGATTCAGACCAGCACGTGGTTCTGGGAAGGGGCACACCCCCAGTGACAGTGAGGTACCCTCGCCACCAGCCCTGCCACCATAGGCGGTGTTGACTCGTAAACCCTACTCCGGCCTCCCCACTGCACATCCTAGGGGTGGGAGTTAAAATTCCCCCTAATCTGATCATCTACCCTGGCCTTGGGCTTTGTGCAAACACAACTCAGACACTCAATTAGCAGTGTATACTGAAGACCGAGCTGAACAGAAGGTTAGGATGTTATTCTGGCCTATTTGGAAGAAGTAAAATGTTTAAATTCTGCCTCATCCATTAGACACGTATTTCTGACTGGTGATCTGTCCAGTCCTTGACCCTTTTCCCATCCTTTGTACACAGGGATCGAAATAGTGACTGGCTCAGTTACAGCCCTGCCCCACTTTGTTCAGCACTTTGGGGGCGGGAGAGACATTCTGGAGTGTTTCAGTGTCTGTCGGATGAGAGCTAAATGCAGAGCTGTGTGTCTACTCCAGCTTCTGTCCACGTGTGTTCACACTGATGAATGAATGATTCAATCTGACACAATGTGGTGGTGATTTTTTCTTAAAGTTTTGTTGTCTCTTGGCAGAACTCTTATTTTTCTACCAAAACTCAAAAGAAGGAAACGTGCTATACAAAAAAGTGTGGCAGTTCAGCCCAGAGGGTTGTGAAACAGGGTAGTTGGGTTACAGGTGGGCTTCAACTCCTAAAATGATGAATGTTCCTGCTGCAGGCCCACCTCTAAAGGTCAGCAGTAAGCATCCAGCCCCCTCCCACCCCATGTGGCTACTTCAAATCCAGTGAATTGTGGGGCAGCATCCCCCACACCCATCTTCTGGAGGTGCTGCCTGGCCAGGATCAGGTATCTAGCTTGACTTCATTCATTCAATTAGTAAAGACCTGCTATGTCCAAAGTCCTGTTCTAGGTACTGAAAGTACAACAGTAAACCAAACAGGTAAATCAGATACTAATGCATCTAGAAACAATTCTTTGGCAGAAGTGGGTGGGGCGACAAAAACGTGTCCAACACAGTCTAGGGTTGAGGCTTCAGAATTGAGGGCCTGGCTCCTGTGGGCAGACTCAGCACATGAGGCCTCACCAGAGCAAAGAGAAAGGTCCCTCTGAGCCAGCACAGCCCCCAGGTTCCAGCCCCTCCCTACAGGGCCCTCCATGCCTCACTGGCCTCCTTCCCTTGGACTTGGGTTCTGGAGGATGTGCCCTGGGCAGAGGACACCTGCCCATGGTCAGTGGGGAGGGATGCTCCATCCTTTCCCCACCGTCAACATGCAGTGTTAATAAGCAGTGTTAACAAGCAGTGTTATGCTTTTGTTCTGGCCCAGGTGGTGTGCTGGGCCCTCGGAGGAAGTCCCTGCACGCATGGGGTTTACCATCTGCCCGGGGTCATCTTATGGTTAAGAGCCTGCGTTCTGTGATCAGGCTGTCAGAATTCAAATCCCAGTTTCCCCTTTTTATCTGGTGACCTTGAGCTAAAGACCTAGCCTCTCTGCCTCTACTCATTTATAAGATAGAAATGCCATTTATTGGTATCTACATCATAGGGCCATTGTGAGTTTCAACATGATTATGCATATAAGGTCTTAGTACAGCTTGGCACAGAGTATATGCTCATTAAGTACATTGCAGTTATGATGACTATCACTATTTTGACTGAAAAACATGCTCTGTGAATTCACAAGGAAAACCCAATCCTTTGACTCTTTAATTCACTCGGATGGAGCTGTGTGTGGCTTTGGAAATTGGGCCTCCTGGATATAAACCCTGCCTCACTCTGCTCAGTCAGTAGATCCCAGGAAGTATTTCACACCAGGGACAAAGAAGCCTCAGGAAGGGGACTGGCACTTAGCAGTCATGTGGATCAGAGCTTGAACGTTTTCATGTAGGCCAGAAAGTAAATGTGGGTAGTAATACCAGAGAACTCAGAGGCTCTTTACAGAGAGATGTAGACATTAATACGCTTATTTATATAGATGTGTTATATAACAGGGTGTTCCTCTCTTTAGGCTTCCCTGGTGGCACAGCAGTAAAGAATCCGCCTGTAGTGCAGGAGATGCAGGTTCAATCCCTGGGTTGTGAAGATCCCCTGGAGGAGGGCATGGCCACCCACTCTAGTATTCTTGCCTGGAGAATCCGATGGACAGAGGAGCCTGGCGGGCTCCAGTCCATAGGGTCACAAAGAGTCAGACACAACTAAAGTGACTTAGCATGCACACACGTCCCACTCTTGAAGAGAGAGGTTGCCACTGAAAAATCATCAGCAGAAAATATTACCAATAAGAAATTGGTAATCTTGACCACTTTACTTCCCACTCTGTCCGGTGTACCTTTCTAATGTACCTTCTGAAGGTATTGCCCACCCCACCCCCGCTTTTTTTTTAAGTCTGATAGTAAAGAAATCAAATCATCTTGGACCAAACTTTGCTCTGGAAAGTGCTGAGTGTTCTGCCCTGAACATAGTAGAGTGGTCATTTCCAGTTATATAAACATAAAGCAAGTAGGCACCAAATATTCAGGGAGCAGGACATTGTTATCAGCATAAGTTAACAAAAAATCTAAGTTAACACAGCCTTAAATACCTAAGGTTGTTGTTTTTATTTAAAAAGACCATAGATGGTATTGCAGGATTAATACCGTAGTTTCACAAAGCTGTGGGAGAACCAGGCTTCTCCCAACCTCCCCTTCCACCCTAGCATGTGGCCCAGCCCTCATTCCTCATGGTCCAAGGCGGCTGCTTGAGCTCCAGGCATTACAGCCAGAAGAAACGGAGAAGGAGGCATAGCACTTTGCTTTAAGGAGAGTTCCCAAAAGTTAACTTGGCATTTCTGTTTACATCCCCTCAGCCAGAATTAGCCACAGTTCCAAAGGAGGCTGGAGGATGCCATCTGGGTCTGGGTGGCCATGTAGGGGCTTCTGTTAGCAAACAGCACGGGGAGGTACAGAAGTGGGCTATGACCATGTCTGCCTGCAAAGTATAAGGATGCGTTGTGGGTTTTTGTTTCTTTGGGGGGGTTTTTTGCTTGATAAAGTTCAGAAAATTCCCCTAAGCCTCTTGGAACTGGAATATTTCTAGGATGCGTACAACCATGGGACCTCTTCCTCTTCAGAGGGACTAAGAGCACCTCCTCCCTGACCCCTAAGCCCTTCACTCTCCCCTTTCTTTTCCCTTTCTTGCAGATTTCATGCCTGAGTTTTTGTTGTTGTTTACTAACCTGACATTTAAATTAGATCTCCTTCCCTTAGCAAGATGTTCAAAATGTTTCTGGACTTAATGGAAAATGCAGCTGTCAAACATTCATTCCATAAATAACACTGTTCATTGCTCACCTACTATGTCCCAACCCCAGTGCCAGGTACTGAGTGGTGAACAGAATTTCCATGACCCCTCTTTTTAGCAAATTAATGTAGTCACAGCACTATCCATAGAAATATAATACAAACAACATATGTTCCCATTTTCTAGTATCCACATTTCTTTTAAATGGTGAACTTAATTTTAGTAATCTATTTTAGTTAATTCAACATATCTACAATATACCAATATGTGACCAATATAAAAATCATGGATGAGATATTTTACACCCCATATACTAAGTTTTCAAAATCCAGTGTATGTTTTAAGAGTACAAGTTTCAGGTTCTCAGCAGCCAGATGTGGCTAGGATATACTATATTCAGTCCAAAAAACAGTCTGGGGAATTCCCTGGGGGTGGGGGGATCCAATGGTTAGGACTCTCCACTTTCACTGCTGAGGAGCCAGGTTCAAACCCTGGTCGGGGAACTAAGATCTCACAAGCCACACAGCCAAAACTTTTTTAAAAAGAAAAAGAAAGAAAAGCATAGTCTAAAAGAGGCAGTAAACAAACGGACAATTACAAATGGCACTAAAAATCAAGGAGACAGCTGCAGTGAGAAGGAAGGGGCAGCCTCTGTGAGCAGGGCCCGAGCTGATGCCTGAAGGATGAGCAGAGCAAGGGGAAGGGTCCTCCAGGCAGGAGGGCTTATGGAAGGAGGGAACTGGTCCCTGGAGAGCTGCTGGCGGGAGACCAGTCCCATGGTCTGCTGGAGATCTGACCTGGGAGTGAGCCGAGGCTGGGCCCCCAAGAATGCCCACAGTCTCCTGTCCATCCTGAAGCTGCCCACTCAGCTCCTCCATTCACTGTCCAGGGAACTTTCAGTGAACATCTCGCAAGGCTTAAACTGGACCCAAATAATTTTCTGTTGCCTCTGAACCTGGCCCCAAACCCAAGACCTATTTAAAGGTGGATAACCTGTACTCAAGGAAGCCAGAGCCTAGCGCTGAAAGCCCCGTTCTTGCTGCCTCAGGAAGCTCGCTGGCACAGAGCACACACTTTGTATACACTGTGCACTCGGCCCTGTGCTTCCAAACTTCTGCATTCCTTGGAGGAGGGATCGCATCCAGGGGAAGCCAGGAGTTGGAAGAATCACCCCGCCATGCCCTTCCTCTGCACCACCACCAGAGCACAGGCCGTCACATACACCAGAGCTTGACAGAAGTAAGCAAAACCAGACTTCCTGGATCGACTCCAGCGGTCTCCCAGGTGCTCAAGACAAGCAGCATCTTCAGCCTTTTGTGACACAGTGCTCAGTGTAGGCACACGTTTGCAGATTTGCCGATAAATCCATGGGTCCAGCAGAAACAGTCCTGGACTTTCCAAGATCCAAACTGTCGCCCTCACTCTGCCTACCATCAGCAGCACTGCCTTAGGCACACCGCCTCCTGCTTTGGGTCTCAGTTTCCCAGTCTGTACAGATTAAACCCTCAGCCATGCCTGTCTGCTACAATGCTTCTTACGAGGCACCCAGGAAGCTGGAAGACTAAACCATTAGCCATGCTGCCAGAACACTGAAAGGAGCCCGTCACTGCTGATGGAGCCTCCAGTCTCAACCAGTTCTCATGCCTCACTCTCGTCCCTTGGGGGAATGGTCCCAAGACCACTGTCCCAAAAGCTGAGTTCCAGGGGTCCTGGCCCTTGTGGCAGCGTATGCCACTGCTTATCCTGGCACTCCTGAGCCCCCTTCCCTAATACTGCACTGAAACCACCCTTTAGCCTACTGAGTTCATTCTTTTATCTCCCCCAGCAGAATTTAAGTTCCAGAGGGACAGGTATTTGTTTTACTCACTGCTGTAACCTCAGTGCTTAGCACTGTACCTGGCAGGTACTAAAGGCTTTAAAAATATTATCTCGAGTGAAGGAGCGGATTCCGCCTGGAACCCCCTCTCAGCAGCTGGAATCTAGGAGTGAGGGCCTTGGAGCCCAGCAGGCATGGATTTGAATCCCTGCCCCATCACTTTCCAGCTTCCTCACAGCTAGCCACCCCCAGTCCTGAGCCCCAGCCCCATCGAGGGTCTCCTGCTGGCTGCTGGATCTGATCAAGGACTGCAGGAGCCTGACTGCTGCTTGTCCTCGCACTGCTTCCCAAAGGCTCAATTCCACCTTTGCCCAGAGAGGCCCTCGCAGGGCTAGAACCAAGGGTGAGGGGCCCCGACCACTGCCGCCTCCCCTCCTCCCATCTCTGCCTGCAGGCTCGGGCCCCAACCCTGGCCCCAAACATAAGAGCCAGAGCCAAATGCTTCTAGCATATACCACCGTGGGTGATTTATTTAAGGGTCTCCAAATAATCACTTAAGTGTCACCATGGCAACCTGGAGAGTTGCCATAGAGATCGGAGCAGGAAACGTCCCCATGGAGACCCCTGGGAGACTCTCTAGGAAATCATTACCAGGTGGATGGGGCTTGGGAAGGGGGAGCTGGACAAAGAAGGGAGCCCCACGGTTCTGTGTGCTGGCAGGCGGAGGGGGTGAAGGGGCAGAGTGGGAAAGACCAGCTTAAAAAGGCAGGCAAGTTAATGATCTCCACCAAGTCTAGGGGCCATGTGATAAATAACTTCTGTTGTGTGCACAGAATATATCTGAAGGAAAAGACAGGAAACTAGTAAAATTGGTGGCCCTCCAGAAGGGGGTAGAGGAGAGAGATTTTTCACCATATGTTCCTTTGTATACTATTTGAATTTCTTTTATCAGAGGTATGTAGGTATTAAATATTCCAAAATTATTAAAGTTATTTACAAAGCACTTACTACGTTAGATGTTTTACATCCTCAAAGCAGCGCCATAAGGTAGGTATTATGTCTGTTACACAGATGGGGAAATGGTGGTTCAGAAAGGCCCACAGCCACACAGATGAGTGGGAATCAAACCCAGGGTTCTCCAGCACCCCTCAGCGAGTCTGGATTCTCTGATCTGCCAATGCCACACTGAGCACTTTAGGTAACCTTGGCCCCTGGAGCTCAATTTCCTCACCTATAAAATAGCTTGGCACTTTGGACAGGATGACAGCTAAGCCACCAGGGAAACTCCTGATCCCTCCACACACCCATTAAGATGGTTACAATCTAAAACGGCAACAAGTGTCTGCGAAGCTGAGACATTCATGCACTGCTGGTGGGGAAATCAGAAACTTCACACAGAGCTGTAAAATGGGTCAGCTGTGTCTGAGCTGCTACAGCAAAACCCCACAGACTGTGTGGCTTAAGCTACGGACAGTCATCTCTCAGTTTTGGACAGTGACAGACTTTATTTTTTGGGCTCCAAAATCACTGCAGATGGTGACTGCAGCCATGAAATTAAAAGACGCTTGCTCCTTGGAAGGAAAGTTATGACCAATCTAGACAGCATATTAAAAAGCAGAGACATCACTTTGCCGACTAAGGTCTGTCTAGTCAAAACTATGGTTTTTACAGTAGTCATGTATGTATGTATGTGAGATTTGGACCATAAAGAAAGCTGAGCACCAAAGAATTGATGCTTTTAAAAAAATTTTTATTTATATATTTTTATTTGTTAATGTTACATTATTTATTTATTGGCCACACAGCATGGTATGTGGGATCTTAGTTCCCCGACCAGGAATGGAACCCATGCCTCCTGCAGGGGAAGCACAGAGTCTTAACTACTTAACCACCAGGAACATCCCAGAATTGATGCTTTTGAACTGTGGTGTTGGAGAAGACTCTTGAGAGTCCCTGAACTGCAAGGAGATCAAACCAGTCAATCCTAAAGGAAATCAGTCCTGAATATTCACTGGAAGGACTGATGCTGAAGCTGAAACTCCAATATTTTGGCCACCTGATATGGAGAACTGACTCACTGGAAAAGATCCAGATGCTGGGAAAGATTGAAGGCAAGAGGAGAAGGGGACAACAGAGGATGAGATGGTTAGATGGCATCACCAACGTGATGGACATGAGTTTGAGCAACCTCCGGGAGTTGGTGATGGACAGGGAAGCCTGGCTTGCTGCAGTCCATGGGGTTGCAGAGTTAGACACGACTGAGCAACTGAATTGAAGTCCTAGATCAAGTAGGTCCTAGCCTGCTTGGTTCCTCATGAGGGTCATCTTGCTGATGTGCAGATAGCTAGTTTCTTGCTGGATCCAGGATGGAGAGAGAAAGCTCTGGTGTCTATTCTTCTTAAAAGGACACTAATCCCATCATGTGGCCTCCACCTCATGACCTCATCTAAACCTAATTATGTCCCCAAAACCTTACCTTCTCATGCCATCACATTGGAGGTTAAGGCTTCACCTATGAATTAAAGTGAGAGGGGCAGGCAAACACTTAGTCTATAATAAGCTACTTTGGGAAAACAGTCTGGTAGTTGCACAAAAGGTTAAACACAGGTTTACCACATGATGCAGCAATGCCACTCCTAGGTATGTCCCCAAGAGAATGCAAAAACATTTTAACACAAAAGCTTGTACACGAATGCTCACAGCAGCATTATCCATAGCTGATATATTCAGCCACAAAAATGAATGAAGTACTGACACATGCTACAATGGGAATGATCCTCAAAAACACTCTACTTCATGAAAGAAGCCTCTGACAAAGGACCACACGTGACCAATAAATGTTTAGAATAGGGAAATCTATAAAGACAGAAAGTAGATCAGTAGTTGCCTGGGGCTGGGTGGATAGGAAGATTCGATGGTGACTGTTAATGAGTATGAGGTTTCTTTTGGGCGTAAATGTTCTAAAATCGATTGTGGTGACTGATGCACAGCTCTGAATATTCTGCGTGCATGCTCAGTTGCTTCAGTCATGTCTGACTCTTTGTAACCCTATGAACTGTCGCCCACCAGGCTGCTCTGTCCATGGGATTATCACGGCAAGAATACTGGAGTGGGTTGCCATGCTTTCCTCCAAGGGACCTTCTTGACCCAGGGATCGAATCCTTGTCTCTTACAGCTCCTGCATGGGCAGGTGGATTCTTTACCATTGGCACTGCCTTCTAAAAGCCACTAAATTGTTTACTTTAAATGGGTAAATTGTATGGTGTGTGAATGATATCTCAATAAAGCTATTTTTAAAAGAGTGAGGGAATTCCCCGGAGATCCAGTTGTTGGGATTCTGAGCTCTCACTGCCAAGGACCTGGTCAGGAAACTAAGATCTCATAAGCCATGTGGTGCAGCCAAAGACAAACAAACAAAAAGGAATAGAGAGTGAGAGGGAACGTACTCCCTCAAGGCTACACAGCCTTAGCAGCCCCTCTAAGACCTACCTCCAGGCAGCCGCCTCCCACTCATTCTGTTCTCTATAAGGGTGTCCAGCAGGGCCTCTAAGGCTGTTTCCAAAATGAGAAGGTGCCAACTACTGAGGGTTTCCGATTGTGACCCCCACCCCCTGCCCCCAGCCACAGCAGCGTTCTTTTTTTCTTTAATCGAAATATATATATTTGACTTACAATGTATTCATTTCAGGTGTAGAACCTAGTGATTCAATATTTTATATATTATGTATCATGAAATGATCACAGTAAATCTAGTTATCATCTGTTAGCATCAGAGCAGCATTCTTTAGTAAACTGGGCAGCCTCAAGATCTCATTTGGAGAAAGAGTTCCACTGCCAAAAAGAAAGAAAAGTAAAAGTTTGAAAGCCATCGACCAGAGACAGTATTAAGGAGGAAAGCAAAGTGATTAAGAACCTGAGCATGGGCCTTGTACGAAGCATCTCTTCCGATTCTGATTCTTTGACATCTTAGGGCCTTGCTGACCCTGGAGAGACTGTGCCTCCCAGAACTAGCCAGTTTGCACAGGTAGTCAAGGGCTCTCCAGTGAGCACGCCTTTTACATGCAAACCAGTCAATTCAGAGCCCATACCCCAAGCATTCTCTTCATCAAGTCCTTACAAAGCTCTCTCAGACTAGGCAGCTATTTCCCTGCCCTAATCAGCCCAGGGCCCAGGATCAGACAAGTAGAGGGCCCCATGCCCCAGAGCCCACTGAAATTTTTCAAACTAGTCAGTCCTATGCCTGCTTTCTGGTCTCACCTGTGCTCCTGCAGAGACCACAGTAAAGGCTCTTGCTCCTGTTCTGTCTCCCTTTCTGCCTCCTGACTGATCCCAGTGCTTGCTAGTGTGACCCTGCATGGTGAGTAAAATACTATCTTTTCTTTCTTTCCTTGTTCTAAAGTGAGGTTGAACTGACACATAACATTATATTAATTTCAGTTGTATAACATAATGATTCAGTATTTGCATATAGACTGCCCTCCATATCTAAGGGTTCAGCATCCATGGATTCAACCAACCATGGACAAAAGTATTCAAACATACACACACACACACAATTCTAGAAAGCTCCAAAAAGCAGAACTTGAATTTGTTGAACCAACAATTATTTACATTGTATTTATAACTATTTACATGATGTTTACACTGAATTAGATATTATAAATAATCTGGAGATGATTTAAAGTATATGGGAGGATGTGCATAGGTTATATGCAAATACTACACCATCTTATATAAGGGACTTGACCCAGATATTCTCAGAGGTCCTGGAGCCAATCCAGAGAAAATACCAACAGATGACTATGAGTGCAAAATGATCACCACAGTAAGTCTAGTTAATGCGTGTCACCATAAAGAATAACAAAAAAAAACCTTTTTTTCTTGTGATGAGGATTTTTTTGTGTGTGATGAGGATTTTTAAGGTCTATTTTCTTAGTAACTTTTATTTTTTTTTTTGCTGAAACCCATGACTTGTGAGATCTTAATTCCTTGACCAGGGATGGGACTCTGGGCCCGCAGAAGTGGAAGAAGCATGGAGTCCTAACCACTGGACCACCAGGGAATTCCCTCTTAACAATTCTTAAATACGCAGTGCAATATTAAGAATAGTCAACATGCTGTACACATACTGTCTTCTCAATGACAATCATCTCCTGATCTGCTGGCCTCATCATATCTAAATAAGGTCTACAATTTTTTAAAGCAGACCTCAACATTTTAAAAATAAAATAAAGCAGGCTTCATTCTGCTCTGAGCTTGCCTTGGCTCCTATGACCTCAGGCAAACTCCTTCAGCTCCATGCTTCACTTTCTTCAGCCATAAACCCGGTTACCCAGTTACCCGCTGAGCCCGCCGAAGGGCCCTCATATATTATCATGTTGTATATATATAACTGGCTGTGGCTTGCACAGGGGGGCTGTGCCAAAGGCGCAAGGGGACACTCCCATCCAGACCCTGCTCTGCTTGCCGAGTTATGGATCTGCCAGGAGGAATGAGCATCTCATCCTACTTTCTGAAAAGACCCAAATGGGTCACCAATGGTCCTGGCCCACCTCCTGGGGCTGCTGTCAGGCTTAAAAGGGGAAGAGTGGTGGAGTACCTAGGACCGCACCTGGCGCTGCAGAAACTGTGTCACTGTGGTCCCTGGAAGGCAGGAGGGGGCTCCAGCTACTGTGACGACATCAAGGAAGGCTTCCGTTTTTTCTTTTAGGGATGGGGACTGTAGGCATACCTCAAGCTGATTTTATTTGCCTCAAAGGAAGATGACCTGAATTAACACCCAGGCTATGAATGAACAGATACCTGTACGATTTGTATGATCACATTCATAGCAGCTTTATTCCCATTAGCTAAGTGGAAGGAACCCAAGTGCCCACTGATGGATGAATGGATAAAGATGTGGTGTATCTATACAATGCAATACTACTCATCTCTAAAAAGAATGAAATCTTGCCATTTTCAAGAACATGGAAGAACCTAGAGGGTATTATGCTAAGTAAAATAAGTCAAAGAAAGACAAATACTGGACTTCCCTGGTGGTCCAGTGGTTAAGAATCCACCTGCAAATGCAAGGGACACAGGTTCAATCCCAGGCCGGGAAGATCCCACATGCTGCAGGGCAGCTGGGCTCAGTGCCACCACTACTGAGCCTGCGCTCCAGAGGCTGAGTCCCAGCTACTGAAGCCTGTGCCCCTCTAGCCCGTGCTCCACAACAGAGAGTATTCCCCGCTCACTGCAGCTAGAGAAAGCCCGCACGCAGCAACAAAGACCCAGCACAGCCAGGAGTAAACAAACAAAAAGAGAGAAAGACAACTATTATATGATTTCAACACAGTCAAAAATAAAAAGCAAGACAAATCCTGTATGATTTCACATATAAATGGACTCTAAAAACAGAAACAAATGAACAAGTGTAACCAAACAGGAATGGAATCACAGATACAGAGAACCAATAGGTGGCTGCCAGAGGAGAAGGGATACAGGAGAGAAACAGGTGAGGAAAATGAAGAGACATAAATTTCTAGTTACAAAATACATGAGTCATGCAGTATGAAGTATACAGAGTAGAAAATACAGTCAATAACAATGTTATCACTTTGTATGGCGACAGAGGACAATTAGACTTATCATGGTGATCATTTTGAAATGTATAGAAATCTGGAATCATGTTGTAGGTCAATTATATTCAAAAACAAACAAACTCATACAGAACGAGATCAGATTTGTGGTTATCGTAGGCAGAAGGTAGGAGGGGAGGGACTTGGTGGTCAAAAGATACAAACTTCTAGTTATCAGATAAATAAGTATTACGGATGTAATGTACAACATAACTCTAATCAACACTGCTGTATGCTATATATGAAAGTTATTAGTAAATCCTGAGTTCTCATCACAAGGCAAAAACTATTTCTTTAATTTTGTATCCGTATGAGATGAAGGACATTTACTAAATTTATAGAGGTAATCATTTCATCATTTCAAGTCAAATCATTATTCTGTCCACCTTGAACTTAAACAGTGCTGTATGTCAATTAAATCAATAAAATGGGAAGAAAAAAAAGAAAGAAAAAAGGAAGGAAATTTTGACATATTCTACAACGGAGGTGAACATTGAGAAGATTATACTAAGTGAAGAGTCAGTCGCAATAAGACAATACTGTATGATTTTCACTTACAGGATGTACCTGCTGCTGCTGCTGCTGCTAAGTCTCTTCAGTCGTGTCCGACTGTGCGACCCCATAGACTGCAGCCCACCAGGTTCCCCCATCCCTGGGATTCTCCAGGCAAGAACACTGGAGTGGGTTGCCATTTCCTTCTCCAGTGCATGCAAGTGAAAAGTGAAAGTGAAGTTGCTCAGTCGCGTCCGACTCTTCGCAACCCCATGGACTGCAGCCTACCAGGCTCCTCCGTCCATGGGATTTTCCAGGCAAAAGTACTGGAGTGGGGTGCCATTGCCTTCTCCGAGAGCAGTCAAATTCAGAGACAGCAGATGTGGTTGTCAGGGCTTGAGGAGAGGCGGGAATGCGGAGTTATTGTCTAAAGGATGCAGTTTCAGTTTTGCAAGATGAAAAAGTTGTGGAGATAGACTGTTCAACAAAGAGAATGTACTGAATGCCACTGAACTATACCCTTAAAAATGGTAAATTTATGTTATGTATATTTTATCACAAGTTTTTTGAAAGTACAGACAAGTCGTACTTCCCAACAAATCCATGCATGAGGCAATAATTACTGTTCACCACCTTGTCCTATAGCAAAACTGCTCAAGGCAGTGGGAAGTGATCTTTAAACTGTTTCCAAACTGCTGAGGTCACAACACTTGTTTAGACTCCCTTGGGACTGGCAGGCTGAGCACTCTGTGACGTGGGTGAGATGCTTTGCCCACACCAGCGATTATACTTTAATTACACACACACACACACACACACGTACAGGTGCATTTGCTAATAGGACAGTAGAAAATTATATCTATTTTAACTGGGATTTCTTTGTCTTCTCCCAAGACTCAACTTTTTATTGACCATTTGTTTTCATTTTTCACAAGCTGCTGTTCCTAATGACACAAGATTATCCAGGAGAGCAGGTGGGAGCACTTTTTTCCTAGTCCCATTGGTGTTTCAAACATCATTGCCCTAGTTTCGATAACTTCCTTTGCCTTTGGCATCAGGTTTACTAACCAGAGTTCCTGGTAACAAGAAACAGAAACCAAATCCTGCCAATGACGTGGAAGAGTTTTGTTTTGTCTTTGGAAACATATCAGGCAGCTTAGAGAATCATTGTGAAGACTGGAAACCCACAATGAGAAAATGGGCAAAACCCAAGGGTGAATGGTGACAGAGAACCAGCTGGATCTGGTAGGGACCCGAGGCACAGTGCCAGTGGGCTTGGTGCTGTCTTAGTCCCTGCTGCCAAAATAAGGCTCTCCGTTCTCTTTACAGGAGCATGCGGTTGGTTGTGATGCCAGCAGGGACCAGGGGACAGAGGTAGTGAGGGGTGGTCATTTCTGTCCTGGGGAATGGGAGTCAATGGAGGCCCTCACTCAATGGAGAAAGGGGGGATTTAGATGCTGGGCTGTTGAAAAGGTGATGCCCACCAAGTACTTAACAGTGTACAAACCATCATATCCATAAAAATAGTGACCAGTGGTCACCGTTTTCTTTAGTTTTGCCATGTATGCAGCACCCTGCTGAACCTATTCAGTGCTATGACTGTTAATGCTTACAGTGATCCTCTGAGCTTGCTATTACTCTTGCTGTTTTGTAAATGAGAAAGCAAAGTTCTAGCAAAAACTACAACAGAGAAAATGGAGTGGAGGAAATGATCAAAGAAATCCTTGAAGAAAATTTTCCAGGGACTTCCCTAGTGATCCAGTGATTAAGAATCCACCTTCCAGTACAGGAGATGTGGGTTCAGTCCCTGGCCAGGGAACTAAGATCCCATGCACCACAGAGCAGCTAACCTGAGAAGCACAACGAAAGATTCCGTGCGCCCCAACTAAAACCCAACACAGACAAAAATAAATAAACAAATAATTATTTGTAAACTTTTTTTCCCAAAACTGAAGGACATGCATTTCCAGATTAAAAGGGCCCATTGAGTACCTGATGCAATGAATGAAAATAGACAACCCATATCAAGACAAATCATTATGATTCAGAACACAGAAAACAAAGAGATCTCACCAAAGGAACGGAGGATCAGGTCAGAAATTAGAATGGCTTGAACAGTCTCAACAGAAGCACCGAAAGTGAGAAGACCCTTCAGCAATGGTTTCAAAAGTCTGCAGGAAAATTACCCACAACTTAAAATTTTATATCCAACCAAACTATCAATCAAGTTTGAAATTAAAAAAAAAAAAGACATTTCCTGCGATTGAAATGCTGTTAAATGATCAGAAAAAAATTGTTTTCATGTACTCAAGAGGCTATTGGAAGATATGTTTCACCAAAATAAGTTTGTAAGGCAAGAAAAAGACAGCAGGAAGCAGGAATCTAACTCTAAGATGTTAGTGAAGAAAGATTGCTAGATAAAAATAGTACAACAGGCCCAGGCGACACCTAGCCTAAATCTGATTAGGTCAGGAAGCTCCAGGAGAGATTGCTTCAAGAAAATGAAACTGGTAGAACATCATCTCAGAGAAGGCAATGGCACCCCACTCCAGTACCCTTGCCTGGAAAATCCCATGGATGGAGGAGCCTGGTAGGCTGCAGTCCATGGGGTCGCGAAGAGTCGGACTCGACTGAGCGACTTCACTTTCACTTTTCACTTCATGCATTGGAGAAGGCAATGGCAACCCTCTCCAGTGTTCTTGCCTGGAGAATCCCAGGGACGGCCGAGCCTGGTGGGCTGCCATCTATGGGGTCACACAGAGTTGGCCACGACTGAAGCAACTTAGCAGCAGCAGCAGCAGCAGAACATCATCTAAAGGTAATGAGGGGAGATTTCAGGAACTGGAAGAGTTTGGCATTGAGTACAAAGAAAACTAAGTGAATCGGGGTGGGGGGATGATTAGTAACTCTAGGGGAAAATAAAAGCTGATGCATGAAAAGAGAAATAATCATAATCCATGCCATGGCTTTTAGTGTAAACACATGGGAATCGTGTTCACCAAATGGTAATAATATAAACACCAACTGTTGTTCTAGTCAAATCATTATACGGTTATATTGGGAGGATGGAGGCCAGGAAGGGAGAGTGGGTTATTGGAGTGGAGAAGACAATAATAAATAGTGCCTAAAGCTGAAAAATCGTTGAAGTAGTAATAAAACAATATTATTTAGGAAATTATGGCAAATGCCTAAAGAATGAGTCATAGAAATTGAAGGAGAGCGCTCATGAGGGAGAGAGCTTTTTCATAAGTTTTGCACCACGATTTGCCTCTTGGAGCGATGTGAATGAATAACTTTAATGAAAATTAAAACTGTGCTCTGGTTTCTATCTGAGGATATACAAGCTGAGGCAGGCAGACACAGGAAACAGTGCAAAAGAGATACAGACATAGAACCCAGGATCCTAAAAGAAAACTTTCGTTGTAGACAGGGGAAGAAATGGTACACACAGGTAAGAGGAACAGCTGTACTTCCAGAAACAGGCTGGCTCAAGCTAACCATTGTGACCTCCAGGAAACTGGCACATAGAAGACCACCTTTGAACTTGACCTTCCAGGAGGCAGCCCTGTTCTCCAGGGCAGGCACCGTGGGATGGAGGTCCCTGGAATGCAAAAGCAGTCATGACTCCCTACCCTTTCCTCTGCTCCTCTCCATCGTCTGCCCCTTCCTCCAGCAGCCCCTGTTCAGGGCCCCTCAGGAATCCTGCCAGGAGGTGACAACTCTGTGCTCAGACTTGCAGAGGTCAAATTGGCTTCAGGGATTAGGATGCTCCTCAGAGCCAGCAGACAAATCTGGCTTGGATTTGCACCCCACTCCTGCCCCCCACGTCCTCTATCCCCAGTCCTGGTCATGTTTGCAGTATCTAGGCAGACAGCCCAGCCGCCCCACCTGTGCAGCTTCCCCAGACATTCCACGCCCAGACAGTGGTGCCGGGAGTGAAGCTGCAGAGAAAGGGAAGGAATTAGGGGAGAATTAAGGTGAGGAAGTGACTCAGCCCAGCATAAGCCTGCAGGCATCCGGAGGAGCTCTCACAAGGCAGTGTGGCCGCTTGTTTCGGCTTTCAAGTTGGCCTGGGAGCGTTGCTGAAATGTGACTCTCTCTGCTCCACTGAGCACAGAGGGTGGAGGGGAAAGTTGGCTGGGCTCCTGCTCCCCTCCTCCACTCCCAGAGCATCTCTGGTGGGACCAGCAGGGGAGAGTGGGAGGCAGGGATGGGCTTGGGGGTCCTTGGATTTGGCATGCCTGTGAGTTTCTTTCTCCTAGATTTGCTTGCTTTATGCAGAGTGGAGCCAGGTTGGAGAGGTCGCCCTAAGGACCGGCCACCTCTTGCTTACCACTAAGGAGCTGCCCACCAAGGGGACTGAGGGTGGGTCGTTGGCACCTGATAGGGAAGGACAAACCCCTTGGGGCTCAGAAGAAAGCCACTGTTCTGTAGAGGGTGTGCGGTCTCACGGTTAATTCAATTCAGGTTCTTGACTATTTCTTCATGGAAAAAACCTTGGGAAACACAACTATCCCATCCATTTGTGGTGAAATCATTCAGTCACTCCACAAACATTCTATATGCCAGAGTCAGGCTTATTTAGCGAGAATTTAAACACTAAACCACGTCGCACCCATTAGGATGGCTACTACTCAAAAAGCACGTCATCTATACAATTGACCCTTGAGCAACATGGATTTGAACTGCACAGATCCACTTAGACACAAAACCTTTCAATAGTAAATACTACAGTTACTATCATGGTCCATGGCTGGATGAATCTAAGGGTTCGGAGGAACCTAAGGTATGGAGAGCTGACTATAAATTATACAAGGATTAATCCTGCCTTGTTCATGGGTCAGTTCGCTTCAATAAGAAAGCATAGAAAGAAAAACCCAGAAAATAACAAGTGGTGGTGAGGATGTGCAAACATGGGATCCCTTTTTCACTGATGGTGGGAATGGAAAATGGTGTAGTCACTGCAGAAAACAGTATCATGATTCCTCAGAATAGTACACAGAGAATTGCCGTATGGCCCAGCAATTGCTGGGTGATTCTGCCTCCGGGTATACATCCAAAAGGATTGAAAGTGGTATCTCATGGTGCTTTTGTATGCCCATGTTCATAGCAACGTTATTCACAATAATCAGAGGTGGAGGCAACCCAAGTGTCAGTGAGCAGATGACTGGATAAACAAAATGTGGTAAATACATGCAGCACAGTATTATCCAGGGTTATAAGGAGAGGCAATCCTGTCACATGCTACAACGTGGATGAACCATGGGCACATTACGCTAAGTAGAACAGGCCAATTACAAAGGGACGATATTGTATGATTCCACTCATATGATGTCGTAGACCTACAGTAGTCAGATTCACAGACACAGAAAGTAGAATGGGGGTTGCTGAGGGCAGAGGGAAGAGGGGATTGGGGGGCTGTTCTCTAATGCATGTAGAGTTTCAGCTTTGCAAGATGAAAAGGAGTTCTGGAGATTGCTTGCACACCAGTGTGAATATACTTAACACTACTGACCTGTAGACTTAGAAGTGGTTAAGAAGGGACTTCCCACTTCCCTAGTGGTGCACTAGATATAAGAATCTACCTGTCAATGCAAGGGACATGGGTTCCATCTCTGGTCCAGGAAGGTTGCACATGCCCGGTGCCACTAAGCCTGTGTGCCACAGCTACTGAGGCCCTGAGATGCCGCTGCGGTGAGAAGCCCACGTGCCACGAGGAAGAGTAGCCCACACTGACTGCAACCAGCTGAAGCCTGTGCAAAGCAACGAAGACCCAACACCGTCAAAAATAAATAAATGAATGAGTTTAAAAAAGGATTCAGATGATAATTTTCATGTTACAGATATTTTAAGCATAATTAAAATAATTTGACTTTTTTTTAGAAGAGACACAATTCCTCCCAGACACAACATTCCCAGATCTAGCTGGGCAGAGAGACAGGAGCAAGGCCACACAACACAACGCCTGGCATATAATAGGTGCCCAGTGACGATTTGTGGAACACGTGGTGGAAAGGACTACAGACAAGAAGGGAGGGGTTACAGGGAAGCACAGAGAGGCATTTTGCTCAGGGGTGAAGAGCGGTGGGTTGTGGAGAAAAGGTCACTTGAGCCATATTCTCAAACAGTGGGTTTGACCAAATCAGAGAATTCTGGTTATCACATCAGTTTTAAGACTTTGGGGAAACTCCCTTTGAGCCTCAGTTTCCTCACGTGTAAAAAGGCAAAAATACCAACACCATAGAAGATTAAATGAGGGAATGTATGTCAATAGGCTAAGACTAACTGGCACATAATACACACTCATTTAATGGTAACTTCCGGTATCATTGTTGTTATTGTTATCATCGTCGTCATTATTATATTTTGGCCCATTTTTGACAATGTGTGTGTGCTCAGTTGCTCAGTCGTGTCCGACTCTTTGCGGCCCCATGGACTCTAGCTCATCAGGCTCCTCTGTCCATGGGATTTTACAGGCAAGAATACTGGAGGAGGTAGTCATTCTCTTCTCGAGGGGATCTTCCCGACCCAGGGATCGAACCTGTGGCTCTTGTGTCTCCTGAATTGGCAGGCAGATTCTTTACCACTGTGCCACCTGAGAAGCCCATTTGGACAGTGGTAAGTTAAAGCTAAAAAGATAGGTCAGGGTCAGATTACAAAGGGCCTGGGGAGCCAAAGGTTTGGTCATATTTTTCTAGTCAGAAGCATTGGAAGACTTTTGAGATGGATAATTTCTGGGTTGTTAAAAATGTATTTGCATGCAGTTAATTTTATATGCTTACCTTATTTACCTAGGCTGGATGTATGGGCTTCTAGGCCCAACCCATTTGGTTTCAATGCAGTGTTTATGTTTCAAAGGGACATAAAATACCAGTTAATTAGGAGAGGTCTGGGAGAAAAGCCCTAACTTTAAAAAATCAGGAGTAGAGGACCCAGAGAGAAGGATGGCAACACTATAGCCAGAGGAAAGAAACTTACTGTAAAATTGACCATGTGGGCACTACCTAGTTTTCTAGGTGAACAGATAGTGTAACTTGCAAAGCTTAAGAACGTGGCCTTGTTAAAGGTGTATTTTACCCTCCAGTGTTTTGTGTTGTGGGATATGTCAGTGTGTATGTTTACATGGGGAAGCAATTAGGCAGATCTGCTTACAAGTGCTCTTCTGAGCTAGGCCAGTCTATGGCAGAGATTGTTCATTGTCCTACAAATCTATTCTCTCTTCTTCCTTCATGATGGAACTCTCAACTTTTAGCTGGGCATGTTGGTACCGAGAATAAAGACTACATTTCCTACAATCATTTGCAGTTTATTGTGTCCATGAGATTAAGTCTGGCCACTGGGAAATAAGAGGAAGTGGCTAGTGTGACTTTCTGAAAGTATATTCAAAGGAAAAGGGTGAAACTTTTTTTTTTCCTCCTTTTTGTTGGCTGGAATTTAGATGTGATGGCTGGAGCTCAAGCAGTCTTCTGGGAGTTCAAGCAGCTCCAGTCCTGTGCAGAGGAGAATGAAGCACAATGGAAGGATCTTATACCATGGAGTACCATACCAGCTGACGCACTGTCTTCATTTATGTGCGAAAAGAATGTACTTTTTTTTGGCTGCAACCACTTCAGAAAACAGGTATCACCTGGTAAAGTTAAACATACCCCATGACTCAGCAATTCCTCTTAAATACAGAAGAGATTGGCGCGTGTACCTTAGTACCATAGGAATTACATATACCAGCATTGCTAGTATCACCAAAGACTTGACACAGTCCTAATGACCATCACTAGAAGAAATCCAAGGAAATGGGGGGGCTGTGTTTATACAGTAAACTGGACCACACAGCAGTGAGAAGGAATGAACCATGATGGCATGGGCAAAACTCCAAAAAATGGGCACACCACAAAAGAAAATGTGCCAGTGTGGAACACTCAAAACCAGGTAACTCTAGAGAGTGTGTTGTCTGGTGGTGTATGCATTCATATGGGCTTCCCAGGCGCCTCAGTGGTAAAGAATCTGCCTGCCAATGCAGGAGACACGGGTTCAATCCCTGGGTTGGGAAGATCCCCTGGAGGAGAAAATGGCAACTCACTCTAGTATTCCTGCCTGCCTGGAGAGTCCCTTGGACAAGAGGAACCTGGCGGGCCACAGTCCATGGGATCCCAACGAGTTGGACATGCCTTAGCAACTGAGCGGGCATGTATATGCATTCACAGTTCAATGATAAAAGCAAGAAAATGGTTCACACCAGATTCAGGACAGAGTCTGGGTGCGGGGGAAGAGAGGGGGGTGATGGGCTGCCATGAGGGGAACACAGGAGCTCAACTTCTGAATTCAAACTTCTGGGATTCTAGCAAGGTTCTATTTCATAATTAATCTGGGGAGCTGGGGAGGGGGTGACGATGCTGGTATGTGCTTTGGAATCACTTAAATCATACACGTGCGCATTCTGCTGTCTTCTCTATGCAGGAGAGACAGGAAGAGAGGAAGAATTAAGATTCTGTTTTGACAGTACAGGGGAGAGAGTATGAATATCTTCCCCCCTCTTCCTTCCCCGTCAGCAATAATGACTCATTCCACCATCATTTAGCACTTACTCCATTCTGCTCAAATTACTGTTAGCTGTTAACACATCTGTCTCCCTTTGTCATTAATTTATTCATTCAGCTGACAATTACTGAAAGTCTCGAAAGTGTCAGCCGCAGGGAGGGGGTGATAGGAGGGAGTTAACCAATAAAAATGAGTGAACTGGGCTTCTTTCCTCCCATAGCGTAGAACCTCATCAGGGAGAAAGACAGATCTCTAACAATGTGGTCTCATTTGGTCCTGTGCCTCCAGGGCCTGGGTTCTGATAAAAATGGCAGCACTGGAGCTGAGCAAGGGTGGGGGTGTGTGTTTTGTGGGGGGTGCCCTGCCTGCAACTCTGCAGCCCCTCCACCTGCCCAGCACAGCGCTCAGGGGATGTTGGTAGGGTGGGTATGCAAGTTAGCATGAAGCTCTTCAGGCTACAACACAAGCTGTGTCAAGTAGGAAGGGACCTCAGAGAGGCCCAGCTTTGGGTTCACTGTTTCCTAGACTATAGACGGGATTCACTTGGGGTGCTGGTTAAAAATTCAGGTCCTTAGACCTCTGCCCTGGAGGATCTGGCCTTGCAGGTTCTGGCCTGGGGTCCAGGGACCTGGATGTCACAATCACTGCTCTGGTGTCACATGTATTGTCCGGTGAGATGTACGGTCTTCTCTCTTTGGAACGTACGATGGGTTTCCCTCTTTGGGAGGCTCTGAAGTGACTGGTGGGGGATTAGCAGGGAGGCCTCCTCATTCTTAGAAAAGTGAGGTGGAGAAGGTCTTCATTTCAGTTCTCTTGGTATTTCTCTTGGGTTGACAAACGTTTGTAGAACCAACATTAGTAAACGAGAGAGAAACTAGCCTTTCTTTGAAATGTAAACGAATCTTGCTCCGAACTTTAGAACTCCCTAAAGATTCTTCTATTAGCATCTGTGTTCATTTGAAGACATTCAGGAGCAGTAGACTGAAGGGCTGCAGAATTTACCTCCAGACCTGGGCCCTCACCGCTCTTCTCCTACTTACTATCTGTGTGACCTTGAGCACATCATTTGACTTCTCTGTGACTCCATTTGTAGTATCTACTTCACGGGGTTTTTCTGAGGATGAACACAGTCCACACATGGCACCATGCTAACAAGAATGGTAACTATTACTATTGTGTTTTTCTGGCTTTTGTCTTGCAGTGAGAAGGTGGGGCCAGCCTGGGGTGGAGCCAACCTCAGGAAAGAAGGAATTCCTCTGGAGTCAACCAGCCTCCCCGAATAAAAGAGACTCAGAGAGGCTGGGTGGGGCACCCTGAAACCAAAGAGGAAAACTCCCTCCAGAGAGCAGAGCTCTGTGTACAGGCCACGACTGGCCTTCCCTGGTTGGGAAGTTCCCATGGCTCCTGGCAGCTCGGTGCTGCGTGGACTTTTGCCCTCTTTTGTCCACTTCAATTTCACCAGAGGCATAAGCTGACGCCTGTGGGACTCCTAAAAGGGCTCACGTGCTGGCTTTCAGAGCCTGGGAGTCAGAGGGGAGAAACTGAAGACTGAGGACTGGTTTCTCAGAGACCTCCAGAGGAGAGGACCTCGGGTAAGCGGGCAGTTCCCCACCTGGGTTTCGGGCTCTTCCCTCGAGAGCAGTGAAGGCACTGGACGTGCGGATGCACCTCCATGTGCAGAGAACGAGCAGGGAGTGGGGTGTGTGGCTGCTGAATGGAGATCAGAGGTGACCCCAGGAGTAGGGGCTTATCAGGAGGCTCCCCAACAACCTAAGGCAGTTTCATCCCCCAAGATTCATGCCCCAAATTAATATCCTAGGTTTACAAGTAAGAAAACAGAGTCACTAAGAAATTCAACAATTGGGAAGTGTGGAAAGAAACAAAGATAACTCAGATGAGAATAAGCAAAGGCTGTATACTCTGAGTTTGCTATAGCAAGCGAGTCAGCCACCATCACTTGCTTTTGGTGTGCAGAGAAGGGATAAAGTTTTTAGTGGAAAAAGGGGAAGCATACTTCAGGTGTGCTCTGATTGGAGGCTGTTGGCATGGGGTGCATTAATTAGTAGACTTCGTCTGTAGGGCTTCCCAGGTGGCACTAGAGGTAAAGAACCTGCCCGCCAATGCAGGAGCTGTAAGAGACGCAGGTTCAGTTCCTGGGTCGGGAAGATCCCTGGAGGAGGACATGACAACCCACTCCAGTATTCTTGCCTGGAAAATCCCATGAACAGAGGAGCCTGATGGGCTATGGCCCATAGGGTGGCAAAGGGTCGGACACGACTGAAGTGACTTAACACACACACACACACTCACACACACATCCTATGTAATTGGTTAGGGGAGCATATTTGGCTTTCTTTTGTTGGTGTGAAGTTATAAGAAGATACAAAATTAGGGAAGTAGTCAGTTATTAAATCCTGGCTCTTTGAGGCTGATTGCTAGACGGGTTGTTGTTTGGTTTCTGCAGACAGATCAGCTGGTTTTCTAAACTGGTTGCTTCAGACTGTGGGTCAGAGTTCTATTTTTGTATGTGGTCTGGCCACTGTCCATCAGTACATTCAGTCTCTGAGGTCTCCACGGCCTTCCACCGAAGCCACTACCTGCGCTGTCGCCCGTTGCCACGGATGCAGGAACACCTGTGCGTCTGTGCTTGCCGGAACAAGGACGCCCACAGAGGGGCTTTCCCGCCAAGGAACAACTCCAGTAAAACTGCACAGCGCCGGTGGTTCCCGGCTGGCAACCGAAAGCCAGTGTTCCATCCCTTCTAACATGCTGTTTCTGACTCGGGTTCATTCTCACCACCTCCAAGAGTCTTACTAGGTCTTGGGTCCATTTGCATCTGATTTACATGTGCTTTACATGTGATTTACATGTGTCTGCAAGACAGCTATTGATTTCTAGCTTGTTCTGTAGTGGCTGGATTCCATTCCTCTGAAAGCAGGGGTATTTTTTTTTTTTTTTAATTAATTGAAGTACAGTTTATTTACCATGTTGTGTTTAATTTCTGCTGTACAGTAAAGTGATTCAGCTATATATATTCTCTTCCATTATGGTTTACCACAGGATATTAAAGAGAGTTCCCTGTGTTATACACTAGGACTTTGTTGTTTATTCATCCTATGTATAATAGTTTGTATCTGCTAATGTCAGACTCCCAATCCTTCCCTCCCCTTGGCAACCACAGGTCTGTTTTCTATGTCTGTGACTATTTCTGTTTCATATATATATGTTCACTTGTATGGTATTTTATATTCCATATGTAAATGGTATCATACGGTATTTGTCTTTTTGACTTACTTCACTTAGTATGATAATCTCTAGCAATCCATGTCGCTGCCAACGGCATTACTTTTTTAGGGATGAGTAGTATTCCACTGTGTATGTGTACCACATCTTCTTTGTCCGCTCATCTGTCGATGGACATTCAGGTTGCTCCCATGTCTTGGTTTTTGTAAACAGTGCTGCAATGAACACACAGATGCATGTGTCTCTTTGAATTATAGTTTTGTCTGGGTACATGCCCAGGAGCAGGACTGTAGGATCATATGGCAACTGTGTTTTCAGTTTTTTGAGGAAACTCCGTATTATTTTCCATAGTGGCTATACCAATTTATTATACATTCTGGCAGGGGTAGTATTGATGCACTGGCCAAAGCTCTTCTGAGGACTTCCCTAGTGGTGCAGGGGATAAGAATCTGCCTACCAATAGAGGGGGCATGGGTTCAATCCCTGGTCCGGGAAGATTGCACATACTGCGGAGCAACTAAAGCCCGTGTGCCCCAACTACTGAACCCATGCTCTACAGCCTGCACGCTGCGACTACTGAGCCTGTGTGTTACCTAGAGTCTGTGCCCTGCAGCAAGAGAAGCCATGGCCAGGAGAAGGCCATGCACCACGATGAAGAATAGCCCCACCTCACGGCAACTAGGGAAAGCCTGCACACCGCAACCAAGACCCACTGTGGCCAAAAAGAAAGAAATAATTTTTTAAAAAAAACTCTTCTGAGGCCTCTCAGCCACTCTCTTACCCTAGAGATTTTCTCTCTCCTGCAAGATGGGAGACACAGTTAGGAGGGCTCGGAGCAGCCTTGGGTCCCTCCTCTGTAACACGGAGCTGATTGTAGTTCTTATTGCCCATGGGTGTAGGGAGAGGAATTTGGACGGTAGGGAAAGCCTTCGGTACAGTGCCTAGTGTGTAGGCACTCAGAAAGGGGAACTGTCATCTTTTGCTTTTTGAGACAGTGGACCTCTCAGACTAGAGTCCCTGGCTTAGACCAGAAAGATGGAAGTGCTCCATTAGGGCATTCCTGAGCATGGTGATGGGCACCATGAGCAGGTGCGCTCCTTTCTAAGGTTCTTAAGTGCTTTGAATCTCCGGGCTCACTCAGAATTTCGCCCTGTCCTTGCACTCCAGGCAAGCTTCATCACTAGGTATGAGCCACTCTCCGATTACTTGTTTGAAAATCTTAGGGCATTTGCCTCTGAGTTTTCCTGAACTAAGAGCAAAAACAATCTGGAAGAAAAATGTCTTCACAATTTGAGATGCTACCAAGAGCCAAGCTGAAGCCAATGTTTTTCTAAACAGGTGTAGTTCACTTCATCATCATAACATTCCTAAAGAGCTATGTGAAATGTGATGTTTTCATAAATAGAATTCCATTTTTGGCATCCCAGGAGAGTTCATTCTTTTAAGGAATTCTTCAAGGAAATCCTTTGAAATGTCATATCTCAGATGTCGGGCCACCTGCAATTCCCAGGGTGTAACCATGAAAGGATCCTTGCTTCTCCGCTCATACCACGCTCACACTGAGACAGCCCCATTCCTCCCCACAACGCCCTTACTCTTGTTGTGCATATGCGCACCCATGCACAGACTCCCTCTCGAAGGCAGCCTTGCTTACCTCTGAGGGGGCTGCATACAGGGAGCAGACACGAGGACCTGTTTCTTCTCCAGGGAACAGCTGTCTTTCACCCACTGGGAAAGTCCAGGGTCAAGAGGCCCCTGGGGCTCCAGTCACTCAGCCTGCAGAGAAGGCCAGGCCTGCTTTCTAAGTATCTTCCTGTGAAAACTTCCCCACCAATTGCTGTTGGAGGACTAGATTCTGTTTTCCAAACACACCATAAAAAATTACCCCCAAAGTAAGTCCTGGTGGAGGAGCAGGTTTCTGTTGGTACAGATACTGTTTTTTGAGTGCCTACCAGGGGGCGGGCACTCTGGCAGGGACTGAGGATTCTACAGTGGGTAGTGGTTATTGTTTCTGTCCCAGAAGAGCTCATACTCTTTGAGGATCGTTAGTTTTCTGTTGCCATAACAACATTGCTACAAACTTTAAAAAAACCTACCTCTAAGATTTCACAGCTTTACAGGTCCAAGATCCAGACAGCTGGACTGGTTTTCTCCGCCCAGGGTCTTGCCAGGGTGAAAGTCAAGGTGGTGTCCAGGTGGCTCTAATTGGTCGGTCATGGGAAGAATCCACTTCTAGGCTCATTCAGATTGTCGGCAGAACCTAGTTTCTTGCTGTCGCAAGACTGCTCTCCCTATTATTTTGCCAGCTGGGGACCACCTTTCATTCCTAGACCCTCTCTCTGCCCCCTTTGCATGTGGACTCCTATAGCTCAGCTGGCAATGGCTGTCACATCCTTCTTATGCTTGGAATCTCTCCAATTTGCCCTTCTATTGCCTCCAGCCTGAGAAAATCCTCTGCTTTGATTAGATCGGGCCCACCTGGATAATTTAGGCTGTGCTCTTGATTTCAAAGTCTGTCACTTTAGTCACATCTGCTCAGTCCCTTCAGCTGGGGAACATAATATATTTCATATTTAGAGGACTGTTCTGAGGACTACGGCATGGACATCTTTGTGAGGGTGCATTCTGTGTACCAAGGGGATAGAGAGAAGAAAACTGGCAGTTTTGAGGATGCACATACATGCTTGGGCGCTTAGTCATGTCTGACTCTTTGTGATCCCGTGGACTGTAGCCTGCAAGGCTCCTCTGTCCATGAGATTGTCCAGGCAGGAATACTGGAGTGGGTTTCCATTTCCTCCTCCAGGGTATCTCCCTGATCCAGGGATTGAACCTGCATCTTCTGCATTGGTAAGCAGATTCGTTACCACTGAGTCACCTGGGAAGCAATTTTGAGGATGAATGTTGATAAATGTTAATAAAGGGGAGGTAAAAAGTTGCAATTGTAGCTAGGAGCAGAAACATCTAGCCCTTTTGAGAGGAAGTCAGGAAGGCATGTAAAGCATGTTACCATCCTAAAGCTGGTAACATCTAAGCTGAAATGTGAAGAATCAACTCTAAATCAAAGGGTTAAAATTCTTGGTAAGACTGTGCTTGCAGAAACCTGGAGTGGGCCATGCCCACCCTCAGGGCTACACTAAGCTGGGGAATGGATTTCTGAGGAGACACATCTTTAGTGGGGTCTTGTGAGCCAAGGATGTATGCAGGACAGTGCAGGAGAGGATGGGGTCCTGGTTCTTAGCCTTCCAGGGGTGGTGGCTCTGCCTGGAGCTCCCAGCCTGCCCCCTACCTGCAGATGTGACCCACTCTTGGTGCTCAGTCACCCAGTCATGTCCAACTCTTTGCAGCCCCACCTTCTATAGCCTGCCAGGCTCCTCTGCCTGTGGAAGTTTCCAAGCAAGAATACAACCTCTCTTGTGATGTTTCTGATGCTGCCCCTTTTTCAGATGGTCTCTTTCCTCATCTTTCCATTTTTTTTTTTTTAGCAGGTATTATTTTTTTGAACCAGGGCCTTAGTGCACAATTCTTTTGTTCATTCATTCATTCATTCTGTTCACTTATTAATTAAAAAGTATCAGTTGAGCACCCACCACCACATGCCAGGCGTTGTGGGAGGTGGGTACAGCAGAGAACAACAGAGAAAGGGCCCCTGTCCTCACCTGTCCTCTGAATAGAAGTGAAATAGATGTCTTTCTGCTGGAGCCCACACCATGCTTTCAGAAGCCTAAAAACAACTGCTGAAAACCTGTTGCTACATGCTACAGGGAGCCTTTCCTTTCAGACAGAGGAGACGGTGGAAGCCAAAAGAACAGTACACCTGCTATTGATTGAGCATTAACTCCTTTGATATAATTCTTGAGACTATCCCTCATCAATAGATGAAGAGACTAAGGCACAAGAGGTTTATCCAGTGTCATGCAGCTAATAGGATTCCCAGGTAGCTCTGTGGTAAAGAATCTACCAGCAATGCAGGAGACCCAGGTTTGATCCCTGGGTTGGGAAGATTCTCTTGCAGGAGGAAATGGCAGCCCATTCCAGTATTTTTACCTGGGAAATTCCATTGACAAAAAAGCCTGGCAGGCTACCGTCTACAGGGTTCACAAAAGAGTCAGACATGACTTAGTGACTAAACAACAACAACCCAGCTAATAAGGTGCAAAGCCATTCTATAAGTCAGGCATTCTAGGGACTTCCCTGGTGGCCCAGTGGCTAAGACTCCATGTTCCCAATGCAGAGGGCCCAGGTTTGATCCCTGGTCAGGGAACTAGATACCACATACCACAACTAAGAATTTGCATGCCACACCTTAAGCCTGGTGCAGCCAAGTAAACATTTAAAAAGTAAATAAATCAGGCATTCCCACTGCTGTAGTTGCCTGATCAAGCACTACGTTATGGGGTTCATATGCCTGCCACATACTGAGGGCTTCATTTAAGTCCTATCACTGAATACTCCTAGTAACTCCACCAAAGGGGGATGTTCAGTCCCAAGGTTGAGAGGCAGAAATGGAGGCTCAGAAACGTTAAGTAACTAGCCCAGGGAGTGGGCTAGGGAGTGAGTGTCAGCGCTGGGATCTGAGCTCAAGTCTGTCCTGCTCCAGAGTGAAGGAAAGGCCTTGGGGTGGTGTCAGGAGACCTAAGTTGGGGGAGCAGTTCTCTAGGGGGAATTGTTCTCAGAAGTCAGATTGCAAAGCTCCAACCGAGGGATATGGGGTCCATGAGCAGGTGGAGGTTCTGTTGTCAGGCACTGGTTCTTTCCTGAGGACACGAGAAAGGGAAGGGCCCCTTTGAGAACTGGGAGACTCAGGCCTGTTTGTTGACAAAGGGAAAGGGAGGCCATTTGTGTGTGTGTCTGTGTGCAGGGAGGGGGTGCAAAGATTCTCTCCCGAGTCTGGAGGGCTGTCGTCAAGGAGGAGAGGCCCTCTGCCTCTAAGGTCAGAAGGAGGAAAGGTCTGCAAATCTGTAGAGAAATTCTTAGGCAGAAGAAGACTGAGGTGGCCAGGTGATGTGTAAAATGGGGACACCCACCTTTGGCCACTGTGATGAGACTGCACTAGTTTCCTGGGACCGCTGTACTAACTTACCACAAACTGTTGTTCAGTCGCTCAGTCGTGTTGACTCTGTTCTACCCCATGGACTCCAGCCCGCCAGGCTCCTCTGTCAATGGGATTCTCCAGGCAAGAATACTGGAGTGGGTTACCACAAACTGTTGGGGGAGCTTAAAGTGATAGATACTTACTAGCTCACAGTTCTGGAGGCTGAAGGTCAGAAATAGGGGTGCTGGCAGAATCGGTTCCTTCTGGGAAGTTCTGCAGGAGAGTCTATTTCAGGCCTTTTCCCCCAGCTTCTGGAGATTGCTGGCAATCCTTGGCGTGTCTTGCCTTGTAGATATAGCACTCCAACCTCTGCCTCTGTCTTCACATGGTCTTGTGTCTGTGTCCAAATTTCCCTCTTCTCTAAGAACATTAGACCCTGGATTAGGGCCCCCTAATCCAGCAACCCACTCCTGTATTCTTACTTGGGAAATCCCAGGGACAGAGGAGCCTGGTGGGCTACAGTCTATGGGCTCACAAAAGAGTTGGACACGACTGAGTGACTAAACAACAACAATCCAATATAATGTCATTTTAAAAATATTTATTTATTTGGCTGTGTCGGGCCTTAGTTGTGGGAGCTCTGTTATGTCATATGGATCTTTCATTGTGACACATGGACTGGAGTGTGGTGCATGGGCTTAGTTGCTCTGCAGCTTATGCGATCTTAGTTACCTGACCAAGGATCAAACCTATGACTCCTGCGTTGCAAGGCAGATTCTTAACCAGTGGACCAGCAGGGAAGTCCCATGACCTTGATTTAATTTGATTACATCTGCCAAGACCTTATTTCCAAATCAGGTCATGTTCACAGGTGCTGGGAGTCAGGGCTCAAACATATTTTTTTTGAGGGGGGGATGACACAATTCAACCTAAAACAGGGCACAAAAGGAATGGTGTGAGGGAAGATGCCCTAAAGGGGTTAAAATGCTACAGAAATACAAGGTCATGTCAAGGTCACTGGCTAAAGAACGCCTAAGGTTGAATATGTTTATAAAGTAAATGATTTCCTCCAGAATTTATGTTTTGCATAAAACCCCAGGGTTTCCAATTAAGGGTCTGCTGAAAGTAATCATCTATCACTCTGCAGCCCCTGGGAGAAAGCACTCATAGTAAATGCATTTCCTCACTGCTTCCTGGGGAAGCTTCCAGGGACACAGCACCCAAGCTCCGCACCTCTTTCTAGGGGTTACTGGGAGACGGCACCTCCTTCCTGCCCTCTCCTACCCAGGCACTCTTTGGACCTAGGACTTAGTCATCGTTTGTCCTAACCACAGACCAAATTAGTCTCCGAAACTTCTCCTCTTCCGTCCCACCTCCCTCCCACCCCTAGATTTCCAGTTAATCCAACTAGGAACAGAGCTCCCAGTGTGTGGGGAAGAGTGGATGCCTTTGCAGATGATTTAGGATGTTGGGGAACAGGTGACCAGAAGGGGGAGCCACCTTTCAGGGGCAGGAGTGGGAAGGACAGGGAGGGAGCCTGTCTAGACCCCTGGCACTGGGCAGTAGAACAGCCTTCCCATCCCCTAGAACTTTGCTCAGTTATAGAAGCCCAGACCACCTAAGAAGGGAGTCCTCTGACAAGAGTTGAGTTCCACCATTTTGGGTCCACTTTGGGTCATGGAGCCCTTAATAAATTCGATGAAAGTTACGGACTTCTGTCCCAGAAAAATACATATTGTAGACAATTTGCTGTTGTTGTTGTTTGGTCACTCAGTCGTGTCTGACTCTTCTGTGACCCCATGGATTGTAGCCTGCTAGGCTCCTCTGTCCATGGAATTCTGCAGGCAAGAATACTGGAATGGGTTAGCCATTTCTTTCTCTAGGGGATCTCCCCAACCCAGGGATTGGTCCTGTGTCTCTTGCATTGGCAGGCAGATTCTTTACCCCTGAGCCACCAGGGAAGCCCATTGTAGACAATATGTGTCTATAAAAAAGGTTTAGATAATTTCAAAAGCTTCATTGACACCCTTGAGCTTGTTCATATTCCCTGATGGGATACACTCTCCCCCCCCATCTTGTTTTTCTCAGGAGAAAACTGAGAACAGCCAGGGCAATTGATTTGCTTCCGCACCGTGTAGCTACTTAAAAGGAAATTCAAAACCGAAGTGCAAACTCTGGTACTTTTGTTCTAATCACTATACATAGAGTTTGTTTCCACTAAATAAAAGTGACTCCTCCCCCTAAAAGCAGCAGCATGGAAGAAAACTGCTATTGAGGGGAAGCATGGAAGTGGTGATGCTGGTGGTGGGGGTGACAGCAGAAAAGGCCCCTGTGATCCCCAGGGTTTGTAAATGAGCTTCACTCAATGAATGCACCAGCCCTGGGATTTCCACTCTACACTAGCCAGGTGGGATTATTGGAAGTGCTCAGCCGGGAGTCCAGCTTTTAAGGACCTCCTCCTGTGGTTAGGAGAGGTAAACGGTATGTGTCCACAAGGGCAGGAGACCTTCTTGGACTTGGAACCCAAGTGTAGATCGTCATTGAGGCCATCAGGGGAGCAAGGCTTCTGCAGCCCATGGATTTACCTTCTCCAGAGACTAGCTGGAATCTGGGGTGACACCTAGGAAGAAGAGCACTTCTCTTGCCAAAAAGGCGTGGTGGCTCCACAGCACACCCCACCACTTTCTTGTTCTTCCAGCAACCCATCCCTCCATCTCTGACCCCCAACATCCCACTTCTTTAGACACTGGGGACCAACCCATCTAAAATGCGGGTGAGGCATAAATCCTGATTAACTCGGTCTCAGGGGATAATACTGGTATATTTTCTATATAGGGCTTCCCTCCTAGCTCAGTCGGTAAAGAATCTGCCTACCAATGCGCTGTAGCCCGCCAGGCTCCTCTGTCCCTGGGACTGTATTCTTGCCTGGAGAATCCCAGGGACAGAGGAGCCTGGCGGGCTACAGTCCACAGGGTCGCATGAGCCGGACACGACTTAGCGACTAAACCACCATCATTTGCTATATAAGAGCTCCTTGCAGTGAGTGGGGATATCTCACAGATTTGGGGGAGGTCTAAATTTGGAGATGGCCAAGTTTAGGGGACATCCCCGCAGTTGTCTCCAGGCTTGATTGTGGAGTATTTCAGATTAGAAAACCCTAGACCGGGGGGAAGGGTTTTGTTCGGAGGGGGTCTCCAATAGCTTGGGGGCTGGCCATGTGCCTAGCTGAGGGGGCGGGCTGCTTCCCACCCGGCCGCTAACTCCGCGTACTCTAGCGCGGGTGGAGCCTGGGCCTCGGAGACCCGGAGGGCCGCGCGCGCGGTGTCCCCGCCTCCCAGGCGGGCTCGGGGCGGGGAGGTGGGGACCCCTCCCCTTCGCCCATCCCCTCGGGGCCGGCCGCCCGGGCTCCTGAAAGGCCGGCCGGGGGAAGGGAGGGGAGAGAAGAGGAGGGCGGAGGGACAGACCGGCGGCGGCGGGGCGCGGGCATGGCGGCGCGGGCGGCGGTCGCGGGGCCCCGGTGAGCCGGGCCGGGGCGCACGGACCGGGCTGCGCCGAGGCGGGCCCTGAGCCGTCGAGGGGGCCTGGCGAACACGACCGGGCCACTTTTCCTCTCGCAGTTGCGATTGTGTTCGGGGGGCGGCGCCGGGGCCGACGTTTCGGGGCGAGTTTTTTCTCGCGGGGCCGGCGAGAGAGCGGCGCGCACCGAGGGGGAGGGAGGGGGAGCATGCCCGGCTGGAGCCGGGCCTCCGGGCGCGCCCCGGCCGCCGTCCCCACCTCCGCCTCCTCCTTCTCCTCCTCCGTCTCCTCCTCCTCCTCCTCTTCCAGTCCCGCCGCCGCCGCCGCCGCCGCAGCCAACATGGCTGCGCTCCTGAGCCCGGGAGGCGGCCGCTGCTGAGCGCCGCTAGCCGCCCGGGTCCCCAGCCCGCCCAGGCCCCGGCCCATGGCCCCCGCGGCCTCGCGGCTCCCGGCGCGCTAGGGCGACCGCCAGCGCTCGCCGCCCCGAGGCACCCGGGTCCCGTCGCCGCCCGCCCGCTTGCCCGCCTGCGCGCGCGCGCCCGCCGGCCTCGGGGAGCCCGGAGCCGTCCGGCCGGGCGGGGCGGGGCGGCCGCCACCATGGAGCCCCAGCGCCGGGAGCTGCTCGCCCAGTGTCAGCAGAGCCTGGCCCAGGCCATGACGGAGGTGGAGGCCGTGCTCGGGCTGCTCGAGGCCGCGGGAGCGCTGAGCCCCGGCGAGCGGCGGCAGCTGGACGAGGAGGCGGGAGGCGCCAAGGCGGAGCTGCTTCTCAAGCTGCTGCTGGCCAAGGAGCGGGACCACTTCCACGACCTGCGGGCGGCGCTGGAGAAGACGCAGCCTCACCTGCTGCCCATCCTCTACCTGAACGGCGTCGTCGGGCCGCCGCAGCCCGCCGAGGGCGCCGGTGAGTGTCAGACCCCTCTGCCCGGCCCCTCGCATCCGCCTTCCGCAACTCCTCTCTCCGGTTCTCCGAGAGGGGAGGTCGCGAGGGCCATTCATCTACCTGGCGCTGGCCGCGGGGAAAATTTGCTTTCCTTCAGCCCGCCGGGGGAGGGGCTGATGCGTGGACACCCTCCCCGCCGCCGCCCCCCGCTTCCCACCTCCTCCAATCCCGCCCTTGCTGTGAACAATGCCCGGCACTGTAGGCCTTCATTCTCCAGGTGCCGCGGCACGCAGCGGGGTCCACTAGCGACCGCCGGGTCCAGCCTGCGGGGCGACCTCGGAGGTATGTCTAGTCAGTCCCTTTTCTAAGACTCTTCATCCATCAGTCCTTTGAGAACCTCTGCTAGCCTTTAATCAATGTTAAGGTCTAAAAGAATAAAACCCAGGCCAGGGCTGGTACTCCTGAATTTTGGTCCCTGGCACCCGGTTTCAGGACCACTCGTGCCTTTTCACTTTCTGATTTTCTTAGCTCCCTCTGCTCTGAGCTCAAGTCTGTTTTGCTCGGCGAGACTTGTGGTTGATTATGCACGATGCCTGCTAGGTTTCTTTGGAAACTGTGGGCCGGGAAAAGTTGGGGGGAGTTGCATTGCACCATGGGAAAATCTTAGTAGTAGCTGCTGGGGCTCAGTTCCTTCCCTGAGGGTGCGCCAGCTGTTTGAGGAGGGAAGGCTGGTGGCTGGTACCCTTGGATGGTGGGTGATGAATCCCTGAGTATTCCTGTGTATGTGTGTGGGGGGGAGTATTATTGGGAGTTGGTGACAACTGGTAGGCTTGGCGTGGCCTGTTTGGGGACTGTGGAAAGCCAGGCTTTTAGACAGGGAAGCTGAAGAAGAAAGCATAGCTCTGAGGAAGGAAGAGCCAGCAATTGTTGGGCACCTACTGTTGTGACAGGCACTCTGCTTTGTCACGTTTCGTTGTTACCACTCTGTGAGGTACGATTCCTACTTTGCCAGAGAGAAAACTCCAGCTTGGAGTGGTTAAGTCGCTCAAAGTATTGGGCACCAGGAGTTTCCAATTATGACCCATTGTTTTATTTAACCCCTTTGGAGCCAGGAAGCAGCAAGTGCCACCTTTTCGATGTCTTGTGTTTGTTTTAAAAGTGAATGGAGAGGGCTGACAAACTGCCTGTAACAACTTGTAGGCCACAGGCTGATGAGACCCGTTCATTTGGCTGTTAAAAGCCTGACTTATTAAGGAGATGATTTTATAAGCTGTTCCTGGTAACAACTCCATTGGATATTGGCCATCCCAACCGACTTTTTGTAGTGAAGGCAGCTGACGTACAGAGACTGAACTGCTGGCTACACAGCAGATTGTTTCATTGGTGGCCCTTCTGTTTCCACTGTGGGTTTCTGACTCTAGCATTTTTGTCTCTCAAATCTGCATTGTCCCCCAATTACGATCATTTATGCTGCTCAACCTAGTCCTCCCCTGGGATGATGGTTTGGAAGATGTTAAGACGAGCTGTTGGATGTGGCTCCGAGGATAATAAGGTCAGAGGATAATCTCTTTGGGCTAACTTTTTCTTCTTTTCTTTTTTTTTTTTTAATTAATTTTTTTATTGGAGTGCAATGTTGTAGTATTTTCTGCTGTTAGTTTCTCACTTTTACTAAGTGAGTCAGCTAAAGGTATATCCTATATCCCCTCTTTTGTAGATTTCCTTCCCATTTAGATCACCACAAAGCATTGTGTAGAATTCCCTGTGTTACACAGTAGGTTCTCCAGTTATTTACCTATTTTATACATAGTATCTTTTTAATTGCCTTGCTGTCTGCCTAGCTGTCTGTGTTTGAAGGAAGAAATTGATCAAGGAAGCTGGCGGAAGTTAGAATGCAGACTCAAGTTCTGGGTGGGATGTGTTTGAATCAGGGCTAGCTTTAATCTCTGGAATAGATGAATTGTCATTAATTAGGTCCCTCTCTTTTCCATGCCTGGTGCATATGGTGGGGCCTCTCCGAGCTGAAGTTCTGGAAGCTGGTCTGACTTCTAAGGAAAGCATGAAATAAGGTTTGGATTTTATTCTCAAGGGCAGCTTTTCAGACCCTAGTTTTAACACAGTGTAGAGCTGTGTAGCTTTTCCAAGGAAAGTTGTTCATTTTGGTTTGGTTGTTATTCGCTAAGTCGTGTCCAACTCTTGCAACCCCATGGACTGTTACCCACCAGGCTCCTCTGTCCATGGGATTTCCCGGGCAAGAATATTGGAGTGGGTTGCCATTTCCTTCTCCAGGTGATCTTCCCGACTCAGGGATCAAACTTGGGACTCCTGCATTGCAGGTGGTCTCTTTACTGACTGAGCCACAAGGGAAGCCCAATTTTAGTTAATACTTTAGAAAACAATAGGATGGCATTTGACCTGGTAAGATGCCATGTAGAGCTTTTGGGGATGAGGGATGACGTGGTGCGACATAAATCGCAGAGCCTTGGGATCTTTGTAAAGGATGAATTACTGTGCAGTGATTTTCCAGCATATTTTCTTGCAGCCAAGGAGCCCCTCTTATGGTACAAAGCTCAGTGCCTAAAAGGACTGCTCAGGTTGAAGGGATAGAGGCACCAGTTTCATCCCTGAGGAGCCAAAGCCGGGGAGGTTCAGCCCTGTGTCCTGGTCTTTGCTCTCCCAGCAGGTTCCACCTTGCACACAGGTGCACAGCTCTGCCTGTCGGTCAGCTTTAGTGCAGGGCTCTTGTGGGAGCTGCAGGGAGGAAGCTGTTGGCTTCCCAAGGACCCACAGCCTCAAGGGGAGGCGCCCTTGTCACTGTTTCTCCATCCAAGGTGCTGCCATCACCCAGTTAAGGGCTCCCTTGGTGGATTCCACATCCCATGTGGACCCCTCGTCTGGAATGCCCATCCCCTGGCTAGCACTCGTGTGTTGTGGGACTTTGTTGTGCTGCGGGGAAATGATGTCTGACAGCTCCCCACTTGGGGTCTGGAACTGGGGGAAACTGGTCTAGGTGGCATTGGGCAGGTAAGCAAATCAAACTCATCTATTCTGCTCATGCTCAATTAGAGATAGCCCGGACATTTATAGTCTACCACGCTTAGGCCTGGAGTTTGAAGGTGACTAAGAAACCACAGTGTGGCTTTATTCTGGGGGCAAGGGGGACTTCTGTACCAGAATTGACAGTACATTGCTATTGAGCATTTTCTATCTTACAGCATACTTTAATATTTCACTCAATTCTGTGGCACCCAGTGGCATGAGTGTTGCCTTTTCTGCAGACGCAGGGTTCCGGGCCTGTCTGTGAGATCTGAGGACAGACTGGAAGTCACAGGGTAGAAGGGAGCTGGTGTCAGGCTAAGTGTAGCGCTCCAGCTTCCATGTCCTTGGTGGTTTTTCCTGTTACCTGGGTAGGCCCTCCCATTACAGCTTCAAGTCATTTCCTGCATTGGGAGCTCTGTGGAGTTTTGTAGCTTTCCCTTGTCCCGTTACATGAATGTTTAAGAAGGGAATAGGTACCTTTGTCCCTGCTGGTGGTAGAGAGAGGAGAGAGCTGTTCTCTTCTGACTGGCTCAGGTCTCTAGTTTTTTCCGCAATTGTACCAGGATCAGGTTTGTTTACTTGGAACCCATGAGGTCCTTTGTTTTTTCTCTTTGATTCATTTGCCGACATCTGGGTTTTCTCTCTTGAAGCTCCTCAACCGCCTGGCCCTGGGCCTCGGGGTCCTCGTCTGTGAGTTGGGGCTGCATGGCCTGCCTCAACTACTGGGAGGCAAAATGTGATTGAGGAGGATCGAAGTGTCCGGTCCTGTGTTTGGTGCAGACAGGGCCAGGGTGCATAGGATGAAATTCCAGCCTGCCGCTCACTGCCTAGGTAGGGGAATGGGACACTGAGAAGAGTGACATTATGAGACAGATTAACTGAGCGATAGAAATACCACGGGGCTCCATGGTAACGAATCTGCCTGCCAGTGCAAGAGATGCAGGTGTGATCCCTGGGCCAGAAAGATCCCCTGGGGTAGGAAGTGGCAACCCGATCCAGGATTCTTTACTGGAAGATTCCATGGACAGAGGATCCTGGTGGGCTCCACTCTGTGGGGTTGCAATGAGTCAGACACAACTGAGCACGCACATCATCATCATCATAACTCTGTCTACCACATGCTTTCCACACAAGCTCTCATCCGCCTCTGGTGGCTCTAGTTACCATCTACACGTGGAGGGCTCCCCAGACTTTTCCCAGCATGCCTCTCAAGTGGTGCAAAAGCTGCAGAACATGGTGACTGCTGGCTGCCCTCCCTCCCGCGTGTCCTGAGCCGAATGTCTCCTCTCGTGCCCTCTGTGCCTCCTCTTTAGTTTCCTGGTGAGCAGACTGCCTTGGCTTCACTAGAATTAAGAGGATGGAGACAGTAGTGTTTTCTGAAGAAGCCGAGGAAGGCTTCGAGGAGGGGTTGTGGCTTGAGCACGGTGTTGAAGGGGTTCTCTGAGCGTGCAGAGGGGAAGGAGGAAGTTTTGGGTAGGAGAAACAAGAGCAGAGACCATGAGAGGAGCAGTATGTTTTCAGGTCATAGAAATTAGACCAGCCTGAGTGAGCAGGGCTTTGGCATTGGCTCTAGATGGGTGGGGATGAAGGACCATGATGGCTAGGCGGAGCGAGGGGTTTATATACTAGTTGGAGTTGAGGCTTTGTACACTTGTCAGAAATTAAAGCTGAAGGAGTTTTCTAAAATGAAATAACCCTGTCAGGCGTTTCTAGTAGGAGAAGTGCCACTTGGCTGCTGATTGTCAGGTGTGGATTATCTATTATTCATTAGAGGTTATCTGGACCTTTTATTGGCAGGCAGATTCCTCACCATTGAGCCACCAGGGAAGCCCTCATTTGGTTATTTTAATTGTGTTAAGAGGAAGTGGTAGAAGAACTTGAAAGTAATGATTGAAATGAGATTTCTAACAGAAAGGCAGTTATTATTTATCCCTCTATGTATTAGATTAGGCATCTATGATCGCAGGCAACAGAAACTTAGCTCAAACTGTGTTAGACAGGAAAGAGGGATTGATTGTATAATATTCCAAAACCTTGGAATGGATTGGGGTTGGGTGATTGATCCTGAATGCCGTGGGCTTTTTCTGTTAATGTCATCCTGGAACATAACCTCAGGCCCCTCTTGGCTTCATCTTCACAGCCTCTGACCAGAGAATAAAGGGAGCTGAATCCACTAAACCAGGCAGAAAAATCTCATGGAAGGATTCTGATTGGCTTAACTATGGTCACATGTCCGTGTGAGATCCAGTCTCTGTGGCTAGGGCTAGAGGATTGGCCCAACCAGTAGGGTAGCCTGATGGGATGCTGTGATTGGCAGCTTGTACCAGTACCATGTGGTTCTTTAGAGTGGGAAGAAGCAGTTCTCAAAAGAGAGTAGAAAGGATGTTGTGCAGGTAAAGCATCAGGTGAATGTCTACTACATGTGGTCTCATCTTCATATGATGATGCAGTTTGGTGTGGGGTGGTGGGAGAGGTTGTCAGATTTTACTAGGTTTTAGACTTGAAGCTTTTTAAAATATATATATATTTCTTTATTTTAATTGGAGGCTAATTACTTTACAATATTGTAGTGGTTTTGCCATATATTGACGTGAATCCGCCATGGGTATACACATGTTCCCCATCCTGAACACCCCCTCCCACCTCCCTCCCCATCCCTTTGGGTCATCCCAGTGCACCAGCCCCGAGCACCCTGTCTCATGCATCGAACCTGGACTGGTGATTCTTTTCACATATGATAATATGCATGTTTCAATGCCATTCTCCCAAATCATCCCACCCTCGCCCTCTCCCACAGAGTCCAAAGACTGTTCTATACATCTGTGTCTCTTTTGCTGTCTCGCATACAGGGTTATCATTACTATCTTTCTAAATTCCATATATATGTGTTAGTATACTGTATTGGTGTTTTTCTTTCTGGCTTACTTCACTCTGTATGATAGGCTCCAGTTTCATCCACCCCATTAGAACTGATTCAAATGCATTAATGGCTGAGTAATATTCCATTGTGTATATGTACCACAGCTTTTGACTTGAAGCTTTTTCATTCTCCTCTTTCACTTTCATCAAGAGGCTTTTCAGTTCCTCTTCACTTTCTGCCATAAGGGTGGTGTCATCTGCATATCTGAGGTTATTGATATTTCTCCCAGCAATGCTGATTCCATCGTGTGCTTCATCCAGCCTGGGATTTCGCATGGTGTACTCTGCGTATAAGTTAAATAAAGCAGGGTGACAATATACAACCTTGACGGACTCCTTTTCCAATGTGAAACCGGTCTGTTGTGTTCCGTGTCCGGTTCTAACTGTTGCTTCTTGAGCTGCATGCAGATTTCTCAGGAGGCAGGTAAGATGGTCTGGTATTCCCATCTCTTGAAGAATTTTCCACAGTTTGTCGTGATCCATACAGTCAAAGGCTTTGGCGTAGTCAATAAGCAGAAGTAGATGTTTTTCTGGAATTCTCTTGCTTTTTTTCGATGATCCACTGGATGTTGGCAATTTAATCTCTGGTTCCTCTGCCTTTTCTGAATCCAGCTTGAACATCTGGAAGTTCTCGGTTCACATACTGTTGAAGCCTCACTTGGAGAATTTTGAGCATTACTTTGCTAGCGTGTGAGATAAGTGCAATTGTGTGGTAGTTTGAACATTCTTTGGCATTGCCTTTCTTTGGTATTGGGATGAAAACTGACCTTTTCCAGTCCTGTGGCCACTGCTGAGTTTTCCAAATTTGCTGGCATATTGAGTGCAGCACTTTCACAGCATCATCTTTTAGGATTTGAAATAGGTCAACTGGACTTTAAGACTTTAAGCAAGACAGTTAGCCTTACTGAACTCATCTCCCTCTCTGTTGTTGTTCAGTTACTCAGTTGTGGCTGATTCTGTGACCCCATAGGCTGCAGCACGCTAGGCTTCATTGTCCTTTGCCATCTCCCAGAGTTTGCTGAAATTCATGTCCACTGAGTTGGTGATGCCATGCAACCATCTCGTCCTTTGTCATCCCCTTCTCCTCCTGCCTTCAATCTTTTCCAGCATCAGGGTCTTTTCCAAGGAGTCAGTTCTTTGCATCAGGTGGCCAAGTATTGGAGTTTCAGCTTTAGCATCAGTCCTTCCAATGAATATTCAGGATTGATTTCCTTTAGTATTTACTGGCTTGATCTCCTCCCTCTCTACAGAATATTTAAAACAATAACTACTTCATTGTGCTATTTGACAATCCATGGTAGGAAAAAAGGAGCAGAGGGATTGGGGGCAAGAGGAGAAGGGGACCACAGAGGATGAGATGGCTGGATGGCATCACTGACTCGATGGACGTGAGTCTTAGTGAACTTCGGAAGTTGGTGATGGACAGGGAGGCCTGGCATGCTGCGATTAATGGGGTTGCAAAGAGTCGGACACGACTGAGCGACTGATTTGATCTGATCTGATCTGTTTAGTGTGGTGGACAATGAAGCCTGGAACCAGCCTTAGAACCAGAAGTTTGGGATTCTCCTGATTTTTCTGAGGGTTATGTGAGAACTCCTTATAAACTATGCTAAACGGATGTCAGGGTTGCTTTTACTGTGGCTGTGGATCACCAAGAGTAGAACGTAACCTCCGTGAGCCAAATTTGCTATTGTATTCCCAATGCCTAGAACAGAGCCTGGCCCAGAATGGGCATTCAGTAAATTTCTGTTGCATGAATAACTATTCAGCTGGTGTGACGAATGAGTGGCGTGTCCCTGTGGAGTCCAGATCCTCTTCAGAAATAGGTGCAGATTCCTAGGTGGTGACTTCACGGTGACAGAAGGCTGTGAGAGTGCAGGAAGGCCAGGGTGAGTTCCAGATGCACACACGGACATCCCCTTCCCCAGGGTGTCTGTGATGGAAGCAGATGGTGTGACTTTGGTGTCGGAAGTCCCCAAGTCACCCCTCAGGTACCAGCAATGTGGGACTGACTGCCAGAAGTCCTGTGGAGCAACCCTAGTACCTGTTGCAGGACTGGAGCACCCTTCCCTCTCTGCGCTTAGAATTTGAGTGTCAACTTGGTGTCCTCAAAAGAGTTTTGGATGGGAATCTGTTCCTAACTGCAACATCTTGACCTTTGATGAGCCTCTTAACTATCCAGGGCTTGTTTTTTTTCCAGTGAAAAGCTAGATGAGGTAAAGCTGGAAGAAGTTCAGGACTGCCTCAGTCCTCTAGGGCAGCAGTCCCCAACCTTTCTGGCACCAGGGACTGATTTCATGGAAGACAGCTTTTCCACGGGATGGGGGTGGGGGATGGTTTGGGGATGATTCAAGGGGATTACATTTGTTGTGCTATAGTTTCTAATCTAATGCCACCGCTGATCTGACAGGAGGTCCCGGTCCACTGCCCGGAGGCTGGGGACCCCTGCTGTAGGGTTCTCAGTACTTGCAAGGTGGCATTAGGTCCAGGGAAGCTGGGTGATGGGGTTGGGTTAGACTTCTGAGACTTCTCCTAGCTATGTACCATGCTCACTGTTTTTGGATTTAGCGTTAGTGCTGAGTGATTTTTGTGCTCTGGCTTTCTATTTCCTGAAAAACTAAGCAGCGTAGAAGTATTTTGTCTTTGTTGTTTTGGTCCACCTCAGTCCAACCACCGGAGAAGGCAATGGCACCCACTCCAGTACTCTTGCCTGGAAAATCCCATGGACAGAGGAACCTGGTAAGCTGCAGTCCATGGGGTTGCTAAGTCGGACACGACTGAGCGACTTTACTTTCACTTTTTGCTTTCATGCACTGGAGAAGGAAATGGCAACCCACTCCAGTGTTCTTGCCTGGAGAATCCCAGGGACAGAAGAGCCTGGTGGGCTGCCGTCTACGGGGTCGCACAGAGTCAGACACAACTGAAGTGACTTAGTAACAGAGGCAGCATTCCAACCACCATCATGAGGGGGCTCTTTATTTCCTATATCTTGGGAAGATGTGAGCCACACAAATAGTGGGCACAGAGCAAGAAGGCTGAACTGCCTGTAGTCCTGTGCAGTAGGGAGGCTGAACATGTTCAGAAAATAATTTTAAATGGGATTGAGAAAAAAAGAAAAGAAAAATGGGATTGAGTTGGGGAGATATTGTTTGTTTGTTTGTTTTCCCCCCACCTGTTTCCCTGGTATCTCTGAATTGTGTGTGTCTATTGATGTGTTTGAGACAGAGTTCCATGAAAGTGCTACAGAAATATTTTAAATTAAACAGATACTTTGAGTGTTCCATGTTTGCCATCCAATTCTGAACCCTTGGTGGGTAATTGTGGGGTGACTGTTGACCTTGATGTTTCATTTCACACTAAGGGTCATAATCCATTTGCTTTGTACTTTTTTTAATACTGTGGTAAAATACACATAGCATAACATTTACCATTTGAAATATTTTTTTGCTGTTTTTTGTATTATGGCGAAATATCTGTAACATGTAAATAATTATCTTGTTCACTATTAAGTGTCCATTTCAGTGCTGTTAAGTACATTCTCATTGTGCAACCATCCGCACCATCCATCTCTAGAACGTTTTTCATCTTACGAAACTGAAACTCTATCAATTAAACAATAACTCTCCATTCTCCCCTCCCCCCAGCCTCTACAACCACCATTCTATTATACTTTCTGTCTCTGAATTTAACTGTTCTGGTATCTCATATAAATGGAATCGTAGAGTATTCATCATTTTGTGACTGGCTTGTTTTCACTTAGCATCATGTCTTCATGGGTCATCCATGTCAGAATTTCCATTTTATTTTTAAATTTTTAAAGAACACATAATATAAAATTTACCATCTTAACCATTTTAAATGTGCAGTTCAGAAGTGCTAAGTATATTCTCATTGTTGAGTAAGAGATTTCTGGAACTTTGACATCTTGCGAAACTAAAACTCTGTGTCCATTAAACAATAACTCCTCCTTCCTCCCTCCTCCACCTCTGGGAATCGCCGTTCCACTTGGTTTCTGTGAATTTGATTCCTTTAGCTAGCTTGTGTAAGTGGAGTCATACACTGTTTGTCTTTCTGTGACTGGCTTATTTCACTTAGGGTAATATCCTCAACGTTCACCCATGTTGTAACGTGACAGAATTTCCTTCCTTTTTAAAGACTGAATAATATTCCATTTCATGTATATACCACATTTATCTATTCATCTGCCAATGGACTCTTGGGTTCCTTTCGCCTCTTGTGAATAAAACTGCTGTGAACATTGGTGCACAAATACCTCTTTGAGGCCCTACTTTCAGTTCGTTTGGTTATATATCCAGGAGTGGAATTATGGTTGATGTGATAATTCTGTGTTAATTCTTTAAGGAATTTCCATACTGTTTGAGTTTTAATTAAAGGAATTCCTACTGTCTACAGCACCTTGACTCAGGGGTGAGTGTCCTGCCTGGAGTCCCAGTTTATGTTTTATTATTTTCTAAAAATTGTGTAATTTTTCCCCCCTAGACTCATTTTGGAAAGTCTCGAGACATTCCTTTTGGACTTTAAATATTTTAATAGTCATCTGTGACTCTTTTGAGGACAGGAGTTGTTGACCATAGAATCCCAGCAGCGCTCATATCTGGCCAGGAGATGTTCACACATTTCCTTCAAGTTTGCAATACTAATATCTCCATCCCCAGAGGCCTAGAAGTATGTTAGTTATTTCTGCTTTGTAGACGCTTGCTCTTTATCCCATTCAGGGTTAGTTTGGTTATATAGACTTGAATCCAGGGTAACTGGCTGTTAAGATTTTTCTTTAGAAAAACCTAGATCAGCATTTCCCACAAAAACATCTTCTAAACAGTAGTTTGGTGGGATGTCAGTGGTGTTATTTGTAAAAGGGGTCCTGTGGTTAAGTACATTTGAGCAGTGTTGTTTTGAGAAGGTCACGCAGGCTCCTTTACTGGGGCCTTTCAAGCCACCAGTAAGCCCGCCTTGGAACTTCACTGGAGTGGGTTCACTGTGCAGTGTTTCCCAAACTGATTTGACCACAAAGCCCTTTTCCATTGAGCATCTTGCAACGTGAGTGTTCTGAGAAGTGCACTCTTGGGAAACTTGAGCATTAGTGCAGGGAGTTGGAGCATCAGTGTATACCATTGTTTTTTGAATTTTCTCACAACTCTTTCATTCAAGAAACAAAAAAACCTTAAATTCTGATACCAGCTGAAATGGGCATATGATTATTTGATTTTTTTTTTTTTTTTGCTACGTTGCTGATTCTGACATGTAGTGGATTCCGGGACCAGTAGATTTTTAGGGAAGAGTGTGTGATCTTGCCTACGTAAGAAGTATGACCTCTCTGGTCCTTCATTTCCCTAGTGTAGCTCAATAGGAATGGTCTCGTTCATGATGATTATTGTTTGAGATGGTTAAACCTATTGTCGTCTTCTCTAAAACTAGACTTTGGTCCATAGTTGGGGTTTCTGGGGGGCACCTTGGAAGGATTTGTAGAGACCTGTCCTGGTGGTTTGGTGACTGTAGGTTCAGGATTGGTTAACTGTTGTGTGAATCTTTCTGAGCCCTGGGAAGTTGTTGGGCTGGAGATTTGGAAGGTGACCCGGAGAATGATGTTACTTCTAAAAAGATGGGTGATACAGCTGAATGACGCAGGTGGCCTGAGCGTCACTGATGGGTTTGGAGCCCAGGAGTAAGGCCACAAAGAGCTGAGAGTCATGAGCCCACACTTGGGGAACCCCCACAAGTTTAAATCTTGGGTCTTCCATCTCAGGCTATGTGATTTTAACAAATCGCTTAACCTCTTTGGGTTTTCTTTTTCCTTATCTGTCAAAGGACTAACATTCTCCTCGTAGGGCTTTGGTGAGGATCTAGGAGATTTATGTGAAGTGAGGGCAAGCTGTTGCTGCTGCTTCTGCTCCTGCTCTAGGAGGTACCTGCCCTCCAGTGGAGAACCAATCCCCTACCTGTCCTTGGAATCAGGAAGTGTCACAGGGTACAGAGAGATGCTCAAGGGAGGGTGGAGCGTGTGCCATGGGTCTGGAAGTTCACGTTCCTGCGGCTGCTCAGAACACGCCTTCACAGTGCTCTGGTCCTGGGGTCTGCAGTTAAGGAGGGCATTGCCATGAGCTGTGAGGAGTTCAGCTCCAAAAGGACCCAGGGAAGAGTTATTTTAAAGGAAAGGTGACTTAGAGGGGCCTGGATGCCTGTTTTCAGATGGACATGGACAGGTGATGAGACCTGATTCTTTCTGACCCCAGAGAGCTAACTGGTAGAAGATACTGGGAGACAGAATTGAATCCAATATAAGGAAGGACCTTTCTCTCTCCCTCCTATCTTCATTTGAAACTATATATTATAAAATACTCAAACATGTGCAGAGATTACAAACTCCCAGCTCCCAAACTTTTGTTTTCTATAATATTTTCAGATAAATCCCAGCCATCATATTACTTGCTCCATAAATGCTTCAGGAAGTGTCTCTAAGAAATAAAATCATAAAAAGAAAAAAGTTTTTTACAGCTGACTGTATTAACAATTTAATGTCTTCTCATATCCAACTGATATTCAGTTTTCCTTAATGGGCTTCCCTGGTGGCTCAGATGGTAAAGAATCCGCCTTCAACGTGGGAGACCTGGGTTTGATCCCTGAGTTGGGAAGATCCCCTGGAGAAGGGAACAGTTATCTACTCTAGCATTCTGGCCTGGAGTATTCCATAGATAGAGGCTCTGGTGGGCTACAGTCCATGAAGTTGCAAAGAGTCAGACACAACTGAGTGACTTTCACACTTTCCTTATTGCAGGAATGCCTTTTTATAGATGGTTTGTTTAAATCCGGATTTTAAAAAGGTCCACACATTAATAAGGTTGCCTGGGACCCTTCCCTGGGCTTTTTGTTTAGGGAAGAGCTTGTTTTCATGGTCTGTGCCATCCAGCCATGGAGTGGACTGTGGAAGGTGGTGACATTCCTTCCCTGAGAGTCCACGTAGATGCTGGATGAGCGTGGGGTGGTTATGTTAAGGAGTGGATTGTGGAATCTGATCACAAACCCATGTAGCCCCAGGTTCCTCACGGGACTGTTACAGACAATTAATAGGAAATAACATGTGAAATGTAACTGTTGTTTATGAATTAAATTATTTTACTTTTTTAGCTGTGGGGTTTTTTTCACTAACTGGACTCTTAGGTGAGTAAGCCAGATATATAAGCTAGACAGGGGCTATGGAGGCTTGGCGCTTGCCCCTTTTCCTTGTGGACTCCCTGAGGTGCCTCCGTAGGGTTCTTTGAGTTCTCAGGATTCCCTGGAACTGAGTTTGGAAACTACTGTGCCTGGATGCTTTTATTGTAAGATGCTCTCTATGATGAGGGAGGTGAAGAGCCACCCAAAGTCTCACCTTCCTTTACCTGAACTGAGCTGGGTTAGTGAGTGACAGCTAGATGCAGAGGCTGTTTTTGCACCAGATACTCTTGCCTTTGCCTGTTTCCTCTGTTTACCTGTGTAGGTTTTCTTTGGGGATGAACCATGCTCTCAAAAATGACAAATGACCAGCTACTTAAAAAAAATATTCTTTGCTACCCAAGGCAGTGATGGGGAAGGAGCAGAGTGAAACCTCATCAGATGGGGTCAGGTGGAAAGTGGTTACCTTTTTTGAAAAATTACTTTTTTAAAAATACCATCACTGACTGGCCCTACCCCTACATGGCCTAAGAGGACGGTTAGTTGCTGATGAATAAATAAGCTTCTTCTGAACTGTAGCCTGCAGGTGGGGTTCCTGGAGCCGCCTGTGTGGAAAGCCAGCAGAGATAATCACTTGTGACTCTGAGCTGTGGCCTTGGTGGCTGTCTCAAGCCAGGGGGGGTTTTCTCTGCCCACAGTTTTTTTCTGGGTGTGGCCTATCTCTTTCCTGGGTGGCTGTCAGGCTTCTTTCTGGGTCAATTTCAGGTTATTTGTCTGGATGGTAACTAACTCCTTAACATGGCCTGGGATCCTCAGACAAATATTCTTGTCTATCACTTTGACCATTGTAAAGCTGCTGTTCAAATGTGGTGAAAATCTATCTGGCCAAGACTGAGTGAGAGGATAACAAACCACATGGGAAGAAACTTAATTGTATTTTTAAATTTTGATGTAAGAAGGCATACTTTTAAAGAAATATAATGACCTTTTTAATAGTCACAATAACCTCCAATTCTTCTTGCTCAGGGTAACCTCTTTTTCGTCTTATCTGGCCAGAACTTTCATTTCCTGTTTATGTTTCTTAAGCAGCTTAAGATTGTTGAGCATCACGGCTGGAAGGGATCTTAGAGATGACTTTGCCCAGACTGCTGATTTTAGAAATGAAGAACTAGCAGTCCAGAGACACAGAGGGACTCCCCCAGGCTTGCATAGCGTGCCCTGGCGGAGCCAGACACAGGGTCCAGGTTTCTCCCCAGGCCAGAGCTCCTTCCCAGTCTTCTCTGCCAGCCACAGGCTGGGCGGGGAGTCTCAGAGCCTTGGCTAGTTTTTCCTGATCTGGGCCTGGCTTTGCAGGCAGCAGCCTTTCCAGCATGTAACAGGGCATTGCAGCAGTTCATGGAATTGTGCTGCAGCTCTTCTTCCTGACCATTGAGAAAAATCTTTTATCAGATCATGCAGGTGGTATTAGTATTTATGTTCCACTAATGGGTGGACTTGGCCAAAAGAAGTTCTTCAGCTTCTCGGGGCCTCCAGCTGCTGAGAGGAGACTGGGGAGCCTTTGGAGTCCTTGTCCGTTTCTTTAGAGTCTGCATTTGTTCTGTACTCTGGGCCATCCTGTGAAGGTCCCCATTGAGATTTCTGTGTCCCAAGCCTTGCGCACCCTTTCTCTTCTTCATGACAGTGTTCATTCATCCAGCAGACATGTTCTGAGCACCTGTCACACAGAGGGTACTGTTCAGATGCAAACGTAGGACATGACATCTACATTTAGTGCTGAGTCAGAGAATGGGTCTGATGTTGGCAGGAGGCACCTCCTTGTCTCATTCTTTATATGATACAGCAAAAACTTCCAGCGCTGACTGCTGTGGCTTCTTAGTGCTTAGTCACAGGACAGAGTTCAAGCAGCGAAATGACGCCACCAAGCCTCTTGCCTCAGAAGAACAGCCTTTAATAAAGATAAGAGGGTAAAGGCCTGTGGACACTGAGCTGGCCCACCCCCATGGCCAACCTCAGTGGAAACTGGATCCAGGAAACGGCAAGAAAATAAACAAAACTAAAATGTGCTGGCTCTGGGTCCTTCTCTTGGAAAAAATATAGCTGAGCCTGAAACAGCTTAGAATTTATGGCCTGAGTGCGAGTTTACACAGGGACCGTCTATTCTCCTAACTCATTTCTTTTTTTACTTTTTGTTTAAAATTTTTATTTATTTTTGGTTGTTTTTATTTGTTTCTTTAGGGGTCCCTGTTGCTGCGTGCGGGCTTTCTCTAGCTGTGGCGAACAGGGGGCTGCTCTCTAGCTGTGGCGCACAGGCTTCTCATTGTGGTGGCTTCTCTTATGGCGCGTGGGTCCTAGAGCGGGCAGACTTCAGTAGATGTGGCATGCAGGCACACCGGCTTAGTTGTCCTGTGGCATGTGGGATCTTCCTGGACCAGGGATTACATTGGTGTCCCCTGCACTGCAAGGCAGATTCTTAACCACTAGACCACCAGGGAAGCCCCTCTCCTAACTCATTTCTGATGGAAAATGGCAGACCACTTTTATGAATCTTGTCATATATTCTCACCCATTTTATGAACTCAGGGAGAGGAAACAAAACAGTGACCATTTGTCGTTGCTTTGCACGGGAAGTTGTGGAATTTCGCATGGGCTCCTGTTTCTGCCCTGAGCCTCCTGTACATTAAGGCTTCTCATATGCAGACTCAGTGGAGGCAGTCCGTGTCTTCTTGCATGAGATCATTCAGCCTTTGGGGTGGAGCCCAGACAGAAGTGGAGCCAGGTTTTATCCGTCCATCTGCCTACCCCTCTGCCCCAATGTGTACCTGGTCAGTGCCCCACCCAGGCGCTAAATGTTGAGCTTGCAGAGAGGAGAACGTTAGCCTCGCTCGTGAATGACAACCACAGTCCCATACTGGACACCCCGACCTGGATCTGCCCTTTCAGATGGAAATTATGTCCTATTCTTCCTCAAAGGTTTTCATTTCTGGTTGCACTGTCTAGACTAGAGCTTTTAGAAATCCTGAAAAGTAATCAGCTTAGCTTATCGACTTCCTACTCCTCACCTTCCATTTTGTGGTTTGTAAAGCAGATGCAAGTGTGTTTGGTTACAAAAATCTATAAGATTCTCAGAAGAGTGACTGAGAAGGTGGCTGCTGCCCACCAGCAGTTCATTATCTCATTGGAAAGCCCAAGCCCGAGGGAGCCGGGATCCAGCTGGGCAGGTCATGCGGCATAGAGAAGGCCGCCTGAAGGTCAGTGTACGATGAGCTGGTGCCGGTGGGTGGCTGGCAGGCTGGGTGGGCGCTGGAGAGGGGCGAGGAGGAAGGCTGGCCTAATGAGGCAGCATGCACAGTAGGGGCAGCAGGCTTGGGAGAAAATCCATTCTATGAAGAGTGGGTCTTCATGGGAATTCCGAGCTGCTGTTTAGAGCATGTACTCATCAGGCCCTGGGAAAATGGGGTCAGGATAACCGGAAGGCATAGGGCAGGCCTGGCTGTCACATCCAGTCATTCTTCCTGCACCTGCACCTCTGGGAGGCTATCTGAGCCTGGCCATCCTAGAGGAATAGGTGGAGTTGGCATGGGCAGGGGGGTGGTCTGTGGAGTGCGGGAGAGGGCACTGTGGCCGGAAGATGGTGGGGGGAGGGGGTTCAGACTGACTGGTCAGCCCCCTTGGAATCCCTGAAATCATTGGATTTCTGTGACCTGTTAGGTGGATTAGAAGGCCTTCTTTTTCCTCCTAAGTTTGAAGTCTGAGAATTACAGCTGGGATATTTAGAAATGGGTTTCAAGGGCTTCCCTGGTGGCTTAGATAGTAAAGAATCCGCCTGCCATGCAGGAGACCCAGGTTCGATCCCTGGGTTGAGAAGATCCCTTGGAGAAGGGAATGGCACCCTACTCCAGTATTCCAGCCTGGAGAATCCCCACGGACAGAGGAGCTGGTGGGCTACAGTCCATGCGGTCCCAAAGAGTCAGATGCGACTGAGCGACTAACACTTTCATACTTTCCAAGTTCTCCAGGAGACTTGAGGCCTATTCGCATTTGCTGGCCTTCTCTCTGTGGAGGAGACGGGAGTGGTTGAAGAGTGAAGTGGCTGAGGGGGAACAAGTGACCAGTGCCCTCTAGCTGTGTCCCCACAGCTACCTCATACAGGCTCGCCAAGCCTCGTCTCTGGCGGGGATTGCACTGTCATCTCCTGAGCTGGTGTGAAAGCAGGTAGGTGGTTGTGTGCTGTACAGGTGATAGGTGTTTCTGTTGCATAGGATACTTTGTCTTGTAAGAATTAAAGGAGCTACTATTTGTGAAGTGTTGAGAGCAGTCCTTTGCACCCAGTAGACACTGTGTAAGCTGTAACTTGTTTTGTTATTGATGCCCCAATCCCAGGGCTCTTAAGCACCGCCCTCCAGTGACTTCTGGGGCAGCTTGGTTGGTTTGTTCCCCCTTCTTTCTCGTGCTCAGGGTATGGTCCACAAACCAGTGCTGGTCTGTAAACTCTTGGCTCCTGATCCATGATGAAGTTAGCACAGAGATTGGAATCTGCATTTAGCAATCTTGAAAGCATTTTGACCTTGCTGGGACGCATTGAACAGGTAGACTGCCTCAGGTGCTGTCAGATCACATGGGGAGTCACGTGTGGTAGGAACTGTGCACAGTAGTGCTCGGTGGTGCAATTGTGTGATGACAAAGAAGTGAAGGAGCCCAAGAACCCCTTGTCGCTTATTCTTGAACGGTCATGTCCTTGGGAGGATCCTCCACCCATCGGAGCAGGTGGGACCCAGGGCGTTTTGCGAGGCGGTGCTTGATGTTTGTGCTCTATCAGGCTGTAGTGAGCTTTCCCAGTGGAGGTTTTTATTAAGGAGCAATTATTTCCATCAGGGCCACTGATGCTTACCTTGGCAAATGCTTTTCTTGTCACTCTCCTAGTAGGCGTGGTTCTGGCAGGTTTGGTAAGAATTGGCGATGAACTCTCCTTTTCCACCTCTTAGACTTCGCAGAAACTAGAAAGCTAGATGGCAGTGGACAGCAGGGTGTGGGGTGGTGGGGACTCACCCCTGCGGGTACAGCTGTCCTGCAGCCTCTGGCAGGGCTGCTGCTGAGCCCTGACCCCGCAGGCCCTCTCCTGGATGCCAGTGCCCCAGGCCCCCTCCCTATCCCTGGAGGGGTGCTCAGTGCTCTGTGGGTGGCATCCGTCCCTGGGAGAGCTGACAGTGCAGTGTATCCAAGTGACTGAGACACACCCATGGCGATGGGATGGAGCTTCAAGCGTAGTTAGTGCTAGGTGAAAAAGTAGGAAGTAGAGCGAGGTGGACACTGACATAAATTAATAATACAAAACAATGCCTATTTTGCAAGAACACAAAGAAAAAGATAGAACAATGGTCGCTTCTGTGCCTGGGGGAGAAGAGTGGAAGAGAAACGGGAGTAAAAGGAAATAAGACGAGAGGTAAGAAGGAAACATCACTTTTCTATGGGCTGCTGTCCTCAAGGGAAAGGTCTTTTGCTTGCTCCCAACTGGGCTGCTCCAGACGGCCCAGTTTCTAATGGTGTAGCATCTGTGTGTTGGCTGATCTGGCAACCTCAGGCAGATTGCTTACCCAAAAGTGGCCTCAGTGAAGAGTTTCCCAAGCCATTGCAGGGCTGTCGTAGTCACGAGTTGGGGAGGGGCAGCTGTAGTTTGGGGAACAATTGACTCAGTGACTCCAAAGGGACGTGGGTGTTTATGATATTCATCTAGGTGATTGTGGGGAGGTGACCAACTCTTGATTTATTTTTAATTAAAAAAATTTTTTATTGGAGTATAGTTGCTTTACAGTGCTGTGTTTTAATAGTTTCTGCTATACAGCAAAGTAAATCATCTGTACACATACGTATGCATGGGTGCGTGCTTGTTCAGTCGCTCAGTCGTGTTGGGCTCTTTGTGACCCATGGACTGTAGCCCACCAGGCTCCTCTGTCCATGGGATACTCCAGGCAAGAATAAAAGTCGTGTTGGGCTCTTTGTGACCCATGGACTGTAGCCCACCAGGCTCCTCTGTCCATGGGATACTCCAGGCAAGAATAAGGATTTGCCATTTTCTTGTCCAGGGAACCTTCCCAATCCAGGGGTTGAACTTGCGTCTCTTGCATTGGCAGGTGGATTCTTTACCACTTAGCGCCCTGGTAAGCCCTACATATACATGTATCTCCTCTTTTTCAGATTTCCTTATCATTTAGGTCACTGCAGAGCACTGAGTAGAATTCCCTGTGCTATACAGTAGGTTCCGTTAGTCATTTTGTACACAGGATCAACAGTGTATATATGGCAATCCCAGTCCCCCAGTTCATCCCACCCCAACCCTGATCAACACTTGATTTAAGCACATGTGTACCTGTGGTGGATTCATTTTGATATTTGGCAAAACTAATACAGTTATGTAAAGTTTAAAAATAAAATAAAATTAAAAAAAAAAAAACAAAAAAACACTTGATTTAAACATGGCATTGGGAATATGTGTCAGCAGTGCTGCTGCTGCTGCTGCTAAGTCGCTTCAGTCGTGTCCGACTCAGTGTGACCCCATAGACAGCAGCCCACCAGGCTCCCCTGTCCCTGGGATTCTCCAGGCAAGAGTACTGGAGTGGGTTGCCATTTCCTTCTCCAATGCATGAAAGTGAAAAGTGAAAGTGAAATTGCTCAGTCGTGTCCTACTCTTAGCGACCCCATCGACTGCAGCCTGCCAGGCTCCTCTGTCCATGGGATTTTCCAGGCAAGAGTACTGGAGTGGGGTGCCATTGCCTTCTCCGGCAGTGCTTGCAGTGACCCACATTCGCATCTTGGCCATAGTGGGAAAGTATGTAGAGTCACCCTTGAAGTCAGTTCTTTAGAAAGACAGCTCTGTTGTATTTGTTGAGCTTTTCATGCCATGTGCTGCAAGGGAGATGGCGGTTTTAGCTTCAGGAAGGTAGAGTCCAGCAGTACATGAACTGAGAACTTCATATGTTCAAGCTGGTTAGAAGAGGCAGAGGAACCAGAGATCAAGTTGCCAGCATTTGCTGGATCATAGAGAAAGCAAGGAAATTTCAGAAAAACATCTACCTTTCTTTCATTGACTATGCTAAAGCCTTTGACTGTGTGGATCATAACAAACTGTGGAAAACTCTTAAAGAGATGGGAATACCAGACCATCTTACCTGTCTCCTGAGAAACCTGTATGTGGATCAAGAAGCAACAATCAGGGTAAGGAGCAACTTTTTAATTGCCAGTAGTCACTGCTTTAGGAAAGGGAGTGAGCTCCCAGCTGCTGTAAAGTATTCAAGCAGAACCTCGGGGGTGGCTAGGAAGGTGTTCCTTCTCTCATGTTCATGGTTGAACTAGATGCTGTCTGCTGTCCTTCCTCTCCTAACTGAACCGGGCTTCATGTTTTAAGTCTGACGCTGGTCATTAAAATAATCAGTTAAAAAATATAATTAGCCATGTTCATGGTAGAGAATTTGGAAAATGCAGGTAATCAAAAGAAGGTACTTTTACCTTCTTTTATTTTGCAGATACTTTTACTAACTGGCTTCCCTTGTGGCTCAGCTGATAAAGAAGCCACCTGCAATGTGGAAGACCTGGGTTCAATCCCTGGGTTGGGAAGATCCCCTGGAGAAGGGAAAGGCTACCCACTCCAGTACTCTGGCCTGGAGAATTCCAGGGACTATACAGTCCATGGGGTCGCAAAGAGTCGGACATGACTGAATGACTTTCACTTCACTTCTCTGTTTAGACTACCCTGGTGGCTCAGACAGTAAAGCGTCTGCCTACAATGCAGGAGACCTGGGTTCGATCCCTGGGTGGGGAAGATCCTCTGGAGAAGGAAATGGCAACCTACCCCAGTACTCATGCCTGGAAAATCCCATGGATGGAAGAGCCTGGTAGGCTACAGTCCGTGGGGTCGCAAAGAGTCGGACACGACTGAGCGACTTCACCTTACCTTACCTTTACTAGCTGGAGGTAGATACTATAAAGCTGTTTGAAAAGAGTGAACAAAGGAATCATTTTTTATGGGTACACAGTATTGCCCTATTAGAATGTATGTCACCAGTCCCCCTTGATTGGAAATTTAGGAATGTCTTATTTTTCAATTAGGCTCCCTGGTGGCTCAGATGGTAAAGAATCTACCTACAATGCAGGAGACCTGGGTTCAATCCCTGGGTCAGGAAGATCCCCTGGAGGAGGGCTTGGCAACCCACCCCAGTATTCTTGCCTAGAAAATCCCCATGGACAGAGGAGCCTGGTGGGCTACAGTTAATGGGGTCACAAAGAGCCCAACACGACTGCGTGACTAACACTTTCACTTTTATTTTTCAACATATGTTGCCACGAGGATCTGTGTACTTTTTCATTTCCTTGGGGTACATATCTGGAAGTGGGGCTGTTGGGTCAAAGGGTGTGGACGTCTTTAAGTCTGGTGATAAAAATCGCCAGGCTCGTGGCATTGATTCTGAGTTCCTCCTAGGTTCCTCTCCGAGCAGGTTTTTGGATCCTCATCTTCAGAATCCCCTGGGAAGTGTCTGAAAAGTGAAGACTCCCTAGCCCCTCCCTGCTGCTGCTGCTCCTAAGTCGCTTCAGTCATGTCCGACTCTGTGCGACCCCATAGATGGCAGCCCACCAGGCTCCCCCGTCCCTGGGATTCTCCAGGCAAGAATGCTGGAGTGGGTTGCCATTTCCTTCTCCAATGCGTGAAAGTGAAGTCGCTCAGTCGTGTCCAACTCTTAGCGACCCCATGGACTGCAGCGCACCAGGCTCCTCCGTCTATGGGATTTTCCAGGCAAGAGTACTGGAGTGGGGTGCCATTGCCTTCTGAAACAGAACTCGAGAGTGGGCTGGCCTCTCGTCTTCATTTCACCAGCGCCCAGGAGAGCCTTCCCCTAGCACATGGTGCTTTCTCAGCGTCTGAGCCTGCCCAGGGAAGGGAAGCAGGGAAGCGTCCGTTCTCCCATCTGAGGGAGAACTGGGATGTGCTTGTGGGTCAGGGAGGCTCTGGAGTGGGAAGTGTACTGTTTAGGGACCTACCTCTGGCTGCTGTTTTTCTTGTCTGTTAAGTGGGAGTCTCCACTGTTTTGATGAGCTGGGTGTCCTCCATGTATGAATACACGCACGAGTGTTTCACTAACCAACATCACCCGGTGAGAAGGAACTCACTGGGCCAGGCCAGACCTGGGAAGGGAGCTCTGGGACAGGTGGGTCAGGATGGAGCTCATCTTTCCTCCTCTTCCCCACAGGGACGTGGGGCTGATACACTGCTGGAACAGGGTGCTGTGGGCCCCTGCAGGCCCTGGCATCTTTCTGTTCAGATCAACCAGGGGAGCTGCTTCTGCCCCTCGCTTGTTGCTCATTCCCTGTGTGTAAGAGTGAGCCCTGTGTGGGGCTCCCTGCCAGTGCGGGGGCCTGAAGAAGGCCCAGAGGTCTCTCTGCAGCACCGCGGCTCCCAGAAGTCACCCATGCTGCCTTTTATCCCAGCTTCTCATTTGGATGGGCTGCTTCCTGACGCTGGAGCTGCTGTTCCCGACGAGCTTGTTCAGGTGTACACACCTAGGGATGGACTCTTGGCCAGGTGTAACCTCAAGGGAGCCACTCTAGATGGGCTGTTTACCAGTTGTCCCTGCAGAAGTTGAGTCTCTGCCTGTCCTCTGTTTGCTGGTCTGTAAGTCTAGAAGGAAGATTGTTCTCTTATTGAAGCAAACATACTGAGCTGTGGTGGCGTCCAGATGAGTGATGTACATGAGAGAGCAGATGGCACCGTGGCTGGCTTAGGGACTGGTGAGTCGTGCTCTAAAGTGGGTAGAGACAAGGTGCCTGGGGAGCATGTTCAAGGAAGGGACTGGCTTTGTCTCATAGAAGGGAGAGCTGGGTTGAGGGTTGGTCTCATGGGGGAGGTGACTTGAGGGCCAGGCTTTGAAGGTTGAGTAGCAGTTGTCAGGTGATGGGTAGGGATATTGCAGGCAGAGGGAGAGGAGCTTGGCAGGAGCCAAGTGTGCGGGGTGACCGTGGGCACTGTGCTGGCTGGACAGTGGTCTGGTCAGGGGGGACTGGGGCAGAAGAGCTGGAGAAGGAAGCAGGAGCTGGGATTCAGGCTGTGAACCTGGCCTCCAGGTCTGCTTCTGATGCTGCTGAGCCATGTGGCTTAGGCGAGGCTTAATGTTCTGGAGCCTTGCCTTCCTCCCCCCGTGAGATGTGGTAATAAGACCAGCCTTGGAGGAAGTTATTAAGTGGTGCAACTGGGCAGAAAATTAGATGCTTAACAAGTGCGTATTTCCTTCTTCTCAGTGCTGGGGTGAGGCTTTGTGACTTTATCCTAAAAGGCTAGAGGGAGACATGGAAGGCTGTAGAGCAGGGAACTGACAAGATTGCATCTGTTTGGGTACGTGTTTGTTTTTAAGACAACTTTGATGGTCTGATGGTGGATACCTTTTGGGGTCTAGGGTGGAGAGGCTAGAGACTCGGGCCTAGACTGGGAGGGGTGAAGAGAACCCTTCCCCATCATGGTTTATCTTGTGCTACATTTCTTGTCTTCTGGCTCCACGGGGCTACTCAGATGGCCTAACTGAGCTCTGGGCAGAAGGTTTTGCAGGAGGGACTAGGGTTTGAAATGTGTCCCCAGAGAGCTGGCTCCTCTTAAGGGAGGCTATAGAACTGGATGCTTGCCAAGTGTGAGTCTGGTCTTGAGAAAGTGGGATGAGTGTCAGGATCAGGCAGAGGCTGGGCCAGGACAGAGCTCGTGGGAACAGGCCTGATGGAGCAGTGCAGTAGATGATAAGTGTTGTAGACGGTTACTGACCACTTACAGCATGTGCCAGGGAGCTGACACGGATGTCTCGGGTTGTCCCAGCAACCCGAAGATGAAGGGCTTTTATTTCCCCCATTTTACAGATGCGAGGACTTGAGGGACAGAGAGGGCAAGCTACTTGCCCAAAGTCTAAGCTGGTGAGTTAGGATTTCACATCTGGTGGTTGGGATCCATAGGTCACACCCACTGAGCTATGGTGGGAAATCAGAGCAGCCTCTGGGGCCGCTGGATCTGGACTTTGGGCTCCTGGTTCCTTCTGGCAGGTTTCAGGTGCACATGGAGAGCTGGTCAGCAAGGGGACGCTGCCTGTGGAGATGGTGCACCTGAGGCCGGGAGGACCTGCAGGGCTGCCTGCCAGGTGCTGCCGGAGCTGGAGGACACACGTTATGTGCCCCCTTCCCCGCCAACCTCGAGACTGCCACCTCCCTCACGTCTTCTTACCCACACCCCCGGGAGCTGGGATTTTTGAACTGGGGCTGGAGGCGTGGGTGGGATTTGGATGTTCACAGAGCCAGGCGCCCAGACAGACTCTGGTGTGGAGGCGGGGACAAGCCTGCTGTTTCTAAGAGAATGTGGCTTCTGTATCCTGGGTGACGACAGAGACCTCAGAAATCCTCTCGGTAGGTAGGCACGTTGCTCCAGGCTGGTCCTTGAGTTGTCAAGAGTGCATAGAGTGGAGGCAGGCTGGGCAGTGCTGCTCACTGGTCTCACGCATCTGTCAGCACGCTCTTGCCTGCTGTGCTTGCCCAGGGCCACAGAATTCCTCCTGCGCAGGATTCCGGGCAGCCCGCCATGGCCACTTGATATCAGCTGTTCTTAAGCTGCAAAGCTCTTCACTACATCTGGGGAAAAGGAAGGTGCTAGAGTGGCTGCTTCTTCCTGGCATGATGCCAAGCTGCCCGGTGACTTGGAGCCACTGCTTTCCCTTCTTGGGTCTTTGTGTTTGGTGACCCTGCCCGGCACGGCAGCTTTCTCCACTTCCTCATCTACTGCCTCACCCGCCCAGGCGTGCACAGGCCTGTCGGAAGCCAGGCCTCGGAGGGGCAGGGGCTGTGCTTCCTGGGATCGCAGGGCAAGCCCCGGCCTGAAGGGACAGACAGGGCCCAGCCGCGTGACTCGTGTGCCCCGAGGAGCTGCTCCTGCCAGATGGTGTCATCCGGGGGTTGGATTAAAAGATAACTCCGTTGGCAGGAAGAGCAGCCCTCTCCTGGCGTTAGGAGCCAGGCCAGTGGTGGGCTCTGCGCAAGCTCTCCTGGCCCCGCTCCCGGACGCCTCTGCCTCTCCTTTCACTCCCTTCCTGCCGGGACGACTCTCCTCAGATGCTCCTGCACCTCTGCCTCCTTCACGTTGTCAGCAGCCTCCTCTCTGTGGACAGGTTTCAAAATCCTGTGTTTTTTTTAAAATTTGGCTGTGGCAGGTCTCAGTTGCAACATGTGGGCGGGCTCTTTAGTTGTGGCATGCAGGGTCTAGTTCCCTGACCAAGGATCAAGCCCGGACCCCTGCATGGTCAGCGTGGGGTGTTAACCCGTGGACCACCAGGGAAGTCCCTCGTTTTCAAAATCCTAATAAGCAGCTCAGCAGGATTTGCTTTCTTTCTCTTTATTCCCCGTCTCGGACAATAAGTCTGTCGCTGGGAGGGACGTGTGGCAGGGCAGGGTGGACATCAGCAGACTGTATCCAAGCCTTTATGGAGGTGGGGAAGATAGGGTCATCTTGGCCTAAGTGTGACAGGCGACTGTGAGCCCTTGTCTCTTAGACCTGATGGAAGGGCCGTTCTGGTGCCTTGAGGAAATTCGAGTACTCAAGGAATATGGGAGGAAGGTGCTTCCTGAAGCTGGTGGGATCATGGGTGTTTTGTTGGGGGACGGTCCCCCGTACTCCTGGACCTGCAGGAATTCTCAGGAATTTCTGGGGAGCCCCAGTGTGTTTTAATCATTCAGTTGTGTCCGACTCTTTGCAACCTCATGGCCTGTAGCCCACTAGGCTCCTCTGCCCTTGGAATTCTCCAGGCAAGAATACTGGAATCAGTTGCCATTCCTTTCTTCAGTGGATCTTCCCAACCCAGGAACTGAACCTGGGTCTCCTGCATTGCAGGTGGATTCTCTACTGTCTGAGCCACCAGGGAAGCCCCAGAAGGCAGTCCTATCTGTGGGTGGTGGAGATGTGGGGAGAGTCCTGCCTGGAAATTCCACCATCATCAGCTGAACCAGAGGCAAAGGGGTCCAGAATATTTTGGTAGAACATTTTTGATACTTCTTCCCCATGTCTTCTTATCTTTGGATAGGCCCTCATTTTGGGAATCACATACTTGAAAAAAAGATCCATTTTGCTGTTAAGAAATGGTACAGTAAACTTTTTTCTCGATTGTTCTTTGTCTAAACTATTAGTTTATTAAGAGAAAAATATCCTCTTTGAATATTTTCCTTCTTGGGTAGATATGACAGCATTGTACGTGCACACGTACAGCATTATTACCTATTTTTTGGGGGGGTTGCACTGGGTCTTTGTTGCTGCACGGGCTTTTTCTAGTAGCGGTGAGTGGGGGCTTCTCCTCATTGCAGTGCTCGGGCTTCTCACTGTGGCTTCTCCTCGTCGCAGTGCTCGGGCCTCTCACTGTGGCTTCTCCTCGTTGCAGTGCTCAGGCTTCTCACTGTGGCTTCTCCTCATTGCAGAGCTTGGGCTTCTCACTGTGGCTTCTCCTCGTTGCAGTGCTCGGGCTTCTCACTGTGGCTTCTCCTCATTGCAGTACTCGGGCTTCTCACTGTGGCTTCTCCTTGTTGCAGTGCTTGGGCTTCTCACTGTGGCTTCTCGTTGCAGAGCTCGGGCTTCTCACTGTGGCTTCTCCTGTTACTGATCATGGGCTCTAGGTACATAGGTTCAGTAGTGTGCCCTGCAGGCTCTGGAGCACAGGCTTGGAAGTTGGGGCACATTGGCTTAGTTGCTCCAAGGTACGTGGAATCTTCCCAGACCAGGGATTGAACCTGTGTCCCCAACATTAGCAGGTGCCGCTGTACCACCAGGGAAGTCCTGCTCACATGTTTTTAAATTAGTGGTTAAATAGCAATATTTTAAAAAATTACCTAGACAGGAGAATTATGAGCCATTTTATTTTTCTTCAAAATTTTCTGTTGTAAACAAATTTCAAATGATACTACTTTTTTTTTCCCTGATACTCCATTTGTAAATGTTCAGATATACAAAGAAGTTGAAAGAACAGTACAGTAAACGTTTGTATAGTTTTCACCTAGAATCATCGCTGGGTAGCAGCTTGGCATACTTTTTTTTTTTTTTCCATTGTCATTCCATTTTTATTCACATATAATTTTTTCCTGATTCTTTTGGAAAAAGTGGTGGATATTGGAATATTTTACCCCTAAACACTGAAGCATGTATCACCTGTGAACCAGGACGTGCATCTACATAACTCACCACCATTATCACATCCAAGAATTCAGCACTGATACAGTAACAGTATCTAGTAGGCGGTGCATTTCACTCTTCTGAATTGTCCTACATGGACTTCATGGTGGCTCAGTGGTAAAGAATCCGCCTGCCAATGCAGCAGACATGGGTTTGATCCCTGGGTCGTGAAGATCCCCTGGAGAAGAAAATGACACCCCACTCCAGTATTCTTGTCTAGGAAATCCCATGGACAAAGGAGCCTGCCCATGGGGTCAAAAAAGAGTCATACAGGACTTAGTGACTAAACCACAACGTTTGTTCTACATACGCTTTTTATAGATTTTTAAAAATTCTAATAAACATGTTGTATTTGGTTGTTATGCTAATGTCATTTAAAAAAAGACATGTATTATAAGCTTGACTGTGACTGACATGTTTTTGTTAGAAGACATTGTTATAGATGTGTGTACATGCACACACACTGCTGATTGCAATCCCTTGGGCAGTCTTAGAATTCTTGAAACTTGGGAGGAGCTCGGGAGATCTGCTCTTTTGTCTTTACACAATCTGAACAGTTGAGAGAACTTTAGAGTGTCCCAGCGTTGAGGTCCGCATATGTGTTCCAAATTTCTTCACTTTACGAAATCTGACACCTTCAAGTCTGGACATTTTAAACTGTCCTGCTAAATTCTTCTAAGTACCCAGGGCTCAAATGTACCATTGCCTGGGGCGTTATAGGTCATTTGACATAAAACAGAGAAAAACCAGAGGCATTTTGTACCGAGCTCAAAGCCTCTTCCTCCCCTCCCCCTGTTTAGCATGGGCTCACTGGTGTCCTTAGGTCCAGGCACCCTCAGAAGGACCAAGCCCTGCAGTGGGGCGGCTGAGGATCAAAGCCCAGCCAGGGCAGAGGAAGGAGGAATGTGGGCAGTGGCGGGGGAGCACAGGGAGGTGCTGCGGTGGCCAGTGCAGTTCTGCCCTGTGGAGCTGGGCTGTCCCGTTAGCCCTGGGGTCTGCTGGCTGAGGGGCCTGGCTGTGCCTCCCGTGGGAAGCAGTACTGTACTGGGAATAAGCCCTTGATTGGAGTTGGTCAGACTGGCTTTCATCCAGTGGCAGGGCTCACTTATCACTTCCGTCCCTGAACCCCTCCCCCACTCATGGGCTGTGGAGTGAGGATATCCAAGAAGAGGTCTGGTGAGTGCTTTGAAATCGCAGAGGAAGCAGGTGGCTCTGCCCTCAAGATTATCCGTCTAGGGGGTTGGCGGGCTTCTCACCGCTGGACTCTCAGATTGGTGCCACAGAGGCTTGCTGTGGGGTGGGCAAGCTTCAGACAGGCGGAACGGGTGAAGGGAAGGCTACTGTTCCCAGGGAGGAAGGTTACAATGTGGGCCTACAGGGAGCGGTTCTTGGACGAGGTCAGGCTTGAGTCCTACTGGATGGCGGGGTGGAAAAGAAGCATAGCATGGGTCAGGGAGGAGAAAGGCCTGGGGCTGCCCTGGGCAGTAGAGTGCCCTGCCCCAAAGAGGGCCTCTCAAAACTCTCTCAAAACAGACCGGCAGGGGCAGGCCTACTTCGGCACCGTGTGTTTTAGAGGAAAGGGTTGCTTGGGATTCTGCCTACCCTAGCTTAAAAAAAAAAAAGGCTTTATTCTTTGCTAACAGTAAAACATGTACATTCATGTAGGAAATTCAGTTAATGAAGAAGAAAAAAGAAAAGCACACATAAATCCCAGAAGCCACTCTATTAACATTGTGCTGGGGGAAAATGGAGCTTTTATTATATGCTAAATATTGTGCCAAATGTTACCTCATTTCATCTTCCCCAAAACCCTGGCAGGTGGATACTTTTATCATCCCTGTTTTACGGGAGAGACCAGCAAGGCACAGAGAGGTTAAGGAAGGTGCCTGGAGTCATACAGAATATGTGTGAGCTGGAATTCCTGGCAGGCAGGTGGGCTGCAGGGCTCACACGGGTATCGCCTCGGGGTTACTGATCACCCCAGCAGATAGCCTGACACGTGCACATACACACGTGGGCTAGGATTCAGCCTCTCAGTGGGCAGTGGAGACTCCAGTCACCATGCAGTGGATACAGGTACACATGGCTGTCTATGGGGACTGTGTTCTTCCCCATAGCGCCTTGTACCAAAGTCTTGGTTGGTGTCTGTGGGTTTAGAAACAGGCTTTGTCTACCTGCTCTGGTACCTGAGGATAGAGAGGTCAGCCCCACTGTGGGAGGGACCCAGGATCGCTCTGTTGGGAAGAGGACACAGTGGGGAGTGGAAAAGGGGATGTCCCAGCTCAGGTCCAGGGGCAGGTACGTGCTGAAACTGCCCTCTCACTCCATCTGCCGTTAACAATGTCTCCGCCGGGGAGAACCAGAAAACCAGGTAATGGTGTCTGCTGTGACTTCTAGCGGAGAAGGCAATGGCAACCCACTCCAGTACTCTTGTCTGGAAAATCCCATGGATGGAGGGGCCTGGTAGGCTGCAGTCCATGGGGTCGCTAGGAGTCGGACATGACTGAACGACTTCATTTTCACTTTTCATTTTCATGCATTGGAGAAGGAAATGGCAACCCACTCCAGTGTTCTTGCCTGGAGGATCCCAGGGACAGGGGAGCCTGGTGGGCTGCCGTCTATGGGGTCGCACAGAGTCGGACACGACTGAAGCGACTTAGCAGCAGCAGCAGTGATTTCTAGGCTGTATTTTCGGCTTGGCCATCTGACCTTCCTTGGACTTCTGTCCACGGCATGGAGGGGTCTACAGCTGATGCTTCCCCATGGCACCCAGGGACTGGCTGTGGACTTAGCAGGGCACAGTCAGGAGTTGCTGCCCAGCTCCATGTGGGGTTGGCAGGTGTTGCTCTCTGAGAGGCAGGCACTCCCGGGACCCTTTCTTGCCCCTACCCTGGCCTGGGGCTCTTGTCAGCACCCTGGTGAGCACGGGAGGGGGGCACTGCAAGAGCAGCATGACCTCTCAAGATCTTGTTTTCCCGTCTGTACAGTGGGACTGACGGTGTCTGTTCTCACTGACTACCAGGGTTAAGGGAGAATTTGTGTGCTGATGGGTGAGGGAGACGTGGGTTTTTGGTGCCCTCAGCTCCATCTGCGTGTTGTCATCAGTCCATACTCAATTGACAATGGAAAAAACCAAGGTTCAGAGAGGGCAGTTCGTGTGGTCACAGGCAGGACTGGAAACAAGTCTGACCCGCAGGCCAGCATCCTAACGGCCGCATACAGCATGCGGGTCCTGCCATTCTCCTGTCCTTTCACCCAAGTTACGCAGCAGCACCTACTGCGTTCAGTCTGAGAGAAGAACGGGAAGGTGGTAACACGGGAACTGGGGCTCCAGGCCCAGCTTTGTTTGCCTTCAGTATGTCTCTGTGGGTCGTTTGTTTCTTTATTGAGTTGCCTATGGTTGTCAGGCCTGGGGAGTGATACTGGATCGGCAGAGGTGAAACAGTTAACACCCTAGTCTCCAGCAACTCACAGTGGAGTGTGGGAGGCGGCTTGTAAACAGCTAGTGCCAATACAGTGCACGGATGCAGTGTCCAAGTGAAGCATGGTGGGGCTTTAGGAGCTCAGAGGTAGGCAGTTCTGACCCTGCTAGAGCCCCTGTTTCCTCATCTGTCAAATGGGTACACTGGATTACTTGATCTTCGGGGTTGCCTCCTTCTTTTTCTTTTAACTGAAGTATAGTTGATTTGTAGCATTGTTAGTTTCTGGTGTACAGCAGTGATTCAGTTATGCACACATATATTCTTCATATTCTTTTTCTTTATAGGTTATTACAAGGTACTGAATATAGTTCCCTGTGTTACACAACAGGGCCTTGTTTATCTACCCTCTGTCTTACATGTTCTGTGATTCTTCATGAAAACAGTGTTATCTTGGGGGCTGAAACACACCTAGTGTGTGTTTAAGCTGAAATTTTCTGTTTCGTGGCCCCAGATCAGATGAAGAGGGAGGACTCTATTATGTTCTCCATCTTTATCTTTTCATAATGGGCCAAATACATTTGTTTTTTACGGCCAGGGAGTTTTTCTCACAAGTTGGCTTGGCTTAGGGCTGTGTGCCAGTGCCAGCAGGCTGCTTATGGGTCACGGGGTAGGGGGGATTGAGGGCATGTGTCAGACCTCCTGTAGGTCTGAGCCAGCACGGAGGGTGAGTCCATTGGTGAGGGGAAGTGGCCACCTTCCCTGGTTCCTAAGGCCGCGTCTGGCCTGTGGGTATGTCTGTCCTGTTCTCCTGACTCTGGGGCTTGTGGGCACCACAGATAAAGACTGTGAGAGCAGGCTGAGGTGGTCATGGTGGGCCCTTGCCACCCAACCAGGTGGCAGGAAGGGACAGGGCTGCAGCCAGGTCTGAAGGAGGGCAGGGAGGCAGGTGGGGGAAGGCTGGAGAGGGCCTGTCCACACGTCCCCCTTTCTGGACCTCATGGTCAAGGTGGTACAGTCGGTAATCAGCAGAGCAGGGTTGACTCCTGAATCAGGGTCCTGCACCCTAAAGCTCTCAGGGGGTGAGCTGTTCAGCAGACCAGTGTGTCCTGAAGATGCTGTCTTTCAAGAGAGTCAAAGGACTTTTTTTGTGGTGTCCTGTTGAGTGCTGTGTAGTGGGGATGGGAGGGCATGATCTGAGGCCAGTTGCTGCTCTGTGCTCTGCTGCATATGAGTGTGTGTCGGGGGATCAGGAAGGAAGGGAGAAAGGTGAGCTGCACACGTATGGATGAGCTGCCCGAGGTGGCAGAGACACTAGACTCTTACCCCTTTCCTCCTCCTGTGAATCCCTGCTAGGTAACAGGCGCCACTGCGCACTGCTGCAGGGATGCAGACTTACCAAAAGCCTCTTCCTTGGTAAGTCCTCAGCAGGACTGGGTGCTTAATTTGCAGCCCAGTGCAAAGTGAAATTGCAGGACCCTTGACTTGTAAATCATCAATAATTTTAAGACAGCAACAGCAGAGCGTGAAGCCAGGTGGAGGGCCTTGTGAGGCTGTGCAGGCCGTGCAGCCGCAATGTTGGCCTTGGGACCCAGTCTCACAGGTGCAGCCAGACCTGCTCGATGTCGGTTAGAACCATAGGGAGGCGTAAGCAGGCTGATAGCAGAACAGATACTTTCCAGATGGAGAGGTCTGGGAAGGCTCCTTGGAGAGGGCCCATTTCAAACTGGGACGATCCCCTGGAGGAGGAAATGACAACCCACTCCAGTATTCTTGCCTGGGAAATCCCATGGACAGAGAAGCCTGACGGGCCACAGTCCATGGGGTCGCAAAGAGTCAGATATGACTGAGCGACTGAGCGTGCATGTGTGCACACTGGAGGGATGGTGTGGACCTTGGTAGAGGTGGTGGTGATGGTGGAGGTAGGATATGTGGGCATGGGCAGGGAGTGATGAGGGCATAGCCCATTAGCCAGGCTGGAGGCCTGCATGGTGAGGAGAGCAATGGGAGAGGGTGCAGGCAGGCTGGGCCCAGCCATTGAAGAAGACCCTTGGATGCCAGCCTCAAGGCAGACTTTATTCTGCAGCCAGGACTTCCTGGAGGCTTGGAGATGGCACAGAGCTGAGCCTTGGGAAGTGCTTTTGGGAGGTGGTGCTTGCTGGGTTTCCAGAAGCTCAGAATGACTCTGTTGTTGAGACCCTTGACATTGGTTATTCCCTGAATCCTCTGGAGCCATTGTGGATGAGGAAACCAGGTACAGAGAGGTGTTGTGTGCCTTGTCCGCAGTGGCAGGTGGCAGAGCTGGGACCCTGGAGACTTGAGGTGAGTTGGGAAGTGGAAGAAACAGTTGAGCTGGGAGAGGTATCCCCTGGATGGTGGCAATAGCAAGAAGGGACTGGTGAGGGATGTGGAGGTAGGTCAGGTGGATGTAGGCACCAGAGTGGGTCTCATAGTCAAGAGTGCCCACTAGCTGAAGACACCCTGCAGCCCTGGTTAAGTAGCCATCTCTTGCAGCTCAGTGTCAGCAGTGGGGGCACCCCACTTTGAGAAGCTGCTCGCCTTTCTTGGGGTAACTCTGGCCAGTTATACTTCTTGATGTTTTGGCCCTAAACTGTCTCCACATTTTCCCTTTTTCTCATCATCTCCATTTGGCCATGTAAAGACAGTGAGTCGTCTGTTCCTTCAGACCTAGTATTTTTTTCCTTTTTGCAGCTTTTAGCTCTTTTCCACCTCTCACATTTGTTGTGGTTTAATGTCAGATATGGGCTTCCTTGTGGCTCAGCTGGTAAAGAATCCGCCTGCAATGTGAGAGACCTGGGTTCGATCCCTGGGTTGGGAAGATCCTCTGAAGAAGGGAAAGGCTACCCACTCCAGTATTCTGGCCTGGAGAATTCCATGGACTGCATGGTCCATGGGGTTGCAAAGAGTTGGACACGATCTACCTTGGCTGTTCTAACCATACTGAACCGCGATATTCAGGTATGGTTAGAACAGCCAAGATCAATTGATCTGACTTTCAGAGTGTCCAGCGGATGCTGTCGGGTTTTGGATTTTCCTGCACATTTAAGATGTTCATTATCTTTGGCCCCCACCCCCTTGGGGGCCGCAGAGGCCCTCCTTATCATATGTTCACTGAACCATGTTCCCACACATTTCCAACAACCTCCTTGGAGAGCCGTCCTCCTGTATCCTGTGCTCCAAGACCTCATGTGGCAAGGTCTTGTGTGACAGGTTCTAAATTCCTTGTGATCACCTCTCTTCTCCTGCACACCCCCCTGCCCCCAGCCAGGGTCAGAGGAAGCAGTGCTTAGTGTGGAGGGACAGGCATGGAGTTGAAATAGCCTGCAGCTGACCCTGCCTGACCCCTTCCTGGGTCTGCAAGCTGACTCCTATATGCTCTCCCAGCCTGGTAGGTGACCTGCCAGAGCTTGGAAACTCAACACTACCTTGCTAATTGTCTGTTGAGGTCACAGCAGCCCTGTCACCACCCATCCACCAGGACCACAGTCCCCAACCGGGCCAACTGGTTGAGCCGCTGTTCTGGGCACTCATGGGAAACAAGTGGCCTTTGTGGTGAGCCAGTGGACAGAGTGGCCGTCAGCATGGGAGAGGTGACTGCACACAGGCTTCCAGGCTGGGTGGGGCCCCGGGCAGCAGGCTCTGAGCTGGGAGACCCACCCCAGACTCCATTTTTGTTGTCTGCCTCTCAAGGTCTCTTTGTTTTTCTGGGGTACGCAGAGTTTTGGGGATTGCTGCTCTCTCTTTTTGGTTGCTATTAAAAATGATGTTTCCTAGTGTTTTTATCATGCCCGTATCGAGAAACCTCACTGGTTACTCTCCTGGCACAGGCCCAGGTCTGGGAGGTTGCCTGTGGGCTGTGAGCCTTCCTCACGGCCAGGTTTTGACATGTCTGCTTGAGATGCAGACACACTGGGGAAATGAGACTCTGGAAGATTGAAGTGTTTCAGTTTTGGCAAATCTTCTTCAGTTATCTTGAGGGAGTCTCTCCATCACTCCTCACCAAACACAAACCCCAGACACACCATGCAGGCTCCTGAAGACCACACACCTCAGAGGAATGCGGTCTGTAATAGGTGACTTGGCTTAACGAGGTTTTTAGTGCATGAAACTTTAGAGGAAGATGCATTTAGTAACAGGGGCTGGAATGGTCCTTACAGATGTCCCTGCCTCAGAATTCCTTCCATCTGCCTGAAGCATGCTGATGGCATGAAGGTGGGTTTGGGCAGAAGCCTGTCTGTCTTTTGAGATGGTTTAAAGAGGCTCTAATGAATAAGCTTAGAATGAAAAAGTGACTGGCGTTTTAAAGTGGTTCAGAAGAATTGGTATCAGCAGCTGAAACAGTGTCCAGCAGCTTTTCCTGTGAATATTAGTCATACGTTTAACCCCGTCACCTAATCCTGTTCCAATGGGAATTCTGCTTTCACTGTCTGCATGGTCGCCTCTCCCCGCCCCAGCAGTTCTGTATGTGTGGGTCTGTGTGTGTGTGTGTTTGCTTGTGCGCGTATTTTGTTGTGTCATTTCCCTCTCCAGGACCTTGGAGCTTATCAGGAGGGAAGCTGTGCTAACACAGACTGGTACATCCTCGCAGGAGCTGCAGAAGAAGGGGCACTCTCTTCCCATGCGGCCCCGCCCTGTCTGCCTGTGATTGACAGCGAGGGGCAGCGTAGAGAGGCGCCTGCTGCTTGTCGCCTCCTGGTTATTCAGCCAGCTCTTCTGCACTTCGTGTTTGCTCTGTTCTCTGGTGCTCCTGACAGCCCTCCCCACCCGCCTCTCTCATCTTTGATGTTGTTGCCATGGACAGAAAGCTGGGAAAATGAAAGAACAGGTTGTAGACTCAGAATGTTTGCCCCCAAGGAAAGCGCATGTTTGCACAAAATCTGGTCTGACAGTTTCCATTTAAACTAAGAAGTTGGGGGCCCAGCAGGCCCTAGGAGATATGAAAATTGGCGCTTTGTTGGGCTGCATGCTGATGGTAGCTCTGTATCTGAGCTCCATCTGTCACTGGAGATTCGCATTTTTCAGATGAAAATCACTGTCTGGCCACGGGCGACCACACCGCTGCTGTGAGCTGTGAGCGTGCTGCATTTCTCTTTGGAGCCTGCCTGTCTGCCCCTCAAGGTCTCTTCTTTGTTTTTCTGAAATGTGATGAAATGGAACATGCTTTTAAAAATAGATGTTTTCGGGAGATGGGCTGACTAGGGTTATTGGCCGTGACGGTCTTCTTTTTGCCCCGTGAGTCCCTTATCTCATCTTGGCTGATGGGACACTGGCAAAGGTTGCTTTTATTTTTTTCCCCCTTTTTATTCTTAATTGTGTTTCCAAAGATATTCCTTTTGATCATTTATTTATTTGCACACAGGCTGAAGAGTCTATAGAATTCATTAACAGTGTTAACTTTTTGAATATTTTTTTTCCTGATGATGAAAACAGTATTCATTTAAAAAAGAAAAAAAGACACCAGAACTATTCATGGTAGACAACAGAGTTTCCTTAAGTGGCTGTTGGGAGGCCTGAGGGTGACGAGGAAGGCAGTGGTCTCAGATGGTGGTCACTGGTGGTCCGGGTGGGCAGGGCCATTCTGGGATAATACTGGAGCTGCTGAGTGGGTGGGGGACAGGCAGAGGGAGCAGGGTTTGGCTTAGAGGCAGCTCAGGGGTAAAGGTGCAGGGCCCAGAACTGGGGACATTTGTTCCAAGTCTAGCTGAATAATCTATGTCTGGCTCCATCTTTCTGAGCTACAGGAACCTTGTCTATAAATTGAGGCTAATAGCAGTATCCCTTTTCTGGAGTGTGTGAGTTTTAAGTAGGATAGCATTTTTATAAAGAAGATTTATTTATTTTTGGCTGTGCTGAGTCTTCATTGCCGCATGTGGGCTTGCTCTAGTTGCGGCAGGGGAACTACTCTTCGTTCTGGTGCATGGACTTCTTGTGATGGCTTCTCTTGTGGAGTACACACTCCAGTCTCTCAAGCTTCAGCGGTTGTGGTTCCTGGGCTTGTTTGCTCCTTGGCATGTGGGACTTTCCCCAACCAAGGACTGATCCCGTGTCCTGTGCATTGGCAGGTGGATTCTTAACTGCTCGACCACCAGGGAAACCCAGGATAAAGGATTCATTTGACAGTTTTCCATGGCTTTCACTGTGGACAATGTCTGTGTTAGATAGGGCTGTGCAAAGCCTGGCACGGTAGCAACTGGATGAGTGTGGAAGGGCTGCTGTAACAAAGTACCACAGACTTGGGGGCTCAGTCGATGGGCGTCTATTGTCTCACAGTCCTGGCGACTGCAAGTTCCTGATCAGGGTGTCAGCAGGGCTGGTTTCTTGTGAGACCTGTCTCTTGCATTGGCTTATAGACAGCCATCTTCTCTCTGTATCCTCAAGGGTCTTTCTTCTGTGTGTGTGCACTTGTCTATGTCCAAATTTCCTCTTCTTAGAAAGATTAGGGCCCACCCTACTGACCTGGTATTAATTGGATTTCCTCTTTGAAGACCCCATCTCTAAACAGAGTCACATGCTGCGATTCTGGGGAGTTAGGACTTTGACATTTGAATTTCAGAGGGAACACAATTCAGCCCTTTGCAGATTATTTCTATTATGTGTGGTTCTGTAGTGATGAGGGACCCTGAAGCTGGCCTTGGCACTGTCTCCAGTTCGCCACGTCACCTGGCTCCGTGTGTCTCCTCTGGACATCTGTAGAAGGTCAAGGCTGGGTGGCATAGGGGCCCCGTAAGCTCTGAGGAGGCTGAAGTGCAACTGAGAACAAGGATCCAGCTGTTACTCTTCAAGCTTTAACTAAGCATTGGCCTTGTGCTGGGGCCGGGCATGGCAGGCACAGCACAGTGACGCTAGCACGGGGATTCCCATTGACTCAAGGACCCTGAGTGCGTGTGCCGTCAGGGTTCCCTGCAGGTAGCCAGTGTGCCAGGAGCTGGGAGGACCCTGAGGTCTCTGGGGACTGGTGTGCTTTGGTTTCATTTGCAACACTCTGTGGTTGTGGATGTGGATTTTTTTTTTTCCTTCTCCTTGCACAAGAAAAGTGAAATACCTTCTTTTGTTATCACGATCAACTTTGTCTCTTGAGGATTGCCTTTGTGTGTGAAAGGTAACCCACATTTGTGCATTTGAAATACTTTTGTGATCTCCTCCCCCTTCTCAGAAGCCTGGGGCGTTCTTGACTTCCAGGACTGAGGTGCTGGGGCTTTCCGGGATCAAAGTCATTGTAGGATTATGTGATGCTTGGTGGGGTTTGGATCACAGGAGAGGGAGGGAGATAAAGGTGCCTTCCCCACCCCCCTCCACTGTTTTTCATTTGTTTTGCTTTTTGCTACCAGTTTTTCTGATGTGGTAAAGTAAACCTAGAATTTACCATCTTAACCGTCAATATTATCAATAAAAACATTCATAGTGTGCTACTATCCCTGCCATCCATCTCCAAACCTAAAATCCTTCAGTGATCATACCTCCCCCATTTCCTGGGGCTGAATGGGGACAATTCGTAGATTGTGTGTGGCCAGATTTTGCCTGGGGTAGGGTGTAGGGGGAACTCTTATTTCTTCATTTGAGGAAAGAGTGGCCATGGGCCCATTTTCTGGGCTTTGGAGTAGGTGATTGGTTATGTACTCAGGTTTAAGGTAAATGTGAACGCTGGATTTGATGAAATTATAGGTTAGAAACTGGAACATGATGGAAGGCTTTGTTGCAAGATTCTAGGGAAAAGGATGCTCTTGATGTTTCACCTTTATCTGTGGCGGGGTGCAGGAGATGGCTGGCAAAAGGAGAACACTGCTTGAGTGTGTTCATGCAGTGGGTCGCAGCCCAAGTCCTCTCCCCTGTTTGGGGTGTGACAGCATCTGGTGGTGGTTGTTTAGCCTGCTCAGTTGTGTCCAACTCTTTGCGACCCCATGGACTGCAGCACACCAGGCTTCCCTGTCCTTCACCATCTCCCGGAACTGGTTCGAACTCATGTCCATTGAGTCAGTGATGCCATACAACCATCTTGACTTCTGTTGTCCCCTTCTCCTCCTGCCCTCAATCTTTCCCAGCATCAGGGTCTTTTCTAATGAGTTGGCTCTTCACATCAGGTGGCCAAAGTATTGGCACTTCAGCTTCAGTATTTGGTACCTGAGCAGATTCGTGCAGGTGAGTACATGTAGCTGTCCTTTTTGTAAAACTTTGTAAAATGTCCCTGTGGTTTAAATGGACTCCTTTCATCTTCTTCTGAAGGTCCTTTCAAAATCCATAAAAGCATTGTGCAAATAAGTGTGAATCTCTCTGGGTGATGTCACCTTATCCAAGAGGAAAAGGCATGCAAAGTGTCCCAGGGCTCTTGGGTGGGACAGCTGCTTACTTGGGGCAGGACCTCTGGGAGACCCCTGGAGGGCCACACTCTTCTCTATACTGTTGTTTCTCAGAGCCTCAAGCAAAGAATAGATGAGATCATTGTCCTTTTATTTTCCCTGAGGGCCCTTTAGGTCCTGGGCATTTAAAGAATGTTGGAGAAACAGATTGGATTTGAGAGTTAATTCTCGTCAGTGATTGATTGTAGTAAGCTTGCTAAGAGCTGGGAACCTTGAAATAGTGTTTCTGTTGGTGGACTGGCCCTTAGGAACAACACAGATCAGGAGCAATGCCTACATACCTCCTGGTCTTGGCCTTGGCAGACATCACTGACCCATCCTGGGCTCCTTTCCTAAGCACAGGTGTAGCCTCACGCTCCTTAAGCACAGCAGGCAGTTGTCACAAGACATGGCAGTTCTTTCATGATGAACCTCTTGCCTTTTCTGTTCTAATCCAAGCCCGGCAGTTTTGGTGGAGAAACCAAAGCCAATCAATAGCCATACTTCATTAGCAGAACATCACTGACCTCCAGATGACCGAATCAAATGTTTGTGCTCTGTGTCCTAGCCTAGCATTTGGCATGGCAGGCCAGCCCCTCCGACCACTCTACCCCACTGCCTTCGGGAAGGCGTAATTCTCTTATTCCGCCTGTTTCCCCAAGTAGTCTTTCCGTGTCTCTTTCTGAGATTTGTATTCCTTCTCCTGTCCCCACAGTTCACATGTCCTAGGATTTTGTCCTGTATGTGCTTAGAACAGTAAGCTTCTCAGGTGACTCAGTGGTAAAGAATCTACCTGCCAAATAGGAGACTTGGATTCCATCCCTGGATCAGGAAGATCCCCTGGAGAAGGAAATGGCAACTCACTCCAGTATTCTTGCCTGGGACATCTCATGGACAGGGGAGCCTGGTGGGCTACCGTCCATGGGGTTGCAATAGAGTCAGACATGACTTAGTGACTTCACCAACAACACAGTGCTTGGAACAATACTTCCTGCGTGGGTACTATTTAGGAAGTCTTAGATCTGACCTTCCCCTTCCCCTCGCTTTTTTCTCACCCAAGGCCTTCACATTGCCAGTGAGCCACTCTAGGCTGGTCACTCATATCCTCCACGCTCTACGGGGTGACTGTGTTAGCTCGAACTTGGCTCCCCAGCTCCACTTTCTGACTGTCAGCAGCAGGGGACCTCCGCAGAGACTTCCTTTAGCACGTTCATTCAGCCTGAGCCTCAGCAGGGTCTCCTCATCTCTCTTCACCAGCCTTCTTCAGTCCTCTGCCCCTGTTAACTGAAGTACCTTCCAGTACGTTCATCCCGACCCAGTATCACGCTCCACTTCTCCCCACCCACAGTTTCTTCATCCTAGCCTGTCCTCCCCTCTGCAGTCTCTGTGTCCCTGCTCAGCTCGCACTCCTGACCAGTGGTTCAGGGGAGCTCTTGCAGGAGCATCCTAACTGTTCTCTTTACTTCCAGGCCTTCCTCTTTCCATCCACACTGATCACAAGTGCTGGAGACATTGTCCTGACGCTCATCCCTGCTGTCTTACTCCTGTGCTCAGAAGCTCGCTGTGTTCTTGACTTCCAGGACTGAGGGACTGGGGCTTTACTGGATCAAAGTTGTAGGATTTTGTGATGCTTAGTGGGGTTTGGATCACCCTGAAGCCCCAAAGATTTTGGATTATTTTAATGGAGAGGGAGGGAGATAAAGGTGGCTTCTGTGCCACCCCCCCTTCGCCCCCACTGTTTTTCATTTATTTTGCTTTTTGCTACCAGTTTTTCTGATGTGGGAAAGTAAACCTAGAATTTACCATCTTACCCATCAATGTTATTAATAAAAACATTCATAGTGTGCTGCCATCCCTGCCATCCCCCTCCAAAACTGTTTGCATCCTGCAAGACGAAAACTACACCCGTTAAATAGTGACTCCCTTTTTCCCCTCTCACCCTGGCAGCCACTATTCTGCTTTCTCTACAGTTTTGACTGCTCTAAGTACTTCATAGAAATGGAACCAAACACTTTTTTTGTGTCTCTGTGACTGGCTTATTTCACTTAGCATAATGTCCTTAGAATTCATCCATGTTATAGAAGACACCCAAATCGCTTGCCTTTTTAAGGTTGAGTAATATTGTATTGTATGTATATACCACATTTTGCTTATCATTTCATGCATCAGTAGACACTCGTATTGCTTATACATTTCAGGTGTACCTTTGTGAATAATGCTACTATGACCATGGGTGTAGGATCACGTCTTTGAGACCCTCATTTCAGTGTTTTGGGGTAGATGCCCAAGATGGATATGTTGGATCATATAGTAGTACTATTTTTGATTTTCTGTGACACCACCATACTAGTTTCCACAGTGGTTCTACCATTTTCCATTCCTACCAGTAGTACATAAGGGATCCAGTTTTTCCACATCTGTACCAAGACTTCCTATTTTATTTTTTTATAGTAGCCATCCTAAGCGATATGAGGTAGCTTCTCATTGTGGTTTGATTTGTATTTCCCTAATGGCTAGGGATGTTGAACATCTTTTCATGTAACTGTTGGCTATTTGTATATCTTTTTGGAGAAATGTCTATCAAGTCATGCCTAATTCTGAGCATTTTCTGTTGTTGAGTTTTAGGAGTTCTCTGTTCTGGGGCTTCCTAGGTGGTGCTAGTGGAAAAGAATCCGCCTGCCAGTGCAGGAGATATAAGAGACACAGGTTAAATCCTTAGGTTGGAAGGGCATGACACCCCACTCCAGTATTCTTGCCTAGAGAATCCCATGGACAGAGGAGCCTGGCAGGCTACAGTCCATAGGGTTGCAAAGAGTTGGACACAACTGAAGTGATTTAGCATTCACATACTGATACTAATTTCCTATCAGATATGTGATTTGCAAATATTTTCTCTGATTCTGTGTGTTGCCTTTTTACTCTGTTGACAGTGTTTTTCCATTTACCATTTTAAAAAATTTCATGAAGTCCAGTATGTCTGTTTTTTCTTTTGTTGCTATGTCTCTGGTGTCATTTCCAAGAAATCCCTGCCAAATTCAGTATCTTGACATTTGCTAAAAGTTCTCTAGTTTTAGCCCTTATCTTTAAGACTTTGATTCCTTTTGAGTTAATTTTTGTATATGGTATTAGGAAAGGGTCCAAATTCTTCCTTTTACATGTGGATATCAAGTTTTCCCAGCATCATTTCTTGAAGACACTCTTCTTTCCTCATTGGATGGTCTTTCAGCACCTGTCAAAAATTACTCGACCATTATGCAAAGGTTAGTTTCTGGGCTCTGTGTTCTGTTCTATTAGTTTATATGTCTGCCTTTAAGCCAGTACCACACTGTTCTGATTTCTGCAGCTTTGTCCCCAGTCAAGAAGTGTGAGTCCTCCAGCTCTACTCTTCTTTTCCAAGATTGTTTTGGCTGTTTGGTGTTCCTGAGTGTATGGCCAGAGTGGGAAAGCCCAGGTCCATCCAGCTTCTGCTCCTGTGCGGTCACTTTGTACCTCCCATCCCTGTGGCAGGTGTCTCAGTAGGTTCAAACTCAGCAGGGCTGTTGGGGTGGTGGGAGGGTAAGTGGTTTTCCTCCTTGATCTCAGAGTCCTGGGGACCCAGACTGAGCTGCCTTGGTGGTCAGTAATAGCCAAGGCACCACACAAAGCATGCAAGGGAGAGGTGTCAATGCTTCAGGAAGAGAGGGGCGAATGGCAACTCGTTGCTGATGAAGACAAGACCTTTCCTTTGTAATGACCGTCTCTGGCCTCTGGACTGAGTGTCCCTGACCTGTCCAGCCTGGGGTGTCATGTCCTTCCCCACTTCCTGGTCTGAGCCCAGGGCCTTTGCACTTGCTGTTCCTCTACCTGGAACAGTCTTCTCCAGCACTCAGCTTCCTCCAGACTCCTTCAGGTCTCTGTTCAGATGTGACATCCCAGAGAGACCTCCCCTGACCCTTGTCCCACCATAGCCGCCTCCCTGCCCTACCCCACTCACCCTCCATTTTACCCTGGTATAATTTTCTTCATAGCACTTACTACCTAATGCAGTTTGCATTGACTTGTTGAGTTATTTCTCTCCTATCCGCACTCCTTTGAACACCATGAGGGCAGGGACTCTCTGTCTTATTCTCTGCTGCATCCCCAGTTTGTTCACTAAGCATTTGGTGAAGCAGTGGGCTTTGTGTTCCCAGGGCAGGCATGCCTTCTAAGGGATGGTGTCTGTGCAGAGCACCATTATTCCATCTCTCTTGAAGGGCTGACCGATGCCCATATATGTGCAGGTGAGGGTCATGGGAAGGTTGGAGCGTGGCCTGGTGTGATGCCCAGCACACAGTGAACACTCTGTCTTGTTCTGTCTGATTCAGAGGACAAGAGATCGTCAAGTGAGGCTGGAAAGGCTTGGAATTGGCCATAGCTGGGCAGAATGATGGAAGGGGGTGGGAGGCCTCCTTATACCGAGGGGAAGAAAACAAAGGCATAGCAGGGCCAGATTCAGGTATCGGGAGCGGACACTCAAGGCTGAGAGCCAGGTAACAAGAATGGGAACTAACGTTTGTGGAGCACGTGTCTGTGTGCCTGGCTCCGTCCCCAGGGCTTTACCTTTCCTCATTCAGTTCTCACAGCCCAGAATTCTTCCTATTTCATCAACCAGGAAATGAAGGGCAGAAAGTGGAAGCAGCTTGCTTACGGTCACACTGCTGGTAGGTGGCAAGTGTGAGCTCAGGGCGTGTGGGCCCAGGGCCTGTCCTTGTACCAACAACGTCCGGTGCAAGGTTGTGGTGGAGGGCAGCACATGCCACTCAGTCACAGGCCAGACAGAGGAGGGTGCTGGTCTGTTGGACTCCTGGTGCTGATCAGTTTATTCCAGGGCGCACGCGCTCACTGTGCCGTGTCTGGCTGCAGCGCAGTGGAAGCTTGGCTGCCTGTGCCGCACTATTTCCTGTCCCACCTCGGTGTGTCCTCTTGGCTGCTGACTTAGGGGCATGAGCTCTGGTGAGGGCAGTAGAGCAGTGACTCCGCAGCCGGCCCTTCTCCACTCTCTCGTCTGTGTTCTTTGTTTCGGGGGGCCCATCAGGTGTGGCTGTGCTCATTGATAATGAACACGCCCCATTACATCATTGCGTTTTAGTAGGAGACTCTTGAAGTCTGTCTCGGTCTCCTCCCTACCCTCTAGGGTGGAAATGATGACCAGCCCAGCCTCCCTTCCTTAAGCCATCCAGATCCTGCTTTGGGCCACTTCCTGGGCTTTCTAGGTCAGGTGACACCTGTCACCCAGCCTGGCCAGGAGGCACCAGCCTTCTCGTGTATGGCAGGGAGAAGGTGCTTTCCCCCCTGGAGGTGGGCATGTCGGGTACCTGAAGCAGGACTTTCTTGATCAATGTGCCAGGCTCCATGGCTGCTCCATTCCCGGGCCCCAGTCACTCCCTATCTCCTGAAATGTCTGGACTTGTCGGCCTCCAACCGTGGGTCTCCGCATTTACAATCTGGGGCCCTGTTGTTAAAGGAGGAGGAAGCTGAGGCCCTAGGGAGGGGCATAGCTGCACTGAACTGTGGTTCTGCAACGGGGCTTCTCAGCAGCCAGAGGCGCTCACCCTCCCAGCAGCTCCCGAGGTCCTTAGAAGCAACGGAGGCAGGCTCAGCACACAGCACTTTCACCTGCCTGCCTCCTTCTCATACCTACAGTTCAGGGAGTCAAGTGTCTCAGCACCCAGCACGGTCTGGACATGGGATGGGAGGAAGGAGTAGCAAGTGTCAGGGCCATAAGCCACAGCTCACCCCTCTTTCCTTCCTCTCACTTCTAGTCCCCAGGCCCCGCTCAGCTCACAGTGTCTGGCTCGGAAGGCACAAGCCCTCTCTGGGGGATTCCAAACTGTGAGGCCCTGGACAGGGGCAGCCCTGCTCTGAGACTTCTCACATACACAGAGGGGTGGGTTCTGCCTACGTCTCCTCCAGGCTGACTGGCTTCTTGGTGCTTGTCCAAGTCCACCAGCCTCCAGGCTCCTTCCTCCATGAAGTCTCCCCGGACTGCCAGACCTTTAGAGCTGGGCAGCAGTGTTGTGACTAGGGGTCAGGAGCACAGATGTTGAGCTGGACTGTCTGGGTTTGTATCCTGTTCACCCCATGACCTTAAGCAAGTGACTTCATTGTTGTAACCCTTTGTTTTCTCCTCTGTCATTGCAGGTGTGATGACAACCTCAGGGTTAGTGTGGGAATTCACTGAGAGAATACATGCAGAGTTTAGTACATCCCAGCGCTTACAGGGCTCAGTATCAGCTGCTGCTGTTATTATGACTGGTGTTGTTATTATTAGTGCTCTGCAGCCCAGCAGTTTGTCATTGTGGACTGTTCAGCCCTGTCACCCTGGCAGACAGCTTTCCTTATGGGTAACCCAAGGATTGAGGACAGCGGGGTTGGAAGGTCTGGTTTGACTGCAGGAGCAGCAGCCGACCCTCGGGGCGCTGGCGGGGCCAAGCGCTGTGTCACGGCCTTTTCACATTAACTCAGTTGATACTCTGTGAGGTTAGTACTCCTCTCGTCCCATTTTACAGACGCGCACGTGGAGGCAGTGAGAGGCTGAGGGTACACAGCCACTAAGGGGCAGAGCTGGGAGTTGAACCCAGGCTGAAGGTACCGTCAGTCTTCTGGTCACTGCTCCCTTGGGTTTGCAGATGGGCCCCAGGCTCAGAGAGGGGAAGGGCCTTCCATAGACTCTCAGCAGGCAAGTCGCCTCTTGAGCCCCTGGCTTCTCTTCTGTCTCTTAAACCCAGCCCAGTGTCAGGCTCACAGGGCTTAGCCGTGTGCCAGGACTGTCGGACGCAGGTGGGCGTGAGAGTGACTGGTTGCCCTCGGCCGGCCATCCGTGGGTGGTCAGCTCTGAGCCGGAGGGAGGGTTCTGGGCTGGGACAGGTGGCCTGGTGGTGATCCTTCCCGCCCTGTCGCAGAGCCCCCAGGGAAGAGCGGCTTGCTTCCTGGGTGCTGGGGGAGGTGCATGTCCTCCCAGAGCCCAGAGCTGTGTCGCTCGGCGCCTCAGGCTGGAGCATTGAGAGGACTCTGCCTGCCGCTGGAGGCTGGAGCAAACCCCTTCGGTTCTCGGTTTCTTGGGGAGGAAGCGTGAGTCACCGGGGGCCTTTACAAGCCCCAGGTGAATGGAGGGGTGTGTTCTGGGGGGGGCGGGCGGGAGGGCGGGGGGAGGTGCACAGGCCCCAGGAGGGGGCCTCGGAGGGCTGGGCGTTCTGTTACCGCTTGGGTGATTTTACTGGAAGTTCTTTTGAAGTGGTCTCTGTGACCCAGTGGGGCTGAGTCACAGAGTAAATACAATTAGCATTGCGGCCTCTGGGGAAGGACGCAGACAATGCCTGTGGCCCAGGCCAGCCCCGTCTGCCGGCTCTCTCCCAGGGCTTCTGCCTGGCTCCCACACACGTCCCTGCCTGCCTGCTGACTCGGGTCAGCCTTGCTTTCAGTCCCGCTGTGGACCTCACTCCCTGCAGGCGTGTTAGAAATGCAGAGTCTCAGGCCCCACCCCAGGTCTCCCCAGCCAGAGCCTGCACCTTGACTGGTTCCCCAGGTAACTGCTGTGCAGGGAACCCCTTGTATCATCACTCTGCTCCACACGGCCATGAGAACCTGGCTCCCACTCTGCTCTCCTCTGGAACTCTCATGATCATGCGACTTTCTCCGGGTCCTCTCAGGACCTCTGCACTGGCTTGTCTGAGTTTGTGGCAACCGTCCGGAGTGTCCGTGCCTTGCTGTTCTGTGGGGGTGGAGGGGGAGGCGGTGGAGGCAGTAGCGGTGTGGGAAGCTGGCCCTCGTTCATCCAGACCTCTCTGAGAGGTGGAGGGTGTGCCTTTGGGTTTGGGGTGGGCGGGCGGGGGGTGCAGGTGCCTTCAAGGGAACTCCTACCTGCTCACATGGCCAAGGGTGAGGGGCTTTGCGGGGCAGGGGAGCGTGCACAGTGAGATGGGACCCCTGTTGGCCTCCAGAATGGATTGTGAAATCCCAGGGGTAGGTGACGTCTGTCTCACCCCTCGGAAGCCATCGCTTAGCAAAGACACCGCGTGACTTTGGAGGAAAGTGACTCCTTTTGCCTTTTCCCGACAGTCCCGACCACACAGGCTTTTAAAGACAACAATAGCCACAGAGACAAAGCATGACCAAGACAGTGTCGTCTTCGGACCTTTTTTCCCCCCCGAATGACGTCTAAGGCCCTGGGAACATTGTAGAAACTGGACCTTGTCCAATTTTCATCGTCCCCTGGCAGCCCCAGCACTGGCTCCCAGGAGCCCTGCCAGCCGGCTCGGGGGAGGTAATGCCCGGAGATGCAGATAAAGATGTCATACTGCTCCCGGGTCAGGCCCCACAGCCCCATCAGGTCAGGACACAGGGGGCAAGGAAGAGGAACAGAGTGTGTTGGTTGGCCAATTGACTCCTCCCAGCCAGGGGGGAAGGTGGGAGGAGAGAGAGAAGGGTGTCTGCCAAGTTTAATTAACAGTGGAAACTCACCATGGGGGAGGAGAGAGACAATCTGCAGGGGAGGGGCAGTTTACTGGAAGATGGGCCGCTGCTGATGCCAATAATGAGAAAGAGGCACAGCGTTCTGCAAGGAGCATCACCAGAGCACAGCCTGTGGTGTCATAAGCAGGGCTGGGCTGAGCTCACATCTCTGAGGTGTGAGCGGGATGGTGTAGCGGTGCCTGCTTTATCTGAGTAGCTGTCTTTTGAAAACAGTACTCCAACATACCGGCTGGTTTGGTATATTACTCCCTAACCCTTTTAACCACCCCCTGCCCCCCATGGCAGCAAAAAAAAAAAAAATTAAGAAAATAGCAGTTGAGTTTAGCAGATAGGCATGCTGTTGTATTCTTGGTTTTTGAAGACACCCATGGATTGACTGCATTGCACCTGACTTATTTCATAGATCTTTATGTCATGCTTGATGTTTATGATAGGGGAAGAGGAATGCTGTGAGAATTTGAAATGCAGGATATAGCTCACTGAACATCGCTTACATATTTTTTAGTAGGATTGATAGATGACTTGCTGTGTTGCCGGGCGTTTTCTGGTTCTGTCTCCCTTCAGAGGATGTGCAGAGCCCACCTATGATATCCCTGCCAGGTGGGCACGGAGTGAATGCATGTGTTGTCTTCTCAGCACCTGGGTCTTCTCAGACCGAGGCAGTACTGACCGTTAGGCCACCCTGCCCTGCATCCAGCAGCTGTTTCAGGTGTGCTGTTGGAGGCCAGTTGAACAAGTTGAATCCCTTTGGGTGGTCCTTTCTACTTCCCAAGCAAGCCTCTTCCATCCGTGCTACGTGCCCAGAGGTTCTCCAGAGATTCTCAGAAAATGTGATAATGAGGCCATTGGCTGCCGCAGGGCACTGTTGCACTGCTTGCCATTATCGAAGTCCCTCTTTTCTAATTTTCTCTCTTTCCCCCTCTCTCCTTTCGTCTCTCTCTGGTGGGCACGCTGGGGCTGTTCGTTGCCCTGCCCTCTGTGTGTGGTCTTCATCTTTCCCCTCCACGTCTTCCCCATCCTTTCGGGGTCTTCCCTGTCCCCTGGTGCACCTTTTCGTCCCCTCATCCGTGAGTTTCCTTGCTCTTCTCCTTCTCCCCTGCTCACTCCATGTCTTTGTCCCTTTTCTTTCCCTTCTGAGGGTGTGCAGGTGTAGAGTAGCTAGTCAACAGTTGAGATGGGAGAGAACCTCTTAGATTTGACCCTGCATTTTTGATCCTGGAGTCCAAGGTCTCATTAATTCTTGGTTGCTTTCTGACACCAAAGCCCTAGGGCTCATTTAAAGGCTTTATTGCAAAAATCTCATCTCTGGCTCACCCACTTTGCCCAGTGCACACACGCCTTCATTGTGTCGTTCTTTCGGTTCCAAGAACAAAACATTGCATTCTTCCCATTGTCTTGTTTTATTTGACGCACCATCTCTGCATGTTGTGCTTTTTTCAACTCCCATTCAATCTCTGGGTTGATTCGCCCACCCTCTTGCTTTTGTGTCATCTGTAGTCTTGGTAAGCAAAGCACACCTTTGTTTCTGTTCATCATGGGAAACGTTATCTCTGAAATGCGTCAGGGGAAAGGACCTTCTGAGCCGTCTGGTTGAACCCCTTCATGTTACAGACTTGAGAAACAGAGATCCAGAAAACCGAGGCCACTGGCCAGCTACTCACATGTGGATAAGAGCTGGGCTCAGATCTGGATTTCTTGACCCAGACGTTTTTCCTGATACCAGGCAGGTAACATCCTGGCTTTGAAGATATTTGAATTCAAAGCAAACCATGGTGGTTATGTGTCTGCCACTAGGAGTCAACAAGTTGTCAACCCCCCCGCCCTTGAAAAAACTTGTTATCCCCCAGCTTTGGTGACTGTGTAATTGCTCATAATTTTATGAATAACTTTTACTAAGGGGGCAGCCACTGACTAAATTATTAAGGACTGAGCTTGAATACAGTTAGAACCTAAGAGCAGAACAGTCTGGCATGAAGAACAAAAGCCTCACAGATGCTCACTTAGGCTCTGTTACTCTCTATATGGAAGCCAGAATCACCCTGATACAAACCTGTAGGAAATCCCCAGGCCCCTTGTCACCCTGGGTGTGTGGCTCCCTTGCTAAGTAAGCCTTTTCCCAGATGTCCTGACAAGAAGCCAGCTGACTGACTCTAAGCTGTCCTCTGCCATGCAGAGATCACTCAGAAGGTGGCCAAAGGTGAGGCGGAAGCTGGGGCCGAAACACCGCAGACAAGACCCTGTCGACCACGTCTCCCCTGCCCGGCCCGTGATTCTGATGTCTAGTGCTTGGTGTGGTGCTGGTTCTCAGCCTGGCACCCACTGAAGTCAGTTGGTCTGACAGTGGTTTGGAGTGTAGACAAGTGAGCCCTTTGGGATCAGTAACAAACGGCCCCTCTTTCTGCCTGCAGGCTCCACCTACAGCGTCTTGTCCATCATGCCCTCAGACTCGGAGAGCAGCAGCTCACTCAGCAGTGTGGGTGAGTACCTCCTTCCTGGGGACCCCTCCTTTCCGGAGGACCTCAGGGAGGCGGGGGGCTAGGGCCGAGCCGGGGCAGCGCTGGGTACGTGGGTGGGAAGTTGGCCGTCACCTCCCTCGTGCAGTCATCTCTATTCGCCTGTTCGCTCATCGGCACGACCTCTTCCAGGAGGAGGCAGAACTCTGCTGTTAGCAGGGGCGTACGTGGTGGGGAGGTACCCATTCACTATTTCTCCACTTTGTCAGGGCACAGGACTTCTCAGAGAGCCTGTTGTCCCCTGCCCTCAGCCCCCGGCCTCGTAGCACTTGGTGCCCACTGTCCAGGAGACCGACCCCTTTGGGAACTGTCCTTTGTGAGCAGGAACAGCCCACAGGGAGTGAGTATTGCCTTGAGGGCAGGAGTCGCCAGTTCATGCTGAATCGGGGTGTGTGTCTCTGCACGTGGGTTCCAGAAGCCGTAGAGGGAGGCTGTCCCTGCTGTCATTGGAGATGTCTCAGGGGAGGGAAGTTGTCATAGTCTTCCAGTCTTCCCGCATCTCCGTGGCCTGTCCCTGTGTCCCACCTGTCCTGCGTGTAACACCCAGGTGTGGCTCTGTGTCCTGGTCTGACCTTGACACCTTCGGTGGTGAGTCCTGGTGGTTTTGAGTCGGAAGGGCTCATAGGTGTCCTCTGGTCCAGTTCTTTCCTTTTCCTGCAGTACACAAATGGGGAAATGGACACTCAGAGAGGGAATGTCTCGTGTCTGAGAGTCTGGAACTAGCCAGGGAAAGGCCTCACTTCTGGGGTGGCAGAAGTGGGCTTACGATATAGTGGTGAGTAGGCAGATGCAGCCCTTGTGCTCATGGATCTTAGGGTCTACTGGGGCGATAGTCAGGTGAGTAGACACAGTAAGTAAGGTCAGAGTGATGAGAGGGGTACCAGAGGGAAGATTGTCTTCATTTTCTAGGGCTGTCCTAGCAAAGCACCATAAACTGAGTGGCTTACACTAGAGAACTTGACTCTGTCCAAATTCTGGAGGCCAGAGTCTTGAGATGAAGGTGTTGGCAAGGCCACGTGCCCTCGAGGACACCGGGAATGGGTCTTTCCAGGCTGCTTTCCTTCTGGTGGTGTGTTGGTGATCTCAGATCATCCTTGGCTTGTAGGTGCATCACTCTAGTCTCTGCATCCATCTTCACATGGTGTTCTCTCTCTGGATGTGTCTCCAAATTTTCTTTTAAAAACAGGACACCATTCACATTAGTTTTGGGACCTGCCCTACTCTAGTATGATCTTAACTAGATCATCTGTAAGGACTGTATTTCCTAATAAGATCACATTCACGTTTACTGGGAATGAGGACTTTAGCATCCATCTGTGAGGCAAAGCTCAGCCCCTCAGAGGTCCCCACATCCTCCTTAGGGTTCAGGGAGAACTCTGCTGGGACCATAGTTCACTTTGCCCTGCCTGCTTTGGGTGGTGGTGGAGTTGTGGGGATTTTGAACATGGGACTGGCTTTCAGGAAGTGCATGGTGGGGCAGTCAGGTTGAGTGGGGCGGTGGTAAGATGGGTTTTTTTTAAACTGAGCTGGTTGAGCTCTGAGCGCACCTCTCTTGCCCCACCCTTTTCCAGCTCCGTATTTCCCTTGGGAAAAAGGTACAGTGATCTAAGTAGCATCTGACCAACCCATTCACATCGAAGTGTTGCCTTTCCTAGGAGCATTTGGATTTTAAAAGGAGATTCTAGAGAGAGAGAGTGCTTAAACCACAGCAGTTATTGTTAATGGTGGGATTTCAGGCATGAGTAGGAAGTTTTTTTTTGTGCGGCTGGACCTTTGTATACTTTGAAGAAGCATCATGTCAGTGACCCACCAGCTGGCCCTTGGGATGGAGGCTCCCCAGTGTCCCTGGATACGTGTTGGCAGCCAGCAGAGAGCAGTGTTGTGTTGTATGTCACTGTCTGTGCCCAGTCTTGGATGCTCAAGATCTGCGTGCATCCCTTCAGGTCAAAACCTCTCTAGTTCCCCAGTAGCCAAGTTCTCCTCCTCTGCTTTTCTGCATAGAGTCAGCATTGACCTTGGGGCGAGTAGCCCCATTTCTCTGCAGGCTGACCTCAGTGTCCCCATGGCTGTATTGGCCAGAAGGCTTTTGGCTGCAGCAGTACGGAATACCTATTCATACTGCCTTAGACGAGAGAAATGTGTGATCTCGCGTGGTAAAGGTGCTGAGAGTGGGCTGAGTACACGTGTGACTTTGTGGGCCTCTGTGTGGCGTCTTCCCTCACGCTGATGGCAGGGGCAGCCGTCGCATCTGGACCTGACAGCGTCCTGGGCAGCAGTGCTCATTGTGGGAACTGCTAGCCACGCGTGGCTATTTAAATTCCAGTGAATTAATGTGAAATGAAATTTAAATCGCTAGTTTCAGTAGACACACTAGCCACATCGCAGGTGTTCTGTAGCACCTGTGGCTAGTGGCTACTGCAGTAGATAGAGCAGATAAAAGAATGTCTCTATCATCCCTAGTGGCCCAGAGGACGAAGGAGGTCATCTCCTCTTGTGTCTCCTGATGGGCAAAGAAGACTTTCCCAGAAGGTCTTCAGCACAGTCCCCAGTCCCCATCTCTTGTCTGTGCCCAAACCACCACTCATGCAGTGTGGTCCTTGGACCAGCAGCACCCAGATAGATGATAGAAATGCACGTTCTTGGGCTTCAAAAGCTCTGAGGATGGGTCTCAGCATCCACTTTTAACAGCCCTCTTGTTTGGAGATGAGCTGACCTAACCTGGTCCCAGGCAAGGGCACTGGAATGTCTGTGGCCAGCTTGGACCAGTTCCTTGGAATGGAGTGAATGGAGGGTCAGCCATGGCCCACTGCAGCACCTTCAGGAGGAATTCCCCCTGGCTCAGCCGCACCTAATGATGGGCAGAGCACTTCCTTTCTTGGCCGTCTTAGGCACACCATGGCCCTGGCTGAGGGGCTGATGAGTCAGATGGAGACTGGCTGTTTTTGTTTGTTATGGTCTTTCTCCATGAACCTAAGGAAAGGCAAGGTCTTATAATAAAAATATCATTTCACTTTCCTACTCATATCTCCCTAACCAAGAATGTTTGGGAAAAGAGCAAGTTATACACAGCTAAGAGAAAATTGGTAGGTGGAACCACCTGGCTGCCCCTTGCTTCTTCCCAGCTTCCATCAGGTCCTCAGGTAGTCTGTCCATTTTAGCTTTCCAGCCTGACCCTGCTAACAACATACCAACAGACCTAAATGTTGCCATATCTTTCTAGGCAATTTTCGTCAGCTGAGCACATGTGGCTTCTTTGCGGCTTTCCCCCACCCATGTGGCCTGTTATTTAAGTAGGCCCCATGGATCTGCCCAGAGGAGGCACACTCTTTACAGACAATCCATATTTTTTTCTCCCCATTCATCCTGACCTCATTTCTCAGGTGCCTTTCCCCACCGCCCCCCACCCCCCCGCCCCCCCGCCCCATCTTGGGTAACTAGAGAAGTTTTAAGAATAAGAGAGATTTTTGGGCAACATTTTTAAAATGAGCCTTACATTTCATACAAATTGAAGTAACAGGGGAGCTTTCTTATTAAAGAGAGAGATGTCCTGGTTTGTTGGCAGGAAAAAGAGCTGGAGGGCTTCCTTACTATCCCAGCAAAGATTCCTTGAAAGTGCAGCTTCCGGTTGAAAGGATGGTGGGGTGAATGAGCATTGAGGCAGGGTTGCACCTTGACCCCGTGCCCTCTGACCCTTCCTTCTCTGGTCCCTTTGGGCCTGGGGCCTGTTTTTTTCTCAGTTTATCAGATGGACAGGCTTCCCTGGTGGCTCAGATGGTAAAGAATCTGTCTGAATGTGGGAGACCTGGGTTTGATCCCTAGGTTGGGAAGATTCCCTGGAGAAGGAAGTGGCAACCCACTCCAGTATTCTTGCTGGGATAATCCCATGGGCAGAGAAGCCTGGTGGGCTGCAGTCCATAGCGCCACACAGAGTCAGACGCGATTGAGCGACTTTCACTTCACTTCAGATGAAGTGATGGGAGTGCCTTGTCCCCTTGGAGCCTGTGCTCCACACTCATAGGGATCACAGAGGACCTGGCTCCAGGTTTCATAGGCTAGCCAGGTATCTTAGTCTGCCTAGGCTGCTATCACAGACACTAGACTGGGCAGTTCAGAAACAGCACGCATGCATTTCTCACCATCCCAGGAAGCTCGTGAGTCAAGATCAAGGCAGAGTCAGTGTCCTGGGTTGGGGAGGCACTTCCTGGTTCACAGATGGTGCCTTCCCCTTGTAACCTCACATGGCAGGAAGGGGAAGAGCTTTCTAGGGTCTCCTTAATAAGGCCACTAATTCCATTCATGTGGGCTCCACCCTCATGACCTGATCACTTACCAAAGGCCCCACATCCTAATACCACACCTAGGGCGGTAAGGACTTCAACATGGGAATTTGGTAGGGTACACCAACATGTGGACCATAGAGGTAAGCCACTGACCATTTTGCCTTGCGTAAAGCAAGGAAACCAAGGGGAAGGAGTAGCTGTTTCTACTGAGGGGTGTCAGTGAGCTCTAGGGAGGAGGTGGCCCTTGAGTGGGGTCTCCAGGAGTGGCGTTCTGGATGCAGGAGCGGCCTGGAAGCAACAGGCCCTTGCTGTCTGTCTTGATTTGGGTGTCTGTACACTGACCCCCAGCCAAGGATTCGAGAGCAAGTAGCTGATCTGGGAGATCTGGGAGCTGGGCGAGGCTGCTGCTGCTGCCCTGGAATCTCACCTCCTTCCTCTCCAAGTCCACGGGGAGCCCAGCTGCAGTCCTTTGCTGACCAAGCAGGGCATCCCCTGGACGTCAGTGGGCGATGCTTTTAAATGTAGTGGATCCTGGATGGCCAAAAGGTCAAGGGATTGGAAAACCACTCTGGGCAGCCACTGTAACTTTGGTTTATACCAGAGGTTCTCAAACTTTATGAGGAATCAAATTTACCTGGAGGTGGGTATTGGCTTCTCCCCCAGGGTTCCTGATTTGTTAGGTCTGGGTGGGGCCACAAATGAGTGTTTCTAACAAGCTCTATGAAGCTGAGCTGCTTCTGTATGTGAATTGTGTCTTCCTCAGTGGCTCTGGCTCTCCTGGGCTGGAGATGAGGATGGCTTGGTTTTGCTCGCTGAGGCTGGTGGTGACCGTGTTCTGTTGCTTTGCTTTGCTCCTGATGGTTAGGGTCTGAAGGAGGCTGAGCAGTTTACTTGGACATCCCGACTCCACCCGACCACCTTTGGCCAGTGCCTGTATTCTCCTTGGCCTCTGGTGCCGCAGGTCAGCAGGGCTCGGAAGCAGAGCTGTGACCTGTCTAGCTGTAAATAAGACTTGAGGGATGGCTTTCAGGGTCAGCTGTGGTGTGACATAGGAGCTTATAACCAAGAAGACTATCAGCTGCCAGGCTCTCACTGAGCCTCAGTGGTCCACGGAGGAGGCAACACGAGTCAGGGTAACCAGGAGGAGGGGCCAGGACTCACGATGGCCAACAGGCTGTGCTTCCCTCTCCTGTGCCCGCTCTCACACCAAGGCCCAGAAGAGTGATGGCTTTCTCTAAACTCCAGGGCCCACGCCAGCTTTCCTGGCATCTTTTAGCACTCCTTTTGGGGCCATTTTAGTCCAGTCCAAATTGCTTAACCCCAGAATCCTACTCTGGACATAAAAAGGAAAAAGAAAATCTGCCTTAAATTTTTATTTTTTAATATTTATTTATTTATTTTAGCCATGCTGCTCAGTTTGCAGGCTCAGTTTCCCTCAGTTCAGTTCAGTTGCTCAGTTGTGTCCGACTCTTTGTGACCCCATGGACTGCAGCACAGCAGGCCTCCCATCACCAACTCCCGGAGTTTACCCAAACTCATGTCCATTGAGTCGGTGATGCCATCCAACCATCTCATCCTCTGTCATCTCCTTCTCCTCCCGCCTTCAATCTTTCCCAGAATCAGGGTCTTTTCCCAGGAGTCAGTTCTTTGCCTCAGGTGGCCAAAGTATTGGAGTTTCAGCTTCAACATCAGTCCTTCCAAAGAACACTCAGGACTGATCTCCTTTAGGATGGACTGGTTGGATCTCCTCACAGTCCAAGGGACTTGCAAGAGTCTTCTCCAACACCACAGTTCAAAAGCATCAATTCTTTGGCGCTTAGCTTTCTTTAGTCCAACTCTCACATCCATACATGACCACCGGAAAAACCAAAGCCTTGACTCAGTTTCCCTACTGTGGATTGAACCCTGGCCTTAGCAGTGAAAGTGCCAAATGTTGACCACCAGAGAGGTCCCCTGCTTTCTTTTCAAGTGGGTTCCAGATTTGGGAAGAGGAAGGAGTGAAGTGAGGGGGAGAGTGGACAATTTTGCATTTGAATCCAAAAGAACAACTGCACAAAGAGAGTTTGAGGCTTCTGTGGACACCTCATTTGACATCAGTTTTAATTTTGCTTCTTTAAACGGTTTCCTAAAAGCGCAGTGGCTGATGGGGTGGGGGTGACAAGCCACACCTCTCCTGGAGTGGTGGTTTCAGTGTTAGGGCACCATGCATTTGCTTTTTTTTTTAAATCATGTTCATTGAGGTATGTACAGTAAAACTTATCCTTTTTAGTGTATAGCTTATCCTTTTTAGTGTATAGTTTGATGAGTTTTGACAAACACGTTAGCCATTTAACCAGTGCCACAATTAAGACACAGAGCAGTCGGCCTACCCTGAAGAATTCCCTTCTGTGACTTTGTGGTCAGCCTTTCTTGCCTCCACTCCCTCCAACCCCTGTCAACCACTGATCTCTCTCCAGCCTCTGTAGTTTTGCCTTTTTCCAGATGTCATGTAAATGGAGTCATACGGTGTGTGGCCTTTTGGGTCTGGCTTCTTCCACTCAGCTTAGTGCGTTCGAGGGTTCCCATTCCCTCTGCCTTTGTGTGTACCAGCAGTTTGTGTGATGGTCAGTGCCTTTTTATTGCTGAGATGTATTCCATTATATGAATATAATAACACTGTCATTTATCCATTCAACAGCTGCTATAAACAGTTACGTGCTAGCTTTTGTGTGAACATAAATTTTCATTTCTTTTGTGTAAATATCTAGGAGTGGGATTACTGGGTGGTATGGTAAGTGCATGTTTAACTTTATAAAAGACTGTCAGAGTGTTTTCTTTGACAGAAGTGGCTGTATGATTTCATATCCCCACCAACAGTGTTTGAAAATCCCAGTTTCTCTGCATCCTTGCCAGCATTTGGTGTTGTTACTTTTTTAAAAATTTAGCTATTCTGGTAATGATAGAGAGACTTGGCAGTTGTCTGCAAATACTTGCACATTTGTTGTATAGAAGAGAAATTACAGTTGTACCTTGTGGCCTTAGGGGTAGATCTAGGGTCAGTGGGAGAAATAAAGATCTTAATTTGGTTCACAGAATAATTGTCTGGGGAGAGATTAGATGGGCTTTGCTGTGAGGTAGGGAGCTCCCTCACTGAAGTAGGGAACTCAAACAATCCTCTAGCTACTTAGAGGCTTCCAGCAACCATTTTCTTGAAAGGACTGCATCATCTTCAAAATGTTTTTCAACCCTGAGATGCGAGTAGAAGAGGAAAACTTTATTTTGAATTGGATGGGTATGGAAAAGGTTTTCGGCAACACTTGCTGTTTATTTTGGGACTTCCTGGCTTAGCCCATCTTGGGATTTTTCTTGAGGTCCCCTGTGGTCCTCCTCTGCCCTCTTGCCTCCTTATTGTGAAAGGACCGGAGCATCCAGGCAGCAGTCTCCCTAAGTCAGCCTGTCATCTTATGGGTTCACAGGCCTGGTGGCCTTCCTTTCTGTGTGGTTCATGTATGCTCAGGCCTTCGGGGTAGGGGAAGGGAACCAGGAGGCCAGTCCTGTTGGGAGACTGTAGCACGGCGAACGAGGCCCTGGGTCTGGAGATGGAGCCGGGTCTGTGAGGGTGTCTGCACGTTTCCTAGCTGTGCAGTCTTGCTAGATGTCAGCTTCTCACGTGGTGATCACAGCATGTGCTTGGGAGGGTACCCTGGGGTTAATGAGGTGAGGACCCAGGTGCATTTAGCGTAGAACCCAGTACCTAGGCTGCCCTCAGCAAACGACAGCACTCAGTCCTTGTCTCCATGATCAGCTGCCCCTGCGTCCTTTCCAGCTGCACGGCCAGTGGCCTCATCCTGCTGGAGACAGACAGGAGGCGGTGCTGTGTGTGGTGACAGGTCTGACCCCTACTTCTGTCGTGCTGCAGCTTCTCTCTGTAGCCTCCGCAAAAGCTAAGGACTGCATCTTTCTGTTGCTTCATTTTTAAAATGGGGTGAGAATTCTTTAACTCTCTAGAGGCAGGTTTTGGGGCCTGGTGATGCTTTTCAGTTTTAAAATTGAGATATGATGTTTCTCTGATTTTTTTTTTTTTTTGAACTTGACCATAGGTCAAGTCATTCTCAAAGCATGGTCTGGTGTCCCTGAGGTCCTTGCAGGGAGCCAGTGCAGTCAGAACTGTTTTTATGATGATACTAAGATGTCTCTTGCCTTTTGCATGCTCGTGCTCACACAAACTCCACTGTGGAGTGGAGTTTTCTAAAGGTTCTATCTGCGATGCTGCACACATGTGAGACTGTAGCTGACTCTGTTAAGCCAGACCTCAAACATCATCACAAAGATGCAGAGCAGTGCCATTCTTCTCACTGTGTTTTGTGTTTGGTGATGGAAAGGGTAGTTAATTTTTTACCAAAGAAATCTTGTGTGAATATGTAACAAGTTTGGTTATTTTAAAATTAGTAAATATTTAAAAATACTTTTGAAATTTCTAATCTGGTAGATGTTATTAGACATAACCATATAAATAAAACCTCTTTGGAGTCCTCAGTCATTTTTAAGTATAAAGAGGTCCTAGAAGGCGATGGCACCCCACTCCAGTACTCTTGCCTGGAAAATCCCATGGATGGAGGAGCCTGGTGGGCTGCAGTCCATGGGATCGCTAAGAGTCGGACACGACTGAGCGACTTCACTTTCACTTTTCACTTTCGTGCATTGGAGAAGGAAATGGCAACCCACTCCAGTGTTCTTGCCTGGAGAATCCCAGGGACGGGGGAGCCTGGTGGGCAGCCGGCTATGGGGTCGCACAGAGTCAGACACAACTGAAACGACTTAGCAGCAGCAGCAGGATCAAAACATTTAAGAACTTGTAGGTTGAGGCCCTGGGCACTGGGGTCAGGCAAAGGGCACTCCATATGCCATGCTGTCATTTACTAGCGTGGTGACCTGGACCCATTATTTAAGCTTGATAAGGTTTTGTTTCCTGATCTATAAAACAGGAATAATAGCAGTGTCTTTCTTAAGTGGATGGGATGGGATAATGTATGAAAAGCATCTTAGAAACTGCCAGGCATACGTGAGTGCTACTCACGGTTGTCTTTGTGGGGTGGCAAGGCACGGGCAGCAGCAAAGAGCATGTGCTCTGAAATCAGATGGCTGGGCTCTCGTCCGGGGCATCACTTGAGGTTTGTGCACGTTTGAGTCAATTCCTTGACCTTGCTTGGCCTGCCTTCCCACCTGTAAAATGGAGATGGTAATATTCTTATCACTCCAGGGTTGTTGGGAAGATTAAATGAATGCCCGGGACATCTGTGTTGGTTGCTGTTGTGTGGGTTGGTTGTGACGGTTTACATTGAAATCCTTCTTTTCCGAGCCGAGTCTGAGTCTGTTTAGTCTATTCATTCCCTGTCTTGGGTTTGTCAGTCTTACACAGTTCACGTCCCCCTGGGTTGGTTAGAGGCTTTGTTAGTTGTGGGCTTCTCTGGAAGGAGTATTAGGCACATATCCAGAGGAAGCCCCATGTGTCAGAGAGCCAGGTAAGTTAGTGCAAATCAGAAAACAGTCATAGGACTAGAGCTTGTAGAAGTGCCTTCATTTGCAGAGAGGAAGACGTCAAGTCACACAGCTGCACAGAGCTGTAACCAGCCTGTCTTCCAGAACCCCTGGGGGCAAGGGTGAGGATCCAGGGTCTTTGGAGAAGGGTGAGGGAAGGCTCCTCCCACTGTGGAGTAGAACCCCTGCAGGGAGGACGATGCTCATTGGTGGTGGTCCTGGACCCCACCTTAGAGAACATTCCGGCCCCAGAGTTCTGGTCTGAGCACAGAAATCCTGATGTTATGGTGGTGCTGGTCTTAAAATAACATGCATTTCGAGAGGTAGTAGATTCGGTGGTTGGGGTGCTGACACTGGGTAACGTTGGAGTCTCCTGCCTCAGACCGTGGCCTGCCTTGTTGCCCAGTGTCAAGCTTTCCATCCTCCCTGGCACTCCCAGAAGACGAAAGGTCACACCTGAGTCCCCGTCCCGGGGGAAACTTGGTTTACACGAACAGATCCGCCAACAAGGGTCAGCTGGGGGGCAGTGGTCAGGAGACACTGAGTCAGAGGACGTGTGTCTTGCCCTTTGCACGTTACAGGGCTCCTGGGCACCCAGATACTGTGTTCCCAGGGTGAGTCAGCTTCTGGATCCCATCCATGAGCTGGGGTGACTGCTGTGGGTTTTTCTTACCCCACTGAGGATCCATGAGAGGTAGAGATACTTAAATATACAAGTATATACTTAAATATACAAGTATATATATAAATACATAATATATAAATATACAAGTATATACTTAAATATACAAGAATACCAATACCATGGATTTGTCTCTTTTTCTGGGACATTTGAGTGAGGTGCATTCTTCCTAGAGACAGATTGGGGTCTCACCAGAGGTGCTGGTGGTGGCCACTTTTCCTAAGTAATGGCATATTGCGTGGGATTTCCTTCTCAGAACATGTCTAGTCCCAGGAATAAGTGATGAGGCCCTGCCGTGGGCTGGGCTGCCAGAGGCCCTGGGACTTCCCTGCACCCCTTGGCCATGGGCAGCTGTCCCTGCACCTGCTCCAGGCTGCACACCTGGGCTGGTGGAGCAGGTCCTCAGACAGTCGGGCAGCTTGGAAGAGGGAGCCATGCAGACTGTCCAGCCCTGATCAGGGAAGAACAGAACACGGCCCGTGGGCCCAGCTTATGAACTGGCTGCCTCTGTTCTCTGCCAGCCTCTCTGGATTGCAACTGTGCCTTCCTTTTCAGGCTGTGTCTTCCACTCTGTTCAGGGCTTAGGCTGGCCTCTTTGCTCAGAGGAAGGTGACAGGTGGTGGTAGCAGAGCAGGCAAAGATGGAAAGATGAGGCTGGGCCATCCTGGAGGAGCCAAAGCCAGGCTGGGGAGAGATAGAGGGACCCCAGAGTCCTCAGCCAGGGCCCCGGGAGTAGATGCTGGAGCCAGTCTGCCTGGGCTCTGGTCCCTGCCTTGCCTCTTGCTCTCTGATTTGGTGGTGTCATCTGGGGAAGAGGGTTGTAACCGGACCCACCTGGGAAGGTGGGTGTGAGGAGTGAAGGCCAGCTGAGAGCCCAGAATGGCACCTGGCTGCTGGTGGGGACTGGGCAAGTTCACTTTGTCACCTTCCTCCTGCAGGCACCACTGGGAAGGCGCCATCCCCACCGCCTGTGCTCAGCGACCGGCAGGTGAATGAGAAGGTGGAGAACCTCTCCATTCAGCTGCGGCTGATGACCCGGGAGAGGAACGAGCTGCGGAAGCGCCTGGCCTTTGCCACCCACGGGACCACCTTTGACAAGAGGTGGGCACCATGCACCTCCCCTGCTAGACAAGGTCACCGCCTTGATGCCATGGCATCCCCCGCCCCTGTCGCCCCGTTGCTGAGCCTTTGACTGATCTGTGCGTCCACACGCATCCGTGTTTCTCTGCACGGGCGCTGCTGTCTCCTGGGTACCCTAGCCTGCTTCACTGTTGAGTAGATCTTTATGCGGTTTGTAGACCTGTTAGTTGTTTCCTGCCACATACATACTTTAAAAAGGGTTGATCCCACCTGACTTTTGTTATTTTGAAGACAATCGTTGACTGCTTCTTTTGTTGGGATTAAGAGGTAGATAGCAAGGAAGGGTTGGGGAGATTCTGGCAGGGTTCTGAGGGAGGCGGGAGCAGGCTCGGTTTAATCTGTTTCCTTTGAAAGCATCAGGGGTATGTGCCTCACCCCAAGAAAGGTTTTTCTGGGTGGCTTTTATGAAGACGTGTGTGTCTCTTGGTCAGGCAGCTTGAGGGTTGGGCGTGAGTGTGTCCTGTCCTTAGCCACTTTCGTGTCACTGAGACAGAGGAGTGGCTGCACAGAGACTAGCCCTTCTATATGAGGCTGCAGGGGGTTCCAGACTGGCGCTCACACCAGGACCACCCACAAGGGCTTGTTAAAGCACAAATTGCTGACCATTCCTTCCTCCCTCCTGAGGTCTGGGGCTGGCCTGAGAATTTGCATTTCTGACGGATTCCCAGGTGATTACAATGCCTGCAGGTCTGAGAACCCCAGTTTGAAAACTCCTGCTCCTGGCTATTTTTCTCAATCTTGGCTGCACATTGGAATCTCTTGAGGGGGTTTAAAAAAAAAAAAAATTCCTGAGTCTGAGTCCTGCCCTCAGGGATGCTGATGTAATTGGTCTGGGCCTTGGTCTTTCATTATGCACCCAAGATTGAGAATCCCTGCTCTAGGAGAGGAGGAGCTTTGTCACAGGGACTTGGTGGACCAGTGTGCAGGCTGGTCGCGTGGCCTCCTGGAGGCTCCCAGAGATCCAGAGCACCTCCCAGCTCTCCAGGCCCACCCAGGGAGATAAGTGGTCGGGGCCCTCCATCCTGGGGGTTCTGATTCCGTCTGTCTGGTGTGGCTGGGACTCCTGGGCTCAGCAGGGCACCAGGTAGCGGTGGTGGTGGTGTGGAGGTGACCGGTGTTTGGGCACCGCTAGGCTGGAGTGACCTGGGACATGGCTCTTCAGGGAGAGACATCCTTGTCACGGTGATCCCGAGGCCCATGTTCACTGGGCTGTTTGCTGTCTGGGCCAGGCCCTACCACAGGCTGAATCCAGACTATGAGAGGCTGAAGATCCAGTGCGTGCGGGCCATGTCGGACCTGCAGAGCCTGCAGAGCCAGCACACCAACGCCCTGAAGAGGTGTGAGGAGGTGGCCAAGGAGACGGACTTCTACCAGTGAGTTCCTGGGGCGCCCAGCTTCTGCCTCTTGCCAGTCTTTGTTTCTGGACCCGGAGCCTGGGCTTCTGGTTCTGTCTTTGCTGTCTAGCAAGCAGTGGGCCTTCACCTGGTAGGTTTGTGGTTTGGGACCTCAGTTTTCATACTGCGTCCATGGTCAGCTTCCAAAGCACAGGCGGTAGGAAAGTGGTTGAATGCGTGAGCGAGGCAGATTGCTGGACTTCTGGTCCACAGAGGCCAAGGGGGCATCCTCCCCTTTGTTGTCCTGGGGCCCATCTGAGGACATCTGCTGCCCACCTGCTGACATTGGCCCGGCCCTCAGTACTGAAGGCACTGGGTCCCTAGCAGGTAGGGGCTTATCTGCTTTCCATGGCCTTCACACATGTGCCAAGTTCATGTCAGGTTGCTAAGAAATGGTTTGGGTCTTACTGGCATGTGGCGGACACCAGGGTTTGAGTGGCCTGTCTGGTGTATTGGGGGTGTTGGGACCTGGTGGAGGAGGAGGCGGTACCTTGGTGGGAGTTGGAGGCTGGCTGGGCTCACAGTGTTGGGGGCATTTCAGCACACTCCACAGCCGGCTCCTGAGCGACCAGACCCAGCTGAAGGATGACGTGGATATGCTGAGGCGGGAGAATGGACAGCTGCTGCGGGAACGCAACCTGCTCCAGCAGTCGTGGGAGGACATGAAGCGGCTCCATGAGGAGGACCAGAAGGAAATTGGCGACCTCCGGGCCCAGCAGCAGCAGGTACAACCGGGCTGGGCGGCGGGAGCAGACCAAGGTCAGGCATCCACCCGCTCACAGTCTGATTACCAGCCCCCCTCCACCTACTCATCTGCCCACCTACCCACCTACTGTCTTACCCACCCACCCACTCACCATCCATCCATTCATCTACCTACCCACCCACCTATCACCCGCCATCTATCTATGCGTCTGTCCACTTACCACCTACTTATCCACCACCCACGCATCCGTGTGATTACTTAGCAAGTATTTCTGGTGTCTGCTTTTTGTGAGGAATTGGGCTATCTGTGAGCAAACACTCAACCCTTGTGGTCCTGGACTCTGCAGTCTGATGGAGGATACAAATGTTAATCAAATAACCACACGCACTCTGCATCATTATGAATGTTGCCAGGGCTAACAAGGGGGTGCTCTGTGGTCTGTGTGCTGGGTAACAGAAATTTGACTTAGTCTGAGAGCTTGAGGGTCTGTAGCTTCTTTGTATGGACTTGGTGTGAAATTATAGATGGAGAGAAGCTGGGAAACATTAAATCTCTTTGCAAGTACAAGATGGCACCATTTCCACCGTGATTTTGGGGCGGGTGTGTGTCCTGCTTCTTTGGCTGCTCTCTGCGTTAGGAGTCAGTTTCTTCCCTTTGCTCAGCTCTTGTTTCACGTTGACAGAGGCGTGAGGAGCAGGCCACTCAGAACACCGTTTGCTATGGGTGGTGTTGGCCAGTGGCCCTTCTCTTGCAGTTTATGGTCTGGAACTGCCTGGGCTGCAGGGCCGTGGCAGGGACTGATGACGCTGTGTCCGTAGATGGTTGGACCTTTTGGGTTGGAAGAAAGTCCCAGGAGGAGGCAGAGAGTCCTCCTAGCACTGCGGCAGAGGTCTGATTTAAGCAGAGCCCTTTCCCCATCAGAAGCATTTATGGTTCCCCAGTTAAAGGAGGACTGTTACGGTTTGACTGACACAAACCTGGTATATAACTGTGTGAACTCACCTGTTAGCACTATGTTTCTTCCATTTGCAGTTAAATTTTTTAAACTGTGAAACTGCTGCTGGCTTACAGAATAGCTGCGAGCACAGTATAAAGAATTTTTCTCTTTTTTCTTAAGTTGCCAGCCTGATGTCCCATCACCCTATAGCATGTAAAAGTGTGCTTGTTGCCAGCAAGGATACTCTCCTGTATGACAGTAACCCATCAGGCATTAATGTTGCTACGTACCACCGTCCAGCTGTCAGACCCTGGTCAAGTTCTGCCAGGTGTTGTCTTTTAGTGTCTTTAACAGGAAAAGGAGCTCGTTTGGAATAAAGTGCCGTGTTTACTTGTTGTTTCTCTTTGATCTCCTTCAACCTGCAACAGTTCCCCAGGGTGTGACCTGTGTGACCTTGATGCTTTGGAAGATTACAGGTTAGTTATTTTCTAGGTAGTCTCTTGGTCTGGATTTGTCTGATCCTCATGTTTGGGGCTTCCCAGATGGCTCAGACAGTCAAGCGTCTGCCCTCAATGTGAGAGACCCGGGTTCCATCCCTGGGTCGGGAAGATCCCCTGGAGAAGGCAGTGGCACCCCACTCCAGTACTCTCGCCTGGAAAATCCCATGGACGGAGGAGCCTGGTGGGCTGCAGTCCATGGGGTCACAAAGAGTTGGACGTGACTGAGTGGCTTCACTTTCTTTCTTTCTTTCATGGTTGGATGAGTTTTTCATCTTAGGCAGGACTTTCACAGGCTGAAGCGGCCTTTTCTTGTTACATCCTGTTGACTGGGACTTGGCTTGATATGACTTATTACTAAGGATGTTCACTTTGATCATTTGACTGAGGTGGTGTCTCTAGGCTTCACCATTGTAGTGATACTTGTTTTCCCTTTACACACCTCCTTCCATACACACACACACACTCTGTCTCTCTCATGGCTTCCTGTTCTGCTCAGTGGGTTGTATATACCCATATGGCCAGTGGAAACACTTCAAGCTTGCTTCTCTATTTGTTTATTCATTCATTCAACTAAGACTGTGTCCAATCTTAGTTGCAGTGCTCGGCTTTTCCCTTATTGTGGCTCACAGGCTTGGTTGCTTGTGACACATGGGATCTTAGTTCTCTCACCCAGGACAAGTCCCCTGCATTGGAAGGCAGATTCTTAACCACTGGGCCACCACGGAAGTCCCTTCTCTGTCTTTTCGACATATCCCCTCATTCTTTGAGCACGTTCTTGTTCTCTGGCACAAGATGTTTCAGGCTTGTTTTATAATTATCTTGCTGTAATCCTGGAAATCAGATGTTTATCCTAGGAGTTCACATTCTCTTTAGTGGAGAATAGAAGCAAGGTCTGAATGCTGGGTGTACTTGTGTATTCAGAGCTCCTGGGCTGTACTGGTTTCCAGGACCTTTCAGGGAACAGAGTGGGAATATCTGAGTACATCCCCACCACACACACACGCTCACGTATATTGCCATGTGTGTCTCTCTCTCTGTCTTCCTAATATACCTGTGCCTTCAATATGTAATATGTATTCTGGAAACCATGAGTTCACACTCACATTTCTAGTTCCAGTGCAGAACCACAATATAATAGGGTTCATTCTTGTCTTTTTCCTTTCCATTTTTGTATCTCCCTTTTCCAGCAGTGAGAAATCTGGTTTTGATTCTTCTTAATCTATTTACTTAGTGGCTCCATGTGTACCTGCTTGCTTTCCCCTCTGCTGCCTCCCTCCCCACACCATTCCCCTGGTCACCCTTTGCTGGGTCTCCATGCGCTTCTGCAGGGCCTCTCCTTGTTTGTACAGGCTCTGATGGCCACTCCTGGGTGCCCCTTGCCCGCTGGAGCCTCCTGGCCTGCTCTGCCTTACCGAATGACTGTTAGATTAAATAGTTCAAAAAGTGGAAGGGCAGTGCTTTCTTCATGTTTTTATACTTTAATTATAAAATTAATATGCATTTTGTAAATTAAAAAATCGACACAGACATTTAAAAAAGAAAAGAATTCTTCCTGTAGTCTCACTCCACAGAAATAACTAACCATGAGTATATCACCATGAAAAGTTCGAGATTTTTATCTGTACACATGGAATACTTTATATCTTATTAACATATTCGACAAAATGGAATTGCACAGTGCTTTTATTGCTAGCATGTTTTTTTTTTTTGCTGAATATGTCATGTGCATCTTTCTTTCCCAGTACAAATTCTACTTCCTTGTTTTTCACTGCTGCAGAGTATTGAGTTACATAAAAGCAGCATAATTGATTTAACCAGTCCCCTATTGACTGACCCTTGGACTATTTTCAGTGTTTTCCTGTTACAAGCTGTGTTGTATTGAAAAATTCATTTCTATGGTTTATTTTCTTTCTCTGATGTTTGTTGACGCCTTATGTGGAATTAACCCAGCATGCAGGCTCAGGGCAGGCCCCTAAGCTGGACATACTTGGAGATACCGAGAGCCTTTTCTGTGAGCCCTCTGATTTGTTGTTCAGTTGCTAAGTTGTGTCTGACTCTTTGTGACCCCCTGGACTGCAGCACACCAGGCTTCCTTGTCCTTCACCAACTCCCTGAGTTTGCTCAGATTCATGTCCATTGAGTCAGTGATGCTATCTAATCATCTCATCCTCTGCTGCCCTCTTCTCCTTTTGCCTTCAATCTTCCCTAGCCTCAGGGTCTTTTCCAGTGGCTCTTCCTATCAGGTGGCCAAAGTATTGGAGTTTCAGCCTCAGCATCAGTTCTTCCAATGAACACCCAGGACTGATCTCCTTTAGGATGGACTGGTTGGATCTCCTTGCAGTCCAAGGGACTCTCAGAAGTCTTCTCCAAAACCACAATTCAAAAGCATCAGTTCTTCGGCGCTCAGCCTTCTTCATGGTCCTACTCTCACACCCGTTCATGACCACTGGAAAAACCACAGCTTTGACTATGTGGACCTTTGCTGGCACAGTGATGTCTCTGCTTTTTAATATGCTGTCCAGGTTTGTCATACGTTTTCCTCCAAGTGGAAGGAGCAAACGTGTTTTAATTTCTTGGCTGTAGTCACCGACAGAGAGCCTCTGATTAGAGGGGTTGGTTATGTGGTGGCAAGTGTGGGAGTGGGTGGGCCTGGCCCAGCCATGGTAACAGGAGGGTTCCTGGAAGCAGGGAGGTAAGAACAGACCAGGGTAGCAGGAGTCCAGTTGGTGCTCTTCCAGCCCACTCCTCTTCTTTCTTTTCCTATAGCTCTGACCCTTGGGGTGAGGTAGCTGATTACAGTGGTCAGTGAGTGTCCCCAGTTCTCTTCAGCTACACCAGTGCCCCTTAGCAAGTGGCCTAGGGGCCACCTCGGGACCCCGCCAGGAGAGGAAACCCAGCCCCACTGGTGGGGGTCAGGGGTGTATCTGAGCCACCAGGCCACCTGCTCTCCAAGCCCAGGGCCTTAGCCTCTTTACCAGGTCTGAGGTGGGCGTCCGGGCTGTGAAAAGCTCAGGTCTCGGGTAGGCCAGCAGCTGAGGAAGCAGGGTCGAGGGGGCAGCCATAGGTCTCCTCCCTGGGGCAAAGGCCGACCTTGCTGGACAAGGCCGGTTTTGTTGCCTGGATCCTCCCACGCCTTGTTAACTTGAAGAGAGGCCCTTGCGGGGTAAATGGTGCTATTTGACTTGCGTGTTTGCTCGAGGGATTTGTGGGCTCCCTAGCCCTCTGTGTGATTTATCTTAGAGGAAATGAGGCAGCTGGTGGGGAGGGTGCTGTGGGCTTGGGTCCTAGGACCTCTCTCTCTCTAGAAGTGGCGGACAGGTGGCTTTTTGTGTGTGTTTGCATGCATGTGTGTTTTAGGGGGCGGGCATGATGTAGCAGTTCTGTCTCCAAGGGACTGCAGTCAGAATGTGCTATCTGGATGCCCAACTGATTTGGGGCAGAGATGGCCAAGCCTTGGTGGAGGGGGGCAACGTAGGGGATATTTTTGCATCTTCTATCTTGACTACAGTAGTACCTACCTGGTCTCTGGTTAAAAAAGAAAAAAAAAAAAACCTTCCATGATAGTGAAGTCACTCAGCCCCGGTGTCACTCCCTGGAGGTGACTAACCTCTCTGAACCCCATGGGATATTTCTATGTGTACATTTTCTGTGTCATACTTAACACACAAAGTTTTGTCTTTATTTTCTCCCACCTGCCTTTTTTTTTTTTTTTTAATTGCAGTATATCATAGGTCTCCTTGTATTTTTTATAAATTTGAAACATCCAACAAGATAGGTTAGCTGTCAGTAATTTATGAACTGCATTCTGTTTGTTGAACATCATAGTAGTCTGCGCTTTTTCCCATTAGGAATAATTTTTTAGTGGGCACCCTTACATACATCCTTGTGTTCCTTTGTGCTTGCTTTTCTAAAGTTTGGTTCTTAGAGGTAGCACTGGAAGGTTCAAAGTAATGTTTTTCTTTAAAAAAAAAAAAAAAAATTGGTTCTACCAGTTTATTTGGGAAACTTGAGTCTCCAGGAAACTTCCCTCTCTTCCTTTTGGCCCTGTTACCGTTCTTTAAATATACTTTTTTCCCTGGTGATTCATGGAAGTTGACTTCTTTTCCCCGATAACCCAGGAATTGGGTTTCTTAGTCTCCAAAGGGCCTGGCTCTCAGAGAAGCCCAGCGTGTTTCTGACCAGCGTGGAGCAGGATGTGAGTACAGCTGTTCCTGGCCTCCTTGTGGGGAACAACTCAGGCTGTGGCTGTCTTGCTGTGTGAATGGGACCAGGCCCTGGCTTTCTGCCTCCCCTGGGCCACTTCCACCCTCTTCTCACAGGCCGGACGGGAGTCATCTCTAAAGACTGCCGCCTGCCTGAGCTGAGAAGTGTATCAGCTTTTTCACTTCAGAACTCTGGGCCAAATGTAAATATTCTCTCTCAGCCTGCTGTTAGCCTTAGCTGGGAGGCTAAACGTTTAGTTTGATGGTTAGTGTTTGTGCCGAACTGTCTACTAAGAACATAATCTTCTAACCATAAAAAGGAAAAATTCTAGACTGATAGGATAGTCTTTTAAATCCTCTGGTGTTAACTGTGGCTGTGGTTTTTCCCAAATTTCTCCAGAGGCTTTTGAGTACATTAGCACAGGCAGGATTCTCAGCCCCGTTGGTAGAGAAAAGCTGAGAAGTGTTAGGGGCCCCGTGAGCCTCTTGAGTATCTGGGTGCTGTCCTGTGGGAAAGGGACTGTTCTTGTGCCTTAAGGGCTCGGACGAGATGTTAGGAGTCGAGGAAGGTAGATTTCAGCTCATAATAAGCAGAACCCTCTTGTGCAGAGCTTTCACCTGTGGAATGGGCAGCGTCTCGGCCGGGACAGTGCTAGGTATCAGCCTGATCTCCCCAGGGTTCCTTCTGATCCCAGAGCCTGTTGCATTAGCAGGCTGGATTGGGCATCAGAAAAGATGCCTGGGCCTGTTCTGTGGTTTTCTGATTGACCCTGTCTCAGTGGGAAATTGTGACCCATTCTGGCAGTGGATTCACTGGTGCTAAGCTGTGCCTGGGTCATCATGCAGACCCGTCCAAGGCCCTTACGGTGGGCATTTGGGGACTATTTCCCAGTGAAGAGAGGCCAAGCTTCAGTGTGCTGTCCAGATTTTGTTGTGGACTAGTGCCGGTAGGCTTTGCTGGCCTAATGCTCACAACAAGGTTTTTCTTTGCATCATTTCAAAGCCACCTTTAAAATTAGGTTTTATTTTAATATTGGATAACATAGTTTTTATTTTATTATTTTTTTAACGGAGGTATAATTGACACGTAACAAGGCGATGGCACCCCACTCCAGTACTCTTGCCTGGAAAATCCCATGGACAGAGGAGCCTGGTGGGCTGCATGCAGTCCATGGGGTCGCGAAGAGTTGGGCACGACTGAGCGACTTCACTTTCACTTTTCACTTTCATGCATTGGAGAAGGAAATGGCAACCCACTCCAGTATTCTTGCCTGGAGAATCCCAGGGACAGAGGAGCCTGGTGGGCTGCCCTGTTGAAGCGACTTAGAAGCAGCAACAGCAACATTGTATTAGTTTCCGGCCTACAACATAATGATTTGATATTTGTATACATTGTGACAAGCTCACCTCTGTAAGTCTAGTTAACATTCCTCAACTTATATAGTTAAAATTTTTTCTTGTGATGAGAGCTTAATGAGCTTTGTTTCTTAATGAAGCTTGGAAGACTGGACAACTATGGGAGTGCATTTGGCTGCTCTACGCAGGGCTGCCACCTCGTGGAAAACTCTGGGAATGGCAGCAATGCCTTTGTTCTGTGGCTCTCACCTGGCTTGGGGATTTTAGAGTATAAAACGTTTGGAGTGATTTTTAATTGGAGTGTTTGAGGTACTGCCCAGAAGACCGGGAAATCTGGTCCAGAAGCTGGATCGTTTCCAGATGTGAGCCTGAAGTCAGGAGAGCTCTCCACTGGCTCTGTGTGTTCTGGGCATGTGTGGGCACATCCTTGTGGGATGCCCTTCTCACCCCTCAGTGGTGGGCTCTGTGTCAGCTGATACCCTTGGGGTCCTCCAGCTCTCGTCTGCGCCTGGACAATTCAGGGGTCCTTGGTTCGTTCTGCACTTGGGGGGCCATTTCTCCTCTGTCTAGTGATTAATGGAAAGGAATAATGTTATCTCCATCTTGCAATATACATAAAAATATATTCTAATATTTTAAATAGTTTAGAGGTTTAAATGTGAAATATAAAACTCCTTTTAGAAAAACTAATGAGAGTATATTCATGATCTCAAGGTAGGAAGGAAAGAATTTATTTTAAATTTTAAACTTTTTATTTTGTACTGGGGTATGGAGAAGGCAATGGCAACCCACTCCAGTACTCTTGCCTGGAAAATCCCATGGATAGAGGAGCCCGGTAGGCTGCAGTTCATGGGGTCGCTAAGAGTCGGACACGACTGAAGCGACTTAGCAGCAGCAGCAGCAGCAGCATAGCCAATTAATAGTGTGATGGTTTCAGGGCTTCCCAGGTTGTCGTGAACAGCAAAGGGACTCAGCCATACATACACATGCATCCATTCTCCCCTACACTCACTTCCAATCCAGGCTGCCACATAACATTGAGCAGAGTTCTCTGTGCTATACAGTAGATCCTTGTTGGTTATGTATTTTAAATATAGCAGTGTGTACCTGTCTAACTCAAGTTCCCTAACTAACTATCGCTTCCCCCCGGCAACCATAAGTTCATTCTCTAAGTCTGTGAGTCTCATTTTCTTTCATAAATAAGTTCGTTTGTATCATTACTTTTTGTGTTCCACGTATAAGGGATATCGTATGATGTTTCTCCTTCTCTGTCTGACTTACTTCACTCAGTGTGACACTCACTAGGTCCATCCATGGTGCTGCAAAGGGCACTATTTCATTACTTATAACATCTGAATAATGTTCCATTGTGTATATATATATACTATGCTGTGCTATGCTAAGTCGCTTCAGTCGTGTCCGACTCTGTGCGACCCCAGAGATGGCAGCCCACCAGGCTCCCCCGTCCCTGGGATTCTCCAGGCAAGAACACTGGAGAGGGTTGCCATTTCCTTCTCCAATGCATGAAAGTGAGAAGAGAAAGTGAAGTCGCTCAGTCGTGTCCGACTCTTAGCGACCCCATGAACTGCAGCCCACCCGGCTCCTCCATCCATGGGATTTTCCAGGCAAGAGTACTGGAGTGGGGTGCCATTGCCTACATCTTCTTTATCCATGGAAGGAAAGAATTTCTTAAATAAAACAACCAAAGCACAAACCGTAAAGGAAATGATTGGTCAGTTTTATCACATTAAAATGTGAAATTTTAGAAACAAGGGACACTAAGAAAATTTAAAAGCTATATACTGGGAAAAGATAACTTGTAATGAATATAACTGAAAGAGGATTAGTACCTGGGATTTAAAAGTCCCACAGAAAATCCCATGGACAGAAGAGCCTGGAAGGCTGCAGTCCATGGGGTCGCTGAGGGTCAGACACGACTGATCGACTTCACTTTCACTTTTCACTTTCATGCATTGGAGAAGGAAATGGCAACCCACTCCAGTATTATTGCCTGGAAAATCCCATGGATGGAGGAGCCTGGTAGGCTGAGTCCATGGGGTCGCTGAGGGTCGGACACGACTGAGCGACTTCACTTTCTCTTCTCACTTTCATGCATTGGAGAAGGAAATGGCAACCCACTCCAGTGTTCTGGCCTGGAGAATCCCAGGGATGGGGAGCCTGGTGGGCTGCCATCTCAGGGGTCGCATAGAGTCGGACACGACTGAAGTGACTTAGCAGCACAGAAAGAAAGAAGGTGGGGAGGGAGGGGCAGGAGGGGAAGGAAAATAAAGGATATGAACAAGAAATTTATGGCACAGAAAATGTGTATAGTCAATAAATGTAAGGTAAACTTAAGGAGAGCGCTGCCCTTTCTATTAATCAGGAAAGCAAGTTGTTTTTTGTTTTTGTTTTTGTTTTTAAGACATGTTTTGGTCCATGTGATAGGCATTACTTCAGAAATCTGACTATTTTCATGGGTCCAAGAGGTGGAAACATCCCAAGTGCCCTTAGACTAATGAGTGGACAGATGAAAGGTGGTACACATATGCGATGGAGTAGTGTTCATCTTTTAAAAGGAAGAGAATCCTGTCATGTGATGCAGCCTGGATGAGCCTTGAGAACGTTATGCTAAATGAAAGAAGTCAGTTACAAAGATATCAGTAACGTGTGATTCCGTTTATAAATACTGTGTATACCTCTCGAGCAGCTGGATTCACAGAAACAGTAGAAGAGTGGCCACCATGGACTGGGGGAGGGAAAGCTAGTTATTGTTTAGTGGGGACAGAATTTTCCAAGATGAGAAAGTCCTAGAGATTGGCTGCACAACAATGTGAATATACGTCGCACTACTGAAATACATACTCAGAGGGTGAAAGATGGCTGAGACAGTTTTAGGTTATGTGTGTTTTATCTCAATTAAAAATTAAAAGGAAAACCTGATGTTTGAAATCTTGGTGAGGCTGTGTTGGCGACAGTAACTCTCAGAACTCCTGCCCAGAGCTGGTGGGATATGAACTGGGAGAGCAATTTTGTATCGTCCAGTCAGCGGGGAACAGTCCATATTATGACCTTTAGCTCTGCTTCTAGATGTCCACCCTAGGGGAGCATCTCACAGATGTGGGAGAGGAGACATGGACAGGGCTCACAGTAGTATCATTTATAACAGCAAAAAAAAAGAAAATAAAGACGATGTAAACATCTATCACAGTGACAGGGTGTGATGCGGAGCAGTCTTGTGGTTGCTGAGGGAGGAAAAAGGGGTGGGAAATGGGTGGCTGGGAGTTTGGGATTAGCAGATGCAAACTGTTATATGTAGAATGGATAAACAGTGAGGTCATACTGTGTAGCACAGGGAAATACATTCAACATCCTGTGATAAAACAGTGGAAAAGAATATAAAAAAGAATGTATGCATTTATGTATAACTGACTCACTCTGTTGTATAGCAGAAAATAGTACTTTGTAAATCACCTATGTGTATGTGCTTAGTCACTCAGTTATGTCCAGCTCTTTGCGAGCCCATGGACTATAGCCTGCCAGGCTCCTCTGTCCATGGGGATTCTCCAGGCAAGAATACTGGAGTAGGTTGCCATGCCCTCCTCCAGGGGGTCTTTCCAACCCAGGGACAGAACCCGGGTCTCCCGCATTGCATGAGGATTCTTTACTGTCTAAGCCACCATACTTCAACCTAAAAAAATCTGTCCACAACATACACTACTGTATTTTAAATAGATAACCAACAAAGATCTACTGTACAGCACGGGGAGCTATACTTAATATCTTTTAATAACCTATAACGGGAAATAATCTTAAAAAATACTACATATATATATGTAGTATTTTTTAAGATTATTTTTAGAGAGAGAGATATATATATATATATATATAACGGAATCACTTTGCTGTATACCTGAAATTAATACAACATTGCAAATCAGTTACATTTAATAGAATTTTTAAAAATCTAAAAATGTGTGATGTACTCCTCCAGTGAAATACTGCCTGCACCACTGCCTAAGCCTAAAAGCAGAATTGCATAAAAGGAAGCACATGCAGCACCATTAGGACTTCTCATGAGTACGTAAGTAGTGGAAGTAAAATATGATGCGTTCTAATGGTGGATAGCAAACGTAGGGGGGCAGTTCTGGAGGGGGAAGTGAAGGGTGCTGAATAAGAGAAGGGTATACTGGGGGCTTTGGCTGAGCATCTGTAATAATTTATATCTTTGGAAAGCAGTATGAGATACGTGACAAAGTACAGCTGGCCCTCTATATCCTTGGGCTTCACATCTGAAGATTCAACCAGCCAGAAATTGGGAGAAAAATACCAGAAAGCTTGGAAAAGCAAACCTTGTATTGGCCTTGCTGGCAACTATTTCTGAAGCATTTATGTTGTGTTAGGGATTATACATAATCTGAAGATGATGTAAAGGATAGGGAGCATGTGCATGGACAGGGGAGTCTGGCAGGCCACAAAGAGTCAGACACGACTGAAGACTAAGCACACACACAGTATACCATATGACATAAAAGATGTGAGCGTTCATGGAGTTTGGTATCTGAGAGGCGTCCTGGAATCAATCCCTCATTGATTGCCTTAAGGTGAGAGCATAGTAGTGGGTTCTTCTCATTTTATTGCATTATTTGCTGTGCTTTACTGTATGTTTGAAAGATCCTTCATTGTTTTTTAAGAAGACTTTAAATGATGAAGTGAGGCTCCATCAGTGGTTTTCTGACCATTTCTCAGCATGCAGTCCTGATCTGCAGTAGCAAAGCATTTTTATAAAACTGTTGATGATTTTAATCGCCTGAGGAGCCTGTGTACTGTTCTTTAAAATGAGTTTTCAATTTCTAGTTTGGTGTTGTAAAATTTCCTTTGAAGGAAAGAGTTTTGCCTTAAAAAAAAAGAAAAAAAGAGAAAAGAAAAGGAAGAAGACTAAAAGCCTTGAGTGAGCTGATTTCTGCGATTCCCTTTTCCCCCATAGTCCAAGCCCTAGGAGATAATGTCTCAGAGGGATGAACTCACTTTCCCTGTCTCTGAAAAATTCTGACATTTGAATTAGCTCTTTCTTGTTAATCATATTTATTGAGGGCTCACCTCCCTCCAAAGGGAATATTCAGTAGTTCCAGGTTTTGGTTTTCTTGACTGCAAAGATCTTTTGATAACCCAGAATCCATGTTGGATGGAGCCAGGTGATTCCTGGACTGGAGCTGGAACAGTTAAACAGGCTTTTCTGGTTCAGTGCTATCATCTGAGGAATAAGGAAATAAACCCACCCAAGGGCTCAGGTCCCCTGAGGTACTTAGCGGAGGTCAGCAGGCCCTGACCATCTCTTAGCTCATCTTGTAGTTTGTTATCTAGGGCAGCACCTTAAGAGCCTTAGTACCTGTAAGTCAGAGCAGAGCACTCTTTTGCTTAAAACCCTCCTGGGGTTCCCATGTCACTCGGGATACAGTCTTTGCTATACGCCTTGTAGCCGTGTCTGCTTCTCTGGCCTTTGTGTGTGTGTCCACTCCTGCTGGTTCACTGGGCTCCAGTCCCGCTGCCCTGCCCTTCTGTCCGTGCGTGGACGTGGCTGGTGACTCCTACCTCAGGGCCTTTGAGCCTGCTCGCTCGTCTGCCAGGTGTGCTCCTGGCTGCTGTCCTTCATTTGCACCTGAGCTCAGAAGTCACCTTCCTAGAGACTCCTCTTCAGGCTTTAGCCTCTGTCCTGACCTACTCTGTGGCTCAAAAATCTCTCTCCAGCTCATTACTCTATTTTATTTTTTATTTCTTTGACAGCCCTTCTTACACTCTTAGGTTATTTTATTTGGTCTGTTTTTCTAACTATCTACCTATCTCTGTCCCTGTGTGTGTGTGTGTCTGTATCGTCCCATCAGGTTAAGAGGGCCTGAGACCACAGTCATTGTGTCTGAGCAGCATCACCAGCATCTGAGACAGGACTAGAACATGTTAGGTACTTGTGTTGGGGTACTCAGCATCACCCCCAGGTTTGGTGATTTGCTAAAAGGATTTGTACAATTTAGCATATAATTGTATTCATGGATAAAATTTATTTCAGTAAAAGGACACAAAATCAGCCATGGAAAGGGGTTAGTTCAGTTCAGTTGCTCAGTTGTATCCGACTCTGCAACCCCATGGACTGCACCATGCCAGGCCTCCCTGCTCATCACCAGCTCCTGGAGTTTACCCAAACCCATGTCCATTGAGTTGGCGATGCCATCCAACCATCTCATCCTTGGTCATCCCCTTCTTCTCCTGCCTTAAATCTTTCCCAGCATCAGGGTCTTTTAAATGAGTCAGCTCTTTGCATCAGGTGGCCCAAGTATTGGAGTTTCAGCTTCAGCATCAGTTCTTCCAATGAACACTCAGGACTGACCTCCTTTAGGATGGTCTGGTTGGATCTCCTTGCAGTCCAAGGGACTCTCGAGAGTCTTCTCCAACACCACAGTTCAAAAGTATCAATTCTTTCTCACTCAGCTTTCTTTATAGTCCAACTCTCACATCCATACATGACCACTGGAAAAATCATAGCCTTGACTAGATGGACCTTTGTTGGCAAAGTAACGTCTCTGCTTTTTAATATGCTATCTAGGTTGGTCATAACTTTCCTGCTAAGGAGTAAGCGTCTTTTAATTTCATGGCTGCAGTCACCATCTGCAGTGATTTTGGAGCCCCCAAAAATAAAGTCTGACACTGTTTCCACTGTTTCCCCATCTCTTTGCCATGAAGTGATGGAACCAGAAGCCATGATCTTAGTTTTTTGAATGTTGAGCTTTAAGCCAACTATTTCACTCTCCTCTTTCACTTTCATCAGAGGCTGTTTAGTTCTTCACTTTCTGCTATAAGGGTGGTGTCATCTGCATATCCGACGTTATTGATATTTTTCCCGGCAATCTTGATTCCAGCTTGTGCTTCCTCCAGCCCAGTGTTTCTCATGATTACTCTGAATATAAGTTAAATAAGCAGGGTGACAATATACAGCCTTGACGTACTCCTTTTCCTATTTGGAACCAGTCTGTTGCTCCATGTCCAGTTCTTACTGTTGCTTCCTACCTGCATACAGATTTCTTAAGAGGCAGGTCAGGTGGTCTGGTATTCCCATCTTCTGAAGAATTTTCCACAGTTTGTGGTGATCCACACAGTCAAAGGCTTTGGCACAGTCAATAAAACAGCATTAAATGTTTTTCTGCAGCTCTCTTGCTTTTTTGATAATCCAGCAGTTGTTGGCAATTCGATTTCTTGTTCCTCTGCCTTTTCTAAATCCAGCTTGAACATCTGAAAGTTCACGGTTCATGTACTGTTGAAGCCTGGCTTGGAGAATTTTGAGCATTACTTTGCGAGCATGTGAGATGAGTGTAATTGTGCAGTAGTTTGAACATTCTTTAGCATTGCCTTTCTTTGGGATTGGAATGAAAACTGACCTTTTCCAGTCCTGTGGCCACTGCTGAGTTTTCCAAATTTGCTGGCATATTGAGTGTAGCACTTTCACAGCATCATCTTTCAGGATTTGAAATAGCTCAACTGGAATTCTGTTACCTCCACTAGCTTTGTTCTTAGTAATTGTTCTGGGTCCTAAGGCCCACTTGACTTCGCATTCCAGGATGTCTGGCTCTAGGTGAGTGATCATGCCATAGTGATTATCTGGATTGCGAAGATCTTTTCTGTATAGTTCTTTAGTGTATTCTTGCCACCTCTTCCTGATACTGTCTGCTTTCAGTTAGGTCCATACCATTTCTGTCCTTCATTGTGCTCATATTTGCATGAAATGTTCCCTTGGTACCTCTCATTTTCTTGAAGACATCTCTAGTCTTTCCCATTCTATTGTTTTCCTCTATTTCTTTGCACTGATCACTGAGGAAGGCTTTCTTATCTCTCCTTGCTATTCTTTTGAACTCTGCATTCAAATGCGTATATCTTTCCTTTTCTCCTTTGCTTTTTGCTTCTCTTATTTTCACAGCTATTTGTAAAGCCTCCACAGACAACCATTTAGCTTTTTTGCATTTCTTTTTCCCAGTGATGGTCTTGATCCCTGTCTCCTGTACAATGTCACGAACCTCCATCCATAGTTCATCAGGCACTCTGTCTATCAGATCTAATCCCTTGAATCTATTTGTAACTTCCACTGTATAATCGTAAGGGATTTGATTTAGGTCATACCTGAATGGTCTAGTGGTTTTTCCTACTTTCTTCAATGTAAGTCTGAATTTGGCAATAAGGAGTTCATGGTCTGAGCCACAGTCAGCTGCTGGTCTTGTTTTTGCTGACTGTATAAAGCTTCTCCATTTTTGGTTGCAAAGAATATAATCAGTCTGATTTCGGTATTGACCATCTGGTGATGCCCATGTGTAGAGTCTTCTCTTGTGTTGTTGGAAGAGGGTGTTTGCTATGACCAGTGCATTCTCTTGGCAAAACCCTATTAGGCTTTGCCCTTGTTCGTTCTGTACTCCAGGGCCAAATTTGCCTGTTATTCCAAGTGTTTCTTGACTTCCTACTTTTGCATTCTAGTCCCCTATAATGAAAAGGACATCTTTTTTGGGTGTTAGTTCTAGAAGGTCTTATAGGTCTTCATAGAACTGTTCAACTTCAGCTTCTTCAGCATTATTTACTGGTCAGGGCATAGACTTGGACAACTGTGATATTGAATGGTTTGCCTTGGAAACAAACAGAGATCATTCTGTCCTTTTTGAGATTGCGTCCAAGTACTCCATTTTGGACTCTCTTGTTGACTATAATGGCTACTATATTTCTTCTAAGGGATTCTTGCTCCCAGTAGTAGATATAATGGTCATCTGAGTTAAATTCACCCATTCCAGTCCATTTTAGTTCGCTGATTCCTAAAATGTCGACATTCACTGTTGTCATCTGTTTGACCACTTCCAGTTTTCCTTGATTCATGGACCTAACATTCCAGGTTCCTATGCAATATTGCTCTTTATAGCATTGGACTTTGGAGAAGGCAGTGGCACCCCACTCCAGTACTCTTGCCTGGAAAACCCCATGGACAGAGGAGCCTGGTAGGCTGCAGTCCATGGGATCGCTAAGAGTCTGACACGACTGAGCGACTTCAATTTCACTTTTCACTTTAATGCATTGGAGAAGGAAATGGCAACCCACTCCAGTGTTTTTGCCTGTAGGATCCCAGGGACAAGGGAGCCTGATGGGCTGCTGTCTATGGGGTCACACAGAGTTGGACACGAATGAAGTGACTTAGCAGCAGCTGCAGCATCTGACTTTGCTTCTGTTGCCAGTCACATCCACAACTTGGTGGTGTTTTTGCTTTGGTTCTGTCTCTTCATTCTTTCCGGAGTTATTTCTCCACTGATCTCCAGTAGCATATTAGGCACCTACCGACCTGGGGAGTTCATCTTGCAGTGTCCTATCATTTTGCCTTTTCATCCTGTTCATGGGGTTCTCAGGGCAAGAATACTGAAGTGGTTTGCCATTCCCTTGTCCAGTGGACCACAGTTTGTCAGAACTCTCCACCATGACCTGTCCGTCTTGGGTGGCCTTACATGGCATGGCTCATAGTTTCACTGAGTTAGACAAGTCTGTGGTCCATGTGATCAGATTGGTTAGTTTTCTGTGATTATGGTTTTCAGTCTGTCTATCCTCTGATGGAGAAAGATAAGAGGCTCATGGAAGCTTCTGATTGGAGAGACTGACTGAGGGGGAAACTGGGTCTTCTTCTGATGGGTGGGGCCATGCTCCTCAAATCTTGAATTCAATTTTCTGTTGATGGGTGGGGCTGTGTTCCCTCCCTGATATTTTCCTGGGGCCAAAACTATGTTGGAGGTAATGAAGATAATGGTGACCTCCTTCAAAAGATCCCATGCATGCACTGCTACACTCACTGCCCCCAAGCCTGCAGCAGGCCAGCACCGACCCCCGCCTCTGCTGGAGACTCCTGGACACTCCTGGGCAAGTCTGGGTCAGTCTCTTGTGGGGTCACTGGTCCTTTCTCCTGGAAAGGGGTGCATGGGGCAAAGTCCAGAGGAAGCTGGTCAATGGGTTCTGAGAACCCTGCTGTGGAGTCGCACAGGACAGGCTTAGTTCCCCCAGCACTGAATCATGACAACACGTGAGACTGTAACCGGGGAAGCTCACGAGTTCTCCCTGCCCAGGGAGTTTTTACTGGGAGTGGCCGTATACGTAGCCCCTTGCTTAGCATGCTCTGAAATTCAAGACTCCCAGAAGAAAGGTGGTGCTGAGCCCAAGACACACTGTCCATCCACTCCAGTCATGGAAAACCCTTCCTATCACTTGGGAAAAATTTTATGTCAGTGCGGTGGACTACTTACCATTCATGTTGCCAGACACCAGCCAAGGGTCAGCTCGCAAGCAGGCCTCCCTAAGGCTAGACGTCTCAGACCTGCTACGATAACTCTTTCCTGCACACTACTGAAGGAATATTTGTGAAAGAGTGAGTCAGCTCAGTGTGCCTGCAGGGCCTGTGGAACCAGATTGTGAGACTCCTGAAGGCCAGAGGGTGCAACCTCTCCTCCCTTGTCAACAGTCCTTCCCCCAGACAGATGGAGGCCAGTTTGTCCTTCTTCCTGCCCTCTGACCTTTGGTAAGCATGATTCTCTGGTCCCCAGGTGTTGAAGCACAACGGGTCATCAGAAATTCTCAACAAGCTGTACGACACAGCCATGGACAAGCTGGAGGTGGTGAAGAAGGACTATGACGCCCTGCGGAAGCGGTACAGTGAGAAAGTTGCCATCCACAACTCAGACCTGAGCCGCCTGGAGCAGATGGAGGAGGAGAACCAGCGCCTGCTGAAGCAGACGGAGATGCTGACCCAGCAGAGGGACACGGCCATCCAGCTGCAGCACCAGTGCGCCCTCTCCCTGAGGAGGTAGGAACCTGGGCCGCTACGGGAGGCAGCGAGCCTGCCTGTCTTTTGTTCTTGGAGAACGGCCAGAGGGCCAAGTGCTGCCTTCCCTGCCAGGGACCATTCTCTCCTCTGTGGGCTCTTGGTTATCTGCAAGGCTCCCTGCTACTTTCTGGAAGGAAAAAGAGCACCTTGAGCTCTTTCAATAAAAAGTTACGTTATCTCCAGAAATCATTTTCCTGACCCTCAGCATGTCATGGTTATTGTGCTCTTTTCTCCCGTCTGAATGGCTCGGGTGATCTGACCATCCTGATTCTGAGGTTGCCTCACAAGCCTCTCCCTGTCGCTCACCCACCTAACAGATAGGGAAGTTAATTGTGCTAGGCACTATTTCTTCCAAAAGTTCTACTTTTTATTAAGGTAGATAATCTGTAGGGCTGTGACCCCAGCCCTCAGACAGTGTTTCTTAAGTACATTTCTGCAGCATACCTGTCCTCTGAGCTGCCTATTAGCTTTATATGAAAGGTAGCCTCCAGCTGTAAGAGAGTTTGGGAGTTGCCAGGTGGCACATAAACAGGTGTCTGCCCTGCAGGACTTCTCAGAGCCTTTACTCTGGTACCGTGCACTAGATTCTCCCAAGAGGGGGCAGAGTGCAGTGTCTCCTAAACATCGGTCAGTAAAGGGCACACTTTCTTTAATGGAGCTCCACGCAGGGTTGGTGCTCCAAGGAACCCACATTCAGAAACGCTGCTCTGGAGCTGCAGGCTTTAATTTGCAGGGCTACCTTCATGGCAGGGTCTTCCTTGCCTGGAAGGACTGAGCTGTGCCCTGATGCCAACCTGGTGACCTTGGACCAGTCACCTGTATCTCGAAGCCTTATCATCTATATCTGTGAAATGAGGTGGCCAGACTCAGTGATCATTCAGGCCACTTTTATCTTTCATAGGCTGTGATTCTAGTTGTTTTTTTTTTTTTTTTTTTTTAAATAATGTAGCTTGACCATGGAAGAAGGAAAGAATTCTTTTTTCTGGTAGAGCAGAGAGAGTGAAGTCCTCTGTGCGACTTCGAATATTTGTAAAAGGTTGAGAAAAAGTCTGGGTCCAAGGGCACTGGTCCTTCATGACTTTTCTCTCCTGGGGTGTGGAGAATGACCTCTCTCAAATCTTCGCGCTTCACTGTCCAGCACACCAGAGCTGGCCGGGCAGGTCCCCATCCCCCACGTCCTGGCTGCCCCTCTCCCCCAGGTTCGAGGCCATTCACCATGAGCTGAACAAAGCCACGGCCCAGAACAAGGACCTGCAGTGGGAGATGGAGTTGCTGCAGTCAGAGCTGACAGAGCTGAGGACCACACAGGCGAAAACCGCCAAGGAGTCGGAGAAGTACAAGGAGGAGCGGGACGCGGTGTACAGCGAGTACAAGCTCATCATGAGCGAGCGCGACCAGGTCATCTCCGAGCTGGACAAGCTGCAGACCGAGGTAGAGCTGGCCGAGTCCAAGCTCAAGAGCAGCACGTCTGAGAAGAAGGCGGCCAGCGAGGAGATGGAGGCGCTGCGACAGGTAGGAAGGTGGTGAGGGAGGAAGGGCTGTGGCGCGTAGGTGCTTGCAGTAGCCGGGAGCTGACGGCTTCTCACCTTTGGCCTGCTGCTGGCTGGGCTGTCGCAGGTTGCCTGGGTAACTGCTGAGCTCATGCTTGATGCCAGGATCTGGTCAGGCTGCATGGGACACAGGTGGCCTGCTGCTGGCTGGGCTGTCGCAGGTTGCCTGGGTAACTGCTGAGCTCATGCTTGGTGCCAGGATCTGGTCAGGCTGCATGGGACGCAGGTGAGGTCCAGCTGTGGTCCCGGGTATCTGGAGCTGACAGCATAGGAAGAAGGTTGGATGACACATGCGATGTTCACCCATGCCCTCGGTGATGTGACGGTTGATTAGTCTCCAGCTGGAAGTCAGCTCGAGGACTTGCTCATTAAGAAGATATCCCAAGGCCAGCGTAGGTGCTTGGAGTACCAGGGTCCAAGAGCCATAGATACGTTTGGCCTTGTGAGTCTGGAAGAGCACACTCGGCATTCCTTTCCCCCAGCATCTGAGGAATCTGCTCTGTGGAGGGGTGGTTGGGCTCCTGATGGGAAGATGGTCTACTAGGCTGAGCCCAAGGACCCTTTCAAGCTTTGCTTCCTGGGGGATAAATCTGCAGGGAATGGGGCTCAGGAGCATCCAAATTGAGCTCTGAGCTTGACTGCTGAGTGACTAGTGGGGCATCTCTGCATCTTTCCTGCCTGACCACCCAGACCTCATTGCTGACACTGCTTACTCCTATGACCACGTGTGTTCCGCTGAGGCAGAGCACAGGGCCGTGGACATAGGCCCGTGGACTCTCCCTGTTTGAGATTGCTTTTGCATTCTGTTGCTTCACGTGTGACTCTGTTTGGAGCTGCTGAACTTGATCAGAGCAGATTTTCTTTCCATTGGAGTAGTTCTCCATTCATTCTTCTCAATTCTGCTTTGCTCTGCAGGTCCATTAGAATAAAGGCTTGAAAACTGGCCTGTGAAAAGTGAAAGCTAAGCTAAGCTAAGTCACTTCAGTCGTGTCCGACTCTGTGTGACCCCATAGACGGCAGCCCACCAGGCTCCCCTGTCCCTGGGATTCTCCAGGCAAGAACACTGGAGTGGGTTGCCATTTCCTTCTCCAATGCATGAAAGTGAAAAGTGAAAGTAAAGTTGCTCAGTCGTGTCTGACTCTTAGTGACCCCATGGACTGCAGCCTACCAGGCTCCTCTGTCCATGGAATTTTCCAGGCAAGAGTACTGGAGTGGGGTGCCATCGCCTTCTCCAGTGAAAAGTGAAAAGAAAGTGTTAAAGGTTGGGCAGTTTGGGAAGGGACAGTGTGTGCCTGGATTGTTGCAGCCAGAGCCCCCTGGACTGAGCCTGAGGCAGGGCTGATACCCGAGGGGTGGCCAGGGCTCGAGAGCCCCTCTCTGGACAGTGATGCTGCCTCATGCCCTGGCAGTGCTGGGAGCAGTGCTTGGAGGGTGGACCTCCTCAACCACATGACCTCTCACCTCTCCTAGAGCTCTGGGCCTCTCAGTTGCCTCATCTACAAACTGAAAATGATGACAGCATCTGCTTCGCAGGGTGGTTGCGACCATCAGCTGAATTAACATTGAAAACACACTTAGAATGGTATCTGCGTAAAGTGGGAATGATTTAAGTCTTTATTATCAGGGTTATTTTTATGCCCGTCTGAACTTTACCACCCTGTTAGGATTAGGGTGCATCCTATGAGATTGTTTTTATAGGCAAAAATGGGCCAAATAACGACAGTTTCATGCAGAGGGAGTGAGACTTCTCCAGACCATCAAGGTGAAAGCCATCGTGAAAAGGAATATTTTTTCTTTGATGAAATTTTTAAAAGACCATAATGAAGAGATTCATTTTTTTTATTGCTGTAAAAGTCACATAATATAAAACATACTATTTTAACCGTATTTGACTGCACAGTTCAGTGGCACTAAGTAGATTCACATTGTCGTGCAGCTCTTACCATCATCCATCTCTCGATTTTTCACCTTTCTAAACTGAAACTCTGTCCCAACTAGACACTAACTCCCCATCCCTCTGCCGCCCCCACCCGTGGCTCCTGACATCTATCTACCAACATAGTGTCTGACTCTCTGAATTGGACTATTATTCTAGGTAATTGAAGAGATTCTTAATAAGCAAATACAATGTGTTAGGGCTTGGTGATTGCCCTGGAGAAAACATCAACCTCAATTTCATATTCTGGTATGAGAGCTTAATTGTTGGGGAAAATGTTGCTACCAAATAAGGGAAACAAAATGATGAAGAGTAGAAACATCAGAAATGCCTGAGTCAGTCTCTGAACTACAGCGTCAAGGACAGTGTGTTAAAGCCATTGAAGGTGAGCCTGTGATAGGCCAGCGGCCACCTGGTTGAGATGTTAGAGGTTAATTGTGCTCTTGGCAGGATTGCAGAAGCACAGGGCCGGAGGAAGACCCCCGGCTGCCCCTCAGTGCTCGGTCTGGTAGCCCGTGTCGCCCACTCCTCCCAGGGCTCCCGTGTTCCTCCAGCCTGGAGCCCTGAACCTTCACAGGGGCACTGGCCACACATGAGGCCTGCTGTCAGCTGAGACAGAAATCTTTTCTGGGCACCCATCCCAGTCAGTAGGCCAGGACAGCCCAGCCCCCGCCCCTGTAGCTTCCACAGCTGAAACCCTCGGCTCCCTCTGGAATCTGTCTGGCTTCTGGGACAAGACCGTTCTCCGTCTGGACAGAAGAGGCTAAGTCTGTGGCCTGGGCCGTCCTGGCTCTGAGGTGTGGGCATGGAGGGTCTTATCTCCCCATGGCCTGCGAGGTCCCTGAGGATTGCTCCCACCCCTCTCCAGCAGCCACTTCTTGTGGGGTCACCTGAGATGAACCTTGAGCCAGGCCAGGGCCCAGGTCTCAGAACTGTTTTTGTTCTGCTCACCAGGGCTGGTGGTTCTTTTTCCTTCTGACACCTGTGCCTTCCTATGCTCCCCCCTCTCCTCTCTGTACCTCCTGTTTATTTACCCTCTTTTCTCTTTCATTGCCTCCCAACACCCTATTGTCTTCTCCAGAGTGGGTTGTGCAAAGAAAGGGCAGGTGGGGGCCCTGTCAGGGTTTTTGCCTCGCTCTGGACACCCGGTCAGCTCTGCCACCTCTCTCCCTTGCTTCCCACCTCTGAGAGTGGGCACATCCAGGGATTTCCTTCACCCGGGCCGGGGTCCAACCTCCGGCCATGGGCTTCCAGGTTCCTGAAAGCTCGCCAGCCTCAGGAGGACGTGGAAACTGGTCGCTGCCCCAGGGAAGCCGTGGGGCGCTGCTGCCTTTCACAGAGGTCCTTCCGGAGACTGGATCACTTCCTAAGACAGGCCCCTCTGACAGAGCCACTGTCCCCTTGAAAGGCAAGCTTGGTCACTTGGACTGGTAGTGCTTTCTACTGCCCCTTGAATGCAGTTGCGTCTCTGATGTCCAGTCCTGCCTGGGGATTGAATTTGGTAGAAAGTTGGGGAACATTGTGTGAGGGGGGAGGTACTGCGTAAAGTGAGGAGGGAGCCTTGGGGAGCAGAGGGGTAGGAGGGGAGGCACCGGGGGAGGTGGATGATGACCAGAGGAGCGTTCTGTCTCGTGTGTATTTTACTTCTTCAGAACGCGTTTGAGCTGGACTAGGAGTTGCTCTAGCAGTAGGCACTCACTTCGTCGTCTGTCGTATTCTTCATGTTTTCTGAGGATTGCAGAAGCCTAGAGGGAGCTTTCTGTATGAGGGCTTCAAAGAGTTTGATTTGAGATTTTAACGGAGCATGTCGTGCTTTGGAAAGAGGTCTAGAAGCAGATCCTTTAGATTTCAGCTTTTTAAAGGAGCTGAGACACCCAGGACTTCCCCAGCAAACAGCAGCCAGTAAATTTTCAGATTTAGCGGTAACTGCATGCCAGAGTATATCAGCTGTGCTGTAGACACAGCGGGTGGGGAAGTGTCATGACCAGTGCTGCAGCCTTCACTGCAGTGGGGCCTCGTGTCACGATTTGTCACAAGCACTCTCTAGAGAGATGCAGAGGGCTCTCTGCAAGACACACATCCCGTAAATGGCAGGTGGGGTTTAGGAGGAGCCCTCTGGGGGTCATTTCCCCTGGGCCCCTGAGACCAGGACAGAGGAGCGGCCGGGCTTCCAGTCCTGGCTCTGTGAGGGGCTGAGCGAGTTTGGGTGAACACAAATACAGCATCACTAGGGGTCTGAGCATGGCTGTGGAGCATGTTGTCATGGTTTGGGGTGTGTCAGAATGGGCTCTTCCTGGGATCTCAGCACTTCCCTCCATCCAGCTCCGGAGAGTGCAGCCCCAGCTCCTGCACCAGTTGGAGGGCACTTCCGGACCAGAAGGCCCAGTAACTTCCCCCTCTGCTCGCTTGTTGTCCTCCTGCAGATCAAAGACACAGTGACGATGGACGCCGGGAGAGCCAACAAGGAGGCTGAAATCCTTCGAAAGCAGTGCAAGGCTCTGTGCCAGGAGCTGAAGGAAGCCCTCCAAGAGGCGGACGTGGCCAAGTGCCGGCGGGACTGGGCATTCCAGGAGCGGGACAAGATCGTGGCTGAGCGCGACAGCATCCGGTATGGGCGCTGGGGCCCCCACAGGCTTGGGTCTCCCCATGACACAGTGGGTCTGTGGGAGGGTCAGAGTCTTTACCACTTACTTCCAGGTCTGGTGGGAGTGACCTGGGTCATCGTTCTCACTCTAGGTGATGCCCCAGTCTCGCCTCATAGTGAAAATTTGGAATTTTCCATTGCATCTCAACTTCCTATTTCCCTTCACCCTAGAGGTCCAAGTGCCTGCTGTGTCCAGAGCATAGACCCTCATGAAGTGGCACAAGGCCAGGCTTAGGGGGCTTCTGGTGCAACTGACGTTTCAGAAATGCATTCTTTTCTTTTAAACTTTGTATTTTGTGTTGGGGTGTAGCTGCTTAACAAACAACGTGGTGGTAGTTTCAGGTGAACAGCGAAGGGACTCAGCCGTCCGTACACACGCCTCCACTCTCCCCCAGACCCCCCTCCCATCCAGGCTGGCACAGCACACTGAGCACAGCTCCCTGTGCCACACAGTCAGTCCCTGATGGTTATCCATTTTAAATATGGCGTTGTGTACATGTCCATCCCAAACTCTCTAACTTTCCCTTCCGCTCGTCCTTCCCCTCCCCACCCAGCAACCATAGGTTCATTCTGTAACTCTGTAAGTTTCTCTCTCTTTCTATTTGGTAAGTAAATTCATTTGTATCACAGAACTGCATTCTTACAGCCAGTATTCATTGGTTCCTGACAACCAATGGTCCCTTGAGCTTTAAGGAGACCCTGGGAGAGAAATAGCCTTTGAGGCTCCTGGGCATGTGTGATGCCTGTGAGGGGGCCGAGCAATGTCATGGGACAGGGCAATGGTGGGAGGGAGATGCATGGACAGTAAACCTGTGGGGGTGTGCAGGGAACTGGGGGGCAGGTAGGGAGGTCTCCCCAGGAAGCATGGCATTCAAGCTGGAACTTAAGCTTGGGTGGCGTCTTTTCTAAATGGAGAAGGGGGATGGGTGCTGCAGCCTGAGGGACCATCGTGAACAAAGGTGGTTGGTGAACTCACGGCAGGCCTGGGACTGGGTGTGGCATGAGTGGGGTGCACACTTACAGAGTCAATAGGAGAAGCGGCTGACAGGGCTCCTGAGGGCAGGTGGTGAGGACCTCTGAAGGGAAGCCCTTGAGTGTAGACTTGGACCTTGGCCTGGAGGAAAGCCAGGAGAGGCCCTAGTGGCGTGGTGTTGCTGGTGATGACTGAGAACCTGGTCATTGAGACTTTTGGTAACTTGTGGCCATTTGGAGAGACAGATGTACTCTGGGCTGATCGGGAGATGAAGGTTCAGGGTTGGAGGGGACTTGGGGCCATTGATAGGTAGGGACCTGCCCACTCAGGGTCCATCCGGTGGCAGGATGCAGTTCTGGAGGTGGCACAGAGCGCAGACTCCCCTGCTGCTGGGTCACCTGTCCCCACCTCCTGTCTGACTGACCAAGCTGATCCTGGGATCCCAGAGGCCACACGTTTGTTAGTAGAGACTTTTTAAGCCTACACTTTCTACCTGCACAGGGCTTGGGGCTGCAGAGATGCATAAGACATGATTTCTGTCCAAATGGGGGGCTCCATCTACTTGTGGGGTGGAGGGCAACTCTAGAAAAACTTGCATGAAGCATGTGGTCAGTGCTGGAGCACCGGGGCTTGCCAGATGGGCTGGGAGCGGGAGCGTGGTGTTTGACCTCAGGTACACTGAGAGTGAAACTGTGGGACGAACGCTGGACTGCAGAGTGAGATGCTTGTTGCCTGGTAACCATGGGGTTGTCCCCTCTGCCAGGTCCAAGGTGCCCCTCTGACCCTGTGTGGGATTGGCCCGGGAGGTCTTGTCTCCAGACTCTCAAGCACTCCTCTCACGCATCAGGCATCCGGGGTGTTCAGGAGCATGGGCTGCAAGCTTCACTGCAGGCCGTGAGTCCTCCGCCCCCTGCTCCTCACAGTGACCTTGCCCTTTGCCCCCTCTGTCAGGACGCTCTGTGACAACCTGAGGCGGGAGCGGGACCGGGCAGTGAGTGAGCTGGCTGAGGCCCTGCGCAGCCTGGATGACACTCGCAAACAGAAGAACGACGTCAGCCGGGAGCTGAAGGAGCTCAAGTATGCTGGGGTGGGCGCTGCTGGGATGAGCTGGCACCCGGGGAGCACAGGGCCCCCTACCCTCAGGGCACAGCAGCCCCATGGGCAGGCCTGGCCGCCGGTCCCCTTTCTTGGTCAGTCCATAAAATGTGTCCCAGGGTTGCCTCTACGTTGAGAGTTGATTAGAAATCCTCAGACCAGCACAGAAGTAGCAGCGGCCCTTTGGTGAGCCTGTGGGGGTGGACGGGCACCGTGTGCACAGGGGCATCGGAAGGAAGGCCCCTGCCCCGGGCGGTCCACTGGGGAACGGGCAAGCATGTGTTGTCCATTCATTCCCTCCCTCCCTCGTTCACTCGCCAACTCAGCAAGGATTTGCAAGGTACCTGTTCTTTGTGGACCAGGCCCTGGGGGAGGCACAAGCCATTGGTCCCTGTGGGGCTCACAGCACACGGAGACGGACCCAAGGCAGGGCCATCTGAGAGACCAGTATGCTATGGGACAGAAAGATGACAGATTGTGAAGCAGCGTTTGAAGGTGGTTGTTACTACCACTCCAGTCTACTCTGCCTGTGCTATGTGGGGCGTCAGATAACTTGATTACAGCGCTGCTCCAGGGACGTCACTTCAGACTTGGTGGCCCCTCCCAGTGTATAGAAAATACAAAGATGCAAGCTGAAAAAGAGAAACTGGCAGATCCCAACAGCCATCATTGTAGTTCAGAACAGGAACCAGACTCTGTAGTTGAGAAGCAGGGGCTCTCTCTCTGTTCGTGAGACCTCCCAATCTGATAGGGTGGTGAGAAGCTAGCGAGTGTGCAAGCCTCACACACTTCAGCGAAGCCTTCCACAAGTGGGTGACTGCTTCCCCTTCCTCCCTGTTCAACAGCACCTCTTAACATGAGACAAACAGCTTCATTTGCTTAATGAAAACCCAGAAGCCCTGGGGCTTAAGCAGTCTAAGAAAATCCCAGAGGTTAAGAGGCAAAAAGGCAGGCTCTCCAGGGACCCAGTCTGGATCTAGCAAGCAGTAGCATCAAATTAGGGCAAAGCCTGGAGCCCTGGATGCTTGAGCACGGGAAGAGGTTTTGTACAGTAATTGAGCCAGAGTTGCCTGGAGCTTCTGAGGAATGTCAGGTTCCGTTTGTTTGTTTGTTCAGCACATTTGTATTTGCGCCTTCTCTGTGCTAAGTTCTCTTAACTGGTGGGATGCAGGCAAGGGACTTGCTGCTGCTGCCCAGGAAGCCCCCTGTCTGCAGAAGCAGCAGCCTTGCATAGTGGGTGAGAGCTGAGCCATGTGCAGTGAACGCGCAGCAGGAGTGTGTCAGGGCAGTAATGGTGAATTCGGAATGTCGTCTGGGCCCAGGTTTTAGGAAGGAGGATGTTACTGGGGAAGATTACAAGGTTTTGAGTCTTTTTTCGTCCTCTTCCCTGGGTCTTTCTGAGAGCTAAAGCTTTTTATTTTGATCAAATCCAATGTATTGATTTTTTAAAAACTTTTAATGGATTATGTTATGTCTGAAAAACCCTTAATCTATTTTAGATCTCAAAGATTTTCTCCTATACTTTCCTTCTAGAAGTTTTATAGTTTTACATTCAAATCTGTGATAGAGCGCGAGTTAACCTTTACGTAAGGTATGGGGTTCAGGCTGAGAGTCTGTTGCCGTGATGCCCACCTGCTCCAGCGCCCTTAGTTGAAGACGCTGCTTTCTTTGCGGAACTGCTTCTGTACCTTTTGTACTTTGTGGAGCTGATTCTGGGTCTTCTGTTCTGTTCTACTGATCCAGGTCTCTGTCTTCCTGGCAGTTCCACACAGCCTTGATTTATGTAGCTGTATAAGTCTTGAAATCAAGTAGAAGGATCCCTCCCATTTTATTCTTCATTTAAAAAATCGGTTTAGTCATTCTAATTCCTTGCCTTTCCATATACATTTTAGAATAGTCTTGGCTACAGAAAGTCTTACTGGCATTTCTATCAGAATTGCATTAAGCCCCTACTTAGATAAATTTGGGGCAAATTTCTGAGACTTAAAAACTATGAAAACCCACCGATTCAGGAAGCCTTGACCTGACCTGACCCTCAGATTTATTAGGAAGCTGGTGTGTAGTGTGAGGGAGATGGGCATGGTCCACCTCGTTTCCCAGTGGACTCAGCTGGGATGCTTTGCCTCCCAGAGGGCCGTTGCCATGACTCCCTCTTCGTCCACAGGGAGCAGATGGAATCCCAGTTGGAAAAGGAGGCCCGGTTCCGGCAGCTGATGGCCCACAGCTCGCACGACTCAGCCATCGACACAGACTCTATGGAGTGGGAGACAGAAGTTGTGGAGTTTGAAAGGGAGACGGTAAACTGCCCGCAGGTCTTTTTCTCCTCAGCTCTCCTCAACATGCAGGCTTGGGACGGAGGTGAGAGGGTGGCCGGCCCTCCTGCAGTGCCCTCCAGTTTCACGGCTGCTAGTTGGGAGGTCAGCTTTTCCTCCCAGGGTGCAGATGCATCCTTTGCCGGCACTTGTCCAAGCCAGGTAGCAGCTGCAGCTTGGCCTCCTGTGTCCCCCAGCAGATGCTGGCAGTGCGTGGAGAGCAGAGCTCGAGGGGCTGTGTGTCTGCAGTGGCAGAGAGGGGTGGATCACAGCTGCTCAGAGCTTTCATCCTGGGGACCAAGTGCCCCATCAGAGTGAAGGTTCAACCCCCGCATTGGAGTGAGTGGCCAGAGGTGTAAGAGCCAAGTGTTTCTCATCACTGCTTCAAGTGAGCTGTTGCTGCTGTTCTTGACAGGAGGATATTGACTTGAAAGCACTTGGGTTCGATATGGCAGAGGGTGTGAATGAGCCTTGTTTGCCAGGGGACTGTGGCATATTTGTCACTAAAGTGGACAAAGGAAGCATCGCTGATGGCCGCTTACGGTAAGTGTCAGGACCCCGGCTCTGGCGGGGAGGGGGAAGTTTCCCTTTGACCTAACGCAGAGGACCTGGAGGAGAGCCAGGTGACATTGATAAGATACTTCTTTTTTAAGAAAATTGTTTTTGGCTGTGCTGGCTCTTCATTGCTGCACAGCCTTTCTCTAGTTGCAGCGAGCAGGGGAAACGCTCTGATTGTGGTGTGGAGGCCTCTCATTGCAGTGGCTTCTCTCATTGCCGGGCACAGGCTGCGGGGCACGTGGGCTCGGTAGGTGTAGTTCCCGGGCTCTAGAGCACAGGCCCAATAGTTGTGGCTTGCAGGCTTGGTGATTGCACGGCATGTGGATCTTCACGGATCAGGGATCGAACATTTTGTCTCCTGCATTGACGGGTGGGTTCTTTGCCACTGAGCCACCAGGGAGACCACCAGCTGGCATTTAAATGAATGCATCCCAGGATCTGGGGGGCTCTTAGAAGCAACCTGAAGCTTGCAGGTTCAACTGTTAACCCTGTTCTTAAAGGACATACTGCCTCCAAATTGCCTCTGAATCTGATCTTTCTCCTTTTGCTTCTGTGTGTTAAAGGGGGCTCAGGTGGTGTGTGTGAGAGTCTAGAATATGCTTTGCTTGCTCATCCCATGACATAGTAATGATAATAACTAGCACCTACATAGTGCTTGGTGACTGCTAAGTTCAGTCACTTTATAGAATTCATTAACCTTTACAATTCCACGAGGTAGGTGCTTGTAGCCCCCATTTTACAAATGAGAACCCTGAGGCCTAGAGGGGCTACGTCACATTGCCCCTAAGTTGTAGCGCTTGGATTTGAACCCAGGCTGCAACATCCACAAGGTTAACTACTTTACTCTCTTAGAAGAGGAAATCTTTCTGAATGTGTTTGTGGGGTACCTGCTTTCTGGTGTTCTGCTCCCGAGAAGGAGCAACAGGCATTCCCCTGGTCCCAAGGCTTTCTCAGGCAGTGACCTGGCTGTGCCCCTCCTCAGGGTCAATGACTGGCTGCTGAGAATCAACGACGTGGACCTCATCAACAAGGACAAGAAGCAGGCCATCAAGGCACTTCTCAATGGGGAGGGGGCCATCAACATGGTCGTGCGTCGGAGGAAGTCCCTGGGTGGGAAGGTGGTCACACCACTGCACATCAACCTGAGCGGGCATAAAGGTAGGGGCTGTGGAGATGGATAGGGTACCCTTTCTTGTGTAGAGAGGGTACGTGTGTTTTCAAGCGTACCGTATTCCCAGAACGAGGTATTGCAGTGTGTGCGCTTCCCGCCAGGGGACCATCTGGGCCTTGCGTCTTGCTGTGACTGACTGACTGATTCACTAGACCAGACATGATCAGGCCCCTGGATGGTCTGACCTGGTTGGGGTGCTGAGATGGATAGTTCATAGTCTGCCAACATCCCTTTTATAAGTTGATCTCACAAAGATGAGGGGAGACAGCCAGAGGGCCGTTTGACCCTGGCGGGGGTTAACTGTGGGCCTCTGTGGTTTGCAGACAGTGGCATCAGTCTCGAGAATGGAGTGTATGCTGCCGCCGTGGTGCCCGGAAGCCCGGCTGCCAAGGAGGGGTCCCTTGCTGTGGGAGACAGGATCGTGGCCGTAAGTCTTGGGAACTCTTTCCCCAGTTCTAGACTCCCTGTCTCCCAGTTCCCACCCTGATGGCAACCACTTTTAACAATTCATTGTGTTTTTCTCTCCAAAACACTCAAAACTTATATCTCCCACTTTATTTTTTTGAAGCAACAAATGTTTATTATCTTACAGTTTAAGCTCCCACTTTTTTTTTTTAAACTTCAGATGTGGTCATAATATAGTGTGCTGCTGCTAACCTTGCTCTTTATTTTTAACAGCATGCCTTGAGGTTCTTCCAGATTTACATCTTTAAATCTGGTCTTTTCAATCAACTGCATGTTCCGTAGTGGCTGTTGAGCCAGTCCCCTGATGCACGGTCAGGACATTTTGCTTTTATAGCAGTGCTGCGTGGCCACTGCTGTGTCTTGCCATGGGGTATAGTTCCAGGGGGCGGAATTGCTGGCTCATAGGCTGTAAGCATTTATCCTGTGACCTGACCTTTCTTCATGTGCTCCAAGGAAGCTGTGGCCGTTTCAGTCTCATCTTCAGTGTTTGGGGTAGCTTGTTATGTCACATCTTTGCCAGTGTTTTTTCAGATTTGGGGGCAAGCTGGAGTTTAAAAGCAATATGGGCGTTGTGAAAATTTTTAAGATGTAAGAAAGTTATAAAGAAAAACAAAACCAACCAAATTAATCTACCCTCCCAAGATAAAAACCAAAAAAATTAATCCACCAGTCCAAGATAATCACTCTGAATATATATTTTTAAGTTTTGATTTTCAGATAATTGCTGAGATAATTCAGTTGTGATATTAAGCAATATTTTAAAAGTTGCGAAGATAATACAGAAAGGTCCTGTATCCGCATCCTCTAGTTATGTCAGTTGGCTGCGTCTTATGTAACTGTGGCATCAAAACCAGACAGTAGATGCGGGCACAGGGTCTAGGTATAGATTTCTGTTGTTTTATCACATTTTAGATTAAGAAAAAAAAACCAAGATATAGAACTGTCCAATACTGCAAAGATCTCCCTCATGTTAACATTTATTTGTTTGTTTTTATAATTCTCTTTACTTTTAATTGATTGATGATTGCTTTACAATATTGGTTTGATTTCTGTCATACTTCAAAATGAATTACCCTTTATATTAACCTCCACAATCCTCAGCATGTTCCACCCCCCACCCCCTGTCATAACTCTGGCAACTAATTTGTTCTCCAGCTCCATAATTCTGTCATTTGGAGGACATTGTATAAGTAGAATTTAGAGTATGTGCCCATTTGAGATAGCCTTTTTCACTTGGCTTTATGCTGTGAGCCCTGTCACGTGGTTGGCTGTGCTGATGGAATGGCCCGTGATGCCGAGCAGTGCTCCATCAAGAGCACTGCCCCAGCATCGCCGGTCATCTACTGCATATACACTTTTAAAAAGGATTGGAACGAGTCTGAGAGGGATGTGGCCAGAGACTCAGGCGTATGGGTTGTGGGAGTCTTTGTGATGATACTTGGTGTCACGTGGTTCCTCTGTGGTCTCCCACACCGTGATCTCATTTTCAGTCTCCTCCCACTCCTGGGGGGTCAAACATGTTTTTCTTCCTTTTTGCGTGTGAAGGAGTTCTGAGCCACGGTCCAGCATCACACAGCAGGAAGCAGCAGGGTGGGATGCTCCCTGGGACCCCTGGAATTCTGGTCCCAGCCAGACAAGTCCCGTCCCCAGAGCGCTCTTAAGGCTGTGTATTTCGTTTGCTTCAGAAGCCCCATAACTGGACTTTGAGGGCCTTACTGGCGAGGGGCTTTCTCTCCTTTGCCAGCTCCAGACACGGGCACCTTACATAACCAGGCCCACTGTCCAGCATGGGTCAGCAGCTGGGCAGAACCCCTGGCCTGGCACAAGCCTGATGGGCTCTTTGTTGGCTCTAGATCAATGGCATTGCACTGGACAACAAGTCTCTGAATGAGTGTGAGTCTCTGCTGCGGAGCTGCCAGGACTCCCTGACCCTGTCCCTCCTGAAGGTAAGGACCCCACCCTGCACTGGCTCTGCTCTCGCTATCTGTGGGGCGGGCAGAGCCTCAGCTCTGTGTACCCGAGCTGCTTTTCCACATCACTGGGATCCTTGGGGAAAAAGTCTTGATTTCTAAGTCTAGGGTGTGCACTAACCCTGACTGGATCCTGGTTTAAAAACCAAAAACAAACAAACAACCCAGCTATGAAGGATGTTTGGATCGGGACTGGATAATTAGGTGATCTTAGGAAATTTTTACTTTTCCTGGGTATGATAATGGTGTTGAGATTATATAGGAGAATGGCTTCATTTGAGGGAAAGGCATGTTGAAGCTGTTAGGGTGAAATGTCATAATATTTGTAACTTATTTGCAAATGTTCTGCAGGGTAAATAGGTATAGACAATTTGGCAAAATATTGTTGAATGTAAATGGATTTAAGGACATTTGTTGTGCTTTCCTGTCAGCTTTTCTAAGAAGGCTGGAAACAGGCTCATCTACTTTATTAAGAGATATTTTAAAGTATTATTTAAACATTCATAGGCTTTTAGGGGAGCAGTTTCGGGTTTATAGAGAAGTTATGTTAGTACAGAGAGTCCTCATATTAGCCACTCTGTTTCTCCTGTTCATTTAGCGTCAGTGGGGGTGCATTTGTTGCCACTGCTGAGCCGGTATTCATACATTAGCATTAACTGAAGTGTTCAGGTGACATGAGGATTCGCTTTTGGAGTACATTCTGTGGGTTGGGACAAGTGTATAAGGACATGTATCCACCAGCACACTACCGTAGAGAATAATTTTACTGCTCTAAAGATCTTTGGGGCTTCACCTATCCATCCCCCTCCTCCCCTTGGCAGCCTCTGATCTTTTTACTATCTTCGTAGTTTTCTGTTTTCCAAAATGTCATATAGCTAGCCTCTGTAGCATTTTCAGATTGGCTTCTTTCACTCTGTAATATGCATTTAAGGTTCCCTGAGTGTCTTCTCGTGGCCTGATAGGTTGTTTCTTTTTATCGCTGAATAATATGCCATTGCCTTGGCATACTATAAGAAATATCTTTAAGAATGAAGCTTTTACATTTTGTTTAATCATTTAAAAAACTAGGCAGAACACAATACAAGTGATTTCAGAAAACGCTCAAACCAGGGAACTTTGTGTCTCTCCTGTGGGTTCATAGCGGCCAGGCTGTAAACAAGCCTCACCCACGGGCGAGGCGTGCACCTGTACGCCTGTCCGTCTGTCCAACTTTGGGGTGTGTGTGGCCCATTCCCTCCCATGGCTTTACCTCCAGGGATGTTTTTTGTTGACAGCTCCAGGTCCTGTCGTCTCACCCGCTCTCTTCCTCACTCTTTTGCAACCCCTACTTAGGTGTTCCCTCAGAGCGCCTCATGGAGCGGCCAGAATATCTTTGAAAACATCAAGGATTCTGATAAGATGCTGAGCTACCGAGCCCATGGCCCAGAGGTCCAGGCTCAGAATAAACGGAATTTGATGCAGCACAACAACTCCACACAGACAGACATCTTCTGTGCGGACAGGCTGGAAGACAGGAAGGAGTTGGGCCCCCCCGGAGGCAGCAGCTCCTTCCTGCACAAGCCGTTCCCCGGGGGACCCTTCTCCGTCTCCCCCCAGGCTTGTCCCAGCGCGTCCGAGCGCAGCCTGAGCTCCTTCCGCTCGGATGCCTCGGGGGAGCGTGGCTATGGGCCGGCAGACATGCGCAGCCGGCGGCCGCTGCTGCCCTTTGAGACTGAGGTGGGCCCCTGTGGGGCGGCGGAGGCCCCCCTGGACAAGGCAGAGCCTGACAACGCCCACAGCGGTGGGACCTGGCCCAAGGCTGTGCTCAGCTCCGTGGCGGGGCCCGAGAAGCTCTCTGTTTACAGGAAGCCAAAGCAAAGAAAATCTATCTTTGACCCAAACACTTTCAAACGCCCCCAGACACCCCCCAAAATAGACTACTTGCTCCCAGGCTCTGGGCCTGCCCATTCCCCCTTGCCCTCCAAGAGGGTGGGACCTCTGACGCCCCCAAAACCTCCCAGGAGGGGTGACTCCATTAAGTTCCAGCACAAGCTGGAAACCAGTTCTGAGTCAGAGGCCACTCTGGTGGGCAGCTCCCCGTCCACCAGCCCCCCGAGCGCCCTGCCCCCTGACGTGGACCCTGGGGATCCCATGCACGCCTCGCCCCCTCGCAAGGCCAGGGTCCGCATCGCTTCAAGTTACTGCCCTGAAGGGGACAGGGACTCTTCCTACCTGCCAGCCAAGAAGTCCTGTGATGAGGACCTCACCTCCCAGAAGGTAGAGGAGCTGGGGCAGAAGCGCCGCCGGCCCAAGTCCGCGCCCATCATTCGGCCTAAGCTCGCTCCAGTCGTGATCCCTGCTCAATTCCTGGAGGTGGTGCTTGACCCGGGGTGGATTAGGGCCAGCTGGAGGAGGGTGGGGCAGTGGGCTGTGAGCACTCCATGAAGAGGCCTGTGCTCGCCTGTACCGGCGTCCCCCAGCTCAGGCTTAGCCCTGGCTCTTCTGTTTTAGCTCTCAGCACCTGCTTGGGGGCGGGGGTAGTGGGTAGATGCCAACAGGAAGCAGACTCCCTTAGGAGACTGGAATGTCCCCTGAGGCGTGCATGATGGTGGTAACATGATGCCAGGAGAGGAGCATCATCTTGGGTGTGGGCTGTGGTTTGCTTATCTAGCAAGAAGCTTTTGAACTTTTACAATGGAACCGGGTGGTAGGGACCTACCTTGAAGAGCCTAGGGAGACAATATAGCACATGTGAATCTGTTAGCTGGCAGCAGGACAGGTGAGTTTTTGCAGGTGCTGTGGTCATTTCTAGGAGGGAAAGATGGCTATAAGCAGGAGAACAAATCTATGCTTCTCTCGGCAGACACAGAGCTTCACGTGGCTGGGCAAATCATGTGGAGTTGTTATAGACATGTGCCTGAGGCATACATGTGTTCTACTTTCTACACACAAAATCTGTTTCTTTGAAAGAACAGATTCTTTCTCTGTGGTTTTCTTCCAAAGTATTTTTGAAGGAAGTTCTACTCTTTCAGATGTGTTAAGACAACATGAATGAATAGCGAGCTATGAACTCTCCCAGGTGTCACTGCATGTGTCCAAGTGGGAGAAGCTAGGTCATAGAGGACAGAAATTGCTTGCTGGTGCCCGTGTGTTTCCCTGTTTCCAGCCACTGCCTCTTGCCTTTGGTTCTGCAGGAGCAGAAGTGCACCCCGGCCAGTGGAGAGCTCTCCCCAGATCTCCAGGAGTGGGCCCCTTACTCTCCTGGACATTCCAGCCGGCACAGCAACCCTCCGTTCTACCCCAGCAGGGCATCTGTGGGTGAGCTGGCAGGGCAGGGCTGGGGAGGAGGGTCGACGTGGGCTCACAAGGCCACCCGGCCTCAGGGAGAGTGGAGACGGTCGTTTCAGGGAGCTGCTGCATGTCCTCAACAGAGCAGTCCAAAAGGTTTAGCAGTTGCTGACCTACCTGGAGTGTTTCGTCTTGTATCAGTGACATTTTTTAGCTTTTCAGAGCGTTTTCTGCCCATGGCAGTCTGGGAAATAGGCAGCACTGAAGAGAGTTCTCCTGCTTTATGATGGAGAAGGGCCAGATGCTTGCATAGATCCGGGGCTAGCTGGGTATTGCAGGGCAGATGTCTCACCCTACCCGTTTCCAGGCACGGTGCCCCGGAGTCTGGCCCCGAGCACTGTGAGCTCCGTCCTGAGGAACCCCATCTACACCGTGCGCAGCCACAGGGTCGGCCCTTGCAGCTCTCCACCCATCCCCAGAGAGGCTGGCCCCCACGGGCTGCACCCCAGGTATGTGAGGCCGCCCACGCCTCCCTGAACCCCAGCCATCCCAGCCTACCTGGGTGTAAAGCCACTGTACACAGAGGGGCTCTGTATGGGGAAGGGACTTGGTAGAATAGCACTGGGACCCCAGGGAAAGTAAACTTTAAGGTCACTCTCTTCATTTACCAACATGGAGCTTGAAAAGGTATTTATAGGAAGATGGTAGTGATGGCAGGTGATACCTGAGTGCCAGGCAGTATGCTCGGACGTTTATAAGCATCATCTCACTTGATTGCTATAGCAACCTTGCTCTTAACTGTCTTTGGTTGATAGATCAGAATGGAGCCTTAAAAACTGAATAGATTGATGCAAGATCACTCATTGCTTCAGTTTTTAAGATTTTAATTGATCATCTACTACATGCCACAGACTGCGATAGTTCTTTATAGTGGAAAATTAAGCAGATAAACTTCCTCTCCTATGGCATTTGTGTTCAAGTGGTGGGGGTGGGGGGCGGGTGTAAAAAAAAAAAAAGAGAGAGAACAGAACCACTCAGATCAGATGGTGCTGAGTGACCTTGAAGACCCTAAAATGTCAACAGATTAGGCTGTGAGAAGTTAGATTGGGCCATGAGGAGGACCCCATGCAGGGGGATGCTGCCATGACCAGAGGGGCAAGACGAGGCCAGTCGCACAGGACTTGGGGAGGAGCTTCTGGGAAGGAGGGCCGTGGGTGCTGCGGCCCAGGTGTCTGAGACAGGTGATGGGCTCAAGGGACAGAGTAGGAGAGCCCGGGGAAGAGATGGTGAGTCAGGAGGAAGGCACAAACCCTGTAGGGCCTGTGGCCGTGATGCAGAGTTTGGGTTTTATCCTGAGTGCAGTGAAGACCACTGGAAGGCTGCAAGCACTGCCGAGATGGAGTCTCACAGCTAGAGGAGGTCACTGTTGGGCAGGCCAGCCCTGACCTGGGCTATGTCGTCTCCCCGCCCTCCACTCTCCAGTCTCCTGGGCGGGCTTTCCTGAGGGAGGTGCAGGACTCTGTCCTCGGTGCCGTCCAGCTTCGCCCTGCCCACCTTCTGCAGGATTCAGGCCTTCTGCAGTCCCTTCTGTCTGGTCCTGGCCCGGGGCTTGCAGGGCCCTCTGTGCGCAGCTGTGGGTGGTCAGTGTCCTCAGCTGCCCGGGAGCGGCTTCTGGGTTGCTTTGAGCTGGCAGAGGGCCTCGGGAAAGCCAGTCACTTGGTCCCATCCTGGTCTTCCTCCCGAGCTCCTCACCTGTCTGCTTCTCACACAGTGTCCAACACCAGGGCCGCCTCAGCCTGGACCTGAGCCCCAGGGCCTGCAGCGACTGCTCTGACATGAGAGCCTCCCATGGGTCCAACTCCCTGCCCTCCAGTGCCCGCCTTGGTAAGTACGCTACTGGAGCCTTCTCGCCGGAGCAGGCACCAGCCTTCCTTTGCATCCACACCCTCATGCCCAGACCTCCCGGTGGCCCCTCTCCTGACCTGGGGCCGAGGCTGACTCCATTCTGCACCCAGAGCCCTTTCCTGTGGCCTTCCTGCAGCTTCCCACGGTGGCCATGCAGTTGCTCTGATGATCTGTAGCCCAGGAGCCCTGCTCCTACCCTGAGGTCATTCTGGGGGATGTTGCGTTGCTGTTCAGAGAATGCCACCTGCAGTCGAGCCTGACAGTTATCCCAGAAGGACACTCATGTGGGGCTGCTTCCAGCCTTGTGGAGACAAGGCCACAGTGACTTTTGTCACCTGGGTTACCGTCTGCTCGGGGCTGGAGCCAGACTTGATACCGTTCTGCGGCAGCCTCCCCCTGCACAGATTATTCACATGCTGGGGACTGAGCGTCTGCTTTCCCTGACGGTCCCACGTTGAGACACCCCCAGGGACAAATGGCCGGGCCCGCTTACTTCTGTGTAACCGTGTGTCTTTCCTGACTCCTAGGGTGGTGGGGAGGGAGTAAGGGGCACTGTTCAGTCACAAGCCTAAGCTTTTGTCTTCTTGTGGAGCCACAGGGTCTTCCAGCAATTTGCAGTTCAAGGCAGAACGCATTAAAATCCCATCGACGCCGAGATACCCGCGGTCTGTCGTGGGCTCTGACAGAGGTGAGGTCTTCCTCAGTGCTTCCCTCCCCTGCTGGCCCCTCCGTCCTCAAGGTGGGGGCTCTGGGCACCGCTCACAGCTCCCCAACTACCTCCGCCATCAGTAATGGCCGGCAGGGCAGGCCTCAGGCACCTGCGCTCACGGCCGTGTGTCTGGGCCGTCTGGCCCGCACCCGCCCGCCCCGCAGGCTCGCTGTCGCACTCGGAGTGCAGCACGCCCCCGCAGTCTCCCCTCAGCGTAGAAGGCCTGTCCTCCTGTAGCCAGTCCCAGACCTCAGCCGCCACGTTGCCCAGGATTGCTGTCAACCCTGCTGCCCCCGGGGAGCGCAGGAAGGACAGGTGAGCAGGCCCGGGGGACAGGCGCCCCTGCGGTGGGCCAGCGCTGAGTCCTGGGAGGTGCCGGGGGTTGGGGAGGGCCCACAGAGTTGACCTCCAGCGAGGCCGCTGCAGCTTGGGTCGCCTCGCATTCGCTGGTGTCTTGCTGTAGGACGTCATGAGGGAGTCCTGTGCGCTCCTGATGCTGGAGGAGGGGCGCACCTGGCTGGCCAGGGAGGCAGGGTGAGCTCTTAAACTGAGTGCCCGCAGGCGGAGGTGGGGGGCTCCAGCAAGTGATGCTGGCGTCGACCTGACATTGTGATGGAGTGATGCCATTCACCACCTCCCAGGCCCTTGTTTAAGCACTGTCCACATAGTAAGTTGTGCAATCCTCGTGTAACCCCGTGATCAGCAGTGTCAGCACTGACCCCATGTAAGGGGAGGAGACTGAAGTTGGGAATTCGGAGTAGTCTGTCTGTGCTCACTTGGTTAGCGATCAGCCGACCTTAATTAGAATCAGACTCGTTCTTATCCTTTGCTTTTTGACCCCAGAACATAGCTGCATTGTTTGACCTCTGCCCCCAAGCTTATTGTGAGATAAAACACACGTAGGAAAAAAAAAGTGTATGAGGCATACACGTACAATTAGCCATTTATTGGTTCATTTTGAAAAGCAGCTGTCCCTCCAGACGTGCCTCTTCTCAGGGCCATCCCTCGCTGCACAAACTCTGTGGGCTCCTCATCCGCTTCAGTTGTTCTTCAGAGTGGGATTCACCAGATCGGATTTTTATTTAAAGGGTTCTCTCTAGATGGTAGTGGGAGATAGGATTAAGCTCAAACTTACCTTTATTTAATTACTTGCAAGGACTGCAGCTCCCCTGGTGGCTCAGATAGTAAAGAATCTGCCTTCAGTGCAGGAGACGCAGGTTCAATCCCTGGGTCGAGAAGATGCCCTGCAGAAGGCAACGGCAACACACTCCAGTATTCTTGCCTGGGAAATACCATGGACAGAGGAGCCTTGTGGGCTACAGTCCACAGGGTCCTAAAGAGTCAGACACAACTGAATGACCAAGGACTAGAGCTACTTTCCTCTACTTCAGTCCAAAAAGCCGAGGGCCCTTGTAGCTATGAGCCATAGAAACGATGCTGCTGGCTGGGCCCGTCATTAAGAAAACCTCATCTGACTTGACAGTCTGAACTTGTGAGACAGCACACCAAGCAAGTGTGAACTGGAGCGCAGCTTGTGCCTGTAACTGCCAGCAGGCCCCCGGGGGGTCAGGCGCAGTTTGTATGGATGTGTTCATGAGAGCCTCACCTGCATTGTGCAGACGGGAGCACACACTGGCCCTGAAGGGGTGTGGTTTTACTGAACCCCAGCTCAGGTCTTTGAGGGAACAAGATCTTCCCCCCAGTACGGTGGGTTCCTCAGAATCAGAAGGGGCCTTGTCTTATGCAATTGGACATCCCCTTAGCTTCCTCTACAGAGCACAGAGAACTGATGTGTGTGAGCGTGTGTGTGTCAATGACACCTGCCTTCATGGTGCTTAAATGACATCAAGTTTAACGTGTGTGACCTGGCTGAAGGACGGATTACTCATTAAAAATAGTCCCTCTTTTCTTCAGTCTAAAATACACTATCATTATTGAAAACTGGGTAAACAATTGAATCTCTGATGATCAGCGGTCCCCAGCCTCTTCAGCACCAGAGATATATTACATGGAAGACAATTTTTCCATGGACCAGGGTTGGGGGAGATGGTTTCAGGAGGATTTAGAAAGAAAAAAGGTTGCATAATTCAGGGGTCCCCAACATCTGGGCCTCAGACCAGTACCTCCTGTCAGATCAGTGGTGGCAGTAGATAAGAAATAATGTGCATAATAAATGTAATGCATTTGAATCATTCCAAAACCATCTTCTCCAACCCTGGTTCGTGGATAAATTGTCTTCCATGAAATTGATTCCTGGTCCTGAAAAGGTTGGGGACCACTGATCATCAACCAGAGATTCAATTGCTGTTATTTAACCTTTTGGCGGGGGGGCGGGGGGGGGGGGCGGTGCGCGTGTACAAGCGGGGGTGTGTGCGTGTACATGCGCACACACGCAAGTATTACATTTACAGTGTAAATGCATTTTATCTTATTTTATATACGTAAAGATTTCCTCCTTAATGTTATGTTTCAAGCTATTTGGAATACTAAGTATATTTTATGAACCTCTTTTACAAAGAAGCTTTATTGTTTTGACAAAACTCTGGATATTATAAAAGTTTAAATTATTCAGGAGGTTAAAAGGGAAGGATTACCTCAAAAAGGGCTCCCCGCTGCCCACCTGCCCTTCTACACGTGGATTCACACCCACCCACGTGCTCTGGAGGAGGGGACCTGGGGGCGGTGCTCTGCTTGGAGCCCAGGCTGCGTGCAGCGCAGCCCTGGTGGCTCAGTGTCATGCAGCTGTCTGTCTGTTACATTCCAGGCCTCCGTGGTTGTCTTTCTCCTCCAATCACCCCTCTCTTCTTTCTAACCCTTTGCACCTTCCAGATGCCTCCACCACCACAGATCCCTCCTGAGATTGCCTGCGGCTGCCAGGCCCAGGTCCTCCTCGCTGAGGAGTCTGAGGTTGGCCCGACAGCAGGGCCCCACCCCAGCCCCCATGCCCCTCATTCCCTCAGGGCGGTGGGTGGCAGCCTGGGGCCAGCGACTGCATGGTGTCACCTTGCTCCCAGCCTCCCCGACCCCTTTTAAATGCCTCGGGTTTGCAGCAGCTTAATTTCATGATCAGTTTACATCACCCTGTGTACTGGTAAATATAAAAACTGGTATTTCACATTGTCCCTTTGGGGGTAAACATCATCCCAGAAAGCACTTCTTTTCCTCCGAGGGCATCTGAGACCCCACTGGAGGTTTGTAAATTGCACATCGTGAGGCCATTCCTCTCCGGTCGTGGAAGCCTGCGTGCCCTTTCCCTGCGTATATCAGTGCTTATAGTTCACACGGACCACTCTGTGACTTTGGGACTGATGCCTCTGTGTCCACCGTGGGGGTCGTGTTTGTATTGCATGGGTTGTGTGGTGCATGGGTTGTGCATCACCACTGTGTGAGGGTGGACTTCATCATGTGCCCATCCAGCTGTGTCGTCATAGGAGCGTCCACGTTCCCTGGCCCTCTCTGCATAGCGAATGCATGCCTGACCTCAGACCCTCCCCAGACCTTCCCTTTGAGTCTAAGTCCCCAAAACCATTGGCTCTCTTCCAAGGCCCTATGTGGAGGAGCCACGCCATGTGAAGCTGCAGAAGGGCTCGGAGCCGCTGGGCATCTCCATCGTGAGTGGGGAGAAGGGTGGCGTCTACGTCTCCAAGGTGACCGGGGGGAGCATCGCTCACCAGGCTGGCCTTGAGTATGGGGACCAGTTACTTGAGGTGAGCGGGAAGCCGCCCTTCTCCCCCTCCCCTCATCCCTTTCTGAGTCCCAGGACCTCCTCCGTGCCCTCTTCTCTCCTTGCTGAGCCCGTTCTCCGTGTTTCCTAGTTCAATGGCATCAACCTGCGGAGCGCCACAGAGCAGCAGGCCCGGCTCATCATCGGGCAGCAGTGCGACACCATCACCATTCTGGCCCAGTACAACCCGCACATGCACCAGCTTAGCAGCCACTCCCGGTCCAGGTGAGGTCCTGGGCCTCCGAGGGGCATCTGGGCTGCAGGAGGAGAAGTGGAGGCCGCAGGTGTGTGGCTTGCTCTGAGGAAACCATGTGCAGCTGCAAGCTCTGGGGATTCTGCTGCCATGAGAGGAGAGTTGAGCAGCCTTGGGCTCTGGAGAAGAGACATATCAAGGGAGGGTTTCCCCTCCAGAAATGGGGTGTGGAAACAGGTGGCCAGGCACCCTGTGAAGCAGGATGCCCCGGCACATGTCTGTGGTAGCCAGGCACTGAGGCCTGAGGTGGATCCTCACATTGAGCGGTCCGACCCCTGTCCGTGGGCAGACGCCAGACACCTGCCTTTGTGCTGCAGGTTGCAGGACAGGTAAGCAGAGAGAGAGAAGTGCCCCTGTGGTGCAGGGGTGGGGCTGAGATGCTCAGACACAGGAAAGGGGAGCAGCGGATTCAGGTGTCCTCAGGCTCACCGTTTGCCCTCAAGTTGAGGACAGGCAGATCATGCAGGTGGACAACTGAGTCCAAGCTGCCAAGGCACTTGCTCTTCTCAGGGCTCAGATCATAGAGCTGTGTGACCTGGTCTTCGTTCACATCCCAGAGCCCAGCACCACCACAGCGGGATGGCTCTGGGCAGCTGCCTGCCATTCCTTATTCTTCCTGTCCTCTGTCCCCAGCTCCCACCTGGACCCCGTTGGTATTCACTCCACTCTCCAGGGCAGCGGGGCCACCACCCCAGAGCATCCCTCTGTCATTGACCCGCTGATGGAGCAGGACGAGGGCCCTGGCACACCCCCGGCCAAGCAGAGCACCCCCAGCTCCAGGTCAGTAACTGCTTGCCAAGAGCCTTCCGTCAGTGCACCTGGGTTGAGCGGGGCGGCCAGGAAGGTCATTTTTATAGCCCCTGTGCATCCTCTGAGGGACGTGGTCCCAGCGCTGCCCTGCATTGCAGATGGCACACCAGCTTGTCAGGATTTGGTGTGGGGAGCATGCCAGTCCTTTTCCCTCTCTCTCTCCTGCCCTCTCTTTTTTCTCTAGTTTTTCCACTGACTCAATCCTGGCTCTACTTTTTTTCTTTTTCTCCTCCTTTTCTCACTTCACTTGTTCTCAGATGCTGAATCCCACAGTCCTCACCCATCCAGGCTGGGGCTCTGGCCATCCACAGCAGTGTTGCCCCCAAGGAGCTCCTGGTTTGAGGGTGGTAGATCAGTGAACAGGCGTGTACAGCACAGCTGAAGTGCTGGGAGGGGGACCGGGGGCCATGATGGAGCATGGCTGGGAGCTGAGTGACAGTGTTCAGGACGAGCAGGGGTTACCCACGCGAAGGGTGGGCATGGAGAGAAGTCAGGAGGAGGGACCAGTGGTAGTATGGGCAGGAGGAGGCCCTGTTCTCACAGGAACTGGAGGGGAGGTGGGGCGAGGGCTGTGCAGGCTGGGTTGGGAGGTGTTCCTGCAATCCTGGATGGAGCCCTTTCTCTGGCATGGCGTTGATGGACTCCTCACGGAAGTTACAGGCTGGAGGCTGGGGCCTCTTCAGGGCTCTCCTGCTTGTGACCCTTCACTGTGCCTGTGAGGGGTGCACTTCAGTTCAGTCATGTCTGACTCTTTATGACCCTGTGGACTGCAGCACACCAGGCCTCCCTATCCATCACCAACTCCTGGAGCTTGCTCAAACTCATGTCCATCAAGTCAGTGATGCTCTCCAACCATCTCATCCTCTGTCATCCCCTTCTCCTGCCTTCAATCTTCCCAGCATCGGGGTCTTTTATGAGTCAATTCTTCACATCAGGTGGCCCGAGTATTGGAGTTTCAGCTTCAGCATCAGTCCTCCAATGAATATTCAGGACTGAGTTCCTTTAGGATTGAGTGGTTTGATCTCCTTGCAATCCAGGGGACTCTTGGGAGTCTTCTCCAACACACAGTTCAAAAGCATCCGCTCTTAGGCGCTCAGCTTTCTTTATGGTCCAACTCTCACATCCATACATGACTACTGGAAAAATGATAGCTTTGACTAGACGGACCTTTGTTGGCAAAATGATGTCTCTGCTTTTTAATATGCTGTCTTAAGTTTGTTATAGCTTTTCTTCCAAGGAGCAAGTGTCTCTTAATTTCATGGCTGCCATCACCATCTGCAGTGATTTTGGAGCCCAAGAAAATAGTCTGTCACCGTTTCCATTGTTTCCCCATCTATTTGCCATGAGGTGATGGGACCGGATGCCATGATCTTAGTTTTCTGAATGTTGACCTTTAAGCCAGCTTTTCACTCTCCTCTTTAACTTTCATCAAGAGGCTCTTTATTTCCTCTTCACTTTCTGCCATAAGGGTGGTGTCATCTGCGTATCTGAGGTTATTGATATTTCTCCCGACAATCTTGGCTATACTTGCCTGCAGCAAAAGTTTTGTCACTCTCTGGCTGCTCCCCTGAGGTCCCACTCATCAGGCTCCATTGCTGCCCCGTTGCCTTTGCTCAGTTTATTTGCTAGCCTTTCAGTGTCCCTGTGTTGTGAGTTCCTTGGTGGCTTTTGGTTCAGTACCCTCTGGGCCATAGACACTGCTCAGTAAACATTTGCTGAATGAGTTGTGGCCTGGAGGTTACCCCGGCTCTGACTTTCTCAGGAGAATAAAATTAGGAAAACAAGTGCAATCCAGGTGGGTGAGATGCAACCCACGACGTGTGATGGACAGCTGGGCTGGAAATAGCGGCGTTGATGTCCACTCTGTCCCTGAGTGGCGGGGTGACCATGGCTGTGTGTTCACCTCTGCCTCATCTCAGTGCCCTGCCTATAAACCGAGCCACTACAGGTAGAGCTGTGTCAGCCTCACTCCTGGCTCCTGGTTCTGGGGCCTCATGAGACCTGAGAGGGGAGCAGAAAATGGTCAGGGTGTCACCACCGTTTCGTCTTTGTTCGCGCCTGCCTCCCTTCCTGTGCACAATTGAAGAGCTTCGTTTTCCTTCCTGAAAGGATGGTGGGAGATGCCACCAAGAAGACCCCAGAGCCCCGAGTCGTCTTCATCAAGAAGTCGCAGTTGGAGCTTGGCGTGCACTTATGTGGAGGGAACCTGCACGGGGTGTTTGTGGCCGAGGTGGAGGACGACAGTCCTGCCAGGGGCCCCGACGGCCTCGTGCCCGGGGACCTCATCCTTGAGGTAAGTTCTGAGCTGCCGAGCAGCAGCCAGGCTGCCCTCTGCCCACGTGTCAGGCTTCCTGCCGTCTCAGGTGACATGGAGGCGGGGGAGCACAGCCTGGCATCCCATTGGGTGTTGAACGCTACCCAGACCCACTCTGGGTAAATATTAGGGAAGCAGGCATATTAGGCATGTTAGGACCCAGCTTGGGCACTGGCATCGGGAGGGCAGATGCTCTGCTCCTGGCAGCAGTAGGACCAGGACTCGAGTCTGATGGTGAGCACCATCTCCCTCTCACTGGGTCTCCCGTTGGATGGGGGAGGCAGGTTGTAGGTACTGAAAGCTACAAGGAGCTTTAGCAAGGGGAAGTGCCGTGTTTCCAGTAGGCCTCACTGGCTGAGAGGCTAGAACAGGGTCTCTGCTGGGAGCAGTTGAGGGCAGAGCAGGCACTCGGTAGAGGCCTCAGCCTCTGTAGACGTGGGGCAGATGGATGCCCAGAGATGGGGATGCTGAATCTTCTCCTTATCCCACTACTGGCCCCTCACGGGTGCCCAGGCCTCCCTGCTTCTGCCCTCTGACCCCCGTCTCCATCTCTGGGTAGTATGGCAGTCTGGATGTACGCAGCAAGACAGTGGAGGAGGTCTACGTGGAGATGCTGAAGCCCAAGGACAGCGTCCGCCTGAAGGTGCAGTACCGCCCTGAGGAGTTCTCCAAGATTAAGGGCCTGCCTGGCGACAGTTTCTACATCAGGTATCAGTGGCCAGGGCTGCCAGGAACTTGGGGCTTGGGGAGGGGCTTTTGATGGAGGCTGTTCCCTGTGAATGTCCCTGTGTTTCTTGCCCTTGAGGGATGGGACTATGAGCATTATTACTTGGGCCCCAAATTCTAAGCTTACTTAGAAAAACCCTTGAAAGCTCCTCGGGTGAGACAGGCTCTCTCTTTAGGGTTTTGGGCCTGGGGAAGTTTGAGGCCGCTGAGCCCCATTTTCCTGTGGCCTGTGCCCCTCTCCGGGTCTCCCCTGACTCAGTCTGCACACCCCTCTGCAGTGTGTGTGGATGTCGCAGCATCTGGAGTGCCCTGAAGGAATACATGAAAAGGGCAGAGTAGGGGGTGGGGCACAGGCATCAGGCATTTTCTAGGAGGCATGCAGCTTTCTTCATGAGATCTGAGGCCACACAAGAATGGCAAGTACTGATTTACTGTGTACTGTGAGGTATGGGGTCCCTGTGTCTAGGTACACCCTCCTCAGTCAAGGATGGCACGCTTCCATTCTGAGAAGTTTCCGCTGTGTAGGAAGCATCGACTTTGATGTGGGAGGAGTGCAAATAGGAAAGACTCTTTTGGAAGTGGAGATATGGCCTTGGTCCTTGGCAAAAAGGCTTTTATCTGATGGGCGTGAGGGGCTCGTGATGCTCCCTCCTTTGGGAACTGCTGCTAGAATGGGGAGAGATGGGTCCTGATCGTGGTCTGGGGAGAGCTTAAGAGCAGGAGAGTGGGCCTCGGAGCTTGGCTGTAAGGGGCGGCCTGTGGCCTGACTTCCCCTCCATCTCCCGGTCCAGGGCCCTGTATGAGCGACTGGCAGAGGTGGAGCCTGAGCTGAGCTTTAAGAAAGACGACATCCTGTATGTGGATGACACCTTGCCCCAGGGCTCATTTGGGTCCTGGATGGCCTGGCAGCTGGATGAGAATGCCCAGAAGATGCAGCGTGGGCAGATCCCCAGCAAATACGTGTGAGTGTTCTAGAGTTGGCCTGGGGCTGGGGCGGGCGGCGCCCATGGGGACATACCATGTGATGGCGCCTGGGCTGCTGGGCGCTTATTCTGATGTCCTCTCAGCTTCTGCTCTGTAAGTTTTGCCAAAGTCGCTTGTCCAAAAAGCTGTTCCAAGTTTAAGTCAGTGATGTATCCAAGTCAGAAGTATAGCGGCAACTTAGGAGACATGCTTTTTTTAATTATGTTTGTTGAGATATAATTCATGTGCCATGCATTTACCCAAAGTATGCAATTCCTTGGCTTTTAGTGTTTTCACAGATACGTGCAACCATCACCATAGTCAATTTGAGAATATTTTCACCATCTCAGAGAGAAGCCTTGTACCCTTCAGCTACCCGCCTTGTTCTGTCTACCTGCCCCCTGTTGCTAACCCTGAGCCACCACTGGTCTCCTTTCTGTCTCTACAAGGTTCCCTGTCTGGACTTTCCATTAATGGAGTCATACATACAGCACATGGTCTTTTGTGACCAACTCCCTCTACTTGGCATCATTTTTTTCATGGTTCTTCCGTGTTGCAGTGCATTTCTATGCTTTCCTCCTTTTTGTGGCTGGAATTATACTTTTTAGTGTCACAAGGGAAGGCTGTCTTAGCAGCTCCCTCTGACCCTCACCTGAATATAGGAGTTGGCCTGCTCTGAGAACTGCCCAGCATTGGTGTGGGTGCCACCCCAGAGTACTGGCACCAGGGGGTCCTCGGGGGCTTGGGTGCTGAAGTGGCCAGGAAACCTACAGAGGGTTGGGGTGGGGAGCCTGGAGCCCCAGCGTTGATCCTGCTCGCCGCAGGTGGGCAGGGCGACAGGCGATGGTCCCTTGGCCCTTCCCAGCACTGCTGTGCTCTTGTCTTCAGAATGGACCAAGAATTCTCCCGGAGGCTCAGCATGTCTGAAGTCAAAGACGACAGCAGCGCTGCAAAGACGCTCTCGGCGGCTGCACGCAGATCCTTCTTTCGAAGGAAACATAAGCACAAACGCAGCGGGTCCAAAGATGGGAAAGACCTCCTTGCCTTGGACACCTTTTCCAATGACTCCATTCCACTCTTTGAAGGCAAGTGACTGAGCTGGCTTTTCCAGCAGGCTCTCAGGCTGAGGTTTGCTCTTGACCACAGAAGCCTCACTGCAATGACGTGAACAAAGACAGGGGTTTGCTTTTCTCAGACATAATTGATCAAGGAGTGTGTCTGGGTTGGGATGGTGGTGCTGCAGTCCTCAGAGTCTACCACCTGTAGGATGTGTCCTCTGTCCTTAAGGTCTCCCCATCTCCTGCCATCACATCCATGTTCAGGCAGCAAGAAGAAAAGGGCATGGCAACGGTGTGCCTCTTTAAACAGCTTACCTGGAAGCCCCCTCTTCATTTTCCACTTACACCTCATTGACTGCTTGCAACTGCAAGGGAGGCTGAAATGGCAAGGTTTTCACTGGTGCCCTGCTGGCTTCAGTAAAGCAGGTTCTCCTAGTAAGGAAGAAAGGAAGATGGATATTGGGTGGGCAAAAAGCAGGTCTTGCCCGGTGCATTGCCTCTAGTTTGTTTTGAGGTTATTCCAGGCTGCTTGGTGGTAACCAGGGGCCACTGTGCAGATCTTGGCCTTTCTGGCTTTACTCCTTACAGGATCCTCCCAGGGCCAGGCACCTGCCCAGTCCTGGGGTTGCATGTCAGGGAGTGTCAGACATCCTTTGGCAGATCGCCCTGTGGAACGGTATATCTGTCCTGTAAAGCAGGAGGCTCTGATGAATGCTGATCCCTGGACCCCTGGGTGTGACCCCTGTCCTGGAAGGTGTGCCGTCCCTGATAGGCAGGCTGTGGGCGGGGTGAGGGGGCAGTGGGCCTCAGAAGGCAGGACAGCTGGCTTCCTCCTCCCCTGCTTCCTCACCTGTTATTTCAGGTCTTCGACACAGTGAGTTGAGTGAGTCCCACCCTTGTTCATGGCCCACGGACATGATAGTCAGGTCAGGGGTTGGCAAACCAGAGTCTATGGGCTGGATCTGGTTCATTGCCTGCTCTTAAATGGCCTTCAAGCTGAAAATAGGTTTTTACATTTTTAAATTTAAAATGTAAAAAAAAAAAAAAAAAAAAAAGACTGTCTTTTCAGAATAATAGTTGCTTGATTCTCCCTTCTCTTTTCTTCTGTAGACAGCATCTCTGGTGTATGGTGTATATCCAGTAGATGTCTTTGGAAAATAGCCATTTGTCTAGTCTGCAGTTCTTCAGAGTTTTTTTTTCATTCTATGTTTTTAAGTTATGGGGGTGTTCCCAGGTGGCGCTGGTGGTAAAGAATCCGCCTGCCAACGCAGGGGACATAAGAGGGAGCCCCCTCCCTCCCTGCCCCCAGCCCCCTCCCTGCCCGCGATTCAATTCCTGGGTTGGAAAGATCCCCTGGAGAAGGGTATGGTGCCCCCCTCCAGTATTCTTACCTGGAGAAACCCATGGACCAAGGACCCTGGCAGGCTATAGTCCACAGGGTCACAAAAAGTCGGACATGACTGAAGCGACTTAGCGTGCACACACATATTTTGAAGTTGGCTTTAAATAGTTATATCTTACTGTTAAATTGACCCTTTTATCATTATAAAATGTTTCGTCTCTAGTAATGTTTCTGGCCTTAAAAAAGGCTAGAAAACTATTTCTATTTTGTTACAGTATAATTATCACACGAGCTTTCTATTGGTTAAGTGTTTGCATAGTTCATCTTTTCCCATCGTTTCATACTTTTTTACAGCTTCATATTTACGTGGCTCTGTAAGCAGCATGTAGGGTTTTTTTTAACTCACTATGACACTTCATCTTTTTTCATTTTATTGAGACGTGTATAGAAAAATGCAAATACATCTATAGAAAAGTGTACAGCCTGAGATGTTTTCACATTTGAACACACCAGTGACAGTCTTTATCCTTTAATTGGAGTAGTTAATTACTGATTAAATCATCACTGATATATTTACCATCTTACTGTTTGTTTTCTGTTATCCTGCCTGTTTTATGTTCCCTTTCTTTTCTTACTTTTTTTGGATTAATCAAGCATTTTTGTTATTCTGCCCCCTCCTCAATCTCTTAGTTTTTATTAGTTTTGTTTTATTCTTTTGGGGGTGGTGATTACAGCAGCCCTCACAATGTGTATCTGACCTACTACTAACATGAATCATGACTTTGACCACTTCCTCAGTAATTTTAAAACATCAGAACACCATGACTTCCTTACCTACTTCCTACCTTTTGCTTGATTATCATTTTCATTTTATATGTATTTTTAAATCCAGCAGTGTTATTAATTTACACATCAGTCATTCACTTATGTTTATCCTTTCCATTATTCTTCATTCCTTCCTGTCATCCTCTTTCCCTCTCATTTTTTCTTTCTGATATATACTCGCTTCAGCATTTTTTTTTTCCAACTTGACATATAACTGACATATATTATTGTGTAAGTTTAAGGTGTACAAAACAATAATTTGATATGTGTATGAGTTGCAAAAGATTAACCACAATAAGGTTAGCTATAGTTAACATGCCCTTTGCGCGTGTGTTTGTGTGCTCAGCTGCTCACTCCTGTCTGACTCTTTGCGGCCCCATGGACTATACCCTCACCTCATGTAATTACCATTTTCTTGTTATGATCTTTAGCATTTCTTCTGATGCAGGTTTGTTGGTGACAGTCTCAGTTTCTTAGATTTTCACTGGATATAGAATTGTAGATGGGTCGATGTTTATGCATTTTAAAGATATTATTCATTGTCCTCTAGCTTTCACTGTGTGTTCATTTCCTGGGGCTTTTGCAATGTATGTTACAAGCTTTGTGGTCAGCATAGTATGCATTTATTCTCTCTCAGTTCTGGAAGCCAGAAGTCCAAAATCAATACTATTGGGCCAAAATCCAGGTGTTGGCAGGTCCATGCTTCCTTGGAGGCTCTAGGGGGGAGTGTTAGGTCCATGCTTCCTTGGAGGCTCTAGGGGGGAGTGTTAGGTCCATGGGTTTATAGTGTTGTTCAGGTGCTGTTTCCTTATTGATTTTCTGTCTGATTGTGCTGGCTTTCCCAGGTGGTGCTAGTGGTAAAGAATCCTCCTGCCAGCACAAGAGACATTAGAGATGCGGGTTCAATTTCTGGGTCAGGAAGATCCCCTGGAGGAGAGCATGGCAAACTACTCCAGCATTCTTACCTAGAGAGTCCCATGGACAGAGGACCCTGGCGGGCTACCGTCCACCGGGTCACAGAGAGTCGGACACGACTGAAGTGACTTAGCACCGCACTGGCTATACCATCCAGAATTGAAGTCAGGGTGTTGAAGTCCTGTACGGATACTGTGTCGTCTGTGTCTCCCTTCAGTTTCATCAGTGTTCACTTATTTGGGAATTCTAGGGCTGGGTGCGCATATACTTATGATTGATGTACCTGTTTGGCTAAATGATCTTTCTATCATACTATAATGTTCTTTGTCTCTTGTGACAGTTTTTGTCTTCCAGTCTATTTTGTCTGATACAATCATGGTCACTCCTGCTCTCTTTAGATTCCCCATTTGCATGAACCATTTTTTCTTGTCCTTTCATCTTTAGCCTATGTATATCCTTAGATCTAAAGTGAGTCTCTTGTAGACAGCGTATAGTTGGATCTTTTTTATTTATGCATTCAGCCAATCTGCATCATTTAATCGGGGCATTTAATCAATTTATACTTAATTGCTCATATGAAAGAGTATTTTTTAGTTGTTTTCTGTATGTCTTGTTGCTTTTTCATCTTATCTTTTCCTTCCTTGCTGCCTTCTTTTGTATTTCATTGATTTTTTTTTTTTTTTGGTTGTAGTGACATGTTTTAATTTCTTTCTCATTTCCTTTTGTGTATATTTTATAGTTTTTTTTTGGTTACTATTGTAATTACATAAAATATCTTTAGGTTATAGCAATTCATTTTAAACTGATGATAGCTTCAATCTTATATAAAACTACATCTCTGTGTTCCCCTCCACCCCTTTATGTTATGGATGACACTGATTACCTCCTTTTATATTATCTGAATATTAGGTACATAATTACTTTTATGCTTTTGATTTTAATATCTGTACCAGTTTTAAAAGGAGTCTACATACCTCCATTAGGTTGCTTCCAGATTATATGTTTGTATATTTACCCTTCCCAGGGAGTTTATTTTCTCTGGGCCTCTGACTCTGGTTGGATATTGTGCTTGTGAGAGGCTCTGGAGCCCTGTGATTCTGTTATTATGAGAACTTCTGACAAAGCAGATTATTCTGAGAGGATCAGAAAACTTCTAAATTGGTGCCCCTCAGTGTGGAATGTTAATAGTCATTACGGGAGAAGACGATTCTGTTGAGCTGAAGACATGGTCTTAATGTCCATACACAGAGAAATGGTAGGTGCAGTGCATTCACGTTTTAGGATGTTACAAAGGATAAAAGGGGATCAGTGTGAGTCAACAGGGATGCTTTCAACAGAAACGTAAGACTGAGTAAAGAGGGGTTACAGAATATTTATTGTCTGTCATTTTTGTTGGACATACGTATTTTCCAGGTTTTATGAGCACATAAAAGGATACACTTTATAGTCGTGTCCGACTCTTTGTGACCCTACGGACTGTAGCCCGCCACTCTCCTCTGCCCATGGGATATGCTTTGAATCCTCATAACCAGCAATGATGCCAGTTGAGAGGAAGCTGCCAGGGACCAAGACTGGAGAAAGGGGGTTGGAGAGGATGCCTAGCTTACCTGTCATGGTCAAAGCTTTAAAAGGGGGGATGTTATTATCTCCTCTTGGAGGAAGTTCTTTGCCCTGGGTCTGTGCTATTCTTTTAAAAGTTTTTAAAAGTGTTTCTGAGTTGCCAGCACAGTGATTGGTACCTGGGAGGTGTCAGGAAGATATCTGCATGCTGGTTTTAGGCTATCTCTTTCTGTGAGCATTTTTTATTCATTTTGTGGAAGGGGAGACTTAACTACATGTATCAGCTAGGATATTGGTTTGAGTGCTGTAACTGAGACCAAATAACAATGGCTGAAGCATGATAAGCTTCTCTGCCACATAAAAGTCTGGGTTGGTAGGTAGCCCCTTGGAGGCAGCTCTGTTCTGGGGACCATCAGGGAGCCAAGTCCCTTTTGTCTCGTGTCCCTCTTGTCATTTCCTGGGGGTGGGTTGTCATCTGCAGGGTCAGAGCTGGGTCACTGCCCCTGGTCCTGTCCGTTTCAGCTCATGGGAAGGGGGATAGTTTGCTCACTGCATGGGGCAGGTCTGGGTCACACGACCCACCCCGCTCAGGGGAGGTGGCACCTGTAGAGAACGGAACGTCTAATGGTGAGGGGACCGTGCGTTGAATGCACATTGGAGAATTTGAGCTGAATAAAGTGCTGCAATGCCTCAGGTGTCCAAGGAGTGGGACACGGTGCAGGAGTGGCCATGCCCTGGTGCCCAGGGTGTGGGACTCTCAGTGCTAAAATTGGGCGAGTCCTAGGCAGACCGGGGTGAGCTGGGTCCCTGGCTCTGGATCTGTGGAGTGAAGGAGACAGGTCTGCCTGGGGTAAGCTAAGTCAGGGGAGCAGTGGGTCCCCAGCCCCTCCCGGCCCTCCCTCTGCTCCGGGTGGGTGCCCATCCTCTGCTGCCCTCTCTCCCCCAGATCCAGTGAGCCTGGCCTATCAGCGGGTCCAGAAGGTGGACTGCACCTCCCTGAGGCCCGTCCTGATCCTGGGGCCCTTCCTGGATGTGGTGAAGGAGATGCTGGTGAACGAGGCACCCAGCAAGTTCTGCAGATGCCCCCTTGGTAAGGGCGGCCCTCAGGCCTGCTGGGCTGTGTCTGTCCCCGTGTTTGTGTTCACCTGCTTCCGGGGTGGATCTCATAGAGTTTTCATCCTTCTGACTTGGATCGCATCAGCATTCAGCCTCTGGCTCTTTCTCTGGGAGTGAGGCTGGCAGGGCTGGGTTTCCGTGCAGTGCTTTCCCCGCCTGTGCAGCGATGGCTCACGGCGCCACACCTGCTGATTCCTGTGTCTGTGCTTTGCAGAGGTGATGAAGGCCTCCCAGCAGGCCATCGAGCGGGGCGTCAAAGACTGCCTGTTTGTCGATTACAAGCGGAGGAGTGGCCACTTTGACGTGACCACTGTGGCTTCCATAAAGGAGATCACAGAAAAGGTACCATGGGCTTTCTGGGTAAGGTTTCTGAGGCCAGGTGGGGTGGTGCTTTAGAATGTTCGTGTATCTGGGTAAAGGCGGGAAAGGGGTTTGGAGTTGGGTTGTCCAGACCCCACATGGCCCCCGTTCCCAGCCTTGGCCATCATCAAAGCTGACAGCCTGTGGGGAGAGGTTTCCCTGGATGAGGTTTCCCCACCGGGGGTCACACGCCCTCTTCATGTCAGAATGGTTTTGCTGCCTTGTTCCTCAGTAGCACCTCATGTATTCACTTAGAGGGTGAGGCCGGGTAGTGTCAGGTGAGGAGTGGGGCCCCTCCATGGCAGACAGAGGCTGAGTTCCTGAGGCTCAGCCCTGCCCCTGCCCGGGTGTTCACCTCTCCCTCCCTGCAGAACCGGCACTGTCTCCTGGACGTCGCCCCGCACGCCATCGAGCGACTGCACCACATGCACATCTACCCCATCGTCATCTTCATCCACTACAAGAGCGCCAAGCACATCAAGTGGGTGCCCGGCTCCTCGGGGGCTTGGCCCGGCCTTGCTGGGCGTGGGGGGTGGCAGGGCATTGGCTTTGAACAGGCCTCCTGGGTAGGAGTGCCCCCCCTACCCCCCCCCCCCGCCCCCGCCATGTGCCCATCTCACACCCAGCCAGTCGTGTTAACCCAGCACAGCCCTCCCCAACGCTTTCTGTCCTGTGTGGGGGCTGCCACAGCGCCTCGAGTCTGCACCACTTAGTCTGCGTATCTCCCTCCTGACCCCCATGCCCTCTCGCCCTCGCCTGCCTTTCGTCTTGGTGCTCACGACGACACAGGAACTGGGCAGCCCAGGTCCACCAGGAGCTGACTTGTGATGTGCATGGGCCTTTGCTCTTACTGAGCTTCAGTTTTTGTGGTTAGGCTAACAACTTGCCAAGCCCCCATATGCTCCCCCCTCACCTTTGCCTTTCGGTGCTCCCAGGCTTCTGGTACCTGCACTCGGGGGCCAGCTGGGGCATCTGAGTTCTTCCCTGTCTCTGCCCAGAGCTCCCTGTGGGGCCAGCAGGCTGCGCTGTGCTCCCCCAGGGGCGCACGTGCGGTTGGGGGTAGCCCTGTTATTCTGGACAGAGAAGCTGAGAGGAGGGCATGGGGAAGGTGAGAAGGCTCAGCCAGGTTCCTGGATGTCCCGATAGGGAGCAGAGAGACCCCATCTACCTGAAGGACAAGGTGACTCAAAGGCATTCCAAAGAGCAGTTTGAGACGGCTCAGAAGATTGAACAGGAGTACAGCAGGTACTTCACAGGTAGGTATGCGTCGGGCCCAAAGAGGAGCGGGTGGCAAGGACGTTCACAGCCTTCCCAAGGATGCCCTTCTAACTTAGAAGTGTTACAGCCCGCACTTCCGGGGTGCCTGGTGATGCCACCGCAGTGGGCACTTTCATTACAGACAGTCTTATTGCAGGCACAGGGCAGCATCGGGGGCTTGTCGGTCCAAAGGTAAAGTTCACTGATTCTGGCCTTGGGTCACAGTTGGTCTTGAGTTACGGCTGCACAGGCGCCATGTGGCACAGCTCCGCACTCCCCAGGCAGGTGGCACAGCAGTGGTGGCTGTGAGCACCCATCCCCAGCACCCTCCAGGGTAGGCCAGTTTCGCAGTGGCGTTTGATGACAAACTGCACCATTACTGTCTCTTGTCTTTGAAACAAGGCAAACTAAAAGAAACTCTAATTTAGTAGTTGCCATAGTACTTGGTGGCTTCCGACTTCTTCCATGAAATCAGTCATTTGTAGGGGCCATAACAACATCGTGGTCAAGAGAGGTGGAGACTGTGATTTTAAGTAACATGTAGAGAGTGTTATGATTGGTGCTTCTCATGCAGTATTTGGTCTCAGAACCCAGCCCTGGCTCTCCTGTGTATGTGTATGTGTGTTTGTGTTTTAATTTTAAATCCATTACAGACCGATATTTCAGTTAAATACTTTAGCAGTTTACTAGAGAAAGGAAAATTTAAAACTTCAAAACTTACGACATACAGGCTTTGATTTTTTATCAGATTTAGCAGATGTGAAATTACTCCGTCACATTGTCATAGCCATTTCTAAACGTTCACCGTCAGTATCTGTGGCAGGAAGCCAGGGTGTGGCGCTGTTCCACGGAGCACGCACAGAGCCCTTGTCTAGTGTCTGCTGGGCCGTGGTGCTGAAACCTTGCCAAGCAGCAGGCCTGAGCCGGAGCTGGGGATGGCCCATCATCTTTGCTGAGAGTCTTCTCTGGGCCATGGGGTGCCCAGCTCTCGAGACCCAGCCTAGTTCCCTCTAGAATCTTGCTGCCACTTGGACTATTACAACATACCCCAGGCTGCTTCCCAATGTACTGGGACTCCGCGTTGCGTGACGAGGCACACCAGCCCGGGTCATCACTGCTGTGGAGCCTGGCGAATTATGTGCATAGTGACATCACGTCACCCATATTACAGGGCTCAGGGCAACCTGGAAAATCAGACGCCAGCCTTCGTTTGAGCCCCAGATTTTAACGTGGTATGAACAGTTGCCGAGAGGGATAGATAAAAAGCCGAAGTGATTTGCACTCAACTCTCTTTTTCTTTCCCAATTTCTTGCTGATGGAAGAGAAGTGAGGCGGGGGTAGAGCAGTTGAGCCGAGTAGCTGAAGACAGGCAGAGCACCAGGAAGAGTGAAGGGTCTGTTTGCGCCTCCTTCGGGGCGTCTTCCTCCGAGCCGATGACGGGTGTGTTTGGGGACTCTCTTGCAGGGGTCGTCCAGGGAGGAGCCCTGTCGAGCATTTGCACTCAGATCTTGGCAGTGGTCAATCAAGAGCAAAATAAAGTCCTGTGGATCCCAGCCTGCCCTCTCTAGAACACAGCGCTGGGGATGACTGTAGCCTGGCCTCCAGCCCGACCGCCTGGTGCAGCTCTTTGCAGTGACTGCGGATCAACGCCACTGTGTGTAAACACGAAGGGGAGGGATCCATGAACCGGGGCTCCAGAAGTACCTCCTCTGCAGACGGAAGGCCACAGACGGACGGGATCCAGACCCCGGCCAGCGGACTGTGCTTCTCCCACACGTGTGTGCTTTAAGACAGACTGTGGAGTTGGGGACTCGACACCAACCTTCCTTGTAGCCAGCTCAACAGAGATGCTGCAAAGAGAACCTTTCAGATCACAAGTTTACAAGCCTTTTCGAAGTACTCGGTTGTTTATGTTTACTTGAATGGCTCCGTGTTGTCGCTGCCCAGCCCCCGCCCTTTTCCTCACTGTCGCTTTGGTGTTGGTTTTGTGCCTGCTTTCAACGAAACACTCTGGAACCTCGCTGGGGGCCGCTTTGCTCTGGGAGGTTCTTAGCTGTGGGACCAGACCTCTGACGAATGCCCTGCTCCTCGGTGGCCCCTCTCTCGGAAGGCCCTGTGACTGCGGCTGCTTAGACGTCAGTGGGTGCGGAACTAGTGCCTTTGTGGGGCTGCGCGTTCTCCTGCACCTAGGAAGGTGACTTCCGCCGTCTTGTAGGCGCATTCCTCAGACTTTGTCTCCTGCCTTCTGCCACCTCTTACTTCTCATCCACCTGTGTTCACGATTCCAGCGTTCTCTCTGGTCCTCAGAGCTTTGTGGGTTCACTGTGACACAGCCAGTTCTGGGCAGGGTGTCAGGCTGGGGCTGAGGCATGCCACTGGGTCCTCCTTCGGTTCTGTGAATAGTGACAGCCTTTACCAGTGCAGATTTTGCAGAGTAATTCCCAAATGCTTTACAATGGGTCAGGCACATCAGCTCTGTTTGATCTAAAAACAATTCGTATTTCAGACTCTGGAAAGAGAGCTTTTACGGAAGCTTGAGGATCAATGTGGTCACTGTTAAAATTCAAGAGAAACTGGGATCTATCTAGTCTTGGCTTCAGCTCTCACAACATGAGCAGAGCTCCACGAGGATGGCTTTGTTTTGTTTTGTTTTTTAACGCATCTGATGCCAGATGTTTCTGGCTGAAGATTTGGTGTGGTTCCTCCTTAAACTGTGCGTCCTGTTAATAATAGGTACTGTACGGGGCTCCGGGTAAGTGTCACTGGGGTAGGACCTCTATTTTAATACTGTTCCTAACATTTCATTTTACTAGCAAGAAATCGCTGATTTCATTTTATTCTTTGTAATTCTAGACACTAGATTATAGTTTAGCCATACTGACATTTTTTTAAAAAGGGATATATTTTCTTGCACAGTTGTTCGCAAGGAGACACATTTCAGTCTCAGTGCTGCCCTTTGTTTCACAGGTACACGTGTTCTGGCTCAGACAGCTAGGACCAACCGCAGGCTGTCGCAGGGTTTCGCTGGCACCCGCGGGGCCGCTGCTCTGGGCGGCTGGGGTTGGCACAGAGATGGTACAGTGTGCACGGGTACTGTTCTGACAGACTGGGGTTTTCTGTACTAAAACCTTCCTTTGTATCAAAAGTTAAACAGACTTTAGTACAACAAATAAAGGTCAATTTCTGTAACTCGTTGTGAAGACACCTGTGTTTCATGTGTTTTCCACCTCTCCCCGGCTTCCTCGGCTCTTTGTTCCTACGTTTGAGACAGCTGTCCCCCACCCCCGCAGCGTTTGGGTGGAGCTGGCCACTCTCTGAGGTTCCCTCCAACTCTCGCGATGATTGGGCGCCCCTCTCACCTGCAGTGTCAGCCCCTCCGACTCCCTCCTTCCCTCCCACGTGTCCAGCGTGGGTGCTGGTTGTAACCAGGCAGCTCATGTATGTTAAGATTCCAATCCTGCCCTGGGGGCTCATGTTCAGATCTGCAGGTTTTGCCTGGGCCGTGAAAAGCACAGGGGCTCGAAGGACACCAGGATCTTCTCGTGATCTCAGCTGGGTCCCTGCACCCCGGGGGTGAAGAAGACCCAGCCTGGCCCAGAGGCTGCAGCGTGAGACCACCCACGACTCGCCTGGGCAGATTGTTTGGGCCCAAAAGCCTGTTCCAGGGTGGCAGGAAGGCCAGAAGGGACCAGTGCTTGTCTAAACCCATGCAGAGCCCAGGCAGGGGGTGGAGGTGCACAGCCTCTGCCCCCGGGTGGTGTCTGCATAACGCAGGCTCAGAGCCTTCTGGAAAGGCAGTACTGACTTTGGGCTGCAGCCTCGAGATCTTGGACACATCTCACATGGGCCTCCAAAGACAGGGCAGACGAGAGAATCTCTGAGGCCCCATCCCGTGCTGACATCTCAGTTACGAGTAGGGAGCGGGACTTCCTTCCTGGCTCTGGGGAGGTTGAGCAAAACCCCAACTCTGGGAACCTTGAGACACGTGACTTTTGGAGGCTGGTGGAGTCCCTGATGCCTCACATGCAGGAGCAGAATCTGAAACTATCTGGACCCAGAGTCCTGGGCCAGAGTCCTGGGCCTCTTCAGCTGGAGCGAGGCTCTGAGGCTGACCAAAAGGGCAGGACAACTGGAATTTAGGGCTGGGAAACCTGAGGCTGCTGCCAACCCCAGCACCCTGCTCCCTGGGGCTGACAGTGCAGAGAGCCGCATGGGTCACAAATGCCAAAGACAGAAAGAAATATGAGGAGTTGCCAGGTGGGGCATGGAGCAAGCATGAACTCACAGTGGGGGAACCAGTTGGCGTGGACGACAATCTTTTCTTCGGGGACGGGGCTCCGAGGTCTGGCCCTGCACGGCCAGGCCTTATCCTCTGCCCCCTCAGCTTCACTTCTCCCTGTGGGTTTCCTGGACCTTATTTTCAATCATGCAGACTCTTGTGCACTCATGCCTTCTGGAATGTAGTCTCCAGACTCCTGATGTTTCGCCTTCAGTTCTCCTTCCTATTGTGAGTTTCTATCTTTTGTCTTTTTTCAACCATGAAATGCGTCATACATACAGAAGAGCATCTACAATGTAAACATATGGTCTAAAGAATAATAGTGTGTCTGTCGTTAAGAAACAGAACCACAGCACTGCTGTGAAAGCCCTCTTGATGCCTCGCACACTTGAATTCTCCCTTTCCCCCGGGAAGTGCTGGGCTGACTTGTGGTTTAATGATTCCCTCGCTTTTTCTGTTTTCACCCTCCGGTGGAGGTGTTTGAAACAATATTATGTGAGGTTTTGAAGACACCAGGCTTCAAACACTCACTGAGCTATGAGAGCAGAGGGCAGTGCCCCTGCTGTTGGACGACATGGGCTGGAAAAGCAGTGTGACCTCTGGGTCAGGGGGAGTCTCAGCTTCCCTGGGGATTTTGAAGTGCCATTCCTCTGGGGGAAATCGGTAAGCAGGGACTTGAAAGGGTCCTGGGGACACTGGGGCCGCCACGCTCGGGGTGTGTGGCCGTACTGTGGACAAACCGAGTCCTCGTGGTCTGGCAGGAATACGGTCGGAGGGCTGGAGCTGCTGACTGTAATTCCATGCTCACTGCGACCATCCTCTTGATTTCAGCGGTGAGCCAAACCTGTGCCCTCCGGGGCAGGAAATGTTGACTTCTCCTACTGATCTGAGGAGTGAGAAGGATGTCAGCTCCTGTCGATCAAGCCTAGGAGAGGTGGGAATGGGGCCATTCAGTTCAGTTGCTCAGTCATGTCCGACTCTTGGCGGCCCCGTGGACTGCAGCACTCCAGGCTTCCCTGTCCATCACCAACTCCCGAATCTTGCTCAGACTCATGTCCATCAAGTCGGTGATGCCATCCAACCATCTCATCCTCTGTCGTCCCTTCTCCTCCTGCCTTCAGTCCTTCCCAACATCAGAGTCTTTTCCAATGAGTCAGTTCTCTGCATCTGGTGGCCAAAGTATTAGAGCTTCAGCATCTGTCCTTCTAATGAATATTCAGAACTGATTTCCTTTAGGATTGACTGGTTTGATCTCCTTGCAAATGAGAATGGGGCCAGGATCACCTTATTGTTCTCTTAATTAAGAGAAGAGCCAGAGGCCCTGGTGCTAATAGCTCTTGACATTTCTGTCTTGAGTCCCAGCTCCAGACCAGACTTTTTACTCTCTGTCTGGTGTGAGCCCTCATCCTGGGACTTCCTCCACTTTCCTGAGAGTTTTGTGGGAGTTTTTTTGATTTCTCTGACTCTTTTCTCTTTTGATGGATCTCCTGCTTCTTGTGCTGCCTGTGAGGAGAGAGGGTTAACCCCTGATCCGAATTCTTTCTGCAGAGGAAGGTGACTCAGTATCAGTATAGCTGCATGCAGTCCCTTAGTCCCTCTCTCTCCAGTATGGTACCAGTTCTCTGATCTGTGCCTGGTGACGCCTAATCCAGGAATCCTCTCAATATTCTCCAGGCAGTAAAGCCTCCTGGCTTCTGCTGAGTTTAGGGAAATGCATTAACCCCGTAGCTTGGACTCCAGGAATCTGTTTCTCCTGGGCTGTCCTGAATTCCATCTTTAAGCCATCATCTCCACCCCAAGTTCTGAAGTAATGCCACAGCTGCTGCTTCCTCTGTTGTCTTAGGATTGGGCTCAGGTCTACTAAATAATTTACCACTGGTCCATTTGCTTCTCAGCTTCTAAAATGATTTTTTGGTTACATACCTCTCTGCTCTCCCCGTATTTTTGGATTTTTTTTTAAAAAAGGAATCTTTTTACTGTATTTCCTTTGTTTTAGTGAGGTTTGAATAATGGAAAAAAATCTAGCTTATGTATCAAGCTAAGCTGCTTGCTTATAACACAGAGATTAAGGTTTACCTTTCCATGTTCTTTTAACTATTATCTTACTTTCACTGAGGTCTTGAGAGGACCTGAATTACGTACTTGGTTGCTTTTAACAGCAGCGTCCCCTTCCGGTTCCTGAGTGTGTCAGTCAGGCTTCAGCCTGAGAAGGTGAAAGTCGCCCAGTTGTATCTGACTCTTTGTGACCCCATGGACTATATACAGTCCATGGAATTCTCCAGGCCAGAATACTGGAGTGGGTAGCCTTTCCCTTTTCCAGGGCATCTTCCCAAACCCAGGGATCGATCCCAGGTCTTCTGCATTGCAGGCGGATTCTTTACCAGCTGAGCCACAAGGGGAGCCCTGAGAGGCAGAACCATTAGGAACAGTATGATGTACATGTAAATGTATGTGTCCATTTGTTGTAAGGATTTGGCTTTCGTGACTGTGGATATTGGCTAAGCCAGTCTGAAATCCCCTGGGATGGGCTGGCAGGGGAGCAGGAAGAACCTGGTGGGCAGGTGGGACTCACGGGCTTAGACAGGAAGCAAAGGATGCAGGGTGAGCATCACAGATGTAGTTGAAGCTGCTGCCACGAGTGGGATTTCTGCTTTTTATAGGGAGGTTTCAGATTTTCAGGCCTTTCAACCGAATCAGGCCTACCCAGATTATCCAGGGCGCTTCCTTACTCTTACTGTTGACTAATGATGGGCTTTAATCACATCTGCGGAATGCCTTCACAGTGTTTAATAATGGAACCATGGCCTAGTCAAATTGACACATCAAAAAAACTTGTCACAGTGGGTTTACCAATAACTTACCTAACTGGTTTCCCCCAAATGGGTATCTGAATTAATTTTATTGTTATTTGTGTTTATATATAGATTTATCTAACTTGATAGAAGCTTCTCTGTGGGGTTTCTGGCTTTGGGCAGTTATAGGAAATTGTCTCAGACCTTTCTTATTGCCATGTTGCCCTGAGGGTAAAAGCAGACTTGTGCTTAGTTTGGAGAGGATCTTAGCTCCTCACAGATGCGACCTGCTCTGAGAAAGTTCACCATCTAAGCTGCTTTATGCCTGCTTGCTTCAGAGATGGACAGAGATGCCCTGAGGACCAGGTGACTATGGGGGCTAAGAGGAGGGACTGGCAGGCCTGGGTGCCCTCTTGCAGACAGCACTAGAGGCTTCTGCGGGGCCAGGCTGCCCCTGAGCACACCGTGGGCTGTGGCTGGCACCTGGTACACATCTCAGAACGCACAGTGATAGTAGAATCAGACAAAACCTGTGTTGAGTCCAGCAGTGGTGTGTATTGATGTTGGTTCTCCATGGAAATAAAATTATAAATCTAAAACTGCAGGATATTTTGCCAAACATGACAGTGGCTGTTTTTTGACCAACAGCTTATTTTTATTAAGATTATCTGCTAATAATTAGAGGAAAGATATATGTTTAATTTTTGCATTTTACAAGTTTACATTTTCCTTGAAGTACAGAAACTTGTATTTACACTCTGGTGTTTGCAATAAATATTCTGCTATTATTTATAATTTCTAAACAATTCCCTAACCAGTGTGTTTTTTAAAGTTAGCTTTCATGACATCCTGGGTTGTCTCTTGTTTCTACACCTTAAGGGTCTAGACTAAGCAGGTGATCCTCGAGCATGCTGCTGCTGGGCAGCATCTTCATTTATGGGAAGTACAATTGTTTAAAACCAAAAATCTCAGAGTTGAATCTGAGAGGTGTGTGTCTGCACACATCATGGAAGCTTAGAAGGTAAGTTCCTTGCTTCAGGTCAAAGGTAATTGGTCCTTAAAAATGCAGTGATAGGACGAGTCAAAAATGTCTGCAGATGCAGAAGAACATGGGATGCAAGCCCATTAAAAGAACTTCTGTGGGTCCTTTGCAGGCTGCACACTCATTTCCCCGACGGTCCAAGGTCGAGAGCCCAGTGTTAGGGAACTGAAGACTTGGCCTTCACTGCTTCCTTCAGTCTTGTAAGAGCAGACTTGATCAGTATCCTATGCTGTGCAACAGGTGGGTTCTACAATGCTCTCGATGCTGATGGCATTCCCAAGAAGTCAGGCATTACTGCTTATCTAGTGACCCAGTCCAGAGAAGGCAATGGCACCCCACTCCAGTACTCTTTGCCTGGAAAATCCCATGGACGGAGGAGCCTGGTAGGCTGCAGTCCACGGGGTCGCTAGGAGTCGGACACGACTGAGCGACTTCACTTTCACTTTTCACTTTCATGCATTGGAGAAGGAAATGGCAACCCACTACAGTGTTCTTGCTGGAGAATCCCAGAGACAGGGGGAGCCTGGTGGGCTTCCCTCTATGGGGTTGCACGGAGTCGAACACGACTGAAGCGACTTAGCAGCAGCAGCAGCAGTGACCCAGTCAGCAGGCAATGTGACAGCCAGTCTGCCCAGGATGGGAGCTCAGGGTAACACAGTTGAAGTTGCTTTGATATGTTACTTGTGTCCCTGGTACACTCTTCAGCATTGTTATGGGATCAGCAGAGAAGGTCATTGCCAGTACTGATCACTTTCCGAGAGGTTGAAGGCCTTTACGGTATCTATCCACAAGCAGAATGATCGAGTCAGCAGTCTGATCACTTAGAGGTCTGCCCCAAATACAGATTGGGTCAGTATGCAGCCCTGAGTCAGCCTTGTAGTGGCCACCATCATGGAATCAATCCAGTCCCCTGGGAAGTCAGTAGCCCGACAAGTCAAGATACGGGTGTGTCATCCAGCAGCAGCAGCTGATGCAGTTGGGGGTACTGAAACCACTGAAGTGGTGGGACAGTTGCAACTCCCCAAGTGACAGCAGAGACTCAGCCGATCTTGGCCACAGAAGATGGGGTCAAGGCCCATAAGCAGGCACTATCAGGTCCCTTGTAGGGATTAAACTCACTGCGAAGGTCTCCTGATCTCTCCACGGCAGCCAACTGGTGAGACAAGAAGCACTCACCATCACGTGCTGGGTTCAGAGCCCCAGAAGGGACACCAGGAGCTACAGTCAAAACACCCAGGCTTGTCACTGCCTCTGCTGGCAGGGTCGAGTGCATGGGCCCCAAAGGCAAGATGCCCCCAGGAGGCAGTCAGTGCCCTCAAGCCAGTTGAGATAGCAGGATATGACAACCGAACCAGTCTTTAGGTAAATAAAACGAAAGGATGAGAACAAGCCAGAGAGTCCCAGTGGGGGACGTTGTGTGTCCCCTTGTCCTGAGCACCCTTCATCCCAGGGTTCTTGGGTTGTTTGTTGTGGTTTGCCCCCTGCAGGCCTCAGATGACCCCACAGGACCAGGTGGAGGCCTGACTTCCCTATGGCATGAAAGGGCATGGCGTGAAACACACCAGTGATGGGGTGGGGGAATGGGTGGATAAAGGATTTCAGGATTCCAGTGTGGGACTGAAAGTGCCTCCTTGGCTTAGAAGACCTCACTCTGGAAGGGTTTGCTGATCAGATCTTCCTGGAGGTTTTTTTCTCTCCTTTTGCTTCAGCAGTAGAAGAGAGATAAAACCATATACACTGAGATGTCTCATTCAATGCCTTATCCAGGAAAGACAACGCATTCTTATCAGTTTTTCTCCACTGCTTCTTGATGCAGAGTACCAGCTAAATCAAGTGCAGACTCTCTCCTTTCTCACCCAGGAGTGAGCGTACACAGAGCTGTTTGGTGCTGTTCTTTGTATAACCCAAACTGCTAGTGTAGCCTTTTGGCCTGTATTGCAGTCACTACTGCAAATGGAGCTGTCCTAGTTGAGGCCAGAAAAATGCAGAGAACCACATGGCGGGCCAATAGCCTAGACGCAAGAGAGCACAAGCCCCTGTCGCCCATCACGAGGAGCCAGTTTCTCTGGAAGAAGAGGAGCTGCTCAAGCGCTCCACAGCGCCCTCTAGAGAAGGCCAGAGATTGGGATGGCATCTGTGCGGGTGGAGGGTGTGTCCCAGCGACTGTGAGCTGCCCTCATTTTCTAGTTTTCTCTGGCAGCTGAAATCAGGGAATGTAGTTTTTAGAATGGGGGAACAGAAAGGTTTTAGAGATGTTTTATGTTGGCCCGGACTGGAGGCCTGCCTTGTGCCCATACCGTGGTGTAGGGGGCAAGCCCTGCTTTGGGGCTGCTGGGTAGCCATTTCTCTGCGTCCTAAGGTGACTGGAGGTGGAGGGTTCTGGTGGGATTAAAGGAGAAGGTGTGTGTGTCCATCTTCCCTCGCCCCCGTGATCCCCATATAATTTCCTGAGCCTGATGTTTTGTCTAAAACTGTAAGGCACGAAGGGAGGAGCTTGGAGAAAGGGACACCAAGTCTTCAAAAGCCTTGGAAAGGGTGTGTCGTGGCCACCCACACAGGAAACGGTGGTGCAGTTTTCTCTAAGCACTGCGAGGGGTCCTTGGTCCTCTGGCGATGCCGCTGTGTATGGAGGTGGCAGGGCTGTTTCTGGGATGTGCTGCAGGTCATGACTGAACATAACCTGAAGGCAGAAGTGCTGCCCTCTAGTGGTCATGCGTCCTGGTATTTGCAGAACACCCATATATTATACTGACTTTCATATTCTCTGTACATTTTCCCAGGGTTAAAACTCTATTATTTTTAATGATTACTATTTGATTGTAGCCTTCTTTTATTCAAATTATGTTAAGATTAAACTTATTTTTATGAGATCAACTTAATTGACTACATGTTTAATGTAAATAAATAATAAGCAAGAAATAAATGAGGGGCCTCTAGGCTAAGATACTGGGCAGTCTCGTTAAATTGTTGTTGTTCAGTTGCTGGCCAAACTCTGTCATTTCAAAACAGCAAAACATATTGATGCATTAGGCCAGAAATGTAAAGCTTGACTAAAAATTACTTGGAAAGCATTTGCTTAAGGTGAAAATAAATTCAGTGTGCGAAATTCATCCATCTTTTTCTTGCAGATATGAATAAAGGCACATGGCAAAACAGGCAAATTTGTAACAGGGCATGAATTGAAAAGTCAGATTCCACTCTGACAATGTGAGTGGTTAAATAAGGTGGCTATTACCATCTTAAGTGTGATCACACTTAGCCATCAGTAACAATCGTGGAAATGGAGACCGCTGTCAAGTGAGAATAAGCAAAGACTATTTCCAGCTTGCTATAGCAAGGGAATCAGCTACCGTCACTTGCCTTGGTCAGACAGTCAAAGGTAGGCAGTGGAGTGAGAAGGCTTTGTAGTGGAAAAGGAGAAATCTGCAGGTATGCCCTGATCAGAGTCTGTTAGCCTTGGGGAAGCTGGGGCAGGCTGACTAGCAGTGGAGCATCCTATGTGATTGATCAGGAGTGCATATTTGGCTTTTTCTGGTTGGTCCTATGAAGCTGGAAAAGCTGGGGCAAAAATGAGGGAAGCTGACAGGTGTTGATCAAGTCTTAGCCATTTGGGGCCAAGGGTTAGAGGGGTCATTTGGCTTCTTGAACTAACCATTCAGTCCAGCTGCTGGTTTGAGGGAGTTTAAGGAACAAAGAAACACCAGACAAATCTACAATGAGGAATATTCTTTGACAATGACCACGTCTCTTCAATGCTATGTATGAAAAAAAAAAAAAAAAAGGTGTGTGTTGGGATAGATGGGTGGAGGCTGTTTTGGATTAAAAGAATCAAGAGATTTTTGTAACTAAATATGAGGGAAAAAATTGTAAGAGACATTTGGGAAACAATTGAGATTTGAATATGGGTTCAGAATGAAAAGACATGAGGGAATTATTTATGAAGCTGGAATGCCAGTGGCGTTGTGTAGGGGCTCTGTGTGGCAATGCAAGCTTAACTCCTTTGGAGGTACAGTGTCTAATTTCCCTTGAAATGCTTCAGGGAAATGTAGATGCTTGACATGGCACAAAGTTGTAGTTTTAGATCTAGATGGTGAGTACATGGGTTTTCATCACAGGAAAGCAAGTTCAAACTTGTAATAATGCTTAGGAAGGAGTCTGTGTTGATCTAACCTCAGTTCTACTTACTTCATGTAACCACCATTACAATCTATGCCTACACAAGTGAAAAATAGACTTGTGTTTCCTTTCAAATTTTCGCCTAGACAAAATCAGAAGCTAACTACTTGGGTTTTCCTTACCCAATGCCATGGGGTGTTTCACCATAGCAGAGCATGTGGATCTGTCTATATGCCAACACACTGTATTTATTTGAATGAGTAAACTTTTTTTTTAAAAAAACAGACGTAACCTTCATTTTTTTGTATAGTTTTTCTGTTAAAAACATTATCTAGTTCTACTCTCAGAGAAACTGTCAAGGAAGTTTTGATGGAAACAGGCCGGTTGCTTGAGCAAAGACACACAGCCAAGCAAGAAAGAACAAGGCTCTGAAGCCAAGTTCGTGTCTCCAAAGCCCGAGAAATGGGGCTCATAAAACCAGGGCTTTCCTCTAGCACACACTCCTTTGGGAAATGATTTATCTTTGGACTCCGAGAGACTGATCTGTCGCCTGGCGTATAATTTGGGGGCAGTTAAGAGTCCAAATACCTCAAGCCAGGGTAAGGGACCTAATGGTGGATGAGTTACTTTGAACAATTATCTCTGGTTTTTAGTTTCCTTTACTGTAAATGAAGCTGATACTTCCTTGCAGCCCATAAGATAGTATCTCTGTAGGACGAAGAACAAGCAGAGACCACTCACCGCCCCCGGTAGAAACCTTGTCCCCCACGATGCACTGCTCGCATTCTGATGCAGGGTTCCTGCAGCTGTGGCTGGCAGAGCCATCTGTCCACCCTGGCTGCAAGGGAACCTGAGAAAGCAAATTTGCATGTCTAGCTGGGGGAGACAGGACCCACTAATGTCGAGAATTTCCCAAACGGAGGAAGGGTATTCAAAAGTTTTAGCAGCTTCAACCATAATAAATAGATACTGTGAATCCATAAATGTCTTTAAATAGATAATGTGCATTCCTAACATGCAATATCATGTGGCCATTTTATACACCGATTTTGAAGCACACTTAACAGCATAGGAAAATACTCAAAACGTCTTATGAAAAGCTATGCAAAGCCATACATTGAGGATGGTCTCAATTTTTAAAAGAATGCGTGGGGAAAAGATGTAACACAGATGTCTATTTGGGCCCCCGGAGAAGCAGGTGCCAACATGGGATTAGACACACAAGAGGGTTTGTGGGGGCCATGCCTATGAAGAACGAGGGGGAGGGAGTTAGGCACACAGAAAAAAGCCTTCAAACTGGAGGTAGGTCTGCTTCCTGTGAAAGGAAAGAGGGAGGCAAGGGCTGAGTAGGAAGAGCCTCAAACCGCAGTGCAGTTCTGAGAAAATCTCAGCCAGGCCAAAGGCCCTGAGCAGAAGTGTCTCTTCAGGAGCGCCCTGCGTGAGGCAGGAGTGGCCCAGCCCCACCACCTGTGCTGCACTCAGTCACTGCCCGGGGGCAGCCTGGAGGAGGTGGGGCCCCGGGGTCACGGGCTGGAGCTGGAAGCTGTTAGTCTGGGGACTCTGTGCCCATAGCAGGCTCTCTTGAAGGAGACTGAAAGGCACACCTCCCTGGCCACCATGACACATTGATAGAATGAGGATGACTTTTGAGCTGTGCTTTGTACACGAGAAGTGTCAAGCAATGGTTATGAAAACTGCTTGAGTAACCCCGTAGCTACTCTCTTCAACCCCTTATTGCCGGGAAATATCATGTGTGTACCCAGTGTACAAAGACTACAAGTGTGGCAACAACAACCCCCTGGCACCCCTGGGTAGCCAGCGTCGGGTAGAGGGCAGAGCTTTGCCAGCCCCATCCGTCCCCGGAGCCCAGGTGGCCCCCTGCTGTGGGCACAAGGATGTGCCCCTGGGAGGTGGAGCAGATCCTTCTCTGCTTTCCTTCATAGCTTTTCCCCGACACGCCACTTTTTAAAGTTCGGCATGTAATTTAGTTTTTCTGAAAATTTGCCTTAAAAGAGAGCGAGGGGTTTGCTGCAATTCTGCAGCTTTGCGCTCTGCATCTCGGTGCTTTTTAGAAAAGTGAGGATCTACCATTTAGAAAACCATACCATTTGTTTGGAGAACTTCATTTTCTGATTCTGAGTTTCACACTAATTTCAGACCCTTATTTCTTCTTCTTTCAGGCAGATCCCACGACCCTGAGTTTAGGTTCTGTGGATTATTAAGAAGATACATAGGTAACTGAGGGACCCTTTAGAATAAGCCAGATCCTAACAGGCCACACTAAAGGAGAGGATACGGAGATTGTCTGATCCTGACCTCACAAGTCAGGAGTAAGCAAGCAACCTTGTGGACCCACCTGAAGCCTCACCGCCCTCCAAGGGCCCTGCTGCTCCCTGGGGGCCGTGGTCTCCCGGCCTCCCTGGATTCAGTGTGACTGCAGGGTTAGAAGGGGTGGCTATGCTCCATTTGAGGCCAGGAGCGGGCTCCCTATCCCTTGTTAACACCCCACACCAAAACAGAAAAATGTGTAAGCGAAGTGAAGTCCTTGGTAAGGCCCATTGAATCTCTCTGGTCTCTAAGTATCCAGTCAGAGGTTCTCCTAGCTGTATGGCACAGCCATGGGCAGCTAAAGGGATGAAGGGCTGAGACGTCCTGAGCAAGCAGTGATCATAGTAATGGTGGCTTAATTGAGCCTCATTGTCTGCCAGGTACTTCCCTAAGTAGTTCCTATGTGTTCACTTGCAACCCTATTTGGTAGGTGCTATTATCCCCATTTACAGATAAGGAAACTGAGGCACAGAGAAGCCGAGAAACTTGCTTAAGGTCATACAGCTAATCAATGGCAATGCCAGAGTCTGGGCTCTCAAATCCTCTCTTTGAACACCTGCCAGGCAGTGGAGAAGGTGATCCCTAATCCAGGCCTGGGTGACTGGGCCAGGCCCGGGAGGAGGTCTGGAGAAGAAGGCAGTTGTGCTAATTCAGCAGAGGACAAAGCTTGGCCAAGAGATGTGGGGGAAGCAGAGACAGGGGAGCAAGCAGGAGCTATGGTCACACTCAAGCTAGGCTCACACTCAGCGGTCCTGCTGAGGACTGCGGACCCTGAAGTCATGCTTAGCTGTGGGGCATGTGAGCCCTCAGGCCTGCTCTGTGCTGACTGGCCAGTGCCATGGCTGGAGGCCCCAGATATCCAGCCTTGCCAATGTCCACTTCCAACAGGGAGGCAGAATTGACATCCATCATTAGGGAAGGGCCAGAGAGGCTGTGACCCTATGCCCTGGTCAGGGTGGCCAGTCTGCAGACAGAAGTATCTGTTCAGTTAGAACAGGGACACCGGTACTTATAACGTCATCTCACAAGAGGCCCTCAGCTTTTAGAAGGCGGATTCTTTCCTCCCACTCCTCTGGCCCTTGCTCCTTCACCCACAGTAATTAGGAAGTGGAGGCAATCTATTTCCAGAGTGGATACCACTGACTGAGAGAGGTGGGCTCATTCAAAATCCTTTTAAGAAATTATTCAAGAATTTTTTTTTTTTTAGAATTTAACTAGAAGCAACTGTTAGAAATATATCGTCAGTTGCCTAGTGGAATAGATGTATTTTTCAAATGTTTCATCAACAAAGCTATGACTTTTGGGTGTCCTGTTACTGCCGTGTGTAGTAGGAACCCAGATCAGGATCTTTGTTTGGGAGGAACCTCCCAAGAAGCCCGTCTTAGCTATATCCATGTGAGATGAGTGGCATCTGCCTGCGTGTGTGTTTAAGGTCTCGAACAAAACCCCAAGCTTCAGAGACCATGTGCTTCAGTGTGCGTTCCTCTGGGGAGGCAAGGAACTTGGATTTGTTAGTCTTAAGCCTCTGCAGCAGAAAGCCACTGTGAAAAAAGGCTCTTCAAAGAGTTGGTGTCATGGTGAGGGCTCTGGCCGGCCCTGTGGGCAAGCTGAGGACAGGACAGAGCAACCAAGGGTATGTGGGCTCTTGGTTTCCCACTTGCGACCTCGTTGGGGATCTGAACCATCAAGAACACCATCCTATTTGTGAGCAAGAGTGCATCTTACTATATGAGGTCAGTGGTCAGAGGCAACATTGTATAGAAGCAGCAGAAGTCACGGAAGCTAAAAACTGCAGCTGACTTCTGATTCTCACCCCAGGAGGTGGGGGAAAACAGGCTGAGCAATCTCTGGCGATTCTTGGGCAACTTTAGGGTGATAGTTGGGAGAGATCCCGGGTTGGCCTACTAATCTGGAAAGCAGAATGTTGGGCATAGGTCTACATAAAAATGCTACAATGAAATGAATGCACTGCCACCCTGACCTTACAGAGCAGGCCAGATGCTCCACACAGGTAGGAGATAGACAAGGAGATAGATGGAGGTTTGCTGAGTCTGAAGATTTTGCACAGTCAGCCCTACAGCAAATCCTGATGATGAATCCAGAGACTTTTTAGGGAAAAAATGATGCTGGGCTTATGAGGATCACCAGAACCTGGCCCAAGAGAGAAGTTCCCCAAAGGAGACTTCTCAGTGTGGGGAAGAGCTTCCTGACCACCATACCTGTTTCACAGTGCAGCACAATACTGAGACCCCCGGCCGGGCGCTGGCTGACCCGAGAGTTGGCTAGGCCGCGGGTCCCCAGTACTGTCTGACTCACCCTGGGTGCGTTCCTGGCTACGTTTTCAGGTTGCTGCTCCCAACCTACCCACAGAACGGGTCTGGGAAATTACAACAGCTCAAGATCGCATTCCCCATTCCTCCAAGGCTCCTTTCAGATGGAAGGATCCCATGTCCAAGACGACATGGGACCCTTTTGTCTGCTCTCTGGGCTTCCCAGTCCCCAGAGCCGGGCATCTTCTATCAGAAGGAACCAGGACGAGGCAGATGTCAGGTTCTCCCCTGCCCTGACTCTCGGGAATGTGCATTTGGGTCCCTGAGGATGAGCCCTGTTGGGAGCAGGCTGAGAACACAGCCTGGGATGACCAGTTAGTGCCTACTTCTTAAAAATGACTTCTTAATAAAGCCTTCATGACATTACACAAAAATAGGAGAAACAGCAACAAAAAAGATCGTTGGTGTGTTTCCATCTGAGGCTTCCTTCTACAGAGAGACTCAGAATGACTGATACCTGCTGTCCTGGCTTCCTTAATAAACCTGACTAAACTATGTGTATGAAATTAGTGGGAATTCTGATCTAGCTTAGCATGTGTGTATTGAATAAACCATTTGAATTTTCTTTTTTGTATGAAGCATGGAAATATTGCTGAATACAAAACCCCCTTCCAGATGCCAGAATTTCTTCTTTCTTTCAGGTCAAGGGAGTTGGTGTTATAAAAGTTTCTTCATCTCCGGAATTACTATGACCCTGATAAAGTCACCCTAGCTCTTTGGGTCTTGGTTTTGCTGTCTGTAAAAATAGGCTTTGAGGCAAAGGGAACATGGAAGACACCACCGCCCCCCCCCAAGGTCAGCAGTTGGTCTTGCAAGGAGTCCTTGACCATGTGGAATCTGGGGAAGAGCTTGTGGCCAAACTGATGCCAATCGCCCACCAGGTGAGGGGGGCTGCTCGCCCTTTGGGTAGGGTGGATGGCTGTGTGATGTGTGGGCTCTGGGCCTGGACTGGGATGGATTGAGTTGGGGGTCATAGGGAAGTTGCTTGGGATTGGCCTGGGTCTCAGAGTAAGGTCTGCCTGCAACAGCTGCCCTCTGGTTTGGGCTGAGCCTCCCTCCTGTGTCTCCTGTACTTTTCTCCCAAGCTTTAGAGCAGGGCTGGCTCCACTGCCTCCTGCCCCAAGGACTTACTGCAGTAGGGGCCAGTCTTCCACTTCACTGACTCATTTCCTCCTAGGACCCAGTGGGCCAAATGAGAGTCTGATCATGACTCCCCTACCTCTTAATGTCTTAGGCACAATTTTGTAAAAATAAAAGTACTTCCCTGCCCAAGTTATTGTACTGACCAGCAAAAATTATTTCTGATGCGTGATACATTTTGAGTTAAACATATCCCTCTAAACTCATAACTCTATGGCCTGAGCAAGCTGCAGTTCCTGATTCTTTTTGAAATTGGTTTTTTTAAATCAAAGAGATAATACATGCTCATTGTGAAGCATTCAAATAACACAAAAGAATATAGTGTAAAGAAGCAAATCCTCCTTTTTTCCCCAGAATCTTCCAGGATAGTCCTCTCCCACTGTGACTGCTGCAAGAGTTTGGTGGGTACTCCACATATGTGGAATCATACTTTACTGAATTAGTTGCTTTCTCTTAAAAAAAAAAAAAAAAATTAAGCAAACTAAATTTATGTGAACTCACTGCAGTAAGAGAGACCATCACTTTGGCAGTCTTAGCAGTATCTCAGAAAGGGAAAGTCAGAAGTTGGATAGTTGTAAAGTTTTGGCTCCAGTGGTTTAAGGCAGACTGGAGACCCAGGCACAGTTCATGGGACAATGGTTTAGAATTAGAAGCAATGAGGAGAAGTCTTGAAGTGAGTCTTGATAAGTAAATTGTAAGTAAGTTTGCAACTAACTTCAATAAATTGACTTGTAGGAATTTCTTTTCACCATTTCTGACACTTTTTGTGTCTTTGTGTAGATCCAAGTTTCCATCTGGTATCGTACGCCTTCTGCCTGAAGAATTTCTTGTAATATTCCTGTAGTATAGGTCTGATGACAATGACTTTTCTCAGCTTTTGGTTGTATGAGAAAGTCATCTTTAAAAAAAAAATTTAAGTGAATTTTATTGTCATGTTTGTGAAGCTACTTCTGAGGATAATGTATCTGTGAATGGCATACCTATGTCTTTTCACAATATTCCATACCATAAAGCTTAATTACCTGTACATAGGTATTTAAGCAAGGGATTATAATTTGTCTGTGATTATCCGTGTCTTTTAAAAAATTGGGATGAAGTTCACATAAAATGTACAGTTTTAAAGTACAATTCAGTGGCATTTACTATGTCACAGTGTATACAGCCATCTATCTAGTTCCACAACATTTTCATCATTCCCAGGCAGTCACATCCTATTCCCCCTCCAGCTCCTAGGAACCACTAATCTGCTTTCTATCTCTATGAATTTACCTATTCTGGATATTTCCTATAAATGGAATCGTACAACACATGGCATTTTTTTTAATCGTTTAATTGGCTGCATTGCATCTTAGTTGCATCACACTGGGTCTTCGGTCTTCACTGAGGCACATTGGATCTACTTTTGTGACCAGGGATTGAACCCTGACCCCCAACATTAGGGGCATAGAGGCCTAACCACTGGACTGCCAGAGAAGTCCCCACATGGCATTTCTGATTTCTTTCATTTAGCATAATTTTTTTGAGGTTCATTCACATTGAAATATCTATCATACTTCATTCCTTCTATGGCTGGATAACATTCTATTTTGTGGTTATACTGCATTTTATTTTTTCATTTATCCATTGACGGACATTTGGGTTGTTTCCACTTTTTGGCTATTATGAATAGTGCCTGCCATGAACATTCTTTTACAGATATTTGTGTGAATACCTGCTTTCCATTCTGTTGGGTATATATCTAAGAGAGAAGTTTCTGGTCAGATGATAATTCTGTGTTTAACTTTTTCATGTACCTCACACATTTATTTTTTTTTAAGAAATGCAAAATTTTATTTGAGCCAAATTGAGGATTATAACATGGGAAGAACATCTCAGAAAGGCTCTGACTCTGAGAACTGTTCTGCATGTTAGAAGTCAAGGCACAGTTATAGAAGTTTTTTGAGACAGAGGCCTGTACATTAAATGATGTGTTAACAATTTACACAATCCAGGTCTAAGTGTCATCCTGGCCCTTATAAGATCAAGAAGGAATGTTATCTTTTTAAGGAATTATTTTGTTGATGCTAGGAAAATGTTGCTTTTCATTTTTGAAAGAGGTTTTCATTTTTACCACATTCTAGGTTGACAGGATTTTTTTTTTTCCCTTTCTACTTTAAAGACACTGCTCAGTTGTGTTCTGAATCGTCTGGATTTCTTGAGTGTATGGTTTGCTGCCACTAATTTTAGAAAAATTTTGACCATTAGTTCAGATAATTCTTATGTTCTTTTCCTTTTGCAGCTTCAATTATGCTAGACTGATATTGTCCCACAGCTTTTGACTCTTCTTTTCTGGGTATTATTTTTTTCCCCATTCTCATTTTTCTTTGCGCTTCAGCTTATTCTTACTGACCTGTTGAGTACAATAATGCTTTTTATCGGCTATGCATCATTTGATCTGAGCCTGTCAAAGCACTTCTTCATTTCTAACATGGTGTCTCTTATTTCTAGCAGTTCCATTTGACTATTTTATAGTTTCATATCTCTGCTGAAATCCCCCCATCTGTTCTTGTAGGTTTCCACCTTTTCCACTGGATCATTTAGCATATTAATTGTAGTTATGTTAATACTCCGATAAGTCCCAAGATCTGGGAAATCTCTTGAGTACATTTATGATGACTACTTTTTGATAGTAGTTTTATCTTCCTTTTAAAATGTGTATGGATGCTTTAAATTTAATGCTAAACATCATTTTAGAAGAATGGATTAGTAAACAGTATCTGTGCCCAGAAATGAGGATGCCTCTTCTGTCAGCTTGTTAGTATGGGTTATGAGACAAGATAGGTTTTGATTTCTTTGGTGATATCATTACCCCAATGTATCACAGACTTCAGATTCCTTTAGCAGTGGGTCTGCTGTTAACTTGTCCTGAGAGTGGTGTCTGGGGTGCCAGAAGGTCTTTCTCAGTGTTCCTGCTGTACCATCAGCTTTGAGAAGTCTCCTCATATCCATGCCACAGAGAGGGTGTGTCTGTATGCATTGCTTCTCCGGCAGCGGCAGACTGATGATGCTTGCTACTTGGTGCCAGGCTCATGTGGGGAGTGTTGAAGGGAATTTCTGTTTCCCTGGGTCAACCTGAGTTTTAGCCGGGCTCTGTGTGTGTGGATTTGGGGACTGTTTGTTTTTAGCATTCTTACTTCTTGTCCTCATGGCAGGCAAACCCTGCCTTGTATCTGTGGTCTGCTCTCCCAGTGATAACAGATCTGTGCTTGATATAAGCCTAGGATCTGAACATCAGAACCTTTTGCTTTTTCATTGCTGCCTAGTATTCTAATAGTTTGGCTGTGTCCTATACTAGTTCATTGTTCCCTTACTGAAATAGACATTTTTGCCATAAAATTGCTGTAAAAATGGTGTAAGCTGCTCTATCTACTGTGAATGTTTCCCTAGAATGGATGCCCCAAAGTGGGATTTCTGGGGTGAATGGTACAGTTTAAAATTTTGATAAAAACTCTTTTCCTTGACTTTTTTCTTACTATATTTATCTTCCTTTAAGTTAGTAATAAAAGCTTTATCAGAACTCTGACAGAAAATTATATGTACCTCCAATATAGAAAAAGGAGAAACTGTCATTTCATTTTTTTTTTTTTGCAGTGTTGCTGTTCAGTGCCATAAAGCACCATGTGATGCTTTTACCATCCCTCTTGTGCCCTCTTTATGTTTCCCATTCATCTTGCTTGTCCAGTGCAGAGCCTCCAGGCTGCATTCTCTGATGGCCTGGCTGCTGCTGGAACACCTGCCCCTTCATACTGTTTACAGAGCGCCTCATCCCTTGTCTCTGTGATGGCTACAGTTCACATCTGTTTGAACTTTTCTATACCACTATTTTAGTATTAAAAAAAAGCTTAGGATCCCTGATTTGTATCATGGCTGAGAATATTTAGCAACACCTCATTTGTACGGAGATTCTTTTACCTAGTAACCTCAGTTGTCTGAAACAAACAGGAAAAGGAAAAAATATATATATTACAGCAGTGAGACAGATGCCACAAAGGTCATATGCTAAATTTCATGCTGCTGCTGCTAAGTTGCTGGGAGCCACCACAGGAGAGCCCACCCATGACAAAGGTCATGCGGACAAGACCTGACAGGCAAAGGCGGATCAGGACTCGAGGGATTCCCTGGACCTGCTTGAGCATCTGCCCCGAAACCAAAATCTGTCTGTCTGCTGTTCACTATATTATGCCTTTCACCAAACTCTTCTGACATTAACAGGGGACTATCCCCGACCACCTTTCTCTGAAGAAAATCAACTTAAGGCTCTAGTTAATAAGTCTCCTGGGCTTGAAAGGAGCATTTTAATTCTAACCCCTCTGTTACTATTTTAGCTTGCTTGGCAGGTTTGTCCACACTCTTGCAACTAACGCACACGATTGTTCACAACACCCCGAGCATAACCTTCGAGCGATAAAAAAGCTTTATTAGAATAATACTGCATTGTTGAACCAATGTTTGCTACCAAGTTTCCTTTCCTTTACCCAATGTGTGCCTGGGAGTGCATCAGCTAGTATAGTTGGTATGCAAGAAAAACAAGCAGTAGCCTTGGCATTAGCAACATAAGACCCTTGAGTTAATAAGTTGTTTCTTTGTTGTAACCCACTGCACCTTTGCTCCATAAGAATGTAGCTCTGTTTCCTGAGGGGGACTGCAGACTGGAAAGATAAAGGGAAAGCAGGTTTTCTGGTTGATCAACCTTTATCAAGAAAGAGTTACAAAATGTTAACAGGCCACAGTGCCAGAAGACAATGTACATAACATAAGACCCTTGTTTATGAATAGCTATGCAAAAAATGTCCTGGTTTTGATAAAGGTAAAACTGATGGAATGTTGAGCTGACTCTGCATGACTTTGTATATTTCAGTTCTGGAAATGTGTAACTCAGGGTATAAAAGCCCCTTTTGAAAATAAAGCTGCAGACCCTTTCCACCTAAGCTGGGTCTCCCCGTGTCATTCTCTCTCTCTGTTTTTTCAGGCTGATTCCCTGGAGCACAGAGGCTCTCTGAGTTCACTTTTTTGCCTGGGCTTCTAATACCCAATCGAGAAGGCGCTCTGCGTCTTCACTCCATCGAGAGGGCGCCTGTGGCCTCCGTGAACAGAGCAAGTCCCATGTCAGGGGCTTTATTGGCTTTCTGTGTAAACCAAGGAATATCAGTCTCTTTTTCTCTCCTTTACTTTCTCTCTCGCCGATGCCGTTCATCCTGAGGGTATCCCTGGATCCTGCTGGGGCTGGACCCCAGTGCTAAGTCACTTTGTCATGTCTGACTGTGTGTGACCCCATAGACGACAGCCACCAGGCTCCCCCATCCCTGGGATTCTGACATTGCATTAAAAAAAAAAAAAAAACCAGACCCTTCCAAGCTAAAATGTGTTTGAAATGGGCCTTGACCTACACGCAGAGCATCTGGTAAGAGGACAGGAATGAGAGGCAGTCTCTGGGGGTGACTGTCAGAAGCCCAGCTCTCGGTGTTCTGGCTCTTAGCCCGTCTTCATGCTGGGCTGTGGGACCAGGCTGTGGACCAGGTGCTTATTTACCACCTAACCCCTCACTGCTTCTTCCATCCAGAGACCAGCCAGTCCTGGTGGACACTGCAGGTTCAGATTAGAGAACCCTTCCTTACCATGTCCCACCCTCCCTGGTCCCTAACTGCCCTTCCAAGCGCCAGTCATTGCTCTTATTCATTGAACACCTGCACATGCTGGGCACAGCAGAACAAACGTGAATAAGACATGGTCCCTGTCCCGAGGAGTTCACAATCTTGGGAGACAGTCGTGCCACGTAGTGTGCAGACACTGTGGCGGGCATCTGTCGGGGCAGCCCTCTGCTCCTGTGCCTTCTCTGTGTGACACAGCCCTTCTGTGTGGCCAGCACTCCCCAGGGTGAGAGCACTTTTCCTGTTTCCTCTGCTGAGGACAGAAGGTCGTTCCAATTCAGGGGTTTTCCAGCTGACCTGCCTATACTTGATGTGGGACCAAGACCCCAGGGGCCACCATGACCCATCCAGTCAGGGTCCCGGAGTGCTTCTGGGCAGAGGTTCTGTCACAAGGTGAGTGACAAGCAGGGGATGGGGTGGGAAGCTCTGGGAACAGGGGCCTCTGAGGCTGTGGGCAAGGGTTGTGGCCCACCTCTGCAGAGAGAACCCTCCTTGCCAGCATCATCGGAGCTGGTGGGGGCTATGGAAGTCTAACAAGACAGGAATGGGGTCAGGTGGTGAGAACTGCTTGGCGGGGGAGAGAAGTTCCTGTGAGCTGGGTGAATTTTGGTCAAAGACACTCCTTTGAGACACATCTTTCTGCAGTGATGCCCTAGTTAGGAGTGGCGGGCAGTCTCCCAAGGGCTCACCAGTCTGGTTTGTGTCTTTTCTCTTTGAGACCCCAAAGGACAAGGGCCATCAAAAGGAGATGCTGAATAGAATAACAAAAAAAACCTGATTTTGGCCTGAAACGTTTTCAACTAAGAACCTAACACTTCTTGGATCACTCACGACTCAGGTAAGAAGGGTTTGTTGCCTGACAGGGAGACTGGGCAGGAGGTGGGTGAGGGGAGTGCAGTGCAAAGGCCAGGAGGACCAGCACATACCCAGCAGTCAAGAAGGAGCCCAGCTCTTCAGGAGGAACTCAAGAATGTCAAAGGCAGGAAGTGGGATAATTCGTGGTGACACACAGAAATGGGGCATTTTCCCTTAGAGTGCGTTGGAGGAATTTACAACACAGAGGACTTACGCAGTCACATTTGTGTTTCAGAAAACCTCATGCCATCAAAAGGAGATGCTGAACAGAATAGCAAAAACTGATTTTGGTCTGAAACGTTTTCAACTAAGAACCTAACACTTCTTGGATCACTCATGACTCAGGTAAGAAGGGTTTGTAAAGCTTGTTTGTTTCAGAACTCAGTGCTCCTTCCCCCGGATCTCCTCACTCCCTATCTCCTCTTCCTGACCTTCCCATCACTAGACCCTGTTTTAAAAGCCACACACCGTGTGCTGTTTGGGCTTGAGAGGCCAATGGCAGGAAGAACATCACTCAGAAGGACACTGCGGTGGACAAGGTATGATGATAGCAGAAAAGACGGGGTCTGTGGGCTCTCCCGGGTTGGGGGCAGCAGTGGGCAGTCACTCTGCCATCAGCATTTGGAGTAGGAAGAAGCCTTGGACCCTAGGCAGTACCGCCTGGCTGTGTTTGAGCTTCTGCCGGTCTCTGCCCTCTAGAGGCTCTGTGCTCTGGGGCCAGCTCTCCAGACACAGAGCATCATCAGCTCAGCCATGGCAGAAACCTTTGCGGAGACTGGGATGGTCAGGGTGGGGCACAGCTGCAGGAGAGGAGCAGCTGGTTCAGCTGACAGGTGTGGGGAGGAGACATAAGCTGAGGGGTGGGGATGCATGAGCCGCAAGGCGAGGGGCTGCCGTTAGTGTGATGCCCATTTCTGGGCATCCACCTGGTCTCCACCTGGAACCCCAGCCCCATTGGCTGTGGGTGGAGAGTTCAGCACCTCCCCCATCTTGGGTCTCTTGCTTCTTCTTTTGCCTGCCTTGAACATGGACTTGCAGAGTTGGAGATTTGTAGGTTATACTGGGCCGGGGGAGCAGGTATCACCCCATTGCCTCTGAACAAACCCTGCTGTGTCACCCAGGTCATGCATCTGCCAGTCTGGCACTGGCCACATGCCAGTGTCTTTCCTGAGTGTTCAAGATCCAAGGGTATTGAATCAGACATGGGCCCTGCCCTTGAGATGCTGGTGGCTCTCTGATGACCCTGAGGCTAGGAGGGTTCATCACTCTTGTGCAGAGAGTCATGGGGAGCACTCAGCCTCTGTTGAGACCATGGAATGTACTCTTCATTTGGAGATAAGCTCCCAGCAAAAACAGGCCTTTTACTGAGCCTCACTGTTATCTCCTGTAACTTTGAGATTGCAAACAAATGTATATGCTCTTTATGGAATCGCTCATTATGGTATAAAACGATGGATGGGAATCAGCAATGATTTAGTGGTTACTCTCAAAGAGGAAGGGGATAGACTATAGAGGAGGGGCATACAATTCTTAGGGCCAAATTCTGCTGCAAACAGGAGCAGGTGATATCACACAACAGGTGTATCTTGTAGTTGGAAAAAGTGCGGGAATATATAAGCCAGGGGGTAAATTGTTTATTTCAGTCTGTTACCACCTGGACTGAAATAAGCTCATCTTTGACAGAGTTTTATCTGTGGGATCTTTGGGAGGCCTGGCCTATGGTTGAGTCCTGTGCAGAGATATTTCATTTGCTTCTGCCAGGTAACCTAGGGATAGCATTGGCTCAGTGTCAATGTTTTGAGTTCTGCAAGTATGAGGAGAGTGAGTGTGTATTTAAACTCTAAAGCCTCTGAGTCCTAGACCTTAGTTAAGAATTCTCTGGGGACCATCTTCCCGTGTGAATGTTTCTAAATTTCCCCTTTATCTGAGAGTAAGTATTGCTTTTAGAGAATCCCAGTGATGTGTCTGTGTGAGGAGTATCTGGGTCCCAGCACCCCCTGGCAAAGCCAGAGGCTCTGTCTCCTCTCCCTGTGTGGGCACTGAAGGTCAAGCTTCCTAAAGCATAACCCTTCCAACTGCACCCTCCCCTTCTTAGGTAGCGATGTGTGGCGGCTGCTATTGGTCAACACTCTGGATTTCTGTTCCTTTGACCTTCTAGCCCCCACGGAAGTTTCCCATACCTTCCTGCAAACTCAACTACACATTAAAGTTAAGTTTTCTAAATTGTTCCCAACATTTTCTAGGCATTTTGTTACAGGAAACTCTTCTGTTTATCCTGTTTGCCCTCATGCCCGAATAGAAGCTTCATGGACACCAGTAGTATCTTACTTAAAAAAAAAAAAGATCTGAACCAGGAGGGTGAAATAGTTGAATTTGCTAGAGTTAGGTAGTGGGGTGGGTAGGCATTCATGCTCAATATTCTTCAGTTTGTTAATTTATTTCCTAATCAGTAAACAAAGGGATCCTACTTCATATTGAAGGCCCCTTTCTGTTTCCAATTAGGAAGAGCTCTAAGTGTGTGAGCAAGTTTCCCCACACCCCAATCCCCACACCCCTACCCCACCCTCTCCCCACCACTCCCTTCCCATCCCCATCTCCCACCGCCACCCCCACCCCCATCTCCAGCAGGAAGGGTAAAATTCTTTGGTGTGAGAGTGTCTTAGACGTCAGGACAAGAAGCTAGGCTTAGTGGGTATGGAGCGATAGAAGTTATAAGGCAAAGAGCCTGGGATCTCATCTCAGCCCCTTTTCTCTGGCTGAAGGAGTAGGAGCTGATTCAACACCTGTCACCAGGTACCCATTCAACCGTCTAAGAAGTAACCAGCTCTTCTCGTCAGATGGGCCATCTGTCCATCAATATGGGGGTGTGACCATTTGGGGAAATGACTGCAAACCCTCATTCTACTTGCAATCTCAGTATCAGATTGTACCCTGGGTGGCTGGGTGGGAATAAGTGGCAAAATTAACTTGATTGCTATTTCTTCCTTTTTCTGATCCTTCCCTGTCTTCACTTAATTCATGGCTGGTAAATAAAACTCCTAAAGAGACAAAAGGCAGCCCACAAGAGACAAAGTCAGGGTTTTTAGATAACGGTATTTCTGGGAACACAAAAGCATCTCTGAGGGTATGTTTGGGAGGTCTGTGGTGAATCGGTTTTTTCCTTAAAAGTGTGAGGACACAATACTTGATTGGCAATTAAGAGGAAAAACCAAGCCCTCTCAATTTCAGTTTGCCCTCTAAAGTGGCTGTTTTTAAATCTATGTATTATACACATTCATATAAAAAGTTCAGGAAATTGAAACACACACTTCAGTGACAGAAGTTAAAAAACAAAAAACAAACAAAAAACCTGTGTAGGAAATCACCTCTATTCATTTTAAGGCACTTCAAAAAAAGCTCTGGTCAGCTCGCTGCTAAGGAAACGTCTTCAAGGTTGAGTTTGGGAGTTTGGATTCACTTGAGTATCTTGGATCTTTGTCCATTTCTCCTGGGACCCTGTTGCTCCTGTCTGCCCACCTCTCGCCTTCGGTTCCCCTTCTTTAGCTTTGCTACATTTGCTTCTTGGTGAAACTGCTCCATATGGAGAGACCGGTACGTGGAAAGTCATGAGGGCTTCCCTGTGGTCTCACATCACCTTCCTTGTTTTGACACAGCTGCTGTTGGGAAGGCAGTTTCCTCCTCCTAGTAGCTGGGGTTTTGGACTTGAAGAGGATTTGCCAGATATCAGCTTGATTTCCAGCAGATGACAGTTGGTGGTTATCTCTTAGGGCCAGGTCTGCCCCCCCTCCCCCGCACCTTCCACTCTGCTTATGCCAACCCCTCAGTCACTTAGGACTCAGATCCAGTCCCACCTCCTCCAGGGTCCGGGAAGCAACTGCCCCAAGCTGTCCCTCCTCTCATAGGGGGATCTCACCATTCTGAGAAGTGGCATCACTTTTACTGTTTGTATCACTCATTTTACTCAAGGGATGCTTGACCAGAGGACAGCCGTGGCCTCTGGGAACACTGTTCTCTTCAGACAAGTCTGCTGTTTGGGTAGGAACATGAGTGAGGTTGGGGAGAAGTGGTGGCGACGCATGGTGGTGCCGCTTGAGTAGAACACCCTAACCCTAACCCGCACCTGGAGAGCAATGCAGATACAAATGTCACAGCCAACACCCCCACCTCTGGGTTGCACATTCGTAGACACAACAAACCCTACTTTACTTAACTAGTCTCACCCTTGTCTCTTTTCTCTTGAGATCCTAAATTTAATTCTTCAGAGGAGAAAACACTTTTATGTTCCTTTGACGCCTAACACAGGGCTGGGTGTGCCAGAGGTTACCAACAAATGCATGTTGAATGAATGAATCAGTGAATGAATGAATGAGAGCTCTGAGTACCAACAGAGACTTCTGTTTTCCTAAATTCCCAAGTGTCAGATGACTATCTCAACATCCATAGTTTTTAATCACCTCGAATCCAGAATGTATAAAATTCTCCTTTATGGTTTTTCTCTTTCTAATCTGCCCTCCTTTCTTACTTTCCCAGCAGAAACCTCAATGATTTTGGAATCTTACCTCTCTAGGTACCTAAATCACCAAAGCCCATTGAGTTGGTTATTTTCTTTTGCTTCCATACAACCATGGCCTAGGTTTCAGGCTCTTATCACCCAAGCCTAGACTCTTGTAAAAAAGTTTCTGCTTTATTGCCTTGTACAACTCAACTAGGCTAATCTTCCTAAAACATTCCTTTATTCAAGTCACTCAGCCACATTTAGAAAGTAAAACTATCCAGGGCTCCTGTAATCAATGAGATACCATTCAGATGCCTTAGCCTGCACTCAAGGCCTCCTCCATCTAACTAGCTGGTTCCTGGCCTGCCTCTCTCCACCTATACTTTGCAAAGTTCCTGTCCAGCTGGTTTGCTCACTGGCGCCCCAGCAGATCTCTGGCATTCTTACATCTCTTTCTTAACATTTTATCCTATCACTCAGCCCTTTTTGTTGGATCTTTCCAAAGGCTGCCTGGTCAAGAAATCAACAAGTTCAGGTCCCATCTCTTTAACGTGTTTAGCACTGGCCTCTTGCAAAGACCACAGGCTATTTATCCTTGAAGTTCTTGAAACTCAGCCTTCAGGGCCCCACTATCCCAAGCTCTGGGCCTTATTTTATATTTGTAATCTATTGTTTTTCTTAGAGAAGATCTCCCAATTTTATAGACTTCCAGCCTACACCAAACTCTCACCCACCTCTGCTCCTGACCATTGGTAGTAACTCATTTGCTGTGTAACTAATCTGTGGGCCTGAGTTTGCTCCCAAGTACCTTGTTACAATAGGACACTTCCAGAAGTTCAGAGCTCACAGTCTCCTGTTTCCTTTACTTCCATTTGGATCAAAGCCACAAGAGTATGTTGACATGTATTTTGAGCAACACTTAGTAGCTCCTGGATGGAGCAGAGACACAGAAGATTTTGCCCTTGGCTTCAAGGGACATATTGTTGGGAAGATTAGATTAAGTATGGACAGCTATGAAAGGATGAAGGTAATGTAAGTACCATGAGAGAAGTCCGAACTGTGCACTCCTGGGCTTGGTGGTGTGCCTACAGTGTCCCCACATCCCAGCAGGGCATCCTGGGTATGCTGGGAGGGTGCAGATCAGCAGAGAGTAAGGTAGCCCACCACCCTCCAACCCTGGACCTGTCTGCAAGCAGCTGGTGAGGCCCTGTGTCCTTGGTCCCGCCAGCCAGCTTCTTCCTGGCTTCCCTAGCAACTCATGGTCTGAAAAGAGAGGCCCAAGTGTTTCCCAGGCTGCTTGCCAATGTACCGGGCTCTTAGGAGAGCAGTTACTGCTTTTACTTTTCAATGCCCATGAATTGATTTAAATTTGTAAAATCAATGAAACAAACAAAAAAAGTCTATACAGTTGTTGGACAGACAGAAAAAAGGGAGAGAACTCTAGGACAGGCCCTGTGTGGAGGGGGTCTTGAAATTAAGCTTCCTTAGCTTCAAGGCAATAGCCTCTAGTCAACCTCCTCCTTCCTGTTGAGCTAAACTATTCCTCATTTTCCTTGATACGAAAACCCTCACTCTCATCTCTTTGAAGAGTTTCCTTTGCTACATACAGATGCTGAATCCTCATTTCAACCATAGAGAAACGTAAGGAGAAGCTATGGCTTGCTGTCTCGCTTGGGAGTCAGGAAATCGTTTTCCTGAAAAATTGGTACTGTTTCCTTCTACTAGGGAAGTCCAAGAGTCTCATGTCACCCATCTGCTCCTTGTTCTGCTTTCACTGCCAGGAAGTTCAGAGCTACAGTTGGGGCACAGTTAATTAACTCCAGTCTCCTGAGGCCAATTCTTTGTGATTTGATTTCTCTCCTCCCTCTCTACTCCCTGGCCTCTCCCACACTGGCCCTCCCCTTCTTGTGTTAGCAGGCTTTGGGTCTATTATATTTTAATAGATTTATATAGGTCAGTTTGAAGCTTTTGCTGAAGGCTCATTTCACAGTTCCCAATGCCTTTTCATCAACTCCCTTTACGAGAAAAAACCTGGGCCCACCCCCAACTGGGGACTCATGGTGGCAAAGCTTTCTTCCCTTGAGGACTGAGCAAAAGGGTTTTCTCCTCAGCAGCTGGCTTCTCATGGCGGCTCCTCCCTTATCTGATCAGCAGCCCTGAGGCCTCCTTCTGTCGCAGCTTCTGAAAAAAGCATCTTTAGGAGGCTTTTGCGTATAGGGGACCCATGTTGGACCCTGGCCTCCTAAACCCTTGAAGGGACTACCTGTTTCCCTTTCTCCTCATCTCCTAGTCTCCTTCCTGCCTCAGGGAGGAAAATAGCTCCCCTGAGGGCTTCTTTCTTTGTAAGCTCTTCCTCTTGGCCTTCCTCTCTCCACTGGTGACTGTGGTCTGGGCTGCTGCTGCTGCTGCTAAGTCGCTTTAGTCGTGTCCGACTCTGTGCGACCCCATCGACGGCAGCCCAACAGGCTCCTCCGTCCATGGGATTTTCCAGGCAAGAGTACTGGAGTGGAGTGCCATTGCCTTCTCCCTGTGGTCTGGGAGGTGGGGCCAATCTCCGAAGGCTTGGTTGCCCTGGCAACATGGGTGGGGCTAAGCCTACCAATTGGATGACAGTTATTCAAGAACTTTCAGTTGGTTGCTGGGGCAACGACTCTTAACTGTATTTCACAGATGGGGGGCATGGCTTGATTAGAGTCATTCAAGCCAGGATTAAACTCAGATTATCCTCTCTTGAAAGAGAGGCTATCACTCTATCTGCCATGATAGCTCCAGTGTCACCTCCTGCTGTAAACTGGAAATGCTGGCCCTGAGTGATCTCAGAGATGCTCTTACCAGACGGCCAAATGTGACCTGATTCTGATCCAGGAGGAAAGTCCAATGCCATAGTCCACTTAGGGCCAGTTGTCCCAAGTGTGGACTTCAGGATGCCCAAGTCAGAATTATCTAGGGTACTTGTTTCAAATGTCAGGTCCCAGGTCCCCTACCTATGCCTGGGGATGGGCCTGGAAAGATGAGCTTTAAAATAAGCTTCTTGGGTGACTAATGTTTTGAGGACCACAGATATGGGCGATGATATATCATATAGATGTGCAGGGATGAGCAGAAAATGGTAATATTTACAGTTAATTTTTAAAGATCAACTTCATTGAAGTGTAATTTCCATACAATAAAATGGGCCTATTTAAAATGTACAGTTTGAAGGGCTTTGACAAATGTTTACACTTTTGTAACCATCATCACAATTCGGATAAAGGACTTCGCCCTCATGCAATCAATTCCCAGCATTCAGCCCCAGCCCCAGACCTACTGATCTGCTTTCCTGGACAACAGATTAGCTTTGCCCTTTCTAGAGCTTCAATAAATAGAATTATGCAGTGTGTCCTCTTTTGTATCTGAGTTTGCTTGGCGTGATGTTTTTGAGGTTCACTCATGTTGTTGAATTTATTATTAATGAATTTATCATTAGTTTGTTCCTTTTTATGACTGAGTGATTGGTAGTCCTTTGGATAGACAAGACTTTGTTGATACATTCACATGATTTGGTTTGTTTCCAAATATTTTCTATTATGAATAAAGTTGTTATAAACATTCTTCAGTTCATCCAGAGTTAATTTTTGTGTATGGTTTGAGAAAAGGAATGAGTTTCCCTCTTTTCCTCCTCAACTAATAAAGACGTATAGTTGTCCTGGCACCATTTATTTAAGTTTCTCCTTTTCCCCATTGAAAGTCAACTGACTATATGGAGTCCATTTCTGAACTCAGTGTCCCTACGTGGCTTACCCTTAAACCAATCCCCCCATTGTTGATTACTATAGCTTTCTAATAAAACTTAACATCAGGTAGTGTGAGTTCTTTAAATTCTATTTCAGATTCTTTTCATTTCCATGTAAATTTTAGAGTCAGTTTGTTAGTGTCTACAAAAAGACTGCTGAGATGTTGATAAGGGATTACATTGAATCTGTATATCAATTTAGGGGAAATTGTTAAGGATTTTTGAAGGATATTGAGTTTTTTGGTAATATATTTGTTTGGTTTTGATATTGGAATAATACTGGCTTTATAAAATGAGGTTAGATCTTGAAGAGCTGTATACAGCTCTCTGTCCATTGCAGTATTATTCACAATAGCCCAGATATGGAAACAAACTAAATGTCCATTGATGAGTGAATGGATAAAAAATGATATTTTATATATATACAATGGAATATTATTCAGCTATAAAAAAGAAATCATGCCATTTGCAATAACATGGATCCACCTGAAGGATGTTATGCTAAGTGAAATCATCCAGACAGAAAAAGACAAATATTGCATGATAAATAGAACTCACAGAAGCATAGAGTGATGGTTGCCAGAGACTGGTTGGTGGTGGTTTAGTTGCTAAGTTGTATCCAACTCTCTGCAACCCCATGAACTGTAGCCTGCCAGGCTCCTCTGTTAAACTGAAGGAAATGGGGAGATGCTGGTCAAAGGATACAATCTTTCAGTTATGAAATGAAATAAGTTCTGAGGATCTAATGTACAGCATGGTGACTATATTTAAATACTGTATTGTGTACTTGAAATATGCTAAACGAGTAGATCTTAAGTGTTCTTACATACACACACACAAAAGGTAACTGTGTAAGGTGCATGCATGCATGCTAAGGTGCTTCAGTCATGTCCAACCCTTTGCAACCCTATGGACTATAGCCCACCAGGCTCTTCTGTCCATGGGATTCTCCAGCAGGAGTACTGGAGTGGGTTGCCATTTCCTCTTCCAGGAGATCTTCACATTCAGGGATCAAACCCACATCTCTTATGTCTCCTGCATCGGCAAGCAGGTTCTTTACTACCTGTACCACCCGGGAAGCTCTGGATATGTTAAGTTGATTTAGTAATCATTTAACAGTGTATACATGGATCAAATTATAATGTTGTACACTGTGTATACATACAATTTTTGTCAATTATACCATAGTAAAGCAGGAAACAATGAATTGGCAGCTTCCCTCATTTATTTTTTGGAAGATCGTGTAGAAATGGTGTTAATTCTTAAGTGTTTGGTAGAATTCAGTGGTGAAGCCATCCGTGCCTGGAAATTTAATTCCCTTAATAGTTACAGGCCTATTCAGATGATCTATACCATGTTGGGTGCCTTGTAGTAGTTTGTGCTTTTGAAGGAATTGGTCCATCTCATCTATGCTGTCAAATTTATGTGTATAGAGTTGTTTGTGAGTGAAGTGAAGTGAAAGTCGCTCAGTTGTGTCCGACTCTTTGTGACCCCACGGACGATACAGTCCATGGAATTCTCTAGGCCAGTAGCCTTTCCCTTCTCCAGGGGATCTTTGCAACCCAGGGATCGAACCCAGGTCTCCCACATTGCAGGTGGATTCTTTACCAGCTGAGCCACAAGGGAAGCCCAAGAATACTGGAGTGGGTAGCCTGTCCCTTCTCCACTGGATCTTCCCCACCCAGGAATCAAACCAGGGTCTCCTGCATTGCAGGCAGATTTTTTACCAACTGAGCTGTTTGTAGGGAAGTTGTTTGCAGTATTTCCTTATTATTATTTGATGTCTGCTGGGGCTGCAGTGATATCATGTTTCATTCTTGATACGGGTAATATGTGTCTTCTCTCCTTTTTTCTTTGTCAGTATTGGTAGAATTTTGTTGATTTTATTGAACTTTTCAGAGTTTTTGTTTCATTGATTTTCTGTTTTTTTTTTTCTGTTTTCAATTTAATTTATTTCTGCTATTATTATTCTCTTCTGCTTGCTTTTAGTTTAGTTTGCTCCTCTATTTTTAGTTTCTTATTATGGGACATTAGACTACTGATTTGAGGCCTTGTGTAAATGTAAACATTTTATTAAGTGCTATACATTTCCCTATCAGCACTACTTTAGCTGTGCCACACAAATCTGGTTCTTCAACACTACACTAAATGACAGTCTAGTGTTCATCCTTTGGGCCAGGGTTCAGGAGACCTCAGTATATGGACAGATAATAAATACCTTAGGGTTTGTGGGACCCTGATCTATGTCACTCCTACTCTTCTTTTTTGCCTTATAACATTTAAAAAAATACATTTATTTTTTGGAGCAGGTATAGGCTCACAGCAAAGTTAAGAGAAAGGTACAGGGTTTCCTATAGACATCCTACCCCCACATTATCAAATCCTCGACATTTGCTACAACTGGTGGACCTACGTTGACACATCTTTGTCATTTATAATCCGTTGCTTCCCTGAGGGTTTAGTCTTGATTGTGTACATTCTATGGACTTGGACAAATGTATAATAACATGCATTATATCATACAGAGTAGTTTCACTGCCTTAAAAAATCCTCTGTGTTCTACCTACTCTTCCTCTCTCCCCCAACCCTAGCCACCATGGATTGCCAACATTTTTATTGTCTCCATGGCATTGCTTCTTCCAAGAATGCCATATAGTTAGACTCATACAGTATGTAGCCTTTTTCAGATTGGCTTCTTTCATTTAGTAATATATATTTAAGATCCTTTTATGTCTTTTTGCAAATTGATAATTCATTTCTCTTTGACTCTGAATAACCATTCCGTCTTTGGATGCACACTGCAGTTTTTTTATCCAAGTATTCAGGAATAACTTGTTTGCTTCCAGGTTTTAGCAGTTATGAGTAAACATCTGTGTGCAGGTTTTTGTATGGACCTAAGTGTTCAGCCCGCTTTAAGTAAGAATGTAATTGCTGGATCATAAGATAAAAGTATGATTAGTTTGGTTAGAAACTGCCAAACCACCTTCCAAAGTGTCTGTCCATCATCCTATGAGGGTTCCTATTCGCCACATTCTCGCCAGTACTTGGTGTTGTCAGAGTTCTTGGGTTTGGCCATTCTAATTGATGTGTGACTCTGTGGGAGAGGGAGAGGGTGGGAAGATTTGGGAGAATGGCATTGCAGCATGTATAATATCATGTATGAAACGCGTCGCCAGTCCAGGTTCGATGCACGATACTGGATGCTTGGGGCTGGTGCACTGGGATGACCCAGAGGGACGGTATGGGGAGGGAGGAGGGAGGAGGGTTCAGGATGGGGAACACATGTATACCTGTGGCGGATTCATTTCGATATTTGGCAAAACACAATATTGTAAAGTTTAAAAATAAAATAAAGTTTAAATGTCAAAAAAAAAATAAAAAAAAATAAAACTGTAAAACTATTCTTAGCTTGCATGCTATACAAAAACTGACTTGTGGAGCTATAGTTTAGCAGTCTCTGCTTTGGACCCATTTACCGTGTTCGCTTTCTGAATATGTCAGTAGCCTAGAATGGTGCATGTTCTGGCTGAGCTTTTTTTTTTTTTTTAACTATACATACAACACACACTCACACAATGCCTTACTTCTTCCAATTTCTCCACAACCTTCTCTTTTTCCAGGACTCATTTCAATTCTTACCATTACTTTCATGAAATTTGTTTTATCTGGTTTGTTCTACACCTGGCTGTTTCAGAAAACCTACTGCATGTGATTTTGCTGACACTATTTTATGCTACATGCATACTGCCCTGATTTACACTTTACTGTTCCAGGTATCTTAATTTATTTCTGCAACTAGATTGCAGGTTCCTAGAGAGCTAAGATTGATCTTAACAGCTATTAGGTTGGTCCAAACATAATAGTGGTTTCAGATCGTGAATTTTAAATCATTGTAACTAGGTTGAAACACATCTTTATTAATCAAAATAAGAACCATTATAAGCCATACATTTTTGCCAATGAGAAATGTTTGATTATTCCTGTAGTGTAAAAACCTATGCTTCAGAATTTGACAAATGCTTGGGAAGCATTTTCTGCCTCCTCCTGGTTGTGGAACCATTTTCCCTGCTAAAAGTTGTTGAGATGTTTGAAGAAGTGGTACTCAGTTGGTGAGAGGTCAAGTGAATATGGCAGATGAGGCAAACTATGCTTCAAAATGACGATATTTTTGATTTTCGTTCAACTCATGTTGTACCCACTTATTGAGCTTTTTCACCTTTCCCATTTGTTTCAAATGCCGAACAACCATAGAATGGTCCATGTGGAGTTGTTCTGCAACTTCTCTTGTAGTTGTAAGAGGATCAGCTTCGATGACTGCTCTCAGTTGGTCGTTGTCCACTTCCAGTGGCCAGCCACTATGCTCCTCATCTTCAAGGCTCTCATGTCCTTGGCAAAAATTCTTGAGCCACCACTGCACTGTATGCTCATTAGCAGTTCCGGGGCCAAATGCGTTGCTGATTTTGTGAGTTGTCTCTGCTGCTTTGTGACCCATTTTGAACTCGAATAAGAAAATTGCTCGAATTTGCTTTTTTGTCTAACATCATTTCCCTAGTCATTTCCCTATATTTAAAATAAATATAAAATAAACAGCAAGTAAGAAATCATTAGCAAAAAAGCAAAGTGAGAAATGCACATTAAAATGATGTATAACATAACCACATTTATTTAAGAATGTATTTCAACATCAAATGGCAAAGTTCAATAATGCAAAACTGCGGTTACTTTTGTACCAACCTAATACAATGTTAACAATTCTTTGCTTTATGACAACCCTTTCTGGTTTATAAAGTGTTCTCATGACCTTTTTCTTTTTTGTTCATCAGAGGACCATGTGAAGCAGTCTGGACAAGGAATTTTAGCTCTAGTTGACAAATGAAGAAACCAAGGCTCAGATAGTTGTCACGTCTGAGGCTCATGACTAGTAAATGATGGGTCTAGGCTCCAGTGCTTCTCTGATAGCTTCCCTGATAGCTCAGTTAGTAAAGAATCCTCCTGCAATGCGGGAGACCTGGGTTTGATCCCTGGGTTGGGAAGATCCCCAGGAGAAGGGAAAGCTACCCACTGCAATATTCTGGCCTGGAGAATTCCATGGACTACAATCCATGGGGTTGCAAAGAGTCAGACACGACTGAGCGACTTTCACTTTCAGGCTCCCTGCTGCATCAGCACCCTGACACCCAGCAATGGATGGGTGCCCTGAATGCCCTTGGCCCAGTCTATGGCATGAATGCCTGAGGCTGAGAGTCCGTGTCCATCTCCCTGGCTGTGTCGTTGAGTCCCTTTCATCCATCTCTCTACTTCCTCTGCCCTTCCCCTGCTGTTTTCTGCCACATGCTACTGTTATTTTAGGGAGGACTTGGGCTGTCACCCTCTAGGAAGAGACTCTCAAGATAGGATCCTCGATCCTTTCATATTTGAAAATTCTTTCTCTAGAGAAAGAGGACTCGGGCCGAAATGTGCTCATTACCTGGAAAGGCCGCATTCCAGGGGAGGCCTTATGGCATAGGGCTTTCACAGCTGTCCTGGGGAGAGACTTGACCCACCATCACATGTCCTCCATGGGTGCATACTGAGGGTGGGGGCCTTCAGGCTTGCTGGGCTCTGGCAGAGGAAACTGCCTCTTTTATAGTGTGGTCTCTGCATTAACAAAGGAGATGTTGGTGGAGAAACTAGGGATGATGGGGTTGTCACAGCCTTAGTAAGCAACTTGGCCAGCACGAGAGTGAGTGCAGGCCCGATCACCTCTGCTGTGCAGCAGAGATCCTGTACCTGTCCCCGCAGTTAGTCCAAAGCCTTAAAGTTAGAGGGGGCTCTCCAGCCTGCACCTGGGATTTCAGAACAACCATCTCCCCTCTTGACACCCTAAGCCCAAGCCTGGACCTGCCTGCTGTGTGGCCAGCAGCCTTGCTCTCTCCATACAGGCCTGGCTCCCATAGGCTTGCCCATCTCCACCCCCACACTGGAGCCAGAGGGCAACCTGGGCAAGATAACCAGCCCTGGTAGCTGCAAGTCCAACTCCCAAAGCTAGGATTTTAAAAGGAGAAGCTTGGGGAGTTCCCCAGCAGTCCCGTGGTTAGGACTCAATGCTTTCACTGACACGGTCCTGGGTTTAGTCCCTGGCTGGGGAACTAAGATTCTGCAAGCAGCATGGTTCAGCCAAAAAAAAAGAGAGGCTTATCTGGACTCACACATGGAGGCTCCCTGGAGCCCATGACAGACACACTCAGGTCCCAGGGGGCACTTTCTGTGGGGCTCAGTGCTTATATTAATTCAGAGATAACACAGCGTCCTACCTGGAAAAACTCATTTTCCTTTAAGGTCCCTTCCTTTGTTCAATCTTCTACAATCCATTTTCTCCTTCAAGTCTTTCTGAGTACCTCTTCCCAGAAGTCTCTAAGGTTCTGTAGATTTGGGGGAGAATAAATAATAAACAAACACTACTGAGTATCGGAGCTTCCTTGGTAGCTTAGATGGTAAAGAATCTGCCCACAGTGCAAGAGACCTGGGCTTGATCCCTGGGTTGGGAAGATCCCCCGGAGGAGAGAATTGCTACCCACTCCAGTTTTCTTGCCTGGAGAATTCCATGGACAGAGGAGTTTTCGGGCACTCCAGTCCCTAGGGTCGCAAAGAGTCGGACACGACTAGGTTACTAATACTTTCACATTTTCGCTGAGCACTAAAGACAGGCAACACTGTTCTAGGCGCCTACCATTAACTCATTTAATCCTCACAACAACTTCCTGAGACAAACACTTGACTTATTCTGGAATTTTCCAAGGAGTCCTGGCTGCTTATCAAAGCAACATTAGGTGCAGATAGAGAAACCTGGCCAGGGTAATCATAAAGTGGATTTCTGAAGGATAAGAGGAGCTCATTAAGTCCATGAGAAGGTGGATTCTGGCTGGAGGCTCCCAATCCCATTTCTGTCCCTAAGCACTTAGGGAGATGATGTTTCTCAGCCTACCTTTCAGTTAGGCCAATGCAACAAGGTGGGAAGGGGAATGATTTCCAGCTCTTCCAGGCCTGGCCCTAGGAGTCCTCGCCAGATCCTTGGCTTTCACTCTCCCTGTGAAAGGAAGCCTGAGATGGGGAGCCACAGAGTAGAAGCAGCTGGGCCTCAAGTCACCACTTGGACCAATGCTGCCCCACTGAGCTGTCCAGCCTACATGGACCTGCATGTGATTGGGAAATGGACCTCACTGCTTAAGCTGCTGAGAGGTCAGGTCTTGTTTTCTGAAATGGCTTAGCCTATTCTGATCAATAAAGTCAGATAACTAGGTTCAGTGGCTTCACAGCCAGACACAGTGACTTAATCACATTCCAAAACTTCCATGGAGATACCAATGCTACCACTGGCAGCGAAGACACAGCAGCTTACACGAGCATCACTGTGATGCCAGACAGTGGTCCCTGTAGATGGAGCCACTGCTGGACAAGTGGAGAGCTGGCACTGCCCCCATTCCTGCTCTAGTAGTGCACAGCCTAGAGGACTAACATGCGGTTCCTGCCCTCAAAGGCCTAACTGTCCAGTTGGAGGAGTGAAAACCCATAAAAGACTATGGTCATGGGAAAGAAGGTGGTGAGAGCAGAGAGATCCTGGACTCTGATTCCTGCAAGGAGAGAGGCTTTTAGGTCAGGATGAGTGGCTTATGTGTTGTTGGGCTTCTGGTATATTGCCTAAATCTATGTCAAGTTAAGTCACTACTTTTTGCAATTCAAGAACCTAAGGAAAAATATTGAAGATAAAAATGAGTATGAATTTATATTTATTAACAACAGCAAAATATCCTACACCCCCAAGCTCAGTGTATGTATAGCTATGGATGTACATACCTCACCCTACTCTCTAAGTTGGTTGCTAACTTCTTCCCCTTCTGAACAGCCCTATTTGGCAGAATGAAGTGAAAGACAACTTTTATTTGTTGCTGTGGCTCTAAGCCATTACGTTTTTTTAGATCTTTTATTATGAATGCGCTGAATGTATAATGAATGCAAAGTCCTGCTCTTTAGTCAGTACTTTCTTTAATGATGCAATAACAACATTATCTGTGGCTCTACTATTACTCTTGATCATTGCTTGTTGAATTCAGTATCTGATCAGATCAGATCAGATCAGTCTCTCAGTTGTGTCCGACTCTGCGACCCCATGAATCGCAGCACACCAGGCCTCCCTGTCCATCACCAAGTCCCGGAGTTCACTCAGACTCACGTCCATCGAGTCAGTGATGCCATCCAGCTATCTCATCTTCTGTCGTCCCCTTCTCCTCCTGCCCCCAATCCCTCCCAGCATCAGAGTCTTTACCAATGAGTCAACTTTTCACATGAGGTGGCCAAAGTACTGGAGTTTCAGCTTTAGCATCATTCCTTCCAAAGAAATCCCAGGGCTGATCTCCTTCAGAATGGACTGGTTGGATCTCCTTGCAGTCCAAGGGACTCTCAAGAGTCTTCTCCAACACCACAGTTCAAAAGCATCAATTCTTCGGCGCTCAGCCTTCTTCACAGTCCAACTCTCACATCCATACATGACCACAGGAAAAACCATAGCCTTGACTAGACGAACCTTTGTTGACAAAGTAACGTCTCTGCTTTTGAATATGCTATCTAGGTTGGTCATAACTTTCCTTCCAAGGAGTAAGCGTCTTTTAATTTCATGGCTGCAGTCACCATCTGTAGTGATTTTGGAGCCCAGAAAAATAAAGTCTGACACTGTTTCCACTGTTTCCCCATCTATTTGCCATGAAGTGACGGGACCAGATGCCATGATCTTCGTTTTCTGAATGTTGAGCTTTAAGCCAACTTTTTCACTCTCCTCTTTCACTTTCATCAAGAGGCTTTTGAGTTCCTCTTCACTTTCTGCCATAAGGATGGTGTCATCTGCATATCTGAGGTTATTGATATTTATGATAAGAGTTCTGAAAAACAAAAAATCCCACTGTATTAAAATGCTCTTTCAGGGGCTTTCCTCGTGGTCAGGTGGTTGGGAATCCACCTGGTAATGCAAGGGATACAGGTTTGATCCCTGATCCAGAAGGTTTCCACATACCTTGAGTAGCTAAGCCCATGTGCCATGACTACTGAAGCCCGTGTACTCTAAAGCCCGTGCTCTGCAAAATGAGAAGTCACGGCTGCAGCTAAAGAGAGCCCCCCACTTGCCATGACTAGAGAAAGCCCTCATGCACAATGAAGACCAAGCATAGCCAAAAATATAAATAAATAAAATGCTCTTTCAGACAGGTTTAACGTTTAAAACAGAGGGTTGTTAACACTGAATGTGTGGGAAACACATTCTTATTTTCTCATACCCATCAGTCATTCATTCCCAAGTCTGTTTCTCTGGTTAACAACATAAAACATTGCATTCATCAGTAACCACTTAAAATATAATCCCTGACAAAATGATCACATATTAGTAATCATACTTTTGTTATATGCTTGTGTTCCTGAGTCTTCCTGCGTCCCTTGAAGTTTCCTATCCTGCACATCTTAATAAAGGATTAATAAAGGACAGCAAAAGATTGGAAATGAGTCAAATGTCCATACAATGGAGCATGCCTAAATAAATTACAGTACATCTCCCAGTGGGATACTACACAGTTACAGAAAATAAGGAGGAGATGGTTCATGTTCTGAGATGAAATGATGTCCAAGGATATATTAAAAAAGAGCCAAGCACAGAACAGAGTACAGAGAATGCACTCTGATGTAAAGGAGATGTAGAACATGTGTTAGCTTGCAAAAGTATGAAATACCTCTGGGTGGATGTATCCAAGAATGAGAAAACATCTGTTGCCTGTTAGGGCGAGGAGCAGGGGGAGCGGAATTGTGTGGCTGAGAGACTGGGTCAAGACAGAGAATTTTCAATGTATATGCTTTATTTTTATACACTAAAGAATTAGTGTGTATTTGCTGGGGGTGAGATCTTTTATGTAACCACCATGTAATGATAAAAACCTGGCAATTTAACATTAAAATGCTATCGTCTAATCCACCATATTTTGGTAATTTCAGCTGCCTCAATAATGACTTAGTAGTCATTTCTTCCCCCCAAGTCTAGGACTCCACGGAGGAGCACATATGTTTTATTTAGTTCCCTTTAATGTGTATTCTAGTTTCCTTTAATTTGGAATGCTTCCTATGCTTTTCTTTTTGTCGACAGCAGCCGTGATTAAGCCTCTTTAAGCAGCTTCTCCGGCAGCAGATGTAGACAATTGGGAGCTAGAACAGCAGAGCCTGAGGAATGGCTGTCAGCTTCAGCCTAGTTTGTGGTCTGATATGTGGGTATCCTTTGAGTACTTCTTGAAGTGACGGAGTTCTTCCGGAGATGGTGAGACTATGCTCCTGGGGCACAGGCATCATAAATTGGGTCCTAGTAGAAATTTAACCTTTTTTTTTGAGGGCACAGGCTGGTGAGGCTAGGTAACATTTAGATTACAAACTTAGGTACATTTATAAAGGGAGGTTGTCTATAGCTTTCATTAGAATATTTTTTAGGCTTTTTATTATATGTTATTTTAAACACATATAAAAGCAGAGAAAACAGTTTAATGAACTTTTTGCCCAGCTTCTTCCATTGAGCTGTCTTGCAACTTTTTCTCCCATGAAAAATATTAAGTAAAACCCCTCACACATCTTTTCTTTTTACCTTTAAATACTTCAGAATATATTTCCAACAGATAAGGTTTTTATTAAAAAAATTAAAAAGAATGCTAGTACTTCATTATCACATCTTATAAATTAATAATATTGTCTTAATAGAATCTCATATCACTGCATATTCTGTTTACAATCTCTCATGATGTCTTTTTGTAGTTGGTTTATTTGTACTGAGATCTGAACAAGAAGCCATTCTGGTGTGGTCCTGAAGGACAGTAGTGGAGGAATATACTCCCATGGGGCAGAACTTGACCCAGTGCAACTGGCACTCATTTGCCTGACATTAGAGATGACCAGAGATGTGGATCGACTTTGATACATGGGCAGTGGTTAATAGTTTGGCTGGCTGCTCAGGGACCTGAAAAGGACACAACTTAATGATCACAGTGGGAAGGTTCTTGGGAAGAGATGTGTGGATAGATCTCTCTGAATGACCACAGAATGTGAAGATCTGTGTCCCAGTAGTCACCTAGGAGTAATTATACCAGAGAAATTCTTCAGTAAGCAAGTAGATGAAATCATCTGTTCTCTGGAGGTTAGTTTCTTTTCCCAGCAGTCTCTGTCCTTACAAAGGCCTCACGATCGAAGTGGCCATGGCAATAGTGATGGAGATTGTGCACAGGTTCGACAACATGGACTGTCCACCTCCTGAAGCCTCTCTGTCTATGGTCTCTGCTGACTGGCCAACCTGCCAACAGCACACAGGCCAACACCAAGCCCCCAACAGAGCGCCATTCTTTGGGAGAATCAGTGAGCCACCTCCACCTTGCAAGGGATGGTATTTTGATCTTCCTGACACAGGTCCTTACTCTTGATACCGATTTGCTTTTCCTGTCTGCATTATTGTTTCCCAAACTAGTATCCATGCATTGACAGAATGAGTTATTCACCAAGATGTTATTCCACCTTGCACTGCTTCTGATGGAGGAATTCATTTCATAGCCACTGAAGTAGAGCAGTGAGCTCGTGCTCACGGAAGCCAATGGTCTACTGCATCATCTTGACTTCTGTATCTTTAGAGGAAGTCTTGAAATCAGGTAGTATAAGTCTTGCCACTTTGTTCTTAAGTTTTTTGTCTGATTGTTCTGTATTCTTTGCATTTTCCTTATAACTTTAAAAATAAGCTTGTCAATTTCTACCAAAAAATTTGCTGCGATTTGAATGGGATTATGTTGAATCTGTAAGGTGAATTTTGAGTGAACCAACATCTTAAGAGTGTACATGGCATATTGCTCTATGTAAGTCTTCTTTACTTTCTCTTAGCAATGTTGTGCAGTGTTTTGGCTTACAGGTCTTGCATATCCATTTTGTTAAGTTATTTGTTCTTAAGTATTATATGGTTTCTGGTGCTATCGCTACTCTGGTTTCGGGCTGGGCTTCCATCAAGGCCATCTACTGAATCTTGGGCACAGGTCTTGCATGTCCATTTTGTTAAGTTATTTGTTCTTAAGTATTATATGGTTTCTGGTGCTATCGCTACTCTGGTTTCGGGCTGGGCTTCCATCAAGGCCATCTACTGAATCTTGGGCTAATATTGGGGCTTTTTTGGCTCTGGTTTCCGCTGAGCCTGTCTGGCCAGCTGCTGCTGTGTCCAGGGTCTCTCCCTTCCTCCATCACTTTATTGTTTGGTTCCTTAGACCTTTCTCCGGAAGTTTCCTCTTCTCTTACAAACACGTTACTTTTGCTGTCATCTTCATTGTAGTCTGGTTCAATAGCAGCCCTTTAGTTTCTCTATAGTTAAGTCGGAGGAGGGTCAAGAGGAGTGGCTTATCCAGGGTTTAAGGTGAATAGCACTCCTGCCAATTTGCGCATTAATCTGCCTGTTTTCAATCCATGTGTCTAGTAGGTTAAGAGTGTGTATCATGTAATTTATTGCCACTTGATTGTTCCTTGCTTCAAAGATGCAATTATTATGACCCTTACAAGAATTTTTATCTACAGATTTTGTCTCTTCACTTGAGCATTTAATATCATAAGTGGCTTGTGATTTTGACTTTTTTTTTTTGTCTCCTGTGGGATTAGAATTACTATTTTTTTTGGAATATCCTATTATTTTTATTTTTAGGCAACTCTCCTCCCTCAGCTTATTTTTCTGTTCACATGCAGAAGCTATAGTTTTGTGGTTTTTTCCAGATACCTTTTATTCCAGTATTTTGTTAAGATTGTTTTTTAATCATAAACAGTTCAATTTTGTTGTTTTTTTGTGTCTCTTGTGGTGATTTGTTCTGTTAATGAATTACAGTGATTTTTTCAAACATTAAGCCAACTCTACTTTTCTGGGATAGACCCCACTAAGTCACGTGTAGTATCCTGTTATATTTTGCTGGATTCAATTTGCTAATGTTTTGTTAAGGGTTTATAGTCACAAGAGATTTCTTATCAGGATAATGTTGGCATGATAAAATGATGTGGGAGTGCTCTATTCACCTCTCTTATGAAAGTGTTAATGTATGATTGGTGGTTTTTCCCCTTTAAATGTTTGGTAGATTTCACCAATGAAACCATCCTCCTTTTTTTTTTTTTTATTACTTTTTGTTTTTTAATGGGCTATTACTTTTTTTTAAATGGATTCAATTTTTTTCATGGGTATAGTATTATTTAGATGATCTCTTTTATGTCAGTTTTATAATTTGCCCCTTTTAAAGAACAGGTAATTTCATTCTGTTGATGAATTTGGGGGCATAAATTTGTTTATATTCCCTTTTATCATGTTAATGTTTGCAGGACCTATAGTTATGACTCCTCTTTAATGTCTAATGTTGGTAATTCGTGTTTTGTCTTGGTAAGTCTAGAAGTTTATCAATATTATCACATTTTTAAAAGACAACTTTTGGTTTAATTGGTTAATTGCTATTAATTGCCCATTTTCTATTTTGTTATTGTTATTCTTGCCTTCATTTTCTACTTTTACCTTTTTATTTTGGGTTTAAGCTGCTCTTTTCTTTCTTACTTTCTTACTGTAGAAACTTAGACGCTAGCTTTTAGAACTTCTTCCAAGTACTGCTTTATCGATTCTATGTGGTTTTTTTTCTTTTACAGTTCTAATTGTGTCTGTTCCTGGGGGAGGGTGGGCTGAGGAATTTTAAAACCTCATCAGCTGTATCCCCCTCCATTGTGCCTGCTCATCAGATGCTAAAAAAGGTTTTGTGATCATAAAGTTCGGGACTATTTAAAACAAATTCAGTGTGGATTTTTAGGTAATTTCTTACTGAATTTACCAATTATATCCTACAACGGCACCCCACTCCAGTACTCTTGCCTGGAAAATCCCATGGACGGAGGAGCCTGGTAGGCTGCAGACCATGGGGTCTCGAAGAGTCGGACATGACTGAGTGACTTCACTTTCGCTTTTCACTTTCATGCATTGGAGAAGGAAATGGCAACCCACTCCATTGTTCTTGCCTGGAGAATCCCAGGGACGGGGGAGCCTGGTGGGCTGCTGTCTATGGGGTCGCACAGAGTCGGACACTGAAGTGACTTAGCAGCAGCAGCAGCAGAGCAGTTGACTAACTGTTCGGGGGAGAGAAGGTTTGTGTTTCAGATTTTGTATTCTCTCTCCTGCTTCAGAAAAGGTGTTGCTATAAAGAGCATTTCATATCAGCTTCCTTTTTCTCCTATTTTTCTTCATGTGAAATAGCATAAGCTCTATTTGAACCCAGGGTTTTTTTTTTTTTTTTTTTTGGTATGTATTAAGTTAAACCGTCTGTTCATACTCAGCAGGTTTGTTAGAGAAATGGTCTTCTAGATTTGGTTCCAATTCAGCAGGATTAAGAAGTGGAAATATATTGAAATGAGGATAATAAAGGGCATTTTAAATGATATCAGAAATCCTATTTGGTGAAGTAAGAACAAATTAGTTTTTACTCCATTTCCCCCACATTCCATTTTAAAACAGGTGGCCTTTTTTTGAAGACAGACGTTTTCATGGCAGTGGGCATGTGATGCATTAGCCTTCCTGGACTTTCTCAGCAGGGATACAGACCTAGCCAAGTGACCTGAGGGTGTTCTCCCTGAGTTAATTTAGCAATTAAATATGGAGAGGAAATGGATAATTTCATGGTCTACAGATGTCAGAGGTTCCTTCTCAACCTTACTCTATATTTTCAATGTGTAAGTCTTTTTGAAAAACACTTGGACTTTCATTTCCAGGATATAGAAATTTGCAAGGGTCATTACTCTCTATGTACCAATGCAAGTAAGTTGTAGTTGCTAAAAATCCGTAAGAATTTAAAATGAGCTAAATTCCAGAGTGGAAAGAGCCTTTGCTAGGAGAGTGAGATATGAAGCTGCTTTCATCAAAGGGGTACGTATGGTGGCTTGAACAGCAGACCCACTATAGACAGGGAATTTTTGAAGATGCATTGAGAAGCTAGCTGAACAAGCTGACATTTCCATGAGCTGGAATGATGTTTAAAAATCTCTCCCCACCCCCAACCTTAAGTGCTAAATGGCATTTGTCTGCCAGTTCTTGTCTGTAGGGCTTCACCAACTGCATGGCCCTAGCCTGGTGAAAATGAAGGATAGAAATCAGGGTGGACAGAGAGTTTGCTTGGAGCAGTCACCTATTGCTTCTAAGTCTTCACTGAGTACACAACAGCAGCAAGGACTGGAAGGATAGAGAGAACCCCTCAAGGCATATATGCCTACCAATTCTTTACCAGTGAGCACACGGTCAAAGGTAGAGGCATGTGAAGAAGCAGGAAGACTGGCCTGTAATTAAGAGGAAAAAATAGCCAATAGCGACAGAAGCAGGAATGACCCAGATGTTGAAATCAGCAAACAGAATCTTCAAGTAATATAACTGTTGAAGTGTTTACTGGAAAAGATGGGCAAGATGAATGAAAAGATGGGCATCTTTTCCACAGAGAATCTGAAATCCTATAAAGGAATAAAGTGGAAATTCTAGAGCTGGAATGAAAGTTTTATTTGAAGGGCCTACCAGTAGACTAGATACAGCAGAAGAAAAGTGTCAGGGGAGTTTATAATTTCCTTGTTTCTGTCTTGCCGCAGCAAAAATTTGAAGTGATGGATGGGCCAGTGATACAGCTAGTTTTATTTGGCAAGCAAAGGAAAATGCATCCGTGAGGCATGAGAGTGGGCTGACCCAAAAGACGTGAAGAGAAGAGAGGCCCCCGGCTCAGTTGTGGCTCCTCTTTTTTGTATGTTTTTTCCTCCTCCCCTGAGCCTGCCTTATTTAAATCAGGCTAGCCAGGAGGGCTCTTTGTTTTACCTGAGGTTCTCATTGCAGTCTTCAGACCTTCCTTTGTTCTATTTTCGAGGGCTTTTCCCTTCTTTGTTTTTTAGCCACGACCATTATGGACTCCTTTTTCCTATTCTACCTAACATTCCCCTCTCAAGAGATGGGAGGCCCAATTCTTTGGGAATAGGGGCATTGAGGTCTCTCTGGCTACTTCCTGCTGAACTGGAATGGCAAGGGCCATTGGACATTCCCAATGGGGCATTCCCTCTCTTGCTAGTCTCAAGCCTCAGAGCCCTTATAGTGGTGTCCACCTAAGGGTGAGTGATATTTTCCATGGTCAGCTATAGTTTTATATATCCTTGTTGAACTGGCACTGCATGTTGTAGCTTGCTGACCTGGGCATAGATAAAACAGGTTAGAGAATTGATAATACATGGAGCAATCATAAGCAGCATCAATATGGTGATGACAAAGATTAGCAGGGGCATTAGCTAACTCCATATTTCCCCTCACCAGGAGAAGGATCCCCCAAAGAGAGATTGTAGCCACCCTGAGAACTCTCCAGCTTGTTCTCTGAGATCCAGTAGGATCTGAATGTTTTTCTTGAGGACTGTGAGACTTTTTTAACTTGACTGGAGGTGTTTACCCGGAAACAACATGTCTCATTCAAGATGGCTCAAGTTCCTCCTTGTCCACGGATCAGGAGATCTATCTCCTGTCTATGTTGGAGTACAACCCCTGCCAAGATATCGTTGGCTCTTTAGAACTATCCTGAGAAATCTTATCCCCAGAAACTTAATTTTGGGGGTGCTCATTCGAATGTCACTCATTTGTAGTACTCAATAGGCATCTGAGATCTCCCAGGGGCTCACAGGTGTATTGAGTGTGCTCTTCTGTTTTCTTCCATGGCTTGACTTGTGAGTAGTGAATCCAGGAGCCATGTCCTGGTACCTTGACTGCTGTGGGGGTAGAGAGTATTACAGGGTAGGGGCCCTTCCATGTAGACTGGAGTTGAGCCTTTAGGAACCCATCTTTCCAGACTTTAATTAGGACTTGAGTCCCTGGAGCATATAGTGGTGGCTCCTTAAGAATCCTTTGGGTCCTGGTTGACACCCCACAAGCATATATCTTGTTGAAATTGCCCAGTGGCCATGGTACATAACTGGAGGGTCTGAGCCTTGAATCTAGGAAGAGGTCATTAACATAAACAAAAGATCTTCCATATAGCATCTCATAAGGACTAAGACCAACCTGTTCCTTAGGGGCAATTAAAGCCTCCTTCCATCCAAGGGAGGTCTCCTGAGTTATCTTTTTTATTACTGATTTTAAGAATTGCTTGGCTCTTTCTACTTTTCCTGAAGACTGAGGCCTCCAGGCACAATGGAGATAATAAGTAATGCCCAATGATTTAGAGACCCCTTGGGTGACCTTAGAAGTAAATGATGTCCCATTGTCACTTTGCAATGACCTGGGCAGACCAAATCTTGGAATGATTTCATGGAGCAGTTTTTCTACCATCTCCTCAGCCTTCTCAGTCCAGGTGGGAAAGCCTTCAATCCATCCTGTGAATGTATCTATCATGACTAATAGGTATTTATACCCTTGAGAAACTGGCATCTGGGTGAAGTCCATCTGCCAGTCCTCTCCTGGGTAGGTCCCATGTTGTTGGACAGGCTGGGCCAGCTGGGGTCTTCAGGTTCCTTGGGGGCTGTTTAATTGGCAAGTGGGACAAGACGGGACCATTTGCCTATTATCATTTGGAGGCCTGTTCCCCTGAAGGACCTTTCTAGTAATCTTTGGAGGGCCTTTTCCCCTAAATGAGTGGGGGCATGTAGGGCGTTAACCAACTTCTACTGGAGGTTCCCAGGCAGAAAAAGGGAGTCCCTCCTTTTGGAACCACCCCATATGATCTTCTTGAAAGCCCTCACTCTTAGCTTTAAGAGTCTCACCTTCAGTATATGAAGGAGTTTCTGGCAAATTAGTCTGTGGAACCAAGGTGGCAATCCTTATTAGGTCATTGTTCTGTAATGCTGCTCTCTTAGCTGCCTGATCGGCTGCTTGGTTCCCTCGTGCCACTTCCATGCTCTCTCTTTTTAGTGTCCTTTACAGTGGGATACTGAAACCTCAGCAGGCAGATGGACTGCTTCCAAGAGCCTAAGGATTTGATCACCGTATTTTATTGGGGACCCTCAGGTGGTCAAGTGGCCTCTTCCTTTCCAAATAGCAGCATATGCATGTAGCACCAGAAAGGTATGCTTGGAGTCAGAGTAAATGGCTACTGTTTTTCCTTTTCCAGCTCTAAACCTCAAGTCAGGGCTATGAGCTCAGCTAATTGGGCTGAAGTACCTGGTGGCAAAGGTTTAGCCTCTAACGTCTCAAAATTGGAGACTACTGCATATCCGGCTCTTCTTTTTCCATTCAAGACAAAGCTGCTTCCATCGGTGTACCAGATTTCCTCAGGATTGGTCAGAGGATCTTCTGACAATCCCACTTAGGGTTTTGTCCAGTGGTCCAAGGTTTCTAGGCAAGAGTGAAAGGGGAGAGCCTTCAGGGGTAGGCAGGAGGGTGGCTGGATTTAAGAATCTCACAAGGAGATATAATCGGGCCTGGCAGCACTACTTGATATCTGAGGATCCTTTGATCAGACATCAATAAGTGGCCTCTTCCATTCAGGAGTTGTTTCACTTGGTGGCTGGTAAAAATCGTTAGTTTGCCCCCCAAAGAGAGTTTTAGTGCATATTCTATCAGGACTGCAATAGCTGCAAGATTTTGAAGGCAGGGAGGCCAGCCTCAGGCAGTTGGGTCGAGCCTCTTGGATAAGTAAGCTACAGGCTGGGGCTCAGGTCCCAACTTTTGAATTAACACTCCCAAGGCTATTCCTTCCTTTTCATGGACATAAAGTTGGAATGCTTTTTCTGGGTCTGGCAACCTCAAGGCAGGTGCTTGTTTTACTGTAGCCTCTACCTTCTTTTGAGGAGTTCCCCACATCAGTGGGATTGAATCACCCTGTCCCTTCAATCTTTCATATAAGGGCTGGGCAATTAGACTATGGTTGGGTATCCAGATTCTACAATACCCAGTTAGCCCCAGGAAAGCTCGCAACTGTTTTTGAGTCATGGGGGAGGGCGACTGGAGGATTCCTCGTGCTCGATCAGAGGACAGCCTCCTGGACCCCTGTGTAATCTGAACTCCCAGGTAAGTGACCTTTGTCTCGACCATCTGTGCCTCAGCATGGGAGACTTTATATCCTCTCTCTGCCAAAAAGTTTAGAACCTGAATTACATGTTGTTGGGCACTTTTCTCATCTGGAGAGCAGATTAGTAAGTCATCTACATATTGTAATATTTTCCCATTAGGTTCCAGGTCCAGACATAGGAGATCCCAGTTAAGAGCCTGCCCAAACAGGTGGGGGCTATCTCTGAACCCCTGAGGTAATACTGTTCAAGTCATCTGTTGGTGTTTTTCTCCTGGAGCCTCCCACTTGAAGGTAAAAAGATACTGGGATTCTTTAGCCAGTGATATGCAAAAGAATGCATCTTTGAAATCCAGGACTGTAAACTACTTGGCACTGGGAGGGATATCTCCCAAGATTACATAGGGATTGAGTACTGTGGGATGGAGGGGGACTACAGCTTCATTTATGATCTGGAGATCTTGAACCATTCGCCAGGTCCCATCCTTTTTCTTTACAGGGAGGATCAGGGTGTTACACGGCAAATTGGTGGGGACCAATAGCCCACGGGCAAATTATTTATTTATTAGAGGCTGTAGTCCTTCCCAAACTTCTCTTCTGAGGGGTATTTTTTCTGGTTTGGAAACAGTGGGAACTCGGAGGACAATGATGAACAGTTCAGCTTGGTGGGCTTGTCCAGGAGTCCCCTAGTCCCATACCTGGGAGTTAACTTTGTCCTCCCGTGGTTTTTGGTCCCTCCCTATTGGAGATGGTGTGATGGGTTCCTCGGTAGTAACCAGAAGCTGTAGGGCTCTAGGGGCTGAAAAACTTTCCATCACAAGGGTGGCTCCCAGTTTAGTGAGTATATCTCTTTCCAATAAGGGAGTAGGACTTTCAGAGACCACCAGAAATTGGTGGGAAAATATTTGTCCATCCCAGCAATGAAGAAGTGCTCAGGTGAATCTTTTTGTAACTCTTTTACCTGTAGCACCCAAAATGGTACAGGTTTGGGAGGATAAGGCTCCAGAGTAGGTTAGGACAGAGTAGGTAGTCCCTGTGTCAACCAAGAAATTCTCAGACCTTCCTGCCACATGTAGTTGCACCCTTGGCTCCAGCCCCATGATGGTTATCTGTGACAGGTGGGCTGGCTGGAGAGGGCCACTTCAGTCTTATTGAACCATTGTGAGGGAAGGCTTGGCACTTGACCTTGAGGCTCTTGGGTCCTAAGGGCAGAGTGCCACCCAGTGTCCCAACTGATGGCATTTGTAGCAAGCTGTTTTAGAAGAATTGTCATGGTTTGGACACTCTTTGGTTCAATGTCCTGCCTGTCAACAGATTAGGCATTTGCCTCATGCCTTGTCCTTTAAGGACTTGGGGTTTGTCATAGGGCTTCCCTGGACGTGGCTAGCATCTGGGCATACCTTGTCTCTTCCCTTTTCTCCCTTTCCTGGGCCTTGACCTCCCTCTCCTGTTTTCTGTTATAAAAGGTATTGGTGGCTGTCTGGACCATTTCATCTGAAGAGGCAGCAGACCCCTGCTGCTGTAGCTATTGTAACTTTATCCTGATGCCTGATGCACATCAGAACAGGAATTTGTCCTTTAAAATCACCTGTCCCTCATAAGAGTCTATGTCGAGATTGATAAACTTTTTGAGGGCCTCTTTTAGGCTTTTCAGAAAGGTCTGGATGGCATCACTGACTCGATGGACGTGAGTCTGAGTGAACTCCAGGAGTTGGTGATGGACAGGGAGGCCTGGCGTGCTGCGATTCATGGGGTCACAAAGAGTTGGACACGACTGAGGGACTGATCTGATCTGATCTGAATGAGGCTCTTGTTGGACCCCTGAGTTATTGCTGAGACCAGGCACAGTCCCACAACTAATAGGCTTCCTTCTATGTCCATGGGTGTATTTCCTTAGGAGTGAGTCTTTCTGAAGTTTATCCTATCCAGTACTGTTGCAACCTTAGAGCCAGGCATCCCTGGGTCAGGGTGCAATGCAGATCCCCAGGCAGGTCGAGGCATGTCGACCTTCTGGGACCCCTGGACTGCTAGATCCCCAAGAAGGTTGAGGCATGACAAACTTCCAAGGACCAGATTTCTAGGCATGTCAAGGCAGGTCGACCTCCTGGAACCCCTGGACTGGAGTTGCATATCTCCAAGGTCTCCAGCATGACCAGTGCTGGGTAAGATTAAGGGTTTATAATCTTAACTCACTGCCAGTTTGTCCACCACAGATGGGAATAGATACCATGATGTAAAGCAATCCAAGCCTGTGCCCTGAGACTGGGAACCTGGTGAAACAGCCATAAGCCTTATCCTCTTATTGCTCTGAGGGGATGTAAGTCACTGATATCCTCCCCTGGTCCTCCATAAGAACAGCTTAGGGTGTTTCCAATGGTAAACATTTCATTGTCATAGACCCACTTTAGGTAATAGCAGAAGTAATGACAAAGGAGTGGGTTATCTGGTCCTGTCATGGGCATTAGGAGTAGTTTAATAATGGGGGGGGGGTGGAGCAATGTTTCCTACAAGGGAGCCGGGTCCTGGTTGTAGCAGTAAGTGGCTTAAGAACAAATTAATAAGAAGCAACAGACCAGATGTTCCATAAAAGTGGAATGGAGATTTGATCCAGGGTTATGTTTGTAACTTTAGGAGAAGGGTGGTAAGGCTTTGGGCCCAAACAGCCTGCAGGGATAACTCCCAAAGTGGCAAACATTGTCCCTGGAAGCCCGATTGCCCCTTAAGGGATTCCACCAACAGGTGGACTTCTAGCAGGCACTGTGTGCATGTCACCCACCCTAGCTGGTTCACTGAGAGATGCTGTTGTACATGTTGTAGGAAACATGGAAGATGAAGGCTGGAATATCTATAGAGAGATTGGATATTATACAGTATTTCTCTCCGAAGGGCTGGCTATTTTCTGGTTGTCCCTCCAGAATCTTGTAGAGCCAACATTGTGGGCCCAGACGGAGCTCAGGAAAAGAGCAAGAAACAGGAGGGAAGGGGCAGGGCACAACTTTTGAAAGAATGACATAACCCAAGGGCATAACATAACTGATTAAAATCAAATGGGTCCAAGAGGACAAGTCAAATGCAACTAAACCTTGATCCTCAATCTGCAAGCTAAATGACACACTCAGAGGGATCAGGACAGTTCCAAGGCACTGTCAAAAGACTGAGGAGTGGGTGCTTCCCCAACTGTTGGAATGATCCTCCCACTCATTAGCATATGAAATTAGCTCAAAAAAACTAACTACCCTACATTCCATGGCTGCCACACTCACCCTGTGAAATGGCCCACACCCTGCAGGGTGTGCTTCTCTCTAAATCCGAACAAATCCACCTCTTACCTATCGCTGTGTCTCTCTCTCAATATTTTTTGCAATGAGACATCAAGAGCCTGAGCTTCATTGGGTCCTAAAACTAGGCACCATGGATTTTGGCTGGGTTCAAGTCCCAGTTGGATATGACTGAGTAAGCATAGCACAGAGTCCCTGCCACATGGATTTGAGTCCCAATCTTAGATAAATGGTTTCAAGCACAACCTTCAGAAATGGAAAGATGATGATCTGATCAATACTTTGTAAGCAGTGGCATAGATGGAGAGAGGATCTGAAGGACAGGAGGAAAAAACAGTGGGAAAAATGTGCTGAGGAATCCCCTTCATAACCTGCTAGAAAATCTGCTAAATACCTGATGTGTGCTCACAGTTTTTGTTGGCCTGATCCTTGGCACAAAGGAAGTTAAGGACAGAAGAATCCTTATGCCCTTGGGCAACAGCTACTAGGGCGTAGCAGACAGTGGAGCCTTTGGGACACACTGGGGAGTAGCCCCTGCCAGAGTCCCTCAGTTGCACCCACTGCAGCTCACCTATTTGCAGGGGGTTCGAGGAAACAAGAAAAGAGAGGTTGTAAAGGAATTAAGATTTTGTTAGCCTAAGTCCTTCCAGCCATAGGGGCGAGGACCTCTGACCTTAACCGGAGGCCTTCTGGAATCTGAGACTGAGCTGCATGATCTTTCTGCTGAGTTTGTTTTTGCTGTCCCAGTTTCCAGCATGCAGGGTTTCTTGTCATTCTCACTGTGCTGGGTTTTCTTCACGTTCAGGTTCCACCATGGGAGCTTTTGCCAAGTTAGGCTTCTGCTGTGCTTGGCCTCTGCCTCGTGGGGGCCAAATTGAGGTTGTTTCAGCCAGGTTGAATCCAAGTCACAGCACCAGAGATGCCGGGGCAGTGTGTAATTTCCTCAGTTCTGTTTCACTGCAGCAAAAATTTGAAGCAACGGATGGACCAGTGTTACAGCTCAGTTTATTTAGCAAGCAAAGGAAAGTGCATCCTTGAGGCGAGGGTGGGCCGACCCAAAAGACATGAAGAGAGGTCCCTCAGCTCAATTTTGGCTCCTCTTTTTATATGTTTTTTCCTCCTCCCCCTGAGCGTACCCTATTTAAATTGGGCTAGCCAGGAAGGCTATTTGTTTATCTGAGGTTCTCACTCCAATCCTCGGACTTTCCTTTGTTCTATTTTTGTGGGCTTTTCTCTTCTTTGTCTTTTATGGACTCCTTTTTCCTATTATATCTACCTAACAAAAAGATCAGGAACTTGAAGGTAGATTAATAAAATTTATCCAAACTAATACATAAGGAGAGAAAAATTAAATTGAATTTAAATTTTAAAAGTTACAGAAGAGTTTCAGAGAACACTAGGATACTATAAAGCACTAGAGTATATACATATTTGGAACCCCTCAAAGAGAGGAGAGAGGAGCTTCCCTGGTGGCTTGGTGATAATCTGCCAGTGCAGGAGACTGGTTTGATCTCTGGCCCAGGAAGATCCCACATGCCCCGGAACAAATAAACCTGTGGGCCACAGCTACTGAATCTGTGCTCTAGAGACCAGGACCCACAACTACTGAGTTCATGTGCCACAATTACTGAAGCCTGCACTTCTTAGAGCCCGTGCTCTGCAACAAGAGAAGCCACTGCATGAGAAGCCCATGCACCACAATGAAGAGGAGCCCCCACCCTCCACAGCTAGAGAAAGACTGCATAGCAACCAAGACCCAGCACAGCCAAAAGTAAGTAAATAAATAAAAATTTTAAAAGAGAAGAGAAAATGGGTGAGAGAAAATATTTGAAGGGATTGTGCTTGGGAATTTTCAAAAATTGATAACTACTAATATATTAATTCATAAGTCTTAGAAGCCAAGGAAAACCCAAGTACAGTAAATAACAAGGAAAACCATAGCAACTCTCATCATGGTCAAACTGCTGAAAACCAAAATTAAAGAGAATATCTTAAGCACAGTCAGAGAAAAAGGACACAAAAGAAGTGAAAGACAAAGGAGAAAGAGAAAAATATACCCAACTCAACGCGGAGTTCCAGAGAACAGCAAGGAGAGATAAGAAAGCCTTCTTAAGTGACCAATGCAAAGAAATAGAGGAAAACAATAGAATGGGAAAGATTAGAGGTCTCTTCAAGAAAATTAGAGATTCCAAGGGAACATTTCATGCAAAGATGGGCACAATTAAGGATAGAAATGGTAAGGATCTAGAAAAAGCAGAGGAGATTAAGAAGAGGTGGAAAGACTACACAGAAGAACTGTACCAAAAATGTCTTGATGACCTGGATAACCATGATGGTGTGGTCACTCAGTTAGAGCCAGACATACTGGAGTGTGAAGTCAAGTGGGCCTTAGCAAGCATCACTATGAACAAAGCTAGTGAAGGTGATGGAATTCCAGCTGAACTATTTCAAATCCTAAAGGATGATGCTGTTAAAGTACTATATGCTAGCAAATCTGGAAAACTCAGCAAAACTCAGCAGTGGCCACAGGACTGGAAAAGGTCAGTTTTCATTCCAATTCCAATGAAAGGCAGGGCCAAAGAATGTTCAAACCTCCGTACAATTGCACTCATTTCACATGCTAGCATGATTATGCTCAAAATCCTTCAAGCTAGACTTTAGCAGTATGTGAACCAAGAACTTCCAGATGTACAAGCTGGATTTAGAAAAGAAAGAGGAACCAGAGATCAAATTTGCTAACATCCACTGGATCATAGAAAAAGCAAGGTAATTCCAGAAAAACACCTACTTCTGCTTCATTGACTACGGTAAAGCCTTTGTGTGGATCACAACAAACTGTGGAAAAATTCTTAAAGAGATGGGAATACCAGACTACCTTACCTGTTTCCTGAGAAGCCTGTATGAAGGACAAGAAACAACAGTTAAGAAACAACTGTCAAGAGACAACTAGACACGGAAGAACAGACTGTTTCAAAATCGGGAAAGGAGTTCGTCAAGGCTGTATCTTGTCACCCTGCTTATTTAACTGATATGCTGAATACATTATGTGAAATGCTGGATTGGATGAAACACAAACTGGAATCAAGATTGTTGGGAGAAATACCAATAACCTCAGTTACGCGAAATTTATTTTGCATACCACTTTAATACCACTTTAATGGCAGAAACCAAAGAGGAACTAAAGAACCTCTTGATGAAGATGAAAGAGGAAAGTGAAAAAACTGGCTTTAAGCTCAAAATTCAAAAAAGCTTAGCTCATAGCATCCAATCCTATCACTTCATGGCAAATAGATGGGGAAGAAATGGAAACAGTGACAGACTATTTTCTTGGGCTACAAAATCACTGTGGATGGTGACTGCAGCCATTAAATTAAAAGACGCTTACTCCTTGGAAGAAAAACTGTGACAAACCTAGACAGCGTATTAAAAAGCAGAGACCGTTTTGTTTTTTCTTTTTCTTTTTTGAGCATTAGCAGTTCCAGACTCTTCTACAAGAAACTCTGCACTTTCCTTCAGCACAACCCAAGGGACAGACCCCAGCACTTGCCACCACCCTGGCGTTCTTGGCCCACAGTGCTTTTGTGGTGAAGGAAACAAGGCACTTGCTTTGGCCACGTGAGAAGTCTTTGTCAAACAAGATGGTGTCTTTGGAGAACAAGATGATGGAGGAGTATATGGACATGGAGTACATCTCTCTCCGTGGATACGTCAGGAATACACCTTCAGACACAGAAGTGCATGCAGAACACCAGCTGAGAGTGGACAGGAGTACCTGACCAGCTGGGAAAGCATATATAGAACCACACAAAGCTCAGTAGGATGAAGGAACTAGGGGGAAAACAGGAGTGTTAGTAGGACTGGACCTGCCCTCGGCGGCAGGGGGAACAGAAGGAGGGGTCTGATCCTCACATCGGGGCAATTGTCTGAGTCAGAGGAGAAACATTAAAGGCTGAGAGTGAAACAGCTGATCTGTGGCAGACTAAATGGAATGGGAATCGGACAGTCTTTGCTGCAGCCATATATACCCCGGACAGGGATGCAGGTCCCCTGGAAAGCACAGCAGCTGGGAGCTGGAGTTTAGGGATTGTGGAGCAATCCCAGGGTGAGGGCTGCTGTTGACTGCAGAGAGACGGATTTAGGGGATGTGAGGGAAGAGATTGTGGTGGGAAATACCTGTGGAGGGAAGCTGGGCAGCCATGGAAGCAAGGCAATACTGCTGAGTCATACATAGGGAATAAAGCCATCACCATAGCCTCTCTCCCCCCGACACGCCAGCATTGGCAGCTGAACAGTAGACAGCCTGGCCCATCAAACACCTGACACACTGAACCACAGAGTAGAACCCACCCAGGGTGCCCCTTTAAGTGCCTAATGTGCCGATCTACAGAGTAGAACCCCAGCCAGGGGGGCCCCCTCTATGTGCATGATGTGCCGAACAACAGAGAAGGACCCCAGGAAAGGGAGCCCTCTTAAGTGCCTGAACGGGTGGAGCTATGGAGAAAGACTGGCCAAAGAGACCTTCTGATTGCCAGCTACAAGAGGCTCGAAAAAAGACTCTGAGAGGGCCGTAACTGCAGTGGAGGCAGTCCGTGTCCCTGCACACTTGGCGCTTCCAAGATCCCTCCAAGCCAAGCAGCTGCACCACCTTCACACTCAACTCTCGTTAGGGCAGAGCTGCCACAGGCAAAAAAAAAAAAAAAAAGTCTTGCATTTATGTGCACAGGGTCGCTTTGGTAGTGTCCGATTCTTGGTGACCCTGTAGACTGTGGCCTGCCGGGCTTCTCTGTCAAGGAGTGGGATTCTCCAGGCAAGAATACTGGAGCATATTGGCCATTACTGGTTGCCATACCCTTCTAGAGCACTTTATTTCCTGCTGCCCTAGCCGCCAACTCCCCTGAGTACCTGGTGCTTCCAGAAACACTGCAACCCAAGAAGCAGCACCACCTCCACTCCTGGCCCTCACAGGGGCAAACCCAAGTCCTCCAGGGCAGCCTCAGGAGCAAACCCCAGTGGACGACCCACATGCATAGGTGGAAATAAAATCACAATGGAAACCCAGGGCAGTGTGGTTAAGGAAGAAGACCCAAAACCTTCCCACCAGCTGTACAAGCTGCAGATTAAATCCACACGATTAACTAGGCAGACTCTGTTTCTATGGAATATATAAAAGGTCATCGAGCACTCCCATAAAAGAAAGTGCACTTGTTCTGATAGCTGTGGACATTGGAGGCAAGAACACACTGGAGTAGGACCAGATTAGAATCTGAGCTGCCCACAGCAGGTCTAGAGACCAGCACAGTGTTGGAAGGCATCCCAGGGAGACATCAAGCCCTGGGCCTTTGGGGTGGGAGCACTCACTCCAAGACCCTAGGCTACCAGAAAACTAACCCTAGGGAGTATCAAATAGTGAGAACTCACACAAAGGATGCTTGAATACAAGACCCAGCCTCACCCAACCACCAGTAGCACCCTGTGCAGGATGCCTCATCTAAACAACAAATAAAAATACAAACCAGTCATCAACAGGATTACCACCTCAGCCTTGCCCATCAGAGGAAAAATGAACAAAATACTCAGCACAAATCTCACCCTATACGAAGCTTACACAAACCACTGGACCAACCTTAGGAGGGCAGAAACCAAAAGGAAGACAGAATTCAACCCTGAAGCCTGGGAAAAGGAGACCTCAAACACAATAAGTTAAAAAATAATGAAAAGGCAGAGAAATACTACACAAGTGAAGGAACAAACTAGAAACACAGAAATCCAAATAAAATGAAGAAATAGGTAAACTAACTGAAAAAGAATTCAGAGTAATGATAGTAAAGATGATCAAAAACCTTGAAAATAAAATGGAAAAAATTCAAGAATCAATTAACAAAGACCTAGAAGAATTAAAGAATAAACATACAAGACAATATGATGAGTGAAATGAAAAATACCCTAGAAGGAATCAATAGAATATCTGAAGCAGAACGAATCAGTGAACTGGAAGATAAAATGGTGGAAATAACTTCTGAAGAGCAGAATAAAGTAAAAAGAATAGACAGAACTGAGGATAGTCTCAGAGACCTCTGAGACAATATCAAGCACACCAACATTCGAATTATGTGTTCCAGAAGAAGAAGACTAAAAGAGAGGATATGACAAAAGTTTTGAAGAGATAATAGTTGAAAATTTCCCCAACATGGAAAAGGAAATAGTTGATCACATCCAACAGGCACGAAGAGTCCCATACAGGATAAACCCAAGGAGAAACATGCCAAGACACATATTAATCAAATTAACAAAGACTAAACATAAAGAATATTAAAAACAGCAAGGGAGAAACAACAAGTAACATACAAGGGAAACCCAATACTCTTACCAGCTGATCTTTCAGTAGAAACTCTGCAGGCCAGAAGGGAATGGCAGGATATATTTTAAACACTGAAAGGGAAAAATCTACAAGATTTTTGTACCTGGCAAAATTTGTACCAAGATTACTGTACCTGGCAAGGATCTTATTCAAAATTGATGGAGAAATAAAAAGCTTTCCAGACAAGCAAAAGTTAAGAGAATTCAGTACCAACAAACCAGCTTTGCAACAAATGTTAAACGGACTTATATAGTCAAGAAATACAACAGAAGAAAAAAGATATACAAAATCAACCCCAAACAATTAAGAAAATGGCAATAGGAACATATTTATTAATAATTATTTTAAATGTGAATGGATTAAATGCTCCAACCAAAAGACACAGACTGGCTGAATGGACACAAAAGCAAGTCCCATATATATGCTGTCTACAAGACACCCACTTCAGACCTAAAGACACATATAGACTGAAAGTGAGAGGATGAAAAAATATATTCCATGCAAATGGGAAGCAAAATAAAGCTGGAGTAGCAATCCTCATATCAGACAAAAAAGACCTTAAAATAAAGATGATTACAAGAGATAAGGAAGGACACTACATAATGATCAAGGGATCAATCCAAGAGGAAGACATAACAATTGTAAATATCACCCAACATAGGAGCATCTCATTACATAAGACAAATACTAACAGACATAAAATGAGAATTGACAGTAACACAATAATAGTAGGAGACTCCAACACCCCACTCACACCAATGAACAGATAATAAAAACAGAAAATTAATAAGGAAACACAAGTCTTAAATGACACATTAGGTGAGATGGATCTCACTGATATCTTCAGGACATTCCATCCAAATGCAGAAGAATACACCTTCTTCTCAAGTGCACATGGAACATTTTCCAGGATTGACCATATCTTGGGTCACAAATCAAATCTCAGTAAATTCAAGAAAACTGAAATCATATCAAGCATCTTCTCTGACCACAATGCTATGAGACTAGATTTTAATTACAAGAAAAAAACTGTAAGAAACACAAACACATGGAGATTAAACAACACATTTCTAAATAACCAACAGGTTACTGAAGAAGTTAAAAGGGAAATAAAAAAATTTCTAGAAACAAATGACAATGAAAACACAACAACTCAAAACCTATGGGATGCAGCAAAAGCAGTTCTAAGAGGGAAGTTTATAGCAATACAATCCTACTTCAAGAACCAAGAAAAACATCGAATAGACAATCTAACTTTACCCCTAAAAATAACTGGAAAAAGAAGGAAAAAAACCTCCAAAATTAGTAGAAGGAAAGAAATCATAGAGATCTGAGCAGAAATAAGAAATGAAAGAAATAATAGTAAATATTAATAAAACTAAAAGCTGGTTCTTTGAGAAGATAAACAAAATTGGCAAACCTTTAGTAGGATTCATCAAGAAAAAAAAAGAAGAATCAAATCAACAAAATTAGAAATGAAAAAGAGGTTACAACAAACAATGCAGAAACACAAAGGATTATAAGAGACTATTATAAGCAACTATATGACAATAAAATGGATAACCTGGAAGAAATGGACAGATTCTTAGAAAGGTTTAATGTTCCAAGACTGAACCAGGAAGAAATAGAAATTATGAATAACCCAATTACAAGCACTGAAATTGAAGCTGTGATCAACAATCTTCCAAAAGACAAAAGCCCATCACCAGATGGCTTCACAGGAGAATTCTCTCAAACATTTAGAGAAGAGCTAACGCCTGTCCTTCTAAAACTCTTTCAAAAAATTGCAGATGAAGGGACACTTCCAAACTCATTCTACGAGGCCACCATCACCCTGATACCAAAACCAGACAAAGACAACACAAAAAAAGAAAACTACAGGCCACTATCACTGATGAACATAGATGCAAAAATCCTCAACAAAATTTTAGCAAACAGAATTCAGCAACACATCAAAAAGCTCATACACCATGATTAAGTTGGGTTCACTCCAGGAGTGCAAAGGTTCTTCAATATACACAAATCAACGTGATACACCATATTAACAAACCGAAAGATAAAAATCATATGATCATCTCAATAGATACAGAAAAGGCCTTTGACAAAATTCAGCACCCATATATGACTAAAACTCTTCAAAAAATGGGCATAGTATCTACCTCAACATAGTAATGGCCATATATAAGCCTACAGCAAACATTATTCTCAGTGTTGAAAAACTGAAAGCATTCTCTCTAAGATCAGGCACAAGACAAGCGTGTCCACTTTCATCGCTATTGTTCAACATTGTTTTGGAAGTCCTAACTACAGCAGTCAGAGAAGAAAAAGAAATAAAAGGAATCCAGATTGGAAAAGAAGTAAAGCTCTCACTGTTTGCAGATGGCATGACACTGTATATAGAAAATCCTAAAGATAGTATCAGAAAATTAGTAGAGCTAATCAGTGAATTTCTCCATCAGAGGGCAGACAGACTGAAAATCACAGTTACAGAAAACTAATCAATCTGATCCCATGGACCACAGCTTTGTCTAACTCAATGAAACTATGAGCCATGCAGTGTAGGGCCACCCAAGATGGGTCATGGTGGAAAGTTCTGACAAAACGTGGTCCACTGGAGAAGGGAATGGCAAACCACTTCAGTACTCTTGCCTTGAGAACCCCATGAATAGTATGAAAAGGCAAAAAGATAGGACACTGAAAGATGAACTTCTCAGGTTGGTAGGTGTCCAATATGCTACTGGAGATCAGTGGAGAAATAACTCCAGAAAGACTGAAGAGATGGAGTCAAAGCAAAAACAACACCCAGTTGTGGATATGACTGATGAAGGAGGTAAAGTCCAATGCTGTAAAGAGCAATATTGCATAGAAACCTGGAATGTCAAGTCCATGAATCAGGGCAAATTGGAAGTGGTCAAACAGGAGATGGCAAGAGTGAATGTCAACATTTTAGGAATCAGGGAACTAAAATGGACTGGAATGGGTGAATTTAACTCACATGACCATTATATCTACTATTGTGGGCAGGAATCCCTTAGAAGAAATGGAGTAGCCATCATAGTCAACAAAAAGTCCAAAATGCAGTACTTGGATGCAATCTCAAAAATGACAGAAAGATTTCTGTTTGTTTCCAAGGCAAACCATTGAATATCCAAGTAATTGAATATTGTAGACTACGGTAGACTTGGGGCATAGACTACGGTAATCCAAGTTTATGCCCCAAACAGCAATGCCGAAGAAGCTGGAGTTGACCAGTTCTATGGAAACCTACTAGAACTAACACCCCAAAAAGATTATAAGGGACTGGAATGCAAAAGTAGGAAGTCAAGAAACACTTGAAGTAACAGGCAAATTTGGCCTTGGAGTACAGAATGAAGCAGGGCAAAGGCTAATAGCGTTTTGCCAAGAAAATGCACTGGTCATAACAAAAACCCTCTTCCAACAACACAAGAGAAGACTCTACACATGGACATCACCAGATGGTCAATACTGAAATCAGATTGATTATATTCTTTGCAGCCAAAGATGGAGAAGTTCTATACGGTCAGCAAAAACTAGACTGGGAGCTGACTGTGGCACAGACCATGAACTCCTTATTGCCAAATTCAGACTTAAATTGAAGAAAGTAGGGAAAGCCAGCAGACTATTCAGGTATGATTTAAATCAAGTACCTTACAATTATACAGTGGAAGTGACAAATAGATTCAAGGGATTAGATCTCATAGACAGAGTGCCTGAAGAACTATGGACAGAGGTTCATGACATTGTATAGGAGGCAGAGATCAAGACTATCCCAAGGAAAAGAAATGCAAAAAGGCAAAATGGTTGTCTGAGGAGGCCTTACAAATAGCTGTGGATAGAAGAGAAGTGAAAGGCAAAGGAGAAAAGGAAAGATATACCCATTTGAATACAGAGTTCCAAAGAATAGCAGGAGAGCTAAGAAAGCCTTCCTCAGTGATCAATGCAAGGAAATAGAGGAAAACAATAGAATGGGAAGGACTAAAGATCTCTTCAAGAAAATTAGAGATACCAAGGGAATATTTCTTGCAAAGATGGGCACAATAAAGGACAGAAATGGTATGGACGTAACAGATGGAGAAGATATTAAAAAGAGGTGGCAAGAATACACAGAAGAACTGTACAAAAAAGATCTTCATGACCCAGAAAATCACTATGGTGTGATCACGCACCTAGAGCCAGACATCCTGGAATGCAAAGTCAAGTGGGTCTTGGGAAGCATCACTACGAACAAAGCTAGTGGAGGTGATGGAATTCCAGTTAAGCTATTTCAAACCTTAAAAGATGATGCTGCCAAAGTGCTGCACTCAATATGCCAGCAAATTTGTGAATTCAGCAGTGGCCACAGGACTGGAAAAGGTCAGTTTTCATTCCAATCCCAAAGAAAGGCAATGCCAAAGAATGCTCAAACTAGCACACAATTGCACTCATCTCACATGCTAGTAAAGTAATGCTCCAAATTCTCCAAGCCAGGCTTCAACAGTACTGCGAACTTCCGATGTTCAGGCTGGATTTAGAAAAGACAGAGGAACCTTAGATCAAATTGCCAACATCCGTTGGATCATTGAAAAAGCAAGAGAGTTTCAGAAAAAAATCTATTTCTGCTTTATTGACTATGCCAAAGCCTTTGACTGTGTGAATCACAACAAACTGTGGAAAATTCTTCAAGAGATGGGAATACCAGACCACTCGACCTGCCTCCTGAGAAATCTGTATGTGGGTCAAGAAGCAACAGTTAGAAGTAAACATGGAACAACAGACTGGTTCCAAATAGGGAAAGGAGTATGTCAATGCCATATATTGTCACCCTGCTTATTTAACTTCTATGCAGAGTACATCATGAGAAATGCTGGACTGGAGGAAGCACAAGCTGGAATCAAGATTGCTGAGAGAAATATCAACAACCTCAGATATGCAGATGGCACCACTCTTATGGCAGAAAGTGAAGAAGAACTAAAGAGCCTCTTGATGAAAATGAAAGAGGAGAGTGAAAAAGTTCGTTTAAAGTTCAACATTCAGAAAACTAAGATCATGGCACCTGTTCCCATCACTTCATGGCAAATAGACAGGGAAGTAGTGGAAACAGTGACAGACTTAATTTTTTTGGCTCAAAAATCACTGCAGATGGTGATTGCAGCCACGAAATTAAAAGATGCTTGCTTCTTGGAAGAAAAGTTATGACCAACCTAGACAGCATATTGAAAAGCAGAGACATTACTTGTCAACAAAGTTCCGTCTAGTCAAAGCTATGGTTTTTCCAGTAGTCATGTACAGGCATGAGAATTTGACTGTAAAAAAGCTGAGCACTGAAGAATTGATGCTTTTGAACTGTGGTGTTGGAGAAGACTCTTGAGAGTCCCTTGGACTGCAAGGAGATCCAACCAGTCCAACCTAAAGGAAATCAGTCCTGAATATTCATTGGAAGGACTGATACTGAAGCTCAAACTCCAATACTTTGGCCACCTGATGCGAAGAACTGACTCATTTGAAAAGACCCTGATGCTGGGAAGATTGAAAGCGGTAGGAGAAGGGGATGACAGAGGATGAGATGGTTGGATGGCATCACCAACTCAATGGGCATGAGTCTGAGTAAACTCTGGGAGTCAGTGATGGACAAAGAGGCCTGGCATGCTGCAGTCCATGCGGTTGCAAAGAGTTGGACACAACTGAGCAACTGAACTAATCAGTGAATTTAGCAAAGTTGCAGGATACAAAATCAATAGACAGAAATCACTTGCATTTCCATATACTAACCATGAAAAGTCAGGAGAAATTAAAGAATCAATCCCATTCAGCATTGCAACAAAAAGAATTAAATTCTAGGAACAAACTTACCTAAGGAGACAAAAGAACTGTACACAGAAAATTGTAAGACACTAATGAAAGAAATCAAAGATGACATGAACAGAGGGAGAGATATTCCATGTTTCTACATAAGAAAAATTAATATTGTGAAAATGACTATACTTCCAAATGCAATCTACAGATTCATTGTGATCCCTATCAAATTACCAATGACATTTTTCAAAGAACTAGAACAAAAAATTTCACAATTCATATGGAAACACAAAAGACTCCAAATAGCCAAAGCGGTCTTGATAAAGAAGAATGGAACTGGAGGAATCAACCTTTCTGACTTCAGATTATACTGCAAAGCTACAGTCATCAAGATAGTATGGTACTGGCACAAAAACAGAAATATAGACCAATGAAACAAGAATGAAAGCCCAGAAATAAACCCATGCACCTACGGTTACCTTATTTTTGATAAAGGAGGCAAGAATATACAATGGGGCAAAAACAGCCTCTTCAATAAATGGTGCTGGGAATACTGACAGCTACATGTAAAAGAATAAAATTAGAACACCTCCTAACACCACACACAAAGATAAACTCAAAATGGATTAAAGACCTAAATGTAAGACCAGAAAGTATAAAACTCTTAAAGGAAAACATAGGCAGAACACTTGATGAAATAAATCAAAGCAATATCCTCTATGACCCACCTACTAGAGAAATAGAAATAAAAAGAAAAGTAAACAAGTGGGACCTGATTAAACTTAAAAGCTTTTGCACAGCAAAGGAAACTATAAGCAAGGTGTAAAGACAACCCTCAGAATGGGAGAAAATAATAGCAAATGAAACAACTGATAAAGGATTAATTTCCAAAATATACAAGCAGCTCATACAACTCAAGGCCAGAAAAACAAACAACCCAATCAAAAAGTGGGAAAAAGACCTAAACAGACATTTCTGCAAAGAAGACATGCAGATGGCTAACAAACACATGAGAAGATGCTCAACATTGCTCATTATTAAAGAAATACACATCAAACCTACAATGAGATACCACCTCACACTGGTCAGAATGGCCCTCATCAAAAAGTATACAAGCAATAAATGCTGGAGAGGGTGTGGAGAAAAAAGAATGCTCTTGCACTGTCGGTGGGAATTTAAATTGATATAGCCACTATGGAAGACAGTATGGAGATTCCTTAAGAAACTAGGAATAAAACCACCATATGACCCAGCAATCCCACTCCTAGGCATATACCCTGAGGAAACCAAAATTGAAAAAGACACAGGTAGCCCATTGTTCACTGCAGCACTATTTGCAATAGCTAGAACATGGAAGCAACCTAGATGTTCATTGACAGATGAATGGATAAAGAAGTTGTGTACATATACACAATGGAGTATTACTCAGCCATAAAAAGGAACACATTTGAGTCAGTTCTGATGAAGTGGATGAACCTAGAACTTATTATACAGAGTGAAGTGAGTCAGAAAGAGAAAGATAAATATTGTATTCTAACACATATATACAGAATCTAGAAGAATGGTACTGAAGAACTTATTTACAGGATAGCAATGGAGAAACAGACATAGAAAATAGACTTACGGACACAGGGAGAGGGGAGGAGAGGGTGAGATGTATGGAAAGAGTAACATGGAAACTTACATTACCATATGTATAATAGATAGCCAACGGGAATTTGCTGTATGGCTCAGGAAACTCAAACAAGGGCTCTATATCAACCTAGACGGGTGGAATGGTGAGGGAGATAGGAAGGGTTTTCAAAAGGGAGGGGGACATATGTATACCTATGGCTGATTAATGTTGAGGTTTGACAGAAAACAACAAAATTCTGTAAAGCAATTATCATTCAATAAAAAAAGACAAAAAATTTTCGTCAAGTTAAAAACAGAGAAAATAATAAAACCAACATACCACCAGCCTCCTTATACTAGCAATACACTGTCAATATTATTTCACCTCTAACATGCTCATGCCTACCACCCCGGGACCCCCAAGGTATTTTGAAGCAAGTTCAAGATTTCATGTCATTTTACTCATGAAATTTTAGAATATATCTCTAAAAAATAACTCAAAATCTTAACCACAATTCTGTTATCAAAAGCTAAAAAAAAAATTATTTTATATAATCAGAAAAAAAAAGCAGAGACATTACTTTGCTGTCAAAGGTCTGTGTAGTCAAAGCTATGGTTTTTCAAGTAGTCATGTATGGATGTGAGAGTTGGATCATAAAGAAGGCTGAGTGCCAAAGAACTGATGCTTTCAAACTGTGGCGCTGGAGAAGACTCTTGAGAGTCCCTTGGATAGCAAGGAGGTCAAACCAGTCAGTCCTAAAGCAAATCAACCCTGAATATTCATTGAAAGGACTGATGCTAAAGCTGAAACTTCAGTACTCTGGCCACCTGATGTGAAGAGCTGGCTCATCACAAAAGACCCTGACTCTGGGAAAGATTAAGGACAAGAGGAGAAAGGGGTGACAGAGGATGAGGTGGTTGGATGGCATCACTGACTCAATGGACTTGAGTTTGAGCAAACTTGAAGATAGTGAAGGACAGGGAAGCCTGGTGTGCAGCAGTCCATGGGGTTGCAAAGAGTCAGAAATGACTTAGCAACTGAATAACAACAGCCTTTAAAGATACAATAATGAGAATGTGGTCTGACATCTAATCAAAGACAGTAGACTCCAGAAGTCATTGGAATGGCTTCTTTAAAATGCTGAAAGAAAAAAAATTATTCAAAATACATACTTCAAAGATGAAAGAAAATTAGATATTGTCCCACAAAGAAAAGCTGAGAGAACTTGGCTCCTGCTGACTTTCATTACAAGGAATCATAAAAAGTTCTCAGGCAAAATGGAAATGATTTTTTTATAGGAAGCACAGTTTTTCATTATTTTATCATTATGTTTAGCATCTTTGCATATTATTATTTGTCTAGAATTCTTAATATTTTCTTAAGATTTATACCCTAAAGTGGAATTACTAAGGACAAAGAATATGATTAGAAATGTTATTTTTACAACAACAAAAACTGCTAGTTCAGTTCAGTTAGTTCAGTCACTCAGTCATGTCGGACTCTTTGCGACCCCATGAACCACAGCACACCAGGCCTCCCTGTCCATCACCAACTGCCAGAGTCTACTCAAACCCATGTCCATTGAGTCAGTGATGCCATCCAACCATCTCGTCCTCTGTCATCCTCTTCTCCTCCTGCCCTCAATCTTTCCTAGCATCAGGGTCTTTTCAAATGAATCAGCTCTTCGCATCAGGTGGCCAAAGTATTGGAGTTTCAGCTTCAACATCAGTCCTTCCAATGAACACCCAGATCAATGAACACTGATCTGCTTTAGGATGGACTTGTTGTATCTCCTTGCAGTCCAAGGGACTCTCAAGAGTCTTCTCCAACATCACAGTTCAAAAGCATCAATTCTTCAGTGCTCAGCTTTCTTTATAGTTCAACTCTCACATCCATACATGACCACTGGAAAAACCATAGCCTTGACTAGACGGACCTTTGTGGACAAAGTAATGTCTCTGCTTTTTGATATGCTGTCTAGGTTGGTCATAACTTTCCTTCCAAGGAGTAAGCATGTTTTAATTTCATGGCTGCAATAGTGATTTTGGAGCCAGAAAAATAGTCAGCCACTGTTTCCAATGTTTCCAATGTCTCCCCATCTATTTCCCGTGAAGTGTTGGGACCGGATACCATGATCTTAGTTTTCTGAATGTTGAGCTTTAAGCCAACTTTTTCACTCTCTCTTTCACTTTCATCAAGACGCTCTTTAGTTCTTCAGTTTCTGCCATAAGGATGGTGTCATCTGCATATCTGAGGTTATTGATGTTTCTCCTGGCAATCTTGATTCCAGCTTGTGCTTCCTCCAGCCCAGCATTTCTCATGATGTACTCTGCATATAAGTTAAATAAGCACGGTGACAATATACAGTCTTGACGTACTCCTTTTCCTATTTGGAACCAGTTTGTTGTGGTATGTCCAGTTCTAACTGTTGTTTCCTGACCTGTTTCTCAAGAGGCAGGTCAGGTGGTCTGGTATTCCCATATCCTTCAGAATTTTCCACAGTTTATAGTAAGTGGATCTATCTCTTTGCCAAATTTCCCTCAGTATATTGAGGGCTATCATCGGTGTGAACTTACTGTGAGTTACAAGTTTAAGGAAGCCTATATTAATAATTGCAAATAAAATGCATCAGCCTTATTTCCCTCATCATTTCAGAAAAGTTTTCAGCTGGGTCGGCAGGTACAGACAACTCTTCACTTTAAGACAATGGTCCTCAACTCTGAACATTAACATCTCCTATTTCATAGAAATACTATTAATTCTTAAAACTGAATGCTTTAATGTGAATTGATATGAACTCAGTTTTGTATGAATCCTCAGGGACAGACATGCACATCTATATATCTATATTTTTAAAAATTCTCAGGTAATTCCAGTGTGTAGTCAGACTTAAAGGATCACTGCTTTAAATTTTTTAAAAGTTTGGTCAGTGTTTAGTAGCCAGATAGATTTTAACTGTTGACCTGTGAAGTACCTTTGACTTTTGCTTTCTTAGGACTTGTATTTACTTCTGATCATGGTTATACTTCAAAACTAGGATTGATGGATAAAATACAAGATGGTCAATTAAACTGGAATTTCAGATAAATAGCCGATCATTTTTTAGAGAATGTATGTCCCAAGCATTGCAGATGATATGCTTATCCTAAAAATGATTGGTTGTTTACCTGAAATTCAAATTTAACTGGATAGTCTGTGTTTTTACTTGCTAAATCTGCTATGCTCATCATAGTTACACTTCAGGACACTCTCAATTTTCTGTGATATTTTCCTGCTTTTGCTGAGGACTGGTGTTGGGACTCTTCATTTTATGAAGATGTTTGTGTCTACAGTAGATTTCAGCCTCATATTCTTTCTACCCAGGGCAGAAACTGCATTCACCAGACTTCTGAAATCAGTCCACAAAGAAGCTTTCAACACACTCTATGAAGTCTTGGTGGCCCGGTGGCTCGTCCTAACATCTGTTGTGGGAAGCTTTGCTTTGGTGTAGGAAAGGGTTCCCAATGGCCACAAGGTTTGCAATAGCCTCTTTAGACAGAGAAGAATCTTCTGGTGCTTCTGCCTGCTGGTGAACAGAATGTGTGGTGTGGAGTAGGCATTTGTTCAGACAGCAGTCACTGGAACTCCTGATAGCTGTGTGCAGGTAAGGGGAACTGCTGCCCATTACCCCAGGAAAAGGGTACAACAGGGCATGTTTTTTGTTTTGTTTCTGAGTGTGTGTGTGTGTGTTTAAAAAATGTTGCTTCTCGCTTTAGTAAGTCAGTCTCAGAGGGGGTGAACCAAATTGTACAAGTTGCCCTGGGGTGGGCGGAGGGAGAGGGGTCTCTTGTGTATAAAAGTATTTGGACCTTAAATTTAGTGGCTCCCTGAGACTTGAAGTCAGGGGCACTTAGTGAGTCAAATGAAAAGAGACCGACTAGAAAGCAAAGGGGAGTCTGGAAGCCATGTTGGATTCAGGGCCTGCCACCCCTAGAGCAATTTGGTGAATGTTAGCTAAGCATACGGAGAAGGCAATGGCACCCACTCCAGTACTCTTGCCTGGAAAATCCCATGGATGGAGGAGCCTGGTGGGTTGCAGTCCATGGGGTCGCTGAGGGTCGGACACAACTGAGCGACTTCACTTTCACTTTTCACTTTCATGCATTGGAGAGGGAAATGGCAACCCACTCCAATGTTCTTGCCTGGAGAATCCCAGGGATGGGGGAGCCTGGTGGGCTGCCGTCTATGGGGTCGCACAGAGTCGGACACGACTGAAGTGACTAAGCAGCAGCTAAGCATATGGATGAGAACTGGAGAACTGAAGTCTCAGAGCCCCACCAGGGGACCCCACTGTAGCTCAGAGGGAAACTGAGCCTGTCAGAACATGCCACCAGCACACCTCCTGAAGCTGAAAGAGTGACTTTCGATAGTGACATCTAGTGGTGGCATCTCACAATGGCAGCAGGGAGCTGAGCCTTTTCTTTATCCACCTGGTGCCAGGAAGCAGGACCCATAGGGTAGGCTTCTTAGGCAGGGGAGGAGGGAGGGCTTCTCTACAGAAAGTACAGAAGGGTAGGTGGGTGCTTAGACAGTTATGGCAAGTGGCTCAACTGGGTTCATATCCTTGTTCTGCCCCTATGAGGAAATGACAAGTTACTGCATCTCTTTCTGTTACAGCTTCTCTATCTGCAGAATGAGGATAATAATAGTACCTGTCTCCTGAGGCTGTTGTGAGGGTTAGATGAGTTATGCATGCTAGAATAGTGCTTGGACATAGTAAGTGCTCAGGAAATTGTGCACGCTGATGTTAATGCTGTTAGAGATAAAAAGAGATGAGACGATGTTGGTGCCCAAGTGAACTGATGCCATAACAAGCTCAGAGAAAGAAGCCCTAATTCTAGTTTTGCAGATGATGTGCTGAGTTTCAGAGATGAAAGTGACTTGCCCAGGTGCATGTCACGTGACTTTATGGACATGATTTGAACTCTGGTCCTCTAATCTGACTTGTGTTTTCCTTGAAGCTTGAAATGACCTAACCTAAAAACCAGGTCTCTGTGATTCTTCGAGCATGATAGGAATCAGATCCAAAGTTATTTTTATGGCAAATGAATCTGAAGCTGAAGTGAACTCCATGGAAGAAAAAAAAAGCCCCATTTATATCACCTCTGATTTTTTATCCTTGACCCATTGTTTCTCTTCCATCTTCAGTGCCTCTGCCTTGGCATGACCCTCGTCTCTTACCTGAACTCTATAGTCATCTCCTAGCCCCCTGGTCCTTCTCCCCTCTGTGCATCTAGAACCATGGTCCTTCTAAACCGCACCCCCACCTCGAGCCTTCCAGTGTCTCCTCACCTCTGAGGCTGTCCAGACAGCTGGGCTGTGTACAGTCAAACCCCAGTCTCTCAGACTCTTTTCCTGCTACTTTGCTCAGAGCTGGATTCTCTTTCTTTATCTAATCAAAGCATGTGGACCCTTCTGTAGTACCACTCACTGTGCTGTATTGTAACCATTGTTTGCGCTCAGTGGCTCCAGGAGACTGCGCATTCTTTGAATGCAGAGATCATATCTGACCCCCTGGTGTCCCTCAGTGTCTGGTAGATTATCATGCTAGGAAGTGTTGATGAATGGGACCCATCATCCTTGGGCTTATTTAGGTTGCAGAGGTGGCCACTCCTTGAGCTTAGGGTCAAATGCAACTCCTTAGTGTATTATGGGTGGTAGGAAATAGATGGGAAGAAAACAAATGGCCCTTATCCACTATACTGGTGTGAAAATTCTGTATCTTTTAAGAAACCTGAAACATTGCAGTCTGGCTCTGTATAAGAGCTCTTTAGTCAATAAACCAGACAAACCAAAAGTTTATAATTGGCAGAACTTATCGAGGTACTTCGTGGTGATATCAGCAACAGCTGAAGTTGGAAAGCTTAGAGGCAGGTTCCAAAGAGCAGTGACAGCCAGAGCCCTGGGGTTCTCTGAGGAGCTGTATGGGCATGGTGGGGACCCACGGCAGCCCAGCAAGCCTGCCAAGCTGACTGCCTGGCTTCAATCCCGGCTTGGTTACACTGGCTGTGTGCCCTGGGCAACCTGCTCCGCCTCTCTGTGACAAAGTTTACTGTTTACCATCAGATCAGATCTGTCTCCTGGGCAGACTAGTTCATGAGGAAATATGCCCCCTTTTCCCGTCTGTCCCTTGCCTCACCACCTCTGCTTTTCGTGGTAGAGGCGATCCTTCTCCAGCGGATCTTCCCATCCCAGGAATTGAACCGGGGTCTCCTTAAAACCATGAACTGGGTTTTAAGACGGGAGGGGACCTGGTTTCTGGATTCTGATTGTCGTCTATCAACTCTATGAACCTCTTGGGGCCCAGGGTCTTCTGTTAAATAAGATAGTTGAACTAAGGTGATTGCTCAGGATCATCCAGCTCCAGATTGTTTGTCGCGTCATCTCATCCCCCATTGCTGACTCAGAGCTGACCGTTCATCATCCTCTTGAAGAGGGTGGCAAGGAGAGCCCCCATCTGCTGTGGTTGAGGGAAGCTCAAGAGTACCAGAGGGAGCTGAGGGAGCTGGAGTACCAGCTCCACATTACATCATTGAGATGTGATGCCAGCTGCTCAGCTAGTGAGTCCCGCCTCCCCACCTTGCTGCTGCTGATGCAGAGGGTCTGAATGTTCCTAATGGGGTAGGTGATGATCACTCCTTGGGTGTCCGGTGTGGGCTCAGGGGATCTTGTCCAGTTGCCAGTTAAGCAACATTTCAGCAAAACGGAGACTGGCCTCTTGCTTGCCTTGCACACCTTGGGGAGTAGGATGTGGGGGCTGGGAGCGTGTGAACCCTCAAGACACCAACCAGGGATTCTGGTTCCTAAGACCTCTGGAACCAGTCCTGTCAGGGACTCAAGTCTTCAGTTTTTCTCCAATACTATGAGCTTCCCCAGCTCCAAATCATTTCTTTCTTAAAAAAAAAAATTGCTTCAATTAGCTAGAGTCAGTTTCTGTGTCTTAGAATCAAAGAGCCCAGCACCACCGGGTGGGAGGGATTTGGTCAGATGACTCGTGGGTCTCTTCATCCCTGGCACATGTTGAATGAGTGAGTCAATGAACGACAGACTGAAGGAATGAAACCAGCTCTCCTCTAGTCTGAGCTCCGAGAGAAAGTAAAATTAGGGTGGGGGGAAAGAAGGTGAGGAATGTGACTCCATGTGAACTCCAGCCAGACTGAGAAGCTTGTTGACTGGACCAGGACTCGGATGGACACCAGGAAACCTGCCCCAGTGAGATCTTCTTTGGTGACTGGTCGGTGACCTTAGGAAAGCCATGTCACCTCCCTCGATCCCATTTTTCTCTCTCAAAAGAAAAGGATTATGCCATGCTGTTTGCTCATCCCTCTTCTGTAGCTAAATGAAAATGCACGCATGAATAACAGCAGGCTTGGGGCAGCCCGCGTGGAGTGCTTCCTGTTGGGCTGTGAGCGATCTGAGGAAGCCGTTTCCATCTTGGTAATTGGGGACAGATGCTTCAGTGCAGACCCTGCTGACTCATCAACAGCTCTGCCTTCCTCCAGGCTGGGCTGGGGTCAGTTCTGAGCTGGTACCATCTGCCTTCACAGAAGCGCCTTGCCAGGGTGGTGCAGAGCGGGGAGGCGGAGGAACACGTATTTAGGGAGAGCACAGAGGCATTCTGAAGGATGGGGAGTTTTTCTAGCTGGTGTGAAGATTTACTGGAAATAAATCACAATTTCTAAGAAGAAATTGGATAAATGAGTGTCTACACATGGAATTCAGAAGGGCTATGAAACGCATATGCATTTGGAACAGGAAATGTTCCGCAGCGCCCGAGCACGATGTTTCCTGGCTGTTTGGGGGCTGTCTCGGGGCTGCCTCGGGGCTGCAGGACTAAGCTCATGAACCGGGCAGTACTGAGGTTTGGGAAAGCGGGCTAATGGCTCTCTTAACCTCGTGCCCTTCGGTGCTTTCTGCTTCCTCCGCCTTCTGTTTGCCTCTGCCGTTCTTCCTGGTCCCCCATTCTTCCAGTTTCAGCCTCTTGTTTCTGCATGCTGCCTTCTCTGTGAGAACCCATTTTGGTTGCAAATGACTGACACTCAACCATAGCAACTTGGGGACACAGAGAGACTCTATTGGCTCCTGAAGTCAAGTCCTAAATTTGAACCACCAAATCTTCCAAAGAGAAGGGTACAGCTGGGCTTCAGGAATGGCTGGAACCAGGGCTCGGATCTGCTGGCCGTCTCATCTTTGCTTTTCTCTGTGATGGTTTCACTGTCTCTCACCATAGTCCAGCTTCTGCCACATCCCACATGGGAAACACGGCTGCCAACAAGGCCCTCGGCTCACTTTCTGCATTTCCCACTACTGGAGAGGGGCTGGCTTTTGCTTTGGATCCCAAGGTAAATTAAGTAGGAAACCCAATTGGCTAAAAAATCACAGCTTAAAATCATGCCTGTCCTAGCTCTGCCAATGACTACTGTGTGACCTTGCAAAATTTACTTTGCCTCTCTGAACACCAGTTTTCTCATCTAAGGAATGGCGATGAACAGAGTTCCCAGATCAGAGGCACTTATCACCTAGTAGTTGGGAAGAGAGAGGCTCTGGGGCCAGACTGCCCTGTTCCAATCCTACTTTGGCTCCTTAGAAGCAGTGTGACCTTGGGCTGGTCCCCCAATCTCTGGGTGCCCTAGCTTCCTCATCTCTAAAATAGGAGCAATAATAGCACTTACTCGTGGGGCTGTTTGAGGATTAAGGGAGTTCCCTTCCCCAAAGAACATGGCACAGTGAGTGCATCTCCCAAGCCATCAGTGCTGGCATCTGTCTGCTCCTTGCTGCTTCTACAGCTCTTGATGACTTTTTTTTTGGCATCTCTCCATGGCTGCAGCTTAAGTAAAATAGATGGTGACTTGATTACTCAGCTGGTGGCCACTCTACTCCTGTTACTGCTACTCAAGAACATGAGTAAGAACCAAGATGTTCTTATAGGAATAAAGTTGAATGTCTTCTAATTTATATTTTAAAAGTGATTGTTCTTGAGCCTTAGTTCCCTATTATTAATGGATTATTTTTAAGGACAGATTCTGAGCTCTGTGTCAAGTGGTTCATATCCATCGTTTAATCGTCACAACACAGCAAGGCAAGTGTCCTTAGCCCTGTTTTGCAGATTCAGGACGTGTGCCTCAGAGGAGAACAGTAACTGCTTAGAGATCACACGTCTGGCTTATGGAGAAGCTGAGATTCAGAACTAGGCCCTCCCATCTGCTTCTCCACTCTGAGTTGAAGGCCTGCTTGCACGTAAGCTGATCCTCTGCTGGTTGGGGTTTCATCTTGTTCACCTGTGGCCCAGCAGCTTTCTCAGGATACATGATAGACTCTGAGTGTTGGACATTGTGCCTCAAGTCTCAGTCCCCCTCCCGTCTCTTCCAGAGGTCAGGGGACGCAGCAGGGGCTCTGCAAAAGCCCCCCGACTCTGGAGACATGGGTGGAGGATACCGATGAAAAGAGCATGTCAGTTCCGCTTCTCACCAGGAGGTGGCGCCAGTCTACGGGCCAGGCCAGGTCACCAGAGCTGTTGTTCCCGGCTTGGAGCTGGCAGTGCAGCCTCAGGCCTCCTCAGAGCCCTCACTGGAGAAGCACCAGTTATTGGCATTATCTAGGGGGCGAGTGGCAAGGAGAGAGACCCAGGGGAGCAGCAAGAGAGCAGCACGGAGTGCAGCTAAAGTGCACCGAGGGCTCAGGGCTCCTGCTTCCCTGGGGACTGCCAGGATGACCATACAGCCCCAGCCCTGTGATGCTCGGGGAGCTGGGCCACCCTGGGCCAGGCAACAGGATTTTTCTGAGCTTGAGATGCTCTGAGCACAGCCTATACCCTGAATGTGAACAGTAAGAAGTAATAACTGAGGCATATCCCAGCACAGGGCTGGGGCTGTGTGTGTGTGTGGAGGGGTGGTGGGGAGAGGACCCTGGGACCCAGGCCTTCAGGCATGGAGGGCTGCATATCAGGCCTGGGACATAATGTCCAAATCAGAGCATGTGTACGATGAGGGAACCCCCCGACAGGATGCACGACAGGCCGAAACAACTCTTGTGAATTATGTTTGATGAACCATCATTCCATAAGGTAACTACCGCGTCTTCACATGTGTGCATGCCAGGGCTTCAGAACAGAAGAAGTCTGAGCCTCCTCCACCTCCCAGAGCCCAGTGTGCTCAGTGTCCCCGGCCCCGTCGTCTTTCTGCACACGGAACCTCGAGGTCCTTGACTCTTGTCTGATTGGTCTTCCTCCACCTGGCAGGAGGGAACCACGTGACTCCAAGTTCCCCTCTATCTCTGTTTCCTTAAAAAAATAAGATGTAGAATCCTCTTCAGAGATGTGGGGCTACTGAGAGCCACCTGATTTAGGACTACTATTTATCCATTCACTCCATTCATTCATTCATTCATTCATGACCAATCACCGCCACGTGCCAGGACCCCTGGCAGGGGCTGAACTCAACAGATACAGCCCACTGCTTCAGCAGGCTCTGAGGTTTAGTGGGGGAAACAGACAGTTGAGAAGGCAATTGCTACACAGTATGAGGAGTGCCCCAGTGGGGAAAGTACACAAGAGATATCATGGAGAGCTTCCTGGAGGAAGAGGCACCTAAGGTGAGGGGGAGTCAGCCAGGCTTGAGAAATGCGGGGTGGAATTGGACAGAGGGCTTCAGTACCTCCTTGTTTAGCAGGTGGAAGGCCGGTTTTTTCTCCCCCCTTGGTTGCTCTCATCACAGGGACCCACTGCCTGCGGTGGCAGGAAGTCCACTTCCATCTGTCCATGTCACTGCAGTCTCTTGTGCGAAAAATCAAGAATCTCCAAGGGACTTCCCTGGTGGTCCAGGGGTTGAGACTCCAAGCTTCCAACACAGAGAGCACAGATTTGATCCCTGGTTGGGGAACTAAGATCCCACATGCTGCGTGGTGTGGCCAAAAATAAAATATATTTAAAGATGTTAAATTTCATAGTAATCTGATATAATCATTTATTTAAAAATACATGAACAATCTTTAAGTCTATTCTGTACATCTGATAAAATTTCATTCTACCATTTCTTATGCTTGAAAATCTTATTAGAGATTACTTTATCTTGCATCTCTGCAATAAAATTAAACACACACAAATTAAAAAAAAATTTTATTTCTTGTGATCATATCCTAGATTAAGCTATATTAGAATTTTAATGAATATACAAGTGAGCAAAGCCATATGAGTAAATTAAAATTTTTATAAATAAGTATAAATGTAAAAAGGAAATTCATTTCTTAATAATAGAAACTGAGCATTTAAATATTATTTGGTTCATTTATCCATTGTGGAATATTACTAATTGCTAGAATGAGAAAGAGGTCAGTTAATTTCTCTTTTTATTGAATATTTTTATGGAGGTAAGCACTGGAAAGTCTTGTTCACATAAACAGTAGGAACGGATGTATTTTATTGTAACATTGTCATATATATCATTCTTGGAACTTTTTATGGATGACATTCTTAAAAATCAATGATCTATCATCAAAAACCACTTTTAACATTACATCAGCTAATAGTTTGACTAAGTCCTCAAGTTTTGTTGAAAGCCAAGAATTAGAAATCATTGATTTGCAAAGGATTTGCAACCCAATCATTAGAGTAATTAATGTTCTCAGTTTCTGGGAAGTATATCAAAAAGGCTATGTACTGAGACCTATCAAATAACTATTAATTATCCTCTCATTCCTTTACAGAGGAACTTTTTAAAAACTGATATTCCCAAAAAGAGTTGGGAAATATGCTTAAATTTCAGTTTACCTTTACCATCTTCGTATTTTTGATGAAATGCTTTTGTCTCAGTGAATGCTTTAAACACATTGCCATCTAAACCTTGGAAAATGTTCACCAGATATTCTAGGTGCAAAGCTAATTGTCATTGTCAAACTAATTAACCAAGTCAAGTTTACTTATTTCAAAATATGACACACACTCAGGAAAGTTCACTATGTAGAACTTTCAGTTCAATTCAGTTCAGTCGCTCAGTCATGTCCGACTCTTTGCGACCCCATGAATCACAGCATGCCAGGCCTCCCTGTCCATCACCAACTCTCGGAGTTCACTCAGACTCACGTCCATCGAGTCGGTGATGCCATCCAGCCATCTCATCCTCTGTCGTCCCCTTCTCCTCCTGCCCCCAATCCCTCCCAGCATCAGGGTCTTTTCCAATGAGTCAACTCTTCGCATGAGGTGGCCAAAGTACTGGAGTTTCAGCTTTAGCATCACTCTTTCCAAAGAAATCCCAGGGCTGATTTCCTTTAGAATGGACTGGTTGGATCTCCTTGCAGTCCAAGGGACTCTGAGGAGTCTTCTCCAACACCACAGCTCAAAAGCATCAACTCTTCGGCGCTCAGCTTTCTTCACAGTCCAACTCTCACATCCATACATGACCACTGGAAAAACCATAGCCTTGACTAGACGGACCTTTGTTGGCAAAGTAACGTCTCTGCTTTTCAATATGCTATCTAGGTTGGTCATAACTTTTCTTTCAAGGAGTAAGCATCTTTTAATTTCATGGCTGCACACCATCTGCAGTGATTTTGGAGCCCAGAAAAATAAAGTCTGACACTGTTTCCCCATCTATTTCCCATGAAGTGATGGGACCAGATGCCATGATCTTTGTCTTCTGAATGTTGAGCTTTAAGCCAACTTTTTCACTCTCCACTTTTACTTTCATCAAGAGGCTTTTTAGTTCCTCTTCACTTTCTGCCATAAGGGTGGTGTCATCTGCATATCTGAGGTTATTGAGATTTCTCCCGGCAATCTTGATTCCAGCTTGTGCTTCTTCCAGCCCAGTGTTTCTCATGATGTACTCTGCATAGAAGTTAAATAAGCAGGGTGACAATATACAGCCTTGACGTACTCCTTTTTCTATTTGGAACCAGTCTGTTGTTCCATGTCCAGTTCTAACTGTTGCTTCCTGACCTGCATATAGGTTTCTCAAGAGGCAGGTCAGGTGGTCTGGTATTCCCATTTCTTTCAGAATTTTCCACAATTTATTGTGATCCACACAGTCAAAGGCTTTTGCATAGTCTAACAGAATGTGGTCCACTGGAGAAGGGAATGGCAAACCACTTCAGTATTCTTGCCTTGAGAACCCCATGAACAGTATGAAAAGGCAAAATGATAGGATACTGAAAAGGGAACTCCTCAGGTCAGTAGGTGCCCAATATGCTACTGGAGATTAGTGGAGAAATAACTCCAGAAAGAATGAAGGGATGGAGCCAAAGCAAAAACAATACCCAGTTGTGGATGTGACTGGTGATAGAAGCAAGATCCAATGCTGTAAAGAGCAATATTGCATAGGAACCTGGAATGTCAGGTCCATGAATCAAGGCAAATTGGAAGTGGTCAAACGAGATGGCAAGAGTGAATGTCGACATTCTAGGAATCAGCGAACTCAAATGGACTGGAATGGGTGAATTTAACTCAGATGACCATAATATCTACTACTGCAGGCAGAAATCCCTTAGAAGAAATGGAGTAGCCATCATGGTCAACAAAAGAGTCTGAAATGCAGTACTTGGATGCAATCTCAAAAACAACAGAATGATCTCTGTTCGTTTCCAAGGCAAACCATTCAATATCACAGTAATCCAAGTCTATGCCCCAACCAGTAATGCTATAGAAGCTGAAGTTGAATGGTTCTATGAAGAGCTACAAGACCTTTTAGAACTAACACCCAAAAAAAGATGTATAACTTTATGGGTCAATAAATAACGAAAAAGCAAACACACTTAATTTGCTCTTTGCTGACTTTCCGGAAGCCCCACCTCATGGCTCTTCTGAGTCACACCAACTTCACTTTGTCCTGGAGGGTTCCACTATCCTGACTATGGTGTTTATGCTTCTTTATAATTTGCCATATATGTGTATTCACCCTGAACAATACAGTATTGCTTAATTCTGATTTTTTTAATAAATAGAAATGTACTGTATGTTTTTAAAAATATGTCTTAATTTTGTTTGAGAAATCCAGCATACATTTATATGCAATGGCAGTCTGCTACATTTTCCTTTTGGTATAGTTGTCCATTGTTTGAAGTTACCACATTATTATTTATCCATTCTGCTATTAATGAACATTTGAGTAATTTTTGTTTTGGAACTGTAAGAATTATGTTTCTATGAATAGGTGTTTTGTTCAACCTAGAAGTAGAATTGCTGAATTCTAGGGTAGGCCTATCTTCAATTGCAGTATGCAGTGCCAACCTGTTTTCTAAAGTGGCTGTACCAAAATTATACCCCTACTCTCAACATGAGAATTCCTTTTGCTTCACACCCTCACCCACACTTGGCGTGATCAGTTTGAATAGTACACGTTTGTGTATTTTTGTAACTCCTGGATACTTGTCATTCTTTGTGCTTTTGTACTTATACATTCTGGTGGGTACAGAGTGATATCTCACGGTGATTTTAATTTGCATTTCTCTGATACTGAATGGAGCTGAGCTCCTTCTGTGAATTGCTTGTTCAAGACTCTTACCATTTTTCTATTGGAATATTTGCTTCTTGCTCTTTGGTAGAAGTTCTTTTTGTATTTTGGATATGATCCCAATACCACTTATATGTGTTGCAAAGATCCTTTTCCAACTTTTAAATGGTTGTTTTTGATGGAAATGTTCTTAATTTTCTGCTACTGCTGCTAAGTCGCTTCAGTCGTGTCCGACTCTGTTCGACCCCATAGACGGCAGCCCACCAGGCTCCCCCGTCCCTGGGATTCTCCAGGCAAGAACACTGGAGTGGGTTGCCACTTCTTCTCCAATGCATGAAAGTCCAAAGTGAAAGCGAAGTGGCTCAGTCGTGTCCGACCCTCAGCGACCCCATGGACTTCAGCCCACCAGGCTCCTCCATCCATGGGATTTTCCAGGCAAGAGTACTGGAGTGGGGTGCCATTGCCTTCTCTGGTTCTTAATTTACTGCTGCTGCTGCTGCTAAGTCGCTTCAGTCATGTCCGACTCTGTGCGACCCCAGAAACAGCAGGCCAGCAGGCTTCCCCGTCCCTGGGATTCTCCAGGCAAGAACACTGGAGTGGGTTGCCATTTCCTTCTCCAATGCATGAAAGTGAAAAGTGAAAGTGAAGTCGCTCAGTTGTTTCTGACTCTTAGGGACCCCATGGACTTCAGCCTACCAGGCTCCTCTGTCCGTGGATTTTCCAAGCAAGACTACTGGAGTGGGGTGCCATTGCCTTCTCCGGTTCTTAATTTAATGGGGTCCAAATAGCAGTCTTTTCCTCGTTTGTTACAGCTATCTGTATCCCAGTTAGGAAATTTTCTCCTACACTGGATCCATGAAGACAGTCTCCCATATTATCTTATAGAAGTTTCATTGTTTTATTTTACCTTTAGGTTTATAATACACCTGGAGGTGATTTTTGTATGAAGTGTGAAGTGCTATTTCATCCCCCTTCCCATAGAGATATCCAATATTACAGTTTCACTTATAAAAATATTGTCCCTTTTCCACTCTCTTATAGAGCCACACTTGTTAAATTGTGTGTGTGTGTGTGTGTGTGTGTGCGTGCATTGCAAGGCTTCTGTGCTGTCTATTCTGGTCTTTGGATCTATTTGTCCAAATTACTGTGCTTTTAGAACAAATCTTGATATTAAGTAGAGTGTGTTCCCCCAACTTTTTCTTCTTGAACATCTGAGCTATCACGTTAGTTTGGGTTCTCCAAGAAGCACACCGAGATGGTATTTGTTCAGTTGCTCAGTCATGTCCAACTCTTCTGTAATCCTTTGGACTGTAGCCCACCAGGCTCCTCTGTCCATGGGATGTTTCAGGCAAGAATACTGGAGTGGGTTGCCATTTCCTACTCCAGGGGATCTTCCCAACCTAGGAATCAAATCTGCATCTCTTTTATCTCCTGCATTGTAGGCAGATTCTTTACCACTGAGCCATTGAGGAAGCCCAAGATGGCATTAAATATTAATAAGTAAATTTTATTAAGGGAAATGCTTATCATCATACCCAGCTATATTAACACCAGTTCCTTAATGTCACCTATTACCTTGTCCAATTTAAGCTAATCGTGGCTTGTCTTGGTTTTATCATCATCTGCCTGAATGGTTCACTGCATTGGTGAACTCAGTAGAAAGTGAATATGAAATCTTACTCACATGCTGCAGTGTGTGCAAAGGATGCCTAAGCTCCAGCTTCGTACCTATCTGCTAAATCGGCTAAGGTGCCCCTTCATACGCTGGTCTAAAGCCCTTTCCTTGGCTCTTGACTGTTCACATGAGCAACACTCTCCCACAAACAACACGCTCTTGTCAGACACAATAATTTTCACCTGGGGAAGACATGTACGGCGAACAGGGGTCGGGGTCGGGGAGGAGCTGGGTGAATCAGCAGATCTCTCTGTGGGAGACACGTGCCTCCCCCCACCCCACCCCCACTCTACCCCTGGGAAATTACTGCTCCACCCAGCCTTTCTCAGAGAGTGGACCGTGTGACGGAAAGTGCACAGGATGGTTCTAGCTGGGACACAGGAGTGATAAGAGTGTCTCACAGGTGAGATAGTTATTCCTCTTTCAACTCTCCTCAGTACTTCTGCGGAGAAGGCAATGGCATGCCACTCCAGTACTCTTGCCTGGAAAATCCCACGGGCGGAGGAGCCTGGTAGGCTGCAGTCCATGGGGTCGCTGAGGGTCGGACATAACCGAGCGACTTCACTTTCACTTTCCACTTTCATGCATTGGAGAAGGAAATGGAAACCCACTCCAGTGTTCTTGCCTGGAGAATCCCAGGGACGGGGGAGCCTGGTGGGCTGCCATCCATGGGGTCGCACAGAGTCGGACACGACTGAAGCTACTCAGCAGCAGCAGCAGCAGCAACAGCAACAGTACTTCTGACCACATTAAGAAAAATCTTGTTTGGAGTTTGTAAGTTTTCAAAATGGCTGTAACCTTTGTTCATCTTTGTATAAAGAGAACACTGGGCTACAGACAGTGTCTGGTTAATATTTAATCAATTGTTTGCTTTTCTGTTGTTTGTTTTTGCGGTCATCTCCTAAGTGGTAGTGAACTCTTGCCAAGTTCCAAGGAGTGTTGTGAATTGGTCCTCACCAACAACCCCATGAGAGAGTCCTAGGTCCCCTGTTTTTCAGATACAGAAGCTGAGGTTCAGAGGATTTTAGTAAATACCCAGAGAGTCACAGGGAGAAAAGGGCCAGGCTTGGATTCAATCCAGAGCCCATGTTCTTAGCAGCTACTCCCTACCATCTCCTTTGGGACAGTGATACTAAGTTTCCTTTAGAAATTATTTAAATTAAAGCTAATTTAAATATAATTTTTAAGGTAAAATGTGGCAAAAATTGAGACAAAAGTCCTGGGAAGATCCAAGTCTGGGAAACATTAGTTTAGCCCAGGCTAAACCATCCTGCCCCGAGCGCTGTAAGTCTCCAGCTCTGTCTGGGTCACTGCCAGGAGACAATGAAGAGCCAGCTGGGGTGCAGGGGAAAAGCTGGGGCCCATTCTGGTCCCCGTTTAAAGGTTGTTGCAGGGTAACCCATCTGGACATGGGCTGATGTATATCCTTTTATCTCTTTCATAGTTTTTACCATGTAATTGTTTTACCCATTCAACAATATGGTAAAATATGGTGATAATATAATAGCATAAACCAGAGCTTTCTCAGCAAATGTAGTGGAATTGTCAAGAGGGGTTGTGAGGATGAATGAGTTAATACAGGTCAAGTATTTAGAATAGGGTCTGGCACTACATATATGCATTTAAGGGCTTCCCAGGTGGCGCTAGAGGTAAAGGACCTGCCTACCAATGCAGGAGACATAAGAGATGTGGGTTCAATCCCTGGGTTGGGAAGATCCCCTGGCGGAGGGCATGGCGGCCCACTCCAGTAATCTTGCTTGAGAATCCCATGGACAGAGGAGCCTGGTAGGCTACAGTCCATACAGTCGCAAAAAGTCAGACATGACTGAAGTGACTTAACACACACACACACATGCACTTAGAGGGGCGTTTGGCGTGAGGATGGTTAAAGGAGGATGAAAATGGGCTGAGGGCTAGGGACCAGGAACTCTCTGAGTCCTGGAGGAAGCAAATCCTTAATGAACTCTAACCAGTGGCAGCTTCACAATTGATCAGTCTGATGTGTTTCAGGTGGTGGCACAGACCTGCCAGAGCCAGCTGCTGCTGCTGCTGCTGCTAAGTCGCTTCAGTCGTGTCCGACTCTGTGTGACCCCATAGACGGCAGCCCACCAGGCTCCCCCATCCCTGGGATTCTCTAGGCAAGAACACTGGAGGGGGTTGCCATTTCCTTCTCCAGCCAGAGCCAGCTGGGGAACCCCAAACCATTCTGCCCTGGTGCCTGGAGAAGCAGCGTCTGATGGAGGGCCAAGCACCACCAGAGGCAGCGCACGGAGCAGAACAGTAATGGGTTCTTGTATCAACATTCGTCAGACACCTACCCTGTGCTGAGAGCTGCACAAAGCTGGCTACCGAATCGAGTATGTGTTGTTTCTTGAGATGGGTGCCATCAGGCAGAAGTGGGCTCTTAAGGCTGGCAGAGTTGGATTCTTCTAGACCTCTGAATGAGTCAGCCTAAGACCAACAGGACAGGATTAGGCAGGGACCCAGGCTGCCTGGTGAGACAGGTGCTGAGAGCTGGGACGTGCTTCCATGCGCCTGCTGAGCTGCAGCACTCTGCTGGGCACCCACAGACCTGCCAGTGGCTCCAGAGCAAGGCCTTGTATAGAATGAACATGCGCATGCCGTGCTCTAGTTATCTAACTGCACAAATACTTTATCCCTCCGGGTCTCAGCTTTCCCATCTGCAAACTGCAATTTGTTACAGCACCTACCTTCCAGGGTTGCTGTGTGGACCAAATTAGCTAAGGCAGGAACGATGCCTGCTGCTGCTGCTGCTAAGTCACTTCAGTCGTGTCTGACTCTGTGCAACCCCTGATACGGCAGCCCGCCAGGCTCCCCCATCCCTGGGATTCTCCAGGCAAGAGCACTGGAGTGGATTGCCATTTCCTTCTCCAATGTATGAAAGTGAAAAGTGAAAGTGAAGTTGCTCAGTCGTGTCCGACTCCTAGCGACCCCGTGGACTGCAGCCTACCAGGCTCCTCCATCCATGGGATTTTCCAGGCAAGAGTACTGGAGTGGGGTGCCATTGCCTTCTCTGAGGAACGGTGCCTAGCACTTAGCAAATGATCAATCAGTGATAGAGTTATCTGTTATCAGATCATTATTATCAGCTGTGTCATCTCTGCTGTACTAAGGGCAGGGCAGGGCTCTAGAGCTTTATTTGACAGGTTAGAGGAGCCTGCATGGAGGTGAAGTGATTACCCTAGGACACAGGCTGCTAGAGGACAGAGCCCTGTTTGAAGCCCCCGTACCCCCTTCACTAGGTGATACATCCCAGGCATGATGTGACGTCCAGCCTAGGGGTCCTCTGAACTGACCACAAAGAGAAACTATGAAGTTCAGCACTTAGAGGGTAACTGGGACCCTGTATGCTCGAATAGACAAGGATTTGTTTTGTTTGATTTACATCGCTGCTATGGACAAAAATGTGGCCAAAGCGTTCATCTGGACAAGGGCACAGGATTAGTAAACTAATGAGGATGGACTTTATCTATACCTTCACGGCTAAAGCGAATCATCTAAGTTTTAAACAAGATGCTCCTTGAATTTCCATACATGTCTTAGGTACACACAGGCTCAGAAAAAGGTCTTCAACAGCGTGAGACCCACATTGGCAGTTTAGCATGAGGCTCTGGAATCACACTGCCTTGGTTCAAATCCTGGCTCCACCACTTCCAAGCCAAACTAGGGGGATTCCTGGCAGGCATCAACCTCCTCCCGGGTAAGATGGTGATGATAGAGGCATCTGTTTTGCAAGGTTCTGTCAATTCAGCTGAGGCTTCGCCAAGGCTATGCTATATAAAGCACTTAGCACAGGGTCTGGCAAACAGGCTGCTGCTGCTGCTGCTAAGTCGCTTCAGTCGTGTCCGACTCTGTGCAGCCTCATAGACGGCAGCCCACCAGGCTCTCCTGTCCTTGGGATTCTCCAGGCAAGAATACTGGAGTGGGTTGCCACTTCCTTCTCCAATGCATGCATGCATGCCAAGTCGCTTCAGCTGTGTCCGACTCTCTGCGACCCTATGGACAGGCTCCCCTGTCCCTGGGATTCTCCAGGCAAGAACACTGGAGTGGGTTGCTATTTCCTTCTCCCCTGGCAAACAGGAGGTGCTCTGTAATGAGACCTATTACCATAATTAAGACACAGAATCTCACTTAGACTTACAAGGCGGTACGTTTGCAGCCCAAACACCAACAAATCATTCTCCCCACTTGTGGACATGATTGATAGCTCAGTCTGGAGTGCTGGCATCTAAGCTCCTACATGCCTCTTATCTTCTGGAGTCAGCCTCTGCCTCTGTGTGTCTTTATATCCCCAGCCTGCACCCTCTCCCTTCATGACCTGGGCCCAGTGCTTGGCACAGTGGGGTCTCCCTAATACCTATCCCCTCGAGCTGAGTGTGTCATCCATCAACTAGGGGAGGGTGTTTCGGAGGACCGGCGCAGTGGCAAGGCCTGGGTCCTGGACCAAGAGAATGAAGCTGGGAGGACCCTGTAGACAGACACCTGGCTGAGACTTCAACAAGGCCCTTTTTTGATTAAAAGTGGTACTTTCAGGGAACTCTCCAAGCATATCATAATTGATGGGGTACTAATAGCACACACCAAGATTTAATACAGCCAGACCGGGTAGATCATTGAGCCCCTTCTGACTCAATTTTCATCTCAAGAAATAGGAATAAAAAATACTTGTTCCTTTAGGGTTTCGTAAGGATCAAATTAAATGATGTGTGATGTAAAGACTTTCTCTCTCTCTCTCTCACACACACACACACATGGTTTACTAACAACTGATTTTCCATCTTCCACCCTGACAGGCTGGTGGGAAGATAGGGAGGTCCACATTTAAGTCCCTTGGCCCTACATCACTTTGATCCTGTCAAGCTCCCCTCTTGACTACAGCCTCCAGGAAGAAAAGCCTGGCACGCTGCTTACTGGGCAGGAGATGGATCATCAAATATGGTGGTGATGATCCTAGTGATTCATCACCTCAGTAGGGTGAAGCCAGGAGTGTGACATCCCATCTCAGGTGGGAGATCCACGAGCTAAAGGTAATCCCTCTCTAAGGGCAGAGACCTCAGAGGTGAGTGCAAAACACAGCTCAGGTGCTTGCTCTGAGAGAGGAGGGCCCTGCTGATGGCTCCAACCCCCTCTCCTGTGGGGTCTGACGACTCCACCCCCTCTCAGGAGGGGTCTGATGACTCCAACTCCCCTCTCCTATGGCGTTTGATCAGCTCCAGTTCAGCTCTTTAGGACTCTGTCTCCTGGGCTTCTGAACTGGCCCCTGCCAGACTCCAGTTCTCGCCTTGTCAGTTACAAAGCTGTGACACAGAGTCGGATGCTTGGAAAATCAGAAGTCACCCTTGACACTCTGATTCCAGAGTCTGAATGTTATACCCCTACATCTTTTTGTTGCCACCACTTGGATGGAAGGAAAGAAGGAAGGAGGAAGGCCCTGTTCCAAGTTGTGAGGATGGGATGAAAGACTCCGTGTGTGAAACTGCCTTTGCACATTCAAAATATCAGAATAGACTAAAACCATTGCCATTGTTAGACTGAAGCTTGTCTCCTTTAGAAAGAAGTTTGTCTTCTCTATGCTGGGCCTTCAGAACCTCTGACATCTTGAGATTCCCGAGGCTTCTCCAGCCTCTGGGACTCTCCTTACTCTCCAAGCTCTAAGGCTTTTCTCTCTCTCTGGCATGTGAGGGAGATAGGACTCCACCTCAGAAAAGGGAGAGTCGGAGTTTCCTGCCTTTGGCAATCTTGCATCTCTGTGTGACCTTGGGCAAGGCGCCCACCCACTCTGTGTCCACAACCACCTTGGTCTCTGATGAGAAGGTCACCCTACCCTGCTGGTCTCAAGGCTGGGAGGATGCGGAAGAGCCTGTGTGTAAATCAGGTACTAGATCCCAACACCTGAGTCCTGACATCGCCTGATGCCGCAGAGACTGACGACAGCACAGACACAGAACACTTCCTTCACCAAGAGTGTTGTGTTGGACTGGGCTGCTTCAGAGTTTAATATCTGTTTACAGGTTGTTGTTGGGTTTTTTTTCTTTTGCAGTAAAACTTGCATATAATGAATCTTATTACTCCAAAATGCTCTCTCATGCCTTGTCCCAGTCATTCCTCTGCCAACCCCAGAGGTAATTGCTGTTTTTTTTTTTTTTTAATATTTATTTATTTGGCTGCTCTAGGTCTTAGTTGAGACATGTGGGATCTTTGATTTTTGTTGTGGAATGTGGGATCCGGTTCCCTGACCAGAGATCAAACCTGGGCCCCATGCATTTGGAGCTCCAAGTCTAAGCCAGGAAAGTCCCTGTAATTGCTGTATAGATCACTTATTTTAGCCATAAATTAGTCTTGCCTGTTTATGGGAGACTTTGACGGGCATTGCCAAGGGTCCCCTGAAAGATGGGGACCCATCCTTCAGTCTCCTCAGGAGAACAAGAGAGGCTTGGGTCTAACAATTTCTACCTTCTCTTCCACCTCTCAGCTTCTCCTACATCTGACAAGCAACACGGAGTAGAGCGGGTGTTTGGGAGTTTGAAGGTGGCCAACCTTCAGGGAGCTTGCACCCTTCTGCCTGCCCCTGGGACTGGGCTGGACATAATTCCTGCTGTGTCCCTTTCTAGGAGGGTCTGATTGGCATCCCCCAGTGCAGGCTTTCTGCCACCATTTGCAGGATTGCCAGGTGGATGGGAGCAGGCAGGGAAGGCAGGGGCTGTCACCTTCTAAGGACTGTCAGAGGCCAGTGGACATTGTACCCAGGTCACACCACCTAGTTGGTCGCTGGTGGCTCTGACCCTATAGTGAGGGGTACAGGAGATTTGAATCAAGTCTGAGCTGGAAAGCGGGAGCTCTAGATTACTTTTGGCTTAAAATTCTGGTGAGGAGCCATGTTTTACCTTTTTGTTTCAGATAGGTTGAAAAACAAGAAGGAAATACAAAATCCACCTCTTTGCATGAATATTATCCCCAAGTCTTAGAAAATTCCCATGGGTACATAGCCTGCCCTGAGGCCAGACTCTCCCAGTGTCTGCTGTCCCTTGGGGGTGGCCAGAGAAGGCGTGCATGTGCCAAAAGCCAGCTGGAAGGATAGAAGCTGTGATTCCAGGGGCTCCTGAGAGGTGCAGAATGACATGACCTTAATTGACCTTTCCTGGGTGAAGGAAGAGGCCCCACAGCAGGGGAGCTGGGAAGAGGGTGCAGTGTGGTGCTGGAGGCTTCCTGAGCAATCAGACAGGGTGGGGAACGGCTCCACTGCCCAGCAGGCAGGACCTCTCTGCAAAGCCTGGAAACCATCACCTCCTGCTGTCTGTTGGTCAGGATGAGAGAAAAGAGTCTTGTGACCTGGATCACAGGTGAGGCAGAGAGGGCAGCAAGGACACTGAGGCGGGCAAGGAAGGAAGTCAGGAAGGTTGTAGCTGGGAGTGCCCTGAAGAGTCCCCTGAGTTGGCAGATCACTGAAGCTGACGGCACAGAAGCAGGCCCCGGACGGGGACGGTTCAAAGGACTCGCCTGGCAGCGGGAGGAGCCCTGAAAAGGCCAGGTGGCCAGGCTTGAAAATGATGAAGTAGTGGAAAGGGAGACCTTTTTTGCTTCCTGTTGCAGGATTTCATGAGTGAGTGTGTGTGTGTGTGTGTGTGTGCGTGTGCGCGTGTGTGCGTGTGTGTGTATGTGTGTGAGCGAGAACCTTGGGGGCTGACCCAGGAGCTTCAGGGTTACTCTGTGTCAGAGGCTTCCCCCAAATTTAGGAAGCCCTTCTGTTCTGTGTTCTTCAGGGCTGACACAGCCCCTCTGCGGCCCCAGAACTCCCAGCACACAGCCAGGTTGCGCCTGCAAGGCCAGCCACAGCGGGAGGCCACCTTGCCTGCCTGGCCTCTCCCCTCCCGTAACCCAAATGCAAACTCAGAGAGAAAAATCTCTTTCCCTCCAGCTGGGATCTCAGAGTCACCAAGCACCTGTCATGAAACTCAGACTTGCCCTGTTCTGGGCACCAGTGACCCCCAGAGCTTGGCCCTACACAGCACAGGCAGATGGCCAAATCCTACCCATTCAACAAAAGGGGGGAACAGGGCTGGTGTGTTGGGGTGGGAAGGGTTGTTATTGCTGAGGAACATGAAATAAGCACTTTCTCATTTTGAGTAGCTGGAGCTCTCCAACCTTAGACTGTAGAAACTCACTAGAGAGCTAGTAAAGGCTCCATCACTGGTAATATCCAGGCTGAGACTGGATAGACGCTTGGCAGGGACCACGTGTGTGTGTGTGTTTCAGAGGAGGAACAGTTGTGTGACCAGCACCAGTTCACACAACTCTTGTAGGCTTGCACTAGATTCGTGTTTCCCCTCCATGTACCGTCCTGCAGACTTTCGAAATATCGGGGACCCATTTAATTTTATATATATATATATTTTTTCTCTTTAATTCTTTCTTTTGGACACAAATGCTTGTTTAAAGAAAACTTGCAATCAGTCCCATGAACAACAACCAGAATCGCATGGCACAAATAGACGGTAATGGTTAAAATCATCATCACAGCCACCACCACAATCTAAAACAGTGTTATCAAATCCTGGCTGGGTACTATCGTCTGCCTTGTTGTCTGGGTCAAAATGGAGATAGCAAGTTAGATGATAAAGAGAGATCCACTCCCCAAAAGACTTCCCTTAAGATCATTAGAAAAGATGGACTTCCCTGGTGGTGCAGTGGATAAGAAACCTCCTGCCGATGCAGGGAACATGGGTTCGATCCCTGGTCTGGGAAGATTCCACGTGCTGTGGAGCAAGTAAACCTGTGCGCCACAACCACTGAAGCCCTCACACCTGGAGCCTGTGCTCTGCAACAAGAGAAACCACCGCAGTGAGAGGCCCGAGCCCAGCAATGAAGAGTAGCCCCCACCCGCCACAACTCGAGAAAGCCCATGCAAAGCAGTGAAGACCCAGAGTAGCCAAAAAAAAAAAAAAAATCCAGAATGAATTAAAAAGTGAACAGGCTGCTCCTAAGTGCTTCCATCCAACACCTGCTTGTATGGACATCACTCCCCCGACTTGGACCAGTTGTTGCCCTTGGTTGTCTCCTTCCGCTGCAGCCTCACATGGCCAGGGAAAGAGGCCTGTGACCCCTGTTCCACCGTCTGTAAAATAAGGTGCTTGGCTGGCGAACCCTTGCGAGGGTCCCTTGCAGCTCTGACATTCCTCCCACCTTCACTTTTACAGGATTTCACTCTTAAACAGGATTGTTCAACTCCTGTGTGATTCTCAGGGTGGGCTTTCAACAGCCATTGTCCGAGCAGGGAGATGGACTCCACTGTAGGTACCTGCTGGCCCTGCAGAGAAAGCCTGCTCTGCTCCTAGGCTTCCATCTCCAAACTCCCCAGAGCCTCCCCCACCCACCCTCAGCCCCCACGTCCACACTTCTGAGTCTGGGTCTGGCTTCATGTAAGCTAAATGTTGTTTTGAAAAATAGGATTCCATTAAAAGACATTTTCTTCTTGGAAGAAAAGCTATGACCAACCTACACAGCATATTAAAAAGCAGAGACATTACTTTACCAACAAATGTTCATCTAGTAAAAGTTATGGTTTTTCCAGTAGTCATGTATGGATGTGAGAGTTGGACTATAAGGAAAACTGAGCACCGAAGAATTGATGCTTTTGAACTGTGGTGTTGAAGAAGACTCTTGAGAGTCCCTTGGATTGCAAGGAGATCAAACCAGTCAATCCTAAAGGAAATCAGGATTTCCTGAATATTCATTGGAAGGACTGAAGCTGAAACTCCAATATTTTGGCCACCGGATGCAAAGAACTAACTCACAGGAAAAGACCCTGATGCTGGGAAAGATTGAAGGCAGCAGGAGAAGGGGATGACAAAGGACGAGATGGTTGGATGGCATTACCAACTCGATGATGGTGATGAGTTTGAGCAAGTTTCGGGAGTTGGTGATGGACAGGGAAGCCAGGCGTGCTGCAAAAAGTCGGACACAACTGAGCGACTGGACTGAACTGAAAGGATGGCTGTCTGCCTCCTTACACAGGCCTCTGAGATGGAGCCTGTTCTTGTTTGATTGGCTCAGGGGCACTTGCAATAGAAGGGGTAGGTAGGGGGAGTCAGTTTATCAGAGTGTGAGACAGAGAAGCAGGTTTCATTCGGGTCTTTGTTTATAACTTGGAAAAGTGTTTTCAAATTTTTTTTTCAACATGCAGTCAGCAGGGGGATGCCCTGTTAAGAACAGAGCCTGTGCCAGAATATGGCAACAGCAGCTTGAAGCAAGGTCATGATGTGAAAGCTTGGCTGGAGGAAGGAAAGGTAAATTACTAGGTGATTATGCACTTCACATAGGAAGAGTTTCTATAAGGAAATCCTTTAAACAGGCAATGCCTGGTGTGGTCAGGTTTTAGTACGATGACCATGTTTCAACCAGATACATTTCAGGGATAGATTTCCTCCTGAAACGACTAATCTCCTTTCTGACTCTATGGTTTTGCCTATTTTGGGCGTTTCACAGAAATGGAATCATACACTATGTGGTCTTCTGTGTCTGGTTTCTTTAACTTAGAATAGTGTTTTCAAGGGCCATCCATATTGTAGCATGCATCAGAACTTCATTCTTTTTTATGGCTGAGAAATAATATTTCATTGCCTGGCAAATCCCATGGACAGAGGTGCCTGGTGGGCTGCAGTCCATGGGGTTGCTAGGAGTCAGACATGACTGAGTGACTTCACTTTCACTTTTCACTTTCATGCATTGGAGAAGGAAATGGCAACCCACTCCAGTGTTCTTGCCTGGAGAATCCCAGGGATGGGGGAGCCTGTTGGGCTGCTGTCTCTGGGGTCGCACAGAGTCGGACATGACTGAAGTGACTTAGCAGCAGCAGCAATAGTGGTATAGGGCTTCCCTGGTGGCTCAGATGGTAAGGAACCTCCTGCAATGTGGGAGACCTAGGTTCAATCCCTGGGTCGGGAAGATCCCCTTGAGAAGGGCATGGCAACCCACTCCAGTATTCTTTCCTGGAGAATCCCATGGACCGAGGAGCCTGGTGAGCTATAGTCCATAGGGTCGTAGAGTCAGACACAACTGAAGCGACTTAGCACGCATGTAGGAGTATGCCAAGTTTTATCCAGCTATTCATCAGTTGATCAATATTTGGATTGTTTCCTCATTTTTGGCTATTGTGAATAATGCTGCTCTGAACATTTGTATACAAGTTTCTGCATGGACGTGTGTTCTCAGTTGCATTGGTATGTGCCTAGGAGTGGAATTGCCAAGTCACATGGTAATCCCGTATTTAACTTTTGGAGGAAGGGACAGACTGTTTTCCACAGCAGCTGTACCCTTTTGCATTCCCGTGAGCACTGTCTGAGAAATCTAGCTTCACAATATCCTCACCAACACTTGTCACTGTCTGTTCTTTTGTTTTAGTCATCCTAGTGAGTGGGAAGTTGTATCTCCTTGTGTGGGCTTGACTTGCATTTCCCTAATGCAAACCTGGGATTTAACCCCAAGTCTCGCTGGGCAGGGAGCAGGCCACTTGTAGGTCTGGGGCCGTTTTCTCCCTGACTGGGGTGGGCGGGGCACGTCTTCCAGGTTTCTCCCTGTGGAGGGCGAGTGGCCCATTAACAGCTGTTTTCAGTACTTTTCTTTCTGTCATTTGAGACCAGACCCTGGAAGTGCCTCTGAACAGGAGTCAGAGGATGGAGAAACACATCAAGGACCCTCAGATTCCAAGACCCCAGGCTGTGAGAGCTTTCTGCAAAGCAGCAGGTGGGTGGTGCCTGATGAGTCTTGATCCTGGCTGTGCCCCACTGCCTACTCAAGGCCGGCACCTAGTAGGCATTTGGGGAACACCTCTTGAATGAATGGGCTGAATGTGAGAGTAAATGCTACCCAGTCCAACCCTTTTATTTTACAGGCAGGAAACAGGCCCAGCTAAGTCAAAGTTTATAGCCGACAAGTGGGAGAAGCAGAGATGCAGGCCAGCCCTCTGGCTGTGCAGTTGAGAAGAGGTGTTCCTTCCACAGCCCCAGATGGCCAGGGCCTGCGGGGTGTGTCTCCCAGAGGGACCCACTGTATGCAGCCCCTGTCTCACCTCTCCCCAGCTCCCTCTGATCTCCAAGAACATCTGCTCATTAGCAGCCCAACTTGGATAGTTGGGAGGCAGAAGGAGCCAGTTAACCTTTGCAGTTTGAAATGCTTTCATGGGAGGAAGGAAAGAAGGAATGAGAAAAAGAAATTCTTGACAATTATGTTAATAGCTGTAACTAATTAAAGACTTACTAAGGACCAGGCACTGTGAGCGGCTGCCTTGCACATTTTAATTTTTATTCATTATTCCTAAAATATATTATTGCCCATGGTCAGATGGTTCTGGTTGCTGCCCGAAACAATGCAGATGATGAAGTCTTTCTAAATAGAAATGGGGAGAAAATATAGGTGGGCCCAGGTCCCCTAGACTAGTGCTCAGCCCAGCAGAGGGACTGGAAAAGTTCCCGCCGTGTGAACTGCTGGCTGCCCGTGGTCCCAGGGCCTGTGTTCCCATGGCAAGAGCCGGACACCTACATGGTCTTGGCTTCAGATCCTAGTCCCAGCACGTGCATCTGACTAGTTCCCTTTTAACATCTAGAAGTAAGTTGATGATAATCCTTACCTCCCAGCCTTGTAGAGAAGACGGAATATGTGCGATGGAAAGGGTCTCAGGTCCACAGCTTGGCACACAGTAGGCATTTGGCAGTGGCTGTTTCTCTTTTTTTCTCCCACCTACAAACCAATGTCTACTTCCAAGAAAGAGGGTAGCCTTGCATCCTCTTCCCCCAAGGAAGCAGCGTTTTAACTGATATCTCTTAGAAACCACAGGCTGAAGGCTGAAAAAAATGTATTTCAAAAGGTAATTTGGAACCCATGTAAAACCACCAACTTGTACATCTAAGAAAATTGAAATGTCCTGCCATTTTTCAGCTGATGTAGGACAGAGCCTTGATAGAGATTTCCCCAAATGTAACAATTCTGAAGATGTGCATGACATTACCAATAGTAAATTGTGAAGCTGAAAAGAACTTTTCTAAACTATCAGTGGTTTAAAAAAAAAAGTATTTGGGAGAGACATGTAAGGGCAGAAGGGCTTCCCCAAGATAAGTCCCTTGCAGGGCCTTACAGACCCTTAATGACTCAGGCAAGTTTTGTTGCTGCATCTTTTCCTCAGCTGCCTTTCTCAGCCTCCTGAGTGGGGAGAATAAGTTCTCAGACACACCTGTGCAGTGGTTGAACAGGAAGTCCTGACCTGCCCTGTAAACCTCTTGGGGCTCAGGATGCCCTGCAGGTGCACTGCATGAAGACTGGGGACAGGAGAAATGGGCAGTGGAGGCTGCTATTTGGGGCTCAACTTGAGGAAGGCTGCTTCTCCTCTGGCACTAGGAGAAGGGAGTGGGGTCTGCTGCTCTGGGGGTGTTGCAGTCTCTTATTGCCGTCTGGACGATATGGGGAGGAAGATAACAATGATTTCCTTCACTGAATGTCTACCAGATGAGACAAGAAGTTCCAGAATGCCAGAGATTAACATTCTTATCACCCTTGCAGCATGGGGACTCTGAACAGGTTAAGTCTGGCTTCAGAAAAGTACCAAAGAAAATAATGTTGCTTGTGCCTGAGAGTTGGGGTAAAACTTACATATGCTCCAGATGCATATTACTAACATATTATGTGCAGCGTAATAACTGGATCTATGCCCGCTTATTTTTCCTTTAATGATGTAACGGATACTGGTTAAAGAGCAGTTTAAGATGGTAATTATAAAAATTATATATATATATATATATACTTTAAATGTTTTACTAATTTAGTCAGTAGGAGCATGTATTACTTTGTTTTTTTATTTTGTATTGCAGAAAATCTTAAACATATACAAAATAGAATAGTATAATGACCCTCATGTGCCCACCATCAAACTCTTATGAATTGTAGCCAAGTTTGTTTCTTTTATATCTGTTCTCCCAACCTACTATTACTTTGAAGCAAATCTCAGATGTAAATAATTTTACTTCATCTGTAATATTTCTGTTTGCATCTGCTACAGGCTGAACTGTGTCTCTCCAAAATTCAAATGTTGAAGCCCTAGCCCCCAGGGTGATGGTTGTTGGAGATGGGCCCTTTGGGAAGTAGCTAGGGTCAGCTGAGGTCACGAGGGTGGGATGCTCATGATGGGATTAGCACCCTTGTAAGAGGTGACATCAGAGAGCGTGCCTCTCTCCAGTGACAGGCATCAAGGAAAGGCCATGTGAGTATCTGCTGAGAAGGGGGCCACTTGTCACCCAAGGACAGTGCTTTCACCAGGCACTGACCTTGCCGGGACCTTGATGTCAGACTTCTAGTCTCTCAAACCGTGAGAGAGAAATTCCTGTTGCCTAAGCCACCCAGCGTGTGGTATTTGGTTACAGCAGCCCATGCTAACTAGTACTGCATTTCTAAAAGATAAGGGTTCTGTAAAACAACCAAACATAACAATAACATTATCACAGCTACAAAATGTATTATTGAATCTTTCATTTCATCAAACAGCAGCAGATGGACTTACAGGGGGGTGAACGCCCTTCTCTGGGGTGCGCAATCAGCTTAGTGCCATCCTTTGCTGCCTTCAGTGAAAACCACATTCGTAACACGTGATCTACAATTTGCAGCTTCAGTTTTTTAATGCGGAATGAGAATCTAAAGATATTTTGGAAGATGTGATGACAGGATCCTCCAAAGTAGTTATTACCCTCCCCCACCATTTTTTATAGTTGTCTCACTCACACCTATTTTGGCATCATTTGGGTTTTTTTAGAAGCACACTTTTATCAAGCATTTTCAAGGCATTCACCTTAGCATTCATAGAAATGACTCACTTTTATACTCAGTTTTTTTGCTTTGTTTTGTTTTTGACCACACTATGAGGCACGTGGGATCTTAGTTCCCCGATAAGGGATTAAACCTGTGTTCCCTGCAATGCATGATTGGAGTCCTGACCGCTGGATCACCAGGGAAGTCACCTTAATTGTTTTATAGTATTTAGTTACGAATTAGCAATAACAAGTATGACTGGCACACATGTGTTTGAGAACAAACACACGTTGATTCCTTCTAATCATCCTTCTCTAAGAAGAGTCTTGGAATGCTGGAGAGTGGGTTGTGGGCATCATATAGTGGGTTCTACAGAAGCATTAAGAGTATCAAATGATTTGGAAAGTCTGTTAGGAAAAGACTGATTAGGTGAGCTTCTTCTGGGTTTTTTGAACATCTTTTTACGTGATCACAAATGGTTCCACACCATTCATTTTATATATTGAATAGTGTCCATTGTACCATGTATCTTAACCCACATGTTTCTTATCTGTGGCCAAAGAAATTATTCCCGGTTTTTGCCTGTTTTGTTTTTGGCTAGTATACCAAATGCTTCCATGAGCCTTCACAATCAGTCTATCTCCAGGACACATTTCTTAGTTTGGAATTGGGTCGAACAAAAGATAGATGTATTTAAATTTTTTTTATTGATACTGAAAATTGTTCTCCAAGATTGTCACACTGATTTATACTGCCACCCACTATATGTAAGAGTGTGTATTGCACACCTCCTATTACCAAACATTTTCATTTTTACCAATCTGATAAAATTTAGTATCTTGTTTTTATTCTAATTTCTTTAATTTTGAGTGGGGTTTACCACTTTTTATGTGTTTCATGAGTATTGGCACTTGTTTTTCTGTGAAGAGTAAGTTCATATCCTTTGCTTGTCTTTTAAACGGATTTGTGAAGCTGTATTTAAGTTCACAATATCTGCCCTTTGGTTTTCTATGTGTGACATAAATTCACAGTGAGGCTGCGATGGTTGAGTATTTGTCGAAGGAAAGTGTACTCTGTCTTCTGATGTGTGGCATTCTCCTGGGAGGAGGTTGCCAGCTAGGGCTCCACGTTCCAGCCCCTTTTAGGGTAGGTGGTGCCTTGTGACTGAGCTACAGCCCGTGGGCTGCGAGCAGGGATGATACACACTAGTGGGCGGACCCCAGCCCATTAGCATTTCCCAGCAACCCTCCTCAGCGATGCCAGTGGTTGAAACTGACACGACCCCTGCCAGCCTCGCCTCTGGATGAAGCCAAGGAGAGCTGCCCTGCACTGTGCTGTTCATTGAAACCACTAAGCTGGAGCCATTATACATTTTAGGGTCTATCTAGTAGTTAGCTTCTGCTAACTGGTACACAAAATACTTAGCAAGTAGCCTTTTCTAATTTTTGAATTAAATATGTGTGCTTTTTTTTTTTTTTACCTTTTCTTTGCTATTTATTTTTTCACCATATAGATTGAGAATTTTTCTTACATAGTCTTTTTTTTTTTCACCTCCAATAACTGTTGGGTTTTGTGTTATGCCAGGAAAAGAAAATCACCCTACCCCAAGATTATTTTTTAAGTCAAATGTGTATCTTTCTAGAACTTCCAGGGTTTACATTTTTCTTTAAAATTTTGCCCATACGTAGTTTATTTCAATGTAAGGTGTGAAGTTTCCAGCTTCATTCCCCCATCCTCCCAGTAATTAGGCTGATTCCCATACCATTTGATTGATTAATCTAATTTTAATACTGATTTGAATTGCATTTTATTTATACCAAATTCCAATATGCATTTGGGTTTATATGTGGACTTGCTTCTGTTGAGTTTGTCTTTTAATGCACTGTCCCAAAGTTTTTAGTTATTGTAGATTTACAATGAATACTTATAAATACCTGGTGAGGAAATCTGTTTTCATTTCCCTCCATCATTTTCCTGACAAGTCTCATATCTTTGTTTTTGCAGATAAACTTTAAAGTAAGTTTGTCTTGTCAAAAGAAATCATATTGCTGCTTTAACTGGAATTGCTTTGAATGAGGAAAACTGAAATTTTTACAGCACTGAGATTCTGTATTCAAGAATTTATAATTTTTCATTTATTCAAATATTATTAAAATTCCTCAGTAGATTGTTAAAAGTTTTTTTCATACAACTCCTGGACAGTTCTTGTGAAATTTGTTCTAAGGCGTTTTATTATTTTTCTTGTTATAAATAAGAACCTTTCTTCCAGTAGACTCTCTAAGTGGCTGTTGTTTGTATAAGAAGAAACCGCTCAGTTCAGTTCTCTGCTTTGCTTTTAATGTTTTTCAGTTGAATTGCAGGTATAGTCATATCATCTGGAAATCGTATCGCACCTGCTTCCTCTTTTCTAATGGACTTGCCTCCTGTTTTTCTCCTTACCTAATTGCACTGGCTTGTACTTCCATAATGACGTTCAACCATGATGTTGGTGGCAAGAATCTGCCAGCCAGTAGGAGGAAGTCTTTCGCCCTCTATTGGCTGCTGTCGGACTGTCCCAGAGGAAGGCAGGGAGTTTGCTATGGGAGGTCTCCGGAGGACAGGCAGTCCTGCAGGAAAGGCCTGCTCTGAGCACGCTCTGTATATCAGTAACCCCAGCCTCCTCAGCTCCCTCCCCTCCCGCGGCTCCACCCTTCACAGCGCTGATCCCATGGCATAGAGTATAGTGACTGTCTGTCTCCTCCATGAGAACAGAAGCTCTTCCAGGGCAGAAACAGGTCCTCCTGTTACCCTCCAGCCTCTTGCCCTGCCTGTCACATAGGAGACACACAATCAGTACGTAGTGGACGAAAGGACCCCACGGCAGACAACCTTAGGCTGTCTCTCTGCTCTGGGACAACCTGGAGGGGGAGAGTGTGGAGGGAGATGGGAGGGGCACTCAGGATGGAGGGGACACTTGTACACCTATGGCCGATTCATATTCATGTTTGACAAAAACCATCACTATATTGGAAAGTAATTATCCTTCAGTTAAAAAAAAAAATGTCCTTAACAACTCTGCCTCCCATTTTTCAACAGCCCTTTCTGGTCAAAAAGCCCTTTTGTATACATTATCTCACTCTATCCTTTCACTGAAAACCCTGCCTTCTTTTCCTTCTCTTTTTATAGATATGGAAACAGAGGTTCAGAGAAGTTAGGCCGCTGGCTCGAGGTTCCTCAGCTAATACGTGGCAGAGTGGGGTCCTGCCATGGCCTCTGGCTCTTTCCACTGAGCTGCACTGCTGCTTGGTTGGCCACCCTTTGGAAAGCAGCGCTGGAGATTTTCCATCTTGATGATGAAATGTGCCTTATAAAGAAGCTGTTGGCCCAGGGGGAAGAAGGGAATGGGTGAGTGGAGTTGTGCTCCCCAGAAGCTGCCACTGATTTTGCCCCTGCCAGCAAAGGGTAGGTTGGTGTAGGGGGTCTGGGAACATGGGGTAGGGCTAGAGGTGGTGGGGGTGGTGGGTGAGAAGGGTGGCATCCTGGACAGTTCTTAATGCATTACCCAGATAAACAGGCCTCGGCTGCCGCGTCTTGGAGCCCAGACAGTGATGCTGCTTTGGCCCCCTGGGTTGGTGGTTCTCTGGAGGGTAACACAAACCTCTGAGTGCTGGCCACTGGCGCTCCCGGAACACGCAGCCCTGTCCTAGTCACGTAGGGATGGCGCAAATGAAAGAGGAAAAGCACTCAGTCCTTACCCTCAGGGGCCCACATTCTGGAGCGAGAAATAATTTAGCATCTACTGTGTGGCCCGCCAGAGGCTGGTCACCCACCTACATCACATTCACTTAGTCTTCACCACAGCTTGACAGTCAACTCTAAGGATGTCCACAAACAGAGTCTCAGACAGTGAGGGTCACAAGCTGCCCCCCGCTCACCAGTGTCAGAGCTGGAGTCCCAGCCCCGGGCTGTGATGCCTTCACTCCTTCATTGCCCCTCGCTGTGTGCTCGAAAGCAGACAGAGGGATCCAGAGTGGCAGCACTGGGTCCCATCAGGGGATGGAACCAGTGAGGCTGTCCGGAAGGCAAGCTGGAGGAGTATGCGGGGCCCCGGGGGAAGGCCGAAGGGAGGCTGTAGCGAGCTCTGAGCGAGCTGGGTAAATACTTTGGTCTGGTAGGGAGAGCTGGGGGGGATTAAGCCCAGGCTCTCTCTGTGTTAGAGGGTGACATCTGAGTCAGCAGCCCCGAAGGCCACGTTCCCTGAATGCTGACCTTGGCGAAATGGTAATAAAGTTTAGCTACTTTTTCATCCCCTTCCTGAGCCCAGATTGGCTTCTGATCCCATGAGGCCTCGCGGTCAACCACAGCTCTCCTCCTGTGCCTCTGTGGATAGTCACACCACTGAAGTGGTCCTTGGAGCCCAAAAGCCGCCCCCCGCCCCCAGGTTGTCTGTGGAGAAGGAATCACTAATGTGGGTGTTCAGGTGGTGGACAAGCTGGCAGGAGGGTCTCCCGGCACCCCTTCCTGTCTGGGGGGCCACCTCTGCCTGCCCCACTGGGGGGTCCGTGGGCTCAGGAAATTGGGGGCTCAGTGGATGACTTCCTTCCCCCCCGGATGCTGACTTGGCGACAGCGCTGCTGGTGACCTTTTCCTTCCCTGGCCCTGGTACGAGGCCTGCTGGTGTCGTCGACTTCCCTCTAACCAAGCAAAGTGGGGCAGCGATCCCGAGTGGTGGCCCACCGTTAGGTGACTGGATTTCACTATCAGGATGGAAAATCTTCAGGGGTTATTATTTTCCAAAGGGCTGGGCACCTCCCGCCCTCATCTCCATTAGTGCCTCCTTGAACGCAATCCAATATCCTGGTGAAGATCACAGTGAAACCAAATCTGGTGTCTGCCGCCTCGCCTTAATCCCTGTAAGTCTTGAGCCCATCACCGAGACCTGACCCAGCACTGGCCCCCTGTGGCTACATCCTAAAATGACTTGGCTTGACATGGACAATGAGGGACAAAACCTGAGGCCACTGCCCTTAGGAATTTGGTCCCTCTTAAGCTGTGGGTAACAAGCAATCCCCAAATACAGACACCCTCGGCAAGCAGGAAAACCTCCTAGTCAAGGATAAAATTGACATAGAAGGGTCCTGACAAATTCGACGATGGGGCTCTGAACTATAAAAGAGTGGAGGAGCCAGGTCCCCTTAACCTTTCCTGAGTCCAAGGGCATCATTAGCTTCCTAACCCCTGTCTGTTTTACCCCCGACTCTTTCATCTACTCCAGAGAACAAGGACATCGGATTAGCACTATGGAGCCCTATGACATTTCTCATCAAGATTTATACACTCATCTTGTCCCCACCCCTTTCATCCCTTCCCTTTCCCTCTGCTTACAGAATAGGATCCTCCCTGCTTCTGCTTCCTATTTGACCCATTCCTCTAGACTAAACCCAGTTTCTACTCCCCTAGGTCTCACCAGATGCTCCCTGCTCTTTCAGTTCTCAGAAGGCCAGGAATATTTGGAATATGATTAAACCTGCCTGCTTTCCTGCTCCTGCCACTCTTTTGCTCCTTGTTCTGTTGACCCTGAGCCCTTCTAATTAGATTACAAACTCCATGAGGACACATGTTCTCCTTCTCTGTTATCTTTTTCGTGCCCCTGTGTCTGCGGCAGGCTTGGCACTTGGTTGAGAATTTTGAATACTTGATTGATAGTTTTCGTTTTCTATCTCAAGAAATCATTCCAAGTTGCTTAAGGAGAAAAAAAAAAAAAAAAACACAGAGAAGGCAAAACAGAAGAAATGTAATCAGGAAGCATTTGGATATTTTTCACAAGATGTTCTGAGAGTGTCTGCCGCTGTGTAAGCGTGGGCATGCTTGCCCTTGTGGGTATACAGGTGGTACTTGGGATCCAAGGCAACATTAGGTTCATTAAGAAGATGCTTGCTGACCACCTGCACGTGGACGCATTCTCACAGTCCTGAAGTTTCCTCGTTTGAGATGCCGTTTGCTTCACGTGCTGTAACGAGCCCACAGTAATGACAGGGAGCTGAGGTTGGAATGCCTAATAAGCTGTGGATTAAGAAACGATGTGATAGCATCTTGCAGGTTGTAATTAACACGCGATTCTATTATGTCGTATCAGAGCTTTGTCTTCTTGCTGACAAGTAATTCCCCCAAATAATCACTTGTCTTTCAGCATCCTAATGAAAGGACTAATCATAAAGAGCTCCCTCCTAGAAAGGCCAGTGGAACAATCTGGGGACAATTACACGAGCACCAGTAGCTGCTGGGCAAAATTACCTGGATTTGAATACATGGTGAGTGAGACCAAGTGAGGGGAATGAGGCCTTGGCTGGGCATTCAGGCAGCACCTGCCTGTGACTGCCGGCTTCTGGAGTAGAAGAATCAAGCCCTCATCAGGAGGATTTGAAAGAACTCGAATCATTTTTTTTTTCCCTTAAATGATAGTAGTCATGATTATCCGTAGAAAAGTTGGAAAATATAAACAAGATCACTACCAACATCTTGGTTAGCATAATCATTGTCATCACCGATACCACCACCACCATGTTCATCATCATCAAAATTGTTACATTTAGGAGTTCATCCTCCATCCCAAATACTTTGCGAGGCACTTGAATGCTATCTCTAGGTCTAACCAAAATCTTACAAGGTGGGTAGTTATAGTTCCGCTTTATACATGGAAAGGCCGAGTCCCAGCTCACACAGAGCAATAGCAGCTAGAGGTGGACTTTCAGTTCAGGTCTGTGTATCTAAAATCTGTGTTGCCACGCCTGTTTTTGTCCTCATTTTTAAGGTGGGATAATGACCCTCTCTCTTCTAAATAGTTGTGAGAGTTGAAGGAGATGGTGAATGTGAAAGTTCTGCAAATCATGAAGTCTTGAATAGATTTAGGGCTTGTTAGACAGTGTCTCAGAGAAGGCAATGGCACCCTACTCCAGTACTCTTGCCTGGAAAATCCCATGGATGGAGGAGCCTGGTAGGCTGCGGTCCCTGGGGTCGCTAAGAGTTGGACATGACTGAGCGACTTCATTTTCACTTTTCACTTTCATGCATTGGAGAGGGAAATGGCACCCCACTCCAGTGTTCTTGCCTGGAGAATCCCAGGGACGGGGGAGCCTGTTGGGCTGCCGTCTCTGGGGTCACACAGAGTCGGACACGACTGAAGCGACTTAGCAGCAGCAGCAGCAGCAGCAGCAGACAATGCCTGGCATCCATCCAGGCACCATACCCAGCTGCCAATTAAATGAGCAGTATTCATTGAATGTGTTTAACTGGGTCTCACTGAGAAGCCGGGCCTGGGAAGATCTGTGCAGTGTTCTTCTGGGGCAGGGGGAGGAAGGGAGAGGAGTAAAGCTAGGTCCATGGCATGGGTGTTATAAGTTGAGAGGAAAGAGAACAATGGCTCAGCCAACTGGAGTGGTGATCGCCGGGCAGTGGGGCTACCCCGATCATGTCCATCAGTCACCACCAAGAAGTACTTCCTCAACCTCAATATACTGTGCTTAATAAACAACTCAAAACAAGTTCCCTAGGTCCTTTTCCAGTCAGATTCTCAACTTCTCATATAAAAATTCCAGAGCCACTGTGGGTGCTGGGGAACAGGAGGGGCATAAGTTTGAAGATGTGGGGTGAGCGCAGTGAAGGGCCTAAGTGTGAGAAGCGGACTGGAGCCAGACTTGAAGCAGTGTTCTATCTGCTTCTCTATCTGCCTTCCTCGCTGCCTCTTGTCTTAGGAAATAAGTAGAATTCAAAAGCTTTGTCCCTCTCACGTGTGTATGAGTGTTGGAATCAGGAACAGGCTCTCGCATTGAAAGGCAGAGGTAAGGAGGTCCTGCTATCCTGAATGTCTACCCAGAACACCAGCCAGGAGCCCCACCAGGCCTTGGATGCTGACCTCTGCTCCCGTGTTGGAGGTCCTGATGGCGACTTGAGAAATTAATTGAACTTCTGTTGGGCAGCTCTCCGCCAGGGCACCTCTCCAGCCTCCTGTGGCTTCTGCATTTGTCTTGGAAGATCACCAAGCCGGGAGTGGAGTTTGACCAAAAGTAGGTGGAATTGACTCATAAGCGCCAACTCAGGCAGTCACTACCAAGCCAAAACAGAAAAGAGAAGGTGGATGGGAAGAAAAATTGGGCAGCATCAATAAAGATGGTACTTTGCTAGGAAGAAGTTGCAGCCCCACCTGGGAAAGAGTGAGACTAGCTACATGCAGCCACACCTGTCCTCCTGCTGAGGTCACAGAACCTGAACTTGACCTCCACATCTGTACCTTGTGTAGACGAACCCTCCAGGCCCCAATACCGGGCCACCTGGATCTGTTCCGGCATGCGCAAGTAACCAGGCTGCTGATATCATGGGGATCTGATATCAGGCATCTTGCATCTGGATACATGAGCTTGTGGCTAGTGAACCAGGAGAAGCAGGGAGTCAACGATGGCTATTCTGCTCACAGTTGTGTGGTGACACCCTTCAAGGGGACACCTGTGGCCATGATTTCTTTCTTGGTGCTGTGTTCTGTTTGTCAAAGTCTACTTGTGCCTTCATTCTTGAAACTGTTGCTAGACTTAATAGAGAAGAGGGTGTTCATGGGTCATTTGCTCTGGGGAGGTTTTTAGAAGAGTGAGGATCATGGACAGAGAAGATTTTCTGCATGGGGAGGAATGAATGAAGGCTTAGGAAATTAAGCTGCTGAGCTGCGGCAGTGAACACATGCTTGGATAATCTGAGCTGAAAGATCACCTAGGACTCAAAAAATGTGCATAGACATATAATCTAATTGGAGTTCAGCAGCAGGGACCTGCCAGCCTATTAACCACTATTGATTAGTAGATTTTGATGCTGAAGCTGTCACTGGCCCATGGGCTGTGAAGGCTGCAGGGATTCCCGGGGGAAGAGAGGAAAGCTGTACTCAATGTCTCCTTCCTGCTCTGTGGCATGTTGCTCCTCTCTTCTGTCCTGTCCCACAAACAGGTTTTCACAGAGAAGAGAGAGAGAGAGAGCTCTTCTGGTCAAAGTGGGTCTTGACCCCTGGGGATGTGGAATACAAAGTCATCATATCTCAGCTGCATTCTCTACCTAAAGATAAATATGGTGGCTTTGAGAGGGTGTTGCGAGTCTCTCTGACATCCTACTTTTAGATGAGCTCACAGGAACCTTAGATGAACTTCAGAAACAACACACTTAAATGACAGAATCTCCAGAGACTCAGCCTATCAGGTCCTGGCGTCCCCTGGTCCAGGGCTCACCCAGCCAAGAGTCCTGTGTTGGTGCCCATGTGTCTCCACTCTGGAGTGAGATTTTAGGAACCATTTCTTTGAGCCCATGACCCAAAGAATCCCTTACTTTTCATCCTGTTTCTTCAGTCTCTGGGTCCTTCAAGTTCTACCTGCTCCTCAGCCATGTTCCTTTCTCTATGTTTCATGTGATAGAAGCCACTCTCTCCTTGCCTCCCTTGTTCCAACCTGTTGAAACACCTGATGAGGCTCTAGAAACCAAGTTTTAGGAGGGATGTCTGAAGGAGGATGAGATGTTCCAACTGGAGAAGAGAAGATGCCAGAAAGAACCACCATCATGCTCTTCAGCCTACTGGTAGGTGGTATGTGTGTGTGGAAGGGTAATCAGATTTGAGGTGACTCAAGAGGTAGGACTAAGACCCATGGGTGAGAGCTGGAGGAGGACAGGTTCCAGGTCAGAATAAGGAAGTTAGCAGCTGCACTAGTTAGGAGCTGAGCCATCGTGCAAGCCACTGACACTGGAGGAAGCTTCTCTCTTGTTTACATTATCATTGTCTTCATCATCTGTATCACCATCATCATTTACTGAGCACTTAGAGGTGCCAGGCCCTCAAATAAGCACTTCATTCACGTGATCTCAGCATCCCTTCTACTTACTGTTACCTGCTCTTCTCTCTCTATCCCCTAAACCCTCTGGCTTGTAGTTTGGGGGAGATGTTTGGAGCTTGAAACAAGGAATTTGGATAAGGCTGGAGAGTCTGGGTGGTCCAGGTAGGGAGGTACCTACAGAACTGCAGGGCTTAGGAAGCAAAGTATTTGCCTAATGCAAAAGTAAATGTGCCCTTCTGTACATGATAGCCAGGCCTTGTTCTTACTGAAGGGGGCAGATAAATGTGCTTGCTTACTTTGGCTCAGCCTTCCCTGCACCCACTTTTTAAATGGTATTTATTTGGCTGCACCGGGTCTTCGTCTCAGCGTTTAGGATCTTAGTTGTGACATGTGAGACCTTATTCCCTGACCAGGGATGGAACCTGAGCCCCCTGCATTGGGAGCATGGAGTCTTAGCCACTGGATCACCAGGAAAGTCCCAGCCTTCCCCTTTTGATTCCCTGAGCCGCACATGTCATGAGACATAACATCATCACTCTCCTTTCAGCCTCGTCCCCACCAACCCACATGGAAAGCAGCACAGAGAAATGAGTTATGTGTAATGAGATTTTACATATAATTTTAAGATTTTGGTTTCCCCTTCCAGGGCAATGTTTTTCTACCAGGCTAATTTCTCATAATACAATGAAAGTCTCTGTTCTCTTACTATTGCAAGAATGTTATGCTTCTGAGAGCAAGTGGGAGTATTTTAGGGGGCTTGGCAGGAGGCTTGGTTCCCTTCAAACCATGCTACATGGATAAGTGGCAGGACTGATAAGGATAACTAGGAGGAGGAATGGGAAGTTATTGTTTAATGGGTACAGAGCTTTGCTGTGTGATGATGAAAGAATTCTGGAGATGGGAAGTAGGGATGGCTGCAGGATACTGTGAATGTACCTCATGTCGTTGATTTGTACCTTTAAATATGGTTAATATGGTAAAAGTAAAGAAACAGCAGCTAGGCATAACATTTGGAGACACAAGGGTGAGTAGCTAGCAGAGGAAACAACGGAAGCATTCATAGGGATTGTTCCTTTATCAAAATCTTGTCTGTTGTTGGAGGGGGTGCAAAATGGCATAATCCTGTTGGGGAGCAGTTGGCAACATTGATCAGAATCACAGATGCCCGTTCCCTTCGATCTCACAATTATTTACTCTGTTTATTCTAAGAGTGTGCCTGCTGTTGCACAAAATGACAGTGGACGAGGGTCTTCACTGCAGCAGTGTTGGAGTAACGGAAGGCTAGCCTCGGAAACAGCCCACGTGTCCACCCAGTGGGGGCTGGTTGAAGAAACAAGGATAGAGACGCACCGCGAAGCACAATGTAGTTGTAGGGTCTGTCCACAGTAAAGGTTTATCATGAGGTTAAAAACATCAAAGAGTCAGGTCAGATCAGTCAGATCAGTCGCTCAGTCGTGTCCGACTCTTTGCGACCCCATGAATCGCAGCACGCCAGGCCTCCCTGTCCATCACCAAGTCCCAGAGTTCACTCAGACTCACGTCCATCGAGTCAGTGATGCCATCCAGCCATCTCATCCTCTGTCATCCCCTTCTCCTCTTGCCCCCAATCCTTCCCAGCATCAGAGTCTTTTCCAATGAGTCAACTCTACGCATGAGGTGGCCAAAGTACTGGAGTTTCAGCTTTAGCATCATTCCTTCCAAAGAAATCCCAGGGCTGATCTCCTTCAGAATGGACTGGTTGGATCTCCTTGCAGTCCAAGGGACTCTCAAGAGTCTTCTCCAACACCACAGTTCAAAAGCATCAATTCTTCGGCGCTCAGCCTTCTTCACAGTCCAACTCTCACATCCATACATGACCACAGGAAAAACCATAGCCTTGAGTAGACGAACTTTTGTTGGCAAAGTAATGTCTCTGCTTTTGAATACGCTATCTAGGTTGGTCGTAACTTTCCTTCCAAGGAGTAAGCATCTTTTTATTTCATGGCTGCAGTCAGCATATGCAGTGATTTTGGAGCCCAGAAAAATAAAGTCTGACACTGTTTCCACTGTTTCCCCATCTATTTCCCATGAAGTGATGGGACCAGATGCCATGATCTTCGTTTTCTGAATGTTGAGCTTTAAGTCAACTTTTTCACTCTCCACTTTCACTTTCATCAAGAGGCTTTTGATTTCCTCTTCACTTTCTGCCATAAGGGTGGCATCATCTGCGTATCTGAGGTTATTGAGATTTCTCCCGGCAATCTTGATTCCAGCTTGTGTTTCTTCCAGTCCAGCGTTTCTCATGATGTACTCTGCATATAAGTTAAATAAACAGGGTGACAGTATACAGCCTTGACATACTCCTTTTCCTATTTGGAACCAGTCTGTTGTTCCATGTCCAGTTCTAACTGTTGCTTCCTGACCTGCATACAGATTTCTCAAGAGGCAGATCAAGTGGTCTGTTATTTCCATGTCTTTCAGAATTTTCCACAGTTTATTGTGATCCACACAGTCAAAGGCTTTGGCATAGTCAATAAAGCAGAAATAGATGTTTTTCTGTGTAAATAGAATGCTCTCTTTGTGTAAGAGAAGGGGAAATATCTGAATATATGCGTATCATATGTGCATAAAGGAACACTGGAAGATACATCTGAAGCTAAAGAAAGTGGTTACCGGAAGGAATAGGAGTGAGGAAGGGAGTGGGTGGACAGACCCAGGTGGGGCTAGAGTCTCATTGTGTTTTTTAATATTGTTTCAATTTTTTAATTGCATGAATAAATTACCTAGTTTTTCTAAAAAAAAAAAAAGATGAAAAGATTAGTAAGGCCCTGTGCAAACTCTAAAATACTCTACAGATGTAAGAAGTTACTAATGAGACAATAACTATGATGATAATGCCTATCAGCTTCTCCTTCTGGGAGCTGCGCTACATACTTAATCTCCTTTGTTCCTCCCGCAGTGATCCTCATTGTTGAAGACAAGAACCAGGCAATCAGAGAAGTTAGTTCGATGGTCTGACACCATGATCCTAGTAAGGCATGGAGCTGGGATTTGAACCCAGATCTCTCTGCTGCCACACGTTCCTCTTGACTACACCACACCCCCCAACACCCCATTGCCCCGAGGTATATTTTCCTTATATGAGAGTCTTTATTTTACACACTGCCAGCGCTTCTCCTGGCATCGCCACGGCCATTTTCCAAGCCCAGTTCAACTCTTACTTGTCTTCTTTATGTGCCATTCTTGGAAAACCCAACACCTTGACGCCGCCAGCCGGCCCCAGTTCGGGTAGTCATTCTGTCTTCAGGAGGTATTTTTGGTCGCAATTTTCCTACACTGTCCGGACGGGTGCCATGATTAGGCACAACGGTTCTTTGCGGTTGCTCCTCGCCTTCCTGAAATATCCATCCAGGACCATGCTGGCTCCACTGCCTTGGATGGAGCCCAGAAGAAAGTTTTTATGGAACACGTCTTTAAAGCGGTTAACGATTTAGGAATGACTTGGCAACGAAGACATTATGCACACGTACGCACAACAGAACTTTTTCCTGTACTTGGACAACCTCGGGGCCACACACTTAAGCCTGCAAATAGGGCCGGGTAATTACATGGTCCCAGAGGAGCCCCAACAGTCCTGAGAAAATTGACTTGGTTTCTGAAGTTTGGTTGTAAAAATAATTAGATCACAGGATATTTAAAAATAGGGTTCCAGAGGTAGAGCTGTGGGCTCCATCCTCAAATGACTTCGCTCAAGGGACCCCAAGTTGAGAGTAAGTTGAGATGCAAAAGCACCAGTATTCGGCAGATGGAAATTCCAGGCTACGTTTCCCAGGGCACGTGTCTGCTGCTGGTGGGATTGCCAGATGGAAGGAGAAGCCTTTTCAAAAGATTCCATTGGGGAGGTTCGCAGCCTGTGAGCGCCCAGTGTGTTTCCATAAACGAAGCCCAAACCACCATTTCCCTGCACCATGCTTGATGACTCGTCTCCACCACCACAGTTTACACATTTTTAAAGTTAATGATGCTCTGTGCCCAGAAAGTAAGGCAACTGACGTGCAGGTGCTCCCCTGGAGGGGTGAGTGATGGGATGTCGTGTGGAAGCTGAAGGACCAGTTTGTTTCAGGATAAATGGCCTTCTTGTGTTCTCTTTTTCCTATCTCAGCTGATTTCCTATAGCCAGCCTAGCATGTTTGGCTGGAGCATTGGGGTAGGAAGAAGAAAAGGCTGTGAGTCAGTTTGTTGGGTTTTTTGCTACAATTGTCAGCCAAATTATCTCAGAATATCATCTCTCCCAGGTCATCTTTTCCACCCAGACTGAGCACAGGGTGACAGTCCAAATCTCCCTGGCTAACCCAGAGTTTCTAGACCTGTTCCTGGTAAAGTTTGTTGGTGGGGACCTGGCTTTTCCTTTCGGTAATGGGTGTGTTGAAAACCCATTTTACGTTCTTCGAAGATGTCCAGGGTGGCTTGTGCTAGGATGGGGAAGAAAACGTGGAAACTAGTCTCTGAAAGTAGATGCTCAGTCTGACCATCTTGGTGGGGGTTTCCATCAGAAGCTTCGGAAGTGCTGTTTCCCCAGTAGCTCTCAGATGCAGCTGTGGGCTGTTGGTGAGGCCCGGAGGTCTCCCCCTGGGTGGGGACAGTTGGTAGCGGCTGTTCTCAGCAGTCGATGCTGGGGGGAGTCTCTTTTTTCCTGTGGCAACTTTCAGTGAGCCCCTCCATGAGATAATATTCCTGCAATTTTGTGGATCTTCCATAGAAAGTTCCTAGCCCGTTTCCCGGCAGCTCTTCTTCTTTTTTTTTAAATTATAGTTGATTTACAATACTGTGCTAGTTCCAGGTGTACAGCATAGTGATTTGGTTGTTTTTTTCAGATTATATTCCATTATAGGTTGTTACAAGACACTGAATGCAATTCCCTTTGCTATATAGTAAACCCTTGTTGTTTATCTAGTTTATATAGTTTGTATCTGTTAATCCCATATTCTTAATGTATCCCTCTCCCCGCCCCCCCAGCTGCTTCCCCTTTGGTAACCTTAAGTTTGTTTTCTATGTCAGTGAGTCCATTTCTGTTTTATATACAGATTCATTTGTACTCTTTTTTTTTTTTAGATTCCATGTATCTGACATAGTATCCGCCTTTCTTTTTCTGACTTAACTAAGTATGATATTGACCTACAAGACCTTTTAGAACTAACACCCAAAAAAGATGTCCTTTTCATTGTAGGGGACTGGAATGGAAAAATAGGAAGTCAAGAAACACCTGGAGTAATGCAAATTTGGCCTTGGAATACAGAATGAAGCAGGGCAAAGACTAATAGAGTTTTGCCAAGAAAATGCACTGGTCATAGCAAACACCCTTTTCCAACAACACAAGAGAAGACTCTACACATGGACATCACCAGATGGTCAACACCAAAATCAGATTGATTATATTCTTTGCAGCCAAAGATGGAGAAGCTCTATACAGTTAGCAAAAACAAGACCAGGAGCTGACTGTGGCTCAGATCATGAATTCCTTATTACCAAATTCAGACTTAAATTGAAGAAAGTAGGGAAAACCACTAGACCATTCAGATATGACCTAAATCAAATCCCTTATGATTATACAGTGGAAGTGAGAAATAGATTTAAGGGACTAGATCTGATAGAGTGCCTGATGAACTATGGAATGAGGTTCGTGACATTGTACAGCAGACAAGAATCAAGACCATCCCCATGGAAAAGAAATGCAAAAAAGCAAAATGGCTGTCTAGGGAGGCCTTACAAATAGCTGTGAAAAGAAGAGAAGTGAAAAGCAAAGGAGAAAAGGAAAGATACAAGCATCTGAATGCAGAGTTCCAAAGAATAGCAAGAAGAAATAAGAAAGCCTTCTTCAGCGATCAGTGCAAAGAAATAGAGGAAAACAACAGAATGGGAAAGACTAGAGATCTCTTCAAGAAAATTAGAGATACCAAGGGAACATTTCATGCAAAGATGGGCTCGATAAAGGACAGAAATGGTATGGACCTAACAGAAGCAGAAGATATTAAGAAGAGGTGGCAAGAATACACAGAAGAACTGTACAAAAAAGATCTTCACGACCAAGATAATCACGATGGTATGATCACTCACCTAGAGCCAGACATCCTGGAATGTGAAGTCAAGTGGGCCTTAGAAAGCATCACATGAACAAAGCTAGTGGAGGTGATGGAATTCCAGTTGAGCTATTTCAAATCCTGAAAGATGATGCTGTGAAAGTGCTGCACTCAATATGCCAGCAAATTTGAAAACTCAGCAGTGGCCACAGGACTGGAAAAGGTCAGTTTTCATTCCAATCCCAAAGAAAGGCAATGCCAAAGAATGCTCAAACTCCTGCACAATTGCACTCATCTCACACGCTAGTAAAGTAATGCTCAAAATTCTCCAAGCCAGGCTTCAGCAATACGTGAACCGTGAACTTCCAGATGTTCAAGCTGGTTTTAGAAAAGGCAGAGGAACCAGAGATCAAATTGCCAACATCTGCTGGATCATCAAAAAAGCAAGAGAGTTCCAGAAAAACATCTATTTCTGTTTTATTAACTATGCCAAAGCCTTTGACTGTGTGGATCACAATAAACTGTGGGAAATTCTGAAAGAGATGGGAATACCAGACCACCTGATCTGCCTCTTGAGAAATCTGTATGCAGGTCAGGAAGCAACAGTTAGAACTGGACATGGAACAACAGACTGGTTCCAAATAGGAAAAGGAGTACGTCAAGGCTGTATATTGTCACCCTGCTTATTTAACTTATATGCAGAGTACATCAAGAGAAACGCTAGACTGGAAGAAACACAAGCTGGAATCAAGATTGCCGGGAGGCATATCAATAACCTCAGATATGTAGATGACACTACCCTTATGGCAGAAAGTGAAGAGGAACTAAAAAGCCTCTTGATGAAAGTGAAAGTGGAGAGTGAAAAAGTTGGCTTAAAGCTCAACATTCAGAAGACGAAGATCATGGCATCCGGTCCCATCACTTCATGGGAAATAGATGGGGAAACAGTGGAAACAGTGTCAGACTTTATTTTTCTGGGTTCCGAAATCACTGCCGATGGTGACTGCAGCCATGAAATAAAAAGACGCTTACTCCTTGGAAGGAAAGTTATGACCAACCTAGATAGCATATTCAAAAGCAGAAACATTACTTTGCCAACAAAGGTCTGTCTAGTCAAGGCTATGGTTTTTCCTGTGGTCATGTATGGATGTGAGAGTCGGCCTGTGAAGAAGGCTGAGTGCTGAAGAATTGATGCTTTTGAACTGTGGTGTTGGAGAAGACTCTTGAGAGTCCCTTGGACTGCAAGGACATCCAACCAGTCCATCTTAAAGGAGATCAGCCCTGGGATTTCTTTGGAAGGAATGATGCTAAAGCTGAAACTCCAGTACTTTGGCCACCTCATGCAAAGAGTTGACTCATTGGAAAAGACTCTGATGCTGGGAGGGACTGGGGGCAGGAGGAGAAGGGGATGACAGAGGATGAGATGGCTGGATGGCATCACTGACTCTATGGACGTGAGTCTGAGTGAACTCCAGGAGTTGGTGATGGACAGGGAGGCCTGGCGTGCTGCGATTCATGGGGTCGCAAAGAGTCGGACACAACTGAGCGACTGAACTGAACTGAATATTCTATAGGTCCATCCATGTTCCCACGAATGACAGTATTTCATTCTTTTTATGGCCGAGTAATATTCTATTGTATAATATTAATATAATATTTCATTATATATACTATGTTTATATAGTATATATCTTTTTCTTAAGCCACTTGTCTGTTGGTGGCACTTAGGTTGCCTCTATGTCTTGGCTATTAAACTTAGTGCTGCTGTGAATATTAGGGTTCAGGTGCCTTTTTGAGTTAGAGTTTGTCTTTTCTACCCAAGAGTGGGATTGCTGGGTCATCTGGCAGCTCTATTTCTAATTTTTAAAGAAACCTCCCCCCTGTTCTCCATAGTGGCTGTACTAATTTACATTCCTACCAGCAGTGAATGAGGGTTCCCTGTTCTCCACACCCTCTGGAGCATTTATTATTTGCAGACTTTTGATGGTGGCCATTCTGACCAGTGTGAGATGATAGGTCATTGCAGGTTTCATTTGCATTTCCAGGCAGCTCTTTTAAGGACCGTGTTCCCATATTCCTAGAGTTGGGAACTCACTGTAGAGACAGTTACACCTGGAGCTTCTACTCCCCAGTGAAATGTTCCTGACATTGTGGAGAGAATTCACCAGTCCTTGGTGATGATGTCTGATCCCAGGTGGCCCTTAGAAGCAACTCCAATTCCCACTGTCTTCTAACCAGGTGAACCAAATCCCATGGATGAACCAAATCCCGTGGATAAACCAAATCCCCTGACCTGCTGCTCCCTGGGATGGGCATACAAATCATCTCCATCATAACCCCCAGGTCACTTTTCTTTGGTACAACATAGTCTTGTTCGAAAACACAGCTGAGATATGAGTACAGACCTCAAGCTGGCTCTAAGAATTTATTCATACTTTCACCCTCCAGAATAGACCACTTCCACTATTTTCTTCTGTTGAGATGATGCAAGTGTTGTATCTCTGCATTTGGGAAGGCAAGTCTGATGGCAGCAGGTCCCTGTATATGGGGTCTTGGTTTCTCACACAGGTGACCATTCTCCCATTCACACCCCAGGGAACCATTCTCCATCCTCAACACTGCTGGCACCGTGGACCAGATAATTCTTTGTTGTTGGAGACTGTTCCTTGTTTCAAGTATGTTTAGCAGCCCTGGGTTTTACCTACTGGATGCCAGGAGCAACACCCCTCCCCACCAGATGTGACAAGCGAAAGTGCTCCAGTGATGCCAGCCTGCTCAGGATTCCCAGCACATGTCACCCCACCTGGGTCTGGGTCTTTGCTCATGTTCCTACCATCAGGGATGCTTCTCTCCTCCCCAAAAGAGGAGACACCTGATTCTCTTGCCACTGGAATTTTCCCTTCCCTCCCTCTCCCACCAGTATTCCCTCTGAATGGTTCTACAGTAGCTTTGACCGTGTTAGAGTGGTCATTGCTTGCTCATCTGTCTTGAGCTCCTAGGGATCTATGATATGGTCCTAGTCTAGTTTGTAGACCCCATGGCCAGCAGAGTACCTAGCACATGTACTCTGAGTACAAGCCATGTAGCCAACAGCCGACTACGGAGTGTATCCTTGCTTGAGGGCTGGCACACCCTGGTCACTTAGGATGGTCACACATGAATTGGCCCTGATCTTTTCAAGTTGATTAAATAGCTTGCAGTACTATTTCTTGGGGTTGGGGGGGGCAGTCCATATAATAACATTTTATTCTACTCTCTCTGAGGCAGTTCCTTTTTAAAAAATAAATTAAAAAAATTATTTACTTGTTTACTTATGGCTGTGTTGGGTCTTTGCTGCTGCGCAGGCTTCTCCAGTTGCTGAGAGTAGGGGCTACTCTCTAGCTGTGTTGTGGTATCTCATTGCGGTGGCTACTCTTGTTGCAGAGCATGGGCTGTAGAGCACAGCTCAGTAGCTGTGGTGCGTGGGCTCACTTGCCCCATGGTCATGCCCCACGACCAGGATCCCCTGGTCAATCCCAGACCAGGGACTGAACCCATGTCCCCTGCATTGGCAGGCAGATTCTTTACCACTGGACCACCAGGAAGTCCTGAGGCAGTTCTTAACCCTCTTAATTCATGCAGTGTATACATCCTGAATGCACTTTAGGGGGCTGCAGAGTCACTAAAAGTTTTGTGTAGATGCATGAATAGACATTGATTTTTTTCCATCCCTGGGGGCGGGATCCCATAGGTTTCATCAATTTTCCAGATGTAGCCATGAGTTTAAAACTGTTAAGGATAATTATTTTAGTCGAATAACCTAGAGCTAACTATCTAAATATCCACTACTGGCTTGGGGGTTGTGGGGGACACAGGGAGGCACTAGACTCAGACCAGCTGTGAAGCAATAAAAGATGACTTCAGGGCTAAACTGCACAGCACAGATTATCAGTGCAAAGGGGTCCTAGACAGGAGGACCAGTTATAAGGCCAAGTGTCTGCGGAAGACCCTGGGAGGGCCCGTATGCTGTAGGATTGTTGGCTTTCAAGCTCTTTGTTCCAAAACTTGTAGTGACTATGAAGAAAACTGGCCAGTTATCATTATTGGTGATAGCTTCTTTAAAATCAATTCATATGTATCTTGAGAACCTGATCTATACAAAGTTCTGTGCCTATTGCCTGGAGAAAAAGTGCAGCTCTTTAGAGGAAAAAAAGCTTGGTTCCCTATTGGCTCATCTGCGTAGGAGTTTGGGGCTTTGGACAAACACTTGGCCTCTGAGTCTCAGAATTTCATTTGTAAAATAATAAAATCTCCTCTTGTGGAACCCATCCTTATGTCAGGCTCCTTCCATTGAGAAATACCCTTCCCTACATCGGTCATGAGGTTTGAATTGGGGGTTTTCACTGTAACACCCCACACCCCAGGCCAGGCAGACACGCGATGCTTGTTGCATCACAGTCGTCCGTCCTCCTGAGCTCACTGGTGGGAGTGTGGCTGTGACTCAAACTTTGCCAGCTGAAGCCCTTCCCTGGGGTTTTTCCAGTGCGAGAGCCATCTCTGTCCACTTGGGCCAATTTAAATTGAGGTGGTTTTCTGTAACCCAAATGGTATTAATTGTAACAAAGTACCTACATTGTGAGATTTATCAAAGTAGAAATTATATGGAGCAATTAACAAGGTACTACATATTAAAAATATACATGAAAAAACAACAGACAGTAATGTTGCAATCAAAGAAGGATCTCTGTGTAGCCCATGTTTGAATCTGGGCTCCCAAAATGTGTTAGGCAGCCTCTTCCTTTGTGTCTTTACTCACACAGTTTCTCTGCTTGCAATGGCTACCCCTCTTTACCCACCAATAAACTTATGTCAGTTCTACTTATTCTTTTTTTTATTAAAATTTTTAAATTTATTTACTTTTAGCTGCATCCGGTCTTAGTTACAGCACAGCACGTGGGCTCTTGTCATTTCAGTGTGCGAGCTCTCCAGTTGTGGCACTTGGGCTCACTGTTCTGCAGCTTGTGGGATCTTAGTTTCCCTGACCAGGGATCAAACCTGTGTCTCCTGCATTGGAAGGTGGATTCTTAATCACTGGACCGCCAAGGGAGTCCCAGCTGACCTTATTCTCATCTAAAAGCCTATTTTGTCTGATAATAAACAGCCAACTGCTTTCTGTTGGTTAGAATGTGTCTGCTGCAGCTCTCCCCTGTCCTTTACTTTCATCTTTTCTGAATCTTCAAGTTATAGATGTGTTTCTGGGAAATAGCACATTCCTAAATAATTTCAACCCAGTCAGGTGATCTTGTCTTTTAATTGGTTGGTTGAATCTATTTACTGTTATTGTAGTTTTAGATGTTTGAATGTTGTTGTTGTTCAGTCGCTAAGTCATGTCCAACTCTTTGTGACCCCGTGGACTGCTGCACACCAGGCTTCCCTGTCGTTCACTGTCTCTCAGAGTTTGCTCAAACTCATGTCCATTGAGTCGGTGATGACATCCTATCATCTCATTTTCTGTTGCCCGCTTCTCCTCCTACCCTCACTCTTTCCCAGCATCAGGGTCTTTTCCAGTGGTCAGCTCTTTGCATCAGGTGGCCGAAGTATTGAAGTTTCAGCTTCAGCATCAGTCCTTCCAATGAATATTCAGGGTTGATTTCCTTTAGGATTGACTGGTTTGATCTCCTTGCAGTCCTGGAGACTCTCAATGGTCTTCTCCAGCACCACAATTTGAAAGAATCAATTTTTCAGTACTCAGCCTTCCTTATGGTCCAACTCTCACATTCGTACATGACTTCTGGAAAAACTGTAACTGATTATTCAGACCTTTGTCAGCAAAGTAATGTCTCTGCTTTTTAATATGCTGTCTAGGTTGGTCATAGCTTTTCTTCCAAGGAGCAAGTGTCTTTTAATTTCATGGCTGCAGCCGCTATCTGCAGTGATTTTGGAGCCCAAGAAAATAAAACCTGTCAGTGCCTCCACTTTTCCCCCTTCTATTTGCTATGAAGTGATGGGACCAGATGCCATGATCTTAGTTCTTTAATGTTGAGTTTCAAGGCAGCTTTTTCAGACTTCTCTTCACCCTCATCAAGAGGCTCTGTTTGAACACATTCTATCATTTTCTTTTTTTTTTTTCATTTTCTTTTATTATTTCTGTTTGTCCTACTTCATGCTGCTCCCCGCCCCCCCGCACCCGCCACTGTTCCCTTTTCTGTTCTTTGACTTTCACCCCTCTTTGATTTGGGAGCAATCCATTCCATTTTTATTCTTTCAGCTCCTAAAATTTTAACATACTCACCTGACATAATCTCTAACCCTCTTACAGACAGTTTAAGAATTGTGCTGTGCCTAACGCTGATGCACACGCTGCCCAGCATGCTACTGAATCTGGTGTTTTGGTTCCAGCCTGTTTGGTCCGTCCCAAATCGGTCATTAATATTGTTGTCAGTGTTTCTTCCTCATTCCTCCCTTCTGCATTCCATTTCTTGCCCATCCTTCAGAAATTCTTCCGGGGAGACACTGTTGGTGACAGATGCTTTCAGTTCTCATTTGCCTAAAACCCTTTTATTTCAGCCTCACAGTTGAGCTGCCATGTAGATGTGCATTGAGTTCTAGGTTGACAGTCATTTTCACGCAGCCCCCTGAAGCCCTTCCAGTGTTCTGCTGATCCTGGGCTCCGTTTTGCTGTTGAGAGGTCCACTGATTGTCATTCCTCTGTAGGTAAGTTCTCTTTTCTTGCTTGTTGCTTTTCATATTTTACTCTGTGACACTGGTGAATGATGGTTTCGCTACAGAGCATCTCTAGCTGGGTTTTTTATTTATCCTGCCTAGAACATGGGCTACCTGATTTATGAAGTCTTGTTTTCCATTAATCCTCAGTCATTATCTCTTTGCGTCTTCTCTCTCATCATTCTCCATGATCATTTTCTGGAATTCTCATTAGATATCCATGAGAGAAATTCGCCTTTTATCTGCTCTGTCTGCCATGCCAATGCACTTATTTCTATCTTTTTCTTTTGTAAACTGGCTGTTCTTCTCAGATCTACTTTTATTTGCCTAACTCTTACAGTCCCACTGAGTCTAATTGCTATTTATCCTACTCAGTGAGTTTAAAAATTTTAGTGTCTATTAAATCTTTCTCCAGAAGTTTTTTTTGGTTCTTTTCCAGATCCGCTTGGCTTTTGTTCCACTGCATTCCCCTCCCCCTATTTTTCTATTTCTTTCTTTTATACATTTAAATAATTTAAAGTTACTAATTTTATATTCTCTCTGATATTATTCATTTACCAGAAGTTCTTGGCAGCCCTAGCTGATTTTGCTTTCCTTTTATCTATTGACATTTGCTCCTGATGCAGTGGTTTTCCATGGGCTTTGAAATTTTGGATTGTGAGTGAAGCTTTATCTTCAGAAAGCTTTCCCCATCTTGAGTTGAGGATATGTATCTTCTCTTCCAAGTTTTTTATTCTTGTCAGTTAATATACTTTAATGTGTATATTGGGCTTCCCTGGTGGCTCAGCAGTACAGAATCTGCCTGCCAATTCAAGAGACTTGGGTTCAGTCCCTGAGTCAGAAAGATCCCCTAGAGAAAGAAAAGGCAACCCATTCCCGATACAGTCCATGGGATTTCCAGGGTTGCAAAGAGTTGGACACGACTTACTGACTAAACAACAATAACAACCACAGTATGTGTATTAGATGCTCAACCATCTTTATTGATGGTACGGACAACCTACAAAAAGATAAATAAATCTCATTACCCTCCACCTTTTACTGGAAGGGGATTTATTTCTCTACCTCTTTCCCTCTAAGCATTTTTGCTTATGAGTCTGAGATTTTTTTTTTACTATGGTTGAGACATACATTCTTGGGACAAGAGAATGCAGCTCTTGTCTCTCAGAAGAAGAGACACAGGCAGATGTTCTGGAAAGGGGGGAAAGAGGATGGCAGAGTCCTTCAGTCACAGGAGGAGAGACAATATCAAGCAGCGTCAAAGAGGAGTGAACAAGACCACCATCATCTCTGGGTTGAGAGAGGGGAGCAAACACGAGGATAATGTGGCAAGGGACCAGAGGGCTTGGGGGAGGCAGCTCATGGTGTGGAGGCTAGAGACTCGGAGAAGGTGGGAAGAGGTATGTATCGCCACCTTTCCACTTTTATTAATGATGACAGAGGACAGCAGAAGGCCAAGACTTACCGTGTGCCAGGGACTGTGCTAACAGCTTTGTCTGGATTCTTTCCTTTGATCCTCATAACGTCTCATTGAGGGCGCACTTCTATTCTCCCTAATATACAGATGAGGACACTGCCATTGACGAAGCTGAGAAATGCAACCCATACCCCACAGCCAAAGAGAGGAGCGGAGCTGAAATGTGACCCAGCTGTATCCTGCGCCAGAACCGAACATGGGTTGCCATGCCCTTCTCCAGGGAATCTTCCCAACCCAGGGACTGAACTCAGGTCTCCTGCGTTGCAGGCAGATTCTTTAGCATCTGAGCCGCCAGGGAAAGCCACATGGCATGTGGTGGGTGCTTAGTAAATACTTGCCTAGTAAGCAACTCATGTTTTTTCCTTTGTAGAGTTGAGGAGCTGAGCCTTGGAGTGGTGGAATAGCTGTGTTAGGGTGAGGTGCTCTCCTCCCTTCTCCTCCCTGGGCTTTAAAGTCGTCACCGGACCAGCACCCTGGCACTTTCTCTGGTGAGGAGGCTGGGCTGGGGGAGATTTTCGAGAAGCATGTCATCCTGCCGGCTGATACAATGATGAGGAAGGAGTTGCTGCCTGAACACTCCCTAGGCAGGGTGACAGTTTTTAGGTATCAATCATGCTGAGTCCCATTATTATCATCCGTATCTCGGTGATGAGAAGAGACCACATAAGGGAGGGATTCCTCCCTTGTCCCCACCTCCTGCACACACAGCCCAGGCTCACCTTCAACCACTGCAGAACCTGAGACTTGGTAGGGTTGGAATGTCCAAGCTGTGGGCTTTCCTCTGGCCTGTGCTTTGCAGGTAGACCCAGCACCTCAAGTATTTATTCTCCTGGGAAAGGAGAAAACCCAGAGTGACAGGCATTGGGAGGGTGGGGAGTGGTGGGAATGTTCACTGCCAGGATTTCACCACCAAGATTTTGTGCCTTTCCTTTATAAAGGGAATAACTTCTTACTGCAGAAGTCTGGGAGCCCCCTTATTCTACGGCTGCAGGCTGCCTGTGAGGGGAGCACCCAGCAGAGGCCACTGACCCGGCAGCGGCGTGTCTGTCTTCCTTGGGTCTCTGGTCTCCTCATTGTCCTCCCTTTGCCTCCCTCTTCCTGCCTTTCTCTCTCTCTCTCTGTTGCTGTCTCTCCCTCCTTAACTTTTCCTGTCATTTCTTCCCTCTCCTTCTCTGCTCTCCCGATCCCTCCCCCGAGGACGCGCACTTTGCTTTCTGTGAACTTTTCTATCGCTCCTTCTACCTCCCAACGCTCTCTCTCTCCAAAGGCACAGCATGACACCCCATTCCACCTCCTCCCTCACCCCACCATGCCTGAGAAGGTCCTGGCTTGCCTGCAGCCTCAGGGCTCATCCCACAGAGGCTCTTCAAAGCTCCTTGAGCTTACAGTTCATGAAAAGCATCCTGGCTCCAGGGAGAGGCCGAAAAGCTGGGCAGCCAGGTACACCTGCTGAGTTTAAAGTTCCTCACTGGAGAGTGTTTCCTGGGGTACCTGGGATGCCCGGCCCCTGTAGGGTGCCCAGAGGCCCCGATGCTGTGGGGACAAACTCCTGGGTTGCCTACCGTCAGCCCCCGGGGACTTCTGAGGTCCTTTGTGCTCACCCACTGTGGGGACCCCCCTAGCCGTGGGCTCCCAATGCGACAAAGAGCCCCATGGGGCTCAGAGACCCAGATCAGCATTTTAAAGAAAGGTCAGCCAGAAGGGATTGCTGAGACCTGCTGGGAGCAGAGGGGATGATGGCTAGGGAAGTTCGCCAGCCCCAGGCCCCCAGCAGGCCCATCTGCTGCCCAGGTGGCATTTGAGAGGTCAGGAAAGGCACAGATAAGAAAGGAGGAGACTTGGACTCCAACTTCAGCTCAGATGCCAGTGAATGAAGATCCAGGCAGGTTACATAATATCTCCAAGACTCACAGTCCTCCATTTCAAAAGAAAAAGTCAGAGAAAATGGTCTCTAGAATCCTTCCAGCTCTGGCGTTAGGATGGTCCCAGGAGAGGGCTGAGGGCTGAGTGACCTTGAGGCTGCTGTTGTCCACTGATCCCAGGAAGGCCTTGGAACAAATACCAGCAGTGTGTGACTCTGGATGAGGTGGATACGTGACCTTTTGAGCCTCAGTTTCCCCATCTGTGTAGTAAAGTAACACTTACTTATGGGATCCTGTTGGAATTAAAACAAGAGGGAAAGGCCAGGGTTTCTCAAGGATAAGCCACATGGCCCCAGGCAGTACCTAGGCTGACTTTAGCTCATCTTCATCCTGGCACTCAGTGACAAAGTCAGGCCCTGCTCAATCCTTTCTCAAACCCAGTTGCCACAGAGACAGTCAGCATGACTGTAACACATCTCTATCACTCACCAATTTCTCCTTTAATCAAAGGAAGTCCAGGCCTCAGGGTAAGGGCTGGCTGTTGAGAATATCAAGTTCTGATTTGATAACATCGTTTTTATTTATTATGTCTGTTTTTACACTTTCCTTCTATTTATTCTTTATCTCCATGTTCGTATTTTATCTTATTTAAAAATTTTTTATTTCTTATTTAATTTGTCTTCTGCCCATAGTAATGCTGGTTTTCCACGAAGGTCATAGAATATCCTCTTGATATAAATTTGAGTAAGTAAATGCAATCTCTTGGAGACAAATATTAAGTAGTAGTAAAGGCAGTGCGATGCTCTGGTGTAAGCTGTGTAGGTGATCTAAGAGTTGGGGGAAACGTTTGCATAAACCTAGCAACATGTCAAGTGCTTCCTGTGGTCCCTGACCTCTTTGGTGTATTTGTTGTTGTTTTGTTGCTAAATTGTGTCTGACTCTTTGGCGACCCCATGAACTATAAGCTCACCAGGCTCCTCTGTCCAGGGGATTTCCCAGTGGGTAATCATGACTGTTACTGCCCTCAAAGGAAGGGCACGTGCTGCCACACGCCATTTCTCTGCCTGCCATCTCGGCTCCCAAGTTGTGCTGATGACACCTGTGTCCTTGTAGCAAGCCCTTCGGGCAGTGCAGGGATAAATCCTGTTCAGTCTTCAGATTAGTTCTGACTCAAATGGTCTCTCCCATTGAGTTTAATGGAAAGTCTTTCCAATGGGCCCCCAGATTATGAAACCATTGAATGTCTACACTAGTGAGAAAGGGGTTGGAATTCCCATCGGAGCCACTGTACTTTGTTAAACAGAGTATGTTTAACACCACCACCCTTATGGCAGAAAGTGAAGAGGAACTAAAAAGCTTCCTGATGAGAGTGAAAGAGGAGAGTGAAAAAGTTGGCCTAAGGCTCAACATTCAGAAAACGAAGATCATGGCATCTGGTCCCATCACTTCATGGCAAATAGATGGGGAAACAGTGGAAACAGTGTCAGACTTTATTTTTTTGGCCTCCAAAATCACCGCAGATGGTGATGCAGCCATGAAATTAAAAGACACTTACTCTTTGGGAGGAAAGTTACGACCAACCTAGATAGCATATTAAAAAGCAGAGACGTTACTTTGCCAACAAAGGTCCATCTAGTCAAGGCTATGGTTTTTCCAGTGGTCGTGTATGGATGTGAGATTTGGATTGTGAAGAAAGCTTAATGCTGAAGAATTGATGCTTTTGAACTGTGGTGTTGGAGAAGACTCTTGAGAGTCCCTTGGACTGCAAGGAGATCCAACTGGTCCATTCTAAAGGAGATCAGTCCTAGGTGTTCATTGAAAAGACTGATGCTAAAGCAGAAACTCCAATACTTTGGCCACCTCATGCAAAGAGTTGACTCATTGGAAAAGACCCTGATGCTGGGAGGGTTTGGGGGCAGGAGGAGAAGGGGACAACAGAGGATGAGATGGCTGGATGGCATCACTGACTCTATGGACATGAGTTTGAGTGAATTCCGGGAGTTGGTGATGGACAGGGAGGCCTGGCGTGCTGCGATTCATGGGGTCGCAAAGAGTCGGACACGACTGAGCGACTGAACTGAACTGAAACAGAGTATGTATTACCTTATGAAGTAAAAGCCACTTATGCATAGCCACCAATGTGTCTCAGTATAGTGTCACCAAGACAGATCTTCAGAGAAGAGTCAAGAGCAAGTGAAAACAAAAGCTGCAAGTCCATGACTATCCATCACCCAGGAAGTTCCCAAGATGATTAGGGCAGCTTGTGTGTTAACTTTGTTCAACTCACAGATTTCTATTGTGTTACAAGAAGGGGAGAACAAAATGAAATTTATATAGAAGCCAAGGGATGTTTCTTTAAACCTCCCGTCCAGCATAGCGCCTTGCAGGAGGTATATTTCACACAGCATCCTGGGGCTCCCTGGGGCTTTCTGAATGCAAAGATTTAGCCATGTGCCTGGGATTATCTGCCTCTAACAGTCTGGTCTGTCAGACCTGCATAGTGTAAGATATCTTTCTAGAAGTATCTGAAGTATCCAAAGTTTGTGATCTTAAAAGCCCATGTCAGAAGTCTCCAGGGAGGAAGATCTCGGGGGGAGGGGGGCACTCAGTGGATGCCCCCAAACAGCTTCAGCACCTGGATAAGCCAGAGGTCGGTCCTTTCTGTGTTTGGACTGGTAGCCATCTGCACAGTGCTCTCTCTGGATTAGTAGGACAACTGTGCAAAATCCCCCCTGGTGGCAGACTCAAGGACTCAGGTCCCGACCAGTGGTGAGGACCTATGTTGCCTTCTTGTCCCTAACACTATCCCTAGGACAGTGTTTCACATATGCTGAACATCTAACAGCCTTCTGCTGAAACCTGGCAAGCTCCTTCCATAAAGGGGTGTCATGAATTTTCCTCCTGAACTCAGCTTTCAGTTTTCGAAGGCTTGTTTCCTTAACAGCTTATTTTCTTTAACTCCTAGGATATTGCTAGATTGGAGTTTTGTCTTATTTTCTTTGTTTTTGCAAAAATGTTGCAAAAGCAGAATTTCTTGGTTTCACACAGATAGCCTTACCTCTCATTAAAATACCATGGTTTATAATTTGTTAGGCCATTAAATTATTATCTCACCTTTGGGAAGCAGGAAGTTTGGCAAGTGTGGGATAGATACTAAAGTTGAAGAAGGGATGTGACTTCAAGGGCGCCAGTTGTCACTGTGAAACAAAGGGATCCTGCTTTGGATAATGTTATGCTAAAAGCAGACACCAACAGTGTAAGTCAAAATTAGAAGTCAATGAAAGCCACAGAGATGTCTGACTTTTGACTCATTTCTCCTTATTTCTCAAGAGGGTTTGTAAGTGGGAAGGATGGTCTCCACGTTGTTTTTTTTTTTTTTTTTTTTGCCAAAGTGGCAAGAGTTTCTAAGGCAGAGGCGGGATTAAATCCCTTGATTTTTCTGCACAGTCCACCCCTTTTATTTTTATATATCTGTATTTTTTTCTTTTTCTTTTGGCCATACCTTGCAGCATGCGGGATCTTAGTTCTCTGACCAGGGATTGAACCTGTGCCCCCTCCACTGGAAGCGCAGAGTACTAACCACTGGACTGTCAGGGAAGTTCCTCCACCCCTTTTATAATGTAGTCTGTAGAGGGCCTTGGAGCACAAGCGATAAGGAGTTGAGTTTTAGACTTGATCTTGAAACAGAGCCTGAACCAGAGCTTTCACAAAGATCTAATCAGGGACCTTCTATGAAGAGGACGAGAAAGTCTATCAGTCTGAGAGTCAGAAGAACAAGTGAGGAGTCCTGAGGACGACCTCTTTCCTTTGGGGTCTTCTTTTTCCCACTGTGAAAATGGGTGGATGAATGTTTGCCCTGCCTATGTCCCAGAGACAAGGTCCACAGTACTGGTGTTCTGGTGGGGTGACGCTGCTCGCAGAGATGAAAGGGAGGTAGGGATTTCTAAAAGTCGAATGGGATGAAAGTGCAAGACGGGTTCTAAGCAGGGCAGGGCCCGTGAGCTGGGCCTCCCTTGCCCCAGTCATGGATGCAGTTTAGGGAACGAAGGCTGCATTCTTTGGTTGGCGCTGGGGCCAATGATTGAGGAAGGTATGGTGGGACCATAGACACTATGTTCCTCAGAGCCATTGGCTTTGATGTGTTAGAAGAGGGCAGAATTTTCCATGCGTTCTTTGTCCTAGCCCCCAGATTTTTCACTTGGAACTGGCTGATATAAAGCCCCTATGTGGGGCAAGGCTGGGAAGTAGCTCACAGGTAGGTTGGCTTGGACTTGCACCCATCTGGAAGACAGGCACTGGGTCTATGATATAAGAATGCCCATAGAAATCTTCAGGGCATCTTTTTGACTTGTATGAATCACTGACAAAGCTTTAGGATTTATTTAAAAAGATGAAGTTTTGGAATAACCTAAATGTCAGCAGTAGGCCATCAAATAGAATATTATTCAATTCTTTTTTAAAAAAATGTTTTCTTGTAATTAAGACACATTGGGGAAATTCTGTGTTCCATGGCCCTCAGACTCACACTTGCACCTCATCAGTCACATATCAGTCTAACTCCACCCTGTACCCCAAATCTCTGCTGTCATTAAGAACTGAAAACTTCAGAGGGCAGATTTGCAGCTGCAATGCATAATACAGAACACTTCATGAAAAAACAAAGTATTTTCTATGATATTTAATGACACAGAGGAGAATGCTTACAATGTAATGTTAATGGAAAATAGAGTAAAAATTAGATGTTCGATCTAACCGTAATTTTGCAAAAATACACACCCAAGAAAACGTTTGAAAGAAATATGTAAAAATATTAATAATGGTTACCTGTTGATCATTCTAGGTGAATTTTATATTATTTTATGAAACTTTAGGAGTCTGAGTTATTCTTATAAGTAGAAAAAGATACTTATAGTAAAGTAGAAAAAAACATTTATAGTAAACAAACCCTTCAAAGCTTGCTGTCTGAGTCCCTCTCTCCATCCTGGGGACCAGTGCTCCCTGTTGGTATTCAAAGGCCCTTAAGTATGGCGCTGCCGTGGTCCTATTCCTTTGTTATAAATCACAAAGAGATAAATTCCTCCGAAAGTACATTCTTTCTTGTGATGACTCAAGAGATTTAAGCCTCAGTTTCCTTGCCTGTAAAATGGGAGCATAGCCACTGTCTGTTCTGATGCTACAAAGAGATTATAAAGACTAAGGTATGGTTTTTCCTGTGGTCATGTATGGATGTGAGAGTTGGACTGTGAAGAAAGCTGAGCGCCGAAGAATTGATGCTTTTGAACTGTGGTATTGGAGAAGACTCTTGAGAGTCCCTTGGACTGCAAGGAGATCCTGCCACTCCATCCTAAGGAGATCAGTCCTGTGTGTTCATTGGAAGGACTGATGCTGAAGCTGAAACTCCAATACTCTGGCCACCTCATGCGAAGAGTTGACTCATTGGAAAAGACTCTGATGCTGGGAGGAATTGGGGGCAGGAGGAGAAGGGGACGACAGAGGATGAGATGGCTGGATGGCATCACTGACTCGATGGACATGAGTTTGGATGAACTCTGGGAGTTGGTGATGGACAGGGAGGCCTGGCGTGCTGCGATTCATGGGGTCGCAAAGAGTCGGACGCAACTGAGCGACTGAACTGAACTGAATTGAACTGCAGGAAGGTAAGTTAAATAGTATTTTAACACAATGGTAATTTAAGGAGTGATGGGTTACCTGGTTGGTGGCTAAGACAGTAAAGAATCTGCCTTCAATGCAGGAGACCTGGGTTCAATCCCTGGGTCAGGAAGATCCCCTGGAGAAGGGAATAGCTACCCATTGAAATACTCTTGCCTGGAGAATTCCATGGACAGAGAAGCCCGGTGGGCTACAGTTCATGGGGTCACAAAGAGTCGGACATGACTAACACTTTTCCAGTAGTAGTTACAGCTTAGAAATCATGGTAACAATGTAAGCTCTGTTAGCAACTTTATCACAGCAGTGTATATGCTGCTAGGACTGACAGATGGATAATTAATATTATTGTGGTTGTATATTTTTACAGCTGCAGTTTTCTCTTTGGAATTTTCATATCTTAAATTTCTATTTTAATAAGCCCCCTTTTCGAACTGAAACAAAATAATGTCATGTGCTGCCAGAAAGAGCCACCAGAGGGCGCTAAATCCCTTACAGAACCCATCTGACTTCTCTGGAGCAGAATCACTCAGATTTACATGGAGAGTATGGGAAGTGGGTCTAGGCCTGAAAAAAATGAAATCCAACGTACATTCATTATGATGTTGGGTCTACATTTAAGTAAATAAGCTTCTTTGTTCTCTTTGGCTATTACTTTAGTTTCTCTGTCTTTTTAGTTTGTTTATTCACTTTTATTTATTTTAAATCAGTTGGGATTGTTCAGATTTGAATAATTTAGAAACGTGAAGCCCCGACTTGCTTTGAAAGCTTCCATGGACACATGCTCACACATGAAGAGGCTGCCCTCCTCACTGAGAAGTTTATAAATGTGATGAGAAATGAATAGGTGGTTTGTATTGTTTTCAGAACGGAGGAGGTTGGAATTTCTACTTTTGCAAAGACTCTTCCTTCTTGTGCAGTGGCCCTCAATTCCAAGCCTGCAGAAATACCTACAAGAGGTGGAATGCACTGGGGCAATTTGTAGGTGCTACTCTGTAGCCCTCGCATTCCTGAGGCTGTCCCAGGGAGCAGGAAGGCAGGGAGCAGGTGTGCATGTCAGGGTTCAGAGGGCCCATCACCCCCAGAGTGGTCCTGCCATGCCGTGGAACCTGTTCATGCCCAGTTGTCGGGGGCCACATGGGCTGCTGTGTAATGGCTGCGGCAGAGGGCAGAGGCATTGCGCCTCAGTTCTTAACCCAGCTGATGGGCCGTGGGATGCAGCACAGAAGTGTGGGTCACGGAGCGACAATTTTGTCCACATTCCCCCCACAACACACACACACACACACACACACACACAGGGACTGGCTTAGGGTTCAGAAGCTCTGATCTGAGTTTGGCTGTTTGTTTTTGGGTCACAGTTTTACTTTCAGAATGGGAGAGGTTGAAATTCTACTTGTGTAAAGGATTTTCATTCTCGTTCATTGGCCCTCAATTCCCAGCCTGCAGACACAGCTACAAGGGGTGAAACACACACAGAGACCTGTATGTTGTCTTTTTCATCCCTACACACAGTCCTTTGAGGTAAGCAGGGCAGTTCCTGTTGCTATTCCAATTCACAAATGAGAAAACACAATGAATGAAGGGGTACTTGAGGTTCCCTTTAAGTGTGAGGTCTAAACTGGTGGGGCCAGGTGCCAGGTTTTCTGAAATCTGTGCCTGGTAAGGCAGTAGTGCGAGAGCTGAGCTGCGGCCCGATGAGGGCTGTTTCTGGTGGACGCTGGTGGATGGAGGCACTCTTTCATTTGGTGCCCACCAGTCAGGAGGTGGTCGGAGAAGGCAATGTAACCCCACTCCAGTACTTTTGCCTGGAAAATCCCATGGATGGAGGAGCCTGGTAGGCTGCAGTCCATGGGGTCCCTAAGAGTCGGACATGACTGAGCGGCTTCACTTTCACTTTTCACTTTCACGCATTGGAGAAGGAAATGGCAACCCATTCCAGTGTTCTTGCCTGGAGAATCCCAGGGACAGGGGAGCCTCGTGGGCTGCCCTGGGGGTTGCACAGAGTCGGACACAACTGAAGCGACTTAGCAGCAGTAGCAGCAGCAGTCAGCAGGTGGTGAGGGCTGGAGATTGTAGGAAGAACAGGATCTTGACTTTGATGGGGAGCATCTCTGAGGATCCTGCCTAGTCTAGGTTCTGCGTTGCCTAATACAGAAATTTCGAAAAGCTTTAATCAGCACAGGGATGACAAGTGATGAAAGAAGCAGAGGAGATGATGTCTCAGGGGCCTCCCAGCACCCTCTGGAAGGATGATGAGATGATGAAGGTGATGATGGAGGAGAAACCCAGTGAGGATTCTGCAGTTGGGGTGACAGAAGTCACAGCAACTGGTGGCCTTTTGCTCCTCGCCCCCCGGATGGTGTCAGAGGGGAACCCAGACTATGGGGAAAGTCCAGCAAGGCCTGGAGGGGATTCATTGGTTTGTAGAAGCTTAATTATGTGAGGAAAGGGAATCCATCCTGGGGGTTTCATATTCCACTGGGGAGATAGTTCTATCCTTTGCTGCTCTTTTCATCCTCATGTGTTTTGCTTTTAAATTTCAAATCTAAAATTTGAGGAAAGTCCTTAACTTTACTGGTACGCTGAGACCCAGAGGCAGCAAAGTATAGCCACTTAGAAGGCTAATACTGGGTTGGCCAAAAAGTTCGTTTGGGTTTGGAAAAACCCAAACGAACTTTTTGGCCAACCCAATAAATCAAGGACCCTCTGGGCTGTGACCACCTTCCTGCACATCCCCACAGCATTTCTGGGGCTGACGCCCTCAACCCAGTGCTGGAAAGGACCCAGGGCCTCTGCATGCACAGGACTGGTGCAACAGGAATGTGTTCAGAGTGGTTTCTGAACACAGAGAACTTTTCTAATGGATGTGGGTCCCAAGCCCAATAAGTGTGTTCTGAATAGAGCAGGGAAGGAAGCTTCAAACACTCCCTTGAACCTCGCTGCCCAGCTTGCCCTCTCTTGCCCCAGCCCTGCATCCTAGGGCCTCCAAGGGCAAGGGGAGGGGCTGAGCTCTGATTGAAACAGCACAGGCCTATACCGTGAAAGATGCTAACTTGGCCTTCAGGACAGGAAGGGCTGAAAGGAACCTGAGAATTCCAATTAAGCTTAAACTAATGAGCTGGAAACTTTGGGGAAACCACTGTGGGCAATGAGGGGAGAGTGTGATCATCTCACTTTTAATTAGCGCTGGAAAAACCTGTGGTCCAGCTAGTAGCAGGAGGAAGGGCAGTGTCCAGAGGGAGCGTCAGAGGAGGATTCCCCTGGTGGTAAGGCACAGAGGCTGTTGAACAAACCCGGATGCCTTCTTCATCTCTAAGTGGGGAGAAGGGAAGATCCTAAGTGGGGAGAGGTGGCCTTGAACTGAACCTGAGCTGCGCTCCTCACACGATGGAGGCTGAGGCTGGATAAACACAGAGTGACTTTAGGGAACTCTGTTGTCTCTAGGAGCTGGCACTGTCCCTGAGACCAGGTCTCCCAGGCCCATCTCTGGCTACTTTCTTAGGCAGCCTCTGTCGCTTAATAAGGAAAAGGCAACAAACAAACAAACAAACACTACCATCTGCTGCTATCAAAGGGCACAGACCACCGCCAGGCCCGGCACGGGGGATTGGGGCACCTAGGAGGGCAACAGGGAAGAGCCTGTAGGGATGGATAGGGGTTGATCGAGGGTGTGTATCCTGGAGAAGGGTCCTCCTCACTCCCGAAGCCCGAGAATCTTGGGGCGTCCGGCCTGTGCAATCAACAGCTGGTTACTTCTCCCCTCCCCACCGGGGTCTGCTTTGGGGAAATTGGCCTGCCACGGGCGCCCGACGGTCCTCCTCGGGCGCGCCAGGGCGCTCGGCTGGGGGCGCAGCACCTTGGAGAGAGGTGTCGGGTCCTGCGCCTGGGTTTGGGGCTCTGTACCCTTCGCACTGGGACTCAGGGGTGCGTGCCAGGCCGCCGCCAAGGGGTCTGCCGGCCCCCTGCCCAGCCCGGAGCTGAGGCAAGCCAGCGTGGCGAGCCTCCTCCCCTCCCGCCTCGGGCGGCCTGAGCCCGCGCCGGCTCCAGTTGCTGCAGCTGCTGTTGCTGGCGGCTGCGGGGAGCGCGCAGAAGAGGCTCGGGAGGCGAGGACGGGGACGAGGAGGAGCCTGAGCAAGCGGGGAGGAAGATCGAACGAAGGCCGAGGAGGCTCAGTGTCGTGGCGACGCGGCTCGGGGATCCCGGGAGCATGGGCTAGCGGCATCGGCGGCGGGCCAGGCGCGGTGAACCTGCCGCGGCCCGACGCACACCCGGGCGGAGAGCGAGAGCCGAGCGCAGCCGGGAGAGGAGGGGCTGGCGCGCGGGTGCCCGGGAGGGGGCTGATGAGACGTTATTAACGAGTTGCCACCTAATAAGCCCAGAGCGGCGGGCTAGCTGCCCGAGCGGCGTGCGGGGAGGGGTCCCGGGCCGGAGCGCGGCGCACACGCGTGGCGCACGGCGGGCGGCGCGGCGCGGCGCCGAGGGCACCCGGGCCGGCGCGCAGAGCCGGGGCGGGCCCGGGGGCGGCGCAGACCCCGGGCGCCGGCGGCCCGCGGCGCCCCCTCGCTCTCGGCGCTCGGGGCCGGCGCAGCCCGGGACGAGCGGGGCGCGGGCCTGGGAGGGGATCTGCCCGCGCGCTCCGTCCCCCTCCCCCCCGGACGGGCGGGCGGCCGGGGGGAGGGAGGGCGGGCGGCGGCCCGCTGTATATATCTCCGCGCACCCCGCCAGGTCGCGCACAGCGCCCCGAGCCCAGGCGCCTCCCCGCCCCCTTCTCGCGCTCCGCGGCGGCAGCAGTAGCAGCAATATGGCTGTTGATGGGTGTTCGGGGTGGTGCCGGCGGCGGGAGGAGCTCCCCCGAGCCCCTGCGCCGGCTGCCCGTTGCTAGCTATGGCAAATGGTGGCGGCGGCGGCGGCGGCGGCGGCGGAGGCAGCAGTCTTAGAATGAGCAGCAATATCCACGCGAACCATCTCAGCCTAGACGCGTCCTCCTCCTCCTCTTCTTCCTCCTCCTCCTCTTCCTCGTCGTCCTCGGTCCACGAGCCCAAGATGGATGCGCTCATCATCCCGGTGACCATGGAGGTGCCGTGCGACAGCCGGGGCCAACGCATGTGGTGGGCTTTCCTGGCCTCCTCCATGGTGACTTTCTTCGGCGGCCTCTTCATCATCTTGCTCTGGAGGACGCTCAAGTACCTGTGGACCGTTTGCTGCCACTGCGGGGGCAAAACGAAGGTAACGCGCGCCCCGGGCGCCTCCTCCCTGCGCCAGCCCCGCCGCTTCTCGGCGTCCCCTGCAGCCCACCTCCTTGCTCCTCAGCGCGCCGTGCCTCCCTCCATCCTTGCCTGCCTGCCCCTCGCCGTCTTCCCTTCCCTCCGCTCTCCCGGCGCCCGCCAATTGGGGCAGCGGCCGGCGCACCGAGGGTGAGGAATTGCCCCCAGCGGATGCGCTCCGGGACGCGGACGCCCCATCCCGACCTTTTAATTTATTATAGGGTTGTTTGCGGCAGCGGCTGGGGCCGAGACGGGGTACGCGCGCCGCTCGGGGGCCCGTGGTGCGGAGTTAGGGAGAGCCGACCCGGCGGGCACCGAACAAGCTGGGGGCCGTGGGTGAGCTTTCCGCGCGGCTCACCTGCCCGGGCTGGGCTCCTTGTGGTGGGCGAGGGGGAGCACGTCAACTCGCACTTTAGAAACCTGTTGGGGAGGTGAGTCCGTGGAATCAGAAAAGGAAAATCCTATAGGCAGGGAGGACATCTTTTGGAACTAGGGAATCCCAAGGGAGGAACATGACCAGAGGGCGTGGGGCACCTGGAGGGGCGAGAGAAAGTTGGGGAGTAGCATCCCACTTTTAGAGACAATCGGCGGAGGCTGCCGCTTTAGGAATGTAGCGAGGTGGCAAGCCTGACATCCCCTCCCTCTGTGACTCTTAGATATTATCCTGGAACTGACCCTCTCTCCAAGTTCTTCGGCATCTGTGTTCTCGCCCCCAGGCCACCGCCTTTAGGTCCGCGAAAATGCCACCGACAGCGTGGCGCTGGAGCCGGGGGTGGACCACCGAGAGCCGGCCAAGGCCGCGGTGCTCACGCGAGCCTCCTCCCCGACGTTGTTGAGGTGGCTGGATGTTGGCTATTCCTGGCGCAGAGACGCCCACCAGCACCCGGGCTCACTACACCTTATGCGCGGTTGCTAGGCTGACTGCCTGGTCTGTCGCGTCGTGTCCCTAGAGATGTCCTCTCTCCACCGCCCCCCCCTCCCCCGCACTGGCTGAAGGTGCGGGGGACAGCTTTTCATAGAAAACTGCAGGATAAAAAAAGAAAGAACTGGAAAAAAAAAAGAGTGACCGGGCTGCTTTCTGTTTAGATCACTTTTTAATCTAGGGGTCTAACCAGTGCTAGCGTGTTCAGAGGGAGGGGGGATCAGAGAGGGACAGCGAACCGTGCATGGTAGAAGCAGATCTCACGTCTTTTCTAATAAAGTTAGTCCGAGGACCCCTCAAACTTCCACAGGGCACGGCAACTTGTAGCAGCCTCCTTAATTGCTTCTGAGAGGGAGTAGGTAAGACAGGGGCTATGTATGACACACGAGGGTGAAAGGAAGCTCTGGCGTTCTCTCCTGATCATTAATTATACATCCTGTCGGGTACTGGGGCTCAGCTGTGTTTTGTGGCAGCACATTTGTGTTTTGGAAAATACTGATGTGTTGGAAATAAGGGAGAAAAATAAAAGCCATCATCCGATCCTTCCTCCTACTTCTCTGAGACCTCCAGATGTTAGCCAGCCAGTTTTCTCTGGAGATACCTTCTTGGCCATAGCGGTTTCTCCTTACTTGTCAGGGTGGAAGACCTCCCACATTCCAGAGAAGCCAGCAGGTTACACAGGATCCTAACCCTGGGACCCCCCTAGACCTGGCCCCTTGCCCAGCCCTCCTGACTGGGCGCCTGTTCATGTTGTCCTTGTTGTTTAGTTGGTAAGTTGTGTTGGACTCTCTTCCAGTGACCCCATGGACTGTAGCCCACCAGGCTCCTCTGTCCATGGGATTTCCTAGGCAAGAATACTGGAGTGGGTTGCCATTTCCTTCTCCAGGGGATCTTCCGGATCCAGGGATAGAACCCGCATCTCCTGCATTGCAGGCAGAGTCTTTACCCCTGAGCCACCTAGGAAACCCACGCTTATTCATAGAGTCTTCTTATTCACACATTCCCTCTCCTCTGCCTCCCCAGCAGTCTTCAGTCTGGGAATGTTTTTCCTTTACGGAGATTCTGTGACTACCCTTGGGGGGCGGGGCGAGGAGAAAAGAGTCGTACAAATCTCAAATGTTTTCTAGACTGATTTTAGTGAACTTTTAAATGACCTCTTATCTTTCAGGAACTGGGCAGGCTTGATCATACTGAGAACTTTTCTTTCAGTGAGTGAAAATAAGTTTCAGTGTTTTTGTGATCCTGGGGTTTTAAACGCAGCTTCTGAAGTCTTTTTACTGTAGGAGGTTCATCAGTGCTATGGCAGTGCCTGTGGTGACATGCGGATTGGATATTTCACGTAGAGTCTCTTTCCTAAATGATGACCAAGCATAACTTCTGTAAGTTTTCTCAAGAAAATCGTTTTTTGGCAACAATCATTTAAAAAGAACAACCCCCTTATATCAAGCTATATTTTGAAGCTCCAGTACATGCCAAGTTGACATAACCGGAAGTGTCTACAAAGAATCAGCCTGGAACGAGAGATGCTTGCAGTTGATTGGGAAGATGTGAGGCCAGTATAGAATGAGATAGGGTTACTTTTTGTGTCTTCAGAGTCCTTTTTAAAAACATGCCTAGGATCACTGCCCCTTGATTTGCTCAATTAAACAAGTGTGTGTAGCCATCTCATTTTGCCCAATAGTAGTTACTTGGGCCTTTTATAAACTTTTCTTTCTACCCTTGAGGTCTGTATTTTTACTGCAGTCTCTCTCTGTTTTTTCTTTTTTTTTTTGTCCTTCATTCTTTTTGCTTTCCAAGTATTTAGTAGTTGTCAAGATGCCGTTCAGAAGAATGCATTTGGCTTCACTTTGGAATAATTATTTTAGTGCTGGGTTTCCCAAGCAAACCAAGGCTGCTTTTCCTTACTATTCTACCAGCCCTCAGATATGTTCACCCTCATCCTGATTTAGCCCCAAGGTGGTCTGACCTGGAGCTAGGGTCTTTTTCACATCTGAAACTCTAGGGGAATAAGCTTCAGCTGGAGCTCTGGAATTACAGCATTTGGCCTCTGGGACTATACCATCCTTTTCGATCAAAGGAGCCCGAAACTGGGTGTACATCAAGAGGCATCTCATCCTTAGTCCCTCTGACCTCTGAATCTCAAATTGTGAATGACTTCACTGTTCTGAAAAGAATGGCACGTGGGCTTCTTTAGGGAACAAAAGACAAAAAAGAATCCCGTTTTCTCGCTGTTTGGAACTTGGGCACAGTCATTCCGGTATTATAGTCTTTGCTGTATTTTTTCACCTCATGGTCTTTTTCTCTGATGGGTTTCATCAGAGCCCTCCATTCACTTGGCTGTGACGTTTCCAGGTTGAAGCCAGCCGCAGACTGTAGTGAACAAGGAGCTGCTCTGGCAGCCTCGATAAGGGTGTGACCTTGAAGGCGTGGTTTTAGTCTCTCTGGTCTCTTTCCTGCTGTGTGAAATATGGGGTTGAATTCTGTGAGTGCTACTGCCCCTTCCTGCCCTGGGACCCAGTGGAGGATAGTAGAAGGAGTTGGCGATCTATGGGTAAAGTGTCTAGCTCAGGACACATTTTGTAATTCTCCAGCTTCAGAGTGCTTGTGTGTCTTTATTTCCACCTTCTGCTCTTCCTCCAGCCCGCAGGCTGCTTTGCTTTAAATGCCTGGGGAAATTGAGGCCAGTTTCCTACAATGGTGTGGTTTGCTGGGAGGGGCCTCGCGTGGCCAGGCATAGACTCATCCTTTTCTCTGTGCAAGCCATCCTCCTCGGAGAAGTTTGTGTTCGATCAAGTCTGGTCTGCATGTAATGAATTATGGAGGTATTGTCTTCATGGCTGTGTCTGAGAAAACAACACGTTTTCTCTGTCAGGCTCGTGACTAATATAAACATCAGATCCCATTACGGCTTGGTGATTACCCAGGGTCTGGCCTGGCACGTCCAATCAGGGCTGGAGCTTCGGAGCCTCAGAATTCTTGATTCCAGATTGGCCCTGGTGCCTCATCTCATCCTGGAGATCGGCGGCACTGGATGACCTTCAGATGCTCCGCTTTGATGGCATCACTTAAGGTGGCCTTGGAGAAGCGCTCAGGTCCCAGGCACCAGGGAGCTGCAGGTGACCTTCCTTGTCCTGAGAGCTTTTTCTCCTTGTTCCTGGCTCTCCCTGTGGAAATGCACGCTTCCGTAGAGACACTGCAGTCAGACAGACCCGAGTACAGATCGTGGAGCCCACGCTTGTTACCTGGGCATCTGTGGCTGGCAGCCCAGTTAAGCTGTTTGTCTTCACCTGTAAGAAGAGCGTGATGATGCTTCCTTTGTAGGTTTCTTATAAGGAGGGACAGTACTGGGTATATACCACCCAGGAAATGCCTGTTACTTAGCAGGCCTGTTAGTAGGAGATCTCATGGCTTCACAAGACGGCGAGTTTAAAATTTTCTCCTTAAGTCCTTGAACTTTTGACCCTGGAAGGGCTCTAACTACAACAAATAGAAGTTTGAACCAAAAGGGACCTCTAGACCCTGAAGTTGATTGTCCTTGGATCTGAGACTGAGATTTGGACTCATGACTCTTGGCTGCTGCTAGTCTGGCAGGTGGGGGAGGGGCAGCCTGGGAAGGCTCCTGGACGTGGATGTGGATGTGGAGAAGAGCTTGGCAGTTGGCTAGTGCTTTGATGGTGGGGAAGAGAGTGGATGAGCCTCGTCATCGTGCGGCTCCAGGAGCTGCAGACCTAGTGCAAGTGAAAGGTTTGGTGGCCATGCATGGCTGTCTAATGTCCCTTGAGAAGGGATGAATTCCACCCCTGTTATCCCCAGTCCAGTGCTCACAGACCTGTTCCCCTGAGGCTGTGACAGTTTCCCCACCAGGGTGCCCTCTCCCCAGACCAGCTCTACCCTGGTGGTCCCCAGAGCGGTATTTCCTCCAGTGTGTTCTGTGGAGCACATGCCCTTGCATTTACCTTGTGAAACAAAATTGAAAGTCAAGACACAGCTTACTTTCTGACATAGCTGACATAGCTGCGGGCCCTTGGAGAGTCAAATCACAGGTTGGGAGAAGTTCCACGGGAGAATTGGGTAAACTACCCTTGGCCATACTCACTTTGAGCAGCTCAGCTTAGGTGTCAGGGTCACTGGGTAGCATCCCAGAGTCAGCCTGTGACCTTGGGTAAGGACTTTGCCACTTTGTACCTCAGTCTCCTCATCTGTACGCTAGGGATCATCGCAGAGCACAGCCCCTTGGGATAGGTACTCTAGGGGACCCCACTTTATAGCTTTTCCTAGGAGGACACCAGTGACTGCGAACCATGTTCTGGCCCTGCTTCCGGGTGCCCAGGGGCCTAAAGAGCTGCCCTAGTGTGTGGCCTTGGGGAGAAAGGACTCCCAGGGCAAGGATCACTAGGGCCTTCTTTCCTGGATGGGGACATCCTCTGTGTGGCTGTTACAGGGAGTTCTTGCTTTGGGTCTCTCTCTGGCCAGGGCAAGAGGAGCCTGGTGCTGAAGCAGTTAGGTTGGCATTGGATTACAATGCCAGGACCTTCCCAGTGTGGGCAGCCGGGGTGTCCCTGCTCACAGTGGCAGTGGCTGTGCTAGCCTGTGAGTCACAGGAGCCAACACCATCTTCCTGGGACGTCAGAGCTGTGGTGCCCCTGCTGGGATGCCCCTGTGGTTCGCACGAGAGGGGCCGTGTTGGTGCCATGATGCCACAGCTCCTGGAGCCCTGAGGGGAACCCTTTTCTCTGCAAGCCCTGTTTGGGGGTCAGGCAAGGTTGGCCTCCCACAGGACCTCTGACCTCCCAGAGCCTTTCTGTGCATAGCAGGGAGCAGATAACAGAGTGTTCTTTTATGAAATGCTTCTTTTCTTAAAAAAAAAAATTACTTATTTCGCTGTTTCAAGTCTTAGTTGCAGCACACGGGATCTTCACTGTTCATTGTGGCAGGCGAACTCTTAGCCGCACCTTGTGGGATCTACTTCCCTGACCAGAGATGCATCCTGGGCGCCTTGCATGGGGAGCGCAGAGTCTTAGCCACTGGGTCAGCAGGGAAGTCCCTGAAATGCATCAGGTGGAACGCTGACCCTGGGCACACGGAGAAGGATGCTCGGGGGGGCCCAGCCTCAGAGGCAGGGTGTGCACTCTGGGGAGAAGGCTCCAGGGCTGTGCAGTTGGGGTGTCAGATCTCCTCCTCCAAAGGCCAGAGGGAGCATCAGTCTGTTTGCTCCTGGTGCTTCTTGCACCTTAATATGTACACGAATCACCTGGGGAACTAGTGGGATGCAGATTCTGATTCAGAAGGTCCAGGGTGGGGCCTGAGACTCTGCATTTCTCATGAGACACAGGTGCTGGGCAGACCACTCTTTGAGAAGCAAGTATCCGGTCCCTTCCTCAGTCTCCAAGCAGTCCCTCTCTGAAGACAGGGCTGTTTTAAAATATGGAAGTTCCCATTTCCTCAGCATGGGAAGGGATGAGAAGAGGAAGGTTCACTGTGCCAGGACAACCGGGTCGAGAAAACTCGGCTCAGGCCTCTTCTTGCTGCAGTTCAGTCTGGACCCTCGAGGCTAAAGCTGATTGTTGGCGTGTCTGCGCCCGAGGAACCCACAGAGCCCTTGGTTTGGGCTTCGGTCATGGTGGCCAGGGCAGCATCCTGCAGATGTGTGGGGTGTGGTCCATGTGTCGCCCACAGGCTCTCCCTCGTGCCAGTGGGTCCCACTGCAAGGGGTGAGACTTTCCGAAGTCCAGGATGGCAACTCAGCCAAACCACCCTCTTGCAAAATTAGAGGCTCTTGGTGGAGCGGGGGCTGCTCTGTGGTGAAGCTCCGGGAGGCCAGCTGCTGGCCATGCCCTCCGGACTGTTTGAAGTTGGTGGGCCGCAAAACTGCAGCCTGATTTTCCATAGAGACCCGGGTGGGCCTTCCCAAACCCTCTCACAGAGGGTGCAGTGTGAGAGGATTGGGCTTAAGACCTGATCACTGAGTGTGGAGAGGTGGGTGGCCCTGAGCTGTACCGCCCTCCAGGGGTACTCCTCCACAGTTCCAGCAGGGGCAGTTGGAAGTAGCTTGTTTTCTCACCCTGCTGTCGGGTTTTTCACGGCTCGTACTGTCAGAGTCTTTTTCCTGGAGATGTGCTTCTTGTGTTGTTCCATTGTCAAAGGGGAGAACCTGGAATAGACATTTATCTTGAGCATCTTCAGCTTAAATGAAGGCCTTAGCATGATGCATGGCACACAGTAGGTCCTCAAATAATTAAAAAAAAAAATTTGGCTGCACTGCGCGGCATGTGAGATCTTGGTTCCCTGACCAGGGATTGAACTTGTATCCCCTGCTCTGGGAGCATGGAACCCCAACCAGTAGATCGCCAGGGAAGTCCCAGTCCTCAGATAAATCTTATGGTTATTATTATTGTTGTTTTTGCTTTTGTTCCATAGTAAGTGCATCCTGTGTTCCAGGAACCAAGCTAGGTGCTAGAAGAGAAATAAGATCGAGTCTGTTTGATGGAGGGGAGGGAAAAATTCAGTTATCTTCTCATGGGTACACGTATGTCTGGTCTCTGAGTTGCCTGCAAACCTGCCTGAGGGCAGGACGAGTTGTGTAAATATAAGCAAACATGTATTTTGGGTGGGTCCTTTCCACAGTGGTTTTTGAGTGGGCGTGAGGGGAGCTGTGTGGGAATGTTATAGGTACAAATAGAGTTTGCTGATCTTTAGGGTAATTTCTTAGAAGCTATGGAGAAACTCTGAGTGAAAGAGATGGGTTTGATTCAGTGACAAAATGATATTTGAGTCACTTCTGAATTTAAGTTTTTATGCCACCCTGGTCTCCCCTGACCAGTGGGTAACAAGCATTAGTTCATGACGAGCCCTTGTTCTTGAGCTGTATGAGTCAGCCAGGGGATGGAAGGACAGCTTCAAAACAGTGGCAGTCTGAAGATGGGCTTTGCTTTGTTTGGGACATTATTTGGTGATTGTCCTTGGGGGATTGTGTCTAATTGCCAGTTTGGAAATGTAACTGGCACTCCGGGTCCAGAATGGATCTACTTAACATCGTCAAGCTGAGCCTCGGAATCATCTCTGTGTAAGATCTCATTACCTGGGTGACTAATGCTTCTTTACATGGCCAAAAGAGAAATTATTTAAAACATCTCATTTACTTGGTGTTCTTTATGCTGCTTCACTGGCCTCCCTGCTAGGCTTTTCCAGGGGACCAGATCCGGTTGACTCTGGGCCTTTCAAAGGTAGTTAACAGGAACTTCTGTGTTTCTTCCTTCTCCCCTTTCTCCTGCTCTCCATCCTTTTCCTGACTTCCCTTCTTCCCTGTGGTTCCTGCCAAGCCCAGGAGCAGAGGGACTGAAGTCTGCAGGTTAGTGGACAGCAATGAGGGCTTGATCTCGCAAGTTTAGAAGCGTGTGGGATTGTGACGTTGTAAGTATAGAAAGGTACTTTGGGGCTGGGGTCCTACCTCCTCTTCAGCACCAGTGCTAGGAGCCCTCTGCCCCATCTCTAGAGGAGACAGGGGTGTTCATGGTCTTCTGAAGTCACCTTTCCATAGGGGGCACAAACCCACCTTTAAATGGAAAGGTCTTTCTCCTTGCACTAGCCGCTCTTTGCTTCTGGGGTATTTCTGGGACATATGGAACACGTCTTGGTAGGTGATGGATTTTGGATTCAGTCCAGTCCAGAAAGGCCCAGGGCTGGTTTAGGTTTAGTTGTCAGCAATGATCTTGAGATGTAGAATTCCCTTGACTTTTGTTGCTACCATGCAAACCACCTTCTTTTTTTTCTCATGACTCTGTCTAGTCCTTCTTCCCCAGAAGTGGTGAGGCTTCCCCATGTCCTGTTCCCCACAGTTTGCACTAAAAAAAATTTTTTTTTAAGATTTACTTATTTATTTATTTTGGCCTGTGGTGGGTCTTTGTTGCTATATGTGGGTTTTCTCTAGCTGCAGCAAGTGGGCTGCACTTCGTTGTAGGCTTCTCATTGTGGTGGCTTCTCTAGGCACACAGGCTTGAGTAGTTGCAGCATGTGGGTTCCGTGGTTGCATCTCCTGGGCTGTAGAGTGTGGGCTCAGAAGTTGAGGTGCATGGGCTTAGTTCTCTGTGGCATGTGAGATCTTCTTGGACTAGGGATTGAACTGGTGTCCCTTGCATTGCAAGATAGATTTTTAACCGCTAGACCACCAGGGACGTCCTTGTGTGGGTCTTATTGGACGCTGGGGGTGAGGACGTGGCTGTCCCTGAGCCATCAGGTCACCTCTTTGTCACTGGATCGTGCCTGGCATTTCCAAAGTTCAGCTTCTTTCAGAGTTTAGTGCTGAGCTTGGCTGAGAGCAGATGTGATTTGGGGGTGATGCCAAGAATCCAGATGTGGAGTGTGGATCCTTTGTTAAGAAGCACAAGTTGGACTCTGCTTTCTAGGTGTTGGCTGCTCCCAAAGGATGGAGAACAGACAGCGATCTTGAGCCTCTTTTTGAAACATTTAAATACAGCTGCTTCTAGAATTGAAGATTATTCCTCTCCAACTGCTCATCTTATCTCTTCTCCTCTGGGCTTCTCTATACCACTGCTGTCATTCTCCCTATTTTGCTGAGCAGAAACAAATCAGAGCAGAAAGAGAGCATGCAAGAGGGGAGGGTGGAGGAGGGCAGTGGGGAGCAGGAGATGCTCACACAAAGAAAAGTAGAATTTCTCTTCTGGAAACTGGAGGTTAGATAAATATATAATTGGATGGATTTTGTTTTTAGTCCCTTCACCTTTGTCTTAATCATGATAAGTGACCTCACCCCCAAGGTGTGCAGAATGATATAAAGACCAGTGGAAAGTGTGCTTTCCCTCTTGGAAGAGTTTAGCTTTTCAAGTGAGAAGTTCCCTCTGATTAACTGCTACCGTGAGGTGTGTGTGGCCCTGTGACCCAGACGCCCAGGGTCATAAGGTTTCTGGGGGCTTTTCTTCTTTGTGCATCTGTTTACGCAGGAGCAGCATTCTTTTCTTTGGGAGAGGATGCTGTATGAACTTGTTTTCTCTATACTTGACTTTGGAAAGTAGACTTTTTGTGGCTCTGGAAGGGGAAAAAGTAGATGTACAATGATTAACAATGGAGAGCTCAGAGATAAGGGCCCTGAGGCTCGGAGGAAAGATCTGGAAGGTGAAAGGGTTTATCCAAGTGCCGGGGATTTTCATGGCCAACATTAGCTGGCCGCCGCTTAATATATTGTTTATTTTCTTTGTGCATCTGGGAGCACTTTGCTCATAGTGCTCAGCGGCATTGATTTAACTGCTCATGAGTTACGACCATTTCTCCCGTAGATTGTGGCAGCCACAGCTGACCAAGTGGTAAGATTCTTGAAGAATACAGGAATGGTGTCTTGAGCTGAGCCCATCAGAGAAGTCAGTGATTTGCCTGTCTTAAAGAAATCCATTTCTTAATGTTCGTGTACTACCGTCTTCCCCGTAGGATTTCTTTTTCAGTTTGTGTTTCGAACTTTTGTCCTTAATCTTAAAGTATGTATATATGCGTTGTAGAAGATGTAGGCAGGACAGAGAGGCACTAAAAGAAAAAGGGGTGCCTCAAACCCATCATGATGGCTACTATGTCAGAAGCCCAGAAAACAGCACGTGTTGGTGAGGATGTGGAGAAATTGGAACCCTGGTGCACTGGGAATGCAGGATGATACAGCTGTGATGGGAAGTGTATGGTGGCTCCTCAGAAAAGCTGAAAATAGAACTACCACCTGACCTAGCAGTTCTACTACTGGGTACATATCTAAAAGAAGAGATTTGTGTATTTCTGTTCATATCAGCGTTATTCATGATAGGTGGAAGCAACCCAGGTGTCCAAAGATGGATAAATGGATAAACAAAATGTGGTATGTACATGCAATGAAATATTATTCAGCTTGAAAAAGGAAGGAAATTCTGACGCGTGCTACAACATGGATGTACCTCAAGGACATTACGCGGGGTAAAATAAGCCAGTCGTGAAAGGCAAAATACTGTGTGATTCTACTTATGTTGAGGCGCCTAAATTCCTAAAGACAAAAGTAGAATGATGGTTATTGGGGGGTGGGGGGATGAGGGAATTGTTGTTTAATGGATATAGAATTTCAGCTTTGCAGGATGAAAAGGTTCTTCATGGTAATATGAATATACTTAATATTACCAAAAGGACTTCCCTGGTGGCTCAGATGGTAAAGTGTCTGCCTACAATGCGGGAAACCTGGGTTCGATCCCTGGGTCGGGAAGACCCCCTGGAGAAGAAAATGGCAACCCACTTCAGTACTCTTGCCTGGAAAATCACATGGATAGAGGAGCCTGGTAGGCTACAGTCCAAGGGGTCACAAAGAGTCGGACACAACTGAGCAACTTCCCTTTAATGTTACCAAATGGTGCACTTGAAAATGGTTAAGATGGTTAAGTTTATGTCTATTTTCCCACTGTTAAAATTTTTTTAAGAAAGGAAGAAAATCCCTCTGAACCCCACTTCCTGGAGTTTGTCATCATTATCTTTGATCACATTCTTCACTGTGGTGCTCATGTTGGTTGGTGGGGCAGCTGATATCTTTCCTCCAAGGTCTGGTAACAGGCAGTCCTGGGAGAAGTTTCCTGGCTGGCCTTGTTTGGTTCTGATGGTACCCATAGTGGGAGCAGAAGGACAGACCCAGCAACTCTCTTTCTGCCAGTGAGTCTCGTTTGATAGTGTGTGAAGTGAAAGGACACTGGATTTTTAATTTTTTTGCCTCCATCTTGAGGCATGTGGTAACTTAGTTCTGGAACCCATGCCCCCTACATTGGAAGCATGGAGTCTTAACCACTGGACTATCTAGGAAGTTCGTGTGTTTTTTATTTTGACATATAAGTAGCTATAGTATCGTAGGCAAGTCACGTCTCCAGGCCCTAGCTTTCTCGTGTGAAACATGCTCTCTGATTCATTTCAGGGAGATTTCAGTAGACAGCTAATTTTTTTTTAAATTAGAAAATTTTTAATACCAAAAACATTTTTTTATTGGAGTATAGCCGATTATCAATGTCATGGTAGTTTTAGGTGAACAGCAAAGGGACTCACCCATACATACACATGTATCCACTCTCCACCAACCCTCCCCCCATCCAGGCTGGCACATAGCATTGAGCAGAGTTCCATGCGCTATGCAATAGGTCTTTGTTGGTTATCCATTTTAAATACAGCAGTGTGTACATGACCTTCCCAAAGTCCCCAATTATCCCTTCTGCCTGGCAACCATAAGTTCATTTTCTAAGTCTGTGAGTCTCTTTCTGTGTTATAATAAGTTCATTTGTATCATTTCTTTTTAGATTCCACCTGTAAGAGATGTCATATGACATTTCTGCGTCTCTGTCGGACTTACTTCACTCAATATGACACTGTCTAGATCCATCTATGTTGCTGCAAATGACATTATTCCATGCTTTTTAATGGACAGCCATTTCTTAAATCGGATTTTAGAGCTGTCACTCTTACCTGATAAAGAACCCGAGATTAACTTACCCAAGGCAGTGGGTCCAGGGAGCAGGTCTGGTTCCTCAATGAATCCCCAGAGTGAAATTTGATTGACCTGTTCTCAGAACTTCCATATTGATTTTGATGAGGTGGCATATTTAAGAATGACAGTCTGGGGACATAGGCCCATTGGAAATACTATCAAACTTAGCATTAAAAGAAAAAAGAGTCTCAGAAATAGGTTTTTGTGACTGTGCTGTTACTTCAGATGACATAACCACACTGTTATTGAAGTTTTGGTTTTAATTTCTGACATAACCACACTGTTATTGAAGTTTTAGTTTTAGTTTCTGATGTGGGGGAGAGGCTGAAAAGGTCTTAGATTATAGTTGTTGCTGTGGTTCAGTCGCCAAGTCGTGTCCGACTCTTTGCGACCCCATGGGCTTAGATTATAGACTAGACTATAAACAGTCCACTATGATAGACCGGCTTTGTTGAGGTTGGGAATAAAAAGAAACATCTGATTTGAGAGGAGATCATGCGTACTTTCATGCTTTTCCTTAACTCGGCCCAGAAGACAACTCCAAAGCGAGAATGTTCATCTCAGTCGTATTCCACGGCGTTCCAGTGGCCAAAATGAGGGATAAGATGACCACAGTGTCTGTGGCAAAGGAGAGCATGTCCGATGGAGTCAGTAACTTCTGAAGTGCCGCCCCTCCCTGCCCGGACCCCCCACCCCCGCCTCAAATCATAGCCAGCACATCAGAACCTGCTGAATAGTCTCTTAGGTTATATAACATTAATCAGATTATGCTACTAGGGCCATGTATTAAATTTTAACTTGCCACAGATCCATTCTGTTAATACTTCACAGATCCACAGAGTGCCAGGTAGTTTGGGGGCTTTATCGAACGAATTGGTGATGATGTAGGACTTGACGAGGCCCAGATAAAAATACTTTCCTTAGATTTTCTGTTATATTTTAACTTTTATTGGAGGGTTGCAGGCATCCTGCAAGTATTTCTTACAAAATAAACTAAAAAATTGAAGACCATAGTTTTTTTTTTTTTTTAATCTGTTGTACTGAACAGTTGATTTCTGGCCATGAGCCAGTTAGGACAGAAATTTTTTTGAAAGCTCTGGAAGCTTTTCATTTTCCAGTGACAGGCGATGCAAGCACTCTGCTTTTAATTGGACCCTTCTTTAAGTCAGGAGCTGAAATGTTATCATGCAGATCTCTCCTGAGTTGCATGGAAACTAATAAAATCACGAAGGTTTCTACTTGTACTCTATGAACACAGACTAATGAAACTGAAACAGCTATCTCCAGGGATGATGCTATTTAAATGCTAGGCAAGGCTTGACAGCAGTTTTAATGGTGAAAAGAAAAGCCAGCGAGAGAGCACTCCCATTCTCTCCTCCCCACCCCACCGTGCGGGTTCACCCTGCCCCTCTTTGCTTCCTGACCTTGGAGAGATTGACTCAGAGCAGAGACCTGTCACTGTTAGTAAATCCTGCCTACCACCTGTTGTAGAAAACAGCACCTGTTCTCAAACATTCTCTCTTGGTCTTTTCTCTCCCTCCTCAGACATTGCATTGATGTCCACACTTACCAGTGCTTTTGTTTTGCCGAGTCTTTCTGTGTGAACTGGAGTAACTGGCTTTTTAGGGAAAAAATTTAAGAAACTTTTTAAAGTAGTTACTATAGCATCGAGTGCTCCTTTAAAATTCCATATGTTTATTATGTTGGAGAAGGCAATGGCACCCCACTCCAGTACTCTTGCCTGGAAAATCCCATGGATGGAGGAGCCTGGTGCACTGCAGACCATGGGGTCACTAAGAGTCGGACTCGACTGAGCGACTTCACTTTCACTTTTCACTTTCATGCATTGGAGAAGGAAATGGCAACCCACTCCAGTGTTCTTGCCTGGAGAATCCCAGGGATGGGGGAGCCTGGTGGGCTGCCGTCTATGGGGTCGCACAGAGTCGGACACGACTGAAGCGACTTAGGAGGAGGAGGATGTTTATTATGTTGTTTAAACCTCAGGACAGTCCTGCAGAGTGAACTTTTTTTTTAAATTAATTAATTAATTTTTGGCTGCTCCAGGTCTTGGTTGCTGCACGCGGTCCTTCTCTAGCTGTGGTGTGCGGGCTTCTCACACGTGGAGAGCACAGCCTCTAGGCACGAGGGCTCAGTAGTTGTGGCTTAGTTACCCCGCAGCATGTGGATCGAACCCATGTCTCCTGCATCGGCAGGCAGATTCTTAAGCACTGGATCACCAGGGAAGTCCTGGAGTGAACCTTGTTGTGATTCCCAGTTTGCAAATTAGGAAACTGAGGCATAGAGGATGTAATTTTCTTTCTTTTTTGGGTAACAAACTTTGAGCATTTGTGTGCCTGGTAGTTCCTAAGCACTTTATATTATTTAATCCTCGCCACAACCCAGTGACAGAGGCGGTGTCTTCATCCTCACTTTATAGGTTAGGAAACAGAGACGTGGAGAGGTGCAGTGACTTGCTCAGGGTCACCCAGTAGTGAGGGCCAGTTCAGTTCAGATCAGTCGCTCAGTCGTGTCCAACTCTTTGCGACCTCATGAATCGCAGCATGCCAGGCCTCCCTGTCCATCACCAACTCCCGGAGTTCACTGAGATTCACGTCCATCGAGTCAGTGATGCCATCCAGCCATCTCATCCTCTGTCGTCCCCTTCTCCTCCTGCCCCCAATCCCTCCCAGCATCAGAGTCTTTTCCAATGAGTCAACTCTTCGCATGAGGTGGCCAAAGTACTGGAGTTTCAGCTTTAGCATCATTCCTTCCAAAGAAATCCCAGGGCTGATCTCCTTCAGAATGGACTGGTTGGATCTCCTTGCAGTCCAAGGGACTCTCAAGAGTCTTCTCCAACACCACAGTTCAAAAGCATCAATTCTTCAGCGCTCAGCCTTCTTCACAGTCCAACTCTCACATCCATAAATGACCACAGGAAAAACCATAGCCTTGACTAGACGGATCTTTGTTGGCAAAGTAATGTCTCTGCTTTTCAATATGCTATCTAGGTTGGTCATAACTTTTCTTCCAAGGAGGAAGCGTCTTTTAATTTCATGGGTGTAAGTCCAGGCAGTGGGCAGGGGAGCCCCTGTGTCTAACCCCTGTACTGCTCACCTACAGTCACTACTGCTGTAGTGGTAGGTGGGCTCTGCTCAGCTCATCCCTCCACATATTGAAGGAAACTTTGGAGACCTAGCACTGAAGAGAGGATATAGTATGTAGAGTCAGGCACCGTCCTTAGATAAGATGTGAGATTCCCCTGGACAAGTTTGGAAAGTGCTGTCCTATCTGGATAGAAATGAGCCTTAAGGGTTACCTAGTCCTCTGAGTCTCTCCTTGTCTTGCTTTCCCTTGCTGGTCAGAGCAAGCACCTTTTCTCTCCCCAGCAGGCAGGTGCGCTGTGGGCAGCTGTGCATGTTGCTCACTGCACAACTGCAGGGCTGCTATGACTTTGACATCAAATAATGCAAGACTGGACATTATGAAATAGGGCAAATATACCATATCCCTGTGATGAGGTGTAGGTGGAGGCATCACATACATATTGGGGCATTTTTCTGATTATCAGTCTTCCTGGAAGTTTTGGATAAAAACATAGTTTTAATATTAACACATATACAGAAGCTATTAGGAGTAGGATGCAGAATTCAAATGTATTTTTAAAAATCTTAAGAAATGGGCAGGAATAGAGGTGCAGATGTAGAGAACGGACTTGTAGGCACAGAGGGGAAGGATCGGGTGGGATGAATTGAGAGAGTAGCGTTGACGTGTATCCCCTGTGCTGTGCTTAGCTGCTCAGTCGTGTTCAACTCTTTGCAACCCCATAGACAGTAGCCTGCCAGGCTCCTCTGTCTAGGGGGATTTTCCAGGTAAGAATACTGGAGTGGGTTGCTGTACCCGCCTCCAGGGGAGCTTCCCAACCCAGGGATCGAACCCAGGTCTCCCACATTGCAGGCAGATTCTTTGCCATCTGAAGCACCAGGGAAGCCCAAGAATACTGGAGTGGGTAGCCTATCTCTTCTCCAGGGATCTTCCCAACCAGGAATTGAACCAGGGTCTCCTGCATTGCAGGTGGATTCTTTACCAGCTGAACTACCAGGGAGTGTAAACCAGATAGCTAGTGGGCAGCTGCCGTGTAGCACAGGAAGCCCAGCTCAGTACTCTATAATGACCTGGAGGAGGTGGGTGGGGTAGGGATGGGAGGGAGGCCCACAAGGGAGGGGACCTCTGCATACTTAGAGCTGATTCACGTAGTTGTACAGCACAAACTAACACAGCATGGTAAAGCAATTTTACTCCAATTAAAAAATAAATTGAAAAAAACAAAAGCAAAACCCTTGAGAGTTTCATGTGGAAAGGGCAGGGGCACTCATTCAGGAGTGTGTGGAGGAGTGAGATAGTTTGACACCCACCAGCAGAGGCTTCTCAGTAGACTCTGAACCAAGCATCCTGATGTGAAATGATGCCCGACATGCTATTTGCTCATATCTCAAGCTCTGCAACTGTGTTATTAAAAGAATGGAAATTCTATGAAAAGCAAATAAATATCTCTGAATTCCCTGGCCTGCTATAAATAAAGTGCATTTTGAATGTCGGTGGGCCAGAGAATTTAATCTGCACACTCAGAAGGAGGTAGTGGTAACTTATTCAGTGGCTGTGAATCTTCCCTTGCCTTGGAAAGATCGATCCCTCGCCCCCTTCAATTCCATGGCCTGAAAATACATTATTGTATCACATTATGGATTTCTTTCTAACCATTGGACATTGTGGCCTTGTGCCTGCCAAACCCGATGCACAGAATATTTGGTAGCAGATCCGAATGGGTCAGTCCACGAATCTTTATCAGTGTGGCCGTTCTTTTTCCAGGGATGCAGGGTTGTGTAAGACATAATTTCCTCCCTGGCAACACCGGTAGCCACATTGCATGGTTCTGGGGTACCATTCCCATGACAATCATGAATGATGCCCTTGGAATTGTGCACTTTGCAGCCCACACGTCCATACGTGTGACTTTTCTCGGCATCTGGCTGAGTGAGCATAATACAAGTGAAGTTAAAAACGTAGCACGAGGTCCGTAATTCTTAAAGGCCAACCAAGTATGAGAAACGTTAAGAACCCGAGAGTCCAAAAAGGTGGACAGCACTGAGAATTGGTCAGAGTAGGGGTGGCCAGAGAGAGTCCACTGGGGCTGTGGGTTGTAAAGTGGACCCAGCCTGCCCATCCCTAGGCCTGGCCTCCAGGACAGGCTGCTTCCGTGACTTCTGAGCACTGTGACATAGGGGGCCTCCTGTGCTTGTTCTTAGCATGAGCTTTGGAGAAGGGTGAAAGCTTGGGTGCCTGCCCATGTGGGTACGTGGGCAAGGAATAACAGGACCCTGAGGATTTGGAAAAGCCCTCTGTTGCTAGCTGTGCTATTTTTAGCTCCCTCCCACGGCCTCTGCTGTCTCCAGGTGTCTGTCAGCAGAGCATCCTGTGCCTGTATGGAAAACGGCTGTGGGGGTCCAGGCCGGCCAGCTAGGCAGAAGCAGTCTTGCTTCCAGGCCTGGTGGCCAGGCCGGGCCTCAGAGGCTGGCAGGCTGCTATAGGTCCGTTGCGTAACTAGCCTTTCCGCTGGTCACGGTGCTGCTGGCTCTGGGTGAGGAGGTCAGGCCAGAATAAACAGGTCCACAGTCCACGGCTCCTCCCCGAGCCCCAGCGTGTTGGGCACACTCATGGGCCTGGTGATGGGCTGGTATGGGCAGGAGCTGCTTTTGCTCTAGAACTGTCTGACCATGGCTGCAGAGTGCCCAGGCCTGGGCTACCTGCCTGGACTGGGAATGGTGGAGATGGCCTGGCCCCATCCATGGCTAGTCCAGATGTGGTAGAAGGCTGGGCAGTGGCCTCAGAGATGGTCTACTCCTTCCTTTCCTACCCTCCATGCTGCCTCCCACATCCTTCAGGGCTGGCTCGTGTGCTGGGAAGGTCACCTTCCTGGGAAGCCTTCTCTGCTCGCCTGAGTCGAGACTTGGTCTCTCTACTGTTACCCCACCTTATCCTCTGTATCCTGTGCGAGCAACATCCATTGAATTCTCCCTGTGGACAGGGCTGGTGGTTTTCCTTTCTTTGAACTCCTGTGCCTCCTCCAGGTGGTCCCAGGGAGTGGGCAGCAGGTGTTGGCTGATCAGTAATAGTGTGGCAGCTTGTCTTCAGAAGCTCCCAGTAAGCCACGGATCTGCTGTTCAGACTTTTGGGTAGTGCCCCCTGCCCCACTTTTGAAACAGGGCTGGCTCTGTGACTTGCTTGTAATCAGTAGAATGTGGTGGGAACGGTTTTGCTTCTTCCAGGACATGGTCAGAAGCACCCTTGCAGCTTCCCTCGTGGCTTCCTGGAGAAGGAAGCACACAGGTCCTTCTGGGTATGACACACACTGTTGAGCACTCCACCTGCTTCCTTGGGTTAATCTTCCAGGAGAGGCCATGAGCCTGACCCAGGCTCATATGGAGTAGCCTGACCACCCTGAGAGCTCCATGCTCTGAGAAGAGCAGGTCACTTGGAGAGGCCCGGGGATGTGCTGCCGTGTGGAGGGAGAGACTCTCCAAGGAGCACCAAGGCACCAGACATGGTGGGCAGAGTCGATCTTGGAAGTAGATTGTCCAGCTCCAGCTGACATGAATCAGAGCTGAGCCAGCCAGCTCATCCTCCCTGAGTTTCTGACTTATCAATCATAAATAAAATTAAGTGATTATTTCAAGCCACTGCATTTTGAGGTAATTTTTTATCATAGAACTAGATGACTGGAACACGTAACTATTAAAGGGTGAGCGTTCCACAAACTCTGACTTTTGCCCTCTGTCTGGGTTGCTCTTAGATTTCTTCCTGAGCTCTCTGCACCCAGCCATAGAGGGCTTCCTTCACTTTGCTAAACTTTCTGTTTTTATACCCCTGGGCCTTCACAAACGCCATCCACTCTACTTGGAATTCTCTTTCCTTGACCTCCCTCTCCTGTTTGTCTAGTGATGTGCTGGTACCTGTTTAACCTCTAGGAAGAACGCCTCGATTTGTACATTTGTCAACACGTTGGTGGCGTTTGTCAGTTTGTAAATATTCCCACCATGGCTGATTCCAAGATAATCAGCATGATGGCACAGAACAGGAGGCAGGTATGTTGTCCATATTATGTGTATGTGGAGACTGAAGCTCAGAGAGGCTTATTTCCCTCCGTAAATCATGGGCAGGCGTGGATTCTGGTCTGCTTGGCCTCAGGGACCGTGGTCTCTCCGCTGCCCTCCGCTCATGAAGGACCTGGAGCCCATCGTGAGCACAGGCGGCCCTGCTGCTGGGCTGGCCCCTTTCTTCTAGGCCAGTGGTCCTTCCATTGCTTCTTTGAGTTACTGCTGGCTCTTCCTCATGCTTTCCACACGTAACCAGTCACAGATAAATTAATTTTTCTCTTGGACCATATTACTCTATCTAGATTCTGTGGTCATGGAAGTGAGAGGGTAACAGGCAGGAAGGCCAGGGATCTCCAAACGGAGGAAATAGCCTGCAAATATCAGACATTTTTATCTCTCTTAAGCGGCAGGAGGAAACAAGCTAGCGATATTTTTTCCTTCTCTATACAAATTTAAAAGGAGGTTTCTCTTAAAATACTGTGTTACCATAACGACACCTGGTTTCACCAGAAGTTAACTATTCTCAAACCTAGAGATAACCAATGCCTTTTTCTTATGGAAATGTTTGTCTTAGGCTATGCTAATGTACTGTGCATTTACCCCAGACTCTGTCTTCAAGTCGGTTCCGCCTCTTGGCTCAGAACCTACTTGACAAACCAGTATGTTATACTCAGATATTGTTCCCCTAATCTATGTAAATGAAACTATTTGTGTGGTGGTCTGCCCTTCTTCAAGATTCAAGTTAATAATTTTATGGCCCAGGATAAACCATTTGGTGCCAAGATTATCCCAAAATACATCTTACGGGTGAGGGGCCTGGTGCCATTCTGAATTTTAAGACATTCCTTTCTTTCATTAACAGACTGCTAGTGACTATATAACATCCAGCTGAAGACTAGCAGGGGGGTACTCTTTCTGCCCCCTTCTGATGCCTATGTCAGACGCTTTCTCTATCTCTTTTATACTTTAATAAAACTTTATTACACCAAAGCTCTGAGTGATCAAGCCTCGTCTCTGGCCCCGGATTGAATTCTCCTCCTCTGGGGGCCAAGAATCCCGGTGTCTTTGTGTGATTCAACAACAACCTTTCAGAAGTATTGAACTAAGAGGGGCCTGTGAGTCCATCTTGAGGCTTGATTAATTCTGTGTATAAGACTGGGTTTGCTGCTGTAATGAGCAATGCCGACATATCGAGGGCTTAATATAGAAGTGTATGTATTGTTCATATGAAGTACCATTGATAGTGTGTGTGGGGTTTTGGGGGTTGGGGTAAGGGACTTGTTCCAAGCAATTGTTCAAGGTTGGTTCCTTTTTTCTGTCTCCCCTGCCGCCTCCCTCCACCCCACAGCTTGTGGGATCCTAGTTCCCTGACCAGGTATTGAACCTGGGTACTCAGCACTGAAAGCGTGGCATCCTAACCACTGGACTGCCAAGGAATTCCCAGGGTTGGCTCCTTATGTCTGTGGATCTGCCATTTCAAAGGGGACGCTAAAGGTCTCTGTTGAATCCTCTGCACCCATCTGACAGATATGGAATGAGAAGTAAGGATCGTGAGGTGTGGTTTTGTGAAAGTGATCCTGGAAATCATTCCCATCACTTCTGCCAACACGGTCCATTGGTCAGAACTTTCACATGGTACCTTAACTGCAAGGTATCCTGGGATATGTAGTGTTCCTAGGAGTAGGAAGTGGATTTGAAGAGCACTCAGTTGGCAGACGGGGCTCCAGAGTGAGACAGAGTGAGGGGTTTTGCTGTCCGCTGCTGGCTCGGCCATAATTAACGATGACCATGACCCAGTAACCACTCTGGGTGTTAATACTGAAAATTAATACTCAGTGTTAAGATGGAATATTCAGAATAGAAATACTGAATATTAAGACAGGGTGCCACTAGGTATCACACACACTGTTGAGCACTCTACCTGCTTTTCCTCACGTGATGCTCTCAAAAAGCCCGTGTTGTAGGTGTTGTTACCGTTATCCTCATTTTGTAGCTGAGCAAACGCTGTGGCTTGCTGTGGGTATATCATGGGCCCAAGGGATGTCACTTACGAAGTAGCAGGATCTGATCCAAACTCAAAATACTCTGGCTTCAGAGTGTTAAGTCTTAGCCACTTCCTCCACTGCTCTGGGGTTCCCTCAGCTCTCCTCATTCTTGTCCCTGCCTTCATCTTATAAGTTATTCTGCTTCTTAAACACCTTCAGGAACAAATGGACCAAGGGGTTTAAATGCCTCCTCCGTCCACGTTCCAAAGAGAACAGAAGAGAACGCCATCTCGAGTGTCGCCGGGAGACACTGACCCCTGTTCCCCGCCAGAGTAAGGGGTGGAATGCCGGGGTAGGGGCACTGTCTCTGCCCTCCATCTGATGTGAAAGGACCATCTTCTCAGCTCTCTCCTGCTTTGAGTATTATTAATACCTTGATGGGGCTCTTTGACTGGAATATCAAAAGCAGAAGGGGAGTGGATGGCCGAGGTTGGTTCCCTGGTCCCTTGGCTCTCTCGCTGCCCCATGGCGAAATGGGGCAGGAAATGTCATTTCCCTTTGGCCCATTCCATCCAATTCAGATGTCATGTTTAGCAGAGTGAGTCCAAAAGTTCACTGCTGAGACAGCAAGGGATCAAACATGAGGAAACGTGAGTGATGTGGCTGCTCTTTTAAAACTCAGTGGGCCATAACACACGTGTCCACCTGGGCAGCATCTCTCATTCTAGTTAGCTCAGTGTAGTTAGCAAGAGCGTGCCATCTGGAGCCAGACTTCATGGGCTCAAATCATAGTTTGCTCCTTGCAGACTTAAGAGATCTTTTATAAATTGCCTAAACTCTCAGAGCCTCGGTTTGCTTACCTGGAAAGTGGGACTAGTAATAGTAGTCCCTTTATGTGGTTGTTGGGAGGATGCTGCTGCTAAGTCGCTTCAGTTGTGTCCGACTCTGTGCGACCCCGTAGACGGCAGCCCACCAGGCTCCCCCGTCCCTGGGATTCTCCAGGCAAGAACACTGGAGTGGGTTGCCATCTCCTTCTCTAATGCATGAAAAGTGAAAGTGAAGTCGCCCAGTCGTGTCCAACTCTTTTCAACCCCATGGACTGCAGCCCATCAGGCTCCTCTGTCCATAGGATTTTCCAGGCAAGAGTACTGGAGTGGGGTGCCACTGCTGGGAGGATAATGTGTGTTAATTACTTAAGAGTAGCATCCAGTACAAGTGCTAAATAATTGTTAGTAATATTGTTATTTCACTTTGGTCACCTTTGGGAGACTGACTCTTCCTAACATGGACTGTTACAATCACCTCCTAGGTGGTAACTCCATTTTCCAGAGGGATGGCTGGCATACCTGTACTCGTGTTGGAATGTTGTATAACTGAAGCCCGGGACTGTATGCTGTCCATCTTTGCATCTGAAAGTCCTATGCAAAAGTTGCCTGAAATATCATCCCCATGTTGAGGACTCCAAAATGACAGGATCTTTTTTATGTTTATCTCTGTTTCCTTAGCAACCTACACTAGTGTCCAGCATCACAAAATTCTTCTCGAATAAATGCGGGACTGAAAGAGCAAAGGATTTCATCCTTACTTGGAAAGTGAAGGTCTCTCCTTGGGAACAGGCTGGTGATAGCATCGGTGCATTCTTTTGAGTGTTGCTGGGGTGACATCTCTCAGCATTTGAAAGTCAATTTGGTTTTAGAAAACTGTCCAAGGGAGTTTGCAGGCAAGTATAATGAATAAGAGAGGAAGCCAATGTGGGTAAGGTATTTCTGGTCCCCTAAATGTGTAATTATGATTGCACATAAGAATCTGAAAGTTCTGAGTGGTGTGTAAATTACCTCTGTAGGCGATTTCCAAAGAAAAGTTCTAGAAATGCTTTGAGTATTGGCAGCATTGGAGCCAATGTGTCATTCCCCTACCAGCCTCCCCACCACAGAGGGGAAGCACACGTTTTGAATGTTGACTTGGTCTCTTTAAACGTAGCCTTGGATTTGGACAAAGGTGGGCTTGGGTCCCAGCTCTGCCTTGCACTAGCGCCGTAGCTGTGGACAGTTCTCCTTGGCAAGCTCACTCTCTTCTGCAGTAAAATGTGAATACTGAGAATACTTGCCATGTAGGGTCTTTTGTGCAGGTTAAATGAGATGATCACCTTGAGCTCTTAGTGCCTCTTAGGTGCTTAACAGATGGCTCCTGCTATCATGCAATGGAGTGCTATTTTGACCTCTCTCCTCCATCAGTAGCCCTGGATGAGGATGCCAGGAAGATGAGGAGGAAGAGACCCTTTGAGGGAGCGTGGTAACCAGACGCCAACAGTGAGTACCAGATGAGAGTTGGATGAGACAGTTTTGTGGGTCTCTGGTGCTTTTGTAAGGATTTGGCTTTGGCTCTAAGTGTTCTGCCCTGCACCACCCCCTCCCCTTCCTTCCTTGACCTCAGACAGATGGAGATCATAGCAAAGGGGAGAAAAGAGATGGAAGGTGTTGGAAGGCCCAGAAGGTGCTTCTTCTAGAAGGCTGAGGGTCTGCAAAGAGGCTGTTGAGTCTGGTAGGCCCATCTCTCTTCTGTCCTGAGCCGCCTTCTCATCCTGTGAATGCATTCAAGGGGCCCAGTGAGCTGAGAATGGACAGGAGGTCTTTGGGGCTGTAAGGGTCCTGAAGAAGGCCCTTCTCCAGCCTCAGCTTCCTTGCTGGGGTTACTTCTTATTTTTCTTTTTTTTTAAATTAATATTTATTGGGATGTAGTTGCTTCACAGTGTTGTGTGAGTTCCTGCTGTACAGCAAAGCGGATCAGCTGCATATATACAAGTATCCCTTCTTTTGGGGGGTTTCCTTCCCATTCAGGTCAGCACAGAGCATTGAGTAGTGCTGCGCAGCAGGCTCTCATTGGTTATCTTTTCATACATAGAATCAATAGTATGTGTATGTCAATCCCAGTCTCCCAGTTCATCCCACTCCCCGCCCCACTTGGCACCCATATGCTTGTTCTCTATGGCTGTGTCTCTATTTCTGCCTTACAAATAAGATCATCTGTACCATTTTTTGTAGATTCCATATATATGCTTTAATATCTGATATTTCTCTGTTTCTGACTTACACCAGGTTTACCTGTTCCTTGAGTTTCTTCCATTGAGGAACATATGTTACTGATGCACTGTGTCAGGCCAGGTGCCTGATTGAAGGTTTACGCAACATCTAGTATTTGTTCTCGGACTTTTTCCTCCACTGGGGATTATGTGTTCTGAAGCATCAGAAACATTCTCTGTACACCAAGATCCTCCAGGAAAACTTCCGGATCGCCTTTCTTTCCCCCTTCCGCCCCCTCTTAGCTCAAGTTGATTCTGCCACAGTCCCTGAGTTAAGCAAATAGTTTGTTCTCTGGCAACTTGTCCTCTATGGGGCTGGGCTCTGAAGAGGATCCAAGGGTATCCCTTGTGGTGGTGCTTCCTTGGGGGAACCCACCGTAGATTTGGGGCTGAGTGAGAGACAGACATGGGTGCTCTTTCCTCTGCTTATGCGGTGAGATGGGGAGGGCCGGGGATTTGGGCCCCAGGACCTGGGCGCAGCTCTTGCCTTCCCCGCTGATGCGCTGTGTGGTCCTGGGCAAGTTGCTTTCTCTAAACCTTAGCTTCCTTGGTTGTAAGATGAAGACCATGGAGAAAGTTCTACCCAGCATGTGAGAACTAGTCAGGTGCTAGTGGCCACCATGTTTAGTGTGGATCCAGGTGGAATGATGTCATTTAGCCGAAGCAGATACATTCAAGCCCACCGTCAAGTCACCCTACACAAAGTGCTGAGTTAGGTCCAGGATGGAGACCAGCCCTGGAGAATTATACATTGCTTCACTTGTCCGGCTCTCTGGCTAGATTGTAAGCTCCTAACTCTCGATCACTCAGGATTTGGCAGGTGCTGGGCTGTGAACTTCACTTCCCTCTGTATCCCCAGAACCAAGCGCGAAACCTGATACAAAGTGGGCACTTGGTGGAATTTGGCGAATGAATGAACACAGGGGCATTCAATAGACTCTTGCTGATGAATTGACTAATAGTCCCCACTGGTTACATTTATATTTTGGGCACTGAATCTCTTTGTTGTCTGCGGCTTCTTGAGCACTGAGGGTATTTAATTATCCCTTGAAGCTGAGGTTGAACCTTTCAGGACACCTTCACCAGGACGACACCCGGCGCGCGTCCAGGCCCCAGGCGGCGGCAGCATGTGGGTGCAAAGGAAGCCTCTCCCCACCCCGCTTTCCGGTGGCTTGGCCTGGGGTCCTGAAGTGTCTCACGCCCGACTTCCCCAGAAGAAAGGGTGTTTTGTGTGTTCTGTGTGTCTGAGCGTCAGACGGCGGCTTCTCTCCTACAGACAGTCTTTGCTTGTGTTTGGTAAAATGACAGCTTCGTCCTTTTCTCCACCCTCCCCGTCGCCCGGCCCCATCTCCTACTTTCATTCCCGGTGTGAAGGGACCTCTGTCAGGCCAGCCACGCGCTCTGGTGAGATGAGCCAAGTTCCTCATCGCACGATGCCGAACAGAATTACCGCAAATTGGACAGAGAAAGCAATTTTAGCTTGAACACAAACATCCTGTCAGAGAACAGAGAGATGATAATTTTTGTTGCACACGGGGAGTGACAGAACAGAGGAGAGCTGAAGCATCTATTTAGGCTAATTAGGCCTTAGGTGTGCACTGAGGTTGCTGTGTGAGCTGGCCTGTAGCCTGAACCACCTCCCCTCAGGAATCCACGTTCAGTTGGCCCAAACGCTCCCACGAGCTTCCCGATTTACTGTTAGCCCCACTGGGTCTGATTTTAGACAAAAGCATTGTTTTGGGGCCTGACTGGCTTTGAGTTCTGTACGTAGGCAGAACATGTATTGCAGAGAGACACAGAGCACCCCAGGTAGGGCTGCTCGGTTTCAGTCAACCAGGGTTTATCGGGCTCCTGGGAAGTTTTAAACCCTGTACTGTGACTGGGAGAAGGTGGGGCAGGGGACTTGCTATATCTTGAGAGCTTAAAATTCGTTGCCTTCTGAACTGGCTGCCTTGCATCTTTGTTGTTGTTCAGTCACTAATTTGTGTTCAACTCTTTGCAACCCCGTGGACTACAGCATGCCAGGCTTCCCTGTCCATCACCATCTCCCAGAGTTCGTTTAGACTCATGTCCATTGAGTCGGTGATGCCATCCAAGCATCTCATCCTCTGTTGCTGTCTTCTCCTCTGGCCCTCAATCTTTCCTAGCATCAGGGTCTTTTCCAATGAGTCAGCCCATCAGGTGACCAAAGTATTGGAGCTTCAGTATCAGTCCTTCCAATGAGTATTCAAAACTGATTTCCTTTAGGATTGTCTGGTTTGATCTCCTCGCTGTCCAAGGAACTCGCAAGAGTCTTCTCCAGCACGACAGTTCTAAAGCATCAATTCTTTGGTGCTCAGCCTTTATGTCCCAACTCTCACATCCATACATGGCTACTACATCTTAGCTGATAAAATTCTCACAGCATCCTTGAAGGGCAGGTGCTGTTCAGGAGCTGAGACTCAGAGAGGTTAATTCACCCCTCTGGGGTCACACAGATGTCCCTGGAGCTGGAAGACACAGACCTTGAGAGCTTCCAGTCCTGTTGTGTGGGACAGAGTTCTAGACCATTCGAAATTATTCCCACAATAAACAATTACTATAAGCCTTTGCCCCATGAAGCGGATCCAGAAATGAATCAGCCCCAGGTTTGTCTTACTGGGAGCAAACAGCCTCTAGAGGACTCTTCACTTTCATTGTTTTGTTTGGGGCCAGGAGCTATGTCAGAGATGTGTGCAGGGCAAGGTGAAGAGGCAGGGACTTATTCTCAGTGGTGAGAGAGGAAGGCTCTCCCCACTAGAATGTCACGTTTGAAACATGCTGTGAAGGATGAGAATCAGTCTGCCAGTCTTTTGACTTTCACTTTTAAAATTGAGGTCTAAATACACACAGGGAACGCACGGATCTTAAATATCGAGGTGGGTGGATTTTCAGTCGCGTATACACATACCTGTGTAACCACCAGTTCCTGGAAGCGAGAACGCTTCCTCATGTTCTGTGTTCAGGTAGAAAGATGAGAAGCCGACCGTGAATTCCTCTGAGGAATTCAGAGGAAATGGAGCTCGATGATCCTTCTCAAACCTGGTTTCCATCATAAGGGGAAGGAAGATGAATATTCATGGATCTTGATCTCTTTTTGCATCATTTACATTTTGCCTTCTCTGGATTTGTGGCTTCCCACCTGCCCCTGGGTTCTGAAGAATAATTGTTTCACGCATCACATTCTTGCTGCACTGGGAGGAAAAGAGGGAAGAAGAAGAGAAATGAGGCGAAGGGGAACTGACTAGACTCTGAACAGTTTAGCCAGCTTTGCGCACACGTTTTAGGATGTGCTGGCGAAGGGGAACTGACTAGACTCTGAACAGTTTAGCCAGCTTTGCGCACACGTTTTAGGGTGTGCTGGCGAAGGGGAACTGACTAGACTCTGAACAGTTTAGCCAGCTTTGCGCACACGTTTTAGGATGTGCTGCCTCTGGCCACATTTGTGGAATATGTGCCTTGTCTTTGGGGTTTGTGGTAATAAGACCTGCTGCTGAGCCCTGATGTGTGCTTTCCTCCATATGTTCTTGGATGGGGTGTGTTTGGATCTGGCCCTTGTGTGGGAGCAGAGGGAGCCAGGAGACAGTAGAAAGCCACTGGGACTCCCATCTTCTTCCTTGACCACTTTCAGCTTAAATCATGCAAGGAGGCAAATGTACGCCTGACCGTTTTGCAGACTTTGATCCCCTCTGTTGGGTTATGGTAACGTGCCTTTCTCCTCTCTCAGCCTCCTCCCTCTGCTCCCCTGGTCCTGTCACCCCAGGAGTGCCTGTTGTATGCACTCGGTGTAGCATCTTTGGGGAAGTTGTCTGTGGCTTGCCATCACAGGGACATGGAATTGGATTATAAGGTGATAAGCCGGTATCTGGTGATAAGCCAATAGTATTCATCTTTAGACGTCTGGGTGAACATCGACCCTGGTGAATAGCATAGGATAAGTTTAGAAAAAAAATCACAGTAGCTCACACTTTTGAGAATTTGCTATGTGCCAGACCCAGAATGAAGGACTTTATATATCTGAGTCAATTATGAGGGTTTTGATTTCTAGTAGCCGAAATGACAACTTTACAGAAATGCTTAAACATTTAAGGGACTTCTTTGGCTCATAGAATTTAAGGGACTTCAGGTGAAGTGTGATCCAGGGGTTCAATGATGTCTCCAAGGATTCAGTTTCTTTCTGTCTCTCTAGTCTACTTTCTTTACAAGTGGCCTCATCTTGAGGTTGCTTTGCCTCTGGTTTCCAAGATGGCTGCCACAGCTCCAGAATACACATGCTGTTATGTTCATGCATGGCAGAAAATAAAGCATCTTTGCTCTAGCATACCTTGCACAAGTCCTGAGGGTCAATCTAATTGGATAGGCTGAGGCCAGGTGGTACAGTCGGAACCTCAAAGATGCCTGAATGGAAAATAGCGTCTGCAAGAAAATGGGAAGATGGACATTTGGAAAGCTGTCAACCAAAGTCCCCTACATATCAGGGTCAAATTTAGTTTTTACAACACTCTCTCAAGGTTGGCACAGTTATTACCCCCATTTACAGAGAAGGAAGTGGAGGAGGTACAGAGAAGCCAAGTAATTTTCCTGAGTTCACACAGCTTGTGGCTCAATTGAGGAGATGAGTTTGGACAGTCTGACTCTGAGACTGCAATTCTGACCACTCCATGGTAGTTTTCAATGGTGCAGTGGTAAAGAATCCACCTCACAATGCAGGAGATGTGGGTTCGATCCCTGGGTCGGGAAGATCTCCTGGAGAAGGAAATGGCATCCCACTCCAGTATTCTTGCCTAGAAAATCCCATGGACAGAGGAGCCTGGTGGGCTGGAGTCCATCGGGTCACAAAGAGACACCACTGACCATTTACGCCCATTTCTTTTTTTAACTGAGATAAAATTCAGTCTTTTAAAGCGTACAACTTCAGTAGTAGTATATTCGCACAGTTGCGCAAACATCACTATCATCTAATTACAGGGCAGTTTCATCCCTCCGAAAGGAAGCCCTGAACCTTCTAGGCAGTCACTCTCCATTTCGCCTCCTCCCAGCCTCTGGCTCATCTACTTTCTATCTCTTGGATGGGCCTAATCTGGACTTTTCATATAAACAGAATCCCGTAACGTGGCCTTTGTGTCTGGCTCTTTCACTTAACCAGCGAGCAGTTTTTGAGTGGGATCTGCTGTGCTTAACCTCAAGATTCTCCATTCCTGTCTTAACCATCATTAAATGGGCAGTGCTGCCGGCTGGCTGGAGAAGAAAGAGATTCTGTGCAAGAAAGAGAGAGGGAGAAAGAGAGAGAGGAAGACTCACTGATGGGCTGTTTACTTTTTGGGGAGCCATCAGACTGGGGCTCTGTGAGGGGGGGCCTCTGTATCCCAGTATCTTCCATATCTGGACAGTGAGGAATCATTCTACCTTCTTAAGCACCCACGTACACCAGGCAGTGTTTGAAGTCCTGGGAGGACAGGAAGGAAGAAGGCTGGGTTGGGAGCAGGGACCGGCAGATAACAATCAATCAATAAATGAATTATTTCCAGCGGCACGCCGGAGAAAACTGGGGGATGGGATCAAGGGTGCTCGAGGGGCTCCCTCGGTGGGTGGCCAGAGAAGGCCTGTCTGAGGATGTGTCATTGAGCTGAGATCAGCTTGAGGACAGAGGTGCCCGGGCAGAACTGGGGGGAAGAACGTGCTCCAGGCTGAGGAGCAGGAGGCGTGGGGCCCGAGGGTGGGACTCGGTGGTGTCCTCTGGTTGGAGATGGTTATCTCTGCCACCTTGTTCCTGCTTTTCCCTAGTGGTTCCTCCCTCATAGGGGCCGCACTCTACCTGCATCCTCTGCTCCAGAAGGGTTTGGCCACCGCCTGAAGGTGCTGATGAGCGTCCGCCCTGAAGGCTTTGGCATCTGTTTGGGGCTTTATCTCTTTTTGTGTTCTGAGACTTGAGCTGAGACTTCCTCTTATTTCTGATTTAGTCTTGAATGTGCCAGTCAGCTGCTTTTATTTATTTTTTTAAAGAATGTGATTATTCAAAGACTTTCATACTCTTTATCTTTAAACGTGCTGTTGACCAAATCCTGGGACTGTTGTCCTAGTCTAGGTGAGCGCCCAATGCCACTGGCCCCTGGGAGCTCTGAGTCCTGTCTGTCAGTGAGTGTCGATGGAGGGGAAGATGAGGCTCCTGCCTTCAGGGAGTCTATGTAGTTGGGAGGAAAGATCTAGCCACAGCATAGAACCCTCACCGCAGAGTCCTGGGGTGGCATGTTCTGGTAGAGTGGGGAGAGGGTATCGGGGAAAGTGCCCACAACTGATGGGGGGGTGGTAAGGGGGATTCAGGAGAGAACAAGACATCCACCATCCCTCCCTTCAGGGCCAAGTAATCCTATTGTCAGGGCCTGATGAAACAGGTCATCTCCTCTTCGTGGGCACTTTCCCCTATACCCGCTCTCCAACTCTGCCAGAACATGTCACCCCAGGACTCTGCGGTGAGGGTTCTATGCTGTGGCTAGATCTTTCCTCCCAACTATACACACACACGTGTGCACACACACACACATGGAAGTCTAGAGTGGGATGAAGGACCATGGAATGTGGCAGGGGTCTGTTCTCATCTGCTGCAGGGCCCCAGGAAGGCTTCTCTGCAGAAGTGAGTTGTAAGGAGAGAGGTGTTGGCCAGCCAGGGTGGGCAAAGAAAGTGTGGAGGAGTTGGTACTTTTTGACATCCCCATGGCTCCAGTGACTTCACGGAGGGAGTGGGCTGGAAGCTGCAAGGCTGGGGAGGACTTAGAGAGGCGATGACAGTGTATTCCAGGCCACAGGGACCCTAGGGAGGAAGACAGGAGGAGAACAACCAAAATCTCTAGGAGGACAGGAAAGGGTCCCTGATGCTCGTGGCTTAACCGCCCATGGCTAGTATGGTGCCGAGTCTGGAGAAAGTGCACTCCCTCCTCAGGTGGACTGAGTGTGTGTATTAGTTTCTTATTGCTGCTGTGACAAATAACCATACATTTAGTGGCTTGCTGCTGCTGCTGCTAAGTTGCTTCAGTCGTGTCCGACTCTGTGCAACTCCATAGACGGCAGCCCACCAGGCTCTGCTGTCCCTGGGATTCTCCAGGCAAGAACACTGGAGTGGGTTTCCATTTCCTTCTCCAGTGCATGAAAGTGAAAAGTGAAAGGGAAGTCGCTCAGTCGTGTCCGACTCTTTGCGACCCCACGGACTGCAGCCTACCAGGCTCCTCCATCCATGGGATTTTCCAGGCAAGAGTACTGGAGTGGGGTGCCATTGCCTTCTCTGTGTAGTGGCTTAAGACACCACAAATTATTCTCCTCCAACTCTGGAGATCAGAAGTCTGTAATTGGCTTCACAGGGCTGCTTCTTCTGGAGGCTCCAAGGGAGACCATCCTTTCTTTGTGTTTTGTAGCTTCCAGAGGCCACCTGTATTCCTTATCTTCTGGCTCCTTCCTCCAGCTTCCAAGTCCATCACCCAGGTCTTTGTTTCCACCATCACATCACCTATCAGATGAGGTGAGTCAGACTGGAAGCTGGCTAGGGTAATTTATTGGAGACAGTCACAGGGAGAGGGCATGAGGCAAGGCCACTGCCATTGCCCAAAGTTCTTGTAGGTTCTTCCGCTTGGTCAGTGTGCCCAAGGTGGCACTGGAACCACCAAGATGGCCCTTCGCAAGAGTTTGTTGGCTGAACATGGTAAATTCCAGATGGCTCTGCCTGCTTCAGAAAAGGAGGGCTCCAGGTCACCAAGGGAACCCCGTGATGGAGTGGCGCCATTCGCTTGGACCTCTCAACTTGGTGCCCCAGAAAGGACTTAGGAAAAAGGCAACTTCCAGAAGCAAACATGTCTTTCTTGACTCTAAGGAGGGGTGCTGTGTCAAGGACCTTTGGGGTCTGAGCATTTCTCTGGAGGAGGGGCTGGTACCCGATGGTCTCATCTTTCCTTACTGACAGTTGGAACGGCAATGGGACAGGATGAGCCCAACTTAGAGTCAGCCTGGCCGTCTAGCAGTTTTAGCTGCAAAGGGACGAAGGCAGAGGTGCCAGGGGAGGCCAGAGGGCCTTGGGAAGGGTGGAGGGTGGATCCTGAGGAGGAGACCCAGGCCACAGCCCTTCCAGCATGGCCAGAAGGTGGTGTGAGGGGATGCATCTGTGGCTGTGTCCCCAGAGTCGGGGTGGTGTCGTGGGGAGCGTGGATTCAGCTCTGGCTCTGCCACTCACAGCTGCATGACCTTGGATGAGCTGCGTATCCCTGCGTGTTGGCTTTCTGTAAAATGGGCCTCTCCTCATGGAGAGTGCGCCCGTGTGGTGAGCTAATATGGGGGAGCATGCGGCATTTAGGAAACACCCTAAGAATGAGCTGCTTCTGTTAACATTGCCGTTGTTTCTTTAGCCCCAGGGCCTGCAGGGCCTGGCCTGGGATGTGGAAAAGCTTTCCAGAAGGGGGAGTGGGAGATGGTGCCTGCCTCCTCCCCCGGCCATGGCAGAGTGTGGGGAGGCTGCTTGGGGCTCACTCCCCTGAGACTCCGTGGGGGGCTGTCCCAGCAGAAGCCCACGTGCCCTGTGTGTGTGTGGATGTGTGTGTGTGTGTGCGGTGGACATTGAGCAGACGGCTGGCAGGCTGTGAAGCCCTGCCATCCAGCCTCTCCAGGGGCCACCCTGGAAGAAGAAGGTGGGCAAAGCCCATGTTTGGAGACTGACCTGGCTTGAGGTGCAAGGCAGTCCTTTTCTAGCTGTGTCATTTCTCTAAGCCTCAGTTTCCTGATCTGAAAGGTGGGAATCCCACCCACCTTGCTGGCATGCTTTTAGGCTTAGGAAAGGTGAGGGTGCTGTTCATGAAGTCCTTCCCGGCGGTGGGCAGGGTGCCAGCTCTCTCCTGCATCATCTGCTTGACCTCATTGAAGGAGGGCCTCCTGTACAGCCCCTGGCAGCTCGAGAGGGGCCTCTTCTTCCACGTGGCCTCGGGGAACCATCCCGTGTCCCCGGGCAGCAGTTGGGTGGGGTCCTGGTGAGGGTGGGGGGCATCCCTCTGCGGCTTCTTTGTTCCAGATGCTCAGGTAGCCACAATTAGAACTGCCACTTTTTATGGCTGTTCCTTCGTGTACAGCCTCCAGGCTGTTTTATGGGTCACTGTTCTTGGAGCCACGCCTCAGGGGGAACCAGCCCTCTGGGGTGTCCCCAAGCATCGGTGGGCTGCAGTGGCATAGGGTGGCCACCTCTAGCTGCCTGTGAAAGGAGAAGGCTGGGGAGGACCAAGGCAGTAAAGCCAGGACCCAGGGTTTCCAGTCACCCTGAGGCCCTCAGAGAAAAGCCTTGAATTTCCAGGTGCCCACCTCCCATGAGAGCCATCGGCTAATGTTTAGGAAGGGCGTGACCACCTAGTTTCTGAGCTCTGACCTCAGGTAACCTCAAAAGACCTGAAGAGTAGAATGTGTTAACTTTTAAAAATGAATGATGACTGCCAATCGTTTGTTTTTGAAGAGGCTTATTTTATTTCAATTCCTATTTCTCTGTTTCTTACCATCCTTGACAGAAAGACTTTCTGTGTCTGCTGTGGTTTTACAGGAGGCAGTTTGGTGGAGGGTTAAAGGCATGGGTTTAGGGTCACACAAATACGGTATGAATCCTGTCCTCCCCACTCAGCTGCCTTGACTGCCACCAAGTCTAAAGGAGCATTATTTGGCTGTGAGCAGTTACTTCCCAGGGGCTGGGAAGAGTCAGCATCCTGCCATGCGTAGGGCAGCCCTGGACAGACAAAAGTTGCCCAGCCCCCAGTGCTGGTAGCTTCCTTAGAGAGACACTGTTAGTGGGTCCCCAATAACACCTGGAGCTTATTGTACATTTTTATGCATTGGGCACTTTTGTAAGAGCTTCAGATTAACTCTGTGAGGTAGGAAATATTGCATCATCCATTTAGAGATGGAGAACTGAGGTTCAGTACCTTGTCCAAGGTCACTCTGGTAGGAAGGGCTGGAGCTGGGATCGGAAGCCAGGCAGTCGGATAGAAGGTGTACACTCATATCACCCAGCTATAGTGCTCTGAGGCTGTTCTTTCTCCAAGAGACTATGGTTCTGCATGAGTGTGGGGGTCTATGGAGGGAGCAAGAGGTGGTGCTCCCTGCTGTGTAATCGAAGAGGGTGGGCATGAGCTCAGGCTTACATATTGCCCCAGCTCTTCTCCCCCAGCACTCACTTTTGTTTTAATTCAACTCTAGATTGTACTTGTAAGGGAGTTGTCATTTTTTAGAAAATTTCTTTCTTTATGTGTAGCTGTGCTGGGTCTTCGGTGCTGCATGCAGGCTTTCTCTAGTTGCAGTGAGCAGGAGCTGCTCTGTAGTTGTGGTTCATGGACTTCTCATCGCAGTGTCTTCTCTTATTGCACAGCATGGGCTCTAGGGCATGAGGCTCAGTAGTTGCGGCTCATGGGCTCAGTTGCCCCACGGCATGTGGGATCTTTCTGGATCAGGGATGGAAACCCATGTCCTTGTGTTGGCAGGTAACCTTGTGTTGGTTGGTAACCATCAGACCACCGAGGAAGCCCCCACCACCCATTTATGACTCCTTCCTCTAAAAGTGGCCAGGACCTCAGAGGGTAGGAATGGGTAGGAATGGGTGTTCAATCATTGAATGGATCTGCATCCCCCATCCCCCCATCCCCACTGATATAGATGCTCAGTTGATCATCTGCATGTTTGATTCTCAAGCTCTAGACCACATCCTTGTGGTGGGACATCTGTCTCAGCCTTCTGATCAGTGGAAATGTTTTTCTCGTTCCCGGACCCCTCCTTGTGCTGTGGAAATCCATGCTGAAGTGGTAGAGAAAGGGAGGCAAGGATGATCGAAGGAAGTCCAGAGGGAGGCTGGCCCTGCAGGGACTCCTGAGAACTCTAGCATCACAAATACCAGGGCCTGTTGCTTTATTTTTAGCAGTTTGAGGGGCCCCAAGGGCAACGGGGGAATGGGGGAATCCAATTTTTGGCTCTGTCTTGCTAATGGAACCTCTAGCAGTTTCTTTGCCTGATTTGTTTTGCTCTGAAGTCTGTCTTGCCTTCAGCCTCACACTGTACTTTTACTTCGACACAGCTTGGAAGAACATGGATGATGATGTCAGCCATCGGACTCGGGGTCTTGCTTCCTGCCAGCTCCCGCTTCTCCTAGGAGGAAGGTGGCTTTCTCTCTGGTTTCATGCCCTCCCCCTTCCTGGGCTCCACGCAGCCAGCTTCTCTACCAGATGAATGACTATTCCCAGAGGTGTTTCCTGGGACTGTTGTGAGAATGTTCCCATGCCTGCTTTGGTTGCTTAGAAGCCGTGAGTCCATAGCAGGGATGAGGGTGATTGGTTGGCAGGAGGCGCCTGCTGAGGGCTTGACAAGCAAAGAACAGCACGTAGGATGCTGGTCCCACAGCTATGGGACTGCCAAGGGTTGAGGGGATGGGGACCCGGCGCAGTGGTCAGATGTAAGGCAGAGAAGCACTTCCTAACTTGGTGCAGTCGCTTTATTTCCTCTCCACCATCAACATTTAAAATCACACATCTTTATTGAGACATCACTTATATATCATAAATATTACCCATTTAAATTGGTTTTGAGTGTATTCACGGAGCTATGCAACCATCACCACCATCTAATTCCAGACCGTTTTTATCGCCACCCCTACCAAAGGAAAACCCTTACCCCTGAGCAGTCACTCCCCTTTGCCTCTTTTTGCCCAGTCTGGCAGCTGCTAAACTGCTTTTGGCTAGGATTTGTCTGTTCTGGTTATTTCATATAAATGGAGTCATAGGCATGTGACCTCTCTGATCTCCATGTCATGCTGTAAGAGCGAGCCTCTATCCTTTTCTCTGAGCAGTTCTGTATGCAACAGACTTGAGAGTCACTGGAACCCAGAACATTCATATCACAAGGCCATCTTTCTCTCCTACCCTAGGCTTTAGGACCCTGGTGGAGATGGGAGATGCCATCAGATTTTGCTGTCATATACTGGTGAGTTTATGCCTCACAAGTTAGAATAAATCCAGAAAGCCATCGGTCAAATGGAATGGTGAAGTGTATAAAGGACGGTTTCATTCCTCGGTATCCCTTAGTATGGTACAGCTTTGGTGAGAAGCAAGGTTAGTTTCTTAGGTGGCATCAGTCTTCTTGCAAACAAAGGAACAAGGGCTGGGCATCTGCTGTTCCTTGCTGGGAACTCAGTTCTTCCTGGATATGTAAGCATTAGCAAGGTCTATACCTTCTGTTTTGGCTCTTGGTCCAAATAATTTGTTACATCTCTTGACCAGATTGACTTTGGCCATGTCCTTAAAGCCCAATAAATTGCCTTGAGGTTCACATAGTTTCTGGTTGAGTCACTGGCCAGTGAAGTGGCCTTGATGCTTACCAGGGCCTGTGGGGAGGGGAGGGACCATGGAGACGACCTCTGACAATAAAGATACGTTTGGAACTAGACTGCGACTTCCAAATACAGGAGCTGCTTCATCCTGGAGCTGGTGGGAAGGAGCTACCAATAGATACTTTGGTTCCTAGATTACGAAAGAGGCATAGATTTGTACTTCAAGGGTTAAAGGTTATGTGGTCTGAGTCTAAGGTGATGGCATGGTTTGTGCTTGATTGGCCAGATCATGAGCTGTCTGCTTCTTCATCCATGTTGCCAGGCAGTTATGGAGTGCCCGTCACCCACTGATCCACAGCACAAACTTGGCTTTGAACATAGCCTTAACTGTAGCTGCTCTTTGATGACCTATTTGAGATTGTCCTTTCTTTTCATCCGCGAGGCCTTGGTTGGGATGGAGATCATCATGGTTCCTGGTGTCCCTGGACGTGAACTTGTTGTGTAGCTGTGGGACCTTGGGCAGACCCTTCACTTGTGAGCCTTGGTGACCCTCTCTGTCAAGAGATGTGATGCTTAGATGAGATCATGTTTCTGAATTTATTTTGGAAAGGTGGAAAGGGCTGGCCATAAAAGCCTCATGGTCAGACCTCCTGTACACGAAGGGCCAGGGTGAAGTCTCTCCGTGACTTGGCGGAGGAGAAAATTGCCTTTGCTCAGCAGGAGGGACCTTTGACCATCTCAGTCTGGGCAGAATCATTAAGTACCCATTATGTGGCTGCCGCTGTGTTAGGCAGCTTAACAAGCGGTTTCACACCCTGTCTAAGGAGACAGGGTGGCGGAATGGAAGAGGTGTAAGGAGTGGAGCAGAGCCCTGGTGCACCCTTGGGCTCTGTCACCTTGAACAAGGGGTGTGTGTGTGTGTGTGTGTGTGTGTGTGTGTGTGGTAGCAACTTCTCCGTGTATCCTAACACCTAAAAGGGCTGTTGTGAGGACCAGGAGGGAATGTGTATAGACTGCTTGGAAATGCTCAATACATCCTACTTCCTGCTCCTCCTTTTCCTTTCGATTGGTCTGTTTCTCTCACTTCACAGATGGAGAGACCTTGGGCCACTCCCTTGTATAACAATATTGAGGAGGAGGGCATTCCCATCTCTGTTTATATACCCTTGGGAGTGGAAAGCGGACTACAATTCCAGGCCTGAGGTATTCTCTCCAGTTTGGAATAGTTTTGTGTGAATCTTGAAATGCGCCAAGGTGGAGGGTGCAGTGTTTACATCACGATAATGAGCTGTTCATCTTGAGAAAATCATATGATTGGTTCCCTTCCCACAGTTGAATGTCAACCCATCTCTACATTGTGAAAATTCATCCCATGGGGTGTGGGATGTGGGATGTGGGATGAATTTTCATGACGTAGAGATGGGTTGACATTCTACCTTGTCTTGACATCCCCTTTATACAGGTGAAGGCCTGTGGCATTGTAGGAACTGGTGAGTGAGTGGGGTGGAGGTGGAGGAGATTAACTTAGGGAGCTGTAGGATTGAAGAGCAAAGGCAGCCATTAGGAGAGCTCTAGAGCTGAGGTAGAATGACATCATATGACTGGGGTCAGAGGCTTGATCTTGACCTTGAAAAGTCAGCGTTGGGTTGGGGTGTCCAGTATTCTTGCCTGGAAAATCCTATGGACAGAGGAGCCTGGTAGGCTGCAGTCCATGGGGTCACGAAGAGTCAGAAACAACTGAGCGACTTCCCTTTTGCTTTTCACTTTCATGCATTGGAGAAGGAAATGGCAACCTACTCCACTGTTCTTTCCTGGAGAATCCCAGGGACGGTGGAGCCTGGTGGGCTGCCGTCTATGGGGTCCACAGAGTCGGACGTGACTGAAGCGACTTAGCAGCAGCAGCAGCAGCAGTATAGCAAAGGGAACTGTGCTCAATATTTGTAATAACCTTTATAGGAAGGGAATCTGAAGAGTACACACACACTTATTGATGTGCTATACACTTGAAACTAACACAATATTGTAGATCAACTATACCTCAGTTAAAATGAAAATCAAAAGCATATTAAGGGGGAGACAATCATGTGATGATCTCTTTAATTGCTGGAAAAGCATTCAAATATAATGCAGTTGGCATTTCATGAGAAAACATCAACCAATTCGGCACAGAAAGGAATTTTTTAAATTTGGTGATGGATACGTACAAGAATCTGTAGCCAATGTTATTCTTACTAGATAAACATGGGACACATTCCCTTCAAGTTAGGAATAAGACAGGAATCCCGTTACCTCTGTTGTTCACTGATGAACTATAGATCTGAGCCAGCGCAATAAGACAGGAGAAACACAAGAGAGACATGAGCAACAGGCAGGAAGAGATAAAAGCGTAATTATTTGCTGGTGATCTGATCATCTGATTAGAGGAAATCCTAGACTCTGAATCTATAAATTATTAGAAGCGACAGAGTTCAGCCAAGTGGCCAAAGGTCATGTATGAAAATACATACTTTTCTCATAGACCAATGGCAAAAAACCAGAAAGCAGAGTTGAGGAAACCAGGGCTCTGTGTAGTGAGGGGTTTTGACATCATCCACGTGGCATCCGTGGCAGTGACTGTCTCCTTGTCTGTGTGCAGTGTGACAAAGGACAGGTAGCTTTATTTTGATTTTCACAGGGGAGGAATCTGTGGTTCCGAGAGGTTAAAGTGACCTTTCCCAAGGTCACTGTGCATCGGGGGAAGAACTGGGACCTGGCCTCCCAGGGAGTTCAGTGCTCCTTCCCTGGTGCTATTCCCTGATTGCCCTCTTCAGACTTCATCCTTTCCTAGTGCTGGTCTCCCCTTGCTCATCTCTGGCAGAGGCAGGGCTCTGTGGGAGCCATGGTCCAGAAGCATTTACATTTGGGTTAGAGTGCACTCTGTGATTTCTTTCTGTATACATTTATTTTCGCTTATTTGGCTCTGCCAGGTCTTAGCTGTGGCATGCAGGATCTTTGCTCTTTAGTTGTGGCTTGTGGGATGATCTAGTGTCCTGACCAGGGAGTGAATGAACCCAGGTCCCCTGCACGGGGAGCGGGGAGTCTTAGTCCCTGGACCACCAGGGAGGTCCCTGTGATGTCTTGTATGAGCAACATCTCGTCCTTCCTAGAGCACTTGTGTGTGAGATGCTGGGTAGGGCTCGCTTTGAGGGTGCCTGGCCTGAGATGGAAACAGGGAACACAGAGGCCAGCGGTAGTTGTTGGGTGTGTTCTGGGTTCTCTCTCCCTGCATTTTGACTAGCCCAACCCTCCACTGCTTCCTCTTAGTCCGATTTACATCTTTACTTTTTAATTTTATTCAGTGCCTCTGCAACAGTTATAACAATGACATACATTCAGTGCAACTGGGGGAATAAATAACACAGAAGAAAAGGTAGTCTTATTTCCTCTTTGACAGCTATCTGCTGCAGCTTCACCCCACTGGTGGTGAAAGCCTCATATGCATGTTGCCAGTCACTCCTCCTGGTGCAAACAGGTTTTCCCTTCATTCAGTGGAATTGACAGACGCTGTGCTAGATCCAGAGAAGGCGATGGCACCCCACTCCAGTACTCTTGCCTGGAAAATCCCATGGATGGAGGAGCCTGGTAGGCTGCAGTCCATGGGGTCGCTAACAGTCGGACACGACTGAGCAACTTCACTTTCACTTTTCACTTTCATGCATTGGAGAAGGAAATGGCAACCCACTGCAGTGTTCTTGCCTGGAGAATCCCAGGGACTGGGGCAGGGGGGCTCGTGGGCTGCCGTTTCTGGGGTCGCACAGAGTCGGACACGACTGAAGCGACTTAGCAGCAGCAGGGGGTACCCAGTGAGCCAGAGATGAAATCCCTGCCTTCATGGAGCTTATCGTCTGGAAGGAGGAAGTATCTACTAGTGAGATATCTAAGGTGTCAGTTCTACTGAGAAAAATAAAGCTGAAAAAGTCCCCCACCCCCCTTTATAATTTTGAATGAAGATGTCAGGGTAGAATTTACTGAGAAAGCAAACTTTGTGCAGAGACCAGGGGACACGGGTTCGATCCCTGGTCCAGGAGAATTCCATGTGCCGTGGAGCAACTAAGCCTGTGCGCCACAGCTACTGAGCCCGTGCGCCCTAGAGCCTGTGCTGCACAAGAGAAGCCGCTGCGATGAGAAGACTGGACTACGATGAAGAGTAGCCCTTGATTGCCGCAACTAGAGAAGGCCTGAGTGCAGCAATGAAGACCCAGCTCAACCTAGAATAAATAAATACATAAAAAAAAACCAGTTGCCAAATACTCATGTAATGCTTGATTTAGCCATTCTCTTAAATATTTTTTTTCTAATTTTTCTTACGTCTTATTTTTTTATTGAAGTATAGTTGATTTATAATACCATATTAGGTTCAGGTGTACAAGATAGGGATTCAAAACTTTTACAGCTTATACTCCATTTAATCTTATTTTTATTGAAGTATAGTTGATTTATGGTACTATATTAGATTCAGGGGTGCAACATAGGGATCCAAAACTTTTATAGATTGTACTCTGTTTAAAGTTATTGTAAAATATTGACTATATTTCCTGTGCTGTAGAATATATCCTTGTAGCTTATTTATTTTATTCATAGTGTTTTATACCTCTTAATCCCTGTCTCCTTTCTTGCCCCTTCCCTCTTCCTTCTCCCCACTGTCAGCCGCTCTCTTCTGATGGACTTTCAGGCTGTTTCTTTACTCACTAGGGCAGTACTGTAATAAACACCCTTGTACGTGTTGCCTTCCGTTCTGGTGCTTCTATTCTCCTTGTTGGAGCGTGGGATTTCTAGGTCGGGGGCACATGTATATTTCATTTTAATAGATAGTGTTCGATTTCTCTCCAGAAAGGTTGTGTGACTGCTTTCTATGGTAGAACTGTTCCTAAGGCTCAGATGGCTTTGCACGCAAGTTGCTAAATTGCTGCTCTGAACAGGGGAGATCACACCTACAAAAAAGGACAGCCCTGGAATTCTCTCTCTCGGCGGAAGGTGTGTAGCCTTTCGGAGTGTGCTGCCGGGAACATCATTTGCTGTTTTGGGGAGGTTGCATTTGATGGTTGTGACGTCAGGATCACCAAGAGGATGGAAACACAGCTGCTGCTGTGTTGTTTGCATTATGGTTGATTTTCCATACGCTGAAAATAAGCACAGCAGCTTATTTTGAGGAGCAGCGTGGATACAGTCACACCTTGTCATGGGGTGCTGACTCGTGCTCCCGGAGCTCTTAAGGATAAGGCTCCCTCCGAGCATCTCATCTTATGCGCCTGCGCATGTGGGTAGAACGGCGGTGGGTGTGTACTTGACCCCTACCCCACCCCTCAACATTCCCAATGGGATCTGGTAAACTTTGAGGTTGACTTCTCATCTGTTTTATAGCTGTATGTACTTGGTGAGTCGTACTGTTGGGCACTTAGGCCGTTTCCTATCTGTCCCAGTTCAAACAATGAGTCATCTTGTGCAGGAGTCTTTTGGCAGATGTATGAGGATATCTGTTGGGTAGATTTCTAGAAGCAGAACCACTGAGTCAAAAGGGATTTGCCACTTATGTGTTGATAGATATTACGAAACCGACTTCCCTCTGGAGAAGGACCAGTGTCCCCATCCAAGAGAGTGCCGTTGGCCACACAGGGTCTTGTCACACGTTTTGAGTTTGCCAAGCTGATGCGTGAGGCGTGTCTCACCGCTGTTTCATTTTGTATCTATTTCTCAGGAGTCAGGGCAGACATTTCATCAGTCGATATGTTTCTGTTTTATGTTTGTTTACTGTCTTTCAGATCCTTTGTCCTTTTTATTTTCCTGGTGGATTATTAGTCCCTTCCAGCACAGTCTGTCCACATTATGAGGACATTTGACACTCTGATTGGATAACCTAATGTGTCTGACTATTTAGAGGTTGATCCATGTCATCTTTATTGTCAGGAGTGAAAATCTAGGCAATGGCGAAAAGGAAGTAGGTCTCAACCACAAACTCAATCATGGTTGGTTACATTTGGGCAAGTATGTGTACTGACCATTCCTCAAACTGGCTAACTCTGCCATAACAGAGAACTCTTGGACCCTGGTGTCCATCAGTCTGGGAACATCATTTTTATGGTCTCATTGTAAACATTTATTTATTTATATGTCTGTGCCGGGTCTTAGCTGTGACACGTAGGATCTAGTTCCCTGACCAGGCATCAAACCTGGGCCCCCTGCCTTGGGAGTGCAGAGTCTTAGCCACTGGACTGCCGGGGAAGTTCCTGTATGGTCTCATTTTTATCCTATCATGGGTTGGAGGAAATATGAGGGAACTTGGCTGTCTGTTGCTATAACATTTTGCTCCCTTTGCTTGAATTTGCAACTAACTCCATTGCCCGAGTTTTTGAAGCAGTGACTCCACGGGTCACCCTGCGGTCAAGGTGGTTTGCCTACTATCTCCAACTTCGGTAACTTAACACAATGATGGACATCTCCCACCTCCGTGATGTTTATCATTAACACCCAAGTGGGTGTTCCTGATGAGGCAATCCCCAAGTGTCTGGTCAAGGATCCAGGTTCCTTCTGTCCATGGCTCTATAGGTCCCCAGAGGCTGCCTCTGTGTCCCCAGCTGCCAGAGGGGAAAAGAGAGAAGGGGATTGTGTGAGGGAAGGTCTCATGGGTCAGCTGACCTGCCCACATGCCGCTGACCAGAGGCAGGCTGGGCAGTGGAGGCCAGCATGTGCCCCAGATGGTCGGTGCTGACCCCAGGCGCCTGGTGTGCCAAGATCTCTGAATGCCATGTGGGACTTTGCATTTCCAGATTGTCTTCTCAAGTGTGATTTCACTCTGTCCTTTGACAGCTCTGTGAGGGAGAGGTAAGGTGGATGTTTTTAACCCCTTTTCGGAGCTGAGTGGGTCACAGCCTAGAGACGTTGGTGCCTACGCAAGGCGAGGCACAGGTGCAGGGACAGTGGGCTCGAGAACAAAGCTGTCACCCGCCTGGCCCTTTCTGATACAGCGCAGATACATGCTGGCATGCCAGGGCCAACCTCTGTGCGTGGGAGAACGGGACTGCTTGGTGAGGGGACAGCGGAAGCTGATCTGAGCGTATCCCCCACCCTGGTGTGTGGTGAGAGGGGGGAAGACGGCTCTTACCCTTTGACCATACCAGCTGAATGGTGAAGGGTGACCGCACTGCTACCGGTAGGAAGGCTTGGCCAAGGTGGCCCATGTAGGACAGAACTGGAGCTCACCTGGTGCCTGCAGAGGAGCTGTCCCTCACCTTGACTCTGTCTACCGTCCCTTTGCTATCATTTGCCTGATGGTAACATGGAAATTGGGGCTCTCTTCTTCATACTCCCATTTCCTTGTATTTAATTATTTTGAAGCATTTGATGCTGCAGTGAGATCAGCATGTGAACTGTGATATCTCGTCTGTTCTATTTCGAGCAGCAGGGAAGCAAATGTGGGATGATGCTGTCACCTCCCCTCTGAGTCAGGACTGTGCCTCCAAGAGCCTGCTGGATGGACTGAGCCAAGTGGCTCTGAGCACACCGTGTATGCTTTCTTCTCCAGGGTGGGCACCTGGGTTTCCTTGTAGGGTGAGTGACCTGAACTAACCTGGTCAGAGCCTCTAGGGACAGAGTCATGGGTGGGTGTGTGGATCCTCAAGGTAGCAGATAGAGCTGCAAGCTACAGAATGAAGATGGGGTGTTAAGAGGCCAATGTGCAGGGCTTTGCACTATTGCTTCAGTTGAATGGCCACTGAAATTGATATGTGCAAAAGAAATGTGTGCAAACGAAATGTGTGCAAAAGAAATACCATCTTTCCCATCACTTTTATTGGGTTCTTATGAGGGTCATATGAGATAATGTGTATAAAAGTGCTTTGTAAATGGAAAAGCATGCTGCAGTATAAGGTATTATATTAATAGTAACAACTGTTAATCATGGTGATTCATTTGGGGTCGGAGCTCTCATTGCTGCTACTGTTACTCCGGACATACTTCAAAGCTGCAATTACAGTGCAGTTTCCTTTGGTACTTAATGATCATGGATTGTTAGTGCTGGAAAGAATTTTGGGGATTAACTAATCCAGCCTTGCTACTTTGTATGTGGTGAAACATACATGGAGGGAACTGACTTGTTTGAGGTCTCCAGAGCCTGAGACTTCAGAGTCTCAGTGCTAGAGCGGGTGGTTTTGCTTTTTGGGTTATGATAGCCTGTGCTTTTGAAGAGGCTAGAAACCAGGAGCTTTGGGTGGGACATTTATCCTTAGTCATTAGGTGGAGTTGCTGCTCTGACTCATGTCCGCTTGCTCACACTGACCCCACTCAGAGAGCCACTGCTTGAGGTTCTGGGCAAATTCGGACAGTGCTCACAGGAGAAGCTCAGATGCCAAGAAGGTTGGGCACAGAGTCCAAGAAAGAAGGGAATAGGAACTGAAGTGGCTTGGCAGCAAGGAAAGGAGACCAGGGCAATTCCAGATAAAGACAGGAAGAGGTGCCCCTGCTCCTGACCGAGGTCTTTATCAGATCCTACTGACCTCGTGATTCTCCCATCTGCCCTCCCCGGAATGGGGAGGGAACGCTGGCTACCAGGCACTCTCAGGAGGCGTGGCTGCAGGACAGGGAGGCCCCCTTTGGAGAGAAGACTGGGGGATGTTCTGTGTTCAAAGGGCAGCAGGCTTACTGTCAATAGTATAGGGACCAGTGGGAGGAAGTTCTGGCAAAACTGACTCTGGCCTCCTATTCGTTATTCATTTCTTCCCCGGTGGAACCCTTTACTGCCTCCTGGTCTTGCTCCCGTGTCACCTTCTAGATGAGGTCTAAAGGAACCCCTCTATTTCAACACACACCTCTCACCACCCCCATACTTTGACCTCTCTTTCTGGACTGGATTCACCATCCAAAATATACTGAAAAGTTGAAAGTTAGTATGGAGAGTTCCTGTCTACACTTCACCCAGCTTCCCCTGATGTTCACATCTTAGTAACCACAGAGTGGAGCAAGGCTGGAACCCAAGCACTGAACTTTGGTGTAATGCTACCCACTCATTTACAGACCTCTTATCAACGTCACCGATTAGTTCACGTACTCCGTTTTTCCTTTGCAGGGTCCTTTGCAGTCTGTGACGTGGCTTCATCTTTTGTGTCTTGGACATTTGTGATGAGCTTTGCCAGTTATTTTTGCAGAGTATCCCCATGTTTTGTCTTGTATCTTCTTGTAGGTAATATGTACTGATTTTATTTTACTGTCTAATGGGTCTCCCCTTGAACTGGATTGCCGGCTTCCCCAGAGCAGGCTTCCTGATCTGTCTGGTTTGCTGATGTACCCCAGCCCCGACTGGAGTGCCTGGCACCCATGCTGCGTGATACTCGCCGAGTGACAGCTGAGGTGGTGAACTCCCCAGCATTAGCTGGGCATCTGCTCTGGAATGAGAGAAACCCAGAGCGGCCAGATGCTGGCAGAGCCTTGGTGGGCGGCCGGGGTGGGTGTGCCCTGAGTCCTCTTCCATCACTCAGATTCTGTGATTTTATAACCTGATGGGGGTAGATGAGCTCAAGTTCATAAAACTCCACACGTGTTAGCTGAACATGTGCTGGCTGTGGAACCCTCTGCTGGGCACTGCGCATCGAAGCTCTCAAGTTCATGTATATTCCCTATGGGCTGAAAGTCCAGGAAAATGGCTGAGAAGGGACAGTGGCCATGCTGCTGACAGTTAATGGTTTAAGTCTGCATCACTGGTTCCCAGATTCCAGCCTGCTTTAGATTCACCCAGCAGACTCTGTCACAACACAGATTGCTAGGTCTCACCTGCAGAGTTTCCAATTCACCTGGTCTGGGGTGGGGCCTGGGAACTTTCATTTCCAGCAAGTTTCTGGGTGATGCTGATGCTGCTGGTCCAGGGACCCCACTTAGAGAACCACGGTTCTAGATGTTCAGAGGAGAAAGAGGCAACTGCCAATGAGCAGAAACTGGAAAGGCTTCGTGGAGGAGGAGGTCAGGCTGGAGTGGGGTGAGATTTACACCGGTGCGGATCAAGCCACACACAGCCGTCACATGCACACTGTGGGTGCCCTTTGTCTGCCTTTGCCCCGTCCCGTGGACCTCTGACCTCACTGTGGCCCTGTCTGGCCTTCTTGGTTCCGTGAACGATCTCAGCCAGGGGAGTCTGAGCCCCCAGAAGAGGAGTCTGACTCAGCCTTTGACAAGAGTTGACCTTGGCTGGCTTGGACCGAGTCACTCTGAGGCCTGGACTCGGCCCGTGGTGCACAGGCTTTCTGGATGTGTTTATTTGCCTGGGCTGTGCCTGCTGCCTGCTGGCAACCTTGGAGGTGTTGCTGTTGGGCTCCGTGGCTCTATTTCTGTTTTCCCGTCTGGCACCAGCTCAGTGGGGGCAGATGAGGTGTGCGGCCACCCTTGCTTTCCTCCTGACTCCATGTTTTTCTTGAGGCTGGCCCTTGGTCAGGTGGAATGTTTCCATCTCTCTAGAGTATCTGCTGTGGAAGCAGATGGGGTCTTTTTGGAAAGGGAAATTCTGAACGAGGAAGAAAGCCTTTAGGGAGACAAATAATTAAATTATGTTTGGATATATGACACAGTGATGGTAGGAATGTTTACATATGTGTGTGTGAGCGTTTAAGCTTCCAGAATTATTCAGGACTTTCAGTACCTTTAAGGGACATTGAGAAATTGATGTTAGAGGTAAGGGGGGTGGGGGCGGGCATCAGCAAGCTTGGAGAGGCAGTATTGCTTGTGCTGTTGGAACACCCTGCGCAGGAAGGCAGCATGTTATACAAACAGAACCGTAGTTGAGACAAGAGGGTGTTTCTGGTTCACGCTTGTCATCTTAACCAAGACCTTGAAAGGGTATCTCTCCTGAGGTGTCACCTCCCCAACTATCCCTGGGCAGTCACCAAATGGCTCTCTCTTTCTTCTATGAACCAAAGTTGCTTTATCGCAGACCTCTCTTGTAAGTATTTGTGTATGGGATCAGGGATCAGCAAATTACAGCCTGCAGATCCAATCTGGCCCACTGCCTGTTTTTGTAAATAAAGTTTTATTGAAACACATTTGTGCCCATTTGTTTATGTATTGGCCACAGCTGCTTTAGCACTATGGTGGCAGAGGTGAGTAGTTGCTCCAGAGATCCAATAGCCTACACAATCCAAAATTTTGACTATCTGGCCCTTTGTAGAGAAAGTTTGCCAGCCCTGGCACCAGAGAGTGAGCTTCTGGATGGCAGGAATGGAGTTCCATTCACCTATGCCTCTTCTGTTCTCCTCTTGTAGTAAGTGCTCAGTAAATCTGTGTTGAAAGGCAGTGGGTCGCCTGGTCACTTGGTTGAGTGTGCAGGGCCGTTGGACCACTCTGTGCCCCAGTTTCTCTCTGTAGAAAACTGAGGTCATTGATTTATGGTGAGGTTAGAGCAGGATACTAGAAATCTTACTGGAACTGTTGGCCTACCTTCTGATCTTCTTGACGATTCTAACCTTGCTCAGCACTGGATTTCTTTCTGAAACCCTTGCTCCTGTGGTACCACCCTCTCAGTGATTTTTTTTTTTTTTTTTTTTTTTTGCTTACAGATGAAAATACTCACTGGGCCTTTCATTCATGACCCTTTTCTTGGGCTTTTTTCTTTAAAAAAATTTTTTTTAAATTTTATATTAGAGTATAGTTGATTAATAATGTTATTTAGTTTCAGGTGTACAGCAGAGTGATTCAGTTATACATGTACATGTATCTATTCTTCTTTCAAGTTGTTTTCCCACTCAGGTTATTACAGAATATTGAACAGACTTCTCTATGTTACAGAGTAGGTATTCCTGATCCTTCTTATTTTGACCCTGACATACCTGTCTGCCTTGGTCTGTTACTTCTTCAGTGCTACCTGCTGCATTCAGAATTTTCTGCATTTTTATTGTATCTTTCCCTGAGACCCTCCCCGCTCCCATTTCTGCTTCTCTGCCCTCTGGTCTTGCAGATCCCCTTGATGCTAACCCTGCTGGAATCATCTGACCTTAACCAGCATGAGTAACTATCGTTTACCTACCCAGGGTAGTGTTTTTTGTTGCTATTTTTTAATTCTTATGGATGCTTGGTAACAATCTCCGAGTGTGGTTATGATGGTGACCCAAGTTTGAGGAACGCTAAGTTAAAATAGAGTGCTTCACAGCAATATTTGTCTTTTTCTGGGACTCTCTGTTTTTTCCTCAAATAAATTGGAATCATCTTGATGGCAGAGCTGGGTCTTATTTTTTTTTTTTTTCAGAGTAGCACATTTATATGAAGATTAGGGCTGGGAGGTGATTTGTTGGTGAGATTACCTCCAGCAGCAGGCCCTGCATCTGGGAGACACTCTGTAAATGTTTGCTTGTTGATCGATACAAGATAGGAGAGTGCTTGGGAAAGCAAAACAGGCTCTGTAAAGCAGGGGATTATCCCTGCAAGCCGGCCTGATGTATACCTTCTACCGATCCTGCGAAAGATGGCCTTACAGCCCTGCATGCTTAGCAGCACAGACACAAACTCAGCCCCTGAGAGCGCTCACCAGGCAGGATCCCGTGTGTCTCCCTAGCTCTGTCCTCTTCACTTTTATCTTCCTAAAAGTGCAAAAGCTCCTTTTTTCCCTCCCCCTTTGACTTATCCCAATAATGCAAAGCCACAGAAGTGCATGCTGCCAGGGAAAGGTTTGTTTGGACACTAAAGAATGTATAAAAGGGTTTAGCTTGTAGAATGAGTTTCGCTTTCCTGTTTAAAATGCTCAGAGAGAAGTGCAAATGTTTCATCTCTGCCCGGCGAGTTCTCCTGCCTGTTTACCCGAGCCTGTCCTCAGTGGCCTCAGAAGGGGGTTTTTGCCTTCTACCGGGTGTGACAGCACGACCTCGGTGCTGGGTCTCCAGGCAGATGTGGTGTTCATGCCTTCTTTTCAGTGATGTGGCAGCAAGGTGATATTTCAGACAAATAATTACAAACAGTGCTTTGTTTAGAATCATTGTGTGGGGTTATTTAGAACATGAGAACATTTAGAACATGTTGTCATACACTGAGAAGTGCTTTATAGACCACCCATCAGGGTTATAAACCTGCGTCCTGGTTAGGACTCTCTGTAACTGAAATAGGCAATTCTCAGTCTGTAATGGAAAGAGATAAAGCAACAAAAACAATTAAATAAAAACAGAACTAGGAGTCAACAGTGAGGCCTGATTTAGGAGAATTCTCTGCTGCTGCTAAGTCACTTCAGTTGTGTCCGACTCTGTGCGACCCCAGAGACGGCAGCCCACCAGGCTCCCCCGTCCCTGGGATTCTCCAGGCAAGAACACTGGAGTGGGTTGCCATTTCCTTCTCCAATGCATGAAAGTGAAAAGTGAAAGTGAAGTCGCTCAGTCGTGTCCGACTCTTCGCAACCCCATGGACCGCAGCCTACCAGGCCCCTCCATCCATGGGATTTTCCAGGCAAGAGTACTGGAGTGGGTTGCCGTTGCCTTCTCCAGGAGAATTCTCTATACATCTTTAAATATTTACAGCCATCTAAGCATATGTAGGAACCTTGCCTTTGACAAATAAGTGCTATGATGGCATGCGGATAAAAACCTTTTTCTCCTGTTGTTTCCTTATCAGCGTGTTTATGTGGGGGAAAAATGTAGGTTTTAGAACTGATTTCTCCCCTCATTCATGATTTCACTCCATTAACATTAGGCTTAATTATTCCAACGTATTATATTAAAGCTATTGCTTCATTAAAAAAAAATTTGAATGGGGGGACTTCGCTGGTGGTCCAGTGGTTAAGAATCTGCCTTGCAGTGCAGGGGATGTGGGTTCGATTCCTGGTTGGGGAACTAAGATGCCACATGCTGCAGAGAAGCTAAGCCTACGTGCCACAACTCGAGAGTCTGGGCTAGAGGTCCCACATGCCACAGCTCAGACCTGAGGCAGCCAAATAAATATTAAAAATTGAATGGATTATTAGCTTTTTAATAAAGAGTAATGTTTACTATCTACTGATGAGGGCTCAAATCATTTAATTTATTACTGCATCCCTGTTTGTTCACGGAACGGAACGCAGACTATTGCCTTCTAGAAACGGGGGGTTTTGGCTCTGCTCCAGTGAACATAGACAGCAGTGTGTGTGTGTGGCGAGGAGGGGAGTTCACATAGGATCCAGGACATGTTTCACGTGGAGCACAAGATGAGGCTGTCAAACATGAGACTCTGCAGCCTGTGTCTGATTGCTCGAATCGGTTTTCCTCTGTCGTCCTCAGGACCCAGAGCACAGGTGCGAATAGCTCAGTGGAGTGACCACGTGGCCCTGTGTTTCGGTGAAGACAGTCTCGCATGCAGTCTCTCCAGTGTTCTGAACTGACTGGTTTTAGATTTACAAGTGGAGAGCGTTACATACTGATTTCAAAAAAGTGTTGCATGGAAATTGAGGCACTTATTATATAGCGGAGATAGAAGATGTGTGTTGATAAACAGACTTTTTGATCTGGGCATTCAATTTCATGGTGATAGAAAGGGTGCTTGGTCAAATTGGCTTCTCGTTTTGATAAAAATGAGGTTCCAGAAGGCCAGTCTGGCTCATGTACTTTGAGAAGGAGGTTTCAGAAAGGAATGTTGGTGCATTCCCCCGCAGAAGTAGCATTGCCGTAATCATTCGACCCCTGGGGTCTTGGTGCTGAAGAATGAAGGCATGAGTGAACTCAGTCTTTGTCCTCAAGGAGCATATAGCGCACCTGTGCAGAAGGGTGTAATTAAAGGTGGTGAAGACCTGTGTTCTTGGATGCCGAAGATATCTGAAAACAGGGCAGGAAAGCTGTTCATCCGGGGACTCACGAAGCGCATAGGCTGACTTACAGAGGTTGCATCTGAGCCCATCATTGAAGAATATGTATTTTACAAACAAACAGAGATGAGAGAGGTGAAAGGAAGAGAGAAAGTGTTCACATGCAGAGCATGTTCGAGGCAGGTTAATGAATATATTTGGAGAGCCTGTTATGTGACTAGGGCTCCATTCGAGTGAAAAGAATGAGATAAGAGCTTGGTATAAAACCAAGTAATATTCCCTGTGCTTATCTGCACTCCTTACAGACAAGAATAATAAATGTTGTCTTTAATTGTGTTAATTTATTTGATCATGACAGCTGCCCGTTGAAGTAAGAATCATCTTTGTTCTCATATTATAGAAGGGGAAACCGAGATGCTTGCAATGAAGTGAGCTGCTTAGGTTCACACAGTTGGTATGTCACAATGCCAGGACTCACGAGTGCTGGGCCGACGCGGAGCTTGTGGTCTGGGCCGCGGCCCCACTGGCTGCCGCTTCTCTCCCAGGATGCAGTGTTTCACCTTCCTCGCCAGAGTGTGAGCGGCTTGAGAGCAGGGATACGGTTCGCTCCTTTTGGTCCTGCCATTATCCAGCACACTGTGCAGTGACCTCAGCTTGGTAAATGCAGGCTGAGTACCAAAGATGCTCCATGGAGATTTTAAGGAGAAAGTGGGTGTACCTTCTGGGTTCAGAGGGACAGTCAGAGAAGGTTAGGGAGGATGTTTCTGGGTGAGAGGACAGTGCAAAGGGCTGGAGTGGGTAGGTGACTGGGCAGTGTAGGGATTAAGAGTGCCAGTTCCTCTTAGGCAGGAGTGTGGGCTGCATGTAGGGAGCTGGATGTGATGCTGGGGACGTAGGTGGAAGCCAGTGGTGTGCCTTGAGGACCTGGGAGTGCTGGCTTTTCTGGGGAATTTCTCAGGGTCTGAAGGATGAGGTTAAACCTCCAACCTGTGAAGTGATAGTAGATGGCCAAACCCTCTCCTGACTCGTGTTTTGGTGTCTCTTTCAGAGATAAAGGCTGAAACTGCATGACCCACAGCGTGGACTCCAGGGAGCACTTGCACTGTTACAAACATTTATTGTACAACTCAAATTACCACATTCTATGACTGGAGAGCAAATAAGAATCATTCACAGATTTATGTTGCTTTCATGTATTGGTGCTTGTTGTTGGGAGAAGACACAGTGGGTAGTGGGGACCAAACCTGGTCCAAGGCATTCAGGGACTACAAAAGAAGCAGCCTGTAGACTGACAGCAATTCTCTGATCTTGAGTTGCTGACTGGTACGGTACCAAAGGGCTTCCCAGATGGCACTAGTGGCACAGAACCCACCTGCCAATGCAAGTGATGTGGGTTGGATCCCTGGGTCAGGAAGATCCCCAGGAGGAGGGCATGGCTACCCACTCCAGTATTCTTGCCTGGAGAATCCCAAGAACAGAGGTGCCTGGCAGGCTATAGTCCATAGGGTCAGAAAGAGTCAGGCACGTCTGAAGTGACTTAGTATACACGCACGCAAAGTGCCAAAGATCTACCCTCTGGGTTTTTGTAACCAAGCTAAGTACCTGAAGAAATCAACCAAATGTCACCAAGTCAGGTCCTTGGTAAAGGATGATAAAGCATGACAAATTAAAGAGGAAGCAAGTTAATCATCCTATCCCATAAAGCAGGTCCTTGCAACATGTGTCATTTGTGAATAAGACTTGGCTTTTCAGAAATGGAGAATTCCTTTTATTTATTTTTTTCAGTGGAGAAAAGTTACTGTCATTTATTCATTAGGTCAGGAATCACTTACTGAGTGCAGCCCATGCTTACATACAGTGCAAGGCGCAGAGAATTGAAAAACAAACAAACCCCCCAAAAAGTGGACATTAGCAAGTGTGACCTGGTTGCTTCCATATGTTGCCTCTTAGCGGTGATGGTTCAGTGAACACGGGTGTGCAGAGGTCACTTCTGTAACTTCTGGTTACCAGAGGGGAAAGGGGGAGGGGAGGGATGAATCAGGAAGATGGGGTTACCAATATTCACACAGTTCAGTTCAGTCGCTCAGTCATGTCCAACTCTTTGCGACCCCATGAACCGCAGCACGCCAGGCCTCCCTGTCCATCACCAACTCCGGAGTTCACTCAAACTCACGTCCATTGAGTCAGTGATGCCATCCAGCCATCTCATCCTCTGTCGTCCCCTTCTCCTCCTGCCCCCAATCCCTCCCATAATCAGAGTATTTTCCAATGAGTCAGCTCTTCGCATGAGGTGGCCAAAGTACTGGAGTTTCAGCTTTAGCATCATTCCTTCCAAAGAAATCCCAGGGCTTATGTCCTTCAGAATGGACTGGCTGGATCTCCTTGCAGTCCAAGGGACTCTCAAGAGTCTTCTCCAACACCACGGTTCAAAAGCATCAATTCTTCAGCGCTCAGCCTTCTTCACAGTCCAGCTCTCACATCCATACATGACCACTGGAAAAACTATAGCCTTGACTAGACGGATCTTTGTTGGCAAAGTAATGTCTCTGCTTTTGAATATGCTGTCTAGGTTGGTCATAACTTTCCTTCCAAGGAGTAAGCGTCTTTTAATTTCGTGGCTACAGTCACCATCTGCAGGGATTTTGGAGCCCCAAAAAATAAAGTCTGACACTGTTTCCACTGTTTCCCCATCTATTTCCCATGAAGTGATGGGACCAGATGCCATGATCTTGGTTTTCTGAATGTTGAGCTTTAAGCCAACTTTTTCACTCTCCTCTTTCACTTTCATCAAGAGGCTTTTGATTTCCTCTTCACTTTCTGCCATAAGGGTGGTGTCATCACAACTACATACAAAATAGACAACCAACAGGGACCCACGTACAGTACAGGGAACTCTACTCAGTACTCTGTAAGGACTATATGGGGAAATAATCTGAAAAAGATATATGTGTGTGTGTTATGTGCTCAGTCATGTCTGATTCTGTGTGACCCTATGGACTGTAGCCTGCCAGGTTCCTCTGTCCATGGAATTTTCCAGGCAAGAACACTGGAGTGGTTTGCAGAAATGGAAAATTCCTTTAAAATCTACACCTTCCCCGGGGTCTCCTCCCTGGCTGTGGTCAAGATTGAGTGCTGGAGACCAGGCCTTCCGAAAGTGGGGTTGGATGTGTTGCCCTTTCCTGCTGAGCCAGTGCTGAGGCTGAACTTGGAAGACAGGTGACAAGGATGGGCTGTCGGTGAAAACCACAAAGAATAAAGAAGCAGCACCCATTTCTTCTGCCACAGAGCCAAGGAGATCATCCCACACCTTGGGGCTCACCTTGACCCTGCTCTGCCCGTATGGAAAGTTAAGTCACTGATCAGAGAATGGTGGAGCAGTTTCCATCAAAGATGGGCTTTTTCTCAAGAAGTTGATTATTATCGTTACTCAGATATCAGATGTTAGAAAATTAGAGCAGTGTGGGCTCCAAGGCCAAACCTTGTAGAGCCATTTTCTTTTTGGGATTAGAATCTCCGGGTGTTAACCAGTCCCCGGAGACCCTACATTCTGCACTGATGTCCCTATGTGAGAAATGATACCCAGGCTCTAATAAGCCTGAGTTTGTCAGGACCTGGATTCCAGTGGCCATTTGTTTCCCCATCCTTCGTTCTGTGAAACTTGGTCAGTGATACATTAAGCTGACTTCTGATGATCTTCAGTTGCTCAGAGTGGAGGCAGCTGTGGTCAGGCCATCATGAGGCTGAAAGAAAGAAACCCAGCCTGGGAGTCCAGGGAGCAGAGGCAAAGGGTCAAGACCAAGGAGGAGCAGGCAAAACCATGAGGACCAGGCTCTCAGTGGTCAGAGGTCAGCTGGAGTAGCCCTGCTCATGCGTTGGGCATGAAGATGCCCATTAAGCATGGCGGTCCTGGACCTGTGAGTGATATTTGTAGCCAAAGGACGGTTGGAGGCCCACAGTGCTGCAGACTGAAGCAGGAGGGGATGGAGATGCTGGAATTCTCTCACCTCGCCAGTCACCTTTGCCCTGAGGGCAGATGGGGCTGGTGGCCAGGCATGGGTGCAGACAAAGCACACAGGAAGTGGGGCCTCCCTGGCTGGCTGCTTATCTCCTGCCTTGGGGCCGTGCCCATAACAGTCACAGTCTATTAAATAAAGTCGGCTGAGAGTCTCATCTTAGCTAGATGGAACCAAACACCTGGGTGTCTGCCAAGACCTCAACGGCTCAGGTCAAGGCCCCCAGAGGGGCACAGCTCTGAGAGCTGCCCTCATGGGTGTCCTGGTGAGGGCAGGTGCTTCCTTGCAATTGGTCAAGAGAGGGCAACACTGTTTGCTTGTCTTGGGGATTCCAGAGGGGACCGGTGTAGGGCGTGGCCAAGCAGAGGCTGTTTCCGGCTGCCTGTGCACTTCCTCGGGTTCCTAAATTCCAGCTTGAAGAGAATCATATTAATACTAGTTGTTAGCAATTGTTAGGCTCTTATTCCATGCATATTAACATGTTTATGCCTCATAACAACCCTGTCTGACAGACTTGGTTATTTCTGTTTTATGGAGGTGGAAGAGGAGGAACTAGGAGGCTAAGTGACTTGCCAAGTGCATTCCGCTAGTGAGTGTCAAGGCTGGGAATGGGCCGGGGTTGGGGAGAATTCAACCCCAGGCCCATTAGCTCCAGGGCCATGTACCGGGCTCAGTGTCTGTGTCAGTGACCTTGAGGAAAGACCCCTCATTGGCCTGGGTGGGGCTGGGTTGAGACACGTTTGGTCTTGCTGGAGAAATTGCCAATCTCCTCAACCTTTGAAAAATATGAGAAGAGGAGCCTCGGCACCATATCCCAAGGGCATGTCTCTTGGTTTACTGAATTTTCAAAAAGAGGTTTTACTTTCCCTTTATTGCCCGGATGTGGGAGATGGACATGGGCTTGTAGAACCGGTCTCTGTTGTGGCTCTCTACTACCCCTCCTTAAACTCAGATGCTCTTTAAAGTTTTCCCTTCACCTGTCAAGGGGCGTGTACATCTGTAGTCAGGGCCAGACTGGCTGGGGCTGGTGGCCCTTCCAAGACCATCCTCCATGTGGGCCCCATGCAGTGTTCCCAGTCACCACCAAGGTCATCATGGAAATGGGATGGCCATGTGAGGAGGGATGCCTGCTCCCCACGGAGGGAGAGAGTGGGAGGGATGAGATTTGGGCTCAGGGCTGATTGGCCCAGGCCACTGAGCCTTTGTTCAGGCTTGAGTGTCAAATGGGTCCTGGTATCTGCCCTGGCTTTGCCTTCTAGAACCTAGAATCAGGGAGGCACTTCACAGATGTAATTGCCAAGTATGTCATGGTCAGACAGGCAGGTGTCAGGGTTTGATGCCTGGGGTCACTAGTGAGCCATGTGACCTGAGCCAGTTGCCTTTGAGCAGGAAGAGCGACGTAACTTGTAAGGGCCAGGGCACAGTGAACATGTGAGCCCCTTGTTCAGAGAACTGTTAAGATGGTGACTTCAACCAAGTGTGGGGCCTTTCGAAGTGCAGGGACCTGTGTGACTACGCAGATTGTACTCAGTCTTCCTCTTTTGCAAAATGGGGATAGTAGTATGTCCACCATGGGCTTGTTATGCTCCAGCCATTTATCTCAACCCCTAGATATAACCAACTGCTTGCAGACTCGGTACCTCTCCATTTCAAGAGGCAACACTGAAATCCAGAGAAGTTGGGTCCCTAGGTCACTGGGCTGATCAGATGCCAAGCCAGGACCAGAATCCTGGACTCTGGATGCTCAGAAAAAGAAATCACTCATTTTTAGATTTGTAGGTGGGATACCAGGAGAAATCAGCCCCCAGAGCTGAGATAGGCCTGTAGAAACCATTAGGAAACCCTGTGGATCCACATACCACTCGAGAGAGAGACCCACCGGCGGAGGCAGGGTGCTTCCTGGAAGGGACGCCTCCTGTGTCTCACGGGGGCTCTCGGCTGTAGGTGGCCCGAGGCACTGTCCGAAGCTGTTGGCCTCTCACCCAGCTGGTTTAATTTAGCCGCAGTCCTCCAGGAGGCTGTGCTAATTATAGCCCACTGGCCATGCTGGGAGCTATAAATAGGATGGGGAACACCTGTTCGGTTATTAGTAGGCACTTATCAAGGTACCTACAAAGAGTTCAGCCTTTGGGGGCGCAGCAAGCACCTGGAAGCCTTGAACTTCGCTTTTAATTTTTAGAGAAGTCAGAGAAAGCCAGTGGGGGGAGGCGGAGTCTAGAGCATGGTTTGGGCACGAGGCTGTGAGAGTTTGAGTCTTGGCTTTTCACATCTGTGAGACCTTGGAAAAGTTACTCAAACTCTCTGTCCTTCAATTTTTCTTATCTATAAAACAAAGGTCTTAATAATATGTATGTAATAAGGATGCTGTAAAATTAAATGAGTATATGTACTTTATATATAGACATATAAGAATTTAATCATTATAATACATAATTATCCTATTATGTAATTATATATTAATCTGTGTGTGTATATATATATTATTTTAAAAAGCTTTGTATCTTAAGAATAAGAAAATTATTGGTTATTTATTACTGTATGACATGGCATGAGGACGGTCATACTCCACCTGCCCAGAAATAACCATCGTGTGTGTAAACCTTGATCTTGGAGGAGCACTGGGTCTAGGGCCCTCCCAGCCTTTGGTGACATGGGGCTGTCTGACAGTTAAGAGTGTGGGTGAAATTTCAGTTCTGTTACTTCCCATCAGGCATGGTATCTCCCATCTATGTCTCCGTTCTTCTTCAGTAAATAATGAGCATCTTGTGGAGTTTTGGCAGGATTAAATGAGATAATACCTGTAGAGCACTTAGCACAATGCCTATTACAGTTATGTGAAACAGTGTAATTCATTATTGTGAATTCTCTTCTTCTCCTGTGACTTTGGCTAAGACACAGCATCTCCAGGCTGATGTAGTTACGTCTCGTGGAGAATGGAGCAGACAGAGGGCGATAGCCTGAAAATGAGAGTTGAGTCACCTTCCTTTGCAGTTCTTGTTGTCCAGCCGTTAGTGTCCCTCCTCCTGGGCACCAGGGCACCTTCTCTTTAAAAAAAAAATTTTTTTTTTTGGCCATGCCATATGGCTTGTGGGATCTTAATTCCCCAACCAGGGATTGAATCTGGCGCTCGGCAGTAAAGCAGTGAAAGCATGGAGTCCTAACCACTGGACAGCTGGGGACTTCCTGTTCCATGTCTTAACGATGCTCTTTGCTTCCTGTGTCTCTGTCCTTCTGCCCCAACTGGGTTCTGTGTGCCTAGCCCTGGACACAGCACCTAGTGGGCACCTAGGAAGCATGTCCCAGTGGGGAGTTGTGTTTGTCATGACGTAGGAAGAAGAGCTAAGGGACAGGAATGGTTCGCTTTGTATGGAGAAGCCAGGGGATGGGGGTAGGGACAGGACACGTGGGAACGCTCCCGGGAGAGGCCCCTGTTCCCTTTATCCTGTGCCTCCGAGCAAGGCTGTCAGGTACAAGTGTCAAGGAGGCTGATCTCCGTCAGGGTAAGGGTGAGTTGCTGGGCCCTGGGCCTGCTTCAAGGGAGAGGCCTGGGCAGAGCTCCCACCTGGGATTTAGGCAGACTAGTCCAGGCATGCAGCCTGGGTACCAACCATACCTATTGAGCCCCCCCATCTGCTTTTTAACAAGATGCCAGCTGTGGGCATGGAAATCGGAGGAGCCCTGTTGTAGACCGGTGCTCCTTAAGCCAGGAGCCACTCTTACCAATCCACAGCTGAGAACATTCAGGCCATTATGGGCCGTGAGTTCTCAAAGGTTAAGGTCTGTCTCTTGGTCGCTGGGGAGCACTGATTTTTCTCCCTGGACGAAGAGCATCAGCCTCACTTGTTAGAAATGGAAATCCTCAGGCTCCACCCCAGAGGTGGGGAATGAGACCCCCTGGGGTGGGGCCAGCCCTCCAGGAGGCTCTGAAGCACTGAGCTTGATAACCAGGAGCAAGGACTGTTAGTCCCGGCTGCACAGTGGAATCAGTTAGCGGAAAAAAAAAGCACAAAGGCAACACCTGGGTCACGAAGAGCATCTGGGTGTGGCAGGGCCTTTGGGAGCATCAGGGGCTCCCCGGTGTCTCCTGTGTGGCCAGGACTGAGAACCAGTGCTTTAGGCACATGTACTAAGTCTCAGCTTTCTCAACTGTAAATTGGGTAGAATTGTGTAGGATAACTCCCAGAGCCCGGGAGAGCCTGTCATGTGCTGTCTGGGACCTGGGAAAGCACAGAGGAGACAGGCTTCCCCTGTCAGGAAAGGTGCAGCCCTGATTACTGTGCTGAGAGGAGGCGGGGTTGGATGTCCACTATGGCCTCAAGGGTAGAATTGTCATGCGGTGGCTGGCAGATCCAAGGAGTAAGTGCTGTGAAGACGATCCCCTGCTTGCTGCAGTAACTCTGTTTTGGGGAAGAAGATGGCTCGTTCCCTGAGAGCCCAGTGCAAGCTGCCCCTCGCTGCCTCCAGTGCCTAGTTCTGGGGCTCACTTTTGGTGGGGTCCATTTGCTCAGTGCTGGGGAGATGATGAAGTTTGCCCCATTCTGGCTCCCTTGGAATAGGATGGAAGGGTTGTTGGGGCGCTGAGCCTACTTGCTCTGAGCTCTGGTGGTGGCAAGAATGAAGTTTACAGAAATATTTACCCAGAGTAATCCCTCTGCTATGCCATTGCCCGTCTCCCAGGAAGCTAGGTAACAAACACAGAGTTCTGGTTGTGATTTATGGAGGGGCGAGCCGAGCCTTCCAAGGGCTGAGACGAGGCAGGAAAAAGGGTGGTGGTTATGGTTGCCAGCACCGAGGGGCTCATGGAAATAGCCGTTAGTTCCAACTACAAAGGGGCAAGCTGCGTGTACGTTATATGCTGGATCCGAAACTGAATGCGGAATGTGATCATAACCTAATGTTAAAAAATGAGATTACGTGGTACTTCCCATGTGCCTGGAGGTGCTATTCTACACGTTACCTCCTGTGATCTTCAACAACCACCCCATAAGCTGTGTGCTGTTCTCTCTCCCATTTTAATACATTGTTGTTGCTCTTCAGTCGCGAAGTCCTATCTGACTCTTGCTTTCAGGGGTTTCTGATGGTCAACCTCTGCATGTCACAGATGGGGAAATCAAGACCCAGAGGTGAGGTACATGCCCAGGAATCATAGTGAGTGAGCAGCAGAGACACAATTCAAAATAAGGTCCCAGTGGTTAAAGCATATCTTGAAAAACAAAAGGTTTAGTCAAACCTCTTCATGTTTTCCGGTTGGGAATAACTTAATTCAGAATACCTGGATTATGTAACACCAGAAAAATAATCCTGGAAAGGTTCACAGGGAATTATCTGGCACAGTATATGATCTGGCCACCCAAGATGGCTGTTTTCTTGCTGTCTGTATCCCCTGCTTCATCTACACCCTACTCACCTGACCTTCCTACAAGCTTGCCCCATCTCCAGCTAGAAATTGCTGTAATCTTTAGATCAGAGCATCTCCACCAGTAACTTACTAAAGAGGCCCTGCGGGATGTGTCCCTCTGTTAGTTTCCCTAGTAACTGACGAGCCCACCTGATGTCAATTACCTTTAACTGGTGTCCTCCCCCTGCCCCTCCCCTGGAGAGAAGCCTGCTGCCTCGTTCTACCTGCTATCTGCCACATGGGGTGGGGTGTCACTTCAGGACCTCGCTTCAGGCTTGTAAGTCACCCCACACTCTGCCCTCCCATCCATTAAATCATCCATATCTCTGTCTCAGACTCCAGGCTCTTCCTTAGGTCTTGAAGTTGAGTGAATACAGGGCTTTTTCGCCTTCGGGTACAGCCCAGTAATTGGTGGGGTCAGCCCAGAGACTGAGGAAATTCCCTTGAGCACCGAGATGTTGGGAAATAAGGACCTCTGGGAAAGGGAAAGCTGTAAAGGCTGTCCACTAAGTGGAGTCCAGGAGTTGTAGGGGTAATCCCGGGGTGCCCATCCACTAATGTTACTGAAGGTGCGGTCTGGCTGCTCACTTCTCAAAAGCCAATAAGGAGGCAAGGTTGGTGGAAAGGAAAGTGTGCTTTATTTCAGAGGCCGGGCAGCTCGAGGGGAGGGTAGACTCCTGCCCAAAGGTCGGTTCCCTGCCACTGACAAGCAGAAGACAACAGCATTTATAGGTGGAGGGAGCTACATGTAGAAAGAAGACAATCAGCTCTGACAATCATCTTGAAATTGGTCATGTGATGGTTTGACCAGCATCATCTTGATTGTTTTAAGTACAGTTAATCTTCAGTTCCAGGGTTGGTTGTTCCCATTGCTTTGATGCCAGTTCTCAGAATTGTGGCAACTTATGTCATGGCTATAGTCTGGTCATCGTGTACTTAACTTCTCCACCTGGTGAGGGTTTCCGTCTCTGTAAGACAGCTCACAGACTGTGGCTCAGAATATTATCTGTAGCCCTTGAGGAGGAACTGAAGGTTCTTGACGATGCTTACTGACTATTGTTTTGTCGTGTTTGAAAGCTTTTTTTCTGCATTTTCTCACTACTCTGATTAAACTTATTCTTTGGCAAAAATTTTTCTATGGACAAAAGGCAGGCAGAGGTCACGGTGGGGAGGAACCATAGAGTCCTGCTTGATTTTACTAAACATGGAGCCCAAAGGGTGCAGGGGAAACCCACGGTGGCTGTCCGCTTGTATGTGGGGCCCTGTGGCGGCCGTCCTTGATGAATGGGGGCCACCAAGAGATGTGGCGGACAATGACCCCTTGTGACTCTGCTGTTCTATCAAAGTGAGCCTTTTGTAATTGGTTAAGCCAGCTTTTTAGAATTGGTGTTTCTGTTCTTGTGCCTTCTTGGAAATTTTAATTTAAGATCCTAGGTGATCTCTTAGGGTGAAGAAAAATGAGAAAAGTCTTTTAAAACTCTACAGGAATAATTATGTTTGTGCTGTGCCTCAGCTGCTTAGTCTCAGTCATGCCTGATTCTTTGCGACCCCATGGACTGTAGCCCACTGGGCTCCTCTGTCTATGGAATTTTCCAGGCGGGAATACTGGAGAGGGTTGCTATTTCCTACTCCACGGGGTCTCCCCAATCCAGGGATTAAATCCACGTCTCTTGTGTCTGCTGCATTGGCAGGCTGATTCTTTAACATCGTACAACTTCGGGAAACCTGTATAATTATGCTTGGGGAATGTCTGTCAATGATAGTTTCTCTAGACACTGGTAACTTGAAAGTAAACTAAGTTAAATGAAAAGAATTCATTAACTAGCTGGGTTATTTCAAATAGGATAAAATATTGAAACATGCATTGCTGGATGGGTCTAAGTTGACCTGCCTTTGCCTTCATAGGAGAGGAAGGCTAAAGCATAAGTTTTCCAAACAGGAAGGGCTGGTATGACAAACAGTTAACAATTACTTGCTTCTTGGTTTTTGCCAGAGATTAAGATTTTTTAAGGGTTAAGTTATAATCAGTTATCGGAGAAGGCAATGGCACCCCACTCCAGCACTCTTGCCTGGAAAATCCCATGGACGGAGGAGCCTGGTGGGCTGCAGTCCATGGGGTCGCTAAGAGTCAGACAAGACTCAGCGACTCCACTTTCACTTTCATGCATTGGAGAAGGAAATGGCAACCCACTCCAGTGTTCTTGCCTGGAGAACCCCCGGGATGGGGGAGCCTTGTGGGCTGCCGTCGATGGGGTCGCACAAAGTCGGACATGACTGAAGTGACTTAGCAGCAGCATAATCAGTTATATTTCTAGTTATTCTAGCCAAGTTTGCTTTATCAATTACATTGTAACCAGGTGTTTAACAACCCTTTTAAGTCTTTTGTGATACACAGACAGTTGTTGTACTTTGGTACTTTTCCAAAAGTGCTTCATCTTCGAGAACTTTCATAAGAAGACCTTTTGATAAGTACAGGTCTCTGATCAACTTCAGATTATACTGCTGAACTGGGTAAGAAAGTAAAGAATCCTAACGGAAAACCTGATGGCTTCATAAAAAGGGAAAGGGGTTGGTGGCTGAGTGCAGTGGTCAGTGTGATTTTAATCTGTATGGTTTTTGTCTGCAATGTTACTGGTTTTTATGTTTTCCATTTGTAGGGAAGCCCTTCCCCTCAAATTAGCTAAGACTTACATTGATGAGGTACACCAGACCTGTGGGTAGAATTTAAACATTTGTCTTTTCTTTTTTCCTATTCTCTCAGAAGTTGGAGCCGCTTGGGTTCTGAGCTGCCTCCCCACGTGCATGGGAAAGACTGTTTCCTGGCATGTGCAGGAATTTTAACATTTTGGGGACCTCTCAAAGAGAGACATCCACCAAGGAAGAGCATCATGTCAGGCTTTTGGCATGACTGTCCTGACCTTGAGAGGCCTTTTGGGAATTCAGTCTGAGATGCCTTCTGAGGAATTTCACCACAGGCAGTTTGGAGCGAGCTATGTGGTCAACTGACCAGATTTGTTTCACAAATAAATTAGTCTTAATTTGGCTCTGTTTGGTGGAGATGTGGGTAACTTTAGAGAGAAAAATATTGTGTTTCAATGAGTATTCAATTCTGGTTCTGCTGATTGAGGTCTGTATTTGAGACAGTCACTGTGTTGGCCATATTTTTGCCCTGGTGTTCAGGATGGAGAGAGAATTCTTTAGTGAAGTTGTCACAGAGTGTAGCTGCTCATGACACATGTCACTGCTTGCTGTGAATCTGCTGCTGAAAACACATGTACAGTGTTCACCATTTGGTATGATTGACAATGTATAGCCTTTAAAATGTTTTCCCATCAACATACCTCTGAGCTTGTTTGCAGTATCTGATTGGTTCCCCCTCAATATGAGTAACTAGGCAAATATAAAAGTGGTCTGGCACAGGTGGCTCTGTGGTAGAGAATCCACCTGCCAAGCAGGAGACACAGATTTGATCCCTGGGTTGGGAAGATCCCCTGGAGGAGGAAATGGCAACCTACTCCAGTATTCTTGCTGAAAAATCCCATGGACAGAGAAGCCTGGTGGGCTACAGTTCATGGAGTCATGAAAGAGCTGGAGACGACTTAGCCACTAAACAGCAACGACAAAGCACCAAGGAGCATGATGATCTGGCCCCAGGGCAAGCAAGCAGCATTCATCCCGGCTTTGAGGGACGTGTACTTTGGTCTATCGAAAGACTTGCAATCAGAAGGGAGATTGATGGGAAAATCTTCATGTGCAGAGGTGTGGGGAACTCATTTTGGCTTATACATGGTTTAACTTAAACTTTACTGACCAGAGTGGCCTATTTTGTGGCCCGTCAAACATGCACTGTACATCTGCTTTGTCCATTGAAGGGAATGCATTTGAAGGTCAAAATGGAGTAACTGTGGTTCAACTAGGCAGACATTGGTGCTGTGATTTTAGACAAGTTCTTGTACAGTATTACTGAAAGCTTGAGTTTTCTGAGCTGTGCTGCTGCTGCTGCTGCTAAGTCACTTCAGTCGTGTCTGACTCTGTGCAACCCCAGAGATGGCAGACCACCAGGCTCCTCTATCCCTTGGATTCTCCAGGCAAGAACACTGGAGTGGGTTGCCATTTCCTTCTCCAATGCATGAAAGTGAAAAGGGAAAGTGAAGTTGCTCAGTTGTGTCCGACTCCTAGTGACCCCATGGACTGCAGCCCACCAGGCTCCTCTGTCCATGGGATTTTCCAGGCAAGAGTACTGGAGTGGGGTGCCATTGCCTTCTCTTCTGAGCTGTACTGCAGACCATGACAAAACCCACATCATCTCAGAACACAGTACTACTTGTATTTTGCTCGATGGTCGTGCTTTCCCCTGTGTTGTGCTTGTTGGATTAGATTCATTTCATTGCTTCCCTAGCCCAAGTGGAGGAAACCCAGTCAAGGACTGGGGAGCAACAGCCTCCCTGAAAAATGAGTCTAATTGCCAAGCGCTCTCCGGCCATCACTCATCCAAGTACTTGGTAAATCTCCAGGTGGCTGATCTTTTCTGCACCTTCTGAGAACCAGAGTGTGGATTCTGAGGCCTAGTCTCAAGATTTGGGGATGGTGGATTCCAGGGTAGGCATTTTGAGAAAGAACTCATTTATCTGGGTTCACAGCCCCTGGTTCACAATTCCAAAATTCCCAAAGCTCTGAAAAGTGAATGTTTTTACATAATCTGGAGGCAAACCTGCCTTGAACTAATGTGGGATTAATGATGATCTTTGTTCATCCAGCTCAGTGTGAAGAGTGGGTAGTCTCCCTGAAGAAATGGGAGTGCATGTGGCTGGGTCATGTGGTCCAAACCCCACAGGAACACAATTAATTTTCTAAAATCTGAAATCAAATTCTAAAACACATCTGGCCCCCAGGTTTTTGGGAAACTAGAGTGGTCCTGAGGTGTAAGCAGGGTGTTTGGTGTGGCTTCTTAGGTAATTGAATTGTAGTCTCTAACCGTGCACTTATTTCCAACTATACCAAAGGCCCACTTTGTGTGTATGTGTGTGTGTAGGCTGAAAATGTGTCACTTTATTTTGCTGAGCCACAGATGAGGAATAACGAAGCTAAATAAAACGAGAGTGAGAGGAATGTCTCTACATTCGTTGTAGACTCTTCTCATATCTCATCTGCTCTGTTTTACTATTTCCTTCCTCTTTGTTCTTCCTCCTTTAAAATATTCAGCTGCCCCCTTCCTCGAAACTGCTGACTGCACAGTGGTGTGCAGTTTTCTTTCTAACTATTAGTCTTGCAGGTCATTAAACCTTTCTGCTGCTGCAGCTTTTTCTCTTTCCCAGTAAAGGCTTCAGAACTTCAAAGTTTTTAAAGCTTATACCTTCAAGGGCCCTGGGAACTCTGGGCTTCTGAGACTAGAGGAAGGCGTACCCAGTGTTCATTTAGCTGCAGGAAATGGCACAGATGCAAGCTCTGAGAAATACTTGGAGATGTCTAAAAGAAGTCAGGCTGAGGGCATGTCAGACTTTAAGCCAGGATTCAAAGTGTGGCTTTTCCCAAGGCCCAGGAGACAAACTTTAGGTGCTTGCTGGGTGGGATGTTGGAAATGAGATTTCTGCATAAAACCAGCCTCTCCAGGGGTCCTCCATCTTCAAGGAACAGATAGTCAGCAGACACCTGCCAGAGAGAGCCAAGGAAACAGACAAGGGGACTTAACTTGTTTTGACTTTGGCTTGGTGGTGGGTAGGAGAATGAAACAGTGTCTCCTGTGAAAATTTGCATGAACACAGATCTTTGGTGACAGTTCAGCCTTGAATTTGTACTACCTGTGTGTCCCAAGGAACCCCAAGCTGTGAAATTCATCTGATATAATTTGGGGTTGGTAGCGTCACATTGTGCCTGTCAGAGTCAAATGAGAATCATCTTTGGAGGGCTGTACTCATAGTTCAAACTCTGAAAGATTCTGTAGATAAAAGCCAGCCATTCCAACACAAGATTTTACCCTCAATTACAGATGAAGAAGCAAGTCCTCATGAATGAAAGTCAGCAGAAATAACAAGCAAAGGAATCAGACCCCCAAGGGTTTAAGATACAAGACCAATGGGATATACAATGTCTTTAAATGTTAATAACGTAAAACAAGTCATTGAAAACAATGAACAGGAAACACTATACTAATTTTAAAGATCTACAGATATTTGAAGGAAAAACAGGACATCCAGAAATGAAAAATATAATAACTGAAATTGAACATATCATCTTTAGCACTAGGTATGTGCTATCACAGGTTCTTCTTATTAGAAGCATCAAGATAGCAATTCCGAATAAGGCTGCAACAAGAACAACATTAAAAAAGTTAATTTGCACAATTTTGTACCATTGAATGGGGGCTTCCCTGGTGGCTCCCCCAGTAGCAGTAAAGAATCTACCTGCAATGCTGGAGATGCAGGACTCTCGGGTTCGATCCCTGAGACAGGAAGAGTCCCTGGAAGAGCGTATGGCAACCCACTCCAGTATTCTTGCCTGGAGAATCCCATGGACAGAGGAGCATGGTGGGCTGTAGTCCATAGGTCGCAGAGTCGGACACGACTGAAGCGACTTTGCATGCACACATGTACTATTGAATGCATCACACTGCATTAGAAAGAAAATAGATATGGAACCCAGGCAATCTTTCATTTCATGACTGTGTGACATTTTGGGTTACTTCTTAACCTCTCAGATTCTTGGTTTCCTCTTGTGTAATCTGACCCTACAGTTTTGCTCAGAGGGTTCAACTAAACAGTTTTTACAAGAGTCTTGATTCCCTCTTCCTCCTTTGATTCTGGAGACTGCATCTCTTTTCCACCTCCTTCTCCCTAGAGAAGGGTCCTGCAGTTTCCTGTTTAATTAAATTAGCTCCTCAGATGAATGAAGGGACTGTGTCATAATCACTGAGAGTTCCCCCAGGGACTTGTATGTGTTCAGGAGCTACACATTCATCTGGAAGCTAGGGGCTCTATAAGGAGGGGGCTGGGATGACTGAAAGTCAGACTGCCAACCAGAGGGGGTCAGTTCCAGGTAGCAAGGCTCTGGCTAGGCCTCCCATCCCAGGGTGGTGGTGGATGGCACGGTTCTGACTTTGAGATGGGCCTGAGTGTGGTTAATATGCTGACAGATACGGATTTTGGTCAGATACAGCCTGCAAATCCTATCCCCAATTAACTTAATCCCAGCCCTTGGGAAATCTGAATTTTGCATTGAACTTGAACTCTACTTCAGGGCTCGGGCCCAATCTGTTAGTGCCCTGCAGGCATCCTGTCCTCTTGGTCAGCTCTCCCGGCAGGAGACCTGCCAGGACTGTCCCAGGGCCTGAGCGCCTTGGACTGTGGGAGGCAGGTGGGGATGGGAGGCACCTGGGCAGGAGTGTCCCCATCTTCCTGCCTGTCTCCCTCTCCCTCCTTCCCCGGTCACCGCTCCCTCCTCTTGCCACTTTCTTTGCGTGCATTCTTTTCTTCTTCTCCTTTTTCTTCTTTTCTTTTTAATCTCCTTCCTCTTCCCTTTCTCTTTGGCAAAGAAATGCAAGACTGTTTGTTTGTTTGTTTGTTTTTCTGCTCTGGGAAGTGAGTACAGTGAGGATTTGAGGGGTAGGTCTCGTCTGGGCTTGCCTAAACCCAGAACAGTCTTGGCACAGAGTAAGATTTGAGGAACTGTCGAATGGGGTTGTCCTGGACTTTGGGAAAGCTTCTGGACCTTTCCTGGTGTGAGTCCACATAGTGACAGTGGAATTCTACCCAGGAAGAGCAGCTGTGAACCTGAGCAGCACTGGCCTCAGGGAGGAAATGGCAGGTCCCCCCTCTGCAGTGACACGGGCCCAGCCCGGCCTTGGAACTCAGCACGGTCAGGCCTGCGGATGACGTCACCTGCCTTCCGTGGGACAGCTGCAGTCAGCAGCAGGACACGCAGGAAATGCCAGCAGTAACTGGAAACTTTATTTTCAAAGGCTTCCCACAGCATTCGTGCATGGCGAGAATTGTCTGTACTGCGGGATTTTTCAGGTGGCTGCTCTGGACACCAGGGGGCCGTGAAGCCCCCGTCTTCCCTGGGGCAGGGCTCCTGTGGGTGGTATTCAGGGACATTCCCCAGAGGACTGCAGCTTTCTGTTCGTGGGATTCCATTGAAACAGACCTTCAGAACCCATGCGATCCGTTTGGGCAATACTCTTCAAGACCCCCTTTTGCTATTCCATTTAAAAAGTATTTTCTTCTTCTTTTCCTGTCTCTTCTGCCTCGTCGTCTCTGTGCAGTGGGTGAATGTAAGAGAAACGAAGCAAGAGAGAAACGCAGAGATTTAGAGGACAGACTGTTTTGAGGAGAGGCAGCCTCTGCCTGGCCGTATTCAAAGGTCTGGAATGAGGAAGAGGCATCAACTGGGTCTGTGTGTCCCCTGATAAGAGAATCGGAGCTGTGGGGAGGCACATTTCATCTTGGGATTCCAGTGGGGGTGAGGAGCTCACACCTCCACCCCTGCTGTAGAGCAGCTGCAGTGCACGGGACATGCTCATAACCCTCGGGTGTTAGAGAGAGTTTATGCTTCAGCAGACAACCTCCAGCACAGTACTCTAATGGTTATGGGTTACTGGGCACCTATCCATCAGGCTTAGTGCTAAGTCCTGTACCTATCACCTCGTCTCATTCTTGCGACTGTTCAGTTGGGTGGGAATGATCATTAACATCACTTTAATTGCTCTGCCAAATAATGTGAATAGAATCAACTGAAGCCTCACACATGGCTTTCTCAAGTGTAGGTATGCCTTGGAAGCTCTTTGAGAGCAAGTTAAACACTTAGTCTCTCGGGCCTCCTCCCCAGAGTCTGAGGCAGGGCCCCTGAATCTGTTGTTCGTGGTGTCCCCTAGTTCCTTGCTATGCTTCCCAGGCGGCAGAGTGGTAAAGAATCCACCTGCCAATGCAGGAGATGGGGGTCAGGAAGAGGACATGGCAACCCTCTCCAGTATTCTTGCCTAGGAAATCCCATGGGCAGAGGAGCCTGGTGGGCTACAGTTCATGGGGTCACAAAGAGTCGAACATGACTGAGCGACTGAGAATGAACACACACACACTTACCCACACACACACACACACACACGTAATTGACTCACAAAGAATCCAGTGGCCTGAGGTCACAGGCTGGTAAGTGGCGGGGGCTGAATGGAATCAAGGTAGTCTGACATCAGAGCTTCCCTCCCCCAAGTCTTAACCGGCAGGATTTACTGGGTTGGCCAAAAAGTTTGTTCAGGTTTCTGTAAGATGGTGCAAAACCCTGAACGAACTTTTTGGCCAACCCAATACTTCTCAGCATGGTTTTGATACATGTCGAACTCACCAGCATTTTCTGCATGCTTTTTTCTCTCCCCCTTTTTATCGCAGTCCTAACTGTCACATGAACCTATTACCTTCAATTGTTGAGGAGACGCCACTTTGGGAGACGTGTGCTCTGCAGAGAAAGCTCCGTCTCTGCCTCCCTGCCTCCTCACGGTTTATCTCCTTTCAGGGAGCGCGTACTATGGGAGCTGTCATCTAAAAATGGACTGGCTCAGCGCTGCAGGGATTCAGGAGGGGGAAGGTGACCACTTGCAGGAAGCCGGTGTCAGGCAGGGGACTAGAGGACATCTGAGGTCCAGCCCAGCGAGGACAGTCACCGAGCGCGGCCCTCGACGGAGCTCCCACTGTCATGGGCCGGTGCTGCCAGAAGCGTGACTGGCGGGGGAGGCAGTGGCATCCTGGCCCCTCTCACCACCTGCCTGAGTTACTGCAGTTGCCTCCTGGCTGCTCTGCTCCGTTTACTTCACTGCCTTCTCCAGGCCGCCCTGCGCACAGCTGCCAGATTAATCTCCTGAATGCTGATTTCATGATGTCACCCTGAACTCCCTTCCCTTCCGTCTGGGCGCAGAAGCCTGAGCTCTGCCTCAAAGTCAGGCCCTTTGCCCTCAGACCCTGATTTGCCTTTCCAACCTTGCCTGCCTTGTCTGCTCCACCCCGCACAACCCGCCCCTGCCAAACCCCACTCTACCTGGCCTGGGCCACAGAGTGCCCTGAACAAGCCCTCAAGACACATCTGTTCTTAACTGGGGTTCCCTCCTCCTCCCCCAGGTATTCAGGTTCCTTGTTCATTCAGGGTTCCATTCATTTTTTCATTCACTCAGCACTCATGGTGCAGGAAGAGGCTAGGGAGAGACAGAGACGTACAGAACAGGTCCCCTGACCTTGAAGAGCTCTTGGTCTAGGGTAGGGGCATGTAGGAGAGCACCTTTGATCAGTGTGGTAAAAGCTACTCCAAGCTGTGTATAAAGCCTCCTCTTCCAGGAAGCCCTCACTGATTGTTCCATCACTGAGAATTCACTCTGTCCTGGAGCTGTACAGATCCTAGTCTCTGTTCTTCTCTTTCAGCGCCTTGTTTTCTGCCCTAAAAAATTTACTTTCTTTTATTGCCAGTATCTCTTGGACTTTATCCTAAAGGAACATACCACACTACTGCACCATGTGCCTATTAATAGGAATATGTGTTTATATTGGGGTCTGATTATAAAGCATGCTCGTATTTGTGATTCTCCTGATTCTCTTAACAATGGTAGGGGACAGGCAGGACAGACTTGATTAGCCCCCGTTTGCAGAGAGGTAAGGTGCATAGTTTCTAAGTGGCAGACCCAGGATTGAGGCTCGCCACGTGTGTCTTACCACATGTGCGCTGCACAGCCCCACAGGAGGATGGGTGGATGCACTCCCTTCACTCTCCCCTGGGCCTGCAGTGTGCATCAGGTGTGTGAGAGGAGGATGCGAGAGTGGAGAGGAGACTCTTGCACCCAAAACCCAGAGCATCCATTAAGGAGCAGAGAGGTACATGGGGTAACCCAGGCTGGTTAGGATAAAGGGTGCACTGTTCTCCTAATTCTTGTCATTCAGGTACTCCTTCTTGTCCTCCATGGAGACCGGCAATAGCTGATGGAGCTAGACTAGAAGGAATAGAGGGCTGGTGAGGAGCGGGGGGCTGAACTTGGATAGGATGGATGAGCAGAGAGCAGGTGAGCAAGGCCGGGGGACAGACGCAGTCAGGAGACTTGCCACCTCTCCCTGGAGTTGGACGAGCTCTTGGGTTTCCTTAGCACCCAGAGAAAAGCGGGGGAAAAAAACTTCAGGCCCCACCACTCAGCTTAAAAATTTCAGAATTCCATCTGGTTCTTTAAAGTATTTAGTGGAGCTGAAGCCAAGGTATATAGAAAATGGAATCCCAGCTCCCTTTCACCCTGGCAATTGATTGTTGGTTTTGCAATTATAGTGAAGGTGCTGTTGCTGTGAACACTAGCTGGTTGGAATGCTTGGGCTTTTGAAGCTTAGCTGTTTGAGCTACCTACGTGTTAAAAAAAAAATCTTACCTTGCTTTAACAAGAACGAAGTGTGTTTCTTTAGCCCAGGCATGAATCAAAAATAGTTGAACTTTTTTTTTTTTTGCTCAAGTTTAAAAATAAAAAAGTCACCTTTGGGCTGAGATCAAGAATGGAAAATTTCAGGGCATAAGAGTAATTTTTTTTCCATGTGTTCTGGCAATGGACGATAAGGCGTTTTGATGGAAGCTTGCATGGAAACATCAGTTGTGAATCGCACTACATTATTGCTTTGCAGTGTTTCCTTGCTTAAGCTGTCCTCCATGAAAGCCCTTCTCCCTCCTCCAGGTCCAGCTGCATATGCAGAGTGTAGGAGAGATGTGTGTAATTGAATATCAGCAACTAATTGGAATAGGCAAAAGAGGAGGTGATTAAAATTAATAGAAGCTTCAGCTTCTTCAAAGGTGATTTTTGTCACATAACGTGCAGATTAGTACCCCACAAGATTAATTGCTAAATCTCTAGACGGGATAATGACAGGTGTCTAGAAATAACTGCCAGGTCTAGAAAATTGTGTTGACAAATGAGAAAATAAGGATGGGACATTTCTGAATTTTCATAAAAAAAATAATTCTGTGTAGTCCTTGACACTGTAGTTAATTTTGAAGGGTATTATGGTTAGAGTTTTATTTAAGAGACTCTATTTTTGCAGCTCCATATGATTAAGGTATGAAGAAACTGTTTTATGTGTTTTGATTTTACTGTTTCTGACAACATCTTCCCGAGGAAGTATACTTTTGTGCAACAGACTGCCTTGGATGCTAATTCTAAATTTAGAAGCCGCCTTCAATGGGTGCTGAAATCAGTCACACAAAATTCAGGTGCTTACTTAGCAATCTGAATACTCGGGAGGCTGGCCAGGTCTCTGGTGGAGATTTGGGCAGTTGACCTCTTTTAGGACCCCAGGACTGTTAGGATGTGGCATTATCAGCTGTGGACTAGACTCTAGACAACCACATCAACACGTATTAATTTTGCAGGGACAATGGACACGCCCTCAAAACCCCAATCCGGGCCCCTGGATTTTCATTTCATTTCTGTCACTTACTGGCCGTGTGACCTTGACTGTGATGATTCACGTGGCAGCTTTGGTTTCCTCATCAGTAAAATGAGCGCGCTGAATTGCATATGCTCTAGGGTCCTTTCCAGACCTCCAACCCTGTAAATAACAAATTCAAAGATTCAAGTAAGAGCATTAGCTCTTTCTTACCTGGGCTGTTTGTAGTGGTCAAAAATGATAACGTTTATTATTATTATTGTTGTCCGTGCTATACAGCATGTGGGATCTTAGTTGTCTGACTAGGAACTGAACCTGGGCCCCCTCCATTGGAAGTGCAGAGTCTTAACCACTGGACCCCTGGGAAGTGCGATAGCATTTTAAAAAATGCCCCTGCTGGTTAAAATAGCCATTTCCCTAAGCTCTGTGAATGCCTTCCTCCCTCTGGCTCCTTCCCTGATAGCATCTGGACCTCCCCACAAGGCAGCTCCTAAAGGCACAAGGCTTGGCACTGCAGAGGGTCTTCAGTCCAGGCTCCTGACCACCTGGTAGAGGGAGCAAGTCATATAGCCTTGCTTACCTCAATCCATTGCCTGCAACATGGGGATTATAACTGTCGTTTAGTCGCACGGTCATGTCTTGACTCTTTGTGACCCCATGGATTGTAGCCCCTTGGGCTCCTCTGTCCATGGAATTTTCCAGGCAAGAATACTGGAATGGTTTCCCATTTCCTTCTCCAGGGGATCTTCCTGACCTGGGGATGGAACCCTCATTTCCTGCATTGGCAGGTAGATTCTTTACCACTGAACCACCAGGGAAAGCCTGGGGATTATGATAGCATTTACTTTATTGAGCTGAGGGTGAGATTGAATAATATGTTAATGTATGAAATGCTTAAAATAGGATAAACGTAAAAGACGCTTGCTCCTTGGAAGAAAAGCTATGACCAACCTAGATAGCATATTAAAAAGCAGAGACATTACTTTGCTGACAAAGGTCCGTTGAGTCAAAACGATGGTTTTTCCAGTAGTCATGTATGGATGTGAGAGCTGAACCATAAAGAAAGCTGAGTGCCAAAGAAATGATGCTTTTGAACTGTGGTGTTGGAAAAGATTCTTGAGAGTCCCTTGGACTGCTAGGAGAGCCAACCAGTCCATCCTAAAGGAGATCAGTCCTGAATATTCATTGGAAGGACTGATACTGAAGCTGAAACTCCAATACTTTGGCCACCTGATGTGAAGAACTGACTCATTGGAAAAAACTCTGATTCTGGTAAGGATTGAAGGCAGGAAAAGAAGGGGATGACAGAGGATGAGATGGTTAGATGGCATCACCAACTTGATGGATATGAGTTTGAGCAAGCTCCAGGAGCTGGTGGTGATAAACAGGGAAGCCTGGCATTCTGCAGTCCATGAGATCGCAAAGCATTGGACACAACTGAGCAACTGAACTGAACTGATATGAAACGCTTAAAATAGGATGAACATTGTAGAAGGGATAGCTCTGTGTGTGTGTGTGTGGTCTGTATGTGCTCAGTCATTCAGTCATTTCCAACTCTTTGCGGCCCCATGGAATTTTCCAGGCAAGAATACTGGAGTGGGTTGCCATTTCCTACTCCAGGGCATCTTCCCAACCCAGGGACTGAATCCACGTTTCTTCTGTCTTCTGCATTGGCAGGCAGATTCTTTACCACTGCACCACCTGGAAGTGCTGTATACACACCTTTATCATAGGGCTTTATTCTGTACTGAGTGAGGTGATGTTAACAGAAGGAGCCTTTCACTTGTCTCAGGCTCTTCCAAAGGTCTCACACTCTTCATTTTCCCGGTGGATGCGGGGTGCACCTGTGGGGACAGGGAGGTGGGATAAAGAGCTCTGGTTGCTTTGCTGGAGTCTCCACTTGAGGAAGGCCCTGGGCCCAGTGGTCCCCCAGCTTGCGGGTGTTATTAGGCACTTTGGAAGTTCATAGGAGGCTCAAGGTGGAGGCTGGGCCCAAACCATTGCCAGCCCCAGCCTGGCTGTGGGCCTGGCAGATCAAGAAGTGTGTTCCTCTCAGAGCGTCCTGGTCAGAGACAGGAGGTCCGGTGTTAAGGTTTAGTCTGCTGGTGCCACTTGAGTGCTGCTCTTGACGGCTGAAAAGTCAGCTACTTAGCATCCCGGAAACCCGACAGCTGTGTCCAGAGTCAGACCTGCTTAGAAGAGAAGTGAAGGCAGCAGGCTGCGTGGACCGGAAGCCACTTACATGCTCCTGGTACAGGTGATGCTGCTCTTCCAGTCTCAGCTTCTTCATCGTTGTTAGGGTGGAGTTAGCTAGATCAGGGGCTTGCAAGCTCTGTTTATTCCCTGGGGACCCACAATGAGCGATTCATTTTTTCAACCCGACACAGCCGTCCAGGTGTGTAATTCAGAGTGCCACGCAGTAGCACCCTCTGTATGCAATGTTTTCTGTTTTCTATTCTGCTAGGTGGTTTTCTGCTTCAGCTGAAAAATGCCAGTTGTGAACTCTTAAATTGATTCTGTGATCTGCTCATGGGTTGCAGTCTGCAGTTTGAAAACACCAGGCTAATTGAGAGTTGAGGGCCCTCTCGGTTCTGTTGGGACAGCAGTGGGGAGAGCAGTGGCTTCTGGTTGTTGGACTAGACAGTGTGTGAAATGTTTAGTGGGTGATACCAACCAGATATTTAATTGCAGAGGTGGAGCCAGGAGCTGCTGCTTCCGTTTTGACCTTTTCTTTGAAAACAAGGGCTTCCCTGGTAGCTCAGATGGTGAAGGATCCTCCTGCAATGCAGGAGACCTGGGTTTGATCCCTGGGTTGGGAAGATCCCCTGGAGGAGGGCATGGCAACCCACTCCAGTGTTCTTGCCTGGAGAATAATATGGACAGAGGAGTCTGGTGAACTGCTGTCCATGGGGTTGCAAAGAGTCAGACACGACTGAGCGAGTAACATGTAGACTCCAAAGTGTGGTGACAATATGTGTAGGGTTATAGGTCCTTCTCCAGTATGCTCAGTCCCAATGGGAATGAAGTTAGGATTTCTAGCTGAAGAGGAGAGCTGGGGAGAACAGTAGACGATGTGGTCCCAGCTGATTCCCAGCAAAGTTGTCACCTCCAGTGCGACCCAGCTGCAGCAACATGGATGGGGCACATGTGGGGGTGGGAGGTGAGGTGGGGGTGGGATTCACATCCTTTCTCAGCTGCACACCCCGGGCACTAGTTTGGTCCTGGAGAGGTATCCACCTGCCCCACCAAGTGGTGACTTAGGAGTTTCTGAATCACGGGGAGGTCTGGGGTCACAGGAGAAGGATCAGTGTCATGGTGGTGGACATGCAAGAGTTTGGGGCAGAAGCTACTGACTAACATGTAAAAAATATTTCAGTATTTTAACACTGGTAGCGCTGCACCAGTGCAGACATCTGAATTTCAATCCTGGGCATGTGGCCTGTTGCCTTCAGTTGTCTTAAAGAGACCACCATGAGACTCCACCTCTTAGGATCAGCTGAGGGTGATCTGAATGCCTCCTGAGTGTTGACAGGGGCTGGGCTGACCAAGGGCATGGAGGAGTATTAGATATTTGGGGCTGGAAGTCCCAGGCAAGAATAGCCCATCAGGCCTTTTCAAGTCAGTCAGCACATTTTTGGTGTAGCACTGGAGCCGAATGCCCACTGCTGTCGTACGATAAAGCTGCATCAGCAGATCTCCATCTAAGGTCACACATACTCTAAAGGAAGAAAGACTCATTAGAAAGTGTATTGCTTGGGGAAGCCCCGAGGTTCACCCAATGGGGACTGTGCCAGGACTTCTGTCAAGATGCCTGGCTTGACCCTGACTTCCTAGCCTCTGTTTCTTAGGTATATGTTGGGCTTCTGCTGTCTTCCATCTGAATGGGCAGTGGTCTTATTTGGAGTCCTAGTGTTGCTGTTGAGATGTGGCAGTATTCTCGACTGGGAGGGGCATGCCTAAGGACAAAAAAATCCCCAGTTAACACCAGCTGTATTGTAGCAACCTGTCTTCTTAGAACTGGCCAGAAGCCTGGCTTCTCTCCCTCAGGACACCTGCCATCTGAGACACTTTCCGGGACGGCATGGAAGCTGGCGAATCATAGGTCTGAGGTCTCAGTTGCTGTGTCCCACGGCTTTGATGGGTTCCCTCCCCTGATATCATTATGATCCAGTAGATCTGATGAAATAGCTGTCTGCTCACGGCTGGGAGGGGAGTGGTCTTCAGTACACCCCTGACTCTGCAAGTCTGAAAGCTGAGGGAGGTGCCATCCAGGAATCACCTGACTCCTGGTGCTGTCCTTCCTTTGTGTTCTTGTTTTTTGCAAAGACTAGAATTACAAACATTCCAGGAGTTACCTGCTACCTAGAGAAATGAGAAGCCTTTTCCTTATCCCAACCAGGAGGACTAAGAATGCCTGCTTCACAGCTTTTGTTGTGAAGACCCAGTGAGATTGAGCACTTGAGAAGGCTTTGCAGATTATTCAGCACAAGGGGAAAGAAATGATTATTATTTAATTACTGTTTTGATTATTTAGCATTTCTTATCATCCAGACATCCAAATGCCTCATTTGACTGGTGCCGTCTTTCTCTAATTCCAGTCTGGGATGTTTGCTTGCTTGTTCAGAAAATGATATAATGAGAAAAAAAAAATCACTTCGCAGGCAGGCTGAGTGTCTTTCTTTCTATTTAGTATTTATTTTTGACTGCACTGGGTCTTTGTTGCTGTGTGTGTGCTTTCTCTAGTTGAGGTGAGCAGGGGCTGCTCTCGAATTGCAGTGCCCAGGCTTCTCAGTGTGGTGGCTTCTCTTGTTGTGAAGCATGGACTCTAGGGTGCCCCAAGGCCTGTGGGATCTTCCTGGAGCAGGAATCGAACCTGTGTCTCCTGCCTTGGCAGGCAGATTCTTAATCATTGGACCACCAGGGAAGCCCCAGGATGAATTTCGGAACCTTGCCAGACAATGAATTTTTTTTTTTTTTAATATGGGGGAGGGATTATGCCAGATTTCCCAACCCTTCTGATAGCACATTATTACTGTTTTTTTTCTCCTACATTTTCAGTTCATCTTGGAAACCCTAAAGGGGATGAGAATTACATTCTCTGTTACTGCTCGAGAGTCTTGCATTCACCATGTAAACAGTATCAAACTGCATACTTGTTTCCCGTAAACTCAGTTGGGCTAATATTATGGACCCGTTTCTCTCACCTCTGGCTGTCTGGGTATTTGTATTTATCTGCACATCCTTCATGCCCTGGACACGTCATCCAGGAGGAGCTTGCGCCCTCCCACTTGGTAAGCCCATAACTCATGAATTCAACATCAAAGAGCTAATTGGGGGCCTTGATTCCTAGTGCTTCTGAAAGCTTTAGGGCAAGATTAAGCTGCTTTTTGGCTGTGATTGACAGCTGCCAAGATTGAAATAATGAGCCCAGAGCTCCTGATTCCCTGCAAACAGCTCTGGAGTTAATTTTTTTGCATCGCTCTCCATGCCTCCCAGAAACCTGCCTCTTGTGCTGGTCTTCACTTAGTGTATGTCACATCCATCTCCAGCCCTTTTGCCAGACTTAATTGCCAGAATTTTCTGAGTGAGTTATTTATTTTAGTCTGCAACCAACCAGCTGTTGCAGCTAGAGGACCATCAGAGAGAACATATGCTTGATTGCCTCCGTGACTTTCGGTCTCGTTCCTGGCAGGGCGCATAGGAGATGGGTTGGAGGCACTGGGGTAGGACTGTGCCTGTGGTCCACGGGCCGGAAGCTGCTGGGGAAATGCTCCGGCGATTGTGTTTTCTTAGGGTGTTTTGGCTCACTGATGTGCATCCCAGCAGCGTGACCACTGGGTGTTGGTGGAAGATGGCTCCCTGGTGTTAGGTACGGGGCGCTTGTCTGAGTGTGTCCATGGGCATCTCGATCCTCAGTTCTGGATGGATCTGATCCATGTCTCCAGGGTCCCTGGTCCCACTTGATGCAACGTAATCGTGGCTTTATCACCACCTTCCTCCTCATCCACAACACAACCACTTCTGCAGAAGGACTTTTGAGGTGACAGAGGTCTGGCCCCTGAATTATGATTTTTAATTCTTCCTAATCACTTTGAAGGCTCTCATTCTATTTTTAAAGAAGACGAAACAGGCTCAGTGAGGTTAGATGATTGGTCCCAAGTTCCCCAGATGGTAGGTGGTAGAAAGTATCTTGGAACCCCGAATTGAAACCCACACTCTTTTCCTGGGCACAGCACAGATTCACTCTGGATTCTCGTCCGACCCTCTTTGAGAGGAGCTCAAAATGCTTTTGAAACCCTGTGTTTTGCTACTGATTCTTTGTAGAATATCAGTGTTTGCCTAAGTGAATTCTTGGATAGTAACTCAAGAATGTGATAGTTCATTGGAATTGACCTCGCTGATTCCAGCACAGAACTGGAGCCCCCAAACACAGCCCAGATTTCTGACTTCTCTGGTACCACCTGCATCTCTGGATGCCCCGCTGTGGCTTGTATGTATGTGCAAAACGCACGGGGGAGCTGAGTTTGGATCTCTGTACTGTTCCCTTTTCATCTGTTTAGTTTAACCTCCAAAGCTTTATACCAAGTTCTTGGTGCCAAATGGAAAATGATGTTTTTATGTTGCTTCGTACATCATTCTTAACTCCAGCCTGGGGGTTGGGATCTTGGAACAATTCAAGACACTCGGCGTAGGACTCTGCTTACACGAGAGGCTCTTGGATTTTTTTTTTCTTTTTTTTTGTCGTTAAGTTGGCTGAACCAGCAGAACTTAGTTTTACCATTGTTTTTTTGCATTCAGTTAAGAAAGAGAAGCTTGAAAAAGCAGGTGTCACTGAAGTGTCATTTTAGTAAATGATTTTTTTTTTTTTTCTGTTAAAAGAGAGGTTGACCCTTCCTTGATTCTGATTTTCAGGTTATTTCTCCAAGGTCTACATATCTGTTTTTTTTTTTTTTTTTTAATTCTCCTGACTGTGGTGTTTTCTGTCCTGGATACTCACTTCTTATAAGAGTCAGAAACGACCCTTGATCCATCGAGTTTTATCTGTGCTCAGATCAGGTCCCAAGAAGCACCAAGGGCCTTGTGCCTCTCTCTTGCAATCACCGGCCATGTGAGGAAGGGTCCTGCTCATCCTGTGCCTGCAGCTTATCAGCCACATCTCCCCCCAGACCCCCAGCTCGCTTCCCTGGACTGAATGCCCTCCCTTCCCCATCAGGGGAATTCCTTGTAGTGCTTGTTTCTGTATTGTTCGCTCGTGTGATGCCTCAGGGAGGCCTCTGTCACTGGCTTTTGACCTCCTTCTCACCACTTCTGGCTTTTCAGTGGAACTGGGCTGTGAAGGCATCTGCAAGCTGAAAACCATGGTGTCCCCTTTGTGGGACTCACCAGGACTATCCCGGAAGGAGAGGATTACTTCCAAATACACATTGTCATCACATTGAGACTGGAGTAGCTGAGCTGGCCAGGCTGGACCGGAGGGTCTTGGTCCTTCCTCAGTGCTCCACACATGCCATCCTCGGGGAAAGGGGTCTTCCTTGAAGACTCAGGGCTGTGGCATCCGCTGAGCCCTGGCTGGAATCTCCTAGCATCACTGTGCCCATCAGAATTATTCAACTGAGGCTGTGTCTTAGTAGTGTGCTGTTCCGGTCACTGGGCAGGATGAGTTAAATTGGAAGCAATTCCCGGCCCCTGTAGAGTGGGGCTCCTAAATTTGGGTGATACTTTCTTGGAAAGAGCATTGATCATGGGGTTGAGGGGCTGCTTCTACTCTTTGCCTTCTTTGGGTCTCAGTTTTCTCATCTGTAAAATAGGACCATTAAGAGACTGGGTGTACGACAAGACGGTTCAACTTATACAGTATTGTAGGTCAATATTGGTTCTCAAAGAAGTTGGAAAAAAAAGAAATTTGGTGTTTCTAAGAATTTTCTACTGAAGTCCTTTAAGGAGAGAGAAGGATAAAGGTAAATGAGCCCTCCCCCCATCTCTTCCCTCAAAATAGAGCAGAAAAATCCAGAGTCACCCACATTGTGCACAATACTTCATAAACTTGTGCAAGGCGTTCTGTCCTTCCAAGATGTTTTATTCATTATAAAAATTGTGTCCTCCCTACATTTCCCCTCTTTTGTTCTACCCAGTTACGTGTGTATTTTTCTTGCAGCTTCGCTTGTATAAGAGGTCCTTTGTCAGCTTCCAGCAGGTGTTCTGTGAAAATGTTTCCGTATGTAGATGTACTTTTGATGTATTTATAGGTGGTGTGAGTTCCATGTCCTTCTATTCCACCATCTTGGTCTCCTCCCTGCATCTTTGAATCAATTTTATATTCTATGAGTTTGACCCCTGAGTGACTATGTTGATCGCCAGCACCAAAATCTTGGAGCCTTACCTCTGGGAAGCAGAGCTTGGGGAGCAGAGGTTGGGACATGCTTGGATTGGAGGTGGCAGCATATAAAAATAGTACACCCCCCCCCCCCCTTGGACTACTGTGTTCTTTGCTTGTCTCAGGGTTCTATTCTCACATTGTTTTAGGATCTTTCCTTTCCAGACTTAACAGTTACGTCAATGTCTTACCTTAAAAGTGCCCCATTTGGGAAAATGTACTCGTAGGAGCCCACTCAGCCCTTGCCACTCTGCAGCCTCGTTTCTCCCTAGACATGGGTCCCTAGGGAGAGGCATAAGGTGCTTGTTCGGGAATGTTTTCCAAAGCCTTCTCTAGCTCTTCTGTTCTGTGAGTCTGCATGAGGTCACAGCGCCAAGACAGGCACACTGAACAGGGTGCTGATGGCACAGCGGTATGTTCATCTGAGAGATACAAGAGACAGCCAGGCAGGAGAGAACAGTGTGAGGTCCCAGAGGGGTCCAAGGCCCCAGGGGCTTCCCAGCGCTCACAGCAGGAGAATGAAGATAGCTCCGGATGGTGTGGCACCCCTGGGGAGCACACATGCTCAGGTCTACACTGTAGGCATTGCAAGACCCAGCTCCAGCCAGAGCCAATGTGGGAGCCTCTGGGGAGAGGTGGTCCAGTCTTGCCTCGGAGCTGGGCCTGTCCTCCATCTTTTCTGACCCCTGTTCTCCCCACCAGATGCACCCGGACTTCTGCCAGAGGCAGTTCTGTCTCTGCCTTCGTTTCCTTTCTTCTTCACTCTACCCTGGCCCTGGTGGTGAGCAGACCAGCCATGAGCACCACTGCCCGGCTCGGGACAGTCTGTTGGATGGCGAGGGCCAGGGCCCCTGAATCTTAAGTCATTCCTCTTCAGCCTCTCTCCCCTCTTAGCATCCTCCTCTTCTGAAAGTGAAGCTGTTCTCTCCCTGGATAAACCAGCACTTTCCAAAACCCTCCTATCTTGGCAATGGAGAAGAATACATCAAGTGGGCCAGCGGTCTCTGAATGTCAGTGACTTTCTCTCCAGTTTTACCTTTTTCTTGGGGAATTTCTCACTTCTTGCTGCTACCACCAAGATGCCAGTTCTAAGGGGACACCAATGGCACCCACTCCAGTACTCGTGCCTGGAAAACCCCATGGATGGAGGAGCCTGGTAGGCTGCAGTCCATGGGGTCGAGAAGAGTCGGACACGACCGAGCGACTTCACTTTCACTTTTCACTTTCATGCATTGGAGAAGGAAATGGCAACCCACTCCAGTGTGCTTGCCTGGAGAATCCCAGGGATGGTGGAGCCTGATGGGCTGCCGTCTATGGGCTCGCACAGAGTCAGACACGACTGAAGTGACTTAGCAGCAGCAGCATTTTCCTCTAACCATGGTGACCAAAGCTTGAGTACGTGGTTCTCTCATCTTGGCATAATTCCTTATGTATGGTCATTCCAGGTGTGTTGGTTTGACCTCCCAAAGGTGTGTACTGGTGGTGGTTGTTTTAATTTAAAATTTTTTAATTTTTATTTTCTATTGGAGTATAGTGGCTCAGACAATAAAGAATCTGCCTGCAATGCAGGAGACCTTGGTTTGATCCCTGGTTTGAAAAGATCCCCTGGAGAAGGGAATGGCTACCCACTCCAGTATTCTTGCCTGGAGAATTCCATGTACAGAGTAGTCTGGTGGGCTACAGTCCATGGGGTCACAAACAGTCAGACACTCCTGGGCGACTGACACACACATAGTTGGTTCACAGTGTTGTGTTAGTTTCAGGTATACAGCATTCTAATAGTTTCAGATTCAGTTTTACATACACAGGCATCCATTCCTTTTCAGATTCTTTTCCTATATAGGTTATCATAAAATATTGCATATAGTTCCCTGTGCTGTACAGTAGGTCCTTGTTGATTATCTATTGATTTCCATCTATCTATTTGATATCTATCTATTGATTATCTATTATCTTGTTGATTATATATAGTAGCAGGTATATATTAATCCCAAACTCCTAATTTACCTTTCCCGACATCTTCCCTCTTTGGTAACTATAAGTTTGTTTTAGAAGTCTGTGTGAGTCTGTTTCTGTTTTGTGAATAAGTTTATTTGTATTTTTTTAATTCCACATGTCAGTGATATGATATTTGTCTTTCTCTGGCCGACTTACTTCACTTAGTATAATAGTCTGTAAATCCATCCATGTTTCTGCAAATGGTATTATTTCATCCTTTTTTTAATAGCTGAGTCATATTCCATTGTGTATATGCACCACATCTTTAATTCATTCCTCTGTTGATGGACATTTAAGTTGTTTCTGTGTCTGGGTTATAATAGTTCTGCAGTGAACATTGGGGTGCGTGTATCCTTTCAAACCATGTTTTTCTCCAGGTATATGCCCAAGAGTGGGATTACATGGTCATGTGAAGTGAAAGTGTTAGTTGCTTAGTCGTGTCTGATTCTTTGCAACCCCATGGACTATAGCCTGCCAGGCTCTTCTGTCCAAGGAATTTTCAGAGGCAAGAATACTGGAGTCATGTCTTTCTCCAAGGGGTCTTCCTGACCCAGAGATCGAACCCAAGTCTCCTGGATTGCAGGCAGATTCTCTACCATCTGAGCCCCCAGGGAAGCCCCAGAAGAGTATGGAAGTTCCTTAAAAAAAACCCTAAAAATAGAGCTACAGGTTCATATGGTTGCTCTATTTTTAGTTTTTTAAGGAACCTCCCTACTGTTTTGTCACAACTGTTGTGACAATTTTCATTCCCACCGACAGTGTAGGAGGGTTTCCTATTCTTCACAGATTGTTGTTCTGTAAATAGGACTTCTGTCACCTGAGGGACTGAGTGTCAGGCAAGGCACCTGGTCCCTTTATTGGTGTCCTATGGTGCTGGCAGGACCCTCCAGAGACAGTTTTTCCATCCTTCTTCCTCCATGCAGGACTGTATCAGTTATATTCTAGAGATATCATTTGCTCTTGAAAGGTCTCAAGAAATAGCCCCAACCACTTTTGAAAGTTTCTCTAAATTGAGGGTTGCAAAAAAATTTTTTTTTTTGGTATATAAAGGGTAAAATAGGATTTTAGACTTTGTTGGCCATGCTGTTGTAACTACTCAAACGTGCCTTTGTAGCATGAAATCAGCCACAGACAATATACAACAGAGGACCATGACTGTGTTCTAATAAAACTTTATTTACCAAAACAAACACTGGGCCATATTTGGCCCATGAGCTGTTAGTTTGCGGACTCTTGTTCTAAATGATCGTCTTTGGAGTCAACCCATTGCCTTTGGTCTTGCAAGTTCTGGGTCCTGCCTGAGTCAGTTCCTCCAAGGGGATGGCAATTCCATGTTGACTTACCAGTCTCTGCTTCGAAACCCCTCTGTGAGAATACTTGCTCAGGAGAGGGCCTGGGTGGTTCTGGAAACATGTGCCTTTCCATGCAGAAGGCTTACTGTGTGCGGAAAGGCTGGCTGTCACCCCAAATTCTAGTTGATCTGGAAAAGCCATGCAGTGGTGGACCTGGATCAGGGAGCCCAGTCTTGGGTGAGGCTAAATTACTATGAATGCTCAGACACTTGGGTTTTTGGCTCCATACCCCTTCCCTGTCTTCTTAAAGCCAAGATAAATGAAAGTCAAGAGCTGTCAGAGCTTGGGCATAATATTTCAGGTTTAGTGGGTAGAATAAAATATAATTGACCAATTCTATTCCTTTTTCCGAGCCCTCATGATTCCTTAATAAGTCAGGGTGGGGATGGCAGGTCGGTGGGAAAGCAGGAGGGCTCTTTAGTAGATGTCCTGATTCCGGGAGGTACTGGCTTCTAAGAGGCAGATTCAGTATGATTTTTTTCAGCTTCATCTTTGTACAGGGAGTTTTTTAATGGAAATTTGAATGCTTGCTGCTAAACACCCTTGCTATTAGCATCTTTCATTTTGACAGAGGAGTTTTCTTCCTTGGCTCTGATGGATTATCCAGGCTGGGCTGGATTTTTTTGTGGAGTTACGGGCACTCATTAGGGGAAACGTTTGGTGTGGTTTCTAGGGCTAGATTGATGAACTGACCACTGGACACTGCAAGTAACGGCCTTGGGCAAGATCCTTAACCTCTCCGGGCTCACCTGCACAGAGGATGGTGACACCATCTTCATGGTCGCTGGAGGACTGAATGGGGGTTGGTAGGCACATACAGTGGGTGCCCTATGAAAAACGAAAATGTTAGTCGTTCAGTCATGTCTGACTCTTTGCAACCCCATGGACTGTAGCCCTCCAGGCTCCTCTGTCTGTGGAATTCTCCAGGCAAGAATACTGGAGTGGGTTGTTGTCCCCTTCTCCAGTGGATCTTTCTGACCTGGGGATCGAACCTGGATCTCCTGCATTTCAGGCGGATTCATTACCAGGGAGATGCCCTATAAAGGAACACAATGATTTAGTTGTAAGAGTCAGGCTTGGTTCAACTGTCCAGGTCTGTTTCCACATCCTTGAGGTTGTCTGTGTGCTTCCATGACTAGTAACCACTTAGCAGTAATCTTTTGAGATGTGAAGGAGGCCTGCAGGGGCCAGCAACTGCACAGTGGACAAGCATTTCTCAGAGTCAGCCTGTCCCTTTCTCTTTCTCATGGATACATTCAGGCAGTTTGGGAGCCAGGCAGCACTTGGAGAAGGAACATGTGTCTGAGAATCTTGAGATATAACCTTCTTGTGTGAACTTTCCCAGAAGAAGGCGATAGGAGTGGCCTGGGACTCCATATATTTTGGGGTTTTGAAGAGGCTACTAGCTTTGGACCTTGTACCAAAGTATTTATAGACTCTTAGAGGCTGGAATATTCCCTTGTTCTTCTCCTGTGTGAGGTATCTTTTGTCCAAACACTGTTGACTTCCCCTGCTTCCTGTATCCTGAGTGTCTGTGTAGGGCAGGGGCCACGCTCACCCTTTCCTGGCTGGTGGACCGGGGCTTTCCACAGGTCTCTGGAAGCCAGGACCCCCCGGCACACAGGAAGTCAGTGGGAGGCAGTGAGCTGAGGGTTCAGTGGAGGAGGGAGGCCTTGCAGGCCTGGAGAGGGGACAGAACGAGGAGAAACGGGGAGGAGGAGGAGGCAGTCGAGATGGTTCTCTCACTTTCACAGAGAGTGTGTGATCACAGCCAGCCTCACACAGACTTTCCCTCCAAATGAGAAGGGAGTGAGCAAATGTAATTTTAGTGTCTGTCTTTTGACTGATTCCCTGCGGAGTTTCCTTCTGGGCTATGGCACTGTGTGTCCCCCGCTCCCTTGTAAGGGACAGAGGGGCCAGGAGAAGTGAGTTCTGATTTCCCCTGGAGGAGAGCCACCAGGAGAAAGTGAAGGGCTCTGTATAGGCCCTGGGGTTTTAGGACACAGAGGTGATATCAAGGACACGGCCGGAGAGGACTTCAGGACAGGGTAGTGGGGTCAGCAGCCCAGCTCGGTCTGGGCTGAGCTATACTGGGCCTCTGTTCCTTCACTGAGGCATGGGCCGATGTTTTCCAGGCCCTGTTCCATGGCCCCGCTGCCAACACAGGTGTGCATTTTGGTGGAGGCCTGCCGGCCTGTGCACAACACCAGGGCCGTGGAATCTTTCCCTGGAACAGAACCCTGCTGGGAAGTGCGCAGTCCTGGGAGAAAGTGTTCCCGGCAAGGCCTGGGGTGCCGCTGTGCCCAGCTGCCTGTGGCTTGTGGCACAGAGGTGCCAGACTGTGTGCACTGCCCTGCTGGAAGGCCTGTCCCATCTGTGTGTGAAAGTCAGACTCAATGATTATAAACCAGGGAGGCCCCCCTCAAGCCCCCAGCATCCTCCTAGCCCTGCAAGCTCCTGGTGACGGGTGACGATGTTGGGAGGAGTCGGGCTTGGTGGAAAATCTACTTAGCGTTTTCATCCTGCTCTCCCTCCCCCCACTGCCAGCCAACATGTGTTAGGGGAGTAGAAACTCATTTCAATACGAATTGAATCTGTGAAAGAATATAATTAGAAAGATAAATTGAAAAATGCATATAATACACATCTGTGCCATATATAAATTACTTGATCCACATCACTGTAGCCGTCCAATAACCCAGGAAGTTAGGAGTCATCTGTGGCATGAAAGTCTCTTGGGAGATCTTCCCAGGGAACCCAACTATTAGGAACTGTTCAAAATGGAACTGAAATGATAGCATATAGGTAAGAGCATCTTGGAAACTTCCTGATTCTGTTTAAATTCATCATTCAAGAGGTTTATCACAGACCAATAGAAAAATGCCATCTTTTCTCCGTATTAAAAAATTTTTTTTTCTTTTTAAGCTTTATTTTGTATCGGGGTGTAGCTGATTAACACTGCTATGATGTTTTCAGGTGAATATCAAAGGAACTCAGCCATACATATACATGTATCTATTTTCCCCCAAGCTCCCCTCTCATCCAGGCTGCCACATAACATTGAGCAGAGTTCCATGTGCTATACAGTAGGTCCTTGATGGTTATCCATTTTAAATATAGCAGTGTACACATGTCCAAACCAAGCTCCTTAACTATCCCTGCCCCCCAACCTCCCCCTCCCACCCACGCAGTTCCCCTGCCAACCACAAGTTCATTCTCTAAGTCTGTGAGTCTCTTTCTGTTTTGTAAGTAAGTTCATTTGTATCATTTCTTTTTAGATTCCACTTATAAGGGATGTCATAGGATAGTTCTCCTTCTCTGACTTACTTCACTTAGTATCTTTTGCACCTGGTGTGGGATGGCTTGTGGGAGGAAGGCTGGGCAGATGAGGGTCATGTGATTTTTGTTTTCCTATATTGGAAAGCAGTGCTGTTTGGAAAGGGATTACACTTTTTTGGTGTGTCCCCACAGAGCAGACTAAGGTAGATATTGGATCAATACAAAGCATCTCTTTCTAGCAAAGCATTTTGATTAAACACATGGCTTGAAGCCCAGATCTAGCACCTACTAGCTGGGGAGTCTCAGGAAAATTTACTTCTGTGGGTCTCAGTCTCTTCAACAGGAAAATGGGAGAACTGTAATGAAGCCTCATAACCTCATACGCTAAAGATTTAAAGGAGGATGTAGAAGAATACAAGTAGTGCATGGTTAGGGCAATTCAGTAAAGAGTGGGCATTGTTGCTAGAACATATGATAGCAAGGGTAGCAAAAGGAAGAAAAATTAGCTGTACTGTAAAATTAAACTGGCCTACAGTGGGATGGGACAGTTGGGAGGTAGTGAGTGCATCATTAAGCTTGGAGATTTTGGCAACAGCTGGGAGGCTGCCTTCTTTTCAGGAGTGCTGTCTGGAGATATCTGGGTAAGATTTAGAAATCACCACTGAGTAGATTCAGTGATCCGCAAACTTGGCTGTCCCATCTAAACCATCTCTAAAAATAACAGTTGTTTTTGAAAATATTCACTGCAAGTAACTCAAGCAACACCAGTGTTCATAGATGAATTTTTAAAATAATTCATAATCTCACAACCTCAAAATAACCATCTCTAACAGTAGGAGAAAAATCACTAAAGAATCTTTCTATGGGTATATACAGCTGGAAGGAGACATAGATCATAGATTGGCAGGAATAATTGTAGAATAATAGGATCATCTTTATGTTAACAGAGTATTAATTTCTTTGGCTTAATTTTCTAATAGGGCACATTGGAAGGAAATGTTGAGCTCTGGATAAATGTTTCTCCATTGAAACAGGTAATTTTCTAAAAGATCTCACTAAGGTAATGAAAAATTTTAAGAGGTGGGAGTCATTACTTTCTTTTTTTATAAAATTTTACTGAACTATATAGTTGATTTACAATATTGCGTTAATTTCTGCTGCACAGAGTGACTCACTCTCCATTAACTATTTTGAATTTTAGACTTTTGAGTCCATACCGTTAAACGATGAAGAAATCAGCACTCATTCTTTTTTTTCTTCTTTCTAGCATTCATATTCTTCATCTTACCTTCTGCTTCTGGCTTGTTTTAGTAAGAGTATTGCTTTTATGTTGTTAAGATTGATAATATTTAATAAGTTCCAAAGTTGTTTAGTCTCGAGCCTTTCCCCTATGTAGGAATCCAATTTTCACATGTATTATTTCTGTCTCCAATTTGTTCAGCAATCTGAAGTGGTGTTATTTTGGTCTTTTGTTTGTTTTCTTTGATCTAACTTCTTTGTCATCCAACTTTCTTGTGTTATTGAATATATATTCTGATTAATTTCTACTACAGTGTTAAACACTAGTTGGAAATTTCCTGTTTCTTTGGTTCTGTTTTTATCGAGACAGGGTTCTTCATCTTCTGTATGCTTTGTCCCATATTTTTCACCTGTAGTATCTGTATACATACAAGTACCATGATATTTTTTAACTTGCTTATGCTGAACTTGGGTAGCTTTTTTTTTTTTTTAGAAAATTGCGCTGATACTGTGGGCAAATGCTTTATGACTCTTTTTGGAGCTCGCTCAAAGTCTCTGCCTTGGTGTCTGAGCTGTAGTTTGAGATGATTTCTGATGTCTGCTGTAGGGAACATGGGAATCTGGGAGGGTCAGGGCTCAGAGCTGTGTGTTCTTTTTGGTAGGGCTGCATGCTGCTCTCCTGAGAGTTTGCTAAGTGTCCTGTTCCAGGGTTCCTTCCGCCCATGGGGGATGCACCGTCTTCCATGGGGAGATGCCCTTGACATTTAGATGATCTCCTCAGTCAGGCATTGAGCCCTGGAGTCTGCACTTCTATGAGAGAGACAGAAGGAGGGACCCCAACTCTCCATAGCGCTGTCTTACAGCCCTCTTCTAGCAGTTTCTGATTTGTCTCCTCAACTTTTTCCATATTAAGTCAGAAAAGGGGAAAAACAGCAAAGTAGACATAGTCTGCTTTTTTCCAACATGTAGTAATTAGTGAAAAGTCTCTTGATTTTGGCCTCACCAGTGAAGTTTCTGGGGGATAGGGGTAGGGACAGAGACCTCCCAGTTCAGTTCAGTTGCTCAGTCGTGTCCAACTCTTTGCAACCCCATGGACTGCAGCACGCTAGGCTTCCCTGTTCATCACCAACTCCCAGAACTTGCTCAAACTCATGTCCATTGAGTCGGTGAAACCATCCAACCATCTCACCCTCTGTCGTCCCCTTCTCCTGCCTTCAGTCTTTCCCAACATCAGGGTCTTTTCCAATGAGTCAGTTCTTCACATCAGGTGGCCAAAGCATTGGCGCTTCAGCTTCAGCATCAGTCCTTCCAATGAATATTCCAGACTGATTTCCTTTAGGATTGACTGAAAATCAATTGACAGAAACCTCCCAAATCCTATTCTCTGACCCTCACTCAGGTCTCCCCTTTAGAAGGCATTCCTTATTTGATTACTGCTGATTTTCCTCCCTCATTTTTAAAAAGTTTTTATTGATTTGTTATGATATTGCTTCTTTTTTGTTTTCTTTTGCCTAATTATTGAGAAAGGGAATTATTATGATCTGGCTCCACTGTGCCATCTTTCTCCAAAAGACTCTTTTGAGTATCTTCTGAAAAATATTCTTTCCCATGCTTCAACTAGAAACATAGTCAGATTGCCCTAGGGATGCGGCAGAGAAATCTATATTTTAACAAAGTTTCCAAGACAGTTTTAACAATCACCCAAGTGTGGGATCCTTTTTAAGTTTCCTATAAGGTTCTTTCCACCCCTGAGATTCTGTGATTCATTCTGTTCTCTTTAAGAAGTAGGGAGGGGGCGTTAGCACAGGGATTCTGTCATCTCTCTTTCCCCAGATATTCTCAGACGTGGTTTCCCCTCATCGAGGAGGAGGGGGTCACATATCTCTTCTTATTCTAATTATTTCTTTTGTGAACGGTAGGTAGGAGGGATGAGTTTGGAGGGCCGTCTCGTTTCTGCTTTCTGCAGTGACCTAACAGTACCCTCTATCTTTTAGGAGACCTGTACCTGAGTCTGTGTTACAGATAGTTGTCCTCAGCTCTGCCTGAGCATTAGGGTCACTTTGGAAGCTTTGAAAATACTGATGGCTTGGGTCTCACCCCTGGAGATGCTATGTTCATTGGTCTTGGATGGGACCCAAATCACTGGCCTTTTCTTAGAGCTCTCCTTGGTGTTCTTGCTAACTAACCTGCTGCCAGGATTGAGGACCACTGCTGTGCTGTGCTGAGTCGCTTCAGTCGTGTCTAATTCTGTGCGACGCTATGGACTGTAGCCCGCCACGCTCCTCTGTCCATGGGATTCTCCAGGCAAGAATACTGGAGTGGGTTCCTGTGCCCTCCTCCAGGGGATCTTCCTGACCCAGGTGTTGAACCTGAATCTCTTAAGTCTCCTGCATTGGCAGGCGGGTTCTTTACCACTTGCACCACTTGAGAAACCCAGAGAACCAATGAGTTGTTCTTGTTTCTGCAGTGACTCATGGCCCTTTCTCTATTGCCTTCACTTACACTCCAGGCCTTGGTAATGGGGCATGTATTTTCCATCCACTAAATATTTCCCCACACAATGTTATTAGGACAGTAGTGTGTTGTGGTTGAAAGCATGGGCTTTGGGGTAATAGAAACCTGAGCATGGCTCCTCTTTGTGCCCCTACTGCCTGAGTGATCTTGGGCAGGTAACCTAACCTCTCCATACCTCCATCTTCTTATGCAAAATAAGGATTTATTTGGCATTTTGAGGGTTGTTTTGAAGACCCAAATTAATTTTGAATGACATTAACTACATGTTATAACAGTTTCTTTTGGGTTAGTGCTTGCCTGGTATATTCTTTACTGTCTCTTTATTCTCAGCCTTTTAATAAGGTTTTACTTTAGACATGTCTCTTATAATCATATTAAATTTTGTTCAACTTTTTAATCCAATCTGATAATTTCTGTCTCTTGATAGGTAAAGTTAATCTGCTTATGTTTACTATCGGGGCTTCCCTTGTGGCTCAGTTGGTAAAGAATCAGCCTACAATGTGGGAGACCTGGGTTCGATCCCTGGGTCGGGAAGATCCCTGGAGAAGGAAATGGCCACCCTCTCCAGTATTCTTGCCTGGAGAATTCCATGGACAGAGGAGCCTGGCGGGCTACAGTCCATGGGGTCACAAGAGTTGGACATGATTTGGCGGCTGAACCACCACCGCGTTTACTATCATTGCTAACGTGATTTCTGAGTTTTCCCCCACTGTTTGATTTTAGGTTTCTGTTGATCAATTTTTTTCTTTGCTCTTCTTTTACCTTCCTGTCCTATGAAATGCCTAGTTTCACACTCATTCCTTTTTCCCTTTGTTGGTTCACAAGCAAGAGATCATGTTCTATTCTCTTAGTGATTCTTCTGAACACTTTTAACATACATATTTAACCAAAATTTTTCTAGGACCATTGAGAGTGATACCATATTATTGATAAAATACTGTATAGAAAAGATTGAGCAAAGTGCCTGATAGTCATTAAAATGCACAATAATTTCCAGTGGCTAGTTCTGCTCTTTCTATTGCCAACAGTACGGTTAATATTAATATCATCGTTTTACCCAGAGAGCTGCTGAGCATCACTGTAATCCATGAGCACATTATCAAGAAGCTGAACATGATGAAAATTATTCAGAAGAATTTCTAGTCTGAATAGTGACGTGCATGCTCAGTCGTTTCAGTCATGTCTGACTCCTCATGGCCCCATGGACTGTAGCCTGCCAACCTCCTCTGTCCACAGGATTTTCCTGGCAAGAATACTGGAGTGGATTGCCATGCCCTCCCCCAGGGGATCTTCCTGACCCAGAGATCGAACGCATGTCCTCTGCATCTCCTACATTGCAGACATATACTTTACCACTGAATAGTGACAGTTTTTCCCAAAAGAGGATCTGTTAGGAAAGAGCACTCTGTCTCGGTGCATTTTGGGTCTGGGCTCATGACAACATCCCTTTGCAGGAGTCTTCTCATATACAAAGTGTTACATTGAGTATTCAATGAGATAAGTCTTTTCAAGTGTTTAGCACACAGTAGGTGTCCCATAATTGGCCACCGTTTTATGGATACCAAGCTGAACTTCCCTTTTCAAACATCCTAGTCTTGACTTGTCATCTTACCCTGTTCCTCTGAAAGCCATTTCTGGGAGAGTATCCCTCTGGCCCTGATCCCCTGACCCAAAGCTCCTGTGGGATGAGCATGGAGATGACTGCTCTCAGCACCACCTGGTTGGGGCACAGCCAGGCAGGAGGCAACTCAGCACTGGGAAATCAATCATGATGATTCTGGGAGGAATTATCGGTGAATTAGCGGAATGCTGCGAGGGACGGTCCAGATGGAGGTAGGTGTAAAGTAGAGCTTTGCTGGATGGAGTTGTTTTTGCACAACATATTGATCTCCTTGGGGTGGGAGAAAAAGAGAAACAGCAGCTCCTTGCCGATCTCCAGGAGTGGCGGGTGGGAGAAGACCGGTGGGAGTCTGTGGGCCCCCTCAGCTGGCTTTTTTTAGATGTACCATCAGGTACTGCAGCTGTATCCCCACTGCTCCCTGGCAATGCAAAGGGCAGATTACTAAGCAGGGCTGGGCTGGCAGCGCACTTTGCTCTGTTTTTGCTCAGTGGCCACAGTGTTCCCAGGGGTAGGTGTTGCAGATACTCTGAGAGGGGGCAGTGCCCATGTTGGGTGCCCACAGACTGAGCTTAGAACTGAGAGGTATGGCTGGGCATTCAGCCCATGGTTCCCCAGTGCCTGGATCTGAGGAACCCTAAGGGGGAACCTGGATGTGGGGGGATGAAGGACTTTGCCAGAGCTGATCTCATCCCTAAAGATGCCTCCTAGATCAACCCCTAAGAGGATAGAGTTCTGGTCCCCAAGCCTCAATTCTGCTCTACCTCCATAGTATATTGTCTGGGAAGTCCTAGGCCACTCACTTATCCCATCTGGGTGTCTGTTCCCTAACCTGTAAAATTAGAAATGCAGATATTTTAGTAGATGAGGGGTCAAGAGATGGGACCTAGGTTTTAATCTCCATCATTGTGTGATCTTGGATAAGCCTTCTAATTTGGGTGCTTCACCATCTGTAAAGTACAAACTAATAACATCTGCCCTTGCTACCTGGGCTGGAGAAATTGGGACGGCAGATGAGAGAGTGGCTTTGCAGGCTCTGGAAGTGGGAGAGAGTTAAAGAGAAGAGGGAGTCTTGGGGTCATCTGCTTCTTCCCTAGGGTTGGGGGAGCTAGGATATGGATGATGTAGGTCAGTCCCCAGCCTCTTCCCAGGGGTCCTCTTGGACTAGCCAGCCTGTATTAGAATCCGTTCAGCTGCCTTACTGGTAGATGCAGGACTACAATTGGAGGCATGAGGGAGACAGGTCGCTACTCTGCAGGAATAGGGACCTGCTGGCTGAGCAGCCCAGCCTTGGAGATAACTTGTGTGAAGCAGGGATGTGGAGTCAGACCCTGTGCTAACCCCTTCTCATGTAGGATCCGGCATACCACTGAATCAGCGTCCTGACGACCAGCCCTTTACAGGCATGGACCAATCAGATTGGATGTTGCTGGTATAACTGGAGTGGGATCCTGCTGAGTCAGGCTTTAACCCTTTAGCCATTAGGCTGTGGAAGGTCCAGAGGGGTCCTTGGAGGAGGGACCAGGGTTGGTGTACTTGGGGGCTCAAAGACTGGGGACTTGTGATCTGGCTGGGCTGTTGAGAAGTGGCTTCATATGAGCCCTGGAGTATGGTATATGAATGCATGCACGCTCCCAGATAAACATGAGGAAACTGAGATTGAGAGAGGTTAAGTGACTTTGCCAAGGCTATACAGCTAGTAACCTGGGATTTGAACCCAGGTCTGCTTAACTATAGAGTAAGGCAGGGATGCAGAGTTAATGATACCAATGAAGACTCTAGGGTTGGAAGGGGCCAGAGTCTTAGGGGTCATGGGGCTGCTTCAGTGGCCAAAGAGCTTGGCAAGGAGTCTTGGCGCATAAGACCACTGTGGGAGTTCCTGGAAGCTGGTGGCCAAGGGTGAGTCCAAGTATGTGTGGGTGTGTGTGCAGGGGGTAGGGGAGAGCACATGTATACAGTGTGTGTTTCAGTGTATGTGTGTAGGTTGTAGAGTGTAGCTTATGTCTCGAGTGTGTGTAAATGTGTGTATAAGCATAGGGGTTGTGTATGTGTATGGTGTAGAGTGGGTCTAGAGTTATGAGAATGTCTGAGTGGTGTGTATGTGTGAGAGTGTGTGTGTAGAGTGGAGATTGGATATATATATATGGTGTAGAGTGGGTCTAGAGTTATGTGAATGTGTGTAAATGATGTGTGTGTGTGTGAGTGCAGAGTGGGGATTGTGTATGTGTATGGTGTAGAGTTGGTCTAGAGTTACGTGAATGTGTGTGTGTGTGTGTGTGTGTGTGTGTGTGTAGAGTGCTTTCCCAAAGGCCCTGCTCTGCCAGCAGCCCACTCATCCATCATTATAATGGAAGCCCATTCCATTCCCTCTGAGCCTCGCCAAAAAATTAGAGTGAAGGAGAGCCATAAAGAACGTTCATGCCCCGGGAGGATCAGGCAGCGTTTTACAGTCTGAATGGCCCATTGTGATGATTTGGGTGACAGTGGGACCTGCGTTGCCACCAAAACTCTTAATGGATCCTTCGGAGCCGTTATATTCTGAATAACAGATTGTTTACAGTTTCTTAGGGCTAGGTAGGGTTTTTTTTTTAAGTATGTATTTCTTGTTTTTAAAGCAGAATGGAAGGAAGAAGGAGGAAGAGGGGGAGCTGGGGAATAAGCAGTTGAGAGAGTTCAGGCATAACTGAGTGAATTCTGAAGCTCTCAGTCAGGAGAAAGAGGATGCTGAGTAATTTTTAGTTTTTTGCAGTTATGAGAGAAGTGCCGAGTAGGTAAACAGGAGTCACATGGCGGCCGTTTAGACCTTTGAGCCCAGATAGGAATTTTCTGGTCTGTTAGCGTTTCCTTCTGGAATCAAGATTCACTTAGTGCACTGACATGTTGCTGATATTGAAGTGTGTATGTGTGTGTAGATCTCAAGTAATTATAACGATTTCATGCCTCACCTTCATGTAACGTCTTCATATAAAGTTTGGTACTTGGGTAATCCCCAAACTCCTAATAGCAGCCCTGTAAATTGAGGGTTGTAGATTTATGCTGTAAGTGTGGGTGTAGGTTGTGGTTGTAGGTTATATGTATGGGTATAGTTTGTAAGTATAATTTGTAGTTAGAGGTTATAGATGTAGGTTGTAGATTATACCTTGTAGGCATAGGTTGCTCAAGTGAATTGTAGGTATAGGTTACAGGTTGTAGTTGTAGGTTGTAGATTGTAGGTACAGGCTGTAAGTATAGGTTGTTGGTTGTAGATGTAGGTTGTAAGTTACAGGTGTAGCTCACAGGCAGATGTTATAGATTGGAGGTGTAGGTTGTAGGCTATAAGTATATATCATAGGTGAGAAATAGAACAAAGGGCTTTTCATTTCTTAAAGTCACATGCGTTTGGGAGCAGACACACCTGAAGCTAGAATACAGATCCTTTGATGCCGAGATTCCTGATCTTTCTGGGTATATGTTGTTTTTTGAGAAATGAGATGTTTTTCAAAGGCAGTATATGTATTTTGCTATTATAAATACACATAAACATAGTTAGAGGAAGGACCTTGTCTCTGGTTGGTTCCCTTTTGGTGTATTTCCTTCAAGCCTCTTTACTTTGTATGGATTTTCAAATTATTTCCATTTCCTTAGCTGTGACTGTGCTCCTTAGCCAGTTTTGTATGCGCCCTCCCACTTTCCCAACTATAATAGATCTGTCCTCCCATAAGGCTGGAACCATTTTTGATGGCTGCATGTATTCCAGTGTGGCTGTACCACCATTTCTTAGCCTTTCTCTGGAGTTGGGTATTTAGGGTGTTTGTACTGTTTGGATGTCTAAGTAAAAAAACAGCTCAAGCAATCATCTTTGAGCTGAGTTCTCTTGAAGATGGTTTCCTGGGGCACAATGGGGCTGGGGATCTGTCACACCCAGGAGAAACTGGGGAAGGGCTGGTAAGTCCCTGGTGGGAAGCTTGGCCTGGGGTTACATGGCTGCCTGGCTCAAGTGTGCCCTTGGCAGGAGCTGCCTTCCCCAAGGCCAGTGCTGGGCAGTGTAGTGGGCCAGCCCTGGGGTGGATAGAGTGAGAGAGAGAAGGATTCTTTCTTCTTTAAGGCAGAAATAGGATCTCCAGGCACAGAGCTAGGGAAAATGAATGCCTCTTGGAGATGTGGTTTTACAGAGATGGTCGAGGTGGGTGCCCAGTGGCAAGAGCAGCCACACACTTGTGACCCTTCCATCCACATTCACCCCTCTGGTATTTCTACCCTCAGTTGTCAACAAGTAACAGGCAGTTCTCCCCACAACCAAAGCCCAAGCAGGGAACAGTCCTTCTTCCTATGTCAGGGTTGGGGAAAACCCTACTTGGTGCTCATCAGAGGGATTTCAAGGGAGGTGTTTTCAGGGTTCAGTAAAGTGAAAGATCTGGGAAGAAATACACTGACCTCAGTTACTCCCCAGAGAAGGTGATGGCACCCCACTCCAATACTCTTGTCTGGAAAATCCCAGGTAGGCTGCAGTCCATGGGGTTGCAAAGAGTCGGGCACGACTAAGCGACTTCCCTTTCACTTTTCACTTTTATGCATTGGAGAAGGAAATGGCAACCCACTCCAGTGTTCTTGCCTGGAGAATCCTAAGGATGGGGGAGCCTGGTGGGCTGCCGTCTATGGGGTCACACAGAGTCGGACACGACTGAAGTGACTTAGCAGCAGCAGCAGCATTTATTCCTACCCAGTGGAAGCTTACTTTGTGTAGGGGACATTTGTCTTTCCCGTTGCTGGTCAGCCCCTCATCGGCTGCTGGCCTCTTGCCCTCCTCACTTGATCAGATGGTCCAGAGAGCCCACTGGCCTGCAGGGGACAATTTGCCCCTTTTGACATCATGGGGAGGCTCAGAGGTATCTCGATGGAGACAAATGATGAGTTAGCACATGCCTTCTTGGGGGATCCTTCTGCAGTTGACATATTGTATGACGCCCGGCAGGGTTTGCATCATGCTGTAAGGCGCGGCAAGCCTCTCCTGTCTCCCAGCACCAGTTCAGTGCATGAGTGAGTGAAAGTCACTCAGTCGTGTCCAACTCTTTGTGACCCCATGGACTGTAGCCCTTCAGGCTCCTCTGTCCGTGGAATTCTTCAGGCAAGAATACAGGAATAGGTTGCTGTTTTCTTCTTGAAATTGAGTACATTCCCCCACCAACTGCTGCTTTTTGTAGGTGATTCTTTCTGGTGCATATTGACTTGTTACTGGAAACTGTTTGAGAGGGGTAATGAGCTGGGTAGTTTTCCTCTTCATTTTTCTTTGTTATTGTTGTCAAATTCATATGGGTAACTGGGCTCTCCACTTACACTTCATTGATCCCTGAATTTAGGGGATGGCTCTGTAATTGACAATTACCTCCACCCATTGTGGCAGAGAGAAGAGCTAAACCTAGGGATGCTGACTGCTGGAAGCTGTACCATTCCAAGACCGAGGTTCTTGCCTGAGACAGGGGCACTTCTGCCCGGACCTGGCTTGACACAGCCAAACTGTCTGGCTCTGGTTTTCTTTTGCTGTCCTACCAGCGATCAGACCAGATGATACTGAGCGCTGGCCCACCCAGTGCTTACATTTTCCAGGCTGGGATGGAAGCCCTTTTCTTTGGTGGCTTAGTGTGTGAAGACTCGGGCACTTCTTCATTCACAGATGACACTGTCAACCCTGAGTAGTCTTGCCATTGTTTTTCCCAGGAGGCCTGATAGATGTGTGCTGAGTCACACACGTGCTCAGCCAGAGTCCCTTGTGACCAAGCTGTGCATTTTCAGGAAGGCTGGCAGGGCTGGTGGCACAGCTTTGAGACTGGGACAGCCTGAATCTAATGATGCCCGGATGGGGAATCAACCGTGACCTTGCAGGGTGGGTGAGGGGCCGCCCATGCTGCCCTCCACCCCAGTGCTCTTGGCTGTCAGTTAGGCTTATGCAGAGCTGAATTACTCTTGTTTCAGATTATTATGGAAAATCTTGCTGTCAAGTACTTAGGGCAGGATTAGGTAGAATAGGTGATAAAGGTCATCAGCATTATTTACAACCTCTTGCCTTTTTATTCACCCCTGTAGGCTGTGGATGAGCTGGATGCTTACAAGAGTGGCATTAATGAATCAGGCACACCCGAGTTTGGAGCCCAGCAATGGTGCTTTGGGCTGTATCCCGCTAAATATGAGCCTCCCTGCGCATCTGTTTACCTTCTGTCAGTGGTAGAAAACAGCGTTGATCTAAGAAGTTTGCTGGTGAAGACAGAGTGAGTGAAAGCTGAGTTTTGCAGCGTCCCCACACCCGTGGGATGCTTTTAGGTGGGACCCAGACAAATTTCTTATTATAGTTGTGTATTTGAATACGTTGGTGAAAAAATAGAACTGGCAGATCAGAACTTGTGATTTCACAGATACTATTGCTCAGGACAATGCTAATTTTACAAAAAGTGAGACAATTTAAAGTTGAGTTCAGGAAAAACGAGCAGTGAATTTTTGTGCATGGCAGGGAGACAGGAATTGGTAAGGTGGATGAGTTGAACAGAATTTGGGGTACTACCCAGCTCTGTTATATTCAAAATCTCATGGAGAGTACATGGTGGGAACAGAATCTGTGTATCTTTGCTTTCTTGTGTTTTCCTGGGGCAGGGAGATGTAGGGTGCTGGTGTGAGACACTCATAAAAATTGCCAGTAGCTCAGCTTTGTGTGTCGTCATCCTAAATAAGGACCAGGTGGCCACTTTTCCAAATCTTTCCAGGGCAGGTGTTAGTCATTATGAAATTAGAGCCTTAGATCTAGAATAGGTCTTGGAGACAGTCTACTCCATTTTATAGTAGACTTTAGTGATTCAAAAATTATTTAACCAAACAAAGGACTCAGAGAAATATACTTACTCAAAGACAGACAAATAATTAGTGGAATGGCTGAGACAAACCCATTAAGTGTTTCCCTTGAAGACCTTTCTTTCCTCTGTGCTGCTTCATTGTTTGAAGTGTGTTCTTAGAACAAGACCCACCTAGACTTAGCTGTGTGTGGATGAAAAATGTTGCCTGCCTACCAGCAACGAAGAAACAAAGGATGCTGCGATCATCAGCTGCTACCATTGCCCCAAGGGTGAACCTCAGGGAACTCAGGATTGGAAAGAACAGGATACTGGTCCGAGATTGCTAAGTGAGAGTTAAAAGTGTTAGTTGCTCAGTCCTGTGTGACTCTGCGTGACCCTATGGACTGTAGCCCACAAGGCTCCTCTATCCATGGGATTTCCCAGGCAAGAATACTGGAGTGGGTTGCCATTTCCTTCTCCAGGGGATCTTCCCAAACCAGGAATCGAACTTGGTTCTCCTGCATTGCAGGCAGATTCTTTACCCACTGAACCACCAGGGAAGCCCATAGATAGCTAAGGTGCATATCAAAGGAATGATTTCAATGAATCCAGACTCTTGCATTTTCCCATACATAGAAATAGTGCGAAATTCAGTAACTTGAGATGTCTGGTTTCCTTTAATAGCAATTTTTTGATGTTCTGACTACTTGGTCATTGTTGCAAAAACCCCTATGTAGCCTGACTCCTTCCTTACCTCTTTGGAGCAGTCCCCCTGAACTATCTGAGAGGCGCCTCCTGGGTTTGAGTGCCCAGAGTCCTCTGAATAAAACACAGTGCTTAACTTTTAGGTGGCGCATGTTTTTTTCAGTGAACATGTGTAAGTCCAGGACCGTGAGATCTTATTCTTCAGCACAGCCTATGTTTCTCCTTGTGGTGAGAGGATTGGAGATCCAACTGTGTAGACCCTACGGGAAGAAGAGGAAATGCATTTTAAAATTGTAAGTGCTGGCTTTTTGTGCCTGCAGTGTTTCAGGCTAGCTGTGTGACCTGGGGGTGCCACTGGCCTCCCAGGGCTGCGTTTCCTCCTCTAGAAGAGGGTCTGGCCTGTGCAGCCTGAATGACGCAGGGTGTGGGACGGCCTCCTGCCCAGCTCCCTCAAGTCAATGTTTGTGTAGATATGCCGTGTTTTATTGGTCTTTTCCTCTGTTGTGGACTTTCGGATTGTTGCCACCTTTGACTGTTGTGAAGCGTGCAGCTATAAATGTTTGTGTACACGTTTTTATTTGAACACCTGTTTTTAGTACTTCTGGATATATGCCTAGGAATGAAATTGCTGGGTCACAGTGGTAATTCTGTCTTTAATGTATTGAGGAAACGGCAGGATTCTTGAGGGTACGTTTTGGCCCCATCCTCTGCTCAGGGCCGTGCCCTGCCCATACAAACTCTGAGAGATGATCTGAACAATGACTGCGTGCCAGGCAGGGTTTTGCATCCTCACTAGTCACCCCCAGGAGGTGGGCGCTGCTCCTGTCCCCAGTTTTCAGATGTGAAAACTGAGACTCAGAGTGGTTTAGCATCATACTCCAGGTCATACAGCTTGTGAGTAGTGGATCTGGGTTTTGAGCCCAGATGGCCCGTCTGCAGAGCCCAGTCTTGCCCTGAAACACCACTTGATACCTGAGGATGAGAGTGTGCACAGACAGGGCCACAGGCTGAGCCCGGGTGGGGGGCTCCTGATGTGTGGTGGGAGGCTATCTGTGCAGCATGATGCCCACAGGAGCCCCTGGGTTTGAAGGCTCTCTCTCTGGGTCCACTCAGCTGTACCCTTGATTTTTCCACTTTGTCTTCTCGCCACCCACCTTGCTGCCAGCCTCACCACCACCTTTCCTTTTAGTATTGGGTTAGCTAAAAAGTTCCTTTGGGTTTTTCCCCTAAGATCCTACATAAAAACCCGAATGAACTTTAGGGCCAACCTAAATAAATGAAAATGGTTTGGGACCTCTTCTAGAAATAATACCATAGAAAGCCCCTGCCCTATGGTTCGATAGAGGTGGGGTTGGGAAGGGGAGAGAGAAAGTGCTCCTTTAGCAGATCTGAGGGGAACCCAGGGGACCACTCAGCCTGGGGGTTTTCATGGTTCCTCCAGGGCTGCCACAGAGGTGACCCTGAGTTGGGCTTGGGCTCTGGTGTCTGAGCTCCCCCGCTCCCCAGGCTGCATGGCAGTCCACAGAGCAGTGTGCTTCATCGGCTGTTGCATTAGCAGCACTTACAGAGGATACCCCACGCTGGGCTTGTTTTGGAACCCATGATATTCCCCTCACTGAAGCTGAAGGTGGGGGACCCTGAGGAAGGGATGGCCTGGCTGGGGAGAGGGGGGAAAGCCCTCCTGGGAAATGAAGAGTGAGCCCCAAACCAGTTTGCTGTGTGGGAGATGGCCCAGATTATGGTTTACAATGCAAACTGGGAGCGTGCCAGGGCCATATTAATACTGCATGAGGCAGTAAGGGGACCGCAGGCTTGAAACTGGAGCTCTGGCCTAGAATGGAACTGAACAGTGGGCCTTGTCTTAAAGGGACATGACGTGCTCCCAGAAGTATGTGCCGCATTATTTCCCTCTAATGCTGTTTACTATATTTGCACACAATGCCCCCGAAGGGTTTAAAAAGGAAATGGCAGTGTAAGCCGGGAGGTGTTTTTTTATTGCACTTGGTAGCACCAGTTAATGCTCATCAACTTAATTATTGTTTCTTTTGTTACCGTGGTGAGAAGTTGGGGAGCGGGGAGGCGGGGAGAGAGTGTGAGAGAGAGAGGAGGAAACCTATATGCCTACGTCTGTCCTCTCCCTAATATTTTGCTGAAATCTATCTTAGCCAGTAAGCTGATTGAGAAATCTGGGACTCTTTTAGAGGTAAAACAAAAATGAATAGTACTTTGAAAGCTCAAAACCACCGATACAGCGTAGAATCATCTGTTCAAAGTGCCAGTTTTGACTCTTCTGCTCTTATGATTGAGTTCATGGCTGTTCTCCATTGTGTCCACGGACGAGGGCACGTCAGAGCGCTGTTTCTTGTTGGAATATTTGGACCACTCACATTTTTCTAGAAACCAAGCAATTACACAGTACAAATGTCTGGATGCTGTTGGCTTATGAGGAAGAAAAGGAAGTGTCAGGGATTTACTTGAGAGTGTAATCTCCATCCAAATGGTGTTCTAGAGTGTTTTCCTAGACACTAAAGGGAGATTCAGCTCTATATAGTGTAGCTTTGGTGTTAACGTTTGCTTCAGAATGCATCTATTCTTTTCAAATTAGTTAGGTCACTTTTGGCTTCAGGTAATGGGAAACACTAACTTTATTTATTTATTTATTTTTATTTTATTTAACTTTACAATATTGTATTGGTTTTTGCCATATATCAAAATGAATCTGGCACAGGTATACATGTGTTCCCCATCCTGAACCCTCCTCCCTCCTCCCTCCCCGTACCATCCCTCTGGGTCATCCCAGTGCACCAGCCCCAAGCATCCAGTATCATGCATCGAACCTGGACTGGCGACTCGTTTCATATATGATATTATACATATTTCAATGCCATTCTCCCACCAACTTTCATGTGCTTAAGGAAATGTATCGCCCATAAGTAGAACAGAGGTGGCTGGGGTGGAGGTGGGGGCCCTCCAGCGTGGCTGGCTCTGTGGCCAAGTGATGTTTGAGGTCCTGACTCCTTCTGTGTCTTTGCTCTGCTGTCTTTAGTGACAGTTTCATCCTAGATCTGGTTCCTCTCATGGCTGCAAAATGGCTGCAGGAGTTCCAGGTTCATATCTGGATTTAGCAATGTTCAGGGGTGGGGACCGTCCCTTCTGGTGAGGCTTTCTAAAGAGAGGAAACCTTTCCTGGAAGCCCCTCCCTCATGTTCTCTGTCTGTCTCATGGACCAGAAGTAGGCCGGTTGCTTGCCCCTGAGTCAGTCAGCGGGAGTGGAATGGGGGTGCCCTTTGGTATTGATTATGTGGGACCTAGCAGCTGGGGAGGGAATGGGCTCAGCTTGCTTGAGGCCTCAGGGACAATGTGAGGAAGCAGTGGGAACCTGACGAGACAGAGCCATGCTAAAAAAGCAGGCGGGGGTGATGTGTGGCTGTCTCTTGCATCCATAAGTAGTGAAAGAAAGGTCCCAGTTACCTGAATGCATGGGGCATCGTGGAATGCTGGAACTCAGGAGAGGAGTAGAGACAACCTGCCCCAATCCTTTCATTTTATAGATAAGGAAACTGAGCCCCAAGGGTTGGGGCAACTTGCCCAAAGCCACCGAATCCAGTGTGAGAATCAGGCTCCAACTGTGTGGGCATCGTGCGCTGGTGGGGTATTCTGGCTGATGTTACACAGTTTGTGGAAGAGCACTAGAACCCAGGGTGGGAGAGTAGTTGGCAGGCCTTCTGGAAACTATTTGTGGGGCCTGCCATTTTCATTCAGTAAATATATCGATCCACCATTGAGCCTCTAACTCTGCACTCTCTGGGTGTTATATGGAAAAGTATAGTGTCCATAAGAGAAGTTTAACTCATCAAGGCATAGTCAAAGCTAATGTGTGATCTCTTCTGGAGACAGTTCTTATTTTCCATATTCTTTTTTTTAATATTTATGTTTGTTTGGGTGTGCAGGGTCTTAGTTGAGGCATATAGGATCTTTAATTGTGGCATGTGAACGCTTAGTTGCAGCATGTGGAACCTAGTTCCCGAACCAGGGATCAAACCTGGGGCCCCTGCATTGGGAGTGCGGAGTCTTAGCCACTGGGCCACCAGGAAAGTCCCCCTATTCTTACTTCTTGATTCCAAGGACGTGCAGCTGATTCTGGAACACAATAAAGTGAAAGATGCTCAGTCGTGTCTGACTCTTTGCAACCCCATGGACTGTACAGTCCATGGCATTCTCCAGGCCTGAATGCTGGAGTGGGTAGCCCTTACCTACTCCAGGGGATCGTCCCAACCCAGGGATCAAACCCAGGTCTCCCACATTGCAGGTGGATTCTTTTAGCAACTGAGCCTCAAGGGATGCCCAAGAATACTGGAGTGGGTAGCCTATCCCTTCTCCAGCGGATCTTCCTGACCCAGGAATCGAACTGGGGTCTCCTGCATTGCAAGTGGATTCTTTAACAACTGAGCTATCGGGAAACACAATAAGCACTCCATAAATGCGTGTCCAGTTTCATCAATTAAAGCTACACAAGGTCTAGGAAATGTTGATTTTCTTATTTTAACCTGCACAAGATGGTGATAAAATTAAGTCGTGATAGTGATTCTCTGGACAAGATTGTCCAAAGGAAAATATTAAAGCATCTGCCTGCCTGAGAATGAACCCGTGTGGCCTCGTTGGGGACTGTGGCCTTGATTAGGTACAAACCTGGCATCAGGCTTGGCATCAGGCCTCGACGCGGGTGCAGCTCGCCGGTGCTGAGAAAGCCTGGCGCTCGTATCCCGGAAAGTCATCACGATTGCCCCGACCCCAGTGTCTAGAGGAAGTGTGTCCTCCTCTTGCCTCCTATATAACCCCCAGGGCACTCCTCAAACCCTTCCTTCTCTCATTGTCAAGGAGATTCTAGCTGTCTATTGTGGTCCGATGCCAGTTGCAGAAAATGTGGGTGGGGAGTAGCTGGCAGACAGCTAGCTCAGTCCCTGGGTGCCACCCTAAACAAAGCAAAAAAGCAACCCACAGCTGCCTCAGTGTGCCTGGCTTTTTCGTTTTCTCCCCTAGAACCGAGTTACCAGGGCTCTAAATTGTTCAGTACTCAGAGCATCACCACCCTCCTGCCCCGCTCACCGTGTCAAGGTTTCTAAAATCAGGCTCTGGTTTCTGTGCCATCTTGAGAGTGTCAGAAACTCCAAAATACTTGAAGGTTCCCAGAGGAGAAAGAAGTAGCCCTCTTATTATTCTGATAGAGTGTCTTTTGCACCTTCTTGACTTTCTCAGCATTTGGATTCTTAAGCCCAGTTGGTCTGCGAGGGGAGAGTGAGTTCCATCAGCGCTTGTCCTCTCGTTGTCCGATGGAAAGTTCTCTGCATCTGTTTTATTACTCAAGCATTCCACATTCCCTTCTGGCATCTCACGTGGTGCTGCTGCTCGCCTTTGTGGGCACCCGTCTTACTTTATAGCTGGTAACAGCTGAGCTCTCTATAGAGTGAATTTTTATAAAACAAATCCAATTCTCACGTTGACTTCAGTTGGATAGTGAAGGTTAATTTCACCAGGGGAAATGTGGTTTAATCATTCCTTTTTTTTTTTTTTTTTTTTACTGTGTTAGTTGAACTGTAACATGATGCTTGAAAAGCAACCATAAATAACATAAAGTCCAGACATCTAAGCAAATGGACCACACCCATGTAATCAGGAAAACAGAACATCTTCAGAATTTCTTGAAATAAATACTTGAGATACAAGGCATGTGTGTGTTCTCTCTGGAGCATTTTTGCATTCTAGAATCCACCCCTCTGATAACCGTCATGTCAAGCCTGCCCATCATCAGACTGTGGGAATTTTTCTCCCATGCAGGGGTTACCTGGCTTGCATTTCCCATGTCCCAGCTACTGTCTTTGTCTTTTTTGTATGCATATTCATATACCCCCCTTTTAAGGAAAACCCAGCATATGAAAAGCCATATTTACAAATGAGATCAACTGCAGGCAATCTTACATAATACCAATGTTACTTTATTTTTTTACTGTTCAAATGGGTGAACTCTTCTCTTGGATTTATAAAATGACTTACCTTGGGAACCTATAACTATTTATTCAGTACTGACTGTGCTCCAGGCATTTTGACAGATACTGTGTGTTTATCTGAGATGTGAGTGCAGTGGAGACATGATCCAAGGTCAAGTAAGACATGGCTGTACTTCTCAAGGATGTGCCAGTCCAGAGGGAGACAAAATGTGCCTGCCCTTGAACTTGCTACCTAAGTGAGATATCAGAGAAGAGTTGTGAGACGGGAGAGGGAAAAACTGCTCCTGTCTGAGGGTGCTTCAGGAGAGCTTGTAAAGGAGGGGACATGTTACTCTGCCACTTGTGAGACCGTTAGGTGGAGTTTCGGGGTGGGGGTCTCCATCCTTTATGTGTCAGCACGGAGAGAGTTCCGTGAGAGGCAAAGTGATAGATAAGAAGTGATTTATTCGAACAGAACACTTGTGAGGCTTACATACAGGCAGGTGAGAGGGTGCTGTGCCTTGAGAACTTAGTGGGCTGCCGTTTTATAATCACAGGAAAAGTAGGGAGGGGGAAAAGACCACTTTCTCATTCTTGAGTAGATGTCATGTTTCCATCATCAGCTTCTCCTCTAGGTTGGGCAGACAAGTTTTTGTTCCTGCACGATCAAGCCAGGACTGTAAAAAAATATTTTGTCTCTGTACAATAAGCACTTCCATAAATTATTATTTTTTATATGCGCAGAGAACATGTCCTGCTGCTGCTGCTGCTAAGTTGCTTCAGTCATGTCCGACTCTGTGCGACCCCAGAGACAGCAGCCCACCAGGCTCCCCCATCCCTGGGATTCTCCAGGCAAGAACACTGGAGTGGGTTGCCATTTCCTTCTCCAATGCATGAAAGTGAAAAATGAAAGTGAAGTCGCTCAGTCGTGTCCAACTCTTAGCCACCCCATGGACTGTAGCCTACCAGGCTCCTCCGTCCATGGGATTTTCCAGGCAAGAGTACTGGAGTGGGGTACCATTGCCTTCTCCGGAGAGTATGTCCTAGGGATCATTAACTTACTGAGTGCGCTGGGCAGGATATGGGTCTCTTGCCACCATTGTTTTATTGTCTGGGGGCATGTCACGTGTTTCTGTGGCATGGTTTTGTGGTTAAGCAAACATGCTTTCCTGAGTAATCATTAATTTACAGGGATCTCCCATATTTTTTCTACTGACAATCCTTTGGTGGAATTAACTATTTAATCCCTTACGTTGTCCTTTTTACTCTGTCCCCATCATTTGGAGACGTGACTCTGATGGAACTCATGCTTGCATTTTGATGTGAACAACACGGAAAGGAGTCTTACTATGTTTTGAGGGTAGGTTCTGCTATTTAATGTGTGAAGCTGAGTCAAAAGGAAGATGGAGGTTTGTTACAGGAAATTAGGGCTCTCTACCTTAGCAGTTCTGTAAGTTCAAAATGTGATACAGTGGGTTTACCTAAATAATTGGTTGTCCTAAGAACCATTCTGGTGCAGTTGGCAGCATGGCAAAGTTTGAACCTTTGGAGATTGCCCTCCGAGGGTAGAGGCCAGAAGCAGACCCTAAACTGGGCTCCTCAAACTCTGCTTCCTACAAATCCTGCTTTCCTGGGGGCTTCCTCAAGCCCTGCTCCTGGGCAGCTGTAAGGCGTGGGTGAGAGGCTGTTGCTAAGAAAACTATCTCAGCGTCCTCTGACGTGTGTGTCTAAATTAGCATCTTTAAATACAATTCCCAACAGTTACTTAGTTTTGAAACTACTGGGGATTTGGGGGGAGGTGAGGGGTGTTGAGGGGGAGGAGAGGCATGAAAAAAAAACAAAATTGAAAAAAAAAGAAAAGGCAAACATGTTGGGGGTATTTTTTTTAAAAGTTAAAGGGAAGAATGTCAGCCGGGGGAAGTTCAAGTGTCAGTCATGGTTGTAGAACCCTTCTGTAGGATCAAAAAGTCCCCCTACTTTGTCCCAAGACACCAGAGGCAGCCCCGAGGAGCCAGTTGGAAGTGGCTTATGGGAACATATGGGAAGCCCTGAGTCCTCTTAGGGTCCCCAGAAGTCAGTGTATTGAGTTAGGATTTGGGATGGGCATATCTGACTGATAACCACCTCTAAGGCAAGAGTGTTCAGGTGTTTGGGAATCTGGATGTGGTACTGGGGTGGATGAGTATCATCACTCCCAGTGGGCTGAGCAGAGAATGGGAATCTAATAATAAGAACGATGATGCTTAAAATAGACACCGACAATGCTCACATTTACTGGGTGCCTCCTGTGTATCAGTGACTAAAGCTAAGAGCTTATCTTTTAACTTGTCTTACCTTTATAGCTGCTCTCAGAATTGATTCTCTCATACTTTTGGTTTAAAAATGGGAACTGAGGCAGGGAGAGGTTGAGTAACTTGCCCCAAGTCAGCCTAGCAGTGAGTGGCTGAACTGGGGTTGGAACCTGGCTTCCCAGCACTAGGGTGCCTGCCGCTAACCTTGAACTTTGCTGTCACCAGGAATGAGGCTCCAGGATGGAAACTGAGGAAACGAGCTGAGAGCAAGGATGTGGAAGGGGAAGACAGGGGATAGGGCTCAGAGATTTACTGAGTAGAGGATGGTGTCTCCTGTGACTTTTTAAAGGTTGCTTTTGGATGACAGTGACAAAAAGGTGTCAGTCTATCCTGCGCATTATCAGCCTCTAGAATCCTGTCCACAAAGAACATGCCAATAAAGAAAACTTGGAAGGTAAATTAAAAAATCTAATAAAGTGTTTTAATAGGGAGGAGAGAAGAGGGTGGGAACCATACTCTTGGTATGTAACTTTTATATTGTTTTGCTTCTTTATGTAAATATAATACCTATTAAAAACATCAAATTAAATAAAAATACAGTGAAACAGAAAAAAAACCATGCCAAACTATGATACACCTCACGGCCTTTGCATGTGCTGTTCTCTGTGGCTAGAATTATTGGTTCTGCCTGCTTTTTGTATGCTGGCTCCTTCTCATCGTCATGTCTTAGCTTAAAACCACCGGGATAGAGAAGCCTTCTAACCATCCAGCAATGCTCATTCAATGAATATATGTTGTGTGTCATGCTCATTATTCTAGGGACATGGCATGTAGTAACGAACAGACACAAATCAGTGTCCTCGAGGAGCTTCATCTATTGAGAAACAGAAAGTACATAATAAATACACCATATAACAAATGTTGCAGTGAGCTTTTGTTGGAGAAGGCAATGGCACCCACTCCAGTACTCTTGCCCGGAAAATCCCATGGATGGAGGAGCCTGGTAGGCTGTAGTCCATCGGGTTGCTAAAAGTCGGACACAACTGAGCGACTTCCCTTTCACTTTTCACTTTCATGCATTGGAGAAGGAAATGGCAACCCACTCCAGTGTTCTTGCCTGGAGAATCCCAGGGACAGGGGAGCCTGGTAGGCTGCCGTCTCTGGGGTCACACAGAGTCGGACACAACTGAAGTGACTCAGCAGCAGCAGTGCTTTTGTTACTCACGTCAGTACCCCTTTGGCTCTTTCAAAGCCCTTATCATGATCTGTAATTACTTTTTTGTTTACTTCGTCCTTGTGGGCTAACCTCCCTTGGTGAGCTCAGTAGCTGCGGCTCCTAGGCGGCAAAGCACAGGCTTGATGGCTGTGGCGCATGGCCTTTGTTGCTCCATGGCATGTGAGATCTTCCCGGATTGGGGATCGAACCCGTTTCTTACATTAGCAGGTGGATTCTTCACCACTGAGCCACCAAGGAAGCCCAGCCTATCTCTTTAAAATGGAGATGGTGGTGCCTGTTGCTCTTAGTCAAGGATAGGGGGGAGGGTGTGGGAACAGACTTGTGGTGAGCTGGCTCCCAGGAGCAGAGGAGTGTATGGTGTGGGATGCCCAGGGGCCTCCTCTGGGGCGAGTGCTGCACGAAAGCCAGGCTGAGGGACAGTGGAGGACATGCCCTCTTCATCTCCATCCCTGGGTGGCATGGGGACCAAAGAGATCACATCATTGTGCTTGAGATGGTATTACACTCATATTAAGTCATGATAATATCTTATGATAGGAGCTAACGTTTAGGGAGTTCTGCTCTGTTGTTAGATGCCATGCCAAGCCCTCTGTGTGCATCCTTTCGCTGAGTCCTCACTGACTCTGTGTGATGTGGGAATCTGCCAGATGAAGGGACTTGCCCAAGGTCACATAGCTGGTAGAGCTGGGAACCTGCCAGCTCTTGACCTCACACTATCCAGCCCCTCGAACAAGTCCCTTTTCTTATTTCTAGTGTCACTAAGCAGAAGACACTTACATTGTCAGAAGACCCCTAGCTTGAACTATAGGAAAAAATAATTCTCATTCTGTGTTTCACCAAGGCAGGTTGTAGCTGTTGAGATATTCGCAGAATTACTTGGCTTTGTAAGCACTCATGGTATTTATTGTTCCTGGTTTTACTAATAAAAGCCACAATAACTCAGTAACTCAGTCTTTGGGTCAGAGAGGCGGCAGGCAGGGTGACCTTGGTTGGGATGTTAATACGCTTTTTTAATTGGAGTATAATTGCTTTACAATGTTATGTTAGTTTCTGTTGTATGATGAAGTGAATCAGCCATACATATATACCTTGGACCTTCCCTGCTTCACAGCCCGTTCTTCTAGGTCATCACAGAACACTGAGCCTTAATACTTTTTTGCATTCTCCTCCCTGTTATCCAGGCTAAAGAAATGAGAACCAGCACCCGTAAATAATCATAAAACAGAAACAATTTATTATCTGCTCCCTGGGGTGTTGACTGACAAACAGGAACTAAGCCCTTTACGAGGCTGACCTTCCAGTATGACTGGCGTCTCTGGGGAGCTTTAGCAAGTACAGGGTGGGAGTTAATCCTTGCTTTGCAAGTTGGGGGTGGAGAAGCAGTTTTTGCTCTGGCCTCTCTTCTCGGGTACAGATGGTGTGTGGATCTCCTCTGCAGCCAAGGTGGAGCTGGTGCTGTTTTTCCCTTCCCTAAAGCGTCTTGGGTGATGGAGCAAGTTGTCTTAATCCCCCCTGAGCATTTTGCTGGCTGTGCGGCTGCATGGAAAATCTCAGTGGGCTGATCCAGGCCAGGCCCCGGCCAGCGAGTCTTCGAGCTCTGCGGGGCTGACGTGGCGTGCAGCTTGAAGGGAATGGAAAGGTCACATAGGCCCGGGACGAGGGAGCGAACGGAGCCAGTGGCATTGTCCGGTAACGTTATATGGAAGATGAAATTGTAGCGTGGAGTCGTGAGATGCCGGGCGGGGCAAAGAGACCTCAGCATTTTCCATGATTAACTTTCTAATAGTAACTGTGTGTACGGCCGGTGCTTAGCAACCAGGAGATGATCTCCGTGGAGAGCGCATTAATACAAGTGCACGTGGCTTCCCACCATGGTTGGGTTTTCCCCATTTTGCTTCTATTACTGTCTTGGGGAGCGACTCCGTAGTTCAAACCCCCAACCTGCTGTCCCTGATGGCAACATGGGGAGGCAGCCGAACCTGTCTCCTCTCCTAATGGGTCCGCTCCCTCCATCTGGAAGCCCCAAGCCTTAGGTGACCACGGAGCTCCCTCTCATCAATAAGGCAGAAAGAAATGGGTGCTGAGTGAGGTTATGCGGAAGTGAACGCAGAGCCGGGTCTGCGCCCCCAGTCTCCCTTCCGGTCCTGGGTTCTGGAAAGCAGCCTCTTGCATTTTTCCTCCTGTCTGCAGCCCCCTCCACGTAGGCATCGTGTCTTGGCCTGCTGGAAGGGACCCGTGAGCCCCAGTCCAGCCAAAAGACCAGCAGGTCGCCGCCCTTCTGAGCCTGGCAGTTTCCAGAGTCTGCAAAGTTTATTAGCTATGCATTGGTAGTAACGTGCCCATACCCTGCTCGAGTGCCTCTGTTGCTTCCTGAAAGCTCCAGAGATCCAGATCTCTGTGTGCTGCAAAATCACTAGGAGCCTGGGCTCCTTCTGGTGGGTGCTGGTGACCCCACACCCACAGAGCCGGAAGACACCCATGCTTAGCATTAGCCTGTGTTTCAGAGGGGCTGACTTGGTTGCCCGGTTGCTGCTGTGTAATTGCCTTCTGGATGTTTAATAAAGGAGGCCTGGGTTCTGGTTACATTAGCTCCTTCCCATACAGCATGATATAGATCTGGAGCAGGAAAGGGAGGGAGGGATTCTTCCTGAGGACCCAGGGGAGAACCCTTTTCATCCCACTGTGTCTCTCCAGCTGCAGTTTGCACCAGGGGGAGGAAGCACCGACACCTCCACCCACCAACACACCTTGCCTGCGTTCACACTCATGTGCACACCCACACACGCTTGCCTGCTCCTCTTCCCCCTCATCTTACAGACACCCTCTGCTACTCCACTCCCTTGTGCCCAAACATTTCCACTTCCCAAACTTGCACACTTGCTCACACACTGCAGTTCCCCAAACATGCCTCCTTGCTGGACCCTGTCCCCCTCAGTCCACCTGTACACACTCAGATCCTCACCCTGCACCCCATCCCCTCACATGGGCGCCCCACTGTATCCTCTTGCACTCACACGGAAGGGGTTCCTGACCTGCTTTGTGGCATCTGAGTCACAGAAATGTGATGAGACCTGAGAGATGGAAAGTTCTGCAGGTGTCCTGCTCACTGATAGCAGAGGAGGAGGAAGAAGAGGCAAGAGTTCTGGCTGCTTCTCAGGGTCTCTGAGGCCTCGGCTTCGTGCAGTGCTTTTTGAGAGGATCTTGCATTCATTTAGACATTTACTGTGCCCCTCTGTGTGGCAGGCACTGTCCTAGGCGCTGGGGAAGCTGCACAGAACAAAGCAGACACAGGCCCTCTGCTCGGGGATTTGCTTCCTAGGGGGCAGCCAGACCATTAATAGGATCTTTAAGTAAACAGGATAAGTCAGGTGGTGACAGGTGCAAATGGACAAGTAAAAGAGGGAAAGGGGAAAAGTAGTGATGAGGAAGTGCTGATTTACACAGGGCAGTGAGAAAAGCGCTTTGGCAGGTTGAATTTTGAGCAGATAGATGCTAAGGATGAGTGCTGGGGGAAGGAGGGATTGTGAAGGGGACTGGGGAGGGCTGGAACTCAGAAAACCTTTGCTCCTTGAAGCTTTGCATGCTTCAGTTCTATACGGGGCTGCTTCTGTGTTCTGAGCTCTCCATGATGACCGGATGGAAAGACCCAGCCCTTCCTTGGATCAGCTCCTGGCTAGTCATGTGGCCAGTGGGATGCAGGAATAGTGTGCATGCCCAAGAGAGACGTTCCCCAGGCTGGTGGACACAGGGCTTGCGGCAGGGCACTGAAGAGGGGGCAGCTCTTTGGAGGAGCTGATACTTTACAGAATCTCCAGGAAGGAGAGGGGCTAGCCTTGAATGAGAGGAAAGAAGAGGGAAGACATTGCAGGCAGAGGGGTGACCCACAAAGATTTGGGAAATGCCACCCGTGCAATGTCTGGTGGAGGCTTCCTAGCAGTTGGGGGCTCCAGGAGTGCTGTTTACTCTTGCCTTCCTGCTCTGTTTGTGCTGGGCAAACAAGGGGACGAGACAGGTGTAAAATCCATCACCGGGCAAGCAAGCTGACACTGTTGTGGGACAAGCCCTGGGGCTCCCTGCCCCCCTCCCACCGCCCGACTGGGAGTGCCTGACCCACGCTGCTCCCCATCCCTGCTGGTCATTGTCCTGGTTCCCTCCTCAACGTGGTGGGAGCCAGATTTCCTGTCTCATCGGTCTGATCTCACCTTCTGGCCAGTGCTGCTGTTAGAGAGGCAGGCCAGGAAGGCTTTCCTGGGGAGAAGCAGAGGAAGATGCAGACCTGTGGATGTACCCCCCTCTCGCTCTCAGCGAGGACAGGATGGTGGTCTGCTAGGATTACCATTTTATGGGTTATTTCTCTTTTTGCATTAACTACCTAGGTTTGCAAACAGTTTCTCAGATTAAAAACCCAGGTCATTCTACCTTTCCTTGAGTAAAGATGGAAGATGGACACTCAGGGGCCTGTGTTCTTGTGGCGATGATTGGGGGAGAGCAGCCAGGGCTCCTCCCACCCAGAGCCCCCTTCTTGCCTCAGCAGTTTGGTTCCCAGGGGCACATGGGCAAGCTTGCACCCCTTTTTTTGTATTAAGGAAACAAAGACAGGATTGTACTTTTGCAAGGTCTCAGGGATTGAGCCCTCAGACTCTTCTGGGTCATTTTCATTTCTCAACTAGAAGTCAGTAGGAGGGAGCCCCTCCCACTTGTTTTGACCTGAATGTGATTAGATATCAGTAATAATGGGAAGAAGCAGGAGTGGGCAGGGCTCTAGACTGCACTGTTGAAAGACATAAGCCAAATCTCCCAATATCTGTAAAAACGGTGTCTAGATGTGGGTCAAGAGGTGAAGGTCAGAGGTCCTTCTCAAAGCTCCAGCAGAGAGAGTTCACAGGTACAGAGGTTGGGGACAGCTAGGGCCACCCTGCCTCTTCTCTTACTCCCTCTAGCTGTCCTCTCCTTGCAGTCCATTCGCCAAGCCAGTTTCCCAGTGCATCTCTCTAGGAAGGAATAAGACCATATTGATATGGTCAGGGTCTAACCAGATGGTCACCCCCTGCCCCGAGCATGGGGTTCCCTTTGGCTTCTTGGATTCTCATGTCATTTCCAGTAAGTGGGACGCCTAGGAGTGGGTTGGGAGGAGCCACTGCATTGGGAACTGGGCTCTTGAGTCTATACTACCATGAGGAGTCATATTCTGTTCTCTGTGCTCTGGTCCTTGCTCTGAGGAGGAGACTGAACTCGCAGTGCCTGGGCAAGCTGCTGTGGCATGACCACTTGTGGATGGGGTGTCAGATGACCACCTGGGGAGTGTGCCAGCGGGGCAGCCAGGACCTGGAGTGATCGGCTTCCTCCTTGCCAGTGCTTTCCAAGGTCTAGTGTTGGCCTGTGGTTTTGGGTGAGGCCTGGCCTAACTCTGAGGGCGGGCCAGTGTGTCTTTGGGTACAGAAGTCTCATCAGGTGGCACTGCCAGGCCCTCCACACTTTGAACGAGGCCTGGTGCAAGGGCAGTGGGGGGAACCACACACTGCCCGCTGCTGATACTGGCGGGGAGGCTCCAGGCACGGGTGCCAGGCAGGCAAATTGATTTTTCAGCCTGCGGAACTTCTAAAGATAGGCTCGGGTGGTGCTCTGCTGGCACCGGGAGTGATGGGCCATCTGTGAATCACAGACCCACCCGCTGTGGGAGTGCAGGCCCCAGGCAGGCAGCAGTGAGACAGGCCCAGATGCAGGAAGGAGGGCTAATGTGATGAGGGTGAGTCAGCCTGGCTGCCAGGCCAGGGTCCCCTCCCGGGCGGCCCCAAGGAGGGGCTCTGCTGCCTGGCTCCGGGAGGACTGTGGCTATCTGTAATTTATGTGGTTCCTTTGACTGGGTGGAGCAGATAAAGCCTGACTAGAATAAATGAATAATTGTCAGTGTGATCTGTGCTTCTCTGGCTCACAAGCCTCATATATTTAAGAAAATGGGTTGCTTGGTTTATTTCTTAAATCACCATTCAATGTCCCTCCGCATTCCCACTCTGAATCCTCCATCCTCCCCTTCCTTTTCCATGCCATTTTTCTTTGAGTTACTTGGTTGGCTCTTTGGGGTGCTTGTGACACTCACATTTACGTAGCACTTTACAGTTTGCAAAGCACTTTCAGGCACCACCTATTTTCTGCGTTCCTTCCAGGCTCTGAACAAGTGCTGGGGAGGCAGCCCTGAACAGACAAAGGTGCTTACTCTCAGGAGGTGGGGCTAAGCCACTGCTCAGAACATCTAGGGAGACAACAGCATGAAGTGATACCATTTTCTTTAGGATGAGTAAGAAAGGCTCCGAGGAGGAGACAGGACCCAACCAGGTGGAAATTTGAGGGAAAATTCTTTTGGGTAGGGGGATCAGAGAGTGCAAAGGCCCTAAGGTAGGAATAAGCTGGCTTGTTTCAGAAACCACTAAGAAGCCACCCCAAATGGAATTTAAGGCATGAGAGAGGGGAGAGAGGAGGAGGCTGGCAGTGGCTGTTTTCTTGTAGGGCTTTGCAGGCAATGGTGCAGAGTCTGGCTTTCCTGCTCAGTGTGATGGGGCGTTATTGGAAGGGTTTAAGTAGCTATTCATGTGATCTGATGAACATTTTTAAAAGCTTCCTGTTGTGGTAGTGAGGCCGGGACACAAGGGCAGGAGGAGAAGCAGAGAGCCTATTAGGAGGTTCCTGCACTTATCTTGCTAAGCTAATGGCATGACCATGGATTGGACTCTAAGGCTCATTTTTGATAACTCATCTCCATCCTTCCAGCAGCCCTAATAGGGAGAGAGAGGAAAACAGAGGTTCAGAGAGTACCCATGACTTGTCCCATGGCCACTAAGCAGCAGGGCTAAAAGTTGCCGCCAGAACCCCCAGGTAAAGGCTTCCACTCTCTCCTCTTCTCAGTTGTAGTGTCTCAGGGGACCTCCCACCTCTCTCTTGCACAGTGTGATACTGGGTCCTGAGCAGGAGTGGGGAGGGTCCCTGTGGCCACTGTAGTATTATCGCTGTCATAACAAACACCACTGACTGGCGTGGCTGTTAGTTTGGAAACCAGCCACTGTACATGGAGGGTAAGGAGAGGTGGAAGAAAGAGAGAGCACCCCATGATGATAGGTGGCAGATTATATAAGCAAGGGGACTTACCAGCCAGACTTGCCTTGGGTACATCTCTGCGCCCACCCACTGGAATCTTAAAGTTTCTATGGAGGCCTTAACGGGGTTCAGGCACATACTCTGTCCAGATGGTCTCAGCAACACTTTGCTCTCTCAAGGCTGTGTCCTTGGAGCAGCTCTCACCATGGGAATGGTGCAGAATGTTCATTCTAAGGACAGAGGAGGAAATGAGGAGCCTCTGGTTGCCCGGGTCCAGCTCACGGGTCAACCAGCAGTCGTGTCCTCTCTGTGGCCTCTTCCAACAGTGGTCACACAGCCCAAGTTGATGTTTCCACTGTTCTGGAGGCTTGAAGTCTGCTCTCAGGCTGTCGGCAGGGTGGGTTCTGCCTCAGCCTCTCTCCTTGGGTTGCAGATGGCTGCCTTCTCCCGTGTCCCCACGTGGCATTCCCTCTGTGCAGGTCTGTGTCCTCATGTCCTCTTCCAAGGCCACCAGTCATAGTGGGTCAGGGCCCACTGTAATGATCTCACTTTAACTTGATTACCTCTTTAAAGGCCCTGTCTCGGTATATAGTCGTGTTCTGAGGTCCTGGGGCTGAGGACTTCAATGTGTTGATTTTGGAAAGACACAATTCAATCCTTAACAGCCCCTGTCCTTAGAGAGCCAGCTTTGCGGGCAGCGTGAGGTTTACACGAGATGCTGCTCTCCCTTGACACTCTCGGTTTGTCTCTAGATAATGATCAGCCGGTACTAAGATATTTGCAAGTGTTCACATACAGGTGTCCAGTCCAGTGCCACAAGGCTGGGAGGGGAGATGGGGTCCTCAGAGACAGCAAGTGCCTTGAGATTGTGCAACGTGGAGGCTGGGAGTGAGTGTAAACAATGGCATCTCGCACAGCCACCAGATGGCACACGGACGATGAGCTGTTCGCCAGGTCAGGTGGTCAAAGAACAAAGTTACCAGAAAGAATATCCAGTATTTATTGAGCACCTACTTACTAAGTGCCAGGTATGCTCCCAGTCACCCTGCAGTCTGTGTCAGTATTGTTATCATCCCCATTTTAGAGATGAAGAAGCTACACCTTGGCAAGTTTTACTAACTTGTCCGTGCTCCTTTGGCCAGGCAGTGGTGGGAATGGGGATTTGTGCACATGCTGTTTTCTGATCCCGAAGACTGTTTATTAAACATCTATGAAATGCTTCCTTTAAGAACTTGTCCCTGAAGAGAATGGATGTTTCAAGTTTTGAAGTAGATTTGATTTCTTTGCAGAGAGTAGACAGATTTCATCTATGTCTGCTGTTTAACTTGTATATGAGGCTTTTTTTTTTTTTAACCTGTCAGTGTTTCTCAAAATGGGGTCCCTGGAGGAGCAGATCAGCATCAGTTGAGAATGTATTAGAAATGCAAATTCTCAGACCTGACCCTGGGTCTGCTGAGTCAGAATCTGAGGCTGGAATCTATCCAGCCCTCTGTGTTTCAACAAATCCTCCAAGTGAGTCTCATGCTTTCTCAGTTTGGAGACCACCAGTCCACATTGATCCCAACATACTAGCCGGAGTTTGCTTTTGGAAATCCAAGGCTGGATGTTTCAGGTGGAAGGAGGACCAGAGCATCATCTCCCAAGTTAGTTCTATGTGATGTTAGCGGATGTTAGGCCAGATGTCTGTAGTCACTATGTTTGAGAACCGTGGGTTTCCTTATTGCAGACCTTTAACTGTTGACTGGGCTTCCCAGGCAGCTCAGTGGTAAAGAATCTGTCTGCCAGTGCAGGAGATGCAGGTTTGATTCTTGGATTGGGAAGATCCTCTGGAGAAGGAAATGGCAACCCACTCTAGTATTCTTGCCTGGGAAATCCCATGGACAGAGGGGCCTGGTGGGCTATGGTCCATGGGGTCACAAAAGAGTCAGACATGACTTAGTGACTAAACAACAACAAAACTGTTGATTGCTCTTTTGCTCTTTTTGGAGATACTAATGTTTATGTTCCCCACACTTATTTCACTGTGGAATCCTTTTTGTGCAAGCAAATCCCAGGACTGATGTTTGTTAAACATTGCACTCCCTGGAGGCTTCTGGGGGAGCTATAAGTGTTTGAATTGAAATCTTCACACTGATGAGTTTCCATCAGTCAATTAAGTGGTGTTTACTCATAGGTATGCTGTGTTCCTTCCTGCGGTAGAAGCTACGAATGATTCCAGAAATGAAGGGGGATCATTTTTTTTTTTTATCAAACACCTCCTCTTTGGCAGGCAGAGTGCAAGGCCCTACAGCCTTAAGGCATTGACCCCATCCGTCTCAGTTACCTAATGAGGAAAATGAAGCACAGAGAGGTGTAATTGCTTGTCTGATAGCTTGTAGGTAGTGAAGTTGGGATTTCACTCCAAGACTGTGTGGACCCCAAATCGTATCCCTTTCTTTATCTGTATGACCTCATGAAGCTCGCAGAGGGTGAAGGCAGGAGCCACTTTCAGAGCAGAAAACCAGAACCTCAAGTGATGGCTGTGAGTTGACGCTGTGAAGGAGGAGGCTGGAGGAGGCTTTGAGCCCTGCAGCATTGATAATAGATGGGGTGGGCAGCATTTGATGAGCCATTCTTCAGCACAGTTTAAAAAAAACAGCATTAATTATTTTTCTGTCTTAAATATAACACATGCTCTTGGTAGAAAACTCTGAAAATACAAAAAAACTATAAAAATGCATTCCCAATTAAGATGACTTTTCTTTAAAAAAAAAATTAAAAACAGTGAGTTGAGGATGTAGAGAAATTGGAAACTCTGTGCATTGCTGGTGGGAATGGAAAGTGGTGTAGCTGCTGTGGCGGTTGCTTAAAAAATGAAGCATAAAATGACCATATGATCCCGCAATTCCACTATTCGGTGTATACCCCAAAGAAATGCAGACGAAGACTGAAACAGATAACTTGTATGCCTATGTTCACAGCAGCTTTATTCACCATAGCTGAAAAGTGCAAGTGTCTGTTGATAGAAGAATGGATTAACAAAATATTAGCTTTAAAAGAAAAAGGTTTTGACACATGCTGTAACATGGATGAACCTTGAAGATATGATGCCAGGTATAATAAGCCAGTTACAAAAGCACTGACATTTGTGTGATTCTACTTATATGAAATATCTAGAGTTTTCACATTCATAGAGAGAAGAGGTAGAAAGGTAGTTGACTGGAGTGAGGATGGGGTGGGGAAGAATTAATAGAGTTGTTTAATGGGTCCAGCTTGTCAGTCGGGGAAGATGAAAAAGTTCTTGAGATGGTTAGTGCTGGTGTTGGCACAACAGTGTGGATATACTTAATGCCAGAAGACTGTCCGCTTAAAGATCTTTAAAATGGTACATTTTATGGTATTTGTATTTGATCACAATTTTTAAAGCATAAAGATGAAAGGAACTATTATATCCCAGAGGCGATTGCTGCTAATATTTGGATGTGTTTCATATCAGTCTTTTCTCTATGAATTTAGATGCATAGCGAGATCCTTTCCCATCTCATTGATAGTTCTTTGAAAATATGCTTTTAAGTGATGCATATTCATTTTTCAAGTAGATGCATGGCAATCTACTTGAACAGATGGCTAACCTGTGTAACCGTCTCCCTACGGTTGGTCCTCTGAGTTAGCTTCAGTTTTTCCCTGTTTTAGGCTATGCCAAGGTCTGTATGTGTCCATTTTTATTCACATCACGCAGTGTCTCCTTAGGACTGACCCCTAGAAGTGGAATGGTGCATGTTTTTAAGATTCCCTGTTCACGTTGCCAGGTTGCTTTCCAGAAGGATCGTGCTGCTTTCACGCGGGCTCACCCACAGGGTGTGAGGAGGAGTGTTTTTTCCCATTCGCTTCCCTCCTTTCCTGAAAGGGAGCCTGGAGGATGCAGAGAGAGAGAGAGAGAGAGAGAGAGAGAGAGAGAGAGAGAGAGGCAGCCTGGTCCACTGCAGACCTCACTGCATCTTGGCCTGTGCCTTCTTCTCTTGGGCAGCGAGTGGTCACCGGTTAGTGAGCTGAGACAGGGCTGATGAGCGTTCTGAACAGCCAGGGGTTCGGAGCGGGAAAGAACAGCCAGTTCAGGGATAATCCTTTGATACTGGTGCTGTGGTTCCAGTCTAGAGATTTTTATCAGGGCTGATTGCCAGGCCAGCTCTGGGCTGGGGCGGTGTCGGCAGTCCGCTGAGCCAGTCAGATGGGGTTCACTGAACCTCCTGATTTAGCCCTTTGATCTTAGTTCGCGGTTGTGGGGGGAACATTTGAAAGCCATCTCTGTGTTGCTTTTCTCCAGTTTACTCTGGTACTACATTTTAAAGAGTGAGAAAACAGTGCCTACTTTCTCATGGCCGTTTTTCTGTCTAATAGGAAACTAAACCAGGTTGCGAGAATGTATATTATCCTATGATGTTCCATATAGTCGTTTATTTTTTGAGTAAAAGAAAAAGAGAGGCTGCAAAGCTTTTTCTGTTTTTCAAATTTTAGAAGTTTTTGGTGGATTGTAGAAACCTACCCTAGCCCATTTGGGAACTAGCATACTGCTCTTTATACTGAGCTGACAGCATAAACACCGGTCTAGAATGAATGGCTGGCTTCTTCAGAATTAAGCTCTGCAGTGGGTGGTGGGAAGGGCTTAGAATTCTGAGCCCGGGAGCTGCTGGGAGCTGCAGGGTTTGGGGTCGCAGAGTCGGACACGACCGAAACGACTTAGCAGCAGCAGCAGCAGCAGCAGGGTTTGGAGGAGGAACTCTGTCTTCATCTCTCTCTCCTTCTCTCTCTCCCCACATTAAAAAGCCCCCACCCCCCGCCAGTGCTTGGAAACATCAACTCTGTGTCCTTGGCTTCTCTCCAGGTGTAGGAAGCCCTAATAAAGCCCCCCAAAACTTTTTTTGATTTGGGGTTGTTCTTTAAAGGATGTGTTTCCTGGCTTTAACCATACCCAGGGAGGGGGGGGCTCCCTTGAGCTGTACCCCTTGGATGTGGAGATGATGGAAGGAAACAGGATGTGTCGTGGGCCTGGTGGGCAGGTCTGTCCAAGAAGGCTCACTGTCTCAGAACTTTTAGGAGAAAGTCTTAATTAGCTTTCTAACCCCATATGAGCCAGTGTGGTTGAATTCACCCAAGAGGGAAGGGGAGTCACTCCGCTGTTTTCTAAGAGGAAATGAGAAAAAGAGAGTGTCTCTCCCAGGCAGCATGGTTTTTAGGGACTGGCTTCCTCTGTGTCTTTCCTAGTCTGTTGCCAAATCCTAGCAGTTCTCCCCCAGTCCTTCTCTGTGTACATTCCTTCTCTCTGTTGCCTAGTTCAGGCTGCCGTTGCTGCTTGCTTGGACTATTGCAATAGTCTTCCAGATGGCCCCATCACCTCTCATTTCTGATTAGTCAGACATCTGGCTACCCAATTAAACTTTCTAAATGTTAGCTGATGATTTCACTTTCCTCATCAAATGCCCTTTCCTGACTCCTCATTAGCCAGAGGAAAACAGAAAGCCCAAACATCTTTTCTTGGTGTTCAAAGATCTCTATAATTCACCCCTGTCTGCCCTCCCTCCACATCCCTGGCCTTGCATCTTTATTTCCTGCCTTGTGTGGTAGGATGTTCTGTCCTTTTTGCTTCCTTGTTTTTTAACCCTTCAGGTCCACTAATTTTCATAGCCTAGGGCCAAAGCCAGCTCTTCCAGGATGCTTCTATTTTTGGCATTCAGTCCAGAAGTCATCTCCCCTTCCTCTAACTAGCACTCTCCTCCCCCATTCCCTCTCTTAAAGCACTAAACTTTTGGGCCTTCTGTTAGTTTTCTGAATACTGGTCTTACCTCCTTGAGCTTTGTGAAAATCTGAATCACCACTGCAGCGTGCCTTGCGCATGGCAAATATGCCATAGTGTTTCATGCGTAAATGTACAGATGGCTGAGGGTGTCTGGTGGGGCTCAGCCTTTGTTTTCACCCTGCTCTGCTGTTTGCCCTGACCTCGCTTGGACTGGTTCTTGCTGGTAACAACTTGCTGCCCAGGTGCCACTTCACTCAGGCCTGCTTGTGTATTTCCAGGCACGTAGCAAGGGGCGGCAGGTTAGTGATTCATGAGTGGGAGAAGAGGTGATTGCCTTGAGAGCTGCTGACTCAGCTGCCCGTCGCTAACCTGGGGCTCCTCCGGGCTGTGAATCAATGAGCGGATGGCATGAATGAACAGATGGTCATGGAATTTCAGGGGACCCAGATCTCTTGGATCTGCATTTCCCAGCTTTAGAAGCACACAACTCAGGGCCTCATGGGGAGTGCTAGGAGCCTCAGTATAAACATGGCATATTTTCCTGAAGAAACAGTTCTTCTCGAGGCTTTGGGAATACATATTCTTTAATACTCAATCATAGTTATCACAGGGAGTAATGCAAATATGTAGGCATTTTAAAAGAGAAAATGGAACACTTTAAAGAAACTCCTTACCTGCAGAAGCCTTGCTTCAGGGCAGCCCCAGCTCTGAGATGGGAAGTTGGTGTTCATGTTTCGTAGCTGTGGAGGTTGTAATGGAGAAGTGTGCAGTGATCTGGCCTGTTCAGCACCCCTCACACCTGGTTGCTTGTCACCCCGTCACTGCCTGCCTTCCCACCCCGTGGCTGATCTCCAGCAGAGTGTAGACTGTGATGAAGGATTAGACGTGATGGGTGCACAGAGCTGGGTTTGAGTCCCTCCAGCAGTATAGACCCTGGGTCCAGAGGATGATGGGAGAAGGGACATTTGTGTTCCATCTTCCCAGAGGAGAGACATAAAAGCTAGAAACATGGTAAGACTGAAAAGTACATGTGGAATAAATGACATAGCCAGTGCAGTGTAAGCCTGTGGGGATCAGTATGAGAAAAATATTTCTTTCAGGCAGGAGCATCACCCAAAAGGGGACCACTGGGAACACTTCACCTGATGATGCCACTCAGTGGTACCCCTCATGGAGAGACCCTCCAGGGCCACCCCTCTGCATCCTGCGATCTGCGATCGTCCCCTCCTTGTACCCCACCCCCCTTTCAGGTGTGCTGAATGTTGCATGGCTGTGTGACCTTGGGCAAGTCACCTGCTCTGGCCCTCAGTCCAACTTGTTAAATAAGTAAAGTTTTTTCATGCTTGATACATTGTAACTGACCCTCTCTGCACTGAAGAATCCCATAGCACCTTCCACTGCAATTCCAACATGAGGATGGACCAGTCCTTGGCTCCTTTTGGGTTTTCTGAGAAATGGTTTACAGAATGCCAGCTTCCATGCAGGCAGGGATTTGCCTGATTCACCCTCACAGCCTCACCTGCTGGAGCAGTGCCCAGCTCAGGGTAGTTACTGGGCTGTTATCTGATGGCCAGATGCTGGAAGCAGATCCATTAACACGGGAGGGCAGCCAGAGCCTAGAGGATGTGCTCAGAACTTCTGAGAAATTTACTTACGAAAATGGTATGAATTTAATGACCTCTTCAATGTGAAAGAAAGCTACCAGGCTTTTCTGAATTTGTCTTTAAGAGCCTAAACTAAACTCTGGGTTTCATGAAACACTCTACCCGGAGGAGGAGGCACTTTAGGGCAGGTAGCAGGGAGAGGCAGGCATCTTGAGTGGAGGAAATAAGCTGAGAAAGGGTTCAGGGGCAGCTTACTCAAGCATTCTGGCTTCAGTCTTCCCATCTTCCTGGCACATTCAACTAGAGATAAAGCACTATGGGAGGCATTTTCTCCATGTGAGAAGAAGTGCTATGAAGAACAGGCGCTTCTGGTGTCAGAGCATGATTACCAGTGGAAGTGTCAGGTAGAAACTTCTTTCATGACTTTTCCCCCTCTTTCCAGGCGCCACAGCTGTTGTTTCATGGCAGCCTGAGATAGCACTGAGAAGCTGCTGGCACCTCAGATGCGTGTTTTAGTCCCAGCTGTTAGGTTTTTCTGCTCTGTGACTTTGGGGCTGCCCCAGAGCCTCTCTGTCTCCTGGGTCTCACTTGCCAGAGGAGGGGGTTACACTGGTTATTTGTAGGGCACTTGTAGCTCTAAGATGCTTGGGTGTATGATCTCATTGTGATGACACACAGCGATAGTGAAATCCCTGCTGTATCTCAAACTTGAATTACATCTTTATGAGTGGAAAAAGTGTCTCCTGCCTCCTGGGACATTTTCATTTAACTCGGATGTACCTGACCCTGGTCTGTTTATAGGCACAGAATTTGCTGTGTGGCCTGAGGCCTTAGCCTGCCCGCCTTAGCTCCCCACCCGCCTGGGGAAGCACCTGTTTGGCACTTGAAGGCTGTGTTCTGGCACGTGCCTGGGGCTCCCCTGAGTGTGGGCTTTCTTGCCTCTGCAGAGACCAGCACCTGGAGTCTTGGTCTGCGTCTACATAGCTCTGCAGAGGTGCCTGGGGAGGAAGAATGGGGCTGGGAGGCAGGGATGGAGGGCGGTGTGGGCTGGGGACGGAGGCCCTGAAATGACAAGCTCAGTGAGTCACTCAGCATCAGCTGCAGCTGGAGAGAGTCGAGGAGGGGGTTATGGCGCAGCCTCATGCAGAAGGCAAGGGACCAACCATGAGATGGCGTTGGTTTATTCTCACGGGGGCGGCACATCCTTCTAGGGCACAAGCATGGAGGAGTCGGTACAGAAGAAGGTTCACTGAGCTGGGAGGTGGGAGAGCAGCAGGGTTCAAGCGGGAGCTCTCCATGTGGCCCTGAATCTGATCGAGGGCCGTCCTTGTGCCATCTCACTGCAGGCACTGTGAGTGCTTACAGAGGTGACCTCATCCCATCCTCACAGCCATCCCAAGACGGGAGGTGCTGTTATTCTCCTCAGTTTGTGGACAATGAATCTGAGGCACAGAGAGGTTAAGCATCTTGTCAGAAGTCACCCAGCAATAATTAAATGGGATTCAGTGCTCCTGGCCCTGAGAGTCTGTGGGCTCAATCACCACATCAGTGACTCCCAGTCTTAAACTTGTTATCAGAACCACCTAGAGGACTGGATCATCCCACCCCCTAGTTGCTGATTCTGATTGGTCTGGGATGAGCCCAAGAATGTGCAGTTCTTTGAAGTTCCCAGGTGATGCTGATGCTATGGACCTGGGACCACATTTTGAGAACTGATCTTCCATATCCCAGTCTCCTCGCTTGTCAAACAAAGGATTGGAGTCTCCTACCACGAATGCCATTCTCTAATCATTCAGAATTATGTTTAGTTTGGGCCAATTGAATTTATGACAGAGCAGTAGCGGTTTGATCAACTCGCCTACTGCTACTGCGTTTCCGTCACTTGTCTCCTTTTATTTTTGGCAATTTGCTGTTATATGTTTTGATGCTTTCCTACTTAGTTGATCAAGTCCCTGACTCCTGGATGGTCACTTTGGCTTACACGCTTTCTCAATATAAACCTCTTGCATTGTCTAATCTCTCTCTCTTTTTTTTTTTTTTTCTTGAAAATCCCTTTATTTGGATACTGACACCTCCAATACGGCATTATTTTCTTTTACTTGATTTTTGCTAATATATTTTTGGCCCTTCTTTTAATTTGAACTTTATCAATTTGTTTAGGGTACATTTCTTATAAAAAATATCGTTGTTCAGTCGCTAAATCATGTCTGGCTCTGTGACCCCATGGACTGCAGCATGCCAGGCTTCCCTGTCCTTCACTGTTGGCTGGAGTTTGCTCAAACTCATGTCCATTGAGTCAGTGATGCCATCCAACCATCTCATCCTCTGTTGCCCTCTTCTCCTCTTGCCCTCAATCTTTCCCAACATTTGGGTCTTTTCCAGTGAGTCAGCTCTTCACATCAGGTGGCCAAAGTATTGGGGCTTCAGCATCAGTCCTTTCAATGATTTAATTTTATATTTATTCACCATATATTATACCATGTTTTATAGTATATATATGTTTGTGTGTATGTGTTTTATTCTAACAGTGACTATATTTTGGCTTTCTTTTCTTTTAAATGTTTCTTTGTAGACTCCTTTGTCTTGCTCAAATGAACCACTTAAAATTTTGTTTTATAGTTTTTCAATAAGAATGTTAGCTCTACCTTCGTTGTTTCTCAGATGCTTAAAGTTATTGAACCATATTTTGCTAATGGTTAATGTTCAGAATGAAACAGCTTCTCTTGACTCCCTACCAAGTAAGGTAAATAACTTAAAGCTTTTCTATCTTTTCACCCCCTTACATGTAAAATGTTACATTTGTGCTTTTATTATGTAATCTGGTATTCTAAATCTCTCCTGTGTTATAACAGTTCTTACATTGTCATCTTCCCTTTAGGGAAGTGTTATTTTTAATTTTCATTTTGGTTAGTGATATGTCACAGTTATAACAGTTAACTTAGACCTAATGGGGAGTATTCATTGCCAGATCTTTATTCCCACAGGCATCCCCTACTATTGAATTCCTTATTTTGATTAATGTCTTGGTCATAAATGGAAAAGCTTAACACCCGTGGGGCTTTCCTGAAAAATGTGTACTTGTTTGGTGTACTTTGTATCTTCCGATGTGACAACTTGGCCCTGCCCTTGAGTTTTGCAGAAGTCAGATACTTGCCTTGGTTTTCTTTCTTTCGTAGGTAACGTGCCGTCTTCTGTTTGGAGGCGTTTATATTTTCATCATGAAAGAAATAAATAAACATGTACCCAGTTATCAGTGAGCATTTTGACCTTCAGACCTAGTTCTGTCTTTACTGTTAGGAGGTTTTCTGGAATTTTCAGAGGTTTTCAATTCAGTTCATTCCGGATTGTCTGCCTGTCCTCTAGATGTGCAATCTTTTTGTATAACCTGCTGTCTTAGATCTCACAGTATTTCTGCTCACATCTTTCTTCTTCATTTTGGGAGTGCTTTTTAAATTTGTCCTGCACAACACATATGATTTCAGAAGTTCCCTTAACTTTTACTGCGGACGGAGAAAAGATGGTTTCTTAACGCTTCAGTTATCATAGGAGCTCTCGGGTACTGGGAACTATGCTCTAGGCTAAGTGCTAACCATTTGCTTGCTTCACTGCGTATAATCCTTAGAATAAGTCTGAGAGGCCTGTACTTCGCGTATCCTCACTCACTGTATAGACTGGGGAAACAGATGCTCAGAGATGTTGAACCTTGCTCAGCTTCACCCTCTAGTGAGTGCTGGGGCTGGAATTCAGGGTCATGCAGTTTTCACTGTGCTCTTAGCCATGTTGATACAATGCCTTCCCAGCCAGGCTGTCATTTACAAATCTTTTTCTTCACTTTGAGTGCTGGGTTCTCAGCTGTTTGGGGTGAAGAATGTTTTCACAACTCCGGTGGGAGGTTTCTGTGTTTTTCATGCATAAATGTGGACAGTGTTTGTCCATATGTCAGGAGGGTCAGTTTTCCTGGGTCCCCTTTTCTGTCCACCTCACAGCCGATAGAATGATCTTCTTGGCTTTTCCACCAGAACACGGGCTGATGAAATGAGGTCTTATAAGATCCAGTGGGCTGTAAGGCCAGGCTTCATGAGCTCGAGCTCTGAGTTGTTCCAGAAGGGAAACTTAATCCCTGTGATATTTCTTCCCCAGTTTGGTGAGCCCACTGCACCGAGAGCCAACTGTTTGCATCTGGCTCGCTGTTTGGCCTGGCCACCGTGCTGGGTACAAACTGTGCTTGAACTCGCGCTCCTTCCTGGAGCTGCCACCTGCCGCGTCAGGGACAAGCCCCTGCCCCCAGCCAGTTCTCTTCTTGGTGTGTCTGCCACGTGATTCCCAGGGCTTCCCAGGGCTGTGCTGAGGCTCCTTTGTGACAAGAGGAACCTGATGTGTGCGGCTTGTCTGCCCCCTGCCTGGCTCATGTCCCGATGAGTCCTTCAGTCTGGGCAGCTCTGCTCTGCGGGTCTTGATGTCCTCTACTCCCGGTTGCACAGCCATTCTGCCACTTCTCAAGAAGCACATCTGCCCTGGGGCCCACTGCCCTCTCTCTTTCCTCATCACTTTCCCCCCAGAGATTCTTCTAGATTTATGGCACAGGGATGGCACCTGTGCCTGGTTTCCTGAGCTGTGCAAGTTCCCCAGGCTTGCAGTCCTCATTTGGTTATGTTAACAGGAATCTGGATGTGAAGGCATCACAGCCTGTGCCAAGTTGCCATGGTAACTCATTAATGGACGGTTCCCTCTGAGACTGGTTGAAGGGCCTTTCTCCCTCTACCTCCTACGTGCGTGAGTGTGGGGAGGGGATGGGTCACTGCTTCTGTCTGACTTCTCCTCTGCTTATTTCTTCCACTTTCTCCCTTTCTTCCCACTTCAGATCTTCAGTCTTAGCAGGAGAAGACGACTGTGGCCTCTGGATCTGACGCGTTGAGTTGGATAAGTCCACTGTAACCACAGCTTCTATGATTCTGGCAACATTGGTCTTGGTGATCAAAGTCAGGCAAAACTGAGGTCTGTTTTGGTAGATTAAGAGACTTTATAATAAAGAGTTGGTCCTCTGCCAGCTCTCCTTACACATCACTCTCAGGCCAGGAACTCAGGATGTAGAAGCCTGTCTGGGGGTTTCTGGAACCCAGAGGTGGACATGCTCACGGGGCATAGATTCATTGTCTGGAGGTGAGGGCAGTGGTGTCAGGAGCAGACTGAGTGTGTGTGCTCACTCATGCTCACGGGGCACGGATTCGGTGTACCATGTCCAAATCCGTCCGGGTCTGGTGCTTGGCACGCTCACTTCCTTGAGGTTTAGTTGATTGACAGTCACTTCTACCGAGAAACCTGACACTCCAGAGGCATTACATGTGATAAGCAAACAGCCTTGGCTCCCAGGCTGAGAAAGGATGATCTTTCCTCACTGGACGTTGATATTCATAAATGACCGTGGGTAATTAAGCACTGTTTGCCTTCAGAAAATTCATTAGGTGTGATGGTGGGGTTTTTCCAATGAGAGGACAGAGAACCAAGAGGGGACATGGTCAGGTTGGTGGTTAACTCCCAAGGCACGTTTGAGGTCTGCTCCCTGAGATGCTTCTTACTGCCATGTATTGGCCTCTGTAAAGACTTGGTCAGGGGGGCCTGGTCCCTTTGTCTGCTTTGTCAACACAGTAGACGCTGATGACCTTGTGAGGAGGAAAAATCCAGGGGAGCAAGGTCAGAGGGTAGGGGGCTGATGAGGAAGGGGAGCAGGAAACTCAAGGAGGGGAAGACAATGAGTTTGGAGAGGCTGAGTTTGAGGTACCTACAGGACACCAGGTTAAGACAGCCAGTAGGCAGCGGGAGGGAAATAAGTCCATGGAGATGCAGTGGGTAGCATCAGGCCCCTACTTCACTCTCTTCTTGGAAACTCATTCAATGTTTTGGAATGCTAGTTACTTTCCCTATAAAATGAGAATGTTCAGAGCTTCCTCATGTTCTGTTGTGAAATCAAGAGAGCCAGTTAACATGGTGTTGCTTTGGGTCCCTTTTGGTCTGGCAAGTTGCTCAATATCTCTTCCTTGAAGGGTGCTTTTTCTGGAATAGTCTTTTTTTTTTTTTAATTGTTTTTATTTATTTTATTTGTTTGGCTGTGCTGGATCTTGGTTGCAGCACACAGGATCTTTAGTTGCTGCGTGGGCAATCTAGTTCCCTGACTGGGGATTGAACCCAGGGCCCCTGCATTGGGAGCATGAAGTCTTAGCCCCTGGACTACCAGGGAAGTCCCTGAAATATTCTTTGTAATAGCCATGAGGTGTTCAGGTCGCTGGAAGTCCCCTGGTGAGGATTTTGATGAGAAGGGTAACACATAGACGGGATTTTGTTGTCAGTGAGATGGTCAGGGAGGGTCTGGGATCCAAGATGGGCTGGCTAGGCCATGTGGTCAGGTGGGTGCAGGTGGTTCAGGGATAATTTAGGGGCCCTGGAGGTGGGTGAGAGCCATCAAAGCCAAGACGTCGAGCACTGTGTGCCTTTCAAAGCTGTCCATCCCCAGTGAGGCTTCTTCCAAGGCCTCCAAGGAGGGCTCTGCGTCTTTATCAGACCGATGCTTGCTGAGCCTCTCTGGCGGATGGTCTCAGGCAGCCTCGGGACCAGCGAGCTTCCCAGGGAGGAAGACTTCAGAGACTGGCAGCCTTCCGTGAGAAACCTCAGGGAGTAAGGCAGGAGTGGCTCAGCAGCCCTCTGCCTCCCCCTTGGGGAAAAGCAGCGCCTGTCTCTGGCCTGAGGTCTCTTGCCATCCTCTGCCCAGCCCCTTGGGTTTGGGCCAGGGCACAGCTATTGTGTCCACCTGCACCAGCCTCTAGGGCAGCAAGCCTTGGCTTGGGCTTCCTGCTGGTGTCTCAGGGGAGCATTCCGGGAAGTTTGTGTTTTCTCTCTTTCACAAACGAGACAACAGGGCCCAAGAAGTCAAGGGCACTTGTTGGCCCATATTCTTGTTGGTGTGCTCACCGGGGTGCAGAAGGTGGCAGGGAAGGTCGTGTTCTGTCCTCTGGGTGGTGGGCAGCCGTCGGAGGCTTGAAGAGCAGGACAGTGGTATGCTGGGGCTGGGACTCAACGCTATGACTCAGAGTCAGGCAGCCTGAGGCTGGAGGGCACAGGAAGGGGATGACCAAAGTCAGGGCAAACAGTTAGGAGTCCGTCTAGTGTTACAGGCACGAGGCCACAAAGGCCCGGGCTGGGACAGAGCCAGGACGTTTTTTCAGACGTGTAGCCTATTTCTTGGGGCTCTGCCCCAGTATATTAGTAATGTTAGGAATTCCAACTGGCTTTAAAAAAACCTGTTTTTTTCTTTAGGGAACCCAAGTATTGCAGGTTGAATTATGTCCGCTCCAAAAGATGTTGAAATCCCAGCCCCTAGTACCTATAAATGTGACTGACCTTATTTGGAAATACAGTCTTTGTTTTCTTTTCATATATTTTTTTTTACATTGAAGTACAGTTAATTTATAATTTTAAATTAATTTCTGCTGTATGGCAAAGTGGCTCAGTTATATGTATATTTATTATTTATATGTATATATATACATGCGTTCTTTTTACTATTCTTTTTCATTGTGGTTTATCATAGGAAATTTAATAAAGTTCTCTGCTATACAGTACGACCTTATTGTTTATCTACTCTGTATATAAAAGCTTATAGGTGCTAACCCCAACCTCTCACTCCATCCCTCTCCCAACCCTCTCCCCCTTGGCAACTACGAGTCTGTTCTCTATATCTGTGGCTCTGCTTCTGTTTCCGGGATAGGCTCATTTGTGTCATATTTTAGATTACATGTATAAGTGGTATCATATTTGTCTTTCTCTTTTTGACGTCACTAGTATGATAACCTCTAGTTGCATCTGTGTTGCTGCGGATGGCGTTGTTTCATTCTTTTTTATGGCTGAGTGGGACGGGGGAGCCTGGCGGGCTGCCGTCTATGGGGTCGCATAGAGTCGGACATGACTGAAGCGACTTAGTAGCAGCAGCAGCGGCGGCAGCATTTCTTTGGGGCTTTCCTGGTGGCTTAGTGGGTAAAGAATCTGCCTGCCAATGAGGGAGATATGGGTTTGATCCCTCGGTTGGGAAGATCCCCTGGAGAAGGAAATGGCAACTCTCTCCAGTATTCTTGCCTGGGACATCCCGTGGACAGAGGAGCCTGGTGGGCTACAGTCCATGGGGTTACAAAAGAGTCGGTCACAACTTGGCAACTAAACAAGTATCTCACCGTAGAGATGTACCACATCTTCTTTATCATTCATCCATGGACACTTAGGCTGTTTCCACGTCTTGGCTATTGTGAGTGGTGCTGCTTTTTTGAATTATAATTTTGTCTGCACAGGAGTGGAATTGCGGGATCATATGGTAGGCCTGTTTATAGTTTTCTGAGGAATCTCCACACTGAGCTCCATAGTGGCTGCACCAACTTACGGTCCCCGCCCCCAGCAGTGTAGGAGGGTTCCCTTTACTCCCTCCCTCTCCAGCATCTGTTATTTGTAGACTTTTTAATGATGGCCGTTCTGACCCATACAGATACTTTGTTGTTTTTACGTGCATATCTCTGATAACTAGTGATGCTGAGCATCTTTCCTGTGCCTATTTGCCGTCTATAGGACACGCAGTCTTTGCAGATGATCAAGCTGAGGTCATCAGGGTGGGCCTTAGCCCAGTAGTGTGCACTTGCGTGCCTGTTCAGTCATGTCCGACTCTCTGTGACCCCATGGACTGCAGTCTACCAGACTCCTCTGTCCGTGGAATTTTCCAGGCAAGAATACTGGAGTGGGTAGCCATTTCCTTCTCCAGGGGATCTTCCCGACCCATTAGCACTGCTGTCTTTACAGGAAAGGGAACTTTGAACACAGATAGGCACACAGGGAGAAGACCAGGTGAAGATGGAGGCAGAGATCAGGGTAATGCACTTACAAGGCAAGGAAGGTCAAAGATGGCCAGCAGAGCACCAGAGCTGGAGCAGAAGCGAGGAACAGAGTCTCCCCCATAACCCTCAGGGAGATCCAGCCCTGTTGGCATCTTGATCTCAGACTTCTGGCCTCTAGAATGCGAGGCAATAAATTTCTGCTGTTTAAGCCACCCACTTCTTGAAGCTTTGTGATAGCAACCCTTGGCAGATGAATACACCCAGCTTTCCAGACCTCATTTTTCCACACCCTGGAAACTGCTTCCACTGATGTCAAAGGATCATGTATGTGAGCTCCTGCCCTTGAGGAGTTCACTTCTGATAAGCCCTCCCAATCTGGCTATCAGAAGCTGCTCTGTGAGTCACGGAGAATCCAGGTAGCTCCTATGGGCAGAGGCTGCCAGTTCATAGCTTGCCCTTGGCCCTAGGCTCAAGAGGGGCTGGGAGATGAAAGCTAGGACCTAGTTGTTGGGGAGCTTGTGGTCTGGTTGGTGAGACACTCAGACTAAATAGAGGCTACCTTCCTAACATCCAAATATGACTACTGGAAAAACTGTAGCTTTGACTACACACCTTTGTCGGCAAAGTGATGTCTCTGCTTTTTAACACGCTATCTAGATTTGTCATAGATTTCCTTCCAAGGAGCAAACATCTTTTAATTTCATGGCTGCAGTCACTGTCCGCAATGATTTTGGAGCCCAAGAAAATAAAATTTGTCACTTCTTTCACTTGGAACATTAAGCGTAGCCTTTAACACACAACTCTGACATGGTGCCCATCAAATCCCACATTTCCTGTGAGCCTACTTTGTGCCAGGGAGCCGTTGTGCCTAGTTCTGCTTGTGAAACATTGAAGAAATCACTCCAGCCTAGAGTCTTGGTTTCCTCCCCTCCAAGAAGAGGATGATCTTGATCAAACACCCCACTCAGGCCAGCTGAAGGAGGTAAGCCCCAGGCCATGCTGGCCTCCCCTCTGCACAGGTCAAGCACAACATGGTGAGTTTCTCTGGCTTTCAAAGTCTTCTGCCTTGGTCATCCCATTCTACTGAGAGACATGGTCAAGCATGTGTACCTCCTCCAGCCCTGTATTGATTTTTCAGTGCTCGATTCCATCCCTTTTATGTTACTTACAGCCTCCGCGAGGGCAGAAGCCTCTCCCTGTCTTGTTCACTGTGCAGAGGGGAGGCCAGCATGGCCTGGGGCTTACCTCCTTCAGCTGGCCTGAGTGGGGTGTTTGATCAAGATCATCCTCTTCTTGGAGGGGAGGAAACCAAGACTCTAGGCTGGAGTGATTTCTTCAATGTTTCACAAGCAGAACTAGGCACAACGGCTCCCTGGCACAAAGTAGGCTCACAGGAAATGTGGGATTTGATGGGCACCATGTCAGAGTTGTGTGTTAAAGGCTACGCTTAATGTTCCAAGTGAAAGAAGTGACAAATTTTATTTTCTTGGGCTCCAAAATCATTGCGGACAGTGACTGCAGCCATGAAATTAAAAGATGTTTGCTCCTTGGAAGGAAATCTATGACAAATCTAGATAGCGTGTTAAAAAGCAGAGACATCACTTTGCCGACAAAGGTGTGTAGTCAAAGCTACAGTTTTTCCAGTAGTCATATTTGGATGTTAGGATTGGACCATAAAGAAGGCTGAGTGCTGAAGAATTGATGCTTTTGAATTGTGGTGTTGGGAAGGCTCTAGAGAGTCCTTTGGACTGCAAGGGGATCAAACCAGGCAATCCTAAAGCAAATGAACCCTGAATATTCATTGGAAGGACTGATGCTGAAGCTGAAACTCCAATACTTGGGCCACCTGATGTGAACAGCCAACTCATTGGAAAAGACCTTGAGCTGGGAAAAATAGAAGGCAAAAGGAGAAGGGGACGACAGAGGATGAGATGGTTAGATAACATCACCAACTCAATGGACATGAGTTTGAGCAAACTCCAGGAGATAGTGGAGGACAGAGGAGCCTGGCATGCTGCAGTCCCTGTGGCCGCAAAGATTCGGACACAACTTAGTGACTGAATAGCAACAAAAGTGTTCCATAGGAGCAAAGCTTATGTCCTTGGCTAAGACCATGGACTTTCAGGGACAGTGGTAACCTCTTTGCTGGAGCTCCTGTGCTCCCAGCCCTGCTGGGGCACACACTCCCCTCCTGTGCTGATTGACAGGCGTGGTATCCACGTGTGGCCTTTTGCAGGCAACTGCAGGAGGGTGATGAGCTTTACAAATCTGCCTGGTGCCTAAAATTGAACCGTACACATAATTCACTTGCTCAGCTGGGCCTGCGTTCTCTCTGCCATCCAGCCTCCAGCTCACGCTTGTTGCCTTACAATTCTGGACTTCTTCAGCATGGCCGGCTTGTCCCAAATTCCTGACCTTTGGGCCTTGGGTCCCCATGGGCAGCTCATTGCCATCTGAATGAGCCCTGGCTTCTTCAGTGTTCTTCAGCCTCTCATCTGCTTTCAAAGCACCACACCTGCCTGAGGGCAGGTGGAGAAGGGGATGAGAAGCCCCCTCCTCAACCCCAGGAAGGGGCAGGGGTCATGATTTTCACCTAGGGCCCCCCATTTAGAAAGCATTGCTAGAAACTGAGAGTTATCATTGAGTCCTTTTAAAGGACCCAACCCCATGCCAGGAACTCTGAAAAACACAGTTACTGTTTCCAGAGAGACAAGACCAGTGGAAAACTCTAGTTAACACTCAGACTGGTGTTCAGGTACCCAGTCAAATTCCTGTCACCTAGCTTTGTTCTGAGGCAAAAGATTTCATTTCTTTTAACTTAATTTCTTTGTAAACTTCTACAAGGTCTTGGCGAGCAGTTGCAGAGCACGTGGCATGTTGTCAGGACCCAGTAAATAGGAGTTGAGAGTACCCACCCCCCCACTGCCTCCACTGCAGGGGTCAGAGCTGACCCCGTGACAGTGCCTGCCAGGTGCCAGGTTCCTTTAAAGGGGCTTTTATAAGTACTAGTCACTTCACTCACATGGGAGCTCAGGGAAAGACAGAGGCACAGACTGGTTAGGAGGCGTTGTCCAAGGTTCCAGGATGCGAAGTTGGGGTTTGATGCAGACCATCTGGCCCCAGATCTGTGCCTTAAACCTCTGCGCTCCATGGCCTTATTGAGACCAGCATATGAGACCCTGGACAACCTGCCTTATGTCATCTTTCCCCTATACCTCCTAGTTGCCTCATCTTTAAAATTGGGATGGTGAGGTACCAACTGAGACCTTTAGGAGAATTTTCTCTCTTTTCTTTAAACTTTTTATTTTATATTGGAGTATGCATGCATGCTAAGTCACTTCAGTCGTGTCTGACCTATGTGACCCTATGGACTGTAGCCTGCCAGGCTCCTCTGTCCGTGGGATTCTCTAGGCAAGAATACTGGAGAGGGTTGCCATGCCCTCCTCCAGGGGATATTCTCAACCCAGGGATCAAACCCGCGTCTCATATGTCTCCAGCATCGGCAGGCAGGCTCTTTACTATCAATGCCACCTGGGAAGTTATATTGGAGTGTAGCCAGGTAACAATATTATGATAGTTTGAGATGGGCAGCTGAGTGGCTCAGCCAAACATATACATGTATCCATTCTCTCTCAAACTCCCCTCCCATCCAGGCTGCCACATCACACTGGGCACAGTTCCCTGTATTCTACGGGAGGTCACTGCTGGTTATCCATTTGAAATATGGCAGTGTGTACCTGTCCATCCCAAACTACCTGCCTTAGGAGACTTTTCTGAGCTTTGTAGAGGGTTTAAGGAGGATGGCTGGTGCCTCCTAGGCACTCAGTACGTGGTAGCAGTTCTTTCAGTAAGAAACACATGTGTGTGCCCGTGTGTGCATGTGTGCTAAGTCACTTCAGTTGTGTCTAACTCTGCCACGCTATGGACCATAGTACACCAGGCTTCTCAGTTCATGGAGTTCTCTAGGCAAGAATACTACGCCTTCTCCAGGGAGTCTCCCCGACCCAGGGATTGAAGCCAGATCTCCTGCATGGTAGGCTGATTCTTTATAGTCTGAGCCATGGGGAAGCCCTTGTGTGTGCACAGGTGGCCAAAAATGCAAGCTGTCACATACAGAACACCCACAGGCCGATACAGCTCTTTTACTATAGGTGTTTAGAGCATGGAACTCTGTGTGGCTGGATTAGGAGAGGTGGGGTGAAGTGTTCCAAGTTGAGGGTGTCTGTTTGGGCAAACGTAAGGGGAGGTAGGAAAGCAGAGAGCCAGAAGGGTGCCAGGGGCAGTTGTGTGGGAATGCTGGGTGTGGGAAGCTAGGTTGGGGACTTTGGCTGGGAATTATGACCTGTGAGCTGTGGGGAGGCTCTGAGGGGTGCCATGCTCGTGGGGGATCATTTCAGACTCTGCTGGCCCATTAGCAGTTGAGCTGTCGTGGATGGGGGCGACTTCTCATTCATTCAAATCTGCGCCCATTTCTGATGAACAGAGCGGTATTCACAGAGGGAGGGACCAGCAGGGCATGTGGGATGCTTGCCCAGTCCCTCCATCTGCTATCCCAAGAGGCTGGCCCCCAGGTCCTGGACGTGTCCAAGGCTATAAGCTTATTGCCTTTCAGCTGCTGTTTGTGTCACACATGCCTGTCCCACAAGGGGCATTAAAAATATCCCAGTGGCTAATAGCATTTCTCAAAATAACTGCTTGCAAAGTGCTTTGCTGGGGCGAACGGCTACTAAAATTAGACACCCTGGAGAGTGAGTATGTATGTGTGTATGTGTGTGTGTGCGTGTGTGTGTGTGTGAGAATTTTGAACTCATTTCCTCCTAGATGAGGCCCACGGTTTTCACCCTTTTGTTCTGTGGTTCCTCCTCCTGTCACTGGGTGTTCCAGAGCCCTGTTTACCGGCTCACCCCCGTGATGCCCTCTTCAACCCCCAGTCCTTGGCTAATTGGAGCGGCTGCTGCCCTACATTGCCTGGTTGTCCTGCCCCGAGGAGCAGAATTTTGAAGAATCTTGAGGGGTGGGGTGGCCTCATTGTACAGCAGCCTCATTCCTCAGTGTGCCAAGTAATAATAGCACACCATGGGGGAATCTCGCTCGGCCTGCACTCCGAAGGGGAAACTGGGCCACGGAGCAGCCAGGCAGCCCCACTCAAGGTGCCCTAGTAACTGAGGGCACAGACGCACAGTTTTCCAAACTCTGGTTCCAGGCCGAGGCTCTAGAATTCTTTAGTGGTCTCTAGTCCTTGGGACCACTAGGTCTCCCAGGGGCCACCAGTTCTCCTGTCACTCATGATACAAAAGGGAATGAGGGTATCCTTGGAAGAGTTATAAAAACAAAGTGAATGGGCACTTGAAGGGAATCTGGATGCAGGGCAAAGGGAATTTGAAAGCCAGAGCTGGTTTTTCCCTTAGGTTGTAACTGCATCGAATGAGGTGGGCCTCGGTGTCCCCATGTTTGAAATGGACATTCAGTGACTCACTTAACAAGCATCTTTTGAGTGCCTTATGCGGGCCTGGCACTGGAGTTACAAAGAGTGTTCCAGGTGAAAGCCAGGTCTGGAGACGTTCACAAGCCAGTGTGCTGTGTGTGTGTGGCAGCTCCAGAGGGCCCAGGGCTCTGTGTGGTCCAAGGTGAGGGATGCTGGCTGTGTCACTGTGTCTGCTGGCCTTGTATTGTCCCTAGAGATTTGGGTCCTGGAGGCGAGAGCCTTAGGAGCAGGAATGGAGGCCCAGGAGGAGGGAATTTCCCTTTCCTGATGGGAACTGTATATGATAGAATGTTTATATAGTAGAAGGAGCACAGGCTCTGGAGTCAGGTGGGCCTTCGTGACCTTAGGCTAATTGCATAAGCTCTGTGAACCCTTTTTTTTCCCCCCCAGCTATTAAATGTGAATCCAAAAGGTACTGACCTCCAAGGGCTATTGTGAGGATTACAATGAGGCCACCCTACCTCTCAAGATTCTTTGCAACTCTGCTCTTCAGGGCAGGACGACCAGCCAACGACAGACTGGATCCAAAGTGCCTCGGTGGTCCTGGTGTGCAGAAGGCGCCCCAAACACTGTAGATATTGGAGGCGTTAGTTACATTAGTATTAATAAAAACTGTGTCTGCTGAGAAGTTCTGATAATCACTGCTTTCAGTCAGGGGGCTGGTCATTTCATTTTTGAGTATTATCAAGCCACTGCTGTCTGTAAAGCCATCAGAAAGCCAGAGTCGCTTACTGGAAACCAGCTAGGTCAAGTTTTGAATGTGAGTGTGAATAGAGGTAGGAGTACATTTTTTAAGGTTTCCATGTAATGAAACCTTGGTAAATCACATTCTATGTTAGATTCTTTACGGAAACAGGATATTTAAGAGAAACCTTTTCCAGAAACCCATGTGTAAAGCCCTAAAATCGTTAACTCTTAAAGTCGGCAGGGGCTGCAGACATCAGGATATATAGTCTTCTAACTCAGGGATCCTTGAGTAGGAGTGAATTTGACTGAGCCCCCAGTCTCACCCCATGGGACATTGGACACAGTTGGAGTGTGATGTTTCTGTTACCTAGAGGGTAGAGACCAAGGATGCTGCTAAGCATCCCACAATGCACAGGACGGCGACCCCCCCTCCCCAAACACACACAATAAAGAACTATCTGGACCAAAATGTCAGTAGTTCTGGCAGGGGAAAGTGATTCCCAAGGTAATGTCTGAGGTGGACCTGGGACCCAGAACTGAGTTGGTTGACCAGAGGCCAGAGCTGTTCCTGTTATATTTAGTGCCTTCATCTCATTATATGAAACAATCAACTTTAATCATGCTCCTGAGATCTTATTTTATACTTTATCACTTTCAAGTCACTTTCTTTTGTGATCTCCTGAGTTTTCTGATTTGAGAAAGCCAGATTTCACTATTCTAGACCTGGCTAATAGAGAAGGGTCACTAGATTTAGTAAATAAAAACACAGGATGCCCAGTTACACCTGAATTCCAGATAAGCAGGATAGAGCTTTTGGTTATGTATGTCCTCTGCTGTATTTGGGACATACTATTTTAGTAAATTAATAATAAAGTATTTCTTGTTTATCTGAAGTTAAAAACATAGATTCATTTAGATATTTGGCAAAACTAATACAATATTGTAAAGTTTGAAAAAAAAAAAAAAAAAAACCATAGATGGGCATCTTGCTTGGACCTGGAAACCCTGTAATCTAGAGATCACACGCAGGCTGTGGGACCTTTCTATCCCTGCCTGAGGCTTCTGGCATTGCTCCGAGACCCCTCTGCCTGGAGGGGAAAGATGGTCAGGAGAGAGGAGGGTGGCCCTGAGCATGGAGCCAACATCTTCCGCTCTTGCCCACAGGTGTCTGGGAGGGACTGGCCATCCATACTGGGCTAAAGGGAAATGGCCTGTAAGCTGAGAGGGTGGCCAAGCTGTCCCATTTCATAACTGAAGAGATTAAGTGAAGTGTCAGCAAGTGAGTTATGTTCCTGGAACACCAGGTCTAGGGAAATCCTGGCAACTTTGCTCCTGAACCAGGAGCAGAGTCCTGCCCATCCCACTGGCTTCTAGAGAACACTGCCACCTTGGCCTGGGGCGTGCTAGGGCTTTGGGCGCTGGCTCCTCGGCTAGGTCACAGAGCCTTCCAGCACTAAGGTGCTCTCCGTGCGTGGGGCCTGGACTCTGGGTCTGCCTGCAGGGTTGGAGCTGTGCAGCTGCAGCAGCTCAGGGGAGAGGACAGCTCAGCGGGAGAGGACGGGGCAGGATGCACCCACAGAGCCGCCTCTGAGCTGTGGGCCCGGCTGCTGCCAGTCTATGACCTCAGCCCCTTTGTTCAGAAGAGGCTTAGAGGTCGAGGCTGTTAACAGGCGAGGTGACAGGAGGATGCTGACTGCTGCTCCGGCCTCTTGACCTCATACGTCCTGCCTTCTCTACTGATTCTGCATCTTCGCCTGCTAGTCCTGACACTGGGCTGCAAAGCAGGTAGAGGTCAGCTGCTACTCTGCTCCATCCCCTCCGCCTCCCCACCCAAGGTCTGGGCTTGCTGGGTGTCAGGATGCCGCCTGTCCCTCTCCCCAGAGCAGCTTCTTGTTGCAGGAATTCATCTCCACGGCCTTGCTCCTTGTTCCTGAAGGGTGATCAGTTGACCATGGCCTTGATGGTGGCTTTTCTTCATGTTGACCAGGAACAGCCTTTGAGGGTCTTCAGGGGTAACTTGTTCACCACATTGCCTGCCATCTTGTGGGCATCCACGGGCCTCCCGAGGACCAGTGGATACACCTGACTGTGCTTTGTAGGTGCATAAGTGCGTGTGAACCGGTGCATGAGAGAGAAGAGCACAGTAACGCTATTTTGTAGAAAGCATCTGATGAGAAACGTTGAGGTCGCTGGTTCTCAAACTCGAGTGGGCATCAGCATCACCTGGATACTGTTAATACAGAGACCAGCCCCAGCTCAGGATTCCTGGCTCCAGAGTTCAGCGGTAGGGACCAAGACTTTGTACTTCTAACAAATTCCTGGGTGATGCTACTGGTTCAACACCATACTTTGAGGGTCACCAGCTGAAATGATGGCCCTTCTCAAATGCCTTGTGTTTCAATTTTATTTTTATTAAAATATTCATTAAGTAACTAATCAGACAAATTGAATGCCTGCTATATCCCATGCACCAAGTTTGGGGGTAAAATGTTAAAAAAAACAGCCTCAGGGAACCCACAGTACAACAAGGGAACTGCACATTAAAAACTTAAAAGCTTCTGCACAACAAAGGAAACTATTAGCAAGGTGAAAAGGCAGCCTTCAGAATGGGAGAAAATAATAGCAAATGAAGCAACGGACAAACAACTAATCTCAAAAATATACAAGCAACTCCTACAGCTCAACTCCAGAAAAATAAACGACCCAATCAAAAAATGGGCCAAAGAACTAAATAGACATTTCTCCAAAGAAGACATACAGATGGCTAACAAACACATGAAAAGATGCTCAACATCACTCATTATCAGAGAAATGCAAATCAAAACCACTATGAGGTACCATTTCATGCCAGTCAGAATGGCAGCGATCCAAAAGTCTACAAGCAATAAATGCTGGAGAGGGTGTGGAGAAAAGGGAACCCTCTTACACTGTTGGTGGGAATGCAAACTAGTACAGCCACTATGGAGAACAGTGTGGAGATTCCTTAAAAAACTGGAAATAGAACTGCCTTATGATCCAGCAATCCCACTGCTGAGCATACACACTGAGGAAACCAGAAGGGAAAGAGACACATGTACCCCAGTGTTCATTGCAGCACTGTTTATAATAGCCAGGACATGGAAGCAACCTAGATGCCCATCAGCAGATGAATGGATAAGAAAGCTGTGGTACATATACACAATGGAGTATTACTCAGCCATTAAAAAGAATACATTTGAATCAGTTCTAATGAGATGGATGAAACTGGAACCTATTATACAGAGTGAAGCAAGCCAGAAAGAAAAACACCAATACAGTATACTAACGCATATATATGGAATTTAGAAAGATGATAACAATAACCCTGTGTACGAGACAGCAAAAGAGACACTGATGTATAGATCAGTCTTATGGACTCTGTGGGAGAGGGAGAGGGAGGGGAGATTTGGGAGAATAGCATTGAAACATATATAATATCATGTATGAAACAAGTTGCCAGTCCAGGTTCGATGCATGGTACTGGATGCTTGGGGCTGGTGCACTGGGACCTCCCAGAGGGAGGGTAGGGGAGGGAGGAGGGAGGAGGGTTCAGGATGGGGAACGCGGGTATACCTGTGGTGGATTCATTTCGATATTTGGCAAAACTAATACAATATTGTAAAGTTTAAAAATAAAATTAAAAAAAATGAAATTACAAAAGAAAAAAAAAAAAACAATTGCCAACTAATCTATTTGCTTCTACTGGAGTGTTATGTGGGAAGTGCAGTAGGGGTGTAGAAGGGACAGTTGAGAGGGTACTTTTTGAAGGTAAGCGTAATAGAGTTTCCTTCTCTCTGTGTATTGCAGTTTGTGTGATTTGTCTCCCCAGCTGACCTGTAGGAACCCTCAGGGAAAAGGCTGAAGTGAATCTCAATTTTCCTTTTTAAAGTGTTTTCTAATTCTGAGGACACGGTAGGCAACCAAAAAAAAAAAAAAAGCATTTGCCAAAAGAGGAGATATCAGTATCAAAGAAATGATGCCTAGTGGTGGAATTTCAGACCCAAATGTGTGTGGGAGCTTACAGATTTGGATTCGATTATTAATGTCCACTTCTCGGGCTGACCTGGATAGAGACCAGCTTAAGCAGGAGGACACCCTCTCTGGTCTCCAGCATCAACTCACTGCCTGAGATCATGGGAAATACTGCTGAACATTTCACCTGCAAGAGTCTTGAAACCTGCCATGTTCTTAGAAAGCTCATTTCCAAGAGCTGGAAGTGGTCCTGAGCTGATGCTTAGCTGGGACCTGTCTTGGCCTGAGGGGACACAGCCTCACAGCAGGGGGGGCAGACCCAGGTAACTTTCTTTCTTTACATCCTGCGGGGCTGAAGAGGGAGGAGACCCTCTCTGTGGTAACTGCTTGGAGCTTTGAGCTCCAGCTGGAAAGTGTGCTCCTTGTTCTGAACAGGGCCAGGAGAGACCCTTGGGCTTTGGCCAGGGCCAGGGGCCGCCTTCTCTGTGACTTCTCCTTCATATTGTGTCCCCCCTGACTTTAGGAGTAGTGGACAGCAACAGAACTAAGCCTGCTCCCTCCATCATCCATCACAAAATTATTCATAATATCTCTTGCTGTGTGCAGAGTACCATCCTTTAAAAACACCTTTCAGTTCAGTTCAGTCGCTGAGTCGTGTCCGACTCTTTGCGACCCCGTGAATTGCAGCACACCAGGCCTCCCTGTTCATCACCAACTCCTGGAGTCCACCCAAACTCATGTCCATTGAGTCGGTGATGCCATCAAACCATCTCAATCTCTGTCGTCCCCTTCTCCTCCTGCCCTCAATCTTTCCCATCATCAGGGTCTTTTCAAATGAGTCAGCTCTTCGTATCAGGTGGCCAAAGTATTGGAGTTTCAGCTTCAACATCAGTCCTTCCAGTGAACACCCAGGACTGATCTCCCTTAGGATGGACTGGTTGGATCTCCTTGCAGTCCAAGGGACTCTCAAGAGTCTTCTCCAGCACCAAAGTTCAAAAGCATCAATTCTTCGGTGCTCAGCTTTATTTACAGTCCAACTCTCACATCCATACATGTCTACTGGAAAAACCATAGCCTTGACTAGATGGACCTTTGTTGGCAAAATAATGTGTAGGTTTATAATAGATTGAAAAGGGTCAACAGAGGTGAAGAACAGTCAATATTGATGGAGCGCATGCCCTCAGACACAGTTCTGAAGCACTCTGCCTGTGTTCCTTCATTCAGTCTTGAAAACAACTCTCCAAGTGGGGGGTGAAGTTTCCCCCATTTTAAAGAAAATACTGAGGCTGTGAGAATTTCAGTAATTACTGAAATTGCTCCAAAAATAAAAGGGCAGCATCAGGTTTGGATTCCATGAGACTCCAGCACCGGGATTAATTGTTCCCCTGTCCTGCTCCAGACAATGGTGGCATGGGGGGATAGGAGGAAGATGAAGGCAGAGATTAGACTTTGGGGTTTGTGCCCTATCTGCTCCTCCTGGACCCTGGCTTCCTCCATAGTCTGTCCAGCTGCAACAGCCTATATTAGCCCCTCTTTCCAACCTCTGTTTTGATCTGCTATGGACATTTAATTTGGTTTGGATTATGATGATGCTGATGGCGATTACTACTACTACTATTGTTGCAGTAACTCTATCTTAGTAGTATTGCAAAGCCCCTGAGAACAGGCACTGACTCCCTCCTGCTCTCCCAGGACCTCTCACAGCAGAGCTCAGGGTGGGGCTGATAAACACTGAGGCTCACCAAGAGCTGGTACGTGGTCCACACCCAGGGTGATTAACCATCTGGTTTGCTTGGGACTGTTGTGGTTTTAGCGCTGCGAGTCTCGCATCTTGGGAAAACCCTCAGTCAGCCCTGGGCAAAGCAGGACAGTTGGTCACCCTGTACCCCAACTGACAGATGAAGACACTGGTGCCCGAGGTGGGCAGGGTGGGCCTGGCAGAGGTGGACAGAGCATGCCTCAAGCCTCGCCATGATTCTTGATGGAGACTGACTCCCTGACTCCTGATCTGGTACTCTCTCTCCCGCAGCCTCCAGAAGTGAGGCTCAGTCTTCCGTTCTGTGCTCTTAAGACACAGCTTTTATAGGCAGCTGCTGTCTTCTCTCTGATTCCTTGATGCTTCTCATCCTCTTTTGGAAAAATAACTTGGGCAATCAAGAAGCCTTGGCTGAAAGCTCCTGGTGGTGCACTTGAGATGTACTGGGGGCTGACTGGGGTAACTCTTTGAGGGGAAGTCAGGCGTGCTCCAGAGGCTTGTGTTTCCGCTGCACTTCCATGTGGTTTGTCTCCCCAGAACCAATTTTTGCTGAACCACGGGCACAGTGGTTCTTCAGCAGGGACAGGGGGCAGTTGACAGATTCTCAGTTGAATCCTGGAGGACAATGCATTCTGGGCCAACACCCTCTAAAGTAGGATGTACAAAACTGTCCTTTGGAATACTGGGGAAAATATTAAAATATTAATTTCTATTTTTGTGAGCTTTTTAAGTGACTTTCTGTGTACATATTGCAGTGTATGTAATACTCATATGGTATGGCTCTTGATGTATATATGTACACACAGGGGGGTATATGCTGATGGGAGCTGCTCTTCCAGAATGCTTGCCATATTTCTGCAGAAGTGTTTTAATGATAATGAAATCTCTTGGCTGGAGGATAGGTGTTTGAATCTCTTTCAGCAGGGGGAGGTCCAGATGAAGAACAGAGTGAGTTTTGAGACGTCTCTGGTGGCCCAGTGGTTAGGACTCTGTGCTTCCAGTGAAGGGGGTACCACTTTGATCCCTGGTCAGGGAACTAAGATTCTGCAAGCCCCACAGCACTGCCAAAAAAAAAAAAAAAATGTAACAGAGCGGTTTTCAGTGTAAATTGGCTTAGAACATCCCTCTGTTGATGTTTAACTGATGCAGATGGTACTTAAGTGTCTCCACGGATGGTGTGTACCCTATTTATGGTAACAAGTCTTGAGAGCAGTTCTGTGCAACACAGAGGTAGCTTCCTGCTGTCAGCTTTGCACACTTGTGTCGTACCTCTTAATAGGATGAATGTTTTAGCTGATGAGTGATGAGAGGCAGCGTTTGATAGAGCAGTGTTCTCAAAGTGGGATTCCCAGACCAGCAGCATTGAGCATCACCTGGGAACTTGTTGTGAATGCAAACTCTTAGGTTTCACCCCAGACTCCCTGAATCAGCAACTGGGGGTAGGGGCCCCGCACTCCTTGTTGCAGCTGATCATTCTGATGTGTGGGCAAAAGTGAGAACCATTGAGATACCCTGGCAGGAGCATGGAGTTGGAGTCCTGGCTCTGCTTCTGTGAGCTTGGGTAAGTTACTAATGGTCTCCTCGGAGACCTGGTTTCCCCGTCTGACTACTGAGGGTTTAAACAACTCTCTCCCAACTTTAGTATGAAGATGGAAATAGGGGATAATTGATGTAAAATGCTTAGCACCATGCAGAGCGAGTAGAGGTATTCGGTATCCAGCCTCAGGTATTGTTTTTCCCATTAATTGGATATGATGAGGGTGGTAGCACCTGAAAGGAGGAGGCCCAGAAACACCTGGTTCCCAAATTGCTTCCCTCACTAGCTCTGCGATTCTTGGGCAAGTGGATCTCCTCGATAAAATGTGCTTAACCACACCAGTCTAACAGGATCCAATGTTTGAAGTGCTTTATAGTTTGTAAAATAATCCAATAAAAGAAATTTCTAGGGAGTTATTTACTGAGGTGACTCGTACTTTGTCCTCTGGGAAAATACATCCCCTTTCCTAAAATAATAAAAGAAAAAGTCAAAAATCTGACCATGGAGGACCTGCAGGCTGGGTCACAAAAGACTGTTTTGCCCCCAGGACCACTTTATTTTTTCTCCCTGCCGTTTCACTTCCCTCCTACCCTGATCCTATCCATCAAATCCTGTCTTCAACTTGCTTCCCCTGTGCTCTGATGCCGAGCCTCTATTAAAATGTCAAATGCAAGCCATGAAAATTCTGCCTGGCTTCCTGGAGGAGGGGAGGGTGGTGGTGGCCGTCCAGCGTGTCCTTCTGCCATTACAGTAATTGCTTGGGTGACCATGCCAAGGCATCAAATAAATTGCCTCCTCCCTTTATGTGTCTCGGTGCTGTTTTTTTGCAACATGAATTGTCCCAGCGCGGAGATAAGCTCTGCTCGTAATTTCACCAGATCCTTAAATGAGGAAAACGGGCAAACAGCTTTCCCTTGCCCACACACTCCCTCTTCTTTTTCCGTGATGGTGTCCAATGACAACACATCCATCTCCAGAGAGGCCTGGAGCCGGGCCAGCACGGGCTGCTAGAAGGTTCCTGTCCTCCCTGGAGAGTGCCGAGGGCCCTGAGAGGGTGTCTGCAGAGCAGAGATGGAGCAAGAGAGCTTGGGGAGGAGGCCCCTCCACCTCGGGAATTACCATCCAGAGGCAGTAGCTCTTCTTGGGAGGAGAGGCATGTCAGTTTCCTCCTGCTTGCCTGCCTTGATGAGCCACTCGTTGATGAGGTGAGGGCTGATGTCAGAACCACGACTCCTCGTTAGGCTGCTGATGAATAAGGACAGCGGGAAAAATGAGTTGGGCTCTGCAGTGGCATTTCTCTCCCTTCCTGGCAAGCTGTCGGGACGTCCTTCTCCTGTACGAGCGGAGGGGAGAAGGGTCAGAAAGGAGAGATTCCTGATATGCCGTTAGTGGTACAGCCAATTAAAAAGAAATTAAAACAGAAATCTCTGCTGGCTACTGGAATGCAGGCATCTCCTCTCCTGGCCCCTCTAAACCCTCAAACAAATTAATTGGATGGGTGTTGACCTGAGGGGATCAGCTGAAGGCTTAGATACCAGTTCTTTCTGTGTGGTGGGCGGAGAGGAAGGGGGGTGTGTGTGTCTCCCTCACAGGGGATATGGGGGTGAGTTGGGGGCAGTTTGGGAATTGAAAGGAGATTTGAGCATTTTGGGGCAGAGAAGGCAAAATCTGCTGGAATTTCACCTTGATGGGAAGCAGAGGATTGGGAGACAGACCCTCTCTAGCCCTGGAGAAAACCATTTGAGGATGTGAAACACTGATACCTCCTAATTCTTCTTCTGCTCTGCAGACTCGCAAGCCTCACGAGGGCCACAAGGAGCATAAGGAAGTCCTTTGTGACTGAGGAGTGTTGCTGGAAAGGGGAGGGAAAAGTCCAGAATGTTCCTATGGTGCTGTCAGTCGGGAGGGAGATGGAGGGGATGGCTGTCCATTTGCCAGGCATACTCTTTTTTCAGAAGCTTTCTTCGCTGTTTAGTGACCTAGGAAAGAGGCAGAAGGAGAAGGCTGCCTCCCTTTCCTGGAACCTGGACATTTGGAGTCACCTGGGTCCCTCCCAGACCTTGCCAGGCCCTCAGCCTGCTTTATCCATAACCTGTCTTTCCTTTTCTAGACTCTCTTTTTAAGAACTTAGAAAACAGCAGCTGTGTCTCTTTGGCCCAGGGATCCAGATGGAGCATCTTATTGTGGTCAGGGCAGATGAGCAGGCGTGGAGCAGAGCCCTGCCCCGTCTGCTTCTGGCCACTGCTTTGTCCCAGGGTCAGCAGTGGCCTCCCTGGGAATGCTTCCCGCCACACACTGAGCCATAAAAAATTCAACTGCAGGGTTATCAAATATTTAACTGCCAGATGAATGAATACAGAGTCTTATGAATTCTTTGCTTTGATTAAATAAAATTGAAAGATGGGAATTGTCTTCTCAGCACTTTAGCAAAAGGCGAGTCAGGCCAGCTAATTTCTGCCTGGAATCTGTCCCCAGGAACAGCTGGCGTCCTGGTGAACCCACCTGCTCCACGTGTCTTTACCGACTCTATACTCCAGAGTTTTGGACTTTGCCCATGTTGTATTCAAGAAGGGCAGCTCTGAAAGACCAGCAATGGAGATAAAGCAATGTCCCAACAGATCCCGATTCCAGTATCTTCAACCTTGGGTAGCCCTCAGTCTTCATTTTTCTTACCTGTAAAATGGGAATAATAATAATAATACCACCTTACTTAAAAAATGATTGTGTGATATAGATATAAAATGTCTCACACCTGGCATCTGGTAGGTTCTAAGAAATTTTTACTATCATTATTATTTTATTTTTACAATACCATGATTCAGTTGAGTATCTCCTCGGGTTTGGGAAAGCATGATTTTGGAGGCCTGCTTTGTAGGCTGTTGCCTGCAGTTCTTTGGAGTTAGCAATTTATCAGTCCTTTAACAAGCCTACTTTTTGTCCATTCATTCATTCAAGGCTGTTGGGTTCATTTGTTAACAATTGGACACCTCCTAAGGAAAATACACTTTCATTGGGGAAAAAACATATATACACTATTCATGTATGTATGTCTGTGTGTCTTAACATGTTCATCATGCAGGGAGAGTTAAAGGTTCCCAACAGTTGAGGCTACTAGAGGTGGAGTTATTAGGAAGGCTTTACCAGGAGGTAGGATGAGGTGTGGGGCCAGCACTTAAGAGAAGCCTGCAGAAGTTCCATTGGTTTCAGAAGAATTTAGAGAGGAGAGCCACAACCCACTGTCTCCAAGTATGTAGCACCTTTGAGTTCGGCTAAAAAGATGCAAGTCAGATATAATCTTTTGTCCCAGGCCTGCATTTGTTGTCTGTCCTGCTCCTGGGGACCTTAGGGAGCCATTTCCTTATTTGCACGGGCCATTCTAATAGTTTAGCAAAAGTAAACCCAGCCCTGTGGGAGTGCCTTTGGCTCAGCTGAAGATCTGCTCTGCTGGAGTGTAAGAGTGTGCCTGGTGGGTGGGATGGGATCAGACAGGAGCTTTCCAACTGGGATTTGCCTGCTGGAGCCCTGGGTCACCGCAGCAGACCCTCATGCGGGTCCGAAACTGGAACCGGATCCTGTGGCCAGACGGGAGGCAGCAGGGCCAGCCCTTCCCTTTCACTGGCCTGTAGCCAGCCCAGGTCTGGTGGGAAGGAAGGGACACATCCTGATGTCTGAGTGCCCTGCGATCTCGTCGTCGATGCCGAGGGCAAAGGCCTACATCACGCTTGATACCCATTGGCGTCCTAGTGGGTGAGGTCAGCGGGTCCTCAGGGAGGTGCATTGGACTTCTATCTTGGCTGAAAGCCAACCTGCCCCATGGGTCCATTCTCCTTGTTCACCTATTCAGTCAGTCAGGCGATGAGCAGATTATTTCCTGAGACTTGAGGTGTTGAGTATTGAAAAACTCTGCAGGCTTGAGATGGGAGAGGGCACAGGAATGACAGGCAGGGACAAGCCCTGCCACCCAAGGAGCCCCCAGTCCAGTCAAGGGAAGCAAGAGAGACACACAGGAAAGGTTCAACAGCAGCTAGTACTGGCCTCAAAGGCAAGATGCATGGGTGGCAATTCAGGAGATGTCCTAAGGCAGCACCTACTCAGTGCTGCAAATGTCCAGAGCAGGAGTGACCGGCTGGCCTTAGTGGGTGGGGCTTGTGGAGGAGCCTGCCTCCTTGCCCAGCACCTGTGTCTCTGTTTCATTAGCTGCTTTATATGAGAAGAGAGAAATTCTGTGTCTTTCCAGATCCCAAGAAGGGTGCATATTGTCTGAGGACATTCTTTTCTATTTCCTAGTCCCCTTCTGCTGTCTCTGGAGGTCCTACTGGCACAGTGCAAGTTATTTGCAGAGAACAGAAGTGTGCAGAGGCAGAAACAAAATCATCCATAATCACATCAGAAACATCTACTACGATTCACATTCTGCTTTATTTTCTCCTAACAGTATTACCATTCATTTTTCTTTATAGTGCTGAGATCATAGAGTACATGCAATTTAGTGTTCTGCTTTTATCTTTAACATCAGCATATTATCAGCATTTCCATGTGTTACTGAAACTCTATAAACATGTTTTTAAATGACTTATATCCCATGATTTGGACAGTCACCCCTTTTCTTCATATTTCTTCTTTCATTTTTCCTTTTTTTTTGGCTATAATCATAGAGTTACACTGGATATCTTTCTATAGAATTATATGCATAAATTATATATATAACCTCATTTGTTCACTTATTTAAAAAACTTTGAGTTTGTGTAATGTACAAGATGTGCTTTTCAGCCTTGAGAGAAGAGCTTTTAGACACTTGGATCCTGGGAATCTTATGAGAGGACTTGGGAGGAAACCATCTGAAATACAAAAAGGCACATAGATGAACTACTTAAAAACATGCAGTTTTGTGATACTGTTATCTGTAGCCACTATCCCTGGCTTATGATAGGACGATGGGCAGGTTAATTGTCCTGGGCCTCAGTTTCCACAGCTATAGTCACTAGATGGTTTTGAAGCTACTTCCTGCCTCCAGTAGTTTGTGGTTCTTACGGAAATGTAAGATCATCCAAGGGCCCCTCTTTCCTGGTACTTCTCTGAGGCTGTGTTTGGAGTGTTTCTGGTCCACAGATGATGCTCATGGGCCTGGACAGAGCCTGTCCCCTTCCCCTTCTGCTGGGGATCACAGCGGTCATTAGCGCAGCCCTCTTTTTGCATAGCTAGTTTGGGGCTTGACTGCAGCCCAGCTCTGTTTGCAGTTAGCACAGAAATGGTGAGCAGAACAACCTAGGAAGGAAGACTGTTCACTGAATGATGACATATCAAGGGAGAGGTCGCCTTTAAAACTCGAGCAGAGTAGATCTTGCACATATGGGGTAATTCCTCCCACATTAAGCCCATGATAAACTCAGAGATTGCATTGTCCTGACAAACACTGAAGACAGAAATCTTGAAAGGCTTTAAAAAGATGCCACAGAATTAAATAAAGGCCTGGGCTGGAAAGATACCCTGGAGAAGGGAAAGGCTACCCACTCCATGTCTGTCCGTGGATAATTTCATGGACTGTGTAGTCCATGGGGTAGCAAAGAATTGGACATGACTGAGCGACTTTCACTTTCACTTTTCAAAGAGTATTAAATTAGGCTATTAAATTAAGGCTTTTCAAAGGGTATTAAATTAAGGGAAAGGCTACCCACTCCACTACAGTCCATGGAAAATTCCATGGACTGTATAGTCCATGGGGTTGCAAAGAGTTGGACATGACTGAGCAACTTTCACTTTCACTTTTCAAAGGGTATCTGGTACCTGCAGAATATTTTAGTTGGATGGTTTTGTGTGGCCATATTCTCTAGACCCAGAAGATAGCACCCGAATTTATGAGATATTGTTCTCAGTTTATAAACAGCATGATTGAGGCAAGCTTGCACATTTAAATAGGAGCTGAGAGACGGGCTAATTTCCTAAGGATAACAGTTCCTCCCTGGGGTTATGCTTCTAGCTTTCCTGGGTCAGAGAACTTAATTTTAACAATTGACAGGGAAGAATCTGGTTCAGGGTATTGACCTATACTCAGCTAACTCTTGAATGACTTATGAATCCAGTTATAAAAACAATCAAGGAATGTGGTTGAGTGAGGTACCGCTGTCATAAATGACAAGCTGCCACCTCCTATCCCTTCCTAGTAAAAGATACCCTTAATCTATTAGGATGCTCTTTAAAGCTAAGCCATGACACAGGCTCAGAGTCCTTCTTAACAGTGCTCTCAGCCACTGCCAAACAAATGGAGTTCAAATATTTGCTCCTGGAGTAAAACCTTCTTGATACTCCTGGGTATTGAGGCATTCTTTCTCCTATGGGCAACAAACACCAGGCAGGAAAAGAAATCAACATTGCAAAGGTTCCTTGGTGGGCACAGAGGTGAGAGCCTGATAAATTGCCTTTCTCTGGGAATGTTGGTCCAAGGAACTGAGTGTGGTCTTGAGCAGGACCAGTGAAGATGAAAAAGCATAGATATCTTTTTTGCTATCCTTTTTGCGTTTCACGTTATGATAATGAGTTATGTTGTATGCACATCCCAAAGGGCTTATCCCTGCATTTTATCATGTGTTCTCCATAGCAACACCTGTTGGTTAATCAAGGTTGCGTTATCTCCATGCAGCAAGTGATAGAGGCTTAGGACAGATAAATGCGCTGCATGAGGCAAGTCACGCAGCTAGGAATGCTCCCTAGAAACCAGGTATCCCTGCCTCCAGGTGCCAGTTATCTTGGTATGCCTTAAAAAAAAAAATTTTTTTTTTAATCTGTCAAGTTTGTGCTAATAGGAATTCCTTTAGGGCAAGCTCATGTTTTATTTCTGCATATTTGATTACTTTTCCACCTCCATCTCAAGTTAGAACTAACACACAGGAAATGCTCAAGAAAATATTTATGGCCTATAACTCAGCAGATGGGTCGTTCATTCATTCATTCATTCACATATGTAAGAAACAAGGAGCTTTCTCTTTCCTCCCATGCTGGCCTGTCCCCGTCCCTTCTGGGGGTAAGGTGTGTCTTGAGCTTTAATCACAAGAGCAATCCAGCTAGGAGGCAGCCCTGACAGGCACCAGCCAGTGATGACATTCTCTGTCCCATGGAGGCTTTCTTCCCCACGAAGAGGCTGGTCATTATGTCTTTATTTGCAGCCATTGATGGCAGGACCCACAAGCCTCTAACCAGCTCATGACCTGGGGTTAGACCTGCTTGGGTCCTGAGTAGAGGGATCCTTGCAAGGAAGGACTTCCAGAACAGTGGCAGTGCCTCTGCTGTAAAGGGTGGAGGACTGCGGGGACAAGGACCCCATACCTGGTGCTGGGACAGGGCAGCAGGAGAGAGGCCAGTACCAGGAGGTGTGGGGGGATGGGGGGTAGATTGGATCTTAGGGCTGGAGGGAGGGGTAGGGGCCTAATAGCTGGGCTCCCTGATCCCTCTCTGGACCATCTTTGTTTTCTGAGTTCTACTGCGTCCCTTTTTGGGATGGCCTTTTGACATGTGCTAATTATAAATTGTCCTTTGGTGCATTCTGAGAGTTCAAATAATTAGAATTTCTAATTCCAGTCCTCTGAGCTGCTCCCAGCAGCCTTATCCTGTGAGAGGGGCACTTGACACATTTCCAGTTCTCCTGAAAGTCACTGCAAGAGGCCGGCAGTGCAGCCTGGAGCAAGGATCCAGATTTGGGGACTAGGCATGGTGACCTCTCCCCGGGATCCAATGCAAATGTCCTAGAAGCTCTTCTCTTTGCGATTTGTTGGTTTCTAAAGAGGAACATTTTCAAGGCAAATGGACAGGGCAGAGTGTCTAGCTGGGGTCCCCAACCTCTGAGCCACAGACCAGTACCTCCTGGTGGCATTAGATTAGAAATAAAGTGCACGATAAATGTAATGCACTCAAATCATTCCAAAACCATCCTCCAGCCCTCGCCATCCACCCAACCCCTCCTTATCTTCCATGAAACTTCCATGGTGCCAAAAAGGTTGGAGACCACTGATAAGGGATAGGCCCCTGAGCTCTGACCCTAGTCTGGCCAGAGCTTGTGGGACTGTGGGCAGAGAAATTTTTGGACCTCAGTTTGCTTACCTGTAGACCGAGGGAATCAGAGCTGTGACTGCCCAGGGCCTTACCAGTTCTGAGATCATTTGAATCCATGAATTGTAGAAATAGTTCTGAGCTGGAGCCCTCAGATCACATAGTAACTTTGGCTGAGTCAGCTATGTGATTTCATTTGCATGCAATCTGATACCAAGATATTAAATAACTTTGTTCAAAGTCAAGATAAGAGCTTAAGCCACGGTTTTTGTTTTTTTTTCCCCCCACCCTACCTCATTGTCTTGCTTAACCTCCTTAGCCTTGGTTTCTTCAACTGTAAAATGGAAATGATAATACTCAGGTCATAGTATTGGTAAACTCTGTGTAAAATGCAAGGGCTTCCCAGGTGACTGTGGTACAGAATCTGCCTGCCAATGCAGAAGACTCAAGAGACATGGGTTCGATCCCTGGGTTGGGAACATCCCCTGGAGGAGGAAATGGTAACCCACTCCAGTATTCTTGCTTGGAAAATCCCATGGACAGAGGAATCTGGTGGGCTATAGTCCATGGGGTGGCAAAGAGTCAAACATGACTGAAGGCACACATGCACACACATGTAAAATGCAAAGGGCTAGCTAGGCACACGTGAGGGCCCGTCATACGGTTGCTGCAGCTTTACACTGAAGGAAGGGGCACATCACAGTTTCTCCACGTCTCATCCCTCACAGGGCTGGTCTCCTGAAGCATCTTTAGGCTTAGCAGTTTGCTGCCCAAGGTTGTCCTGGGGAGAAGATGGGAGCTCCAGGTCTCACTCTGACTGAAGACTCAGGCAGCCTTCCAGGGAGTCGCCTGTGGGGACTCAGAGAGACTTGGGTGTTAGTCCTGAGATACCCCTAGGAGTGTGCCCTTCCTTCTTGTTCATTAGTAATGGTGAGTGTGCTTGGATGTTTTATCAGTATACTGCATGTACACTCTTGTTACTTTATTTACAGGATGTGGGGATAATACCCAAGCCCGTGCAGCTAGTAAACAGAAACAGGACAGGGGCCGGCCAGAAACAGAAGCTTCCAGCTGCAGGAGGCAGCCCAACAGCACCATCGCATCACCCCTGACCTCTGGTGCTTCTCTTGCTGTTGTCCTACGTTGCCTGCCGGGCCTCTCCCACTGGAGCTTGTGCCCCAAAGCTGCCTTGCTAGCTGGTATCCTCAAGCCTTAAAGTTGAAAGGAGAGAACCTTAGTGATGGAGGGACGCTTCAGTGTTGCTTGGCTCAACTCTTTCAGGTAACTGATGCCTGGATGGGGGCTAAGGTAAACGACTGAGTGGCTCCGTGGCCACATGTTTCTGTTTAGTCACTAAGTTGTGTCCGACTCTTTTGCATCCCCATGGACTGTAGCCCATCAGGCTCCTCTCTGCATGGGATTTCCCAGGCAAGAATACCGGAGTGGGTTGCCATTTCCTTCTGTAGGGAATCCTGCTGATGCAGGAATCGATCCTGCATTGGCAGACAGATTCTTTACCACTGAGCTACCCGGGAAGCCCCCACGACCACACAGTTTGTTGAAAGAGCCTGGAATAATCAGCTCTCCTGATCAGGGACCCAGTGCCCTTTCTCTTACACCCTACTGCCCTTCTTTCCTTGACATTCCAGCAGGGGTCATACACTGGTGAAAGCGAGGTACAAGACTTTTGGTTGGCTGATCTTTGAGGGAAGGGAAAACAAAGAATTTGAAGTCTCCAAATGTCCTGTATTAGTCAACTCAAGGTGCAATAGCAAACACCCCGGACTGATGGCCTAGAGAACAGACATTTATTTTCTCACAGTCCTGGGGGGTAGAAATCTGAGATCAAGGTGCTGGCAGTGTTGATTTCTTTTGAGGCCTCTCTCCTTGTCTTGTGAGTGACCATCTTCTGCCTCTCTTCACAGGGTCTTCCCTCTGTGTGTCTGTATCCTTATCTCCTCTTCTTGTAAGGATGCCAATCAGATTGGCTCAAGATTCACCCTGGTGACCTTGTTTTAACCACTTACCTCTTCAAAAACTGTGTCTCCAAATACCATCATATTTTGAGGTACTAGGGGGTTAGAACTTCAGCATAGGTATTTGAGGGGAAGATTCAGGCCCTAACACTTCTCATATTGGTGTGTCTGACTTTACACCTTCTATCCATTTGTATTCAGCCCTATCTTTATGGGGGTCTTGGTGAATGATCAGCAGAGATCCCAAAATGGAATGAATGTCCCAGGGGTGTTGGAGAGGGGGAAGCAGAGGGGCCTACCCATGACCACCCTGACCTTTACCCCATGGTGGATCTGCTTAGTGAGGGTGCGAGGACCCAGTCTGCTCAGAATGCACGTGTTTGGGGCCGGCAAGGGAGCTGGTAGTCCTTCTAGGGAGCGTAGCTGATTAATATAATCATATTAACTGGCCCTCAAACAGACATATTTATAGCCATGGTGACACATTATTAAGGATCTAATTTGGATCAGGACTCTGGGAATCTTATTTTTAGGTCCAGAGGAGAGCCCTGCAGTCAGGTGACCAGGAGGTCTCCCCGGAGCTTTGTGTTTATTCTGTCCAGTTGGAAACTCTCAGGGTTGGAAGAAATTTACAAGGTCCCATCAACCCACCCTTCCACATGATGCCTGTATCACTGCATGTGTCCCCACTGAGGGACCATCCAACCTCCTCTAAATGCCACCCATATTCTATCCCAGAGGCCCATCTTGACCTAGGAAAGTGGGAAGGAACTTCTTTCTACATCTTCTGTTCAGCTGTCTGGGTCCACACAGCTGGAGAGAACACGTCCCCCTATTTGGCAGCTCTTCAGAGTCACTGGAGTCAGGGCTAAAGCTCTGCTGGCTGTCACTGCTCCAGGCTGAGGGCCCCACTTCACCGTCAGCAGCTCCTCTCAGAATATAGCTCCGCCTCGACTTTTTGAAAAATGTAAATAAATGTTCAGTCCTGGGCTCTAGGACCTTCCTGAGTGCCTGCCTTATGGTACTGCTCCAGTTCTGGGTCCAGATGAAACTTGGCCAATTGTAGTCACCTGGCCTTTGTTGAGGAATTCTGGGGAAAACAGGCTTCTTCTAAAGAGAAATCACTCCACAGGCACCTGTGCTCTTGGTTTGGCGAGGAGAAAGATGGAGGCTGAGTATTGATAGTGGGAGTCTGACCCAGGTGAGAGGCAGCACCATGCCCCTGGGTCAGGCCATAGCACAGAGGGGGTTGGCCAGAGCACCCTGACGTGCGATCCTTCTGGGAAATGAGCACCTGGGCAGCTCTGGTTTGCATGTTCCACTCTGCCAGCCCCAAGAATGATGGAGTCCCTTCAGCCACACTTGTAGGTGACCCTGATGGTGGGAGCCTGGGGTGCGTCTTATGCAAGGCTGTGTCCCCTGGCTCACAGCAGACACCTGCAGTGTCACACACTTGAGACCCAGCTCTGCTGCTGACCAACCCTTCCGGAGACCTTTTGTGAGCATCCTCACTTCACTGATCTCCAGCTTCTCCCTGCTTCCTCTGTAGTTTTAAGGTTGAAGCACTATGATGGTGGTCAATACACATATACAGGCTTCAGAGTTCTCCCCAAATGTCACGGATGAAAGATTGCGAAGCTGCCTCGGTGTGCACAGATATTTATATTTTAGTGCCTAGCAACAACAATGAAGCAAAAAGAAAGAAATTAGTTTTCAAGTGTGGGAAAATCAGACTTCAGAGGATATTTTGTAAAAGCTTCATACATAATAGGAGTGGGCTGATGGTCCCAATCCCACTTTTTCTCTGTTCCTTTTTAAAGCTCTGCTTTCTGTTAAAGGCAAGAAAACTGTGTATGTGGGTGTGAGTCCAAGTTTCGGGACAAACAAACGGCTAGAAATTGCACTTCTCAGGGAAATGGCTTTTGGTGGCTCTTCTAGAGAAGCTCCTGTCATTTGAAATGAGATGAGAGTTTCCCAAGTTAGATGCCAGCTAGATGGCAGATCCCATGGACAGGCTTTTAAAAAGGATTAAATGACTCGTTCTGTGTGGTCAGGATTCTAGTCAAGTGGCTTCTTTCTACTCTTCTGCTTGGCTTGCAGCTAAAAATAAGATTCAGAAATTGGGTTTTTCTCTTCTGTCCTCACCACAGAGGCACCCTTGTGAGCACGGGCATTGTTCCCAAGGAGGGTCAGGTCTAGAGGCCTCAGGTGGTGGCCGAATCTCTCAGCAGCTCTGGGCACTCAGGATAAGGTGGGTGGCCTTTGGTTTACATTTCTGGGTGAAGCTCTTCTCTCTCTCTCTTTTTTTAAGAGAAGTTTTATTCTGTTTTTGGCTGTGCTGATTCTTCGTGGCTGCATGGGCTTTCTCTAGTTGCAGAGGGCAGGGGCTACTCTTCTCTGCCTTCTGTGGGCTTCTCATTGTGATAGCTTCTCTCGTTGTGGAGCATGGGCTCTAGAGCTCGCGGCTTCAGTAGCTGTGGTGCATTGGCTCAGTTGCTCCGCAGAATATAGGGTTTTCCTGGAGCAGGGATCGAACCTGTGTCCTCTGTATTGGCCAGCAGACTCCTGTCCGCTGTCCCACCAGGAAAGTCTGAAACTGTTCTCTTGACCCACTTGGGGACTCCCTCTGGGTGCTTCCCCACAACCCCCAGTCCTCTCTTTGCAGCACTGAATGCAGGGCTCTGTTAATGTGGTTCTGTGGCATCCCCTCCTTGCTTTGCTCAGTCAGATTCATTTTCATTGCTGGACCATCAGCTCCACGAGCTTGGGGACTGGGTCCATCTGAGTCATTGTAGTGTAGTCCGTAATCATATGTGGGATAAGTGAACATACTTCTGCTGCTAATGTCCTCCCCAGAGCAAGCACAAGGAAGAGAGCTGCACCTGCTTCTCTTTCCTGGCTCCCTCCAAACCGCTGGTGACGAGTGAAGAAACTGGCCCCTGGGGTTTCTGCCAAATCCTGCATCCCCCTGGCAGAGGTACGAGAGGCACCTGCCCTCTGTACCCTCATTCCCCGTGACTGATGGGATTAAGAGATCCTTGGCAGCATCACTAGGTGTTCATCTGCTATTAGCTGATTAAAATGGGGGTGGGGGTGGGGGAGTGCAGAAATCTGCGTCCCCGGACAGCGTGTTCTTGATGCAATTGAAGAAAGACGAAAGAACTCTCTGAGACTTGCTGGCTTGTGTGGCCCTATTTTTGGCATCAGACCCATTGTGAATTGCTATCTTTCTCCCCAGCCATCAGCTGGAAAATCCATTAACAAATTAAAATTCCCTTCAGAGGCCGACCGGCTTTAGTTTCTGGGTTTCTAAATGACCTTAATTTTTATCACCAATGCCGTGTAGGTTTGGAAGCTTCCATTGTCACCAAATCTCCTGCTACTCACTGAGAGCGCAGTGCTGGGGTTTTACAGTTGGGCCAAGCTTCCAGGTTCCCCTGGAAGCCTTATTGGCTTCTGAGGGTCTTTGTGTCCCTTCTTTTTTCTCTAAATTAGTTTTTATTGAAGTATGTGGTGGTGGCTCAGTCGTGTCCAACTCTTTGTGATTCCATGGGCTGTAGCCTGTCAGGCTCCTCTGTCCATAGGATTCTCCAGGCAAGAGTACTGGAGTCAGTTGCCATTTTCTTCTCCAGGGGATCTTCCCAAGCCAGGGATTGAACGTGGGTCTTCTGCATTGCAGACAGTCTCTTTACTGACTAAGCTACCAGGGAGCCCTTCCTGAAGTATAGTTGCTTTACAGTGCTGTATTTGTTTCCACTGTACACCAAAATGAATCAGCCATATGTGTACGTATATCCTCTCCCTTTTGGATTTCCTTCTCATTTAAGTCCCCACAGTGCATTAAGTAGAGTTCCCTGTGCTATACAGTCGGTTCTTATTAGTTATCTATTTTAGTATCAATAATGTGTGTGTGTCAATGTCAATCTTTCGGTTCATCCCACCCTGCCTTGGTATCCATGCATTTGTTCTGCATGTCTCTGTTTCTGGTTTGCAAATAAGATCATCTATACCATTTTTTAAGATTTCCCATATATTTATGCATGGATTTGCAATATTCATTTTTCTCTTTCTGGCTTACTTCACTCTGTATGACAGTCTTTGTGTCCATCCACTTCTCCACAAATGACCCAATGTCGTTGCTTCTTATAGCTGAGTGACATTCCATCATCTGTGTGTGCCACACCTTCTTTATCCACTGTTAATGCACATTTAGTTTGCTTCTATGTCCTAGCTGTTGTAAATAGTGCTGCTGTGGATATGAATTTTTTTAGAGCAGTACACACAGTCAGCCCACTACCGGCACAGAGGGGCTAAAGTAGCTTGCCTGAGGTCACGGGGCTATGGGATTATAGTTCAGGCAGCCTGACTCTAGAAACCCCTGGTTCTGTCCATAAAGAAAAAAATTAAAATGAAGACATGCCAAAGCAAGGTTATGCAAATTGTGATCTGTTTTAAATATTTCCATGAATTAAATAAAGGAGTGCTTTTAAAAAGAAATCAAGTACAGTATGATCATGATGTTCAAAGGGCAGTTACTTAATATGTAAACTTAATATTAATCCCTAGAGTATTACACGGGTGAGATCTGATAAGCCCTGAGGATGAAATCTGAACTTGACAAGCAGTGGTGTCTTTATCCACTCTGTGAGTGCATCTCCCTGGATGCAAACATAACCTCATCAGGGATGGCTTTGAGGTCCAAATCCCAGGTCCCTGGTGAATGTAGAGCTTGGCTAGTGGCCTCAGCGCCTCTCTGTCTGCTTCAGGCAGACTTTCTGAAATTTTGTGACTCCCCAGTCTCTGGTCTTAGAATACTATGCTCTGTTTCCTCCCAAGTTTAGAAACTTGGGTTCTGGTGTCAACTCTGCCAGAAAGCAGCAGTGACCTTGGGAAGGTCAAATGCCTCCAACTTAACTTTCCTATCTGCACATAGAGGTATTGGAGGAAAAGGTGACCTTTATGGGCTCCAGCTGCTCCAGACATCCCTGCGACTCTGACGCTGTGACTAAGAGCTCTGTTACTCGATTCTGTGGCTGAATATTAAGCAAAACTGACTGCAGTGTCTGGAACCCTATTGGATCATCCTCGATGGCACCCAGAGCCCCTGGGTCTTCTAGTCACCAGACATGACATCCACTGAACGCTACTCATCCACCCTTATTGTGGATGACTGCGAGGGAGACAGACCTTCCATCATGAAAAAACACAATCAATCAAGAGGACTTGATTAAAGTATATTAATTTGGTGTGGAGCCTGTCCTACCAGCAGTGAAGCAATAGCCTCTGCGATGTAAGATTTGTTTTAACAAATGGATGTCTAAGGCCAGGAGCCATGGAGAGTGACAATGCCTGTCAAATAGAGGTGGCAATAGCTTTATCACGTGGTGGGCTTCACAGTCTTGCCCAGAGGTCACCCTGAGATCTTGACAGAGGCTCTGCGTTCTTCCAGCTGGGTTTTCTTCCTGCAGATTTCTGTCTTTCTTGTTTCCCTTTTCTCTATTTTTATGTACTTCCCCAACCTCTTCCTTTTCCTTTATTTTTCTCTCCTTTGTCCTTCTCTCTCCCATTCTTCCCTCTTTTCTTGTGAGTCCTATTTGTGTGATTTAGGCTTCACTTTCTTCAAGGCTTCCAAATCGAAGGTGATCGCTCACCTCCCTGGTAGGCATCTCCATTCCATGTGTCATAACATGAATGCCCTCTGTTCTGTGAAGGGGCATCATAGCATAGAGATCTCTCTTGCATAGGTGGGTTATTTGCTCATACTCTCTCCTCTCTCTTACCTTTCTGGCCCCTGACTGTCTTGCTGGAGCCAGAGTCATCCTGCCTCATGTGCAGCTCTTTCTATGGCTGTTGAAGCCATCAATGATTGATTATAAACCACAGTGACGCCTTTCTTGAGAGTCACCATAATTGAACACATGCATGATATTTATGTTTGTGTGCTTGGTTGATCTTTGTCTCTTACTAAGAGTGTAAGCTCTTTGAGAACAGAACTTTACAGACAGATCCTGTCTGTCTTTCTCACTCTTACTCTCCTGGAGCTTTGCACAGCATGCTTGTTGAATGACTGTATAAGGTCACTTGGGCTTTCTAACATCCTGGGAGGGTAGGTGCGTGGGTATGTCAGTCTCCTGTGGAGGTAAAAAGTAGGTCAGATAGCTGGGTGACTTGCCCAAAGCATCACCGCTATCCATCAGATGACACAGACCTGGCTTGCTCCATTGTAGGGAACCACAGTGAAACTGATCCTTCCCCTGCCCATGGGGAGCTTCTTGTCCAGTTGAGGAGACCAGGTGAGGGAGGGGAAGGGCTGTGCGAGGAGCCTGTTCTTGGTAGTGTGAGGAGTAAGGCATGGGCAGCTGAGCTTCAGAGAGGCAGGGAGCTCTGAGCCAGGGATGATGGATCAGTCCTGAGCCCATTTCTGCTTCCATCTTCAGCAGCTGTGGTCAGTTTCTGCTGCTCCTGCCAAGGGTGTGCCTTTGCTAGACTTCCCCTCCTGCTAGCTGAGACCCCGCCAGAGTACTTGCTGGGGTGGTCTTCCCTACCAGGGCTGATTTGGGTCTGTTCTTTTTCTCCCAGCATCCCATGAACATCTCCATAGGTGCGGCTGCCTAGCCCCAGGTGAGGGGCACTGTGCATTAAGACCACACTGTGGGCAGTGCCCCTGTAGTTGTCATTGGCTGAGGGATAGAACTGGGAACCTGGCAGGGGCTGGCCCACTCTCTTAATATGATATAGGCCCAGGAGGGGCCCACCCCTGAAAAGCTTTTGTTTTACATTGGAGGAGGGTATCGACACTCATTTGATGCCTGCTGTTTGCTGGGTAAGGCAAGATGCTTTATATACAGTATCTATATCCCTACAGCCCTCTGGGGCTGACACTGTTATTATCCCCACTTTACAGATGAGAAAGCTGAGGCTCAGTGTATTTAAGTGACTCATCCAAGGTGGGTACAGCTCATAGGTAGCAGAGTTTGGATTCAAACTCAGGCTCGTCCAACTCCCCACCCCTCCCAACCCCGACCCTAGGCAATAAATATTTCTACACTACCACAATGCTTCCTAAGACCTGGGAAAAGCCAGGCAGCTCCAGGGACAGGGGTGCCATCCTGAAGCCAGAAGGGAGGGCCTGGCCAGAATGTCTTTCTTTCCATTTGTGTTAGAATGTGCTTGTCGCTGTAGACTGCCCGGTGCCCTTGGGCCAGTGGCTGCCAGCTTTACCCTTGGCTGAATCTGCGGCCTAAGAGCCCTTGCCACAGCTCGGGAAGACCAAGCAGTTTGCCCCTAGTGCTCTTGGAAACAAGCCGTGGGCAAAGAGCCTTGTTTCTGCTGAGGTCTCTGCTACTTCCAACCTCAGAGACTGTTGTGGGTCTCCAGGTAAGGGCCAGAAGGACCCAAGCTGCCCTCCTCGGACTTTAACCTCTGGGTTGCTGGTGTGTGTGTGTACCATTGTGGGTGTACTTGTCTCTCATCTGGTTTTGGTTTAGAATTTGTGCCATATCCCTTTGTTCCCTTCCCCTATGGGTTTACACACAACCACAGGCCTGTGTAGAAGACAGGTGCTTGGTCATCTCAGCCCCTGGAGCGAATGGAAGGAAGCAATGCATTTAATGAAACCAGATAAGCAATAATTCAGAGACTTTCTATCCAAGCCCTCTGATGTAATTTCCTCCCATGGCAGATTTATCTTCTCAATTCTGTTCAACTCAGACCAATATTAGAATGGCTTTCTCCTTCTTGTTTGCACACCAGCCTGGGTTGGCTGCCAAGGACATGGTACCCGGAAGCCCGGAAGAGAGTTTGCCTTACAAGGCAGGGAGCCCGGCTCCCTTTCTGGGCCCTGCCTCTCACTGGCTGTGTGACTTTGACTCACTCATTTAACCTGTCTGAGCCTAGGAAGCCTCATTTCTCAAATGGGTATTCAGTAGTGATACCTGAATTGTGTGAAGGGTCTATGTCAGGCCTGGGAATTTCTAGATGGAATGCTCTAGGAGAAGGCAATGGCACCCCACTCCAGCACTCTTGCCTGAAAATCCCATGGATGGAGGAGCCTGGAAGGCTGCAGTCCATGAGGTCGCTAAGAGTCGGACACGACTGAGTGACTTAACTTTCCCTTTTCACTTTCATGCATTGGAGAAGGAAATGGCAACCCACTCCAGTGTTCTTGCCTGGAGAATCCCAGGGACGGGGGAGCCTGGTGGGCTGCAGATCATGGGGTCGCACAGAGTCGGACACGACTGAAGCAACTTAGCAGCAACAGCAGCAGCAGCTTACTTAGCATTCCTCAGACTTTTTGCTTTCCTGTTAACAAGAGCTGTGTCTTTCTCACCTGCTCCCCTTCTTTTCCATTACAGTTTAAAATGAAATTAGGAGGTCCTCTTCTTGGCCTCAGTGTGTCCTGCAAGGATCGTCTCCCTACCTCCCTCTCTGTGCACCAAAGACATCAAGAGCTGAAAAAGAGAGTGGCCTGGTGGGAATGGAATCCATGTGTGTGCGTGCTCAGTCATGTCCGACCCTTTGTGACCCTTTGGACTGTGGCCTGCCAGGCTTCTCTGTCCATGGGTCTCTCCAGGCAAGACTACTGGAGTGGGTTGTCATTTCCTCCTCCAGGAGGTCTTCCCAAACCAGGTACTAAACGAGCATCTTCTATGTCTCCTGCATTGCAAATGGATTCTTCACCTGCTGAGCCATCAGGGAAGCCCAGGAAAGAAATGATTATTTGTAAAAGTCTTCCCACTTCTGCAAGGGCTTGCAGGAGGAGGATCTGACATGAGCCTCCTGGAACCCATGAGAGAGAAACAAGCCTCATAGTCCAGATGAGGAAACTCCAGTGCCCAGAAAGGTCAAGCAGTTTCCATAAAAATCACACAGAAATCTGATGGCAACAACTGAGCCAGAATCAGGGGTTTTGACACCCAAGTTGGTGCTTCTCAAACTTTAATGCACCCAAGAATCTCCTGGGGATCTTGTGAAAATGCAGATCCAAAGGTCCGAGGTAGGGCCTGAGATTGTGTATTTCTAACGGGATTCAGGCAGTGCTGATGCCAGTGTTTTGTGGACATGACTTGAAATAGCAGGGGGTTCCATAAAGCTAGGAGGCTGGGGTCTTTGCAGCCCAATCAAGTGGGAGTGAGCCCTCTTCTTGTGTGAAACCTCCCGCACCTCCTTACTGTCTTCCATACCCTCAACTCTTTCCTGAGTTTTCTTTTCCTTGTGCAGGGAGGGCCTGGGCTGCTGCCCCAGTGCTTCCCGGCCCATTTTCTCCAGTTTCTTCTTGCTTGGGGCTGCAGTGAACGTCACAGCTCAGTCAGTTTCTGGGGGGCCCCCCTGGCTCACACACCTGCTGTTTTAGGCTCACAGTCCCCGTTCCAGGGAGATTTGATGCCTGAATTAACTCCCTCTTGGAGCAATCCACCACCTTGAGTGCTAACCTAGTTTGTATTTTTAGAGTGTGCTCCATCAATTACTTAACTTGCAGAGCAGCTCTTCTGTGCAGTGGGGAGGTGCCAGCAAGGAGTGTTCTTCTTCCAGTTTCTGCAGGCTGCCCCCTCCTCCTTCCCAACTCTCCAGAGGTCAGAGTCCCTGTTCTTTGGTGCTGCATCCATATCATTTAGGATGGAGAGGTTATCCACCCCATTTGGTAGAGGTGGCGGAAACACTGAGGCCCAGAGCGGGTGTCGGCAAGCTCGGGCCATGCCTGGTGATGGTGCCAGAGAAGAGGGCTCCTCAACCCTTCGCTTCCCCAGTGGGGAGAGGTCAGGACAAAAGGGCATCTTCCCAGGCTGAGCAGAGCCAGGCTGTCCCTGAGCCACTGCTTTGAAGACTGGGATTTGAAAGGAAGCCAGCTGGGGGCCATGTCCTGGGTCCCATCAGGTAGAATGAGCTCCTGGCTCTGATTTTCTTTCTAAAGTTCAGCTGGAAAACCCACATGCTGGGAGACAGAGGCCAGGGCCACTTAAGCCTGTGGTTTCTGCCACACTCTTCCTACCCCAGGGGACCTTTGACTCAAGCCCGAGACAAGTGGCCGAATGACTTGGTTTGAGTTTCATGAGATCTCGCCACCTCGGGTGGAGGTGTTAATGAGCAGTGCTTGCCAGGAAGCCAGCAACAGGCAGACTGGCCTCCCAGCTGGCAGGGCTGGTGGAGCCTCCGTGGGTTGGGGGCAGAGAACTGCTTTAAAGCTCTGGGGTGACACAGCCAGCAGCCGAGACTTCTTAACAAAGCTCTGCCCCTTTACTCAGGGCCCCTGGATGTGACAACTTCACCCATTCTTCCACCAATTAAACATGAGCGCCAGCTGTGTTCACAGTGCCGGGCAGGATGCTAAGGGTGTAAGTCTCAGGGCGGGACATCAACAGGGCACAGTCTTGTTCTCAGGGGCCTTAGACAGCTTCCTGGGAAAGCACGCTGTGTATATCTGTAAAGGTAAAAGCATCAGGCAGTGTGTACATGTGTGTGTGTGTGTGTGTGTACATCCATGTGTGTACAATGTGTATTGATCTGTGTGAGGATCTGGGTGTGTGGAGAGATATGTGTGAATGTGTATATGTGTGTGCTTATGTCTTTTTGCGTGTACATATTTGTGTTTGCATGTAAATGCTACTATAATGTATCTTTATGCGTTAGTGTGCATGTTTGTGTATATATCTGTGTGTATATATGTGTGTTTGTGTCACTGTGTGCATGTATCTGTGTCCCTGTATGCTCAGGTGTGTTACATCTCAGTGTTTGTGTGTATATGTGTTTATATGTGTGCATATGTCTGTGAATATTTGAGCCTGTGTGTTTAGGCTAATGTGTGCATCAGTTCAGTTCAGTTGCTCAGTTGTGTTCAACTCTTTGCGGCCCCATGGATGCAGTATGCCAGGCTTCCCTGTCCATCACCAGCTCCTGGAGCTTACTCAAACTCATGTCCATTGAGTCGATGGTGCCATCCAACCATCTCATCCTCTGTTGTCGCCTTCTCCTACCGACTTCAAACATTCCCAGCAACAGGGTCTTTTCAAATGAGTCAGTTCTTTGCATCAGGTGGCCAAAGTATTGGAGTTTCAGCTTCAGCATCAGTCCTTCCAATGAATATTCAGGACTGATTTCCTTTAGGATGGACTGGTTGTATCTCCTTGCAGTCCAAGCGACTCTCAAAGAGTCTTCTCCAGCACCACAGTTCAAAAGCATGAATTCTTTGGTACTCAGCTTTCTTTATAGTCCAACTCTCACATCCATACATGACTACTTGTAAGACCATAGCTTTGACTAGATGGAACCATTAAATTCTGCAACTGAACAAGTCACTCTGCAAATGTCAGACTGGGACAGGTGTCATGATAGAAGAGCAAGCACAGTGCTCTGGGGAATAAGGCTGAAAAAAAGAGGGTGGGCCTTGGAAGGCTTCTTGAGCTTGGCCTTGAAAAATGAGTGGAGTGGGAGGTAGAGGAAACAATGCAAGAAGAATCTGAAAGGGAGAAGGGCGCATACTTTATTCATTCATTTAACAAACATTAATATAGCACATATTATAGAGCAGGTGTTGTTTTAAGATAGAGGTTGGCATTGTGCTAAGAAACAACTTGCTAGGTGGTCTTGTCCACCCCCTGACTTTATAAATAAAGTTTTATTGGAACACACATGCCCATTCATTTACATATTGCCTATGGCTGCATTGGGCTCCAGGAGAAAGTTGAGAAATTGGAACAGAGACCATATGGCTGGCAAGGCCTAAAATACTGTTTGGTTCTTTCCAGAAAAAGTCTACCACTCTGTTCTATATCCTTTACAAATATGGACTCATTTAATGTTCATAATTTGAGAAGGTATTATTATGCCCACTTTACAGATGAGGAAACCTGAAATCAGAGATATCAAATACTATGCCAAACTCTATACAGTTAGGAAGTAGTCGGAGTGTGAACCCAGGTGGTTGGGCTCTGGAGGGCCTGGGCTCTGGTCACCGTGCAGTGCTGAGAGCAGCCCCTCAGGGAAGGAGAACAGGCTGAGAAAATTTTGAGTGCAGGCTTCAGAGCACTGCCTTGACCTTGCCAGACTTTGACTTGGCTTTGGACAAGGACAGTGCTGTCTCTGAGCTCTGCTTCGGCAATTGCTATAATGTGAATATTCAGGGACTAGCCTGCCTAATGGGAGCTGTATTTAAGTTTTAGATACTTCTTGTAGGCGACAGCTGCATGCCATTAGCTGGGCACTGCTCACACGGGCTTCTGCACAAAGCCTTCCTAATTTGGTGTATTGGTCAGTGTTTGTTCAGTCGCCACGTGCTGTCGTCCGTCTTGCTTGCTGCCATAAATCATACATGCACAGAAGGCCTGGGATGTGTCTTTCTCAGTTGTGCAGGGAGAGAGGCTTCTCTTTAGGCTGGAGGATTCCAGGACCACAGTCTTATCAGGAAGGAGCTGTTAAAATGCCTGAATCCAGAGGACCTTCTACAAGAGCAGAGAGTCCTGTGCAGTAGGAATCAGTGAGGCTAGCAGATGCTGTCAGGGCCTTCCAGTCCCCTACCCTCGCTTCCTGGAGCCACAATGAGCCAGAGAAACTGGAGGTGCCCAGGGTCAGAGCCCCCACAAGCAGCCCCAGTCAGAGACTCTGATGGGAGGATAAATACCCCAGATTCTAGTTCTCACGTGGAACGGCTTTTAGGCATGTTCTGCCCCCACGGAATTTCCTGTGATGATGGAAATGTTCTACAGCTGTGCTGTCCAATATGGCAGCCACTGGCCACATGCAGCAATTGAGCTCTTGAAATGTGGCTAGTAAGACTGTGGAAGTGAATTTTTAATTTTAACTAACTGTCATGTCAAGTAGCAAGATGTAACTGGTGCCTGGCATGTTCAGCAGGGCAGTTCTGCCGTGCCTCTCAGGTCCCCAGAAGGACCAAGTCTTTTGTCCACCTTTGGTGTCCCAACTGTCATCAAACTCTGCATTGAATCTCACCTTGCCCACTCCCTGACTGCTTCTTCCCTGGAATTGCCACCCAAACAAAGTACAGATCTTCCTTGACTTTCTGCCTTCCTTGACTTATGATGGGGTTGAAATGAAAAGTGAACGCTCACTTGTGTCCGACTCTTTACGACCCCATGGACTGTAGCCTGCCAGGCTCCTATGTCCATGGGATTCTCCAGGCAAGAATACTGGAGTAGGTTGCCATTCCCTTCTCCAGGGGCTTCCTGATCCAGGGATCGAACCCAGTTCTCCTGCATTCAGGAAGATTCTTTACAGTTTGAGCCACCAGGGATTATAGCCCAACAAACATATTGTGAGTTGAAATACATTGTGTGTGAAATGCATTTTGAGTCCAAAATGCATTTAATGCACCTCACCACCCAAACACCGCAGCTTAGCTTAACCTACCTTCATTGTGCTCAGCACACTTGCATTAGCCTACTGTTGGGCAAATCACCTAACACAAATCCTGCTGTATGTTGAAACTCTCATGTAGTTTGTTGACTATTGTACTGAGAGTGAAAAGCAGAGTGGTTTTTCTGGGTGTGGTACGGGTGTCAGTTGTTTTACCTTTGTGAGTGGATGGGTGACAGAAGCCGTGGTTCACTGCTGCTGCCCAGCATCACGAGAGAGTGTTGTTCCATACGTGGCTAGCACAGAAGAAGGTCAAGGTTCAAAATCTAAGTATGGTTTCTGTCAAATGTTTTTGGTTTTGCACCATTGTAAACTTAAAAAAAATCATTAAGTTGAAACACTGTAGGTCAGAAGCTATTTGCATTTCTCCAAATCCTATGAAATTGCCCCTTGTTTTAGTTGAAAAAGTGGTTGAATGTTGGTACTTTCCTGATTCAGCTTGCACTGAAATTCCCACTTTGGATTAGTGTCTGGTGGAATCCAACCTCATACATGGAATGTTGAGGTTTATGTTGGTTTCTGTGTGCAAGGCATGGCAGGGCAGTTGAAGTCATTCCCTGCTCTGGGTTCCAAACTTGGCTCTGCCTCAAAGTAACTGTGTATCTTTGGGCAAGTCACTGACTCTCTCTCTGCCTCAGTCCTCAGTGAGGGTAATCCCATCTGCACGTCTGCTCTACCTGTCTTGTAGAATGCTTGGAAGGAATGAGGAAGCTCATGGAAGGGGCTGTTCACTTAAAGACGTGAACGCAGTGAGAATATAAGGTGCTCTCCTGTGCTGGGCTGTTTCCAGGTGCAGGGTCCCAGCTGCACTTCCTGGGTGGAAGGGTGCCTGAGCATGGATGACAGATTCCAGACACTGTGTGCCTTTGATGCTACAGGACTGGGCGCCCAGGCTGCCCCAGGCCTCCCTAGATGGGGGCGCCTGAGCCTGTCTTTGCATGCTTAGATCTTGTTTGGCAGGGAGCACTCAGCAGCTAGCATGAGCTCCTGAGCAGAAGCGCTGGGAAAACTCACCTCAGCTGCTGTTAGATCAGTTCAGCAGCACGATGAACTGATGGCTGCTCGGAGCCTCAGTTTCTTTCCCTTGTCCACAAAAAGGCTGTAAACAGTTTAACGAGGTGGTGAGTGCGAGGCTTTTAATTTTTAGCTTTTTCCTGAAATGGTACTGAGCAGGAGAGTGGTGTTGCTGGTAGTATGGGTTTCCCATCTGTCTAGGACTTCCTAGGGGTTTGTTCTTTCAGCTCAGACTGGCTTCTCTTGAAGTTCAGAGCCTTCCAGAACTTCCTCCCATGATGGAGCCAGACTCATCTGTCAGGGACCATTCAGGAAATCTTGGCTCCTGCCCGTGAGTGTAGTGGATGGAGTTTCTACGGGGAGCTGGGTATAGGTGTTGGAAGAGATCCAGAGTCGAGCAGGAAATAGAGAGGTAACCAGGAAATGGCAATAGGAGGAAGCTGCTAGCATCCCTCAGGCTGGAGGGCCAGGGGGCGGTTGGCTTCCTGGAGCCCAGGATCCAGCAGCACCCGGGGATGGGGGCACTGTGGAAGGCCTGCCGGCTGGGGCAGGACCACAGAGGAAGGGGTCTCTGGGGGAGGGATGGAGACCCAGAGTGGGGAGAGGCACCATGCAGATTGGCAAGAGGGGGAGAAGTACCCTGGTTTTCCTTCGTGTTTTTACAGGGAATATGGTCTTCTACGTGGATATTCCTTTTGACAAGACTTAACCAGAGGAAGGAAGTCAGGGGAGTGTAGAGGAGGGCTCAAGGCTGGGTCCGAAGGCAAGCAGGCAGATGGCTAGCATAGGGGCCTGAGAAAGAGCCTTAGGATGAGATGCTGTCATCCTGGACCCGTGGATGAGGTTCAGAGAGTCTGTGCACCTCTAGGAAATGCAGGCGCTATTTTTCTATATATGCTTGTGCATTTTGCTCAAAAAAAGTCAGTGTCTTTCTTCAGATTCTCAAGTTAGTCTGAAACCACAAAAAGATTCAGCATAATCAATAATCCAACCATCTTTTCTCATGAATGGGAAATCCAAGGGCACAGACGGGTTCCTATTAGGAACCTATTAGAAAATAGGTTAAAAATAGGTTCCTATTCTCTTAGTCCCTATATGTATATGTAAATCTATATCTATATATAGCTGTGTCTATAATATATATTCTGCTAACTGGCTGTTGTCCTTTGATCATCCCAGCTGAGCAAACCTACTAGGGAAAGTCCCTTCTCTGCTTCTCCAAAACCAGCCGTGTGTCTCTTGAGCCATCCTGAGCTCAAGCACACAGACATGCTCCTGCAGCCCGTAGCAGCCATGCATTGATCTGCATCCTGGTGTAGGTAGACAACCCAGTGTGCGGAGGATGCAGAGCTGATGCTGGAGATAGAACCCAGTTCTTCTTCCTTCAATCTTCCTCCTTCAGTAAGCATGTGCCTTGCATCTACCACATGCCAGGCATTTTAACTCACTGCTGGGGAGACATTGCTAATCAAGATAGATGATATATCCGTCTTGTTATGGGGGTAGAGATAGACTTGGAAAACCAACAGAATAGTCAATCTAGGTAATTTCTGATGGTGATAAAGGCCAAGAAGATAACAGGACAAGGTGATGGGATAGAGTATTTAGAGTCAAGTGTGAGAGCTACTTTTGACGGGGGGGGCCTCTGCTAGGAGATGTGAAGAATAAGAGGGAGTTAGTTTTCCAAAATCTGGAGAGAAAGCATGTTTGATGGGCGTAAGAGCCAGTGCAGAGGCCCTGGAGTGGGGCTGAGGGAGCACAGCAGCAACAAAATGGGCTGAATGAGAGCTCCTGCCTTAGAGGCTGACTCGTCTGACAGGCTCTGCCTCTCGTAGGATCTTCTTGCTTTAATGGGTGAATGGGTGGCAAAGCTCCCCTTCCTTAGCCAAGCCCCATTCTCAGCAGTGTGTCTGGCAGGTGGCTAGAAGCTGGCATTCTGCCTCCTGACACAGTGGCTGATTTTTTTTTTTTTTTTGGTATCTTTGAGATGCCAGGAGGATGGGGGATTGTTTCTGTTCAGGCCATCCACTGCACAAAAGCTCTGAGATCAAAGAGCATGGGCTTAATTTGTTTTGTTGATGTTGCAGAGGAAATCATGCTTCCTTGGACTGAAAGCTCTGAAGACTAAAAGCTGAATGGAGAGGGGGAGTTTGGATTAAATGAATGGGCTGGCCAGCTCTGACCCAGTTTCCACCCAGCACAGCAGTGACGGGGGAGGGAATTGCATTTCTCTCTGTGCTGGCCCCGGGCTGGTCACTTTTCCAGCTTGCCCTTTCATGGGGGGCGGGCCTTCTGTGCAAGTCAGGCCTGATGGAAGTGTCCTTGAAGGGAACTCGGGAGGGGAGGGGTGGAGGGTCTCTGATCTCTGTGTGGAGCAGCCCCATGCCCCGCTTGAGTTCATCTTGGATGCTTCAGGCCTGCCTCACGTTACCCTGTCCCCTTGGCAGTGAGGGCAGGTGTAGGTTTAGCTGAAGGTCACTTTAATTTTTTTTTTTTGTGTGAACCTACAGCATGTGAATGAACTGGGAGTAAAATTTACTAATCCTCTGGCTTGCAAAGGAACATCAGATGGGAAATTCTGAGGAGGCCTGGAGTGGGCTGGGTGGGGTTGGTAGGGGCATTCCAACCCATTGCTGTGGCCAGTTTAGGGCTGTGAGTACAGTGAGTGGTCAAGACATGTCCACAAGAGACTTGGTTCCGGGGGTCCTGGGTTGGCTCCACATTTCATTAGCTTTGTGACTTGGAGCAGGTTACTTGGTCTCTTTTAGAGGCCTCAGCTTCCTCACTCTTAGGATGGGGGGAGTGATACCTATCTGTCCTGTCTCTCAGGATTGATGGCTCTAGAGGGATACAGGGCTTGAAACTGCTGCCAGGCACATAGTAGGCACTATCTGTTTGCTTCAGTGAAAGAGGCATCATGGAAAGAGATCAAAGCTGGTATATTATTCTAGAACCTTATGACTTGAAGGAGCTAGCGTTACTATGCATTAACAGTGACAGGGAGGAAGTGAAAGTGAATGGTTGCAAGATGAAGAATCACCCAAGTTAGGGCTGATCGAAAGAGGTTAGGCAAGGCTGAAACACAAAATGAACTAAAACTGGTAAAAACAGCTAAAGATAGCCACAGACCTTTGTAAAACAATAGGCCCAGAGTTAGATGATGAACAAGATGTGATAGTATCACTCCTCAGGAAAGATGACACTGTTAGCAAAGAAACGAAACAGAAAGTGAGCATTTCTGTGTTTTCTCTCTGTTATCACCTAGAATGACCCTCTTCGGAATGAAAAAGGATAGAGCCAGTCTCTTGCAGGGAATTGGAGAATCATTTTAAAATGCATTTCTGAGGCCAGGTGGGCTCCTTGGCAGGGTCTTGAAATACAGTGTGGATGTGATGGTAGAATTGCTGGGGGGAGTCTTTTGATTGATGGTTCTTTTTATTAGGGGTTGTATTTCCAAGCTCATTTGCATGTCTGGTAATTTTCGATTGGACGCCAGACAAATTTTACCTTGGTAGGTGCTGGATATTTTAGTACTTCTATAAATAATCCTGAGCTTTGTTCTAGGACACAGTTAAGTTACATGAAAGCAGTTTTCTGCATTTGGGTCTTGCTTTCAAGCCTTATTAGATGCCTCAAGTACATGCCAACTCACTTTAGCCATGTCCGACTCTTTGCAACCCTGTGGACTGTAGACCTCCAGGCTCCTCTGTCCATAGGATTCTCTAGGCAAGACTACTAGAGTGGGTTGCCATGCCCTCCTCCAGGGGATCTTCTTGGTCCAGGGATCGAACCTGAATCTCTTAGTCTCCTGCATTGACAGGCGGGTTCTTTACCATTAGCACCACTTGGGAAGCCCTTAGATTCCTTAATCTAGGACTAAATTTTTTCCCACTACAGAGGCAATACCAGTCTGACTACCTGGATTAATTTGCTAGAGCTGCCATAAAATATCACCAATTGGGTGACCTAACAACAGAAAATTATTTTCTCACAGTTTTGGAGCTACCAGAAGTCTGAGATCCAGGTGTTGGCAGCCTTGTTTCCTCTGAGGTTTCTCTCCTTGGCTTACACATAGTTGTCTTCTTGCTGTGTCCTCATGTAGTCACCCCTTTGTCTAATATCTGTATCCTAATCCCTTCTTAAAAGGACATCAGTCAGGGCTTCCCTGGTGGCTCAGTGGTAAAGAATCCACCTGCCAATGCAGGAGACAGGGATTCGATCCCTGGTCTAGGAAGATCCCACATGCCATAGGACGACTAAGCCTGTGCGCCACAACCGCTGAACCTATACTCCAGAGCTGCAGCCGCTGAGCCCACACACCGCAGCTCCTGCGGCTCACACGCCCTGGAGCCTGTTCTCCACGAGCGAGGCCACTGCAATGAGAAGCCTGTGCACTGCAGCAAGAGAGTAGCCCGCACAGCAGTGAAGACCCAGCACAGTCATAAAAACATAAATAAATAAATATAAAAAGGGCATCAGCCATATTCCATTAGGGTCTACCCTAATGACCAAATAGAGCTGTGTTCAGATGCATGGGGTAAGGGGGTAGGGTTAAGGATTTCAACATAGGGATTTTTGAGGGAACCCAATTCAGCTCATAACAGTATTTTGATTTTTGAACTTTCCTGCTCTGGCTGGTGGGACATGACCTATTCCCGGCCCCACGTGAGTTCCAGGGGCTGTTCTCTGTGCTCCTTCAGGGTGTTTCTGTCCCCCACCTTGGGTACTAAGTATTCAGTACTTAACTGAACACTCAAGAAGGTCTCTCTGCTGATCCTCAGAGTGTTGTCTGGGCAGCTTTCTCCTCTCTGGTGCTCTGTCCTGTGAACTCTAGGTGCCTGGGCTTCCCTAGAATCCCAGCTCTGATTCTTCAACTCAGCAAGACCCCTGGGCTCTGCCTGGGCCCTTTGCTCTGAGCTGTGGCCCAGATACCCCCAGGCTGAAGGCTGGGGTGGTCATGGATTCACCTTGTTTGTTTCACAGGGGTCACTGTCCTGCCCTGTCTGAGCTCCAGTGTCTGCAAACTCTTGTTTCAAATAGCACACCTGATTTTTGTGAGGTAAATACACCCCTGTTACTTCCTCTGGGGAGTCTTTGGATTGTGGGGAATACCTCTAGTGTTCTGGAACTTTTCATTCTAGCTCGTATTTCTAGTGGGTGTTAGAAGTTGAATTTTGGAATTTCTATTCTAATGATGTTGTGGCTTATCCCTGGGAATAAATTTTTGATTGGATTGTTAAGCTGAGTGCTTGTGAGCCTTTGGAGATGCAAGCAGTGGTCACAGGCGCCAACCTGGTCTCCAAACAAACAGAACAAGCCGGACCCACCAGTTATTAAGGAGCCAGTGTCAACATGTAGGTCCTCTTTCACCTGAAGTCACAGCCGTGAATTTTTAGTACATACCAGGATTTCCCTTGTGCCAGGTTTTGTCTTTATGGCAGCCCAGTGAGACAGGTGCCAGCATCCCTGTTTTCCAGATGAGGACGTTGCAGGTGATAAAGGATGTTTCCCAAATCTCAGGTTTGAACTGGGTTCTGCCAGCCCTTCAATGAGATGTCATTATTGCCCCATATCTTCATTAGCATCTTAGTTAGGGAGAATCCAGGAGCTGGACCTTCAACCCAAATAAGCAAAACAGAAACAAAAGATCAGATACAAGATGAAGAATCCTTCTTTGTCCCTGCATTGAGATGAGAAAACATCCCCAGAAGCAGATGGAGACTAAACACTTACTCCGGGAAAAGGCCTCATTTTTAGAAGGGAACTGAGAGATCATTCAGTCCCTAATATATAGTTGGGGTTAGTGGCGGCCGGTGGCCGATAGCTCTTGTAGCAATGTCACTGTCATAGGATGGTGGCGTCACAGCACCTTCCCTGGCAGGACTTCCCCTTGATGGCCCCCATCTTCAATGCATGGAGGGGCTTTTTGTATCACAGTGAGTGTGCGCTTCTAAAGTATATAATTATTCCAGTAGCTGGATGGATACAACCTTGTCGATTATAAATAAATCATCACCTCGCCTCCGCATCACCATCAAAATGTCTTTCACACTCCAATTAAATTAACGCACTTACTTTATTGTCTAATAAACTTTTTCCACAAGTTTGCTCCCACCTCCGTCTCCATCTAGAGAAGAACCTGGTTAAATGTCACCGCTTTGCCCGCGTGTGCAGCCACCTCACTCTGTCCTTCGAGTGTGACTCCCTGCATGTGATCTGACACCTGATCTGGGGTCCTGTTTGTGGTCCTGTCTGAGATGTGACCAGATTTAGCCCTTTGCATGGGAGACCCAGACTGAACCGGGTGGGAGGAGGCAACAGTCGGGGAGAAGATCAGAGTCTGGTAACTTCCTCCTTCTCGTGGCAAGGTAGGGGTGGGAGAGGAGGGAAGAGCCTTGCTGAATTTTGTTATTAGTAAAAGAGCACTTTGGTCTCTTGGAATGCCATCTCATGTCCAGTTCAGTTCAGTTCAGTCGCTCAGTCGTGTCCGACTCTTTGAGACCCCATGAATTGCAGCACGCCAGGCCTCCCTGTCCATCACCAACTCCCGGAATTCACTGAGACTCACGTCCATCGAGTCAGTGATGCCATCCAGCCATCTCATCCTCTGTCATTCCCTTCTCCTCCTGCCCCCAATCCCTCCCAGCATCAGAGTCTTTTCCAATGAGTCAACTCTTTGCATGAGGTGGCCAAAGTACTGGAGTTTCAGTTTCAGCATCACTCCTTCCAAAGAAATCCCAGGGCTGATCTCCTTCAGAATGGACTGGTTGGATCTCCTTGCAGTCCAGGGGACTCTCAAGAGTCTTCTCCAACACCACAGTTCAAAAGCATCAATTCTTCGGTGCTCAGCCTTCTTCACAGTCCAACTCTCACATCCATACATGACCACAGGAAAAACCATAGCCTTGACTAGATGGACCTTTGTTGGCAAAGTAATGTCTCTGCTTTTGAATATGCTGTCTAGGTTGGTCATAACTTTCCTTCCAAGGAGTAAGCGTCTTTTAATTTCATGAGAGCACCAAGCAAATACAGAGTCTCTGCTTTTATTTTCACTGCTGTTAGCAAAGTTTTGGTGGGAAGGAGACATGACATTAACTGGGGTGTTTGTCAGAGTCAGGGGTGTTCCACAGAAAGTACTTGTTAGGCCTAGTTCCCTGTTGTGAAAAGACTTGTGAATTTCGGAAACATTTTGTGAAAGTACACAAGCTTTGGCTGACTGCAGGCTTGTAATTTAGGTATATTCCCTGGGAAGAAAGAAAAAAGCAAAGACACAGGTCTATGAATATATAGGTGCCCTGACATGGTGATGGCTGGCAGCCTTGCCTGTGAACAGGAGGGGCAGTCACTAGAATATGTGGTCCACACACTGCGGAGACTGCCCATGCCTAGGCAGGTGAACACCTGGCCTCTGATTAAGTATACCCAGAGTGTAACTCAGTTCATGTGCCATGTCTTCCAGAAGCCGTCTGCCTGCTTCAGGCTGGAAGTGACCTTCCTTCTCTGAACTCCAGGTGTTCCCCATCCATGTCTCTGATGTTAGGGCTCTGGTCATTTTATTTCTGGGATCTGAGTTAGTTACATGCCCTCCTACATCCTTATCTGGTCTGCACCCTCCTCTGAGGTCGGGTCGAGGTCTAGGTCAAGGCCATCTTTTTGACCCCTTCAGTGCTTTCTTTGCGTGGAGCTGATGTCACCTCTCACAGGTGGACAGATTACCTCAGGCTTCAGTGGTTCTTTTCTCCAACTGCCTAATGTTGTCCGTTAGGTGGGGTATCGCTCAGGGTGAAAAAAAAGAAGTGATGCTTTACTGTTTGATTCTAGGGTTCCTCTGGGTCAGGTGGCCCTTATATTCTAGGGGTCCAGGACTGATGAGGAGTGGCATCAGCTGGGATTTGAGGCTAAGCCAATAAGGGTGTGGACCTGCTGCATTAGCTGGCTTCTTGTCATGGGTCTCAGATGGGTCCTTTTCTCCTCTGCACTCAGGAAAGTGTGGGTTTGGGGCAGGACATGACTGGTGACACCCTGAAATTTCTAAGCTCTGTTAGAGTCAGTATATCCTTGTACTAAAAGGCTGTCTTAAAGCGGAAATAAAAGAGGCTTTTTATGATAATAAAATTATGTGTTTATGATATAAAACTCAGGAAATAAAAGCATCGTAAAGCAAAAGCAGTGTCAACTATAATTCTGCAGTGCAATGATCATATTCGGTGTATTTTATTATTAAAATGTAATGTTATTCTGAAAGCATGATTGGATCGTACTTTATGTAAAGCTTTAAAATATATTTATTATTTAAAATGTAAGTAGCATATACGATAAATATTCAAATGATTCATGAAGATATAAAATGCAAAGGAAGAGTTCTCTGCCCATCCATCCATCTGAATCCCTGAAACATTTCTCCAAAAGTATCTGCTCTTCAAAGATTATTCTGTATCTCTCCATGGGGTGGGGGGAGGGATGTGGAGAGGGAAATGCATATATTAGCTCTAGTTAAGGCTTATTTTTTACTTTATTCCCTGGTGGCACAGATGGTAAAGAATCCACCTGCCACTGCAGGAGATGAGGGTTCAATCTCTGGGTCAGGAAGATCCCCTAGAGAAGGAAATGGCAACCCACTCTAGTATTCTTGCATGGGAAATCTCATGGGCAGAGGAGCCCGAGGGACTGCGGTCCATGAGGTTGCAAAGAGTCAGACACGACTGAGTGATTGAACACACACGCACTCACACACACACAAACTTAGAGATCCATAATGAACATTTCCTTCTGTTGCTACTGATATTTCAATAATATCTTAAGTGGTACCACTGTACTCCATCATGTAGATGTCCCATCTCTATTCTCTTTAGAACATATAGTTTTTTTTCCAGTGTGTTATTAAAGGTAATACTTTGAAATAAATACATCTTTACATATAATATTGTGTCCCACCTGCTTATTTTTTCAGGACAGCTTTCTAGAAACAGAAATATTATAACAAAAGGAAATATTATCGTTGTTGATAGATACTGTCAAATTATGATACATTTTTTTTCTATAGAAACAGGACCATTTTTCTGACCCATAAGTTCCTTTTGATGTTTTGAAGATTAAAAAAGTAATACCTGAAGACCTGCTCTTTTTTAAAAGAATTCAAACAACACAGAAGTACTTACTTGCAATGAAAAATAAAACGCACCCCTTCCTCCTCAACTTCCCATCTCTACTCAGAGGTAAGCCCTGATAGAGCCAAACTGGGAATTGGATGGACCTAAATTTGAATTCAGATGCTGTTACTGCTTAGATGTGTGATGGTGGATTAGTTATGTACTCTCTGGGCCATGGTTTCCTCATCTGTAAAGTGGGTGTGCCGGCAATTGCCTTGTCAGATGGTGTAAGAAGAAAATGGTTGTGTGGAGAGGTAGCCACTGGCCAGGGGGAGCCACAATTATAATTATCGTCTTTGTTGAATGGCGGATTGCTGCTCTCTGTGATGTGTGATCCACAGCCTCAGTCTGAAATTGTGCTAAAAAGCAATCCACTTATTCTGATGAGTGCTGGTCCCTCTCTGCAAGATTGCTTTTAAATCTGAACTGATGGAATCACTATGCTGTGAGCTCCCCAAGCAGGAGACAGTGTTTCCCGCAGCTTGGGGAGCTGCAGCTGTTCCACCGAGCTTTGGTTTGTGTTCTAGGGTGGTTGTCCAGGCCCTTTGAGTAGCAGGATATCATCACCCCATTATTAGGATAGACACACCTTGGATTACTGTTGCTGAGAAAGCAGGCATTAAGAAGAGTAAGGCAAGAGAAGTCCCAGCTAGAATGGGCACTCACCAAGTGTCCCCTTGAAGTGTCAGCCTGCTCAAAACTGTAGGCATGACACCATAAACCCTACTATTTATATGACACTAAACTCTGCACACATCTTTAGTAACACTAAGCCTTGGGTTGTTTTAAAAGCATCTCTCATTATAACTTTTTTTAACATTTACCACACTGTTGCGCCATCTTTACTCAAGTGTTGTGGTGAACAAGGCGTTTTGCACCCAGTGGCAGCACTGCTGATGAGAAGATGCCACTAAAGCCGACAGCCCAGGATAAAGAAGGATGACCCATCACTGACAAGGCTGGGAGCCCAGCTGACTACTGTTCTGGATCCCAGGATCCAAAACGTCCCATGTGGTCCTCAGGCTGCAGGTGTGAGATGAAAGAGTGAGGGTGGATTGTGACTGGGGGAGCCAGAGGAAGGCCTTTCCTTGTAACAGTGTTCTGGCCGGTCAGCCTCAGCAGCGTTTTGTCTATGTAATCAGTAGCTACTGGAAGAGGGGTGGACTCTGAGAGAGCTCCCTCAGCAGGTGGAAACAGTGAATTACTTTATCTGTTTGCCAGATGTTTATTGAGCATCTGTGAGAGAGACCAAGGTTGTAATATTAATGGCCAGGCATGAAATGAGAACATGGGCACTGGTGTGAACTGGACTCTCTGGAGACAGACCTTGGCACAGGATGTTTATTAGGGATCAACTGCCTTGAAAGGAGGGGCAGAGGCAGGAGTGGCCAGAGGGGTGAGGAGAGGGTGATACAGACTCCACCAAGCCTCAGCCTGCCCAGCAGGGTCCTTGCAGTGAATGTTGCCCAGTAGAGTTGGTTCCATCAGCCCAGAAGGGCTGGGCCTCTCTTCCCCAGATGCTCATGATCCCAGGAAGGCCATGATCTTGGATGAAGTTACTCCCTGCAACTGAGGTGACCCTGCTGGGCTCAGCTGACCCCCCTCCCTGGAGCTGGGCAGTGCTTCCTTCCTTGTGGGGATGGGATCAGGGCATCCCACAGGCAGGCACAGCTGAGGGTATAACTGGAGCTCTGCCTGAACCTTGAAGAACACCTTGGCCTCTGGCTGTCATGAAGGAACAAGGAGAGCTTCCAGGGGAGTGAAATGGTGTGGGCAGAGGTGTGGAGGTAGGAAAATAGCACACGTGGAGCCAGAGTCAGAATGCAAGTCACCGTGGCTTGGATGTCTAGGCAGAGACTGATGGCCATTGAGAAACGGCCTGTAGGTACCTCTTGTGTGTGCCTCCCAGGCATTTGCTCTCCAGCGATCCTCTGAAGCCTGTTGTTCCCATCACCTTTATGGGATATGTCTTCCTGAGTGCCCCCAGATAGCCTTTGCTCCATGTCCTCCAGCCTGAGCACCTTGGGTCCCCGGGGAGATTATCTGCTTTTTCTGGTGCAGAGCCTGGATTTTCAGGGCTCCTCACTAGTGAAGGTGGAGGTGACCGCTGGGGCAGCAGACCAGAGTCTTGAGCATGTCCTTGACCTGGCCACCCATTGTGGTTAATGGCTGTTCTGAGGAAGGTGTGGGGGGTCCTGATAGAGCACCCCACCTCCCAGCTGTGAAGCAGCCCTTGTCCTCTGACCAGCATCTGGGAGAAGCCACCAGCCAGGCGATCATACTTGCTGGGCATCTTGAAGCCCCTCAGATGAAGAAAGTCTGGGCCTGATGGCTTGGTTGTTTTCATTCCTGAGTCAGCTCTGGAATGATAGCATCTTGGTAGGTGGTGACTTGGTTCAGCTTCACTGTGATCTGGGAGGTCTCCTTGGCCAGGCTGTTGAGACATCAGGGGCTGTAAGGAAAGAGCATGGGAACAGAAGTGTCATCTCTTGAAAAGCTTCCCCAGGGCCCAGCCAGGTGCCTCCTGCTCATCCTTCTCCTCCTCCTTTTTCCCTGGTCCTCCCCCAGCCTCCTGCCTTCCCCTGGCTCTCCAGCCCACGCTGACCCTTGGCCGATGAGCGCCACACCTTAGAGTCCCTGTTCCATAAAGTTGGATTTCCTCTCATGCATCCTCAGAGGCCCTGATTGGGTGCCATCATGGTATTTTGGGGTTTGATGAAGGATGAGAGACAGAGTGATCTGGTGGCCTGTTTGTGGCTAACTTCCCTCAGCCTTGACTGATGATTACAGCGACGTGTGGACAGCAGGCAGGTCCCCAGTGCAGCCGCATGGGATTGAGTTTCCTGAGCTGTTCCGTATCAGCCATCGGGGAGCCAGACTGCTGGCTGCTAAATGTGCTAGCTTGTACCTGCATGGGGCTTGGGTTTCAACCCTACCCTCCCTCCCGCTAAATGCTGAGCTCTCTTAGGAAATGTTGCATAGCTGAAATAACAATTACTCTACAGGTACAGTGATGGAAGTGTCCGAAGGTAATGTTAAATAGAAATTTTCATTAAAGGGTCTTATTGAAATTGGTCCTTCACTGATTTTTTTTCTGATCTAGAAATCAATCATAGGAACCTTGATATATTTTTAATTTTCCATATGTGCTTGCATTGTACATGGTGGAGGGGGAGAGGGAGGGAGTAAAGGAAGGAGAAAGGGAGGGAGAGGGAGAGAGAGAGAATCTTTCCGTGGAAGATCCTGAATGGGTCCTTTCCCTTTAAACTCCCAACACAGCTCAGCTAACCCATGGGGCCTGCATCAGCTCAGCACACAAGATATTCTTGGAGCTTGCCTTGATAGAACTCTGAGATACTCGCTATGTTTTTTCCTTTTTTTTCCCCTGTGGTTTTTCTGAACCTGAACAAAGCTTGTTCTCTGTCTCTAAATACTGCTGGGTGGTTTTTGCGTTTGGATTCTGCATTGTGGGTCTGTTTGAGGCAAGCCTTGGGCATCTCATAGGTGCTCCTGCAGCTGCAGTTGGGTTGCTATAGAAACCGAATCTCACAATGTGGCGTGGGGCCTTTTTAGTTTTACATGTGCTGCTCCTGACCTGGGAACAACGGTGATGGTGACCTCTTTGCTCATGGCCTGAGCTGAGAACTCCCCGTGCTAATTAGTGAGGCGTTTCAAGGCCCTGACCATGGTGACCACTATGGGAAAACCACCCTCCAAGGTGGTTTTCCCTTCGCTTAGGGGCAGCCTTCGCCTTTGGACAGGCTGCCTAGCTTTTCCTCCAGCCTCAGCAGCACTCACTGGGTCAGGGAGTCCTTGTGCTATTGGGACTGTCTGGGAAGCCCCTAGGATAACCTCCAGAGCAGTTGGGAACATGGACTGATACCACCCTGGGGACAGTTTCTCCCTTGTAGCATGGAGATGACCGAGGCATGTCACATGGCATTTTATATCTCACGAGCCAGCTGATACAATAGTGAATATAACTGCCATGTGGCAGATTAAGGAGGCTCCGAGTCAGCTAACAGGTGCTGGTTCATTAGTAATTCCAATCAAAGACATTAGCTACTATTTAAGGATCTGGCAGCTTGGCCACCTACACCACACTTCATCCGGCAGCCTGAAGCTTTTGAAGAAGAGACGGAAAAGGTCGCTCTCTTCCCTGCTGCTCATCCTTGGAGAATTAACTTCGGTGAAGCATTGGGTGACTCTCAGGTTGAGTCTTCCCCCGGAGGAGAAGGCAGTCTGGACAAGTCACCACAGTAATTCCACAGGCGGGAAAGTCTCCAGCCATATTAAGCAAGCTCTGTGCTTGTCAGCTTTCTAAATTATATCCTTGTATTCTCAAAGCAGCCTATTGTAGAAGGTGTTTTCTTGGTCCCATTTCTCAGATGAGGAGACTGAGGCTCAGAGAGGTTAAATAGATCACCAGTGTTTACTCAGCTAGGAAGTGGCGCAGCTAAGATTTGACTCTGGTCTCCGATTCCAAACCCCAGTCCCTTCGTGTTCCAACTCAGAGACAGTGCAGGGCCAGGCAGACCTGATTCCTTGTGAACTGAGGTCTTTGTACTTCCCTGACGGCTGTCATTCTCTCTGATGGGCAGGTATCTCACCTGGTTCTCTGGCTCTTATCAAGTTCAACCTAGATGAACCACCCTAAGAAGAATTTTCCAAGGCTTACCACCATGCCTAAGTGGCTGTGAAAATGCCCATCAGGGGTTTAGTGATTGGTCTGAAGGAAGTAGGTATCTTTGGCAGACTCTGTGGATACAGGGGCTTCAAGACCAGCAGGAGCCTACTGGGACCACCTTTCCTGTGGGAAAACATGCATATGGAGGGGGTCTGGCCTCTCCGTGGGATACTGGTGGCCTCCAGGGCTTTTTCTCTTGGCTAGTTGCCTATCTTTCTGTGTGTACCTGTCTTTTTCCGGATCCTGGCTGACCCTGGGCTGTCATCATGGCATTGGTTGGGCAAACACATTCGTTGAAAACCAAACATGTGCTAGGAAGGAACATCCTCCCTACACCTTGGCCACCTGTGCAGAGTGAGTCACACTGCTCTGTCCACCCCTGGAAGCCTCCCCAGACTGGGACAGGAGGAGGGACAATCATGGGGTAAATAGCAGTTGTCAGACACTTAGGGAAATGAGTTCAGATTCTCACCAGACAGGAGCTGGAGCCCCAAGTACAGAGTGCGGATTCCTGTTGCCACCTGCCATGCCACTGGGTTGTGGAGGGGACAAGGTGGTGGGGGGCAGCCACCCACAGTGCTCAGTCAGTGCACACACAGGCCTGCTAGATGTGGATGAGAGCTGCCAGTGACTCTCCTGGGGAACACTGCCGTGTGCCAGGTTCCAGGAGAAACCCTTTTTGTGTTCTCTTTCTCATCCTCATAAGGAACCCTGGGAGATCCACACACTGTTGTGCCCATTGCACAGATGAGTAAATGGACGCACTGCATGATTAAGTCACTTGGCCAAGGTCTTACAGCTAGTGAAGTAGCGGGTCCAGAAGGCCAGGCCAGGCTCATCTGACGTTAGTCCTGGGTCCCCCTGAGGTTGCAGGGGCTGGGTGGGTAACCTAGGAGCAAGAGAGGGCTAATGCATAGAGCGCAAAAAGCCCAGCTGGGAGGGTGGGAGGACCAGTTGGGCAGGAGTGACAATGGAGATGGCATTGGGAGGTGGCACAGGTGGCGAGGGGAAGGGGGGCTTGGGTGCCAGGCTTCCATTTGCTGGCACTGGGAACCAAGGATGGGTGTTCCTGCCCTCGAATGTTCGTTTGTCTCACCTCCCGGATCTGGTCCAGGGAATTCACACTTGGGGTGGCTGCTGTAGCCTGGGAGTGGGTGGGACTCAGAGTGCAGGTTGGACATGGGCACAGTGGGTAGCAAAGAGGAACGGCCTTGGGGGGGCTGGAGCCAGATCTTGATCCCATGGGTGGGGAGACACCTCAGAGAAAATGGGCCTTTCTAGTCTCCTGGGACATCTCTTTTCTGATCCCCCCACCCCCCTCTAAGAACTGTGAGTGGCCAACTCCCCTCCACTGCTGGCTCCTCTAGCAGAGGGCAGTCCCCAGCGGACTCCAGGCTGTTCCGAACTTATGCTTCTGTGGCCTTGATGGAGTGAGTGAGCCCCCATGACCCTCACTTGGCCAACTGTGGGACCCTACCTTGGTATATGAGACAGAACAAATCTCAGCCTATTGCTCAAGCCTTCTATTTATAGTCAGCACATAATTAAGCAGATCCTCCTGTCCTGGACCAGAAGGGGTCGCCTGGCTGGTGGGCCATGTGGTGAGTCTGTGGGGCCGCCGCGTGGCTAATAGGAGAGAGGAGAGTTTGGAAAGCCTCTTGTTGATGTTCACGCTTCATTTCTTCCCAGTATGTTTTTGGTCAACAGAAGGATTAAAAATAGCATTTAGAAAAAATTGTGTTCGCCGGGTATGACCCTGGGGGGCTATTTGGATCATAGTTGCTTGCTTCTCTGTTTGTACAGTGTGCTCAGTTCTTAACAGCCCTAGAAAGAAAGCCCAGCAGAAGACTTCAGGTGTCCCCCTCCCTAGTTGGGTCTTGCTTTGCTTTGTCAAGACCCCAGAGTTCCTTGGCCAATGTCTATGATTCACTGAGTTCCCTCTAGAGTCTGGTATATGCAGTATATCACCTGAAGGCATTCTGGTAAAGATCCTTCTCTATCCTCACTCCAGCTCCTTCACAGCTCCCTGTTACCTACAGTCAGTTTCAGACTCAGCCTGGTATCCGAGGCCTGGCCTCAGCTCACCTTTCCAGCAGCTTCGTACCCTCTTCTCCTAAGCCACCTTCAGTCATCTGGGGCTCCCCGCTTCTCCAGAACTGGGAGGGGGGTGGCTACCTCTTGAATTTTGACTTCTGCTGGAATCCCCTCTCACTTCCTCTTTGCCTGTTCTCATCCTTCTCATCCTGCAAAATCTAGTTCACCTCCAGCCTCCCGGGATTCCTCCAATCTCAGAATGATCTCACGTTTTTCTTTTTTTTTTTTTCTGGACCTTTAGAGCAATTCTGTCTGAACACTTTGATTTGGCAATTAATCCTGTTATGCCTGGCAGTGTCTTCCCCACTATTATCTCAAAGTGTTATTTAAATATTTCATCAGCATTTAAATCTTCATATTTGTCCTGCCACCTCAACTGAACTGAGTCTTGTTGGAAGGTGCAGAGAGGGTCATACGCTTCTCCAGCAGGCAGCTGGATGTATTGGTCTCATCCGTGCAGATTCCACAGCCTCCTGTGTTTCATCCTTGCTCTGCCTCTTACTGACCATATGACCTTAGGAAAGTTTTCATTGCCTCAGTTTCCCCACCTATAAAATGTGGATAAATATCGCACCCACCTCATAGAGTTTGGAAGGATCCAGTGAGTTAATACAGGCAAAAAAGGGCTTAGAACAGGGCATGGTAGTGTCTGCTGAGATCTGTCGTATGCCTGTTTCCCCTCCACCCAGCCCCAGCCCACTGCCATGGACAGAGTAGATGGGCCAGATCTGCTTATTTGTTTTATTTGGTGTCCTCTTATTTGTACAGATGAGAAAACCCTGGCCCAGAGAGGGTAGGGGGGTTTCTTAAGGTCACACGGTAGGAAGCGATGGAGAGCCTGAGGTGGCAGAACTGAGATTCCAGCGCTTCAAGGGGAGACCTTTCTTTTCATATGCTGCCCCCTTGAGGGGGCTTTACTTTGCAAGAGGCACTGAGAGAAAGCTGTTATTTTATGCTTGAACACCTTTTCCCTGGAGCAGATGGGCTGGGGTTGGCAGAGGCACCACCGGCCTACAGGACTCCAGGGGGATCATTCACATCGATTGTTCACAGCGTGTTCTATGTGCAAAGAGACCCTCCCATCATACTCCTGGGTCTAGTGATGGAGCCTGAGGCCTCCTCATCTGGGAAACGCAAAAGCATCAGAGCCAACAAATGCCATTCATCCCACTAGAACAGGTTAAAGGCCTCCCAGGGAGGCATGGCTCCTGTCCTGTACACTGCCTGTCCTTGTGTTCCCCTGGCCACTTTCTGAAAGACTCTTCAGAGCCTGGGGAAGCATTTCAAGGTGGTGAACTGTTCTCAAACACCTTCCCTCCCTGCTTTGTGCCAGAAGAGGGATCAGAGGCTGGCTGGGACATGTGGTATAGTGAGCTACACAGGTCCTCCAGGATCAACACCGGTTTCCTGCTGCCCCATCCCAACCCCAGGAGAGAGTGAGGTTGGGGGGTGGCGGGGTCAGAAATTGTAACATCTGAGCTAAGCCTTAAAAAGTGTTTTGTAGGCTGCTTTTCAAATAGAGCCAAAGATGACAACTTTCAGACAGATTTGTGATAAAGCAATACATACAGTAAAATATAATGATGTTCATGGTAAAACCATGTGTGATGCGAGTGATAAAGAATCTGCCTGCCATGCAGGAGATGTGAGTTCGATCCCTGGGTTGAGAAGATCCCCTGGAGAAGGGAATGGCTACCCACTCAGTATTCTTGCCTGAAGAATCCCCACGGACAGAGGAGCCTAGTGGGCTACCGTCCATGGGGTTGCAAAGAGTCGGACATGACTGAGCGACTAATACCATGCATATGGTAGAATCTAGGTGGTGAGTATTCAGGTGTTCTCTGTAAAATTCTTTCAGCCTTGTTATGTGTTTGAAATTTTTCGTAATAACATATTGCGAGGGGAGAGTGAGGACTTTGTAGCTGACTGCCCAAGTAACAAATACCCTCTCTGCTCCTTTCTAGTTATGTGACCTTGGACAAGTTACTTAAGCTCTCTGAGCCTGTTTCCTCATTTGTAAAAATGAGGCTAATTATAGAACATATTTTAGGGGGTAAGATAAATGCATTTGAAGTACTTTTAGGCAAAGACTTGGGACAGTCACTGATGCACTTAATATCCAACTGATAAATATCATTGTTATTTTCAATTAGAGAGCTTCGTTTGGATGGGCTCTCAGAAGAGGATATTGAATTAGGCAATTAGAAGATTATTAGTGACCTGAAGGAATAATTCTAGGAACATAGTGGGATGGGAGGAGAAGCCAGAGCAGGGGTTTCAGTAGAGAGGAAGGTGGTAGAGAAGTCAAGGCTGTAAGTCTAGACCTAGTTTGCAGAAGGCTTATTAGAAATTCGGGAGAGAACTGGGTAATGGCTTGAGAGGGAAAGGAATTTGGCAGTCAGAGGAGACTTGCTTGTGGGTCGCAGGAAGAGAGGAAAGGGGCAGGAGATAACGAAGGTTATACAAGCGCGGCCTTGCTCCTTAAAGTGTGGTCCCAAGGACCAGCAACAGCTGCATCACCCAGGAGCTTGTTAGAAAAGCAGGATGCTGATGCTTATTAGAGAAGCTCTGCACTGGCCCACAGATTCAAACAGCAGGATGGGAAGGGCCCTGCCAGGCCATGGCAGGATGCTCAGGTGCCCAGTCACAGCCCAAGTCAGGAGGCAGAGTGAGGAGGCAGAGTCCATGGGCCAGCCGGGCATTTTATCACCTTTCCTTGGGGTCCGGGGACCTCAGGTAGAGCCGCCTGGAAGTGTTCTGTTGCCTTTTTCTCTTGTCTGTATGCTCTAACAGAAGTGGGGTGTTGGAAGAGCCATGGGAGCCCACGCTGCCTGCCCTGTGCAGTAATAAATCAGGGGACACATACCCACCCGACTTGACACACATTTCTAGAGCGTTTTGAGCATCTAATCCAGAGAACACTTCCAGGGTTTGCGCCACGTTCATGGTGTCTAATTGAAAAAGAAAACATTAGATGCAAACAGAAAGATTAAGTGTATCGACATGAAGGTGTAGATTTCTAGCATCTGTTGAAAAAAAATCAACTGATCTGGCCGCATGGGACCTGACAGTGATCTGGATCCGCTGGATGTGCTTTCTAGATCACCGTAGTCCCTGCTGACCCTTTCAGTCCTGTGTCCCCAGCCTAACTTTTTAAAGCGTTTGAGTTTGTCACCACTGATGTATGTAGCCTCTTACTTTTAGGAGGTGGCCAGTGGCCAGCCACATTAAGGGACTTGCCCAGGGTCATCTGTTTTGTCCACAGGCATGGTCCTGGCTCCGAGTGTAGGTGTCCTACCTCTGTATCTTATAACCCCTCCCTCTGTGGGTTTATAGGCCCTGCCACCAGAAGCCCACTTCAATCTCTATGAAATCCCATGTCTACTTCAGGGGGCCTTGGTTTGGGCTCTTGGGGGCCTAAACAGTTGCATTAGGAAGTGTGTATATGCCTGTTTTATGACATTCCCACAAACCAAGTTCCCCTTGGTGAGTTGCTCTGAATTTTCTATCCACAAATGTTCCTATACCTTTTCACTCCAAAATTTTACCTGTAGAAAAACCTATTTAATAGGAACTTGACATTTTAAAAATCAACTCAAATCCCACCAGCTTAGTATAGCAGCTTTCCCTATCTTTCCTTTAAAAAAATGTTTTCAGTCACTGAAAAGCTCTTCTTATTTCACCCTGTGCCACTGACAATGTATTTTAGGTTGACTTCCTGCCTTCACCCTCCTTCCCTCCCCTCTCTTTTTCTTTCCCTTTCCTTCCATCCTTCCCCAGCTGATCACTGCTGAGTAGCACAATGCTTCCATCCTACATTTAGGGTTTATAACACAATGCTTCCATCCCACATTCAGAGTTTATCTCCTGAAGGAGGATACAGTTGCCTGATCCTGCTCAGAAAGCATCCCAGGCCCACCCTTGGAAATGGAGCGCTCTATTCTGCCACCTGGCTTGCCAGATAAGTTCCAGATCCTTGGAGGTAGAGAAGCTCAACATCACGGCTGAGCTGGAAACACCAGCTTTTCCATCTCCTCAAGTGGAACATTTCAGCTGAGGGATCGTGTGTGTGTGTGTGTGTGTGTGTGTGTATTGGATATGACTGGACTGATAGAGTTTTAGGCACCAGGAACCCTCTCCCTTTCTAGCCTGGTATAACCAGGTAATTTTCTTTAGATACTTCTGACTCATAAGTTATCCGTTCCATACAGTCATCTTTACTGTGTATGGCTTTCTTAGAATGTATGTATGTGCTTTTGAAACAGTCATTGAATTATATGCCAGCAGGCATATTTTAGTACAGTCATCATAAAATGCAAATGTTATGCAAACAGTATTTCCCTGGGAAGGCCATGCTATATGTTGCTAGAAACAGCCATTGCTTTTGGTGCTGCAGTAGCTGTGTTACCTTGTGTGAGTTACTTTACTTCTCTGTGCTCAGTTTTCTTTTCTATAAAATAGAGCTGATCATTCCTAACCCTGCTGGGAGGGTTAATTAAAGGAGATACAGTATGTAAGGGCTTCCCTGGTGGCTTGGTGGTACAGAATCCGCCTGCAGTGCAGGTGTCACAGGAGATATAGGTTCAATCCTTAGGTTGGTAAGATCCCCTGGAGGAGGGCATGGCAACCCACTCCAGTATTCTTGCCTGGAGAATCTTACGGACAGAGGAGCCTGGTGGGCTACAGTCCATGGGGTCTCAAAGAACTAGACACGACTGAAGCGACTTAGTATGCACGCAGGGGCTGTGAAGCACAAGCAAAAAGCCTGGCAGACAGGGCAGAGACTCCACATCCTTCCCTCTTCTTTTCCCTACAAGTTTTCTTTAGAGCTTGAGAACCTGCCAAGGAGTTAATAATCTGTTAACAAACACTTAAGTGTTCCAGGGAAGCTTAGCCTACAAAGGATTGCTTTTCAAGAGGGAAGAATCTTCTTGTAAAGTAAACAGTCAACTCTGATTTAGCTTTTGACTTGGTAGGGCTCCGGTTTAACCTGTTGAGTTTTCTTTGCCTAGTTCTACCCGGAATTCTGGGAACTCTTCTCCAGTTGGGTATGTAGCTTGTGAAGGCCAACTTTGCTGGGGCCTTCCTAATTTCCTTAGGAATGGACTTTGGACTGGGTCATGGTGCTGATCTCCTCTAGGGGATCCAGATCTGCCTTCCCTTCCTGGTTCAGACATGCTCTGCACCTCCCAAGACTGATTCACTGCCTCCACTTCTTGGGGGTCCTCTGATGAAATTCCACGCATGGTCTAAAATTGAGAATAAAACCATTTGAAAAGCCCTCTCTTCATTCCGGATTCTGGGTCCCCGACGATTTTTCTCTCTGTTGCTGCCAGCTGGGTGAGCTGAGCTCTTTCTCTCCCAACTCTGGTCTTTTTTGTCCTGATTTGCAACCCATGGGATGTATTTAACACTGGAGGGACGGCAGAAAATTTGGAAACCTAATTCAACCAGCAACCCAGTGTTGCTTGAGCATTGTCTGACATCCTCGTGCCTGACTTTGATGTTAAGCCATAAACTTATGGTATGACTGATTCTAGGTGTTGATGGAAACAATTCAGGCTTCAGGGTTTTTCCAAGTGCAGGAAGCACACAACGGGTGGTTTTGGTACCTTCCAGTGATGCGTAGATAAGACCTTGAATCACCAGGCAGAAGAGAGTCCTTTTTCACTTTTCTTCCAGTCCTGATGATCACACGTAGAGTATCTCGGTTTGGTGTTTTGTTTTTAATATGTATTCATTTATTTAGCTGTGCTGGGTCTTAGCTGTGGCACACGGGGTCCTCGCTCTCCATTTCAGCATGCGGGGTCTTTGGTTGTGGCGTGTGGACTCGCATTTGCAGCATGCGGTTCTAGTTCCCTGACCAGGGATCAAACCTGGGGCCCCCTGCATTGGGAACTCAGAGTCTTAGCCACCTGACCACCAGGGAAGTTTATCACTTTGGTGTTTTGAAAACTTCTCAACACTCCGCCTTGTCCCCTTTGAACAAAGGCATGGCCAGCCTTGGCTGAGAGCCTCTGTCAGCAATGGCATCTGGCTGGAATTTCGTGACCTGGTTTTGTTTTGCATTGTGATTATTTTGAAAGTTATCTTCTATTTTTTCACACGTTATACCAGTTTTTCACATACAGCAGTGTTCTAAGGTTTTATTGAGATATATTTAATTAAAAACATGAGTCTGCTTAAAGAAAAAGCTGAAGAAGCGAATGGTGCAGGTAGCACGTAAATGGGGCAGTGTGTGGTGAGCAGGTGTGAGTAGCTTAGGAGGCACGGACTGAGTCCCTGTCCTGGATTAGCCCCCCGAGCTGCTGACCTCGACTCCATTTTTGACCTCACCATTGACAGATCACATTGGGGTAACTTCCACCAGCCAGATAGTTCCTTGAAGGTGGAGGCACAGTCTTTTTTTTTTTTTTTTAAATATTTTCTATTTATTTATTTATTTTTGTCTGTGCTGGGTCTGTGTTGCTGCTCAGACTTTTCTCTAGTTACGGAGAGCGGGGAAGCCCAGGCACCATCTTTTGCATCCTTGTCATCCCATGCCCCTCACAGGGACCTCAACACATTATTATTCAACTATTTAACGCAGATAGTGATGGACTTGTGGTGATCCTGGTGCAGCTGAATTCCTAGCAGTCGCTTCTGCCATGGGGAAAGTTGTCCAGAAGTTAAGAGTTGGGCGTTACTACAGATGTCAGAGGATATGCTAGTCCCCCACCCTCCTCAGTGGTCCACACAGCTCTAAGGCTTGCCTTTGTGTGTTACTTCAGCAAGGCACGTGCTGTGTTTGTATGGTTGGGAAGCAGGAACAAGCTTGTGCTAGCTGGTGATGTGGGCATAAAAGTCCTGAGCTGGATGAGGGATGGGTCCCTTGGAGGCAGTGGCATGTTGGTGCTATAAAACATTGAGTGGATCTTCCCAAAAGGGAGGCCTTGTCTGGCTGGCTGTGGCTCTGACTGCATGGCAATTATCTTTGTGGCCTGGGCTCCAGGCTTGGGACAGCTAAAACACTGGGTGTCACTCAGGCTTGATGTCACCGTGATGGTGACACAGTTGGTGATGATCTATCAAAAACTTTGGGTTCCCTGCCTTCTGGGCCTGGCAGGGCCACTGCCTCCCCATGGACAGCATGTGGGGCCCCTTCAAGTGTGCGGGGCTCTGTTTTCTCACTTGCCTTTCAAAGGGATGACGTGCATGTGTGCCAAGTCTCTTCAGTCCAACTCCTTGCAACCCTATGGACTGTAGCCTGCCAGGCTTCTCTGTCCATGGGAGTCTCCAGGCAAGAATACTGGAGTGGGTTTTTATGCCCTCCTCAGGCGATCTTCCTGACCCGTGGGTCGAACCTGCATCTCTTATGATCCTGTATCAGCCAGGGTTCTTTACCACTGGTGCCACCTGGGAAACTCCAAAGGGACTGGGGACAGACAAATGAGCCTCTTTATTTCCAGCTGTCACCGCTGCTCCTTGATGGGGCATGGGACACCAAGAGTCATCTCCAAAGTCTCTTCCCATTTTAATGGTTTTTGAATCTGACCCTGGATGACTGGGCTTGAGTTACACTAGTGTGAAATGGGGAAATTAAATCAGGACAACCACTTGCTTTGGATGAATTTCTTGCAGTTATCGAAATACAATAGGATTAACCAGTGAGCGGGTCATCTTTGTCTTGTTCACCACCATAGGCCCAGCACCTAGCATAGTGGCAATAAAAATAGGTTCATGAAGTGAAAGAACAGGAGGTGATTATGTGAGTTTTGTGAGAAGTGGTAAATGAGCCCAAAGGAGGCAATGTCCCTTTGGCTTCTTGGTAAGCATGACCTCACCCTAGTAACTTGACAAGGGAAAGGGAAAGAGAAAGCAAGAGTGAAGATGAGGCTCTGGGTCTGGAATCCTGCAAGTGGGAGGGGCTGGCTGTGTGCTTTTCCGATCCAAGGTCCCGGCCTCCTAGTCACTGACTGTCTGTTTCCACAGCACAGACTTTGGGGGGAAGCTGCAGGCAGTCTGCAGTTGCTGCTGTATTCATGTTGCAGCTGCTGAGACACCCGTTGGCTGCAGCTGCCCCGGGGCTGAGCCCTCAGCATCTGCTCAGAGGCCTGCAGTTACTGCTGTAGGCTTCAGACTGGCTGGAGCCGAGGTAAACCAGCAGAGGGGTCCCAGGCCTTCCCTCCAGCTTGGAACCCTCCCCACTCCCTGTGCTTACAGCCCCTCTGCTTGAAAAGTCACAAAGGGCCAGGAGCAATCCCTGAGATCCTCTTCTGCTCCCTAGGACTGAAAGAGTATCCCCAGGACCCAGAGGTCGTGAGGTAGAATTATATTTCAGTCATCATGAAAAATTGTAGAATGTCATGCCATCAATAGTTTCCCTTTTAATATTATTTTGGTTGTTTTGCAATCCAAGAATGAGAGCCAATCTATGGTCCCTCCAGTGCTCAGTCTGGGCAGCCGAGACCACCAGGAGGGTGAATGATCAGTTGTTACATCTGCTTGGGAAACGTGCCTTGATACACTGCCTCCAGGAGGGACGCTGGGTTGACTAATGTGAGTTAGAATTGATCTTATCTCTTGGAACTGGTGCAAGTGCAGAGATGGACAGTGGACGGTTCAGAGGAGGGGGAAGCTGCTGCCTTTAAAAGGAGTAATTCTCTCTGCAGCCCAGAAGGCCAAGATGAAATGTGATCCAAGAGTGTGAAGAGGGCAGAGAGGAGTGGTGACCTGTGAACTGTAATCAAGGCATGTCAGTGGTTCAGCCCTTGACCTTTGTTGGTTAGCATACTCCAGACTTTATCAAAGCCCACTCTGAGCCGGCCCCGATATGAAGGTGCACTGTATTAAGACAGAGATGAGTTAGGTTAAGTGTCTGGTGGGGATTGCACTTGGATGGGCTGGGGAGGCACGTGTGAATGTGATGTTGAGCTCCTGCCTGTATCCTCCATGGTCGTGGCCATCACCTTCGTGAGGTCCTCCTCGACTTCACCTGCAGCAAGTGCCTGCTTGGTTTGTTCTCCGGGGAGTACTGTGCTGACATTCACTAGCTTGAGCTCCCCAGGTGGATGTTCTCAGTGGTGTTGGTAGAACCATATTGTGGCATGGTTGTGAGAAGATGGACTTCTGTTGTGGATAGCGTCCAAACCGTTTGTGCAGAAGGAGGTGGACTGGGATTCAGGGCTCCAGGCTGCTAGGCGTAGCTCTGCCCCACATCTGTTAATGGGACTTAGGAACAAGACTGGCTTATGGCTTCCCTTCATCTAGTCAGTGGGAGAAAGGTTGCCTGGTATATTGTGCCTGCATACACATGTACATATAAAAATCTTACAAGATATTCTTTAGCTCTGAAAGATATAAACCAATAATAAAAGCATCTTATTTGGGAAAGATCACAAAACAGTTAAAGTTATTAAACAAGTTTCTACTTACTGTGGTACTTTTCAGGGTCCTTAATATAATGACACTAAGAGGTTGGCCAAAAAGAGCTTTGTTTTCCATAAGATGTTATGGAAAAGACTGAATGCGCCTTTTGGCCAATCCAATAATACAGTAAATTACTGCAGTGGGGTACGGTGGGCAGTGATTCACAAACTTAGTTGATCATGGAATACTTGGGTTGTAGAGGAGCCTACTAACTGATGTTCCTTCGCATCTACTTTGGGAACCACTAGTCTAGATAAGTGGTCCTCAATCTATGATGATTTTTGCCCCCTAGGGGACTTTTGACAATGTTTGGAGACATTTTAATTGTCACAACCTAGGAGAGCGGAAGAGTGCTGAAGGCCAGAGATGCTGTTAAACATTCCAAGATGTACAGGACAGATGCCCACATCAAGTTTATCTTGCCAAAACATCATTAGTGCCGAGGTTGAGAAACCCTGGGTGAGATGGTCCCTAAAGTAGCCTTCCCCCTCCCAGCTCTAACTTTTGGGGGAGTGGGCCTTTTGGTGACACCCCGTAACTTGGTGCACCTGTTTACCCAGGGTGATGTCTGGCCCTTTCACGTCATTGCTCTCTGGAAGGCAGGAGAGATGAGGTCATTCTGCTTTATCCTTGTTGATACTTGAACATTCCTGGCTCACAAGCCATGTACCCGTATATCCATAACCGTGGTCTGCATCTCTGGGAGCATGAGGGCTGGTGGCCAGGTGAGCAGAACACAAAGTCTCCCTTTCCTGGGTCTTATTTCCACTCTCAGTGGCCAAGTTGGGGGAGCTCACTCTGCTCTGTTGCCGGAGAGACTTGAATTTCAAAGCCCACACTGCCTGCCAGGAGCCGTTCCCACAGACAGTGCTGAGATTCCAAGAAGACTCTTCAGCTCACAGAGATTCATCATCTTTGTGAAGTTTTAAAATCAGAAATGGGTTTTACAGATACTCAAGATATTCTGGCTTTTTGTGGTTCCTCTTGACCACACCCACTTTTCCAAACACACATTGTCCTCCAGTAACCAAAACACAATAGGTAATGGAAATTTCATCACAGCTGACCCATAGAGACCCAAATGGGACCAGTGCAATTGTGTCTGAAGCATGGTGCCGTCTTGACTAATTAGCCTTTCACAGAAGTGAATGCTTCCCTGTACAACTTCAGGGAGATCAGCCGGTTGTGGCTCAAGGTAGACTGTTGGTAGTATCTCTTCCTTTTCTGGGCTTCAGAGGCACACATCCTCTAAGGAGTCGCTGCCACCACCGGGCCACATGAGCAGTCCAACTCAAGGTGGAAATACACTTCCTGCCTGCCTCCTACCCCATCAGTCCTGTGCTTCTTCTCATCACGGTGCCTCGTTATCTTCAGGGGCATGAGCCATTTACCAAGACACTTGTCTCTCCCTGGGAAGGCTGTGTAGGCAAGGATCAGCAGGCTTAGCGAGGCCAGCTCTGTCACCGGTGGTGACTTACAATCGTCTTGAGGAAGCCATGGTGGAATCTGTCCCCTCTCTTCCATCCTAGGTGGTGGGGTGCATTGTCCTGTGTCCAGAGATGTCAAATGAGTGAAATTAATGCAACAAATTTTACTGGCCACTGGCCCTGGAGTGGGTTGTAGAAAACACCTTTTTCAAAAAAACACTCAGTGATGGGTGACTTATTGGATGAATAAGTCCCAGCCTCTTGCTTAATTGGTTCAGACTTTTATTGAGTGTTAACCTTGTGCTAGGGAAGTGCTGCTGTTTATTCTGAAGGCTGCAGAGTCTGCAACTACAAGACATGGAGAAGGGGACGGAAGGCGTCGTAAGGTTTTGGGTCAGGTGTCGGGGGGCAGCAAAGATCTCCCGCCACTACAGTCAGCCCCCATTCGGTGTTACAGGTTCTGGCGCTTTGCTGAGTGCTTTCTGTGTCTCAGCTAACCCTCCCAGCTCCCCACCTATTCACCCACTCAGTCACCCACCCTGTCATCCACCCACCCAGCCCGCTGCCAACCCTCCACCCAGCCATCCTCTATCCGCTCTCCCAGCTACCCTTTCAGCCACCTTCTGCAGCGGACATTAACAACTTCCATTTCCAGGTGAGCCAACTGATGCTTATAGGAGGTTAAGAACCACCCAAGTTGTAACCAGACCTCAACTCATTTTTCCAGCACACTCTGAAGCCATGCTCTTAATTCTGTGCCTCCCACAAGTGCTGATTTGAATTCAGGTCCTTAGCTCCTAGCTCGTACCCAGTCTCCACAACCTCAGTGCTCCAGCCAGGCTCAGGGCTCTGGGGAGGGTCAGAGTGACCACCCAGAGTGTGACAGCACCATGCTGCTTACATGCAGTAGGCAGGGCTTTCCAGCTTCAGGAAGGATTGTTGTGTGCTCAGAAATTACATGTTCACCTGTTAGAACTGAAATAACCTAAGAGGAATTTTTCAGGCCATGGCTACAACCCATAAGTGGATCATAAAATCAATTTAGTGGGTCACAACCAATGCAAAAAAAAAAACAAAAAAGTATATGAAAGTACATCCCGTGTAATAAGGTTAGATGTTGTTCCATGAGCCCTTTGTTGCAGTTACTTATATACTAGATGTGTATGAGTCACAATGGAGAATAAATTTCTTACTGCGGGTGAAGGTTACAAATTTGAAAGCACCACCCAGGAGGGGAGTTGGGCAGGCCGCCAGCTACAGAGACAGGCACGCTGTGTGTGCTCTTTGAATCTCTGCTTGGTGGGTGGGTTGAAGGGGAAAAAGGACACAGCAGGTCTTGGCAGGTCAGTCAGCAAGGTTTGGCTGAGAGCCCACTCTGAACTGGGCTTTGTTGGTGTTTTGGGGGCTTCGTGATGTTAGAGAGGAGGTCCCTGCTGACCTTGAGTTCTTCCTTTCCAGTGCGAGAGAACAGCTCTACCCAGCAAGGTGAGGGGATGTAATAGGCAGTGTCTACAAGAATAATGATGGAGCAGTGCAAAGTAGCTGTGGTTAAGAGCATGAACTCCAGGGCAGCCGGCCTAGGTTTAAATCCTAGCTCAACTCTATCTCTTACAGTTCACAGCTTTGGGTAGGTCACCTAATCTCTCTGTGCCTTAGTTTTCTCATCTGTAAAATGGGCGTAAGAACGATACACACTGTGTGAAGTTATTATGAGGATTGAGTTAGTGTTTACAGAATGCTCAGAACAATGCCTGGCCCAGGGCCACCATATATGTATGTGTGTGTTTATTATATCTGGTGGCTCAGATGGTAAAGAATCTGCCTGCAATGTGGGAGACTCAGGTTTGATCCCTGGCTTGGGAAGATCCCCTGGAGAAGGGAATGGCAACCCACTCCAGTATTCTTGCCTGGACAATCCCACGGACAGAGGAGCCTGGCGGGCTACAGTCCGTGGGGTTGCAAAGAGTTGGACATGACTGAGTAGCTGACACTCGTTACATAAAGGTGAGCATATGAGCTTTAACTGAGTGCCTAACAGGAAGCTTTACCAAGGCTTAGAGCAGGCCTGGATGATTATTTTTCTAATATTCTTCTTCCCATCATTCAGTTTAGTTGCTCAGCCGTGTCTGACTCTTTGTGACCCCATGGACTGCAGTGCGCCAGGCTTCCCTCTCCATCACCAACTCCATCATCTTCCCATCGTGGTCATCCATAACTACTGTTTTCTCATCATAAAAATATTCTAGACACTGTGCAGAGTCTCCCATGTATGTCCTTCTGTCCAAGGAAGTGGGGCTTCTTATGTCCATTTCTCAGATGGCGATGTGGCTTGCTTAAAGAGGGGCCAAGCTAGGCCCCAGCCCCTGGTGGGTCTGGTTCTGAGACCTGTGCTTTTGAACCAGAGGGCGCATCCTGTCCTTGGCCTGCCGCCTCTGCTTTCTTTGAAGATGTGGCTGGTTTGGTCCTTTCCTGGCCCAGAGAAAAGGGTGCTGTTCTCTCCACTGGGCAGAAGGAGGGTTTTGAAGCTGGCTCTGTGGAATGCCCCAGCCCTCTCTGAGGGGTGACTCACGGAGCCACAGGGAGAGCTGGCTTCCTGATGGCGCTCACAGCTGCTGGAGCCCCCAGACAGCCTTGCTGGGGGCTGTGCTGGGGTCTGAGAGGTATCAGCAGCCTGCTGTTCCCCACACCTGGCTCATCCTCTCTCAGTCTGAGATGCAAGGCCCCGCTTGGGCTGGAAGCCCATGACAGATGCAGTTCCTCTTTGAAGTGCTGGACTGAAGAGACTTCCAAACAGGAAGCGTGGCCCAGCAGAAACCCATGCATTTTTAAAGGCTCTCCTGCCTTTGGAGGAAGGTCCCTGAGAAGGGCTGGAATCATTAGGGTGCTTAGTTATCTGGCTCAGCTCCAGGGAACCCAGGATATCAGTTTTGGTCTCAGCAGAAGTCCTGCCACCTGGGCAAAGCTGGAGGGCAGCCCGCCTGCCCCACCAGGGTGCCGGGCCCTCATCCTTCTGATCCCTGACTTATTAATGAGCTTTGATTGCTTGTTGCACGCCTACTGCATATTCACTAGACACAGTGCTGGATATAGATCTATATCTATAACTATAGAATATATAGTCTAAATATATATAAATATATATTTGTGGCATCCCACTCCAGTATTCTTGCATGGAAAATTCCATGGACAGAGAAGCCTGGTGGGCTGCAGTCCATGGAGTCTCAAAGAGTCTGACATAACTGAGCGACTTAGCATAATATAAAATATATAAACACATAAGAAGGATATATATTATTAATTAATATGTATTAATAAATATATGTTGATATATTATTAATATACGTTCTTATTAATTCTTACACCCTGGAAGTAGAGGCCGTTTTTATCGTCTAAGAACCTCCTGTGAGCTTTCCTTCTGTGAGTGTTGCAAAGGTAAATTGTTGAATGAATAAATGAACATGGGCCTTCAGTTCTAACCCCTTATGGAGATACAGAAGATCCCTGTGATGAGAGCACATGCCCACTGACAGCCTGTCTGAGCTCCGCTTGGCTGCTTACTGGCTGTGTGACCATGGGCAAGTGTCTTGACTTCTCTGTGCCCCTGGTCCTCATCTGCAGAACGGGAGATATTCGTACTAGTTGTGAGGATGAGAAGGATTACAACCCCCTTGCCAAGCATTTCTTATCATTTTTATCTTACAGCTCAGGAACTTGAGTTTTTGAAGGGTTAAGTAACCTGCTGCAGTTTGTGCGGCAAGTTTAGATTATAAGCAAAGCAAACGAAAGAGGAGGCAGGTCTGCAAAGCCGGGACGGTGTGTCCTCTGTGGCAGCTGCCACTCCTCTGACTAGATTGATTCTCAGCTCCTAAGTCAGAGGCTGAGAGGTTGATGTTCCAAAAGTCCACCCTCCTGGACAGAGACTAACGTGCTGTTCATGGGTTGACTGGACGTTTGAAATGAGATGCTGGCTTTGGAAGGGATGAGGGAGGGAACACTTAACTCCCAGGTTTGGGGAGGGGTGTGCTCATCTCAAAGAATCAGACCCCTCTCTTATTTTTCAAGGGCCTTGGGGTGGGGGACAGCATCCTGAAAATCTGACCTGCTGCAGCAGAACTAGGCTTTACAGTCTTTGACCTACCTGTAAAATATCTGAAGGTTTCCAAGTTCACACTGACTCTGTGAGCAGGCAGCCCTGGGTTAGCGTGGACTGGAGAGGCAAGGAACGCATTTGGTTGGTTCTCATTTTTATTCTGTGGTCTCTGATCTTGAGAATACAGAGTCCCTACCCCCTGGCGTCCCCTTTCTCTTCATCAACAGTGACATGCTGTGTCCACATTCCCTTCTTGGCGCCGTCCTAGGGTATCGGGCACACAACAGTGTCTGCCTCTTTTCAGAATAAAAATTATACCCCTTATTTTTCAAAAACAAGAGGGGTATAATTTGTGACTAAAACCAAGGTGCTCAGACTGTGAAAATATCTGTTGCTTGGATGTTTCTGTGTCGACTGAAAGTGAAAGTGAAGTCGCTTAGTCATGTCCAACTCTTTGGGACCCCATGGACTGTAGCCCGCCAGGCTCCTCTGTCCCTGGGTTTTTCCAGGCAAGAGTACTGGAGTGGGTTGCCATTTCCTTCTCCGGGGGATCTTCCCAAGCCAGGGATCAAACCTGGGTCTCCTGCATTGTAGGCAGATGCTTTACCGTCTGAGCCACCAGGGAAGCCCTCAATTAGAGAAGTCATTTCTAGCTCAGATCTGGAGAAGAAACTATTTGTTAGTGAGAAGCCTTTTGTGAGTGTCTTCCAGTGAGAAACGGGACCAGTTGAGCAAGTATGGGCAAAGCCAAGTCTCCTTAATTTATTCATTGACTCTTTTTTTTTTTTTTAGGCTAGAAAACAATCACATACTTTTGGCCAAAACCAGCCCTGGGGCAGGAATCCAACAAAACATCATACTAATTAGATAATCTAATTTCCAGAGAGAGACCCCAGCTCAAACTACTGCCTTGCTAGCAGTGATGCAGAGATGACAAAAGGATCAGTGAACAGAGGCCCATCATTCCCTTGAAGTTCACATGGACCCTCACCAAGGTTAGGGCTTGGCCAGAGCTTCACCTGAGTTTTCTGTGTGTGTGTGGGGGGGCGGTATCTGTAATAGTGAGAAATACTATGCTTAGAGGAAAAAGTGCTATAAACTGGATGACTGAAATAAATAGAAATTAACTTTTTCATAGTTCTGGAAACCAGAATTTCAGAATCAAGGATTTGCAGGTCTGTGTTCCTGAAACCTGTAGAGGAGGCTCTGTCCTCTCTCTCTAGCTTCCAGGGTGGTCATCCATCCTTTGCATTCCCTGGCTTGCTGCTGCAACACGCCAGTCTCTGCCTCTATCCTCGGGTGGGCTTCTTCCTGTGTCTCTGTCTTCTTAGGGCCTCCTCCTCCCTGTTTTACTCTCTCCTCCTTCATAAGGACGCACATGATATTGAATTAATGACTCACTTGGTTACATCTCCAAAGACCTTATTTCCAAATAAAGTCATGGTCACAGGTTCTGGAGTTTAGACATAAACATATTTGGAGGGGAATGCAGTGCAACCCATTATGTATAGACGCCTTGCCTGAACACTGAAGAGATGGATCAGGCTTTCTCCTGCCAGTGTGAAGTGAACAAGCTGGGGTTCTCCTGGGAATCAGGTTCCTGGAAGGAGGAGAAAACTGCAGGTAGAGGACTTAAGCTCTGAATGTCCTTTTTTCCAGATCTGTGTTTCCCTAGATGGGTTCTCCAGACTAGCAGCATCTACATCAGCTGAGAACTTGTGAGAAATGTCAGTTCTTAGGCCCCACCCCAGACTTCAGTTCAGTTCAGTCACTCAGTCGTATCTGACTCTTTTTGACCCCATGAATTGCAGCACGCCAGGCCTCCCTGTCCATCACCAACTCCCGGAGTTCACCCAGACCCACGTCCATCGAGTTGGTGATGCCATCCAGCCATCTCATCCTCTGTCGTCCCCTGCTCCTCCTGCCCCCAATCCCTCCCAGCATCAGAGTCTTTTCCAATGAGTCAACTCTTCGCATGAGGTGGCCAAAGTACTGGAGTTTCAGCTTCAGCATCATTCCTTCCAAAGAAATCCCAGGGCTGATCTCCTTCAAAATGGACTGGTTAGATCTCCCTACAGTCCAAGGGACTCTCAAGAGTCTTCTCCAACACTGCAGTTCAAAAGCACTTCTTCAGCGCTCAGCCTTCTTCACAGTCCAACTCTCACATCCATACATGACCACAGGAAAAACCATAGCCTTGACTAGACGAACCTTTGTTGGCAAAGTAATGTCTCTGCTTTTGAATATGCTATCTAGGTTGGTCATAACTTTTCTTCCAAGGAGTAAGCGTCTTTTAATTTCATGGCTGCAGTCACCATCTGCAGTGATTTTGGAGCCCCCCAAAATAAAGTCTGACACTGTTTCCACTGTTTCCCCATCTATTTCCCACGAAGTGATGGGACCGGATGCCATGATCTTCGTTTTCTGAATGTTGAGCTTTAAGCCAACTTTTTCACTCTCCACTTTCACTTTCATCAAGAGGCTTTTGAGTTCCTCTTCACTTTCTGCCAACTGAACCAGAAACTCTAGGGTGGGGCTCAGCCACCTCTGTTGGGTGGTTCTGATGCTACAGTTCAAGGGTTATTCTTGTATGTTTTTGTCTTTTGTTCTTACTGCAGTGCTTTCAGATGGGGCTGCCTGTTAATGCTGGAAGATGTTTTGGGTTAAAGTAGATATTAATAGTTTGGAACTTCCTAGTGGTCCAGTGGTTAAGACTTTGCCTTGTAGTGCAGGGGGTGTGGATTTGGCCCCTGGTTGGGAAGCTAAGATCCCACATGCCTTGGGGTCAAAAAACCAAAACAACTGATATTGTAACACATTCAATAAATACTTTAAAAATGGACTGTGTTGGGACTTCCCTGGTGGTTCAGTGGTTGAGAATCTGGCTGCCCATGCAGGAGACGTGGGTTTGATCCCTGGTCCTGGAAGATCCCATGTGCTGTGGAGCAACTAAGCCAGCAAGCTGCAGCTACTAAGCCCATGAGCCTAGAGCCTGTGCTCTCTGCAGTGAGAGAAATCTCTCTCATGCTCTCTGCATGAGAGGCCCGCACACCAGAACTAGAGAGTAGCCCCCACTTGCCTCAACTAGAGAAAGCCCATGTGCAGCAATGAAGACCTAGCACAGCCATAAATTAAAAAAAAAAAAAAAAAAAAAGATTCTCTAAAAAGAATGATTTATGTCAAAAAATATTTTTTTTAAATTTTTTCTTAGATAGTAAACTATTTTATATAATATTTATTGGGTATTTATTGTATATGAAACACTATTGTACATCCCTGGTAGAATGCAAAGATGAATAAGGCACAGTTCCTGTTCTCAAGGATTGGATAATGTATGTGGAAGGGGGTGACGGTGGAGACTAGAAGCTAGAAGAGTTTGTTAAATATAGTACTTCAGTCCAGTTCAGTTGCTCAGTCATGTCCAACTCTTTGTGACCCCATAGACTGCAGCGTGCCAGGCTTCCCTGTTCATCACCAACTCCCGAGCCTACTCAAACTCCTCGCATCAGTGATACCATCATATAGGTGAACCAGCCTCAAAATCTGAAATGTATGTTTTGCTGCGGCAGTGTTGATTTTGTTTTGGTATGAGCCATTGTATAGTTCTATGGTCTAAGTCAAACAAGTTCTGTGACTAGCTCTGAGCTTTTGATATGCTTTATGCACTGAACATTGAAAATTTCCAGGAAAGGAAACAGTAGCACTTTCAAATTTCATTGATAAAAGAAGTCCTTCTGTACGGAGTATCCCATTGGATTGGCATTCTGTAGAGTACGCACTGGGAAACACTGCTCCCGTCCACATATGAAGCCATTCAGCAAACTTTTTATGAATCATCTTCTAAGAACCAGGCCCTGTGTTGGGGGAATAGAGCAGTGAAGACATAGTTTCTCTCTCCATGGAACTGAGAACTTGTGCTGGAGCTGGCAGACTGCAGGCTGTGGGCCAAGCCTGCCCTGCCGTCTGTTTTTTTTAATGGCCTACTAGCTCAGAAAGGTTTTTACATTTTTTTTTTTGAGCTGAAAAAATTTTTAATAAAGGATATTTTATGAAATGTGAAAATTCTATGAAATTCAAATTTCAGTGTCCATAAATAAAATGTGATTGGAACACAGCCACTCTTGTTTGTCTGTGTTTTATTTCTGACCACTTTTGTTCTGTGATGACAGAGTTGATTAGTTGCCAAAGAGATTTTAGGCTCCTGCAGAGCCTGAAATAGGGCTTCCCAGGTGGTGCTAGTGGTAAAGAATCCGCTTGCCAATGCAGAAGATGCAGGAGACATAGGTTCAATCCCTGAGTTGGGAAGACCCCCTGGAGAAGGAAATGGCAACCCACTCCAGTATTCTTGCCTGTGAAATCCCATGGATAGAGGAACCTGGTGGGCTACAGTCCACGGGGTAGCAGAGTCAGACAAGACTGAGCACCCATACGTCCAGAGCCTAAAACATTCGCCAGCTGACCCTTTACAGTTGCCAGCTCCTGCTCTGTGGAAGCACAGAGGCTGTGAGCAAGTATTTGTGGATGCCTTGAATGTTCTGGAGGAGGAGTGAAAGCGCTACGTGATTAAAGAGCTTTCCTCACTCAGTGGAGGTGGAGGGGCCATTAGGGAAGGCTTGCTGGAGAGAGAGCTCATGTCTGAGTGGGAAGCCTAGAATATGACTGGGTGGAGAAGGTTGTTTCAGGGAATGGTACATGCAAATCCATGAGTCGTAAAGGAGACCCACTCATGGAAGGAAGGGAAGAAAGTCCAGTATGGCTGGAGAATAAGGAAGGTGAGGGTGAGAATGGTTTCATATGTGGATCAGATATAAGGCAAAACCCAGACATCCAAGAACATCCCTGAAGGCCATGCTGAGGAAGCTGAACTTGACCCTGAGAGCAGTGGGGAGTCATGGAAGAGTTTAAGCACAGGGATGATAGAAGTGATGTCAACTTTGCGAGATCTCTCTGGCTTAGTGTGGAGGATGGATGGGCTGCTAAGCCCCTTCAGTCGTGTCCGACTCTGTGTGACCCCATAGACGGCAGCCCACCAGGCTCCCCTGTCCCTGGGATTCTCCAGGCAAGAACACTGGAGTGGGTTACCATTTCCTTCTCCAATGCATGAAAGTGAAAAGTGAAAGTGAAATCACTCAGTCGTGTCCGATTCTTAGCGACCCCATGGACTGCAGCCCACCAGGCTCCTCGGCCCATGGGATTTTCCAGGCAAGAGTACTGGAATGGGGTGCCATTGCCTTCTCTGGGAGGATGGATGGGGCACTGGAGCAAAAGCAGATACTTTATTATTAATTATGAAGCCTAGCAGTCTGGGGAGAGAAGGTGTGGGTAGAGGGAAATGCGTGATTGGAGGTGCAGAGGCTTTCTGTGATACTCAGCACCTTCGTGCTGGACCCTGGGTGCTTCGTGATGGCCTTCTACACAATGAGCCTGCATCCTCTTAGACCCTGACTTATCAGTGAGCATTGATTGCTTGCTGCACGCACTACATATCCATTAGGCTCAGTGCTAGATGTAGAGATATATTTATCTTTATTTAGAATATAAGTTTTTATAGATGTAGTAATTAATAAGAATATACATATTCTTGTTATATATTGATATTTACAGATGTAGGTATGTATTTGTCTAGAATATGTATTTATATTCTATAGATACAAGAATTTATAATCAATATATTTTATAGAATATATTTTAAAGAATGTATAATATATATTTTACAGAATATATATATATTCTGTGAAAGTGAAAATGTTAGTTGCTCGGTCATGTCCAACTCTTTGGAATCCCATGGACTGTAGCAAGACTGCTCTGTCTGTGGGATTTCTTAGGCAAGACTACTGGAATGGGTTGCCATTCCCTTCTCCAGGGGATCTTCCTGACCCGAGGATCAAACCTGGGTCAGCCACAGTGTAGGCAGATTATTTACTTTCTGAGCCACCAGGTATGTGCTCCCATATATATTCTATAGATATGAAAATTAATAAGCCAGGTTTCTGACCTCAGGATTCTTAATTGGAAGGGATGATGGATGCTTGAACATATCGAGGGCTGATAACCAGAGGAACAAATAGTACTGTGAGGGGACAGAGAGTAAGGTTTGAGTGAATATCATTGAGAGGTGTTAATTCTTATTAAGAGATCTGGAGAGGCTTCATGGTGGAGGTGCCTTTAAACAGTTTTGAATAATGTCCTGCATTTGGAAAGAACTGTAATTAGTCCAAGAGGACCAAAATAATGGACTTGTGACAGTATGAGGTATTTATACAGCAAAGGGCTCAGGAAGCAGTGTGGCTGGAGTGAGTGATGAGTGGAAGCTTATGGAAGGTGAAGAGGGGGTCCTGAGGCTCCTGATCTGGCATGGGACTTGACCTAGTCTTCTGACTGATTTAATGTTCTTGCCACTTTAATCAAGGCTGTGCTGAGACCATGAGCAACTCTCAGGAGTAAATCTGCAGGGCAAGAGAAGACTCTCTTTCTCTGATGGCAAGGGGTCCTGCCTACCTCATTTCATGACCTCCTGAGGCAAGTATAAACAATAAAACACACCCCCTCCCCATTGCCTTGTTTATAGGCTCAGACCCTGTATCCAACAGCAGACTGTTGTATTATCAAGTCCTCTGGGGTTCCTAGCCCATTCATCCCATGGCTGTGTGTTTCTGACTTCTGCTTTGACTTTGACATTCTTCTTCTGGGTGGTGCCTGCCCCTCAAAACTGTGAGAGTTTTTTTCCCCAAAACAAATAACTTTTTACTGAAGTATGGTTGATTTACGATGCTGTATTTGTTTCAGGGGCTTCCCAGGTGGCTCAGTGGTAACGAATCTGTCTGCCAATGCAGGAGATGCAAGAGGTGCAGGTTTGATCCCTGGGTCAGAGAGATCCCCTGGAGAAGGGAATGGCAACCCACTCTAGTATTCTTGCCTGAAAAATTCCATGGACAGAGGAGCCTGGTGGGCTGCAGTCTACGGGGCGGCAAAGAGTCGGACACGACTGAGCGTGCATGGATTAGTTTCAGATGTTTAGCAAAGTGATTCAGTTACATTCACAAGTGCATGTCTATTCATTTTCAGATGGTTTATTATAAGATATTAAACGTAGTTCCCTGTGCTGCACAGTAGATCATTGTTGTTTGTTTTATATGTAGTAATGTGTGTATATATTAATCCCAAGCTCCTAATTTATTCTCCTCTTTCCCCTTTGATAACCGTAAGTTTGTCTTCTATGTCTGTGAGTCTTTTTCTGTTTTGTACATTCACTTGTATATATATTTTTAGAATCCACATATGAGTGATATCATATTTGTCTTTCTCTGTCTGACTTCAGTTAGTGTGATAATCTCTAGTTCTATTCATGTTGCTGCAGATGGAGTCACTTCATTCTTTTTTATGGCTGATTAATGTTCCATGTCCGTTATCCATTCATCCGCCGATGGACATGTAGGTTGCTTCCATGTCTTGGCTGTTGTAAATAGTACTGCTGTGTACATGGAGGTGCATGTATCTTTTTGAGTTAGAGTTTTCATCTTTCCTGGATATACGCCCAGGAGTGGAATTGCCGGATCATATGGCAACTGGAAGTTTTTTTTTTTTAAGAAACCGCTATACAGTTATTTATAGTGGCTGCACTGATTCATATTTCTACCAACAGTAGGAGGGTTCCCTTTTCTCTACACCCTCTGCAACATTTATTATTTTAGACTTTTTGATCATAGCCATTCTGACCAGTGTGAAGTGATACCTCATTGTGTGTGTGTGTGTGTTTTTTTTATCATTTTTCTAATAATTAATGATGTTGAGCATCTCTTCATGTGCCTGTCGACCATCTGAATGTCTTCTTTGGAGAAATGTCTATTTAGGCTTCTGCTCATTTTGGGGATTGATTTGTTTGTTTTTTTGATATTGAGATGTATGAGCTATTTATTTATATGTTTTGGAAATTGATTGATTGTTGGTCGCATCATTTGCAAATATTTTCTCAAATGATGCAACCGGCAGGGCTTTTAATGAGGTTTTTCTTGGTTCTTGGCCCTGTTTTCAGGGCTGTGACACAGGGTTACTTGCAGTTTGAGTCTCGAGTCTCTGTCATGTCCCATAAGATACTTAATAAAGGTGGGTGATGATGGCAGGCCCCTTAAAAACAGTTTGGCTGATTTATTTTTAGATGTCTTTTCAAAATTGTGAAATGAAACAAATATACAGAAAAGTGTATAAAATACGAAAGTACAACAAAAAAGTGAATGATCATGAGACAATCCAGGTAACCAACCAGGTCAAGGAATAGAATGCTGCCGGGGTCCCCAGGAGCTTCTGCGCATGTCCCTTCTCCTTACCTGGCTTCTCACCTCTGATGCATCAGTGCCGAGGAATGCTAGTAACAACTCTGTCTGTCCAGCTTCCAGTCAGAAAAGCAGCTGCAGAAGGAGAAGAAAAACAGAACCTTGGTATTCAGGCAACAATCTGACCTTTCTTCAGAGCAGCCCACACAGAGGAGGTCTGGTCTCCGTGAGTTCCAGGGGCCAGGCTGACAGTTGTTATGGAAACATGGGGCTCACAGGATGGTGGCTCAGGTGATGGCCACAGCACTCAGCCAGGGGCTCCCATGCTGTAGGGCTCTTGTCTCATTGCAGTTTTTATGTACTTCTAACAAGAAGCTCCTGAGATTTAAAAGAAGATTCCTCTCTCGTGTTAGCTGCCTCCCAGCATCCTCCTGATCCAGCCACACTTCATTATTGCAGATGGAGCACTACAGGAGGAAGAGAATGCTGCTGTTGATCCAGGGGAGACTGTGGGTCCTTAGGCAAGAATGTGGCAGAACTAAGAGTAAGAGTTCAGTAATCATTCATTAGCAAATGTGATGTGCAGGTTTCAGACAGCTTTGCAAGCTGGTTTTTCTAACAATTGTCTTGGGCCCCTCTCTGATTAGAGTTTGTGTTTGTGGAAGGATGCCCATCTGAACAGGCATAAGGGGAAAAGCAATCTCCATCGGAAGAGAAGGCTGAAAGGCTTCTAGGAGAACGGTGTGTGTGCCTTTTGAGATTTCAGTTCTTGAATCACTCACCCCAGTAGCTCTTCAATATTTATAATGGGTGCACTGCAATTAGATTTGCAAATTCAGAAAATTGGGGGGTGGGGAGGGCTCCTGTGGGGAGGGAGGCCCCTGTGTTTGCAAGTACGTGGGTTGCATGCACTTTGCTTTGGCTTCCTGTGGACTCTATTTCTGACTTCATCTTTGGGCTGGACCTGCTTCTTTGTCAAGTGTGCCCTCCTGACCGAGGTCTGGAGACAGGGGAAGGGTGTGGGTGCCCCGGGGGCAGCGAGCCGCCACGTCCAGACGCTCGGTGTGCTCTGTCTGGGTGGAAAACCTCATCTGAAGCCAGACTGAATCACACCAGTTTCTAAGACATTCTTCAACCATGTTAGGCAAAAGAGTCCCCCGCTGACAAGCCGGGATAGAAGGAAACCTGATATAATTTTGGAAAAACCTTCTTCGAGAAAGAAGGTTCTCACAGCTGCTGAGCCTCTCCCCGACGTCCAGGGTTGGAGGGGTCCCAGGCCACAGGGAGGAGATTGATGGGTCCAGGGGTACCAAGTGGAGAGTGGAGGCTTTGCAGGGCTGGGGTGCTGGTCGTTCCCAACTCGCAGTAGAAGGAGAAGGAGAAGCAGTTGTCAGAACACAGTAGAAATAGAAGAACCCTCCCCTCTCCCCCGGCTGTTGAATTATTGTTATTATTTCACATTAACAGCCAGGCCAGACTCTCTTGCATTTGGCTGCTGTGTTGGAAATCTAGATCCAGGCTAGGGTTGTGGGAACCCAGAAGCATAGGAGGCTGGAGTTTCAGAGCCCAGCCAGGCTTCCGAGGCGGGTGCAAGCTCAGAGCACAGGGAGACAGGCCTCTCTGCAGACCCCCAGCAATCTGCTCCTGGGTCCTCACACTGTTAACATCACTGGGTCCTGAGTGTATCTGTATGCCTGATCACCTGGCCATCCCTCTGCCTCCTGAGGTCTCTCTGACTTGCTGGGCCTTGGTTTCCTGAATGGGGGTCATGTTTCCCATTGGGAAAGGCTCTGGGGCAGGGGCAGTGGCCTTTATTGCAACAGCTCTTTTGACCTGAAGCCAAACCCTATCCAAGTTCAGCAAACGGAAGAGGTGGAAAAATATTCAGTTGGTGAGGTCTATAGGCACATATTGGGTTAGGTCCTAAATTGTGGTGGAAATTTTCCTGGAACGGGGCAGATCCTTTTGTAAACAAGAACATTCATCTTTTTTTGACTGACGTGCCTAGTGAGGCATGTGCCTCTCAGAAGCCCCATGACATGTATTCTTGTTTGGGATTCGGTGTTTGTATTTGAAAATGTAGCTGCTCGGAGGAACATCAGTGTGGGAGCCAGCAGTCCTGTTCAAGCTTCAAGTCATGGAAACTGGCCTGGTTGGGCCAGGATGTCAGTGGTGCCCGGGGAAGGGCCTGCTTTTCCAACGCCTCCTAAGCCGTGTTTTACTTTACTCATTCAGTGTGCATACCTGCTCATCACTTGCTGTATGCCACACACTCTGGATATCTTAAAAAATGGACCTTGACTTCAAGGATCTTTCAGGCTAATTGGGGCATTCTGACATGCATGGATGAGAAGACAGCTAAGGCTGCCAGCCAGGGCCCGTGCGGTGTTGAGAGAGAGTGGATTGTGGGCACTGGGGTTAGGACATGGAGGGCTGTCTGTCATCCGGAGATGGCACCACGGGGCTCCTGGGGCTTGATGGAGCAGAATGAAGATGGGCGGAGAGAAATGCAGAGGGCATTCCTGGGATGGGAATAGCTGTAGAGGTCACGAGGACTGGGTCCTCCCAGAGAAAGCTGGTGGGGGAGCGGGCTTAGTTAGGAGTGGGAGGGAAGCCGGCAGGCCTGAAGACTGGGTCTTGGGGATATGGAAGGAGCAGATTTGGCCAAGGCAGTTCCCTCCTGGAGCTTACCCTCTAGTGGAGATGGGTGGGAGCTTACCCTGTCATGGAAACTGAAGGGGAATAAGTGCCCCCGGGTATAAGGTTGGGCAGTGGTAATGGCTATGAGGAACAATGTTGCAAACTAAGGGGATGAAAGGAATTGGCTTCCCTTGGCATTCCCAGGGACTTTGCTCACCAGTCATTCACCTTTTTCCTCCATGTTGCTTTTGTCTGTTGGCTTGGAGGGCATTGTTCAACCAACCATCAGCAATTCATCCCACTTGCTCTCTGATGGTAAATACTTTCTTTCCAGATGCCTTTTGAATGATGGTTTGGGGCCACAGAAACAGTGTCCCTGTTTCCAGGGAGATTGTTTAGGTTCTGCGTGTTTCCTGCTGTAGAAGCAGGGGGGGATGCTAAACTCAGAGTGGGGCTGGGAACTCAGGACTCCATGGTATGGCCCTGAGCCCTGAATACTGATGCAGTCCCTTCCCTCCGCTCTCGGGATCTGCTCCAGCTGAGCTGTTAGAGCCCTGAGGGACCTCATCTCCATCCCTTGGGTCCTATCTCTCCTGGCCCCAAGGCTATCCCTGTATGGTGTGACAGACACACCCTGGGTTCCTGGTCACTATGACCTCTCTGGGCCTGAATTTCCCATCTGTAGCATGAAGACTAGGGGAGTGGTCCATAGTTTCCATTGGGTACTCAATAAACTTTAAAAATCATAGAGCATTTCAGAGGGTTGCCAGCTTTTTATTTTTCAAGCAAGAAAGAACCTGTGAAATGCCAGCTCTAGATTGTCATTTCATTCAAAGGGCATGTTAATACCCAAGCAAGGAGTGATGACATGTCAGAGAAAAGGATATTTCTCCCCTGGGGAGGAGTGTTGGGTGTTTTTCACTGGCACACACACCACACACATATTACACTGAGCTCCTGCTTTCCACTTCTAAACTCCATCGCAGTGCAGCGCTGCTCTGTGGCCCAGTGGGTGGGGACCACGGGACCAGAGCGCCGGAGAGCCAGCCTCGCAGGATGCTTTGCTGTGGGGAGCCAGATCCTCTTCCTGATGTTCAGTCTGCCACAGGCTCCCTTCCTTCCTCTACTTTGCACCTCTTGACCCTTCCACTGTCTCTCTCAGCAACTCCTCTCTCAAAGTGGGGATACTCCAAACTGCCCTGGGCTGCTTTTCAGGAGCTGGGAGAGGTGGAAGAGAGGAGGAGCCCATGACCTCCCTAACCAGATGATCTGGTCCTTCAGATGTCAAAACTCCACACCTTTGGATGGGATTCAGTTGTTTCCCAATCAAGTTCACATTCTTGTTTTTATTCCATTTGCCTTTTTTCTACTCACATGGGTCATAAAAGTTAACTGGGCTATGATATGGAGATTTCTGCCTTCTTTTGTGAAAATGAAGGTTTTGGATTTCCTCTGGGTCTTAGTTATCCTTATCCAGTCTGTTTTGACTAGAAACAAAGCTGGCCTTCACTTTGGTGAAGAAGACAGAGATGGGGTTTATTGTCTAGAAAAATCTGGATTCCCATCCTGATGGGCCCTCTGTTAGCTATGGAACCTTGGGCAGGTCATTGTCCAAGGTCACACAAGTGCATACTCTGGCACTTAGTCGATAAAACTGTTCACTGCGTTCTCACCACCTACTTTGCATTCATCATCACAGTTGATCCTTGTAGATATTCTCTGAAGAAGGTGTTTGTACACCTGTTGTTCAGTTAAGGACACTGATGCTGGATAAAGTGGAGTGACTTGTACTGGGTTGTATAGCTGATATGAGGGGAAGTCAGGAAGTGGATTCTGGGCACAAGGATCCCCTGTGCCTGCCACCCTTTTTGTGCTGTGTCTTAGCCATGGCGGGGGCGGGTCTACTCAGTCTTTTAAGTGAACAAGCTGTGTTTCCTTGAAGAAGTTTCTACCCTTCTATGACTCTAGGCTTCTTTCTAAAGGGAAGGAACCAGCCTTATACATGTTCTCAGGTCCCTTACGGCTCTGACGTCTACAGATCTAGACTCTGAGATGCACTTCATTAAAAAAAGAAACACATGTTTTGAAGGGGTTTGAGTGCTCTCCATGAAACAAGAAGTCCCTCTGGACTGCCTTCCCATACAGTGCCAGATTCTTCCTACAGGGAAAAGGGATTTGTACTGAGCATATAGGCCTCAGTGGGATTTATAAGACTGTACTAACCACAGCCCTGCAGAAAGCCTTAGTGCCTCAGTTGCTTATCTTTAGAATGGGCATAATGGTGCCTAACTTACAGTCTTGTTAACAGGATTCACCAAGCGAATACAAGGCATTCAGAAAATTGTGTATCTATTATCAATCTTTCTGAGTATCTGGTCCTGCCTCAGACCTGCCTTCTCTGGTTACAAGCGATTCCTCAACTGGAAAACAAGTGTGATCTTTGTCTTCTGACTTGAGCCCCTGTGGTGGTTTTCTTGTGCCTGTGGTTCCTGAGTCCTTCTCCCAGGACAGGGCAGGCTGCCCTCAGACTGGTATGGTAGCTCAACCGCTGTGTCTTTGCATGTGAGCAGGCTGTTGTGGGCTCAGCCCGGCTGCTCTGGCTGAGAGGTCAGAGCTGAGGTCTCTGCTAATCCAATTCCAAGTCTTTCAGGTCCAGAGAGTGAACTCTGGACTGTCACTTCTCTGTCCCCATTTTGTTAAACTGATTGATTGAGAAGGAGATCGTTACTTTGCAGACATGGTGTATAGGCTGAGATGGATGCATCAGTCTTGAAAGTTCAGGGTTGACTCATTAATTTTAAGCAACAAGTGTGGCACGTCTCACCATGGGATATAGTGTCTAATGGGTCACTCTATTCCCTAATTGGCACCCTCTCCCGTAGACCATTTTTCCAACACCCTATCCGTACATGGCTGGTTATAACCAGATGTCTGTACTACACAATTCTGTTGTTTATAAGCCATAGGGTATAAGGCAGTTGTTTCAATGCTAGAAATAAGCAGCATTTTATAAGGAGATTCCATCTCTTCTTGGTACATTTTGCCTATCCTGAGGCAGCAAGGAAGAGGGAAAAAACATGGCCTTTGGTCTTAGAATAGACTGGATTTAAATTTCACCTCTGCCACTTAAAAGATGAGTGTTCTTGAAAATTACCCATCCTCTGTGAGCCTCATAACATTCCTACCTTGCAGGATTGTTGTGAGGATTAAATAAGATGGTCTAAGACTGCCAAGGAGAGAACATGGCTGGTAGAGACAAGAAGTCAAGGATTTCCTAACAGTCAGTTGACCCTCTCAGTCCCCAGGCAACAGGTGGGCAGTGCTGAATGTGAGAAGAGCCAGTAAGGACCCCAGTGCTTCCCCAGCATCTCACGCTGCTGGGACACGGGGAAGCGCAGGACTCACGGTCCAGAGGCCAAGGTCAGGCGGTTTCAGAGCTGGACAGAAACTTGGGGAGTGTTTCCATGGCCCCTTTGAATTGGAAGCAAGGAAGCCTGAGGCACAAAAATGGTAAGCGACTGTTAAAGAGCACCCGGCCCTTTTCTGCTGCCACCCTTTCCCTTCCGTGACCACCTATGTCTTCACACACTGCGCAGGTGGACTCCTAGGAGTGTGAATCTGGACAGGGTACCTGGGAAGCCAGAGCTAAAAATGCCCGTGACGATGAGTTAACTTAGAACCAGCAGAGAGACCCAGGCAATGCGATGGTTTTCTGACATCCCAGAGCAACTGGCCTTGTCCGAACTTCTTTTTAAGCTCCTGAAGCCTGTTTCTGTGGGCATGCTGCTCCTTCCCTGGACATGTAACCTGTCGTTAACAGACACAATAGCTGCTGCATCGGTTGAAGGTGGAAGTGTTAGTCTCTGAGTCATGTCTGACTCTCTGCGACCCCATGAACTGCAGCCAGGCTCCTCATGGGATTTCTCAGGCAAGAGTACTGGAGTGGGTTGTCATTCCCTTCTCCAGGGGATCGTCCTGATCCAGGGGTCAAACCTGGGTCTCCTGCATTGCAGGAAGATTCTTTACTGTCTGGCACAAATGTGGTGCCCCATATATATCTGGGTCCTGGGGGGCTGATGAGGCTACAAGGTGCAGGGGAGCTCCCTCCTACCCGGGGCAGGTTGGATGATTAGGACTTCCCAAGGGCAGAAACCAATCCTGCCTCGTCTCCACCCCCACCTGCCCAGTCTCAGGTGCCCATCTCCTTCCTCCTCTCTCTTTGCAAAACCCTATGAAAATCCGAGCTGGTGGTGCCCACGTTATGCTTTATTTGCTTGAGCTGCTCGAGGTATTCAGCCTAATCCCTAATATGCAGGATTATTGGTACCTGGGAGAATCCTGCGGCTGGGCCACCCTTCTAGAATGTGAAGGAGGCTGTAGGGGGCAGCAGGAGAGGGTGGGAGACAATTTCCTCTTGAGCTGTTTGGAAGATCTCCAACCTTTAGGCCTGGTGAAGACCTGTGGCAGAGGGACGGGATGATAGTCTGTGAGGGTGTCCTGGAGCCCTGTGGGTTTATAGATGTGGATGTTCAGGCATTGCTGGGTCTTGGGCCAGGCTGAGGCACAGGATGTTAGCACATTGCCCGTGAAACAGAGCATCTTATAAAAGCTAAAATGGGCCTATGGGTTTTTACTCAGTAGATTTCAAACTTCTTTTTCTGCAGAAAACCCCTTCACTCAAGTGCAGTCTAGCCCAGAACCTTAATAGGTGAAAATGCTCAGTGTCATGGTGATTTGATTTTCACGAGGCCTGGGGGCCTTGCCTTCTTGGCTGCCTCTTGCCAACCCCCTAAGGTACCTGATCAAACACACAATACTGGCCTTTAGGGGACAGAAAAGTGTGGATCTAACCTACCGCTCCCCATCGTCTCCCAGATGGGGACTGTGTTTACTTTGCTTAGAGAGGTTGGGTGGCTGGTCAAGGCCACACCTCCTGTGCCTGGCGAAGCCAGGGCTAGAATACAGGCTTCCTAACTCATATCCCAGAGCCCTTGGCCTTGCTGTGCTGTGCTTAGTTGCTCAGTCGTGTCCGATTCTTTGTGACCCCATGGACTGTAGCCCTCCAGGCTCCTCTGTCCATGGGGATTCTCCAGGCAAGAATATTGGAGTGGGTTGCCATGCCCTCCTCCAGGGGATCTTCCCAACCCAGGTCTCCCGCACTGCAGGTGGATTCTTTACTGTCTGAGCCTTGCTACCATCCCTCTGACAGGAGACAAGGATTTCTGGATTCCTACTTTGTGCTTAGCTGAGGGCAGCTGCCTGCCAGGCTGCTGGCTCAGTTTACCTTTGTGAGAGAGGGCATGGAGGGGCAGAGGACTGCTGCTGGGGAAGAGTGAGGGTGGGGGTTCCAGGCAGACTGAAGCAGGATCCATCAATGCAGGCTCAGGAGAAATGGCTTTCTGATGTCAACCAGGGAAATGCGAGGATGAAGTGGGATTATGAGACGTGAGGGGAGGGCAGATGGAGGTTTCTGGGTCCTCCCTTCCCCCACAGCCTTCTGGATGTTGAGCACCCAGGAAGTACTCCATAGCACCAGCCCTGGACAGAGGGAGGTCCAGAATGGGACTCCCAGGGATGGGAAGTGCTCTGGTCCTGGACAATGCCCCGCCCCAGAGGCTCTCCAGGCCTGGCAGCATCAGGCCAGGTTGCCCTATTAGGGATGCAGACTGCACAAGAGAAGGTGTCTCCTCCTCTGGCAGCATTTGCATAGAGAACCTCAGTGCTCAGCAGGAGGGCTCGCAACCTGTCAACTCAGCCACCTTCATTTCCCATCTGACACTCTGCTCCGTGAAGGGTGATTTAGGGTTCCAAGCTGGTTCTTGGCCAAGAAAGGAACCATGTTCCTCTGTTCTTGATTTAACCGTCCTCTTAAGGCACAGGAGCCTTGAAGAAGGGTCTCTGTGGTACACGCAGTACCCAGACGTCGGCCAAACTGAGTGTTCTGATGGTAACAAACCTCTCCTGGGCCCTTCGCAACAGTCCATAATCCTTCCGCACACATTATCCTTGAGAGGAAGTCAGCTCAGGTGCTTGTCTCTCTTTGGTGTCAGACAGCTGGGTTTAAATTCCGACTGTATCTTCCCGGGCCAGCTGATTAAGCCCTTGTCTGCAAATGAGTGCGTTGAAACCTGCCTTGTAGAGTCATGGTGATGATGTTTAGAAACAGTGGTATTGTTTCTGAGTATTATCATCCTTACTTACTAATAATATTATTTGTTCTAGATATTGTGCTTGCTGATGACTGACTTCCCATCTGCTACAGCTCTCCCTGTCTCCTTCATTTATCTCCTTCTGGCCTCCTTCCCTCCTTCCCTCCCCTCTCCCTTCAGCCTTCCTTCCTACCTTTCACCAAGGTGCATCAAGTGCTTACTTACTGAGCTTATAATGTTTCATTGTTGAGGACACAGCCGTGAACAAAAGAGACAGAAATGCTTCCCTCATGGAGCTTGTAACCAAGTCATGATTGCAGTGTGCCAGCTACCAGATGGTGGAGGAAATCCTCGGGAAGGCATGGGCCATAGATGGGGGTGATGGAGTAGGGGACTGGTGGAGGGGTGGGGTGTCAAGGGGGTGGCAAGAGAGTTCTCAGTGATGGGTTGAAGATTTGAATGAATAATAAGGGAGGGAGCAGCCGTGGCTATCTGGGGTGGGTGTTGGGAGTCAGCCAGTGCCATCAGCCCCAGCTGGTAGTGGGCCTAGAACATTCTGCCAGCACAAAGAGGCCAGTGAAGCTGAGCGAGCGAGGGGGTGAGTGGGAGGCTTGTAGGATGATGGCAGAAGCGGGCCAGATCGGGTGGGTTGGACTGTGTGACGTCTCTGACTTGTCCTCTGAGTGGGATGAGAAGGACTTACATTTTGAAGCATAGCTTTTCTCCCTGACGATCACTGCTTAAACAACTTCCTAGATCCAACTGAAATGTTAACTAAACCCAAGACAGACTTGGAGCTTTGCAGGGGGTAGGTGGCCTCAGCGGGGATGAGCAAGGGGACTCTGGAATCTTCCTCCCTCCCCGAGGCAGTCAGCCAGCAGGTGTGGTGCCCAGGGTGGCCTTGGCACCTGGCACCTAGAGGTGATTGAGTCCAGCTAAGCAGAAGCAGGTGTGGCCGAGGCTCCCAGGGAGGGTGTGGCCAGCACAGCAGGCCAGCTGGCAGGACCTGTCAGTGCCAACATCCTGTTTGTGCCCAGGGAGATAACCAGGCCCTGCTCATGATAGGCGGGTATCTGAGAGTTGAGCCTTGATGCCATCCTTGCCCGCCCTTCATAAAAAAGATGAAGGTACTTTCAGAAAGTGCTGGATGCCGCCTGACCAGATTATATGGCAGGACACATCCGTGTTTACAGAAGGGGTTTTGAGAAATGAAATGGCTTGTCCAAGGCCATCCAGAAAAGCTGGACTTGAGGATCTTTTGACGCTCAGAGCTCTTCTTACCACACAGAAGACTCAAGGCTCCCAGTATACTGGGTCCAATGTGGGAAGGATGAGAGAGAGACAACCGGGACCAGAGGACCAGAAGCAGTGGGGTCCTGGGATTAGCTCAGGCCTGCTCTCCCTTGCTGGGCCTGGGCAACTCCCACTGCTGGGGAAAGCTGAGCCCCTTGAAGATGAGAAGCGTTGCCCTGTGGGGCCCCCACATCAGACTAGGTGGAGATTTCTGCAGTCCTAGGAACACGAGGACTCCAGATTGCAGGCTGGCAGGGCAAGGATCTGCTTGGGAGTGCTGGGTTCCCTGGGCTAGATGCGGCAGAATCATCCTGTCAGGAGCAACAAGAGGGAAGGGAAATAGAGCTAGCTGCGGGGTGTGTCTTGGCTCGGTGCATACGGAGTGGGGCAGGGTGGCACTGGGCAACTGGGCCTGTGGACCATCCCCACCCCCCAGGCACTCTGTGTTCTCATCCATTCCATGACGGGGTTGGCATCCAAAGGCACGGCTGAGGTCCCTTGTCAGGCTTTGGTCTTTGACCTGATGGTTTGCGGGAAATGCCCGATCATCTAACAGATACGTGCTTTGGACAGTGAATATTGTGCGGGTGACTGTGGTCCAGTCAGGCTGTTGGCCGCAGGGGGCATAGGAGGGGTGAGGCCGTGTGCCCAGGCCCAGGCCATGAGAGCTGAGAGCTGCCTGTGTGGGCGTGTGATGGCAGGGGGCTGCCAGCTACTCTGTTCCCCAGGGTCCCTCCAGCCTCCTGGAGGCAGCCTGCCCTGTCCTTTAGTCCAGGCACTGAGATTAGAACTGCCCTATGTTGCCCCCAGAAGCTGTGGCTTCTTTTACACAAGACTCTGGTGGGAGAAAGGGCAAAAAGGAGCCCCTTCCTTGGGTCGGTGGGGGGTGTGTGGCTGTGGCCTGACCTCCACCTTCCAGGACACCCCCAGGAACCACCTGGTCTTTTTTTTTCTTTTTTGCTTCTCCTTCCTCCTGTTTCTCTCTTCCCACCAAGGCACCCTTTTCTTCATTCTAGAAAATCTCATGATCTTTCTGAGGCTAGGGTAGTTGGAGCCTGTAGCTGGCGGAGTTCTCTCTCTTACACACACATTCACCACCCCTATCATACTCCACCCCACCTCACCATGATTTCTTGGAGGGGGAGCAGGGATCAGGGCCAGCTCACTCCTGACACCAGGGGGAGCCTGTCTGGCCCAGCTTGAGTCCTCCTAGCAGAGGGACTGGGTCCTTCTCTGCAGTGGCAGGTGGAAGGTGTGAGGATGGAAGGACACCCATTCTGCCGTTCAGATCAAAGCCCCATTCCCTGTCGTGGAGCACAGGAGAGAGAGCAGTGTCCTGGAACCCAGGGGCCCGCCTCTCTCTGGTCCTCAGTTTCCTCATCACAAGGGCGGTTGATCTAACGGAGCATAGAGGGATCTGAGAGGTCACTGGGTCCGGGGCTGCCTGTGTAGGAATCTGGGCTTCTGCTGTCCTGGGGGAGTGCCACACAGCTCTTTCTGGAACCTCCACAAGTTGGGTGCCTTATCTCCTGGGGGCTCATTTCCTAGTTCAAGCCTCATAGCTGTTAGAACCTATACTGGTTTATCTTCTGTAATTATTAAGTTTTCACTACGGTCTGGTGTCCCTCCCAGGGCCTCCAGTTGATGCTTTAGTTTTGAGTGCACTGAATACCCTTGGAGCCAGCCTGTCCCGTCAGCGGGTGCTCAGCCACGCCAGCTGTAACTACCACACCCCTAGCCCTGTGCTAACTGCTGTGCACTGCTTATCTCACATAAGCTTTGCCGCCGCCTTCCTGGGGTCTGCCGGCCAGTCCCCATTTTACACGGAAGAAGGCTGAGACTTGTGGGCTAACATGCCCGAGGTAGCCAGCTTTATGTGGCAGAGCAGACCTAAGTCCAGATGGGTTTGCTGGAGTTCTCAGGCTCTGTGACCCTTCCCTTGATAAATACCTGCTCTCCGTTGGCCTGTCTGTAAAATGGGGATAATTTCACCTGCCAGGTCTAAGGAAGATAATGCAGAGAGGACACTTGATTTTTAGTTTCCGGCACCCAGCTCTGGCTTGATGAATGATGGTCAATCACTATTGTATTGGACTCTGCTCCTTACCATTCCGCTCCCCCCAACTCCCACCCCTATACGTACCCAACAAGGCCACTTCTCTGGGCCTCTGCCCCCTTTCTCTGGAGCAGGGATTATACCTACTCTTGAAGCTTTGGCCAGAGTGAGGTCAGAGGTGCAGAAGGACTTTCCCTTCAGGCCAAGGACACTAACCTGGTGGCCTAGCATCAGACTTTGTGGTGTTCCCATCTCCCTGCTCCCCCAACCATCGCCCCCTCAAGTCCTGTCTCCCACACGTAATTATGCTCACAACATGTAGTGTAAGCAAGTAATAATGAGACTATTATCTCCCTTTAGTCTGTGTTTTTCCTTTCATATCATAAAGTAATTAAAATAATGAATGCCTTGTAAAACAATAGGTAAGTGGGCTGGCATGAGAGCGTTATCTGCCGTATACCTCTTGTGCTGTGAATTATTGATGCAGTGAAACCACTGGGTCTGGGGAGGACTCCCTGCCTCCCAGCCTCTTGCATGCCGATTGCCTCCTCCAGAGTCAGCCAGTGGCTGGGGATCTGTACCCCAGGATCGAGGAGCAGAGAGCTAGCTAGTCCTCCAGGTCGTGGCCCTGGACTAGTTCAGAAATGTCTCTCGGAGGCACTGCTCAAAAGGAGACACAAGCCTCTAATCTGAGGGCCTTGCCCTAATCTCTTCCCTGTGTGGGCAGAGGGAGAAGCTGGGATCAAGCTGGGGGTTAAGATGCACATTTCAGTTCACATCAGGGCAGGGATGATCGAGTCAGGCCAGAGTGATTAGAAGCAGTGGTTCTCACCCTGGGGTTCCCAGACCAGCTGCATCAGCATTCTCTGGGACTTGTTGGAAAGGGGGTTTGGGAGTGGGGCCCAGCACTGTAGCTGCACCGGGTCTGAGTTGTGGCACAGGGATCTTCCATCTTCACTGTGGCATGAGGGATCTTTAGCTGGAGCATGTGGGGTCTAGTTCCCTGACCAGGGATTGAACCGAGGCCCTCTGTGTTGGGAGTGTGGACTCTTAGCCACTGGGCCGCCAGACGAGTCCCTCAGCACTGTTTCTCCACAAGCTCTCCAGGTGATGCCCTTGAAGTTTAAGAACCACTGCTCGAGGGTCTGTGGTTCCAGGAGGCACAGGAAGCGGTGAGAGTAGATAATAAGACATGTGCTGTCCTGTGCCGTTGGGCACTGTTTAATCCCAGAAACACCTAGAGGGCAGGCAGTCTTCCAAATAAGGCCCGTGAGGCAGAGTGGCTGAATCTACACCTTCAGTTACTAGAGGTTGCCCCTGGATCAGGGTCTCTGTCTCCTCCTGGGCACCCGCCTGTGCAGCCTCCATATGGCCAACACTCAGGGCCCTAACAGGCCATTGGGATTGGCCTCAGGTGGCTTGGGTAGCTGGCTCCAAAGACATCATCAAACAGCCCCCAAATATACCCACCCTGTGCCCCCACCCCAGGGCTCCTTTTGGATCGTTCCAGTGCTGGGGAGCCCAGTACACTTGGAAATTAAGCATGAATGCCTGGTATAACTGATGCTCAGTCTGTCTTCCCAACGCCCTGAGTCAGGGGTGGCTGGCGGGGGAGAACCAAGCGTCAGGAGCAGCTTCCTGCCTGCCTACAAGTCCCCAGGAGGATGACTCATTCAGTGCCTCCCAGCTCTTCTTTCCTCCCTCTGTCCCACCCCCTCACCACAGACAAAGATTTCTATCTCTGCCTTCGGGTTTTCCTCCTCACTCCAATTTACAATGATCCCCAGGGTCAGTTTGTTTTATTAATGGATTCTAGCATTTTAAGAGACACAGATGTATAGAACAGTCTTTGGACTCTGTGGGAGAGGGAGGGGGGGATGATTTGGGAGAATGGCATTGAAACATGTATAATATCATATAAGAAACGAATCGACAGTCCAGGTTTGATGCAGGACACAGGAAGCTTGGGGCTGGTGCAATGGGATGACCCAGAGGGATGGTATGGGGAGGGAAGTGGAAGGGGGGTTCAGGATGGGGAACACGTGTACACCCGTGGCGGATGCATGTTGATGTATGGCAAAACCAATACAATATTGTAAAGTAAAAAAAAATAATAAATAAATGATGAACATAATTTTGCTGACATCTTTTTGAAACATCTATGTCTGCAAAAATAACCTTAGTGGTTATTTGAGTAGGGGGCCTAGTTAAATTTAAATTTTAATTTAATTTTAAATGAATGTGTTTTAAGTATAAGTATTCCCATGCAATGTTTTGTTGTTATTCAGTCCCTAAATCACGTCTGATTCTTTGCGACCCCGTGAACATGCAGCACACCAGGCTTTCCTGTCCTTTACTATCTCCCTGAGTTTGCTCAAACTCATGTCTGTTGAGTCAGTGTTGCCATCCAACTATCTCATCCTCTGTCGCCCCCTTCTCCTCTTACCCTCAATCTTTCCCAGCATTGGCGTCTTTTCTAGTGAGTCGGCTCTTTGCATCAGATCAGATCAGATCAGTCGCTCAGTCGTGTCCGACTCTTTGCGACCCCATAAATTGCAGCACACCAGGCCTCCCTGTCCATCACCAACTCCCAGAGTTCACTCAGACTCACGTCCATCGAGTCAGTGATGCCATCCAGCCATCTCATCCTCTGTCATCCCCTTCTCCTCCTGCCCCCAATCCCTCCCAGCATCAGAGTCTTTTCCAATGAGTCAACTCTTCGCATGAGGTGGCCAAAGTACTGGAGTTTCAGCTTCAGCATCATTCCTTCCAAAGTAATCCCAGGGCTGATCTCCTTCAGAATGGACTGGTTGGATCTCCTTGCAGTCCAAGGGGCTTTTAAGAGTCTTCTCCAGCAGGTGGACACTATTGGAACTTTGGCATTAGTCCTTCCAGTGAATATTCAGGGTTAAAATCTTTACATACTTAAACTGAAAAATTATTTGTTGTTTATTTGAAATTCAGGTTTTGCTGGGTTTCCTGTATTTTACTTGGCAGCCGTTAAGCCCAGGCTCTGTAGTCAGTGAGGGGCTGACATGCATAACCCCTTTTACTCTTTCATTCATGTTTATTAAGCCAGCTGTACACCAGGCTGTCTGTTGGGCACTCAGGATTCAGCAGTTGGAGGATGCAGACTATAAAAGAAATAAGTAAGAGATCTACGGAGTGTGTTACAAGTTTTAGGCGCGTTGTAGAAAAATAAAGCAGAAAGGCAGCATCATTAGAAGATAGTTGGAATTTTGAAAGAGTAGCCAGAGAAGAATGATTGAAAAGGTCATATATGAAGCAAAGACTTGAGGGAGGTGAGAGGGTAAGCCCTGATCCTTGGTGGGAGAAGAGTATTCTAGGCAGAGGACACAGCGTGTACAAAAGCATACAGTTTAGGGCCTCATGTGAGGCTCAGTTATCTGATGAGGTCAGCCTTGTTTCCTCAAGCACATTTTTAGCCACAAAGGGGAATTTACTGTCTCCTGTCTAAGAAAGTCTGCAGTGGATTTCAGGTGCCGCTGGATCCAGGTGTTCCAATGATGACGTTAGTATTCTACCGTTTCTTCTAGTTTCCTCTGTGTTAGCTTCATTCTCAGAGAAGGGTAACCTTTCTTACTCTTTTCAGCAAAATCGCAGGCTTGAGTTGTATTGGGTTGGCATAATTCATATAACCATCCTTGGCCCAACTGCTATTGCCAAAGGGATAGACTGGTCTGATTGACCAGCCTCCACTCCTGGAGACAGTGTATACCTTTAGTCCCTTTTGAACCATGCAGACTGAATGAGAAGGTGGAGATTTCCTTCGGAAAATAGAGTGTAGTTGTAAGAAGGGTATGAAGGCTGGGCAGGTAGAGATTACAGAATGCCGACTTCACTTTCTTCCTGGCCACTCTCATCCTAGACAGGATGGTTTCTCTCCTGAGCTTTTTGATTTTTTTTTCTTTAAAATGGAAAGAGAATAATTTCATTCTTTCTTTCACAAAAATAGTTTAAGAGGAAACAAAGGAAACGTTCTTTTTAAAAAAAGATTTAAAAGAACAATCAAAGCCATAATCCATCCCTTCTTCCTGACCTCTGTACCTTCAAACCAGGTCCACCTCAGCAGGGGTCCGTCTGGCTTTAATTCTTTTGGGTAGAATATGTTTTTTAAATCCTCTTGGTGCCCACATCTCAATCCTTGTTCTCTCTCTTGCCAGGAGGCCCAGAAGATTAACAATGGCTCAAGCCAGGCAGATGGCACTCTCAAGCCAGTGGATGAAAAAGAGGAGACGGTGGCAGCCGAGGTCGGCTGGATGACCTCCGTGAAAGACTGGGCGGGGGTGATGATATCTGCCCAGACGCTGACTGGCAGAGTCCTGGTGAGTCCCTGGCCCCCTCCTCACATGAGGGGGCCTGCTGTCTGGCCCACGATCTCTGCTTTTATGGGGATGTGGTGTTTCACTCCGTCTTCTCCAGACCATTGGCTGTTGTGAGGCGGGGGTGAAGAGCGCTTATATGGGATCATGGAGAGACTGGCCTCTTTGTGCACATCTGAGCCAGTGGTCTGTGGGGGGGGATTTGCAGAGTGAGCCAGCATGTGGGGCAGAGAGGGCCTGTTGGGGAGAATGTAGAGCATTTCCTCTGCTAGCAGAGTAGGTGTGCACTCTCACACAGTACACACACAGACACACACACACACCTTGACTATCTTGGTGAGAAGGAAGGATCAGAGAAATGTGTGCTCGGAATTCTGCAGAGGCTCTATGATATGGGATCTGGTGAGTTCTGAGTGTATGTGTTTGCTTGCACATGCACAGGTGTGCATGTGTGTGTTTGGTGGCCTTCTGAAGATGTGACTATTGTCCTCTGGCCACCATAATTTTCAGAAATCCTGCCCTATAGGATCAGAATCATGCCCATGTTAGAAACCCTCGGTCATGCTGGTGATGAAACTCACCAGCAGCCCACCTGTGACCGCTGGTCCCATGCTTGGAGCATTGCTTGTGTGACCTTATTTCTGAGGTGGCTGTTTCAGCCCCACCCGCAGCCTAGGCTCATCCTTCCCCTTCTCTGTGCGCTTACTGCATTCTCTCTGATCTGCTTGTGTGGAGCTAGGCTTCATTAACTGGCCTCATGAGCTCCTGGTTCTTGGCAAGTATTGTGGGTGGAACAAGCCTTCAGTGACCAGTAATCCCTGTTTGCCTGGGGAACCTGGGACATGGTTCTTTTGGTGCAAAGACTGGGAAAGTTGTGGGTAAACAGACATGAGCTGATCACCTGGTCAGGCCAGGCTCATGCTGTGGTTGGGCTTCTTCCCTGGGTAGCCCTGACCACCAGCTTTCTTGGGTCTGAGGAGTCAAGAGTTTTCCTTGAGAAGGATGTGACATTCTAAATAACTCCCTGTGATTCTGGAAGCTGTTTTGTATGGGCTGTCCTTCCTTGTCCTGATGCTGGGGCTCAGTCAAGAGTCATTTGGCTTAGACATAGAATGAATGGGGATGTCCTGGTGGCTAGGGAGTATCAGAGATCAGGCAAGGATGCTGAAAGGTAGATGCTGTCACTCTTGATTTTTCATGGCAAAAACTCAGTGAGAAGGTGACCACAGATGTTGGGAGATGGTGAAATTTCACCCATCAGAATCCTTGGGGAGAACTCTACATTATATTTTTGATAAGTATCTCACTCACTGCTTGAGGAAAGGAGTAAGTCACTAAATGTCATGTTCAAGTCACCAAACTGGTGGCCAAACAGCCTTCAAGGAGGACAGGGCTCTGTTAACTGTGCTGTGCCTTCTGAAGCATCTGGTTATGGAGTCATAGATTATGTTATTGTTGCTGCTGCCGCAAAGTCACTTCAGTCGTGTCCGACTCTGTGCGACCCCATAGACGGCAGCCACCAGGCTCCTCCATCCATGGGATTTTCCAGGCAAGAGCACTGGAGTGGGGTGCCATTGCCTTCTCCGTATGTTATTGTTAAGTAGTAGCAAAAAGAATCCCAAGGACAGAGGAGCCTGATGGGCTGCCGTCTATGAAGTCGCGCAGAGTCAGACACGACTGAAGCGACTTAGCAGCAGCAGCAAAATAGAAAGTGGGAAAATTTAAAGCTGGGATTATGGAAAGGAGGAGAGAGAAACTGGTGAGGCCAGTTGCTGTGTGGAGGAAGATGGGAGGTGGGTGGTCTGGGTTGGTGGGACTTAGGCTCTCCTGGGAAGCCCTGAGTGTCTCGTCAGGAATTGAAGGTGGCTTGTTATGGGTTGTGTTGTCTGACCATCACCCTCATCTCCCCTCTAGAGTCTTCAGTAAAGTCTCTGTTATTTTTTCACACTTGTGTGTGAGTAGATTCTGTGTGGGAAATTTAAGGTTGGAGTCTGGGTCTGTGCGTTCACCTGGGTTGAAATGGAAGTAGTGCATTGTTCATGTGTAGTACAATGAGAGGAACAGTGAGAGGGTGAGGGAACCGCAAACAGCGCAGTCGCACAGTGTGGGGCCTGCTGCTTCAGTGTGGTCCCTTAGGACCATTCTGTCTATCTTCATCAGCTAAGAGATACTGAGCACCAACTGTAGGCCCGGTGTTTTATCATCTCTGTGAAAAATAATGAATAATCCTAATTCCATCGCAGCATGGTTGGAAGGTATTGAAGGGATTTCTGGAGGAGAAATGTTTTGAATACAAATATTGTGTGAGTGTGTCTGTGGTGGAGAGGCTGAGTGTGGGGAAGCAGGGAGTCAAGGAAGAATTCACAGGGCTTCATTGGAGGGAAAGCCTTTGAGCTGAAACATCTATTTCAAGGTGAACTGAGCACATTTGATGATAGAGACAATATAAAAAAGAAAAACATAGCTGAGCTTGAAAACAGAGACTACTTAGTGGGCCAGGAGCTGAGAAGGATGCCTAATAAAACTGAAAGCATTTGAGTGGAGCTTGGCAATGTGGGTTAGGATCCTGAAAAGTTAAAGGAGAGGAAACGATTGCACAGTGAGGGAGCAGCAGGAGAAGATCAGGGGCATGGTGTGCTGCTGGCAGTGAGGCTGGAGCTGGCAATACAGAGGCACCTGAGGGGCAGTGAGACTGGGAACGTGGGTTGGAGACAGCTTGTCGGCTCTTCAGATGCTGAGCTGAGGACTTTGGACTGGAATCATCCATTTTTGGGATGCATCACAGTTTGTATTTCCATCTACCAGCTTGGGTTGTTTCTACTTTTCCTTCAGATTTTTATGGGAATATGATTTTTGATTTCAGTTTGGTAAGTATCTGGGAATTGGATTGTTCTGTTTTCTGGTAAGTTTAAGTTCGCAAGAAACTATCAAATTAGCTGTACCTACCAGGACTGTATGAATGATGTTCTGGTTGTTTTTCATCCCTGCTGGTACTTGGTAATATCAGTTCGTTTTTAAAATTATAGCATTCTAAGCAGTGTGTTGTGATATCTAAGTGTGGTTTTAGTTTGTACTTCCCTATGTTTTGGGCTTCTCTGGTGGCTCAGATGGTAAAGAATCTGCCTGCAATGTAGGAGACCCAGGTTTGATCCCTTGGTGGGGAAGATCCCCTGAAGATCTTGGCTGCTGCTGCTAAGTTGCTTCAGTCGTATCCGACTCTGTGTGACCCCATAGACAGCAGCCCACCATTGCCTTCTCCGGAAGATCTTGGCTACCCATGTTTAAATATCATCTTTCCATGTCTTTATTGCCATCAGTATATGTCAAGTGAAGTTTCTATTCAAATATTTTGCCCATTTCTAATTGATTTGTTATTATTGAGGGTTTTTCCCATTTTTATTGAGCATTATTTCCACTGCTATCTAATTGTCATCACCCCGAAAGGAAACCCTTTACCCTGTTTTAGCAGTCACTCTCCATTTCCTTATCCCCAGCCCCTAGCAACTACTAATGTACTTTCTATCTCTATGGATTTGCATATACTGGGCATTTCATGTCAATGTAATCATGTGTTTTGTTTTTTTTTTTTTAAAGTCAGATACTACTGCTGACAACGACATTACTGAGAGCCTGTCGGGAGCCAGGCACTGTGCGAAGCCCTAAATATTGTGATCAGATTGAAGGGCAAGGACAGTGTTGAATTTGTTCTTTAGCCCCCATTTTGTTATAGGGGTGCATGATGAGGAAGGCACGGAGCCAGTCTTATCAGTGAATTTATGTCCATTTTACAGTTGAGAAAATCAAGGCCTAGGAAGGGCAGTGAAGTGACAGAGCCAGGCTGGTACTTGCAGGCCTCCAGACTCCCCATCCAGTGCTCTTCCCGTGTCATCACTTCCCATCTGAAGATAATGCCTTCTTTTGAAGCCACTGTCGTCTGTTGCTTTGGCTGTGACATGACTGTCTCTGCGCCCAGTTAGGTCCTGAGGCTGCTTGTTCTGATGCTCCTAACATTTGCGTGGACTAGAATGGCATGCTCAGGCCTTCTTGGCTGGGACTGCCCGAGGCCAGCTGCTTTCTGAAGATCTCTTGGGAGAAAAGGTGGCCTGGGCTGCTCAGGTGTGCTCAGGGTGGATCAGTCCCACTGCCCAGAGAGCAGGAAGCTCTGAGTACAGGCGGCACCTTCAGAGCAGGCCTCTCCTTTACGGACGGCAGGTCCTTGCTCTGAGCAGGAAAGAGATTTCATACTGCAGTCTCAGCGTGCGAGGGGAAGCAGCTCTCCCTTCTCAGAACCCAAAGCTGTGTTTGTCTTCAACTGTCCAAATGTTTATCCTTGCAACAATGGGACTCGAGTGAGACTAGACACCGGCTGTGCAGTTTTTCTTTTCAATTTTTAATTTGTTTTCCTTGACGCACAGTTCAGGAGCTTGGCCTCCACATCTGGGCGCTTACTTGTCTCATTGTCACAGGTGAGTCTCAAAACCAGGCAAGGCGGGGAAGGCCCAGCTGGGGAAGGATTGTCCAAGACAGCCTTGGCATATCTGTGGAATCACTGGTTGTCCGGATCTCTCAGACGAGCACACCGTTCATTCAGGAAGTATTTACTTCTCACCTGCACCAGGCATTGTTTCAGGCACCGGGCAGGGATTCAGCGTGTGCATTATTCACGTTGCTAGGCTAGATAAAAGGTTGTAGCGCTCAGTGTAAACAATGAGAAATGAGGGTCACTGTTTACTGGTGCTTTTATTAACTGTTAATTCTATTAACAACTGGATGACCACGTCTCAGAATAGCCCATCTTTGTCTTGTGTCTCAGCCTTAGCTTTACAGAAACAGCGAGACCTCCTAGGGCCTCCTCTTTTTTTTTTTAACTTTTTATTTTGTATTGGAGTAGAGCCAATTAACAGTCTTGTGCTAGTTTCAGGTGGCCAGCAATGGGACTCTCCTCCATTACTCATACACACTTACATATACATACATACATACTCATACATACATGTGTATGTATATATACATGTATCCATTCTCCCCAAAGTTCCCTCACATCCAGGCTGCATAGGGCTTCCTCTTAGAGTGATGGCTGAGGGTTTCTGTATCAGAGTGCACCCCCAGACTCTTAAGGATGACTACTTTCTTTTCTTTTTCTTAAAGCAAAAATACTTGTTATCTTCTGATTAGAATGTTGGTGCATGCTTAATTCAAAATTTTGGAATGTATTGGGAGAACTGATGATCGGTTCCACTTTGGGACCTGGAGCCGGTCCACGCTGAAGGACATTTCAATGTCACAGTGAAAGCCAGTGAGATGCTGCCCAGCTGTTTGGGTGTTTCTGGGGACTCTTCTCACTACATCTCATGTTATCTGCTTAAGCACAGACTTGGGGTAAATAGTTCTTCGTGCCAGGATCGCTGTGGTCCTTCTGGTTAACCTCCAGTGAACACTCTAAATTGGGAAAGGGACACTGACCCCTTTTCTGTAGTGGTTGCTGGGAGGCAAGTTCTTGGGCCATTGAATATATGCAGCGTCTCAGGGTTTACATTCTGTATTTGCATCCTCCCAGCTTCATCTCCGCATCTCTTCTCTCATTTCCCCTTTGTGTACTATTTGAACTTTACATGTGTGTAGTTATGTGCTCTGTAGAGTTTGGGGAACTAAATGAAATCTTTCTAAGAATAAGCCAATACAGGCAGACCTCAGAGATACTGCAAGCTCAATTCCAGACCACTGCAATAAAGTAACACAATAGAGCTAGTCATGTGAATTTCTTGGTTTTCCAGTACATGTAAAATATGTTTACATTATACTAGAGTCTGTTAACTGGGCAATAGCATTATGTTTTTTTAAAAACAATGTATTATACGTACGTTGGGCTTCCCTGATAGCTTAATTGGTAAAGAATCTGCCTGCAATGCAGGAGACCCCGGTTCAATTCCTGGGTTGGGAAGATCCGCTGGAGAAGGGATAGGCTACCCACTCCAGTATTCTTGGGCTTCCCTTGTGGCTCAGCTGGTAAAGAATCTGTCCGAAATGCAAGCGACTTAAAAAAAAATCTTAATTAAATCTTAATTAAAGAGACTTAATTAAAAATCCTTTATTCCTAAAAAATGCAAACAATCATTTGAGCCTTCAGTGAGTCATTTACTATCATCAAAAGATCATAGATCACCCTAACAAATGATGAAAAATTTGACATATTGCAAGAGTTACCAAAATGTGACACAAATATGTGAAGCGAGCAAATGTTGTTGGAAAAATGGCACCTATAGACTTGCTCAAGGCAGGGTTGCCACAAATCTTCAATTTGTAAAAAAACTCAGTATCAGTAAAGTGCAATAAAGCGAGGTGTGCCTGTATATATAAACAAAAAGGATAAGAACCACACAGAGTAGGCTTTTGTTTATATTGTTTGGTTGTACTTTATAGATTCACAAGCCAAAATTAGTGTTAGAAATAGTCTAGGTCAGGGTTAAGTTTTTCTGTAATGGGCCAGCTAATAAATATTTTAGGCTTTGCAAGCTATAGAGAGACTTTGTCACAACTGCACTCTGCCACTGTAGTTTGAAATCAGCACAGACAGTACATGGGTGTGACTCTGTTCCAATAAAACTTTATTTATAAAAACAGGTGGGGGCCCAGATTTGTTTCATGGGCCATAGTTTACTGATTGTTGGTCTAGTTCAACTTCGTATTTCATAAACTAAGAAATTGAGAGGCAGAAATTGAAAGAAAAATTTTAGGTGGGAATTCCCTAAGGTAATATAATACGGAAGTGGCAGTACCAGTGAACACATTTATAATGGGAAAAATTATAGGCATACAGAGTTTAGAGATAGATATAGGCACACCATCTCCATTAGCACCTTGTTTCTGAATATTCGTATTAATTTCCACAGCAATCTCAGAGTGACTATTTCCCTAGAAAAACTATGTATTGTGGCCAAGCATGGCCTCACCTCAAGGTGTAAGCACAGCCTACACTGGCTGGGTTGTGTAGCTGCTCAGCCCCTTTATAGATTCAGTGTTTTGTGCTCACTTCAAAGCCTGGTCTTGCCAATATATCTATCAGCTCCTTGAACAAAGATAGAGCCTTTAGAATTACTCTTTTTTTTTTTTTGCTTATTGACCTCATATTCCCATGCTGCTATATTTAAATATTGCTCCAGGAAACAGACGCATCTAATCCATGAATTGAAAATATATTCTACTTGCTTTACTGTCTGGGGAATGATTTGTTGAAATAAGGAGAAAGAAAAATGCCAGTCTTTCCTTTTATCTTCCTAAACATATGCATGTGTGGCATTTTACATTAACATAGTATACATAGCCTAGACCATTCTATCCTTATCTGCTAGGGCCCCATAGAGACTATGTAACAAGCCTTTCAAAGAGAAATAATCCTATTGGCTTAATAGAGTTAAATAGGTGCATTCACTGCTGTGCTGTCTGTACCTGAAGTTGGACCAGTTGAACAAAATGGAGAGCACATGGGCAGAGCTTAATCACAGGTGACACCGTTGACTTCATTTCTCCCTTTAAGTGCCTCATGATGCTGGTGACATTTCTTATCAGCATCTTCTACTTTGTATTTTCAGTGGTGCTCGGTGGCAGATTCACATACCTCACATTTCCATCTCACTCTCTTCCTCACCTCCTTCCCTATCTCCCTTTTTTACATGTTAGACAAATGTACATAAAATTTCTATATCCCTTACAGATGATCCCTTACAGATGACGCCCTATGTAGCAGACAGATTTTGGGTTGCATAGACTTTTTTTTTTTTTTTTAAAGTAAGAATGCCCCCATGCTGCTGCTGCTGCTGCTAAGTCACTTCAGTCGTGTCCGACTCTGTGCGACCCCATAGACGGCAGCTCACCAGGCTCCCCCGTCCCTGGGATTCTCTAGGCAAGAACACTGGAGTGGGTTGCCATTTCCTTCTCCAATGCATGAAAGTGAAAAGTGAAAGTGAAGTCGCTCAGTCGTGTCTGACCCTCAGCTACCGCATGGACTGCAGCCTACCAGGCTCCTCCGTCCATGGGATTCTCCAGGCAAGAGTACGGGAGTTGGGTGCCATTGCCTTCTCCAATGCCCCCATAGTGAAATGGTATATCCTGCTTTTCATGCAGTTGGGAGTAAATTGAGATTTAATTTGAGTTTAACTCCCCTGAGGCTTCTTTTAAAGGAACTGAGTGGTAATCCACACTCTTATACCCCATGACTTAATAATGACTCTTTATTTTATCCTGTGGATAAATAGAGTTTATGTTTGCTGTTTGAATCAGTAAATCGAACAAGGAAAGCTTTATTTATTTTATTAAACATAAAGGTTTATCTGTGATGAAGGATGCAGTAGACTGCACTAGATTTGTTACTTGGGACCCAGCATCATTGGGTGGGAGAACAAGTCCGAGAAGTCACTGAATTCAGTAGGAACCCATGGTTAGTAGTGAGCTGTCTGTCACTGGAGATGTTCAAAGAAGGGCAGGATCTCATTTGGTGGCACTGCTTCTGATGGTTGGCCAGATTTCATCCTCATTACTTTCGTTAGGGTCCACAGAAAATTAGATGTAGGAGATGCTCCAGAATAAAAATACTTTCCTGGAAGTTGAACAGATTTCTTGTCCCGTTTTCAAGATCGTCCAGTGGGTATCACCGTGTAATTCCTGCAATAGGAAAGACTTTGGCCCAGCATTTCCCACTCCTGTTTCACCATGGAACCCTTACCCCATGAAGCATCTGTGGGCATCATAGAGAACAAACTTTGGGAAAATTTTACTCACCCCAGCTATCACCTATGGGCCGAATCTGGCTCACTGTCTGTTTCATACAGCTCACAAGCTCAAGATGGTTTTTACATTTTTACATGGCTTTAAAAAAAAATCAAGATTATTCTGTGACATGCGAAAATGGTGTGAAATCATATTTAAGTGTTCATAAAGTTTTATTGGGACACAGCCATGTTCTTATTTACATGTTGTCTATGGCTGTTTTTGCAATGCACTACCATAGCAGAATTGGATAGTATCTGCAGAGTCCCAGAATCACCACCCTGGGGAGTTACTGTTGGGTACTGGACAAATGCATTTGGTGACTCCAAAACCAGACCAGCAAGTTCTCCTTCTGCTCTGTGGCCAACAGGACTCAGAGTGGCCACCAGGACTTATTACCATGGTTCAAGGCAATGGATGAGATGTACCATCCAGTCCCTTCTTATAGAGACCCTCTACATTTACTTCCACAAGTTCAACTAAATGATGCAGTAGAGAGAGGGATACAGGGGTCAGAGCTAGGCAGGACCCCAAATCCCACTGTTGACTCAGCATAGGAATTTCCGCTTCCCACGGTCAGTGGAATATGTCTGAGAATTGTGCAACAGGGTCACTTTCTGTCTCCTGGACTCCACCTGCCTACATCCTCCTACAATCAGTGCACCCCAGGCCCAGCCCGGCAGCCCAGTGTCTGGTCCCTGCCATGGAAGATGCCCCTGGTCCAGGCCTGCAGGCCAAGTGCCTCAGCCATACCAGCCACTGGACCGTGCTGCCAGTCTGCAGGGCATAGGCTGTGTGTGCCCGCCTCTCTAGCACATTCTGCAAAGAGCAACTATTAATTTTGCTAGCTGGTGTGTTGGCTTCTCTACCCTCCCCCATGAAAATAAAGGAGACTTTCAGAAATTAATCCCCAGAGAGTCCTGGGGGAAGGAAGAGCCTTCTGACCCAGGAGCAGTCTGGTTCATCCCGGCTGTTCACCCCCGGCTTCCGCAGCCTCTAGTGGCCAGTGCTTATGCTGATGCCTCTTTCCACTGGGGTTTTTGCCAGGAGTGGGTGCCTGTTTTGTTCTTCTGTCTCATCCATCTGTTTGTTTATCCATTTCTATCCACTCATCCATCCGTCCAATGCACATGCCTTCGCTGGTGTTCCCCAGCACACAGGAGCGAATATGGCGTCCAGGCAGTGGATAAAGCAGGGCAGTCAGTGCTCTCCCTTGTCTCTGTTGGCTCCGGTTCAGCTTCTCTGTCTGGACTGAGAGACAGCAGCCTACTGTGGGGCTGATCCAGCACCATCTGAATTGGGGCTTCTACTCTCTTTTGCTCCCCATCTGGCCTTGTGTCTCATTCATTTGGAGCCAGCAAGAAGGACAGGTGGAGCACTTAGCATCCCCAGATCGCCAGGTCCTGCTTTTCCTCTCTTCCTGGGACCTGCCTCCTTGGGGAGGGATGCTATGGTGCTTGGCACGTGGAGGGCTGCTCTGTGTGGTATGGCAGGGTGGTTAGGAACACAGCCTCTGTGGTCATTCTGTTGAATCTCAGCTTTAGGGCTTTCCCCCGGGCCAGTTGCTTCATCTTCTAGTGCCTCAGTTTGTTCATCCGTTCAATGAACGTTAATAATAGTCTCTGCCTTTTAACATTCATTTTAACTTTTTATTTTGTGTTGGGGCATAGCCAACTACCAATGTTGTAATGGTTTCAGGTAAACAGCAAAGGGACTCAGCTGTACATATTTACATGCATCTGTTCTCCCCCGAACCCCCGTCCCATCCAGGCTGCCACATAACATTGAGCAGAATTCCATGTGCTATACAGTAAGGTCCTTGTTGCTTATTCATTTAAATATAGCAGTGCACATCTGCCTTTTCATGTTGTTGGGAGGATTTGATGCATCAACATATGTAAAATGTTTAGAATAGTGCCCGTTATGTGGTTAGTGCTAATAAGCATTTGCTATTATTATTTTTGTTAGTATTAAGGGAGCCTGGTCACCATAACATGGAGGAAACATGATGGTGTGGAGACACACAGGGACAGGGAGTGGAGGATAAATCCTCTCCTGTGACAGGAATGGAGGAGCCCTCAGACACTGCCAAACTCAGACATCATTTAAGAGTGCTGAGCCACCTCTGGGCATGGCCATCTAAATGGGGTCTGAGTATTCCAGGACCCAGGTTTGGGTCCAGCCAGCCAATGATATTTGGTCCATGCACACAATTCAGGCCCTGTCATTTCTGAAGCTGGCTCATGCCAGCTTGACTCATCACTGTCAAGTCAGCCAGGAAATTCTCACTTCATACAGCCATCCTGAGCTGGCTGGGGGCCGGAGGGCTGGCTGGGCTCTCCCTGGGAACTGTACATTGTAGGCACGTGTGTCACAGGAAACCCTGGCAGGCTGACAGATGAATCTTGAGGAAAGAGGGACAAGTGTGCTCACTGTGGTCCCCATATCCAGTCCTCCCTGGATGTGGGTGAGGCTGATGAACACAGGGCTGGTTTCAGAAGGCATGCCAGTACCTTCTGACATAGGGAGGTGTCTTTACCATCCATTGACAGGCAGCAACCCCAAATCTGTTGGGAAGATGGAAGAAGGTGTGTTAAGTCACCAGAAGAGAAGGACACAGGTTCTACTGTATATGCCCGGACTCTCCTCCAAGTCATTCACCCATTCCTTCAAGTATTCCTGGAGTACCTGAGAGGTGTCAGACGCTCTTCAAGGCACTGGACACATAGGGGTTCTTCCAGCAAAGTCTGCAAAGTGAAATCATCCCAGGTGTTGAAAGTGAAAATGTGTTGTTGCATTTTCTTGCAGAGCTTTTGGGTGGCAAGGTGCTTGAAGTAGTTTGGTGATAAAACAGGGCCTGTGACCTTTCCATCCATCCTCGGACAGGCCTGGAGACCCACCTCTTCTAATCCTGATCACATGTCTTGTGTCTTTCTGTGGCTGGATGCAAGGGGCCTGAGTTTAACCATATATGATTCATGTTACACTGGCACACTCTCTCTCCTTCCCACTGTTTCTTTCTTCCTCCCTCCCTCCCAGTTAGTAAAAGCTGGCGCCCCCTGGAGGCTCTGTAGGAAACAGAACATCTGTATTTGAAGTCCACCATCTGTGGCTTCCCGGGTGACCCAGGGGTAAAGAATCTGTCCGCTAATGCAGGAGGTGCAAGAGAATGGGTCCAACCCCTGGGGTCGGGAAGATTCCCTGGAATAGGAAATGGCAACCCACTCTAGTATTTAATTCCACGGACAGAAGAGCCTGGTGGACTCCAGTCCATGGGGTCTCAGAGAGTCGGACATGACTGAGCACAGGCACACCAGATGCACCTCACGCTGGGACACTTTCTCACGCACCGTTTTCCCCAGGGCCTTCGGGAAATGCTCACAGTTTAGCACTGCCCATTTGTCAGAAAAGTACCTGATGGGCTGAGACTCTCCTTGGAGCCTCCATTTCAGCTGTGAAGAAGTTTGTTGAACAGGAAGACTCAAAAATAGACATGATGATGACAAAGTTGCCAGCCATTGTCATTGCCAGGAAACACGTGTTTGGAAAATCACACTCGGGACCACACACGAGCTGATGGTTCCAGGCTTAGTTTACGAGGCTATGTTTAGGAGGAGGCAGACTGACTCGTGCCTCTGGGCCCCAAACACCCCAAATTGGTGCACTCAAAGCCCTGTTTTTAGGGTCTGGGTTCAGAATGAGGCTTTTCCCAGGAAAACAACTACTTCAGAAGAATGACAACAACAGAAAATCTGCCCTAAAAACTTAATTGCAGAAAATGTTCTCAGGTGTTTGAGTCGTGGAGGGAAGTAGGACAGGACACTTACTTCTCTGTCTTTCTTAAGGAAATTAGGGCACTTGAAAGCTCAATTAAATGTACCCAGGCCTCTTAAGCACTGGGGCTGTCCTTTTTGCTCATCTAATTAACTGTAGTTCACAAAATTGGCCCCGTGCTGACATGGAAGGCTCTACGAAACTGAGGAGCCAGGGACCTGTTTGAGTGGAAGCTTGCTTCCTGCTTCACAAGCCTCCGGGGACACAGATCTTACCTGAGGACATCCAGGTTACCTGTGAACTTGCCTCCTCCCTGGGCAAGCAGACCTCTGGGCCTTCCTTGTTTGCTGGAGGTGAGTTAATCCAGAAAGTAAATGGACTGGGCATTCTGGTTTCTTGTACCTATGGAAAAGCCAGGATCCAGCGCATTACGCTGAAAGGTTGAAAAACTTTCACCTTCCCAGACTGCTTTTAGTGAAGAGGCTGAATTTTGATCTTTTCCCCATTTCCCCATTTTTCTCTTTTCAGCAATTTTTTTTTTTTCCTCTTCATTTCATGGTGGCTGTTGAGGAAGCAACTGTCCCCAGGGAAACAGGGAGCAAGCAGCTCACGGAAAAGGAGAGAGGAAGACAAGGCTCCACTCCCACATCATTCTCCCTCAAATATTGGCTTTGCTTATACTAAAAATAGCTTGCAACGAAAGCTGAATGACAGAAAAGTAGCATTTCACAGGGCAGAAGCTACCGGCTCCCTGACCTCCACAGGGACCTGCTGGTTCTGTTAGCCTGTGGGCTTCAACTTGCCCAGGAAGGGGTGGGGTGCAGAATCCCTCTGGGAGGGGACAACCTGTTTCCTTCTGTGTCATGCTGGATCTCTCTGGAGTTAGTTCTGTCAGTCAGGCATTCACAGAGCCTTCTGCCAGGGCTTGTGCCCCAGGAGTGACAGATAACTTCCTGCAATGGAGAGTGGCTGGTTTCAGGGGCTGCTTGTTCCCACAGGCCCCTGTGTGTGGGCTCCGGGAGAAGCTGCCATGAGGTTACTGTCTCCCCCAAGCCATGAGGTGGGCAGTATGGCTTCTCAACCACTTTCAACCTCTCCAGGAAGAAAGCTTACATCCTCAGGAAGGAGGAAATGAGTTTACTGACCTAGCTTCATGCAATGTATCCGTCTGGGCCTTGGGGATTGGTGATGGTGTTTTAAGATCAATTTGGGATATGAGAGCAGGGGTTACCATCACTTCCTTTCATCTGAAGAATGGTGAACAGCGGAACACTGTGTTCTTAATCCGGGCTCTGCCATAATCTCTCTGGTGACCTTGGATAAGTTCATTCCTTTTCAAGGTCTTGGTGTATCCATGGATAAAATAAGGGGGACTGTGAAGAAAGCTGAGTGCCAAAGAATTGATGTTTTTGAACTGTGGTGTTGGAGAAAACTCTTTGAGAGTCCCTTGGACTGCAAGAAGATCCAACCAGTCCATTCTAAAGGAGATGGGTCCTGGGTGTTCATTGGAAGGACTGATGCTGAAGCTGAAACTCCAATACTTTGGCCACCTCACGCAAAGAGTTGATTCACTGGAAAAGACCCTGATACTGGGAGAGATTGGGGGCAGGAGGAGAAGGGGACGACAGAGGATGAGATGGCTGGATGGCATCACTGACTCAATGGACATGAGTTTGGGTAAACTCCAGGAGTTGGTGATGGACAGGGAGGCCTGGCGTGCTGTGATTCATGGGGTTGCAAAGAGTTGGACATGACTGAGCAACTGAACTGAACTGAATAGTCTGTTCCCTGGCAGTTCAAATTTTGTTATGTTTTCTCACTTCCTCTACTGTCCTTTATTCAGCAAAGGCAGCAAGTGGTGCATTTGGCAATGAGCTCAGCACTTGGGGAACTGGAAAAGGAGAAAGAATAGTCCTTTATCAGCTTCCAGAGAAACTGGAGGGATGCAGAAAATAGTCAAGGACCCAATCTCCTGGCCCTGCCCTGGCTTGGCACTTCATTTAAGACAAAAACAAAAACTCTCCCTGTGTCATCAGGCCTCTGCCTCCCTCTCATCTCTTATGATTATTTTCCTCCTGGACTCCTTTCCAGGCGTATCACCATATACAGAGAGAGAAGCAGGTGGCAGGAGGAGCAGGGCCTGTGACCATGGAGTTGGGTAGGAGGAAGGATGCGGTGGGAGGAGGGGTCACATCCCAAGGGACCAGTTGCTCTTGGAAGAAGTGTCTTCCTGTAAACCACTTCCATCTTGGATATCCCTCCTCTAGTTGTCTCCCAAGAGTCGGAAACCCCTGAGGGGATCACGTTCTGATTTAGTAACCCCACTGGCACCAAAGTTGAACTGAAGAGCCTTCTTTCCCATGGAGCAGCCTTTTGGAGACCCTCGGGGAGGTCTGGGTTCTGCCCTTTGCTGTTTGCATTGCTTTGACAGATGCCAGTGAGAGTCCCAGAGTTCCTGGAAGTCTGTTCCTCTTCTGGGCAGAGGGCAGAGGGCAGAGGCAGCTCCATCTCTTGATATCTGTAAATGTTTCATAAGAGGCACATTTATTTAAAGTCATGACCGACAGAGACACCCAAGAGGTGCTGAGGAGCGAGGAGACATGACCGTGGCAAGAGTCATTTTTCATTTGGGGAGCAAGGTAGCTGATATACCTATACACCTAATATGCCTAGGGGGTTGACAGGAGCTGCCAGGCATTTAGCCTCCAAATTACAGCAAAGCTGTGAATACTGAGGTTCTTAGTGGGTTTGATGTTGCAGAGTTTCCCCTAAATGAAGCTTTATTTTCAGTAAACTTCTTTGATGAACTTGAAAAAATAACCACCACAGACCCTCAATTGGCCGTCTATTTTGATGTTTGCAATTTAGTTCAAGAAAAGACCGTCCATGTCCTTGGGAGTAAGGACTGAGCCCTTCCTTGGATGCTAAATAACAAAACATCATTGTTCCTCTGATTTGGGCAAACTTTGCAAACAAGTAGAATTTTCTGGTAGCTTTTCCTAGAAAGTTACATTGCTGAAGCAGATTTTCGTAGCTTCCTGGACCAGGAGGAGTTGCTGTGTTGGGGGCTCAGGGCTCTCTCCAACAAATCAACCTCATAGAGACGATGCAGCAAAATACCCTTCCAGCCTCCAAAGATACAGTTCCTCTTCCCCAGGTTATGATGGAGAGATCCAGATAGAATAGAAATAAATAAGTAACTCGATTCTCTTTCATTTAACTCTCAGACACAGCCTCTGGGGCTAATTATTTCTGCTGTGGATTTTGTCAGACCTTGAATCGCAATCCTTTTGCCATAGGTGGTATATTTTAGAAATGCAAAATGACATGAAAAACAATCCGCTTTCCTGAAAGACAATTTTGTGTACATTAAACAGACACATTAAGCCATTTTACAAGTGAGATGTTTGTTCTCAGGGATCTGGAGGAAATCTGAATTTCTAATTCTGGGCTTTTTAATAATTTTCAAAAGAACTGAGGATAATAATTAAATGTCTTTGAACTTCCCCAGGCTGTCTTTTCTTCCATGATCTCATAGCATTTGAAAAGGAACAGAATTCTCTACCTTGATGAAATCCTTAAGAGGATAGAGGGGACATTGGCCTTAGGAGGAGCTTTTTAGCAGAATGAGGGAATCTAAGGTAAAGAGGCCCAAGAAAAATACACAGGGTCACTTTCGGAGCTTCAGACATAGGTGTAACGGAAGAGCCTTCCAGCCAGTCTTTTTCTTTATAGCCTTGGCTTAGCCTCGCCTTAGCCACCCACTGCAGTGTTCTTGCCTGGAGAATCCCAGGGACGGGGGAGCCTGGTGGGCTGCCGTCTATGGGGTCGCACAGAGTCGGACACGACTGAAGCGACTTAGCAGCAGCAGCAGCCTTGCTAGGGCTTGGAAAAAAGGCCAAGGAAAAGAAGAAAGATCGATTTTAGTTGAGGGCTTCCCTGGTAGCTCAGCTGGAAAAGAATCTACCTTGAATGCAGGAGACATGGGTTTGATTCCTGGGTCAGGAAGATCCACTGGAGAAGGGATAGGCTCCCCACTTCAGTATTCTTGGGTTTCTCTGATGGCTCAGCTGGTAAAGAATCCATCTGCAAGTGGGAGACTTGGGTTTGATCCCTGGGTTGGGAAGATCCCCTGGAGAAGGGAATGGCTACTCACTCCAGTATTCTAGCCTAGAGAATTCCATGGACTGTATAGTCCATGGGGTCACAAAGAGTCAGACATGACTGAGTGACTTTCACTTTCAAGGGTATCTGTAATGAGAATATATGTGACATCTAGCATTTTATAGCTCTGGAATTCAAGGATTAGAAGAGATTTAGTCCAGGGAAGGTGAACAGGTTTCATCTCCAGGGCCCATTCTGATTAGTTGGTTGGCCAGATTGGTTGGCTTTGCTGAAGATTCAAGGCTGTGCAGCAGGGTAATTGGGATAACTACTCTACAGAATGCTGTGATTGATTAGTGATGTCTGCCATGAGCAGTGTCTTGGGAGGTGGCAGTGCCAGTGTTTTTTATGCCTTGTTATGCCTTTGCTACCTCTGTTTTAGATCATTTTCCAAAAAGTCTATGAGTGATTTAAGTGAAGTTTGTCCAAGGTCACGCAGTCAGTCCAAAGCAACAAATAGACAAGAACCCATGTTTCCTAACTCTCTCTAATATTTGATACTGGAGCTCCATAGGTTAGATCTTAGAGGGGGAGAAAGCTGTCAGCTTCCTGGATGAGCCTTCTTTTTCTTTTCTTTCTTTTTCATATTGAAGCCTAGTTTCAGATTTTTCCATCTGGAGACTTTCTTCAGTGTGAGGAGAAGTGGAGGGGGTGGATTTCAGATCCACAGTGATTCTACAGACAAACAGAAATGCAAGCAAAAATTTCCCCTTTATTAGGTCTCCTCTCAAAGCTCTTTTAGCACTGAGCACAGGTTGATCACAGCCCTCCTACTGCAAGGCTGTCCCCTTGGCCCACTCTCGGGGTTCCATTCTCCCAATCTCTGAAGATGCCTTTTTCCACACCCCACTCTCTTGCACCATAAAAAGTTTTCAGTGGGGGTTGACGTGTCATCATTTTCTCTCTAGCTTCAGAAGCCTCACTTTCTATTTCTGCCTGTTTTCTCCCTTTGTGTTTTATCTCTTCAGGTATTCATGCTCACATCTTAATGACTATGCTTACAAAGATAAATACGTTTTGCTTTTGACCAAAAGCAATTTCTGCCCTGACTTTGAATTGAAAAGTCTGTAAGCATTGCTGGGTGGGAACAGGGGGTAGAGTCCTCAGCTTCGACCTGGGAATCATAAAAGTTTGCTAAGCTTTTATCGCTTCCATCAAGATGAAAATGGGATTCCAAGGCTTCAAATGTGATAGATAAATAATAAGGAAGACTCCAGCTTTTGTCAGAGCAAAGCTCTCTGAACCAGTTTTATGAGTCAACCTATTATATGCGTTCTCTGGCATCTATTTTATTCTGATGTCAGAGAGAACCTTCCCCAGGAATTCATGCAGCACCGGGGATAGATAAGGATTTCAGACAACTGGTAGATCTTGGAAAAAAAACTCACAAATCATGTCCTTGAGCCGTAACTCACCCCCACTCTGCTCACCCATTCCTCATTTTGCTCCTTACTTCTACTGCGATGGGAATTGAAATAGAAAGTTCCACTAGCTGTAAGACCCAGGCTGGGTTTAGATGCTGGGTGGTGATGGATAGGGTGATATGACACGGCAGCAGTTCGATGCACTAGGCTGCCTTTCACCTCTGAAACGGCTGGGATTCTTTGTCATGACTGAATTTTCCATCTTAGCTTCAGTAACCAGCTGCATATACGTGGAAAGAGCTCAGCCTACATTTCCAGGCAGTCCTTAGAAGAGCTCTGAGTTTTACCTTCTCTGGAGACCGGTGCTGTAAGCTGCCCCTGTGCCACTCTGGATGGCTGGGAGAGTACCCAGTAAGAGTTTCCTGGAACTTGTTTCTACTTTGAGTGATTTGATGGAAAGCTGATGTAGACATCTTACATCATGGCAGAAGCCATGTCCTATGGACTCGCCCTCTGTGCTTCTGCCTCCATCGTCCTGGTTTAGACTCTGAGACCTCTTCCTTGACCCATGATATGTGGGTCATAATGATCAGTCACTGTGTCACTCTCCGCATTTGCCCCATCTCCTCCCTTTAGTCTGCCTTGCATGCCATTGTCAGATGAATTTTCCTTAAAGCTAGCTTTGCTTAGCTTCCCCTATGGCTCAGAGACTTTCAGTGGCATCCCATGGCCTGAAGCCCAAACTGCTTATGCAGACAGTCAGTGCTGACCATCATCTGGCCCTTACTAGCTTTCCAGCCAGCCTTTCTTCTCCAATGTTCTTGCGTGTTCAGATCGTTCTCCTCTTGAAGATGCAGTGTGGGGTTTTCTCCTCCTCTGTAACCTGTCACCCTTGTGCATTCTTTATACTGTGCAATTGACCTGTGTCCCATATTTAAGGCATTGCCCGAGTGGTTAAGAGCACTGGCTGTAGAGCCAGACCAGCTGAATTTGACTTTTGCTCTGCCATGAACTCATGCGACCTTGGGCCAGTGATAGTCCTACAGGCAGCACCTAACCTTGTATTGAAGTGTTATGAGGATTCAGTGAGCTAATATTTATAAAGTAGTTAGAACAGTAGCTGGCACAGACCAAATATTATATAAACTGTTTGTCAAATACGGTAAATGGTAAATACCTTGAGAACAGGAAGCATGTATTTTAATATTATAATCTCCTTTGTCTTGCACTGGGCTAAAATAATCCTGAACCAGATTGCTGTGAGAATGAAGTTAAAAGAGAGGGAAAGCACTTTGTCACTTCTTCATCCAACTGATATTATTGAGCATCTGGAAGTACCAGGCTGTCTGCTAGGTAGTTTGTTTATGATCAAAATGGAGTGAGATATGGTTTCAATATTCAAGGAGCTCACAGTCTAGGGGAAAAGATATAACTTTAAGTCAATATCTAAGGATGTTGATTATGACTATATGGATGACAAATGACAAATATTATTCTGTTCTCACCCCCATGCTACAGATGAGAAAACCAGGGCACAGCACGAAATTTTTTACTTTTTATTCTTTTCATTTTTAAATTTTTTATTGGAGTATAATTGGTTTACAAAGATTAAAAAAATAATTTAGTTAACACAATACATCCAATAAGCATCAGGATTGGAATTTAAAACTGGATGTGTGGTGCTTCTCATTCATGAATGAGTGAGGGAATGAATGGATGTGTGAAAGACTATATTGGACCATCCCGAAGACCCATGGCTCTGGAAAAAGATCAGTCCAAGGATGTGCTTTACAGGATGAGTTCTCAGTCAGCTTGGAAAGGTGGTAAACCCCTGAAGCCATAACCATTTGTCCAGTCAAGCATTTTTAGCATTTTTGTTTTGGGATCCACTTCATCTCTATTGTCTTACCTTGATGCCCTCCAGGTATTTATCTCTGAGGCAAGGATGGTTTTATTTTCTGATCCTTTGGGTAAAACCCAGGACAAAAGGTGGATGTGATGACGGAGAGAACAGGTTTGTGACTGTTCCCTCTTTAATCTGTTTTGATCATAACGGGACCATTTGGAAGGTTTCCGTGGGTACAGGGACAGTGCTTCGTATCTACTGGGCTTCATCAGCCACGGAATAATGATCAAGACATCAGGGGAAAGTCTGGAGTGAGGCTGGCTGGTTTCCATGGCAACCATCGCTTGCCTCAATTCTGTTCGCACACTTCCTTCTTTCCAGGCAGGCCTGTGTTTGTTTATTACTGGCTTAGCCCGGGGGTGCTCAAGTGGCTACGTAGGTGCTGTCTCCACCTGCACTGCTGAGGTCACCCTCACAGTTTGGACACGGACCTACAGGTGAATTGGCCAGAGGCACAAAGTTTGCCCCACCAGGAAATGCTCTCCTTCAGGGCCTACATCTTGTGCTGACGTCATCATGATGATGGCAATTGGGGGTAAGGGAGCTTAGAGATGCTGATCTAGGACTAATAGAGTCAGACACCATGTAGGGTCTGGCAGTGAATCACAGACTGCCCTAGAGAGGTGGTGGTGATGTGCGTAGGTAAACAGATGGCTTGTTGTTCTCCCCTGGGATGGCCTTGGGCTGGCTGAGTGTGCATGGACCAGAAGAACTGGATATGGCTGTCCAACATCGGAACCACTAACCCCAGGTGTCTAGTGAGCATTTGAAATGTGGCCAGTCCAAATCGAGATATGCTTTGAGTACAAATTGAGTACAAAATTTTAACATGAAAGGAAGACTCTAAAATATTATTGATAATAATAATTTTTATATTGATTGTATCTTGAAAGGGTAGTATTTAGGACAGTCTCACCAGAACCTAATCTAGGCTAAATAAACTCTTATTAAAATTAATTTCACCTGTTTCTTTTTGACTTAAAAAAAACATGCTCCTGGATGGATAAGGGGATGATCGTACAATGTGAATGTACTTAATGCCATTGAACTTAGAAATGGTTAACATGAATCTTACATTGTATGTTTCACTACAGTTAAAAGAAGGCAAAAAGAAAAAATTATCCAATGGGAAAGGAACCATTTCTTTCAGGCCTCTTTCTTAGGACCATTTTTCTAAAAGCCCCAAGGACACCTCCCCATTTATCTCTTGGGCCAGAACTGAGTCACATGCCTGGTTCTAAACCAATTGCTGGTGAAGAAATGCAACATTGTGACTGGCTGAGACTGCCGAGGGCTACCGAGGAGTGAAGCCAGGGTCTCTGTGATGAGTCACTTGCATCCCTGAAGCAGGGTTCTCTGAAGAGAGGGGGGAAAGGGCGGCAGACACTGCAGCCTTAAAGATGTACAAAACGGGACTTCCCTGGCAGTCCAGTGGTTAAGACTCTGTGCTTCCAATCCAGGGTACATGGGTTCAATCCCTGGTTGGGGAACGAAGATCCCACATGCTGCTCAGGGCAGCCAAAGAGGAAACAACAAAAAAAAAGATGCACAAGAAAACCAATGTATGTGAGCTTCAGGTGAAAACAATTTAAGTACTTCCTCCTCCAACAGTTGTTGCTGTTCAGTCGTTCAGCCATGTCCGACTCTTTGTGACCCCCAAGGACTGCAGCCCTCCAGGCTTCCCTGTCCTTCACTATCTCCTGGAGTTTGCTCAAACTCATGTCCATTGAGTCAATGATGCCATCCAACCATCTCATCCTCTGTCAACCCCCTTCTCCTCCTGCTCTCAATCTTTCCCAGCATCAGGGTGTTTTCCAGTGAGTGGGCTCTTCACATCAGGTGGCCAAAGTATTGGAGCTTCAGCTTCAGCATCAGACCTTCCAGTGAACGTTCAGGGTTGATTTCCTTTAGGATTGATTGGTTTGATCTTGCTGTCCAGGGGCCTCCCATCTAAAGATTTGTCTTTAAATATCTACAGATTTAAATAAATCAATCAATAAACTAGTATATAAATCAGTTAAGTGTCCCGAAAATGCCTCCTAGAAAACTTAAAATTATGTATGTGTCTTGTATGATATTTCTTCTGATAGGGCTGCTCCATAGCATTTGTGGTTAATCACAGAGTCTAGGCTACTGTCTCCTGTTTATAAACTTGATGAGCTTGGACAGGCTGCTTTACTGGGTCTCATTTGCTTCATCTGTATTATGGGAATAACAGTAACAATCCACTTCCTACAGTTGTGAGCTAACATATGCAGAGCACTCAGAACTGTGTCTGGCCCATAGGAAGAACCTGAGAAGGCTCAGCTCTCATCAGACTGCAGGGGGCCAGTGGCTGTGCCAGGGCCTCCAGGCCCTTCCTAACCTGGTCATCATAGCTCCTCCGGCAGGCAGAGTGCTGACTCTGAGAAGCAGAGGAATCACCCCAAAGGGAGCTTTTAATCAGTTACAGCTGATGAGCACTTGATGGATGGCTTTCCTTCTCTGGATTGTCCCAAGATGATTCTTCCAAGACAAAGGGCCTCCTCCTGAGCCTTGTATCAGTTCTGAGGAAAATACAGAGGAAAATAAAAGATCCAGAAGAGGAAACCCTTGGTTGGGTGCCACCTTATCAGGTCTGAATTCACTGGAGTCAAGCCAATGGCTCTGGAATGAGCTGCTGCTTGAAGCTAGGGTGCCCAGCATCCTTGCTCTCAGAGTCCACCTGCTGACTCTTTTTAGGATCATCCCTATCAGGAGGGTGTCTGAGGGAAGGCAGGACCTGCATTTAAAGTTATTTCTGAGTCAGTGGAAGAAAATAAAATCACAGTGAATTTGTTATTGCCCTCACAGTTGTTTGGGACCAGGAATACACATGGTGGATTTGGGGAGACCTCTGGGGAACGTGGGAGTTTTCTGTATGTCATTGAACTTAGATCACAGTAATTAGGTCTCAGCAAACTCTAGTCTCAGTTTAAATTGCTACTTATAACTCAGAGAAATAAAATTTCAGTGCTAGAAGGCACCATACAAAGTACCGTAGAGAAGGAAACAGGCTTGGAGGGAACAGGCTACATGCCATTTTTACACGGCAAATTAGTATCATTATTCTGAAGGCATTTTCCTTATATTTTCTCCAACTTTCAATCATTCCGAGAATTTAGGGGAAAATAAAAATGAACTTTTTGGCCACCCTGATAAGTTTCCTCTATTTTAAATTACTCTGATTTTTTGTTCTCTGCATCTTTCATTTTTCTTTATAAACTTAAAATTCTCTAAAATAGTATTTATATACTTTGATTATTTGTTCAGTATTTTGTTTATCATCTATCTTCTCTCATCTGCATTAGAATTCCTACTAACTCCATAAAAGCAAGAATTTTGTCTGCCTGGATCACTGCAGTATCTTTAGCATCAACTTGCTGGAGTATAGTCAGTGTTGAATGAATGAATCTGTTGAAGGAGGGGCTGAGAGCTAATGGGCTTCAAAGATATAGCTAATTCAGAGTCTCTGGAGAGATACAGGGAGAGAGACTCTAAGGTCAGAACAGCACAGAGTTGTCCTATACTAAGTTATAAATAATGAATTTCAAAGAGGTCATAAGTCTTGGAACTTTGAGCTCTTTTGAAGTAGACAAGTCATTTCCCATCATGGTGCCCACTATACTGCTTGATGTAAACAGGACACAGGTGGATGCTTAGAGCATCATTCCCTCAATAGAGAAGGCATTTTTTCCCACCAAGTTCCAGTAGTGTTTCACTAGGTTGGAGGAAGAGGAGCAGGTCTTCTAAATGAAGGGATGCTAGAATCAAATCTGTGAACACAGAAGCCTACTCTGTGCTAAGCTCTGAGTTGAATGTGGACCTGTGACTTGTGTATGAGTATTTGAGGGTTTGTGTGTAGGACAATGAGAGAAACAAGGATTAACATTTTTTGGCAGGTTCCTAAAAGGTGCTTTCATTCTTTGGAAAGGTAGGCTGAGCAAGAAAGTGATGCAAGAAAAGACTCTTTTTCAAGGAGCCAAACTAAGGGCTCTGGATAAAAGGATTCCTTTCTGAAGGAAATGAAGGAAGGAGACAGAGGTGATGCTGTGGTTGAACCATGGCCTGAATGAAGACCTGAAATAAGAGAAGTGCCTCTCGAAGTTAACAGTCCAGGCTAGACTAAGACTTTAAGAAGAATTGGGGGCTGACCCCTAAAAAGACTTGGGGGCTGACCAAGCCTGAGGTCTGGGTGTGGAAGCCAGAGACGGGAAGGAGATGCAGGATAGAAAATGCAGCATGTTCTTCATGCTTCATGTAGGGTAAGAGACAAGGATGGTTCTGAGCGTGATACCTTCAACCTAATAAAGAAAGAGCTTTCAGATGATGTTATACAATATCCAAAATACTTTAAAAAAATCTATACACACACATTCCTTCTTTTTCATCAAAGTGAACTGTAGCCCTAGCTAATAACAGATGCTCATATTTATTAAGGATTTATTAAGTGCCACCTAAGGTACTGGGTATTTTCCCTGTGTTATATCTTTAACCTTCACATCTCCACCATGAAGTAAGTACCGTGTTCATTCCCATTCCAGGACCCTATAGGACACTGTGGTATGGGGAAGCTAAGTCAGTCACCTGCCTTAGTAAGGGGAAGCCCTGATAAAAATGCTGACCTGCATAGACATCAAATGTTTTACATGAGAAACATGTAGCATGGCCTTTATCAGACAGGGATGAGGAGCGACTTGCCCTTGAGCTGGATGTAGTCTTGATACGATTTTATCTCGTTAAGGAAGTAGTTACCAAGAGGTTGCATACCCTTTAACTCCTGTCATGCTAAATCTGTAAAATAGCTTTCAAAGCTTTTAGTGTTAACATTCCAAAATTAGAGGCTGCTTTATGAGAGTTTATCTTCATTTTTCATTGTAGTGTTGTTCGTTGGGTTGATTGTTTTCTGCTTGCTTTTGTCTGATTTTCTCCTCTGTCTCTATCCTAGATGCCTCTCGTAACCATTTCTCTTTTTTTTTCTCTTGTATCGCTCTTGTTTTCTCCTCTTAGGTATTTATCCAGCTGTTTTCTTTACTTTCCCCCTTTCTCTCTGTACCTATTAGTATCCCTTAAATGCCCATGAAAAAAGAATTCAAGTGTTTTCTTATTGCTTACTGAGTAAAAAAGAGTTTTAGGCTTTAATTTTAAAATTTTCGATGATTTAGTCGATCTCTATTTTAAATACAAAAACATTAAATTGCCTTTTAATTTAATTAGTATCAGAAGAATATTTTGATTCCCTATTGGACAGTTGATTGGGGTGGGGAGCAAGCCTCAGAATTCTCTATTAACCACAGAATTTGGTCCATTGTCTTTCTTGGTTATTTATTACTCAGTTTAACATAGAAGTTGTTAAACACTGTTTTTGTTTTTTAAGTGTCAAGGGAAGGCCTAGTTATTCCCCAAATATCAAATGAAACAATGCTCGTGAACCAAGAACTTCTGAATAGAAACCAGACAATTACCCAGGATGTCATCAGCATCTCATCTCAGTGTTTGTAATTGAACAATGAGAATGAATGTGTGTGTAAAGGCCATGGAATGAGCCTTTTAATTTGAATCCTGGGATGAGGTGAAGAGCTGTCATTTACAACATTACACAAATAATCCTACAATGAATAATAATTCTGTCTTGAAATTGCCTTCTTACATCCTTCCTGCCAAGTGATCAGCATAGATTAGTTGGTTTATGATGAAGATAAGAGTGCTTCGTATTTGCATACACTTGATGTTCACTTGTCAAGGTTTTCTGTCATATGCTATCTTATTTGTTATTCGAACATCTCGAATGCCCTGGAAGTAAGGAGGCTGGCACTAAGATCTCTCTTCACAACACGGAAGCTGAAGATCAAAGAGGGTATGTCACGTGCCTTGCGACACACAACAGCAAATCAGCAGTGACAGTTGACCTAATTCAAGTCTCTAGACTCTGGGAGCCAAGGCTTTTCCCTGAATATATATGGCAGAGGTAGATGTCATCCTGTCCATCCAGCTGCTGGACCACTGACAGGCCCTCATCCTATCCACTGTGCTCAAAGTAGAAAACGGAGCACTTGGGGCAGGGGCGGGGCACGGACAACTCAGCAGCTTTGTGTGCCTCACCTTAGCAAAAGACAGATTCTCCTTCCTCTCCCTGAAGAGTCAAGACAATAGCAGACGTCTTAAGCTCTTCCTAGCTCAGCCTTTGGCCCAAACCCCAGGCGCTTGTGAGATGGGAGTGGGGCAAAGAGGGGGTACAAACACAGGAATCGCAGAAAAGCGGCCCCCTCCCCACTTGCTCGCGTCCCTGTGGCTCCCTTTCTCTTGGATGGGAGAGTCAGTACATTTTCTTTTCATTGCTTGTCGACTCCGGGCACCCTGCGGCTGTGGTGACCAGCATTGCTTCCGGTGGATGATGACAGAGTGCTCTCAGAACTATGCTGTTTTTTTCTCAGATTTTTAAGCCATTTAAATGCTGGGGATTCTTTGAATTCCCTCTCTATCCCTTACCTCACTGCCCAAAAAGAACTAACTTACTGGCACTTTACATCTAAATGTCCCAGTGTTTCATTTAAAAAGTGAAACATTTCATTTTTTAAAAAGTTAACTTAAAAAGAAAACATACAACAGTTGATAAAATAATTATTTTGAAATTAGCCATTTATTTTCAAGGAAAAAAAAATCTGGCTTTTCTGATATTGATGGAAGCTTTCTTCTCCCTCAAGGTGACTTTCTACATAAGGCCCTGAGGTGACCGTCCTTCATCATTTACATTTACATTTATCTGAGCCATTCAAAGTCCTCGGTGGTTCCTGGAATAAAAAAAAAAAAGGTAGGGGGATGCTGTCCCATTGCAGGTTGGGTGTAACATTCCCTGTTGGGTGTTCCATTGGTTCATTTATCTCTCCACCCAGGGTTGACTATCCCAGCTACCCAGGGAAACTGAACCTTGTGGCTCTTTCTGATAGAGAAGGTTTATAGTGTCCAACTTCTGCCTAAAACTTCTCAGACACTGTTGGAAGACAACTGGGTACCTGATTTCCCTGGAAGGGGGCTTTGCCCATGTGGAAATAAGGCCCCCCCTCAGGGTCAGGGAGAAGGCAATGGCACCCCACTCCAGTACTCTTGCCTGGAAAATCCCATGGATGGAGGAGCCTGGTAGGCTGCAGTCCATGGGGTCGCTAAGAGTCGGACATGACTGAACAACTTCACTTTCACTTTTCACTTTAATGCATTGGAGAAGGAAATGGCAACCCACTCCAGTGTTCTTGCCTGGAGAATCCCAGAGATGGGGGAGCCTGGTGGGCTGCCGTCTATGGGGTCGCACAGAGTCGGACATGATTGAAGCGACTTAGCAGCAGCAGCAGGGTGGTCAGAGCACCCACCATGTGCCTTTTTGCTTACACTGCTCTCTTGGCCATGCCAGCAGCAAGAGCGCACAGGATCTAGAGGGGCCGGGACCACACCCTGTCTGGGCACGTGGGATTTGGGTTACTTTGGATTTAGCAGGCAAGAAGTCTTGTTTCTGACATGTGTTCAGTCAACAAATTAAGAGTTTGTGGCATTCAGCACCCTTGGGAAGCAGATACAGAGGCCTGGTGAGCATGCTTCTCAGGGATATTCATCAGAGAGTGTCCATAAGACCAAAGTCCATGGATGGAGGGGAGCAGGCCAGGACTTCACAGAGGCTGGGCTGTGAGGCAGCCCTATTGCAGCCTCACCCAGTCTCATAGAGAAAGCTGGAACTCAGATGGTCTGCCAGCATTGCCCTGGTATGAGCTGAAATGGGCTTCTTTTTCCTCACCCCGATCAGTCATATAGGAGTTGGGCAGCCCCTGAAGGGTGTGACCTTGGTCCGGGCAGCTCTTTGCAGCTTAGCAAACCCCGAAGAGGCTGCCAGCAGTCCTCCCAGCAGCAAGTGGGAAAGCGGGTGTGGGGCAGATCAAGGCATCAACAAGGCTGAAGGAGACCAGTGATCCCCAAGTTTCCTGAAGAGGGGAGACTGGCATGAAAGGCTTTTGAAAGCAGGTCTGGACAGAATCCAAAGGTCCCAGGCCTTGATGTCCAGCCTCTATGACCTACCACTTAATCAAATGGCCAAGGATGTGTTAAGAGGGAGAAATGTGTAAATGTTTAGAGAACAGTGAGTTGTGAGCTATAAATGGCCCTGGCATGTTTATAAGAAATGAGCAGGTCAGAAAGAAGCCCCAGTAGGTTTTTTCCCCCTTGGATAGAATTACCACACTGATGGATGGAGGGAGTGTTCTGGTTGTTAAATACTTGGGCCTTGCGAGCCTTCTGATGTAGTGCCTTGTGACAACTGCTTGCAGAGTGAGCTCAGGCTAGCTTCAGTTAGCTCTGGGCCACATGTTCCGGAAGGGAGGCTAGAGTTTGGAGTAGATCTCCTTTTGTGGTTGTTGGCCACTCTGCCATCCAAGGGTGTAGAACTCTGGTTGTTTTGGAGTGCCCAGCCTTGGCATTGGAGAAGGCTTTGCCTTGGCTAACTTACCACTGTGCATGGTACTCCAGGTCTGGATGATTGTGGGGAGGCATTAGATGAAGGACACTTAGCGTGATGCTCAGTGAGACGTTGACATACATCAGGACCAATCAATATCTCTTCCCAGCTCCGTCTGCCGCCATCCACCCTTCCTGCCCCGCCCTCAGCAGCCTGCCCCGGTGTTCCCTGCTCACTGTGCATGTCCCCCTCCTCCTGCCCCTGGTCCTTCCTGCCTCCAGGCGTTCCTTCAGCTGAGGATGCTTGTGTGCCCTCTCCCTAAATAGCCCTGCTCGAATCTTTAGGAACAAAGTTGAAATGACATCTCTTCCACAATGTCCGCCTGGACCCACCAGCCAGAAGCAATTGCTGCCTCCTCCAACTGCCATTTCAGTCAGGTAGATAGATCCAGTGTGAAAGTGGGCATCGTGTGTGTTTTTTTATCAGCTGGCTGGCTGGCTGGGTAAGTAGACTGGTGAAGAGATGAAGAGAAGGAAATACGGGTAGAGGGATGAAGGTAGGGTTTCCTGGTTTGGAATAACAGCAGCAGTGCTTCAGCTTTCTTGGCCTCCTCTGTCGGCGGGAGTAATGACAATGACACCTGCCTCACTGTTTGAGAATTTGATGGGATAGCGTTCGGTATTAAACCCTGAGGTGGGATAAGTGTTAGTGATCGCTGCTGTTGGTATTTTGGGAAATAACTCTGTGAGATATTCAACCCTGTGAGAAAATTATTCTTGTGAAGATTGTGTATTAAAATAAAAAATGTCTAGGGCTTGTATTTCCCCATCTAGACTCGCTGCCTTATGTTACTGATGAAGAAACTGAATCCAAAAGAGGGAAGGGAGAGACTTGCCCACACTCTCAGAGTTGGTGGCAGGCTTAGTGTCAAAATATAATCTTCAGAAGTTAAAAATGTGACTCATACAAATATAGAATGTGCACATGTCAAAAATTGCCTTTAGCTATCTAATGAGGGGATCAACAAAATAGCGAAATGGAGTGGCATACGCACTGAGGAAAGAACACTGGAATACGATTGCCAGATTAAATATAAAATTAGTTAATGTCTTACAAGGCCATAAAATCATAAACTTGGGGATTATCTTTTCTACTGAACAGAAATCATTTGCATTTCTACTGGTCGAATGATCGTGCAACTTCACAGACTCTGAGCCTTTCGTTGAAAGTAAACGACAAATCAGACAAAAGTGCTTTCAACTATATAATTAGCTATTCCTTTGGGCAGCTGTCAAACAATGCCCCAAATATGACATTGAAGGAATGTTCTTCCTTTAATCCTGATGATAGAACCAAGTCTTCTCAGCAAACCCACTCCTTCTCCTCCTCCTTTCTGCCCTCCTCATACATGCATAGAGTCTGGGTCTTTGCTACCATTTCTTGTTCGCAAAATGAGGCTCATCATACCTCCCTCGCGGGCTAGTTCTGCTCGTGTGTGGCTTGGCGTTGGGCAGGTGCATGGAAGAAGGTCGTGTAGTCCCAGTGCTGGAAGAACATGACATCCATAGGAGACGCAGACGTGTGCAAATAATGGCACCACCATTTGGCAATGACGGGGACAGGCAAGAGCAGAGTGCCACGGAGCCTAGACAGAGGGATGAGTTGGCGGGGGAGAGGAAGAGAAAGGACCAAGTCAAGAACATTAGATGTGGAATTTCCAAGCCCCATATCTGGTGGTTGGTGAAAAAGAGAAACCTGTGCTTAACCAGGTAAACAGCATATGCAAAGGTACAGAGAATAAAAAGTAAGGTTCTTTAAAAAAAAAAAAAACAACAACCTTTTAATTTTGTATTGAATATAGCACAGCACACACAGCCAATTAACAAGGACTTTCCAGGTGACTCTAGTGGTTAAGAACCCACCTGCCAATTCAGGAGACGGTAAAAGACACAGGTTAGATCCCTGGGTCAGGAAGATCCCCTGGAGGAGGGCATGGCAACCCACTCCAGTATTCTTGCCTGGAGAATCCCATGGATGGAGGAGCCTGGTGGGCTGTGGTCCACAGGGTCACAAAGAGTTGGACACAACTAAAGTGACTTAGCATGTATGTATAGCCAATTAACAGACAATGTTATGGTAGTTTCAGGTAAACAGCAAAGTGACTCAGCCATACATATATCCTATTCTTTCCCAAACTCCCCTCCCATCCAGGCTGCCATATAACATTAAGCAGAATTCCATGTGCTATACAGTAGGTCCTTGTAAGTTATCCATTTGAAATATAGCAGTGTGTATATGTCCATCCGGAACTCCCTAAGTATCTCTTTCCTCAATCTCTCCCTCCCCCGACATCTTTAAGTTCACTCTCTAAGTCTGTGAGCCTCTTTCTGTTTTGTAAGTAAGTTCATTTGTATAATTTCCAAATGTAAGGTGCTTTTTGTTGAGTGGATCTTTGTTGAGCCTTTGATGTGTGCCAAGTTCTCTTTGTTTGACCCTGGGGTGTGTGTAGAGAGTGGAGGAGATGGGAACCCTTATTGATGACATAGAAAACAAGTCCCAGTCCTTCTGGAGTGTTTCCAGGAGACTGGGGTCTTGGGTACATTTGGGAGAAGGGGTAATAGGTGGGGTGGTATGGAGACAAGCCAGGCTGGAGAGACATGACCTTTAGCTCAATGATGATATGAATGATAACCCTTGATATGAATGATAACCCTTGACCAAACAATTCATTTTTGGCCAAAAGCTTTTCTATACAGAGCCTGCAACTGCCTTCTAGGGAAGGGGAACAAGTGTAAGCACTGGTAACTGCCTCAAGAAGTTTACAGTTCAGCTAGGGAAACAGGAGACACACTCACAGGAAGAAGCCACAGTGTGTGATAGTGGGTAAGAAGGCTGTTGGCTCAAGGCTTTTGGGGGAGGAGAACTCTTGGTGGCTTGGGTGGTCAGGAAGCATTTCTGGAGAGGAGACGCTCTTGATTGGGTTGCTTAAACAAAAGAGAAGAGAGGCATTCTGGGCACGGGAATGCTCCCAGCAGAGGCCTGGAAGCAGGGAGATTTCCCAGGGTTCCTGGGAGGAGAGTTTGAACAGGTGGGATGGGTCAGGTAGTGAAGAACCATGAATGTCCAGCGGAAGTACTGGGGTCCATGTTGTATCAGGTTAAAAACTCAGATGCTGTTATGAGCTAGGAAGATCATGCCATGAGGGAAGAGGACCTGTTGGGGGCCATGCTTCGTGGAGTGAGGGTCAGGGAGGGGGCAGCTGCCTTGGGGCTCTGGCTGATGTGGCCATGTGACCAGTTTGTGAATTTTCAAGGGAGGGAAGAAATATGCATTTTGGTGAAGTCTGTTGTTGTTGTTTTTTACATGTTGTCAACTAAATGAAAAGAAAAAATAAAGTCATTCTGTGGGTCAACAAATAGCCGTGTGACCTGCAGGGCTCCATCTCATCATTTCTCCGTAGGCAGCGTGGTCAGTGAAGGTCCTTACTGCTTGGGTACCTCAGGGCAGAGGGAAGAGGAAGATGCTGACCTAGAGAACTGAGCAAGGAGCAGGCAGCTTCAGAGTCAGGGCCTTGTCCACTGTGACAGTGGGTCACAATTAATACCGAGCGGGGCTCAGCCCGACCAGGAACCACAGCCCCAGACAGAAGAAAGACTGAAGGAAAGGTTGTGAGGTGTCAGGGTCAGAGTTGAGTGAACAGTGCAAATCCAGTTTCCTTTCCTGTCTTTAAAGAAGCCTGGATGGTATTGTCCTGTATATGTGAGGAGGGCAGGAGCTCTAACCCTTAACACACTTGGGCTTATTGGAAGGGTTTGTGAGATGGGCTTGTGAAAAGAGCACTAAGCTAGGAACCGGGAGGTCAAGTTATAAAAGTCCCTGCTGTTTATGGAGAACCCATCATGTGTCAGCCACTCCATACACATTCTCATTACTTCTCCTAATTCTCCAAGTTGCCATGCAAAGTAGAAAATACTGTGACTCTGCTTGTTCAAGATCAAGGTCACAGAGCTGATCTATGGCAAGGCTGGTATTGGAACCCAGGTCAGTTGATTGCACAGGCCGAGTCCTTTCCCATGGTCTCCACCACTCCTCTGGCCACACTATGTCCTTCACTGTGTTCTATATTGCACTGACTGTGTGACCTTGTATAGGTCACTTCTACCTTCTCACAGAAGAGCAGGAGGGGAAACTTTAGGGCCTGCCTGGTTCAACTTCAGGGTGCCATGGCTTTGCAATTGAAGTATTCGTGTGTTGGGATTTTATGATTCTAAAGCTCTTTGAACGTTTAGCTTCAAAGAAAGAACTAGGAATCAGAGATGTGTCATCTTCAGATAGGCAGTGGCAGCAGTGTTGAGAATGAACTTGGCAGCCCTGCAGGAGAGAATGTGCTCTTATCATTCTTGGAAGGGCTTTTTGTAGGAAATAGGTACAGAGTGTCTAAAAAACAGATATTCCTGCATGGCTGTCACTGAGGCCCAACCTGGGGGCCTAGCATGCAGCTTCTACTGTTTTCATCGTTCTGCTTTTCTGTAATCTATGAACTTTTGCAAACTCCCCAAAGGACCTGCAACTTAAAAGAGAAATGTTATTGATGCGCTTTGTCTGTTTTTGGCTTGCTGGGGTTGGTGCTCATCCAAAATGGAAGCATTAAGTTTTACATCTGTTTTATCTACATCAGCTCCTCTGTCCCCCAAATCCATTAAAAGATAACAGAAACAGACCTCTCTTCAGGCAACATCTGATTGGTTCATATCTGGGGGACCAACGTGTCGTGTCCCACCTTGCCGTAGTTGAGACACGCATTTAACCTTTACAAGGAGCCACCGAAAAAGACACAGCCAAACTTCCGTGTGCCCTTAGAGATTAGAGGAGGGTTTTTCTCTCAAATATGGAACTGTTTTTCTGACTCAGCAGGGGAAGGAGGTGGATATGAAAGCAAAAGATGTTCCCTGAGTATTTTGGGTCATGGATCTTATTGATCAGACTTACGCAATTGGACATCTCTCTCGTGCCCACACATGTTCTCTCTCTCCTCTGTCTCCTGCTGCCTCAGTAAGTTCCAGAGAGATTTGTGAAGATAAGAGGCAGCGAGAGGATGGGCTTCTGGAATCTTGCTCCACTTCCTGGGGTGAGTAGAGGAAGGCAATCTTCAAGTATAGGAAACACATTAGACCAATAGAAGGAGTTAGGTAAAGCCATCAGTCAGAATTGTTCCTTAAAACTTCTCAGTGAGATGACTCCTGTCCTCAGGTGATTCTGAAGTGCAATGGGCTGAGAAGCAGTGGACCCATGGCCTCAATCAGCCAGAGTGACAGGAGCCCAGATTCTCATAAGCCCTCACCTTAGTCTAGAGTAGAAGTTCACACCTGTCTGACGCTCGGAATCACCTGGAGACTTAAAATTTCAGTGTCTAAGCCCACCTTCAGATGAAAGTGAAAGTAAAAGTCACTCAATCGTGTCTGACTCTGCAACCCCACGGACTACACAGTTCATGGAATTCTCCAGGCCAGAATACTGGAGTGGATAGCCTTTCACTTCTCCAGGGAATCTTCCCAACCCAGGGATCAAAGACAGGTCTCCTGCATTGCAGGAAGATTCTTTACCAGCTGAGCAACAAGGGAAGCCCAAGAATACTGGAGTAGGTAGCCTATCCCTTCTCCAGCAGATCTTCCCGACCCAGGTATTGAACCAGGGTCTCCTGCATTTACCAGCTGATCTATCAGGGAAGCTCCACCTTCAGATATTCTTACTTAATTGGTCTAGAGGGGATCCAGACAGCCATGTTTTGTAAATTTTCCCAGAGGACGTTGTTGTGATTTCTACTCTAGAGCAGAGTGCTTCTCAAACTCTGATGTTCAGAGTTTACCTGGAGATCTTATTAAAATGAAGATTCTGAAGACTTAAAGAAATGACAAGACATCCCATGTTCATGGACTGGAAGATTTATAAGTAAAGACATATAAATATAAGTAAATTCTTTCTCAGTTTCTCTACAGATTTCAAATCAAAATCTAAGCAGGACTTTTTATAGGTAAAAATAAGCCAATGTCTAAAATCTATGAAAAGGTAAGTAGCTGGAGTAGCTAAGATAATTTTGAGAAAGCATATATTTGGAAGGATCACATTACCTGATTTTAAAATTTGTTATAGACTGTAGAAATAAAGACAATGTGGTATTGGCAAAGAAATAGACACGAAGGTCAAGGGAACAGAATAGAGTCCAAAAACAGACCCACATCAAAATTGTTTCTTGACAGAGGTTTAAAGGCAATTTGATGAAGAAAGGATAATATTTTCTAGAAATAAGTTAAAAAAAATTGGACATCCAAAATTAAAAAATGAAAAACCTCCACCTAAACTTCACACTCGTACAAAAATTTGCTCAAAATGGACCACATGTATAAATGTAAAACTATAAAACTTTAAGAAGAAAACAGGGTGATATCTTTGTGGCTTGTGGTTAGGCAAAGAGTTCTTAGACATGACACCAGAAAGACAATTCATACAAGAAAAATAGATCAGTTGGACTTTGTCAGAATTAAAAACTTTTGCTCTGTGAAAGACACTGTTTTGAGAATGGAAAGATCGGTTACATACTGTGAGAAAATGCTTAAAAATCACATATTTCACAAAGGACTTCGTATATAGCCAGGATATGTAAAGAAATATTAAAACACAGTAGCAAGAAGACAACCTGATTGAAATATGGCAAAAGACTTGAACAAACACTTCATCAGTTGTTGGTGACAAACACTTTGCAAAGTGTTTCCTTGGAACTAACCCCAGAGGTTAGGAGAATCCAAGGAGGATACACTGCATTATTTATCTAAGCATAGTCTGTCAGAGCTTTCTACTTTTCTCAAAGCTCTTGTGTATTATGCTCTTTAGATACCCTATATATTTTGTGGGGTCCTAGGCAGAGGTTCATCTCCGTATCTTGCAGGTAATAATCACCAGACCCTGGAAGGTTAATAGAGCTTGTTAGAGAAAGAGTAAGGTGGAAGCAGGTTTCTCAGCTACCAGAGCCCCCAGGGTCCCCATGAGAGGCAGATCAAGTGGCCTGAACCATCACGACATACAAAGCTCAGGGAGCAGATTCTCAGGACTCTACTGGGTAGTCAGCTGCAGACTCACACATGTGACTGTCAAGTTTAGGTTCAAGTACACGATGGCACTTTGTCAAGTGGTGAACCTGCAGAAAGCCGTATTATCACCTACTCCTAATTGTCTTTTCTCTGCCTCCAATTAGAGGAGGTCCTCATGAAAGTTCCAGTGTTGAATGAGAGGCTCATTAGAGTCAAACCATTCAGGCTTCAGTCCTCCTGCAACTGACAGCTACCTTGTTGAGGGATCTTGAACAAATCAATAACCTTGTCTTGAACAAACCTTGTCTCTAGTAGGTCCCTGGAAATGGTATCTGTGCTGCTCAAGGCTTGGGAGTGGAAGATGTTCATGAATTGCCATTGCCTGTCCAAGGATGGCAGTGAGAAGAGCCAGGGATCTGCAGGACAAGTGGGACCTATTTCCTATGTTGAGACATTGGGGTGAGATATTTCATGCCTCTGTTGTTTGCTCCAAGTATCACTGCCTTCAGTTGTGCTTTGGTTGATAACCTTAGATGATTCTTCTATGCAGTTGGTTCTTGCACCTCAATTTTCTTGACAATGACTTCTCAACACTAACTTCCTTGCAGCATACAACCTCAATTAATCCTTAGTTAACATACCACAGAGATGAAAGCCTTTTTTCCCTTGTTCCATTTTTTCCCCCTGAGCAGATTGGATTTTGTACAGCTCCTTTGGAAACCTGCTTTGAAAGCAGGTTCAGATTCTAGCCCAGTTTCTATTTATTTATAGCCTCAGTTATTTCAGCAACTGCTGTCAAATAAAAACTCTGGTTAATCAGAGGCAGGTAAACATGCCAATTCTAGTTCATTGTCCAAGCAGCCCCCTCTGCTGTGGTGGAGGAACCATGCGACACTGAGGCCAATCCTGGCTGCTGGAGGATTGGAGACAAACACAGTTAAGACTTGCTCACCATTCATTCCAGGCACCCAAGTGCCTGGCACCAAGTGATTATCACTTCTGTTATATGGTGGAAAAAGAAAGAAGTTATGAGCCAGAGCTTCCAATTCTGGTTTGGCCACTTGCTGGTTCTATGACTTGTAAAAGTTACTTAGCTTCTTGGAGTCAGGATTTACTCATTTAAAAATGGCAGCATTACTAACTACAAATACAAATGAGCTCATGTATTTCTCTAGGACAGTGCTCAGTCAACAGTGGTTTCTTAATTCATGGTTCATTGAAGCTCTTTGATTAAATGTGAAGTCAGAATTTAGAGAGTGGAATGAATAAAGGAACACATGTGTTCATCAAAGATGATTGAGAATCTGCTAGTCATCAGATATTATGAGAGCTGGTAGAGAAAATTAGATATTGTCCTGGGTGTCCTAGAGCTTACATGGTAGGGAAGAAAAGGAAAATGAACCTAGAAATGTACAATCATACATATTGATCAGTCTGTTTTTAAAAGACCTGGAAGAGAGAAGTTGGTGGAAACAACTTGTCCTGGGGAGTAGTTAAGGAATTGAAGCAGCAGCATTTGAGCTGAGACCAGAAAGGGAGGTGGGGTGTGGGAATTAACTGGACAAAGAAGAGAAAGTACACATATCCAGTCCTGAATGCACATGTTCAAGGAAGGAAAAATAAAGCCAGGGGGATCCAAGTGTAGTGAACAAGGAGTGGCCTGGCTGAAAAGCAGCAAGAGAGAAGGATAAGAGCTCACGGGCATGCTATCTTATCCTGGGATCTACAGCAAGCCATAGAAGGGTTTTAAGCAAAGAAGTAATGTAATTCTAGTTATTAGGACCCAGTTGGACTGAATAAATGGTTACTAAGAATACACTGCCTACTTATGGGAAGAGCTCATGCACTCAGTGCTGAGGGCTGGCAGAAGGCAAGGGTGGTGGCCGTTGTTAATAGTCTTTGGTTCTCCCTGACTCTGATCTTTCATGGAGCTGGGGGCAACTCAGAGATGCTGCAGTCTCTGGGTTCTGTAGGGTTCTGCCTCACTGAAGCCATAGACTTTCTGTTGTCTTGGGACTCCCTAGGAGTGAGAATCCAGAAGGTTGTTATCTGTGTGGCCTCAACTGGATAATTCCAGCTTGATGATCTGATTCTACTATTGATTGGAAGAGGAATGGTGAGTCTGTGGCATCAGCTGGAATAAACTGGGTTAAGGAAGCTAACCCTGTATTTTTCAGGGAAAAAAAAAGGTCATTCAAACTAAGTCAGTCATGTCCATCTCCTCTCACTGACCCTAAACACTCTGAAGGGGACATATGTTCTCTGTGCCCACTGCAGCCTGATCAGTGGAATGGCTTGGCCTGGAGAGAAGTGGCAACTTTTTTTGTGTGTGAATGTTCCTCCTCTTTATATCTGCAAGGAGTCCAGGGAGACATTCATCAAAAGCCCCTTGGACAGATGCATATCTCTTTATAAGCTAACTATCCAGGGGAGAGTCCCTTCTTGGAAGAGTGGGTGTGGCAGAGTGAGATAAGGGAGACTCAGGCAGATGGGCAGTAGCTCCTAGGTCCTGCAAGGCTGTAGCTGCCCTATAAGCAGGGCAGCCAGGTCTGAGGCAGAACGGTGGCCATGATCCTTCTGAAGACGCTCTCACGTTTATTCAGAGTCTGCTGTCTTCCGGGCTCTGGCCTTTCCTCAGGCCATCACATTTATCCTTCCCAGTGATGGTCCATTTTTTTGATGAAACAGTGGAGACTCAGAGTGGTTACATAATACACCCAAATTCACATGGGCAAGAAGGGGTTGATATAGATTGAATGTCTGTGTCCCTCCCACCCTCCACATTCATATGTTGAAATCTTCTCCCCACCGTCGATGGTATTTGGAGGTAGGGCTTTTAGGAAGTGAGTAGGGCATGAGGACAGAGCTCTCTTGGGATTAGTGCCCTTATAAAAGAGACCCCAGAGAGCTGCCTTACTCTTTCCACATATGAGGACACTAAAAAAAGATGACCGTCTATGAACCAGGAGGCGGTCCTTCACCATGTACTACACCTGCCGACACCTTGATCTTGGACTTCCCAGCCTCTGGAACCGTAAGAAATACATGTATGCAGTTCATTTTTGTTATAGGTGCTTGGACAAACCAAGACACAAGGTAGAACTGGATTTGGGTGCAGATCTTTCTGGCTCTTTCTATGTTGTCTCGTAGACCATACCAACTCCTTGTATGTGTGTGATGTCGGGGAGAGGGCCTGTGGTGTGATCCTCCCAAGCTTGGCCTGATGCTAGGACATTGTCCTTGGGTGGATACAGTGAAGGGGCATTGGACTGGGAGGATCTGAGTGTTGCCTCTGGCCTGTCAGTGGGCTGTCCTTTTCTCCCCAGTGAAGCAGGGTCAGCGTGCCTGCCTTGTTGGCCTGCCCTTGCCAGCCTGCTGGGTGCTGGTGTGTGTTAATGGATGTGGAAGTTCTTTAGGGAGGAGGGAGTGCAGGGGAGGAGGCTGAGGTGAGAATGGACAGCCAGCAGCCTGTAAGGGAGACCTTGGTCCTAGCTCAGCCACAAGTGGGCTCAGCTCTCGGGGAACTGAGAATCAGGCCACGCTTTGCCTGGGCTGGGTCAGAAACAACATTTCCTGAACCCACGTCACCCGCTTCCATTTGCACGGTTGAGGGAGTGCCTGGGTGTGCTGCTCCCTGCTTGGGTGTGCATCTGGGCTCTCTAATCCCCGCTTCTTAAAGCTGAGAATTAGCTGGGGTGCCTCCCTTGGCCCCCAAAATGGACCACATGGGCAGCAGGGAGCAGAGGTCACTCTGTCCTACCTAGCTGCAAGAGTCCCTCTAGCTGCTCCCAGCTGAAGCCAACGCTGGGACTTCCGGCCCCTCCGGCTCTCCTCCTCCTGCTCTCACCTCCTCCTTGCAGTTTCTCTGCCATTTGCAGTGGGAGGTGCTGGAACAATTAGGTGGCAACACCCTCCCAATTGTCTCTAATCTTCATGCTTTCAGAATCTCATTAGTTCCTGTGCTTTCCTGCTCTGCCTTCCTGTTCTTTGCTGCTGGCATATCCAGGGCTAGCCAGTTACCTTGCTCCTGGGGCAAAGATGGAATCGTAGGCTTGTGGCACCGTGACCTCCCTGGGAGGGAGGTCTGGGATTTAGGGGCACGCACTGGGACTCCTCCAGGCCTGCTGCACTTCAGGGCCACCTTCGCTTTCACATCTGCTGAAGTGAAGGGCTCTGGATTCAGAGTTGGGCAGCCAGGGGCCTGGTCTGAGATGTGTCTAACCTTGATGATGATGATGGTGATGATCATAATACCAGTAATAGTTAAACTAGCTTTCATTTTCTACTCTTCTGTTTTGTGCCAATGTAGACCCCATGTCATATAATTCTAGCAATATCCCTGTGAGACAGGCATGGTAGTCACTTTACAGATAAGAAAGTTAATGCTCAGAGAGGCTGAGTGACTGCCAGCAGTCAGACAGTGGGAAGATGACTGAGCCGCAGTTTATGCCCACATCTCTTTGACCCCAAGCCCAGCTCTGTCCACTGGGGCGTTCCGACTCATGACTCACAGAGCCCCAGGGTCACTTACTCAGAAGCCCCCCTGGAAGTGGCAGGGCTTCAGGTCCTCCCAGCTCCCCCTCCTGGCAGTGAGGAGGCTCAGACCCCTGACCGCACTAGTGCTCTGGCTCCTTCATTCCTCCCACACTGCCCCCTACCCCCACGTGTCTGCACGGAGCCCCCTGTGTGCCATTGTCTGAGCTGGGCTGCAGACTCTAGAAGGTGCTGGACATAAAGAGGCTCGAGGCAGCCTGACCCAGCTACTCCTAGTTTTTCTTTTGGAGGCCTGAGAAACACATCTGGAAAACGGATAGGAAGGTGAGAAGAAGCAAGAAAAATGGGAAAAAGAAGACTAAAGACTGCAAAAGTGAAGAGGATGCCCATCCCCTCCACCCAGTGCTCAGGGAAATATCCATCTTAGAGTGGTCTGAGGGGGGCAGAGTGCCCACCCTGGTACCTCAGAGGTCAAGGTGAAGTGAGATCCTGCTAGCCTTGACTCCATACTTGCCTGAGACCATCAGAGACCTGAACCAGGAGCGCTTCCTTAGCCTGGACAAAGCCTTATGCTCCACCAGGAGCTGGGCCTCCCCGTCTCTGGGAGGACTGGTAGGCCAGCAGCTCTCTGGCCCCTGGGCCTACAGAGGGGACAGTTCTTGAAATCTGCTCTCTCTGTCCACAGTGGCTACCCTGCTTCTCCCCCAGGCTCTCATCCTTCCTCCAAGGCCCACTCACTGTCACCTCCTCTGGGAAGTCTTCCCTGCCTGCCCAGTATCATGGCTCCAGACCTTATTCTAGAACATCAGCTACATCACAGTCTCCCTACAACTTTATACATGTCTTTCTCCTTTTTTCTAAGACAAGACTGAGAACTCTTTTAAGCATAGGATGATCTCTTCTTCTGTGCTTAGTCCCGTGAAATATTTAAAATACCACTGGCATAATTCAGCATACACAGTAAGTTTCTGCTCTTGCATACTTGGATCAGATTATTCTCCCTTTCCTTGTAGTGGGAATTATTAATTATCCTTATTACCATCTGCCCATAGTGTTTCTTTTTTTATAGCTTTGCTTCCCATTGCTTTCCCCTCCTTGGCGTTTTGTTTGTTTATTCAGTACTCAGCCATTGAGCAACAATGGGCACTCGTCTAGGTGCTGGATGTGCAGAAATGAGCATATATGTAGCTTTAATTGTCTTATGCAATTGAAAAGCACAGAATTAGGGCTGACTTAGGGTGAGGCTCAATTCATTGGCTTAATGATGTCACCCCTGGAGCTGAGATTCCCGTGGGAGCTCACTCAAGGGTTGAATATATGAGGGGCCCTTGCCTGGGTACACCTCAAGTCTTTCCTGAATGAGCAGTTCATCTGGTAATGAATGAGGCCACCTAGGCTCACGCACACTTGTTCCTGGAGTTGGCACTTCTCAGGTTTCATAATGAGAACAGGCTTTTTTTAGGGGAGCAGGTGTGCGGTAGATTCTGGATCCCTCCACGCTGTCTTCTGATGATTCTCAGAGAATCGCACGTCTCCAGTCTGATTTGGCTGAGCCTGTCTGTGTCACCCCCACAGGGCTGTGATGTTTGTTCCTGGAGCAGAGAGACATCTGTCATCCTCACTGAGCCTTGACAGATGCCACATTCAAATAAGCAGCACCCGTTTAACACTCACACAGCAGCGGCTATGTCATTGCCACCCTGGCTCAGACACGGCACCCTCGTTTACCTACCTTTCCTCCTGCTGGGGATGCCTTCCTGCTGCTCCCACGCTGCAGGTACAGGACCAGGGTACCTCTGTGTGCCGTGATGCCCAACAGACTTGAGCAAGAGGATTTGCACGCAGGCTCTCACTGCAGAATTGCGGGTTGTAAGCACCTGCTGGGCAGTGAACACATTTCTGCCTTTCAGGTTGGAACAAGTCTTGGATGGCTGATCCTGAGCATAATGGGAAAAACACACAGAACACCACCTCCTCTGGGATATGAATGGGTCTTTCTAGAGGAAGCGTCTCACTTGGCTCCTGTTACCTTCAGGAGTGAGAGCTTAAGGAAGTGGTGTGGGCACATATTGAAAATGGGGCTTACTTTTAGCATTAAGGGGGAATGAAGGATGGGCTCCTCATATTCTAAAAGAGGGGAGGCTTAACTGAGGATGGCTTTAAAATAAGATTTAGATGAAGCAACTCATGAAGAGATGGATGAGGGTGGTGGGATGAGAGGAGAAGCAGGCATACATTCATGTCTAAGTATATGAAGGTCCTGCAAATATTTTATAATGATGTAGAACATTTCATCTTTCTTTATAAACTCACTCTAGTTTTTGGTACTTTATCACTGCCTCCATGTGGCTGTAGCAGTAATAATCCTCAAAGGTGTTTGTGGACTTGTCTTGGAGAAGTCTAGGTTGAGTGTTAGGGTGGCAGAGAGTGTCCTGCTCCTTGGTAGGCGCCTGGAGGAAGAGGGCTGTCTGGAGAAAGACACTGGAGGGCCAGGTCCCTGGGGCCTCTGAGAGGGAAAAGAAGAGATGAGTCCAAGGGCAGGGGGAGGCAATCATTTGTTAGGTCCTAGGAAGTGTCCTGGTGCCATGTTCCAGGTTCCAGATGGGAGGGTTGGGGAGATACAGGTTCATAGTTAACATCCGTCCTGCTCGGGGCAGCGGGGGAGTAGTGGCGGTGGTGGGTGTAGAAAAGTGGAGAAGGAGATTGTTACCTGTATTTAACCAGATCTATTGCAGAAGGTCAGTAAGAGAAGTCCTACTCTTGACCATGCCTGCCTACAGAAGATTCCAGTGGAAGAAGACTTGTCTCCTCCTGAAAGCTTCCTGGAAGAATGTCTGACGAGTGCAACTGCATCTCAGCTAGAGTTGTGGGAGGGTGATGGAGCACAGTATGGAGGGAGCACTGGTTCCGTGACCGTCAGCTGGGCTGCAGGGAGTCCTGGGGGCTGGTTCTCAGCTGATCCTTACTGTTCCTCCTTAGACTGCCCCCCTCTTGGAGAGAGCTCTTCTACTTACATATTTCTTCTATCTTGTGCTTAAATGTTTCACTTGGAAAAGAGACTTGGGAACGAAAACATTTCTTTCTATCCTGCATCTGATCATCCTGCAGCTCTCTTGGACTCTAAGCTGATTTTGGGACGTTATGTTTTCAGAGACACCAGTCCACTTCACCTCATCTTGCTTTTTTATCTTTAAGTTCCTCTTTCTTTCTTTTTTAAAGTATTTATTTATTTTATTTGTCTGTACCAAGCCTTAGTTGCAGCATGTAGGATCTAGTTCCCTGACCAGGGATCAAACTTGGGCCCTCTGCACTGGGAGCACGGAGTCTTAGCTTCTGGACCGCCAGGGAAGTCCCTCCTCTTCTTTCTTAAGCTTTGAGTTCCTAGGTTGTTCTTTCTGTATTTCTTCAGATTATGCTTGTGATTCATCCTTTGCATGTTGTTTTAAGTAATGAAGAGAGTCTGAACCCAGGAGTAAACCCAAGGGCCATCTTCATAACTTTGGAAGTTTCTGGAATCCATAAAATGTCCCTTTGGATACAGCAAGCTGAAGTTGAAGAAATACTAGCTTTTCCCTTAATTTAAATGACTGCATCCCGTGGGGAATTTAATTTTAAAAATAAATTGCATTTTCCAATAAAGAGGAGAGCTCTGCTGGATAAGCAGTGAAGATGTTTACTTATAAAATGATTCTTTATTCAGCTCAAGAGAAACCTATGGGATAGAGAAGAAGAAGTGCTGAATGGAACCTATAAGACCAGATTTTTAAATCAAGGCTGAATTTATCATGTCTCCTTTTCAGTGAGCTCTACCTAAGCAGAGCCAAGCAGACCCTCTCTGGACCCTCCCCAAACCCAAGAGTGTCAGGGTGCAAATCCTGGGAGCAAAGGAATGGGAAGTCTTTCCAGCATGAGTGCATGTATCATCTGGGACTTTTTTGTATGCAAATGAGAGAAATCTGATTCAAGTTGCTTAAGCACAAAATAAAAACAAAAAGGAAAGGCTGAGGAGGGATTGGAGAACTCTGGTAACTGAAAACCCCAGAGGTTAGGTTTGGCTTTCTGTCTAGCTGACCCCAGGCACCTGAAGGATGTCAGCAAGTCCCTTGTCCTTCCCGGTTCACTCCATTTCACCTTTCATATCACATTTGTACCTCTGCGTTGGTTTTATACTTTCTGCAACAGAGGCAAATGCACTTCATATTCACTTCTTACCCTTAACTCTCAGTGAAAAGGCAGTTTCTTTTTTTAAATACAGAAGTTCCAGCAAAAATAACCCAAACTGACTCTTACTAGAACAGGTTGGTTTACACGCTTGTTTTTGAACCAATTACCATGACCAGGAAGATGGGTCTGCTGGTCTCATTGGGTCAGCCTGGTGTACACCCACTCCTGGAACTGGAGAGTTGTGGGGGGGCTCACTGAACCACAAAGATTGAGAGTGAGGGATTGTTTTCTTACCAGAGGGATCATGTATGCTAGGCAGGTAAAGAAATAGCTATCCACTATGACATGACTTGGTCAGGTAGACTTGAGGGGTCAACCCTGGGATGATCCATGTTTGCCAACCGATCCTGTTAGGCAGTGTCTTCCTGTTTGGATATCTACAGAGTATCTCAGTTGCTGGTGCAGTCCTGCCATCTTGTTTCTAGATATTGGAAATTGAGCATGCAGAGCCTAATATACCAGGTTGATCTGGTGTATATAAGGCTAGGCAATCTCTTTGTCCACATTTCTTCCCCAACTGCAGCTAACAAATCACTTCCACCCAGTATGATTATTATTAATTTTAAATTATCAGTTGAGAGCTGATAACTGTTGGAGATTTAAAAAATTATCTATCTGCCTGTCCATCTGTGTCTGTCTATCTATCCATTCAGTTTTACATTTGAAATTATTTAATTTTATTAATTGAACACATTTTTATGAAATGCCTACACTTGCCTATTATTGAGTACTTACTATGTCCTGGGCAGTTGTGTATATGCTGTATAAATATTAAGTCAGCTCTTCCCCCAAAATCCTGTGAGATGCATACTTAGCCCTGTTTTTCTGGAGAGGAAACAGGGTCAGAGTGTTCTGTGACCTGTCAAAGGCCACTCAGCCTGGAGCAGGCAGAATGCTTGTGTCTTGGCCTGGGTTTGATGCTTATAGAAGGGATACAGAAGCCATGTTCTCTGCCCTTGAGCAGTAAGGAACTGCTGTGCGTTTGTAGTTACATAAAAGAATGAGTAATATGCTTCTATGGGAATAAAAAATAAAATAGAAGGAAGTGATTAATTTTGCCTGAGTGTAGTCTTGGAGGCAGGAAGGGACATTTGAGCTAGGTCTTGATGAGTGAGTAGGAGTTTCCCATGAGGATACAGTACAGAGGGAATTTGTCCTTTAACTGAGTTATGCATGAGTTTTGTATGAGTTGGAGCTGCTAGTTTCAGGAAATGTAATATCATCTTGGACTCTGCCTTCTCATTTTACTGCAAGGCCAAAAGGATACACATTTGTATTAGTTCAGATGCTTTCATTTGCAAAGAAAAACCCCTATACAAGGTAGTTTAAACAATAAAGGGGATTTAGTGTCTCATCTCATTGAAAAAAATCACAGAATTAGGGCTGGTATAGGGCAAGCCTTGATCTGTTGGTTGAGTACTCTCACCCAGGGTCTGGTTTCTTCCCTCTCCCCATTCTGTCTATGCAATTATTATTATTATTATTTTTTTAAATCAAAAGCCAGCTCCTTTTGGAGCCCTAAGATGACTGAGAAATCTTCTCGGGCTGTGTCTTCCTTTCTTATGCCCACCTGGAAGGAACGGTGGTTTTGTTCCCAGTTTCCCAGCCAGAGACCTGAGAGTCACTCTGATTGGACTGGCTTAGGTCACTGGTGCTCAGCTCTGAGCTAATTCCTGTGGCAAGAGACAGCGCCCACTGATGGAGTCAGTTTCTCTGGAACTACATGAATCCTCGCACGGAATTTTGGGGACTGGTGGAAGAAGGAAACGGACAGTTCCTTTAAAGGGAAAACTTTAAAGAATGTTCTCTACAGAACTCAAGTTTGTGCCTTCTCTATCTTTTGAACAGGGAAGGTACCATATACCTACTGCTCATAAATCTATATGCTCTAACTCTAGGCCTGACCTTGGGCAATCCAGCCACGAACTACTTTCTTCTTTCTGTTGTCTCATCCTAGTTTGTCCTCTGACCAGCTTGGTTTGACTTGGTCTGAGGACACCCACTCTTTCTTAGAATGTAATGAATTTTGTGGGCAGACCAGGGTTCTGTGAGTAGGAAGGCATAAATAACACTCAGAATGGTCTAGAACTTCATAGCAACTAATTTTTGAGGCCATCATCAGAATGTCTTTCTTAAAAGAGGGTTAAAAAGAAAACTGACAGCATTTGCTAAAACTCTTCCCAACCTCCAAGACCACCACTCTCCCCTTCCTAGTGGAGGAACTAAATTTATTCTCATAGAATGGCAAAAAACCCAGGTGAAACAATGAGTGTACACTGAAGCTCAAGACATGTCCTATATGTCTTGTTGGACTGCTATGAGCCTTAGAGTCATTGTGTCTATATTGCCTGACCTATAGCAGACACCTGATAAATGCTAGCCATTATTAATAATAACTATGTTGATTGAACTGCTTAATAATGTGAGTCATTGGAGTAGAACTTGCTCACTTTTGGGGTGTTTGCTTCCAATATTGCCCCCTTGGACCTCATCACTGCTCAATGATGGGGCTTCTTCTTTTGTCCAGTCGGTCTCAGGATAGGGGTGAATGCCTTCCCAGGGTGTCCTAGTGGGAGTAGGACAGAGCCCATGGAGAGGAGTTTCCCAGTTCCCACCTCTTCCCTGTGCTGTCCCCACCTAGTCTGCAGACTTCTCAGTCATTTGTCACAGCCTCTTTTGAAATGCATGTGGTTTTCATCTGTAATATCCTGATTGTCCCATTAATCTCCTTTAAGCTTCATGAAAAATACAAAGGGCTGGATCAGGAAATAGTCACCAAGTTCTAATTTCGCATTCAGGGGATTGTTTTCCAGGGACGTGAAGAGACTGCTGTTTCCCATTTGGCATTTGGCTTTCCAGCTAAGTAGGGAGAGCTGTCGCCTTCTGAATTATCTGTCACTTTTCAAGGTTGCATCTCTATTTTGCCCCTTGTGTGTCTGTACCTTTTGTTGCTTCTCTGTGTGCATGTGCTCCTCTTCCTAATGAATGCAGAACTGTGCTACTCAGAGGGAACACTAAGAAATGTATTTTGATGAGACCTTAGAACAGCAAGAAGCTGGAACCTCAGATACCCCCTGTGCATATTTTTTAGTCCCTGACCATAAAACAGTGCTCACTAGAGAAAGAGCAGTGTGTATGTGTGTGTGTGTGTGCACGTGCTTCCCTTAAATAAGAGAAAAAGTTTATTTCTGTGCTCACAGGAGCCAACCAAAAAAGTAACTAACATGTTACATGGTGAAGATTAAACACTTATAAAGGGCTTCCCCGGTGGCTCAGCTGGTAGAGTCTACCTGCCAATCTGGGAGACACAAGAGCTGAGGGTTCAATCCCTGGGTCAGGAAGATCCTCTGAAGAAGGAAATGGCAACGTGTTCCAGTATTTTTGCCTGGAAAATCCCATGGACAGAGGAGCCTGGCAGGCTACAATCCATGGGGCTGCAAAAGAGTTGGATATAACTGAGCCCACACAAAGGCTTATAAACCTAACTTACTAGGGGGAAAGGGAGAGGGGAGAAGTGGCTTCTATGGAAGAACAGATAGGTTTCTTTTCTTTTCTTCTTTTGACTGTGCCTCTTGGCTTTTAGGGTCTTAGTTCCCCAACCAGATATTGAACCTGGGCCCTCAGCCATGAAAGCACAGAATCCTAACCACTGGACCCCCAGGGAATTCCCACAGATGGGTGTCTTCAGGAAAGAGAGACGGATTCTTTGGAAAACAGTATGGTATAAGAAAGTGGTAATATTTGTTGGCACGTGGACGAGTGATCTTTGCGTCTTCTTCAGGGTTGTAAAACACCCTGCCGAAGGGATTTATGGTAGGTCTTGCACACACACTAAGACCAACCCCCACGACTCTCTCCAAGGTCCTGAATTCCAGATCAGTCCAGTGTTTAACATGGTAACCACTGGTTGGGTGTGGCTATTTAAATTTATATGAAATTACTAGTTTAGTTACCCAGCTGCATTAGCCACATTTAAGTGTTCAGTAGCCACAGGTGGCTAGTGGTTACCATCCTGCATGACACAGAAAGCACATTTCCATTGACACAGAGAGTTGTATGGGACAGCATTTAGCACGAAGGAGAAAAGGAGAGGCAACTGGTATACGGGTGTTAGCATTTAGCTACAAAGTACCAGGCACGAATATTAAACAGTCCCCCTTTTTGCCTCTGCATGTACTTCCCCTGAAATTTTCAACCACGTATATAACAGGAGAAATGAGAGACTGTTGTTCTCTGATCAACATAAACATTCCACCACTGTGGAAATTTTTCTCTTAGGGAGAAATACAAATGTATATTTTGTTACCTGATATGAATACTGAACTTGTATAGCGTATTACATGTGTTTCAATCCACTGGTGACTGGTGTGCATGTAGCCAGAAAGCCAAGGTAGAGCCTTGCTTATGTTAGAGAGAGAAAGGGGTTCAGAAAAACTGTTAGACTAGTAAATATTCCTGTCCAGTCAGAACTATAACATCTCTGTTGACTACTAGGTGGGCAAATCTACTTGTGGACAACCCAGTCTACTAATTCATCTCAAAAAGCATACACCAGAAATGAATAGACTTGCTTTTGATGATGCTTGCTGCTGTTGGATTGCTGTCAATAGGTGACTCAATAGATCAAGGGGATAAACCTCATTGCATGAATATTGCAAAAAGTCCATGGATCTCTTGGGGACCCACCAGACCTAATTTGGAAAATGACTGATTTAATCAGTTTACATAGCTTAATACACATCCTTGGGCAAGGTTTCTGCATTCTTCTGTCCTTGGGGGGAAGGAAAAGCAGAGGATAGTGTTGGCTGTCTGGGCTAATAAGAAAGTGCAGGAGGATCCAGGGCTGCCTCTGAAGTCTGAGATCCAAGGTTCAGAACCAGTGTAGGGAAGGGCTGATGTCCTGCCAGAGATAGTCTTTTCCTGTGGTGCCTGGAGCCTCTGGTGAGTGTGAGGTTCACTGTGTTCCAGGTTGTCTGTGACAGGCCTACCAAATAGACTTGTGTCTGGTGGAGGATATCTGTAAAACTGTCAGAGTCCAGAAGTGTCAGAACAAGAGGATAATCTTCCCCAAATGTCTTCATAGTCATGAGTTAATTGTGGTGTCCTGGGAATTTCAGCTCAAGGGTCATCTTTTTGGGTTGTGTTTTTGGTACCCTTTGACCTTCAGTGTCCCAAGGTTGAGTGGTGATATTACAAGGAGAATTTCTTGGCTCTTCTCACTGAGAACGCTCTTTAAAGGTTTACAATACTATAAAAATATTATACTGGGAAAGATTAAGGGCAGGAGGAGAAGGGGGTGACAGAGGATGAAATGGTTAGATAGCATCACTGACTCAATGGACATGAATTTGAGCAAACTTCAGGAGAGTCTGGCATGCTACAGTCCATGGGGTGACAAAGAGTTGGACACAACTTAGTGAATGAACAGCAACAACAACAACAACAACAAAATATCATTGTGAGACCTCCCTCCCCTTGCAGCATTATCTTAGTGATATTTAAACTCTTTTGGTGGAGGGTCTCCTCCAAAATCTTTGCTCAAATGAAATCATAGCTAGAACCCAACGTATAGTACAGATAAGGGTGGAGTATGATTGAAGGAAAAGAAAGGATGGGGCCCTGATCACTGATGCTCAGCCCCCCTAAACCTTCCTCTAGCCTCTGAGTTAGCCCATGTCTCCAGTGAGTGATCCAGAGCATCACTCAGTAAGTCCTTACATCATTTCTGGTCATCACAGTGACCTGATGCTGGCCCAGCAATAAGGAGGCAGCTGAAGAGGAGAGGATAATGCACACACTGCTTGGCCCGGTTCAAGGCATGTCTGTCATGGCAGGAATGCAGGGGAAGGGACTCCTCTGAGGTCACTGGTGGGGTAGGGTCTAGATTCTCTGTAGGCTTTTCTTTAGAGGAGAGCCTATCCTCAAAGAACTTGGCTCATGAGTTCCTCGGCCAGTTAGAAGCTTTGAGTACTGGCCTCCACATAGCCTGTCTTCAAAGTGGTTCAGGGAGCCTGCTGTGAAGGCCCTCAGGAGGTTTTCCAGCCTACCTTGAACTTGACTCAGGTCGCTCCAGTTCCTTTTGCTTTGCAGACTTGGGTATGGGAATCTGGACGGCCCTGCGGTGGTCTCCACCGAGGCTCAGGAGATCCATCATGCTTATCTGGCCTCTCACGCTGCCGCCAAAAACAAGACCACCGCAGGCATGGTGCTAGTGCGTGCATTTCGCTTTTGTACAAGGATGAATGAACGCTGTCTTCCAAGGCCTCTTGTTTCTGTAACATGTCATGTGCCAATGAAGTGAAAAGTGTTAGTTGCTCAGTCGTGTCTGACTCTTTTCAACCCCCATGGACTGTGGCTCACCAGGCTTCTGTGACCATAGGATTCTCCAGATAAGAATACTGGAGTGGGTTGCCATTCCCTTCTCCAGGGGATCTTCCCAACCCATGGATGGAACCTGGATCTCCTGCATTGCAGGTAGATTCTTTGCAATCTGAGCCACCAGGGAAGTCCCATTTGCTTCAGTATTTTTGCCTGTGAAATGGGTATATAAATAAATATGTCTAGGACTCACTAGAAGATGAAAACTCTTTGAAAATGTTGATTGTAGATCCAGACAGTTGAATGGCTGGCCTCTCTCTTCAAACCAGTTAACTATCATGCTCCGTAAAATATCATTACCGTTTTTGTTCTGAACATGAAAAAAAAAAAGATGAAAGCTGTGACCTCTTGTCTAAACTTCGTTAGTGATTTTTAGATTGACTCTGGATGCCAAAGACCTGCCTGTCAGTTTCCTATAGGGGAGAGCTGATGGTGGGGAGGAAAGGAATGAAGTTGATTTACTGATCTCAGTTTCCCTGTTGACTCACCCAGTGGGTTTGGAATGACATCCCACATCTCCGTATCTACCATAGACATGGGGTGTGGATGTTACCCTTTTGCCCGCCCAGTGGAGGATGAGGGAGAATTCAGTGATTACATGAAGAACGTGAGTTGCAGAGTGAAGGAACGCCTCCTCAAAGGCCGATTCAATTTTAGGAATCTTATGAAAAGCCATCCTGGTTTAGAAGCAGCCTCAAGAAATTTGGCACTGAATTTTAGCTTTGCTCAGAGAGAGCAAGAAGGAAGGAGAGGCTGCTTTTTCTGGAATTCTAGGACCTTCCTTTGCAAGGTCAGCAGTGCAGAGATATACCCTAATGATCCATGATTGCCTATATTTGGAACGGAAGTATTTAATTTGGTCTAATTGTGGCTATTTCTAGGAGTCATTGGGAAATTCAGCAGCTAATGAACGTGCCCCTGTTCTGTCAGATCCCTATTGGAATATTCAGTGTTCTCTTTTTCATACTTACCAGCTAAGGGAATTACTGAAATACATTTCTGGAGCCTACTGTGGTAAAAGCAGGGATGTGAAAGCCTTCTTTCCCATCACTGAGTCCCAATATCGCAGGTGAATGTCACACTTGTGTTAAAAACAGGCCATTGATTCCCAGCAGGCTCTGGCCAGAGCCTCTGCCTCCCAGGACTGTGCCAGACTGACCTCCTTTTCCTGCTGCCACTCCTTTTGGGGGCCTCCGTGGGTCTTCATTCAGTGTGGGGCTCGTGGGTATCCAGGCCTGCAGGCAGACACACTTCTACAGAGCTGGATCAGAGGACAGAAGACAGAGGATGAAGGACATTGGCCTATTCATTTCTCCTTTTCTCTCTTTTGGCATTATGCTCAGTTTTGCTAACAGCTGATGGGAGCTGTTCTATCTAGAGTAAATGACCCAGATGCATATTTCTAAAATTATATTTTGGGGCATTCTAATCCCCCTCCAATTCTGGGGAGGCTGCGTACTCTATCTCCCTCTTGATGATATTGCATGCACATTTACATCTTGAAGACCATGCAAGTCTTGTAGTAAAGTGACCTGGACAAGTTTGCCTTTGTTTATCCCAGTGGTTCCCAGGGAGACCGAGAGGTTGGGATCCTGATGTTGCTGTCCTGGACTGATTCATTCTTTGAATAAAGCTCACATGTATCCAAAGGAATTACAAGCCTGCAAGTTTTCAGCATCTGGTTTTGTGCCCTTGAGCAAGTTACCTAACCATGACATGCTTCAGTTTCCTTGTTGGTAAAAGGGAAATGATGAAAAGTGCCTACTTTATAGTATAGCATTGTCATGAGAGTTAAGTGCTTTAGTTCAGGTCTTGAAATATAATTCCGTCCATGGCATTTTCCAGGCAAGAGTTCTGGAGTGGGTTGCCATTTCTTTCTCCAGAGGATCTTCCCAACCCAGGGATCGAACCTGGGTCTCCCGCATTGTAGGCAGATACTTTACCATCTGAGCCACCAGAGGCAGATGGCTGAAATATAATATGGCCTGTGTTTGTTAGCTATTATTATTCATCTCATTAATTATTATTTTTCTAAAGTCTTTGGAGAAGAGAATGGCTGCCCATTCCAGTATTCTTGCCTAGAGAATTCCATGGACAGAGAAACCTGGTGGGCTACAGTCCATGGGGTTGCAAAGATTCGGACATGACTGAGTGACTAACAAAAGTCTTTTAATACTGTGCTGAGGGTTGTTATTGTCTTCTTTTTGTGTTGCAGAGTGTGGCATAGTGTAAGAATATCTTACCTAGGAATGAAAGATGGCAAAGCACCATTGTTTTACTTAAGCCCCTTAGCAATCTTGCAAGGAAATTGCTGTTGTCTCTTTTTATGGCAGAGGAAGCAAAACATCCCGAGCAGCAGAGAGGCTGGTCCTAAGTCACACAACACATGGAGGACTCAGTGGCTCCAAGTCACGATCTCCAGCATCTCTGTAGAGCTGCTTGTCAACCAGCCCTTTATGGGGACCCAGAGACAGGAGGCTGATGTCAGCTCCTCGTGGATCCTCCTCATATGGCGAGGGAGCCCTCAGTCCAGATCTGAATTCCACCCCTCCCTAACTCCTTCCCTTTGTGCAGGTTATTGAGTTCTCTGCTCTATAGTCTCCTCTGCTATAAAATAGAAAAGGTAATATCCATGTCATCTGTGCACAGTGAGGCTAATAACATGGTGTGTGAGTGTCAAGTACAAGGTCCAGCGTATCATCAGTACTCAGTAAGTCTCAGCTCACAAAGATGCTCGGAATCAGCTTTCAGGATGTTTTCCATGCAGGATCTCGTGTAATCCTCTCAACACCGCCAGGAGATCTGGACTGTTTATTTTTCAGAGGGGGAACTGAGTCACTGTGTGATTAAGTGACTTGGTCAAGGTCCTAAGGCCACAGATTATGAAGTTGAAACTGAAACCCCAGCAGCCTTACTCTGTTGAAACTCTTTCCCCATTCCTCTTCTTTAGGCCACGTACTAGAGTGCTTACATGGCTGGTGCTGACCATCAGCAGGGCAGGCTGGCAGTGGACACTTTGATCTTGTCTCTGTAGGACAGGGCTGTCATTTGGGCTTGAAGATGGTATTCCTGGGGCAGGAGAATAAAGCAGAAGTTTAATACTGTTTCTCCAGGAAGGAAGTACCAACTCTGGTCTTGGGTTGAACAGTTCAGTCAGAGATGGTGGCTCATTCATATATGCATGCTTGGCTGGGTCAGAATCTGTGCCACAGCACAGGACCCAGAAATCCCAGTGGACCTCTTTAATAATCTAAGTGACCAGAAGAGACCCTTCCAGCAAGACAAACTGAAGAAGTCCCCAAACAGTCCTCCAGTTGATTGAGGAAGAACCCAAGCATTGCAGAGCAGTAGAGAGAGAAAGAGGGATTGCACAAGTTCTTAATCTGAATTCTCCAGATAAATTCTAGTTAATGATTTCAAAATCATGGATGCCCTTCAACTCGAAAGACAAGAACAAAACAAATGACCAGAGGTACAGATGTAAGACTGGAACAGGAGGGAGAACGGAACACAAGGGAGAGTCTGAGGTTACCAGCATGGCTTTCCTATGGCTTTTGGAGTCCAGGGAAAGATTTAGTATGGGTTATTAAAGGAGTATTGACTTGGATGTGCTGAGCAGTTGGAACGTTTTTGTTTCCTAGACAAGAAAGCACACTCAGCTTTGTATGACTGGACTTTAAATTGCTCAGTGAAGCATCACTTGGTGTTGGCCTGAGTCTGTAAAGACCCGCAATTTGGGAAGAACAACTGTTGTAGTATTCTCATGTTCCAGGGATGGTTGTGGAGAATAGCAAGTTCTATCAGTCAGTGAAAGCACATTTTCTCCGGATATCCCTACTCTGCCTTCTTTGACTCAGGGTCCTGTAAACATTCCTGTGGGGAATGGGAGTACATACCCAAGGGTAGTCAGTACATGAATGTGACCAAGATTTGAGTCCGTGGGGATGGAGACAGGTACAACTGTGCAGCCATGGGGGTGAGGGATGAGGGCAGAGCCAAGGCAGAAAGGGAGTGCCTCCCTCATTCATTGATCCAGCCAGCACTGACTGAGCACCCACTGTGTGCCAAGTGTTGGCACATTCATTGATCCAGCCAGCATTGACTGAGTGCCCACTGTGTGCCGAGTGTTGTTCCAGGCATGGACATAAAGCTTGATGGAAGAGAATGATGACTGGTGATGGATGTGTCAAGCAGGACCACTCATCACCCCTCATAGAGTCAGCCATGGGGGCTGCAAGACAGAGGGGAGGGCTCGCTCCCTTGGGAGTTGAAGACCTGTGTTGTATGATAATGCTTCCTTAATAACTCTACTCTCAGAGCCAATTTAGTTGGAAAAGCACTTTACTTTCTTCCTTCGTTCCCTCCCATCCTAGCCTCTAGCAACTGGTATTTATTTTGCCTCTGTTCCCCAGCCTGAAGGGTGGACACAGGCATGAAACCTATAACTTCATCTCTTTGGATTCAGTTTCTGAACAGAGAGAGAAGGGGGTCTTCCAGATCCATAGTCAGCCACATTCTTCTCCGGGGAGGCGCATCCCCCTGAAGCCTTGGTTTTTCTTTCTGAAGGAACTAAGTCCATGATTTCAGATCAGGGCAGTATCACCTGGTAATGGGGAGCCAGGAAACCTATGCTGGAGAATGAGGTACAGTTCTAAGTGTCAGACTTGGGACCTGTACCAGGGAGAGCAGAGTAGGTTGAGGGTTCCACTGAATCATACAGGTGGAGAATTTAGGACCATGCCAGATGTGTAGGGTGTCCAAGAAAAGTTAAAAACAAGTAACACTGGGAAGGAAAGCAGGAAACCCAAGGCAGTCATTCATTCAAGATTTATTCATTCAATCAAGAATCATGTCTTGAAAACTCAAGTCAGTAGGGCAATGATTCTGGAGCCAGACTGTCTGAGTTCAAATCCTGGTGCAGGATTTTGCTATCTTTGTAATCTTGAGCAAGTTACTTAATTATTCTCTGTTCCTCAGTTAGCTGTCTCATTTGTAAAAGGGCATAGTCAATAATAATAAGTTGGGGTTGTAAGAAAGACTAAAAGAGGTCATGAGCTACCTGTGTTTGTTAGTATCTTTTTGTTTGTTTATTCCATGGCTGTTAATTGGTCTGATGTTGTGATCTATCTAGGAGATGGCCAAGGTCCCTGCTTTTACCAGTCATTTGTTCCAGTGGAAGAGGCAGATTATCTAAAAAGCAAATAAACTGATAGATTTGAAGATAGTGAAAAGTGCTTTAAGGAAACAAGAGACTACTGGGAAGTGAGTGATTAGAAGTGAGGATCACCAACATAGGACAAGGGGAGATGGAAAGACCCACACAAAGATCATTCTGTTGAAAACCATGAAATAAGCAAGCTTTTGGAATTTCTCTCTCTCTCTCTCTCACACACACACTCACACACACACACACACACACACACACACACACAAGGGAGGGAGAAAGCCCTCCCTGAGTTTCCAAGAGAGGCAAGCAGGATGAGCAGCCCAAAATAAATACAGTTAAATAAAGATTGATTCTGAGGCCAAACAAGCTTCAAGATAATTATTTCTCCCGGTAGTGAATCATTATGGCTCACAAATGAATTCATCTTTTCATGTTTTCAGTTCCAAAGGTCCCAGATAGATGGATTAATCCTCTTTTTCTCCTGGCTTCCTTCACCTGATCCCCTCACCTCCTTGAATTAGAATGAAGGGCCATTCATTCGGAGAAATCTATTAACTCGCAGCTCCTAGACTGCTGGCTTTCCACTCCGCCTGGCTTGGGTTCTGCCTCTCAGGGCGAGAGCCCTCACGTGTCTCTGTTGTATCCCTTCATGTCCCCTTTGGGCCTGTGGCTGAGGCAGGAAAGCTCACCAGTTGCTACAGTGGCTCCTGTGTCTTTCCCAGAGCCCACAATTAGGAGGGATGTGGGAACCTAGGAGCTGGGCATCACTTCCAGGAGGCAGGGGATACCCATGTGGTCCAGTGCGAGGTGGCAGAGCTTCCATCAGCCTGGGCCCCACAGTGGGAGCATGGAGTGGACCCCAATCCCCTTGTCTTCATTGATCTATAACTTCCTGGCTTCTCTGGGCCTCAAGGACATGTTACTCCTTGTATTTTTGTAGGCTTTCAAAAACCTCTGCCAATGGACTACTCAGCCTTGGATAGGCCTGTTTCTTTTAACTTTTCCCCTCTTAGAATAATTCCCACACCTCTTCCTGCCTAATCACTCTATCTGACATCCCTGCTCTATTTTTTTCCACATATTTGCCATTCTATGATATTACCTTATTTAAGTGTGTGTGTGTGTGTGTGTGTATGTACATATATGTATGTATTTCTGTCTTCTCACTAGACTGTAATCTTCCATCTATTTATATATCACATCTCCTTGGTGCCTAGAACAGAGTCTGGTGCAAAGAAGATGCTCAGTAAGAATGTGAATATATAAAACAGAAAAGCAGACTCACAGATAGAGAGAACAAATGAGTGGTTACCAGGAGAGGGGATAGGAAAGTGGGGAGGGACAAGATAGGTGTAGGAGAAAAAAGGATTATTTGGGGATTATATGAAATCATGTGTGTGAAACTTTTGAAAATTGTAAAGCACTATAGAATTTAAAGAATCTTTCATTTACTTTTTTTTTTAAGTGGAAAGAAAAAAGAATGTGAATGAATGAGTGCCAGTTGCCAGGGAGGCACCTCCCTGCCACCTGCTGCTTCTCTGGTCCCCTCAGCTCCGCTGTGCTGACTCACTGAAGTCAAAGTTGCTCAGTCATATCTGACTCTTTGCAACCGCTTGGACTATACAGTCCATGGAATTCTCCAGGCCAGAATACTGGAGTGGGTAGCCTTTCCCTTCTTCAGGGGATCTTCCCAACCCAGGGATAGAACCCAGGTCTCCAGCATTACAGGTGGGTTCTTTGCCAGCTGAGCCACAAGGGAACTCAAAAGACAGTAGAAAGTGTGGTCAGGATGATGCACTTCAGAGCCAGGCTGCCAGGGCCTCAACACAATGTGCCAGCTGTGTGACTTTAGCCAAGTTCATCCATACCTCAGTTTCCTCATTTGTGAAATCCGAGAGGAGCAGTACTTAATGCCTAGGATTGTTTTCCAGATTAAGTGAGTTAATACATGCAAACGGCTCAGAGAAGTGCCTCACTCATAGTAAGACGCTACGGGCTTCCCAGGCGGTGCTTGTGGTAAAGAATTTGCCTGCCAGTGGAGGAGCCACAAGAAACATGGGTTTGATCTCTGGGTCAGGAAGATCGCCTGGAAGAGGGCATGGCAACCCACTCCAGTATTCTTGCCTGGGAAATCCCATGGACAGAGGAGCCTGGTGGGCTACAGTCCATAGGTCGGACATGACTGGGATGACTTAGCACAGCACAAGTATTAGCATTGTTACCAGTCATCAGTGGAGGAGAGGGGCCTGCCCACTGGGCAGCCCCATTGGTAACCAAGAAGCCTGGCCTCAGTGCTCACCAGGGGGTGGGGGGGGTGCTGGGGGGGGGGCCTGGGGGTCCATTCAGCAAAAAGGTACAGCCACACTGAAACCTGGACCCTAGACCCCACTCGGTCTAGGGAAAGGATCCCTGGGAAAAGTGACTGACCCAGATATGGGCAGAAGATCCTTTTCTCAAGGTTGAAGCTCTCCATGACTCAGAGAGGCCTCATCCTCAAGGCGCTGTCCTTGCCCTGACCTTCAGCAGTATTTCCATAATGTTATTAAAAATTGAGGTAGGCAGACCAAAAGAGTGACACTCTGCAGTGATGGGACTTCACCATGCTCCTCTGGGCACAGCGAACTTGTTCAATTACATGCTACCCCTGCGATGGGCCCAATCACAGGTGCACACATTAGCCTCTGATTATAGCCTTGTTGGGTCTCTCTTGACAGGAAGGAAATGAATTTACCTTGTGTCACCTCTGTAGTCTGCAAGCAGCCTTGGCTTCTGTGATAATAGGCCCTTTTGCATTTTGTGAGACCAAGCAGGAAGTGTTCACGTGGCCAGCCCTTCATGCGTCTGTGTGTTTAAGTCTGGGGGTGGCTTGAGCTGGTCATCAGCAAGTTACTGCAGGAAACACATTTAGAACAAACTGCTGGCACAGAGTAAGAGCTTAGGGAGGTTGGCTGTTTTTCTTTATTATGGGTGAGCTGCCTCTCTCACTAAAGGGGGAAGTTGGGGTGCTGGAGAAGCCTAGAGAGGAGGGCAGGGAGAGGGGTCTCTGGGGTGGGCTAGTTTATGTAGGTTTTGCTTCCCTTTGTGGGGAGTAAGCTTCTGGAAAGAAGGAATTCTCCTTGCCACACTGTTCTGAGTTCTGCTCAGGAATTCCATGCAGGCCAGGAAATGAGTTGGGAGTGGAGTCTATGATGCTGTGATCCTTCCAGACTGAGCTGCTGAATCTAGCTTTGAAGGGTGTGGGACTCCTGGTGAGGGGCAGCTGAGCTCTCTCACCAGTGCATCCCCTCTCGAATAAATACCCTGATCCTTCAGCAACCTGTCCACAGGAAGCCACCCCTCCCCTCTCCTCTGACTCACAGCATTTTGAAACACAAGGAGTCTGGGGATTTCCATCCAAAGAACTGTGCCTGAGAGCTGGGGAAGGGCTTTCCCTTGACCTGCAGAAGGACAGGATTCCATCAGCACATATTCTGGAAAATGAGCAAACCAGCCTTTCCCCTACCATTTCCTTGGAGTTGTTTGCTCTTTGGTTTGTAAAGTGGACACATTTCCTGTCCCCAGTGAATTCCCAGGGGGCAGTATCAGCCTGCCCCTGTGTGGATGGGGCCGTGAGGTCCTGGGAAGCACTAACAGTTTGGTCTGGTCTCAGTTCAGAGGCTGAATGGGGCACTACCTCTGAGTCCTTTCTGGCTCTTCCCAGCTGCTGTAGCAGAGTCTCCTGGGGCATGAGCCACGCCTGAGAGGTTCCACTCTAGAGGGAGGGCACAGTGGCCTTCTGGAGGCTTGGGTGCCACTCTCTTCCCCCACTGCCAAGTCCACAGCCTCAGCCAAACCTAGTAGCAGTGATAAGAGCCTGGGCCTGGCGTATGTGGGGATTGATCTTTGCCTGCAAGGAATGAAGTCTTCAGCGACTGGGAACACCAGGCAAATTGCCACATCCTTCCACTGTGAAAATGAATGGGAGGGGGGGACCAGCAAGGGAAGAGTCACATAGAGACCTGCAGAGAAATGGAGGAGGGGAAGACTAGAGAAAAGAGCCAGACAACAAGACAGACAGACTCACAAGAAGAATGATAGAAAATGGGCACTATAGCCATCGAGTATGTACCGAGTAGCTTCCAGGCGCCAGATGAGCACTTTGTGTATTGTAGCTCATTTAATCTTAGCAATGGTAGTATGATATAAGTACTATTCTCAACTCTTTTGTTTTCTGTAATAAAGATAGAGGACATTCAGCAAGGTCAGGCGTCTTGTCTAAGGTCACACAGCATTCAGTGGGAGCTCAGGACTAGAACCCAGGGTCTCTTGACTGCACAGCCCATATGCTTATCCCCCTGCAGAAATGCCTTGACCTTGGGAGTATGGCCAGTGTGGCAGAGCACCTCTGAGCCCCGCTGCAGGCCCACACGATGAGAGACATATGGTGCTGTCTTTTGTACTAGAGATACACTGGTATAGAGACTGCAGAGAAAGCAGATGGGAGACCATTATGTATCTCACCCTTGACCTTGTGTTATTAGGATGCTTTAGGGGATCAACAGAGAGCACCATTCTTCTACACAAAATGAAGTCCAGACGTAGGTGGCTGCTGCCGCCAGTTCAGCTGTTGTATCGTGTCAAGGTCGACCTCTCTAGAATGTCGAGATTCTTTTGGGTTTTCCTCGTGGTTGCAAGAAGAAGGCGCGACATCATAACTACTGTGTATTTTAGGAAGAACAGAAGGGCAGCATCAGGTTAAGCTGTCTCCTCCTCCTCCTCCTTATCAGCCTTCTTCCCATGCAGAGTATATGACATGGCCATTCAAAGCTACAAGTGAGGTGAGTAGGCAGCCTTTAAGCCTCTAGGACAGGTAGAAATCCACCTTGGGCAAGCCTAACCGCAGTGTCTACAATATTCCAACAAACCAGTGAAGCCCACACCCAGTGGTAAGCTTCATTCCCTGCCCACTGCCCCCTACTAAGAGGGTGTGCCTTTAGCTCCCATGGAAGATGCAGGCCAGCCTGGACTGGCGGCCTCATCCAGGTAGTGGCAAGTGGCAGGGGTTGGGGAGGCCGGGGCACTCAGCTCCTTCCTGCCCTGCTGCTGCTGGAGGTGGGGATGAACTCTGTCCTGTCTGTCATGGGAAACTGGGACTGGAGTCTCTCAGCTCTCCACTGCTTGCCTTCTCTGCAGCCTGTTGCACGGCTCACATCCCAGGAGAGGAGGCAGATTAGATCAGTGAAGGAGTGGAGAGGCTGGGAAGGGAGCTGAGGAGCATGAATGTGGATTTGACAGAAGTTTCAAAAATATCGTATTATTGATTTGGAAGAGACATGGGAGAGGAAATTTAAGAGACAGATGTTAAGAGGCTCGGCTGAGCTGGGTGTGAGAGAGGCTGCCTGTGTTTTGATTGGAGGTAATATCAGACCAGGGCTTCTCAACCAATTTTTCATTACTCCCTGATGTGGAGTCTTTTTTTTTTTTTTTTTTGCATTTTTTCCCTAATCATCTTCTCTACCCTTCGCCCAGTGAAATTTTAATATCATAGATATACAGTATATCTGTTTAGGTACTGTGTGTATACCTGAGCTTTTATCTGTTTAGGTACATTATGTATATCTGGGGTTTTATTTTTTATTTACCACCTCCGCCCCCGGTACCTGTGTTTGCCTCCTTGGAGGAGATATGTCCCCATCAAGAACACTGCAGTAGACACATCTCTGGGGTCACATACGGGTTTCCTTGGGGAGGGGAAGGACTGGCCCCACCCACTGTGCTTAGACCTTGTGCAGAAGGGGAGTGGGGCGGAATCTCCCATTTCTCGAGCACCTGTTATATGCCAGGCACCAAGGCGGTGCCTCATAGACACGTTCTCACCCGACAGGTCACAAATGAGGGCATCTCAATTAAGAGGTTCACCCCTCCTTTGAAGAAACCCAGCTTGCCCAGATGCAGGAGGTAATGCTACCACTGTGATAGGATAGAGCCAAGTGTCAAATGTTAGAGCTGGTGGGGTGAGGACAGCAGGATGGACTGGAGTCTGTGGTGACACTTTCTGCAGGGGGTGGTTGGGAACAGGCCTCGAAGACCCAGAAATAAGACAGGGAGGCAGGCCAGGTGGTGGGAATAGCAGGAAGGTAGGAGGCTCAGGGCCCAGATGGGACTCTGGCTGAAGATGAGGAATCTTACCAGGGAGCTGGGGGAACCCAGGTTGGAGCCATCCCAGGCAATGCGAGGAAGCCCTGGGGAGGCCTGTTTATTCTTTGAGGTCAGGCTGGAACGTGGTCTTCAGCCAGGAATCCAGCTCTGATACTGAGCACAATGGCCATGAGGCGACGTGGTTCACAGGTTAGGGCAGGAGATGGTAACATAAAGGGCAGGCATCTGGGGTTCCTAACTCAGAAGATTCTGGAAATTAACTGGTCTTTTTGGAGTTTCCCAGTGGAGGAAATCTCTGAAAGAAAGTAGCAGAGTCTATGACCAAAAGAATAAAAGACTAGAATCTCCTTTCCTTGTTCTCCAAAGACCTGCCAGCTCTCTCATGTTCTCCCATACAGGGTGATGGACCTCCACAGTGGACAGGTAGTTACATGGGCCCTTTTGGACATGATGGTCAATGAGAAAAGGCTTCTGTGATAAATGACTCCCAAATCTCAGTGGGGTGGTGCCAGGCGTGTTTCCCCCTTGTGCACATGCTCTCCATGCTTTATATGGTACAGGCTTCTGGAACCTGTATTGTCTTTCCCCCAGAGCCTTATTTTCTCATATGCTTCCACAGGTGGGGGAAGAGAGCATGGGGAGAATTGTGCACAGTTCTGTAAGTTTCTGCCAAGGTGCAACTCCCACCACTTCTGTTGACATTTCATTGGCCATTGTAGGTTACCTGGCTTAGCCTGACTTCAAAGGGGACAAGGAAACATAATCCTGCATATAACCCACATGTGAAAAGCAGGAGATATTTGTGAAAGACTCTAAGGATGACCACAATGGTAATAATGAGTGATGAAGATATTAAACTGATTTTTCAAGATCAGGGAGAAATGTTTTCTTCCTCTAGTTTCTCTAATGATCTCTCTATTAATGCCCATATTGCGCTGTTCAGTAAATATTTGAGAAGACCCTTGAGAGTTCCTTGGACAGCAAGGAGATCAAACCAGTCAGTTCTAAAGGAAATCAACCCTGAATATTCACTGGAAGAACTAGAATCTGGACTTTGGCCACTTGATGCGAAGAGCCAACTCATTGGAAAAGACCCTGATGCTGGGAAAGATTGAGGGCAGGAGGAGAAGGGGTGGCAGAGGATGAGATGGTTAGATAACATCACTGACTCAATGGACATGGGTTTGAGGAAACTCCATGAGATAGCAAAGGACAGGGGAGCCTGGGATGCTGCTGTCCATGAGGTCACAGTCAGACATGACTTAAACTCAACAACAACAACAAAATATTTGTTGGCCCAAGTAAAGTTAAAACTCCCAGGAATAAGGACTATGTTGATAAGAGACCTACAGATACTTACTGAGGACCCACACATGGAGCAAAATCCCAGTCACTCGGGGTGGTGGGTCTTCTGAAGCTGACAGATGAGTTAAGTTCCCTCTGGCTTCCAGAACACCCTGGGCATCCCTCTATCCTAGCACTAGTCCAATTGCTTGCTGATCGACTCTCTAAATTAGGAATTGGAAGTGGGGTTGAGGAACATTCCAGAAAAAATGGCCCGTGAACCAGTGGCAAGCACAGGCCACACACATGCCAGGTCTATGATGCATTCCTTCACGGTACTTTGCTTTTGACAGTGGTTCTGTCATCCTTTATTCTGTCTGTTCCTTTAGGTAAGGCAGGTATTATTTGTCCTATTGAACGGGTAGGTAAGCAGTCTCAGAGATGGTGCATTAACAACGTCAGCTTATTTCCTTAAGGATAGAAGCTCATCTCTCGGGCTGTGTTAGCTGAGCTGGACCTTTCAAGTTCAGGCTTCCCATCAGCTCCCAATGCCATCCATCAAATATTCTCAAATTGGTGGAGCTTAAAAATGACAGCCATTTGAAACTGAGTAGAATTCACTATTATTAAAACAGCATTCTAAATTTTAATCTTGTGCACCGACTCTTTAATAGCTTCTACTTTTGCTAAAAAATTATGGGCCATGCTCACAGACATTCAATTTAAATTCTGTCAGGCAAGACTGATTTCTAGTATCACCAGATTCCTCTTCCTTCCCTCCTCCCTCCCTCCCTCCCTCCCTCCCTCCCTCTCTCTCTCTCTCTCCCCCCTCCCCCTTTCTTCTGTTTTTTTTTTTTTTTTTTTTTAATAGCACTGAGTTAATTTTTCACTGCTTGGTGATTTGACAGAGTAAGAACTCTAAGAGAGCACATCTTTATTTGCAACCCCTTTATCCTTTCTCTTCTAGTTGTTGGCCATCTTTCCAGTCTATGCACTGGTGAGTGAAGGCAGGCTCCTCTGTGGAAGTCAGATAGTGATTCCTTTTCCTGGGGTATCTTTCCTCATTGTCATAATACCAAATAAGTTTAGCGATAAGTACTGGTGCCCTCACCGCACATGCTCTTTCAGTGCTCAGTCTCTTTGTAGTTGCAGAAGTCCTCCGGGAAACACTGGCCCTCTACGAAAGACGCCTTCCTTTACGGATGCATCTCCTACTGTTTTCTATCTTCCACCCGCCCACCCCCAGCCCCTTCCTGCAACGTTACCTTCTTCCTCTCGTTCCCATCCCAGTCTCTTACCTTGTACCAAGATTGGGGTGGGGGGCTGGAGGGGGTGGAATTGATAAAGAAGGATAGACAAGGGCAGATAAAGGATGAGCATGAATTTTGGGGTCAGACCTGGTTTGGGTTTCTCTCTTTGCCAGTGGCTGACTGTGCAATGCTGGAAAAGTCACTTCGTTTCTCAGAGCCTCAGTTTTCTCATCTGTAAAATGGGGTTAGTGATACATCTCTCCTAGAGGTGTGTATCTCATATGGATCAAATGAAAAAATGCACTTAAAGTGCAGTGCTGAGCACTGTACCTAACAGCATCTGTAGCAAACAGGCTGTTCTGTCCTCTTTTCTTCTGTTTACCTTCCACATTCCAACCCAGCAGGTCTCAGCCCTAAATACCATTATACTCACCTAGGGGCCTGTAGCATGTGCCCAAATCCCCAGGCTTCAGTCTAGACCAGTTAAATCAGAATGTGGGGATGTATGGTTGTGGCTCTGTCACTTTAAAAATTCCTTGCAGGTAAGTCTGATGCATGCAAGAGTTGAGAATAGTTCCAGTTCCCTAGGGTTGCCTAAAGCCTGAATACACTTTTCTTTAGAGATCAGAGGAACCTTGTGTTAGTGCTTGTAGGCAAAGACCCAGATCTCTCATTAGTGCTGGGCTGGGGTTTTAGCTTTTCTGACTGTACCTCAGAGAATAAAGGCAAGAGACGGGGTGGAGTCAGCGCTCATGAGTAGGACAGGTGTTCTGCTCCTTTTCTTCTTGGATGCCTATGCTTCCCTTCCTCCATCATCCTTGCTTCCAAGGGGTGGGCAGAGGGGGATGGGAGGGAAGGAAAGAGGAGGAAGAAAGGAGGGAAGAGAGTGGTGTTCCTCCTGGTGGCCACTGTCCACACGTGGCTATTAGACACTTGAAATATGAATAGTCTGAATTGAGATGTGCTGTGTCATATACACACAGAGTCAGACATGACTGAAGCAACTTAGCATGCACACATGTGCCATGCTGCTGCAACTGCTGCTAAGTCGCTTTAGTCGTCTCTGACTCTGTGTGACCCCATAGACGGCCCACCAGGCTCCCCCATCCCTGGGATTCTCCAGGCAACAACACTGGAGTGGGTTGCCATTTCCTTCTCCAATGCATGAAAGTGAAAAGTGAAAGGGAAGTCGCTCAGTCATGTTCAACTCTTCGCGACCCCATGGACGGCAGCCTACCAGGCTCCTCTGTCCATGGGATTTTCCAGGCAAGAGTACTGGAGTGGGTTGCCATTGCTTTCTCCTACACATGTACCATATACATATTCAAAGATTAAGTACAAAAAAGAGAAAATAATACATCTCATTGACACAAATTTTTAAAATATTTGGTGCATGTTAAAATGATAATATCTACTGGGGTTGTGTAAAATATTACTAAAATTGGTTTCACTTTTTTCTTTTTACTTTTTAATGTGGTTACTAGAAGAATTTAACTTAACCGATGTAGTTGACATTATTCTGTTTCTATCAGACAGCACTGGTTTAACCTCCCCTTAGGCAGTGTATGTTTCACATGTATATGTAATTGTGTCTTAATGTTTCCTACCGATAGACATTTTGAAGACAGGGACTTCAGTATCCTGTTCACTTTCTGTCTGCCAAACACCTATTATCAAAACATATTGTACTCAACAGGCAGTAGTAGATGTTCTCCGTAGTTTTCCTTGATGATGGTGATGGAGATAATGTTGATATAATAAAGCTCAAATGTTATGTTGGGACTGTAATGCAAAGGTTTGAAAAACCCTGCAAGATGACACAGTTACATTTTTTTTAGAATAATGATCCTCAAGTACATCTTAATTGCTTGATTAATTTACACATATAAAGATCTTTGGTGCATGGAGCAGAAATATCTTCAGTCATTTCTGTTTCAAGATAGAACCCTTTTTTAAAAGTCTTGTGGTTAATAGTGAACTGTTGCTATGGGCCAGTACTAGGTAATAGGGCTGCGGTGGTGGATGAATGAGATAAAAGTCCCTGCTCTTAGGACCTTACACCATGTGTGAAACTAAACACATTTCCAAGATAAAATGTATACAGGTCAGGTGGCATAATAAGCAGCCTGGGGAAAAACAAAACCAGGCAAAGGAGAGGACATGCAGTGGGGTCATGTGGATGACTTGGGAATCTTCCATGGGGCTCGATTGAGTAAATAGCCATTGATCAATGTTCTAAAGAAGGTGAGCAAGTCTCTTGGGACTCCCTTTATCGTCTTGATTCAATAATTCACCTAACATCATGTGTCTTTGATTCATTTATTCATTCAACAGATACATGTGTTGAAACCCTTTTGTATGTTTAGTGGTGAGCCTTGGGTTCTCCTGCCCAAGGAGCTCACAGCTTAGTCTCAGAAGCATGAGAAATGTGCCAATTATACATCACCCTGTCATCCTCTTAAAGCAGATCCTCAATTAGGCAACACTTCAGCAGCTGCAGAGTGACTCTATCATATTCTCAGGTAACACAAGTGCTTCTCCGAAATATCCTCTAATGCTCCAGGATGTACTGGAGCTGTTGCCTGGGGAGACTCCTTTCAAGAGGCCTGCATCCTGCAACCAAATGTGGCGAGGCGCTTGCTATCATTTTGAACCCAAAATGAGTTGAGGGCTAAAAATGGCGCAATTTCACTGCAGTGTGGTAGTTGGAATTTAGGCACGGAGTTTATTTTTGAACTGCAAGCACAGGACTGGTTTGGAGTGATGTGGTTTGAAAGGTCCCAGGCTATTCCCAGTAGAAGTTGTGTCTCATCCATTTAGTCCATTAAGAGAGGCACCAACAGATCCTCTGTTCAGGACAATCTAAGGTATTAAGACTCACATCCTACTTTATATATCTCCTGTGCCTTTATTATTTCCCTTTGTGGGATGGGCTGGCAGAGTTGAGACCCACCCTGCCCATGTGAAGCCATCCTGGAACTCCAGACAGGAAACAGCATGAAAATAACATGTTTCCTTGACTCATAGCTGATGAGTCTGCATTCTTTATGTAAGAGCCCCATTGCTCAAAAGAGTGAAAAATCACTCTTTCATTAACTTCACCTTTAAAACTAGAACAGTTATCTTTAGCAACGGTAACACAGAGACTCATCACTGAATGAATCCAGTATCTCTCTGAGTGTGTCTGAAATTTGGAAGCTAAGATGAAGCTGACTAAATGACTCTTCTGAGAGCCACACACTTCTGTGGTTCCCACATCTCTCCTCTCAGTATCTAACCTGTCTTTTCTGACTTCCTTGCTGTCACCTCACAGATGTGTTTATAATTCCCTGTCACTCCCAAACTCTCCTAGCTCTGCCTGATGACCCCACAAATCCCCAGTGTTCAATATCTGGTGCTCTGGGGAGGGAAGCAGATGGTGGAGTTGTTCATTCTGCCACCCTGGGAGGCAGGTGGAGGGGCAGCTAGGGTTACAGCAGCAGGTGGGGTTTCAGGGCTGAGCCTGAAGGAGACACAGCAAATCACCCAGGACCCAGGGCAGAACAGCTCACCTGGAACCAGCCCTTCTGGCAGCAGGTGGCAACAGCTGGGGACCATTGCAGCTCTTGAGCAAGCAAAGAACTGTGTTGGGTAGGTGACTGTGTTTATGGACTATCACTTTTTGCTTACCACATCACATCTTTGCAGTGGCTGCACTGAAGCCAAGTTCTCTGACAAACAGGGTTTTGCTCACGTGTTTCTTTGGTTCAGGGCAACTTCTCATTTCCCCCTTCTCCTCCCCTGGCTGACTCCTGTGCCCTCTTTGGGTTTCAGCTTTGAGCTAAGTGCCCAGAGTTTAGTGAAAGGAGGCAGTGACATACTCTGGCTTCCAGCAAATGCCAGTGCCCTACTGTCCCCTCCCCCTCAATCCTCTCTGATGCACGTGCCAGTCACCTGCTGTGTTCTGTCCTCTGCATTTCCGGAGCCTGGAAAAATACACCTGGTGCTGTGAATATTTGTAGCCTTGAGTAAATCCCATCTGTGCTCATGGTATCATTTAATTAATTACAGACTTTTTTGATTATCCACTGAATGAGAGGAAATAGCAGCCTGGAAAAGCCAAAATAGCCAAGAAAGCCAAAAATTTTCAGATAATCCAAAATTTATTTTTTTAAGGCTTTGCAGCCTTCTGTAGAGCAATATAGGGGAAGGGGGCAGATTATCTATCTTCTTGATCATTGCCATATTTACTAACTAAAAATGAGGATTTCAGTGTTTAAATATTATCAAATGCCTTTCACTGCCTCTGTCTTCAGTATCATTTCACCCTTATTGGTTCCAGTCAAGGTGGAAAGAGTTGTTTATGGAAGTGGGTGTGTTTCATTGACCCACTGTTGTCATGGTGCCATATAACATAAAGCACATTGTATAAACCGAACATAAGGATGATCAGGGTTATCTAAATGGTTAGTTATTATATTCCTCATGCTCAGATCTGCTGCCAGTCAGTGCGAGGAGCCTGGGAGTGTGCCAAGTGGTCAGTATGGAATGTAAAAGTTTTCCAGATAAGTCACATGTGATAACTGAGCTCTTTGCTGTTTAAGCAGGTGTATCAGAGAGGATGGAGAGGGAGGGGACAATAGATCACTGGCATTTGTCTGAAGCCAGCGTATGTTATGGTATCATTCAGTCTAGATTCCATATGGCTTTGAACACTGGAAAGAGAACTGAGCTAGCCTGACAGTGACAATAATGACACTGATGTCTTCTTACTTAACTCCATCTCTATGCCACACTTTTGTTTACCCGTCAACATTCTGAAAAGAAGGTACTATTTCCATTTTACAGATGAGAAAAACCGAGTCCTCATAAGTTCTCACCTTTTCTACATCATTCAGCTAATAAGAGGCAGAACTGGGATTCAGACTTTTTCCTGGCTGTTTTCCCATGCTTTTCTCACTAAATCTTGTTCCCTGAACAGTCAGCCTGGGCTGTTTTGAATTTGCCATTCACTGGTACCTGTGTGACTTGTAGAAAAATCACATCAATCTGTGGACCTCAGTGATCTTTTCTGTATAATGTGTTGCATGCTAAGTCATTTCAGTCATGTCCGACTCTTTGCAACCCTATGGACTGTAGCCTGCCAGGCTCCTTTGTCCATAGGGATTTTCTAGGCAAGAATACTGGAGTGGATTGTCATGCCCTTCTCCGGGGAATCTTCCCAACCCAGGGATCAAACCTGTGTCTTTTATGTCTCCTGCATTGGCAGACGGGTTCTTTCCCTCTAGTGCCACCTGGGAAGCCCCTTCTGCAGAATGGGGATGGCACTAATTGTCTGCTTTGGAGGGATGTTAAGAAGATTGAACAAAGTAAGGTGCATGGCAGTGTTTAGGAAAGTACTGTGAGTTCAGAATCAAATAGGGTCACTATCATTGCTTGTCTTCCATCCTGACTGCTGAACTTTCTCGGTCATGGGCTGGGAAGACTGAGCATTCTTCACAGGAGCCAAGCTATTGGAGCCTGGGCTTTTGAGATCTGCACAGCTTGTATAAGCCTTGTGAGCCTGCTGAGCTGCTCTGGAAGCTGACAGAGTGGTGGAAAAGCAAGTGGATGGTGGTCTCAAGCATGGGGTTAAGAGTGGCTCTGTTGTCATATGGACTGAGGGCCCTTAAGCTCTCCATGGCTTTTAGGGGAATTGTAGCCCTTATGGATCTGTCTTTCATTTTAAGAAATTTCTGAGCTTTTTTTATGTTGAACTCAGTGGGTAGGTGAGTAAACAAACTTTCTCATCTCTTACTTGATCTGTCTCCACAGTTTGCTCAGGAGGGAGATGGAAGCAGGCAATAATAGGAGCAGGCAGAGTGAAGGGCATCATGCAAACCAGGATGCAGGAGGGAATAAAGAAGTTTTCATTTTTGTTTAGTCTGACTTGGAATAATAATAACAATGAAAACCATTATGATATTAATAATAATAATTTTATACTTAATGAGTTCTTACAGTGTACTTTCTATGCAATTTATATGCCTTACTTGTTTAATTTTTAAGTAAACTTATGAGCTCAGTGCTATTTTTATGGTTACTTTTATAGATGAATGAACTGAGATATGAAGAGGTGAAAGAAATTATCTCCTGATAGGTGAGGAGTTAGGAATGGAATCCAGGCAGTTTGATTCCAGAGGCTCACTCTTAATGAATATTCTCTGCCATTTCTTTGCAGTATTAAATTAGAGAAGAGAAAAATTAACTCATTTCAGGATAGGAGATTCATGTTGTTCAATTTCTTATTATCCAGGCCAACAGAGGGGAGCCAGTGATTCCCCAAATAATTTGTGTTAGTTCTGGTATGCATTATGAGGTTCTTTTTGACAATAAGTTTAGAATCAGGAGCACAATAGGTGAGGAAGCCCAATTAATGAGCCAAAAAAACATTTATTCTCAATAATTGCATGTATCTGAACAAAATTCCAAAGAGTCTCTCTCTTTCTGCCTTGGCAATCTCTTAGAAGTCACGATTTTCTACCTGCCTTTTGCTGCTTGTCTCTTTCAGGACCACGGACAGGGCCCGGGTGTTGGCGCGGGCAAGCATTTTAGTTAGGCTATACTCATGTCCTTGGTTCAGTTTCTCTTCCACTGGACATTTTTCAAAGCCTGTAGGAAGTCATAGTAGCGTTGTCTGAGTACCCACATGCTGACCTCAGAGTGTACAATGCTTAAAATATTTTCCAGCGGTAATCTGCAGAGTGGATAATGAGCCCCTTTCTGTTTTCTCTGGTCTTCTTGGAACTTGATGGACTTGACCCTTTGCTTTACACTGAGGCCTGCCTGCCTGAGATTTTGATCTTTCAATGTGTCTGGTTCTAAAAATGAAAGAAAGAAATAAGCATTTGCCCATTCTTCAATATCACGGGTGATGACAATGCACATTTATTGAGTGCTTGTTGTAAACCAGACTGCCTTGAGTATTTTGCATATTTTATTTTATTTAACCCCCACAAGCACAACAGTCCTAGGCAACATGGATATCTATTTCAGTTTTATAGATGAATAAGATGAGATTAGAGAGACTAAGTAAATTGCTCAAGATAATTCAGTTAGGTCATAAACAGTGGAATAGAGCTCATATTCTGAATCTTAGGTCATCCTGTATTTATTCCCTTGAGATCCTCAGAATAGAAGGGCAGGTATAACCTTTTTCTTGGCAGAAATATAGGAGATGTGATTATATTTGATAAGACTTGATGCTCAGTCTTTTGTTCTATTAATGACCCAAGCAGGGGGGTAGTGATATTCTAGAAGCCAGGGATGGCAGGTTAAGTTGCCTTAAGAGTCATAAGGCGTGGGCCCAGAAGTAAAGATGGGTGTGCCATGCAGAAGGGTTAATAAGCACCTCCAGTCAGGATCATTTTGCTGCAACATCTGTTGCTAACCCACTGCTGTGAGAGGGAATGTCAACCCTGATGCTGCCTGGAGTAACCTTTAAAACAGAAAACATTTGCCTGTTGCAGTGAGGACTGGTGTTCTTTTGGTTGGCTGACATAAATCCTCGTTTCTATGTTTCCCCACTGGTGTATTTGCATTTGTGTGAAGGCATAGTGAGTAGGGATGACACATATGGATGGAGGGTCAGCTCAGTGTGGTATCAACTAGTCTCATTAATAACCACTGAATTGTAATATCATTATGAGATGGAACTTCAGATCCTTCCAGAAAAATATTTTTCTACACATCAGGGGAACCTGAGTCCCAGAGTGGGAAAACAGGACTGAAACCATTCAGGGTGAGTGTTTGGAGGAATTCCCTGGCAGTCCAGTGGTTAGGACTCAGCATTATCACTTTTGGGGGCCCAAGCTAGGTGAACAAAGAGCCCACAAGCCTCACAATGTAGCCAAAACAAAAAAACAAAAGTCAGTGTTCAACTACTAATCCAGTGCTCTCTCCATGATTCTATGCCATCAAACATGCAAACACAATTAATAATCAGTAACATATAATAGCAATAATATTATCAATAAAGCTTCCACCAACAGCAGAGCATTGGGCTGTATGTTTGGAAGTTTGTCAAGACAAAGAAAGCCATGGTCCTTCCCTTCAAAGAGGGGACTGACAATCTAGAGTTTGAGATTTAAAAAGATATCATCATTAAAGAAGCCTATTTTGAACACTCATTATATGCCAGGCACAGTGCTATGTGCTTTATTTATACTGTATCTTAATTTAAAACTTATAGCAAACCTATTATTAACCATGCTTACAGATTAGGTTCAGAGGAGTTAAGTAACTATTACAAAACCTTCCATTATGAAGCTCCACATGGGGGATGCAGTTAATCAGGTATAATGCTGCTGCTAAGTCACTTCAGTCGTGTCCGACTCTGTGCGACCCCATGGACGGCAGCCCACCAGGCTCCCCTGTCCCTGGGATTCTCCAGGCAAGAACACTGGAGTGGGTTGCCATTTCTTTCTCCAATGCTGAAAGTGAAAAGTGAAAGTGAAGTCGCTCAGTCGTGTCTGACTCTTAGCAACCCCATGGACTGCAGCCTACCAGGCTCCTCCACCCATGGGATTTTCCAGGCAAGAGTCCTGGAGTGGGGTGCCATTGCCTTCTCCAAATCAGGTACAATAGATGCTTAGGAAAAACAGAACAATGAAGAGGCTTCATAGAGATGAGCTTTGCAGGGGACCCTGAGCTAAGCCACAAAGATTGATTAGGATGGTGAAAATGAAGAAGGTAGACAGGACCCTCTATAAAGTGAGGAGTGCCTGAATAGTTTTCAAAGTGAAGGTGGAAGGTGGGGAAATAATATGTGGAGTGGTCTGCAAGAGTGAATGAATGAATGACCTTCTAGGTGCTACTGAAGGTAGCATTCCCTGACCAGGCCCCATCAAGTGCAAGGTGGCACTGGGCATACAGAGGTGAGAGATATAGACCCTGCACTAAAGAATGGGGGAGAAGACCCTGAAATAGACAACCGGCATCCTGATGATAAGGTCTGGGCAAGGAGCCGAGTGAAGGGACCATGTGAACTCTGAGGAATGGAGTCAACCTCAGTCCTCAGTGGTTTGATGAAGGTTGGGGCTTTATATTGAAAACCAGAGGGAATCAGGGAAGGATTCTGAGTTAGGGGGTGACCTGAGTGGGTCATCTATTTGGGGAGACACTGCTGATCTTGTGGAGGGTAGCCTGGAAACTGTAGGGGCAGTGCAGGGAGCACAAAGTTCCAACTGGCAACTGGCCTTGAAGGTCATTCTCTTTCCTTGTCTGCTATTCCCTGCCTATGAGCAGGACAGGGAAAACTTCTGTTTGTGCCGCTCCCTGGTGCGGTCAGCTGCCAGAGCTGCATCCTGAAGCCCAGAGCTCCCCAGAGCCAGAGCTTGAGGACAACAGTGGGTATTACTCCACACGAAGGCTGCTGCCCCTCCTCAGCTGAGCTGGGAGCCTGTGTGTTCACCGTGCCAGCCATCCCGCCCTCCTCAAATCCCAATGCTGAGGCTGGGCAGCTGCCAAAGGGCGGGCTTCCGGGAGACCAGGCTCACTGTAGGGGGAAGGAGGGGAGGGAACGCAGCTGGTGCCAAGAGAAATATTAACTTGACATTTAGAAAGCAGTGAATCCATTCACTGCGCTGCAACAATGAGGTGTTTGCATCCTGAGTCACCTTCTGTTTTCCTATTGTCTTTCCTCCTCAGTGGTCTGACCCAGCTAAAGTCTTGGCAGTTTAACTCAGCATGATAATGAAAGGGAGGCTTCCGATCAGTTCAGAGTTAATCTCTCTCACCCTGTCTCTCTCTCATACATACATCCCTATACACACACATACACACACACACACACACACACACACAGTCCCCAGACGTATAGTGATTTTGTTCAAAAGTCCACTTCTCCCTGGTTCCTTCTTTGATGACCCTGAATTTGCAGTTCCAGCCCAGACAACTTGGGTACCTTAAAATGCTTCTACCTTGGCCTGGCTTTCCAGCTACTAATGAAACCATTTCCAGGCAGGATGGAGCATTGATTGAAATTTTGCTGTATGCATTCAGGAAGGCCAAGAACATGACAAAAATCATCTACATAGCCACACATGGATTTTAGTATTTCAGGGCTTTTGCCCTTTTATCCTTCCCAGAGGCTTGGAGAGGTGGGTGGGGTAGATGCCATTCTAACTTCAGAAGCTAAGATCTGGATGGTTATAAAGTACCAGACTCAGTACTGGGTTATTTGATTGTATTGTATCATTCAGTTTTCAGCAGGATCCAGTGGGTCCCATTTAAAAGATGAGGCAACTGGAGGATTTTGGAGTGTTCTCAGCTGGGAATTCCAGAACTGGGAAGGATGCCATATCTCCCCGACTCTAAAGCTGCCATCCTGCTGGTGCAGGGAGCATGGACCAGTCTGGAGTATGGGCAGTATCCAGTGTGCACCCCTTCCTCTGATCTCATCCACTCCAGTAGCCTGTAGTGGTCCATGGAGAGTCCTGAGTGTTAGGAGGGAACACTCCTTTTGCTTCAATGCCCATGCTGCCCCCAGAATCCTCAGAGAAGATATTGCTTCTTATCTCCTTGTCTTATTGAAACTGGATCTTGGCAAGCATCTGAATATCTGTTTCAGGACCAAGAAGCTCACAAAATGTCCTGTCCAGAAATAGCCTCCAGGAATGGATACAGGTAGATGTATGACTGAGTTCCTTTGCGGTCCACCTGAAACTGTCACAATATTGTTAATCAGCTATACTCTTAATTTAAAATAAAAAGGTAAAAAATACATGGCCTCCAGGCCTTACCCATGACAGCTATAGGCCAGTGGATGGTTCTGTTGCTTTGCTCCCAGTCTCAGCTCTAGAACACACCTACCCTTGAATCCCCAGGCCCCAGGCCCCTCAACGCTACATTATGAGGGAAATTCTACAGGCCTGATATGACACCTGACCTGTAAGTTTTGCAGTAGTATGCAAGGCAGGAGAGAGAAACAGAAAAACATATATAGAAATACATTTATGTTACACAACTTTTCTGTAATCTCTGAGCTATCACTCAGCTTTCCAAAGCTATCTACACATTCATATCACCCCTCTCACAGCTTAGCAGGTATGTGGTAAATCTCTTGCTGTAAAATTATATTAGTGAAAAGTGATGGGCCTGAGCACATTTAGGTAGAGTATAAAAAGCCAAGCCAGGGACTTCCCTGGTGGTCTAGTGGTTAAGAATATGCCTGTCAATGCTGGGGATGTAGGTTCTGTGCCTGGTACCTAAGATCCTGCATGAGGTGGGGTAACTAAAGCTGAGTGCCACAGCTACTGAGACTGTGGTCTAGAGCCCATGAGCTGCAACTGCTGAAGGCAACCCATGTGCCCTAGAGCCCGTGCTACACAAGGAGAGAAGCCACTGCAATGAGAAGCCTGCACACCCCAACTGGAGAAAGCCTGAGCACATCAGTGAAGAGCCCGTGTGCTGCAGAGAAGACGTGGTGCAGCCGAAAGCAGCAGCAAACACACCCAGAGCAAAGTGCTGTTCCTTTTGACCTATCCATGTGCCCCTGTCCAAGTAGGTTCACCAGTTGGACCTGGTGTGGACCTGGTATGGAAAGGAAAGGCCATAGCTTACCCTTGACAAAGACTGTTCAATCGAACCTCTTCCCACCTCAGAACCATTCTTCCAGTCCTGCCAGGGATTCCCATTTGTCTCTAAAGGGATAATCAAACTCCTAGGAGCTTTGGTTTCCAAATGAGAGGACCAGTTGTTTCTGTGACGCACCAGTCTGTTCTCAATATGAACACCAGCCTCAGACTTTTGCCTTCCATCAGAGGTTGATGAGAGCCCAGTTCTCTGCTGATCTTAGTTTGGTTCAGCCACTTACTTGGTCCTGGCTATCATTTTAAGACTGAATAAATCAATCCTACTGGTGGTGAACTTGTATTTTCCTCCAGAGCAGTGGCTGCCAAATATGATTGTTTATTGCAACTATCTAGGGTGTTTATTACTATGCAGATTCCTGGGAACTGCTTTACATTGACTAAATTAGAATTTCTAGAGGCTTTATATATTTTTAACATCTCAGTCCTCCTTCCAGGGTTTGGAAACAATGATCTCATTTATCTATTGGTTCCCAGGCAGAGGAAAATTTGCAGTAAAATCCTCCCAGTGCGGGTACAGTGGAGCTAGTGCTCACTCCCACCCCCAGACTGACAACTTTTATTTTCCTTTTGAGAAGCAGGGCTCTCATCAAAAGCTCAAGGTTATTCCTCTGGTCCATCTTAAGCAGGGCGGTCATCAGAAGCTCAAGGTGATTCCTCTGGTCCCTCTTCTCTTTGCACAGCACAAGTGGCGGTTCCAAGGGGCACTTCTGGGACACCCAGAGAACAAAGAGAAGGATCCTTGGATTCAAATAAACACAGCTGTGTCACATTGCTGGTGAGGTACACAACATTCTTTATCCCTTTGTCACCTCTGGTGGTGATTTCATAATGAGCTTGGAGCACAGACTCTAAGGACTGGAATTCAAGAATTGCTAAGTAGGTATAAAGTGTCCCAAGACTGCAAAGTGATAACCATTGTAGAGAGATATTTAATGGCCACCAAATAGTTGTGAATTTTCCCACTCCTCCAAGCCCCTTGCAGTTGGGTGGTCTGTGAGCAGAAACGATGCAGCCAAGTCAATGAAAAGCCCCCTCCTGCTTCCTTATGCTCTCTCTTGCCCTCTCATGGTGATGGCAGAAGTTGTGTGTTGAGATGGTAGAATCACATGATAAAAACCAGCCTGGATTCCTGAGTTATCTCTTTTAAAGAAGTTACCTTGGAGAACCACCAGACCCAAAGTGACTTTGCCTGAGTGAGAAATAAATGATGAAAAGGTAAATTTGGGGAAGTTTACAGTTTCTCTGTTAGTGCAGTGTAACCTTACCTATCCTGATGAATGGACTTTACATTGTCTGGAGGCCAACTACCCTTATGCCTGAAGCCTCTAGTTCTCGGTATTTGTAGATTGCTTCTCCTCCTCCTAAAGACTGAATGGAACCAGAACTTTCTAGGAACCCTTTCAAGCTGCAGTAACGATTTACTGAAGCAGAAAAAACATGGTTATTCTGAGCCACAGAAGAAAAAAACTTAGGACTGTTGTCTTCCTTCCAGAAAGGAATTAAAAATACCGGCATATGGACAAGGGCAGAAAACAACACTGCCTGATCTGGTGTGGATGTGTTCTTTGAAAGTATTAATTACACACTCATGATGTCTAAAAATATTAATTGAAATGCACACAACTTGTAAATATCTTCTTATTCTGTCTGCTGGATGACTTGGGACAAAACGGTGCTTAGTCGCACAGTCATGTCCAACTCTTTGAGACCCCATGGACTGTAGCCCACCAGGCTCCTCTGTCCATGGAATTTTCCAGGCAAGAGTACTGGAGTGGGTTGCCATTTCCTTCTCCATGGGACAAAGCTAGCTGAGAATTAATTGATGAATAACTAGCTACGATCTGTGTGTGTTTTCACTGACAGTATCCTCAGAATTTCCAGCTTTTCTATCTGTGGGAGAAGCAGTTTCCTATTCAGGAGAATTTTACTGTGTAGCAGAATTATCTAATTTGATCCTTTCTCCTCTGACAAGGGCAAAGGTCACTTATTTAGAAATGGATACTCATGTGGTATTCTTGGAGTTGTATGTAAGAGGCTTATTTGGTGTATATGATAGAATGATGTTTAGGGTAAGGTACGCAAGAAGAGGACTTTTGTGCATCATGATGTCAGAATGGTCTCCTTTCCATTGTGATCCATCACATAGCAAAAATTTCCACTGTGAGTAATGTACCTAAATGCCTTCCTGGAGACAGCAAAATAGTCAGTCATTAACAGCATAAATTTGAAATTTCTTTAGGAAAACACCTAAGAGAATGGATCCCATCAGATCGGTTTTTCTCTTCAAATATTTTCTCAGAGTCTTTCTCTCTTCTCCTTCTGGGAACCCTATAAAGGAGAATTAGTGCACTTAATGTTATCCCAGAGGTCCCCTAAATTGTCCTAATTTCCTGTCTCTCTCTCTCTCTTTTTTTCCTGTTCAGCAGCAGTGATTTCTACCACTCTGTCTTCCAGCTCACTGATCCGTTCTTCTGCATCATTTAATCTACTATCGATTTCTTCTAGTTTTGATTTCAGTTACTGCATTTATCCTGCTCGGTTGTTTTTTATGTTTTCTAACTCTGTTGAAAACTTAACTTCTTGCTCTGTGCATCCATTCTCCTCTTGAGCTTTTTGATAGTCTTTACAATCATTACTCTGAACTCTTTCTTGGGTAGATTGCCTACCTCCACTTCACTTAGTTCTTTTCTGACGCTCTATCTTATTCCTTCATCTGGAACATACTCTTCTGCCACCCTTGTTTGAGCTGTATGTATTTTTATGTATGGGGTAGGTTTTGTTTCTCGACCTTGGAGAAGTGGCCTCTGTAGGAGGTGTCTTGTTCATCCTAGCTGTGCACTCCCCTTTCATCACTCATGCTGTATGCTCTAGGGGTTCCCCCTGGGAGGGCTGTGTGGGTCCTTTTGTTGTGGCAGGCTGCCTGTGTGGGGTCTGGTAGACTTGGTTGGCTCCTAGTCTGGTTGGTTGCCAGGCCCTGCCTTATATGGATGCCGCTGGCTGCTGGTTCCAGGCCTGGTTACAAGGTGGCTGGTCATGGAATCCCAGGGAGCCCTGGGGCTAGTGCTGACTGACTGGTGAGCAAAGTCAAGGTCCTAAAGACTCTGGGGCTATTGCCCATCTGCTGATATGTGAAATCAGATTCTGGGGTTAGTACCAGACTACTGGCAAGGCAGAGCTAGCTCCTGGAGTCTGGCTGCAGGGCCTAGGGATCCCAGAGTTTGTGTCAGATCACTGCCAGGTGTGGGGCTGGGGAGTCCAGTTGGGAATGAGGCCAGGGTGTCCAGCAACTTGCACTGGCCTGCTAGTGGATAGGACCAGGCCCCAGCTGGCCCCAGGGTTAGGGTCTGGCCTGTGTTGTGTGGGGTAGTTTTCTTCCATCTGGAGCTTGCCCCTTGGTGGGTGAGGCTGGTCTAGAGGCTTGTGCAGGCTTCCTGGTGGGACGGATCCACTCCTATCCTCTGCTGGGTGGAGCTGGGTCCTGGCCCTCTGGTGGGCTGGGCCGCAGCTAGGGGGCATGTCCAGAGGCTGGCATGGGCACTGTAGTCTTTAGGAAGCCTGTCTACTGATGGGTGAGGCTGTTTACTCACCCAGTTAGTTGTTTGGCCTGAGGTGTCCCAGCACTGGCACCTACAGATTGTTAGGCAGGGCTGGGTCTTGGTGTTAATAAGCGAATGGCACCAGCAGTGCCAGCTACTGAGGCAGAGGGACTCCCAAACATGATTGTCGCCACTATCTGTGTCCCCAGGGTAAGCTTCACACACACACACACACACACACACACCCACACACACACACCCACCCAACCAACCCCACACGTCTCTGAGACCAGCAGGTAGGTCTGGCCCAGGCTCCTATCTAATGACTGCTTGTTCCCTGTGGCCTGGTACACATGAAATTTTTGTGTGCACCTTTTAAGAGTGAGGTCTTTGTTTACCCCAGTCCTGCAGGGCTGTTTGCAAGTAAGCCCTGCTGCCTCCAAAGCCAAATGCTCTGGGGGCTCATCTTCCAGGTGAAGGACTCTCCAGGCTGGGGAGCCCAGTGTGGGGCTCAGAATTCTCACCTCTAAAGGAGAACATCTGCACGAGAATTATTCTCCAGTCTGTGGGTCACCCACCTGGGGGTATGAGATTTGATTGCATCATGAGTCCACCCGTCTTCCCCATCTCCTTGTGGTCCTTTCTTTATGCCTCTAGTTGTAGAAGATCTTTTCTGGTAGGTTCCAGTCTTTTTCCTCGATGGTTCTGCAAAGAGTTGTGATTTTGATGTATCTGTGAGAGGTGGTGAGTTAAACTGGCTCAATTAAACTGGCTCCTCTCCCATCAGATCTATTTTATGGAGGATGGGAAATCAGGCAGAGAGCTGCTTAAGGATGGAGCATGGCAGGGATGGGGGGAGGTGAGCAGAAGGCTACAGCGGAGGCCCCAGGCAGCCCGAGAGCACTGACCATGGACAATGAAGTATGTTTGGGTGATGAGCAGTCCAGATTTTTTCAGGGTGGATCGTGGGTTCCTGCCTTGGTGTATCATAAAGGTCCTGTGAGGTTGATTTCTTTCACATTAAACACTGGCTTCCTGAATGTTTTAGAGTTGTATTCAGGTTTTCCCTGTAACTTTCAGGCTGGAGTCATGTCATATTGTACGTAAGTCAGATGATCTGTCTGCTTAGTCTCAGAGGTTGTGGGGTTGGCAGGTCAGGAGGAGAGAGAAGTGAGACAGAATCCAAATCAGAAAGTGCTTTCCTTCATGCGTCCTGGTCTGGCGAGTGACTGGGAGGATGGCAGGAGTGGGCAGGCCTGCCAAAGCTCTGACATTTGTGTGGTGAGAAGGGTTTGGCCCAGTGACACAGAGTGCCACTGGAAAGCCACCAGAGCACCTCTCTCCTTCTGTTCTTGCAAGTTTATCTGGGATCCAGGCATCAGCTTTAGAGTTCAGAGTCACATTCAGATTCAATTCTTAGGGACTTGTTTCTTTACTTTCTTGCAGAACACCTTCATGAGTTTTTCGGGGATATCACCTCCCTCTTAAAGGTATCTCATATCCAAATAAGTCCCACTATTTCTTGCGTCCCCGTGGTGTTGACACCCACTTTCTCATGGCACTCGCCAGACTGTATTTCTTTTGTGCCAGTTAGAAGCCCCTTCTCCAGAATTCCCATGGGAGCCTCCGCCATTTTGTTTAGGAAAAAAATATGTTGATGAATGTCTCTTGAGAATGAGGGGTGAGACCTCAAGGAGAATGTTCAGCTATCAAAAGATGCCATCAACTTCCTTTTGCAGAGTGTGGATTCTGTTATCTAGAGGATCTTTTTTTAATGGTGAGCACCAGAATTAGTTGTGTATGAGTTTGCCTGTAGATCGAGGCAGGGCTGAATTGTCGTGCATCATAGAGGCTGCATGAGTCAGGTTAAGCCATGCTATGCTACAGTAACAAACACCCCAGCAGTGGCATAACACAAGAAAGGTTTATTTCCTGCTCCTTCCATGTATAATATCAATCATGGGGACAGAAAGGAGGAGAAGGGAAGACTCTTTATTAAAGTCACTCAGTGAACCAAGCTGAGTGAAACTCCAACTTGGCATTTACTTCCAGGATCATCCTGGTTCAAGATAGAGGTGCACCTCTGGCTGGGAAGCTTCCATCCAGAAATGGCATACATCATTTTGCTCATGATTTATTAGTCAGAGCAAACTACTGGCAACACATAACTTCAAAGGAGACTAGAAGATATATTACCAATTGCCCAGGAAAAGGGAAAAAAATGCAATATTTATAAATCTCTCTAAAGATGTCCATAGAGGTGAAGCCCTATCTAGTGGGAGGCTGAGGGTCAAGGGGCTTTTAGAGGGAGAGTGCGAGACTTAGGCTTCTTGGGATGTTTCTACCTTAAGGGCTATATGGGGAAGGGCTGGGGAAGAAATCTTTGGTCGAACCATGGCCTTGAAGAAACTGGGTGAACTCAAAATCTCCCATGAGACCCACTTGTCCTGAGGTGCTCGATTTGAATCCGTTCTCCACCTTACCTGTGAAATCTTCAACAATCTGTGTTGGTCCCCGCTGCCTGTGTCTGGGGGCATGGGTTGGAGGGGAGGTCTCAAACAAGTGCCACATCCAGGGTATAAGTCATTCAGGGCGAAAGCAGAGGCTGTATACATGGCACCGGGTACTGGATAAACCAGAGATGGCCGACATCCGAGCTGACGTCACTGTTATTTTCCTCCTAGATCATAAATTCCTCAAGGTCAAGGACCGTTTCTTATTTATATGCGCATCCTCTGCAGAACATAGAACTACTCTGGGCACAGTAGGTGCTCCACTGCTTGAGGCTTGTTAGTGGGTGAATGAGTGAGTGAGTGAATATGCCCATCCCTCTCTACCCTGAGCTCTGAAGCCATGCTGTAGGCTTGCAGCCAGAGGATGATGTTGGGTGGACCAGAAAAGCTCTTCACTCAGCGAGCAGCTCTCCTCACTCACACCCAGCCTTGACTTCTAAGTCTGTTAAAGCAGTATAGGCTCCCACTGCTGTTCAAGTAGGATACAGAAAGTTTCCTCGACTGTTCTTGCTTATGCCAATGGATATTCGACTCTGGAGAGTGACTCCACTGATATGCTGGGAGGCACATGGCAGTGTGGGGCCCTGGAACAGGACATGGTTGGAGGATGCGAGGCAGTGGAATATCTGGGAGTTGAGGGTAATGGACAAGAGGCTGTCCTTGGAATTCCTTCCTTCACTTACCTCCTCATTCATTTATTACTCCTTTACTCACTTATTTATGACTTCATTCATTCCTGCTGTCATCTGCGATGATAAGGTGGGATAATGCATATGGAACTTCTGATACAATGCCTGGCATGTGATGAATGCAAGTAAATGTGTTTGTTCACTCAATCATCAGCAGTATTTTCAGAGTGTTTTGTTCCAAGCATTCCACCAGACCCTGGGAATAGAGTGACGAACAGATAAAGAGGTCTCTGCTCTCAGGGAGCTTGCATTCATGTGGATGAACAGAGTTATTATTACTTGGAAGTATGTGCTATTCTAGGAAATCACAAAAATCACAGAAATCACAGAAATTGACAATTGCTCCTGAAGTAGATTAAAAATTAGTGGGAGACAAACCATAGACATGTGAAATATAAAACATAATGAGGCAGCCTGTGTGTGGCCCCAAGGGCTGGGTGGGTGGGGCTGTCAGACCCCCAGGTGAGGGGCGCTCATAGTAGGCTGCAAGCTTTGGAAGGGTGGGGAGGCAGGGCAGGCTCTGCTGAGGGTGGGATGGGGGTGAGGGGTAGAGGAGAATGGATTCTGACGGCAGATCGTTCTCCCCTTCCTGCCTTTGTGACTGTGGGCAAGTTAATTAGCTTCTCTGAGTTCCTTCTCTGTAAAACTTCATAAGGTTGGTGTGAATTCATATTTTGTGAAGCTCTTGGAGCACTAGCAAATACAGGAGATCACTCTATATAAGTGTGTTATATCAGTACATGAGTAAAAGTGGGGTGGTGGTGTTGGGGTGTCCACATTGAAAGGTATGGCCAGCTACACGGAGAAGAGTCCTGAGGAGCACTGAAAGATGACGGGTAGGCTAGAGCCCACTTAGATATCCTTCCTCAAGGAGACATTTAGTTTCCTTCTTTCATGCCTGTCCTTCTCCCTCCTCTGTCTTTTTTTTGCAATCTCCAGCCTCTGGGCAGTATCTGATTCACCTCCTCATTCCCAGTACCTAGAACAGTGCTGGAAAGATGGATGGTATGCCAGGATTGTTCAGTGAACCAATGAACAGCCTTTCATCCATGTCACTGGACTCTGTGTCTATTTATTCAGGATTCAACCTCTGTCTTCCAGGTCCCCAGACTCTCAGCTCAAGTAGTCAGGCAGCCTAGAAATCCTTGTATTCCTCCAGCTTCCCCACCTACTGAATGTTGTGCTACCACCCATCTTTGGCTGCTGGTCTTTCTCTGAGCCTCCCCCAGGGCACAGAGGGGACGGCGGGGGTGGGGGTGGGGTGGGGGTCTGCTCTCAGCAGGATACCCCTCGATTCATGGCAGGTGATGGGTGGGAGCAGGGGCTGGACTCGTTGGTGAGGAGGGGCATCCATCTCATCAGCTATTGCTTCTCTATCCTGGGATGGCTCATTTTCCTGCTTGTCCTCCCGAGGCCAGAAGCAGCAATGATAACCATGACAATCATCATCACCATGACAGCAAACTAGCACTTAAGGCAGAGTGTTCCTCCATTACCAGGCCCTACGTCAACTACGTTACCTGCACTGAAGCAGATGTTCCTGTGCCCACCCATATCCCCACACCCAATCCCTGGGGTCTCTTGAGGGTGAATCCTGAGGGCAGACCCCATCCGCACAGGCGCCTCCCTGCATCTCTTGCCCTAGGGTGCTCTGTCTCCATGAGAGGCAGGCCAGAAGCGCCAGCAGTGCCCCTCTAGCAATGATGGGTGGGTTAGTGGAATAGATAACCCAGCTCTCAGCTCCAGTGGGACACCCCCTTTGAAGAGCCCCTGGAGGGACAGAGCCCTGGTCGCCCACTGTGCGAATAATTGCTCATCAGTTCACCCAGCACTGGTCTCCTCCCTTGCATGTCTCACTTACACTGTTGTTTCCCTGGATTGTCTTCCAGATAAATTACTTGTACCAGGTGTTGGACTTCAGGGCTGCTTTTAGGAGGGATTCAGCTAAAGACTCCTATTATTATCCCCATTTTATATGTGCAGTAAAAGAAGTGACTTGCCAAGGTGACACAGCTGGTAAGTGGTACAGCCAGGACTGAACCCGGCCCAGGTCCAGAGTCTCTGCCTGTCACGACTGTGCAGTCCCTACTCGCCCTCTGACTGTGACGTATAAGTCGGGTGCTGTTTGCTACAAGACTTGGGACCCCCGAAGCAGACACAAATTGCCCCCACATCCCTAGCTCGGGCTCCTTGAGAACAGTCCAGATGGTAATCCTCCACCTGGTCCAGACAGAAGCCCGGCTCCCTCTTTGCTGCGTCAAGGAGCTGCCAGCCCCTTCCCCTTAGTATTTGCTGGCAAGACACAGTAAAAGCATTCCTGGATTAAAGGCACAGTGAAGTGACACTTGAATTCTCTGGGGAACAATTCTGCTATGATGGATAAACATGTTAATTACTCAGAATTTAACCTCCAGCTGCTGCCTTTGCAGAGCATTCTCCTCTCAGCCTGAGCCTGAGGCCTGGTGGGGTGGACTCTCTGGGAGCTCTCTGGACCGCTGAGGTTCCCCACCCCTGAACACAGCCCATAGCCAGCAGATAGTAAGTGGAGACACCCAAAGTATGGACTCTGGTGCTAGATGGCTTGGGTTCGAATCCCAGCTCTACTATTCATAACCTGTGGACCCTTGAGCAAGTACTTCAGTCCTGCCGTGCCTCACTTTTTCTATCTGTAAAATGGGGTCATTGTGAAGATTAACTAGAGTAGCATCAATAAAGGACTTAAGGACTTTGATGTATTTGTGCTGTGAAAGGAAGTGTTTGCTATGCAGATGGCTGCTTCAGGGCCCAGCTTTCCCCTTCAGGATTTGCTGGGTTCTTTTTTCTTTTATGTTCTCACCGCCTCAATCCAAGCTTAGTGAACTTGAAATTCATGTTTCTCTGAGCCAAGTTACACCCCTCCCAAAGGAGAGTGGAGTGAGGTACCTTTGCAGTCTTCTAGGAGGTAAGCGTGTGTGTGTGTGTGTGTGTGTGTGTGTGTTAGTCGTTCAATCATGTCCAATTCTTTGGGACCCTTTGGACTGTCACCCACCAGGCTCCTCTGTCCATGGATTCTTCCAGAAAGAATACTGGAGTGGGTTGCCATTCCCTTCTCCAGGAGATTTTCCCAACCCAGGGATCGAACCCAGGTCTCCCGCATTGCAGGCTGATTCTTTACCACTGAGCCACCAGGGGATGTGTGTAGAGACCTCCCATTTTTCTACTTGAATATTGAGCATTTAAAGAATGCCTACAAAGTGCCAGGCCCTACAGTAGCCATTGAGCTGCATCCTCCAGGCAGACATGGCTCATGACTGCATACAGCTTTCCTCCAGGAAGGTGGAAGCACAGTGAGCCGTCTGCTGCAGCCTGGAGTGGTGGGTGCTATGATAGAGGCCAGAGGGTCCCCTCTGGTGGTGTTCCTGCAGCACCATGTGATGAGGGCAGCACATGGCAGCATAAGCTTTGGAATCCAATCGTGAATTCTGGTGCCCACTAAGCGTCTTTGCTGTGTGACCTCAAGTGATACATCCAACCTCTCTACCCCTCAAGTTCCAGTTCAAAAATGGGGCTGAGCTGATAGACTTGTGAAAGTTCAGACAAAATCCTAAGCCCAGTCACCCAGAAAGCACTTAGTAAGTGACAGCCAGTATGATGACGCTGATATTGCTAAGGATAACCTCTCTAAGTGGGAGCGTCCTTGCCTAAAAATAGCACCTCCCTCACTCAGCTTATGATAAATGAGAAGATGGGTACAAAACGCTTAGCACCTTCTGGGTGCAAAACACTGCCCAGTGACATTTACTCTGGGCTTTTTTTCATCAGTGCCCCTCCTCTCTCAGCTCCTGCCTCACTAGGGGGCCTGGAGGAGCCCCACCTTCCAGTTGGAGCCCCAGCTGGGCTCCAGGTTCCACCAGGAGCCAGGCAAAGAGACGCCAGCCTTCAGGTTGCCTTACACAGAATCATAAACTTCTGGGTTCCCCAGGCTGGAAATGGCTTGCCGCTGATGGGATCATTAAGAGTGCCAGCCAGACCTGATCTCTGCATTTGGAGGTTTATTAATATCACCTCGAATTTATCTTCCTTGATGGGGAAATTTTGTCAGCATCTGATAAAAGCAAAATGCACAGTGGCCTTGTGCCAACCAGAGCCCTTTCTCTGTCATCAGCTGTTAGCAGAAAGCTAGTGCAGCAGCCTGCGACGGGGCTGATGAAAATGTAGGTGGGGAGGAGAAATGAATTTTGTATCTTCAATGCGGAACTTGGACTTCAAAGCTCCTCTAGGTCCCTCCCCCAAACTGGGCTGTGAAAATCAATTTCACAGCTGTGTCTCTCTCTGAGCGTGTATGCCTCACCCTCCAATGCCCATCTGAATGCAGCACTCTGGATGAAACCATACTTGTCCCCTCTGAGCATATTCATGTACCCTTGTTCATCCTCCAGTCTAGAATGCCACCATAAAAGAATTATCAATGAGTGGAGCTCGTTGCAGATGAAAGGAGGAAAAACATCTTGGAGGAGTGTCACAGGGCTTCAGCAAGAAGGATGCCAGGTTGAACTGCTGAGAAAGTGGGGCCCATAGCTTGGGTTAGCTGAGTCAGATGGGCTATAGCTAAGCCAGAGGACTCTAGGGCAGAGGATCAGGTCATGAGTCCAAGAGAGTCTTGAGTTGTCCTGCTGATGACCTGGCAGTGGGAAGCCTGAGGGTGGTAGGGAGTGTTTGGAGAGGCTGATCTGATGTATGGTGCTGAATGGAGGAGCAAAATGCTTTGGAATCTTTCTAGCTCAAAGGCATCCTCAGTCCATTATAAAGTGTCAAATGCCCTCATTTTACTAATGAGGGCATGAAGCCCAGGAGGCCAAGCCATGTGCCCAGGATCACACAGTAAGTCCCTGGTGGCAGGGCTAGAACTGGAATGGATATCTGGCTCCCCTGTCGAACAGTCTTTCCATCAGACTGTATTCCCACCTCTCTTCCATATTCGAGTAACTTTAATGGAGCCCTTTCTATCTGTTAAGCAGGGGATGTTCTTCGTTGACTTTCACACCAACCTTGGGAGAAAGATGTTCTTGTGCCTTCTTTTGACACTTGGTATCACGGGGCTGGAAGAGTTTAAATGATTTGCCTAAAGCCACAAGCTAGTAAGTGGTAGACTTCAAGGCTCCAACCTAGCCAGCTGGCTCCAGAGCGTTTTTTATAATCCTCAGTCTCAACCAATGTTTCTCAAAGTGGGGTGCCTGGAGGAGCAGTATCAACCTGGGAACTTATTAGAGGTGCAGATTACTGAATCAGAAACTCTAGGAGTGGGTCTGGCCATCTGTGTTTGAATACATTTGAGTTGGTCTGAACTACTTAAGCCATAAATCTTCCCAGTTTTAGAGCAAGTCTTCCTTGCCATGCTCTGTAAACCAGATTGCTGACTTCTCACACCTGAGGAAATTTACAAGGTCACTGCTACTTCTCAGCAGCCCAGCTTCCAGTGTCCTCTTTTAACAGTGGAATTATTCCAAAATGCTGGGATTGGCATAGGTTTTCCACCACCCAGAGGGGTTAACAGTGCCTCTGGGCTCGAAGACAGTGAAATTATCATTGCTGAACCTTCTGTTGGCCAGAGGGGATTCTGAGAGTCCCGTCTGCTTCCTTGTGAACTTGGACAATTTGGTCTAGTCAAGTGGAAAATTAACAAACCAGAAAGGAAGGGGACACAATTCGGGACCAAATGTTCATTGCTGCCAGACTTCTAAGCATCGCTCTTTTGAAGCCATTAGGAATCCCACACTGGAGATGTTTTCTTCTCGAGTCAACAGATATTTATCTTGCACCCACCAAATGCCAGGCATTTTGCTTAGGACTGGGAATAGAAAGATGAAAGGAGGTGGTCCCTGCTCACAGGAACCCACAGTCTAGCGTGATTATCTAGTGGTGCCATTCTCCACTGGGGAAAGTACAATGGCTTTTAGTTGTTCGTTTGATGATGTCTAGTTAATAGAGTGTCATAAAAATAAATTCCCCCAATTACCCCACTGGTGATTGGTGACACTGCGTACTAATGAAGGCAGCATTTTTTTGGTGGTGTGGGATAAAAGCACTGCAGATCAGTGAAGGAGAGTCTGATGAAGACTTCATTATTTAATGAACCGTGTCCTTGTGAACAGCTGTGGTATAAACCAGCTAGGACAATTATTGTAAGTTGGATTATGTCTCCAGTAAATTGATTCTACTTTATTTGATTAAGTTGGTTCTCCAAAGACAGATTCTTCCAAGTTGGGTCAGTGGGGTTTGGGGGGGAATCACCATTCAAACTTAGCTTCTAACTTTTAATCTTTGAGATGCTTTTGCTCTCAGATCTTAAGAGGAGACATGTGATGGCCACTCTGTTGTTATCAGCAAGAGAACCAGGAATAATTATGTGTTTTCAATAGCCATTAGCATGCTCCGTAAAAGACTCACATTGTCTTCTCTCAATGAGCTTGCCCATAGGGCCAGCAGGAGACTGTGACCACTCCTTTGTGAGCCCCCAGAGTAGCCAGGCTCCAGCTCACCAGGCAGTTAGCTTCCTTTACACACAAATATAGGCATGCAGATAGACATGATGAAAAGAAAGGGGATTGATGTGAAATTCTTACCCTAACCCCTTTCTGCCACTTTCAGAGTATTAGGCACTATTCTTGCCTGGAGAATCCCGAGGACGGGAGCCTGGTGGGCTGCCGTCTATGGGGTTGCACAGAGTCGGACACGACTGACGTGACTTAGCAGCAGCAGCAGCAATGCATCATAGTCCATGATGCATTAGTATGCTTGTGAAACGTAGTTAATGGGTCATCACCAACATCACTAAAAAATGAAAAAGAATGAAATAAAATATTATTTTATCTCAGTAAGTATTGCTTCATGAAACTGGATTTTGGTTTGTGTGTATGGGCATGTGGGTGTGTCTGATGTGATGGGTTCTGAGCCATGTTGGAATCGCTGCAGCCAGACTCTCTGTAACAGCCAACTTCTGGATGAAATTCATTTCCTATGACAAAAGGAGTCTAGAAAGGCTAGATAACCGCTCATCCCAGATGTAGTCTCTGAGGTAGTGAAACCACTGGATGAATGTTGGATTTCTTAGTGGTTTTGGACTTAAGACAGGATACACCCAGTATGCTTACTTTTGCTGAATGTGATGCATTCTGATCCATTCCATTCCCATGGTGTTTATAAAATGTTTGTCAGAACTCATTAGGTTGATCAATTTCATGACCCACCAATGGGTGACAATTAAAAAAAAGAACCCCACCAGATTAGGTTACATTCAGATTCTCTTTCCACCTCAAATGCTGTAAAACCAGTATAAATCAGCACTGTATTTCGGTGTAAAATTCAGTGTGCAGCAGGCTCTCGGTTAAAGTTGTTTTAACCTCCCTACTGGCTTTGTGTGGAGTGTTTCCTACCTTTACGGAAGCCTTTTCTTCCATAATTATCTCGTTCTAGCTAGGGCCTTTTCTTTTTCTGCCTGGTCCGGTTGGTTGCCAGGCCTCCCTTGTGTGGATGCTGCTGGTTAGTGGTTCCTGGTTGCTGGATCCTACAGGGCCCCGGGGCTATTTCTGGCTGCTGGTGAGCAGAGTCAGGGTCTGGAAGATTCTGGGGCTGTTGCCCACCCACTGGCAGGTGAAGCCAGATCCTGGGGTTAGTACCAGACTATTGGTAGGTAGAGCTGGTTCCTGGAGTCTGGGTGCAGGGCTCAAAGATCCAAAAGTTCCTTTAAGATTGTTCAGGGGGATGGGTTCCTGATACAGTTGGCTCTGGGGTTTTGAGAGGTCAGGAAGGTTTCACTGGCTTGCTAGTGGGTAGGGTCAGAGCCCAGCAGGTCCCAGGTTAGAGTGTGTCCTGCGTTGTGGGGGTGTAGTTTCCTTGCTTCTGGAGTCTGCCGGCTACTGGGTGAGGCTGGTCTAGAGATTTGCGCAAGCTTCCTGGTGGGCGGGGCCACGCCTGTCCCCTGCTGAGTGCAGCTGGGTCCCGGCCCTCAGGTGGGCTGGCGTGTGTCTAGGGACAGTGTGAGCTCTTTAGTCTTCAGGCAGCCTGTTGATGGCTGGGGCTGGTGTCCTCACCAAGTTAGTTGTTTGGCCTTACATGCCGTAGCACGTGTGCCTTCAGGCTGGTGGGCGGGGCCAGGTAACTGCTGCTGCTAATGAGCTGCAGCCAGCAGGGGCGTCTGTGGTAGAAGCTCCCAAATATGGGGTCCCCCCCCCCGCCCCCGCCCAGCACTGACGCCCTCAGGGTGAGATGCAGCCGCCCCGTCCTGCCTCTCCAGGAGCCTCCCCAAGGCCAGCAGGTAGGTCTAGCCCAGGCTCCTATCAGATAACTGCTTTTGCCCTGGGGTCCGGGGGCTGTGAGAGTTTGTGTGCGCCCTTTAAGAGTAAAGTGTTCCTAGACCCTGTCGTAAACCTTAGAGTTGATGTATTGATGGGAGCAGCTGGAAGTTCAGGATGTTGTCGTGATTCTTTTTTTTTCTTCTTAATCCCCCCTTTTGTATATGTGATATTAAGCAGATGATGAAGCGTTCCTCTTGAAAGATTTAACAAGCAAGGAGAAAGACCCACATTTCTGGGTGGGGAAGTCTTTGCCCTTCTATTTTGAAGAGTGGATCATGGCTGTTTTCAAGTCTGTCTCTTGGTAACTGCACCTGACTTTAGGATTCCCCCCCAAAAAGTTTTTATTCTTCTTCTTCTTATTATTATTTTTTGCCAACTTGTGCCTTTCCTTCTGGAATTGTAAGTGAACACAATAATAGTACCTATTTACACTGTGAAGCGGATATTGTTACAGAAAATAGACCAGAGACTCTCTCACTTGTTAAGTTTAATAATGCCTTGTGAATGTATTATCTACGGAGAAACCCCTCTAGTTTTTACCTGCTGATGCTGTCTGCCTGCTGGAGAATAAATTTTGAATAGTTCTTTTTTTTTCACCAAAAAAAAAAAAAAAAAATAAGAGTCAAGTCTTTATTTGCCCCGATCCTGTGGGGGCTCCTGAAGTTAAGCCCTGCTGGCCTTCAAAGTGGAATGCTCTGGGGGCTCCTCCCCCAGGTGCAGGACCACCCACCCACTGCCCCCCGCCATGGGTAGGGAGTTGGGGAGCCCAATGTGGGGCTCAGAGCTCTCACTCCTGTGGGAGAACTTCTCCAGTTTGTGGGTCGCCCATCCAGAGGGCACAGGATTTGATTATATTGTGTATCTGTTCCTCCTACACGTCTCCTTGTGGCCTTCTTTATTGGCTTTCATTGTAGAAGATCTTTTCTGGTAGGTTCCGGTCTTTTCATCGAAGGTTTGTTGTACAGATAGTTGTAATTTTTGTGTGCCCGTGAGAGGACATCAATTCGGGGTCTTCTTTCTACTCCAGCATCTTGGCTGCTTTCCCTAAGGTTGTTGATTGACTGAAAACCATCTGTTTTTAATCAATTATTGATTCCTTTGCTCATTCATTCCATTTATTATTTACCAGCTACTGTGCTAGGCTATGGTAATGTGAGGTGTGTAAAGTAAGTTAAAACACGGCTCCTGCCTTCAAGGAGTTTAAAGTTATAGGGACACTGAGTAGGTTTGATGGGGTTATAAGGGTCCCAGCAGCTGCTTGCCCTGCATCCCCCTTGGGAGGAAGGACCCTTGAACTTCATCTCCAGCACATTTTCCTTGATGGTACTGAGTGAACTATTTGGCCCTGAAGTCTTAGTCCAATAGCAGAGTTTAACATGCTGCTGTTAATAAAAAATAAATTCACAATGAACACATATTAGTAAACGAAGGCTGGCTGAGGTGGTCCTTTCCCTCTCAGTCTCTTGGGAGCCCTAGATACTTCATTTCCTAAGTAGACCACTGATCCTGTGAGCTGACTTGCAGGGACTAACAAAATAAGATGGCTCAGTGTGTGTGCAAGCTTAGTCGATCAACCATGTCCGACTCTTTTCGACTCCATGAACAGTAGCCTGCCAGGCTCCTCTGTCCATGGAATTTTCCAGGCAAGAATACTGGAGCTGGTTGCCATTTCCTACTCCAGAGGATCTTCCCAAGCCAGGATTGACCCCACATCTATTTCATCTCCTGCATTGTCAGGGAGATTCTTTACCACTGCGCCACTTGGGAAGCCCAAGATGGCTCAGAGTTGGGAACTAATCAGATGTCTTATGTATGGACCAGCTTATGCTAAGGAAGGACTCTTGACTTGAACCATCTGTCAGGTGGTTAGAGGTGAACTGGGTCCAAGAGGATAGGATAGGCGCTGGATGGTCCTTAAGGCCCCGCCCCCATGATGAGAGTCTCATCCTCAGATGTCCCTGTCAGTGCTGATCCTTCCTTTGCTCTGGACTTCTGAGGGCAGTTGACAGGGTGGCCACATGTCAGTTTAGAGTCATGTGCTAAATTTTTTATGATTATTTTACTGCCCTGCAAGATTATATTCTCCTGGAAAGGAGCAGCTGGTTGCCTAGGTTCCATCACTCCATGGCTCTGAGTTGCTCATCCTTCATACATAAAATGGGAGCAAGTCCACCCACCCCCGCCTCTCCTAGGCTCGAGGGGACGGCTAAGTGACCACCCCTGGCTCTCAGGAAGGGCCACTACCCTCTCCCTTCAGCCTCTGCCACTCTGAAGAAAGCCAGCACTGGGCACATGGATTGCACCTCCAACCCAAGAACTCCCTTTTCCCCTCAGTCCGGCTCTGGAAACACCACCGTGTCATCAGACCTCCAGACAATCTTCCTCCACGTTTGTTTTTCCCCTTTACGCTCTTCACATGCTGGCCCCTCTAATTTAGGTCATTCAGCCACAATTACAAATACTCCCCCAAACCCAAGGGGCTGTTGGAGTTCCCGGCTCCCTGCTTCTACTGGGCGCTCCCTCCTGCTTTGCCTTGGGGGCTTCCCTCACACTCCTGCAGTCAGCTCACCTCGGCACTCTCCATACTGAGTAGAATGACCTCTTACGTGTTCTTCTTGCCTGAGTTCCTTCACTTGCATAGTCACAAGAGGGGCCTGACACTAGTGAGCTGTTACACACCTGAATTTGAGGTTTGAACTTAATAATGTCATTGAGATAGGATGCAAATGGCTGGGTGGGTTGACATTCCCACTAAGCTGGCAGACCATGGCTTGAATGAGCCCTAGGGAACCTGTGCACCCTAGAAATGTGAGATAAGCTCACTGAGATGATCTCCTCCAGAGCAGACCATTGTCAGGGAGGCAGCATGGCTTAGAGAACGAATAAGCCTTGAGCCTCTGCATGAGGCAAATTGATTCCTGTCCTGTGGAATGCTGTATTTGTTTATGTCTTTTACACTGAGGTCTACAAGACAAGAGGCCATTCCCAGAGACTGGCCTGGTTCAATAAGCCATTGAATTCTGTGGCATTGAAGCTAGAAAGGTTTTGCTGGATCACCTGTAGTCCAGCCCCCTCTCTTCACAGATGAACAGGCTGAGGTCCACAGCTAGGGCGTGACTTGCCTAAAGTCAGTGAGGACTGTCACTGCCAGCATGTGGGGTGGCAGCTACCTGGTCTGTGAGAAAGTGGGATGTGTTGGTACTTCTCCCCCCGCTCATTGCCACCACCTTCTCTTGGGTGTCCTTGTCTTTCCCTGGAGCCAGGAGACAGAGAGGAAGAAGCATCCATTGCCATGGAAACCAGCCCAGAGCATGAGCAGGCTGCTCTCCACACTAACTGTAGCTGCTTAAACAGGTGCCGACGTTGATTCTGCTGCTAGGCCTCGCTGGGGGGCGCCACGGCCAGTCACCATATTTTCTAGGCGAGAAAGCTGGAGGAACTCATCTAAACATAAGTTATGGAGGCTTAGCAAAGTGGGCCACAGCGCCTGGTGCCATTCTTTTTGCTTTCTTACGCCAGCTTCCCCTCTGTCAGTGACTCCTAACAGGATTTAAGAATCTTTTTAGAAAGAGCTCAGCCTTGAGCTGAGTTTGGCCTTCAGATGCCAGTGCTAAACTTTTGAACTGACAGCAGCTCTGGCTGGAAGGTTCTGTTTGTCAGACCTGCCAGAAGAATATTTAAAATGAAGAGTTGGATTTGGGGGAAAGAGAAAAAAGAAAACAATTCATTTTGCTTTCAGACATAGTTAAACCTCCTAAATGTGCCAGGAGTTAAGTTGGGACTTTAAAAATCGATAGGCTTTCATGTTTGTGTGAGACAGAAGAGTTCAGGGGTTGGAAAAGGCCTTATTAGGTCAGCTCATCCATCCCTCTGCCTCCAGGCCTATTCTAATCCCTCTTGTGTATAAAACTCTGGAGAAGGTGACTTCATCAGCCCCCATAATAATTTGTTCCACTGTCTAACAATTCTTGATCTTAAAACCATCTTCCTTATAGCAGGGCCAAATTCCTCCCGCTGCCTCCAAAGCTTCTCTGTCTGTGGTCCAGCGCTTCTCAGAAGCAGCTGGGATTTTTATGAAATGAGTGTGAACTTGGGCCTGTTCGTCAGTATTCAAGTCTTGCCATTTCCACTCATAGGTAAAATGACCTTGGACGCAAACCACTTCACTCTTCCAAGACTCACTTTCTTCATGAAAAGAGGTCAATGTGTAGGTTACAGGAAGTAAACATACAAATATGCCTAACACAGCACCTGACATTTAGTGATGCTCAACCCAAGGTGCTGTGTTTTTTGGCCTGGGGAGGTGGGTGCCATGGTGCGGGCACCTTTTGGATCAATACCTCAAGTATAAGGAGGGAGATTCCAGAGGGAGGGGACATATGTACACCTACCGTTAATTCATGTTGCTGTATGACAGAAATCAAACCAATATTGTAAAGCAATCATCCATCAATTAAAAATAAATATGAAAAAAAGACCTGAAGTATGACTATTAACCTTTTAGTTGTTGGATCATAGGGTTGGTGGGGGGACCGAGAAGTGGAGCAGGAGGGGACAGCTGAGAGGACATTTGTGGAGCTTGGCCATTGACTGCTTGCCAACCAACACAAAAGGCTTCAATATTTTAGAAGGATGTTTGGTGGTACCAGTGCATCCTATCTAAAGTATGAGCCCTGGTGGTCAGCCTTCAGAGATGCCAAGCAGATCCCTACATCCACGTCTTTATGCCACTGGTACCCCTGCCCATGTCTTTACTGCCTTTTTGAATCCCGCCCGTCAAGGAAGACCCAGCTCAAATTCAGCCTCATACATGCATACGATTCAGCTCTAAACCCATAACTCTCATGCCCTGCCTCCTTACTCCAGGAGGGAAGAAAGAGGAGGGAAGGTCGTTGGTGCATGGATAATTGAACCATTGGCTGAGTCAGGGGATCACAGAGCATTTAGCCTGAGAAATACAGATGAAGAAACTGGGCTAGAGAGCTGGCAGGGACTTTTCCCAGGCCGCCCCAGTCATCGGGAACAAATCTGGAACCTCCCTCTCCAGCCCCACTGCGTAGGCTTCTTGTCCAGCACCCCACTAGTGAAGCTGTTCCTTAAGCCTGGAATTAGAACAGAGTCAGCCCCCACCCTGTGTAGCACCCTCCTACCCCAGCACATGCTTGCTGAGTCACTTGGATGGGAGGCGGATAAGGGGAAAGCACGCTTTTTGGGGGAGATAGCATGCACCAGTTGGGAAAACTGGAGCCAGGCAGTGAGAGTGGGTGAGGTCTCCCATCCAGGTTCTCTGCCCCATATTTTACACCGGGATAGGAGTGCTGGGAAAATGAAAAGCATTGATGTCTTTCTTTCTTACCCACCTGGGCAAGGGGGTGAACTTTCAGCCACATGCTAGGGGAAGTTTTACTGTTGGTAAGATACGTGCTTGGCTTAGGTTTTAGAGAACCTGTTTCAAATGTAAATTCCTTAGACAAACTTGTTCTGAGGTCAGGGAATTGCTGATCGGCCTTTGAAGCGTCTGGATTATAGAAACATCTGGAGGGGGTTATTCAGGCCAAGAGGCTATGAGATAAATGTGTTTGTATATGCCTGTGTGTCTACGATCCCCTCTGCTGGCTGCAAATTCTGTCATTTCATCATGGAAAAATCCTTCTGGAGGAAAATGGCAGGTGCAAAGATGCTGATGTGGGAACCATATTTATGCACTGGATTGGCATATGATTGGCCCAGATGGGGAAAAAAGACCGTTGAGACAGCCAGGCTCCTTTGGGTAAGGGACACACAGTGGCTTCTGGGACAGTAGGGACTGGTGTAGGGTAGGGAAGTCTGATGCTTTGGCATACCCAAGGTTAGAGTTCAAATCCTGACTTTGCTGCCTTCCAGCTGACTGAACTTGGGCAATTCTACAACACTTGAGGCTGGTTTGTGGGTAGGGGCTCTGTGTAAATTCTGGGGTCATTCTCATGGGCTTTCAAGGATAAACACAGCTGGGTAGCTCAGAGGAGAATGACCCAGAGCTTTGAGCTTCTCAGTCTCAGCCTCAGAGTAGGCTCATAGCATGAAGAAGTACGCGTGGTGGTGGAGAGACCTGTACATAAAGTGACCCTTGGGCTGCCATTCTGGCCACATCGCAGGGTTAGGAGGCTGCCAGCTGGCCTGCTCCATTTCCTGAGCTCCAACAAGGCAGCAGCCGGAATCTTCTTCTTTGCCGGGATCTGGAACAGCTGCTGGGACTTAATAGTGCACTTAGAGGAATTACCTGGAATCGCAGCAGGCAATAAGAAATGGAGATGCATCTCTTTAAGCCCAGCTAATGTCTGAGTAAGAGAGAACAAGGCCTTTCCTTCCATGGGGGGTGAGATGTGAAAAGGATTGACCTGTGATCGTGCTGTAAGTAATACCCGTAAGTAGTGATTTCATCTGGGCGGTGCTCAGCATGGTACTCGGTTGGATAGTGTGTGAAAATGATGACTGGATCTGGTTGGATCTCCTTTTAGATCAGTTGCTCAAGGAAGCCACTGTCACCTAGGGAGTGACCACTGTCTTGGCCAGTACACGAGAGCCGTTGTGGACAGCACAGTGCTCTGAGCCTGTTTTCCTACTCTCTTTTCCCAGTTCACGTGGTATCACAATATCCATTGGTGTCCAGTGTCCAACAGTGTCTTCTAATTCCATTCCCTGATACGGGCACTCCCATGGGACATCACGCTGCTGGGGGTACCATGCCTGTCTTCTAGTGGTTTAAAGTCTTTGGGGGAAATACGATTCATAAGTGTTTAAATAGTAGATCAAATTAAGACAGTATAAATTATGGTTATGAATTGAATCGAAGCAAGATAGATATATGTAGGACCAATGTAAATGTTCTTAGAGTTTAGAAGAGGGAGAGACTTCTGAAGTCTGGAAATGATTGGCTGTGGATGAGGCATATAAAACCAGAGGCCTGCACAGCTGATTGGAAAATGGACCTACTGCAGGGTGGCCATGTCCCTTCTGCTAACTCTGCGCTTGATGCCTTTGAGCCTGAGGCAGTAACAGAGCCTGGGTTTAATAGCAGGAGGGCGGTTCTTCCCCTTCGTTTTGCAAGCTGAGAGTTTCACCTGGCTTAGAGACTGCTTGGATTGGCCATACAAGTACCATGGTGGCCTGGATAGGTGGTCACTTGACTCAGTACCAAAACTGGCTGCTGAGTGGTTTCCAGCTGTGACTCTGGATTCGAATCCAACTCTAATGAGATTGCATTCAAAGTGTGTTACAAATCACTGATGGCCATTTAGCTCTTGTACAACTCCCTGGAGCCGAGCCCTGTGTCGTGCTGAGCACCAGTGGAACCCAAGTTAAGGATGACCCCAATCAGTCCAACCTCCTAGGTGTCTCTGTGGTCCACTTGCTCCTCACCTAGTTCAGGCCACCATTACTTCTTGTGTTGACAACTATGATCATGATCTAAAAATCTGACATTCCCTCTTCATCACACCCCTATCCAATCCATTCTTCCAACAGAGGCCAGGGGACATTTCTAAAAATGGTTTTCAACACACATGTATGGAATATAGAAAAATGGTACTGAAGCATTTATTTACAGGGCAGCAATGGAGAAACAGACATAGAGGACAGACTTATGGACATGGGGAGAGGGGAGGAGAGGGTGAGATGCATGGAAAGAGTAACATGGAAACTTACATTACAAAATAAAAAAAATTACAGTGGTTTTCTAATCATGTTAATTCCCTTTAAGAAGCTCTTCATTTGTCCCCCTTGTACGTAAAAGAAAATCCAGTCTCCTCAGCACATGTTTTCTGCTCCAGAACTTTTGTCATTCTCTATGTGCTTCTCATAATGCAACTTCAAGACAAAAATCAACTGGCCTTGAGTTCTCTGGCAGGCAGTGGTTAGGATGCTGCACTTCCACTGCAGGGGGATCTAAGATCCCACAAGCGAAAAAAAAGAAAAAAATACCCTCTACCCACACGAATCCCTGTACTGGGAATGTCTCCTCTCCATTTCTATCCGCACCTCTGGCCTAGCTCCCTCCTGTTCATCCCTCATGAGCTTCATCCCTTTACCAGGCCAAGAGGGCATCTCTCATCCCATACCCCTCAGCTTGCTGAGCCTTTCCTTTGTAGCACCTCATGAATTACTATGTGTGGTCTGAGTAGTTTTAGTTCGTTTGCTTGCTTGACATTTGATGTCTGTTTTCCCCTTCCTTTCCTCCTTCTGACCCCTCGCAAGTTCCCTGAGGGCAGGAACTATCCCCGTCTTGTTGGCTCAGCACCCAGCTCCAGCCTGCAGTTGAGCATGATTCAGTGCACGTGTACAGAGGTGCTGGAGCCTTTGGATTTTTGAGAGCTTCCTCGCAGGTTCCTGCCATGTGTCCTGGTAGGCCAAGGAACCGCTGAAACTGAAATGAACTCCAGGCACCTCGGACAGATGTTTCTTCCCTTAGATGAGCTTTGTGCCTGGGCGCAGAGCAGAAGAAACTATGTTGACTCATAAACCGGGCAAATTTATAGTGGAAATTGGTGGGAGAGAATAAATGTGAATCCCCGTGATGTCATTTTATGGGCTGCTTTATAGATTGTAATCACCCATTTAGAGTTTGCAGCCTATTAAATTTATTTGCGGAGAGCCAGGACTCTTAGGGACAGGATTTACAGGGCTGTGTGGGGTGTCGGACGTGGACCCAGGCCTTCAACCCCTGAAAAAGGTTTTGGAAAGAGAAGGATAGGCAGTCTTTGAGTGGTTGGGACTCCAGCGTCTTTCCTCTAGCTTTCTTCCTAGCCGTACTTTTTTTTTAAACATTAAAAAAGAAATTTTGTTCACTGTCGTATTATTTTAATTTTACCCTAGTCTTTGGGGGCCCTCCTTCCTGCCAGCTAAGTGGCTATGTGGAATCTCCCATTCAGCTCTTGGTGGAGAAGGCTTCCCTTCTGAGAGCTTGAGGAGGCCTGAGGAGAAGCTGCTCTGGGTTGGACAGAACCTGGTGGAATACAGTTCTGCACCTTGGCCTGTGATCTTGAGCCAATTTTTATTGTATTGGTTAATTTTTTGCCCTTCCTTTCTTCCTCTGTAAATCTTGACCACTGCCCCCACCCAACCTCAAAGGCTGATTGTAAAGATAAAGGAGATGAAATATGAGAAGCACTTGGTATTCAAAAAGAACTAGAAGTAATAAAATGATTATGATTGTTGCTGTTTTGAAGTAAGCCTGGTTCAGCAGGAACAAAATATAAAGTAAACATCAGGACACTTGGTTCCAGCTCTGTCACTGACATGCTGGGTGACCTTGAGCAAATTAGTCAGCCTCTCTGTTCCCAGATTCTGTCTTAGGTCCTGTCTTAGGCAGTGCCGATGCTACCATTAGCATTCTCCTCCTCATCTCAGATTCTGACAGACTTGATCTTGCAAGTGGTGCTACTCCAAGTGTGGTCTGTGTAGCAGTACCACTCAGTGCCTTGTTGGAGATTCTCAGGCTCCACCCCAGCTCCCCAACTCAGAATTCTGTGGGGAGGGCCAAACCTTTTGTGTTTTAACAAGTTCTCCAGCTGGTCAGTGGGCACAGTGAAGTCTGGGAAGCATTGCTCCCTGGTAACTTCTGGCTCTAACACGCCACGCTCACAGTCCTAATATCACATCCGATGTTGGCTTCCAAGCAGCAGTCACTTCTGGGGCCTTCCTCCTTGGGATCTTGAACCACGGTGGTCTTTGGAAAGAGGAGAACAGAGGGAAGTAGGAGAAAGAGCGCAGGATTCTAAATCAAGACTCTATTGAGATTTGAACCCAGGTCGCCTGATGCAGCATTTGTCGATGGAGCCATTACTTAAAGTATGGCCTCTGCAGCCTCCTTGCCTAGTGAATGTAGCCAAGTTATTTGTATTTATCAGACCCCATTTTCCTTCTGTGTACATGGGGAGCATACCAGGCCCTATTTTATAGGGTTGCTGTGGGGATTACAGGAGTTGCGTGAGAAAAGCCCCTCTAGGGCCCGTACGTCACCGTGACCGGGTGCATTTGCTGCAGAGACCACCATTAGCATCCTCCTCCCCTTCCTCCTCCTCATCACGGCTTCAAGAATGTAACTACCTAGGTCTCTGAGTAAAAATGGCAAGTAAGAGATTAGAACTCAAGTTTCCTAATTTGCTCTGTGACCTTGGGCGAGTCGTTTAAGCTTAGAAGGTAAAATGTCTTCATCACTAAAATGGAAATGTTTATTTTTTTTCTGCTGATATTTTCTGAGTGTCTGTCCTGTGCTGACCGTGGGCCAGGCCCAGACAGTGTAGCCTGGGGTGGGCAGATGTGGCCCCTGTCTTCTCTTCTCCACGCCTTGAGATTGTTGAGGAATTTGGCAAGATCATACATGAGAAAGCCTCTCGTGGTTGTTAATCGTCCTCATTTGACAGAGACTCAAAGTATTGGAGCTAAACAGTGTTGACCATGTTCTTGTGCTGATAGACCCCTTAGAAAGAGGAGGAGGCCTTGTCTGGACAGCCCTAGACACACCTGCTTTCTGATTGCCTGACTAACTCCTGGCCCCTCCACCTGGAGGGCTCCCTCTCCATGTTTTGAGCAGTCATTGGAGGTATTCCTCCAAAAGCTGTTGCAGACGTGAGCTAACATCTGCCTTTACCATGTCTTCTTTGAAGTCTTCATTCTCTGCCTGAATGTGTTCCATCTTGGAGACCCAGTTAGGGGCATCTGTGCCTCAGGTGGCTCTGGAGTCTTTGCATCAAACAGGAGGTTGGAGCTGCAGAGGGATAAGGGATGCGAGGGAAGGTCTTTTAGGTGGTGGTGGTTGGACTTCCCTTTGAGAAGGGGCTTTAAACATTTAGTTTAAATTTCCATTTACTGTGGGAGTTGTACTTGGCTTTGCGCACAGCCTGTCTGTGTGCAGACGAGGTGTACCTGTGTTTTAACTCTCTGGGCAATTAGAGGAGGGGGGCAATGCCATTTCCCCTAATGCCGCATTTAAGGTGCAGCAGTCCTGCTAGTCTCTGGGGTCTACAAGAACCCAGCTTCTTTGGAGAAAAGGACCAAATCTTTCAGGGCCGCACTGCCCCAGCTCACTTTCCAAAGAGAACCTTCTGTTCAAGTTTTGGGCAGGGTTCTGCTCCTTCCATCAGCCTAGGGGTTGTTGGTCGTCTGCCATAGGCCTAGCCCTTTGCTAGGCCGAGAAGGAGAAAAAATGATGTCATGGGCTCTGCCTTCCAGGAGTTTGGAAGTAGTGGTGAACTGAGTTGAAGTTACAGAAATAATGCCACATTTACACGAGATGGAGTGTAATTTATGGTTTGCGTGGCATAGGCAGAAGGGGAGAAACTTACAAGCTTGGGATAAGGGAGGGCTCCGTGAAAGACACAGCACTGGAGCTGGACCTGATGGATGGAAATGTTCAAGGCAGGAAGCAAGTGGACATGGGATGGTTGGTTAATCTATAACTAGCACTTGTATGGGTGACTCAGTTTACCAGTGTAGGTGTACAAACAAAATCATTTCTAACTTTTAATCTTCTAATCAACGGAAATGTGACCAAGTTTTCATCCACATGTTTACTGGGAGGAGTTGCCCCTCCTCTGGGTTGGCCAAAGCTGTTGGGTCTAAGGAAACACCCAGTCAGAGGCTTCTGGTCACTAATGTATGCCCACCCGGTCCTTGCTGAAACCGTTGTGACATCGAGTTTCTTTGGGTTTGGGCCTCTGCCTCACCTGTGCTGCCCTAGGATCATGGGAGTAGGAGTCTCTGGATAGACATGGAACTTGTACCAGTGGTACATCCTCACCAGGGTACCATCCCTGTCTGAGATCTTGCTGTCTCACTGCCACCAGGAGGATGTGAATCTCTTGCTTACCTCCTTCTTCGTCTTCTCCTACCTGTCTTCCGTGGTGCTCCCAAGGGTCCTCTCCACCACCATCTCTTCCATGAACCCCAATAAACCAGAAAAGCCTTTGTCATCAAGCTACCTATATTTTCCCATCTACAAAAACTCTCTCCTAAAATCCATTTGCTAGATATGAGCAGCCCATAGGGAGCACAAACATAAATTGGTGTTTCTGGAAATTACCCTACCACTCATTTGAGAACCAGAAAAGCAGGAGTACCATCTTGAAGTAGCTGAGGTCCCTTTGGGCAAATGTTAATTTCTTGGGGCTGTGCTGGACTTAAGTACTAATTCTTCAGAGACCAGAAGGACCAGATCAGGCAGCTCCAACCAGTAACACACCTCTGGGTGACTTAAGACAAAGGCAAATATTTCTTTAACCATGTACCTACCGCGGAATGTCCTCCCTATGTCGTTTTCCCATTGCAGCAATGACCCTGTCTGGAAGAACCAAGCAAACAAGGAGAGAGCCCTGCAGCATTCCCTGCTCCTGGCCTCAGGGACTGAATGCTGAGATCTGAAGGACCGGGGAAGAGAAGGTGTGGAGACCTTAGTACTCAGGTTCCTTCTCTTGTGGGGGTGAAGATAGGAGGTGCGACTCATTGTGAATGAGGGACCTGAGTGGGGTCATCTCCAGAGACCTCAGAGTCTCTAAGACATGCTTGTTAGCTATTTCTAAGGCATAACAGATGGCAGGATAATATTATTTTTTCAGTCCCTTGCTAATAACATTCAGTCATTCTAGGATAACTCCTTAGTTGAGGAAGATTCTCACAGGGTAAGGAGGGTGCCCTCATTCTTTCTCTTTCCCACATTCCCTTCTACCTTTTCCCCTTCCTATATTTCTGAGTAGTGAGGTAGTCCAGCTCCGTGAGAAGGGCAAATGAGGTGTGATTTCGTAGATCCTTTATGGCCCTTTGGCCCATCAATATGTCCCATTGATTCCTTAGCATTAGACTGAAGTGTTTATTTTGTTGTTTCTTTGGGTCCAGGCATGAAGACAACTGCCAGTCTTATCTCTGACATGAAAGATAAGAAAGGATGATAAACTAATATAATATTAAAAGCTGATAATGTGTTGGAGTCAATAGATCTGAAAATGAGTAGACTGAGTGAGTATGATTCGCAATATTATTGCTGATAAAGAAACAGTATTAGCATAATGGTTAAGAGCACAGGCCACGTGGGCTCAGAGTCTGAATTTGCTAGATTAGATAAGTTACTCAGCCTCTTTGTTCCTTACTTTTTTCATTTATTAAATGTGGACAGTATGAGTACTTGTACCTTAGGGTTGCTAACAGATAAAACTCTTTGGTTAACATATATCAATACTTAAAACAGTTCTTGGAATATAGTAGGTACTCTGTAAGTATTTGCTAAAATTCTATTGCCCAAGGTTTTACAGCTTGTCTTTGAAGTCCTGAAATTGAGATTTTTAGAAGCCAGTTGTTTAAATAGAAAGGTGTGCGGCCAAGACATTTTGGTGGCATGGTGTGGACCAAGGAGGACTGATGGGAGAGTTCTGTGTCAGAGCATATTAGAACACTCAGGGAACTTTTGAAAAACCCAGTGCCTGGGCCATCCATCCCGCCCCCGCCTCCATAACAATTAAATCAGAATCTCTGGGAGTGGGACCTGCTCCTTAGTATCTTTACAATCTCTCTCAGGTGATTTTGATGTGCAGCCAGGGTGTCGAACTTGGGGTCCACAGCTTCATAAGTCTTATAAAGGTTGCCTTGTCACCTTGTTGCAATAGCTTCTGTTTTTCAGCCCCAGCTTTTATGGGTGGGCCCAAGCATTGGCATTTCTATGCAGCTCCCAGGGAGTGCTCATCCCCCTGGTCTGGAGGTCACACTGAGTGGCAGGTAGAGCCTAGCACTGGGGGGATTGTGCCTTCCTTGGTCCACACTGGAAAGTTGTGGGGGCCTAGTGGCAACTTAAGATTTCGATGACTTACCTCTCTTATGGATTTTTATAGGATGGGGTTTACAGTTGGCTTTAGTAGTAGAAGTTTGTCGGAAGTCCCTAGGGAATTCCCTGGAGGACAGTGGCTAAGAGGCCATACTTCCACTGCAGGGGCCACTGGTTCAATCCTTGATTGGCGGACTAAGATTCTTCATGCCATGCTGTGGCGCAGCCGAAATAAAGATATAAAGTAATTAAATAAAATAAATAAAATAAAAATGCAAACTTCATTAAAAAAAAAAGTCCCTTCGGTTTAGAAAAATGACCTTATTAGACTTCCAAATATAGAATAAGACGATGATTATTAAGCACCTACAGTGAACTGGACTGGGCTTCCCTAGTAGCTCAGACGGTAAAGCGTCTGCCAACAATGCAGGAGACCTGGGTTCGATCCCTGGGTTAGGAAGATCCCCTGGAGAAGGAAATGGCAACCCACTCCAGTATTCATGCCTGGAAAATCCCATGGACAGAGGAGCCTGGTGGGCTACAGTCCATGGGGTCGCAAAGAGTCGGACAGGACTGAGTGACTTCACTTCACAGTGAACTAGGCCCTGAGGAGATAAAAGGAAAACAAGACTTGCCCTTAAGGGGTTTACAAGACACTTATCTTTGAAAAGGTAGATAATGGAGCAATGAAAGACAGAGCCAGTGAAGGTAATAGCAGTAATCCATCATTGTAAATGAACTCATTTAATGTTTGCAGCATCCTGGCTATTATTGTTTCCTTTTCAAAGATGAAGAAATTGAGGTCAGAGAGGCTAGATAACTTGCCCGAGGTCACACAGCTTCTCAGTGGTGGAATGAGGGTTTATACACAAGATTGGTCACAGGACATCGTTGCTTAAGGAGCAGTGTAGGTGGGGAGCAATACAAAGATGGGAAAAAACAGAATTCTCAACCAGGAGCTCCTGGAATCCTCGAAGCACCCTGTTCCCCAGGTCTGGATCTGTGGATGGGGAGCAAGTTGACCCATCTTTTTGTAGAAAGAGGCTTGGAAATCAGAGGGAGGAGGACTGAATCCCAGGTCTGCTATGGCCTGCCTCCCGGCGACCGTGACAAGGACGTTCAGTGGGAAAGTAAAGGAAGGACCCAACCCTCCTCCTGGCTCAGCGTGCCTTCAGTGTTCAGCAGCTCTTCTCCACTCGGCCCTTTGCAACCCTGCTCCCAAGCCTTGGAATCTGGGATGAGAGGCCACCCTGCCTGACTTTAATTGGCTTTGATTTGCCACCGAGCTCTCCTGGCTGTCTCGGACTCTGCCTTCCGACCGGTTGAAAACATTAAGCTGTTATGAGGTGCTCCCATTATTGTGATTTAAAAGCATCTTGGATGACTCGTGTGGCTTTTGCCAATTTCTCAGAGAATTAAACATTTATTGCCCAATCACAGAGTTTCTAATGTTGGATACACGTGGAATTGTATGCACACCCCCTCTAGGGGGTCAATTAAAGTGCAGTTGAAGCTAGCTCATACTAATTCTCCAAGGTGGGGTAGTGTCTCTGTGGTCCGTGAAATGAGTAACGTTTATAATTTGCTGGAATGTGGCTCTGAAAAGAGAACATGGAGGGGAAACAAGGTGTGTTATAAAAAGAAAAGCTTGGCATGGATGCAAGAGGGAAGGCAGAACTCCTCAAAAGTGGATCTAGTTTACCTGGAAACCCATTTACCTAGAAAAATTGGCTTCTAACAATTATCCTTACCATTCATCGTTTTTTATGGCGTCCAGCCAGCATTAAAGTTATCTCGCATTCTCAGCATGGTTGATTTGGAGAATTAGATCATTTGTAAGTCAAAAGATTCTACGAAACTCAAAGTAGGTTAATATCCAGGTATCTTAGCTTAGCTGGCTAGTAAGAAGGAATCTTTTTTTTTTTAGGATAGGTTTCCTCATTTCTGAGTTTAAAATGCCTCTAAGGACTTAACCTCATCTCAAAACAACAAAGGCTCTGCCTGAGGAAGAGCCTTTTTTTTTTTTTGTACTGTTCTGTGACCTAAGTTAGTGAGAGCTTCCATTCTCCTGGAATTAGGGAGGAGGCTGCCATCTATTAACTGCCAGGCTTGGGTGGATTCAGACATCATATGGTGATGAGACTAAGTAGAGCCATAATTCTCAATCCTGGCTGCATTCTGTTTGAATCCTCTGGGGAGCTTTACAGGCACACTCCCACTAATTAAATCAGAACCTCTAGGGTGGCCCAGCTCCCTAGGATCCCAGGGAGCAGTCAGGGTGGGTAACCACTGGGCACCGTGCTCCTCCTGCAGGGCTTCTCAGGGTTTGGGTTTGAGAGCATGGAAAAGGGTCTGGAGGGGTTGAGGAAAGAAGGAGATGCTGGCTAGGGTGTCAGCTTTTCCCCCAGGGGCATTGAACTAAGCTGCAGAATTCCCAAAGAAGAGGCGAGTCTTGAAGGAAGTCTTGCATCTGTTGCTGTGCATGAAATGGTCATGAAAATATTTCCTTCCTATATTTCCCTGATTCTAAAATATAATGCTGATTTAATAACTGCTTTTTTGGATGAAAGGGATGGAAGAAAACGCTATATTAGGTATGTATTAAAATATTCATTGAAGGTAAAATATATCTTGACTTCATAATCATTCTGTGTTGGTACTCTTGGAATTGATCTAATAACATAATGAGACAGCGATTTAAATACGTGTGCTCATTTAATCCTCTCAACAGTCCTACTAAATAAGTGCTACCATTTTCCCATTTTATGGGGAAGGAGTTGAGGAATAGAGAGGTTAAATAAGCTGATCCAAGTCACAGAACAGATCGGTGATGGAACTGGGATTTGAGCTGAGCTTTGGTTTTCAGAAGTAGTCCAGAAAATGTAATGAGAGCCAAAGCTGCACTTTTTTGGGTTTCTTTCTTTCTCTAGAGCCCTGGGAGGTGGCTTTCCCTTAATGAGGCAGGATTGTACCGTATAGTTGCTCCTGTTGTGTCCTGCACAAGGATACCTGGCCAAGGAAATGAGCGGGCATGAGGCCCTGAGCTCAGGGGGCTTGTTTCTTCCAATTCCACGGGGGCTCAGTGTGAGATGGTGGAGCCCTGCCCTAGGAGAGGAGCCGGTGGAAGTGAGCGGGGCTCTGCCTACCTTTCCGGTGGCTTTTTTACCTCGTGCACAGCTTCATGGAGGATCAGTACAGTGGACCTGTTTGATGGACAAGGACGAGGCAGAAGAAATTTGAGGTCCTTCTAGCTCTGGGGTGTTTGCGACTGAGCTTTCAGGACGAAAGTCTCTGCTTTCCCACGCAGTTTGCTCTATCCACAAGCACTGTGGAAATGGAGGAGGGTGGGGGGCTGACCGGGAACCACAGAGACAGACAGCTCTGAGTTCCTGACCCCAGGCCTCTGGCACAGATTTTGTCTCCTTTGTTTTCCCCTTTTCTTAAGCTCCTTGACGGGAAGGCAGACTGCATCTCTTAGGAGCTGCATTCCAGAGCAACCTGGGTAATGGAAAGTATAAAAACAACTTAAACTTGTTTCCAAAGCCTGATGGGTTACACTGGCTCTCAGAAAGCGTCCACTTGGACCCAGAATATGAAATCACATTTTGCGGCTCGCTGGAGGAGGGCCAGAGGGTTACGCAGCTCCAGGCATGGGCCAGATGGGAAATCCAGACACCGGGTTGGTAAGGGAGGTCTTCTTTGCTGCTCATTTGGGCTGCCAGAGTGGCAGTTCCTTAAGACCCATGCTGAAAGCCTTAAAATGTGGCTCTTTGGGGAGAATTTCAGATTGGGGGAAATGTTTACTCAACAGGTGCAGCGTCTAGTTGGCATTACGATGATGTTTAAATGAGGGATGTGGGTGGCAGCAGTAAGGGGTGGGTGGGTGAAGGTTGGAAGGTGTAGACCATATCACAACCCCAAAGCATGCAGTATAAATGATCACAGTCTGCAAGCTCTGCAAGTGCATGAAAAGAAAGCCCCCAAGCTCCCCTGTTCCTAAGCCTGTGTGACTATAGAGTTTGCTGGAGGGCAGATATTTGTGGGGAAAGAGCTACAACAACCACCTCATCTGTTGTTCAAAGACAGCTTTGTTATTCCTCAAATGGGAGCATCATCTGAAGCTCTGGGGTACAGATTCTTTGGTGCTTGGAGGGTGGGTGTTGAGGCTCATCTCTGCTCAGCTGTCCATGGTGAAGACCTCCTACAGACGGTCCTCCCTGCCTATACACAGTGGAAGCCCAGAGTGGCTGTGGCTTTGTGGGCACTGGAAAGGGCAGCCCTGGTTGCTGAGGCCCACTCCTCTCTAGACTTGCAGACTGTCAGGCAGGGGGTGGCAGGGGGCCTTAACTGAGGGGACCTTTGGCAGATCACCTGACTCTGTAGGGCCTGAACTCTGATGGGTGTTAAAAGCATCTGGGGATTTTTGTTTGTTTGTTTTAATTTTTCAGTAGAGTTATATGTCTCTTACTCATTACAAGATATTTCATGGTGCCTACGTATGCATATTTAATACGCTTCTTGGGTTCTTTTTTTTTTTAGTTTTTGGCTGTGCTTGGTCTTCATTACTGTGCACAGGCTTTCTCTAGTTGCAGCGAGTGGGGGTCACTCTTCACTTTGGTGCATGGGCTTCTCATTGCCATGGCTTCTCTTGTGGAGCAAGGACTCTAGGGCACACGGGCTGCATTAGCTGTGGTGCACTGGCTTGATTGCTCCTGGAATCTTCCTGGACCAGAATCTAACCCGTGTCCCCTGCGTTGGCAGGTGGATTCCTATCCATTGTACCAACAGGGAGGTCCTCTTGGTTATTTCTGATGGCCCACTGAGAGCCCCTTCCTCCTCACTCTTGGGCATCTATAGCCAGTTAGTTCTCATTGTTGACAAGCTTTCTCTGGTTTGCAAACTGAACTGGGTTTACAGTTGTTGAATTCTTAGGAGAAAATTCATGCTGCTGGTTTGGATCACGAGTAGATGTTGCTAATTTTTTTCGACGACTTTGAGGGCCTGCCTTGGGAGGAAATGGTAAGCCAAAGGCCTTTGGGATGGATACCGATTTTGCTGCCCTGAGGGTTAGTCATCATCACTTGGTGTCACCACTGGGACTACTGTCTGCGTTCATTTGGGGGACAGTTAATGGCCAAGTCTCCTCATTTGTGTTCCCCTCTTGGAGTCCAGACAGGAGAAATTAACAAAGAGAGGAAGTGCGTTTTCCATTCTCCACACCTGTGGTGTTCAGATCATCCTGGCAATAAAGAGGCTGAGGAGTGGGAAAGCAGATACAACCTGGCTGAACAAGAAAATGGGTTTTATCTTTTTTTCTCCTCTTCTTCACATAGGTAAAGGCTGCCTCTTTTGTATCATCTGTCTTAGTGTGCAGCCAAATTAATTGTGTGTATTTAGGGCTTAACTAGTCTTGCCACCAGACCTGTGTGTAAGTGCTTCACAGTTTACAAAATAGGTTCACATACTAATCTCCTTTGACTTAATGAGATGATGATTCAAGGGGTTATAAACCACCAGAGCAGAGCCATGCACTGCAGCCCCAGAGCTTGGGTGAAGCTGTCACTTGAATGAAAGAAAATGCCAAAGGCTTGTGTTCCTCAAACAGAGGGGGGGAAAATAGCTATAATGTTTCCACTGAGGTTCTTGCTATTGTATCTTTAGCTCTTTAATAATCTTGTGTTTAAGATATCTAAGAATTACGGTGACAACATCCTGTAGATGAAATGTGGATTGAGGCAAGCGATTTGGCTCCACATTACATTGTGTTGGGTGTGACAGGGCCACCTGTTTGGACTCAATTCTTGGGACAAGAGATGATGGGACTCTGTCTTGGGTTCTGTGGTTCTCTGGAAGCCAGAGGCTGTGATTATGCACTTTACCTCTCACAGTTTCCTCTGTATCTTGGCAAAGTCTTCTTGGCAGAAACTAGGTCCTCAGTCACACAGTGGGGGGTGGTCTTAATTTCTGAAGCAATAAAGCATTCTACATCCTCCTGAGATGTCTTGGGTGTAGTCCACCAAGTGGTTCAAAGGCAGAGGGAAGTTCAGGTTCACAATGGGCTATACCAGGGCCCCAGAAAGAGCTTTTTGGTTTTCTCCACACGAGCCCCCTGGACATTCTTCTTGCGTTTTCTAACTCCTGTTAAGCAGGTTGGCAGGTAGGACCTCTCATCTGTCTTCCTCTTGCCTGACAAGTGGGACCGACACGTGTTAGGGGAGAGATGCCATCCTGTTGAAGGAGTAGCAATTAGGCCAGATGGATGCTAAGTTTGCTCGTGTGTGGGGCTGCGGTGGCAGCTGTAGCAGGCTGACTAAGGGAGATGTTTGTCATTCATCAGACTTTATTGTAACTGACAGTTATGGAAAACCTGTCTCCACAGAAGGATCAGTCAGGGCCAATGAGCCACCACTTGCGGTAAGCCTGTCTGATTGTCCCCCTCTGACACATCAATTAGACTGTTTTAAAGGTATGTGTCTGTGTTAGTTTACAATCACTGCTATAGCAAATTCCCACAAATTTAATGTCATAGCACAAATTTATTATCTCACCATGCTGGAAGTTTAAAGGCTAGAATCCGTCTCACTGGGTTAGAATCAAGGTGCTGGCCAGGCTGGAGGCTCCTGGGGAGAATCCTTTTCCTTGCTTTTTCAGCTTCTAGATGCCACCTGCATTTCTTGACTCATGGCCCCTTCCTCACGTCCTTCTGACTTCTGTTCCTGTTGTCACATCTCCTTCCCTGACTCTGAGCCTCCTGCTTTCCTTTAATAAGAACTCTGTGATTACATTAATGTCCACCTGGATAGTCCAGGACCCTCCCCTCATCTTCAGAGCCTTGATTTCATCACACCAGCAAAGGCCCTTTGGTCGTGTAAGGTAACGTCCACAGTTTCTGGGGATTAAGATGTGGATGTCTCTGGGAGACGGTTATCCTGTCTACCCCAACTTCCAACGAATGATTTCTCTGTTTTAGTCACCAAAGCCTCAGGGAGCATTGCATTTGCTCTTTTTAAAAAAATATTGTTAAGAGCCAAATTGTACTTGTAAAGAAAAAAAAAAAAACTACTTAAAAATATGTCTTCACCCCTGGTTTCTAGGGTTCCATGTCCCCATTTCTTCTTCCCAGAGGTGGAAGCTGTGTTCACCCTTCTTTTCCAGTGTACCCTTCTAGTGAGAATCGATGCATATGTAAGCATATGTGCACGTGTACATGTGTATGTGTGCATAACTGCCCATTTTTGAAAACACAAATGATAACTCGTTTTCACACTACTGTATTTCATTTGTAAAAATTTTTATTGGAGTATAGTTGCTTTATAGGGTTGTGTTAGTTTCTACTGAGAAGCAAAGTGAATCATCCATCCGTATACATATATCCCATCTTTTTTGAATTTCCTTCCCATGTAGGTCACCACAGAGCGCTGAGTAGAGTTTTCTGTGCTATGCAGTCTGTTCTCATTAGTTATCTGTTTTATACATTCTAGTAGATATAGGTATGTCAGGCCCAGTCTCTGAATTCATCCCATCCTCTCTTTCCTCACTTGGTGTCCAGGCGTTTTTCCTGTACATCTGTGTCTCTATTTCTGCTTTGCAGATAGGTTCATCTATAGCCCTTTTCTAGATTCCACATATATGCATTAATATACAATATTTGTTTTTCTCTTTCTGATTTAATGCACTCTGTATGACAGTTTCTAGATCTATCCACATCTCTGCAAATGGTACAATTAATGATCTGTTCACAGCAGGATTTCTATACCTACCCCTTTTAACAGCTACATAGTTTTCCATTGTATTGGTATATCAGAATATACGCAACCAGCCAGCCCCTTGTTCAGAGACCTCATGGTTGTTTGTAATCTTTTGCTGTAATAAACAATGTTATAGCAAGTACCATCTTACTTTATTTTGCACATGTGTGCCAGTTTATCTATGGCATAATCCCCAATGAGTGTCATTGACGGGTGCCAGGTTATGTACATCTTAAACTTAGATAGCTGTCGCCACATTGCCTTCCAAGAGAAGCATATCAACGTGTACTTGGAGACCATGGCCTCTGCTGCTGCTGCTGCTAAGTCGCTTCAGTCGTGTCCGACTCTGTGCGACCCCATAGATGGCAGCCCACCAGGCTCCCCCATCCCTGGGATTCTCCAGGTAAGAACACTGGAGTGGGTTGCCATTTCCTTCTCCAATGCATAAAGGTGAAAAGTGAAAGTGAAGTGGCTCAGTCGTGTCCGACTCTTAGCGACCCCATGGACTGCAGCCCACCAGGCTCCTCCATCCATGGGATTTTCCAGGCAAGAGTATTGGAGTGGGTTGCCATTGCCTGACATTGCATGACATTGCGTGGCTAAATGTCATGCTTAGCAGGGCCCTGCTGTGACCCTTACTGATTGCTCCTGGGGCACCTCATTATGGATTGTTTCTGACCATGTCCACCCTTACTATCCAGGGGTTCAGTCCAGGATTTACAAGTCTCTTCGCTGGGGGGCAGATCTGGACCCAGAGTTGAAACCAGGAGGGATGTGGACATTCAAAAGTATATTCATAAAGGGTCACTTTCTAAGATGCTATGTCAAATGCCGGGGACACAACACTGTCTCCTTGAAAATCTCTCTTGTCTCTCCAAGTTGCCAGAGCCAGACAGGTTCCAGACTTTGACTCAAGGGCCAGGGTGGCAGGCCATTCTGGAAGGAACAGCCCTGAAAGAGGCACTGCATTTGCTGGGGATTGCAGCCCCGCTGGTTGGCGGGGGCCAGAGTGCTTGGATGTGACACAGCTATTATTTGTGAAAGAGATTTGATGCTTCATTAGAGAAAAACTGTGTACAGAAACCCGGCAGAGATTTCTTAATGGCGTTCTGATTAAAGGAGCAAACAACCTAAATGCCAGATTAGTAGCATTTCAGGGAAGAAGGCACGATGGGGACTACATTTCTATTTTCTCCTTTCCCTCAGCTTTGCTTGGCAGCATACATTTGTCACTTTGAGAAAATGGAGAGAGCCTGGCTAATGTAGCAGAGAGAGAACTGAGAAGCAGAGCAAAGCATGGAAACTTGCAGCTCTCTGCTAGTCCAAGGGGGCAGGGGAGAGAGTCTCACTGCCAGAGTCTGGACAGCCCGGTGGACCACCTCAGCATGTGAGGGTATGCTGGTGTGCTCTTATCTTTCTGCTGGCAACTTTCCAAAATGGTTAAGGGAGGGAGGGATCATTAAGACCTTTGAGTGACAGGCTACTGTGCACACACGTGTTAACCTCTCCTCTCCTTTGACCTCAGAACGCATTGGAGCTGTTATCAGGGGGGCCAAAACCCACCCTTCAGGAGCTGTGCTGTCCCCTCTGTCCCTCTTTGTGCAGTTTGGCTGGGACATGGTTATTTGTCTCTTGGAAGGGGTAATATATCTGGGTGGGCAAGCAATTTGAAGGAGCGGGGTTTGAGGATCTCTGTCTCTATGGACAAGTAAGGGACGCTGTCTATACCTTGGCCAAAGTGATTCTGACTCTGAACACACACCACACTGGTTGTTGCACCACAACCGTTGCCATGCTGGTTGGGCCTCCCTGGTGGCTCAAACAGTACAGAATCTGCCTGCAGTGTAGGTGACGTGGGTTTGATCCCTGGGTCAGGAAGATCCCTTGGAGAAGGGAATGGCTCCCCGCTCCAGTCTTCTCACCTGGAGAATTCCATGGACAGAAGAGCCTGGCAGGCTACAGTCCATGGGGTCTGAGTCAGGCACAACTGAGGGACTAACACTTGTACTTTTTCTTTTCCTTCCTCTGCCTGAGTGCTCTTGCCCTCCTTTCATGGGTGGATTCTACTGCATTCTTCAGATCTTGGGGAGATGTGTCTTTGCCATCTGATACACCCTGTGCCCCTGACTCCTGCCACTTTGCTGCTGATTTCCTTCATAACCCTTAACACAACCAAGAACTATTATTTTTTGTTTATTTTGTTGTTTTCTTGCCCTTTGGGTTTCTCCCCACTGGAATGTAAGTTCTAAGAGAGCAGGGATCTGATTAGTCGTCTTCAATGCCTGTAGGAGTCAGAATCCAATCAAGAAAACAGGGTGGATTGAGAGAGGGAACTGAATATGGGGAACTAGGTGCCTGGGTTTAGGAAGAGTGGAGAGGTCAACTAGGCCACCTCAGGGAAACCCAGAGGTTAGAAAGAGAAGGGGACCTGGCCCTGGAGGGACCAGGGATGGAGGTGGTGATTTGGAGGAGATCCCATCACTGCTGGAGGCACCACCTGAGGGAGAGGAGAGGAAGAGGGAGGCAGTCAGCAGAGAAGCAAGCTCTCGCCAGCTTTTCCTGCCCTCTGGCCCTCAGCTTCCCGCAGTGCTCCCATTGGCTGGAGCCAGCTGTGAGCCAGTTGTCAAGGCTCCCCCAGGGAAACATAGCCTGCAGAGGTTATCCCTGTCACCAAAACACAGCAGGGGAAAGGCAGGGAATAGATCTGAGAAGACCCTTGTGACTGGTACCTTGCTCCATCCCCAGCATCTCTCGAGCCCTTGACACTTAATAGATCCTCAATAAGCAGTGAATGGATGAATGAGTGGCATGTGTGAGTCCACATAAATCACTCCTGACATCATTTCTCATAGGGCGGATCCCTGTTAAAATGCCAGAACCCAAGAGGGAGCAGCTCTGGGACTTGCGCCTGACCGTTGCTCCTTGTGGCCTAGATGGGTTCCATGCCAGGTGTTTCTGCTCTCTCTGCTGCCCTAGCCAAGAGGAAGGGAAAAGGATTTTTATTTCTGAAAATAACTCTCTTTCCTGAGTCCTTTAATCTGAGCCCGCTGATGCTTTTATATATGCAGGGTTGTGTTACTTGAGGAATTCCTTTGAAGACAGTTTTCAACTTTCATTCCTATGTGATGTTTGTGACTCTTCCCAGCATCCTGGATTTATTCATGGCTGTAGGCTGTTAAGGGACCAGAGCTGAATCCCACATTCCCTAGGATCTCTATCTGGTGACCTTGGGGAACTGATTCAACACATAGGAACATCTTGGCTTCCCTTGTGGCTCAGCTGGTAAAGAAGCCATCTGCAATGCGGGAGACCTGGGTTCGATCCCAGGGTTGGGAAGATCCCCTGGAGAAGAGAAAGGCTACCCACTCCAGTATTCCGGCCTGGAGAATTCCATTGACTGTATAGTCCATGGGGTTGTAAAGAGTCGGATACGACTGAGTGACTTTCACTTTCATAGGAACAGCTATTTGTCTGGAGTGTGGAATGCCTTGGAAGGAACATGAAATAATGAAAGAAACACTCTAAGTAGAGCACCAGAGGCTCCTTTCCCATTCCCCTGAAGTGAAGTGGCTCAGTCATGTCCGACTCTTTGCAACTCCATGGACTGTAGCTTACCAGGCTCCTCCGTCCATGGGATTTTCCAGGCAAGAATACTGGAGTGGGTCACCATTTCCTTCTCCAGGGGATCTTCCCAACCCAGGGATAGAACCCGGGTCTCGTGCATTGCCAGCAGATACTTTACCATCTGAGCCACCAGGGAAGCCCCATTCTCCTACCCCAACCAAACTGGGAGGTGGCCCAGCTGGCCCCTATTCCAGCTTCCACCCATGGCTCACACCAGCCTCAGCCTTGATTTTCAGGTTTCCTCCTGCTGACCATCCTCCATGGAAGGATTTGGTTGGAACAAAGGCAGTGGTTGGCCACTTATTAATATATCTCCTTGTTGTTTTGACATTTTTCCCTGGTAAAGGAGTAATTGTAGGTTTTCTATGAATCTGTCTTTAAGGGTTTTCTTCCTTTAAAAGTAATTGTAGTCTGCCTACACTGATTTATGTGAGTAATTTATGGAGTACATGTTTTTCCTTTGTCTTTGCTTCCTCTTTTGCTCTTTCTTTTTTGCTGAGGTGGTACCTTTTGCTGCTTTGCCCTCAGAGTTTTGCACAAGGGTTGAATTTTGAGCTGCAACAGTTTTTCCCATTTAAGTGTTAGGGTTGACTGGTGCTTTATCAAAACTTTCTAAGTACCTTTTACTATTGGAAATCTCTGCAGGTTCAAGTCCAGAGGCTTTTATGTAAGCCTCTAATGTAATAGTGATGCCCAACTGTAATTAGGACATTTCTGGAAGTTACTTCAATTGAATTGGAGACTGGAAGGTGACAGCTCATGGGGGCTGGCACTAAATTCATGAGAAAGAAATGCATAGGAAGATGTGGTTCTGGTGGAGAGTGGTGGAGAGTGTATATGTGTAATTTTCCAAGATCTTTCTGAATTGCTAATATGGCGGTAGGTGAAGGGCGTATTTTAAGAATGTTGTCTGGTGAACATCCTGTGTGTCGAATCTCCTCATCATCTTTCCACAGCCACTCCCAGTCTGCCTCATGAGACACCGCTGAAAAGTACGCCGCAGCTTTCCAAACAGTTAGCCTCTCCCTGATCAATTCACAGGACGGGGCTTAGCCAAGCTTGTGATGACGCAGGCTTCTCCGGGCTTTGAGGAGTACTGCTTGAGTTTTTTTGCACCCTGCTCTTCAGAAGCAGAATCATTGTGTTTTCCTTTGTCAGAGGCACTGTCAGAAAGTGGAATTTCCCACAAGACTAGAATTTCATCAGCTTTCATTCATAACCTTAGTACTTTTGGTTTTAAAGGACAAACTCGTTCTATTTTAAGTATTAAAGGAAAACAACTAACTCTCAATTATGGGTCTGTGCACTTAAGGAATTGTGAAATAGCATTGAAAGGCACAAAGAAATAATCCCCTCTTAGACGCCTCTTTCCACACATGAAGGAAGTGAAGTTAGTTCTAAGGGCAACCGCCCTTGGCTGCAGGGCTTGGGGGCACCCAGACCCTCAAACCCTTGTCTAACGAGAGGTTGGAAAGCCTAATTTGACTTCTTTCTCCAAGCACTACCAGGCCTATGACATCTTCCCTGTCCTTTCTACTCTAAAAGCATTTTAATGTGTTATTTCATTTCATCTCTCCTGCAATTGTAACCATTGAAATGTGTGAGATAATCGATAGTATTCTAAGTATGACTCAAATTAGAAAAAAAAAATGATGCAGAAAAGTCATTTTCTGGAAGAAAATCTATTCATGGGTCTTTTACACATTTTTATTTTTTACATTACATATGTGTGTGCTAAGTCGATTCAGTGTTTGCAACCCCATGGACTGTAGCCCATCAGGCTCCTTAGTCCATGGGATTCTTCAGGTAAGAATACTGAAGTGGGTTACCATGACCTCCTCCAGGGGATCTTCCTGACCCAGGGACCAATCCCAGATCACCTGTGTCTGCTGCATTGTAGGCAGATTTTCTACCATTAAGCCACCAGGGGAGCCCACATGATAACAGTAGAATGGCCTCCCCACTTTTTTGTGTGCAGTTCTAGGAATTTTAGCACATGCATCGCTGCTTGTGATCACCCTCATAATCAGGACACACACCTGCCTTTATTTCTGTAAAGCTCCTGCCTTCCACCCATAGCCTCTGGAAACCACTGATCTGTTTCCCATCACTATAATTTTGACTTTTTGAGCATCAGATAAGTAGAATCCATAGTATATGACATTTTGAGGCTGCCTTCTCTTATGGGCCTATTTTGGTTGAAGTACATATTCATCCTGTATCATTTCATTATATTGTTCAGTCACTCAGTTGTGTCCGACTCTTTGTGACCCCATGGACTGCAGCATGCCAGACTTCCCTGTCTGTCACTATCTCCTGGGGTTTGCTCAAACTCATGTCCATTGAGTTGATGATGTCATCCAACCATCTCATCCTCTGTCACCCCCTTCTCCTTCTGCCCTCAATCTTTTCCATAATCAGGGTCTTTAACAATAAGTCAGCTCTTCCCATCAGGTGGCCAAAGTATTGGAGCTCCAGCTTCAGCATCAGTCCTGTATAAGCTTGGAAGAATTTGAGTGGTTCCCTAAAGGAGCACTTAGGAAATCAGCAACAGGGACTGGTAGACAGCTCTGAGACCTTCATTTCTGTCCCAGACACTGACACGTAATAGGCCCTTAGTAACTTCTGGCTGCTGTCCATTTCTCTTACATAAGTCAAGTGTAGGCTGTGTGCCTGGAGGAAGGCTGGCTGGAATTCCAGGTGCCTGCTGATAGTTGGAATATTATCCGCTTAGCCAAGTGTTCTGGAGCCATGGGGCTGCTCAAACACAGTCCATATATGGTTATGGTGACCAACCACGTGGAGGAACCAACCATATTCATGCAGGAACCACATGAATGCCTTCAGGAGCCCCACACCTCTGTGGCTGGGCTCTGCCAGGACAATGTGCTGTCTGCATGGGGACAGGAGACTGCTGGGTTCAAGGTGGAGAATGCACTGCTCTGGTGTGATCGCCTGCCAAGGAGGTAATTGAGAGAATTGCCTTGGTGATCTCAATCTGACAGCTAGCAGGAGACATCCTAGGAGCTGGAGGAGATAAGCCTGTCAAGATCCTCCCAGCTGTTTTAGGCCAAGGATTGTCACTGCTTCGAGGCAAGGTTTTGGTACTGCCAGAAGGGACGTGAGCATATTGCAGCCTGCTTTCTCAAAGCCCCAAGGAATCATGGCTAAGTTGCATGGAACCAGCATGTTTTCCAGTCAGCAGATGCCTATCAGTCTGTCTTCTGGTTTAACCAGTGGGTTGAGTTCACTTTTGTGACACAGCCTCAGGTTATGTTATATAATCCCATCTCTTGGTCTCTCAAGAAAACAAGCAAGCAAAACCCTGCTGAATTGGTTTGGTGAGAATAGACTTTCATCTTAAGTTTCAAATCTCCTATAGCCGACAGTCTGTCAATTGATTGGCTATAACTGATTGACCATTGGCAGACACAGGAGATACAGGTATTCAATCCCTGAGTTGGGAAGATCCCCTGGAGGAGGACATAGCAACCCTCTCCAGGATTCTTGCCTGGAGAATCCCATGGACAGAGGAGCCTGGTGAGCTATAGTCCATGGGGTCACAAAGAGTCAAACATAACTTAGCAACTAAACAACAAATAACTGCTATTAACCATTATTGAGGCAGATAGTGGAGTTGTTAAGAGCCAGACCACATGGGTTCTAGGTCCTACCTTGGCCTCTGGCTGGCTGGGTGACCCTCAAGCAAGTTGCCGACCTCTCTGAGCCCTGGTTTTCCTGTCTGTAAAATGGGGGTGACACTAATGTCTCCTTCACTAGTCAATACATTTAAGGAAACTAATAAATGCCAGTATTTCATTATAAGTTAATTTTGAAGAGTATATCTGAGCTCTTTACCAGAGTGTTGCTACATTCAGATTGAAAACTGCTCATCAGTCTAATAGTTTCACACTCTAGAGAAGAAAGCTGAGATCTAAAAGGCTTAGTAATGTGTCCAGGGGCAGAACCAGGACTAGAGATGTCCCTGGGCTCTTAATCCCTTTCTTCCCAATGCAAAGCAGACACCTGATGATCTGTATAAACTGGGTACTTGGTTAACTGGAACTCTCTATTAACTTGTCCTCTCATGCCTTGTCAAGACAAGAGTAATTTTCAGATCAACAAACCCAAGTCACTAGTGACAGAAGTTACTTACTCGGGTGGAGTTTTCCGGTTAAGTGTATTTTTAAGGTGCTTATTCATCTGCATAATGACCACCATATGTGATACGTGGAGCTGTTCATAATGATCTGTTTACTTAGCTTTTTGTTTGCTAACTAGGAGAGATAACAGAGTTTATTGCCACTTGATCCCGTGGGCCACCCCATCTGGGTTAACTTGTTTCTCCCTGGGACACAAATTTCTTTCCATCAAATTGTTCCAGTGACTAACAACTTGGTTAAGTGATGACAAGTTTGTTAATAGCGGAGCTCAAGATAAGGCCGAGTTAACTCCCTCCGCCCTCAGAGTTTGCTGCCTGCCCGTTGAGTGATCGGGGACCTGTCAGCCCTCCAAGCTGATGTGTGAGCTGATGGGAGTGGGGAAAAGCACTTGACGAGCTTGCAGCTTGTCCACGTGTTCCTGTGCTTCAGCACTCAGCCTGCCTCCCCTTCCAGGAAACCTCTCTCTCCCCCTCTCCTCGCAGACGGTACCCACGCCAGCTTCCATCTAAGAAATAGATGCCTTTGACTCACAAATACATTTTCTTGGATGCACAGAAGGTTTTGGCTTTTGCTTAGTCCACAAATCAGATAACTCCCATTGTCCATCTGAGTGATCTGTGGTCAAATTTAGAATCCCAGGTTGGGATTTCCTGTCGCTGACGGAGTTTCTGGATGACACAACATCATCTATCATTGCTGAAGCGAATGTGACAGGCAGGAGAGGAGGAACTAACAGGGATTAAGAGCCTCTTGTGCACATAGAGAGTGTGTGCTTTCCTGGGGCAGACTCCAGAATTGCACGGATTGTTTGTCAGGTGCTTCTCTATTATCTGTGCAATACGTTCCCATGAAGCAGAAGTTGATTGCATGCACAGCAAAGGGACTCCCTCCATGTGTATGTCTTTGCTTTTTCATTCATCTTATTAGTGTGGTACAAACCCTGAAGCATGAATTAACTGGATCTGTGACTGAATGAGTTCAGATTTGCTGAGCAGGCTGATTCAGGAAAGCGTCTTCTATTCCCCTGCTATTTGCAATGTACAGACACCCTTCCAAGTGATTGTGGCATTTATATTAGATGACGGCTGTAGCTCAGGATGAAACGTGATTACATGTCTACTTTAATCCTCAACGGGTAGTGGTTCCCACTTGGGGTGTTTTAAAGGACATGTGTACTGGTGGACTCACACGATATTTGGGTTGAAGGCATTGATAGACAGAGATGGGAAGTAGGAACCATCAACTTAGAAATCTAACCTCAAGAGAGATGGGGGTCTGATTGAGGATGCATAAAATTTAAGTAGCCCACCTCCCATGCTGCTGCTGCTGCTAAGTCGCTTCAGTCGTGTCCGACTCTGTGCGACCCCATAGACGGCAGCCCACCAGGCTCCCCCGTCCCTGGGATTCTCCAGGCAAGAACACTGGAGTGGGTTGCCATTGCCTTCTCCAATGCATGAAAGTGAAAAGTGAAAGTGAAGTCACTCAGTCGTGTCCGACTCTTAGCGACCCCATGGACTGCAGCCTACCAGGCTCCTCCATCCATGGGATTTTCCAGGCAAGAGTACTGGAGTGGCGCGCCATTGCCATATATATGTATGTATGTATGTATGTATGTATATATATATGTATGTATGTATATATATATATGTATGTACGTATGTATGTATGTATGTATATTGCTGATACATTGCTGTTTGCCAGGGGAATTCACAGGTCTGTAAATTTCACAAATTCTAGTGTCTCACTCCGTTTTAGAAATGAATGGCTAGGATTAATTGGGAGCCTTCCTTCCAAGGGAGTATTGGAATTATTCTCAGCTGCCATGTGACACTGCTTGTTTATCCATAAAACCCCCACAAATTGTGATAGAAGTCACTCTAGATGACATTGTGAGAGATGGACGTTACCAGGATTTCACGTGGCGTGTCACCCCAGCATCAATGCTGCAGACTCATGTGGTGAGAGGGTTGTCTTTCCTTTAACATTGTTTGCCATCCACTTGGTTCTGTCATCTCTTTGGGACCTCTCTAATTTGCAGTCATCAGCTTCAAGCTCTGAGTCTTTGCTGGGCTAACAGTATCAAGAGAATCTGGATGATTTTTTTTTTTTTTTTTTGCTGTATGTTTATGGTTCCTTCCTAGTTATGACAAGTAAGGCAGGCTTTCCATTTCTGATAGTAATATAAAGATCCATTTAAGAAACAAATTTAGAAAAATGCGGTTTCAAGAGAAACATATTTATAAGTAATTGTGCAGGTGGGACCCAGTTATAACATGCTGTCTCTTGGGATAGGATGTGATGGAGGTTAGAGACCCTTCCATTGAGGATGATTTCAGGGGGGTGGTGAGGAGATGGGGATGAGCTCCTCTCCCGCCTTGTAAATACTGCCACTCTTCCCAGCAGAGGGACGCTGATCACTAACCTTTACAGCGAAGTATCTTTCGTACCTCTTACTTAATTATCCCAACAACCCCGTGAGGTGTGTATTGCTTCAGTCTCTGTGTTTCGAAGACGTGGAAGCTGGCACTTGGAGGTTGTGGCTGACTTTCCAAAGACACATGACTGGGAAGCGGGCAGATCCAGCATTCGTACACAGCAACTGGACTCCAGATCCTGGTGTTTCACCCTTAGGCCACATCCCGTTTCACACCCAGTAACACTCCAGGCAAATGACCAGGGACACGGAAAACTGGAGACTGGAGTCATTCAGTTTACTACCTGTTGGCAAATTGAGTTGCTAGTGAGGAAAAAGAGAAACACATTTAAAAAGAAACGAGAGAGACAAAACACCAACCTAAAATTAACAGCTGAAACCTGTATTTAATCCATGTGACATCTTAATTCTCACCTCTGTTTCACGGTCCCTTCCCTGTTTCCCTCATGCCAGTGATTGTTAAAGATCAATGCATGGTCTTGAAATCCCCGCTTTGCTCTTCAACAATTCAGCTCGATTATTGGTTCTCTCTCTCTCAGTCTGAACCACCAAAGTCTTTGGATTCGGAATGCTTGGCTTGGCTCTCTGTCAGGATTTATACATTGACGTGAACATTTTTTAAACTTTAAAGGAGGGATCCTTTTGCAGCTCAGCGTGATTGAGAGTCTGTCAGCAGGACTGTTACATAGTTAGCTTGGCCATTGTAGGATAATATATGCTGTCTATAAATATACGGGATGTTCTGCTCAGCTAAATGCGTTTGCTCCTTTTTATAAGTTTTCTGGGTAAATTTCAAGACCTTCAGGATATTACTCAAGTTGGTAGATTTTATTAAACCTCCAAGAATATAATTAACTCATTTTACAAATTGTTAATGCTTACAGAAACTCACAATAAATGAGACCGCTTAAGAGGAAACAGGAAAAGGCAGCTTGTTAATGCTGATCCCATTCTCTGATATTGTGAGAAATAAATGAATGTTTATCACTCGCTGCTGTAACGTTCATCTGAGAATTCTTTAAAAGGCAATTACATATGTTTACAGAGAAATAACGCTGCCGTTTAGTTCATTTTCAGCTTAACAGTCTCCCCTGAAAAAATGACAAACACATGCCTTGTCAGTCAAAGATATGTTTTAAGTTGGTTCTGCTTGAATTTTAACATTTTTATATGCCTGTATCACAACCTTGCTCATTAGGAGAAATATAAACAATTACTGATGGTCAATCTCAACCTGTCTTCAGTTGCATCTTACTCTGCTCTCCAACAGGCCTGCAGGACTTTGGTCCCCCTACTTTAGTTCTAGGCACTTACTGCAGGGGTATGTTTCTAGCCCAGAGTGTACCCCCAGTCACCTCTCCCCAGTCATCAGGAACTGTCCTCGTCATAATCCCCAGGTTTCATTCTTCTCCTTGGTGCTTGGGCTCCATCACATTGACTTCATACCCTTCTCTTTGTACCACTTTGTTGTCGCTGGGCTTTGCACATGCTGTTCCCTCTGTTTGGAGAATTCGTTCTCTTTTTCTCATATCCCTTCCAACACACATCTTTCACACGGATAGCACTTCCAACTCCTTTTGAAGTCAACTTATTCTTGGGATACTTCCCTTCACTCTATTCGTTTGTTAGCTACTCTTCTAGAATTGTGTTCTTCCTTCCTTTCTCTCTCTCTCGTTTTCTCCTTCTCTCGTTGTCTCTTTCTCTCTCTCTCTTTCTTTCATTGTGGAGTTTGTGGGATCTTACTTCCCCAACCAGGGATTGATTGATCTTGGGCCCTTGGCAGAGTCCTAACCACTGGAGTGCCAGGGAATTCCCTGTGCTCTTTCACACTCTTATCTCTGTTTGAGTTCACTCACTTGTTGAGGGTGACTACTGGATGAGTGTCTACCTATGTGGATAAATTGAGTTCCTTGAGAGTAGCTTCAGTCTAGTTTTTGCTACAGCTATGTCCATCCTCAGCATCTCACTCTGTGCCCAGCACATAATAAGCACTCAATTAAGTATTTCTGAAATATATAGGTGGCTAGGAGTGTTGGACAATCACCATGTTCCCTCCCTCTGCCCTCAGTGTCAAGGAATCCTGTTCTCCATCATCCTCCTTCAGTTTTCACCAACATGACTTCTGATTTTGACCTAATATGCCAAGTATGTGAAGGGACCAGAGCATTCCTGGCATTTTCTGGGATTTATCAAGAGCTTTACAGGGAGGCTGTCCGTCCCAGTCAGTCTGTACACCACAAGTCACTTTCCTGATCAGCAGCATCCTGGATAGGTGGGGGACCACTCAGGTTTCTTTTGGGGCTGCGGGACTGCCAGGCTGCAGTGGACAGGCTGATAGGGAAACAGAATCCTAGCTCTTTTCCCTTCTTCCTCGAGTCAGACAGTGGTAGTTTTAAGTTCTATCTAGACAAACTGGAGACTGGCAGAAGAGGAAATAAAGTCTTACTGAAATTATTGATAAAGAACAAAGAAGATGTTTGTAAAGAAAGGAAACGGACATTTACAAGCTGCTCACCATGTTGCAGAGACCAGGCCGTACACACAACCATTGTTCCTTTCATTCATCCCTCATCACAGATGAGTAAGCAGATGACAGACAAAGAAGGAAAGGGCTGCTATTTAAACCCAGGCCTATGTGGCTCCAAAGCTTTTATATTTTCCGCTCAACATGATTCCAAACTTCTGTTCTCCCTGGTCTGATTCCAAAGGTAGGGAAGCTCATCCTGACAGAGGTGGGAATGTGTTTGGCCCCGGGGCCACTTGTGTTTCTTATCAGTCTGTTGCTACAGACTGGAGACTGGGAGGCAGTGGAGAAAGGCCAAACAGGCAAAAATTATTCCGCAGCAGGAGTCTGTCGTCCTCCAATTCCCTGACCATTATCTGGTCAACAAGAATCTGATCATGTGTGAGTTTATAACTTAGAGAATTCAAATGCACCTGCTCTGCCTGTGTGAACACACACACACACACACACACACGAGAGAGAGAGAGAGAGAGAGAGAGAGAGAGAAGTGTTGCTGTGAGAGCCAGTGGATTGAAGATCAGGAAAGGCTCCCCAGAGTGGCCCTTGGCTTGAGATCTGAAGGGATGAATAAGGGACCTAATGAGAAAGGAGTTGGCTGAAGAGGATCAGAGAGAATGTTTCAGACAGAGCAGACATTTGCCCGAGCCTGGTCGGGAGTGGAGGAAGGCAGACCTCAGTCACTGAGGACAGGCTATCGTGGCTGGAGCTGTAGAGGGGGCTGGGGCCTGACCTGGATGTCAGGACAGTGAAGGGACCCAGTCTGCACAGATTCTGTTCTGCCATCTGTCAAGCAAAGAATAAAGTGGGTGAGGAATGAGGTCTTAGGGGTGGAAGGAAAGTGGAAAAAATTGAGGCAAACCGGCTGTGATAGTAATCAAAAGTGTTTCTAAGAGCATATTAAAGGACAGAGGCAGAGCTAGCCAGTAATAAGGGTGGGGAGAATGAAGCCAGCTTTCCTGTGAACCTGCACTGCAGTCTCCCTTCCCAGAAAGCCCGATGATCACTTTATCATTATCACTTGTTACAACATCCAGGCACACAGCTTGGGATGTCTTAGGGAAACTCCTTCAAATCTCCACACCACCCGCCAACCCTAGACAACCATGAGTCTATTTTTTATTTCTATAGATTTGTCTATTCTGACACTGAATAGCAATTGAATCATTCAATATGCGATCTTTTGTGCCTGACTTCTTTTACTTAGCATAATGATGTCAAATTTTATCCATGTTGCAACATATATCAGCACTTCATTCCTTTCTATGGCTGCTCAGCTACTTCTTGATAGCCCCCCGCCAACCCCCAGGGAAAGCATCCGGTCATGGGGCAGTTGTCAGCCAGTCCCTGTGTGTGGTTGGAGCAGGGTGCCACAGAGTTAGTGACTGTCTGATGGATCTCACTGGATTGAGTGGGTCAGCTTGGACATAGGCTTCTCGGTTTCTCTCTTGCCCTCCTGAGCAGCAGCCATTCTCTAGCTGTCCATTCCTGCTAATGGTTCTGGGTCTTGGGCTGTGAGTATTCCTTCTGTCTGGGTCACCATGTACAGTGTTATAGGTTGCTGCTGCTGCTGCTAAGTCCCTTCAATCATGTCCGACTCTGTGCGACCCCATAGACGGCAGCCCACCAGGCTCCCCCATCCCTGGGATTCTCCAGGCAAGAACACTGGAGTGGGATGCCATTTCCTTCTCCAATGCATGGAAGTGAAAAGTGAAAGTGAAGACACTCAGTCATATTGGACTCTTAGCAACCCCATGGACTGCAGCCCACCAGGCTCCTCCATCCATGGGATTTTCCAGGCAAGAGTACTGGAGTGGGGTGCCATTGCCTTCTCTGAGCACTGACCAAAGGTGCCCAGCTGAAGGCACAAGAAAGGGCTCACATAAAATCTGCATCCCGTATGCCAAACCATAGACTCCAGTATAGGACTGTGTTTCTTCCAGTGAGGGTGGGTGGGGTGGGGCGGGCCTTTTCTAACCCTTACAAAACCGTGTCCCGGTTTTCAGCAGGACTGCACTGTCAGTCGACATTTGTCAGAGCTGAGGTCTTGGACCCAGTTAACATAGCTTATATTTGAGTTAAGATTTAGGTAGTGATAAGATAGAGGATGAAATATTGGATCTACAGATGTTTTATATATATATATATTTAAAATACATATTTATGTATGCATTTATTTCTGTGTTGGGTCTTAATTATGGTATGCAGGCTCTCTAGTTGAGGTAAAGGTTCAGTTGCCTGGCAACATGTGTGGTCTTAGTTCCCTGATGAAGGACTGCACCTGCATTCCCTGCATGGGGAGGGTGGTTCTTTTTTATTTTTAGAAGGCAGATTCTTAACCACTGGACCATCAGGGAAGTCCCTAGGGGTTTTTAAATTTATGGATTTGTTCTCAAAAGAAAAACATCCCTTAATCTGTATTGGATTAGCCAAAAAGTTTGTTCAGGTCTTTCCGCAAGATGTTATGGAAAACTCAAACTTTTTGATCAACCCAATATTTAGAGCTCTACAGCTGTACCATGAGCAAGAGGAATTTTCAACCTCTCTATTTTTTTCATCGGTTCTCATCTGAGTTCTGACATCTCATGCTGTTCCCATCTGTGTTTCTAACTTTGGGGTACATCATTTCTGTGGTTGAATTGGTGTTAAAAAATAATTTTCACAACAAGGGTAAAATCATGACTGTCAGATATCAGAATGAATACATGCTAAAGATTTTATTCTATTTCCTAATCAGGGAATCAGGCAGATGTTATAACCTATTGAAAAGAACAGACACATTTTGTGGATCAGAAATATTAGAATGAATGTGCAAATGTGCAAAAACTGTTTTCTCCACAGCGGGAGGGAGAAGTCAATTGGACCTCTCTTGGACAGGACAGAATTTACATGTCTATAGACAAGAAGTATTATTTGCATTGCTATCACTTATCTACAATTTACAGGATTGCAAAGTGGCTTCCATACAATCAGAATCAGATAACCCAAAGGGGTGTTCTCCAGGGTCTGACAATGCATCTTCTTCTAAGGAGCCACACATTTTCCCTTCCACTGGTGATTCATGCTGTCTCTGGGACATTGGTGAATATAGATTAGATTCCAAGATGAGGACAATGTTTTCTTAGGTCTCAAGTGGCCCCTGGTGTACAGTGTCCTTTGTTAGAGGAACAAGAATCAGGGGTGTTTTCAAAGACACTGTGGTTGGTGGAAAGACCAAGGGTGAAAGGCACAGGGGAGTTTGAAGGGAGGAACCTGTTAGACCAGAGACTGGGGAATAAGGCTGAATTTTATCCCTAAAATCATTACACACTTCCTATGTGACCTTTGGGCTTGCCATTTATCTCCCTGCCTCTTTGAGACAGGAAAATAAGTATTCTCTGTAAAGTGCGTTGAGGTTCCCTGATGAAAAGTACCAGTTAGCTGGGAAGTGGTATTAATTTGTCCAGGCTTGCCCTTTGTATTCCTGCTGGGTTGATTTGTCTTCCATTGCCTCTCTGTCTCCATCATTAATTTCCACTGTAGCAAGTGAGGCCCCCATCATGGGATTAAATATTTTTAATGGCTGCTTTGGGATTTTTCTATTTACCCTCAAAAAAATCTGTTAGAATAAAGCCTAAAACACCCACCTCAGTTTCTTTCCTTTCCTTTAAAATGTTTAAGTAAACAGTCGATGGGATAATTATTCTAAATGTAGTAGAGTGTCACGTAGTCTTAGAAGACTTGCTATAAATTCAAAATTAGTCTCGTCACAGCTTAATGGAATTCTTCAGCTCCACCAGGCAAGCCTCTCCCGCCCCAGTGCTGCAGGTGGTAGAAAGGAAAATGCTGAAGCTTCCAAAATATAAAAAAGGGAACATTTCTGAGATCTATGAGTCTAGAATTGACTCCATTCCTATAAATCACAAGGGAGTCTTCAGGTATATTTTTACTCCAAGAGAAAAAGGATTTAGGAATGTCTATAACACTTGCAGTTTCCTGTGTGTTGTGTCTACTCAATCAGCTTCCACTAACAAAGCTGACTAGCCATGGGGTAGAGAATAGTGGCTGGGAGGCTATTTTCCTTTTAGCTGTGCAGCTTTAGTAACTTTGCTGTCCCTCAGTTTTCCCACTGGACTGAGGTCACGTGTGTGCGTGCTCAGTCATGTCCAACTCTTTGTGACCCCATGGACAGGCTCCTCTGTCTGAAATTTTCCAGGCAAGATTACAAGATTATTAGAGTGGGTTGCCATTTCCTACTCTAGGGGATCTTCCCAACCCAGGGATGGAACCCTTGTCTCTTGCATCTCCTGCATTGGCAGGAGGATTTTTTACCACTATGCCACCTGGGAAGCTGAGGTTCTATTCTTTCACAAATTGAGTCACATGATTCTTAACTTCTACCACATCCAATCCCTTGTACCTTGCTTTAGCTCCTGAATTCCTTTGGATGACCCAATATGGTGGTGGGGAGGGGGTTATTTTTGTCTTCATCACCTTGACAGGTTTCCCTAATGTTCTGATGAGGCTGGATTTTGGAGACTGCCACTCACTCCAGTATTCTAGCCTGGAGAATTCCATGGACAGAGGAACCCATAGGATTGCAAAGAGTCAGTCACGACCGAGTGACTTTCACTTTCTTTTTGTGGTTTCCAGACAGATGCAGGAGTGAGGAACAGCAGCAGCATTTTAATCGAGTGCCCTGAATGTTTTTGCTTTACAGGACCCAGTGCACTTAGGATTACATTTCTCACATGTATCACCTTTACTTCTGATAGATTATTTCCCCAGCCATTGTAGCCGCACTGATCATCTGCTTCTCAATTCCTAAGCCTTTTATTATCTCTCCTACCGATAGTTCCTTTTAACTGTACACAATCTGTTACGATTGTCAGGCTGTTTGTTGAGTATTCATTTTATCAGCCCGTGGGACATATATATTCATTAAGAGGGAATCATATTTTATGTTTCCCTTTTGTTCTCTACAGTACCTAGCTGTCTTCCCTGGTGGCTCAGATGGTAAAGTGTCTGTCTACAATGTGGGAGACCCGGGTTCAATCCCTGGATTGGGAAGATCCCCTGGAGAAGTAAATGGCAATCCACTCCAGGACTATTGCCTGGAGAGGAGCCTGGTAGGCTACAGCCCATGGGGTTGCAAAGAGTCGGACACGGCTGAGCAACTTCACTTCACTTTGTTCTCTGCAGCACCTAGCAGGTAGCCCAAATTACCACAGATGCTGAGCCAACTTTTTTCAAATTCTTAAATGCAAATTGCATTGGCTAGATGTGCACTGAGTTAAGTAGACTGTCTGTCACAAAGGTCAAAGCACACTGATCATATACGTATGATCAGCAAGACTGACCTGAGAAATAAGCCATGCTTATTTTTGAATGGTGTTGGGGTCTGTGTGATTGAGTTGGACGGCATTGCTTAACCAAAGGGTTGTTCGTTGTTCAGTCACCAAGTCGTGTCCAACTCTTTGTGTCCCCATAGACTGCAGCATGCCAGGCTTCCCTGTCCCTCACCATCTCCTGGAGGTTGCCCAAGTTCATGTCTATTGAATTGGTGATGCCATCCTTCAGTGGCAGGGTATAACCTTTTAACTGTTTAGATGGAAAGGAAATATCTCCAACATCCTTTTGTCCCGTGGAGGGACCCTTAGAAACCAAAAGGGCTCAACAACTCATTTCCATAGGGATAACTGTCAATTTCTCAGGCAGCTTTGAAAATCAATACTGGCCCAGTGACCCACAGTGCTTGGAGTCAAGCATAGAATTAGGATGACTAGTTAGTAGATTTGGAGAAGGCAATGGCACCCCACTCCAGTACTCTTGCCTGGAAAATCCCATGGGCAGTGAAGCCGGTGGGCTGCAGTCCATGGGGTCGCAGAGTCGGACACGCCTGAGCGCCTTCACTTTCACTTTTCACTTTCATGCACTGGAGAAGGAAACGGCAGCCCACTCCAGTGTTCTTGCCTGGAGAGTCCCCGGGACGGGGGAGCCTGGTGGGCGGCCGTCTGTGGGGTCGCGGAGTCGGACGCGACTGAGCAGCAGTTGGTGGATTAGTGGAAGAATCTTGTGCCCTGGACTCAGTCTGGTGCAGCGTGTGGTGAGAAATGTGATCTGTTGAATCTATTTAAAAGGTAGAGCCAGTTATGTGGTGAACGGTGATCAGGCCCTTTGTGGTGATTCCCGGACACAGAGCATAAGCCCCAGGAAGAATGTCACCCTCACTTTGCAGACACTCCCTGTTCATGGAGGTGGGTTGTCAGGGGCAGATCTTGGGCGCCGGTGTCCATGCTGTGGTCCCAGGTTCTTTGTCTGTTGGCACGTGGACAGTGTGATCGTTTCATCTATTAATAATTCCTCTGCTTGCGGAGACAACATAAATCATTCAGAAGTTTAAAAACTCATCGGCTAATCAACAGTCCCTTCATCCAGAACTTGGCTACATCATGGGAAAGCTTACCAGGTACCACCTCTGCATTTTTGCCCTAGGCACCTTCTTCATTGGGTGGGGCTAGGACTCTGCTCCTGGCGTAGAGGTCCAGGGATGGTTCTTCCTGTTAAGATTTGGCCTGGAGCCCAGCCCTGCAAACCCTGCTGGTGGGTGGAATAGACTGAGATAGCAGCTTCTCACCTCCTCCTCTGTTCCCCTGGGGGACAGAGGGCTTTATCCAGGGGAAGTCAGAGCTCTCTATTTGGCAGGGACAGCTTGCTGAAAACATCTTTGCAGATCTCACGGCAGAGACCCAAAGAGAGGAGATGAACCATGCAGCCGGCTTCTGTTTCAGGAAGGGGGAGCGGTTATCAGAACATCACCTCTATGCCATTTAACTGCTGCGGGATGTTGGACCAATGACCCAACAGTCCTGGGCCTTAGTTTCCCAGCTTATAATGTGGATATGACAGTAATAGTATTTGTCTTCTAAAATATTTTGGTTTGATTAAATGAGTTATTACAAGTAAAATATTTAGAAGAATGCCTGGCACAAAATATATATCATATATATGGTGGCTGCTAGTAATACTCTTATTAATTTATTATGTCATCAGTTTTATATTTGTTATTTAAGTTATTATAGGGTTATTATGTTATTAGTATACTCCCACACCAGGCTGTCACTAGCCTTTCATTGTGGTTTTGGTTCAGGGGAGTTCCTGGATTGATCTCTGTGTATGCTACACAGATTTCACTCCTCACACAAACCCCTGGAAGTGAGTACCAGTTAAACCTGGGTCTGTGCAGGAAACTTCACATCCATGAGCCATATGCCTGCGGTATCTGCAGGATTAAGACCAGGTCTCCTGACCCCAAGGCCCCTCTCCACGGTCAGTGTTGACTGTGCGAGGTCAGTGAGTGTTCTCTCGTGTCCTCTGTCCACCCATTGCAGTGGGAGGCACTCTGAGGCTGTGATTCCCGACCTGGATGCAGATGCTGTTTGCAGTATCTACATGTTAGCTTCAGAGCTTACTCCAGGCACATGGTGGGAGGCATATAAAGGATGACCCCAGCTCCCAAGCGGTCTGATTGTGGAAGTGATCATCTTATTAAATAAAAGTACATAGCGGGTACAAATTCTGTGTACATCTGCCGTGTCTGCTCTGAAGAGCAGCCCAGTTAACCAATGAGGCTGTGATACCTGTTGTCCACACTCAGAAAAGGATGTTGTCATGGGGACAGGAGTGACTAGAGGAAGGTTCATGAACAGAGCTACACAGACTGGTAGGGTTTGTGATTGTGGAGGAGAGTGACGAGGACAGTGTGCATGGGGGCACCCTTTGAAAAAGGTTCAGAGGCGAAAGGACGATGGCATGTGACTGGGGTGGTGAGGACCCCTGCTGGCACTTTCCCCCTCTCTCTGATGAACTGAAGACCTTCTCTGCAAACTCAGTGTCTGTTTCTCATTGCCTTCCTGTGCTTTCACCAAGGGCACCCTTGGGCAGAGACAGAAGGCAGCATCTCCTCACCCTTTACTATTAATGCAGCGAGGTACAGAAAGGGGGTTGCATGCATGGATTGGAGCTGGGCACGTGCGGGACCTCCCTTGGCATTTTTTCTTTCCTGGTGACAGTGTTACATGTGCCTGTCTTCTCCCTCTTGTACTTCTGCTAAGGAATGATGATACACTGTAGCCTGCTGAGAACTGCCTGCAGAGAGGAAAACCCTCTGTTTTGAGGGTTTTGTTGCGGTTTTGTGTCTCTTGCTCATGAGTAGCTTGGCCAGGTGTGCCCTCTCTGGGGCAGCAACCACTGAGTTGAAGGCAGACTCTTTGTGCATTTCCCCTCCTTATTTGTCATCCATCCTCCTAACTTTACCACTGACTCTTACAAGGACTCCGGACAAATGAGTTCCTCTCTCAGTCCCAGTTTTCTCCCCTAAAGTTCAGGCCCAGGACAAGATGATCAAAGTTAACAGCCAATGAATTTTTTGAATCCTTGGAATTATCCTCGGTGCTCAGTTTTCTTGGCTCTGAAACATCTTCCTTCACTATTAGGTTCCTGAGCCAAAGCCCAGATTTCCTGGGCTCAGTCTCCTTAGAAACCTCCTGCTAGACTGTGCTGGATAAGAAGTCTGGAAGGGAATCCCGTCACTTGTGGAGATCCCTTCAACTCTCTGTTGATGAACCTTTAGTGGATGAAGGCTCTCTGAGGTCAAAGCCTTCAAATGAAAAGTACCTGTGTCTATGTGGTTGACCATACCTGATCACCCAGTGATCACCCATGAAAGAGATTCTTAGATGATAAACCCTTCCATACACAGGCTAATCATGGCCAAGGTTTCACACTGAAGCAAAGATCTGAACAGTAGCCTTGTGATTAGTCCCTGTACCTTAACTGCAAAGGAAGCCACAAGCCTCATTTTCATTTAAAGGGAGAATCTCCTGGAATGACAGACACCTTGGCAAGCCAAGTCCCACCCTGTCTTCATCTTCATCATTTCCCTTCTTAGCTTCTCTCCCGTCAAAGCTCACCGCGAGATTACTTGTGACAGTGAGGTTTACCATCCAACAGAAAGGAAACCCAATGGCACTTGGCCAACAGACCAAACTTACTCCATTTCCTCTGACGATCGATAACTGTTTAGTCACCTGCATTCTCCCCAGTGCTGTACACCTGCCTCCCTTTCGAGTCTCTGGGAGAGTAAATGGAGCCAGGATTAACCAGCCAGGGCTTGTGAGGCCCAGTGTGCTTTTGTTTCTGCCTTTGGCTCGCAGGCTGTCTTTGTAGGATGAAATAGTGGGCTTTCCACTAGGCATGGCTCAGCAAGTCTGCTGGTGTCTGTGCTTTATTGAGCAATAAATTAATGCAGAGCACTGCCAAGAAAACAGATAAATGGATAGGACAGCAAACACATTTTTAACAAGGAAAATGGCTTTGTTTCTCACTAGCATCATTTAAATGATTAGCTCAGTAATTGTGTGTTCCTTGATTGCAGGGGAGGAGGGGATTCTGATTAAACACATATCTGGGAGGAACCATGTGGTTATCCTTTGGAGGTTTAGGGAAGAAGTGATTTGTTTCAGATCCTGGGTCCTGTGAGAGGCTGGCATTTTCATCGTGTGTGATACAAATTCTGCCTGGGTTTTAAGCCTATAAATAGCATGTGGTTCACGGCTGGGTGTACTTTCAGGCTCTGACCTGGGTAGTCACACTTAAAGAAGTTAGGAGAAATCTTTTATGATTTGTCAGGGTCATTAACTGTATCCCCTGATTAATAATGGCAAGAGGGAAGGAGAAAGGATGAGACAGGCTTCATGAGAGGAAGCTCCTTGTTGCAATGCAAATCTCACAAAGCCTAGAGAAATTCTAGATGTCATCATAAAGGTAAACCTTCAATACTCAAGAGAAAGGCAACATAAAAATATAAATAAATAAAAATCCTTCCCTGTCCTGTATGCACATGTAAATATCACACTGTGCATATCTTGTCAAAACTAATTTCTAGAAAGGGGCCTCTGTTTGTCCCTTGTTCCTGTGTGATGTCCCTTCTGCTGGAAATGTTATCTCAAATATAACAGGAGGTCAATACATAGGCACGGATAAATGAAATCATAGATGAACTGTTTTCTGCCCTCCAGTTCTGCCCATTATTCCTTACTAGCTTAACCAGAGTTCTACCAGCTCCTTTCTCAACAGCTCCCACCTGAATGACTGTGCTCTCCTCTGCTCACCTGATTAACTCTTTAATTTTTTTGTTGGAAATTGAGCCCTTGCTGTGGACCGTCTTTTCTATGGTCTCAATTTGACATTAAAACCTTATAATATTGATCTTTTTTAAGATCCATTTTCACAAACGTTTCAGGTTGCTATAAAATTTTTATTTGCTTTTCTTTAGGAATAGATGAGGTGCATAAATGTGAATTCGATTCATCTCCCATGTATAATAGTTAATCATAATAGACGCTTCATGTAATAAGTACATCAGAACATAATTTAGCCTTTATGGGATTTTTTTTTTCTGCTTCAAATGATTGGCCTGTGTGCTTAATTGTTCAAGAACAAATGGTACTGACCTCCTCATTTTTGTTTTAGAAAAGCAGAGAAGAAAAATGGAAGGGAGGCAGGAAGAAAGGGAATGAAAGAGAGAGAAAGAAAATATGGATGTATATTGATAGCCATAAGTTTTTATTATTATAAGTTCTGAGGACTTGCAGCTATCTTATAGAAAATATTTACAAAAAATAAGTCTCATAGGATTGGACATTGAAGAGGGTGGACACATTGATGCTTCTGTTAAAAGTGTATCCTGGCAATTTCTGGTAAAGAGAACTTCCCAAGCTTTCTCATCTCTGGTCCTTATAATGTTCCCATGGATCTCTTCTTGATAGGGGGTTTGAAAGGAATGGCAGCTCTTTGCCAAGGTTTTGCTTTGTTGGAACAAATCATTTGCAGTAGAAGTGCATATACTAAGATAAATGCCATTTTAAATGTAGCGTGGTGTACCCTTGGCAAAGAATCTTAAAGATGACTCAAAGCTTTTTTGAAACACTGCCATATAATTAAAGAAAGCCGACTTAATGATCTAACATTTAACATTATTCTTTACAGTTTTACTCTTGGACTGGAAAACAGTTGTAAAAATAGCTTCCTTTAATTAGAATGTGAAACATAACACATATAGCTGTATGCATATATATATTTACTTCATTTTACAAATTATTATTTGTAGAAATAGTCCACTCTGTGTGACCAAAAAATTTAGTTTAGGGACTGTGCTTTGTCCTTCCCATTCATTCATCAACAAGTATTCATTGAGGGTGTGCCTTATGCTGGGCATTAAGAGGAATGTAACATTCAGTACACAGCCTCAAGGGGCTTGACCTCTAGTTGGGGAAATGAGACATTTACACAAAAATAGCCATCTATATCAAGTAGTATGGAATAGAGTGTCCTCAGAATGTGAAAAATATGTGCATTGGAACATCAAGCTAGAAGAAGCAGGAGAATCTATAATCAAGGGGGGAATTCACTCAACAATTTTATATAAAGCAGCTACTATTTTTCAGCCACTGATCTTATCAAGGAGTGTAGCAAGGACAAAACAGACCAGGTCTCTCTTCTTATAGAGTTTATCTTCTCTTGAGGTTAGGTAAGCAGTGAACAAGTAAAGAAGTAAACAGGCAAAGTAATTTCAGGGAATGATAAGCCAACAAAGGATATGAATGGTGTAAGGGACAGGCCAGTGCAGTGTGCACCTGGGTGCCCAGGCCTGCTTGCTGGCACACCCATGACACAGCTTTAGGAAGTACAGTCAGGAAAGCCTTCTAGGAGGAGCCTACCTGAGCTCAGACCTGAATACGGAAGGGAGCCTGAAGAGGGTGGCATTCTATCCTGGCCTTGGACAACTAGGAGGATACAGTTTGGAGGATGGGAAAGGGACTCACAGTCTGGAACACATCTGAGCCTGAGGTTGCTGTGCTTGGTATAAAGTAAGAACTCAGTAAATATTCCTTGAGTGAATCAGTGAATGATACTGTCATCTAGAAGGTTGGTAGCTATTGACAGGTGAGAGATATTTTTTGCGTCTTCCAGTAAGAGCATCCTGGAATGCACTGTGTCAGTGTGCTCACTGCCCAATCAGTGGACATCATGGTAGAAAGTCATTTCTTTAACATCTGTTTATAGTGCACTTACTATGTGGCAAAGGTAAAGACTTAAGTGTCTTACAGTTATTTACTTCATCCTCATGATTCTTTGAGGTAGCTGCTCTTCTTATTCCCTTCTGACAGATATGGGAATCGAGGCACAGAGCGTGATCTGCTCAAGGTCACGTGGTGGTGAGTGAGTGCACAGTTCTAGCCCTTAACCTTCAGGCTCCTTGCCATGACAGGAGGGAGCATCCATGTCACTCAGGATACTTCCAAGCATTGTCATCCCGGACTGATAGAAAGAGCATGGGACCTTTTCTAATTGTTTAAAGGTCTAGAGCTGTGCTACACCAGAGAATTCTCTGCAAGAAAGGAAATGTTCCATCTGGGTGCTGCCCAATCCAGTGCATACTAGCATGTATCTATCAAGCTTTTGACATGTGGCTACTATCACCAACTTCACTTTCACTTTCATGCATTGGAGAAGGAAACGGCAACCCACTCCAGTGTTCTTGCCTGGAGAATCCCAGGGACGGGGGAGCCTGGTGGGCTGCCGTCTCAGGGGTCACACAGAGTTGGACACGACTGAAGCGACTTAGCAGCAGCAGCAGTATCACCAAAGAACTGCATTTTCAAATTTTATTTAACCTCAATTAATTTCAATATAAACCTCAAAACTAAGGCAATACAAAATATTTTTCTGCCAAGCACTACTTTGTTGTTTTAGTGGGACGGTTTTTCACTGAATGCAACAATTGTGGCATCACAAAAGACACTGTGGTGTTGAAGAGGGTGTGTTGGGTGCACAGGTTGTGTTTAGTATCTCATTAATAATTTTTAATAATACTTGCATGTTGAGCTTCACTGGTAGCTCAGCTGGTGAGTCTGCCTACAATACAGGAGACCCTGGTTCATCTTGACATAGTGAATAAGTGAATGAATGAATTTCCTCAATGTATAGATTTCCCTGCTTCTCTTTGCTTGATGTTCCAACGCACATATCATGTTTCACATTTTGAAGACAGTCTATTCCATACAATTTAATATATGTGTTTAATTATTTTTTGAGTATATGTTTTATCTTCCCAGCTAGACTACTAACACAACTTGTACACCCAACACAGCCACTGCAATACCACAAAGTCCTTGAGGCTCTGTTTTGAATGTTACGTTCCTCTTAATAGGGCTTCCCTGATAGCTCAGTTGGTAAAGAATCTGCCTGCAATACAGGAGACCCTGGTTCGATTCCTGGGTTGGGAAGATCTGCTAGAGAAGGGATAGACTACCCACTCCAGTATTCTTGGGCTTCCCTGTGACTCAGCTGGTAAAGAATCCGCCCGCAATGCAGGAGACCTGGGTTTGATCCCTGGGTTGGGAAGATCCCCTGGAGAAGGGAACGGCTACCCACTCCAGTATTCTGGCCTGGAGAATTCCATGGACTGTATAGTCCATGGGGTTGCAAAGAATCGGACACAACTGAGCTACTTTCACTTTTCCTCTTAATGCCCTTAAGTGCTTTGGATATATTGAGTTAAATATGAAATATTTAAAATGTGAATATTGCTTTAATTGTTTAAAATGGATATTAGGAAGTTAAAAGTTACAGATGTGGCTTGAATTCTATTTCTGTTGCACGGTGCTGGCCTGCAGTTTGCCCTCATGCCACTGGATAGGGTGCTTGACCAGATAGGAACTAGCTGTTGTGTTTGGATGGACACTGAGCCATCACCCCAGTGACAGGTTCTCCAGGGACTTCTGGGTCCTCTCCATCCTCTTCCTTGTCCCAGGTTCTCAGGGATCAACATATGCTATTGTTACTAACATTTTGCCAAGGGAGTGACACAAATTAGAAGTTTGTGGGAACTCATGCATTTATATGACCTTCATTTTGCTGAGAAAGATGTTGATTTGGTTTGAGTTGTGGGATCTCTGAACCAGATCCTACTTATACCTTCTGCTCTTGCCTGTTTCTTGGGAAGGACTGAGCAAGGCCTGCCTTGCCACTGGCAAGAAACAGCTGTCTCCCCATCTGAATACTTGAGAGCCAAACCCCGTACCTAGACCTGGAGGTGCCAAGGAGCAAGAGATGAGATGGCTGTGCTTGCTCAAAGGACCCTGCAGAGCCAAGGAACAGTTTACTTAAACTACTCAGGCTACTGATGTTCAGGTGGCAGCAAATGGTCCAATCAGAATATTTGGAAGTGTATTTTTAACAAACAGCTTCAGTGAATCAAAGAGATATCTGCACCTCTATGCTCATTGCAGTTATTCACTATAGCCAAGATGTGGAAACAACTGAAGTCTCTATTGATGGTTGGATGGATAAGGGAAATGTAATGTATGTAAATGTCTGTCTTCAGTGGAATATTACTCAGTCACAAAAAAGAAAGAAATCCTGCCAGTTTTTAATAACATGACTGAATCTGGAGGACACTGCTAAGTGGAATAAGCCAGACCCATGAAGACAAATACTTCATGATCTCACTTATACATGGAACCTAAAAAGGTCTAACTTACAAAAGCAGAGAGAGTAGAATGATGGTTTTTAGGGGCTGGGGGAGATGTTGGTCTAAGAGTACAGCTTTCACTTATAAGATGAATAGCTTCTAGAGACACTGTATAGCGTGTAGACTATAGATAATAATGCTGTATTGCATATTTGAAATTTGCTGAGGGAGTAGGTCTTCAGTGTTCTCACCACACACACAAGAAAATGGTAACTGAGGGGATAGATGTGTTAGTTTGACTGAGGTAATCATTTTGACTGTGTACACATATATCAAAGTATTATGTTGTACACCTTAAATATATATAATTTTGTCAATGACGCCTCAATAAAGCTGTGCCTATTGCACAAGACCTTTAAGCTCCCCATGCCTCAGTTTGTCCGCCTTCAGAATGGAGTTATCCTCTTTCTTCTTGAGGACGGTGGGTCTTCATTCAGCTCCGTGCAGTCAGTGCTTCCTCTGCCCTCACCTCGAGCTGTCATGCCGAGTGAGTAACACCATCTTGGTCCCTCCATTCACTCAGCAAACAAATAGGATGGTTGCTCAGAACCTTTGGGTGTGCTGTTTTCTGTGTGTGAAATGCTCATCTTACTCTAGTTAATTCTTTCTCATCCTTCTTCTTTGGGGACATCTTCATGGACACCACAGTCAACAAAGCTCATCTCTCCTCCTCTTTAGCGCCCTTCTTAGCATGTACAGTTTTTACTCATTCATGTGACCGTTGGTTGACCCCGCCAATGAGTTACATGAGGGCAGGGCCCATTTTTATTTTCTGCTGTGTGTCCAGGCATTGCGCAAAGCTTGCTCTGCAGCAGTAAGGATTTACTGTACTCATTACGTGTTTGTGGAATAAATAAGGGAATGGTGAGGACTCAGATGTGAACAGCACACTTTATACCCTCAGGGAAATTGTATTTTGGAGGCTGAGAAGAAAACTAGTGATTAGTACAGAATAGGAAAAAATGCTTAACATCTCCCCAGGCTCCTTCGGAGGCCCCCTCAACAGAGTAGCAGAGGAAGATACTTTTAGAAGAAAGACTATAAGTTGTCACTCCACGTGCATCTGAGGGGCTTGATTTTTCAGTAGTAGAAATAAGCAAAAAAGAAAAGGAAAAAGAAACAAGGCTTAAAAACATTCAACCATCCTGTGTTATTGAATAGTATTCACAACAAAATCTAGAATAGCTACTCAAGATGATACAGTGACTGCTGTTGGAGAGATGGTGCAAAGCAGACCTGTGTTCTAATGAAGATAGGGCAGCCAAATGACTGCCAGAAGGTTCTTGCAGGGGTGGGGCCCAAACAGAAGGCATTGTTCTGGCCTCCCTCTATCTTAGACACTTCCAGGGAGAAAATGCACAGAACCACAGCCTTTGGTCCCTTTGTTTTTAGAGGCTATGAGGGCAGCTATTCTTTCGAACTATTTCTTCTGAACAATAAAGGATATCATTTATTGATGAGCTCCCGTCTTCCATTTGGTACTATCTTTGGAAACCAAGTCTCCTCAGCCTTTACAAATCTGTACTCCTGTGTGGAACTAGGACTTCAGATAGCTAAGCCTATATATTGGAAATGAGGGTTTTAATCATTTTATTAGCAGTTGTTGTTGTTCAGTCACTAAATCGTGTCCAACTCTGCAACCCCATGAACTGCAGCATGCCATGCTTCCCTATCCTTCACCATCTCCAAGAGTTTGCTCAAACTCATGTCCATTGATTCAGTGATGCCATCCAACCATCTTGTTCTCTGTCACCCCCTTCTCCTGTTGCCTTCAATCTTCCCAGCATCAAGGTCTTTTCCAGTGAGTTGGCCCTTCGCATTCCGATGGCCAAAGTATTGGAGCTTCAGCATCAGTCCTTCCAGTGAATATTAAGAGTTGATTTCCTTTAGGGTTGACTGGTTTGATCTCCTTATTGTCCAAAGGACTCTCTCAAGAGTCTTCTCCAGCACCACAGTTCAAAAGCATCAGTTATTTGGCACTCAGTCTTCTTATTAGCAGCAGTGACATTATATTTAAATTCATGAGGTAGCTTTCTATGGGGCAAGATATATCAACTTAATTTAAAAACAACAACAATATCTTTTTGGCATTGTCTAGTTCATTGAACTAGAGTGTGAAAATGGTTTTGATTAATGTTTCAAGATAGAGTTCTAGCCATTTATTTTTCCTTCCAGAAGTCTTTGAAGTATGTTGTTATAGATATTTTAAGGGAATTTTGTGCAAATAGTGCGTACCTAAAATAATTAATTTAAGGTGTTTTTACATCCATATTCAAAAAGAAAGAATGTCCTGAAAAGGAAAACTTTTATTTTATGAGGATTTAAAAGCAGGGATTCTCAAAATAGGGTCAAAATATTCTCAACATATGTTAAACTGAGAGCCTCAGCATCACTTGGGTCTTTTTTTTTTTTTTATCTTTATTGAGTTTTTTACAATATTGCTTCTGTTTTGTGTTTTGGTTTTTTGGCCATGAGACATATGGGATCTTAACTCCCCGACTAGGGATCAAACTTGCACCAGCTGCACTGGAAGGCAGTCTTAACTACTGGAAGGAAGTCTTAACTACCAAGGAAGTCCTCACCTGAATCTTTAAAGATACAAATTCTCAACTCCTCAGATCCTAGAATTAGAATCTCTGGAATGGGTTCAACAGTCAGCCCCTGATTCCTAAGAAAGTCATAGCCCACTTTGTGTATCAGTTAAAGATGAGGATGGGAGAAGAAGGGGAAGGTAGGGACCCATATAAGGTCTCTGCGGCTAAATGGGGAGAGATTCTGGAATCTAAAGGAGAAATTTGAATTAACTAAGGGATAGGATCAAACATCCCAGAGAGAAAAGAATCTCATGTATGGAATACAAGTTTCTTGGAGATAGCCACTGCTATTGAAAGGAGAGATATTTGTATCCCCCTGAGAAGGTGATTAAATTTGAGATTTGAAATATGAATATACTGCTGGATTCCACTTGCAAGTTCTCTGAAATTTTCTTCCATTTTTTCATTTAATACATATAAAATAAGATATATTATTTTAGCCATTACCGTTCTGTGGCTTAAGTACATTAGCAGTGTTTACAACCATTTTCATTGTCAATTTCTTTTTCATTGACACAAACAGAAATTCTTTTTTTCCCCTGGTTTTATGAGTAAAATTTTGTTGGCAATAGCCATTCCCATTTATTTATGTGCTGTCTCTGTTGCTGTTTGCACTATAGTATCAGACTTGAGTAGTTGTAATAGAGACCAAGTAGCCTGCTGACCTAAAATATTGACTATTCAGCCCTTTACAGAAGAACAAACAGAAATTCTATACACACTAAACCACATATATCCATCCCTACCCCGCTCCAGGTCCTGGCAAGTGTCATCCCATTTCTGTCTCTATGAATCTGACTATTCTAGGGACCTCAGATAAGTGGAATCATGCAGTATTTGTCCTTCTGTGTTGGCTTTTTTCACTTAGCAGAATGTCCTCAATTGTCATCCAGGGTGTAACATGTGCTAGAATTTGCTTTCTTTTTTAAAAAAAGTTTGGTTGTGCTGCACAGCATGTGGGATCTTATTTGCCTGACCAGGAATCAAACCCATGCCTCCTGCATTGGAAGCATGGAACCTTGAGCACTGGACCGGCAGGGAAGTCCCCTAGAATCTCCTTCCTCTCTAAGACTGAATGACACTTCCTTGTGTGTATAGATCCCATATGTTTATCCATTCATCTGTCAGTGGACACTTGCATGCTTCTGCCTTTTTGTCTGCTATGAACTTGAGTGTACAGGTATCTGTTAGAGTCCCTGCTTTCATTTCCATTTTTGCCTTTAATATACCATAAGAACTGGCAACATTTGAAAAGTTGGGCAAGTTCAGTTCAGTCGCTCAGTTATGTCCGACTCTTTGTGACCCCATGAATCGCAGCACGCTAGGCCTCCCTGTCCATCACCAACTCCCGGAGTTCACCCAGACTCACGTCCGTCGAGTCAGTGATGCCATCCAGCCATCTCATCCTCTGTCGTCCCCTTCTCCTCCTGCCCCCAATCCCTCCCAGCATCAGAGTCTTTTCCAATGAGTTAGCTCTTCACATGATGGTCATACATTTAGTCTTTGGTGACAATAAGTGGCAACTGGTGACCTGCTAGCGCCCCAGAAGTTTTCTCATCCTGTAAACCTAATTAAATTAACAGTCCAATTTGCCAAACTCTCATGCTTTTAAGCCAAACAATTTTTTTAAAAGCTCATTAGCTGCAAAATTGGAAACTCCACCAGCAGATGGAAGGTTTTCCCTTGGATTTTTCAATAATTAGACAGGAAAGCTCTTTCCAACTTCAGGCCTTGAATGGAAGATTTTTGTCTTGTTTGTCAAGACATCAATTTTAATGCCATTGGTAAAAATATGCAGAAATCAACCTTTTGAATTTTATGATGCAATGACCTAAGATTTTAATGTCATTAAACCTCAACTCTCAGGAAGGAGACAGTTTAGGGAAATTTTTCTGTCTTATTGTTACTATTGCTTTCCTTTATTTCAGTTTCTTGTTTCAATTGTAATAAATTTAGACCTTAGAGGAACACATTGAACTCTTCTGTATTTTTAAGTTGCACAGAATGAGATGGGCATGGTCAGTGAAATCCAGGATATAAGACAGATGATCCTCCTGTGGCAACTGAGGACACTTAAGTTCACAGAACTGGCACCCAACATGGATCCTCAGAGGAGCAGAGAGGAGGCAACTGACTTATCACTTACATCCCAGATTCTTCTTTGAACAGCACAGCAAACCAAGGAGAACCCAGCCCCTCTATATCTACTATATTAATCAATTTCTCCTCCACCCTCTCTAGAAAACCCACTGTTGTACTTAATTTGTCTGTTTTCCAGCAGACACATAGTTTATAATAAGTGTGTTCTTAGCTTACATTGAGAAGGAGCCCTATTATTTTCTAGGGCTTCTCTGTATGTACAGTCATTTTGAAATTACTACCTAATTTGAAAATGGACAGACACACGTTGCTGGGAATGTAGTTGCTTAATAAATATTGGTAGAGATCCAGCATTTGTGACTCATCTGTGGACTATCCCTTTGTTTCTGTATTCTTTGCAATTTGTTTATGTGTGTTTGTGTATGCGTACATTTTTGTTGTCATTGTTCATTTACTAAGTTGTGTCTGACTCTTTGCGATTCCATGGACTGCAGCATGCTAGTCTTCCCTGTCTTTCACTATCTCCTGGAATTTGCTCAAACTCATGTCCAGTGATCACTGATGCTATCCAATCATCTCATTTTCTGTCACCCTCTTCTCCTCCTGCATTCAATCTTTTCCCAGCATCAGGGTCTTTTCCAATGAGTCGGCTCTTTGCATCTGTGGCCAAAGTATGGGAGCTTCAGCATCAGTTCCTCCAGTGAATATTCAAGGTTGATTTCCTTTAGGATTGACTGGTTTGATCTCCTTGCTGTCCAAGAGACTCTCAAAAATCTTCTCCAGCACCACAGTTTAAATGTATCAATTCTTCGGTACTCAGACTTTTTTATGGTTCAACTCTCACATCCAGACATGACTACTGGAAAAACCAGTGGCTCTGACTATGTGGACCTCTGTCGGCAAAGTAATGTCTCTGCTTTTTAATATTCTGTCTAGGTTTGTCATTGCTTTTTTCCCAAGGAGTAAATGTCTTTTAATTTCATGTGGCTGCAGTCACTGTCCACAGTGATTTTTAGAACCCAGTACATCCACATATATTCACGTACAGGGCTCCCCTGGTGGCTCAGTGGGTAAAGAGTCTGCCTGTAGTGTGGGAAAGCCATGTTCGATCCCTGGCTTGGGAAGATCCCTGGAGAAGGAAATGGTAACCTACTCCACTATTCTTGCTGGAGAATTCCATGGACAGAGGAGCCTGGTGGCCTACGGTCCATGGGTTCACAAAGAGTCGGACATGACTGAGTGACTAACACCATTTGTACATTTATATTATTCCGTATCACACCTCCTCAGGACATGGGCTACCCTTTGTTCCTACACATTCCTAATCCTTGCCTTAATCTAAATTCTTAGCCTCTTCATGTAACACTCCTAACAAACTGGTTTTCACTGGAGTTGTAGTTTCCCCCGCTTTTCTGTGTGGAGGTGGCTTGTTTCTTTATAGCCCAAGGATCACTGGACACTGTTGTCCTCCATAGCCTCTTCCATGCTATTCAAAACCTTTTCTCTTGAGGTCCCGGCCATCTGACTAAATCCTCATTCTATCTACTCTCTGCTGCTGTTATCTACCTACCTCCAGGTCCCGCTGGTCATCACCTTCCAGTCTGTGCACTTGAATGTCATAGCTGACTCCTGGGCATCCCAGATCCTGATCGTCCTCATTGCAATGCTGTTCAGGCCCACTCCACTTCAGCAAGGCTCCTACACCCTGCCATTGCAGGGAGGGATTTAAATTCTGAAGTCCCACTGATGAGGGTTCATATCTTCTGGTTTTCTTTTGCTTTCACTGTACCCAGTCTCCAGCTCATTCTTCAGTCTTTACTCCATGTGCTTCTTTATTTAACAAATGTTGGTTGAGACACTTTGCTAGCTCCTGGAAATTTAGTGATGAGTACAAATGGATATGGACCCTGTCTTCATAGAATTTGCATTCCAGTAGAGGAGAGAGGCCGGAGAAGGCAATGGCACCCCACTCCAGTACTTTTGCCTGGAAAACCCTATGGATGGAGGAGCCTGGTGGGCTGAAGTCCATGGGGTCACTAAGAGTCGGACATGACTGAGTGACTTCACTTTCACTTTTCACTTTCATGCATTGGAGAAGGAAATGGCAACCCACTCCAGTGTTCTTGCCTGGAGAATCCCAGGGACGGGGGAGCCTGGCGGGCTGCCGTCTATGGGGTCGTGCAGAGTCGGACACGACTGAAGCGACTTAGCAGCAGCACCAGCAGGGGAGAGAGGTAGCGAAGTAAATGGCACCCCACTCCAGTACTCTTGCCTGGAAAATCCCATGGATGGAGGAGCCTGGTAGGCTGCAGTCCATGGGGTCGCAAAGAGTTGGACACGACTGAGTGACTTCACTTTCACTTTTCACTTTCATGCATTGGAGAATGAAATGGCAACCCACTCCAGTGTTCTTGCCTGGAGAATCCCAGGGATGGGGGAGCCTGGTGGGCTGCCGTGTATGGGCTGCACAGAGTCGGACACGACTGAAGTGACACAAAGGAAAGAGGAGTTAATCAAATGATTACACAAAGAAACATAAAATTTCAAATTGCCCCCGTGATAAGTGCCACCAGGTACGGACTGTACTCATGGAGACCTTCTCCCCTTATGTGAGCAGGGAAGTGGCAGTGCAGTTGAGATCTGAAGGATGAATGGTCTGAGCGGAAGTAAGTCTTCCAGGAGGAAGAGAGCACTTGTGCAAAGACCCTGTGGTTGGGGTGTATGTGCGTGTGTGAATAAGAACTCAAATTTCCATTAATTGGAGTTTAGAAAGGGAAAGCGTATGAGATAAAGCCAGAGAGGAGGAAAATGGTCAGGTTTCAGGGTCTTCTAAGCTGTGCCAAGGATGCTTTTCTTCATACCAAAAGCTGTGGAAGTCATTTGCAGTAATTGAGGGAGGCCTTTGGAATTTTATATTATGTGTCCTGAAAATCCAGTTCATTCTACACTTTACATATTGCATTTTTTGAGACACCAGCTTTGAATCCCCACAAAAATCACAGGTGTTTTTACTAGGCTTCCTTACATTTGAATAAATCACAGTTTTACTCTTATCTGGAAGTCCCATGTATTTTATTTTAATGCTGTAATTCTAAGTACCAGCTCCTGAAAACTTCCTTTTTCTCCTTCCTTTCTTTGATCTTGACTACGTCTATACTTCAGCTATTGTTTGGAGTCTTGGTTTCCAGTGAATCCATTTATGGCATTTTTGTGTAAGCACTTCCCGAAGTCTAATGTAATGTGCCAGAATGTTAGGTTGGAAACTTAGGGGGCTCTTCAGCTGTTTAACTGGCACTGTCAAAATATTGCTTTTGTACTTTACAAATCTTTTGTTATTTAGGATAACAAAAATACCTTTTTTGGTAGTAAGACGATGTCTTCTCCTACTGAGAACCACTAATAGTTCAGGGATGAGAAAACCATACTACTAATCTTGCCAGATAGTGAAGAAAAAGAAATCTGTCCCCCTTTCCCTTGAGAAAACATTGAGACTCAGGGTGTGAGCTTCTTGGGGGAAAACTGGCAGAAATGAGTTTTCTAGAGAATCACAGAGGCAGGAGCAAAGGGGCTGCGGCAAACCACCATGCAGTGCCCGGTAGCAATGGCAGGGTTGAGGCATGGAGGTGGCAGAGCCAGGGGGTGGCAGAGCCAGGAGGTGGCAGAGCCTGGGGATGGCAGAGCCAGGGGGGTGGCAGAGCCAGGAGGTGGCAGAGCCTGGGGATGGCAGAGCCAGGAGGTGGTGGAGCCAGGGGATGGCAGAGCCTGGCTCTAGGACTTTTGCTTTGTAGTAGGAAAAGCTACAGGGACAACTAACTGTGCTACTGGAAATGCAGACTCTGAACCTGGGTGTCCGTGGAGTCCTCGCTTGTGGTTTTTTGAAGGAAGCAAGCCTCTCTGACACAGATCAGTGTCACACGCTGTACAGTTGGCATAAAAGAGCTCTACCTTTTCAAGCCAAATGTTTTTCATTCTTTCACCATCTAGAGTAACCTATCAAGGTCCCCACTGGATACACCTGTTGCGATCCCACCATTTCACAGATTGGAAAGCTGAGTCCCGGGGACGTTGTATGATATGCTGAAGAGTATGTTGCATATTGTGGCAGAGTTGAGATTTGAACCCAGGAAGGCCTCCTGACTGGAGTCCTGTGCCAAACACCCAGTGCAGCTGGTGCCTGTCCTTCCCTGGGCCAGCCAAGTGGGCCTGGAACATCAGGAATCCTCATTGGCTTCCCGCTCCCTTCTTCCCCTTTCACTGTGGGAGTTGGCAGTGGTGTTACTTCTAGCCACCCTCCCTCCCCTGGACATTGCAGAAGGGTCTACTTATACGTGTAGCATTTACAAAATTCACAAGGACTCCTGAGTAATTTAAACTTCTGGATTCCGTGATCCTTGAGGGCAAAGATCAGGCCTGACTTAGCAATTTCGGTTTTCTGTATCCCTCTCTCTCCCTCTGGGCCTTTTGTAGAGGAGTTCAATAAAGGTTGATTGTAGGGTTGTTAAATTTGCCAGACCAAACATTATAATTTGGATGCTAGAATGATGTTATCCTCATAAACAAACCATCCCCAGATTGTTTTGCTTTGGAAGTCCTTATGTCTTTTTTTTTTTTTTTTAACATACAGTGAATTTTATTGTGTATAAATTATATCTCAATAATTTAAAAAAAGGTAATGTGCCTTTGGGATCCTGTATCTAAAATTGTTCATTTTCTGAGGGGTCGCTGCTGCCAGTAGCTGGCTAGGCCCCTATCAGACATGCAGAATCATTAATTAGGGTCATTTGTTCTGCCATGAGCTGAGCAGAATGTGTAAAATCTGCTCAGAAGAGAATTAATGCATTCTCCTCTCTGTACTTTTTAGAGTACTCCTTGCATGATTCTCAAAGCCTGCAGGCCTCATACAAATGTTCTAATGGGCCAATTGTTAAGGGGACATTTGTAAATTAATCTCTGACTTGAGCTAAGTGGTTTTCCCTAATGGGTTTAATTCAATGACTCCCATTCTTGGCCACACATCAGATTCACTGAAGGAGCTTGTTAAAAATAGAGATACCCAGCTTCCTCCTCCCCTCAGCTATCAACCCTCTGTTCCCTCGGTGAGGTGAGGGCATCTCTGTTTTAAGGAAAGCTCCTCTGGTGATCAGACTGGAGTGGCAGCCACCTTCGTGAACCTCTGCTCCAAATCCATGTCTGAAGGCCTGTGTAGCCTCGGGTGTGGATTCAAAGCTTTTGGGCCTAAACCCGACAGCTTGAAAACCAGGTTCAAGAACACCCAACGTATCTGAAGAGCCAGCTTTCCAGCTTCATTCTCCTCCATACCACACCCATGGGTCTGTCTTTTCCATAGGGAGTTCCGGTGACCTGAGAGGATATTCCATGAGCTCTGCCATACTGCTTTGCATTTTTCTGAACTTCCCGAGACATTTGGAAGGTCGTCAGGGCCCGCTAGAATTTCCACCACGGAAGTAAAATGGCCGTGGCTTCCATCTCTTTGCTCCCCATGGCTCATCAGACTTCCGGTGTCAGGTGTTAGGGGACAGACATTCTTTTGGGACACTCTTTGTGTATGTTCCTAGCATTTTTCTGTGCAAACACACGTCATATTTGATCTTGGAGTTTTGAAAACAGATGACTCATGGGCACCATTGTTCCAGTGACATTTATCAGACTGCTTTTGTTTTTAGGAATCTGGCACTATGTAAATATCACTCAGGACTTTACCACCACACAGCATATGGGTGTTTGCAGTAAACCTAAGAACACGGCAGTTAGCACTATGCAAGGTAGTCAAGGTGATTTGGTGAATGCAGACTGTAAAAGTTAGGAAGGCGGATCAGGCTTTCGCGGCAGGCGTAAGCTATGCTGAAAGGGACAACTCGTGTCACCCCATGTGTCAAGCTGTGTCCACACACTCTTGTTTGGGATGGTTCTTTGTAAAGTGCATGGTCACTGTAAGGAGTGTTCTGTGACTCAGCTGCTGAAGGGCAAATGTTTTCTGATCTCAACTTTTGTGCTTTTCTTGGTCTCATCTTACCATGTCCCTTGGGCTGCAGGGCCCCGATCCCTGGAACTATGGAAGTTCATGGAGGAATTCCCATTGGCTCTCCTCATCACTGAAGAGATATTAAAGTAGCCATAACATGTCGGAAGAAGGGAAGCTTTGAGAAAGAATTGGCCATTGAGACAAAAACTCCTATTGTTTCCACCCTTCCCTAGCTACTCCATTTATGTATGTACCACCTACTCAATATCTTACTATATATTGACTCTACATATACCATACAGTTGAGCACTAATTGCATAGTAGCCTCAGTTCAGTTCAGTTCAGTCACTCAGTCATGTTTGACTCTGTGATCCCATGAACCGCAGCACACCAGGCCTCCCTGTCCATCACCAACTCCCGGAGTCTACCCAAACCCATGTCCGTCGAGTTGGTGATGCCATCCAACCATCTCATCCTCTGTCGTCCCCTTCTCCTCCTGCCCTCAATCTTTCCCAGCATCAGGGTCTTTTCAAATGAGTCACCTCTTCACATGAGGTGGCCAGAGTTTTGGAGTTTCAGCTTCAGCATCAGTCCTTCCAATGACTTCCAATGACCAGTCCTTCCAATCTAGGACTGGTCTCCTTTAAGATGGACTGGTTGGATCTCCTTGCAGTCCAAGGGACTCTCAAGAGTCTTCTCCAACACACAGTTCAAAAACATCAATTCTTTGGCACTCAGCTTTCTTTATAGTCCAACTCTCACATCCATATATGACTACTGGAAAAACCATAGCCTTGACTAGATGGACCTTTGTTGACAAAGTAATGTCTCTGCTTTTTAATATGCGGTCTAGGTTGGTCATAAATTTCCTTCCAAGGAGCAAGTATCTTTTAATTTCATGGCTGCAATCACCATCTGCAGTGATTTTGGAGCCCAAAAAATAAAGTCTGACACTGTTTCTACTCTTTCCCCATCTATTTGCCATGAAGTGATAGGACTGGATGCCATGATCTTAGTTTTCTGAATGTTGAGTTTTAAGCCAACTTTTTCACTCTCCTCTTTCACTTTCATCAAGAGGCTCTTTAGTTCTTCTTCACTTTCTGCCATAAGGGTGGTATCACCTGCATATCTGAGGTTATTGGTATTTCTCTCGGCAATCTTGATTCTAGCTTGTGCTTCCTCTAGCCCAGCATTTCTCTTGATGTTCTCTGCATATAAGTTAAATAAGCAGGGTGACAATATACAGCCTTGACGTACTCCTTTTCCTATTTGGAATCGGTCTGTTGTTCCATGTCCAGTTCTGACTGTTGCTTCTTGACGTGCATAGTAGCCTAGGATTCACCAGTTTAAGTGTTACTCCAGAAAAAGAGCATATTTTGTGACTCTAAGTGGGCTTCTTTCATTTTTCCTAAGGCCTTATGTGTAGCAAATGTGAAATAAATACTTAGATGAATATTTGGGTGTACTCTCTAACATAACCATTACCACTTAGGCTAAAATCTAGCCATTTTGTGTAGTTGGACTGAATTTTTTCATATTTAGAGTAGGGATCTCAGACAATGAAAGATGCGAGAGAGAACTAGCCCTTTGAGAAGATTCATCTCTGTTGGGTTCCTTTTTTCATGGCCAAATCCAAAGGGTTGATTCCTTTTCTGCAGCACCTGGATCTGGGATGACAGTGTAATCAAGCCTGACAAAGGGCCACTTAGCAAGTTTGAAAATTGCATGCTTGGTTGCCTCAGTAGAGGCAATTGATCAGAGAGATCAGAGAGGCAATCTCCCCCCATTGATCACTTTAAGTCTGGAGGCAGGTGGGTGCAGGGTGGGGGTGGTGGGACAGTTTGGACACCCAGAACCTCATTGAGAGAAAGCCTTAAAGCCTTCCTGCTGAACATGTGGACCCAGGAATAGGTCCACTTCTCAGAATCTTCAGCTCCTGGGAGCTTTTGAGTCCTTTTCCTCCTGAATTTTCCTCTCTCCCTGATTCTAACAGCAATGCTGATACTTGAGTTTGCATATGAAGAGGCTAGGAAGAGTGCTCCCCTCCAGTCACTGGCTGATTTGCTTAAATAAGCTACACATTTTCCACATCACAGAGGCCAAGCTGGGATATCTGGGATGCATTAGTGTCAGCTACTTTGTCCCCACCTCCTCTGCCCTGATGCTGGGAAGTCATCACCGTTGCAGGATAGCTTAGATACTGAGCTTATTTCAGAATGATGTAGATAACGACTTGCGAGAATTTTATCCTTTCCTTTTTCTTTCCTCTTTCCTTCCTCCCCTCCTCTTCCATCCTTTCCCCTCAATCTCTCTCCAGCTTTAATGGCCTAGGCCTGGACAGCCACTCTGACAAAAGCTCTGCACTCAGAGGTGTGCGTGCGCGCGCACACACAAGCACAGCCAAATTGATAGAAATTAATCTTGCGTCAACTGTTTATGAATGAAGAGGAGGGCCTTCCGCTCTGACGTGGCCACGCCCCTTCTCTTTGCTGCATTATGAGAATGAGGTCAGGGCCGGGAACTAACTGCTTATGTCTCTGAAATAGCAGCACAGATCAAAATTAATCTTAAGCTATTTGATTTGCTGCCTCATTCAGATAATAGAGGGAAGAGCAGAGGCCCGTTGATGTTTTTGTTTGTTTTTATGTATAACTGTGCAAGAAATTAATGAATGAATGTGTGAGGGGACTGAAGTGAGTCTGTTGGCAGGGGCGGGCGGAGGGAAGGGGCAGGGGGATTAGCCCTGGGCCACGGGTAATTACTGACAGACACAGCAGGAGTTTCCTTCAATTCAACTGGAGCCTGTTTTAGTTTTGAAAACAAAATGGAAGAATAAAGTGAGCGCCAGTAGTGTATTATTTTAATGCTTCCTTTCATAAGGAGAATTCGTCAGATGCTATGAAAGTACGTACTCCTTTTATAATGTCTGGTTGTTTCAACTGTCAGTTGTCTGCTTTGTAGCCCACCATCCATGGAATGAATGGACATAGCTCCACAAAATTTTATTATGTTTCAAGTGAATATGTATGCAGAGTTCAGTTTCTGTCAGCCTGTTTGACACTTGCATGTGTGCACACACACATACACATGACTCAATTATGTTTCATCATCACGTACATCCAGATGCACATCCATCCACCTGCTGATGCTGCAGGGATGTCAGTTTGCAGGCAGGCTGAGGAGGCCGACACCTCCTGACACCCTTCACCCCGCAGTCCCTTTAGGATACTGGCACACCTGCCAGGCACTTATTTCACGCCCCACCCCCCACCCCCGCCTCAGGCATTGTATGTGATGGTGTTTATTTTTTGTTCTCGAACTTCATTGTTGGCTCTTGGCATCTTTTTTATTTTTGTACATCCTTTTAGTTGCACTCCTAGTCTCCTTTATGAAAGAATAAATAAATTGGAACGTTGAGTGAGGACAGAAGCATCAGCCTCATCTGCTACATTTTCATTTGATAGACTTTAGCATGACAGGTATTCTTTGAAGGAGATGCCAAAACCGTCTTTTGTATCTGTGGTGATTAATTTTGAGTGAAGAGTATAAAGAAGAACAAGGGTTGTCATATACCTGGCCGATCATATTACCTAAGTTGGCTTCCTGCACTTAAACTATCTCCAGAATACTTGAGAAGTCATATAACCACACGCTCGTGCACACACACTCACACACACACACACACACGCACACACGCACAGGCAGTGAATATAGATATGCATGCATACGAGCACGCATGTATGGACATTTGTACAGACACCAAGTTTGTGCTTTTTGATTAAAATTTCTTGTATAGAAACTGAAAGTAAGTTAGTAAATTATTATTATTATTTTTTGTTAGTAAATTATTGTTTGTTAGGGATTGGGCTTCCCCGGTAGCTCAGATGATAAGGAATCTGCCTGCAATGCAGGAGACCCGTGTTTGACCCCTGAGTTGGGAAGATCCCCTGGAGAAAGGAATGACAACCCACTGTAGTATTCTTGCCTAATGAATTCTGTGGACAAACCATGGGGTTGCAGAGTCAGACACGACTAAGTGACTAACACTTTCACTTCACTTAGGATTGGGGGTAGGAACAGGTACTGGACATGAGGGATCTTACTGGGCTGTTGAAAATGTTTTGAAAGTAGATGAAATACTGGCTGCACAACTTGGTAAATTTACTCAAAGTTATTGAATTGTACACTTAAAATGGGAGTGTTTATGGTATGTAAATTATCTCAGCAAAGCTGTTAAAAGTTGATATCCCTAACTTTGAGTCCTTTTGGGGCCTAGGTTACATATAATAGGAAAAATTGTATCACTGCAGTTGTTTTTACCTGCTCTTTTCCCACTGAGGTCTGTTGACTTCAGCTGTGGAGAAGTCAGACTCTGAGATAACAGGGCCGGATAAAACCTGGTGCCAGGGGATACAGAAGTCTGCCCTGACCTCTGTTGGCCAGCAGTGAGGTTGCTGTCCACTGTGATGTGAGGAGCCAACGGAAAGGGGGGGTCTGTGGGTGCAGCAAGGGGACGACACTGCCAAGCAGGCCCCTGATAGCACCATGTTTCCAGGCCGCAGGTGGGTGTTCCACAAAATAAATAAGTAAACATCCCAGCGTTCAGCTCTTAAGTGACGGCGTTTTTCTCTTCTTTTGCAGGTTGTCTTAGTCTTTGCTCTCAGCATTGGTGCACTTGTAATATACTTCATAGATTCGTCCAAGTGAGTATTCAGTATGTTTTCTTGCCCTCTTTTCTAAAACAATCACAAACTTTTACATTGATCTTTAACACCAGCCTTTGCAAGAGCCTCCTTGAGTGTGGGAGACTTTTGGAGGAAGGCAGGGCTGTCTGTGTTAATTTTCTGAATCGGAAAGCAAGCTCTCATGAGAAAGACTACTTTGATTATACTGTACTAGGAGGGTGAGAGAGGAATCTGGGGTCATCAAACTTTTTCACTGGCTGTTACTGCTATTAAAATAGCTGTTTCCTGGTGTGGTATTTGTGCTGAAGGTAGAAAGAAGTCAAGAGGTCTCTGATGTGAATTTGCAACCTCTGAGAGGGTCATGGTGTCCAACTGGTGAGGGTGTGAGCCATGCTTGCCATGGCAGTTTAGAATCCTTTTCTTATTAGGGTTGCCAATGCTTTGCTCTTATTGGAGGTCAACTTAGAAAGCATGATGCTATCCTTTGCACTGGCAGTTGAATAGTCAACTGAAGCATCGCTGGCTGGTGCTTCTTGACTCATGAAGGTAAGGAGATGGGACAGAGGAGTTTGTGATAACTCCCAGAGTGGAGGCCCACGGCTATCTGAGAATTCCTAGAGTGGACACTCATGCAGACGCCGGGGGTGCCAGCTGAGAGGACTGGTGCTCTGGGTGGGGTCTGTCTGTGTCACACACAGAAAAGGTTTTGTTTGAGGCAGAAGAGGGCGCTGAGCAAAGCTGCTCAGTGGTGGCCAGTTCTGCCCTGGTTCCCGCAGGTGTTGCCCCCACTCCCACTTGTACATCATTTGTTGCAACTGATCTGTCACAGGCTTGAAATTGACAGCATCTGGGAAACTGGAGCTGAGCTGGTTTGACTCCCTTCTGTGGGGACATGAACCTGACACCTGACGGTGGCCTTAGGCTCTTTGCATTGTCCACCGTGAGAGTGTTTTTGATTCCCTGAACTCTCAGCCTAGAACGCGGCGGTGCTAGAGTTTGATCTGAGGAAACCTGCTTGGTATCCCTTTTGGCTCAAAGCCTGGTGTGCCTGAATTCTGAGTTTAGTGTTCTTTTCCTGTGGCTCAGGATGGTAGTAATTTCATGCATGCCTAAACTCTGAATTTCTCAGAGTTACTGATCACCAGCCAAAGGATTTTGTGCATTTGGGTGCTGAGCCAAAATCATGTCAGGGAAGATAAAGAAAACATCTCCTCTCATCACCTGTCTCTGGGAATTGGCCATACCTAGAGTATCAGCGGTCCTTCAGCCCATCCACATGCACAAGGCTGGACTGCCCCCGCCCACCGCAGGTGGACTCTTAAAATGTTCTCCAGGATTGAGATTCCATGCACTTTTCCGTCAGCTCTTCCTGGCCAAGAGAGAAAAGAGCTTTTTAAGTTTGGAAAACTCCAACTGGCATGTCATCGAAGGTAAGCCTCATTTGAATATCTCCTCTTCATAATTCTGGATCGTATTTGAATTGAACCGAATATCTTCTAGAGCCGCTTGTCTTATTTCTCCGTTTTCTCCCCCAGGGCTGAGGAATGTTCTCAAAAGTCTTGGAGCACACCCTGTGTCGGCTTCCATGCAGAGCTCAGGAAGCAGTTACAGGCGTGTAGTCTGTGAGCCCCAGATAGGCAAACCCTCACGTGGAAGTGAATGGGGTGATCGGTCAGAAGGACCTTGGCGCCTTCTTTCCTTGTCGCTCCTTTTTGGCTCCTCTGTGTTTCTCAGAAATAAAATGCTCTTGTAAAATGGGTTTGACTCGTGTCCTTTTTCCCAGCGTCCACTGGGGAGTGGTCTTTGGCTCTCTCCGGTGTGGTGTTCTCAGCTCCAAGTGAGAGGCTGGAAGGGAATAGAATTCCCCAAGGCAGAGCCCTCTTTCCTGGATGCCCCCTGCACCACCTCAGCGTCCTTTGGATTTGGCTGTGATTCTGCTGAGCCTGGGAAAGCCAGCCCTGGGAACCATCTCTGGTTCTGGTTTCCTTCATGGACTTGCAAAGAGTATTCCGTGGATAGACTTGTGGTTCTGTGCTCAGTTTTTCCAAGCAAAAGTGCCAAGAATCTTAGAACCAAGACTGTCCTCACTCCCCCTGGGGACTATTTTAGCCTCATCCTAACGTCAGTCTTTCTTCTGTCACTAAACTGTGTGGTTGGCATAGCGAGGCTTTGTTTATAAGACGATCTTATGTTTATTTGTGTAGCCCTTTCTACTTTTCATTGGAATTACTGCATTGGGTTCTGAAGTCAAACCTCAGGAGTCTGTCTATGGGTGACCTCATCAGTACAGTCGATACCAAGGGTCTACTCTCTTCCTGGGGAAAGTCAGCAAAGATGCTCCCTGTGAGTAGGGAGACGAATTAAAGCAGAAGCAATAAGGTAACCTCCATGATAAGCCACAGATTCATTCCCAAGAATAAAAAGAAAGTCCATTAGACAAATTATAATTAAGCATAGTAAGCAAGATAAAAAGTTCTATCCACATATAAGATGCAAATGAGAAGCGAGTAAGAAAGCAGAATATAAATTCTTAAAGTGCATCCCTTTCATTCAAAACTGTCACCAGTTTTACACACTCGTGGTTTGCCTGGCCATCTGGGCATCTTGGAAAGAGAGCTTTAAGCATCTCTTGGAAGTTACGCTAAATCATCACCCTGGAAAAAAGTGCCTCGTATTCTTCAGATGAATTTCAGTTATAGTATTTATACCCTTCGAGTAAATGGAAGACAATGCATAGGCTTTCCCTTGTGTGAACCTAATTGGGGAGACAATGAATGGTCCATGAAATGGCTTGTCTGAGTGAGTTTTAACCAAAATGTTGGGGGGTGCTCAGGTTCAAGATGTGTGGCTCTCTGCACCTGGCCCTTTAAATCACGCAAGAAATACACGTTAATATAGAAAACAGGCTCCATTGGTCATTGTGGCTGACTCGGTGTCAAGGCAGGACAGTCAGTGCAGGTGGTATGAATAAACAGGCAGTTCAGATGTCGTCATCGGTGGGTTTATGATCTTCTTAACCTTTCAAAGCTTATTTCACCATCAAGAGGCAGTGGGTAAGTCATTTCCAAAGACGACTGCTACACTTCTTTCCTTTTCCATTGTTAAGCCAAGATGGATCCCCACACAGGTCTTTTTCATTCAGGGGTTTGGGAAGCCCTTCTTTGGGTTTAATTTTCTTAGGGTGGTCACCACAGAAGAATCACGTGTGCAGCCTCAAGTGATTACTATCTGCTTGAGACAGATTGTGCTCAGAGCTCCTGGTCTGGAAAGCCAAAGAGAATTACATGAAACCATGTTAACAGGTTTCATTACCCCAGCAGCAGTCTCTTAAGAAACCACCCAAGCAGAGGGAGACGTTCCACCCAATGACTGGATGGACAGAGAAGCATTAAGCCCACCGCACACAGTAATCCCACCTCCCCCCAAAACGTTAAATGGCCACACGAGGCAGATACTGTCCCAGAGAACTCCATTTCCTTTTCCTTCTTTTTCTCCTCCTAGTTTTATTGAGATATGATTGATACACAGCCCCGTGTAAGTTAAGGTGTATAGTGTAAAGATTTGATTTAATGTACGTCATAAAACAGTTACCCCAGTAAGTTCAGTGAACACCCATTATCTCATATAGATACAAAATTAAAGAAAAACCATTTTTCTTCCTTGTGATGAGCACTCTTAGGATTGACTCTGTTAACGACTTTCATTTTTTAAAAGGCACCTGATTTAAGGCGCTTCAGCTCCTAATTCTGATGTCTCTCCATACCCACATCCCTTTTACTCCTACACACTCTGATCATCTGTGAAGCAAAGATTTTTTTTAAAAATTGTACAATGTAGTGAAAAGTGCCCCTGGACATCCCGTGGGTGATAATGTTACTGTTGCTGGTCCCATCCCTCTCTAGTTCCTCCCTTTGACGTGGAAACAGTAATTCTTCTCTAAAAAAAAAAAGACCCAAAGATGTCAGTGTGAGGGCAGGATCCACGGATTGCATAATGTATACGTTCCTGCTGCTTCTAGAATTCCAAGGGAACTGAGGCTGAGACTCAGGGGCCTGGGTATTTGCCTTTTTTCCAAGGGCATTCTTGGAGAGATGACTCAACCTGTGTGAAGATATTTATTCCTGTGATTCGTGTTTAAACTCCACTAGTTCTTGCGTTGCAGTTAGGTGGATTATGAATATTTAACGTTGCACACGCTGAAAATGAAGGTCAAGTCCTGCTCACTGGTGACTTCATTGCTGGCTTGCGTCTCTAAAAAGGCAGGCTACCTGCTGTGAGCAGAGTAAGGCTGAAAGGTTATGCATTGTTAAAAATTTCCTTAATGACTTTATCTGTTCCAGAATGGCTGGTGCACAGTGAGGGGCACCTGCTGATTTCATCGGTCTTTGCTCTCTGCTTCTGGTGTCAGAAATGCTGTTCCGGAGGGTTGTGGACATTGGGCGGTGGGGGGTGGGGATGGCAGCACACGTTTTGGAGAGCGTCTGATCCAAGGGCCAGATTCCAGGAAAACAGTGGTGTTACGATGTGAAAACGGCCTTCCCCCAATTCATTCACTTTATATTCAGTTCATTCATTCGAGACAACTTCATTGTGATCATGATGAATATTTTCCACATGGTCAAATTGCTTATGGTTAGGTATGGTTATTGACCAGACTGTTTTCATAGTCTCTAAAAATAGCACGGGCATCATTGATGTAATGGGGATACCCAGAGCTTTAGTAGAACTGGCTAGTTACTCTCCCATTTTACCTCCCTACCTGAATCTTTACACAGCCAGGCCTCTAATCCCTTTGCCTAGAAATTCTCCTTAAAAGGAGAGAGAGGGCGGAGGAACATTCACTGATCCTGTGCTGTGTGCTGAGGTAAGGCGCTAAGCCCTTCAAAATTAATTATATGTGCAGTCTCATTGAATTGTCCTGACAACTTGATAGGGTGGGGCCTGTGACCTATTCCACTTTACAGATGAAACTGCAGTATTTTGCCCAAAACCACGTAGCTAGTAAATCCTGGAGCTAGGATTTGAATCCACACATCTAAAGTCACCTCACTTGCAAGTCAAGGAGTAAAATTCCAGATGTGGAAGTGTCTGCGTGGGTTCAGTAGATGTTACAGGAGAGTTCACATAGCCTCGTCCTGCCAACTCATCTGTCTTGTTTCTTGTTTCATTTTCCATCTCCCCATTCCGCACCTTTGGGGCCAAGTCTGCAAGGCAGCCATGCTTACAAGGGTCCTGTGAGCTTCCTTACTGGGACATGGGGTGTTTGGACCATGTACTGTCTGATGTGTGTTTGAGCCTTGATTCATTCTAACCTATGGCTCAAAAAAGAATGTCTTCTCTTTCAGTCAAGAGGCAGCATTTTGTGATGGAATAAGATCAAGTTAGCAAAGAACAAGGAAAGCTGATTGTTTCTTAAAGGCCTGTCCCACTAATTGAATTATTTCCTGGTGGAAACCCCCTTTGCCCTCCCATCCTTACCTAGGTCTCTGAGCCTGTTATTTGGCAGGTTAAGAGGAGATAACCAGAGAGGCTCTGCTTCCCCATTAGTTTCTTTTATCTCTTTAGAGGGTTTCAGGATAGAGTTAATCTGTTACAGTTCTGCGTCAGAGTTCGTTAGAGCATTATGTGTACATCAAACCGGTGGACTTTAGGAAAATTTGATTCCAAGTAGGTTTCTGTGTAGGTCTTTGAAACCGTGTAAGATATCTAGCCTCCAGCTCTGGGCTTGTTATTGCCCATCCCACACACAGGTGTTGACCTCGAGCAGGCATCTGGGAGAACTGTGAGGCCAATGTACGTTACTCCCAGAACAGTACGCTGGGACCTGTAAAGGAGCACGAATGCTACTTTCCTTGTCGCCAGTAGCACACCCCCCATCCCCACAGCAGGAGCAGCTGGGCAGCCTGTGACACCGCAAAGGAAGCTCACCATTTATTCTGGACCCAGCTCCTTTATGGAACCTGGTCCTTCTAGGTAACGTTCGGAGAAATTGGCTCCAGCTCCCCACCTTCATGCCCTTTTCAAGACATCGTGACATGCATTTAAACCTTTGTGGAGGAAGTCAGCACAGATCCCTGTGTGTGTGAAGCATCTCCCTATTTTTCCCTTTTCCTTTTTAAATACTCCCCCCAATTTTCTCCATCCCTCACTGACATTTTTATTGCCAGGCTTTGGTTTGGAAAATTATGGGTAGGGAAAGTTCAAGGGCAGGATGTTCAGAACAGCACTGCACATCTGTGAAGGGAACACAACAGGAGAGCCAGCAGCTGTTGAAAGAATGGCATGTCAGATGGTGGAGGGGGCCAGCCCACAAAAAGAGGGCTGGGGGAAAGGAGACGCCTTAGGGGCAAAGAGGCTGTAAATAACTCCCAATGGGAAGTCCTGTCCTCGTTCGCAATTTAACCTTGAATAGTAACCCTCAATTCTCGGACATGGTTTTTGCAAATTGCCCTTTTTATATCAGTGGGCTGTAAGCCTGGTAGAGAAGACAGGTAGAATATGCTGAGAGGGTAAGCGACCTTGTTCCTTCCATCTTCCACACTGCACAAGGGTCTAGGCTTTCTCGCTTGCTACTCACTGTGTAGGAGATGCAGAGGTACCACGGGCAATAGCAGCTAGAAACGTCAAGGGAACTGCTTATCTTCAGCATTTCCTGGGGCAAAAATCAAGGGCTGTTAGGAGTGGGAAGGAAGATGGAGCTAGACTTTCCAGGTTTGCTGCAAAAGACAGCTTTAGAGTAAAATGCTGCAACTTGCCGAGGCTTCAGAGTTCACCCAGTAGAGTTTACCCGGAACGGAGTTCACTGTTCTCTGTGCCTCAGCATCCTCTCCTACAGACTGAGAGCTACGTGACCTTCTTATGGTCGCCCCACCAACTGCAGATAGAACTAGAGCCAGAAGTCAAAGTCCTTCCCTCCCAGGCCAGGCCCTTTTCTACTTGATCTTTTGGTTACTAAATAAAAGATAAAGATGTGACAGTGTTATCCAGTGAATAGCAGAAGCGATAATGACTTTTTACACAATTCTGGACTTTCAGGCTGTTATCTTGGGGGAAATGTTAGGGATGTGGAAAAGAACAGAGATAATCCCAGGTGGAAAAGAGCAAACCCAGCCAGCTGGGTGCTTGGGATTAGTTTATTTCATTCCCATTGGCATGAGGCGTTGAGTTTCTTAAATTTAAGATCCTGCCTTTTCTTTCTGTGCTTGTGTGTACTGTTTCAGAAAGGAGGTTAGAGTCCAGCTCTGTTGTGGGAGGTTGACAGGGCTGAATGCATTGGTCTGGCCTGTTTGGAATTTGTTACACATAACTTTTGAGTACATTTTGCCCCACTGCTCATTTGTTTCCTCTGTGAAAACACTATCTCGTAACTGTGTCTATAAATCCATATGTACTCTACTCTCCAAAATTAGAATGAAGTATTTCTTCTCTTTTCACTACTCTCTAGAATTTAAAAGAAAAACTCAGATTATCTGACCCTCCTTTAGGCCTCTGGCTTTTAAAAAAAAAAAAAAAAAGGAAAGGAAAGAATAATTGTTTTAGGGCAAATGAAGAAGATGCATTCCCTTTCAGACCCAGTTAGTTATTTATGTCTTCTGCAACTAGGGTGTGTTTATACCACCAGAGGGCTGGATCGTCTCCCCATTGCCCAGCTCTGGTCCTTTACCTAAAGTCGCAGCCAGGCATGCATTCAGCAACTGCTGAGAGATCAGTGTGAAAGCCAGCTGGAGGGAAAGATTAGAGTTCAGAACAGTTTGATCCAAATACAGGGGCAGAACACATGCTTAACACAACCATGGTTGCTCTGAGGTGTGGTGTTGACTGGTACAGCTTCATCATGGGGTTTATGGGCTGCAGACAGGAATGGAGATGTGACCTCTGCCTCTTCTTTTATTTCTCTTGTCCTTCTTCCTGACAGCCTGACAAAAGGAAGCTTTGGGGAGACCCTGGTCGGTGATGAGTCATTTGTGGAGTAAAAATAGAGTCCCTTGCGGCAAGGATGCCCTTGGGACTTTTTGGATATACACGTCACTGTTCCCAGAATTGGGGAGAAGGAAGTGTATATGTTTGTGTGTGGGTGTGCATGCACGTGTGTATATAGGAGACAATCTTGTCTCACATATAAATGGATGGGAAAGTACAGCATGGAAGGCTTAGCCCCCAGTCTCATCATAATAACAGAGATGGGCTGAAAGCCGTGTACCTAACTTAAAGGTATCAATCAGGAACTCTTTGTGACCCCATGGAATATAGCCCACCAGGCTCCTCTGTCCATGGAATTCTCCAGGCAAAAATAATAGAGAGGGTAGCCATTTCTTTCTCCAGGGGATCTTCCATTTCCTTCTCCAGGGGATCTTCCTGACCCAGGGATGAAACCTGAGTCTTGTGCATTGCGAGCAAATTCATTACTGTCTGAGCCACCAGGGAAGCCCATCGGTCAAGTCATAGATGTCTATTAAGTACTGACTGTACATGAGGTATTTTTCTAGATACTGGTGGTTTCAAATACTATGTATGAAGCTAGATTTTTTCCATTGAGCTTTTTAAATTATAAATATTTTCACGAGGGCATGGCCATAAATACAGGAAAAATAAGGTAACAAAACAAGATAACCAGTGAGATATCACTAGGCTCTATGTCATCAGTTTCTAATAATGAGCTTTGTTAACAACAAGAGCTGAAGTTTCAGAAGCTGAAAAGGTAGCTGGGTTTTATAGGGTGTTTGGCTCTGGGGCGATTTTGTGTTGAGGAAACAGAAAGCTCAGTCCCCCCTACCAACTCAAGTAATCCATAAAAGGGGCTCTTATTATGGCATGTGCTTTTGGGCTTCTTGGATTTTCTTTTCAGTATGTACCGAGTCCAGTGAAGCCCTGCCTCGAAATTGGCCACTGAGATTAAGAATTGAGAATGCTTTCAGGATGGCAGAACAGAATCCGAAAAGCAAACTGTCCCTGGTGGCAGTAATACTCTTCTCCAATTGTGTGTGGTGACAAACTTTTGGACACTTCTACTTAGAAATATCCAGAAGTGACTGGATAAAAGGCATCTGTTCCATCTTTTTGAAACTGAGGCCTGGGTGTAACATTCCTTACAGGGGCCTCACCTATGAATTTGCCACATGCAGAGCATCCATAGAGATGGTGGGAGACAAAAGTCATGGCTAAGGAGGTGGTGCTACGGGCAGACCCACCACTGCTCAACCTGGGATGCTGGTCTGGAGACTAGCATTTGCCTGGAGGGCTGCCCTGTGATTTCCATGGGCTCTGGGTGCTTTTGCATTCTTAAGTCCATTTCTCTACAAAAATACTAAAAGTTATATTTTACTACTGTTTTTCTATAAAGATAAGTATAATCCAGGCTAGAGTCCTTATGACATGTTCATTATTATTATTTTCTTCTGATTTTGAAGAAATTGGAACTCAGCCATTTTTGTGGGTCGCTGGAAGCATGGAGGGCCCTCGGCACTGTGTCTGCGGTGCCTGATGGAGAATTTGGCTCCCTTCCCTCCCTCCCTGTCAGCCCCAACCGTCTGGAAAATTTCACAGATAAGAAAACATGCCCAGAGACAGATGCTTTATACCACAGCCCTCCCGGTGTCATCTAATTGTTTCAGATGAGAAAATAAAAACAAACATTCCATTTCAAACCGTGTCTTATGACTTGGCTTTGGGCAATAGTAATGTCATTTGATGTCATTTAATAAAAATGACCCCTATAGATATGTCCATTAAAAAAGAAAAACGTAATAGTCTTGCTTTTCTGTTGAGTTTTGAAGACACATGTGCTTTGTCCATCCTTATATCTGAAAATGAGCCTCTCCAGTGTAAGAGATCTGTTCACTGAAAGTGCCACAGTCAAAAATGAACATTTCCTGCATTGAGGTGTTCAAGCTCAAGTGGAAAGGGGTGGGCAGATGTTAGAAATGAGGCTAGCAGATATGCGAGGACCAGGATGAGCTGAGAGCCTGAGCCATCCCTGAAATAACTTCCCACCTGATTGTCCCCAAGCAAAAATGCAGACTTGTGTGGGCAAATCTTCCCTGTTTCAAGAAAAAGAGAAGAAACTGGGCTCTCATGTTGAATCTCCAGTTTTAAATATTGCCCATGACTCTACCACTTTTAAAGTACTCTACAGGCCAAACAAAACATCTCTGTAGGCCGTTTTCAATCTCTATTCTAAACGGTCTCTCTTTCTGGTCTTGAATTAGCTCTGATCCCTGCCTGCCAGAAAATATTCTTAACTCTTAGTCTTCTGACTCCCAAAAAGGGGCCCTTCTCTTTCCATGGTGAGCAAGCCCCAGCTTGTTTCCCATTTAACATGTTTGCAAATGCTGCATAAGAGAATGTCCACCTTTCTCTAGACAAATACTGTATGTTGCAGCAACAAATCACCCACAACTTACTGTAAATCCCCAAAGACACATATCAGTAAGTCTACATCATCCCTGAAAATAACATCGTTAGGACCTCATAAACATACACTCTGTTTATTTAAGAACTGCAAGAGCTTTTTAAACATGGTTGCTAAGTCACAAGAGTCTATTTTCCAGGACATAAATGGAAACGAACATAACCCCCTTAAATTGTCAGATTATTTATAAGAAATAAAGGTCCAAATCTCTCTGTTCTGCTGGTGTATTACTTCACCGAAAGAGAGTTGGCTATACTAAGTGTGTCGGTGATAATTGCTCAAGATTATTTTCTGACAAATGGGCACATTTGAAACTTGGTTTAATCTTTAACATATGTTGGCATAAAAGCATGGGTTAACATAGATAAACCCTGGGTGTAGTTTCATCAACCTTAAATTTCCCAATTTGCCGAGCATTAGGGTCAGCTCGTGAAATTCTTATACTGTGACCCCTTCAAGGACAAAATAAAGCATGGCATCTCTGTACCTTCCTCTCCAGATACAGTCTCAAGTCTGAGCTATGGCTCCCTCTCCTGAATTTTCACTGATTGTGATTCTCTCAGGAAGAAACCATAGGTAGGGCTCCAGGGTCCACCTGTTAACATACTCTACCCACATTCTTGTTCATGCAGACGTCCTATTCAGAGTCCCCATTTCTTCCTTTGAGAGCTGGTGTTTTTACCTTGCCTTCCCAGTCCCCACAGAAAATGAGCCCATAGCCTGGTTGGAGATACACTTGATCTTGATGCCCTAGAGGAAACTGCAGGTACTGTCTGCAGAGAAAGGTGAAAACATGATGCTATTAGGTGGCTCCACCTGGCACATGCTTTTTCTTCTAGCAGCAGGAGGAGATGGGCGAGGACTGCATTAAGGATTTTTCCCTCTTCCTAATAGCATCAACAGCAATAATAAGACAAGGTCTGTAAAGAGCAGCATCAATAATTGAGCCATGCAGCCTGTTTGTGCCTTCGAGCACATCTGTTATCAAGTACGTGGTGAGGCTGGGAGACAGGCAAGGAGAGGGTACCTGGTGCCTGCGTGTCTTGTGTGTGTGTGTGTGTGTATGCTTGAAGGAGGCACAAATGGGTGAGGGTTGATTTCTATCAAATCAAATGATAGAAAGCGTGTGTGCATTGCCATGCATGATGGTAGTGGTTCTTTTGTGGGTCAAGCACCCTTTGGGGGATTTGATGAGTGCTATAGGAATTTTTGCTTGTCAGGGATTCTCAAGTTAGTCCGTGGACCCAAGTTAAGGATTCCTGCTCTGTTAGGGTAGTCTTACCTGCTCGCTCACTCTGTTTTTTTGTTTGTTTTCCTGCCATTAAGATCACATGGCAGAGGGCAGTCTTCATACCCAAAGTAAAGATTGATTGGGAACCCTCCCCTTCCTGGGCATACAAGACAAGTCTCAGTATGAGTCTCTCTGTGGTGTATACCTCTCCTTGGGTCATACCCCTTCCCTCATTGCATTTGAAATCTTGAAAATGTAGGGGCAATGCTGACGTGACTAGGGAAGGGAGGCCCTAGAATTCCCAGCTATTCCTCTAATACCAAGCAACTCAGGAAGCAGTATGTAAAGTGAGACGAATCTAAAGGCCAGAGCCTAAACACTGTGTATTCTGCCTCTCTTATACATTGTGAGTTAGCACCTGTTTTTAGGGGCAGTTTTCCTCCTTGAGCTATGAGTCAAATATGCAAATAATCTCCAGTCAAAACCACTCCTTCTGAGATGCAGCTCTGGGGCACAGGACCTGGGCATCATTGGGGTGCCCAAACAGATGCAGAAAACAACTGCCACCTCTCTGCAAGACTGTGACTCTTCCCTACTACTGGAGAGTCGCTGGGGATCACTGTGGACACATCCAACCTGTCTTCAGACCAGTTTGACAGAGAACAGCAGGGAAGCTTCTTAGAGAAGCCCCATCTCCCCTGAATTCCCTGCCTCCCTCAGATTCCTTGTCTTAACCTGTCTGCAAGCTGGTCGACTATGACCATTTAATTGGTACGGGGAAGGCGGGAGGGGTGGGGAGAAGCAGGCAGGGGTGACTGGAATTCTGGAAGATAGAGATTTCCTGGAGATGAATGAGGGGAAGCATAATGGACAGGCCTGCATGCGGGGCTACATGCAAGCAGAAGGTTACTGACCCTTGCTTAAAAAGAGCATTGACTGAGGAGGAAACTTTTGCCAGCTCTCTCTTCCCTGAGCTGGTTGGGCCAGGACTCTGCATTCATGTGTGTATGAATGCCCTGTCCACTGAGGGGCTGCAGGGTTAGCTGGGAGCTCTGGCTAGGAATGAGAATGGGTGGAAAGGAAAGCCAGTCCTTCCTGGTCGTTAGCAGCAGGCTCTGGAATCTGACCTTCCGGGCTTCATCTTGCTCTGCCTCTTTAGTGCCGTGTGTCTTTGGGCAAGCTGGTTACCTCTCCAAACTTGTGAAATGGGGTGAAATGGTGATGAAGGATGATGATATTACTTTCCTTGGAGTAGTGTGCAGAAAGAATTAGGTGATGCATGTAAAAGCTCTTAGTACACTGCCTAGCATGAAAGTGGCCAAAAATGTATTAAATATTGTTGTTTTCCTTTTGAGGTTTATTTTGAAACTTTTAATCATTTCTTTAAAGGGACAAGGTGTAAACACATTAAAGTTAAGGGGAAAAAACAAGATGTATTACAAAGCAGCCATGTGGTTAATTATCGAGGTAGTGGGCAAGACCTGAGTTTCTTAAAATTGCAAGTCTCAATTCATTACTAATTTGTAAAAGCAATAGAGTGGGACACAGCAAGAATCTTTTTTTTTTTTTTTTTTAAAGGAGATTGAACAGACTTAGATAAAAATACTGCTTGGGAAGGTCAATGTGATTATATGAAAATTTTCTCTCGATTATGTACACAGATCTCTATATAATATATAAACATATGGTGTGTGCTGGTTTGTGACGTAAGATATATTTCTTCATTTGGGTTTTGTTAAAAAGTGGTTTGAGAAACACTAGCTTTAAGTCCAGAAGAGGGTGTGCTTTCTGGGCTGCAGTAATTTAGGACATCTTCAAGTAGGAAAGAAGACTAGATCTGGGTCCCCAGGCATGGGTGGAGCTTAGATAATACAGAAGAAGTGGGGAAGGTGAGCTGTCCACAGGACCACTCATTTCTGACACCACCTGCAAGTTCGGGGAGCTCCCCAAACCACCCCTGACTTGTTAGAAGGACTATGGAACTCACTGGAAGCTGTTATGCTCACAACCAATTTACTACAAGGAAAGGGTATAGGTTAAAATCAGCCAAGGGAAGAGGCACAGAAGCCAGACCAACCCAGGGAAGTACTAAACACAGAGCTTCCGCACTGTTCTCTCCCTTTGGAGTCATGACGGTGGTTCTTTTCTAGCGTTGATGCGTGACAACATGTGAGGAATTCTGCAAATTTGGGAAGCTCACTGAGCCTTGGTGTTCAGAGTTTTTATTGGGACTCAGTCACATAAACTTGTGTTGACTGACCTTCTTCAGCCACGTTGGAGCTTGACAGCTTCCACCTGACCCAAAGCCTCCACCATATATCATGTTGATGGACTTTCTCATGCAGTTTACCACCCTTTCCCTACTCCCAATCTTACTGTTCCTACCTGGCTGACCCAAGACCCTCAAAAGACTTTGTTCAGACATGACATCCCAAGGGCTGAGAGATTGCCTCCCAGCAGCTGACGGCCAAGGGCAGATGTCTCTTGGGCAAGGCTGACATCTTTGCAGCTGAGTCAGTGGAGGGACTGGGCTGGCTGGAGAAGGGGTCTCTCTTGGAGAAGGCTGGAAGTGGGTCCTTTGACTACATCCATGAATAGCAGAGGAGAAGGAAATACTACTTTACAAGATGTGGTGTTTCCAGGGTCTGTTAATGTCAGCAAATCACCATTGAACATGATTATCCATCTCCTTGGCACCCACCTATACCCAAGCTGAATAATTTGGTGATTCAGCTGGTAAAAATGAGACTGGGCACAGGGGCCAGGAAAGGGGCTGCTGGAGGCATGCTCCTCACATGACTGAGCTGCCCCGGGCACAGGGGACCCCTGGATTGACCCCATTTGCTGCCTTCTCAAAGTGACCAGCACTCTTCCTGTGCCCTGTCCTTTTGCAGACCCAGTAGATGGGCCTCCAGGTGCCCTCAACAGATTTGGTAAGGAGAGCATCTGTCTTCCTGCTCCAGTTTAACTTCCTTACCATAAGGCTTGATGAGGTCAAAACCAGAAAACACTGAGACCTCAAGCTGGGGATAAAATGCGGATCTGGCATATCATCAGGCCATGCTGCCCCCTCGCCACCTGACAAATGAGACAATCCCCAGCCGGGGACAGTTTGTAATTGTGCAATCAAATTAACTTGGATTTCAGCTTAATGAAGTGCTTAATGTCCCAAATGAGGCCGAGCCCTAATATTTAGAGAAGCAAACTGGACCCCAGGAAAGCAAAGAACAGACTTCAGCTTAGTGCCTATTAGTATTAATTGTGCTTGCAAAATAAACCTTTTCAAAAATTCATCCTTTCATGTGAGACAGTCCATTAGCACCTAGTTTTGCTATATTTTTGCTGAGGGGTTTTTCTGCTGTGGCTCATAAACAGGACAGTGGAAAGAACATTTTATTGAAAATTTCCGCTAAATTCTACATCCTAGGGCATATTTCTTAACTTTACAGGATCTCAGCTTTCTCAACTGGATAATCAGAAATGTCCCCCTCTTTTTCTCTGAAATTCGTATTTTAGTCTCCCTAGAAGTGTCTTGTTGTAGTTTAAAAAAAAAAACAAAACCTGATAATCTGGAGGCAGGTAGATGTGGTTACAAAATCCTGACTCTGTTACTCACTAGCTCTGTTACCTTGGGAAGAATATAACTGCTCTGAGCGTTTATTTCCATAACTGTAAATATGGATAATAATTATTCTGGCTCCTTAGTTCTGAGAACAGTAAATGAGACGCTGCACATGAAGCACTTACTACAGGACGTAGGACATGATGGCACTTATTAAATCTGATGATGATAATATAAATGTGAAATTATTTTCAGTATGAATTATACATCACTAGCTTGGTATGGGTAATCTTTATTTTCATTAAGATGATGAGTTCACTCTTGTTTAGAAAATGACTGATGATTCAGTAATTAGCTCAATAAATATTTATTGAGTGGCTATTATGTGCCAGGCACTACATTAAGTACTAGGCACTAACCAGTTGTAGTGTCAGAGGAACACAGGCAATAAATATGTCAGCAAATAAATAATTTAACTTGATGATCCTTGCTGTGAAGAAGGTAAAACTGGTAATGGGAGAATTGGGGTTCCTTGGCTTGTTATGTGGAGAAGATGATGGCACCCCACTCCAGTACTCTTGCCTGGAAAATCCCATGGACGGAGGCACCTGGTAGGCTGCAGTCCATGGGGTCGCTAGGAGTCAGACACGACTGCGTGACTTCACTTTCACCTTTCACTTTCATGCATTGGAGAAGGAAATGGCAACCCACTCCAGTGTTCTTGCCTGGAGAATCCCAGGGATGGCGGAGCCTGGTGGGCCGCCATCTATGGGGTCGCACAGAGTCGAACACGACTGAAGTGACTTAGCAGCAGCAGCAGCAGCAGCAGCTTGTTATGTGCTCAGGAGTCCTTTGGTGGTCTTGTGAAGACTATGACTCCATCTCTCAGAATATTTATAAATGTATAATATAAAAACATTGGATTGTAAGAAAACCAATTATATTGAAATACAGTTATCATAATATATAAAAACAAGTTCATTATTGAATGTGCCTCTTAGTGCATTATTATGAAGACCAAGAGCAATGGTTCTAATACACTCCTATAATTTTAAAGTAGGATTAATGTAAATGATATTTTGAGATATGTGCATCAGTTATAATCCTAGATGTAAATATCTGGGGTTTTTATTGCTAACAAAGTCAGAAGTGTGATTAATACTTTTCTAGTTTTCTGCTCACATTTTTATGTACATATAAAGAAATGCCACGTCTGAGTTAGAGGTTCATAAAAGTAAAGATGTAATTTTTCTCATCCAAGTTGGTAGACTTCCTGAATATTATCCTAGGACCTCTTGGGAATTTGTGGCCCCTGGGTAAGAACCTTTGGAATAGAGTGTGATTTGTGATGGGGGGTGAGCTGTTTTATTGAGAGAGAAATCATGTGATTTCTACTTTTAAAAGTCATTCTGGATGTATAGGTTAACAAACTAGAACTCATCATTCAAAATAAAACATTTATAGTTGATTGATTTTTGATGAGGTACCAAAATCATTCACTGTTGAAAGAGTAGTGTGTTTTTTAAAAAGATGCTGGGACACCTGTATAGCTACATGTAAAAGAATGAGGTTCGACCTTTACCTTACATCGTATTCAAAATTAACTCAAAATGGATCAAAGACCTAACGTAAGAGAGGACTGTTAACCTTTAGAAGAAAATAGAGGTAAACCTTCGTGACAATAGATTTGGCAGTTAATTCTTAAGTATGATACCAAAAGCATAAGCAAGAAAAGAAATACGTAAATTGAACCTCATCAGAATTTAAAAGCTTTGTTTCTTAAAAGACACTATCAATATGTGAAAAGACAGCACAGAATGGGAGAATACATTTGCATATTGTATATCTGATAGGAGACTTGTATCTAGACTACATAAAGAACTCTACAACTCAGTAATAAAAAGACAACTCGATGAAAACATGAGCCAAGGAGAGAGATTCATCAACACATTTGTCATCAGTGAATTGTAAATCCAAACTTCAATGAAATACCACTTCACACGCACTAGTATGGCTGTAATAAAAAAGACAGCTCATAACAAGTGTTGGCAAGGGGAAGATGTGGACAAATTGTAAACTGCTGATGGAAATGTAAAATGATACGGTAGCTTTGGAAGACAGTCTGGCATTTCCTCAAAAAGTTCAACATGGAGTTGCCATAAGACATGGTTATTCCACGCCTAGGTATATACCCCAAAGAAATGAAAATAAATGTCAGACACGACTGAGCGACTGAACTAAAACTTGTACCTGAATGTTCATAGTAGCATTACTTATAAGAACAAGAACATGAGAACAACCTAAATGCTCATCCATGGAGAAATGGTTAATATAACATGGTGTATCTATGCAATGGAATATTAGGCCATAAAAAGGAATGAAGCACTGATATATGCCACAACATGAATGAAGCTTGAAAACATTATGCTAAGTGAAAGAAGTCAGTCATAAATTATATGACTTTATTCATGTTGAAGTTCAGAATACGCAAGTGTCTAGAGACAGAGGATAGATTAGTGTTTGCTTTAGGCCTTATAGAGTGGGAAGACTGGCAGTTGACAGCTAAAGGATGCAGAGGTGTTTTTTTTTTTTTTTTTTTTAGGTCATGAAAATGTTCTGAAGTTGATTGTGGTGATGGTTGCACAACTCTGTAACTATACTAAAAACTATTGAGTTGTACGCTTTAAATAGGCGAATTGTGTGGTATGCAACTCAGTAGAGCTGTTATCAAAAATAGTCCTTTTGACTATGATGCAAACGATAGAGTGTAAGGCCCAAGATTTTTATCTCACAAAGAGAATATTTGGGAGGCTGATACTTCATTAGTCCCAGCTGAGAAGGTTATCTCTTGGGCTAGGAGGGATGGAGTTGGTGAGCACATACTATGAGGTATCATGTACAGAACATGCTGGTTAGTTGAAAAGAGAACTCAAGAATGACTTCTAGGCTGTGAATCTTAATAACTAGTATTATCCTCCTAGAAGACTAGAGTTTCAGTTCCAGTCTGTAGAAATGTTGAGAGGATTAGTGGCAGACCTAAAAACGACAAACTTTCAGAGAGCTGGGCAGCAAGGTGTTAACACCATCAATTTCACTGTACTTTTAACAGGAAAAGTATTTACTGTATACCTGTACATACTCATACATCTTTATACGCACACTCTTGCATTCAAGGCAATGACGTAAAAACCACACACTTCAGAAAGCCAAGCCAGCATGGAAAGAATGAGCCCTGAGCCTCATGACTTCTCAGGCCAATGCAGGTTTGTTCAGTGGAAACAGATTGGAGCAAGCAGGAAAGAAACTGTTTGAGAATTTATGTATCTTAAACATGTCCATCAAGCATAATTTTCTCCTAGTCACATGTACAAATAGTAAAGGAGAGAAAAGTGTCATTTCAGGGTTTTGGGTATTATGAGATTTTTATATCAGCAGAATAATGGATAAAAGGACCATGATTTCTCCAGTCACTTGGCCCCAGCTAAAGCCCAGGCTTAGTAAATCATCAATCCTGGGTGGGTTAAAACCCAAGTTACTTAGGGTTCTTCTCTAGAGACAGCATGGCTTCAGTAATGGATAAGAGCTCTGGAAATTAAAGCAGTAATCATCTTGTTAATAGAGATTATCCACTTCACTTCAAGCAAAAGCAAATGAAACAGATTCTTTCTGAGCATGTAAATCACTCTGTTGAGGAGAGTCAAGAGTGTTTCATGATGCTGAATTCTCCTAGGATGGTGCTTACCTAGGAATAGAAGGCCTCTCTCCCTGGGTTGGAAATGGAGAAAGCCTTCCCGGAGGACCTTAGCCTTGAGCCAGAGAAACAGGAGTTGGGATACAATTAGTTATGCTTGAAGAAGATATGTTTCCCTTACTATTTTTCTCCTTTCCCTGTAGTGCCCTTGGGGAGCAGGAGTACCCAGCTGCATTGTCCAGCTGTGTTAAATTAATTGACAGAGGGCTCATTTCTGATCCCAATCCCAGCAGTGGAACTTCACTGTACAACTCTAGGTTAGGCAACTCCGCATGGGTCCCTTTCCTCACTCACAGAGGACAGAGTGGGACAGAGAAATTGAAGGGTCATTTTCTACTCTTTACCACCCTTGATTGTCTTTTTTTTTTAAATTGAGGTAAAATACACATAACATAAAATTAGCCATTAATCATATGAAAGTGTCCAATTCAGTGGCATTCAGTATATTTCCTGTTATGCAGTCATCACCTCTGTCTAGTTGCAAGACATTTCATTACCCAAAAAGGAGACCCCATACCCATTAAACAGTCATTTCCTGCTTCCCTGTCCTCCTTGCCCCTGACAGTTACTGATCTACTTTCTGTCCCTATGGATTCACTTCTTCTGGATGTTTCCTATAAATAGAATGGTACATATGTGACCTTTTGTGATATTTGTGACCCTATTTTCAAGGTTCATTCATGTTGTCTTGTGTGTCAATGCTTCATCCCTTTTATGGCTGAATAATATTCCATTGTATGGATATATCCCATTTTATTTATCCTTTCATCTGCTGATGGGCTTTTGGGTTGTTTTCACCTTTTAGCTATTGTGACTAATTGCTGCTATAAACACTTGTACACAAGCATTTGTTTTAGTTCCTATTTTTAATTCTTATATATCTGGGAGCAGACTTGCTAGGCTATCTAACAGTTTTAACTTTATGGGGAATCACTAAACTATTTTCCATGGTAGTTGTACAGTTTCACATTCCTACCAACAATGTGTGAAAGTTGCAGTTTGTCCACATCCTCGCCAACACTGGTTATTTTCAGTTCTTTTGTTTCTGTTTCTGTCTGCTTATAGTCATCACTTGTTGATTTCTAGAGTAGAAGCAGCTCACGCTCAGTGTTTGATACCCACTCCGGTTCATGTGAGGCATTTGCTCCATCTTCCACGGCAGTTTTAGGAGTGGGCCAGCGGGGCAGCGTGGGAAGTGCAGGTCTGCCTCTTTATAGGAGTGCAACCTTGGCCGAATTGTGGTCTCTGTATGTCTTGACCATTTTATCTGTACACTGGCCATGGTGTTGCCTTCCTTAATATTGAGTGAAGATAATGAGTCACTTCATTCCATGTGCCTAGACGATAGTAGACTGAGTAAACCATCTTCTTTCTCAGCAATGAATACGAGTAACGGGAATGGGATAGATTTCAAATAATCCACTTTTAAACTCTCACTATTTTTGGTATTGGACTTCATCATAGAGTGTCCTCTTTGCAGCAGGTTCCCTGTCAAATCATGCTTGATTAAGTTAACAACTGAAATTTTAATTTATCTATTCTCTGTGTATACCTCTTGATGAGGGTGAAGGAGATAAATGTTCATGATGAAATCAGGAAGATAAACTGGGCTACCTTTTGATCTTGAGATTCTCCAGGTGGATGATTCACCTTTCTTTTACTTTCCACAGTGTCCATGGTTCAGGATGGACTTGGAGTAGTTATTGATCAGACCATAGCCTTCTTATCATTCTAGCAAAAAAAAAACTGTGGACCACAGGCTGCTATATTAACTTTGGAAAAGTCAGCAACTATTTATATTATTCACAATCTAAACTTACATCCCTACAGAAAAATTTCAACCACACCTTCTAACACTCACTGATAGGTCCCAGCGGTATTTTAATAGTGGATTTTTCTTTTCTTGGTCTTAAGTGCTGTAGGTCCTCACACGAGTGCAGAGGGTCACTTCTCCCTTGGAGTCTGGCCCCAGTGGAGGGAGGTGCCTTGTGACTTGACTACAGGTGGTTTGAGCTGGAATTTCTGACCACTGAGGGGTGGTTAAATAATGAGAAAGAATGAGAAGAGCCGGGAGAGTGTTTAGATCCAGTGCCCAAATAGCTCAGAGCATGGTAGACCAAGGAGACACCTGGACAGGCTAATAAATTTTCATGCCTTCAGATTGGTATTCTTTATAATTTATTAAATACTTATTTAGTGAAGAGACTGAGCTTCCTCTTGGGGAAAGAGGGAGGGGGAGGAAGAAAACTATTACAGAGATACCCCTAAGACCCTGGCCACTTGGCTCCAGGAGTTCGGAGACCCTCTATTGGTCTTTGAATTTATCCTTACAGAGGCTTACCTTCTTACAAGTGGTTTGCCCCAGCATTCTTCCTAATCATGTGTGGTAAGTACTCTTGTTGAAAATCCCATTTTTTGATCTTGTTATGTTTCCAGTGATTTCTTGGGCATCTTATACATTGACCTCCAGGAAACTGGCCAGTTGGCCTACCCCCCCTAATTCATCTCTGGCCGAGAATTTTCCAGAAAGCTTTTAATGGAATGCTTACTCTGTGGTAGGCATTGTGCTAAGCTGCTTGTGTCACCTGTTCATCCTCATAGCAGCCGGTAAGGTAGGTGCCAGTATCACCCCCATAACAGGTGAGGGGGGCTTCCCTGGTGGCTCAGACAGCAACAAATCTGCCTGCAATGTAGGAGACCTGGTTTCCATCCCTGGGCCAGGAATATCCCTTGGAGTAGGAAATGGCAACTCACTCCAGTAACAGGTGAGGAGACCAGGGCACAGAGGGGTTGGAAATGGCAGCTAGCATATGGCACAAGGAGGATTTGAGTCCAGATTTTTAACTTTAATCCCTACATTTGTCTTGGGCAAAATTGCATCTTATTTCTTTCGAAGTCAGGATTTCAGATGTTCTGATAACGATAGCAAGTGAAAACAGTTTGGGGACCATTTCATCCTAAAACAGCATATATACACACCCTTGTGATTTATTTCAGAATCAAAATCGCTACAGTCATGAAGTATCTATGATGTAAATCTTTCTGAGAACTGGTGCATTTATAAAGGTGTTTCTGTTTTAATTTGGTTCCTAGGAAGTTAGCATCCCTGTCACAGTTTGCATTCGGCAGGACTTTCCAAGTCACTGGCTGACCACAGCTTTAAAATGACGGAACTCTGAAGTTCACAGGCATCTTTGTGGGCCTGCTGCTAAGTCGCTTCAGTCGTGTTCGACTCTGTGTGACCCCATAGACGGCAGCCCACCAGGCTCCCACGTCCCTGGGATTCTCCAGGCAAGAACACTGGAGTGGGTTGCCATTTCCTTCTCCACTTTGTGGGCCTGGTGAACCTCAAAACCAGAACCTTCGTTTAGTCAGACACTCTGCAAGGAAAGTGATTGATCGCTTTTCCTATCTGCAACTAATTACCAAAAAATGCCAGGAACTTAACAGGGAAAATTTTCCACCTCCCGCTTTTCTCTGTGGACCTCAAATTGCTTGATTGTCTGTCTGTTTCCAGGGTGTTGACGTCAGTGCTGATGGCATGCACAGAATAATTATCTAATATGCCGTAAACTCCATGCTATGGTCTGGCAAAGGAAATACTGCCCCAGGCAAAGGGAAAGTCAGATTATATAGAAAAAGCAACCAGCTTTTCCTTAATTACTCCCTAAGAAGGAGAATTCTAGCTCTTAAGATGAATTAAAAGTACAAAAAGAGCATATTTTGCAATGAGGGAGGTACAACTCTCTCTTAGAATACTAAAATTGTTTTCTGGGCATTGACTTAGTAAAATGGAGAAGATAAGAAATTTCCAGTTATGCACCCAGGAGTGTGTGGCTGTCCTAATATAGCATCCCACCCTTTTATCTGAAGCCCCTCCTTACAGGGTGAACGGGTGTCCTCAGAGTCGGTATGACTCATTCCTCTTCTCTCCTGAATCCATCAAGTCCTGGGCTGAGAGAAGGGAAGATAAATGACTCCCAGTGGCCATGTTGTAGATTACTTAGTGCTCGTTGTCAGTTCTTCTCTCCCTGGGAAGGGTTTGAAATGAGATTGTTTTCGACAGACTGTGCATGATAAATGATTTTCTGAGTAAGAAATTGCTTTCAGTGCTGGATCTCACCAAATCACCCTGACACATGCCTGTGGCTGCCGGGGACCTTCTGTTGCCATCTCCTGCTTGGGGACGGGGTGGCGGGAGGGGTGTGGGATGCTGGAGTCTTCAGGCAGGATGGGTCCAATTGGGTATCTCCTACGTGAAGACAAAAGAAGGCCAGGGACCTTTATTTCTGGACTGTGCATTTGGTCAGTTCCTTTTTGCTGATGTGAACAACCTTTTAGCTGAACATCCAGAATACTCGAGACCTGAGAGAAGAAGTAGACCGACTGCAGGGGTGGATACATCTGCTAGTTCTGGATTCTGCTGTTGTTTCCATGTTAGGAGTAAAGCCACTAATATCAGTTATAAATAGAACAGCACTATGTACTCAGCAGGGACGCGGACCCTCTAGGCAATGTTCTCAACCTCTTATTAGTCCGTGACCCTTCCTGAAAAATCATAAAATAGCACGTGCTCCTTCAATAGTATTTGGCATTTCAAGAGAGATTGAATACCATGTCTGAAATCACAAAGGGCTGGCAGAGCATGCCTATTCCAGCCTTTCAGAGCCCTCCTTCCTCCCCTAGATTCTGGGAGAACATGGGCCTCTTGCCTCATAGTCTCATATCTCTTGGCAACAGAAGTCCCAGGGCACTGGCAGGAAGTTACCTCTAAGCTAGAATCTGGGGTCTCAGCGGTAGCACCGCGGGGCTGTTAGTCATGGCCCAGGTGAGATAATTGAGATAATGATCCCTTGGGAGGGGTCCACAGTGCTGTCTGAGCTGCGAACGGGACCTCAGCAGTTTTGGTTTCAAAGGAGGTTGCTACCCTCCTTTTTGTGGACATGTGGCCACCGTGGCTTCCCGACTGCCTCCCGGGTCTTAGTCCCTAGGCTCCTCCTGAAGTCACAGGAGGGCCACAATGCCTCTCTAGTGGTGGTTACACGGTGGCCAACAGCCCAGGCCAGCTCTGTGAGCTGTCTGTGACCAACTATAGGGGTGTCACAAGCTTCTTAGGTAGATAATGGGGGCAGCACCAGCATCTGAGTCTCAGGAGCTCCAGCTCCAGGGCTAGATGCTCTAAATTGGTACTCCAGCAGATGTGGGTCTAGGGCAGGATGGGCATAAGAGGAGGAAGCACTCAGCAACTTGGTGGGTGAAGAAAAGCCGCTCTACCAGCTGATGCTTGAACTGGGTCCTGAGTCTCCCCAAGGCACACCCTGGTCTTTAGCATCATCCTCTAGGCTCAGGCTCTAGATGCTGAGTTACCCCGTAGCCTCTCTTGTGGTGTGAGGGCCCTGCAAAGGAGATGTGCTTCTCCGTATACTCCCTTTAGATCCAGAGACTTGGGAGCTGTATGCAGAGAGGAGACAGGCATACCCATGTGCTCAGCTCTGTTTTCAAAACAGACTTTCAAAGTTGCTGTCATGTGGGATCAAAAGTCTTCTAGGAACCTTTCAGAAGGAATGTGACTCCTCTCCCAATTTGGGATTAAGAGTCACAAACTTGGACCATGCCTTGTTGGTTAGAATGGAGCTTGGAATAACTGACTTTCTATTCTGGGAGCAGACACATCTAGCGCTTAGGTGAGCAGAACCCCAGGTGTGCCTGGGTCTGTGGAACCATAACATCCCACATGTACAGCAAATATGGCAAAAGGAGAGAGACAGAGGCTGAGATTGAGACAGAGTGACTCATGGAAAGTCCCCTTTGTCTGTGCCCCAGTGTTAGCAGCAGGCCAGTAGCAGAGGCATGGCAGAAAAAGCTGTCCAAATCCTTCTGTGGGCACCAGGTTTGTGCTGGGAGAGGCAGCTGATTTGCTCAAGGACTGCCCTCTTCTGGAACTTGCGTGATGTCAGGTGGATGTACCAAGTAGTGCCGCTTTCTGTGTGCTTACTGCCCCGGTTCTCTGGCTCACTGGGCTGTTTGGTTCTGCAAGTGAGTCAGCATCACCAAGGTGCTCCTCGTCACTGTGCCCATGACCTCTGCCTAAGCTCACTCTCTGTGAAACTGTGCTGCCTTAGGGAAGTGACCCTTGGCCAGGGGACAACCCCCTAGAACTGAGGAAGGAAGGGAAGCGAGGGGAGCAAGGTATTCCCCCTGGCAGCGGCTCTTAGAACATTTGGCGTGGATTTCCTGCCACCACGAAGGCATGTCCAGTCAAGAAAGCATCCCAGGGGGTCTCCACTGTCACGCGGTTCTCATTCTTGGTTTACTCTAGGCACGCTCTCGCTCTCCTGTACTCTCCTTTACACTTGTTTTGTTAAAGACAGTTTCTTTAGCTGGAGAGTGAGGCTGATAATTAGAACTTCAAGGATGACAGTACAAGTGGGCAAGGATCACCTGAACAGTATAAGATGAGCAAGTGGCAGGGTCAGTGTCATCCAGAAAACCAACAGTCTCCATCACAACATGGTCTGATGAGAAAGAACGGTGACCACTATAAATGGCTTCCAAATTACAGTTCATCACAGCCAAAGAGAAATGCCATAAGTATTTAAATGCAGTTCAGCTCTGCAGTAGCCCACACCAGATCCAGTTTGTAACATAAAATCAAATATCTAGAGAACAGTCATCAGTTCCAGTCCCTGACCTAGTCTCAGCTAATTAGTCTGAAGGTTGATGTTGATTTTTTTTTTTTTTAACTGGAGGTCAGGACAAGTTTGTTTTGGGAAACAGAAATGCAAAGATGGGTTCTTCTTATCCCCCTTGTTTTCCTGGCCCTCTCTCCCTGGAATCTGGCCAATAAAACGGGAGCCAACTAATCAAGATATTTCTGGAATCACTGCTGCTGTCCTGGAAGCCCCAGCAGCCAAAGGATCTAGAATCATCCAACTGGCATTCACCCCAGAGAGTCAACTGACCCAGGTAGGACCGAGCTGCCTTGAGATGCAGGAGATGTGAATCTTGCAGCAGGACCCCTGGTGACAGGCTGTGCAGCCTCCCTCAAGTCACTTTAGTGTCTTTATAGTGATGCAGCTTCACATTTTACACGATTGAAATATTCAGACCTCGCTTATCATGTTGGGGGGCGAGGGGGCAGTAGATTAAAGTGGGTAGGGAAGCAGAAGATTGGAAGTTTATTTTAATTCAGATTGGGCATTTCACTATGAGATCCATAAAAGGAATTACAATCTAATATGATGCTCAGAAAAGATGTCTCCTACTATTTGGTTCTTGTGGATTTCCTAGGGACCATCCCAGTCTGATTATCTCTATAGAGCAGTGACCTTTATCTGTAACAAAGCCTGGGATGCACCTCCCAAAGATAGGAGAGCAAATTCACCACAAATGAGCCTAGATATACCTTTTTTCTCCTATAGAGAATATTTTTGTTTTGCTGCTTCTGTAGATGAATGCTATGTATTTTCATGTATTATTTTGTTTAATCAAGCAGTAATCCTGGAATGAAGATGTTATTATCATCATTTTACAGATGAGAAAAGGAGGCTCAGGGAAGTTAGGACACTGGTCTAAATTCATGCAACTTGGAAGTGACAGAGTTGGGATCTGAGTCTGCCTGGCTCCAAAATCCAGACTCTTCCATTCTGTATCTTAAATGTCCTTGTGGTACAGTGGTTAGGTAGGTATGGAGCAGTTCTTTAATGCTTAATGCTCTTTTTTGGAAGGTGGTGGGGAACATAGACTTTCTGAAGAGTTTTATGAAAATTGTAGACCCCTGGGTAGACAGAGAGTCAGGAAACAGCTAGACTCTACAGTTTTGCACTCAATTTCCAGCAGTCCAAGGGGCTGTGGACCCCATCTGTGGATTATGTAGGCCTACTTGAGCCTTGGGATGTCAGGATAAGCTGATTAGGGGTTGGAAAGCTTCATTAAAAGATTCGTGGGAATTCCCTGGCAGTCCATTGGTTGGGACTAGGTGCGTTCACCGCCAGAGACTGAATTCGATACCTGGTTAGAGAACTGGGATCCCACATTCCTTGGGGTATGGCCAAAGATACAGGAGGCAAAAGGTTCATTAATAGTTTTTGGAGAAAACAATTGGGTGATTGGAAGGGCTTTTCCAGAAATTTCCTATTGGTTCTTTAGGAATAAAGAGCAAGAAAGGAGAGGGGAGGATGCAGAGGGGATGAGAAAAGGGAAGAGGAAGAAAGATAGACAGCATTAAGGAATTATCCGACAAGCAGTAAAAGCAATTTGCATTGTGAATAATTAAGGTTGTTCAGACCCTAAGGACTTGGCTGAAGCACCATTCACAAGCACTTTCTTCTTCAGGTTAAAATTAATTGGAGTGTTGGTTTATTTATCTTTTCCCTCGGTGAACCAAATGATTCATCCTGATTTATAAACTTTCCCCCTATCCACGCTCTGTTAATGTCATTGGGGCTGAGTGGCTGATGATTTGATTGTGCTCCCCGGGGCCAGTGTTTGTAAGACCCAGATGCAGGTGACCATGTCACAGACAGCCAGAGACTTCTCAGAGCCCTGGAATTTCTAGTTCCAATTAAAATAAATATATTTATATTTTTAAAAAAAAGAAAAGGAAAACAGGTAACCTTGTGAGTATGGGTATACTATATGTCTTCAGGCACACTTTTTTCACAGAAACTGGAATATATGGCTAAAAGGGGGTGAGAAAGGTTAGACCTAAGAGCTTGAGGAGTTTTAGATTTCAATGTGTGATGTGTGAAAGTCACTCAGCCGTGTCCAACTCTTTGCGACCCCATGGACTATACAGTCCATGGAATTCTCCAGGCCAGAATACTGGAGTGGGTAGCCTTTCTCTTCTCCAGGAGATCTTCCCAACCCAGGGATCAAACCCAGGTCTCCCACATTGCAGGCGGATTCTTTACCAACTGAGCTATCAGATTTCAATACTAGATAGAATTCCAACCCCTAGGAAGGAAACTGGAGAAGGCAATGGCACCCCACTCCAGTACTCTTGCCTGGAAAATCCCATGGATGGAGGAGCCTGGTAGGCTGCAGTCCATGGGGTCGCTAAGAGTCGGATACAACTGAGCAACTTCACTTTCACTTTTCACTTTCATGCACTGGAGAAGGAAATGGCAACCCACTCCAGTGTTCTTGCCTGGAGAATCCCAGGGACAGGGGATTCCGTGGTGGGCTGCCGTCTATGGGGTCGCACAGAGTCGGACACGACTGAAGTGACTTAGCAGCAGCAGGAAGGAAACTTAATACAATTCTGCTTCTTGTATTTAGAGACGACACCTTGAGAGGGTCCCCCTACTATGAGAGTGGCCCATGTAGAATGCACCATGATGACACAGAATTCTTTCATATGGCTTATCTCCTCTGCTACAGGTTCTCCTGAGATTTCAGAAATAAACGAGACTAGGAAAGATCTTTCAGTCTGGCTCTGAGGAGGCAGAGCATCCATCCCAGAGCCTATGGTCAGTCAGTGGAGACAACTGCAGAGGAGACCTGACTCTGCAGTGATCTTGAGAAGTTGCAGAGCACATGGTTATGTTGTGGGTCTAGATTCTGACCATGTGAAGTAGACACTTTGCTCTCACCCTGACCAGTATATGACTTTGACCAAACAGGCTAGAGATTAAAACACAGCTTTGACAGCCAACTGCCTGAGTGCACATCCTTCCTGATCACTCGCTGGCTTGGTGAGCTTGGCTTTGGCCTCCTCTCTGTGCCTCACTTTCTTCCCCTATAATAGAAAGATAATGACATAAATCGTAACACAATTAAGGCTGTTATGAGGATTAATTGAACCAGCATTTGGAGGCATTTAGAACAGTGCCTGCTGTGTTTAGAGGATTAGAACAGTGTTCTTAAAGAATTTTAGTTTTATTATTATCCTTGGGACTCTAAGTTTCAGGTTTTCCTTATAGAAAGGCACTGATGAAAATGAGGCTATCTTGAGGAGGATGAGAAAATACAGCCAGTATGCATAGAACAGTGCCGGGTGGAGCATTCGTGTTCATCCGTGTTTGCAGCCGTGGTGATAACCCCAGTGACAAGAAACAAACCAGCAGGTCTTGGCAGTTCCCACACGGATTAAGACTTGTGGTTGCTGAGAAACCTTGTAGCTGGTCAGAACCTTAAAATGTTGATCTTGACCTCTCCTGTCCTGGGTGGTTCAGGCAGTGCCTGAGATGCAAGGCCTGGGGCAGCATGTCACTCATCTCGGTACCCAGGATGCCATGCCTGCCTGAGTATGGGGTTTACATCTCCATCCACCACCTCCCAGTTTGGGCACAGTGGGCCCGAGTGCCTGCATCCTTCGTGGATTAAGTTTCTGGTAATAGTGCTTTGAAGAAATGAATGTATTAGGTAGGGTTCTTTTTTGAAGAATGATTTTTATGCTGATGTCAAGCAGGAAAAAACAAAATCGGTGCTCCTCTCTAAGCTCTGTGCTCTAAAAGGACAAAGTTAATTTATTAAGCATGTCTGTGAAGCAGAAGCTTTGGAGACGTGTTTTCACTGCTGATTCTGGAGACAGCAGCCATGTAGAGTAATGATGATCACTAGACGAAGAGACCCTGGCAGGAACTTCAAGAGCAGAGGATGTGAAAAATTTGGGGATGGATCTAAAAAAAGAAAAATCTATTGTTTTAAAAAAAGGAAAAAAAAAAGTCTTATAAGTGTTGAAATCTGACCCAGAGTAGAGCAAGATTTTTGAGATCATAGGTATTTGTGGGCTATTGGTGGGAATGGGCAAAGCTGACGTGCCTCTCTCATTGATGCGGTTGAACCACAGGGTGGGGCTTAGCTCTGAAGGGCCTTCTTCCTTCTTCCGGGGTTGAGCAGAAAATGCCCACAGGAATCAGGTGGGATGTAATCCAGTAAGGAGTGGTGGGGACTGGGTCACTTGTCTACAGGGGACACGCACTCAACTGTAGTGAGTTAATCCCCAGTAGGAACATGAAACAAGTCTTTCAGATCTTTTTATTCCAGTGATTATGAAGATACAGTCTTTTTTTTTTTTCTTAATGCAGTACTTTTGATTTTGAAAAACCACATGGGTGGCTAGTAACCTTTGACTGTAGAGGAAAACCAGGGAGCTTGTTACTTCGTAAGCACAAGGCAGCCATAGGTGTCACCTGGGAACAGGGGGCTATACTTCAACTTTCACCACCACCCTCTCAGCTGTCAAGAGAGAAGGGCTCACAGCTTTTGCGGGATCTGAAGGAGATGCTCGTATTCTCCAAGCCTTTCCATCCCATCACCTCCAGTGGTGGTCCTAGGATCTTACCCAGGGCTTACACTTTCTCATCCTTTTTCAGAAAGCATTCCTGCATCCCTCCCATTAAAACATTATGGAAATTACTATTATGAATAGGATAGACAGGCATACTTTCAAAGCCTTTTAAAAATCTCTTGGTCTCATGACATTCCTGTCCATTAGGGACCCAAGGGAGTGATGGGGTATTTATGTAGAGATGGGCCCCCCTTGAAAAAAAAAACAAAAACAGAATTCAAATGGAGATTGGGAATTGACTATTCTCAACACAAAAGGATTTTTCTCATTATAAAAATTTCCATCCCAAGGTTCTATCACAGTATTCTTGTTGAATTTATAATAGGATTTAGTTTATAACAATTTGATCTACACATGATTTTCAGCAAAACATCTGCAGCATAAATTGAGGTGCACCTCTGTACTTCACACCACTTTTTTTTTTTTCATTTTGTTCTTCATTTTCTGCTTTGTTCTGTGTCATCTTTAAGTATCTCTGTGTTTTCATCCTTACAGTTTAGGAAGACTTTATAGCAAACCCACAAATTAAGTGTAGGAAACCCAAGAATGGCCAGAAACAATCTCCATAATTGAATAAGTGGATCATAAATGAATCATAATTCCCCTTTCTTTATTATGTAACAGTTGTTGGAAAGAGATGGTCGAGGTAAAAATGGGGGATGAAATGATGGAGGTTGATCTGGCATCTACATCTCTATGTATACATGCTCAGTCACTTCAGTCATGTCTGACTCTTTGCAGACTGGCTACTTATGGACTGTAGCCCGCCAGGCTCCTCTGTCCATGGTGATTCTCCAGGCAAGAATACTGGAGTGGGTTGCCATGCCCTCCTCCAGGGTTCTTCCTGACCAAGGAATCAAACCCCATGTCTCCTGCATTGCAGGTGGGTTCTTTACTGTTGAGTCACCGGGGAAGCTCCCTACACCTCTATAGCCAATACTGAAAAAGGAGGGTTTATTAAAACATCAATAACACCAGCATAAGGAAGGCCTCTGCTCTCAAGGTTTTCACTTTGAACTTTTCATTTATGATACTGCAGCAGAGAAAAGGCTTAAGCACAGGGCTTAGGATCCTGGCTCTGCAAGGTACTGACAATGGGAATTTTCCACAGCCCATTTTCTTGTGTAAAATGAAGCACAATGCTTATCCTGAAGGATAGCTGTAGAAGATTAAATGAATGATGTGTTCAAAGTCCAAGTCACCTACGAAGCTAGTGTCCAGCCAATAACACTTGTTTGATAAATGCTGGTTCTTTTTTCTCATGAGTGAGTTCAGAATTGAAGTTATACTATCAGGAAGTAAAAATATGATTTGGAACTCATGGGAACGGGTGGGGTTGTGCAGAGGAAAGAGGAAAAAGTGGCCCAGAGTGGAGGGAGGAGAGCTGCCAACATTGAGAGGCTTGGAAAAGCAGGAGCAGCCTGGATGGGAAGCTGAGAAAAGAACATGACCCAGGAGGGATGATGGAAGTCAAGGGATGCCAGCGTTTCAGGGAGGAGGGGGTGGTCTCATGCCAGATGCTACTGAGACATCAGGGAGGATCAGGGTTCACAGGCATCTGCAGAGTGTACTACACAGCTGTCATTGGTATCCCTACCAGGGCAGACTTCACAAGTGGTAGGGAGAGGGGGCCCAAGATGGAGCTCTTTTGGAAATTTGTCTGTAGAGACAATGAATTGGGAATCTGAGTGGGAGCTGGGCTCAAGGGAAGTTTTGTTTTATGCAATGGAAGATAGCTGAGCAAGTATATATTTTCGTGCCCACGTTCCAATAGTGACGGAGAGATAGCTAAGGAAGCACAGACAGAACAGAGCTGAAAGAGCATCCAAGGAAGGCATGGCCTTTTGTAGGAGGAGAGGAACTTGCTCCACTGAATGAGAAGGCAGAAGAGGGACTGGGTGCCTGTGGGTGCAGGCGTGGAGGGCTGCTGGGAGGAAAGAGTGAGACTTGATCTGATTTCATGTATTATTGTTAATGACAAGTGAGACCTTCAGTTGAGGATAATGGCGCAGAAAAGCATATGAGAAGTTACAGGCGGAAGAGAAACTATGAAATAATTGGAAATTGGAAAACAAACCATTTTAAGAGAAATAGCCATTTGCCAGTTAATAATGAGTGTCAGTGTGATTTATGAGATCATGAGTGTAAAGTGAACCCAGTCATTTCACTTGTGTAGTTTTTATCCAGGAAATTTCACTGCCCAGAAGCCCGTGTAGAGCAGAGGAAGGGTTAAGACTACCATGGGGAGGGTTTTTTGTTACAGGTGGAGGGTGGCTGCAGATGGTAAGGCTGGATTGTGGAAATTAGGCTAGATGAGGTGGGGCATGAGGTGAGGCAGGAGCGAATGGCTGGCTAGGGGCTGGGGGTTCAGAGGTTTCCCTGAGGTTGAAGAATGATGCCAGTGGGGACTCGAGCAAGTGAGCCCGGGGGGTAAGAGGTTGGGGTTCAGGTATCAGATATGCCGCAGCTGCTGTCACTGGCCAGGTCCAGAGCGGTGTCCATGTATTGGGTGGGGGGCATGCAGTATAGGGAAAGGTCACAGGTGTGAGCACAGCAAGGAACTGAGAGGCTAGCTCTTCTGATGATCCATCTGTGTCATATTTACAAGAAGAGAGGCAGTGGCGTGAGCGGGGAAGACTGTGAGCCAGGAGTTGGGTCTTTAGTTCCCTTTGGGCCCACTTGTAATTGTGTGCGCGATAGGATACATTTTGCTACCCTGTTTCTTGTGCCTTGAATACAGCTTCAAATTTAATATCGATGTACAGGAATCAAACTTTCAGAAATTCAAGTTAGTCCCTTATAGCTCCTATATTAATATTTTAAGGGTGATTGTTTGGGTGACCTGGCCTTGGAGATGTGGGTGCTTCTCCCCTCACATGAGCCTTCTCCAGGTCTCTTCTGCTGCTGCCTTCGATTTGCATAGAACATAAACATCAGGGATTTGTTTAAGAAGAGAAAGATGACTAGAAAGTGCAAGCCCAGATGCTGAAAGCTACCTTCCTGGTCTGCAACCTCAGCTGCATTCCACGCATGTAGGACCAGAGCTTTTTGCTCTTTTGCAGGGTGCCGTGTGAATCAGGCCATGTTGTTACACATCATAATTGTATCATTGCATGTCATAACAATGGGATTTCAGCAGTTATTATTGTACATTCTAATTATGTGATTACTCAGGCTTCCACCAATTATGTAATTAGATTTAATTATACCAATTGCACAAATAAACGATAGTCAACTACAAATTACTTAAAATAAAATCCAGAACTGTGCCTACATTGGCAATTGCCCCAAAAACAGGACAAGAAAACAAGAAAAGGAAGAAGGCTTATGAGACCAATTAGCAAGTGAAAGGAATGGTGTGGTCGGGAGGGATCTTTGAGAACCATGACGGGGCAGCACCTTGTTCGGAAGTTTCCTGTCTGTTTTTCTTCTAACAAAGTGTGGTGCTAAGAACTAAGGATGTCAAAAGCAAGAACATTTATCTGCCTCTGCCATGTCTTTAAGAGCAGATAGTTTTTATTTCTGTAATAAGGAAAGGGGGAAGGGGAGAGAGGAAGAGGGAGCAAAGAGGAGGAGATTGATGAGAGAGAGAGACTATAGCAATTTTGACATTTAGTGATTAAAACCACTGCAGTATGACTTAAAGAGCCCAGAATCAAATAAATTCGAACAATTCCAATGTATTATTTGAATCTTACCTTACTCCTTACCTACTCCATTCTGGCATTTTTGACTTTTGCTTTCCTTCACCATTGATTTTGTTTCATCAAACTCCTCCTGAGATTGTTATTTGAAGTTAGAACTTTAGGGACAGGTCGTTTCAAGACTTGTGAGACCAGAGGTTAATAGAGGAGATAGCCTATATTTGAAATATGGATTATGGAATAAATATAGCAGTCATCATTTTTCATTTACCTTATCTTGGGTTGTTGGGTAGTTTTGAACTGGGGTGCCGAGGTCAACTTGAACCCTGGGTGCTGTATCACATGGGGCCAGCTTTCTTTCTACAGAGACACCCAGAGGAGTGGCCATGTCTGAAAGTAAGTGTTCTCTGGCTCAAGTCTCAGAGCCAGAGTAGAGAACAGTGAGAAATGTCACAGTGTTCCCAGCTTCTCCTGTGCCCAGGAAAAGTGCTACCCTGGTGCTGCTAGAGAGGAGAGGCAGGGAGTGCTCTGTGGAGGTGGGAACTGCTCCCATCTGGGAGGGTGGGCTCACCGCCTTTGTGCTCCAACAAAGAGATATAATTGGTAGGTGCCATTTAAGCACATATATACTTCGGGAAAATTATCCGCTGGGCTTGGCTGAGTACTGCATAACCACTGAGCACCAGGCTTGCTTAGCATCTGCTCTGGGATCTTACAGTGGTTGACAGGATGAGGATTACTTCAAACATACACATAATGGCTGGTGCGTGTAGTTGACACTGCTGTAAAAATAAGTCTTAATGCTATTGCAGGTCAGGTTGGGGGATCAGTGTGCTGGGTTAGCTCTTGCCTGTGCAATAAAAATGAACAAACTGCATAGCTAACAGTAGCACAAATGAGGAGGGAAATGTGCATTTATATCTAAACAAAGGCATATTCATGCATTCTCTTCTCTTGTGGGTTCTTCTGTGGAAGCCTCCATATATACAGTGGAATCTAAGGGATCTTAATCTAGACATATTCGTCTGTCCTTTGCTTTCTAGATAATCCCAGAAATGTGTTTTATTTTCTATGTGACTGTGGTGGGCATTCATTCCTGCATGGAGGTTTTCTAGTTTCTAGGGTTAGTGAAGCTTTTTGCAACCCCATGGACTATAGCCCACCAGGCTCTTCTGTCCATGGTATTCTCCAGGAAAAAATACTGGAGTGGGTTACCATTCCCTTCTCCAGGGGATCTTCCTGACCAAGAGATCGAACCTGGGTGTCCCACATTGCAAGCAGATTCTTTACTGTCTGATCCACCAGGGAAGTAAGTTCAACACTCAGCTACGGAAAGGGCTGAACAGTTATGTTGGAAATTAAGAGAGTGGAGTCATGCTCGAACTTTGGAGCCCAAATCTCTCTTCTACATCTCCCCAGCTCCAATAAGGTTACGGCAGTGCTGATCAGCAGGTATGGAGCAATGTGGTATTCTACTCTCCACCCTCAGAAACTTAAGAGTGTGTGAAATGGAAGATGTGCTGATATTAAGCAGCCAAAGCTGTTTTCTAAATGAAAGCCAAAGAAACGTAAGCTGTTTGCACAAATCAACTTGCCGAACTGTCATAATCTGCACACCAGATTCTTGGCCCAGCACTAGCCACTCCTGGTTTGTTCTTCTAACCAAAAATGCCAGTGCAGAGATTAAAGTGCACTGTGCTGATGGCTAAAGGCTTGAGAAGGAGCCAGCATCAGAGTCTTACAGAGACTGCCCCACCTAGGCTTCTACCGTTTGTATGCAATTCTGGGATAATCGGCTCAAGGGAAGAGAGTCTGCAAAAAGGCATCTCACAAGCACAGAAGCACCACACAACCTTAACAGGTATCAGCAAAGAAAAGAAGAAAGGACCCCCACATGGCCAGTCACAAGGAAGCAGCCATTCCTTCAGCCAATATGTATCAGATAATCAGGGGTCAGTTCAGTTCAGTCGCTCAGTTGTATTTGACTCTTTGAGACCCCGTAGACTGCAGTACACCAGGCCTCCCTGTCCATCACCAACTCCCAGAGTTTACTCAAACCCATGTCCATTGAGTCGGTGATGCCATCCAACCATCTCATCCTCTGTCGTCCCCTTCTCCTCCCACCTTCAATCTCTCCCAGCATCAGGGTCTTTTCAAATGAGTCAGTTCTTCTCATAGGTGGCCAAAGTATAGGAGTTTCAGCTTCAACATCAGTCCTTCCAAAATCAGGGGGTCAGGCACCCATTTAGCTCATTGTCATTAAGGGATTCTGACATTAGTCCTTATATTCTCTCTCTAGGCCTGTAAGTGGTTTCTGGATTTATTGAGAACTTACTAAGTGCAAAGATAAGCCCTTGATGAACTGATCTCATTGTATTACTCAGTAACACTATTGTGATGTTCTCCATTTGACTGATGAAGAAAGGGAGCCTCACCAAATTTAAATAACTTGGTTGAAGTCACGCAGTTACTAACTGGGACCAGAATGTGAGCTCCTGGTCTGAATCCAGAGTTCTTTTTCTTAAGTCCAAGATGATACATCCTGTTATATGCCAATATCTGTGGAATCCTGGATAATTCATCATTGTGAGCATGTTTTCAAAGTGTGGGAGATTTGCATGGGTGGGTTATTTTGGGACACTCCTTTATTAATGAACATAACAAGATGAGCTTTGGGGCAGGCTGGCAATTTCTTCTTTATATAACTTAGGAAAGCAGTTGACAAGGAAATGTTCTGTTTTGCCGTCCAGTGAGATTGGAAGTATGTAGTTAAGTGTAAGTCAAAAATTAGGTGTCAAGCATCTTTCTGGGTGCATATATTATAGACTGTTATATTATCAAGAAACTCCTTAGGTTGGAATAAGAGAGATGAAAATCCTTTGATGTGGGTACAAACGTCATATATACATGGGAAGTGAGGTGGCAGCAATCTCATGCTAATCATCACGGTGTGACAAGGGAAACACTATTATTAACCAGAGACTTAATCTTATCGAGGTTGATCTAGGACTTCAGTCCCCTCTCCCTCTCCCTCTTTCTTCCTAGCTTGTGCTTTCCTCTTCTTTTCTTCACTTCCTGCTTTCTTCCCTCCCCTTTTTCAGTCCTTTAATTCCTTCCTTTGGGCCTCCATTTATTTGTTTATTCATGTAGCAGAGTTTATTGAGTCCTACCATGTACGATGTTCAAGGTACTGTTCGGGCTCTGGTGAAGCAATGAATAAAACAAATACGTTTCCTGCTTTCATGGAGCTTGCATTTCAATGACTGGACAAAAACATGGGGATTTGGAGAGACAGAAAGAAGATGCTCATGATTGGATCTTAGTGGGCAAGAGAGAGTGATATGTGGAGTTTTATAATAGCCAGGACATGGAAGCAACCTAGATGTCCATCAGCAGATGAATGGATAAGAAAGCTGTGGTACATATACACAATGGAGTATTACTCAGCCATTAAAAAGAATACATTTGAATCAGTTCTAATGAGGTGGATGAAACTGGAGCCTATTATACAGAGTGAAGTAAGCCAGAAGGAAAAACATAAATACAGTATACTAACGCATATATATGGAATTTAGAAAGATGGTAACAATAACCCAGTGTACGAGACAGCAAAAGAGACACTGATGTATAGAACAGTCTTATGGACTCTGTGGGAGAGGGAGAGGGTGGGAAGATTTGGGAGAATGACATTGAAACATGTAAAATATCATGTAAGAAACGACTTGCCAGTCCAGGTTCGATGCACGATACTGGATGCTTGGGGCTAGTGCACTGGGACGACCCAGAGGGATGGTATGGGGAGGGAGGAGGGAGGAGGGTTCAGGATGGGGAACACATGTATACCTGTGGCGGATTCATTTTGATATTTGGCAAAACTAATACAATTATGTAAAATTTTAAAATAAAATAAAATTTAAAAAAAAAAGTCCAAAAAAAAAAAATAAAAATAAAGTCAGAGCAAGGTTAAAAAAAAAAAAAAAAAAGAAACTTAATGCAGAAGCAGAGGCGGCCCCGTGTGCAGTGAAACCTACCCAAGGCACATGGAGGCTTGGTTCCTGGCTTCACGTTTAACGTCTTCAACAGAAGTCAACTAATGAGTGCTTACTAGGATCCAGTGGCTGTCCTAAGTGCTTGTCACATTTTAACTCATTGAAACCTTACAGCTCCATTCACCGGATTTTAAAACATCTCTACCAAGTTGAAAAGCTATGAGTTCAATGTCAGATTGGTAATTCTAAAAATCCTTTTTATTGAATTAACAGAGTTAAGACACAATGACGTTAAGATTTTTTTTTTTCTTTCCAGTTTTAAACAGTGGTGATGCTGTTCTAATATAATGGCCTTAGCATTCATACACACATACATACATACATTTTTTTTCAATGCAGAGAAGTATTTTATACTTAATGGGACTGTTTTTAAGCTTTAAATTAAACTAGTGTTCTCCTTCTTTATGGTGGAACTGGCTCATTTGCAAAGGGGTTTACTAAATGGATCCATTTATTGTGTTTGCTCTGTTCACACTATGATATCATGCTGTTCATAGTTTTGTCTGAACCAAAGTGGTGTTTTGATTCCTAGAATTTTGTTGCTGCTCATAATAAATGAATATCATATCTTTGCTTCACTACTGTTAGCTCACACATAACTACAGATTATCTTTAGAATTGCTTACACAAAGCACAATGTTTCAGAAGCTAGTGACAGCTTAATTTTTTTTTTTTTTTGGCAATCTCATATAATTTTAGAAGATAATCCTGATTTTTTTTTTTAATCAATTTACTATTCAGGGAGAATCATGGCTACAAGGAGCTGTCCATCAAAATATATGCTGATTTGAGAGGATAAATTAAAGGGAAAGTCAGTGTTAAATGATTTGAACACTTGGTTCAGAGACAGTCTCTGAGTGGACCTTTACCAGATGTGCAGTATTGAGGAGTAGCTGTGATAGGCCCCATCTTCATCGATGTAAGACTGTATTAAGTGTTACTGTAGTTTTCAAAGTTTAGAATGCATTGTATTCAGCATCACTTGAACAGTAGAGCATATTGTTGCATATCCAGTAAGACTGGTCTGTTTGCAAGCACACCCTTTGGGTTCAAACCCTCATCTAAACTCTTGCCCCCCTGCTGTGTTTTTATGGAGATCCTCAATTTGGGTCTGTTGCTACTTCAACACTTAACTGGGTTCCTAGAGCAGTGGATCAGACAGATCTGTAGATTTTCAGTTTATGCTGCTAATATGCTAATGCCAAGTTTGGATCACCTTCTGAATCTAGAGCACAAAAAATAGACATCATGTGGAGAAAAGGAAGAATAATGAATTGAGACGCCAGTCATCTCTATGTATTCTTTCCATCCTGGCCTCCCTATGACAGAAGACAATCCTTCTATAAAGAGAAAAATACTGATTCATTAGTTTGAGAGAAATGAGGTTTAATCTGGCATTAGGCATTTCGTTTTGGGATGCCTAAGTGACACAGAGAAATCAAGTGCCCCCGTGGAGATCCTTCCCAGTATAGGGTTCAAAATCTCCTGTGTCCCTTTTGGAGCTTTGGCTTTTCACAGCCAGTGGGTCAGTTGGCCTCACTGAGTGGTGAACCTTGCTATCTCCAAGACCATTCTCATTCTAAGGCTTAAAATCTCCTTATACATCGTAGGGGAGGTAACCTGTAACTCTCTTGGGACATGGAAGGCACCCATATATTAGTCTTTTGAGGATATGGCATCCACTAGGCATTGTAGTAACATCATGGCTACAATAGTTACTGTCATACTAATATGTTCTCAATCCATATGGGAACTCTGGGCCCATTTAAAGTCAAGTGAGAGGTTGGGATTTCTCTAGAAGGCGTGGCAACTCATCTAGGTGCTAATGGATTGTGATCATTTGTCCCCAGATCCATCCATTTCTTTGCTCTATCCTTCTCCTCTTCCTTAAACATTTGTTGAGGGCTTACTTCTTGGGCACTCTGCTAGCAGGAACACAGACACAAAAAATGACCCCACGGTCTCTCTTAGGGAACTCATGATCTATAGTAAAAAAGGGAGGGAGATGAGAAAACAAATAAATGACCACTGAGTTAGTTAGGAGTGCTACAGTGAAAGCACCCATGAAGCAAGGAAGAGCCAGAAAATGGCTCACCTCCTTCCAGCTGAGGGAAGGATTATGGAAAGCTTCCTGGAGGAGGTAACCACTGAGCTGTGTTACAAGGTAAATGAGTAAGAGTTTTCAAGCGAATAGCATAGGCGTGAAAGAGAAAGTTGACTTCACCAGTGCATTCTTTCACAGCTGGCGTTCGTTCTTACGGATGCGGGATCGTTCTGTGAGTCTTCTGTCTTCCACTGGTGAAGAAATTCTTAAAAAATATATACATATAACACAGTTAAGATAGGACCTTCTTCATAGTAGGAGCTTCTGGCTCCTCAGGGAATGGTTCGAATAACTCATTTATTTCCAGTTTGAGCTGTTCTGATTGTTTGTCTTTTAAACAACTAGGGAAAGATGGAAGTTTCAGACGCTTCACAAGCCCAAATAACCTGCAGGTAATAACAGTGTTAGGTTAACAGCAGGGCCACATCTTCTATTTCAGGAAAGATTGAATTGACTCTTCCTGGATATTCGTCTGTGAGGCTTCAGTTCCAGGAGATTTTATTCTTTGTGCGTTTCTCCATTTTTCTTTTGTTTTAGAGAAAACGTCTTAGAAAGATAAAACAGATGACATATTTCTTGAAAAGTCATTGATATTTTAAGGATCTGTCTTTACTGCCTTACTTTGGCTTGAGTTTACTTCCAGAAGAATTACCTAGGACAACATCATTTTGGTAGATAGAGTGGATAGTTACCCTTGGGTGACTTGGAGGATGCTGCAAAAATCTTTACTCCAAAATATCTCTTTCTAAATCGCAATTTAGAATTTTATAATTCTACAATTATAAATTCATTCGTAAAGTATTTTAGGTTATTTTTTAAAATCTAAGTATCTCTTCATAGATCTTGTTAGATGTTCAAGCTAAATTTAGAAAAGGCAGAGGAACCAAAGATCAAATTGCCAACATCTGATGGATCATAGAAAAAGCAAGAGAATTCCAGAAAAACATCTACTTCTGCTTTATTGATTACACCAAAGCCTTTGACTGTGTAGATCACAGCAAACTGTGGAAAATTCTTCAAGAGATGGGAATACTGGACCACCTTACCTGCCTCCTGAGAAATCTGTATGCAGGTCAAGAAGCAACAGTTAGAACTGGACATGGAACAACAGACTGGTTCCAAATCCGGAAAGGAGTGTGTTAAGGCTGTATATTGTCACCCTGCTTATTTAACTTATATGCAGAGTGCATCATGTGAAATGCCAGGCTGGATGAAGTACAAGCTGGAATCAATATTGCCAGGAGAAATATCTATAACCTCAGATATGCAGATGACACCACCCTTATGGGAGAAAGTGAAGAGGAACTAAAGAGCCTCTTGATGATAGTGAAAGTGGAGAGTTGAAAAGCTGGCTTAAAACCCAACATTCAAAAAATGATTGTGGCATCCAGTCCCATCACTTCATGGCAAATAGATGGGGAAAAAATGGGAACAGTGACAGACTTTATTTTCTTGGGCTCCAAAATCACTTCAGATGGTGATTGCAGCCATGAAATTAAAAGGTACTTGTTCCTTGGAAGAAAAGCTATGCACAACCTAAACAGCATATTAAAAAGCAGAGACATTACTTTGCCAACAAAAGTCCATCTAGTCAAGGCTATGGTTTTTCCAGTAGTCATGTATGAATGTGAGAGTTGGACTATAAACAAAGCTGAGCGCCAAAGAATTGATGCTTTTGAACTGTGATGTTAGAGAAGACTCTTGAGAGTCCCTTGGACTGCATGGAGATCAAACCAGTCCATCCTAAAGGAGATCAGTCCTGAATATTCATTGGAAGGACTGATGCTGAAGCTGAAGCTCCAATACTTTGGCCACTTGATGCAAAGAACTGACTCCTTGCAAAAGACCCTGATGCTGGGAAAGATTGAAGGCAGGAGGAGAAGGGGATGACAGAGGACAAGATGGTTGGATGGCATCACTGACTTGATGGACATGAGTTTGAGCAAGCTCTGGAGTTGTTAATGGACAGGGAAGTGGGGCGTGCTGCAGTCCATGGGGTGACAAAGAGTCAGACACGACTGAGCAACTGAACTGAACTGATCTCTTCATATCACCTTGTACCATAATTAAGCAGGTCTCAATTATTGGCTCCTTAGTATGGGACGTATGGAGCTCCAGGAAGGGACATGAGGTTGAAAAAAACAAACAAAAGGATAGCTTAGTCCAGGAACAGCTTTAAATAAGGGGAGATCATCATAACATCAGCAGCGTCTCTCAACAAAGCTCGTCATCCAACATCTGCTTACCTGAGGAGATTCCTGCTGGTTAAGCTAGGAGTTTCCTTATCACATTAGTGACCTATATTTATTGACAGTTGATTTTGTCTTGAGGGATCGTCTGTGAATATTTGCATAGTAGATAAACAACATCTCTGCCTCAATTGATATTCCTCTGAGAAAGGGAGGAAGCTGGTTAATACTGACTGGCATTGCAAGCTTCTCTTGTACCTCTTTTTGTATCTTTTGGAGTTGAACACATTACTACACAGATAACAGGCGCCAAAGAAATGACTTCTAAAGAAATCAGTTTGTATATAGTTTTTAAGGAGCATATTAAAAAAGCAGAGACATTACCTTGCCGACAAAGGTCCGTCTAGTCAAGGCTATGGTTTTTCCAGTGGTCGTGTATGGATGTGAGAGTTGGACTATAAAGAAAGCTGAGCATTGAAGAATTGATGCTTTTGAACTGTGGTGTTGGAGAAAACTCTTGAGAGTCCCTTGGACTGCAAGGAGATCCAACCAGTCCATCCTAAAGGAGATCAGTCCTGGGTGTTCTTTGGAAGGAATGATGCGAAAGCTGAAACTCCAGTACTTTGGCCACCTCATGCAAAGAGTTGACTCATTGGAAAAGACCCTGATGCTGGGAGGCATTGGGGGCAGGAGGAGAAGGGGACGACAGAGGATGAGATGGTTGGATGGCATCGCCAACTCGATGGACATGAGTTTGAGCAAACTCTGGGAGTTGGTGATGGACAGGGAGGCCTGGCGTGCTGTGATTCATGGGGTCACAAAGAGTCGGACACGACTGAGCGACTGAACTGAACTGAACTGATCACCATAAATAGAATACCTGGCTGACACCTGGCTGAAATGAATGTAAGCAACCAAAATAACTGATTATTTTGCTATTATAACTTGATTTTGAAATAGTTTCAAGGAGTTGCAAAAGCAATACAAAGTTACTGGGCACATTTCCTCCAATGCGAGTACCATATGTTGAGTACTGTATGTTACATAGCCATAGTGTGTTGTTAAAACCAGGAAACTGACATTGGCACAATATTGTTGACTCACATACTACCTTTTTTAGCTTTCTATTGGTTTTTAGAAACACTTTTTTTCTGTATAGTTTGAGGATATTTTATTGCATGTTTTTATATTTTAACCTCTCCAGTAAGAATACAGAATTCTTCCATCAGTACAAAGAAATGCCATTGTGAGAGGCCAAACTTTAAAAAAAAGATCAATAATTTGAAAAATATACACCAACATTTTCATAAGTCACATTAATGAATTTTAAAATGGTACTTGTTTCAAAATGACAGATTGAGGTTTAAAATCCCACTAAAAGCTATTGTAATTCAGTTGACTACTTGTGAATATGGTATATGTGGGGTTTTGTTTAAATCTTTTTTTTTTTTAGCCTCTCCAAATAAAACCTTGGTCACTTCTGTTGATCAAGGTGGAAACTTGCTATCTATGGAAAAATTTTTCTCACTGTGTCGTGTTCATCTGATACCACAGGTGGATGGGTGCATATGGATGCACACACAGTTATCACTACTTCCTGGCAGGAACACAGGTTTGGGCAGGAGCAGGTGAAGCAGAGATACTGAGTTGCTGGGGAAGATACTTGGGAACAACGGTCGGAGCTCTTATCTCTTGTGATTTTCCAGTTGGTTTCTCAGAAAGTTGCTCAAGAACGTTAATTCTGGGGAGGGGGCTGTGTAGTTTTCTTTTGGTTTAAGTCAAGACAGCAAGAGGGAAAATACCACTTTTGATAGTATACTTTTCCTTTGGAAGTTACCCAGAATGTTCGACGCTCACTTAACTTTCTTGTAGAAGGATGGTGGGGACTTAGTACTCTTAGCTGATGAAGCAGAAACAGGCGAGTTTTGTTTATATACTGTTGTGACCATGTGATCATGCTTGTCTGGTGGATTTTCATTTGTTCCAAATTCATCCTAATCTGGAGCTTCCATGAAGCCAGGACAGGAGTACAAATGCTGATATGAAGAAAATGAACCCTCTGCTCTCAGACTTTGTGAAGAAGAAAACACGATTAGCTAAACTCACAGTAAGAACACAGACCTATCACATTATCTTTTGAAATGAGGTCACGGTCCAGGGGCTGCCCCACTGCGCTGCCTTCCCAGCTGTACCTGACCATTTCCTGAGTGTCTGCTAAGAGCCGGGTAGCAGTTACTTTAGAGAATATCAATCTGTGTCCCTGGAACCAGCAGAGTGCAGGTCACAGAAGGAAAACCGCAGAGAAAATTGCCAAATGAATGTATGGACTATTATAGTTTTGTTCAAAACTGTAGTGTTTTTTGAAAACATTCAACTTAAATGTTCAAGTTTTATAATCAATAAAAGGGAATAAATTGCGATCAAGTGGCAACACCCTGAGGCATGAGGAGAGGTGCTGGGAGGAAAATGGATTTCGTTTCTGCCGGCATCCGTCCACACATTCCAGGGATCCTGGCGGGTGTCCAGCTCTCTCTGAGCATGTGAGGTTGAGGGCATGCCCTGCCCATTCATGGCTGTAATCACAGGCGCGGGGAAGGTGAAAGTTGAGTTCATGTGTCCAGAACATTTTAAGAGGACTACTATTTCTGGTCAGAACCAAGAGAGAGAAAGTGTGAGTAGGGGCTAGATTGCACCATCCTTTGAGTTGTGTTCAATCTGTCAGTGATCATTCCTGTGGCCTTGATATCAGAGAGGGGCGTGATAGGCCCCTGCTGAGTCCGTAGTATTTTTGTTTCTTTAAAAGCAACTTTAAACTTCTGTTTTTATTGTTTTTGCTATTCAACTTATTTTGATAGAAACACCTTTAGGAAATCTCACCTGTAGCTAAGGTTCAGTGAAGTGGTCAAGGTACACATGGGGTGAACTCACTTCTGACCTGTCGTGCATGCTGAGATGATAAGATCGCGCCCCTCAGGAGTGGGTTTAAAGTCAGGCTCATAGGTGGCTTTCGGGGATCATAGTAGCATAGGGTTACCTACCCTTGCACCTACCCAAGTTTTCATAACTGATGGGTTCCTTCGATATCATGCTTTGCACTGGGAGTCACCATGAGCTCTGTAATTAGTATGTAAAGGATTTTGGCACTTAACCATCTATATTTATCTGACCAGCTCAGCTCTGCATCTGTAACGAACTGTAACCCAGGAAATCATGGTGTGTATCTTCATGTAACAGATGCCTTGCTTCTCCTGAATTTTCAAAGCGTTGAATTGATAATTACGGATGATGTTAAAGAGTCTAATGAGTTATTTGTTCAATGCGATATACATTATAAAAAGACCTGCATATATTGGGTGGGCCAGGGACACCATCTCATCTGAGTAACAACTAGTTCTGTCCCCACCTTGCCCCCTCTGTCTCTCCCCTCCTTGTCCCCAGAGCTGCCTCTCCTCGCGTGTAATGCCAGTGCTCTGTACAGTGTTTTGTTTAGAGTGGTTTGAACATTTTTCTGCCTGTGTCTTTCATTGCTGAAGTAACTCACCTCTCTCATATCGACTCTTACCCAGGAGCCGCACTGCAGACTCTTTGATGTAGGTCTTTTCTGCATGGCAGCTAAGGCCAAGCTGTGATTTTCATTGCATGATGCAACCTCACCCTTTTGGTTGTCGCCTCCAGGTTAACCAGATCCTTTCCCTGCACCGCCCATGCATGTCACGTGCTTCCCCGCCAGGCTTGGACCTGAATGTAGTAAGCACCTGGCGCATGCATGGAATTGAAGTGGCGAACATTCTGATACACTGAAGTCCTAGCATCTAAGATTCTCTTTGCCTATCATTGAGGGCCCCCAGTTTGCCGTGATATCACAAAGGCCACTCAGTCCATTAAAAGATCAAGCCTAGAAAGTTGGGAAAGAGAGAAATGAATCTTCTGTTGTTAAGGATAGGCTGAGCAAAAGTTAATGACAAAGAATTTAGAAGTGAGAGTCATTTTTCCAAATAGCATTTTACCTACAGTCCTACAGATGCCCACCTCTGCACAGATGTGGCCAAAGTGATCAGAGTTACAATACCTTATCACATCTTTCTGAAGACTGTTACCTCATTTGCTTTTGCTTAGATCTAATCATTTAGATCTAATCTTTTGCTTAGATCTAAATTTATAGACCTAATTTAAAAAGTACCTCGTAAGCTACATGTCCTGGGGAATGTGATCATGGATCTTTCTCTTAGATTATTGTATTAAGAGGAATACCACTAATTCAATTTTAAAAGATGTGAACTGGTAGCACTAAAAAGGACAATCATAGCCATTGGAACATGTTGGCATTGCATTTGCATTATTAATTAGTAATTGCAATCATTTTCTCTCTTTAAAATACGTTTGCCTTAGGGCTTTCTTTAAATGTGTTATTTTTTTTTTAAGAAGCATGTTTTATTTCCTCTTTTTTACTCCCTTTTATTCTCAGAATGGACTTTTATAAAGCATACTTGTCAGGAACTGTTTTCTTACTAGAGTTTTTTGTTATTTTATATAAATAGAGACATTTTAGATTACAGTGGCTGTAAATTGAGTAGGATGACAGGTGGGCATTAGCAGACTTCTGATAATCCTAGGGTAAGAATAATAATTCCTAGAGATTCTTGGCAGTACTAGCTTGGCAGCACCCCTTAGATTAAAACTATTCACTGAGCAGCCATAATGACACAAAATTGAAGGCTTTGTATCTTGTTTTTAGTTTTCCCTCATGAATTGTGAGTTCTTTATATCTGGGGGATTTAGTAGATTGAAGCTCTTACCAAACTTCTATTTTCTCCTATTTTATTAAATGTATCCTAGTCACCCTATATAAACAGGCTTTGCTTCGAATTTCATAACCTGTCCTCTTGGCCACCAGTGTAGAGGTCCTTTGAACAGAGGCATTTCCCTTTCTGAAAGGGGCTTAGATGACATTATTGTGCAGACAGACCTGTGCAGAGCAGGTGATGCTGCCGCCAGCATGTTGAAATGCTCTCTCTTGCCCAGGGCTTTTATCTGGGGTTTTGTAAATGAAACAACTGATCCTTCTTTTCAGGTTCTTCAGCAAAGAGACTGATTCCTCTTTCTCTGAAAACCACAGTGCTTCTGGATAAAATGAAAGAATTTCTGAAACCCAACACAGTGTGAGGATAAGTGGGTCCATTCGTGGAGACAAAGGAGAAGATTGTAAGGAATCAGATTTCCAGGGTCTTCCTGAGTCCTTCCCAGAGATGGTTTTATAGTGATGGGAAAACAATTCTCAAGGAAAAATCAAAGATGTGGCAATATAATTGAAAAGAGGACCTGCAGAAGGAAGGAAGGAAAAATAAACTTCACCCCATGGAACATGTCATTCATGATATTCTTTACTAAATTTGGACCCAAAATCATGGGGACACCATTGATTGATAGGATAGAAAGAGCTATTTTTTTTTTTCTGAGGCATGAGCAGGACTATTATGATAAATAAGTGATTTCCAATGCTAACTGGAAATAAGCAAGAAAGAAAACTAAATGAAGGAAAAGAAATATTCTAAGAGATAAGTTGTTTTCATGAAGTAGTTAAGGATAGTATAAATGAGTGTATACTTGAAGATACGGTTGTAAAATCATAGGGTTTAACAAGTTACCATTTTCCTTGTTAGTGATGATGATTTGTTTCTAAGGCAACTTGATATTCTATGGAGACGTTGGTCTCCATGGCCCAGGTCACTTTATAACATTCCTAAGGAGTGACTCTTCTTGCTTTGCACTCAGCAGACTCAAGACTTCTAATCGGCAACATCTCAGACTCTCCTTTTTGGCTGTGAGGCTGCTGAGCTCTCAACAAAATTCCTAAATAGGAATACTTGCGAAACTTTCATGCCTCAGCTGTCAGCCAAAGACAGGGCTAAGACACAGCTATTTTATTTCCTTGTAATAAAGGTATAATTGTTCTGTATGCCAGATGTCAGAAAGACTTGTACCAGGTCTTTCTCTGTGTCTTCTTAAAAATCAAACACCAAAAAACAAATGAAAGAGAAAAAAAAAAAACTCAGGATGTCAGAAACAAAGCTATCATCATTATCCTTTGGCATCACTTAAAATTTGTATGTAGCTTTTAACAAATGGCAGGGTCCTGGTGTTGAGGATATATGTTATGTGACAGTGTTTTTTATTCTTCAAAGTCAAGTTGCAGGTAAAGGGGGCAGCTGTTTCTTTAAATAATTATTTTTTCTCATTACTGTCCCCAAAGGGCCTTGGACCGCCAACAATCAGTGCCAGGCAGGCCCTCAGTGTTAGCATTCTTCATCAGGGTAGCCCTTTGAATGAGACCACTGAGGGGAGTGCTTGCTATTCTGCTTGGGTCCTGATGTGGCTGGGGTGAATAGCAGGGTTGAAACTGTAGTAGTTCTTTTAGGCTGCTGATAGAATGTTAGATTTTGTCAAAGAGAATAGGAAAGGGAGCTATTTCATGCCCCCTGGCAGTGAGACTGCCAGGCTGGTACCCAGCACAGGCTTCCCCACCCTAATCCTGGCAGGTAGACCCATAGCAAGGAGGCATTGCCAAGGTCAGGCTGTCCAGGTGCTTCAGGATTATGTGAGGGAGGAAGACAGGGCTGGAAGCATATGGCTTAAGCTGAATAAGTAGGAGACAAATGAGTGACCAAGAAGTGCCTAGAAGAGTCTAAGACAAATATAAGAAGAAGGGTCAGAGAGAAGAATTTTGAAGTCTATATCCAATAATAGCCCAAAGAGATTCCATGATGATTTGAAAACCTGTTGTACTGTGGAAATCCCAACCCACCTGCTCAACCTTGCCCCAGTGAGCCAGCTTTTGTAAATAGAGGGCCCATGCTTTTTCCAGGAGACTTTTGGCAATCTGGAGAGCTTTTTCTGTGGGCAACCTTGAGGCTGAAGTGCCTTGAGACTATCCCAGGCTATTCTTCAATCTTGCTCTCCCTTTAAGAAGCAGGCACACCAGACAACTGCTCCCTGGTGTCTCAAAGCTGATGATTGGTTATTACTAGTTAGAAATGATTGTTTATGGGCCTTTTAAAACATGTTGAAAATTTAACATCCAGGAAAAAAAAAAGGCATTGGAGACAGAAGGCAGTGGTGGGATGACTGCTCAATTTTTCCTTCCTCAAGTCTAAGCATTTGTAGACGTGAGCGGAATAGGGCTCCAGGAGTCAGAGGTACTACTGACCATCCCCTTTCCCCTATGCCAAGCACTATGTCTGAATTCTTTCTTCTCCATTCAGACCTGGGACTTCTTTTCTCCTCTTTCTTCTCCCCATTTCTAATCACCTTATCCAGGCTGTCTGGTGTTGTGGATGGTCCCAGAGTGAAGCTGGAGTTGGGTAGAGAACAGACATGGTGCTGGAAGGCTGTGGATCCGTGCACGAGCGTGTGCCCATCCACGGGTGCCACCCCACACTTGTGCGTGGTTCACTGACCCAGCCCTTGAAGAACTCTGTTTCATTGTATCTGTGTTTGAGTGTCTGTGCACCAAAGGCTGTTTCAATCATGTACTCCATCACGTCCCTCTACTAGAAAAATAAGAGTTCACTGCAGAGGAGCTGACTCGAGTCAGTGGAGGTAGAGAAACAAGGGAGTAAGGATCATTCAGTCAGCCTCCTCAGACAGTTTGGTGAAAGCTGAAGCAGGGCTCATTTGGCAAGACTCTGTTTAACACAGTAGCTTAACTGATTTATTACATAAAAGTTTCTGGCAAATACAAATAGTAATTCCACTCTGGTAACAACTGTGATTGAAATAATTGTAGTCTGTAAATAAACTGCAGAAAACAAGCATTAGTGGGTAGGTTGTCTTGGATATCATTTCGAGAGTCCAGCACTGAAGAAATACATAATCTTACGGACGTAGAATTGGAAGAGATATTCAGAAGACCTGTGACTGGTTCAGCCCCCTCCCTTTCCTCCAGACCCACGCTAAGCCATCCAGGTAAATGAAACTCTTTCCTCTGCTCAAGACCTGAAAAAAGGAGAATACACATGTCCTGTGGCCCCTTATTAAAGTGACTCATGGTCTTCTATGCTGGGAAATCTTGGTTAATTATTTAGTATTTATGAGACTTGTATGACTGCCTTCATGGACATAACTTTTTCCCGGTGTTTCTTTTTTTCGATGTTACCCTAAGTTAAAGTTGTAATACATAGAATCACACCAGATGTCAGCTCACTGCAAATCCTATTGGGCATTTGAATTATATTGCAACACCTGATAAGGAGGCAATAAAGCAGATACAAAAAAAAAAAAAAATAGAGTGTGAAATAACTAATTCTGTTTTTGTTCATTTGGATAATTGCCTTTTGGGGCATTTTTCTACAAACGTTTCTTATTATCATTATTACTATTATCTTTGTTTTTAAGATAACTATCACTTGTTCAGTAATTAGTCTTCACTCATTATCTGATTTCATTCTCACAACAACCTTTGAGGCTTGTGCCTTATATCCAGCTTACAGATGAGAAAACCAAGGCTTGGAGAGGTCAGATCATGTGCTTACCATTCTGTATGGCTAGTAAGTAAGAGTTGGTATCTTAATTCTTCTGTTGAAGTCTGAAACTACCCAACTGCTAACCACTCTTGAAGTCAGCTTGTAATGCCCACACTTTACTACTTAAGTGCTTTAGTGGATTAGAAGATGGGAGAGACAAAGATGAGAAAGAAAACCTAAACTCAGATAGCATATTGAAATCTTGTGAAAAAATTCAGAAGGGCTCCATAAGAAAGTGACAGAGGTTTCCTGAAAACAAAGTGTCTGTGTGTTTCATTGAAAAATCCGGTGTGTAAGGAAGTGACATGTTTTGTTCTCTCCATCAGCAATCTGTGTCACTTCCTTTGTCTCCTAGAAGAATGCTTAATTATTAGGGCTAATCATTCAGGTAGGCACCCTGAGCCATACAGCCACTCTGAAGTCTACTGCTACCATTGTTCAAGGTTCTCTGATCACTCAAAGCTCAAGAAGACAGAGCATGTAGGATTCCAGCGAGTAGTGAGGGTTTATAAACTACCTCTCCATTTGTTCCAATTCATTTCAACATGACCCTAATGAGGCATATGCTTGTGGCTGTTGGATTACATCTCATCAGTTGAGCAGAGGCATAATTAGAAGCCTGCTGCTGTCAGAAAGATTAATAGGCCGATTGATACAAACCCATAACCGAAGATTTCCCAACAAAGCCATTTAACCAGCTGGCTAGAAATCATGGTACGGCAATACTGCAAGTAACAAAAATGTTTTCTGTGCACATTAGAGCCATTGCGAGATCTAAGAAAAGTGTTTTAAGATGAAACAAAGGGCCTATTCTGATGTTGTTATTATTGTTAGTATTGATGAATCAATGAACAAATAAATGAACAAATTTACCCATCAACGGTAACAATATCTCAGAAGATAACAACTTCAAGATGTTCGATGATAAACTCACAATGATGGTGAACAGAACAGGTCGCCTTCTGTTTGGTTAAACTCCTAAAAACTACACAACTTACTGAATATGTGCCCCACCCAGTATAAACACCAAAGCACCCAAACTGGAAAGATTAACTCTTAAGTGCATAGCTCTGTCAAGGCAATTAAGATTGCCTTGACATTGAGAAAAGCAAACAGATAGAAAGCCTTCAACTTGGATCCATTCAAGACCTGGGCACTCCTGAGGTGCTGTCTAGTTTGGAAGACCATGTTCTACATAAAGATTCTTGCTTTATCATTGACTAATAAGTATACCATTCACAAAATCCACTATTGTTATTAGCTTGCAAGAGACCTAAAATTCTTGCAAGAGACCCAAGGTACCAGCTCATGGTTGGAAGAGCTTTGGCCTGGAGCATGGTAGAAAATAAAACTAGAGATGGAGGCTGAGACTGGGTTTCAGAGGTTTTTCTCAGCCAGACTTCGAGTTGATGCATGAGGCAGGATGGTGGATGGTGGATGAATTTTAGGTCTCTTTTGTGAGACAGAAAATTATATCAACAATAACATTGGTTTCTAATTTGGAGTATATTGTAACATCTGGCCTCCCTTTTAAAATTTCTTGGTCTCAAATATTCTGATTAGCTGGGTGCTTTTATTTCTATATCGTGGGCAAGAAAACCAAAGCATTTTACTTATCCCATATATCCTAACAATACTAAAAAATCACAGTTCACTTAGATTTACTCCCTCTTCATCACAGATAGGTTTCTTAATATCCATGACTATATGATGTAATTTTTCTGTATTTTGATTGAATGGAATGCAAAACTTTCTAATCCATGATTAGAAGTATTAATAGTATCTAAGGATTATCATACATTGCTGTATACATTCTTGTTCTTCTAGAATAAGAAAGGCTGAGAGAAATTGAGCTATCCATCTTTAAGACTATGGAAAACTAGGATTTATTTCTCTATAAGCAGAGGAACTTCCCTCAGCAGTTAAGGTCAAACTCCATGACACCATGACTATGCAGGGTCCCAGGAAGGCCTTTTGGGGATTAGTAATATCTCATATGTCAGTCTTTACAGAGGAGGGTTAGATACAGTTTGGACAGTTCAGCTTCCTCTGAATTTTACAGAACATTCCGCAAACACATACATGTTTTTCTAGGACAGTGTTACCTCCTCCATAAATCAGTCACACCCCATTGTCAACTCCTATTGATTCATATAAGCTTCATGCCAGGCCCTGTGGATAGCAGATCCTATGCCTTATGCTGTTTCTTCCCCTCCAAGGATACTGCAATTGGTCTGGAGAAGGGAGGTGGTATGGCAGAAGGGTATTGAAATTTCTATCCCAACTCTACCACATAGCTGCATGATCTTGGGTAGGTTTCTGAGCCTCTGCTTCTCTGTATGAAAAATGGGGAATAGACCAAAATATCTGCTGCTTGATTTTGCCAAGTTGTGAGGACAAGTGCAATAGTATGTGTAAACTCTATGCAATTGCCAAGTATTATTATATTGAGTAAGAACCAACATTCCAAAGCAGTTTAGAATTCCTTACTCTTAGTGCTATGAGAATTCAAGATGGGAAAGTTCAGTGATGGCAGAAGCCAAGGAATGCCTTCTGGCTGGCCTTGAAGACTGCCTGAGGTTTGAACTCAAAGAGGAAGGACCACTTGAAAAGTTCACAGCAAAAGCATAGAGTTAGAATTAGGAATATGAGAGTCACATACATGAAGTGATGAAGGCATCAGCTCATGGTAGGAAGAGCTTTGGCCTGGAGCATCGTAGAAAATAAAACAAGAGATGTAGACTGAGGCTGGGTTTTAGAGGTTTTTCTCAGTCAGACTTGGAGTTGATGCATTAGGCAGGAGAGAGCCACAATGGTGGATGGATGACACCTTTTAATTAAATTAATCTGGCAACATTGCAGAGGTGAGACTAGGAGGAGAGTCTGGAATCATTAAATTTATTGTATTAATTCATGTCTGCAGTTCTATGGGCCTGAACTCCCGTGGTCCATAATCCTGGTGGGAATTGAGATGGTTTCATCCAATTAAAAAAGGGACTAGCCACAAGAGTGAGGAGAATGTAAATGTTAGAAATTATTTCCCAAAGTGCTATTTTATTCCTCAGCTAGTCCCTTCCCTCTCATGCAGTTGTTTATTAAATCATTTCGAATGTCTGCTGCTGCTGCTGTTGTTCCTAAGATGCTTAACATTTCTTTATCTCTTATAAACGACATTCTCCATAACCTCTCCCCATCCAGCCCTCATTATTTTTCCTTTTAATCTTAAACTAAAAATGTGCCCCTCAGGCACTTAATTGGAATGTCATTGGTGAAGCTTGCATGGTGGCGTTGTATTTATTGGGTTGGCCAAAAGGTTCATTTGGGTTTTTCCACAAAATCTTACAGAAAAACCTGAATGAACTTTTTGGCCAACCCAATAATACTTCCCTGTATTATCTTAATTCCGCTCCACCCCCACCCACCTTGTTCACATCTGAAACTCAAAGTCTCCTTGTAACCCCTTGATCTCAGCACTTAATTTAGTAGCAGGCAGGTGGTTGTCCAGGGATGGGCCCAAATGTGTAATCCTCTTTATTCAGGTCTGAATGGGAATCACCTCGAGCAGCAACACCTTTCCCTAACATGTAGTTGCAGAAGAGTTCTTCAAGAGCTGTGATTCTCAAAGTGTGGTTCCTGGGTGAGCAGCAGCATCTGGGAAATGCAAATTCTTAGGGTCCCATACAGACCCTCTGAATCAGGAGCTCTGAAAAATGGGGTCCACCGGTGTTTTACCAAGCCCCCTAGGTACATGCTAAAGTTTTAGAAACACTGTTCTGGGGAAATGTTTTGAAAGGTTTGGGCAGCCAGGCTCAGAGAGTTAGGAAAACAGACTTCAGAAAATATTAGGAAAAGTTTAGAGGCTGAGAAGAGAGGCAATTACTTCCTTCTTGGAGATAGACCAGACATCACAACTGCCAGAAGTGAGACTTTGTCCTTAGCCCCCTCGCCTTTGAAAAACAACCTGGGCAGTCATTGCTTACTTCATGCTTTGGAAAGACAAGTTCTTAAGTCAGTCTTCAAGAAGGACCGTTGGATCTTCCTGCCCAAAGGTCTTCACCTGTATTGTTAGATAGGTGGAGAAAAAGATATATTTCCCACTTTGGTCAGTCTCATTCTCCTCTATAGAGACATCTGAATACTAAGAATATGCTTACTTGATGGTCAAGAGGAAACAGAGGTTTGTATTTCAGTCTCTGTTCTACACTGAATGTTTATCCCATCAGAAGCAGCTTTTTATTGAGGTTCTTTTGAAGGTGCCCCAATCATAGTGTCCTGATCGAAATGCTAAATTTGCCTAAAGTTTTAGTACCAGGCTTGATCCGTGGACTGTAGGAGCCTAGTAATTAACAGTCTATCAACTTACCAAGTATCTTAGGTCCTCTAATTAGTAAGTTACTAGTTAACCAAGAACAATTGAGAGAAAGTCAGCTCTACCACCAGGAGTAGTGTTTTTATTTCACTTTTTAAAACCCTCCTTTTTTATCTGTTGGCAACATGTCTGTAAAAATCCTATTCTAATGTGGGCATGCCTTATCAGAATGGAGATCCAAATTTAAGTGTGTAATTCAGAATCACTTCCCTTTGTAGGAAAAAAAAGGTGATTTCTTTTCTAGCTCCTAAAACTTCTAGACAAGGAACTCTTCTATTTTACACAAAAAGGAAGAAGAGTTTATATTTCATTCTCCATTCTACAATGAGCATTAATCATTAAGATAAAGTCTCATTGGGAGGAAAATAAATCCTGGCTAGTATGGCCAACCCTTTTGTTGTTGAATTCTGTGTTTTCTTTTTATAAGATCAACGAACTTCTCTGTGGGTTGTTTCCATTTGAGGAATGAAATGATGGGCCTATAGAGTCTCTGCTCTGTGGTCTTTGACTGTATGAGTCTGTGGACTAAAGGCACTCAGAGGATTTATCTCAGAGGGGATCCTGATAAACAGTTCTGATCTCTCTTGAGAAAACTAGGCAGGAGATTTCTCCTTGGGCTCTCATGCAAAGAGCTGAGAGGGATAGAAAATAAACTGTCTGATCACTCTGGTCCTACCTGGGTTCCAGGGGCCAGCCTCTTCTGTCTCAGAATTTCCTGTTTCTCTCCTACTTCATCTTAGCTGAGTGGCTCTTATTACTGGTGAGCTTCAGCCAGAGGAAAAGCTGCCAGCCCCAGCAGCATAATTTACTCCCTTTATTATTTCAGCTCAAAGTATAAGTCTCAAGGAATGATATAAAAGGATGATTAAATTAATTCTCTAAAATTCTGAAAGACCAGAGAAAAGGTCTGTTATGATTTCAACATTGTTTTCTGTAAATCAGTGTGTTGTAGAGGTATATTTTTCAGCACAGTGTTCTTTACCATCAAGCTCTCTTATTGCTGCCTTTGGGGATGGGCAATATAGGAGGAAGTAGCAGAAATGACCAGAGAAGGCAATGGCACCCCACTCCAGTACTCTTGCCTGGAAAATCCCATGGACGGAGGAGCCTGGTGGGCTGCAGTCCATGGGGTTGTGAAGAGTCAGACACGACTGAACCACTTCACTTCCACTTTTCACTTTCATGCATTGGAGAAGGAAATGGCAACCCACTCCAGTGTTCTTGCCTGGAGAATCCCAGGGACAGGGGAGCCTGGTGGGCTGCCGTCTATGAGGTCCCACAGAGTTGGACACAACTGAAGCGATTTAGTAGCAGCAGCAGAAATGACAAGGAAGGCAAAGAATAGTGGAAATTAGTTGCTACAGCCTAATTCCTTATACTCTCTTAATTATCTGCTTCCATTTATGTTGAACCAAAATATCTTCAATGGTATTGAGCTAGCGTCTCTTCCCCCACTGTTCCTTTCTCTTCCACAGCCTAGCAAATACTTTCCCTACTCAGTGTGTTTCAAGGTTACTATGAAATTGACCACAGAAGCCATGGAATTAATAGGAGTTAAGGAACTCACAAGGACCCCCAAATGTGCCACCAATGACTATTGTGAAGGCAATAAATAAGGTGATCTTTTGGCCTTGGTGAAGTGGTAGTGGGTTTTCCGTAACAGACTTGGGACATCTCTGTCCCCTTGGTAATATACACACCAGTCTTGATGTGGACAAGTTTATAAGGCACAGCTAAGTCACTGCTGGCACAAGGGAAGACATGAGTACAATATTGTATTTCCCTGCAGGATCCCCCCCGCCCATCCTCAATCTCCTGCTCACTCTTACGCACACATACACCCACACATACACCATTTACTCTTCAGTATTTTGGTAGCCCATCATACCTGTAGCTTACGCAGTATAGAGATGCATGGTCTCCTCATCCCTTGGGATCAATAGTGGGCTTCTGGTCAACCTAGTTCATATACTTCTTTCCACTGCACCTAGAGTAGCAAAGAATTCTAACATCTGTGAACCCTGTGGGTCTTGCTCTTAAAACAAAATTCCATCCTAGATTGAGGATTGCAGAAGTGTCACTTGTTAACTCCTGTCCTGGATTCTCCTTTTTTCACTGAATCTGAGTAAGAGAGCAGGCAAAGAGCAGTGGCAGGCTATGGTGTTCAGTCTCTTCTGCTCCTGCCTTCTTTCATCATTGGAGTAAGCAAATTCCGTGCTATTTTCCTCCCGCTTTACCTTAGTGAAAACCGAGTACTTGCCATCTCCTTTATACAAATGGTTTTCAGTGTTTGTTTTTTGTTCAGTCTGCTTAGTTTGTAAATGCGAATGTAGATTCCTCTTCATGCTTGTCTGTAGGGTTTTCCACATATCTGTGATTTGGGAGATGACAAAGGGCATGTTTGACTTGTAATACAGATGAAGAATGGATAAATCCAGTGCATGTAACTCGATCGGAGAGTCCCACAGACTGAGTCACCCTGCCTTTAAGTGGGCCCTGCATATCTGTACTGCACAGATTCCTGCCTGTTGAACAACCAAGAATTGCCCTTACTGAAGTACAACTATACTAACTGGTATTGCGTACAGCAATTTCCAAAGTGGTGATACTTGGAAATCCTCCATCCTGCACCTCTCAAGTTAGCCCTCTCCCATCCTGGAGGTCCACGTTGCTTCCCATCTGGGGAATGTATTTTACTTCTCCCCATCCTCCCCTATCCTTTCCCTCACCACACCTTCTTGACATTCCTGGCCTGAGTGGTTCCACTGGCTTACTGATAACAGTGTCCTGTACATATTCATTCACAGCTTTGAAAGGCTTATGAGGCTTTCCTACTTCCCATCCAGCCCAGACTTTGGGACTTTTCACACTCTGATCCTCTGATCAGTTTGATGCAGGAAAGCACACGGAAGCCACGTACCAGTTTGTATAGTTGTACCCTTTTGAACTGCCTACTCTCAAGCAAAGTAGAATGTGCTGGGGGTTCGCATTGGCTGCTTGACACACACAAGGGCAATTAACCTGCATGCCAAAAAATAAAAATAAAAATTAACCCTTAGAGTACTGCTTCAATAGATTGATTTAATGGTCTTGAATTCTACCAGTTGGGCAATGCTTCTTTCCCCAGATCAGAGTGCCGCATATAAGTCCATATTTAGTTTCACCAGAACATCCACCAGGATCCTCTCCTCCACGGCTTTCCTGAGATGCTCCTGGTCCTTTATCATTAATCAACCAATGGCTTTTAAAAGGTCCAAAACACAACCGCTGTGTTTAATTGAAAATGGACTTCATTTCTAATGTGCTGGAGAGTGGGAGGGACTGCTTTTAGCTTAGGTTCGTGTCCTCTCAAAGAAAGAGGTCAGTTCTTTAAGGGTTAATATGAAATTGAGGACTTTGGTGGTCTCTTCTGCTTGTCCTTCCCTCAAGGTGTCTGCATGATCCTCTTTAGATTCTTAGCTCAACTGTTGAATGATGATGGAAACAATACATGTATCAAATGACGAAAACAAAGAACAAAAGACTGTATGGTTGAATGGAAAGGCCCCTTGGCAATGCTTGCTTGATGATCACAGGGGATACAAAGACCAAATGTTTTATTTTTTGAACGTTCATTTTGTCCTGTTCCCTAAGCACCGTCACTGCACAGCGATATGGAACATGTGATGATGCTTTTCATTTACCTCTTGCTTTTCTCTTCTTCCTGTCTAATAGCCCAATAGAATCCTGCCAGAATTTCTACAAAGATTTCACATTACAGATCGACATGGCTTTCAACGTATTCTTCCTTCTCTACTTTGGCTTGCGGGTAAGTTTGAACCAGACTGCTCAGTATCACAATGGAGCGTGTGAGTCTTGTACCTAGGGACCATTCCCCATCAGCATCTGCTCCCACAGGCAAGATGAAGCCCAGTGTTTGCAGGGGAGACAAGAGACCGAATTCTGATTTTCATTTTGTGAGAGAGCCCTTTCCTTAGGTCAGCATTTCCTCATGTGTATGTTAATTTTGTTCTGAGCAGGAGAAATAAGGATTGAAATGACTATTACACCCTTACTGGTCTACTGTTTCTCATCTCTCCATTCACGCACGAATGCATGGTTTGCCTTAAACAGGAGGAAAAACCTTCCACTCTTAAAATTATGCTTATCAGTGCTCACTTAACTGAATCCTGAGAGAACAGTGAGTTGTGAGGGTTGAAGCAAGGGGGTAGATTGGCAGAATTGAGGGCTTGGAGGATTTATCCAAACCATGTCTATAAAGGGAGCTGTACAGACTGTGTGGGTGAATATTTACAGTGGAGACTTTAAGAAACGTGAGGTCTCTCAAACTGCCCTATGACGCTACTGAAAACCACAGAAAAATGTACTCCCTGAGTTTTCTCCAAGGCTCTCAGAGCATATAGTCACTCTCTAGAAAAGACTGTAGATCCAAATTCTAAGACAGAAATAGCAAGGAACTGGCATAGATATAAGAACATAACATCTCCCTCTAGGCCCCCATGAAAAACTGAAATGTACCCTTTGGAAGAATGAGTATAGTTTGTTGTAGAGCCCCAGTTTGAGTTCCCTGAGTCATACAGCAAATTCCCACTAGCTATCTCTTTTACATATGGTAGTGTATATACTTGGAGAAGGCAATGGCACCCCACTCCAGTACTCTTGCCTGGAAAATCCCATAGGCGGAGGAGCCTGGTAGGCTGCCATCTATGGGGTGGCTAAGAGTCGGACACGACTGAGCGACTTCACTTTCACGCATTGGAGAAGGAAATGGAAACCTACTCCAGTGTTCTTGCCTGGAGAATCCCAGGGACAGGGGAGCCTGGTGGGCTGCTGTCTATGGGGTCGCACAGAGTCGGACACGACTGAAGCGACTAGCAGCAGCAGCAGCAGTGTATATACTTCCATGTTACTCTCTTCATTCCTCCCACCCTCTCCTTCCTCCCCCATACCCGTGTCCATAAATCTGTTCTCTATGTCTGAATCTCCATTGTTGCCCTGTAAATAGGTTCATCAGTATCAACTTTCTAGAACTGAAGGGTGGGAAGAGGTGGGAGGTGGGGGGAGGCTTAAGAAGGAGAGGGGACACATGTATACCTATGGCTGACTCATGTTGATGTTTGGCAGAGACCAACACAATATTGCGAAGCAACTTTCCTTCAATTAAAAATAAAAAAAAAATAAAAATAAATAAGTGTTTTCTTTTGAGGGGGGGAAGAGTACTGTTTGCATGCCAGCACCATGCTTCTCAATTTCTCTCTCTCTCTCTCTCTCGTGTTTTCTTTCCCCCAGTTTATTGCAGCCAACGATAAGCTATGGTTCTGGCTTGAAGTGAACTCTGTGGTAGATTTCTTCACGGTCCCCCCTGTGTTTGTGTCCGTGTACTTAAACAGAAGTTGGCTTGGTAAGTCAATCTCTCTCCCTTCTTTTTCACTGGCTCCTGAGCCATGGCTGAAATATATCAGGTGGTGCATCTGGGATGCATTGGAGGACTGAGAATCCACAGAAAGAAACCTTCCTGGATTTGTGTGAACAACTCTCAGAGGTTTAGAAGTTGATGGTGAGAGTTTTCTCTCAGAAGCAAGCACCAGCCAAGAAGAATGTGAACAGTGAGTGCTTCAGAGAATGCAGTTTTATCATTGTTGAAGCCCAGTGGTCATCATGGTCACAGGCAGAACCTCTGCATTCATGGTTCTCTTACTGTTTATTCAACAGAGCATGGGCACAAAGCTTTCTGCGTAACAGCTTCAGGTGCCCCAGGAGGCCTGCCTGCCAGAGTTAGCTTCTGTCTGCTTCACAGTTTTGTGATGGGTGGACCCTGTGTGGTTTAATTAAAATTGTGAGCTCCTTTGTGGGGGTGGAATAAGACACCTTCACCTCGAGGGAGATCCAGCTTCTTCTCTGTGTGAATGGAGGAGCTTTTGCTGGAGCTGTGTTCACACCTCACTTCCTGTATTTGCTGGACAGGTCACTTCCTGTATCAAGTCTAGGATAATTTAGTGGGAAAAGTAAGTAACTCAGAGGATGGTCAAGGAACCAAAGGTTTAGAGAGGCAGCTGTTGGGTTCTCTTTGCCACACTGAGTAATTTCCTCAAAATGTTCTTGCTGTCACAAGTCTACAGGGGAAGAGGGGAGGCTGAAATAGGACTTGGAGGACTATTTGTGGGCTCCCTCTGTCTTTATTTTCAGAGATTTTTGGTCTTAACATATTTCTTCAAAGTAATATATATGTAAAATAGCATCAATAGTCAAAGATGTATAAAGAAAATATTAAGTACCTCTTCCGCCCACATCCATCACTACCCTCTGCCCAGGATGCTCAGTGTTACAGACTTCCACATCTTTCCTTTGTGCTGGTTTCACCACCAGCAAACACAGATGTGCACACATCACAGTGTTTTAGAGATGGTTGTCTTTATATGAAATCATTGTTATCAGTCACATCACACTGCAGTTGACTCTCTTACTACTAGTAAGTGATGGCCATCCCTTCAGCTCTGTAATGATTCGTTTTATGACAGTTGCGCAAAATCCCATACATTGCTCTAGCACATTTATTCAGCTGTTACCCAAATAATGCACAACATGATTGTTTACTTTTCTGCTATCAACAGTGGTTTGGTAAGCACTCTCATCCATGTATCCATACAGTTCTATCTTTAGAGAGAATTCCAAGTTCCTGGAAGAGGACTTGCTGGATCAAAGAGTATGTGTATTTTAGTTTATAGATATTAATGGATAACTTTTCAAAAATGTTGTGTCAAAATATGCTTCTGCTAGCACTTTTGATGTCCTTGCTAGTCCTGTAAATGTATTCTATACCTAGTATCAAGTACTTTTAAAACAAGAATCTTTTATATATGGTGTGTGCAGTAACGCATACATGTATGTATGTGTGTGTGTGTTTATCATGCGGATTCTATTTTCTGCTAGTTTTCTCATTTGAGTTGTATTTACTTGCTCAAGGGGAATGTTTTCGCCCTTGATCTGAGATGTGCTCTCTTAGATGGGATTTTCTGGCCAGCATGGTGAGACCATTAGAGCCAGATACCCAAGTGAGAAGCGTCCTGAGTATCCTTTCATGGCTCTGATGCCCAAGATCCTGGCTGCTTCAACTGAGCTCTGAGCCCACCTTGTGATGTGAGGAACTCACTTTTCTTCCCTCGACCTGCTGTTTTTCACCTGTAAAATAGAGGTTGGGCTAGATGATCTCAAAGATTCTTTCATTTCAGAAAATTTCTAAACCTCTTGCATTGTTCATGGGAACTTTGAGAAAATTTGCAATCTTGGTTGTTGTAGAGAACTAGGTAGTTAGTGAAATTAATCACCAGCATACCTGGGTCAAAGTTTTGTATGGACTGCTAACCAGAGCTCTTTCTAAACCATCATTGTGACGCATGTATACACACACACACACCCCAAGCAGACAAAGGGAGAGAAGGAAGAGAGGGAGAGGGAGAGAGGGAAAGAGAGAGAAGGATGGAAGAGAAAAGAGAGTAAGGGAGGAGGAAGAAAAGGAATCTGCCTTCTCTTCTTGGTTGGGCTCTACTTCCTCTGTGTACTTGAACAAACACTACTTTTCTGGACCCTCAGTTTTCCCATTGGAAAAATGGCATATTTGGACTTAACCTACCTTCCAGTCCATGTACTTCCCAAACCTGAATTTGATGCTAGGTCCCTTGTGGTCCTGGAAGATGGAGGGGACCCCTTCCTGACTGTGGTGGAGACATCCCACCTCTGCAGCCAGCAGGGCGCACCCCTGGTGTGGAGCCAGGTCTCCTTTTTTTTGCGTAAGTGAGTCTCCCTGAATAGTCACCATTAGGAGGACTTAGATCTTGTAAAAACCCATTCCTTTTTGTAGATGATGTCATTCTGACTTTTGGAGGGGTTCTGATCTAGTAAAAATCTATCTGTGCAGACAGGAAAATGGAAGAAAGAGGAAAGGGGGTTGGGGGAGGGATAAATTAGAAATTTGGGATTAGCAGATACAAACTATTGTATATAGAATAGGTAAATAACAGGGGTCTACCATATAGCACAGAGCTTCCCAGGTGGCTCAGTGGTAAAGAATCTACCTGTAATACAGGAGACGTGCATTCAATCCCTGCTTCGGGAAGATCCTCTGGAGAAGGAAATGGCTACCCACTCCAGTATTCTTGTCTGAGAAATCCCATGGATAGAGGAGCCTGGCAAGCCACAGTCCATGGGGTCACAAAGAGTTGGACATGACTTAGGGACTGAGCACCCATGTACTATATATATAGCACAAGGAACTGTATTCAGTGTCCTGTAATACACTATCATGGAAAATAATATGAAAATTTATATATATGGCTTCCCAGATGGCACTAGTGGTAAAGAACCCACCTGCCAATGCAGGAGACATGAGAGATGCAGGTTCCATCCCTGGGTTGGGAACATCCCCTGGAGGAGGGCATGCAACCCACTCCAGTATTCTTGCCTGGAGAATCCCATGGATGGAGGAGCCTGGTGGGCTACAGTCCATGGGTTGCAAAGAGTCTGACACAACTGAAGTGACTTAGCACATGTGCACCAATAAGTCACTTTGCTGTGCGCCAGAAACGAATACATTGTAAACCAACTATACTTCAGTTAAACAAAAAAGGGGGCAGAGACAGAAAAGAGAAAACTAGTTAGAGATGCTTTGCTTCAGTTGTAGTTGTTTTTCAAAAAAAATATGCTCTAAAATATGCTTTAATTTGCTCATGAATTGAACAGGGTTATAAAGCAGCTATTATGTGCCAGGTGCATTTTCTATATGATTAGGAAACAACAGTGAATAAAGTAGGCAGCATCCCCTCCCCTCCTCTGACATTGCGGTGGGGGAAGAACAGGGGAAAAAAGAAGCCTAATAAATAAGTAAGTTATATAGTATGTTCGGAAGCATAAGTGCTCAGTCACTTCAATTGTGTCCAACTCTGTGATGCTATGGACTGCAGCCCTTCAGCCTCCTCCTCTGTGGGATTCAAGTGCTATTGAAACTGGAAACAAAGACCAACAACCTTTGAGGCTATGAGATAATAATAACTACTAATAACCTTTCTCCTCTTTTAGGAGAAAACACATTTAATGAAATACTTTTGGTTCTTTGGTGACTAAGCCTCTTGGGTGAAATCCAAAACTGGTCTGCCTGTTATGGAAGAGAATTCAGTATAGTAATATTTCAAGGAGGTCCCCATTGTGATTTAATACATAGGTTATTGCACTGGGAAACAGTTATTGTTCTCATGAGCTGCCAGAGATAAAATGAACATTCCCATGAGGTGTGGCTTATAAAGTAAAAGGAATAATTCCATTAAATAGGGCATTTCAGAAAGCGCTGCCCTCCTCTTAGTAAATGAAAAGTACTGCCTTTGCTGGCAGAGGTTTAGAACAAAATGCAGGAAAATTGAAGTCTTTCCCAAATCTGCACATGCTTCTTGCTACTGCTAAGTCGCTTAAGTTGTGTCCGACTCTGTGCAACCCCATAGACAGCAGCCCACTAGGCTCCCCCATCCCTGGGATTCTCCAGGCAGGAATACTGGAGTGGGTTGCCATTTCCTTCTCCAATGCATGAAAGTGAAAATTGAAAGTGAAGTCGCTCAGTCGTGCCCGACTCTTCTCGACCCCATGGACTGCAGCCTACCAGGCTCCTCCATCCATGGGATTTCCAGGCAAGAGTACTGGAGTGGGGCGCCATTGCCATCTCCGACATGCTTCTTGAGCCCACGCTAAGTCGTGTCAGACATTTCAGTCATGTCCAACTCTATACGACCCCATCGACTGCAGCCTGCTAGGCTCCTCTGTCCATAGGATTCTCCAGGCAAGAATACTGGAGTGTGTTGCCATGCCCTTTTCCAAGGAATCTTCCCCACCCAGGGATCGATCCTGTATCTCTTATGTCTCCTGCATTGGCAAGTGGGCTCTTTCACATCTCGGAAGCCCGGTCGAGAGCAGAGGACTGTGCTGCAGCTGGCACCATGGGGGATAAAAAGTGAAATGACCATCACATCCCCTGCCTTTACCTTTTCTGGAGCGTAACTTGCATCACATTTGACTTCCGACTCTTAACATGGTTGCATATTATATAGTATAGTCTTTATTTTTTTGCATGCATCGTCTTAGTCCATTGGACAGTCTGTTAATAAAAACAGCTAGTATTTATTCCAGTTGTGCTATGCACTGGGCCCTATGATAAACCCTTGCATACATGAACTTGGTCCTTAGAGCAAACCTGTAAAGTAGGAATTATTTTCCCATTTTACAGATAAGGAGATGCGGGCTCAGAGGAGCTCTCTCTCTTGTCCAGGATTCTGTAGCTTGGGAGTGGGGGAAGGCCTTCCTTACCCAAAATCTAGTCTGACTTCATGCCCATTTTCTTATGCTGTTCTTCTGCCTCTGTTCTGACCCTTTTGAGAGGTTTGGGGTTTTGAGGACTGGGTTGGGAATAACTGAGCCAACTTTTACTGCTTTATGTTGGCATCTCTCTAACTCATCCTGTTGCTTCAGGCAGGCAGGGAGGGGAAGAGGTCTTACTTAAAAACACACAGCTCATAGCTCCTCCTTTTCTCACTCTTCCTTATCTACCGCCAGTTTCTAGAACTAGAGCTAGCGTGGAGGTTCCCGAGTCCCAGACTATCCTAGCAACTTGGGGACTGGATCTGCTCCGCCTGAAGAGAGAGAGAGAGACTGGGGGCAGGTCCTTGATCAGTAGAGCTGATTGGCTCAGGGTCCCGTTCTGGGCTCCACCGCCTCAGTTCACATTGTGCTCAGCCACATGTTCATGAGTTGCTTTGAGCACGGTCATTTTCCCTGTCATAAACTCAGTCTTCTCACCTCTCCTATGGGGATAATGATAGCACTCACCTGAGATGAGTGTAGTGGGGATTCAGTGAAGTGTAATGAGTGACCAGGCACACAGGACCAGCTTTGTGAACAGAAGCCATGGTTATCCACAGCCTTTCTTTCTAACCTCCCTATCATATTTTAAAGCCCCAGAGAAGAAAACAAACCAGAATGGAACCAAAAATAAGGCAGTGGGATGTGAGGACATCCACGTCGGCAGGCAGCAAGTCAATGCTTATTTTAATTCCTGTTCCCACACACCAGCTTATTCACAAAATCCTTATCCTGCCTCACTAAAATAAATGTACCTTGAAATGAGAGATGGATCTTATTTTGAGACTTGAAAAACATGCTCTGGGGAGAACTCTTGTCTGTTTGTCTCATTCTTGTGGGAACTGTGTCCCCAGGGTGGGCCAGTGGGCTCTGCCTCCTTTGTTTATGGATATGTCTTTGTTGAGGGGCATCTTCCAGAAGTAAAGGCAGCCAGTAGAGGAAAAAATGGTACACAGACATCAGCCAGTCATCTAACTGACTGCTATTGAGTACCTACTGTGTGCCCAGTCCTGGGGTAAGAGGGACACATGCTTGGCCACCTTCTTTCCTAGTTTTACTGCGATTTCCAACCTTGCCCACCTCCTCTCTGACTGATGAGATCAGGGTATGACGAGGAGCTCCAATCACTGTGTTCGAAAACTAGAGCTGTTCTCTAGTCTGTGTCAGACCTGGCCTTAGGCCTTTCAGTAAACTCTGCTAGAAAATAGAAAACTTTGCTAAAAAAGTAGAAAAATGAGTTAGTGTCCAGTCATGGAACAATTAAAATGATTGAGTATCTGCTTACAAATGTATGCCTGGGCAGTGACTCTCTGTGTCAAAGGTGGTTAAAACAGGACTGTGAAAAAAAAAAAGGTACAGGTCCTTAAAAACAACAACAACAGGACCAAACACAGTTCCTGTTTGAGACCAAGGTTTCAATTTAGTTTTGGAACCAAAATAAACACGCATACAGCAACAGCAGGTAGCTCTACCCGCTGTATAATTATGTCTGAAATTGCGAGGTCCAGGCTGTCAGGGCAGTGGGAGTTTGGAGGAGAAAGCTCACGTGGGCAGAGGAAAGAGAGGAGGCTTCTGCAATGAGCTGGGGCTCAGCTGAGGCTTGTGATGTAGGTGAGATGGGCAGAGTGGGAAGAAGTGAGCATTCTGCAGGGAGAGGCGCTTACCATGTCTGGAGAGTGGCGGGTGCCCACGGATGGTAATACCGCCCGAGATAAGAAAGTAGTTTTACAGTTTGCCAGGCATCAGATCAGCCTCATAACCCTGCCAGACAGATGCATTAGCGTCCTACTCTTAATGCAACACATATCTATTATCTTACAGTTGTGTAGGTTAGAAATCCAAAACAGTATCTTCAGGGCTGTGCTCCTCTCTGGAAGCTCCAAGGAGGATTCTATTTCCTTGCTTTTTTCAGCTTCCAGAACCAACCCACATTCCTTGTGGTCACTTCTCCATCTTCAGAGCCAGCCACAGAGGGCGGAGTTCTCACAATGCATCTCTCTGATCTCGCTTTCTGTTGTCTGCCTCTCTTTGCTTCCTCCCTCTTCGACTTTTAAAGACCTTTATGATTACATTGGAGGGTGATCCAGGATGCTTTGTCATCTCAAGGTCAGCTAATTGACAGCCTTAATTCCCCTGCTACCTAAGTTGCTTTTTGTCATGTAAGTTACCAGATTCACAGGTTCTGGGGATTCACATGAATATTTTTGAGGGGCCATTACGCTGCCTTCCCTGATAGCTCAGTTGGTAAAGAATCCACCTGCAGTGTAGGAGACCCTGGGTTGATTCCTGGGTCAGGAAGATCCCTGGAGAAGGGATAGGCTACCCACCCCGGTATTCTTTGGGTTCCCTTGTGGCTCAGCTGGTAAAGAATCTGCCTGCAATGTGGGAGAGTTCGATCCCTGGATTGGGAAGATCCCCGGGAGAAGGGAGAAGGGAACGGCTACCCACTCTAGTATTCTCACCTGGAGAATTCCATGGACTATATAGTCTATGGGGTTGCAAAGAGTTGGACATGACTGAGCGACTTAACTTTTTCATTCTGCCTACCGAAAGGGGTATTATTATTATTATTCCCATTTTGCCAAATAGGAACCTGAGGCTCAGAGGGAGTGCGTGACTTGCCCAAAGTCATAGACGGCCAGAAGAATTTAGAGCTGGGACCAGTGCCCTGTTCAGGCTATCCAATGGCTCTCCATAGTCCATTGGAGTCCATAAACTCTTGTAGGCATTTAGGGCCCTCTGGGCCCTTAGGTCTGCATTTTCCCAGCTTATCATGGGAGGAGACCCTTGGGGAGATCTTGTTTGGAGCTTGAGACTTTCCCCTTCCTGCATTTCTTTTTTTTTTTTTTTCATTTTTTTATTTTTTATTTATTTTTTTTTAATTTTATTTTATTTTTAAATTTTACATAATTGTATTAGTTTTGCCAAATATCAAAATGAATCCGCCATAGGTATACATGTGTTCCCCATCCTGAATCCTCCTCCCTCCTCCCTCCCCATACCATCCCTCTGGGTCGTCCCAGTGCACTAGCCCCAAGCATCCAGTATCGTGTATCGAACCTGGACTGGCAAGTCGTTTCTTACATGATATTTTACATGTTTCAATGTCATTCTCCCAAATCTTCCCACCCTCTCCCTCTCCCACAGAGTCCATAAGACTGTTCTATACATCAGTGTCTCTTTTGCTGTCTCGTACACTGGGTTATTGTTACCATCTTTCTAAATTCCATATATATGCGTTAGTATACTGTATTTATGTTTTTCCTTCTGTCTTACTTCACTCTGTATAATAGGCTCCAGTTTCATCCACCTCAGAACTGATTCAAATGTATTCTTTTTAATGGCTGAGTAATACTCCATTGTGTATATGTACCACAGCTTTCTTATCCATTCATCTGCTGATGGACATCTAGGTTGCTTCTATGTCCTGGCTATTATAAACAGTGCTGCGATGAACAAAAGCTTCTGCACATCAAAGGAAACTATTAGCAAGGTGAAAAGACAGCCTTCAGAATGGGAGAAAATAATAGCAAATGAAGCAACTGACAAACAACTAATCTCAAAAATATACAAGCAACTCCTACAGCTCAACTCCAGAAAAATAAACGACCCAATCAAAAAATGGGCCAAAGAACTAAATAGACATTTCTCCAAAGAAGACATACAGATGGCTAACAAACACATGAAAAGATGCTCAACATCACTCATTATCAAGAAATGCAAATCAAAACCACTATGAGGTACCATTTCACAACAGCCAGAATGGCTGCGATCCAAAAGTCTACAAATAATAAATGCTGGAGAGGGTGTGGAGAAAAGGGAACCCTCTTACACTGTTGGTGGGAATGCAAACTAGTACAGCCACTATGGAGAACAGTGTGGAGATTCCTTAAAAAACTGGAAATAGAACTGCCTTATGATCCAGCAATCCCACTGCTGGGCATACACACTGAGGAAACCAGAAGGGAAAGAGACACGTGTACCCCTTCCTGCATTTCTATGTAACACTGGGTCTTTGCTTTCTTTTCTTGGGAACAGATGAATTACCAGATAGATGTGCTTGTTATCATTGTATGTAAGCAAGTTAGAGAGGTCTGGATTCCCTTTCCTTTGAGGCTGTACTAGTGAAGAAGAACCTATTTAATTTGCATATCCTTTGCTTAAAAGCCCTCTTTCCTTAGATCTCATGTTTTCTTGATTTTGGGGGAGTTTACTTAAGGGTGGAGAGAAATGGAAATGCAGAGTGCCGGGTGAGTGAATGAGGCACAATGGCCTGTCACCATTCTTCCAAGGAAAGCCATGTGTCGGGTCAGATACTGTCCCCTTTAGTGGTCAGTCTTCCAGGGGCTTTACTGAAGTGCCAGGAGTCTCTGTGTTGTCCATCCACTTTATAATGTGGTCCCAAGGCCCCTCCCTTGCTTGAAGAACCCCACAAAAGGCAAGGTGAAGTTCATATCAGGACCTTCATTGACTACCCTCTGCATTGGGGGAGAGTAATCAAGAATAAAAGCCTTGCCCTCTTGCACTGTTGGTAGGAATGTAAATTGGCACAACTACCATGGCGAACAGTGTGGAGGTTCCTTAAAACACTAAAAACTAACATCAGTTCAGTTCAGTCGCTCAGTCGTGTCCGACTCTTTGAGACCCCATGGACTGCAGCCCGCCAGGCTTCCCTCTCCATCACCAACTCCTGGCACTTACTCAAACTCATGTCCATCAAGTCGGTGATGCCATCCAACCATCTCATCCTCTGTCGTCCCCTTCTCCTCCTGCCCTCAATCTTTCCCAGCATCACGGTCTTTTCAGATGAGTCAGTTCTTTGCATCAGGTGGCCGAAGTACTGGAGTTTCAGTTTCAGCATCAGTCTTTCCAATGAATATTCAGGACTGATTTCCTTTAGGATTGACTGGTTGGATCTCCTTTCAGTCCAAGGGACTCTCAAGAGTCTTCTTCAACACCACAGTTCAAAAGCATCAATTCTTTGGCATTCCAGAAAACTACCATATAACCCAACAATCCCACTGCTGGGCATATACCCTGAGAAAATGATACGTCAAAGAGACACATGTACCCCTGTGTTCATTGTAGCACTATTTACAATAACCAGGACGTGAAAGCAACCTAGATGTTCATCACTAGATGAATGGATAAAGAAGCTGTGATAAATATATGCAATGGAATACTACTCAGCCATAAAAAGGAGCAACATTTGGGTCATTTGTAGTAATGTGGATGAATCTAGAAACTGTCATGCAAAAGTAATTCAGAAAGAGAAAAACAAATATATATTAACACACACACATGTATGTATATGGAATCTTGAGAAATGGTACCGAAGAACTTATTTGCAGGGCAGAAATAGAGATGCAGATGCAGAGAAGGGACTTATGGACACAGCAGGGGAAGGAGAGCATGGGACATATTGAGAGAGCAGCGTTGGCATATTTACACTGCCACGTGTAAAACAGATAGCTCGTGGGAAGCTTCTGTATAGCGCAGGGAGCCCAGCCTGGCTCTTTATGATGACCTAGAGGGCCTAGAGGGGTAGGGTGGGAGAGGGTGGGAGGGAACCTCAAGAGGAAGGGGATATATGTATACTTATGGCTGATTCATGTTGTTGTACAGCTGAAACTAATACAACATTATAAATCAATTATATTCCAATTAAAAAGTATACTCCCTAAAAATTTAAGTCCAAGAACTAAAAAAATATACATGTAAAAAAAGAATAAAAGCCTTTGGATGGTTTCACTTTCTAGACTTCAGTAATTTTTAGCATATTGAAATTAAAAAAAAAAAAGCAGAGTGTGATTTTAGGCAGAGAGTGGGGGCAGTGCTCAGTACACAGTCCTACCTCCCTGCCTCCCTTCTCCTTAGACTTCCCGCCCCGGCCCCACCAGGCTGCATCTGTCTTGCTCATCTTCCCTCACGCCTGCCTCAGGAGTGGGTTTTTCCCTTCCTGTCTGAATGTCATCTCTCTGTCTGCATGAATGCACAGATCTAACCCCACCTCCTGGGTGAAGCTTTCCCATTCTCCCAGGTGGAACGAATTCTTCCCTGACCTTTGCTTCCTTCATTCTTGTGATTTGTGTTGTAAGAGCTGTATAATCCGTCCGTTTTCTCCTCTCAGTTAGAAGTCCAGTCGTATGGGTAGTGTGGCAGAGGTCCTGACCATCTTGTTTTTTTTTTTCTTGCCGTGTTCCCAGCATCTGGAGCAGTGCCTGACACACAGTTTGTGCTTATTGAATGCATGAGCGAATGGGTATCTCTTCTTACACTAATGATAATAATGAATAATTAATTTAATTGCTTAAGAGCAGACACTGGGCTCAGCATTTCATATGCATTATCTCAGTTGTTTAATAGCAGTCACAGCAACCCAAAGTCTAGTTTTACAATTTAAAAAGCTATGGTTTGGGGATTAGTTAACTTCTTCAGGTAGTAAACAGTGGATCGAGAGCTCAGCCCAGGTCAGATTCCAAAACCTGTGCTTTTTAAAAAAATGACTGAGTGAGTGGCTTGCCAGACCAGCAGGCAGCATCAGCATTGCCTGAAAACATGTTCGAAACACAGATTCTTAGAACCCAACCCAGACCCAATGAATCAAAAACTCCAGCAACGTATGTTTTATGAGCCCTCCTGGTCATCCTGACGTCCACCCAGTTTTGAGAACCACTGTCCTAGGCTGTGCTGGGAAGGTTCTCATATTCGGTGTCCATCAGAATCCCTGAAGAGCTTTTAAAACTCTCGATGCTCAGGCCAAACCTCCAACAAATTAAATCGGAGAATCTAGGTTAAGGGGCAGCGGTGGCCCAGGCTCAGCACTTTTTTTAACACTCCCCAGTTGCATCTGAAGCACAATAAAGAAACACAGATTCTTAGAACCCAACCCAGACCCAACGAATCAAAAACTCTGAGAGATTGCGAGACCCACTTGCATATATATATACATGTATATGTATATATAGAGAAGATATATATATATCTTTTATGACTGTTGAATGGATTCCTCCCTAGAAGAGTGCTTCCTAAGACTCAGTGTGCAGATGAGGCACCAGGAGATCTTATTCCAGTGCAGTTTCTAACTCAGGAAGTGTAGGGTGAGATCAGAGACTGCTTTCTGCAGGCTACAGGGGATGCAGATACTCTGGCCTAGGGATCATGGGGGCCACTCTTAAGTAGCATGGTTTTCCAGTCTAGACCATGCTGTCCAATAGCGTAGCCACTGGCCACGTCTGACTGTCTATATGTAGACCAATCAAAATCAAAGTAAAAACTCAATTTTTCAGTCATACTAGCCATATTTCAAATACCTGAGAGTTTCACATGGCTAGTGGCTAAGATATTAGCAGAGATATAAAAAGTTTCCATCATCATAGAAATTCATTTGGACCCCAGTGCTCTAGGATGTGAGTCTTGTGACAGAAAGTACTATGCACTTTTTCACTTTTTGTACAGCTGGGACACTTGTATGCAGTGGAAGCTTAGCAAATGTTTATTGAAGTTATTTTTAGTGGAAGGATACTAATGGTACAAAGTCTGTATCAAAAAGAAGTAAATAGCTTTCTTAGATGGATGCAAGGGAATTCATTAATATGGTGAATGAAATGAAACCCCTCACTAGCCCACCCAAACTGAATTAAATGCACTTAAGGCTTGCGTAGGCAAAAAGGTGTAATAGAGGCCCTGGCTCCAGCCCCACCTTTATCTCCAGAACTCTGAACTCTTTTGAGCTCTGAAAAGAAAGGACTCTGGTTCCCCCTACAGGACTGTCCTGGAGTTTGCTGGATTAGAGTGAGATAAGTCTGATAGAAGAGGGAAGGGGGACAAATGAGCTCGTGGTCAAGCGGGCAGTGCATGGTTAGCAGAGGGAAGGGCAGGCTGACTTTGCCCTGCCGTAGGGTACCTGGCATCTGATAATTTGACCCAACCACCATGGCCAAGGGGGTTCCAGGTCACAGTGCCCAAGGTCTGGAAGAAAGGGCCTTTGAGAGTCCCCAGAGGCCACCTACTCCAAAACTGAGATTGCTGGACTTTTAACTCCTCCATCTAGAGTCTCTAAAGCTCAGAGCCTTCGAAGTAAACTCTTCCCTGTAGTCAGTGGTTTTATTTAAAATAATAATAATAAAGAAAATTAAAAGTTTTTGTTTTTTTTTTTTTAGTTTCTCTTTTTGGGGTCAGATATGTTTTGGGAGTGGAGAGAGATTGAAAGAGAAGTGGGGAGAGAGAGAACATGCTTTAAAAGAGAGTTCTTCTGTAACCAGAGTAGAGATGAATGTATTCATATTATACATTTATAGTATACATATTATCTGTGTACATACATGTATGTACGTCATGTACATATAGATCATTATCGAAGGTAGTAATCCAAATGATGCTGTGAAATAGGTCATTTTATAAAGGGGGAAACCAAGGCATGGAGAGATTCAGTAACTTGCCGAAAGTCACAGAGTGGGTAAGTGACAGTGACTTTGGACCTGGGCAATCCACCTTCAAGGTCCATGCTTCTTAATAATGTACTATGCTCAAGATATAAGTGTATGTGGCCATGATAGTTACACCTTAAAAATGAGTCTAGCAGTCTTGTCCAATAAGATTGAAGACTAAACGCAGCTTCCTCCTTGCTCCAGGCCCCTGACAAAAGGCAGAAAGACTCCCTATCAGTATTGCATTGGTTCTCCCAGGTGGGAAAGGAAATTGAGAAGCAAAGTAACTCATTGCATTCTTTGGAAAAATTGAGTTAATGATAATTTCAGTAACTTACCAGCTTCCAAAGTACTTTTTTAAACTGTTTTTTTTTTTTTTTTTTTACTTCCAAAGTACTCATCCCCCTCTTCTGAGCTTCTTGCTTTATTCCATATGAGTACCCTGCTGCTGTTAAGTCGCTTCAGTCATGTCTGACTCTGTGCGACCCCATAGATGGCAGCCCATGAGGCTACCCCGTCCCTGGGATTCTCCAGGCAAGAACACTGGAGTGGGTTGCCATTTCCTTCTCCAATACATGAAAGTGAAAAGTGAAAGTGAAGTCGCTCAGTTGTGTCCGACTCTTAGCAGCCCCATGGACTGAAGCCCACCAGGCTCCTCCATCCATGGGATTTTCCAGGCAAGAATACTGGAGTGGGGTAGTAAAAATAACCCATGTTATTGCTGTTTTTGCTATGGTGGTGGTGCTCAATCATGTCTGACTCTTTGTGACCCCATGGACTGTAGCCACCAACCAGGCTCCTCTGTCCATGGGATTTTCCAGGCAAGAATACTGGAATAGGTTTCCATTTCCTACTCCAGGGAATCTTTCTGACCCAGAGATTGAGCCCAAGTCTCCTGTGTCTCCTGCATTGCAGGCAGATTCTTCACCATGGCGCTACCTTCTGTTAGTCCATCTAGAATGGACCATCATGTTAGAGATTATGGGCTCTACTCTTTGCCTGAGCTTTTATTTTGTGGGGTGGGGGAAGCCTCAGTGGCATCATGCATCTCGGCAATGGCATTGAGACTGAATTGCTGTTGTGGGTCAAGAGAAATGAACTTATTAAGTTCTGTTCCTGTGACTGGGCTCTGAAGAAGGCAGCCCCAGCAAAGTGGAATGATAAAAGTTTAGATTTTTTTTTAGGAAGCTTTGCTGTCCCAGTAGCTGCTATAGCTGTAGAGAGATTATTCCCCTGTAGGAGATTTCCAATTGTGCTTCCTTGATATTGCTTTGTCAGGGACATGCTTTAAATAAGATGCCCTCTGTAGGTAGCAGGGATTCTAAATCCTCTCTGACTTGTACAGCTCTGTGATGTGCCAAATTGGAAATAACATTCTAAAATGAATGTCTTCCAGGAACAAATTCAGCAGTAGGTTTCCATCGATGCCAAACACTCTCCAGATGGCTGTACTTCATCTGGGGTATTATTGGAACAGTCTCCCCAAGCAACCTAAATCTCTAGGACTGGACGGATATTTACCTTCCCGTCATCTTAAAAGAAAAATAGATGCCTCGATTCTTTTCGATGAGATCAAGGGCCCCTGATAGATTGACCTGGCTAGCTGATCCAGTAGGGAGAAAAGAAGCGTTGGGAAGCAGCGCTGAGACACTTGTGCACTTATTCACCTGAATACCTACTGAGTGCAACTCACTGATTCCTAGAGTGGCCCACAGATGGGGAGAACATAGCTCTGCCTTAAAAATGTTGATAATTTAACTGGATGGGTACTTTATAAGGAAGAATGAATGTTAAATATATGAGTTTGGAGGAGGAACAGAGGGTAGAAAGTTGGCCATCCCAGCCCAAAGTAGATCCCAGGTATCTAAAAAGTAAGCATATTCCTCTAGAGTGGTATTGGTTAGCACATCAATTGGGAATTCTTTAGAAGTGAACATTTCAGGACCCATACCCAAACCTATAGATTCTTTGGGCGGGGGGCTGAGGAATTTGGTTCAATGAATTATCCAGGTGATTTTAATACATGTTGAACTGTATATTAGATACACTAACATATTAGTGTACACGAGTGTATATTATAGTAAACTTGGCAATGTACATGAGAATTGCCTGGGAACTTTGAGACTCCCCTGCTATCGCCAAGCTAGGCTGTACTTCAGACCAAGTGTGAATGGCTGGGGTAGAACTCAGCCATTGTAATGCTTTAGAGTTCCCTGGTTAATTCCAGTGTTCAGCCAGGTTTGAGAAGCCCTCCACAGGAGTGGTAATCAGAAACATACCTGGATGCCTGAAAAACTTAGAAAACAAGAACAAGTACCTGTGATCCCCTTCCCGGATCTATTGAGTCAGTCTTTGGTCATGATGAAGGGTAGCTGCTTTGGAACAGTGACATGACATATTCTGGATATTAATAGATCAGTGGCGTGCATCAGAATCACCTGGAGGGAAGGTTAAAACACAGATTGCTGGGCCCCATTCCCAGAGTTTCTGATTCAGTGTATCTGTTGGGACCTGAGAGTGTGCCTCACTCACAAGTTCAAGAGGAATGGCTAATCCTATTAGTCTGGGGTCACACCCTGAGGGGCTTCCCTGGTGACTCAATGGTAAAGAATCCACCTGTAATTCAAGAGATGCAAATCAAGAGATTCCTCGGAGAAGGCAGTGGCACCCCACTCCAGTTCTCTTGCCTGGAAAATCCCATGGATGGAGGAGCCTGGTAGGCTGCAGTCTGTGGGGTCTCGAAGAGTCGGACACAACTGAGCGACTTCACTTTCACTTTTCACTTTGATGCATTGGAGAAGGAAATGGCAACCCACTCCAGTGTTCTTGCCTGGAGAATCCCAGGGATGGGGGAGCTTGGTGGGCTGCCATCTATGGGTTCACACAAAGTTGGACACGACTGAAGTGACTTAGCAGCCACAGCAGGTTCCATTCGTGGGTCAGGAAGATGCCCTAGAAGAGGGCATGGCAACCTGCTCCAGCATTCTTGCCTGGAGAATCCCATGGACAGAGGAGCCTGACAGACTATAGACCATAGGATCTCAAAGAGTTGGACACAACTGAGTGACTGAGCACACACGCACACACGCATACACACCCTGAGAGCCCCTAGTCCAGCCTAGTATGAAACTGAACTTGACTTCTGGTATTGGCTGTTCTGCCAGTTTCCAGGATTCTTGTATTCTAGTAAACCTTACTATTTTTATGTACCAAAATATCAGTTTCTTTATTGTTGCAATCCCTTATTTTAGTATGTTTTTTGAATTAAAATCAGAATCATTTATATCACAAGATATACCCAACATATTGTAGTCCATATTTTAATTTCAGCTTGAGCAGAGGGGCCCTCTATAGACAGACCTCTGATCTTTCATGAGTAACTCTGTGCTAAGGTATTTCAGGTCCTGGGTTACTAGTGAGATAAGGACCTTTGTTTGTGTTTATTAGTCACCCATTTTTCCCACTGCAATGCAGGAGACCCAGGTTCAATCCCTGGGTCTCGAAGATCCCCTGGAGAAGGAAATGGCAACCCACTCCAGTACTCTTGCCTGGAGAATTCTATGGACGGAGGAGCCTGGTGGGCTACAGTCCATGGGATCGAAAAGAGTCGGACACGACTGTGTGACTAACTTTTCACTTTCATATTTCCCCCAGAGCCAGTGTGGGTTAATATCTCTTCCTAAACTCCCTTGAACTGGCGTAGGGTTGGCTCATTAAGGAAAATAGAAAGAGGATGTATTGGAGATTTGGAAAGAAGAGGTGGCGAGAGAGATCCCAGGTTCCTTTCTCATCCTTTCCCTCAAGCCTGTCCTCTCCCTCTGGGATACAGTAGCTCAGCTCCCTTCTCCAGGGAAGGATTCTGTTAGGGCCTGACTCTCCTCACCCTCCAAGATGATTTATTTTAGCATATATTCTCTCCCAGTCATCCTACCTGGAGATACTAAGATGCCCGGGCCTAGACTTTGGCCTCCTGGCGAAAGTTAAGGGCAGATGATGGGCGATGAGCAGAGCTCCATTTTTAATGAAACACGTTGTATTGCTAGAAATAAATGCCAAATACCAGCATGACACTGCTTTGCTCCCATATGACAATGACTAAATTCAACTTCTGTCTTCCCAGATGAAAATTTAGCAACCTACCCCACAAAAGGTACTGTTCATTTCATTATTTCCTGGGTGGATTGAAAAACAGCCTCCTGGACAGACTAGGGGCACAGCAAACTCTTCCTTTTTGTAAAAATTCAGTCTTGCAGTCTTTGACCCTTATATTCTTATCCATCCTCCCTTTCCACTCCTCTTGTCTGCCTATGAATTTCTCCCCTCTTTTCTCCAAGCAGAACTACTGAGTGCCACCCCCACACCAGTGACAGATACATCTCATCTCCATGACTTAGGTAGTCTCCCTATCTAGCTGTCCTCTCTAAACATTTGCCTGAACTCAACCAGTTATGATCTGGCCTCTTCTAAAACCATTAACATCTGAATCTTGAATGGGCGATCTTCTGATATTGGCTGAGTTTTTATAAGGAATATCACAAGTCCTCGCTTATCAAACTAGATTGGGAATGGACAAATCTGGCTTGCTGCCTGTTGTAAATAAAGTTTTATTAAAACACAGCCTCACCCATTCATTCACATATTGTTTTTGGCAATAAAAGACTAATGGTGCACAAAGTCTAAACAATTTACAACCTGGATTTTTATAGAAGGTTTGTGATCTGACCCCTGTAGATCAGCAGCCACATTTTATATTCTTGTATATTCCTCTAAAGTTCTCGTGCAGCTTTGCACACAGTAAACTACTAATTAATTTTGATAAACTAGGCATGAACTTTCCTCTGATATCAGTTAGTGACATTTCAGTAATGATGTGAAATTTTACTTTTGCTGTTGTTATTTTCATTAGAGGTACCACATATTATGTATCAGGTAAAAGCCCAAGCTCTTTCTGCACCTGTCTCATTTCATCCTCTTAACAGCCCTACGAGGAAGAAGAACCTGGACCTGAGGGAGATGCACCATCTCCTTAGCATTATGACTTCTGCAAGTGATACAGTAAGGGTTTGAACTCAGGGCTTTGTGATCTCAGAGCCCGAGCTTTTAATTACTACTAGGTCATCACTGAGTTTGGGTGAACTCCAGGAGTTGGTGATGGACAGGGAGGCCTGGCGTGCTGCAATTCATGAGGTCGCAAAGGGTCAGACACAACTGAGCAACTGAACTGAACTGAACTGAACTGAATCACTGTTCTGGCTTCCCAGGTGGTGCAGTGGTAAAGAATCTGTCTGCCAATGCAGGAAACGCAAGAGATGCGGAGTTTGATCCCTGGACAGGGAAGATAACCTAGAGCAGGAAATGGCAACCACTTCAGTATTCTTGCCTGGAAAATTCCAGAGGAACCTGGTGGGCTACAGTGCATAGCTGCAAAGAGTTGGACATGACTGAGTTGCGCTCCCCACCCCCAACCCCACGCACACTCGATCTCAGTTCAGTACTAACCCTTATATGCAATGAGAGATGGAAATCTTCAAAAACCCATTCAGGGAGATGAAGCTCATAAGCAAAACTGGCATGTGGTATAAAGAGAACCAGGAGCAGGTAGTGACCCTGAAAGCCAGCACCTTCTTAGATTTTGTTCACTGGGCTCTTCACTTGCCTTATTTTAATCTCAGCCCTAGTTAAGAAACTACTATATTGGCCATTGTTTTATTATTTTTATTTTCACTTATCCACTCAACAAACCTTAAAACAACTGTGTTGTGTTGCTGTGTTGGCCTTGGAGTTTAAACTGAGTAAATTGTTTTTCCCCTAAGGTGGGAAAGACAAGTCCATGGAGGCCAGCTTATAAACCCAAATGTTTACAGGGACAGGAAGATGACAGATGAGTGAAGCCTGCCAGATGAAGGAGGTCTCTAGCTGCGGAGTAAATACTCCTCTTGGAAGCATAGCTGCTGATTCTTTGACTGATTCTTGCTGTATTGACACCTTCCCATGTCCAGTGGCAACTTCTCCCCTACCCCTACCCCTTTCTGCGCTCCCCTCCCCCCCTTTCCTCCTTCCCCTCCTCCTTCTCTTGCCCATCCCCCTTCCTCCTTTCCCCTCCTCTTCCTCTGGATCAATTATTTTTGACCACAGCGACTTGCATTTTAGAAACTGATATAGGCTATTTCTCTGCTTGGGACACAAGGAATTTTGGTGTCTTCTTTGTTCAAAATGGTCTTCTTAGACTTTATTCCCTTTTACGACATGTCTTGACCTGTATCATTACAAAGCCTATGACGTGGTGTCACTGACCAGGTTATAGCAGATTCACAACTAAATATTCTTAATATGGTGGGTGAACATCTTAGGTAGCTTAAGACATCATAATTTGACTTTGCAAACCGAGTCAGAAATCCTTTCCCAAATGTTATGGCTATTGGAGCAAATGTGTACATTGTTTGAAGACCTCTGAGTTTTTGGTTTTTTTAATTCATCTTACGTGATAACGCATTTTCTTCCCTCCCGTTAGGCAAAGCACTTCTAGTCTGGTGGAGAGGAAGGGACTGCAAACACAAAGGGACCTGTGAGAAATGCAGATGCCACACACTTTTCCCTGCGTCACTTGCCCATAGGCTCTGTCCTTTGAGGAACTCAGAGGCTCTCTGCAGCCCTTCATTCAGCACCACTGCCTTTTCCAGGCCACGGTTCTGCAGATTTGCTGGGCAGTGCTGCCACCTAGTGAGAGAAAGTAGGAATGGAAGCCACAGGAGCTGCTGTCCTCAGAATCGGCTCTTTCCTGAATCCTGGTTAACTAACCTTGGCTGAAATGAGGTGTTACGTTTTTAATGCCGAAAAGATAACCCATTCCTCAGAGGGTCTCTATACTATGTGGAGAGCCCCCAAAAGATGACTGTCCATGCAATAGCTAGGGTTTTGAGAAGGCAGCTTAAGTATTTAGGCTAAGCATGTGCTACAACCACTCACCTTAAAAAACCAAATCTCAGTGGATATCCAGGGCAGGTCAAGAAGAGGAATTCTAGCCTGATTCCAGAGTGAATATCTTATCTGTTTCACTAAAGTGAAGGACCATCTTCAGTTGTCTATATAATCTTGTTAGGCCCAGGAGGATATTTTCCTCCCATCTTTTGACTGAGTTGGTTTGGGATTTGAAAGAAATATTGAAATGATCTGTCACTTTCCTTTTTGTACATCAAGCTGCTAGCTTCCGAAAGTGAAAGAACGCACAGATTCTGAATATACATGTTTGTCAAACCTAAACAGAAGTAGGAACTTTGTTAATAAACTTGAGTGTAGTCATAGTACATATACTTCAATATAGCAGCATTGAAACAGAACTGCAGCGTTGAAATGAGACACCGCTGTGTTAGTAACTATTATTATTTCATTCTTTCCTCCTGGGAGGTGAGTTGGCAGAATATTACCATTGATTACCATCGGGTGGGTTTCATAGGTCATTTCTATAAAAGATAATAGAGCTTTTCATATAATGTGCTTTTGGTCCTCTAGTAGACGCAGAATAATATGAAAAGAGACTGAAAAAATGGTGAATGTTTTTTTATCGTGAGCTGCATCAACTCATTTCAGGGAAGACAAAGTTTGTTTTTTTTTTTTTCTCCTGTTATGACATTTATATCATTTCTGTTGACTCTCTAGCTAGACTTTATCTCAGCCAAGTTGAAAAATATATATATTTTAGATGGAAAAAAAAAAAAAGATGGGAAGAAACCATAAAGGAGTGAGAGCTACAACAGAAAGAAAAGCAGAACTCTGGTTGCCCTCTTGCCTTATGAAAAGTTTAGTTTTCAAGGGGGAAATGCACTGGAGCAGTTGGCCGTTTTATTCCAGGGCTAACAGGAATCCTGGGAGCTTTGTGGTTGGTGAAGGGGCACTTCAGTTATCTGGCTCTGTCTGCTATCGAAGGAGATAGTTCACAGGACAAGAAAAACAAGTAGCCATGGGTGGAAATCTCCTTTTGACCAAACCGCTTCCATAGGATGTAGGTAGCAGAGGAAAACAACAGCTTCCAGTGGGAAAAGAGCTCTGGAGTCATCCTGGAATTAGGTTTTCAGAGCCCCATAGGTTCCGGTATCTTGTAAAAACAATCACCAGCGTGTGTGTGTGTGTGTGTGTGTGTCCAGGAGGACAAGCGGGGGCTGATTCATGTATATTTGGGTGTGTTTTAAAATAGCTGCCCATGTCAGAGTTGCAATCTAAAAATGTGTGTGGAAAGAAAATCTTCATGATTCCTAGCTCTCATGGGCCAGTTTATGAAGCCCATGTCATCTCTCTTCTCTGCTGGTGTGTGTTCAGCCTGGCCACCCTTTATGCTGAAGACCTTGAGCAGACCTTGGCTGAAACCTCAAGGTCTACTCCCTGTTCTCTGTCAGCAGTGATCTGTGGAATGGATTGGTGTGGGCCGCGTCGCCTTGGGCAGAGTTCATGTGTCATTCAGGAGACGATGCATCAGGCTGCAGAGGCAGACGGAGGCTGCCTTATGTCCATGGAAATGAGTGAATCAGAAAGCCAGGTGGGGGCTGGCTCTCAGGATGGAGGAATTGCAGAGAGCAAAGCCAGAGGGACGTGGGGACAACATGTCCTTTATTGTACATATGAGAAAACTGAGGCCCAGGGATGCCAAGGAATTTGCCCACGTTTCTTCTCCTAATTAGTTAGTTCTTCCCTGTATTCAGCACTGACGCCTGCGTGCCTCTCAGGGGTCAGGCTTTGTTCTCCACACTGGGGTTATGAAGAGTGTCACACAAGGAGCAGAAGCTTGTCACAAGTCAGTCTGTAAGTGAAACTTGATTGTGAACCAAGAGTCTAGGGGCAGAAAAAGGGGGAAAGGAGAAAAAGAGATCCACCTTGGTATTGAACAGTTTGGGCACTGATTTGAAAATCTGTAATGATGACAGTAACTATCAGTATATAATGGTAAGTGAGCCTGCCTGCCTTTTCTTAGCACCCATCAGACTTGTCATCACAATGGTGCTTGTAAGGTTATTTCTTAGTCTCCTTATCCTGCTCCAGACCCAGACTATGAGTCCCACCATGCAGGTACCTGTTTTTGGCCCTATTTTTTTTTATCCCTAGAACCCTCCAAAACACTTGATAATGATAATGATCCAGCTCTAGTTAGAACAATTTTAAGTGCACTAAAAAGTTCCATTTCAGAGAATAGCCACGGAATTAGTAATTTGTACATATTCACTGATATTGTTCCTTCTTGGGTCTAAAATTCCTAACAGTGAAACAATAATTACCCCAAAGGGAAGAACACTTTTCTTTCTCTATTCCACCAAGGATTCTTTGTTCAGACTAAATTTAAAGACTTTTAAGTGAAAAGTGAAAGCGAAGTCGCTCAGTCATGTCCGACTCTTAGCGACCCCATGGACTGCAGCCCACCAGGCTCCTCCATCCATGGGACTTTCCAGGCAAGAGTACTGGAGTGAGGTGCCATTGCCTTCTCCGATACCACGTGCTATGCTGTAGTAAGACTATGTACACGGTCTTGCATCTAGGTCACCTGTACACATGTTAGAGAAGGGAATGATTAATTTAGGGAAGGTAATATTCATTAAGTAAACAATAAAATAGTAAGGCTGTCCAAGTTCCATTCTATAAGATAAGGATCAGCAAACTTCTATAAAGAGTCAGATACTAAATGTTTTAGGCTTTATGGGGATGGGCATGCTGTCTCTGTTACAATTATTCAACTCTGGCTTCCAGCAGAAAAGTTGTCATAGACAGTATGTGAAAGTATGGGCCTGGGTGTATCCCACTAAAACTTAGAGAACACTGAAATTTTAATTTCATCTAATTTCATGTCCATGAAATATTATTGTAATATTTTTGAATTATTTGAAAATGTAAAAAAAAAATTCTTGGCTTGAAGATTGTATAGAAAGAAGTACAAGGTCAGATTTAGCCCACAGGCTATAGCTTAGCATCCCCTGATATAGGAGTAGATTAATGGTTAGAGTAAAGGTTTTAGGAGATTTTTTAATTGATTGATTGATTCATCCATTCAGGCATTTGTTGAGGACCTGCTCTGTGCCAGGCTGTGTACCAACCAATGTACATATAACAGAAATAAGACACAGTGTCTGTCTTCAGATGGTTTAGCATCTAATTAAAGAAGATACTTCTAAAAAATAAAAGTGTAATACACTGCTATATTTAAAATGGGTAACCAACAGTGAACACTGTAGAGCACAGGGAACTCTGCTCAATGTTATGTGGCGGCCTCTCTGGGAGGGGAGTTTGGGTAAGAATGGACACATGTTTATGTTTGACTAAATCCTTTTGCTGTGCACCTGAAATTACCACGGCATTGTTAACCGACTGTACTCCAATATAAAATGTTTTAAAAGATAAAAATGCAATAAACGTATATAGTGCAGTGACCTAAGCTCAGCACAGGAAAGGCTCATGAGTTCTGTTCCTGGAGATGGAGTTCTTTACATCATGGCCTGAATAATGCCCAGAAATAGACAAGGAAGGAACCACATGAAGAAAGGCTCAGAAGCAGTTTATTTTGTTGGACTGGAATCTCTCTCCTTCAGGTAGATGTAATGACAAAGCCCTGGAAAGGCAGCCCTAGGAGGAAGGTATCATATCTGCCAGGATTTGGAGTCTTGGGTGAAGGAGTTTGCAGTGTGCACATCTGATCCTTGGAATTGTCTCTCTGAAAATCTTTTAGAATCCACAGTCTCCAGGGAAGCATGTGGAGAACACCCTGTGGAGAGAAGTCAGGAGGGAGTTAGCTTGGAGACAGGGTCTGCTTGAGAATCAGAATCTTGTGGAGAAGTCTGTGTTCATTAATGCAGAAGCAGGAGTTATGGAGGGGTTGGGGATATCAAGAGAAATATTAAGGAAAAAGACCCTGATGGGCCTTGTGGCTGATGGATGTGTGGAGGATGAGGGAGGTAGCAAAAGTCTAGAATGACTGGTTTGGATGTCCCCTCATGAATGGTACCATCCGCCTCACAGATAATAGGAAAGTGGACATGTTTTAGGAGAGGGTAAATGGATCTTTTGTGCTTCCTTCTTTGGTGAATTTTAAGAGAGTTCTCATCATAAGGTTTAATTCCTGTATCTGTAAAACAGGAATAATTACTTCTGTACTTCTTTGGGGAAAGAAGTGGGGAAAGACTTGGAATGACCAGCCTCTCTTGGCAGTCAGAATGAGGATTAGTCACCGGTGTAGAGACAAGATCATTACCCTCAGCAGGTCGGGTCTCTGAAGGATGAGTCATGACTGTTTGGTAAATAAGAACCACACTGTCCACTTCATTAATATATGTGAGGCACTCTCAAATTAATTACGGACTTGCAGCCTACACCTTTCAAATGTCACAAGCATCTTTCCAACATTCTCCATTTTCAGATTGGATGGAGTGATTTTTACACTGTCAGTTTGCCTAACTAGTGCTCAAAAACTTTCTGAGAGTTCTCTCTCTCATTTTTTGCCCATTCCGGAGTGGAATTTGTTTTTATTTTCCATGCAAATTTCACAAATTCTGTTAAGAACCATTGTTTTAAAACTTCCAGATATTTCTCATCTAGGTGAAGTGAAGTGAAAGTCGCTCAGTTGTGTCCAACTCTTGAAATTCTCCAGGCCAGAATACTAGAGTGCGTAGCCTTTCCCTTCTCCAGGGGATCTTCCCAACCCAGGGATCGAACCCACATCTCCCACATTGTAGGCAGATTCTTTATCAGCTGAGCCACAAGGGAAGCCCACGAATACTGGAGTGGGTAGCCTGTCCCTTCTCCAGGGGATCTTCCCAACCCAGGAATTGAACCAAGGTCTCCTGCATTGTGGGCGGATTCTTTCCCAATGGAGCTATCATGGAAGCCTAGGTAGAGACCCCCAAAATAACCTTTGCCATTGACTTTTATTTTTTATGTTTTTTATTTTCCATTTTTTCTTACATTTTATTTTTTTGCTGAAGTATAGTTGATTTGGATTTTCCAGAAAAGAATACTGGAGTGGGTTGCCATTTCCTTCTCCAGGGGATCTTCCTATTTGCAGGCAGACTCTTTACCCTTTGAGCTACCAGGAAATCCCCATATTAGTTTCCAGTATAACACAAAGTGATTCAGTAATGCATATATATTCTTTTTCATATTCCTTTTCGTTATAGGTTAGTATAAGATATTGAGTAGAGTTCCCTATGCTATACAGGATGTCTTTGTTTGTCCTCCATTTTATATGTAGTAGTGTGTGTATGTGAAGGGGGCTACCCAGGTGGCTCGGTGGTAAAGACCCCCCCTGCAGTGCAGGAGGTGCAGGAGACGTGGATTTGATCCGCGGGTCTGGAAGATCCCCTAGAGGAGGGCGTGGCAACCCACTCCAGTACTCTTGCCTGGAGAAGCCCATGGATAGAGGAGTGAGCCTGGTGGGCTACAGTCCCTAGGGTCATACAGAGTTGGACACAACTGAAGCAACTTAGCACACACACACATGTATGTTAATCCCAAACTCCTAATTTATCCACACCCTCTCCACTTTCCCCTTTGGTAACAATAAGTTTCTTTTACATGTCTATAGGTCTATTTCTGCTTTGTAAATACATTCATTTGTATCTTTCTTTTTAGATTCCACATATAAGCAATATTACATGATATTTGTCTTTCTCTGGGTTTTTAGATAATTTACTTAGAGAGTAAAAGTATTTAGAAAAAACCATTCCTAGGTCCTCTCAATTGGCTTATATTTTCCCAGTCTCCATCATGATCAAAACTAGAGGCAAAGATACTATCTGTCCATTGTAGTCAGAAAACAATAAAACTCTGTCTCAATTTCTGACAATGGAAAGTCATCCAGGAAAATATTAGTAATGATGCAGGTAACATAAGGTTAGACACTAAAAGGTTTTGCATAATACTTTTCTTGTTTGTCTGTTTCTGGCCAGTTTTAATTCAATAATCTATTATGTTCCAACTAATGGTTTATTTCTCCATCACCAACAATTTTGCACCTTTCAGAATTCTTTTGGGGATTCCAGAGCAAATGGCCTTAAGCATCAGCTTAATTGTCTGGGAGATTTTCTTTGCTTGTTAGAACCGTTGGGTCCACAGCATTATCTGCATGGGGGAGTAATTCCCCTGCTGCCGTCAGTTTTACAGTTCCTCGCTTATAGGATTATGGTTCATTTTACATAAAAGGATACTTGGAATGGGGCTTACTCAGAGTGCTGGTTTTGGGTGCTTTTAACTGGAACCAAAGTGATAACAGTTTGAGGAGACTCCACATACCTCTTGGAGCCTGGAAAAAGGTAGAGAAAGCAGGATTTGGGGATGCAATTTGAGATTAATACATGATTCAACAGATAATGTGTTAATCTTAGCTCTGCACCTGCCTTGCATGGGATACTGTGAAACATAAAACACACTTTGAGCCTAGAGTAGCTTATTTTGGTTATGAATGTGGGAATTCAAAATACCCATTTCAACAGGAGTGTAAAGTCTTAAAGTTTTTGATGAGTATGAGATATATGACAATATATATAACAATGAGAAGGAAATGGCAACCCACTCTTGCCTGGAGAACCCTATGGACAGAGGAGCCTGGCGGGCTACAGTACCTAGGGTCACATAGAGTCAGACAGGGCTGAAACCACTTAGCATGATGCACATATAACAATATATATAACAGATTAACATATGTTAAATATAGTTTATAAATAAAAGTGAAAGTGAAGTCTCTCAGTTGTGTCTGCCTCTTTGCGACCCCATGGACTACATCCTACCAGGATCCTCTGTCCGTGGGATTTTCCAGGCAAGAGTACTGGAGTGGGTTGCCATTTCCTTCTCCAGGGGATCCTCCTGACCCAGGGATTGAACCTCGTGTATTTTAAATATATGTATGTAAAATGTATATCAGTATACCCTCATATTTATACATAAATATGTAAATGAGTAAAATTTGTCCGTAAATAAGTAATTGGGATAAATTTACATATTAACATATTAATAAGTGAAAGTGTTAGTTGGTAAAGAATCTGCATGCAATGCAGGAGACTCAGGTTCGATCCCTGGGTCGGGAAGATTCCCTGGTTAAAGGAATGGCTACCCGCTCTAATATCCTTGCCTGGAGAATTCTATGGGCAGAGGAGCCTGGTGGGCTATAGTTCATGAGATCACAAAGAGTTGGACATGACTGAGCAGACCAGCACTTTCACTTTGCATATTGATAGCTGTATAGAACAGAGGAATATATAAACAGTTAAATAATAGCACTGAAGAGTAGCCATGAGAAGTGTGCATTGAAATGTAAATAGACACATTTTTTATTTTGGATTTAATTCACATATTACCCATATGTTGATTGCATGAGACACACACATATCTGTACACACATAATTGAGTTCAACTTAGGAGGAGAGGAACTAAATGATAGAAACTTGTGTGCCTGACTTTCTCAGATCAGGTATCTGGTCTGAGCGCAAGGCAGTAACTAATATTAAAAGCAGTGGAATATACCAGTGGGTCCAAATGGAAAATTCTCCCTGTCCTGCTCACCTTGCCCTGAGTGAGTGAATGCGGCGTCAGCAAAACAGCTGTTGTTTATTTCCCTACCCCACATCTGTCCTTGAAGACCATCACGTGGGCGAGGAGCAGGCAGACAATGTTTCCATCATCAGGCGGCACCAGCCAAGCCCGCGACCGGCCTTATTGAGTGGACGAAAGAGCCTTGGAGAGACTGGGCCTCCTAGAAAAATAGGCTTGTAAGTCAAGAGCAAGGTGGCAGCTCCCTGTGGAATTTGGTGGCAAGAATGAAAGCAGGCCTGAATTGTGAGTTGTTGAGTCTTCTGCTTGAGCATTCAATTCTTAGCTTGAAAGAAGTCTCAGTGCCAAAGGAGTGTATATAGGGGAGGAGTGGCTACCATGACAGACAGACACTAGGCTGTACCAGGATGGCTTCAGCTGACATGTCTTTGTGAGACACGTGTCTCTGTGACTGTCCCGCTGCATGAAAGCAGTTTGTGAATGCTGTTGTATTTAACCAACTCTGTGAGTAGGGCTTCTTTCTCTCCCTAGTTTGGCAGGTGTGGATAAGGAAGTTGCAAGAGGTCTGTGACTGGTCCCATGTCTCACACCTGGAAAGTGACATGGCTAGGGCTGGAATTAAGGCTCTTTTTTCCGGTCACCTCCCTACTGTGATGTGAGAACCATAGCATGGCTCTGCCTTCTTAGGTGTTGACCAGTTTATGTTTAGCTGTATGTTTAGCTGAGGGAAATTATTCTCTGGTTAGGGAGCCCCCTTTGTGTGGCAGTTGAAAGCAGAGAGATGTGCCTGTTCCATGAGGACTTGCTGGGAAAATGGGATTTGAGTTGAGCCTTAAAGCATAGTTGGAGTCTGACTCAGTGGAGTGGAAGGGCGGGGGGTGTTCCAGAAAAGAGCATAAGGTAAGCAGAGGGAGGAGTTTGCCTGCTTCTCTGGGGAGCTAGCAAGTAGATGAGTCCAGATATTTCAGAGTATTTGTATGTGTGTGTGTGGTAGGGGGTAGCTGATGGATCTGCATTGGTGGCAAAAGTAACTCAAATGGATTTACCCCCAGTAAGGCAGGCTGGTTGAAGCCCTCTTTGAGAAAGATCAGGAAATTCGAGGAGAGCCTTCCCTGTTAACCCTGTTTTGTTCTTTCTCTTTGATGACCTCCTACAGATGCACAGTAGATGGAATTCATCCACTTACTTGTTGACTCACTCCGTCCTTTCACTTCGTTTCACTTGACACACCTTTATTGTGTACCTACTATGCTCCAGGCACTATGTTAGGTCTTAGTGAAGTTAGTAAAAGAAACCCTCAATGTTAGGCGAATTAATACACGAATGAGTGAACAAAAGATATGGGACAGTAATGTAAGAAGGAGGAGAGGGGACTTCCCTGGTGGAACAGTGACTTAAAGACTCTCTGTAATCCTGGTGCAGGGAGCCTGGGTTCAGTCCATGGTCAGGGAGCTAGATCCCACATGCTGCAAGTAAAACCTGGTGTAGCTAAATAAATTTTTTTTTTTTTAAAGAAAGAGTAAAGGCAGTGATATAGTAGAAGAAAAGAAGGAAGGGAGGAGACGGTGATACTGGACTGTTTTTGTTTTTTTCTAATACAAAAGCAAGAAATGTCGTGTATTTTAAAAACTGAGCTAGAATGCCATTCTGGGGGCTTAGGGAAAAATCAAAATGTATGAGAGCTCTCTTCAGACCTTAGATGGCTTATGGTAGCATCTAAAATTGCTGGCAAAATTATGACCTTGTAACTCACAGCTGTGTCGTATATTCCTTAGCATACAGTGTGATTTATATACCAAGTCAGTTGCTTTAAAAAGGAATGGGGAAAATACTCACACAGCAGAACATTTATACAGTGTTGTTATTTTTAACGCATAATTCTTTCATCTGAACCTGCATTGATAGGAGGGGTGGTGGTCTGTGGGTCAAGGTTATTGACATAGTTCCTGCAGGGTGGGGTGGGGGTGTGAGGATTACTCACTTACACACTGGGGCTAGGCTACAATAGCCAGAACACAGAATCCTACCTGCTGTCTCCTAAAGAGAGCCATCCTCTCAAACCCCTTCTTCCCATGAAATTATACTAAGCATCTACCAAAGCTTCATCTTGACTTACATTAAACCCAAGCAAGAAACTTAACTTTTTCTGGGAATTGTTTCTCCCTAGGAAACAAAGGAGCTCTGTAGGACAGCTTGTAAGGAAGCCATAAATGGGATTTTTTTCAACATATTTTTCAAGTCAGTATGGTTTTGATCCCTGTGAAGGAGTAAGGGAAGGAGCCAGGAGTAGGCTAGGACCTGTGGAGGAGGGACTGTGGGAAATAGATTCATCCACTTCTTCCTTCTGTGAGAAGGTGGCGGGAGAGGAGACCCCATAGCCCAATAATCAAGGGTGAGAAGCCCTGAAAGTTGAGTCCAGAGACCCAGTTGTGGTCTAGGCTGGGCCCCTGCCAGTCTGGTTGACCTTGAACAGCTCACCTGTAAAAAGGACAGGAGCTCTTGCCTTTGCTACTTAAGGGATTTTTTGCAAAGATCAAAGGAAATACCTCTTTTAGTCCTGAGCCTATGGCTAGGATTATTTTTCACTTGCTTTGCCTGTTTCGTTTTCCTCTCATTGCACACAGCCCTTTTACTTCAATGAAGAGTCTCAAGGACAATGACCTGACTCAGACTTCCTTCTCTCTCAGTGCTTTTTCTTTTGTTTAGTCTCATTTCTGTCTTTCCACTTATTCCTGATTGTTTTCTCTGAGCTTGTTAAAAATCTGGTCTCTTGCCTGGGTAGGGCCTGTTTGTACTCCTTTGATGTGACCACATGCTTCTCTAGTTAGATCCTTCTCTCCTAGCTCATTTCTGCCTGCCCCCGACCCATGAGGCACCAGAAGCTAGGATAATAGAGGCAGTTCATTGCTGAGCAGAAGGACCTTGCTGGGCCATTTGGGATGCAGGTGACCAGAGGCTATGGCTCACTGCACCGGTCCTGGAGAAGGTGCCAGGATGCTGTTCCCATTAAAGGCAGTGGGGCTTGGAGGGCATGGAGGCATCCCGTTCAGAACCTCCTAGCCTTTGGCCATCCCTGAGGAACTTGACCTTAGGATGATGGGCAAGGCACTGGGGCTTGGAGGACACTGCAGTGTCCTGTTCAGAACCTTCCAGCCTTTGGCCATCCCCGAGGAACCTGACCTTAGGATAACAGGCTTTGATTTTGGTTGGCATGTTGCTTCCTCAGAAACCCTGAACTTGCTTCCAGTCCCTCCAAGATGAGCTCTTATTTTATTCCAACATGAAGATCTTATTTTATGAGATCAAGAAAAAGAAGTCCAGATATCTTAATTATATGTTTCCAAAGTAATTCTTTTATGATTTTTATAAAAATGACATGTTGTCACTTAAAAGAAATGGAAGCAACAGAGAAAATGCAAAGAATACATCAAACTAAAACATCATAAAATTTTTGACAACATTAGGTGAAGATCATTTTAGACATCTTTCTGTGTATTAGATGAATGTTAGATAAACAGAAATTTATATGAAATGAACTCATACTGCATATGCTGCTTTAAAAATAAAAATGTCATAATTTAAATTTGTTTGAACATAATAGGAAAAGTTGAAGTGAAGGAATCGCTAACCATGGTAACTTTTAGTTCCTTAAGGCTGTGGGTATGATTAAGAGAAAGCAATTGGGAAAACTAATAGAAGTAGAGTCATGTTTTAACTTTATTTTTTAATTTGATGTAATAAGGATGAACTTTCTGCTGTGAAAGGAGAGAAAATTGCCACATTTCCATTTCCTCCCACATCCTTTCCCCTCACAAATTAGTTGTGTTATTATTTGTAATTTGTCAAGGTTTTATAACATTCTCTTCTAGAACTAGAGTTCCCATTTTCATTCGGTTTTAGTTAAGAATTTTAAGATGTGAGATACTTAGCCCAGGTCTTGTTTTTGCATAGCTGCTTCTTACAGGTTTAGTGCTGATGGTATGGGGAAGGAAGATCCTTGAGTTGAGGTTCAGGATTATACAGGATGAAATCTCTTGGGTGGGAGGGGTGGAAAAGGGGAGAGGAGGCCTGAGCGGCTACCAGTCATGGACCTGGGGGAAGTAAAACAGTGCAGGAGTGTTGTTGACCTCAGGATCAGGACTGCCGAGCTGTGAACCCTGCCCCATCACCTAATTGCTGGGTGGGCTTGGGCAAACTCTTTAACCTCTCTGTGCCTCAACTGCTGCATCTGTAAAATGGGGACAAATTACCACCCCCTCTTGTATAGTTTTGAGGGAATGAAATGAGTTACTTAAAAATACTGAGAAAGGTATCTGACCCACTGTAAATGTTTCTCTTATTAGAAAATCATGCTTGGAGACCAGTATGTAGCTGGTGGTAAAGCCTGTTCTAAGAACCTCCCATGCATCTTCCTACTCTAACCATTTTCAGAAGTCTTTTAAAATGTCAAATCTCTTTCAGTCTGATAATGTCATTCACTTGCTTTAAACTCTTTTATGCCTTTCCTTGTTCTTAGACTAAAAGCCAGTATTCTCCACACGGCCTCCAAGGCCTGCCATTGGGTGCTTCTTCCCTCTTCCAGCCCCGCCGACTGCAGGCAGGAGGTGTCCTCACCGCTTCCTGGCTCTGAACACTGCAGCTGCCCCTCCCCACGCTGGATGAGGTGCTGCTGCTTCACCCCGGGGCAGCTCTTCCTCACCTTCAGTCCTCACCCATCTCTCCCCTCCTTAGAAAGGCCTGGTATGTCTGGCTGGCCACAAAGTCTAATGTGGCCCCCGTAGAAGTTTGTTTGCTTTGTGACCATGGGCGGCAATTTGTGATTGTTTGGTTGGTTGGTTGTTTATTCTTATAGTGTGTCTGTCCCTCTAGATGGTAATTCCTTGAGGCTTGGGATCATGTCTGTCTTATTCATTGCTACACAGAAAAGAGTATAATGCCTGGCACCAGCAGGCCCTCAGTGTACAGTTATTGAACAAAATATTTATCTATGTACCTATAGATAGCTGTGCAAAAATAGATCTATCTACCTATCATCTGCCTTTCTATTCCTACCTGCCTACCTGGTTAGGGGGCAACAGAGGATGAGATGGCTGGATGGCCTCGCTGATTCAATGGACATGAACTTGGGCAAACTCCAGGAGATGGTGAGGGACAGGGAACCCTGGCGTGCTGCAGTCCATGGGGTCGCAAAGAGTTGGACATGACCTGGTGACTGAACAACAACAGCTACCTACCAATGTACACCTTACTTTTCATTTCACAGGATCATTCTGGTGTTAGAGGATTTGAGTGGAATCACACACTTTTGAGAGTTCAGTAAGTAGCAGACAGACTTTATGCCCATATAGATAGAGGTAATCACCAAATAGCTTGATTTATTCAGGCAGTATTCCTACCTGCTCTCATCCATTTTTCTCTTCACATGACAATTATGAGTCAATAAGAACTCAAGCCAGGATCCTTGTGGGAGGTTCGAGCAGGAGGTTTGAAAGGCAGGTGACATTCACTGAGTGCCAGCTGTGTGCTGCAGTGTTGGAAACTTTGTGCTCTATTTTACTCGATCTTCATAGCAACCTATGGACTGGAGTCATTTTCCCATTTACAAATGATACTGGAAAGATTATTTAATCTCTCACAGGTAATAAGTGGCAGAGCCAGGACTGGAGGTAACTGCCAGTTAAGGGATAATAATGTGGTAACCACTGACCAACTTCAGACAGCTTGCAAGGAGCCCTTTCTTTGGAGGCATGAGCTGAACATATGGGTGTCAGAAAGAGTAATTTCAAATTGAAAGCTAACACCAGCATGAGCCTAAGAAACGAAAAGTAAGGGAATCATCAGTGTGGGTTTGAGTTCACCAAGAAAGGAGGTGAAAATCAGAGGATTTGGATGGAACTAAGCAAGCATATTTGTCAGCAGAATTTGGTGGGGGGTGGGTGAGCTGAAAATTATGGAATGGTTTCCTGGATAAAATTCATCAGTCTCAGGCCTTCTTTTCCCGAAATGTGCTTCATGGAATTCTACGTTACAGAGAAAGCTGGTAAGCATTATAGAAAAAGAGCACTATGGTTGAGTAACTTTGGCAATTTCTAGTTTAATTAAAGGATTTCTTAACTGCAGGAATTCTTAGAGCCTTACTCATTGTCAGTTTCCAAGAACAGTACGTGGCACCTCTCTGGACCTCTTCTGATGGCCTTGGGGTAGTGTTCACCTACTTGGCATGGCCTTCCAGGGGTGTTAGGGAAGAGCCACAGCGTTTCCTTGTTCTCACATAACAGCAACCAGCACTCAGGAAGTGGAGGCACAGTGCAGAGAGCAGTGATAACGCCAGGTCGTTTTTATATGGGCTTCCCAGATGGCTCAGTAGTAAAGAGTCTGCCACCAATGCAGGGGATGCAGATTTGATCCCTGGGTCTGGAAGATCCCTGGAGAAGAAAATGGCAACCCACTTCACTATTTTTTGCCATAAAAATCCCATGGACAGAGGAGCCTGGCAGGCTATAGTCCCTGGGGTTGCAAAGAGTCGGACACGACTGCGTGACTAAAAACAGCAACGACACTTCTGTATACTGTTTCCTTTAAGCCTTACCACAACCCAAGAGGTAGGTTTTATTATTCCTTGGTGGACAGGTCCTGTTGATACCCCCACCACACCCCCTTCCTCTTACCTATCCTGCAGGTGGAGGTGGCTGGAATTTGAATTGCCAGCATCAGCATGTCTTTGCCTGGGGTCTTTCTCCAGTCTCTGAAGCCTACCTGTGGGCTTCTAGGTCATGAGCACTTAGGGATTAACAGTCCCCTCAGCCAGTGGAGAGCTTTGAATGCTGCCTTCTACACAGTCCACCATGATACTTGCTTGATAACTTTTCATCGCTACCTTTTTTCCCTTCCTTTTCTCATGTCTCTCCTCCCTACCTGGTGTTTCCTGAGATCATCTCCCAAATAAATAATGGGCAGCCAAATTCTTTTCTCATGTTTTGCTTTGGGGAAAGCCAAACTGAAATAGTCCATTTTATCGCCCGCCCCCACCCCCCGACCCCGCAAAAAAAAAGGCAAAACAAAAATACAATAAAAATAAAAATTGAAAGTCTCCAAGAGGTTGCATAAGGTAGCCCAACTCACAGCTTATAAATGATAATGCCAGGATTTAAAGTAAATCAATGAATTTATTGAGCACCTAATATATGCCTGGAACTAGCCTAGGTGCTGAGATGATAGGGAAAAAAGAATCCTCTGTCTTGAACAGTAAACAGAAATAAATTAGTCCAGACCTGTCTTCAGAGTCTCTGCCCTTAACCATAGTACTCTATATACTCTCTAAGCACAGATGCTTGACCCCTGCTAATCTAGGAGGCCTTTTTCATATCAGATCCCTGTGTCAGAAGCTGTGATATTCAGCTCCTATACTGCCCTTTAGGCCACCCCAAAATGTATCAGATAAAGGCTTTTGGTCCATGATAAGTGCTGGAGAAAATTGCAAGGTTTTCCCAACTCAATGATTTTCCTGCTCAGTGTAACATCTTTCTCAATTAATGAGTTGCAGTTAGCATTTATAAAAAGAAACTGTTCCATAAGGTGAGGCCATTGAGACGTAACACTTGTTCCAAAGCTGTCCTCCTGGTGTGAGTGGGATCATTTGGAAATTAGGCATCTTAATAAGCTCCAGCATCCAATACATCTGGTCCAGCTGGGCGGGCAGGCTCTGAGACAGACACGTGGAAGTTTACAGGAGTGAGTCCCTGCTCCGCGGACAGCAGCCTCTGTCCCTGGTTACAAAGTAGCTTCAGAAACTGTAGAGTTATGAGAATGATTCTTAGTTTTCATTTTTGGCAACTTTAAAAATATTCTTTGTTCATGAATGACCTCTAGAAGCACAGAGACATAATTACAGAAATTTGATGTGAAAGAGATATTAGAGATTATCTACTACCAATTCTTCACCTTTCTTGATTCCTCCTCCCGCTGCTCCCTGCCACTCCCTCCCTCCTTCTCCTCCCTCCTTTCTTTCCTCAAGTGAGAATTCTAAATCATAAGGAGAGAAAATGACTCATCTAAGGTGACAGGGTATGCTGGAACATTCCTGAACCTAGAACCCACTTAGTTCAAGCTATCATACAGATATTCTTTCCATACCCACCAGAAATCTTAAGTTTGTATGCTTTTTCTTCTCTCTCTCAGCACTTCAGATGTAAGAATTCTATTGACAGGAAGTCTACATTATCAACCAATGTATCATTTTCACATCATCTCTGGATTTCTGCCCTATGGACCGTGCTCTCAGCACTCTTAAGATATTCATCAGATCAGATCAGATCAGTCGCTCAGTCGTGTCCGACTCTTTGCGACCCCATGAATCGCAGCATGCCAGGCCTCCCTGTCCCTCACCAACTCCCGGAGTTCACCCAGACTCACGTCCATCGAGTCAGTGATGCCATCCAGCCATCTCATCTTCTGTCGTCCCCTTCTCCTCCTGCCCACAATCCCTCCCAGCATCAGAGTCTTTTCCAATGAGTCAACTCTTCCCATGAGGTGGCCAAAGTACTGGAGTTTCAGCTTTAGCATCATTCCTTCCAAAGAAATCCCAGGGCTGATCTCCTTCAGAATGGACTTGTTGGATCTCCTTGCAGTCAGTCCAAGGGACTCTCAAGAGTCTTCTCCAACACTGCAGTTCAAAAGCATCAATTCTTTGGCACTCAGCCTTCTTCACAGTCCAATTCTCACATCCATACATGACCACAGGAAAAACCATAGCCTTGACTAGATGAACCTTTGTTGGCAAAGTAATGTCTCTGCTTTTGAATATGCTATCTAGGTTGGTCATAACTTTCCTTCCAAGGAGTAAGCGTCTTTTAATTTCCTGGCTGCAGTCACCATCTGCAGTGATTTTGGAGCCCAGAAAAATAAAGTCTGACACTGTTTCCACTGTTTCCTTATCTATTTCCCATGAAGTGATGGGACCGGATGCCATGATCTTTGTTTTCTGAATGTTGAGCTCTAAGCCAACTTTTTCACTCTCCACTTTCACTTTCATCAAGAGGCTTTTGAGTTCCTCTTCACTTTCTGCCATAAGGGTGGTGTCATCTGCATATCTGAGGTTATTGATATTTCTCCCGGCAATCTTGATTCCAGCTTGTGTTTCTTCCAGTCCAGCGTTTCTCATGATGTACTCTGCATAGAAGTTAAATAAGCAGGGTGACAATATACAGCCTTGACGAACTCCTTTTCCTATTTGGAACCAGTTTGTTGTTCCATGTCCAGTTCTAACTGTTGCTTCCTGACCTGCATACAAATTTCTCAAGAGGCAGATCAGGTGGTCTGGTATTCCTATCTCTTGAAGAATTTCCCACAGTTTATTGTGATCCACACAGTCAAAGGCTTTGGCATAGTCAATAAAGCAGAAATAGATGTTTTTCTGGAACTCTCTTGCTTTTTCGATGATCCAGCGGATGTTGGCAATTTGATCTCTGGTTCCTCTGCCTTTTCTAAAACCAGCTTGAACATCAGGAAGTTCACGGTTCACGTATTGCTGAAGCCTGGCTTGGAGAATTTTGAGCATTACTTTACTAGCGTGTGAGATGAGTGCAATTGTGCAGTAGTTTGAGCATTCTTTGACATTGCCTTTCTTTGGGATTGGAATGAAAACTGACCTTTTCCAGTCCTGTGGCCACTGCTGAGTTTTCCAAATCTCCTGGCATATTGAGTGCAGCACTTTCACAGCATCATCTTTCAGGATTTGGAATAGCTCAACTGGAATTCCATCACCTCCACTAGCTTTGTTCGTAGTGATGCTTTCTAAGGCCCACTTGACTTCACATTCCAGGATGTCTGGCTCTAGGTCAGTGATCACACCATCGTGATTATCTGGGTCATGAAGATCTTTTTTGTACAGTTCTTCTGTGTATTCTTGCCATCTCTTCTTAATATCTTCTGCTTCTGTTAGGTCCATACCATTTCTGTCCTTTATCGAGCTCATCTTTGCATGAAATGTTCCCTTGGTATCTCTGATTTTCTTGAAGAGATCCCTAGTCTTTCCCCTTCTGTTGTTTTCCTCTATTTCTTTGCATTGATCGCTGAAGAAGGCTTTCTTATCTCTTCTTGCTATTCTTTGGAACTGTGCATTCAGATGTTTATATCTTTCCTTTTCTCCTTTGCTTTTCGCTTCTCTTCTTTTCACAGCTATTTGTGAAAAGAGCTTACAAAACTCCAGTTTGTAAGGCCTCCCCAGACAGCCATTTTGCTTTTTTGCATTTCTTTTCCATGGGGATGGTCTTGATCCCTGTCTCCTGTACAGTGTCACGAACCTCATTCCATAGTTCATCAGGCACTCTATCTATCAGATCTAGGCCCTTAAATCTATTCTCACTTCCACTGTATAATCATAAGGGATTTGATTTAGGTCATACCTGAATGGTCTAGTGGTTTTCCCTACTTTCTTCAATTTCAGTCTGAATTTGGCAATAAGGAGTTCATGGTCTGAGCCACAGTCAGCTCCTGGTCTTGTTTTTGCTGACTGTATAGAGCTTCTCCATCTTTGGCTGCAAAGAATATAATCAATCTGATTTTGGTGTTGACCATCTGGTGATGTCCATGTATAGAGTCTTCTCTTGTGTTGTTGGAAGAGGGTGTTTGTTATGACCAGTGCATTTTCTTGGCGAAACTCTATTAGTCTTTGCCCTGCTTCATTCCGTATTCCAAGGCCAAATTTGCCTATTACTCCAGGTGTTTCTTGACTTCCTACTTTTGCATTCCAGTCCCCTATAATGAAAAGGACATCTTTTTTGGGTGTTAGTTTTAAAGGTCTTGTAGGTCTTCATAGAACCGTTCAACTTCAGCTTCTTCAGCGTTACTGGTTGGGGCATAGACTTGGATTACTGTGATATTGAATGGTTTGCCTTGGAAACAAACAGAGATCTTTCTGTCGTTTTTGAGATTGCATCCAAGTACTGCATTTTGGACTGTTTTGTTGACCATGATGGCCACTCCATTTCTTCTGAGGGATTCCTGCCCGCAGTAGTAGATATAATGGTCATCTGAGTTAAATTCACCCATTCCAGTCCATTTCAGTTCGCTGATTCCTAGAATGTCGACATTCACTCTTGCCATCTCTTGTTTGACCACTTCCAATTTGCCTTGATTCATGGACCTGACGTTCCAGGTTCCTATGCAATATTGCTCTTTACAGCATCGGACCTTGCTTCTATCACCGGTCACATCCACAGCTGGGTATTGTTTTTGCTTTGGCTCCATCCCTTCATTCTTAAATGGTTATTTATTTGCTGTCTTTCACTTTTGCTTTTATTTTTTTGCTATTGTTTGTGCTCCTTTAGAGGAGGGACCATGTCTTACAATGTTTCTGGTCTTAACCACTCCTTCTAAAGGACCAAGCGTGGTAGGGATGCCATGAATTATTGCTGATTAATTCATGTTTTAAATCAATGTTCTTCCCCTTGGTTTGCTGGGTTTGAAACTGGTTCCCGTTGATTTCCTCTCTTGTCCCCTCATGCAGTCAGTGAAATAGCCACAAGGAAAGTATCTGGTGGAAGATGAGGGCAGGGGTGTCCTCTTTTACCCGCCCCCACCCCCCCACCCCAATTGAATAATCAGTCCAGAATAATAGTGGGTTGACTTTATTTGTAAACCCACATCTCAGGCAGGCCATTGGTAAAGAAAAACAGCGTAAGTAATAATGCAAGTGTGTTGTCTGTTTACATCCTCCGTTTGTCTGTGCCAGGAAGAATCCACTTACTGTTGATGATAAAGGAGTGACCCACCTCATTTCTTTTCACATAAATCATGTCTCGGCAGGCATTTTCATAGTCCCAGACCAGCTTGCTGCTGTTTGTCTTATCTTTGAGATTGTCCTGCTGTGCATGAGCTGTTTCGTAGAGATCAAGAATCGCTGCTTAAGTGTGATCCATCTTCATCAGTGAAGTAATATACTGTAAGGACTTTTGAGATGTTATCTGTTGCCACATGACCATTAAGCAGATGGTTTTGTGCCTTCTGCCCTGGTTCTGTGGAAGGATGACGATTTCAGTCCTCAGCTCCTGTCACTCAGAGCCTATAGGCAGAGATGGGTGAGGCTGATGGAACTGGTGGGGGTCAGTAAAGCCTGCCATTCAAACTCATATCAGGGACCTCCTTCTGCTCAGGGATGAATCAGGGTTAGGGGATGTAGGCTGAGATTGGAGATGGATTATTCCACTAAGCAGTGCTAAATGTGGATTTGAACTGGGCAGCTCCACAGCTCAAGGTCTTGCCTAATAGATGCTGTAACTGCCTGAACCAGTTGGCAAAGGTTTTGAGCAGAACAAAGGGTTTATGAGCTAAGCCCAACTTATATTCATTTCCGCATGTCTTCAACACATATTTAGTGAATATTACCATATGCTGGACACTGAGGATATGGGCAGAAAGAGACATAATTCATGTTGCCATTTATTTTTTGGAAGAATGTGCTGATGAAAGCACATGAGCCAAGGACTTTGGAATCACAAAGTGGGACTTGCTTTTGATCTGGGCAAATTGGTTTATACCTTTAGCATAGCTTTATTCAGAATGTACTAAAAACAGGATGTGCATGGGGAAGGGCATGACAATCCGTCCTTTGGCAGAAACTTTTTCTCCTCTTAGGTTAAGAAGATTTCCAAGTCCTCGCACATCAAAACCAGGGATGTGAATCACCCTTGTTCATCAAGGGAAAAATCATTTTAAGCAAAAGCAACGTGCCTGGCTGTGCATTACAGATTCTACACAAAGAAGAGGGACACAACCCCTGATCTTGAGGAGTTCATGGTCCAAAATGATGTATAAATACACAAATTAGGCTAGGAAAGTAAAACAGCATGATATCAGACACTGCAATGAGTGTTACAGGGAACAGAGGAAATACCAAGAGTTAGTAGCTTGAAAAAGCACCTGTTGGCAAATTATTCCTTCCTCCCTCCAAAATGTCATTAAATCAGAGGCTGGCAAGCTAGGGTCTGCAGGCTAAATCTGGCCCTCCAGCTATCTTTGAAATAAAGTTTTATTGGAAGGGGGCCAACCTCATTTTCTTACTTATTGTCTGTTGGTTTTTGCACCACAGTGGGCAAGTTGAGTAGTTTCAACTGAGACTGTGTGGCTCACAAAGCCCAAGAGATAGTTATTATTGGCCCTTCATCGAAAAAATGTTGCCACCCCTGATTTCAATTATCCAAATTTATCCTGCTGTTAATTTAAAGCATCAGAACAAAGCATAGCTGGGGGCAAATTAATCCCCGCCCCCAAACCAAACACTTCATTTTCATCCTCTGAGTTTACCTTAAATTAATTTTGAGCATCAAAATTAAACATAGCCAAATCCCGAAGGCACCTGAGGCCCTTATGAAAATGTTTTTACTGACCTGAGATTCAGTGTTCTGCTTTCTGCCTTTATAGAGAGGTAAATCAAGAGCGCCTGTTTGGAAGAAATGCCTCTGTTCTTTGTAAACTGTAATTGAAGATATAATTCACGGTGTTCCTCAGTCTTTATTCAAAGCCGCTGGCACAAAAATTCTGCTTGAACTTCATTTTAGGACAATGTGGATCTCTGAATTGACTTTATAGGTTTTCCCATGTCACAGTCACAACCCTGGTATGTTTCTCTCTTGCCATAGGTGACAGGATAAATGCAGAGCCAATTTCAGAGAGGAACTTAGTAACGGACTCATTACAGGTGCCAGAGCTGGGACTGGGTGAGGCGAGAGAGGCATAGGGCGCAACATTTAAGGAGGCACTCATTCTCAGGGCAATGAAAGGTGGAGTTGGCCGTAAAATGTGGTACCTCCTTAAATTTTGTGCCCTAGGTGCTTCTTAAGCCTTACTCTTGTCATGTTGCTGGCAGGTGACTGGTGACATCCAATCCCTCTACTTCCAGAAAGCAGGAGCCCTGTTCCAGTTTATCCCTATATGTAGGTTTTGAATTTTTTCTGATCGCTTAAGCTGATTGAGGGCATCCCTGGTGGCTCAGTAGTAAAGAATCCACCTGCCAATGCAGGAGATGCAGGAGACACAGGTTGGATCCCTGGGTCAGGAAGATCCACTGGAGAAGGAAATGGCCACCCACTCCAGTATTCTTGCCTGGGAAATCCCATGGACAGAGGAGTCTGGCAGGCTACAGTCCATGGAATTGCAGAGTCAGATAGGACTTAGCAACTAAGCAACAACAAATTGATTTGGGTTCTCCTGGCAGTAGGAAGGGCTACAGATCTCAAAAATCAAATCAGTGTGTACTCCAGAGACCAGAACTGCCATCTGTCCCCTCTGGGTCCAAATGTCAGGCAAGAGGGAGGCACAGGCCATGTGTCAGCTTCCCGGTGGGGGCTCAGCCTGGGACGTAGGATTAGGGAGGATTAGGCCAGTTCTCTTCATTGAGCTCAGGTTTTCATGTTGAGAAAGAGAAGGGGATATTGGATGAGCTGGATCTGTTTGTCTGCAGTATCACATGGTGTGTCAGGACAGACAGAACCTGTGATTTCGGAAGTGGAGGAAACTGCAGGGATTAGGAAGTTCAGTGCTAGTGGGTGGTGATGGGAAGGCTGGGGAGGGTAGAGCGGGCTGAATCTCAGACTGTTCTGCCCCTTAGATGGTTAGTTCTTGGGAGGAAGGGAGAGAAGGAGGGAGAGGGGGAGAAAAGAAGGAGGGAAAGGAAGAAGGAAGAAAGGAAAAGAAGGGGAGGGAGGGATTCAGGAAGACGGTGTACAATGCAGGGAGGCAGGTGGGCTGGAGATCAGGCAGAATTTTCTTGAATAGCAGAACCAGGGACCAAAGCAAAGTACCCTTTATCCTTGTAATCTGAGGCCTGTGAAAACACCACAAACTTCAAATCTCCAATATACAAAGAGTAGGGCTGTGGGGAGGTGACCTGGAGACACTTAATTCAAACAGTCTGGAAATTGGGAAATAAGTTATAGTACAAATAATATGTACCTGGTCATAAATTCATCCTTAAGAGATTGGCTGGCTCTTTTGCCAAGTAAAAATAGGGCCATAACTTGCCTACAAGTGGAGTTGGTTTTAGTCCACAATTTGCCCCTTTCTTCTTTATTCTCTGCACCCTCTTTAGTTTTTCTTTCACCCCCAACAATTCCTTATTTCCAACCTATGGATTATGATTCCTAGGCAGGCATGCGTTTTAATAGGACCAGATCATTAGACTCAAGGAAGAGGGACCAAGTATGGGGACTTCAGAGAAGACCAGGAATGGGCACTGCTTATGTAACATATTCTCTGTTAGGCATTGAAAAGCATGTTAAATCAATTTATTTTCACAACCCCTAAGAGGCAAAGTTATTTTTTTATATTTTATGAAACCTGAAGTGATAAGCTTGCAGGTTTAAACTCATAAACCTGGGTTTATGTACCCAGGTTCTCAGTGCATAAGGAAGGAAGCCAGGGTTCAAACCCACATCTATCTGATACTTAGGTCATTCTTACCATGTAATACTGCTGCTCTAATGGCAAAATTTCAGGCATCAGTGAGTGAGTGAGGGGAAAAGTATTCACTTGGGGGGTCTTCTGCTAAAATACGATATATAGGTAGTCATCTTTCCTCTCCAGCTAAATACAATTATAGATTATAAACTGCTCCACCAAAGGGTTAATTCCTTGGGGATGGATTTATAACTAATCATACTTGCATCTGCAGTGTGTTTAGCTCAGTATGTGACTCATAGTAATAATAATAGCACACACTCATTGATACTGTGTACCAAGGATGATTTTAACTGTTATAGATACATTGTTTTATGCCTAACAAGCACCCTGTAGGTGGGTTACTGTTACTATTCCCATTTTATAGTTGAGGAAACTGAGATACTGTGAGTTGAAGGAATTTGCAAATGTTCACTCCCAAGCAATGGCAGAGCTGAAATTTGTATCCCGTCGTTCTGGGTCCAGAATTCTGCCTCTCTTCCAAACAGGTGCTTAATTAAAATCTGTAGTTGAATAAACGTGCTGCCACATGAGTTTGTATAGGATCTAGGGAATTGGGTGTTTGTTGATTTCACCAAAGGGTTCAACTGTGTCAGTTAAATGCTTGGTCAGTATTTTTGAAAGAATGGATTAATATTCCTATGATTTTCTTTACTGATTCCCTCACTACCCCCAACCCCATTCTGTCGATCAAGGATGATGTTCCATGTTGGCAACAGTGGGCCTTCAGAAACAAAACCCTCACTGAATCCCATAGGGTAGCACCCATGGGACACACTGGACCATTTTTTCAGGGTCATTTTTCATAATACTTAGATGCCCAGAAAAATGCAACCAAATTCATTTGAGTGTGTGCATGTATTTGCATGACTTCCTAGGTGGCTCAGTGGTAAAGAATCTGCCTGCCAATGCAGGAGACACAGGAAATGTGGATTTGATCCCTGGGCTGGGAAGATTCCCTGGAGGAGGAAATGGCAACTGACTCCAGTATTCTTGCCTGGGAAATCCTATGCACAGAGGAGCCTGTTGGGCTACAGGTGGACACAACTGAACGACTGAACAGGCACACATGCATATGTTTGCATAGAATTCTTTTAATATTTAAAAAAATTATCATTAAAAAACCCTGTTTTTATGGCAGACAGTTTTATTTTGAGAAGTTATCCCCTATTTTAAGGGTCAGGGACTTGAGGCGGAGTTTGGGAAATTTCCCAAGAGCATGTGGATCATACATGGAGATGCCAGGACCCAAATTCCAACAGTCTGGCTCTAAAGGCCACATCAACGGGGTCTGCTGAAGAAGGTGGCAGACCTGTTCCATGGAGAGAGGAAGGGGTTTGATTACTGATGCTTGGAGGCCATGTTGCCTGTTAATGATAGGGTGTCTGTAGGTGGGAGATAGATCAGTCTGACCATGCCCTAAGACTGGGGTAGATTGGTTTGGGAATTGTCGTTTACCACCTTGTGTCAGTCTCTGTGCAGGGACATTATTTAATCTAGACAGTCGCCTGTGAAGTAGTTTTAACCCTTTTGTTGGAGAGATGAGGAAAGCGAGGCTCTAGGGTTGGGTCAGGGGAATGGGTCATGTAGCTTGTTCTACTACTCAGCTATCATGGTACAGCTTGGGTGCAAATCCTCTGCTGTCCATTAAAACAGCTGTCTTTTGAAGTCATTGGGGTTTCTCTTCCACCCTGTCCCCTCAGAGTTGGGAGGGAGTTTAGAGGGTTAAAGCAGAGGACCTGTGTGTGCGACATCAAGGTCAGTGGTCCCCAAGTTGTACTAGTCACCTCTGTTTGAATTCCTCTGGTGACTTCTAGGAGGCAGCCTTTCTCAATATTCTTGGTAAGGTATGTTAGGCATACCGTAAACCACCTGGATCTTAATGGTGCAGTTCTTTTTACAGATGTATGCAGCAGTGTGAAATAGGCTGTTACTCATCTCAAGATACAGAACGTTTCCATGACTCTGGAAAATTTCTTCATGCTCCTTTATTATCAATATCTGCCCTCTTCCCTCAAACATAGGTGATCATTATCCTGATTTCTGCCATTCTAGCTTATTCTTGCCCACCTTTGAACTTCATTTACGTGGAATTAGATAGGCTATTCTTTTTTGTGTATAACCCCTCTCACTCACAGTAAGGTTTTTGAGATTTATATGTGGCTTGTAGGATAGATGTATGTTTAACTTCAAAAGACACTGTATCATTTTACAGTTCCACCATTAATGTCTGAGAATCGTAGCTCCTTTGTTTTTCTGTTGACAATTAGTATTGTCAACTTTTAAATTTTGGCCATCCTAATGGATTTGTAGTGGTGTTTTATTGAGGTTTCAGTGTGCATTTCTTTAAGTTCTTTGTCAGATAAGCGTATTGCAAATATTTTAATCCCAATCTGTGGCTTATCTTTTAATGATCTTAAGTGTCTTAATGAGAAGTTTCACATTTTAATGCTATTTATCACTTTGAAAACAGCGCTTTCTGTTTCCTAAAACATCTTTACCTACCCCACTGTCCTCTAGATCCTCTCCATTGCTGCTTTTTACAAGATTTATATTTAGCTTTTTACATTAAGTCTGTGATCCCTCTCAAAATAATTTTGTGTATATTATTAGAAAAGAGTTGAGATTCATTTCTTTCCCTTTATAAATATACAGATTTTCCACTTCCATTTATTGAGAAATGCCCCCTGTCTAGTGGAATTGCATTGGTACTTTTGTTGTAAATCAACTTTCTGTATACACGTGAGTCTATTTCTGGCCTCTTCTCTCATGAATCAGCTTGTCTTTGTTTAGGCCATAAAACGCTGTCTTAACACACTTAATTACATGTAGGCTTATAGTTTTTGTTAGAAAACAGTGTTGTATTTTGTCAGACTTTTCCCTGACATCTATCAAAATGGTCATATGAATTTTTTAATGTGTTAATGTGGTAAATTACACTGCTGGTTTTCATTTGTTAAGCTACTCTTGTATTCCTGGAATAAACTCCAATTGGTCTTAATAAATGATCTTTTTTACATACTTAAAGATTAATTTTACTAGTATATATTTAAGGATTGTTGTACCTATGTTGATGAGGTATATCGGTCTGTTAATTATTATTATTATTTTTTTAGTAATGCCCTTGTCGGGTTTTGATGTCATGGCTATGCTGACGTGGTAAAACAATTTGGGAATTGTTTCCTCTTCCTTTACTCTGTAGAAGAATTTGTCTAATATCAGTATTATTTCCTTCTTAAATGCTGGTAGAAGTCTCCAGTGAAAACCATCTAGACTTGAAATTTTCTTTGTAGAGATTTTTCTTCCCCTCAAAATAAAGTTTATTGGAGAGAAGAATTTTTTTCAAGTTCTCTTTTTTAAAATTTTATTTTGATGAAATATAGTTGATTTACAATGTTTTGTTAGTTTATACTATATTGCAAAGTGACTCAGTTATACATATGTATATGTTCTTTTTCATATTATTTTCCATTTTTTTAAAATCACAGGATACTGACTATAGGTCCCAGTAATATACAATAGGACTTTGTTATTTATCCATATTATATTTAATTGCTTGCTCTGCTAATCCCAAATTCCCAGTCCATCCCTTCCCAACCCTTCTCCTCCTTGGAAACCACATGTCTGTTCTCTGTGTCTGTGAGTCTATTTGTAGATAAAGTCCTTTGTGTTGTATTTTGGATTCCACATATCAGTGATATCGTATGTATTTGTCTTTCTCTTTCTGACTTCATTCAGTATGATAATCTCTAGGTTTATGCTGCAGATAATGCTGCAAATAGCATTATTTCCTCCTTTCTGTGGCCGAGTACTGTTCAGGTGTATGTATGTACCGTATCTTCCTGATTCATTCGTCTGTCGGTGGTTGTTCATGCCGTTTCCATCCTTTAGCCGTTGTGAAGAGGACTGCTGTGGACATAGGGCTGCGTGTATTTTTCTGAGTTAATTATCCTTTGTCTGGCTATGTGCCTAGGAGTGGGATTGCTAGATGGTATGGCAACTCTATTTTTAGTTTTTTGAGGAACCATCATATTTTTTCCATAGTGGTGGTACCAATTTACATTTCTACCAACTGTGTAGGAGGGTTCCAGTTTCTCTTTGTGGAGAGGTTTCTAACTGAAGTTTTGATTTCTTTAACAGATGTATGGTTGTCTGGATTTTCTGTTTCTTCTTGTGTCATTGTTTTAAAATTTTCTATTTCATTTAGTTTTTAAACTTATAGCCATACTATTGTTCATTATTGTTTAGTTATAAGTCATGTCCGACTATTGTGTGACCCCACAGACTTTGGCCCCACCAGGTTCCTCTGTCCATGGGATTTCCCAGGCAAGAATACTGAAGTGGGTTCCCATTCCCTTCTCCAGCGGATCTTCCCAACCCAGAGATGGAACTGTGTTTCCTGCTTGGCGGCGAGTTCTTTACCACTGAGCCACTGGGAGGCCCCAGTGTTCACTATAGCCCTTCATTATCTTCTTAATGTTGGTAGGATCTGTAGTTACATCTCTCATTTTTAGAGGACTCTGGGTGTTAAAAAGTTCATTTTGCATCCGTTGTTTCATTTTCCACTCATTGAGTTTCTTTCAAATCAGGAACAGATCATTTTCTTCACTCTTTAGTGTATTTGTTATGCTTTTGACACAAGCTGAAAACAAATTCCCCTCACCACAACCTTTATGTCTTCTCACCTATCCATCTGCTTGCTACTCAACCATTAGGATTCAGAATTAATGTGAACCCCCTTCTGATATGCACATCATAATATATTCCATGCACACACACACCCAGCTACACGTATGCCTACCACCACACACATACGCACATAGATAGCTGCTTAATGCCTTTCCTTTGCAGCACTTTACTCAAAGTACTAATTTCTTAAAATTGTGATAGAACCTTTACATTGTTTCTTTCTCTTAGTAGATGATAAGCACCGTCAAGGCTGGACTTGTATTATTCCTGTTGGAATACTTAGTACCTATCGCAATGCTTGGCACATAATAGATCCTTGAGACATCCTGATTGGGTGAACACACCAATCTACACTGAGGAGAAATAAGTTGTTCTCTTTGAAAATTCTATCTAATAATATTAGTTTTGCTAGAAGGCAGTGTTGAAAAATAGGTAGAGATCAGGTTATGGGGAGCCTTGACTAACAACTTACAGAATCTAGATATTTCTTTGTTCTTATTTTTCATATTTTCCTCCTGTCCCTCCTATGTCTTTGTTACACTCAGTGCCCTGGGGGATAGAGGGGCCCACCCCTGGTCATGAGGAAAGATGCTGAGAAGTCAAGACAGAGAGTGGAGTGAGGGGGTTGGGGGTGGGTGTAACAGGAGTGTCTCCTCCTGTCTGCCTCTACACAGCCCAGTGTTTCTTCTCTGCCTCAGTCCTATGCATAGGATTAGCAGAGGATTTGAGTATTTGGGTTATGTTGGTAGTGGGAGGTGGGATGGGAGGAGGGGGCCATTGGTTTTTCTCTCTAGTTGGGCATCACATCCTATAAAGAAGCCCTTCCTTTGAGCTCTCCATCATTAGACAGGATCATTAAAATTAAAAAAAAAAAAAATCACCCAGGGGCCCCAAACGCCTACACTCTATTCTGTACCCCCTGATTTGAGGAATTTACAGCCTTTCCTCTTTCCATTCCCTTAAACCATGTCCAAAGGAGCTTACGTGGTAATTTACAGAATGAAGCTGCTAGATCAGCTTGTAGGACATCGTGGATCAACACGTGCCTCCCTCCCCTCCTGACTGCCTTTCTGACGTGCTTCATGTCGCTGATGCTCTGCGATTCTTGCAGTTTGGCGGGTGGGTAAGGGAGGACAGAGATGCTGGTGAGCCATACTGGGCTGGACTTGAGGACCTGTCTGCAGCACAGGTCAGAGAAACATAGGTCTAGAGCATCAGCTTGTGCAAGAAGTGATTAAAGGCAGCCTGGAGCCCAGCTCAGCTCTCTGCCTCCACCATGATCTCCAGTAAGATTCTGGTCTACCATTACCCACCCAGCAGCTCCAACACAGAGGTCTACAGACCTGCCAGGCGCCGCAAAAAGTCCCTGGGAGATTTGTTCCAAAACGGCTTCCGGGTGAGGTCTGGGCCCAGCGCTGCTGAGAAGGAGGAACCACAGAGCTTCAGGCAGTCAGTGGTGTCTTGCTGCAGAGTTTGCACCTCTTGGGGTAAGAAATCCCCTCAAAAGCATCCTGTGTTCTGAGAGGCTGCCCAAGAAAGAAGAGCCCTCTCTGTGGACAAGTGGACAGGTGATAGGCTTCTCCATTCCTCTGTGCTTAGCATCCCCCCTGAGCACAGATGTGCTGGGCCAAGCAGAAACCCGGTCCTTCCTTCTTAGAAGAATATAACTGGTCTCTAGAGTGACTAACTGTTTCTGAGCTATTAAAAAATATATTTTAGAAATGTTGGAGAAAGCTTGGCAAATGACAGAAACAGCCTCCTTTTTTATTTATTAAGTGATAATAATTTCCAGTGAGTCAGCATTTTTTAAGAAAAGCATTTGAAGCTGTCGACAGTATTTTTCTGTTTTTTTCAGGGATAACAATGCTGTTTTGGTTTGCTTTCTTCTGCTTTCAAATCGGGCCATGGTAATGCTTTCTTGCCTATCTTGGATGGTATTTCAGTATTCTCACCCAGCAGAGATCATAAGAAATATCCTCTGGCAGATTTTCTTGTCTCAACTGCTTTCCAGTAGGGATTTGGTTTTATTCGAACATCTATAATGTATGGGGGTTTGAAATAAATGGCTTAACTTTGCATTTCTGGATCTAAAAATTCCAGTCGTAGGAAGAGATATCTTTTATTTCCAGAAAGGTTAGTGTTACAAGCAGCTTCTTTAAAATGAAGTATAGTCCCTTTGAAACCCAGCTTAAGATTCTGATGTGAATGGGCCCAGCTCGACTGTCTCTGCATTATATAACTATGTAGAGCAAAATTCCAATTAGCAAGCAAGGGATAGGTGAGTCCCACTCAATCGTTTTCATTCGAATGGGCATAAAAGACCTCTGTGAGCTGTAACATTTGCATGAACTTCATTTGGAATCTAAATATTCACGCCCCCATGTCTGTGACCCTAGATCTGCTGACCAAATTGTTCTGTTTCCTCTTTCTTCATGTCAGGAAAGAACTACTTGGTGCTTTATGACACCCAGCATTGCCAGGGGCCAGTATTAAAGCTGCTAGAGAGATGAGTGCAAATGACGGGATTATTAAGCTAAGAGAAAATGGAGCATTTCCGGAGAAAGAGTCAAGGAAGTAAAACCACAACTTCAACTTAGTATTTAGTCTCGTTACTTTACCCTTGAAAGGGGTTCTCACAAATTCGTTCATTTTCAGCAGTGAGTGCTGACTATGTGCCTGGCATCGCTGTTTGGGAAGATGATGGACATGGTGGGGAACAGGTGAATGAGGTGCTCTTGCAGTGGAGCTGACGTTCTCTAGAGGAAGACAGGCAAATGAACACGCGAATATGATCATAGATTGCGATAAATACTGTAGAAAAGAACAGCGTAATGGGAGGTGGAGTCCAGGTTGGGTGGCTAGAAGAGACCTCTCTGAGACAGTGTCAGTTGAGCCAGCCTTGCCACGATCTAGGGGAAGAACATTCCAGAAAGAAATGGAAGGGAAAGCCCTGAGCTGAGTATACACTGGGAGATATTCTGGAGCAGAGTTGCCCTGTGGAGGGCGTGAGGATGGGGAGAATAGAGATGACATGTGAACAGACTAGATCATGGAAAACTTTCAGAGCAGGGTGAGGAATTTGAACTTTATTTCCAGAGAGATGGAAGCCACCTGAGGGCTTTTAGCTGGGAGCGGTGTGATCTGATTGATGTCTGCAAAGAACATGTTGGCCGCTTCTAGGAAATGGATGGTGGGAAGTGGTGGGCTGAGGGAATAAAAGGGAAGACCAGCTTGGAAGCTGCTGGCCAAATTAGAGGTAACAGTGGCTTGGACCACAATTCTGGCATTGGAAAGGGAAAAAATGAGTTTTTAAACATATGTATTTAAGAGGTGGTTCAACAAGACTTATTTATTTATTTATTTTAAATGTTTCCTTTCTGGTTCCTGTATTCAAATAGAAGATTCTCAAAGTGCAGCTTCATCTCTGTGCTTTCAGGGTCTAAGACAGCGAGTGACTGGTGCAGAGAGGTACTCACTGCACATGTATGTCATGAAGGAATGAACAAAGGAATGAATAAATGAACGGATAGGCGAGAATCCCAGTTTGAATATTAACCGATGTTTAGTGTCTGTCAGAAAGGAAGCAGGACTGGGATAAGGTAGGGTACAGAACAGCCTGAGCAATTATCGAGGGAAAAGTTTTGAAAAGGTCAGACAAGCAAGCACTGTTTATAAAACACAAATTTGGACTGGAGAAACAAAATCCCAGGGGCATTTGAGAACAAGAAAGACAGTCCTCTTCCTCCAGCTAGGAAAAAAAGGCTCTGATTCTCTCTGTGTTGGTGGGGAGAGAACTTGGTCCGGGCAGTGATGGAGCTGGGGGATGGAAGGTGGTACCCAAGGATGGGAGCAGGGTGCAGGGACCACCCTGGAGAAGTCTCCCTGGGCTTGGGTCTGCCCCTCCTTACCCTGATGAGTCTTATCCTTAGTGTAAGCTCTCAAGCTTCAAGGCCAGATGACTTTGACCTTGTCAGACACCACAAAAATAATTGCTCTTTGGGATTTATGTGGGGGCGGAGGGATTGGAAATGACAGAGGTTTATTTGAACCTTTCAGCTTTTTGGATTTAAAGATTAAGAAGTTAAAGGGAATGGAAAACAGCAAATTGGAAAACCCTTTCCACCCCAGGCTGGGGTATGTTTGCTTTTGTGTTTTCTCTGTCTTGAACTGCAGTGGGACCTTGCTTACAGAAATTGCTCGAGTCCTTTCTGTCCTGGGATGGTGGGGACCCTGCTTGGTGAATGATTCATCATTTACTTGCGTGTCCCTCAGTCTCTGTCAGTATAATAATCTGTGTCCATCTGAGAAAGAAATCCTAAATCCCTTAACTTTTCTGGTCAAGCAGCACTAAAATTACATGGCACTGGATCTCAGGATGCCCCACTTGGTTGATCAGGCCCCAGGTGCCACGTGTGACACTCTGAAGAACCAGCAGTAGCCAGCGCTCCTTCGTGCCTGGAGCCACTGGCCTTGGGCTCCTGAATTTTTGAGAAGGACATAGGGCTCAGAATCAGAAGACCTGTCCTCAGTCTTGACTTGCCATTAACTTTATAACAACAGCAACAAGAAATTATGCATAAAATAGGAATTTTATATAATTATAGATAATTTTAAAAACTCGATCCTACCTTGGTGTCATAACTCTGTCATCATTTTATGCACTTTCTAGTTTCTATTTTTCATATGCCTATAGTTTTCATAGTTTTATCAGAGAGAACATGCACTTTATATTTTTAAAATGTTTCCAATTTGCTATATTTTTATTATAATAAAAATGCATAACATAAACTTTTCCATGTTAACCATATCTTAATGCTCGGTTCAGTAGTGTTAAGCATATTTGCATTGTTGTGAATATTTTCACCAATTCCAGAATATTTTCATCTTGCAAATTTGACACATTAAACAGCTACTCTTTTCCCAGACTCCTCAGCCCTTGGTGAGCACCATTATACTTTCTGTATCTACTTCTTTAACATTGTATCATAAGCATATTCTGTCTTGCTATATTATTTTTTCACCATAATATCCCATTAAAAAAAGAGGGACTATATTTAAGAAGACTTATTTTTAGATAGCAAGCTGCTTTCTGTTTTTCTTATTTAATGAATAATTTTGCAATGAACATCTTTGTTTCTGTAGCATCTTTCCATTTTTTTTTTTAAATATTTTCTTAGGCTTCTTTCCTAGAAATGGAATTAGTTTGATTTATAATGTGGAATTCTTTTCTGAAAATGCTATTTCTGGTTTAGTCCCCAAGTTGTGTCTGACTGCAACCCCATCGACGTAGCCCATCAGGCTCCTCTGTCCATGGGATTTCCCAGGAAAGAATACTAGAGTGGGTTGCCATTTTCTTTTCCAGTGGATCTTCCCAACCCAGGGATCAAACCTGGGTTTCTGGCATTGCAGGCAATCTCCTGCATAGCAGGCTGATTCTTTACGAACTGAGCCACCAGGGAAGCCCCTGAAAATGCTGTATTGATATTATATGAAAATGCTATATCAACTTACAATTCTCCCATCAAATTATAAGACTTTCTTCTTGTAGAGGGATCTCTGCTGCTAAGTCACTTCAGTCGTGTCTAACTCTGTGTGACCCCATAGACGGCAGCCCATCAGGCTCCCCCATCCCTGGGATTCTCCAGGGAAGAATACTGGAGTGGTTTGCCATTTCCTTCTCCAATGCATGAAAGTGAAAAGTGAAAGTGAAGTCACTCAGTCACGTCCGACCCTCAGCGACCCCATGGACTGCAGCCTACCAGGCTCCTCTGTCCATAGGATTTTCCAGGCAAGAGTACTGGAGTGGGGTGCCACTGCCTTCTCCAAGAGTGATCTCTAGTAGGTGAAATTCAAACAGATTGCTAGTTAAGTAGAATAAACAAAAGTCACTATATTTTTAATTGCCATGTCTTTTATTTCAATCAAGTGTAATAATTCTAATGTTGCTCATTAGTTATATTTCCTATTTCATGATGTCTGTTTATGACTTTTTGCCTATTTATGGACTACTGATGTGGTACATCCTTTTGACATTATGAAGAATTTATCCTTATTATGTCATATTTGATTTGTTTTTCTAGTAGATTATCTTCTTCATTTCTTTTATTGACATGTAGAATTTCGATATTTTTATGGTGACATTTAAAAATGTTTATGATTCCTGTCACATCTGAGTCTAGAAATTGTTCCTTTCTTTAGAGGGCTAATAAGTATGTAATTTTATTTTCTTTAGTTTTCCTATGGCTTTATTTTAATATTAAATTTAATATTAAATTTTAATCTCAATGTGATTTCAATTGTGGGGTGAGGTGACTGTTTAATCTCATTGTTAACCAGCTATTTCATTATTATTACATAATGCTTTTCTCCCTATGAGTTGTGATGACTTCTTTATCATGTATTAAATTCTTCTCTATATAATCTCTTCTACCTCTCTTCTTGTGATTTTGCTTATCCTAGGGCTTTGTGGTAAATGTGGCCTATATGATTTCAGTACTTTGGAATTTGGTAAAATTCCTTTGTGACCTAATACATAGTCAGTTTCATGACTGTTCAAAGGTTGCTATTGAACATTGTATTCCTAAGTTACTGGGTATAATATATATGCATGTGTCTATCGATCCATCCATTCAGATAGAGATATACAAATATACCCAAAGGAGTTAAATGTTATCTGAACATTTTTTGTGTTTATGTTTTGGCTCGTTTCTGAAAAGTGAAAATTAGGGGCTCCCCACTGTGACGTGGCATTGTCAGTTTCTGTTTGATGCATTCTCACCAGACTGTGTTGTACATGAGCCTCAAAGATACAGTCTTAGTCGTGTAGAGTTTATTTCACTGTTACATATTCTTGGTGAATTGTTCCTTCATATCAATATGAAGTATTACTATTTCTTTTCTACATTTTCATAGTAGCTGCCAATTTATATGATATCATTATTGGTTTCTTTGCCCCCACACCCAGCTCTTTTTTTTTTTTTTTTTAGTCAGCATTTGTCTGGTACATATTTTTCAGCCTTTCATTTCCAACTTCCTTGTTTTCAGTGAATTTCACGTGGAATGTATTATTGCTTTTTTATATTATCTGAGTGTCTGTCAATTAGCAGATAAATTTTAACTTACTCAATTTTGTTGTGGTTACTAAAATAATTAGGTTGTATTTGCTGATGCAATAGTATTTTAGTAATACTAATTAATATACTTTTCTTTTTTCACAATTGCTTTTCTTTAATTGGCTTGATAAAATTCTTTTGTTCTTTTTTCCCCACTGAGATTTGGAATTCTGAAGTTTTCGATACACATACTTAAATTTTTCTATTAATATATATAATTAATAGTACTTTCTTCTGAAGCAAGACAAGAACCTTAGCACAACTTTCTTTCCTTCACTGCCCTCTCTCCTCCATTCCTCCAACTTCCACATGGTAGCATCTAGAGATTTTACTTTTAGATCATTATTATTATTTATTAGTTTTTGTAATATTCAATCAACACATAAACTGATTACTTTTACTCTTTTCTCATATTGCTTCCTGTATCTCACTTTTCTTTGGGATTTATTTTTCTTTCAGCTGGTTAAGTATATCTTTTTTTTTTTTGTGCGTGCTAAGTCGCCTCAGTCGTGTCTGACTCTTTGCGACCCCATGGACTGTAACCCGCCAGGGTCCTCTGTCCATGGAATTCTCCAGGCAAGGATGATGGAGTGGGTTGCCATTCCCTTCTCCAGGGGATCTTCTCAACCCAGGGATTGGACCTGGTTCTCTTGCATTGCAGGAAGATTCTTTACTGTCTGAGCCATGAGGGAAGTCCAAAAAAGAAAGCTTCAGGAGGAACATTCAAAGTCACTCAGTGGTTTCTCTTTCAGATTCTACTGCTCCTTCGGGACCTCCTTCCTGTGCTAGCCCTCCTCACCTGTTGGTGGTTTAGTCGCTAAGTCATGTCAGGCTCTTGCGGCCCCGTGGACTGTAGCCACCAGACTCCTCTGTGCATGGGATTTCCCAAGCAAGAATACTGGAGTGGGTAGCCATTTCCTTCTCCAAGGAATCAAACCCAGATTTCCTGCGTTGCAGGCAGATTCTTTACTGATCTTTTTTACAGAATAATTTCTCCTGAAAATTGTGACAGTATCTTTCCTTTGTGTTCTTGCATCCAGTACAGCCAGGAGAATTCTGACAATAATTTGATTCTCATTGCTTTGGGAGTAGATATCTTTGCATTGGTTCTGAAATGTCTCTGTAATATGCCTCTGTTTGGGTCCTTTGAAATTTAACTTGCTGGACACTTAACAGACCTTTCCAGTCTGAAAATGCAGGGCATCATCTTGATCTGGGAAACTTTAATGTTTGAAAGTTTTCCTGCTTTCCTTTTTCTTTTTGGCTGCACTTCATGGCTTGTAGGATCTTAATTCCCTGACCAGGGATTGAACCCAGTTCCCCAGCTGTGAAAACACTGAGTCGTAACCATTGGACTGCCAGGGAATTTTTCCTGCTTTCTGTTGCCCTTTATTTTCCCCTTCTGGAAACTGAATTACATAAATGTTGAAAATTCTACACCTGTCTTCCTTGTCTCTGAACTTCCTTTTGTACTTTTCATTCCTTTTCCCCTTTGTATGACAAGACCTCTGCTTGAGAGTCTAGTTTGTATGCAACTGTGTCCTTTCTCCTAATAGTTGGCTTTTTAAAGTTTTAATGTTTAAAATTTTAATTTCTTTTGCTGAGTTGACATATTTTCTCACAACTCTACATTTTTCAATCAAGTTTTTCGAAAATTGTTGATCTGTTAAGGTAGCATTAAGTAGAAATTTGCTAGACTGTGTACCTTTCTTCAAAGAAAGCTTGACTTTCCTCAAATATTTGGCGATTCTTAGTTTTGTGTTCTTTTTTGGATTTGGGATTTTTCTGTTAGCTTCTATTCAAGTGTGGTCTTTGCTTAATGTGCCTAGTCTGAAGAGTGATGGGGTATGTGGAAGTGTGTTTTGTTCCAGTAATTGGTCTTGCAGCTGTAGAGACAATTTCTTTCTTCTCAGAGTCACCAGTTTTCATGCAATATTGCTTTGACGACTAAAATGTTCATGGTACTGCTTTGTCCCGGCTGCCCCTATTTGGTACCCCAGTCTATCAGTGAATGTCCCAGCCTCCCTCTTCCCAATGTCAGTCACCTCATCTTATCTTTTGAACAGTTGCTTTCTCCTTCTCTATGACCCCAACAATCTGTCTTTGTGAAATTCATTATCAAATTTATTGACCAAAGACACTTCTGATATTTTTCATTAGTATAGACATATATGTTTCTTACTATATATGTTATACAAATGTTAAGTTAGGTTTCTGAGCTCTGTCAAGGTAATTTTCAACAGAATATCCACTTTTCATCTACTAGCGTTTTGTGATTTTCTCTTACGTGCTATAGTTTTTCTCCCTTTCTTTTTGCCCACATGGGATATTGCTATTTTCCCCCATTCAGTGTTATGCTATTATTAGTATTATTAGCATTATTTTAATGAGATTTTGAGAGGAGGCAGAGATAAATTATTCTATCCAATTTGCTAAGTGTAACCACAATGCTCTAGGTTATTATTTTAATTCAGGGATGAATTATATATAATTGGTATTTTATGTAGAACTTTAGTATCACTAATCTTAGGGAAATTATTTTACTTTTGTGCTTTGAGAGGCAGTTTTTGGTACCAGGTTTATGATTATCTTATAGCAAGTTTCATAGTTTTGCATCTTTTTGTGTATTATGGAATAGTTTAGAATTTCAATATAATGTACATGTTTTCAAAAATTTAATAAATTATATGGGAGCAAAGTCGCTGAGGGGAAGCTATCTGTAAAAAATTTCAATTTATATTTCAATTATTATCCTGTAATGGTTTTCTTTTTTGTGTGTATGAACTTACAAAGTTTACATTTTTTGAAATGTCATCCCTCTCACTGCAGATTTCAAGTTTTATTAGTCCATAATTGTACATGATTTCCTTTTCTATCTGTTGCTTTATTGGTTTTTATTTTGTTTTATTATTGTTATTTTTTACCCCCAGAAAATGATTTGAAAATTTTTATCACTTTTAATATTTTTTAGTTCTCTGACTATTCAAGTATAAACACTAAAGTAGAAATCATCTTTTATTCTAGGGTTGTAAAGACTACTTTTTTCCTAAGATCTTGAGCTGAATGCATTATTTTATAAGTAATCTCTTACCGTGCTACTGATTTCTTCTAGTTTATAGTTAGTATGTTCTTTAAAAGTGAAGAGGCAGAGTGCTTCATGGATATATTAGTGGTTTTAGAATATTCAAATGGTTACTAAGGGAAAAGGAAACTTGCCAACTATTTTGGGAAAAAAATAAAACTTAGTCCCTTTGGCACATTATTAACCAAAATAAATAAATATGTCAAGATGGATTTGCATGTTAAAGGTCAAAAGAAGAAAAGATACCCTAAATGGATGGTTTGCACACTTGACTGCACGTTAGAATCATCTCAGTTCAGTTCAGTTCAGTCACTCAGTCGTGTCTGACTCTTTGTGACCCCATGAATCACAGCACGCCAGGCCTCCCTGTCCATCACCAACTCCCGGAGTTCACCCAAACTCATGTGCATCAAGTTGGTGATGCCATCCAGCCATCTCATCCTCTGTTGTCCCCTTCTCCTCCTGCCCCCAATCCCTCCCAGCATCAGAGTCTTTTCCAATGAGTCAACTCTTCGCATGAGGTGGCCAAAGTATTGGAGTTAAAGCTTTAGCAGCAGTCCTTCCAGTGAATACCCAGAACTGATCTCCTTTAGAATGGACTGGTTGGATCTCCTTGCAGTCCAGGGGACTTTCAAGAGGGGGGAGTTATAAAAATTGTCTACACCCAGGTTGTCACCTAGGGCGATTAAATCAGAATATCTGAGTGTGGGAGGCAGACACCAGTGTTGTTCCACAATTTCCAGGTGATTGTAATGGCAACAAAGTCTGGGAAGCACTGACTTGCAGTCTTGTTACTGGTGTGATATTAGACCAAAATCGGTGACATCATGGAGCTGGTTAGAACTGCAGAGCATCAGGCCCCGCTTCAGACTCAAGGAATAGAGTGTGAATGTTAACAAACCCTGGATGATTCATGTGCACGTGGAATTTAAATAGCTGGTCTCTAAAGCTGGCATAGCAAGCTAGGCTCCATGGCTTATTTATTTGAATACAATTTTACTGGAATATAGTCACATGCATTCATTTACATGTCATTTGCAGCAGAGTGGGTAGTTGTGATAGAACCTAAAATATTTACTATCCGTCCATTTATAGAAAAAGTTTGAAATGCTTCTCAACCGTAATGGCTCATTTGGATCATCTCAGAGCTTTAAAATTCCCTCTGTCTGACTGTACCTCAGACCCATCAAGTCAAAATCGAGGAGGAGGAAGTGAGACCTGGGTATCAATAATTCTTAAAGCTTCCCAGGTGATTTAAATATGCAGCCAAGGTTGAGAACCAGTGCCCTGAAAGTACAGAGGGAAAATGTGCATGCATTAAAAAAAATCTGTTTTTATGATGGAAATGGAAATTTTTGAATATCAAAGAAACAATATTGGAAGTCTGATACATTTGACCATATAGCAAACTTTGGAATTCAGGGGGAAAAGACACCTTAAATAAATTTTAGACTTAGGGGGAAAAAAACTTTGAGCAAAATTAAAAGAATGGTGAACGGTGGGATAAAATATACAACATATATTCTCATTATGACAGCTCAAATATAGCAATAAGATGAATACACAGATAATCTGGCAGAGACCACTATAAACCACTTTAAAAAAGAAAGTAAAACGACTAGTGAATATATGAGAACACAGTTAATTTCATTTGTTAATTTAAAAGACAAAATGAAACAGCGGTAAGCTCTGTTGGGGTTACATGTGTGTGTGCTCAAGTCACTCAGTCACGTCTGACTCTTTGTGACCTCATGGACTGTAGCCCACCCAGACTCCTCTGTTCATGGGATTTCCCTGGCAAGAATACTGGAATGGCTTGCCATTTCCTACTCCAGGGGATCTTCCCAACCCAGGGATTAAACCCGCGTCTTCTCATGCCTCCTGCGTTGGCACCTGCATTGGCGGGTGGATTCTTCACCGCTGTGCCACCTGGGAAGCCCCTCTGTTTGGGGTTGGCACCTGTCAGATTGAGACTCCTGCTTTCATTCTTTTCCTCCCTTCTCTTCATTTCCTTCATCTTTTCTTCATCAAAATACTGACTCTGGTGGGGTTGTAGGCAAAGAGCCTTTCCCCCCTGATGGAAATGTAAATTGTTAGGAGAGTTTGGCAGGAGGATCACAAGTGCTGTGAGCGCTTACTTGAGTGCTGATATTTAGAATCTGAACCGATTGGCCAACAACGTCTGTGCCGGGGCAGTGGTTACAAGCTTGGCTTTATGGCATTACACAAGTGTGGAATGGAATCTGGCTGTGTTGCTTACACACTGTACTGGACACGCTCGCTTGTCTGTTTATTCTTAGGTGTTTTCTTCTGTTGTATGAATTAAATAAGATACAGCTAAAGGGTTAGGCATGTAGAAGTAATTAAAAATAACATATGATCAATCATAATAGATTTACTTCATTGTCAACATCATCGTTTCGCCATTAATTGAAAGTAACAGGAATGCTCTGTACTCTGTGTGTGTGTGTGAATCTTTATCAGCTTTCTATTTTGTCTTCTTTACTTTTCTTTGAAATTGTGAACAATAATATGCTGTTTCACAATTCCATAGCTTCATGCGATGAAATTACTGTCTGTTTAGTATTTCCGATGTGCTCAGCATGCTTCTGCAGGATCCTTAGTCTTCTGGACCATGCCTCCAGGGCAGGTTTCAGCGCTATCACTGGGAGAGAAGAAGGGAGCTAGGACGGGGTGGAGGGCTCGGCTGCAGTGCAGCTGCACCAGAGGCCTCGTCCATCCCTTTGTAGTCCTGAAGCTGGAGAGCCCTTCGGTATTGCTGCAGATCCAGGCGATGTGGCAGACCTTTGTCCCCACATCCACCAGCCATGGGAGCCACCCTGGTGATGCGTGTGGGCAAGGTCCTTCTTCAGGAGCCAGTGATGAATAAAGATCCCTGGAAAAAAATCTGGGCTGCCCCCCACAGCAGCCGCTACTGCCCATGCTTGTTATTTATTTAATACAGTCTCAGAGTTTCTGTAGGATTCTTGTGGTTAGTAATTAGTGTGATGAGCTTGCCAATTTTTTCTTTTAGTATGTGGGGTACCTATGTCTAGGTAATGCCCCTTTTCTAACCAATACAGAGTACAGAAAAAGAAAAGTCCATTTTTGCTGCTGCTGCTGCTGCTAAGTCGCTTCAGTCGTGTCCGACTCTGTGCGACCCCATAGACGGAAGCCCACCAGGCTCCCCCGTCCCTGGGATTCTCCAGGCAAGAACACTGGAGTGGGTTGCCATTTCCTTCTCCAATGCATAAAAGAGAAAAGTGAAAGTGAAGTCACTCAGTCATGTCCGACCATTTTTACTACTTAAGTATATAATAGGGAGTATGTAGAGGAGTTTACTGTATTTGGATAGCTTAAAGGAACTGGCTTGTGAAACCATCTAGACTTTTGGAGGGCATAATTAACATTTCATTTTCTTCACAACTCTGTTATGGCTGTTTTCTATCTCCTAAAAATATAATTTTATTTCAGAGAAATTTTAACTTATATAGACTAAATTATAAGAATATAATGTTATAAAGCAGAGGAGATGAATATTTGTTGCTTAGGCATTGCCCTTTCCACTGTTTCCTTTTCTTGGCCTCCTTATGGAACGTGAGGTTGCTGTCCATCCTCTTTCAGGACCTCTCTGGGTTCAGCAGCATGACCGTGGATCAAGGCTCTTTCCTGGTTAGGCTCCTTCTTATTTCCTAAGAGTGTCAGCCCTGGCCTCTGTCAAGTGAACCTTCAGAGGTCATGGCTTATCCCTCTAGTAGACAATGTGTAATCTCAGGGTTCCACAAGCAGAGTAGCTAATCTTTAGCTCTCTGCTGTCTAATTCTTTCTCAGAAGTCTGATTCATTCAGTTCAATTCAAGCAAGTGTTTGCTGAGTATCCTCCTTATGCCAGGCACTATTTTAGGTACATGGGATATCAGTTCAGTTCAGTTCAGTTCAGCTGCTCAGTCGTGTCCGACTCTTTGTGACCCCATGAATTGCAACACGCCAGGCCTCCCTGTCCATCACCAACTCCCGGAGTTCACCCAGACTCACGTCCATTGAGTCAGTGATGCCATCCAGCCATCTCATCCTCTGTCGTCCCCTTCTCCTCCTGCCCTCCCAGCATCAGAGTCTTTTCCAATGAGTCAACTCTTCGCATGAGGTGGCCAAAGTGCTGGAGTTTCAGCTTTAGCATCATTCCTTCCAAAGAAATCCCAGGGCTGATCTCCTTCAGAATGGGATATAGCCGTGAACAAAGTAAAGATCAGTCCCTCTCCTCCTAGAGGTGGCGCTATGGATAAGGAGACAGAAGGTAAATTATGTAAGTAAGATGCTTGTGCTTCATGCTGGGGAGAAAAGTGAAACAGGCAAGTGGAATGAAGAGTTTTTTGGGGGTGGGTAGGGTTGTAGGGGGAATTGTGGTTTTAGACAGCATAGCCAGGGAAGGTCTCACTGAGAAAGTTAACGCTGATCAAACACCTGAAGGAGGTGAGTGAGTGCACCATTTGGGGAACAAAAGGCCCTGAGGCAGGTTCACTGAGGAAGACATTCAGATGAGAGGTTAAGTACTGATATTGATAGCATAAGGGGGAGGAGGGGGTCAGCAGGTCTGGAAGGAATGAGGACTGGCCTTGCTTTAGGTCGCTGAGGGACTTGGACTTCTCCTCTGTGTGGAATGGGCACATTGGAGGATTTTGAGCAGAGGGGCGGCATGACCATTTTACCTGGTGACAGGCTCTCTGGCTGCTCTGCTGAGGACTGACCACAAAGTGTCCAGTGGGGAAGCAGTTAGGGAGCTGTTGTGATATGCGGCCGGAAGGATCAACACTCCAGACCGTGCATTTCTCCAGAGTGTCTAGCGTAATCTGAGGAGAGCATGTAGACTGATTTTTTTTAAGTATTTATCTATTTTATTTGTTCATCTTGGCCGCCTCAGGGGTTAGCTGTGGCCCAGGGGCTTAGTTGCTCCACAGCATGTGGGATCTGAGTTCCCAGACCAGGGATTGAACCTGCGTCCCTTGCATTGCAAGGCAGATTCTTAACCGCTGGACCACCAGGGAAGTCCCAACACTGTTCTGCTTTTTAACCTGGGTGGAATACTGTTTCGCATTTGCACTAGTGAAGCCTCGTGCTGTGATAGTGACCAGCCCGAGGCGGCCGAGTAAACAAAGCCCACAGCTGTGTAGTGCGTGAAGAGTGTTGCTCCTGCATCACCCCGAGCCCCTTTGCCAGGGAGACCTTCGTCCTGGGCCTCCATCCTGGGCTCTCCTCTTCTCCTGAGAACCAGCTTGTTTTCCTCTTTCGTACATTATTAATCTTCCTGCTTGCTCTCCTTGGGAAAGTGCTCAAACCCAGGTCTCCAGTTTACAGCCAGCAAGAGGATAGGACCTAGTGACAGCTGCATTTTTTTTTTCCTTACCTTTATTTTCACACACATATTTTTCTGAGTTGCTTTAAAATGTGACAAGCGACCAACAAATAACATAGGATACAAAAGGCATTGCTTCACGATAAAGATATGCCATCGAAAGTGTGGGTCATTTGTATTCTATTTTTGTTTCCATAAATGAAAATTCACTCACACAGACACACAATTTTTCAGGATGAAATTATCAGTGGCTTATACATTACTAAAACATCCTTATATCGTGACTGGTTTCAGTGCTAACTGCCAGTCCTTGCCTATGTCGAGCTTCTAAACGTGTTATTTTATCTCCCAGCAATATGTGACAGTGATGCTGGAGTTAGATCAGCCATCCAGGTTGGGCTAGGTGCTTAGAACCAGCAGGAACGTTTATTTAAAAAACTCACTTTCCAGCCTGCCCCTCTGCCCATGCTGATTTAATAAGACTTAGAAACATTGCAAATATTTTATACAAACAGTACATTTTCTGAGAACTTGGATATTTGAAAGTATTTTTTTGTTGCCTTTATTACTGTTGAACAACTACTTGATGGGGTATAAAAATCTTGGGTTAGACTCTCTTTGTTTTAAAATTCTGAGTTTTGCTCAATTGTCATTTAACACTCACTGATATATAATTAAATCTTAGTTGCATTAATTGTAACCCTCTCCCCACCCTCATCACTTTGATTTTTTTATATTTTCATTTATTTTAATGCTTAAAATTTGAAGGATACGAATAGGTGATTTCTTGGTATCAGTCTTACAGAGCTGGTCATTCATTTTGCCTTGCACTCCTGTGATGTCCTGGCCATTATTTATGATCTGCGTGTTGTCTGCACTTCCCTTTGGAACACATTTCACTCACAGGTTGGGTCTCTGTACTCTCCACTTCATTTCTGTTTCCTTACGTTTCATCTTTTTTCCTCCCTTTTCTCATGTTCTCTGCCTCGTGAGACGGGGCCTCCGTTTTGCCCTCTGCATCCAGTTTTCAGCAGTGTGAAGTCCACCTTTCATCAGCTCAGTTAGGACTGAGTTTTGGGCTCGGGAGCCTTTTATTTCATCCACATCCCTTCTCATCTCTGCACTTTCTTGTTTAATAAAAGTAAGATGAATATCATTCACAACAGAAGGCAGATGTCTTCTGAAAAATCTTCTGTCCATGAAGTTAAATCCTTTTAGATGAGAAATTTTCCTTTTGAGCCACATCTTCTCGTCCTTCTGTCTGTGTGCCTTATGTTAGTTTTTTCTTTCACCTTATGCGTGAATGAAGAATCATCTATCTGGGCCCAGTGTGGAGCCATTTAGGAGAACACGTCCGATCTGTCTTCTTTCCTTGATTCACCCTGGGGTCATAAGAGAATCACCACAGCCTCTTCCCTCTGCTCTGCATGCCTTCCCCGTTTGCTGCCTCAGATAAGGCGCCAAATAAAGTCTCACCCACTGGCTCTGAGCTAACCACTCACAGTTTAGCCCACTCTGTGCTCAGCTCTACGCATGATACATGGGGCAGCTTAATATAATGCTTTCAGAAAATACGCACAAGAACATCCCCTTGAGAGCAGGTGTGCTGTTGAAAGTGTTCCAGAGCTGCGATAATCAGTATTTTGTAAACAGTACTCCTACAAGACTGCCAAGCTTCAAAGTCCTGTGCCACTCAGATTGCTTTTGACTCACTAATTTGATCTCAACAGAAATACATTTTACTCATGGCTATTAAAACCCAACAATAATTTGTATTTCCTTGAATCTTCACTTGGGTCTTCCTTCCCCATTTCCCTCTCTCTCTTCACATGTAGAAACACTGCTGCTTCTTCTTTCAAGAGAGGTTGCTGATTTCTGAAGAAGAAGCGTTTATCTCGACATTCAATAAAATGGAATTATAGAAGTTTTGAATCCTGATGTTATGGGGTGTGAGATCTTACTGATTTGATTTTTTTTTTTGATTGGGAGAAAAATATAGAACTTTGTAGGAAACAGATAACACCATGGGCTATACTCTTCATTTTATCAGTACTGAAGATAAAAATTGAAAAAAAAAAATTCACCAAAGAGGTGAGGTTATCCGATTTGTTCCTAATCTGCTCTTAGCACAAGGGTTACGCTGAGCTATTCCCAGTATTTTTCAGAGGCAGAATCCTCTCAAACAGCCGTGCAACTTAGACGTAGTGCTTTAAATCAGAGATGGACACGAGACAGCTCAGTGAACTGGGCTCTCCCCGCCAGAACTTCCTCAGCTGTAGCTCCACACAGGCTCCCTTTAATGAGCCTGTCAGTTTACCAGCTGAGATTAAACCAGTCAAGGATCAGGATGAAGGACTACATCCAAGGTACTGGATGGTTCAGTCTTCTGCAGGAATTTCATATCCCCTCAATCTTGGCAGCTCTAAATCCAGCAGCAGAGTGTAGGCATTAAAACTACACATTGAAAATAACGCAGCTCTAATTTCATTTCTCTTTCCAGGTTTGAGATTTTTAAGAGCTCTCAGACTGATCCAGTTTTCAGAAATTTTACAGTTTCTGAATATCCTGAAAACAAGGTAAGATGTTCTGTCTCCTATTTTTTTTTTTTTCCTCCTTCTGGTCCCCAGTGCTAAGCTGTAAATATCAGGTGTATTTACTTTCATTACGATAAAATTAGTGTTCTTTTGTGCACAGAGACAGTGCTCCAATCCAGAAATCCAGGGAGAGCCTAGCGTTGGATCTTCTGCGGGACAGGGGACTCTGTGGTGATGAGAAGAGGAAGGGCCGTGTATGTGGGGGAGTAGAGGCAGTTTGGGGGCACCACGTGGGGTTGCTTGGGCACCAGCCACAGCATCGTGGAGAGAGGAGCACAGTGGATGAGGGATAGGTCTGCTCATTGATTGGGAAGTCCTTGCTCACAGGTTTTAAATCACCCCTTTATTACATCACTAAATAAGAAATTGAACCTGGCCATGAAAGCAGTGGAAGCAATGCTCTTTGAGAGGCAATCACAAACCTCATACGGCACACAGAAAATCATTTCATTTCAAAGTACATTCTAGATGTTCACTTTATAGCCCGTGTAGCCCCTGGGGCTTGCTCTGTGAATTGCCTTCTGGGGAATACCTAAAAACCTCCTGCTGAAGGCACCATGACTACTTCTGTTAACTGTGTTATGATCTGGAAAACACTACTGGACCAGGAGAAAAAAAATTCCCCAGAGACCCTTTTCCTGATGACCTGCAGGTTCTCAGAGCTGGCCTGAAACCAGGGCTGCCTTGATGAATAAACTAATAAAAGAGGTTGGACGTCTTTTAATGGAGAATAAGTACAGGTCATAAATTTCTCTCATAGGAAATTACACTTTGAGAAACTCACTGCTAATGTTCCATTTCCTCTTCGGTTGGCCTTAGCGTGTTTGATAAATGATGAAAAACAGGACACCTCCGAGTTTGTGATTTATAATGAATACACCTGCACTTGGGGGGCGGGAGGCGAGGGGGACTTGGACTTAGCATTGTTTTCCCAGTAACTGAGGCTGGGACTCAACTTCCGGAATATGTCACATCCAACAAGTGTGACAGGCTCTTGGCTTTCCTCTTAGGGTCTTAGTGTTTTTTGTTTATTTTTGTTTGTTTTAATTCCAGATTGATTTCCCCTTGCTAACTATTCATCTATGTGAATAGGGGAATAAATTCACTTTCTGTTAGTCAAGTTAAAAAGAAAATGAGCATCAAATGCCCTGGTAGTCTTCTACCGTGTGTTCCAACACCCTTACTGTCGTAATCCTGGGGTCAGAATTTGTTGGTGCTCCATTGTGTGTACTATTATTAATATAGGATGAATATTGTTATTCTTCATATTTCTTCTGAGTGACAGTAACCTTCATTGCTACCATTTTATGACTCTTGTGTGCAATGGACCCATATTACTCTTGAAATTAAAATGATTGACAAAGCTAGCCATCCCTAAGGTTTGCCTATATCATATTTGCTACACTGGGTTTTTAAAAGTAGACTTGGTGAGGACCCAGTGCTGCTCACAGGGGCTGCATTTAAGAGACACTCATGGGGATGGTGTTATATGGAGCTGTCCACACTGTCTAACGTGGTAGAGTGCCTCCGTCTCCCTGTTTCATGATTACTTGTTCAGGAGTCTTTTAATCCTCTGACCCCAAGGTGCCATCACTCCGAGGAGTAACACGGAAAGAACTGTGTTCTCACCTTCCTTGTACTCCATGCGATCCTTTCTGGACTTAGGAGAATGATAAGCCATCTGTGTAAAATATCTTTTTCTGGGCTTTTGTCAAGAGATCCACCAATTTCCTACTTCCTGGGGTGGGGGTGGGGCAAACTTTCCTTTAGGTGTAGGAAATAGCACTGGCATCCCTGGGGAAACAGTCCTCCTGAGAACTCCACAATTAAGGCGGTTCCTTCTCCCAGTGCAGAGGAGGGGAATACCTGAAGCGATGAGTGAGGGTAAGAGGTGACTTTCTGTGTTGGGAGAGTCATGAGGTAGTGGGCTACCACGGAGTCTGCCATCCTAAGCCCCAAACATTTTCCCAGCATCCTGCTGCCCACAGAATTAAACTCCCCTGTCATTGGAGAATGGTTTCCATCTCGGCCTCACGCTTGGAATTGTCCCACTTCCTTTGGCTTACGGTCACAACCATGTGAGTAGGTCAGTTCAAGCCTGAATCGAGCACCCACCTGTGCAGCAGTGAGAGGGTGCCAGGATTGAGTTCTGCTTTCTGAGAGCCCCTGAGGGAGGGAGAGCCGACTGTGGTTGGTACTGGGATGCAGACCTTGGAGGCATAGAGGAGAATAGTTAAGTAAGCCTCAGCTTGAATGAGGGGCAGTCAAGGATCCTTTCAAGGCAAAGAGGGTGTCTTCAGTAAGCCTTGTAGACAGCCAGGTGTCATCCTGGTGAGGCTGGAGACTGGGCCTGTGAGAGCGAGGGGTGCAGCTGACTTCCAGTCACGGCAGCTGCAAAAGGAACGTAAGTGAGAGAAGAGAGCCCTTGGAGGGACTTCCTGATGACTCAGTGGTAAAGAACCTGCCTGCCAACGCAGGAGACGTGTGTTCAATCCCTGGGTCAGGAAGATCCCCTGGAGGAAGGCAGGGTAACCCACGCCAGTATTCTTGCCTGGGAAATCCCGGACAGGGGAGCCTGGCGGGCTACAGTCCATGGGGTTGCAAAGAGACAGACACGACTTAGTGACTAAACAACCACAACCATTCTGCCGCGTCACTTATTTCCCACATAGCATTCCCATGCTGTGTACAATATTTACCATCATTTACCTAAGCAACACACTTTTTTTTTTTTTTTACATTTTGGAAACTGAAACCACTGTACTACCTAAATGGCCTCAGAAATGGCTCCAAGTTTAAAGGCCTTTAAAAGAGTAGAGGCCACATCATGAAGGCTCTCAGATGTCATGAATTCCACGTGGAAATTGTATGGAAAGTGGGCTTGAAACATATAAGCCATCGATGTTTAGATGTCAGGGGGGCAGTTGTCCAGGCATTGGTACTACGGACTGGCCTTAGAAAAGGGAGAGAGATTGAATGATATTTAAGGTGTAGAATTGACAGAACTTGAATTGTGTCTATAGCTCAGGCCCTTCATCCCTGTGGGATACAGTGCAGTTGACTTTGAGGGGGCTTCACATCTGTCTGGCAAAGGTAACAATGAAACAAAATAAGGACATTGGCACCTATCTGTATTCTCAGCCGGAAGCAAAGAGGAAGATACTAATCAACCAGAACTGGGACGAATTTGTGTTTCTCTGTGGAAGGAGGATGACATTTTCAGTGTCAACCAAAACATGTCCTGGTAAATTCACTGAGCAAAGATAACCCCCATGGTTCTGTGTTTTTAGCGATAATCTTGGAAAGAGATGGACATTCATTCTTCCAGTATCTACAGAGATACACACACCATCTCTCTCTCTCTTTCTTTCTCCCCCAGTATCTACAGAGTCCTGAGAAAGGTCTCTGACCTGTAAAAACAGGAAGGTCTCTGTGTCTCCCCTGTGGATAATGATTCATTGTATCCTTTCGTGGCTAGTGAGAACTCATGGGCCAGGGTCCCAGAAACAATAATAGAAAACACGAAAGTGAAGTTAAGCTATCATGCAAAGATCACACTTTTTATCCCTTATCACGAGAATGCTAGAATCTGAATTGTTCCAATCACTCTCATCCTTAGGACCTTAGGGTTCAGTCCAGACTTCTGAACTTGACCCTCAAGTCTTTATCTCCAGTGTCCACGCAGAGCCCACAGACCTACCCTGCAACCCTTTTCCTCCTTCCAGGGAGCTCTTTGCAACCTGGTGAGATTCAAATTTTAGAATATGGAGAGAGTGCCCCAAGAGTTAATCTTGTATCTCTTGCGTAGAGCTTTTAGATGATTGCCCGGTCATAGAGTTTAATTTGAAAAGCAAATCCTAATACTGGGGATCTGTAATAATGCAGATGCCATAAAAATAATCAGATTTCAGTGCTTAATAGAGACTCTTTCAGCAACAATGATTAAATGTTCTCTACACAACAGAGAGCTCCCTTAAGCGCTATTAATATCACTGTGACAATCACTTAGAGATTAATAATCACCATATTGGGTCATTTTCCAAAGCACCATGAGGCCTGGAGATTCCCATAGTTTTAATGTCTCAAGAGGGCTCTGCATGGTTATCGTTGGGACACTGCTTTGTTCCAGCATCCAGGACTATGTAAGTGAGTCACCTCGGCACTCAATTATCTTCGGAGAAGTTGAACAACACAGGCATCCCTGAGATCTCTTTCTTTGCTACTGACTACCTGTTACTCATGAGTCTCTCACTGTCCAGTATTAACGTGCCTCAGAGGAGGCTTTTACTTTATTCTGGCCTCCCCTTGAGAAACTGGTTGGGCGGTGGATATGGTGGTAACCTCTCTCCTCTCTGGGGCAATGGCCTCTGACCCTCTTCATATCCTATGCAAGAGTGTGGGGGAGTCCCAGCTTTGCTTTCACAGCAAGGAGGACTTTCTGGTGGACCCCAGTCTGTGACTTTTGTTGTGTAGTGTAGTGGACTAAAGGGCAGTCTTTGGGGCCAAACTGCCTGGGTTCAAATCCCAACTCTGCTGCCTGCTTATGTGAACTTGGGTCAGTTTCTTAACCTTGGGACCAACTCATAGAGTCTTTATGAAGATGAGATGAATTAATATACATGAAGTACTTAAAACAGCAGTACGCATGGTAAATCCTGTGAGAGAACCGTGCTAGCCATTCTTATCAGGGTGATCTTAAACTCTTAGAATTTCAGTCGTCCGTATTCCCTTGAGAAAGAGGTGGAAGGGGTCAGAGATCAATCTATTAAGTCTGATGGGCTGAACGAGCCTGTGGGCAGTGTTACACCCCTCTGGGAAGACTGAAGAAGATAGAACATAGGGTTCTTTTCTGCGTGATGCAGTTGGGAACACGAGAAAGTCAACTAGAAATGTAAAAATGATGGCTTAAGAGAGTGGGATTGGTGTCCAGTGATTAGCTGGAGATAAAAAAGCTGCAGGTCACTTGGTATTGCCATGGGTGGAGTTACTTTAAGGAGGAGGTATGGGCTATACCAAGCTTTGGAGAAAGGGAAATATTCAGTAGGTGGGGAGGGCTCTCAAGCTGAGTCATAGCATAAACAGTTTTGGCAGATATTTTTGGCTTTGATAGAAGTTGCAAGAGTTTATGTAGAAAGAACAGTGGTAGGAGAATATCTGAGACTTCAGCGGGTGTGGAAGGAGGCAGTGTAGACATAGAGTTTTAGTCCATGAGAACCTTTGGACAGGGGAGCAACCCCCTGCAACAGTGGTTGAGGAGCTGTACAGCCAGTGGGAGAAAACGGGGTGAAGGCAGGGAGGAAGAATGCAGAGGGGAGACCAGCTCACTCTGTGCAAATTCTTAGAGGCCCTACTGTGCACGGGGGACTCACCACTCCCAGGCTTCTGGCCGACAAGGCCCCTGCTCTCAGGGAGCTAGACATCTAGTGAGTTCCAAAGAACTCACTTCTCAAAGAACACCAGTGGGTGCAGAAATTTTTAGGTGTAAGATTGCTAGGGAATAGGATATTCCTATGGCCCAGCAATAGGGATATCTATTGCTGGGCCATAGGAATAAACCAGAGTCCCACTCCCCAGCTGGCATATTGATTACAAAGGGAAGCTGGCGCTTCTCAGTGGCGCCACCTCGGGCTCCCACGGATACCAAGTGACTGCACCTGGTGTAACAGAGTTGCAATTTCCTGATGTGATGCCATCCCAGGCAGGTATTCTCAACAGATGTATTGAAACAGGATCTTGTCAGACAAACCCAGAATATGGGACTTTCTGGATAACAGCAGGCTTGGCTGCATAGAAAATAAAATAATCACAGAAAGACATAATAAAAAGGGTGTGTGTATGTGTGTGTGTGTAGTGGGGGCGGGTAGGCGGGGCATGCTATATACAGATTAAAGGAGAATAAAGCACAGAATGGAAAATACATAGCCTATGGGCCAATCAACCCACTGCCTGTCTTTGTAAATAAAGTTTTATTGGAACACAGCCACAACTAATTCCTTTACAGGTCTCCTGTGTATAGTTGCAACAGAGACTTTATGTCCCAGCAAAGCCTGGATATTTACTATCTGTCCCTTTGTTAGAAAAGTTTCCTGACTCCTAGATTAAAGCCACGTAATAATCAAACGCAGCACATTATTATCTCTATTACTTCTTTAGGGTGAAAACATGAGAGCATCAATAAGCCTAATTTTGGAGCAACTGCAGAAATCTAGCTTGGGAGTGAATATTAGATGACATTACTGAATCTGTGTTAATTTCCTTAGGTAGGACAGTTGGACTATGATCGTTTTACATGGCGTCCTTCTTAGGTGTTGAGTGCTGAAGTTTATAAGGTTGTGTTGTGATGTCTACAACGTGCTTGTAAATGGTTTCAGCCAGAAAAAAAAGAGAGGGAGAAAATATACAGATAAAGCCAATGTGGCAAAATGTTAGGTGAAGGGCATCCCAGTGTTTGTCTTTCACTATTTCTGTAGACATAAAAATGTTCAAAGTAAAAAGTAATAAAAAAAATTTTAAACAACCAGAGGGGTTTATTTAGGGACCACTCTCAGCAGCTCAGATTTCATCTTCCTACAGGCTCCAGCCTGAACTACATTTGCCGCCTTTCAGATCCTTCCCTTATGACGGGGAGGAACACTGGGGGCTTGGGGATGGGCTGCCTCCTCCTTAAAGGGGCGCTGTTGTCCTGGAAGCCACTCCCAACAGGGTCTTCTGTAACTTGGGGATCTTGCTTTTTGTCTCTTTTGCACAGTAATTCCATCAAGCTGGTGAATCTGCTCTCCATTTTTATCAGCACGTGGCTCACAGCAGCCGGGTTCATCCATTTGGTAAGTATCCTTGAAGATGCTTCAGTTCTGACTTTTCTGGAAGAAGACCCTCTCAGAGTCATTTTATTACCTGGGAGACAAACTTCAGCCCTGCTGGAGAATGCAGAAAAAGGAAAAACAACTGCACAAGTTGTCTAGGTTTCCAACCCTTTTAACCTAAACTAATTCCAAATGGTGAGTCATGTTCACACTCTAAACCTGTGTTTTTCAGCTCACCTGTATAGCTGGGGCAGGGGCTTCCGTAGATTTTTTTTTCTGTCTGCAATAACCCCAGCAAACCACAAGATGGCAGTGCTTCCTAAGCAATCACTGGAAAAGGTTGGCGACCAGGTTGGAAGTCTGATCCCCATCTGTTGAAGAGAAGTGAAAGTTCCTCAGTTGTGTCCGACTCTTTGCGACCTCATGGACCATACAGTCCATGGAATTCTCCAGCCCAGAATACTGGAGTGGGAAGCATTGTTACCTACCTCCCATTGGGATTTTTGTGATTAGCATTCAAAGGAAAACTTCTGAGCTATAACTCAGTTACTGGATCTGATGGTTCCCCACCCATTCCCTTCTCCAGGGGATCTTCCCAACCCAGGGATTGAACCCTGGTCTTCCGCATTGCAGGTGGATTCTTTACCAGCTGAGCCACACATCTCTTAGTAAGTAACAAATAACAGATTCCTCAGTTTCTCTTCACTTTCCCTTTATAAGGGCTTCCTTCGTGGCTCAGCTGATAAAGAATCTGCCTGCAGTGTGGGAGACTTGGGTTCTATCTCTGGGTTGGGAAGATCCCCTGGAGAAGGGAATGGCTTCCCACTCCAGTATTCTGGCCTGGAGATTGCATGGACTGTGTAGTCCATGGGGTCGCAAAGAGTCAAATGAGTGACTTTCACTCACCCCCTTACAAAAAGGCCTCTTTGATTCTTTTGCTTGATTACCTGTCAAGTTATTTTGCATCTCAAAAATGTTAATTCTTTTAAATTAACAACTCACTGAAAGCCTTATATTATGAAGTCAAGCTGTACTCACATTCCCAAGGCAGATTTCTGTCTGCTTTTAGAGAGTATAGCTATTTTGAGAAGTGTGCTTCATACAAACACAAATTGTTACACCTGGAAGGAGCATCATCTAACAGAAGTTTGAGTAAAGTTGCCCTTCCCTCACTGAGCTTCAGTCTGCTTAATGGATGGAAGGAAGCATTGTTACCTACCTCCCATTGGGGTTTTTGTGATTGGCATTCAAAGGAAAACTGAGCTGTCACTCAGTTACTGGATCTGATGGTTCCCCACCCTACCCACCCTTTTATGCTGATGGGATTCTTGGATGAAATCACCCTTAGATAATCACTCTAACTCTGCCAAGTGTCAAAAAGCACAGATATGGAGGGTTAGTTGGTTGTTTTCAGTCAGCAGTGACCTCACCTTACTGGTGTGTGAAGTGCTGGGTTAGACAAAAAGTTCATTTCATAACATTTTATGGAAAGACCTGAATGAACTTTTGGGCCAACCCAGTACATTCTGCTTCACCAGGAAACCTCCACGAGAAAGGGCACATGGAGGACAGGCACTGATGTGTGCCAGGCCTTGGAAGCTTTCTGCAGAGGCAGGCTGGCGGCCTGGAGGGAGGCTTGGGGCCGGCCATCCACAGGGACCATTCTGGCAGGTCACACGCATTGGCCTTTGGGTGTATGGTAGGGCTGGGCCCCTCTCTGCAAAATCTCTCCTACCTGCCTCATATTTGCTGGCAGGTCATAGGTGATGGGAGGACAGGAAGTGTTTTGTGAGTCTAAAGCAGAGATGGGCAACAGCAAGTGAAGGTGAAAGAGGGGAGTGAAAAAGCTGGCTTAAAACTCAACATTCAAAAAGCTAAGATCATGGCATCCGGTCCCATCACTTCATGCAAATAGATGGGGAAACAATGGAAACAGTGACAGACTTTATTTTCTTGGGCTCCAAAATCACTGCAGATGGTTACTGCAGCCATGAAATTAAAAGAAGCTTGCTCCTTGGAAGAAAAGCTCGACAGCATATTAAAAAGCAGAGACATTACTTTGCTTACAAAGGTCCATACGGTCAAAGCTATGGTTTTTTCAGTAGTCATGTATTGATGTGAAAGCCATAAAGAAGGCTGAATGCCGAAGAATTGATGCTTTTGAGCCGTGGTGTTTGAGAAGATTCTTGAGAGTCCCTTGGACTACAAGAAGATCAAACCGGTCAATCCTAAAGGAAATCAACCCTGAATATTCATTGGAAGGACTGATGCTGAGGCTGAAGCTCCAGTACTTTGGCCACCTGATGCAAAGAGCTGCTTCATTGTAAAAGACCCAGATGCTGGGAAAGATTGAAGGCAGGAGAAGAAGGGGACAACAGAAGATGGATGATTGGATGGCATCACCGACTCAATGGACATGAGTTTGAGCAAGCTCCAGGAGATGGTGAAAGACAGGGAAACCTGGCGTGCTGCAGTCCATGGGTTTGCAAAGAGTCAGACACGACTGAGCGACCGAACAAAAAGAAGTCAGGGGCAGAAGCCTTCCACACCCATTGCCTCTGAGAGATTTCCTGCTACACCTGCAGAGATGAGTTGTCCCCACAAAAAGCAGAAACCCTATGGGCTGCAAAGCCAAAAATATTGACCGTCTGGCCCTGCACAGACTAAGCTTGCTGGTCCTTGGTCTACAGAGTATAGGGTTCGGGATAGTTCTTCTGAGCTCACATTTTGTGCTCCCGAGGGAGGCTACTGCAGTTTGTAGGGCAGAGTGGTCCCTGATCTTCTGCAAAGCAGGGAGAGCCTAGTCAGACTCTGAGAGATGCTGTTCAGGGTTTGGGTGCATAATCTGAAGGAGCAGGGTCCCCCAGGCATCTCCTTGGTCAAAAGGATGAAAGGAGGAGGCTTTCTGTGGGAGGGTCCAGGATTTCTTTGGGATTGAGCAAACTTTAGACCAGGGCAGGGCTCTCTAGCTCTTTCCTGGAAAAGAATGCTGTAACACATGACCAGAGGCAGTGCCCTAAAATTCTGCTGGCCTCAGGTCTTTAACAACGAGACGAAAATGGACTCTGGATACGTACGTCAGTTTGTTCCCTCTCTGCCCCCATCAGCCTGGTGGGTATGTGGGTGTGCCTTTCACTCCACTTCTTCCACTGCCTGTTCAGAGGCTGTGAGCCCAACTTACAGAGTTCCCCTTGGGGCAGCAAACTCCTGTGACTGAAGATGCAGAACATCCAGAAGTAGCCTAGATGCTGGAGTTGTGGTGTTTCTGGTTTATTATGCCTATAATGTTTTCCTTTCTCTCCCTTGTCTCCTTGATTTAGGTGGAGAATTCAGGGGACCCATGGGAAAATTTCCAAAACAACCAGGCTCTTACCTACTGGGAATGTGTCTATCTGCTCATGGTGACCATGTCCACTGTTGGTTACGGGGACGTTTATGCAAAAACCACGCTCGGGCGTCTCTTCATGGTCTTCTTCATCCTCGGGGGACTGGTAAAAATGCTTTCTTACGATGTTGATTTTGTGATCATTGGTATTTTCTATTATCCATTTTCTGCAGGCTGTGTATTTGAGCCTGTGTTTCTGCATTAGAAGCAACTGACTGCCTTAGTGTTACAGTCCAGTTAAGGCAATCCCAAATGCCATGGTGCCTTTTCTGCCTATTTCTTTTGTGTACTGAGTTTGTTTCCCTGAGACCCAGGCACAGTGTCCTTGTGAGGGACGGCCATTTAGCCCAGAGCAAACCTCATTGTCTTAAGAAAGGGATGCTCACTTATCAAGTGAGAGGGTCTGTGCCTCATAATGTAATTCAGCCTCTGGTATTCTGCAAGGACAGGGCTATCACCTGACCTGGTAGATAATGTTGATACTCTGTAGACAATCTGCGGTTTCAAGAGCTCCCCACCCCCATCCCGGTCCTCCCCAAACTTCCAACAAACACTGTGGCTGGGCCCTTGCCCTAAAGAGGAGGGTCCCCACCCCAGAGGACAGAGAGCCCACTAGTCCCCAGATGGACATCACCATGTGAGCTGAGTGTGGTTTTGTAAACAGACCACAACTCCCTTACACAGCGACCCGGGTGGGTGTTTCTGCCCTCACTCTGTAAGTCAGAAAGTTGCACTGTTTGCTTTTCTGGCCTATGCAGATCACCTCGGTGGGTTACCATGTACTTTTCAAGGGGGATTTCTGGCCACTCATTGGCGGTGACTGCATTTTGTCTTTCAGAGTAGCCCATTCGATGTTTAGATTTTTGCTGTGTGTAATGTAAACCTAAACTCACACACAGCTTTCATATATGTACACCACACATGCATTTATCTCATGCATACACACTCTGTTTTGTATGCATATGGCGTATACATTTGAGAAATGTATGTAAATGTATGTGTGGTGTGTATGTGCTCAGTGTTCCTATGGTACCCGTGAGGTCCCTGCAGATCACAGGACCGCGTTATCCAGCCACAAGCACAATGTTTGTTGGACAAAACATGGCAGATTTGTGTTTCTCCTCACTATTCTTTCCTCCCATGTGATTTCCTAAATTTACCTTGTGTGCTTTTTAGTGATTCTTTTTTTAATGGAGAAGTTCGTATATTTTTAAATCTTCTCTTGGTGTTTATTGTCTTTAATCACTCATAAAGGCATGGATTCTCATTTGAATTTTAATTAGAAAGAAAGGTTTTCTCTTAAAATTGTGTGTAAGTTTATGAATGATTGATTGTGTGTGTGTGTGTGTGTGTGTGTGTGTGTTATTTCTCTAGCATGCCTCCCCTTATTTCTCTTCAGGAAGTAGAGCTAATGTCTATTTATTCCTGTCTCCTTTACATTTTTCTTAACTGATTTTTTTTGGTTTTTTTTTAGTTGTCTAGGTTGGTTAATGTTTGTTTTTTGTCCTATGTAACTTCAGAAGCTTGCTCTTTTTTTTTTAAATCCAATCCAGCCCATGAATACGTTACCTTTGCAGTTCTAGTCCTTTTGTGTTTTCAGATCTTAGTATTTCCCCCCTCCCCCTTCTGAAAAGGTCACCCCCTTTCTTTGGCCTGTCTTTTTAGTCTCTCTTCTGTCTCCTATCTTCTCCTCAGGCCATGTTTGCCAGCTACGTCCCTGAAATCATAGAGTTAATAGGAAACCGCAAGAAATACGGGGGCTCCTATAGTGCGGTTAGTGGAAGAAAGTAAGTATGCCAAGAGGTTTTGCTGCCTCCACTGCGGTAGAATCCTCTCTGCATGCCATTTTTTTTTTTTGGCTCTTGTTTCTTTGTTTCATGCATGTAGGCAATGTTTGCCCGCTACGTGCCCGAAATTGCTGCTCTCATCCTGAATCGGAATAAATTCGGCGGGACATTTAACAAACATGGAGGCAGAAAGTAAGTCAGTTGTATCAGAAGAGATGTGGTTGAGTGACTTTCAGAGCCCCTATGGCAGTGACACCTGAATCCTGCCCCCCTTACACCCCACCTGAAGGGCCACATTCTGTGTGGGGAGTGATGTCAGAATGACCCCTCCAAGTTATCACAAGGACCAACTACTGAGACCTGTTCCCATCCACAACTCTCTTCCCCACCCACTTTCCAAGAGACATAATAGGTTTGTCCTGGAAGGAGTCCATGTGTTACTGAACTCTTATTTTCTATTCTGATCCCTAATGTGTAAGCCCAGTTTATTCATTCTTTATATTAATTAGGTGATTGATTACATTCTGGTCCCTAAGACTAAAGAGGTGCCATCTTATGGGGTTTTTGTGCAGCCAAACCATGGCTCATACTCCAGCAGGGAAGTCCCAAGGAGGGCAAGATCAAGATCACATTGGCACGCTGGTCACCAGGAGACCGGGTCTCTTTAGCCAGGAGGCACCAAGCTTGTCCTCAAAGGGACTCATTACTCAGTTGAAATTCCTTCTGGACAAGAAAGATGTTTCTAGTATATCAGGGCACTGTGCGGGCTCCTGATGCATCTTTTGTTTGGCTTTCCATACATGAATGCTTTCTTCTCGGGGACTGTTTCGATTTGTGCTCACATCACTTTGTCGATATCACAGTCAGTGTGTGGCAGTGTTGTCAGCTGGAAGTTTTACTCCTAAGCAGATGTAAGGCCTTGACTGCTCTGTCTCGAAGGAGAAGATTGGAGGGAGGCAGGGTGGAAGCATCCATTCTGTACTGTTTTTCTTTCAAAGCTTTTTCTGAGCATTGACTTTGGTTTGCTTTTGAGTTTTGGTTTTCATTTTATCTTCCATACAGTAAGATATACACATCTTTATGTACAGCTCAAGGATTTTGTACCTCTGTACACACCCAGTAACTACCGCCCAGACCAAGATACAGAATAATTTTATCACTTTGCCCCTTCCCCAGTCATGGAAGTTC